>NW_026575021.1:14114627-16779627 GCF_905146905.1 Nyctereutes procyonoides | reverse complement strand
TTTGTTTCTACGTATGTATGGATGTATTTGCTTATTTGCTTACTTTTTATTTATTCATTCATCCATCATTCATTCATTCATTCATTCATTCATTTACTATTTTTCTTTCTTTCTTTCTTTCTTTCTTTCTTTCTTTCTTTCTTTCTTTCTTCTTTCTTTCTTTCTTTTTGAGATACAGAGAGGCAGAGACACAGGCAGTGGGAGAAGCAGGCTCCTCGCAGGGAACCCGATGTGGGGCTCCATCCGAATCCTGGGATCACGACCGGAGCCCAAGGCAGATGCTCAACCGCTGAGCCACCCGGGCGTCCCTAACGCACCCCTCTTGCTCCCCGTTGCTTCCCCCACGGTCTTGCGTGTTCCTCTGCTTCCCGCACGCGACCTCGTGCTCTATGTCTATCTCTAGACGACACCCCACCGTATCCGCCTAGGGAATAAGCTAAGACCGGGCCGATTCTCATGGGACCGTTCTTGTGCTGAGGACATGTTCTTGTCTGCTGTAGCGGTGGCGACAAAGCGGAGGGCCCCTCTCCCTGCGCACACGGTGCCGGGTCGTGGGGACGTGAGGCAGGAAGGACGGCTTTGGGGTTGCGGACATTTCTACAACCGATCGGGAAGGCTCCCGCCGTCCGGTGTCCCGGATCTTTGGGGGTGAGGGCTCCAGGACGCCTCGGATGACGTTTCCAAGTGCGCCCTTCCCGGGGGCTGGAACCGGAACCAGAACCGGAACCGGGGCGGCCTGGGTGGTTCGGAAGATGCTGCCGGGGGCGGCTGCGGGGCGGCGGCGGGGGCGGCCGGGGCGCCCCCTAGCGGTGCAGATGTCCCCGTCCGGGGGAGGGGAGGGGGAGGGGGAGAGAGGAGCAAAACATCCCTGAGGAAGGCCCCTCTTGGGCGCCCGACGTTTTCCTGAGTCGGGAAACGCTACTGACCTGGGTGGATCCGGACCAGGCTGTGTCCCAGGTGCTCTGCGATCCCATATGCCTCACACCTGGACTCCCCGGGTGAGCCAGCTTTCCGGCCCTGCCTGCCTGAGCCTACCTCTCTATCTCTTGCATCCAACTTGCAACTTCAAGTCCCTGAGGTCCAGAGCTTCGGCCCTCTGGGTCCTGCTAGTAACCCAAACAGACAAACACGTTTGCCATACCACACCACACCACACCACACCACACCACACCACTTGCAATCAGGCATCTGCGAAATGAATATCGAGCAAGGGAATTCTCAACCTTGAACGTTCCTGGGCCCCGCTCCCTTGGCTTTCGCACCGGTCAAAGGTCCAAAGGGCTCCGAGAAACCTCAGCACACGGGCTCTGTTTCCGTCCCTCTGAACACACGTTGCCTGTCTGTCTCCCTTAAAATACAGAAACGGGGACGCCTGGGTGGCTCCGTGTGGAGCATCTGCCTTGGGGTCACGTCGTGATCACAGGATCCGGGGATCGAGCCCCACATCGAGCTCCTGGCATTGGAGCCTGCTTCTTCTCCCTCTGCCTAGGTCTCTGCCCCTTCCTTTCTCCTCTCTCTCACTCTCTCGCTCTCTCGCTCTCTCTCTCAAAATCTGGTAAAAATAAAAAGGAAAGGAAAGGAAAGGAAAGGAAAGGAAAGGAAAGGAAAGGAAAGGAAAGGAAAGGAAAGGAAAGGAAGAAATTCCCTACGTTCGGACTTCTAGGTCACCCCATCAGAAAGATGCCTTCGTGGGATGGGACCCAAGAGGTGGTCCAGAGAAATGAGGACCCGACCACCCCCCTCCCACACTTGCCATGAGTCAAAATCATGAAGAAGACGGGGAAAGCAGGCCAGGCAGGCAGACGCCAGAAATCCGAAGTCCACACGCGCCCACGAGCACCAGAACCGATGCCCAACCCACTGCCTGCACCTCCACCTCTTTCAGAGGGCTGAACGGCAACCATGGACAAAGCCTGTTTTCCAGGAGGAAACCGAGATGAAGGAACAGGCGGAGGTGGAGGCGGAAAGCAGGAAGGTTGACGGATAAGAGAAAGGAAAAGAGGGATGGAAGCCTGCGTGGCTCAGTGGTTGGGCGGCTGCCTTCCTCTCAGGGCGTGATGTGGCGCGGGGGTTGGGGAGGTGGAAGGGGTGCCCTGGGGTCGTGTGCCCGCATCGGGTTCCCTACGGGGAGCCTGCTTCTCCCTCTGCCTGTGTCTCTGTCTGCCTCTCTCTGTGTCTCAGGAGTAAATAAAGAAATCCTTAAAAATAAACAAACAAATAAATAAATAAATAAATAAATAAATAAATAAATAAATAAAAAGCCTTTAAATCTGTCTCAGGCCTTGCGGGGGGGGGGCTGCCCTGCCGCCTCTGCGCCTCCGCCTCCGCCTCCCCCACGGCCCCCGCACCCCCCCCCATTTCTGCAACACTCCTGTGGATGGAGTGGTCAACTCCTCTGCCATCATCCCGGGTGCCTCCAACGACATCGCCGCCCCCCCCTCATCCCGCCGCCCCCCTGTAAGGAGCAAAAATCTCCCGAGCCATTGGGCAACCACGGGAGCCTGACAGTGGGAGTGGGGAACACATCGATTGAGTTTTTAGAGGACTCGGGGCAGGGCGACATCTACGGCTTTGGAGCCAATGCATGGTTGTTGGTTTCCTTTATTTTTTTGGGGGGGTGCGGTGGAGTTTGAATATATTTCTTTATTAGGATGCTCACCAGAATGACACGCTGGCACTGTCCTTCTGATGTGATAAAGGATACATACATCTGATCCGATTCTGGGAGGAAACAGGCGTGAAGGCTCTCAGACCTGGTACCGAGTGTCCGTTAAAGACGACTCCTTTCACCAGAGAGGATGTTTCCTTGATTCCGAGGTCTCTGCTGTAGCTTCCGGTCACGTCTCCGTGACTTGCTCAGACTTCATTCTGGCATCATCAGTGGACCCTCTTTTCTTTCTTTCTTTCTTTCTTTCTTTTCTTTCTTTCTTTCTTTCTTTCTTTCTTTCTTTGCTTTCTTTCTTTCTTTTCCTAGCCACTTCTCAACTCCTTACGTCAGCTGCCGCCTGTCTGACTCACCCGGGTAGCCTCTGGAATTCTGCAGCACATCTCTTTGGTAGGCTGCTGCCCTGCCACCCTCAGGGGCATGGTTGGGATTTGGGGGGGAAGGGGAACGACGTCACGTTACCGAAGCAGACGGCAGGAGCGTATTGGCAAATGACACTAGGACACGCGCCTGAGACGGAGGGTGGGTGGGGATTAATATACAGAGAACGATCTGTGAGACGAAAATACAAAAATGAGAAACCCGGATTCAGTACTGGAATAGAACGAGGAAGGCAGCTGGAGAAACTACATGCGAATGCAGACGATAGACACAGCCCCAGGGGGGAGGGCTGGACTCAGTGAGGAGTGGGACAGAGGCCAGCGGTTTACACGAAGAGCCTTTCGACGGACTGCTGAATGGACTGGATCTGCGGCTTCGGCTGCGAGCCTTGGTGGATGGTGACGGAACAGGCGAGGACAGGACCGGACACCCCGCAGGCCCACCCGAGGGCCTGCTTGGAGCGCAGGAACATGTAGGGCACGTTCTTCTCTTCACGCGGCAGGCAGTGGAAGGTGCGGGATGATCTCCAGGGGCTCGGCGTCTGCAGCCAGCCAGCGGGATGAACTCAGAGAGGCCTCTGTGGAGGGTTTTGGTGGCTTCGTGAGCTCCTTTCCGAAGCTGCTTGTAGTTACAGGACTGCTGAACAAGCGTCCAGGAGTTTCTTGGTGAGGTGGGCATCTGCCAGGGGGTAGGCCTTCGGATTTACATCAGCTTCAGTCATCTCTGCATATCCGGGGTCCCTGTAAAAAGACATGTCCTGGGAGCTATCTATCACCGTCACACTTCGTATGGATAACCAGCTTTGTCCCCACCCACCCCCACCCCCACCCCCACCCCCACCCCCCCCCGCCGCCGTTGGGGTGGGCGGTGGCATGTGCTGTGCTCCCGTCATAGTTTGTGGGCCTGGAATGGTGGTGATCGAGATAGACCCCTCCGCCACCTCATTACAAAGAAACAAGACACGCGTGGTGTCTTCTTAGACCCACAGGCACAGAAAGAAAAGGAGAACTACTTATCCCCTTGTTCCACCGGGACCGACCCGGATTCCGGAGGGTCCAGGCCCCGAGGGACGGGGCGTACTCAACTTTGCTGTGAACTCAACGGATTAGTTTAAGTTGTGCCTCTGAGGATTTGTCCACGGAAACTACTTCAAATGATCGATTTGGTCTGTCTCGTGTACTTTTCCTTGTTATGAGCAAGCAGGTTAAAAAAAAAAAGAAAAAGTAAAAAATGAAAAAAGGTCTATAGGTTAAACTTTTACAATAGCTTCCCAAATCTTTGGTGACCTGGAACTTTGAAAGTGTAACTAGCTTAATTGATAAATTGGGTTCAGTTCATCAGATACCTGGCATCTGTCTTTCCAACAGAAGGTAAAATACTA
Source organism: Nyctereutes procyonoides (assembly GCF_905146905.1). NCBI lineage: Eukaryota > Metazoa > Chordata > Mammalia > Carnivora > Canidae > Nyctereutes > Nyctereutes procyonoides. Next base: position 16,775,200 of record NW_026575021.1, on the reverse strand, counting down.
AAGTGTGAGTCAATAAGACACCCAAGGTGGTTTTTTTCTTTTGTGGTGTTGTGTTTTCCTCCCCCACCCCTTGCCCTTTTCTTCCTCCCCCCTCCCCCCACCTCAGTTCTTGTGTTTCTCTTTTGTCTGATTCAGGAAACCTGCAGATGCCTGGGTGTGTTAGTAAACGTGTTTCAGGTGTGTTTGTTTCTCTTTTCCTTCCTCTTTTTTTTTTAATTTTAGTTCACAATTCATAAGACACACACACACACACACAGAGGCAGAGACACAGGCAGAGGGAGAAGCGGGCTCCCTGCAGGAACCCCCCGATGCAGGACTTGATCCCGGGACTCCAGGATCACGCCCTGGGCCGAAGGCAGGTGCTAAACCGCTGAGCCACCCAGGGATCCCCTGTTTCCTGCTTCCTTAACAATTGTATCATACAGGGCAGCCCGTGTGGCTCAGCGTTTTAGTGCCACCTTCAGCCCAGGGCGTGATCCTGGAGTTCCGGGATCAAGTCCCACGTCAGGCTTCCTGCATTGGAGCCTGCTTCTCCCTCTGTGTCTTTGCCTCTCTCTCTATCTCTCTCTCTCCTCTCTCCTCTCTCTCTCTCTCACTGACACACACACACACACACACACACACACAATCTTAAAAAAAATGGTGTCCTACATGTTAGGTTTTTACAAAATGAACAGCGGAGAAATAACAAAAAACCAGCAGAGCCAGGCAGTAGTGCTTTAATGGGGAGCGCTCCTGGGCGAGGTTCCATGACTCGGAGAGGTGGCCAGAGTCAGGAAAGTCGCACGGGGTTGGGGACTGTGGGGGGTTTTAAGCCTTCTTGGTTCCGGCTCTGGATCCGGGTGGGTCCCTTGCCAAATTAGACAAGGGAACACTGTGTCCTTAGGTGATTGGCTGGGGGTAGGGGGGATAGTATCAGAAGATGGGGAGGGGGCGGGGGCGGGGGCGGTCCCTGGCTGGAAAGTCCTGGATGGAAAGTTTCGGTTTCCCATCTAGGCTTCTACTTACTGGAGATGATATGGTGGTCAGGGCTGCTTTGACGGGAAGATCAGCCATTTTGACCCAGTTTGAGATGTCCGCCATTTTGGGTGCCCCTGTCTCTCAGCCAGCCCAACAATACACACACACACACACACACACACACACACACACACTCGTGTTTCTAAAAACTATTACATGTATTCATACATTTGACAATCTAAGGATTTCTGGTACGATAGACAATGTGCCCGTGGTTCCTACTGACTTTTCACCAGAGACTGAGGTTTCTAGGAGTTAACAGTCTGCCGCCTGGGTGGCTCAGCGGTTGAGGGGTTGAGCAACGGCCTTTGGGTCAGGGCCCAATTCTGGGGCGGGGGGGCGGTGTCCGAGTCCGGACCCATTTCCACATCTGGCTCCTTGTGGGGAGCCTGCTTCTGCCTATGTCTCTGTCTCTGTCTCTCTCTCCCTCCCTCCCTTCTCCCTTCACAAAGTTCTCTCTCTCTCTCTCTCTCTCTCTCTCTCTCTCTCTCTCTCTCTCAAAAAGTGTAAAATAAGTACAATTTTTAAAAATCTGCCACATGGAATCGAGACTACTGGTTAACGATAAGGAAAACAACCTCTGTGTGTGAGATAGTAGGAGACATGTAGAATAGATACAAGGCATGAAAATGCGGGTGGTGGTGGTGGTGGTTAAAGAAAATGAATCTGTCCTGAAATGACTCTGGCTTTTTTTTTTAAGATTTTATTTACTTATTCATGAGAGACACAGGGACAGGGACAGGCAGAGACAAGGGAAGCAGGCTCCATGCGAGGACCCTGATATGGGACTGGGTCCCAGGAGTCTGGGATCACGCCCTGAGCCGAAGCCAGACGCTCAAACGCTGAGGCACACGGGCGTCCCAAAGCCTGGCTATTTAGAGAAAGAACACTTAAGACTGACGGAACGGAAAAAGAAATTATAGAAGGGATTTCTGAAGGAGATTTTTGAGATTTGTTTTTTGTTTTCTGTTTTTTGGATTTTATTTATGTATTCATGGGAGAGAGAGAGACAGAGAGAGAAAGAGAGACAAAGACAGAGAGAGACAGAAGAGAAAGACAGAGACAGACACAGACAGAGATAGAGAGAGACAAAGAGAGACAGAGACAAAGAGAGACAGAGAGAAAGAGAGACAGAGAGAGAGACAGAGAGAAGGGGAGAGAGACAAAGAGAGACAGAGAAAAGAGAGGCAGAGACAGAGAGACAGACACACAGAGATACAGAGACAGACAATGAGAGACAGAGAGATAAAGAGAGACAGACAGAGAGACAGAGAAAGCGAGACAGAGACAGAGAGAAGAAAGAGAGACAGAGAGAGAGAGAGGCAGAGACACAGGCAGGGGAAGAAGTAGGCTCCACGTGGGGAGCCTGATGCGGGTCTGGATCCCAGGACCCCTGGGATCAGGCCCTCAGCCAAAGGCAGACCTTCCACCGCTGAGCCACCCAAGGCGTCCCAGAAGCAGACTCTTTGAAAAGTAATTGTAGGCGTGGTCAGGACGGACTGAGATTGGGAGAAGTGGGTTTTACTAGTACACTGGTGTACAACTGAGATTTGGCTCTTCTCTCTGCTAAAATGACGAGATTCTCTTGCATTGGTAGTCTACTCTTGATAAGAGTGTGAACAGAGAAGAAAAGACAAAGACAATGTGCTTTTTTGTTTGGTTGGTTGGCTTGGTTTGGTTTGGTTGGGTTTTTTTGTTTTGTTTTTTGGTGTGTGTGTGTGTGTGTGTGTGTGTGTGTGTGTGTGTGTGTGTGTTTCTCCCTTTACCTGCCCAGAACAGCAAGGTTTTTAGATTCCTTTTTTTTTTTTTTTTTTTGGTTGTGGTTGTTGTTTAACTCTTTTTTGTTATACTTATTTATTTTATTTTTGGATTCGTTTTTATCCGGTCTTCCCTACGTAAGAGTGAAAACTTCTCCACGCAAAAGGAGCTTCATTTTGGGGACAACTCTAAAAGCACCTGTAGAATCTCCTAGGGGCCACCTTGGCGAAAGAGACACTGAAGATTTCCGTTTTGTTATGATCCGTGATCCCTTGTAGCATGTGCCTTGAAAACTTCTGAGATGTTTTTGGTTGGCTGGTTGGCTGCCTGTCTGTCTGTCTACGGTTCCTCCATCCGTTCGTGGATTCTCAGCGGATCCCAGAATGCCAAACCCTAAATAGAGTCTCTTGACTACTATAGGTCGTTTACTTGTTATGGGAAGGCACATGAGAAGCACTGTCAGACAAAGAATCATAAGCCCTCTTAGATTATATTGCGTGAGTGAATGCTGCCGGTGTTCCAAACACGAAATGAAATTCCTAAACTTGTAACGTGTCCTGGTAGAGGGCCATCACTCCACATTCGAACTGTTTAAATGCTCTGCGTGCGTGCGTGCATGTGTTGTGTGTGAGTGTGTGTGTGTGACAGAAACTGGTCGGATTTTCCTCTCGACTGCATTATAATGAATTCCCATCGGGTCTTTAGGCACGTCCCTCCGTGGGTGACCTCCCCTCACGTGCAGGTGTTGTTCGGAAGGTCTTGCAACAATACGGTCGGCCTTTCAGAAGATTCGCAGAAAGGACTCTGGACGAATCCCGGTGTCTGGCCACCCTGAGATCGTCCAACTACATACAGTAGGAGTTGCCAGAACTAATGAAAAAGCTGCATGGAAACCGATCAGAAAGGAACAACGTGGAACTGAATGAGTTCCACGAAACCTTGAACAGAGTTCAGAAACTCTCAGTGAGTCATCTTCCCTTTTTTTGGCGATTGTTAAATCCTCTTCAGAAGGTCTGTGGGAATCCGTTCTCATTGTAACCAGACACCTTTGGAAGGATCCGCTGTATCACCAAGGCCTTCCCTGAGTAGAATGGCGTCTGTTTTTCTTTCTTTCGACCTCCCCCGGTCCCCACGCAGCCCTCCCCTCCTCCCTCCCCTCCCCTCCCCTTCCCCCCCACCCCCCGGGGCCCCCGGGGTCCATTTGTCAAAGTGATCTCTACTCCCAACGTAGGGCTCGCACTCACGACCTGGAGGTCAAGAGTCCTGCTCTCTACTGACCGAGCGGGCCAGGGGCCCCTGGAATCGCATCCTAAGACTCAGATAGGATCAGACAGCCTGGAGACACTCAGATCCACTTCTCGGGAGCCCAGCCGAGCCCCTCGGAAACCCTGAGCCTGACACCTTCCTTCCAGAGGTCGCCACGGCCTCACTGGGCGAGTCAAGAGTGCCACCTCCTGGCGGACGAAACCGAGAGTCGGCTGCTTAACCCCAGCGAGTCTCCCAGGTTGCCCCTACAAGGTGCTTGGAAATGCTGAGGCTCAACGACACCGGAACCACAACAACCGGAAGAACAGAAAAGAAGAGCAAAAGAAATGCTGAAGTTCTTCCTTCTGGCCTTGCCTTTACGGGGCGTGTGCCGTCTGCGACCACGCCTGTCTCCGCGGACAGGAAGAAAAGAGTCCAGATGACTGAACCGGGGTTCTGCACTCTGCGGACCACAGGAACCCCCTCCAGCCTGACCCAGGAACTCCCTTACTCTGAGCCAGGGACAGGGGGTCTTGTTTTGTGTTTCGGTTGTGGTCCAAAAGACAGGCGTCACCTACGGTGGAACCTTGTAACCCTTTCTAAGCCTAGAGTCGCTCAGCGGCATTACATACGTTCACACATCCTCCTCCTCGCCAAGTTATCTTTCCATTCCATTTTTTTTTTACTCTCTTTTTTAAAATTTTTTAAATTTTATTTATCTATTTATTTATCTATTTATCCATTCATTTATTATTCATTTATTTATTTATTATTTTTAAGGATTTTTTTATTGAGAGAGAGAGAGAGAGAGAGAGAGAGAGGCAGAGACACAGACAGAGGGAGAAGCAGGCTCCATGCAGGGAGCCCGATGTGGGACTGGATCCCAGGTCTCCAGGATCACACCCCAGGCTGCAGGCGGCGGCAAACCGCTGCGCCACCGGGGCTGCCCTCCATTTTTTTTTCTTTTTTTTTTTAATTTTTACTTATTTATGATAGTCACAGAGAGAGAGAGAGACGCAGAGACACAGGCAGAGGGAGAAGCAGGCTCCATGCACCGGGAGCCCGACGTGGGATTCGATCCCGGGTCTCCAGGATCACACCCTGGGCCAAAGGCAGGCGCCAAACCACTGCGCCACCCAGGGATCCCTGCCCTCCATTTTTTTACTCTTAAGTTTAATTTCTTAAACTGTATTGATCGGCACCCGATCTCTGCCTCTCTCTCTCTCTCTCTCTCTCTCTCTCTCCCTCCCTCCCTTCCTCCCTCCCCCCCTCTCTCATGAATAAATAAATAAAATCTTTAAAAAATAAATGAATAAATAAACTGTATTTATTCACGGGAGACACACAGAGAGAGGCCGGGACGCAGGCAGAGGGAGAAGCAAGCTCCACGCTGGGAGCCCGGTGCGGTGCTGGATCCCTAACCCTAACCCTAACCCTAACACGTACCCGAAACCTAACCCTAAACATAACGCTAACCCTAAACCTAACCCGTACCCTAACCCGTACCCTAACCCTAACCCTAACCCATACCCAAACCCTAACCCTAACACTAACCGTGAACTTAACCTTAACCCGTACCATAACCCTAAACCATACCCTAACCCTAACCCAAACCCTAAACCGAATCCTATCCCTCACCCTGCCCGAACTCTAACCCTTACCCTAACCCGTACCCTAACTCGTAACCTAACCATAACCCGTACCTTAACCCTAACCCTAACCTGTAACCTAACCCGTACCCTAACCCTAACCCGAACCCTAACCCTAACCCTATCCCTTACCCTAACCCGTACCCTATTCCTAACCTGTAACCTAACCCGAACCCTAACCCTAACACTAATCCTAACCCTGACCCGTACCCTCAACCTAATGCTAACCCTAACCCGTACCCTAACCCATACACTCACCCTAACCCTAACCCTAACCCGTACCCTAACCCTAAACCTAACCCTAACCCATACCCTAACCCGTATCCAAACCTGTACCCTAACCCGTTCCCTAAACCTAACTCTACCCCTAACTTGTACCCTAACCCTAACCAAACCCTAACCCTAATGCTAAACCTAACCCTAACCCATACCTGAACCCGTCCTCTAACACTAGCCCTAACCCTAACCCGAACCCGTACCTAACCCTAACCCGTACACTAACCCTAACCCTAACACTAACCCAAACTTCTACCCTAACCCTAATCCCAAACCGTACCCTAACCCTAACCCGTATGCTAATCCTAAGCCTAACCATAACCAGTACCCTAAAACTAACCCTAACCCGGCTCCTAACCTGTACGCTAACCCTAACCCTAACCCGTACCCTAACCCGTAACATAACCATAACCCTAAACCTAATCCCAACGCTAACCACAACCCTAATCCGTACCCTAACCTAACGCTAATACTAACCCTAAACTTCACTCTAACCCTAATCCTAACCCTAACCCTAACCTGTACTCTAACACTAACCTAACCTGTACACTATCCATAACCCTAACCCGTACCCTAAACTAACCCGTACCCTACCCATATCCCTAACCCTAACCCTAAACCTAACACGTACCCTAACACTAAACCTAACCCGTACCCTAACCCTAACCAGTACCCTAACCCTAAACCTAACTCGTTCTCTAACCCTAACACTAACCTGTACTCTAAACCGTACGCTAACCCTAACCCTTACCCTAACCTTAACCCGTAACCTAACCCTATCCCATACCCTAACCCTAACCCGTACCCTAAACCGTATCCTAACCCTAACCCGTAAGCTAACCCTTACCATAACCCGAACCCTAAACTTAACCCATACCCTAAACCTAACCCTAAACCATAACCTAACCCTAACCCTAACTATAACCCTAACGCTAACCCTAACCCTAACCAGTACCCTATCCCATACCCTAACCCTAATGCTAACCCATAATCTAACCCTAATCCTAACACTAACCCTAACCTTAACCCTAACCCATACCCTAACCATAACCCATACCGTAACCCTAAACCAAACCCTAACCCGTATCCTAGCCCTAAACCAAACCCGTACCCTAACCTCAACCCTAACCCTTACCTTAAACCTAACCCTAACCCTTACCCTAACCCTAAACCGTACCTTAACCCTAACCCGAACCCATACCCTAATCCGAACGCTAACCCTAACCCTTACCCTAACCCGTACCCTAACCCATACACTCACCCTAATCCATACCCTAACCGTAACTAACCCATACCTAACCCATACACTCACACTAACCCTAACCCTAATCCGTACCCTAACCCTAAACCGTACCCTAACCCTAACTCTAACCCTAACTTGTACCCTAACCCTAACACTAATCCGTAAACTAAACCGTATGCTAAAGCTAACCCATACCCTAACCCGTACCCTACCTCTAACCCTAACCACAAGCTGTACCCTAACCCTAACACTAACGTTAACCTGTACCCTAACACATACCCTAACACTAACACTAACCCGTACCCCAACCCTAACCCTAAAACTAACCCTAACCTTAACCCCCTCCCGTACCCTAATCCTTTTTTTTAACTAAAACAGATGACAATTTTATTTTCACATTTCACCATACAAATGAAAATTGCCTTTTTTTTGTCCCACTACTCCCCTGCAAAAACTATTCTCTCTTTGATATGAAGGGGAAGCAAGTCTTCCTTGTCATGCTGTTAGAAAACACCCACAGTCACAGCACCATGATCTCCTGGTGAAGTAGAACAAGTAATATAAAATGAATATAAAGAGGTTCCTGTCTCTCCTTATATGTCTGGTCGAGTCATTCCTGGCCAAGTGGGCACCATCATGGGACGAGCAGGAGGTCTCCTCATTGGGGCCCAGGCATCATTGGCATATGGCCTCCCATAGGTGGCCTCATTCCAGGAGCACTAAGCGTTTGTTCGGAGTTGTAGGAAATATGAGCAGGAGGCCCATGCTGAGAACCAGGTCCCACTGGCATCATCCCGGGAGGAGGAGGGCCCATCATTGGCATCATGGGAGGGCCCCCCATATGGGGGGCTGGCATCATACCAGGGCGAGGAGGACCCGGGAGACTGGGGGGAGGTGGGATCATTGCCCCTGCAGGAGGAGGAGCATAGAATGGAGTAGGAGGTATCTTTCCTTGTTGAAATGCAGCGGTTGTTTTGTCCATCAGGCTCTGAGCCTGCTCTTCCATCCATTTCTGATAGTAGTCTTTCACATTCTCTTTGTGTTTCCTGCCACTGCAGTGTGTCTTTCTCACAGATGGAGAGTCATGGGTGAGGTATGTGTCGCAGTAGTCACAATAAAATTTAGGCATGTTGCTCTGCAGGCCGTTGGCCACTCCCTCGTACCCTAATCCTAATGCAAACCGTACCCTAACCCTAAACCTAACCCTCACCTGTACACTAACCCTAAACGTAACCCTAACCCGTGACCTAACCCTAACCGTTACCCTAACCCATACCCTAACACTAACCCTATCCCATAACCTAACCCTTCCCCTAAACCTAACCCTAAACCTAACCCTAACCTGTACCCTTACCCGAACCCTAACCCATACCCTAATACTAACCTTAACCACCCGAACCTAACCCTAAACCCTAATCTCAACCTAACCGGTACCCTAACCCTAACCCGTACCCTACCGTAAACTGTACCCTAACCCTAAACTGTACCCTAACCCTAACCTGTACCCTAACACATATTGTAACCCTAACCCTAAACCATACCCTACCCCTAACCCCACCGCTAACCTGTACCCTAAACCTAACCCTAACACTAAACCTAACCTGTACCCTAACCATAATCCTAAACCATACCCTAATCCTAACCCTATCTCTAATCTGTACACTAAACCTAATCCGTACTCTAACCCAAACCCTAAACCTAACCAGTACCCTAACCCATACCCTAACCCTTCCCCTAACCCTAAAACTAACCCTAACCCGTATACTCACCCGTACCCTACACCGTACCCTAACACTAAACCTAACCCTAACACGTACCCTAACCCTTACCCGTACCCTAACCCTAACCCGTACACTAACCCATAACCTAACCATAACCCTAACCCCTAACCTTACCAAAACCCTTACCCTAAACCTAACCCTAACCTGTACCCTAACCCTAAACCTAACCCGTACCCTAACCCTCACCCTAACACATACCCTAACCCTATCCCTAAACCTAACCCGTATCCTAACCCTATCCCTTATCCTAACCCGTACCCTAATCCCAACCCATACCCTAACCCGTACCCTAACCCTAAAACTAGCCTGTACCCTAACCTTAACCCTAACCCTAACCCTAACGCTAATCGTAACCCTTACCCGAACCCTAAACCATACCCTAACAATAACCCTACCCCGTACCCTCACCCTAAACCTAACACGTACCCTAACCCTAACCCATACCCTCACCCGTACCCTAACCCATACACTAACCCTAACCCGAACCCGTACCTAACCCTAAACCATACCCTAATCCTAACCCGTACCCTAACCCTAACCATATCCTAACCTTAACCCGTACCCTAACCCGTACCTTAACCCTAACTCTAACATGTACCCTAACCCGTATCCTAACCCTAACCCTAACCCTTACCCTAACCCTAACACTAACCCGTACCCTAACCCTAACCCTAACCCGTAAACTAACCCTAAATCTAACACTCAATCTAACCCTAATCCGTACCCTCACCCTAACGCATACGCTAATCCTAACCCTAAACCTAACCTGTAGCCTAACACTAATCCTAACCCGTACCCTAACTCATACGCTAACCCTAACCCTAACCCTAACCCGAAACCGAACCCGTACCCTAACAGTAACTCTAACCCATTCCCTATTCCTCACCCTAACACTAACACTAACCCTAACCCATACTCTATCCCGTACCCTAACCCTAATCCTAAGCCGTACGCTAACCCTAACCCTAACCCATACCAGTACCCTAACCCTAACCCTACCCGTACCCTAACCCTAAATAATACCCTAACCCGAAACCTAACCCCTAGCCTAACCCTAAACCCTACCCTAACCTGTAACCTAACCTGTACCCTAACCCTACCCCGAACCCTAACCCTAACCTTAACCCGTACCCTAAACCTAACCCTCAAACGTACCCTAACCCTAATCCTAACTCTAACCTGAACACGTACATAACCCTAACATATACCCTAACTAAGCGTTCCCTAACCCTAACCGTTCCATAAATCATAACCTAACCCGTACCCTATCCCGACCCTGACACTTACCCTAACCCTAACCCTAACACTAAACTTAACCCGTACCCACATTCGTACCCTAATGCATACCCTAACCCTAACCCTAACCTAAACCCTAACACTAACCCTAACCCTAACCCGTATTCTAACCCTAACCCTAACCCGTACCCTAACCCTAATGCTAACCAGTACTCTAACCCTAACTCTAAACCTGACCCGTACCCTAAACCTAACCCTAACAATAACCCGACACCTAACCTTAACCCGAACACTAAATCTAACACTAACCCTAACACTAACACTAATCTCTACCCTAACTCTGACCTGTACGCTAACCCTAACCCTAACCAGTACCCTTACCCTAACACTAAGCCATAACATAACCCTAAACCTAACCCGTACCCTAACCCTAACCGTAACCCTAACCCGAACCCACCCCTACACTAACCATACCCTAACCCGTAACCTAACCCATACCCTAACCCTAACCCTAACCCTAAACTTAACTCATACTCTAACCCTAACCCTAAACCGTACCCTAACCCTAACCTGAAACCAAACCTGTACCCTAAACCTAACACGTACCCTAAACCTAAAACAAACCCTAACCCATATCCTAACCCTAACCCTAACCCTTACCCTAAACCTAACACAAACCCTAACCCTAACCCTAAACCGTACCCTAACCCGTCGCTAACCCTAACCATAACCCTAACTCGTCCCCTAACCTAACGCTAATACTAACCCTAACCTTAACCCTAACGCATTCCCTAAACTTAACCCTAACCCGTACCCTTACCCTAACCGTAAACCTAACCCGTACCCTAATCCTAACCCGTACCCTAACCCTAAACCTAACCCATACCCTAATCCTAATCCGTAATCTAACTCTAACAATAACCCGTACTAACCCTAATCTGTACCCTAACACATACCATAACCCTAAACCTAACTGTAACCTAACCCTAACCCGTAACCTAACCCTAGACCTAACCCGTAACCAAACCCTAACATTAACCCGTACCCTAACCCTAACCCTAACACTAGAGCATACCCTACCCGTCCCCTAAATCTAACCCTAACCCTAACCCTAACCCGTACAGTAACCTGTAACCTATCCCATACCCTAACCCTAACCCTAACCCTAATCCAAACCGTATTAACCCTAACCCGTACCCTAACCCTTACCGTACCCTAACCCTAACCCGTACCCTAAACCTAACCTGTACCCTAACCCTAACCCGAACCATAATCCGTACCCTAACCCTAACCCTAATCCTACTCCGAACCCTACCCTAAACCTAACCCGTACCCTAACCCGTACCCTAACCCTAAACCTAACCTTAGTCCGTACCCTAACCCTAAACCTAAACCGTACCCTAACCCTAAACCTAACCCTAACCCTAACACTAACCCTAACCTTAAACCAAACCTGTACCCTAACCCTAACCCATACTCTAACCCTAACCCAAACCGTAACCCATATCCTTTCCCTAACCCTAACCCCTACCCTAACCCTAACCCTAACCCAACCCTAACCCTAACCCTAACCCGTACCCTAACCCATACCCTAAACCTAACCCTTACCCTATCCCTAACCCGACCCCTAACCTAACGCTAATACTAACCCTAACCTTAAACATAACCCGTACCCTAAACTTAAACCTAAACTGTACGCTAACCCTAACCCGTACCGTACCCTAAACCATACCCTAACCCATACCCTAACCTTAACCCCTACCCTAACACGAACCCATACCCTAAACCGTACCCTAACCCGTACCCTAACCCTAACCCTCACCCTAACCCTAAACTTAAAACGTGCCCTAACCCTAACACTAAACCGTAACCTAACCCTAACCCTAACAGTAACCTAACACTAACTGTACCCGAACCCTATCCCGTTCCCTAACCCGTACAGTAACCCTAACCCTAAACCTAACACTAACCTTAACCCGTACCAACACCCGTACCCTAACCCATACCCTAACCCGAACCCAAACCAGTACCTAACACTAACCCGTACCATAACCCTAACCGTACCCTAACCCTAACCTGTACCTGAACCCTTACCCGTACCAGAACCCTAACCATACCCTAACCATAACACGAATCCTAACCCTAAACCGTACTCTAACCCATATCCTAACCCTAACCCTAATCCGTACCCTAACCATAACACTAACCCATTCTCTAACCCTAACCATAACCCGTACACTAACACTAACCCGTACCCTAACCCATACCCTAACCCTAACCCTAACCCATACCCTAACCCGTACCTAACCCTAACCCGTACCCGAAAATGTACCCTAACCCTAACCGTACCCTAACCCTAACCCTAACACATACCCTAACCCTAAACATAACCCTAACCCATCCCTGACCCTAACCCGTACCCTAAACCTAACCTGTACCCTAGCCCGTACCCTAACACTATCGTAACCGTAACCATAACCGTAACCCTAACCCTAATCCCTACCCTAATCCATACCCTAAACCGTACCCTAACCCTAAATTTAATCCTAACTCTAACCCATACCCTAACCCGAACCCTAATGCTAACCATAACCCTAACCCATACCTTACACGTACCAAATCCTAACCCTAACCCGTACCCTAACCCTAACCCTAACACTCACCCTAACCTTAACCCTAACCCGTACCGTAACCCTGACCCGTATGCAAAAACCATCCTAACCCTAACCCATACCCTAAACCTAACCCTAAACCTAACCAGTACCCTTACCTAATCCTAACCCTAACACGTACCCTACCCTAATCCTAACCCTAACCAGTACCCTAACCCTAACCCTAACCCTAACCGAACCCTAACCCTAATCCTAAACCATACCCTAACCCTAACCATACCCTAAACCGTAACCTCACCCTAATCGTATGCTAAACCTAACACTAACCCTAACACGTACACTAACCAGTACCCTTACGCACACCCTAAATTTAACCAAACCCGTACACTAACCCTAACCGTAACCCTAACCCTAAAGCTAACCCTAATCTGTAACCTAACCCATACCCTGACCATAACCCTAACCCTAACGCTAATCCTAACCGTAACCCGTACCCTAACCTAACCCTAACCCGTATCCTCACCCTAACACTAACCCTCACCCTACCCCAAATCCGTAACCTACCCCATACCCTAACCCTAACCCTAAACTTAACCCATACCCTAACCCTAACCTAAACTGTACCCTAACCCTAACCCTAACACTAACCCTAACCTTAAACCAAACCCATACCGTAACCCTAACCCAAAACTAACCCATATCCTTACTCTAAACCTGACCCCTACCCTAAACCTAACACCAATCCTAACCCTAACCCTAACCCTAACCCGTACACTAACCTGTACCCTAACCGTAACCCTAACCCTAACCCGTCCCCTAACCTAACGCTAATACTAACCCTAACCTTAACCCTAACGCATACCCTAAATTAACCCTAACCCATACACTTACCCTAACCCTAACGCTAACCCATAACCTAACCCTAACCCGTACCCTAAACCTAACACAAACCTAACCCATATCCTAACCCTAACCCTAACCCCTACCCTAAACCTAACCCCAACCCTAACCCTAACCATAACCTAACCCTAAGAATAACCCGTACCCTAACCCTAACCTGTACCCTAACCCATATCCTAACCCTAACCCTAACACGTACCCTAACCCTAACAGTAAAGCATACCCTAACCGTACCCTAAACCTAACCCTAACCCTAAACCTAAACCTAACCTGTACCCTAACCCTAACCTGAAACCGTACCAAACCCTAACCCATACTCTAACCCTAACCCTAATCCTAAACCTAACGCTAACCCTAACCCTAAACCTATCCCTTACCTAATCCTAACCCTAACCCTAACCCTAAACCGTACCCTAACCCGTACCCTAACCCTAACACTAATCCTAACCCTAACCAGTACCCTAACCCTAACACTAACCCTAACCTTAACACTAACCATAACTCTAACCCTAACCCTAACTCTAACCCGTACCCTAACCCTACACTAACACTAACCCTAACCCTAACCAGTACCCTAACCCGTACCCTAACCCTAACCTTACCCCTAACCCTATCCCGTACCCTATTCCTAACCCGTACCCTAACCCGTACCCTAAACCTAACCCTAACCCTAACACTAACCCTAACCTGTACCCTAACCCTACCCTAACCCTAATCAAAATCCTAATACTAACCCGTACCCTAACCCGTACACTAACCCTTACCCTAACCTTAAACCGTATACTAACCCTAACCTAAGCTGTACCCTAATCTAACCCTAATCCTAACACTAACCCTAACCCTAACCCAGCACTAACCCTAACCCTAACCCTAACCAGTACCATCACCCTAACCCTAACACCTAAACCGTAACCGACCCTAACCCTAGCCAGACCCCAACCCTAACCCGTACCTAACCGTAAACCGACCTAACCCGTACCCTAACCCATAATCTAACCCTAATTCGTACCCTAACCCTAACCCTAAACCAACCTAACCTGTACCCTAATCTAACCTGTACCCTAACACATTCCCGTACCATAACCTTAAACCGTACCCATACCTTAACCCTACCCGAACCCTAATCCATACCCTCACCCAACGCTAACCTTTCCTAACCCGTACACTATCCGTACCCTAACCGTACGCAACCCTAACCCTAACCCTATACCTAACCCTAACCCTAAACCTCAACCTAACCGTACACGAACCCTAACCCTAACCCTAACCCTAAACCATACCCTACCCTAACCGTAACTCTAACACTAACCCTAACCCTAAACCTAACCAGTACCCTAACCCTAACCCTACCCTAATCCTAACCCTAAATCAAAACCTATACCTACCCATACCCTAACCCTAAATCTAACCCTAACCCTAACCTGTACCCTAACACTAACCCTAACCCTATCCCGTACCCTAATGCTAACCCTAGCCTAACTCTAACCCGTACCTTAATCCATACCCTAAACCTAATCCTAACGCGTACCCTAAATGTACCCTAACCCTAACCCAAACCTATCCCTAACCCTAACCAGTACCCTAACCCTAACCCTAACCTGTACCCGTATAACCTAACCCGTACCCTAACCTGTACCCTAACCCTAACACCTAAACCGTACCCGAACCCTAACCCTAACCAGCACCCTAACCCGAACCCTACCCCTAACACTAACCCTAACCCTAACACTAAACCAAACCCTATACCTATCCCGTACCCTAACCCTAACTCTAAACCTAACCTAACCCTAACCCATACCCTAATGTAACCCTAACTCTTACACTAACCGTAACCCGTACCTGAACCCTAACCCTAACACTAACACTAACCCTAACCCTAACCCTAACCCGTTCCCTAAACCTAAACCTATTCCTAACCCTAACCGTACCTAATCCAAACCCTAAACCTAATCCTAACCCGTACCCTAAACCGTACCCTAAACCTAACCTAACCCTAATGCATACCCTAACCCTAACCCTAAACCTAATCCTAAATCGTACCCTAATTCATACCCTAACCATAACCCTAAACCTATCCTAACACTAACCCTAACCCTAACCCTAACCAGTACCCTAACCTAACCCTACCCCTAACCCTAACGCATACCCTAACCCTAACACTTACTGTACCCTAACCCGTACCCTACACCTACCCCTAACCCTACCCCTAAACCTGTCCCGTTCCTAACCTTATCCCATACCCTAACCCATACCATAACCCTGATCCTAAACCATACCCGAACCCTAACCCTAACCCGTACCCTAACCCTAACACTAACACTAACATAACCCTAACCCTAACCAGACTAACCTAACCCTAACGCTAACACCTCGCCCGTACCCGAACCCTAACCCTAACCACTCCCTAACCCTAACCCGTACCGTAACCCTAAAACGTACCCTAACCCTACCCTAACCCATACCCTAAACCTAACCCTAACCCTAACCCACCGTACACTAACCCGTACCCTAAACCTAACCGTACCATAATCCTAACCTAAGACTAACCGTACCCTAACCCGTACCCTAATCCTAACCCTATCCCTAAAGCTAACCCTGTCCCCTTCCTAACCCTAAACGTACCCTAACCCATACGCCCACCCTAACACCTAAACTGTACCATAAACCTGACCCTAACACGTACCCTAACCCTGATTCATAAACCGTACCCGAACCCTAACCCAGCCCTTACCGTAACCCAAACACTAACCCTAACCCGTACCCTAACCCTAACCATAACCCATACACTAACCCTACACTAACCCTAACCCTAACACTAACCCTAACCCTAACCCTATCCTGAATCCTAAACCTAATCCTATTCCTAAAAATAACCTGTACCTTAATCCTAACCCGTACCCTAACTGGTACCCTAACTCTAACCCTAACCCTGTCCCCTTCCCTAATCCTAACCCTAACCCTAATCCGTACCCTAACCCTAACCCTACCACTACCCCTAACCCCAACCCTATACCTGACCCTAACCCATACTCTAACCCGTACCCTAACCCGTACCCTAACCCTAACCCTAACCCTAACCCGTACCCTCACCTTACCCTATGCCTAACTCTAAAGCTAAACCTAACCCATACCCTACCCATACCCTAAACCTAACCCGTACCCTAACGCTAACCCTAACCCTGACCCTAACCCTAGCCCTATCCCCAACCCTAAACCTGACGATAACCCGAACCCTAACCTTCCCTATGCCTAACCGAAACCTAAACCTAACCCGTACTCAAACCCGTACCATAAACCTAACACGTACCCTAACACTAACCGGTACCCTAACTGGTACCCTAACCCTAACCCTACCCCTAACCCTGTCCCATTCATAACCCTAAACACGTACTCTAACCTGTACCCTAACACCTAACCCTACCCGAACCCTAACCCTAATCTGTACCCTAACGCTAACCCTAACCCTAACACTAACCCTCACTGTAACCCTAACCAGTACCCTAACCCTAACTCTAACCCTACCCCTAACCCTATGCCTACCCCTAACCCCAACCCTAAACCTGACCCTAACCTGTACCCTATCCTTACCCAGTGCCTAACTCTAAACCTAAACCTAACCCATACCCTAACCCGTACCCTAAACCTAACCCATACACTAACGCTACCCTTAACACTGACCCTAACCCTAGTCCTAACCCCAACCCTATACCTGACGATAACCCGAAACCTAACCTTACCCTATGCCTAACCCTAATCCTAAACCTAACCATTACTCTAACACGTACCCTAAACCTAACGCATACCCTAACCCTAAAACTAACCCTAACCCGTACCCTAACCCTAACCCTAACCCTAACCCTAAACCTGTCCCGTTCATGACCCTACACCCGTACTCTAACCCGTACCCTAACACTAAAACCTAAACCGTACCCGAAAACTAACCCTAAACAGTACCCTAACATTAACCCTAACCTTAAACCTAACACTAACTCTAACCCTAACCCTAAACCATACCCTAACCCTAACACTAGCCCTAACCCAAACCCTAAACCTAACCCTAACCCTATTCCATACTCTAACCCTAACCCTAACCTGAACCCTTAACTTAACACTAACCCTAACACTAACCCTAAACCGTACCCTAACCCTAAATCTAAACCGTACCCGAACCCTAACCCTTATCATAAACCTAACCCTAACCAGTACCCTAACCCTAAAACTAACCCGAACACCTAAACCGTACCCGAACCCTAACCCTAACCAGTACCCTAACCCTAAACCATAACCTAACCCTAAACCGGACCCTAAGCCGTACCCTAACCCGTAACCTAACACTAATCCGTACCCTAACCCTAACCCTAACCTTAACCCTAACACATACCCAAACACTAACCCTTGCCCGTACCCTAAACCTAACCCTAACCCTAAACTTAACGTTAACCCATACCCTAAACTGTCCCATAACAATAACCCTAACCCTAACCCATACACTAACCCGTCCCCTAACCCTAACCCTAATCCATACCCTAACACTAACCAGTACGCTAAACCTAACCCTAACCCGTACCCGTTCCATAAATCTAACCTGTACCATAAACCTATCCCGAACCCGTACCCTACCCAAAACCCTAACCCTAACCCTAACCCCTACCCTAAATCTAACCCTAACCCTAACCCTAATGCGTACCATAACCCGTACCCTACCCTAACCGTAATCCGTACCCTAACCCTAACCTTACCCTCACCCTAACGCTAACCCTAACCCTAACCCGTATCCTATCCCATACCCCAACCCTAAACATAATCCTAATCGTAACACTAACCCTAACCTTAACCCTAACCCGTACCCGAACCCTAACCTGTACCCTAACCTAACCCAAACCCTAACCCGTGTCCTAACCCTAACCCTTACCCATACCTAACCCTAACCCTAACCCGTACCCTAACCCTAACCCTTACCCATACCTAACCCTAGCCCTAACGCTAATGCTAACCCGTACCCTAAACCGTACCGTAACCTAACGCTAACCCTAACCTGATCCGTACCCTACGCCTAAACCTAACCCGTACTCTTACCCTAACACTAACACTAATGCTAACCTTACCCTAACCCGTACCGTAAACCTAACCCGTACCCTAAACCTAACCCACACCCTAACCCGTATCCTAAACCTAACCCTAACCCATACCCTAACCCTAACTAACCTTAACCCGTACCCTAACCCTAACCCTAACCATAAACCCTACCCTAACCCTAACCCGTACCCTAACACTAAACCTACCCCTAACCCTAAACCCTACCCTACCCTAACCATAACCATAACCCGTACCCTAAACCGTACCCTAACCCTATCCCTAAGGGGTACCCTAACCCATACCCTAACCCTAACCCTAAACCATACTCTAACACTAACCCGTACCCTAACCATAACCCTAACACATACCCTAACCCTAAACCTAACCCCAATACTATCCATAACCCTAACCCGTTCCCTAACTGTAACCTGTACCCTAAACCTTACCCTAACCCTAACCCGTATCCTCACCCTAACCTTAACCCTAAACCCTACGCTAACCCTAACCCTAACCCGTACCCTAACACTAACCCTAACCCTAACCCTAAACCCTACCCTAACCCTAACCCTAACCATAACCCGTACCCTAAACCATACCCTAACCCTATCCCTAAGGGGTACCCTAACCCTAACGCGTACCTTAACCCGTACCCTAACCCTAACCCTAAACCGTACTCTAACACTAAACCATACCCTAACCCTAACCGTAACACATACCCTAACCCTAAACCTAACGCCAACACTATCCACAACCCTAACCCGTTCCCTAACTGTAACCTGTACCCTAAACCTTACCCAAACCCTAACCCATACCCAAACCCTAAACCTCACCCTAACCCGAACCCTAACCCTAACCCGTACCCTAACCCTAACCCTAAACCGTACCCTAATCCTAACCCTAACCCGTACCCTAACTGTAACCCTAACCGTAACGCATTCAATAATCATAACCCGAACCCGTACCCTAACCCTAACCTTAAACCGTACCCTAAAACTAACCCTATACTGTAACCTAACGCATACTGTAACAGTAACCTTAACAAGTTCCCTAACCATAACCTGTAACCTATCCCTAACCCTAACCGTAACCCTAACGCTAACCATAACCCCAACCCGTACCCTAACCCGTACCCTAACACATGTCCTAACCCTAAACCTAACCCTAACCCTAAACCCTACCCTAATCCTAACCCTAAGCTTAACCCGTACCCTAACCTGAACCCTTACGGTACCCTAATTCTAATCCTAACCGTAACCCTAACCCTAACCCTAACCCTAACCCTAACCCATACCCTAACTAATCCTAACCCGGACCCTAACCCTAACCCTAACCCTAACCCTAATCCATACCCTAACCCTAAACCGTACCCTAACCCTAAACCTAATCCTAACCGTATGCTAACCCTAAGCATAACCCTAACCATAACCCTAACCCTAAACCGTAATTTATCTGTACCCTAACCCTAAACCTAACCCTAACCATAACCCTAACACTAATCATAACTGTAACCCATACCCTAAACCATACACTAACCCTGACCCTAACGCTAACACGAAACCAAACCCTAACCCGTATCCTAACCTGTACCCTAACCCTAATCCTAATCCGTCCCCTAACCTAACGGTAACACTAAACTTAACTTTAACCCTAAGCCGTACGTTACCTTTACCCTAACCCTAACCCTAAACCGTACACTACCCCTAAACCTAACCCGTACCCTAAACCTAACCCTAAACCGTACCCTAACCGTAACCCGTACCCTAACCCTAACTCTAACCTGTACCCTAACCCGTAAACTAACCCTAACCCTAACCCGTACTCTAAACCTAACCCTAACCTTAACCCGTACTCTAACCCTAACTATAACCGTACCCTAACCCTAACACTAACCATAACCCTAATGTGAACCCTAACCCTAACCCGTACCTTAACCTGTACCCTACCCAAAACTTAATCCGTACACAACCCTAACCCTAACCCGTACCCTAAATCTAAGCCTAACCGTAACCCTAACGCTAACCCTAAACTTAACGTGTACCCTAACCGTAACCCTAACCCTAACCCTAATCCATACCCTAACATACGCTAATACTAAATCTAACCTCAACCCTAACCCGTACCCTAACTCTAACCCTAACCCGTACCCTAACCTGAACCCTAAACCTAACCTTAAACCTAACCCGTATCCTCACCCTAACCCTAACCCTAAGCCTAACCCATACCCAAACCCTAAACCTCACACTAACCTGAACCCTAATCCTAACCCGTACCCTAACCCTAACCCGGACCCTAATCAGAAGACTAACCCTAACACTAACACTAACCCTAACATGTACCCTAAACCGTACCCTAACCCTACCCTAACCCTAACCCGTACCCTAACCTAACCCTAACCCTAATGCTAACCCTAACCCTAACACGTACCCTAACCTGTACCCTAACCCTAACCCTAATCCGTACCCTAACTGAACGCTAATACTAAACCTAACCCTAACCCTAACCTGTACGCTAACCCTAAACCTAACCCTAAACCGTACCCTAACCCTAACCCCAACCCATACCGTAACCCTAAACTTAACCCTAACCCTAAACCGTACCAAATCCTAACCCGTACTCTAACCCTAACCGCTACCCTAAACCTAACCCATACCCTAACCCTAACCCATACCCTAACCCGTACCCAAACCCGTAACCTAACCTGTATCCTAACCCTAACCCTAACCTGTACTCTAACTCTAACACTAACCATAACTCGTACCCTAACCCTAACCCTAACACTAACCCTAACCCGGCCCCTAACCCATACGCTAATCCTAACCCTTACCCTAACCCGTACCCTAACCCTAACCCGTACCCTAACCCATACCCTAACCCTAACCCGTACCCTAACCCGTAGCCTAACGCTAAGACTAACCCAAACCCTAACACGTACCCTAACCCTAAACCTAACCCAAACCCTAACGCTAACCCTAACACTAATCCGCTCCCTAACCTAACGCTAATACAAACCCTAAACTTAACCCTATACTGAACCCTAACCCTAACCCGTACTCTAAACCAAACCCTAACCTGTACACTATCCCTAACCCTAACCCAGACCCTACCCGTAAGCTAAGCGTTACACTAACCTTAACCCTAACCCTACCCGTACACAAACCCGTACCCTAATCCTAACCCTAGCCCTAACACGTACCCTAAACCTAACCCTAAAACGTACCCTAACCCTAACCATAACTCATACCCTAACCCAAACCATACCCTAACCCTAAACCTATCCGTAACCCGTTTCCGACCCCTTACCTGTACCCTAACCCTAACCCTAAATCTAACCCTAACCCATAATCTAACCCTAATCCTATCCCGTAACCTAACTGGTATCGTAACCCTATCCCTAATAAGTACCCTAACCCTAATCATAACCCTAAACCTAACCCATACGCTAATCACAATCCAAACCCCACCCTAAACCAAACACTAAAACTGACCCAAACCAGTACCCTAACCCTAATCCATAACCTAACCCTAAACCTAACCCTAACCCTAACCCGTACCCTAACCCTAACCCTAACCTGGAACACTAACCCTAACCTGTACGCTAACCCGTACTGTAACCCTTAACCTACCCTCACCCTAGCCCTAACCCTAACCCGTAACCTAACCCCTAACCCGTAACCTAACCCGTACCTAAACGCTAACTCTAAACCTAACCCGTACCCTAACCTGTACCCTAACCCTAACCCTAACACACACCCTAACCCTAAACCTAACACTACCACTATCCCTAAACCTAAGCCGTACCCTAATTCTAACCGGTACGCTAACCCTAATCCTAACTCGTACCCGTACCCTAACCCTAACCTGAAACCATACCCTAACACTAACCCTAACACGTAGGCTATCTCTAACCCTAACCCTACCCCTACTCTAACACTAACCCTAACCCTAACCCGTCCCTAACCGTAACACTAACCTGTACCCTAACCTTAACCCTAACCCTAACCCGTACCCTAACTCTAATACTAACGCTAAACTTTACCCTAACCCTAACCCTAACTCGTACCCAACCCTAACCTAAACCTAACCCATACCCTAACCCTAACCCTAACGCTAACCCAAACCCTAACCCTTAACCTCACCTGTACCCTAACCCTAACCCGTACGCTAACCCGTACCCTCACCCTAACCCTCACCCTAATGGTACACTAACACTAACCCTAACTCGTACCCTAACCCTAAACCTAACCCATAGCCTTACCCTAAACCGTACCCTAAACCGTACCCTAACCCTAACCCGTACGCTAACCCTAAACCTAACCCGTCCCTGTACTCTAATCCAAACGCTAACACGACCCTAAACCTTACCCTAACCCGTACCCTAACCCTAAACCTAACCCATAGCCTTACCCTAAACCTAACCCTAAACCGTACCCTAACCCTAACCCGTACGCTAACCCTAAACCTAACCCGTCCCTGTACTCTAACCCGAACGCTAACACGACCCTAAACCTTACCCTAACCCGGACCCTAACCCTAAACCTAACCGATACCCTAACCCTAAACCTAACCCAACCCCGTACCCTACCCGTATCATAACCCTAACCCAAACCCTAACCCGTATCATGACCCTAACCCTAACCCATACCCTAACCCTAAAACTAACCCGTACCCTAACCATAACCCTAACCCGTACACTAACTGTACCCTAACCCGTAACCTAAACCTAAAGCTAACCCTAATCTGTACCCTAACCCATACACTAAACCTAATCCTATCAAGTACCCATACCCTAAACCTAACACAACCCGTATCGTAACCCGTACCATAACCCTAACCTAACCCTAACCCTAAACTTTACCCGTAAACTAACACTAAAACTAACCTGTACCCAAACCCTAACCCTAACCCTAACCCAACCGTACCACGAAACCTAACCCTAAACCTAACCCTAACACTAACCCTAAACTTGACCATAAACCGTACCCTAAACCTAACCCTTACCAGTACCCAAACTGTAACCCTAACCCATACCCTAACCATAACCCTAACCTTAACCCTAACA
Organism: Nyctereutes procyonoides; assembly: GCF_905146905.1. Lineage (NCBI taxonomy): Eukaryota > Metazoa > Chordata > Mammalia > Carnivora > Canidae > Nyctereutes > Nyctereutes procyonoides. The sequence goes on along the minus strand of NW_026575021.1, from coordinate 16,751,345 downwards.
CTAACCCTAACCCTAACCCGTAACCTAAACTGTACCCTAACTATAACCCTAATCCATACCCCAACAAAACGCGAATACTAACCCAAAACTTAACCCTAAACGGTACCCTACCTCTAACCCTAACCTGTACCCTAAACCTAAACCAAACCCTAACCCGTACACTGACCCTAACCCTAACCAGTACCCTAACCCTAACCCGTACCCTAACCCAAACCCGTATGCTAACCCTAAACCTAACCCTAACCGATACACTAACCCTAAACCTAACCCGGACCGTGACCCGTAGGCTAACCCTAAGCCTAACCCTGACCCGTACCCTGACCCGTACCCTAACCCTAACCCTAACCCGTACCCTAACCCTAATCTAACACTCATCCTAAACCTAACCCATACACTAACGCTAACCCTAACCCGTATCCTAACCCTAACCCTAATCCTTACCTTACCCCAAAAGCTAACCCTAACCCTAAACCATAACCTAACCCTAAGCCTAACCCTAAACCAAAACCTAACCCGTACCCTAAACCTAACCTATAACCTAACACTAACCCTAACCCTAACCAGTACCCTAACCCAGACCCTAACCTGTACCCTAACCCTAAATCTAACCCTAACAAGTACCTAACCCTAACCCGAACCGTAACCCTAACATTAACGCTAACCCAAACACTAACCCGTACCCAAACCTAAACCCTAACCTTAACCCTACTCCATACCCTAACCTAAAGCTAATACTAACCCTAAACTTAACCATAACCCGTACCATAACCACAACCCTAACCCGTACCCTAACCCAAAACCTAACACTAACCCATACACTAACACTAACCTTAACCCGTACCCTAAACCTAACCCGTACCCTAACCCTAACCCTATCCCGTAACCTAACCCGTATCCTAACCCTAACCCTAACAAGTACCCTAACCCTAACCTTAACCCGTATCCTAACCCTAAAGCTAATCCTAACCCATACCCTAAGTCTAACCAGTACACTAACCCTAAACCATACCCTAACCCTACCCCGTAACCTAACCCTAACCCTAAACCGTACCCTAACCGATATCCTAACCCTTATCCTAACCCATACCGTAACCCTAACCGTAACCTGTACCCTAACCCTAACCTAAGCCTCACCCTAAACTTAACACGTCCTCCAACCCTAACCCTAACCCGTATCCTAATCCTAACCCTAACCGAAACCCAAACGCTAACACTAACCCTAGCTGGTACCCTAACGCGTACCCTAACCCAAAACTTAATCCGTACCATAACCCTAACCCTAATCCATACCCTAACCGTAACCCTAACCCTAATCCATACCCTAACCGTAACCCTAACCCTAACCCGTACAATAACCCTAACCCGAACCCGTACCCTACCCTAACCCTAACCAGTACCCAAAACCTAACCCTCACCCGTACCCTGATACGTACCCTAACCCTAAACCTAACCCAAACCTGTACCCTAACTCTAACCCGTACCCTAACCCAAACCCATACGCTAACTGTAAACCTAACCCTAACCCGTAACTAACTCTAACCCTAACCCGGACCCTAACCCGTACGCTAACCCTAACCCTAACCCTAACCCGTACCCTAACTGGTACCCTAAACCTAACCCTAACCCGTACCCTAACCGGTACCCTAACCTAACACTAATACTAACCCTAAACTTAAAATAACCCTTACCCTATACCTAACCTGTACCCTAACTCTAACCTGTACCCTAACTCTAACCCGTACCCTAACCCAAACCCGTACACTAACCATAAACCTAACCCGTATCTAACTCTAACCCTAACCCGTATGCTAACCCTAACCCTAACCCATACCCGTACCCGTACCCTAACCTGTGCCCTAACCCTAACCCTAATCCGTACCCTAACCTAACACTAATACTAACCCTAAACTTAAAATAACCCTTACCCTATACCTAACCCTAACCCTAACACTAACCCTGACCCTATCCCTAACCTGTACCCTAACCCGTACCCTAACCCTAACACGTACCCTAAACCTAACCCTAAACCTAACGCTAACCCTATCCCTAACCCGTACCCTAACCTAACACTAATACTAAACCTAAACTTAACCCTAACCCGTACCCGAATCCTAACCCTAACCCTAACCTAACACTAAACTTAACCGGAACCCTAACCCTAACACTAACCCGTACCCTAACCGTGACCCTAACCCTAAACCTAAACTTAACCCGTACCCTAATCCTAACCTTAACCCGTAACCTAACCCTAACCCTAACACTAACTCTAACTCGTTCCCTAACCCTAACCCTAATCCTAAACTTAACCCGTACCCTAGTCCTAACCCTAACCCGTAACCTAACCCTAACCCTAACACTAACTCTAACTCGTTCCCTAACTCTAATCCTAATCGTATCCTAACCCTAACCCGCAACCTAACCCCATTCCGTACCCTAACCCTAACCCGTACGCTAATCCTAACCCTAACCGTAACCCGTATGCTAATTCTAAGCCTAACCCGTACCCCACCCAAACAGTACCCTAAAACTAACCCTAACCCGGCTCCTCACACATATGCTAACCCTAACCCTAACCTGTACCCTAACCCGTAGCGTAACCCTAACCGTAACCCTAACCCTAACACGTAACCTAACCATAACCCTAAACCTAAGCCCAACGCTAACCACAACCCTAATCCGTACCCTAACCTAACGCTAATACTAACCCTAAACTTCACCCTAACCCTTATCCTAACCCTACCCTAACCTGTACTCTAACCCTACCCTAACCTGTACACTATCCATAACCCTGACCCGTACCCTAAACTAACCCGCACCCTACCCCATCCCTAACCCTAACTCTAAACCTAACAAGTACCCTAACACTAAACCTAACCCATACCCTAACCCTAACCCGTACTCTAAACCTTACGATAACCCTAACCCTTACCCTAACCGTAACCCGTAACCTAACCCTATCCAGTACCGTAACGCTAACCCGTACCCTAAACCGTATCCTAACCCTAACCCTAACCCGTTACCTAACCCTAAACTTAACCCATACCCTAAACCTAACCCTAAGCCATAATCTAAACCTAACCCTAACCATAACCCTAACACTAACCCAAACTCTAACCAGTACCCTATCCCGTACCCTAACCCTAATCCTAACCCATAATCTAACCCTAATCCTAACACTAACCCTAACCTTAACCCTAACCCGTACCCTAACCATAACCCGTACCGTAACCCTAAACCAAACCCTAACCCGTATCCTAACCCTAAACCAAACCCGTACCCTTACTTTAACACTAACCCGTACCTTAAACCTAACCCTAACCCTTACCCTAACCCTAAATCATACCCTAAACCATACCCTAAAAGGTACCCTAACCCTAATCCGTACCCTAACCCTAATCCGTACCCTAACCCTAACTCTAAATCTAACTTGTATCCTAACCTTAACCCTAATCCGTACACTAAACCGTACACTAAACCTAACCCATACCCTAACCCGTACCCTACCTCTAACCCTAACCAGAAGCCGTACTCTAACCCTAACCGTAATACTAACGTTAACCCGTACCCTAACACATACCCTAATCCTAACCATAACCCGTAGCTAACCCTGACGCTAACTAACCCTAACCTTAAGCCCCTCCCGTACCCTAATCCTAAAGCAAACCGTACCCTAAACCTAAACCTAACCCTAACCCGTACACTAACCCTAAACCTAACGCTAACCTGTGCCCTAACCCTAACCGTAAACTTAACCCATACCCTAACCGTGACTCTAACACTAAACCTAACCTTAACCCTAAACCTAACCCTAAGCCTAAACCGTACCCTAACCAGTACCCTAACCCGTACCCTAACCCTAACTCATACCCTAACTCTAGACATAACCCTAACCCTATCCCTACCCTTAACCGTACCCTAAACCTAACCTATACCCTAATGCTAACCCTAACCCGTACCCTACTCGTACCCTAAACCTATTCCTAAACCATACCCTAACATAAACCGTAACCTAACCCTAAACTGTACCCTAACCGTAACCCTAACCCTAACCAGAACCCGTACCTAACCCTTCCCGTACCCTAACACTAACCCATACGCTAACCTTTTTTTTATAAATTAATATTTAATGGCGTTCAATTTACCAACATACAGAATAACACCCAGTGCTCGTCCCGTCAAGTGTCCTCCTCAGTGCCCGTCGCCCACTCACCCCCACCCCCCGCCCTCCTCCCCCTCCACCACCCCTAGTTCATTTCCCAGAGTTAGAAGTCTTTATGTTCTGTCTCCCTTTCTGATATTTCCCACACATTTCTTCTCCCTTCCCTTATATTCCCTTTCACTATTATTTATATTCCCCAAATGAGTGAGAACATACACTGTTTGTCCTTCTCCGATTGACTTACTTCACTCAGCATCATACCCTCCAGTTCCACCCACGTTGAGGCAAATGGTGGGTATTTGTCGTTTCTAATGGCTGAGGAATCTTCCAGTGTATACATAAACCACATCTTCTTTATCCATTCATCTTTCGATGGGCACCGAGGCTCCTTCCACAGTTTGGCTATTGTGGACATTGCTGCTAGAAACATCGGGGTGCAGGTGTCCTGGCGTTTCATTGCATCTGAATCTTTGGGGTAAATCCCTAACAGTGCAATTGCTGGGTCGTAGGGCAGGTCTATTTTTAACTCTTTGAGGAACCTCCACACAGTTTTCCAGAGTGGCTGCACCGGTTCACATTCCCACCAACAGCGCAAGAGGGTTCCCTTTTCTCCGCATCCTCTCCAACATTTGTTGTTTCCTGACTTGTTAATTTTCCCCATTGTCACTGGTGTGAGGTGGTATCTCATTGTGGTTTTGATTTGTATTTCCCTGATGGCAAGTGACGCAGACCATTTCCTCCTGTGCATGTTGGCCATGTCTATGTCTTCCTCTGTGAGATTTCTCTTCATGTCTTTTGCCCATTTCATGATTGGATTGTTTGTTTCTTTGGTGTTGAGTTTAATAAGTTCTTTATAGATTTTGGAAACTAGCCCTTTATCTGATATGTTATTTGCAAATATCTTCTCCCATTCTGTAGGTTGTCTTTGAGTTTTGTTGACTGTATCCTTTCCTGTGCAAAAGCTTCTTATCTTGATGAAGTCCCAATAGTTCATTTTTGCTTTTGTTTCTTTTGCTTTCGTGGATGTATCTTGCAAGAAGTTACTGTGGCCAAGTTCAAAAAGGCTGTTGCCTGTGTTCTCCTCTAGGATTTTGATGGAATCTTGTCTCTCATTTAGATCTTTCATCCATTTTGAGTTTATCTTTGTGTATGGTGTAAGAGAGTGGTCTAGTTTCATTCTTCTGCATGTGGATGTCCAATTTTCCCAGCACCATCTATTGAAGAGACTGTCTTTCTTCCAGTGGATCGTCTTTCCTCCTTTATCGTATATTAGTTTAGCATAAAGTTCAGGGTCCACTTCTGGGTTCTCTGTTCTGTTCCATTGATCTATGTGTCTGTTTTTGTGCCAGTACCACACTGTCTTGATGACCACAGCTTTGTAGTACAACCTGAAATCTGGCATTGCGATGCCCCCAGATATGGTTTTCTTTTTTAAAATTCCCCTGGCTGTTCAGGGTCTTTTCTGATTCCACACAAATCTTAAAATAATTTGTTCTAAGTCTCTGAAGAAAGTCCATGATATTTTGATAGGGATTGCATTGAACGTGTAAATTGCCCTGGGTAACATTGACATTTTCACAATATTAATTCTGCCAATCCATGAGCATGGAATATTTTTCCATCTCTTTGTGTCTTCCTCAATTTCTTTCAGAAGTGTTCTATAGTTTTTAGGGTATAGATCCTTTACCTCTTTGGTTAGGTTTATCCCTAGGTATCTTATGCTTTTGGGTGCAATTGTAAATGGGATTGACTCCTTAATTTCCCTTTCTTCAGTCTCATTGTTAGTGTATAGAAATGCCATTGATTTCTGGGCATGGATTTTGTATCCTGCCACGCTACCAAATTGCTGTATGAGTTCTAGCAATCTTGGGGTGGAGGCTTTTGGGTTTTCTATGTAGAGTATCATGTCATCGGCGAAGAGGGAGAGTTTGACTTCTTCTTTGCCAATTTGAATGCCTTTAATGTCTTTTTGTTGTCTGATTGCTGAGGCTAGGACTTCCAATACTATGTTGAATAGCAGTGGTGAGAGTGGACATCCCTGTCTTGTTCCTGATCTTAGGGGAAAGGCTCCCAGTGCTTCCCCATGGAGAATGATATTTGCTGTGGGCTTTTCGTAGATGGCTTTTACAATGTCGAGGAATGTTCCCTCTATCCCTACACTCTGAAGAGTTTTGATCAGGAATGGATGCTCTATTTTGTCAAATGCCTTCTCTGCATCTAATGAGAGGATCATATGGTTCTTGGTTTTTCTCTTGCTGATATGATGGATCACATTGATTGTTTTACGAGTGTTGAACCAGCCTTGTGTCCCGGGGATAAATCCTACTTGGTCATGGTGAATAATTTTCTTAATGTATTGTTGGATCCTATTGGCTAGTATCTTGGTGAGAATTTTTGCATCCATGTTCATCAGGGATATTGGTCTGTAATTCTCCTTTTTGGTGGGGTCTTTGTCTGGCTTTGGAATTAAGGTGATGCTGGCCTCATAGAAGGAATTTGGAAGTACTCCATCTCTTTCTATCTTTCCAAACAGCATTAGTAGAATGGTATGGTTTCTTCTTTAAACATTTGATAGAATTCCCCAGGGAAGCCATCTGGCCCTGGACTCTTGTGTCTTGGGAGGTTTTTGATGACTGCTTCAATTTCCTCCCTGGTTATTGGCCTGTTCAGGTTTTCTATTTCTTCCTGTTCCAGTTTTGGTAGTTTGTGGCTTTCCAGGAATGGGTCCATTTCTTCTAGATTGCCTAATTTATTGGCATAGAGCTGTTCATAATATGTTTTTAATCGTTTGTATTTCCTTGGTGTTGGTAGTGATCTCTCCTTTCTCATTCATGATTGTATTAATTTGAGTCTTCTCTCTCTTCTTTTTAATAAGGTTGGCTAATGGTTTATCTATCTTATTAATTCTTTCAAAGAACCAACTCCTGGTTCTATTGATCTGTTCCACAGTTCTTCTGGTCTCAATTTCGTTGAGTTCTGCTCGAATTTTAATTAACTCTCTTCTTCTGCTGGGCATCGGATCCATTTCCTGTTTTTTCTCTAGCTCCTTTATGTGTAATGTTAGCTTTTGTATTTGAGTTCTTTCCAGTTTTTGAATGGATGTTTGTATTGCGATGTATTTCCCCCTCAGGACTGCTTTTGCTGCATCCCAACGATTTTGAACAGTTGTATCTTCATTCTCATTAGTTTCCATGAATCTTTTTAATTCTTCCTTAATTTTCTGGTTGACCCTTTTATCTTTTTAGCAGGATGGTCCTTAACCTCCACGTGTTTGAGGTCCTTCCAAACTTCTTGTGATTGAGTTCTAATTTCAAGGCGTTAAGGTCTGAGAATATGCAGGGGACAATCCCAATTTTTTGGTATCATTTCAGACCCGATTTGTGACCCAGTATGTGGTCTATTCTGGAGAAAGTTCCATGTGCACTTGAGAAGAATGTGTATTCAGTTGAGTTTGGATGTAAAGTTCTGTAGATATCTGTGAAATCTATCTGGTCCAGTGTATCATTTAAAGCTCTCGTTTCTTTGGAGATGTTGTGATTAGAAGACCTATCGAGGGTAGAAAGAGCTAGATTGAAGTCACCAAGTATAAGTGTATTATTATCTAAGTATTTCTTCACTTTGGTTAATAATTCGTTTAAGTATTTGGCAACTCTCACATTCGGGGCATATATATTGAGGATTGTTAAGTCCTCTTGCTGGATAGATCCTTTAAGTATGATATAGTGTCCCTCTTCGTCTCTCACTACAGTCTTCGGGGTAAATTTTAGTTTATCTGATATAAGGATGGCTACCCCTGCTTTCTTTTGAGAACCATTTGAATGGTAAATGGTTCTCCAACCTTTTATTTTCAGGTTGTAGGTGTCCTTCTGTCTAAAATGAGTCTCTTGTAGACAGCAAATAGATGGGTCCTGCTTTTTATCCAGTCTGAAACCCTGCACCTTTTGATGGGGTCATTAAGCCCGTTCACGTTCAGAGTTACTATTGACAGATATGAGTTTAGTGTCATCATGATATCTATTTAGTCCTTGTTTTTGTGGATTGTTCCACTGAACTTCTTCTTAAAGGGGAATTTTAAGAGTCCCCCTTAAAATTTCTTGCAGAGCTGGTTTGGAGGTGACATATTCTTTCAGTTCCTGCCTGTCTTGGAAGCTCTTCATCTCTCCTTCCATTTTGAATGAGAGCCTTGCTGGATAAAGTATTCTTGGTTGCATGTTCTTCTCATTTAGGACCCTGAATATATCCTGCCAGCCCTTTCTGGCCTGCCAGGTCTCTGTGGAGAAGTCTGCTGTTACCCTAATATTCCTCCCCATGAAAGTCAGGGACTTCTTGTCTCTTGCTGCTTTAAGGACCTTCTCTTTATCTTTGGAATTTCCAGCTTCACTATTAGATGTAGAGGTGTTGAACGGTTTTTATTGATTTTAGGGGGGATCTCTCTATTTCCTGGATCTGAATGCCTGTTTCCCTTCCCAGATTGGGAAAGTTTTCAGCTAGGATTTGTTCAAATACATATTCTGGCCCTCTGGCCCTTTCGGCTCCCTCGGGATCCCAATTAAACGTAGGTTTTTCTTCCTTAGGCTGTCATTTATTTTCCCTTAATCTGTCTTCATGGTCTTTAATGTCTGTCTCTATTTTCCTCAGTTTCCCTCTTTGCCATTAACTTGTCTTCTATGTCACTCACTCGTTCTTCCACCTCGTTAACCCTCGTTGTTAGGACTTCTAGTTTGGATTGCATCTCATTCAATTGATTTTTAATTTCTGCCTGATTGGATCTAAATTGTGCAGTCATGAAGTCTCGTGGGTCCTTAATGCTTTTTTCTAGAGCCACCAGTAGCTGTATAATAGTGCTTCTGAATTGGCTTTCTGACATTGAATTGTAATCCAGATTTTGTAACTCTGTGGGAGAGAGGACTGTTTCTGATTCTTTCTTTTGAGGTGAGGTTTTCCTTCTAGTCATTTTGCTCAGTGCAGAGTGGCCAAAAACAAGTTTTATTGGGAAAAGGAGAGAAAGAGAGAGGAGGAAAGAAAAGAGAAAAAGAAGAAAAAAAGAAAAAAGAAGAAAAAGAGAAAGAAAGGTGAAAAAAAGCGGGGTGGTGGAAGCAATCAGAAATCAAAAAGAAAAGAAAAAAGAAAAAAAAAAACAAAAAAACACGGGGGAGTATCTTCTGAATCTGTAGACTTTAAGTCCCTTGACTTCCCCTGGAACTGGTCCGTCTAGCTGGTCTTCTGGGGGAGGGCCCTGTTGTGCTGATTTTCAGGTGTTAGCACTTGGGGGAGCTGCTCTGCCCCTGCCTGCTGCAGGGCTCAGCGGGGGTTGTTTACCCCGTGAGGCCCCAGGAAGAACAGCCACAGTTGCTATGGCAGCTCTGGAAGCCTGGATTCAGCCCCCGCAGGGACTACGGGGCTCTCCGTCCGCAGGGCCTGGAGGCTCCGGGGCGGGGCCGCTGACGTGCTCAGCTCGGGGCAGGAGTGTCCTTGCTGTCCTGGCCCCTCCCGGCCTCTGCCTGTCCCGGGGGAGGCCGGATCCTGGGCTGTGTCCCGGCGCCCAGTGCTCCCGGGCCTGCGCTGTTGGATTCGCGCTCCCGCCCCACAGCTCCCTCCGTGGAGCCGCCCCCGAGTCCCTCCGAGCTGCTCCGGGCCCCGCCTTGTTCGCTGCAGCCCTTAGGGAGCTCGGCGCACTCTCCTGCACGCGCAGGTGTCTGTTAATGTCCCAGGGAGCCCGAGGGCATCCCCGCCCTCGTGGGTCCTGCTCCAACTCCCTGCGAGCCCCTTTCCGCCCGGGAAGGTTGGTGCAGCTCCTGCTTCTCCGGGACGGGGCTCTCCTGTCCTGGGGACACTCGCCCCGGCCTCAGCCCAGCTCCTCGCGGGGCCCCTCCCCCTCGGAGGCCTTTTGTTTCTTTATTTCTTTTTCCCCGTCTTCCTACCTTGATAGAAGCGCGAACTCTTCTCACTGTAGCATTCCAGCTGGTCTCTCTTTAAATCTCAGGCCGAATTCGTAGATTTTCAGGATGATTTGAAGGTTATCTAGGTAATTTGGTGGGGACAGGTGATTTGGGGGCCCTACTCTTCCACCATCTTGCCCCTCCTCTTTCCATTCATCTTTCCCCGTACGCTAACCTTAACCAGTATCCTAACACTAACGCATACTGTAACCCTAAATCTAACCCTAACCCTAAGCCTAACTCTCACCCAAAACCTAACCCGTAACCTAACCCGTACGCTAACCTGTACTCTAACCCTAACCCTAACCCGTACCCTAACCCTGACCCTAACCCGTACCCTACCACCTACCTTAACCATAACCCTAACCCGTAACCTAACCCTAATCCATAACCTAACCCTAACCCGTACCCTAAACCTAAACCTAACCCTAACCCTAACCCTAACTAACCCTCAACCTAACCCTAACCCTATCCCTAACCCTAACCCTATCCCTAACCCTAAGCCTATCCCTAAAACTAATCCGTACCCTAACCTGTACCCTAACCCTAACACTAAACCTAACCCTAACCCGTACCCTCACCATCACCTAACCCTATACCGTACCGTAACCAGTACCCTAATCATAACACTAACTATACCCTAACCCATTCACTAACATCAACCCTAACCCTAACCCTACCTTAAACCAACCCCTAACCCGTACCCTCAGGATAACCCTAACTCATACCCGAACCCTAACCCTAACCCTATCCCGTACCCTAACCCTAACACTAACCCTAATCTTAAACCTAAACCGTACCGTAACCCTAATTCTAACCCATACCCTAACCCACCCCGTACCCTAAGCCTAACACTAACCCTAATGCTAACACTAACCCTAACCCGTAACCTAACCTTAACCCTAACCCATACGCTAACCCTAACCCTAAACCTAAACCTAATCCGTATCCTAACCCTAACCCGTACACTAAACCTAATCCTATCCTGTACCCGTACCCTAAACCTAACACTAAGCCGTACCCTAACCCTAATCCTAAACCTAACCTTTACCCGTTAACTAACACTAACCCTAACCCATACCCAAACCCTAACCCTAACCCTAATCCTAACTCTAACCCATACCCTACCACGAAACCTAACCCTAAACCTAATCTGTATCCTAACCCTAACCCGTACACTAAGCCTAATCCTATCCCGTACCCGTACCCTAACCCTAACTCTAACCCAGACCCTAACCCGTACCCTAACCATAACACTAATCCTAACCCTAATCCTACCCCTAACCCTAACACGTACCCTAACCCTAACCCTAACACTAACCCTAACGCTAACCCTAACCCTAACCCATACCCTAAACTATACCCTAACCCTAACCCTAATCCATGCCCTAACCTAAAGCTAACACTAAACCTAACCTTAACCCTAACCCGTTCCCTAACCCTAACCCTAACCCATGCCCTAACCCTAAACCTATCCCTAACCAATATACTACCCCTACCCCTAACCCGTACCCTCACCCTAATCCTAACCCGTACCCTAACCTCTTCCCTAACCCTAACCCTAATCAGTACCCTAACCGACGAAAATACTAACCCTAACCCTAACCCGTAACCTAACCCTAACCCGGACCCTAACACGTACGCTAACCAAAACCGTAACCCTAACCATAACCCTAAACCTATTCCGTACCCTAACCGGTACCCTAACTCTAACCCTAACCCGTACCATAACCCTAACCCTAACCCTTACCCTAACCTAAACCTAGCCCTATCTCATACCCTAAACCTAAACCGTACCCTAACCCTAAACATATCCCGTAACCTAACACGTATCGTAACCCTAACCCTAACAGGTACACTAACCCTAACGCTAACCCAAACCCTATCCGGTACCGTAAACCTAACCCTAACTCTCAACCTTACATTAACCCGTACACTAACCCTAATCCAAACCCATACCCTAACACGAAACCTAACCCTAACCCTAATCCCTTCCCTAACCCTAACACTAACACTATCCATAAACTTAACAGGTATCCTAAACCTAACCCTAACCCTTTCCCTAACCTTAACCCTAACCCTAACTCGTACCGCAAACCGTACACTAACCCTAACCATAACCCTAACACTTACCCTAACACTAACCCTAACCCAAACGCTAAGCCTAACCCTAACACGTACCCTACCTGTACCCTAACCCTAACCCTAATTGGTACCTTAACAAAACGCCAATACTAACCCTAACCTTACGCTAACCAATACCCTAACCCTAACCCGTACCCTAACCCTAACCCGTACTCTAACCCTAACCCTAACCCGTACCCTAACCCATTTCCTAACCCGTATTCTAACCCTAACACTAACGCTGCCCTGTACCTTAAACGTAACACTAACCCTAACCCTCACCTTAATCCGTACTCTAACTTAACCCTAACCCGTACCCTAACCCTAACCCTAATGCTAACCCTAAACCTAACAGTATCCTAACCCGTAACCTAAACCAAAACTTAATCCGTAACATAACCCTAACCCTAACCCTTACCCTAACCCTTAGACTAACCCTAACCCTAACCCTATCCCGTACCCTCACCATACCCTAACCTGTACCCTAACCCTAACCTAACCTTAACCCTAATCTGTACACTAACTGAATGCTAATACTAACCCTAAACTTGACCCTAACCCATACACTAAAAAAAAAACACTAAACCGTAGCCTAACCCTAAACCTAACCCTAACCCTTACACTAAATCTAACCTTAATTAGTACCCTAACCATAAACCTAACCAGAATCCTAAACCTAACCCTAACCCGTACCCTAAACCTAACCCGAACCGACACCCTAACCCTAAACCTAACCCAAACCCGTACGCTAAACCTAAACCTACCCTAACCCGTACACTAACCCTATCCCTAAACTGGACCCTAACCTGTTTGCTACCCCTAACCGTAACCCTAACCCGTACACTAACCCGTACCCTGACCCTAACCCTAACCCTAAACCGTACCCTTACCCTAACCCGTACACTAACCCAAATGCTAACCCATACCCTAACCCTACCCCGTACACTAACCCTAACCCTAACACTAACACTAACCCTAACCCTACCCTAACCGTAACCCTAATCCGTACCCTACCCAAACGCTAATACTAACCATAAACTTGACCCTAACCCGTACCCAAGAACAAACACTAACCCGTACCCTAACCCATCCCCTAACCCTAAACCTAAACCTAACACGTACCCTACCGTAACCCTAACCCTAAACCGTACCATAACCCTAACCCTAACCCTAACCCTAACCCGTAAAATAACCCTAAACCTAACCCATACCCTAACCCATATCCTAACCCTAACCTGTACCCTAACCCTAACCCTTACCCTAACCCTAAACTTAACCCTAACCTGTAACCTAACCCTAACCCTAACCCTAACCCATACCATAACCCGTACGCTAACCGTAACACTAATACTAACCCTAACCTGAACCCGTACCCTAACCCGTACCATAACCCGTACCCTAAATCTTACCCTAACTCTAACCCGGACCCTAACCCGTAGGCTAACCCTAACCCTAGGCCGTGCCCTATCGCGTCCCCTAACACTAACCCTAACACGTACCCTAATACCCTCACCCTAAACCTGTCCCTAACCCATACACTAACCCTAACCATATCCCGTACACTCACCCTAATCCTAACCCTAACCCTAAACTTAACCCGTACCCTAAACCTAACACTAACTTGTACACTAAACCTAACCCTAACAAGTACCCTAACCCTAACCCTAAACTTAACCCGTACCCTAAACCTAACACTAACCCGAACCCTAACGCCAACACTATCCTAAACCCATATGCTAACCCTAACCCTAACCTGTAACCTAACCCGTACCCTAACCCTAACCCTAACACTAAACCGTACCCTACAATACCTTAACCCTAATCCGTACCCTAACCCTAACCATAACCCTAACCCTAACCCTAATTTAACCCTTACCCTAACCCTAATCCGTACCCTAACTAAAGGCCAATACTAACCCTAAACTTAACCCTAACCTGTACCCTAACCCTTACCCTTACCCTAACACTAACACTAAACCGTACCCTAACCCGTATCCTAACCCGTTCCCTAACCCGGACCTTAACACTAACCCTAACCTGTACCCTAAACCTAACCCTAATCCTAACCCTAACCCGTACCCTAACCCTAAGCCTAACAGTAACACTACGGTAACCCTTACCCTAACACGTACCCTAACCTTAACCCTAACCCTAACACTAACCCTTACGCTAATCCGTACACTAGCCTATACCCTAACCGTAACCCTAATCCGTACCCAACCTACGCTATTACTAACCCTAAACTTAACCCTAAACCGTACACTAAACCTAACAATAAACCATACCCTAACTGTAACCCTAACCCTAATCCGTACCCTAACCGTAAACGTAAACCGTACCCTGCTCTAAACCTAACCCAAACCCGTACGCTAACCCTAACCCTAACCCGTACCGTAACCCGTCCCCTAAACCTAACCCTAACCCTAACACGTACCCTAACTGTAAACCTTACCCTAAACTGTACCCTAACTCTAACCCTAACCCTAACCCTAACCCATACACTAACCCTAAACCTAACCCATACCCTAAACCTAGCCCTACCCTAACCCTAAACCTAACCCTAACCCGTACCCTAACCCGTATCCTAACTGAAACCCATACACTAACCCTACCCCTAAACCTAACTCGTCCTCTAACCCTAACCCTAACCCATACCCTAACCCATACCCTCACCGTAACACTAATGCTAACCCTAACCCTAACCCGTACCCAAACCCGTACCCTAACCCTAACCCTAACTCGTACCCTAAACCTAACCCGGACCCTAACCCGTACGCTAACCCTAACCCTAACCCTAACACATACCCTAACCCGTACCCTAACCCTAAACCTATCCCTAACCCATACACTAACCCTAACCATATCCCGTACCCTCACCCTAATCCTAACCCGTACCCTAACCCTCACTCTAACTCGTACACTAACCCTAACAAGTACCCTAACCCTAACTCTAAACTTAACCCATAATTTAAAACTAACCCTAACCTGTGCCCTAACGCTAACACTAACCGTAACCCTAATGCTTACCCTAATCCTAAACCGTACCCTAACCCGTACCCTAACCCTAACTCGTACCCTAACCCTAACCCACACCCTAACCCGTACCCTAACCCTAACCTGTACCGTAACCCTAAAGCTAACGCTAACCCGTACCCTAACCCTAACCCATACCCTAACCCTTACCTGTACCCTAAGCCTAACACTAAACCCTACCCTAACCCGTATCCTAACCCGTTCCCTAACCCGTACCCTAAACCTAACCCTAAACTGTACCCTAAATCTACCCTAACCCTAACCCGTACCCTAACTCTAAGCCTAACAGTAACCCTAACGCTAACCGTACCCCTAACACGTACCGTAACCTTAACCCTAACCCTAACCCTAACGCTAACCCTAACACTAACCCGTACACTTCCTGTACCCTAACCCTAACCCTAACCCTAATCCGTACCCTAACCTACGCTAATACTAACCCTAACCTTAACCCTAAACAGTACACTAAACCTAACACTAAACCGTACCCTAACACTAACCCTAACCCATACCCTAACCCTAACCCTAAACCGTACCCTAACCCTAAACCTAACCCAAACCCGTATGCTAACCCTAAACCTAACCCTAACCGTACACTAACCCTAACCCTAACTCAGACCCCAACCTGTACGCTAACCCTAACCCTAACCATAACCATAACCATAACCGTAAACCGTACCCTAACACTTACCCTAACCCGTAACCCTAACCCTAACACGAACCCTAACCCGAACAATAACCCTAAACCGTACCCTAACCCTAACCCGTACCCTAACCCTAACCGGTGTGCTAACACTAAACCTAACCCTAAACCATACCCTAATCCCTACCCTAATCCGGATCCTAACCCGTACACTAACCCTAACCCTAACCGTAACCCATACCCTAACCCTAACAAGTACCCTAACCCTAACACTAAACCTAACATTAACACACACCCTAAACCTAACCCCAAATCTTTCCCTAACAGTAACCCTAACCCTAACCGTAACCCATACCCTAACACGTACCATAACCCTATCCCTAACGCTAACCCTAACCCTAACACGTACCCTAACCTGTACGCTAACCCTAACCCTTTTCCGTACACTAACAAATGCCAATACTAACCCTAACCTTAAACCTAACTGGTGCCCTAACCCTAACCCATACCCTAACCCTAACACTAACCCCTCACCCTAACCCTAACCCTAACCCGTACCCTAACCGTAACCCTAACCCGTACCCTAACCCTAACCCTAACACTAACCCTAACCCGTACCCTAACCCTAACTCGTACCCTTACCCTAAACCTAACCCTCACCCGTACCCTAACGTATACCCTAAACCTAACCCTAATCCGTAACCTAACGTAAAGCTAGTACCTACCCTGACCTTAACCATAACCGTACCCTAACCCTAACCCATCCAGGACCCTAAAGCGTACGCTAACCCTAACCATAATCCTAACCATAACCCTAACCCTAATCCGTACCCTAACCCGTACCCTGAACCTGACTCTAACCCATACCTTAACCCTAACCCGTACCCTAACCCTAAACCTAAACCGTACCCTAAACCTCGCCCTAACACATACCCTAACCCTAAACCTAATCCTAACCCTATCCCAAACCCTAAACCGTACCCTAAGCCAAACCGGTACCCTAACACGTACCATAACCCTAACCCTAAACCTAAACCATACTCCAACCCTAAGCCTAACAGTAACACTAACGCTAACCCTATCCCTAACACGTACCCTAACCCTAACCCTAACCCTAACGCTAACCCTAACCCTAACACATACCCTAACCTGTACCCTAACCCTAACCCGTACTCTAACCCTAACCCTAACCCGTACCCTAACCCGTTTCCTAACCCGTATTCTAACCCGTACCATATCCCTAACACTAACACTGCCCTGTACCTTAAACGTAACACTAACCCTAACCCTCACCTTAATCCGTACTCTAACTTAACCCTAACCCGTACCCTAACCCTAACCCTAACGCTAACCCTAAACCTAACAGTATCCTAGCCCGTAACCTAAACCAAAACTTAATCCGTAACATAACCCTAACCCTAACCCTTACCCTAACCCTTAGACTAACCATAACCCTAACCCTAACCCTAACCCTAACTCGTACCCTAACCCTAACGCTAACCCTAACCCATACCCTAACCTGTACCCTAACTCTAACCCTAACCCTAATCTGTACCCTAACCTAACGCTAATACTAACACTAATCTTAACCCTAAACCATGTCCTAACCCTAACCCTAACCTGTCCCTTCCCTAACCCTAACCCTAACACGTACCCTAACCCTAACCCTAACCCGTACACTAACCCTAACCCTAATCAGCACCCTAACCCGTACGCTAACCCTATCCCTAAACCTAACCCTAACCTGTACCCTAACCCGTACTCTAACCCCAACCCTAACCCTAACCTAACCCTAAACCTAAACCGTATCCTAACTCTCAACCTAACACTAACATGTACCCTAACCACAACCCTAACCTTAACACTAACACTAACCCTAACACGCACCCTAACCTTACCCTAACCCTAACCCTAACCCTAACCCAGACCCTTACCCATAACCTAACCCTAAGCTTAAACTTTACCCGTTTCCTAAGCCTAACCCTAACCCGAACCCGTACCGTAACCCTAAACCTAACCCTAAACCATTACCTAACCCATAACCTAACCCTAAGCTTATACTTTACCCGTTCCCTAAGCCTATCCCTAACCCGTACTCTAACCCCAAACCATACCCTAACCCGAACTCTAACCATAACCCGTAACCTAACCATAACCCATACCCTAAACCTAACCCTAACACATACCCTAACCCTAAACCTAACCATAACCCGTACCCTAACCCTAACCCGTACCCTAACCCTAACCCATACCCTATCCCTAATCCTAACCCGTACCCTAACCCTAAACCTAACCCTAACCCGTAACCTTAAACGGACCCTAAACCGTACCTTCCCCTAACCCTAACCCTAACCCTAAACCTAACCCGTACCATAACCCTAACCCTAACCCTGACAAGAACCCTCACTCTAACCCTAAACCTAACCCGTACCCTAACCCTAAACCTAACCCTATAACTAACCGTAACTCCTACGCTAACTCTAACCCGTAACCTAACCAGTAGCATAACCCTATCGCTAACCCTAAACCTAACCAGTACCCTAAACCGTACCCTAACCCTAACCCGTACCCTAAGCCTAACCCTAACACTAACCCTAATCTTAATCCTAACCCGTACCCTAACCCTAACCCTAACCCATACCCTAACCCTAACCCTTACCCGTACTCTAACACCAACCCATTCCCTAACCCTAACCCTAACCCCTACCCTAACCCTACCCGTACCAGAACCCTAACACTAACCCGTACCCTATCCCCAAACCTAACAGTAACTCGTACCCTAAACCTAACCCTAACCCAGACCATAACCCGTACCGTAACTCTAACCCTAACCCTAAACCTATAACTAACCCTAACCCTTACCCTAACCCAAACCCGTAACCTAACCCATACCCTCGCCCTAACCCTAACACTAACCCGTACCCTAAAACTAACCCTAACCCTAACCGGTTCCCTAACCCTAAACTTTACCCGTTCCCTCAGCCTAACACTAACCCGTATCCTAGCCCTAAACCTAACCCTAACGCTAACCCTAATCCTAAACCATAACCTAAACAGTACCCTAACCCTAATGGTAACCCGTACCCTAACCATAACCCTAACACTAACCCTAACTCTAATCCTAACCTTAACCAGTCCCCTAACCCTAATCCTAACCCGTACCCTAACCTTAAACCTAACTCATACCCTAACCCTACCCCTAACCTTAACCCGTACCCTAACCCTAAACCGTACCCTAACCCGTACCCTAACCCTACCCTAACCCATACCCAAACCCTAACCCTAATCCGAACCCTAACCCTAAACCTAACCCTAACCTAACTCTAACCCTAAACCGTACCCTAAACTAAACCTAACCCTAACATATACCCAAACTCCAGCCCTAACCTTAACGCTAACACTAACACTAAAAAGCACCCTAAACTTACCCTAATCCTAAACATAACTCTAACCCATACCCTAACCCATAACCTAACGCTAACGATAACCCTAAGCTTAAGCTTTACCCTTTCTCTAAGCCTAACCCTAACCCGTACCCTAACCCTAAACCTAACCCTAACCCGTACCCTAACCCATAAACTAACCCTAACCCTAATGCTAAACTTAACTTTTACCCGTACCCTAACACTAACCCTAACACTAACCCTAATCTTAACCCTAAACCGTACCCAAACCCTAAACAGTACCCTAAGCCTAACCAAAACGCTAACCCGTATCCTAACCCAAACCCTAACCTGTACCCTAACCCTAATGCTAACCCGTACCCTAACCCTACCCCGTACCCTATCCCTAACGTGTACCATAACCCTAATACTAACCTGTACCCTAACCCTAAATCTAACCCTAATCCTAACCCTAACCCGTATCCTAACCCTAACCCGTGCCCTAATCTGTACCCTAACCCTAACCCTAAACCTAACCCTATCCGGTACCCTAACCCTAACCCTCACCTTAACGCTAACACTAACCCTAACCCAGAACGTAACCTGTATCCTAACCCTAACACTAATCCGTAACCTAACCCTCACCTGTACACTAAACTTAACCTAACCCTCACCCGTACCATAACCCTAACACTAACCCTAACGCTAACCCTAACACTAACCCGTACCTTAACCAGTACCCTAACCTAACCCTACCCCTAATCCTAAACCTAACCCTATTCCGTACCCTAACCCTAATATGTACCCTAACCCTAACCCTAACCCGTACCCTAAAACTAAACCTAACCCTAACCTGTACCCTAACCGGTTCCCTAACCGTAACCCTAAACTTTACCCGTTCCCTATGCCTATCACAAACCCGTACCCTAACCCTAAACCTGACCCTAACCCTAACGCTAACCCTAATCCTAACGCGTAATCTAAACAGTACCCTAACCCTAACGCTAACCCGTACTGTAACCATAACCCTAACACTAACCCTAACTCTAATCCTAACCTTAACCAGTCCCCTAACCCTATTCCTAACCCGTACACTAACCATAAACCTAACTCGTACCCTAACCCTAACCCGAACCATAACCATAACCCTAACCCGTACCCTAACCCTAAATCTAATGCTAACCTGTAACCTAACCCTAAACCGTACCGTAACCCTAACCCGTACCCTAACCCGTACCCGAAACGGTACCCTAACCCTAACCATAACCCTAATTTGTACCCTAACCTAATGCTAATACTAACCCTAACCTTACTGTAACCCGTACCCTAACCATAACCCTAACCCGTACCCTAACCCTAACCCATACACTAACCGGTACCCTAACCATAACCCATACCCGTACCCTAACCCTAAACGTAACACAAACCTGTACGCTAACTCTAAACCTAAACCTAACCCATAACTAACCGTAAACCTAACCCGGACCCTAACCCGTATGCTAACCCTAACCCTAACCCTCACCTTAACTCGTACACTAACCCGTACCCTAACCCTAACTCTAACCCTAACCTGTACCCTAACCCTACCCCTAACCCTAAACCATACCCTAACCGTAATGCTAACCCTAACCCTAACCTGTACCCTAACACTAACCCTAAACCTAATCTGTACCACAACCCAAACTCTAACCGAGATCCTAACCCGTACGCTATCAGTAACACTAACCCTAACCCTAAACTGTACCCTAAACCGTACCTTACCCCTAACCTAACACGCACCCTAACCCTATCCCTAACCCTAACCCTAACGCTAACCCTAACCTTAAACCGTACCTTAACGTACACCCTAACCCTAATCCGTGCCCTAACCTAAAGCTTATACTAACCCTAAACTTAACCATAACCCGTACCCTAACCCTCACCCGTACTCTAACCCTAAACCTATCCCTAAACCATACACTAACCCTAACCCGTACCCTCACCCTACCCCAACCCGTACCCTAACCCTAACCCTAACTCGTCCCCTAAGCCTAACCCTAGTCCGTTCCCTAACCCTAAACCAAACCCTAACCTGTACCCTACCACTAAACCGTACCCTAACCCTAACCCTAACCCGTACCCTAAACCTAACCCGTACCGTAACCCTAAACCTATCCCGTAGCCTAACCCGTATCGTAACCCTAACCATTACAAGAACCCTAACCCTAACCCTAACCCTGACCTTAAACTAACCCTAACACTAACAAGTAGCCTAACCCTAACACTAACCCTAACCCTAACGCTAAACCTAACCCTAACCCGTACCCTAACCTGTACCCTAAAACTAACCCTAATCCGTACCCTAACCTAACACTAATACTAACCCTAAACTTAACCCTAACCAGTACACGAACCCTAACCCTATACCGTGCCCTAAACCTAACCCTAAACTGTACCCTAATCCTAAACCTAACCCAAACCCGTATGCTAAACCTAAACCTATCCCTAACCCGACACTAACCCTAACCCTAACCCGAACCCGAACCCGAATCCATACCCTAAACCTAACCCTAACCCTAACACGTACCCTAAACCTAAACCTAGCCCTAATCCTAACCCGTACCCTAACCCTAATCATAACCCTAACCCTAACCCGTACACTAACCCTAATCCTAACCCGCACCCTAACCATAACCCTAACCCGTACCCTAACCCTAACCCTAACACTAACCATAGCCCGTACCCTAACCCTAAGCCTACCCCGTACCCTTACCCTTAACCTAACCCTCACCCATACCTTAACCCTAACCCGTACCCTAACGCTAACCCGTAGGCTAACCGAACCCTAACCCTTACCCGTACCCTAACCCTAACCCTTACCCAGACCCTATCCTATACCCTAAACCTAACCGTAATCCGTACCCTAACCTAAAGCTAATACTAACCCTGACATTAACCATAACCCGTACCTGAACCCTAACCCTAATCATACCATAACGCTAACCCATACCCTAACCCTAAACCTAACCCTATCATGTACCCTAACCCTAAACCTAACCCTAACCCGTACCCTAACACTAACCCGTACCCTAACCCTAAACCGTACTCTAACCCTAACCCTATCCGTAACCTAACCCGTATCGTAATCTAAACCTAACAAGTACCCTAACCCTAATCCTAACCCGTACCCTAACCCTAACCCTAACTCTAACCCTAAACTTAACCTGTACCCTAACCCTAACCCATACCCTAACCCTAACCGTAACCCTAACGCTAACCATAACCCTAACCCATACCCTAACGCGTACCGTAACCCTAACCCAAACCTGTACCTTAACCCTAACCCTAACGCTAACCCTAACCCATACACTAACCCTAACCCTAATCAGACACTAACCCGTACGCTAATCCTATCCCAAATCCTAACCCTAACCCGTACCCTACCCCGTACCCTAAACCTAACCCTAACACGTACCCTAACCCTAACCTTACCCCTAAACAGTACCCTAACCATAACCTTAACCCTTACCCCTACACTAACCATAACCCTAAACCGTACTGTAACCCTAACACTACCCCTAACCTGTACCCTAACCCTAACATTAACCCTAACCCTAACCCTTACCCTAACCTATACCCTAACCCTAACCCTAATCCGTTACCTAACCTAAAGCTAATACCAACCCTAACCTTAACCATAACCCGTACCCTAACCATAACCCTACCCATACCCTAACCCTAAACCTATCCCTAACCCATACACTAACCCTAACCCTAACCCTTACCCTCACCCTAAATCTAACCCGTACCCTAACCCTAACTCTAACTCGTACCCTAAACCTAATCCTAACCCATACCCTAACCCTAAACCTTACCCTAACCCGTACCCTACCCAAACCGTACCCTAACCCTACCCATACCCTAAACCTAACCCGTACCCTAAACCAAACCCTATCCCATACCCTAACCCTAAACCTTACCCTAACCCGTACCCTACCCCAAACCGTACCCTAACCCTACCCATACCCTAAACCTAACCCGTACCCTAAACCAAACCCTATCCCATAACCTAACCCGTATTGTAACCCTAACCCTTACAAGTACCCTAACTCTAACCCTAACCTTAACCCGTAGCCTAACCCGAACCCGACCCTAACCCTAACCCGTACCCTAACCTAACCCTAACCCTAACGTGTACACTAACCCTAACCCTATCCCTAATCTGTACCCTAACCCTAAGCCATACGCTAACATTAACCTAACCCTAACCCGTACCCTAACCCTAAACCTAACACTAACCCGTACCCTAACCCTAACCCGTACCCTAAACCTAAACCTAACCCGGACCCAAAACCGTAACCTAAACTTAACACTAACTCTAACCCGAACCCTAACCCATAGCCTAACCCTAACCCTATCACTAAACCTAACCCGTACCCTAACCCTAACCCTAACCCTAAACTGTACCCTAACCTGTACCCTAAATCTAACCCTAATCGTACCCTAACCCAATGCTAATACTAACCCTAAACTTAACCCTAACCCGTACCCTAACTCGTACCCTAACCCTAACCTGTACACTAAACCTGAACCTAACCTGTACCCTAAACCTAACACGTACCCTAACCGTAACCCTAATCCTAAGCCGTACCCTAACCATAATCATAACCCTAACCCTAACCCATACACTAACCATAAACCTAACCTGCACCCTAACCCTAACCCGTACCCTAACCCTAACCCTAACAGTAACCCTAACCCGTACCCTAAACCTAACCTAACCCGTAACATTACCCTAAACCTAACCCATACCCGTACCCTAACCCTAACCCGTACCCTAATGCTAACCCGTATGCTAACCGATCCCTAACCCTAACCCGAACCCTAACCGTAACCCTAACCCAGACCATATCCTATACCCTAAACCTAACCCTAATCCACACCCTAACCTAAAGCTAATACTAACTGACCTTAACCATAACCCGTACCCTAACCCTAACCCTAATCGTACCCTAACACTAACCCTAATCCTAAACCTAACCCTAACACGTACCCTAACCCTAAACCTAATCCTAACCAGTACACTATCAGTAACCCGTACCCTAACCCTAACCCGTATTCTAACCCTAACCCTATCCGTAACCTAACCCGTATCGTAATCTAAACCTAACAAGTACCCTAACACTAACCCTAACCCTAAACCGTACCCTAACCCTAACCCAAACTGTAACCCTAACGCTAACCATAACCCTAAACCGTACCCTAACACGTACCGTAACCCTAACCCTAACCCGCACCGTAACCGTAAGCCTAACCCGTACCATAACCCTAACCTTAACTCTAAACCTGACCCGTTGTAACCCTTACCCTATCCACTACCCATACACTAATCCTAACCTTAACCCATGCGCTAACCCTTATCATAACCCTAACCCTAACACGTACCCTAACCCTTATCCTAACACTAACCCTAACGCTAACCCTAAACTTAACACGTACCCTAACCTGTACCCTAACCCTAACCCTAATCCATACCCTAACATTAAGCTAATACTAACCCTAACCTTAACAATAAACGTACCCTAAACCTATGCCTATCCCGTACACTAACCCTAACCCTAACCCGTAACTTAACACTAACCCTAACCCTACCATAAACCTAAAGCTAACCGTAACCCGTACCCTACCCCTAACATGTAACCTAACCCTAACCCGTACCCTATCCCTCACCCGTACCCTAACCCTAACCCTAACCCTAATCCACACCCTAACCCGTATCCTACCCCTAACCCTAACCCGTACCCTAACCCTAAACCTAACCCGTACCCTAACACTAACTGTACCTCTAAACTTAAAACATACTCTAACACTCACCCTAACCCGTACCCTAACCCTAACCCTAACAGTAACCCTAATGCTAACCTAACCCTACTCGTACCCTAACCCATACACTAACCCAAAACTTAATCCGTATCCTAATCCTAACTCTAAACCATACCCTAACCCTAACACTAACACGTACCCTAACCCTAACACTAACCTGGACCCTAACGCTAAACCTAACCCTAACACGTACCCTAACCTGTACCCTAACCCTGATACTAATCCGTACCCAAACCTAACGCTAATACTAACCCTAAACTTAACTCTAACCATTACCCAACCCTAACCCTAACCCGTACCCTAACCCTAACCATAACTGTACCCTAATCCTAAACCTATTCCAAACCCGAACGCTAACCCTAAACCTAACCCTAACCCGTACACTAACCATAACCCTAACCCGACCCTAAACCGTACACTAAACCTAACCCTAACACGTACCCTATCCCGTACCCTAACCCTAACCCTAACACGTACCCTAAACCTTAACCTAACCCTAAACCTGCCCTAACCCTAACCATAACCCTAACCCAAACCATACACAACACCAACCCTAACCCATACCCTAACCGTAACCCGTAACCTAACCCTAACCATAACACTAACCCTCACCCATACCCTAACCCTAACCCGTACCCTTACACTAAACCTACCTCTCACCCGTACCCTAACCCTCACCCGTACCCTAACCCTAACCCTTACGCTAACCCTAACCCTAACCTTTACCCTTACCCTAAACCTACCCTCACCCATACCCTTACCCTAACCCGCACCCTAACCCTAACCCCAACCCAGACCCTAACCTATATCCTAACCCTAACCCTAATCCGTACTCTATCCTAAGCTAATACTACACCTGACCTTAAACATTATCCGTACCCTAACCCTAAACCTAACCCTTACCCTAACCCTAACACTAACTCTAACCCTAAATTTAACCAGTACCCTAAGCCTAACCCTAACTCGTACCCTCTCCCTAACCCTAACCATAACCCTAACACTAACTCTAAACCTAACACTAACCCTAACACTATCCCTAACCCTAAACCCTAACCTAACCCTAAACTTAACCCGTACCCTAAACCTTAACCTAACACTAACCCGTACCCTAACCCTAACCCGTACCCTAAACCTAAACCGTATGCCAAACCTAACCCTAACCTGTACCGTAATCCTAAACCTAAGCTGACCCAAACCCGTAAGCTAAACTTAACACTTACCATAACCTGAATCCTAACCCGTAGCCTAACCCTAACCCTATCCCTAAACCTAACCCGTACCCTAACCCTAACCCTAACCCTAACGCTAACTCTAAACCTAACCCGTACCCTAACATGTACCCTAAATCTAACCCTAATCGGTACCCTAAACCAACGCTAATACTAACCCTAACCTTAACCCTAACCCGTACCCTAACTCGTAACCTAAACCTAACCCTAACCCTAACCTGTACACTAAACCTGAACCTAACCCGTACCCTAATCCTAACCCTAACCCGTACCCTAACTCATACCCTATCCCTAACTCGTACCCTTACCCTAACCCTAACCCATACACTAAACCTAACCCTAACCCGTACCCTAACTCTAACCCTAACCCTTACCCGTACCCATACCCTAAACCTAACCCTAACCCGTACCCTAACCCTAACCTGTGCCCTAATACTAACCGTACCCTAAACCTAACCAATAACCTAATGCAAACCCTATTCCGTGCCCTAACCCATATCATAACCCTAACCCTAATCGTAAACCTATAGCTAAATCTAAACATAACCCATACCCAAATCCGTACCCTAACCCTAACTCTAACCCTAACCCTAACCTAACCTCAAACCGTACCCTAACACTAACCCTAACCCTAAACCTTACCCTGTCCCATACACTAACCCTAACCCGTATGCTAACCCTAACCCTAACCCTAACCCGTTCCCTAACCCTAAACCTAAACTGGATCCTAACCCATAGGCTAACCCTAACCCTAACCCTAACCCGTAACCTAACCTGAACCCTAACCCTAACTATAATCCGTACCCTAACCAAACGCTAATGGTAACACTAAAATTAACCTAACCCATACCCTAACCGTACACTAACCCTAACCGTAACCCTAACCCGTACACTAACCCTAACCCTAACCCTCACCCGTACCCTAACCCTAACTCATACCCTAACGGTAACCCATACGCTAACCGAACCCTAACCCTAACCTGTACCCTAAACCTAACCCTAACCCAGACCCTAACCTATATCCTAGACCTAACCCTAATCCGTACACTAACCTAAAGCTAATACTAACCCTGACCTTAACCATAACACTAACCCTAACCCTAACCCTTACCCGTACACTAACCCTAACCCTAACCCATACCCTAACCCTAAACCTAACCCTAACCCGTACCCTACCACTAACCCGTACCCTAACCCTAACCCGTACTCTAACCCTAATCCTATCTGCTAACCTAACCCGTATCGTAATCTAAACCTAACAAGTACCCTAACCCTAACCCGTACCCTAACCCTAACCCTAACTCTAACCCTAAACTTAAACTGTACCCTAACCATAAGCCTAACCCTAACCCGTACCTTAACCCTAAACCTAAATGTAACCCTAACGCTAATCATAACCCTAAGCCGTACCCTAACATGTACCGTAACCCTAACCTTAACCCGTACCCTAACCCAAATTCGTACACTAACCCTAGCCCGTACCCTAACCCTAACTTGACCCTAATCCAAACGCTAACCCTAACCCTACCCTAACCCTAAGCAGTACCCTAACCTGTACCCTAAACCTAAACCTAATCCGTACCCTAACCTAACGCTAATACTAACTCTAACCTTAACTCCAACCCGTACCCTAACTCGTACCCTAACCCTAACCTGTACACTAAACCTAAACCTAACCTGTACCCTAACACTAACCCTAACCCGTACCCTAACCCTAACTCTAACACATACCATAACCCGTAAACTAAACCTAACCATAACCTGTATTCTAAACCTAACCCTAACCTTAACCGTACCCTAACCCTAACCCTACACATACCCTAACCCGAAGCCTACCCAAAACTTAATCCGTACACTACCCCTAACCCTAATCCGTACCTTAAACCTAAGCCTAACCGTAACCCTAATGCTAACCCTAAACTTAACACGTACCCTAACCTGTACCCTAACCCTAACCCTAATCCGTACCCTAACCGAACGCTAATACTAAACCTAACCTTTACCCTTACCTGTACACTAACTCTGATCCTATCTCGTACCCTAACCCTAACCCTAACCCATTCACTAATCCTAACCATAACCCGTACCTTAACCCTAACCCTAACCGTAATCCATACCCTAACCTGTACCCTAACCCTCACCCTAATCCGTACCCTAACTGGACGCTAATACTAAACCTAACCTTAACCCTAACCCATACCCTAACTCTAACCCTAAATCGTACACTAACCCTAACCCGTACCCTAACCCTAAACCTAACACTAACCCGTACCCTAACCCTAACCCGTACCCTAAACCAAACCCATACGCTAACCCTAACCCTAACCCGTATCCTAACCCTAACCCTATCCCGACCCTAATCCGTACGCCAACCCTAACCCTAACCCTATCCCGAACCCGTACCCTAACCTGTACCCTAACCCTATCCCTAAACCTAACCCGTACCCTAATCCTAACCCTAACCTAAACCTAACACTAAAGCTAACCCTAACCCTGACACATACCCTAACCATTACCCTAAATCTAACCTTAATCCGTACCCTAACCTGACGCTAATACTAAACCTAACCTTAACCCTAACCCGTACACTAACCCTAACCCTAACCAATACCCTAACCCTAACCTTAACCCGTAGCCTAACCCTAAACCTAACCCTAACCCTAACCCTAACCCGTACCCTAAAACTAACCCTAACACTAATGCTAACCCTAACCCTAACACGTAATGTAACCCATACCCCAACACTAACTGTAACCCGTACCCTAACCCTAACACTAACACTAACACTAACCCTGAACTTCACCCTAACCCAGACTATAAACCTAACCCGTACCCTAACCCTATCCTAAACCCTAACTGTGTCCTAACCCTAACCCTAACCCGTACCCTAACCCTAACCCTAATACGAATGCTAAACCTAACCCTAATCAGTATCCTAAACTGTACCCTAAACCTAAACCTAACACATACCCGAACCCTAACCCTAACCCTAAACCTAACTCTAACCCTAACCTTAACCCGTACCCTAAACCTAACCCTAACCCTAATCCTAACCCAAACCCTAACCCTTACCCTAACCCTAACCCGTACCCTAACCCTAACCCGTATCCTAACCCTAACCCGAACCCTAACCGTAACACGTACCCTAACCCTAACTCTAAACAGTACCCTAACCTGTAAACTAAACCTAACCCTAACCCGTACTTTAAACCTAACCCTAACCTTAACTGTACCCTAACCCTAACCCTAAACATAACCCTAACGCTAACCCTAACCCGTACACTAACCCGTATCCTACCCAAAACTTAATCCGTACACTAACCCTAACCCTAAATCGTTCCCTAACCCTAACCCTATTCCGACCCTAATCCGTACGCTAACCCTAACCCTAACCCTAACCGGAACCCGTACACTAACCCGTACCCTATACCTATCCCTATACTAAACCCGTACCCTAACCCGTACCCTAACCTGTACCCTAAATCTAACCTTAATCCGTACCCTAACCTAACGCTAATACTAACCCTAACCTTAACCCTAACCCGTACACTATCTCATAACCTAACACTAACCCGAACCTGTACACTAAACCTGAACCTAACCCATACACTAACCCTCACCCTAACCCGTACCCTAACCCTACCCTAACCTGTACACTAACCATAGCCCTAAACGTATCCTAACCCTAAACCTAACCATAACCCTAAACCCTACACTAATCCTAACCCTAAACTTAACCCGTACCCTAACCCTAACCCTAACGCACATACTAATGGTAACCCTATATAATCCTAACCCTAACCCGTACCCTAACCCTAACACTAACTCTAACCCATACCCTAACTCTAATCCTAACCAGGACCCTAACCATAACCCTAACCCTAACCCTAACCTGTACCCTAACACTAACCCTAATCTTAATCCATACCCTAATCCTCACCCGTACCCTAAACCTAAACCTAACCCTAACCCGTACGCTAACCCTAAACATAACCCTAACCGTAATCCTAACCCTAACCTGTACCTTACCCGTACCCTAATCCTAACCCTAACCCGTACCCTAACTCTAACCCTAAACCATACCCTAACCCTAACCCATACCCATACCCTAAACCTAACCCTCACCCTAACCAAACCCTAACCATAACCCTAACCGTAATCCGAACCCTAACCCATACCCTAAAACGTACACTAACCCTGACCCTAATGCTAACACGAAACCTAACCCTAACCCGTATCATAACCTGTACCCTACCCTAATCCTAATCCATCCTCTAACCTAACGGTAACACTAAATTAACCTTAAACCTAACCGTACCCTTACCGTAACCCTAACCTTTACCCTACCCCTAACCCTAACCTTTACACTATCCCTAAATCTAACCCATACTCTAAACCTAACCCTAAACCGTACCCTAACCCTAACCCGTACCCTAACCTTAACCCGTAACCTAACCGTAACCCGTACCCTAACCCTACTCTAATCCGTACCCTAACCCGTAAACTAACCCTTATCTAACCCGTACTCTAAACCTACCCCTAACCCTAACCTTAACCCACACTCTAACACTACCCGTAACCGTACCCTAACCCTAACCCTATTGGTAACACTAATGCTAACCCTAACCCTAACCCATACCCTAACCCTTACCCTACCCAAAACTTAATCCGTACACTAACCCTAACCCTAACCTGTACCCTAAACCTATGCCTAACTGTAACCTTAATGCTAACCCTAAATTTAACACGTACCCTAACCGTAACCCCAACCCTAACCCTAATCTGTACCCTAACAAACGCTAATACTAAACCTAAATTTAACCCTAACCCATACCCTAACTCTAACCCTAACTCGTACCCTAACCCTAACCCTAAACTTAACCTGTACACTAACCCTAACCCGTACCCTAAACCTAACCCTAACCCTAACCCGTACCCAAACCCTAAACCTCACCCTAACCTGAAACCTAACCCTAACCCGTACCCTAACCCAAACTCGTATGCTAACCCTAACTCGTACCCTAACCCGTACCCTAACCCTAACCCTACCCTAACCCAAACCTAACCCTAACCTACCCTAACCCTAACGTACCCTAACCTGTACCCTAAACCTAACCCTAACCCGTACCCTAACCTAACCTAAACTAACCCTAACCTAACCCTAACCCGTACCCTAACCCTAACCCTAACCTGTACACTAACCCTAAACCTAACCCGTACCCTAACACTAACCCTAACCCGTACCCTAACCCTAACCCTAACCCTAACCCTAACCCTAACCTAAACCTAACCCTAACCCTAACATAACCCTAACCCTAACCCTAACCCTAACCCTAAACCTAACCCTAACCCGTACCCTAACCCTAACCCGTACCCTAACCCTAAACCTAACCGTAACCCTAACGCTAACACTAACCCTAACCATACCCTAACACGTAAACCTAACCTAACCCTAAACGTACCCTAAACCTAACCCTAACCTAACCCTAACCCTACCCTAACCCTAACCCTAACCCTAAACCTAACCCATAACCTAACCATAACCCGTACCCTAACCGTAACCCTAACCTAACCCTAACCCTAACCCGTACCCTAAACCTAACCCTAACCCTACCCTAACCCTAACCTAACCTAAACCGTACCCTACCCTAACCCTAACCTGTACCCTAACCCTAACACTAAACCTAACCCTAACTACCATAACCCTAACCCGTACCCAAACCCTAACCCTACCGTACCCTAACCCATACCGTAACCCTAACCCTAACCAGTACCCTAACCCTAACCCGTACCCTAAACCTAACCCTAACTCTAACCCTAACCTAACTCGTACCCTAAACCTAAACCGTACCCTAAACCTAACCCTAACCCTAACCCTACCCTAACCGTACCCTAACCCTAAACCGTACCCTACCAACACATAACCCTAACCCTAACCCTAACCCTACCCTAACCCTAACCCTAAACCTTACCCGTACCCTAACCGTAACCCTAAACCTAACCCTAACCCTAACCCTAACCCTAACCCTAACCCTAAACCTAACCCGACCCTAACCCTAACCCTAACCCTAACCCTAACCTAAACCTAACCCTAACCCGTACCCTAACCGTACCCTAACCCTAATCCTAACCGACCCTAACCTAACCTAATCCTAAACCTAACCCTAACCCTAACCGTACCCTACCTAACCCTAACCCGTACCCTAACCCTAAACCTAACCGTAAACCTAACGCTAACCCTAAACCTAACACGTACCCTAACCCTAACCCTAACACTACCCTAACTCTAACCCTAACCCTAACACGTACCCTACCTGTACCCTAACCCTAACCCTAACCGTACCCTACCGAACACTAATACTAACCTAACCTTAACCCTAACCCGTACCCAAACCTAACCTAACCCTAACCTAAACCCTTACGCTAACCCTAACCCTAACCGTACCCTAACCCTAACCTAAACTGACCCTAACCTACCTAACCCTAAACCTAACCCTAACCCTAAATGTACCCTAACCCATACACTAACCAGATCCCTAAACCTAACCCGTACCCTAACCCTAACCCTAAACCTAACCTATACCCTAACCTGTACCCTAACCCTAACCATACCCTAACCTAACCCTAATACTAACCCTAACCATAACCTAACCCTACCCTAACTGTACCGTAAACCTAACCCTAACCCGTACCCTAACCCTAACCCTAACCCATACATTAACCCTAAACCTAACCTGTACCCTACCCTAAACCTAACCCTAACCCTAAACCATACACTAACCCTAACCCTAACCTAATCCGTACTCTAAACTTAACCCTAACCCGTACCCTAACCCTAACCGTAACCCTAACGCTAACACTAACCCTAACCCGTACCTTAACCCGTACCCTACCCAAAACCTAACCCATAACCCTAACCCTAACCCTAACCTAATCCTACCCTACTTAAACCTAATGCTAACCCTAAACCTAACATGTACCCTAACCTAACCCTAACCCTAACCTAACCCTAACCCTAACCCGTACCCAAACCCTAACCCTAACACTAACCCTACCCTAACCCTAACCCGTAACCTAACCCTAAACCTACCTAACCCTAACCTTACCCATACCCTAACACGTATCATAACCCTAACCCAAACAGTACCCTAACCCTAACCCTAACATTAACTCATAACCTAGCCCTAACCGTACCTGTACACTAACCCTAACCCTAACCAAACCCTAACAGTACCTAACCATAAACCTAACCTAAACCTAAACCCTACCCTAACCGTAACCCTAACCCTAAACCGTACTCTAACCCTAACCCGCACCCTAAACCTAACCCTAACCCGTACCCTAACCCTAACCTGTATCCTAACCCAAAACCTTATGCTAACCCTAACTCTAACCCTAAACCGTACCCTAACCCTAACCTAAACCGAACCCTAACCATACACTAACCCTAACCCTAACCCTAACCTCACCCTAACCCTACCCTAACCCTATCGTAAACCTAACCCTACCTGACCCTAACCCTAAACCTAACCCTAACCTAACCCGTACCCTATCGTACCCTAACGCTAACCCTAACCGTACACTAACCTAACACTAATATCAACCCTAACCCTAACCCTAACCCGTACCCTAACTCATACCCTAACCATAACCCTAATCTAACCCTAACCCGTACACTAAACCTAAACCTAACCCTACCCTAACCCTAACCAGTACCCTAAACCTAACCTAAACCTAAACCTAACCCTAACCCGTACCCTAACCCTAACCCGTACCCTAACCCATACCTAACCCGACCCAAACCCTAAACCTAACCCTAACCCAATACCCTAACCCTAACCCGTACCCTAACCTAACCCTAAACCTAACCCATACCCTAACCCTAACCCTAACTCAAACTAACCCTAAACCGTACCCTAAATCTAACCCTAACCCGTACACTAACCCTAACCTAACCCGTACCCTAACCCTAACCCTAAACCTAAACCTAACCATACCCTAACACTAACCCTAACCCGTACCCTAACTGTAACCCTAACCCTAACCCGTACCCTAAACCTAACCCTAACCCGACCCTAACCCTAAACCTAAACCTAACCCTAACCATACCCTAACCCTAAACATAAACCTAACCCTAACCATACCCTACACTAACCCTAACCCATACCCTAACCCTAACCTGTACACTAACCCTAACCCTAACCCGTACCCTAACCCTAACCCTAACCCGTACCCTAAAAACCCTAACCCATACCCTAACACTAAACCTAACCCTCAACCTAACCCTAACCCTAACCCGTACCCAACACTAACCTACATAACCTGAACCCTAACCCTACCCATACTCTAACCCTAACCCTACCTAACCCTAACCCTAAACCTAACCCTAACCCTAACCCTAACACGTACCCTAACACTAACCCATACCTAACCCTAACCCTAACCCTAACCCTACTCTAACCCTAACCCGTACCCTAACCCTAACCTTAACCCTAACCCTAACCCGTACCCTAACACTAACCCATACCTAACCTAACCCTACCCTAACCCGTACCTAACCCTAACCCTAACCCTAACCCTAACCCGTATGCTAACCATAACACTAAACCTAACCCTAACCCTAACCCATACCCTAAACCTAACCCATCACTAACCATAACCCTAACCCGTACCCTAACACTGACCCTAACACATACCCTAAACTAAACCTAACCGTACCCTAACCCTAACCCTAACCCGTACCCTAACCATAACCTAACCATAACCCATCACTAACCATAACCCTAAACCATACCCTAACCCTAACCCTAACCTAACCCTAACATAACCCTAACCCTAAACCTACCCTAACCCGTACCTAACCCTAACCCGTACCCTAACCTAAACGCTTACGCTAACCATAACCCTAACCCTAAACAGTACCCTAACCCTAACCTAAACCGTACCTAACCTCTAACCGTAACCTAACCCTAACACGTACCCTAACCCGTACCCTAACCCTATCCCTAAACCTAACCGTACCATAACCCTAACCCTAACCCTAACCCTAAATCTAACCCTAACCTAACCCTACCCTAACCCTAAACCTAACCATACCCTAACCTAACCTAAACTAACCCTAACCATAACCCTAACCCAACCCTAACCCGTACCCTAACCCTAACCCTAACCCTAACCCGTACATAACCTAACCCTAACCCTGACCTAACCCTAACCCTAACACGTACCCTAACCTGTACCCTAAACTAACCCTAACCATACCCTAAACGAACCTAACACTAAACCTAACCCTAAACCTAACCGTAACCTAACCCTAACTCGTACCCTAACCCTAACCCTAACCTAATCCTACACTACCCTAACTCTAACCCTAACCCGAACCCTAACCCTAACCCGTACCCAACACCTAACCCTAACCATAACCCGTACCCTAACCCTAACACCTAACCCTAACCCTAACCTTATCCTGTACCCTAAACGTACCAACCCTAACCCTAACCAGTACCCTAACCCTAACCCTAACATTAACCATAACCTAAACCTAACCCTAACCCGTACACTAACCCTAACCCTACCCTAACCCTAACCCTAACCCTAACCCTAACCCAAACCTAACCCGTACACTAACCCTAAACCTAACCCTAACCCTAACCCTATCCTAACCCTAACCCTAACCCTAACCCGTACCCTAACCCTAACCCTAACCCTAAACGTAACCTAACCCTAACCTAACCTGTACCCTAACCTAACCCTAACCCTACCCTAACCCTAACCCTAACCAGTACCCTAACCTAACCCTAACCCGTACCCTAAACCTAACCCAACCGTACCCTAACACTAACCCGTACCCTAAACATAACCGTACCCTAACCCTAACCCATACCCTAACCCTACCCTAACCGTACCCTAACCCATACGTAACCCTAACCCTAACACATACCCTAAACCTAACCCTAAACCTAACCCTAACGCAAACCCTAACCCTAACCTAACCGTACCTAACCATAACCCTAACCCGTACCCTAACCCTAATACTAACCCTAACCCTAATGCTAACCCTAACCCTAACCTGTACCCTAACCCATACCCTACCCAAACCTAACACTAACCCTAACCCGTACCCTAACCCTAACCCTAACCCTACACCTAACCCTAACCCTAACCTAACCCTAACCGTAACCCTTACCCTAATCCTAACCTAACCCTAACCCTAACCCGTACCCTAACCTGTACCCTAACCTAACCCTAACCTACCTAACCTAACGTAACCCTAAACCTAAACCTAAACCTAACTGTCACCTAACCCTAACCGTACCCTAACCCTAACCCTAACCCTACACTACCCTAACTCTAACCCATACCCTAACCCTAACCCTAACCGTACCTAACCCTAACCCTAACCTAACCCGTACCCTAACCCTAAACCTAACCCTAACCCGTACCCTAACCCTAACCTGTACCATAACCTAACACCTACCTAACCCTAACTCTAACCCTAACCGTACCCTAACCCTAACCTAAACCTAACCCTAACTGTACCTAACCCTAACCTAACCCTAACCCTAACCCGCACCCTAACCTAACCCTAACCCGTACCCTAAACCTAACCCGTACCCTAACCCTAACCTAACCCTAAACCTAACCCTAAACCTAACCCGTACCCTAACCGTACCCTAACACTACCCTAACCATACCCTAACCTAACCTAATACCAACCCTAACCTAACCCTACCCGTACCCTAACTACCCTAACCCTAAACCTAACTAACCCTAACCTGTACACTAAACCTAACCTAACCGTACCCTAACCCTAACCCTAACCAGTACCCTAAACCTAACCCTAACCTAACCGTACCCTAACCCTAACCCGTACACTAACCTAACCCTAACCCTAACCCATACCTAACCCTAACCCTAACCCTAACCCTAACCCAAACCTAAACCTAACCCTAACCATACCCTAACCCTAACCCGTACCCTAACCCTAACCCTAAACCTAACCCATACCCTAACCCTAACCTAACCCTAACCTAACCCTAACCCGTACCCTAAACCTAACCCTAACCCTACCCTAACCCTAACCCTAACCCTAACCCGTACACAACCCTAACCCTAACCCTACCCTAACCCTAACCCTAACCCTACCCTAACCCTAACCCTAACCTAACCCTAACCCTAACCTAACCCTAACCGTACCCTAACCCTAACCCTAAACCTAACCCGTACCCTAACCTAACCCTAACCTACACTAACCCTAACCCTAAACCTAACCCTAACCTAACCCTAACCCTACCCATACCTAACCCTAACCCTAACCCTAACCCTAACCCTAACCCTAACCCTACCCTAACCCATACACTAACCCTAACCCTAACCGAAACCCTAACCCTAACCCTACCCTAACCCTAACCCTAACCCTAACCCTAACCCTAACCCTAACCCTAACCCTAACCTAACCCTAACCCTAACCCTAAACCGTACCCTAACCCTAACCCTAACCCTAAACCTAACCCTAACCCTAACCCTAACCCTAACCTACCCTAACCCTAACCCAACCCATAACCTAACCTAACCCTAACACTAACCCTAACCTAACCCTAACCCTACCCTAACCCTAACCCTAACCCGTACCTTACCCTAACCCTAACCCTAATCTAACCCTAACCCTAACCCTAACCCGTACCCTAACCCTAACCCGTACACTAACCCTACCCTAACCCTAACCCGTACCCTAACACTAACCCTAACACTACCCTAACCCTAACCTAACCCTACACTAACCCTACCCTAAACCTAACCCTAACCCTACCCTAACCCTAACCCTAACCGTACCCTAACCAGTACACCAACCTAACCCTAACCCTAACGTACCTAACCCTAAACCTAACCCTAACCTAACCCTAAACCTAACCGTACCCTAACCCTACCCTAACCCTAACCCTAAACCGTACCTAACCTAACCCTAAACCAACCCTAAACCTAACCGTAACCCTACCCTAACCCTAAACCATACCCTAACCCTAACCCTAACCCGTACCCTAAACCTAACCCTAACCCATACCTAACCCTAACCCTAAACCTAACCGATACTAACCCTATCCCTAAACCGTACCCTAACCCTAACCCGTACCCTAAACCTAACCCTAACTCTAACCTAACACTAACCCTAACATCCCTAACCTTACCCTAACCCTAAACGAACACGTACCTAACCCTAAACCTAACCCTAACCTAACCCTAACCGTACCCTAACCTAACCTAACCCATACCCTAACCCTAACCCTAAACCGTACCCTAACACTAACCTACCTAACCTAACCCGTACCAAACCTAACCTAACCTAACCCGTACCCTAACCCATACCTAACCCTAACCCTAACCCTAAACCTACCTACCCTAACCTAACCCTAACCCGTACCCTAACCCTAACCCTAACCCTAACCCTACACCAACCCTAACCCTAACCCGTACCCTAACCCGTACCCTAACCCTAACCATAACCTAACACGTAACCTAACCCTAACCCTAAACCGTACCCTAACCCTAACCTAAACCTAACCCTAACCCTAACCTAACCCTAACCTACCCTAACCCGACCCTAACCCTAACCCTAACCGTACCTAACCTAACCCGTACCAAACCTAACTAACCTGTACCCATAACCTAACCCTAACCCTAACCTAACGTAACCCTAAACCTAACCCTAACCCATACGCTAACCCTAACCTAACCCTAACCCGTACCCTAACCCTAACACGTACCCTAACCCTAACCCTAACCTAACCCGTACCCTAACCCTAAACCTAACACTAACCTAACCCTAACCCGTACCTAACCCTAACCCTAACCTAACCCATACCCTAACCTAACCCGTACCCTAACCCTAACCCTAACCAAACCTAACCTAACCCTAACCCTACCCTAACCCTAACCGTACCCTAACCCTAACCCTAACCCTAACCTAACCTACCCTAACCCTAACCCTAACCATACCCTAACCCTAACCCTAACCCTAACCCTAACCTAACCCTAAACCTAACCCTAACCATACCCTAACCCTAACCGTACCCTAACCCTAACCCAAACCTAACCTAACCTAACCCTAACCCTAAACCGTCCCTAACCCTAACCTAACCCGTACCCTAACCCTAACCGTAACCCTAAACTAACCCTAACCTAACCCTAACCCTAACCCTAACCCTAACCCTAACCCTAACCCGTACCCTAACCCTAACCCTAACCCATACCCTAACCCATACCTAACCCTAACCCTAACCCTAAACCGTACCCTAAACCCTAACCCTAACCCGTACCCTAACCCTAACCCTAACCCATACCGTAACCCTAACCCTACCACTACCCTAACCCTAACCCTAACCCATACCAAACCCTAACCCTAACCCGTACCCTAACCCTAACCTAACCCTAACCCTAACCCTAACACTAACCCTAACCTGTACCCTAACCGTACCCTAACCCTAACCTAACCCGTACCCTAACCTAAACCTAACCTAACCCTAACCCTAACCGTACCCTAACCTAACCCTAACCCTACCCTAACCCTAACCCTAACCCTAACCCTAACCTAACCCTAACCCAACCCTAAACCGTACCCTAAACCTAACCCGTACCCTAACCCTAACCCTAACCCTAACCCTAACCATAACCCTAACCTAAACCTAACCCGTACCCTAACCCTAACCCATACCCTAACCCTAACCCTAACCCTAACCTAACCCTAAACCTAACCCATATCCTAACCCGTACCTAAACCTAACCCTAACCTGTACCCTAACCCTAACCCTAACACTAACCTAACCTAACCCTAACCCTACCCTAACCCTAACCCTACCCTAACCCTAACCCTAACCATAACCCTATCCTAACCCTAAACCTAACCCTACCCTAACCTAACCCTAACCCGTACACTAACCCTAACCCGTACCCTAACCTAACCTACATAACCCGTACCCTAAACCTACCCTAACCCTAACCCGTACCCTACACTAACCATAACCCTACCCTAACCGTACCTAACCCTAACCCTAACCCTAACCGTACCCTAACACTACCCTAAACCTAACCCTAACCCTAACCTAACCCGTACCCTAACCCTAACCCTAACCCGTACCTAACCCTAACCTAACCCTAACCGTAACCTAACCCTAACCTGTACCCTAACCCTAACCCTAACCCTAACCCTAACCCTAACCCTAACCATAACCCTAACCCTAACCCTACCCTAACCCTAACCCTAACCCTAACCGATACCCTAACCTAACCCTAACCCTAACCCTAACCCTAACCCTAACCCTAACCCATACCCTAACACTACCCTAACCCTAACCTAACCCTAAACCTAACCCTAACCCTAACCCTAACCCTAACCCTAACCCTAACCTAACCTAAACTAACCCTACCCGTAACCTAACCCTAACCCTAACCCTACCCTAACCCTACACCTAACCCTAACCCTAACCCTAACCATAACCATAACCCTAAACCGTACCCTAACCCTAACCCTAACCCGTACCCTAAACCTAACCCTAACCCGTACCCTAACCCTAACCCTAACCCTAACCCGTACCTAACCCTAACCCTAACCCTACCTAACCCTAACCCTAACCCATACCTAACCGTACCCTAACCCTAAGCTAACCCTAACCCTAACACTAAACCTACACTAACCCTAACCATACCCTAAACCACCCTAACCTAACCCTACCTAACCCTAACCCTACCCTAACCGAACCCTAACCCGTACCCTAACCCTAACCCTACCCTAACCCTAACCCTAACCCTAACCCATACCCTAACCCTAACCTAACCCTAACCCTAACCCTAACCGTACCTAACCTAACCTACCCTAACCCGTAACCCTAACCCTAACCCTAAACCTAACCCTAAACCTAACCCTAACCGTACCCTAACCCTAACCTAACCCGTACCCTAACCCTAACCCTACACTACCCTAACCCTAACCTAACCCTAACCTAACCCTAACCCTACCCGTACCCTAACCCTAACCCTAACCCTAACACTAACCCTAACCCTAACCTAACCCTAACCTAACCCTAACCCTAACCCTAACCCTAACCCTAACCCTAAACCTAACCCTAACCCTAACCTAACCCTAACCCGTACCCTAACCCTAACCCTAACCATACCCTAACCCATACCCTAACCCTAAACCTAACCCTAAACCTAACCCTAACCTAACACTAACCCTAACCCTAACCCTAACCCTAACCCTAACACCTAACCCTAACCCTAACCCTAACCCTAACCCTAACCCATACCCTAACCCTAACCCTAACCTGTACACTAACCCTAACCCTAAACCTAACCCTAACAGTACCCAACCTAAACCTAACCCATACCCTAACCTAACCCTAACCGTACCCTAACCCTAACCCGTACCTAACCAAACCTAACCCAACGTAACCTAACCCTGACCCTAACCCTACCCTAACCTGTACAAACCTAACCTAACCCGTACCCTAACCCTAAACCTAACCCGTACCCTAACCTAACCCTAACCTAACCCGTACCCTAACCCTAACCCTAACCCTAACCATAACCCTAACCTAACCCTAACCCTACCCTAACCTA
This sequence comes from Nyctereutes procyonoides, assembly GCF_905146905.1. Classification (NCBI taxonomy): domain Eukaryota; kingdom Metazoa; phylum Chordata; class Mammalia; order Carnivora; family Canidae; genus Nyctereutes; species Nyctereutes procyonoides. The sequence continues at coordinate 16,709,361 of NW_026575021.1, read as the reverse complement.
TCCAACCCTAACCCGTACCTAACCCTAACCATACCCTAAACTGTACCTAACCATAACCCTAACCCGTAACCTAACCCTAACCCTAAACCTAACCCTAACCCTAATCCTAACCCTAACACTAACCTGTAACCTAACCCGTACCCTAACCCTAACCCTAAACCTAACCTAACCCTAACCATAACCCGTCACTAACCCGTACCCTAAACCTAACCCTAACCCGTACCCTAACCCTAACCCTAACACTAACCTAACCCTAAACCTAACCCTACCCTAACCCTAACGATACCCTAACACCTACCCAAACCTAACCCATACCCTAACACTAACCGTAACGTACCCTAACCCTAACCCGTACCCGTACCCGTACCCTAACTCGTACCATAACCGTACCCTAACCCTAACCCTAACCCGTACCTAACCCTAACCCGTACCCTAACCATACCCTACACTAACCGTACCCTAAACCAACCTAACCCTAACCCGTACCCTATCCGTACCCTAACCCTAACACTAACCCTAACCAGTACCCTAACACTAACCCTAAACCTAACCCACAACCTAACCCGTACCCTAACCCTAACCCTAACCCGTACCCTAACCCTAACGCTAACACTACCCTAACCTAACGTAACCCGTACCCTAAACCTAAACCTAACCCAATCCCTAACCCTAACCCTAAACCGTACCCTAACCCTAACGTAACCCTAACCCTAACCCTAACCCTAATCCTAACCCTAACCCTAACCCGTACCCTAACCCATACCCTAACCCTAACCCTAACCCGTACCCTAACCCTAACCTAACCCTACCCGTATCCTAAACCTAAACCTAACCCGTACCCTAACCCTAAACCTAACCCTAACCCGTACCCTAACCCTAACCTAACCCTAAACCATACCCTAACCCTAACCCTAACCCGTACCCTAACCTGTACCCTAACCCTACCCTAACCCTATCCTAACCATACCCTAAACCTAACCCTAACCCGTAACCTAACCTGTACCCTAACCTAACCATAAACCTAACCTAAAACTAACACTAACCTAACCCTAACCCGTATCCTAACCCTAACCGTACCTAACCCGTACCCTAACCCTAACCCTAACCCGTACCCTACCCATACCCTAACCCTAACCCTAACCCGTACCCTAACTCTAACCCTAACCCTAAAACTAACCTTACCTAACCCGTACCCTAACCCTAACCGTAACCCTAACCCTAACCCTAACCCGTATCCTAAACCTAACCCTAACCCGTACCCTAAACCAACTAACCCGTACCCTAACCCTAACCCTAACCTGTACACTACCTAACCCTAACCCGTACACTAACTGTACCCTAACCGTACCTAACCCTAATCCTAAACCTAACCCTATCCCTAACCCTAAACAGTACCCTAAACCTAATCATAACCTAACCCTACCCTAACCCTAACCCAAACCTTAACCGTAACCCTACCCATAACCTAACACTTACCCTATCCCTAAACCGTACCCTAACCCTAACATTAACCCGTACCCTAAACCTAACCCAACACTTACCCTAACCCTGACCCTAACCATAACCCTAACCCGTAACCTAACCCTAACCCTCACCCTAACCCTATCCTAACCCATACACTAACCCATACCCTAACCCTAACCCAAACCTAACCCTTCCCTAACCCTAACCCTAACCCATACCCTAACCCTCACCCTAACCCTAACACTAACACTAACGCTAACCCTAACCCATACCGTAACTCTAACCCTAACCCGTACCCTACCCTAACCCAAACACTAATCCTAAAGTTAACACTAACCTTAAGCTAACCCTAACCCATACCCTAACCCTAACCCGTACACTAACTAGTACCCTAACCCTAACCCTAACACGTACCCTAACCCTACACCTAACCCTAACCTAAAACTAACCCTAAACCTAACCCTAACCCGTACCCTAATCCTAACCAGTACTCTAACACTAACCCAAGCCTAAACCGTATCTAACCCTAAACCTAACCCTGCCCTAACCCTAACCCTAACTCGCACCCTAACTCATACCCTAACCCTAACCTAACCCATACCCTAACCCTAAATCTAACTCTAACCTAACTCTAACCCTAACCCTACTCTAACACTAACCCGTACGCTAACCCTACCCTAACCCTAACCCGTACCCTAACACTAACCATAACCCGTACCCAACCCGTACCATAACCCTAAACCTAACCTTAACCCAGACCCTAACCCTAAAGCTAACCCTAACCCGTACCCTAACCCTAACACTAACCCTAATCTAAACCTAACCCTAACCAGTACCCTAACCATACCCTAACCGTAACCCTAACCCATACGCTAACTATAAATCTAACCCTAACCCTAACCCTAATCCGTACCCTAAGCCTAACCCTAACCTGTACCCTAACCCTAACTCTAACCCTTACCCTAACCTAACCCTAACTCTAACCCTAAACCGTACGCTAAACCTAACCCTAACCCTAACCTGTATCTAACCCTACCCTAAACCTAACCATAACCCTAAACCTAACCCTAATCTTACCCGTTCACTAACCCTAACCCTAACCCGTACCCTAACCTAATCCTAACCCTAACGCTAACCCTAACCATAACCCGTATCCTAACCCTGTACTATCCCTAACCCTAAACTGTCCCTAAGCCTAAACCTAACCATAACCCAATGCTTAACCCTAACCACTACCCTAACCCTAACCCCTATCCTAACACTAACCCAAACGTTACCCGTATCCTAACCCTAAACCTAACACGTGCCCTAACCCTAACCCTAACGCATACCCTAACTCTACCGTAATCAGTACCCTAACCCTAATCCTAACCCTACACTGCCCATAACCCTACCCTAATCCGATCCTAAACTAACCCATACCTAAACCTACCCCTAACCATAACCCGTAACCTAACCCTAACCCTAACCCGTACTCTAACCCGTACCCTAAACCTAACCTTAAACCGTACCCTAACCCTAACCCTAACCCGTAACCTAACCCTAACCCTAACCCTAACGCTATCCCTAACACTAACCGTAACCTAACCCATACCCTAACCCTAACCCTAATGCTAACCCTAACGGTAACCCTAACCCTAACCCGTGCCCTAACCCTACCCTAAACCTAACCCTAACCCGTACCCCATCCCTAACCCTAACACTAACCCTAAACCTAACCCTAACCCTACCCTAACACTAACCCGTACCCTAAACCTAACCCTTACGCTAAACCTAACGTTAACACTAACCCTTACCTGTACCATAACCCATACCCTAACCCTAATCCAATCCCAACCCTCACCCTAACCCTAACCCTAACCCGTACCCTAACACTAACCCTAAACCACTCACTAAACCGTACCCTACCCTAACCCTAACCTTAACCCTAAACCATAACTTCACCCAAACCCTAACCCGTACCCTAACCCTAACCCTAAACCTAACACTAAACTGCCTGCACCTAACCCTAACACGTACCCAAACCCTAACCCGTACCCTAACACCAACCTGTACCCTAAACCGTATCCTAAACCTAACCCTAACCTGTACCCTAACCGTAACAGTACCCTAACCCTAAGCCTAACCTGTACCCTAACCCTAAGCTTAACCCGTAACATAAACCAAACCCTAACTCTAAACCTAACCCTAACCCGTACCCTAACCCTAACCCTAACTCTAACACGAACCATATCCTTACCCGTACCCTAACCCTAATCCTAACCCGTACCCTAACACTAACCCTAACCCTAACGCTAAACCTAACGCTAACCCTAACCCTAACCCTAACCCATACCCTAACCCTAAATCTACCTTAACGCTAACCCTAACCCGTACCCTAACCCATACACTAACCCTAACCTTAACACTAACCCTAAACCTAAACCTAACCCTAACCCTAGCCTGTACCTTAACCTTAACCTGTACCTTAACCCGTACCGTAACCCTAACCCTAACCCATACCCTAACACGCACCCTAAACCTAACCCTAACCCGTACCCTAACCCTAACCCTAACCCGAACACATACCCTAACCCTACCCTAACCCTAATCCTAGCCCGTACCCTAACGCTAACCCTAACCCTACCTCTAACCCTAACTCTAACCCGTACCCTAACACTAAACCTAACCCAAACGACCCTAACCCTAACCCGTACCCTAACCGTAACCCTAACCCTAACCCGTAACCTTACCCTAACCCTAACCCTTACCCTAACCCTAAACCGTACCGTATCCCTAACCCTAACTCTAACCCTAACCCTAAACCTAACCCGTACCTTAACCCTAACGCTAACCCTAACATTACCCTAACCCTAAACCTTACCCTAACCCTAACCCATACCGTAACCCTAACCCTAACCCTAAACTGTACCCTAACCCTAACCCTAACCCTAACCCTAACCCTAGCCCTAACCTGTACCCTAACCCTAAACCGTACCCTAACTCTAACCCTAACCCGTATCCTAACCCTAACCCTAACCCTAACCCTAACCCTAAACCTACCCTAACCCTAACCCTAACCCTAACCCTAACCCTAACCCTAACCCTAACCCTAACCCGTACCCTATCTCTAACCCTAACCCTAAACCTAACCCTGCCCTAACCCTAACACTAACCCATACCCTACATTCACCCTAATCATAACCTCTACCCAAAACCTAAGCCTAACTCGTACCCTAAACCTAACCCTCACCCGCACCCTAACCCTAACCCGTACCCAAAACCTAACCCTAACCTGTACCCTAACTGCAACCGTACCCTAACCCTAACCCGTAACCTTACCCTAACCCTAACCCGTACCGTAACACTAACCCATGCCCTAACCCTAACCCTAGCCCTAAACGTAAATCGTACCCTAACACTAACCCTAACCCGTACCCTAACCCTAACCCTATGCTAAACCTAAACATACCATAACCCTAACCCTAACCCTAAACCTAACCCTAACCCCTAACCCTAACCCTAGCCCTAGCCCTAGCCCTAACCCTAGCCCTAGCCCTAACCCTAACCCTGACCCTGACCCTGACCCTAACCCTAACCCTGACGCTAGCCCTGACCCTAACCCTGACCCTGAACCTAACCCTAACCCTAATCCCTAACCCTAACCCTAACCCTAACCCCTAACCCTAACCCGTACCCTAACCCTAACCCCTAACAACCCTAACCCTAACCCGTACCCTAACCCGTACCCTAACCCTAACCCGTACCCTAACCCGTACCCTAACCCGTACCCTAACCCGTACCCTAACCCTAACCCCTAACCCGTACCCGTACCCTAACCCGTACCCTAACCCGTACCCTAATCCTGGAACATAAATAGATGTTTATATAAACAAACATATAAACATAAATCTATGTTTCCACTTAATATATTTATTATCAAATGTATTACTGATAATATAATAATTATTATCTATAAACAGAACTATATATTTACATTTAAATATGCCAAATAAATATTTCTATATCTAATCTCTATACGTCCATATATAGATCTCCCTATAGAGATAGAGACAAAATGGGTAGAAATAGATGTGTGCAGAAAGAGAGAGAAATAGATATAGACCTATAAATATGGAGAGGATCTGCTTTCAAATTCTATCCAACGACCTCTCCTCACAGGCACAGGCAAACGCACACACACATACTCAAGAGCCTTCTGGTATGTGGCCATGACAGGAAATAACACCCCTTGAGATGCCATCTCTTCTCCAACTGAAAGGTACCAGCCGTTTCTCCAAAGAAGACCTACACAGAGCGAGCAAGCACATGAAAAAATGCTCCACGTCACTTTCGTCAGGGAGATAGACATCAAAACCACAATGAGATACCACCTCACACCGGTGAGAAAGGGGGAAATTAACAAGACGGGAAACAACAAATGTGGGAGAGGATGTGGAGAAAGTGGAACACTCTTGCATTGTTGGTGGGAATGTGAACTGGTGCAGCCACTCTGGAAAACTGTGTGGAGGTCCTCAAAGAATTAAAAATATACTGCCTACGACCCAGCAATTGCACTACTGGGTTTTTACCCCAAAGACACACATGTAGTGAAATGACTGGACACTTGCACCCCAATGTTCACAACGGCAATGTTAATAGCCAAACTGTGGAAGGAGCCTTGATGTCCTTCAACGCATGAATGGATAAAGAGGATGTGGTCTATATATACAACGTATTATTATTTAACCATCTGCAAGGATGAATACCTACCATTTTCATGGACATGGAACTGGAGGGTATTATGCTGAATAAAATAAGCCACGTGGAGAAAGAATTATCATACGGTTTCACTCTGATGTCGAATGTAAGAAAGAGTGAAGAGGATCATAAGGGAGACGAAGGAAACTGAGTGGAGAAAATTGAGAGAGGCAGTGTTGTCCCCAAGATTGCGAATCCGAGAAACCACCGAGGAGCCAACACCGATGCAAACACACGAGGGTTTATTTACAAGTTCGAGCTTGGGTCCAAGTGCACCCGACACAGCGGAGAAGGGACTTGGACCCTGAGACTAAGAGGCGTAGCAGCTTTATAGGGGCCACTGGCCCATGGGATACGCAGAAAGTTGCACAGTCATGTCGGTCCACACGCAGGTGGCCGATTGAATTACACCTTAGCCTCTAGTATCCACTTGAGCTGGCCTAGTACTTTGGTCAGAATTGGCGCTCAGTTTTGGTGGGCACAAAGCAGGGTTACATGGTTATGAGCTGATTTCCGATTAGGGTGTGCCCAGTGCCTTGACTAGGGTGGGGCAGCGCCTTAAGCCATAAGCAGGTTATGTGGGGGTCAAACAGGAGGTGGCAGGTGTAACACAAAATGGAATCAGTCCTGCTCTGCTTGTCCGGGGTAGGGGATTTTTGTTAAATTTCCTGGGTCTCACAGAAGGTAAACTATGAGAGACTCCTAACTCCGGGAAACAAAGGATTGTGGAAGGGGAGGTGGGTGGGAGGATAGTGTGACTGGGGGACGGGCATTAAGGAGGGCATGTGATGTGATGAGCACTGGGTATTATACTACATGTTGACAAATTGAATTTAAATAAAAAAATTTTTTAATTGAAATTGAAATTGAATAAAGGTACTGGACGGCTCAGCCGTCCTCAGCAATTCATTTATGAAATGGCCTTCAGAAGATCATAAAAAAGTTACGAATGTGAATGGAAAATGACCTGAAACTCTTTCCAAGTTCAAATAAATAATTATTCTGAAAAGCAAATCAAAGTTCCAGAATGGAAAAATGCAAAAAACGAGGGAGAGGGAGAAAGAGAAATGAATTCACTTTTTGTGATATTTATTAGTGATGGTCCAATAATGACAAATCCGTGATTGTCATTAAAAACAAAGAGTTGGGATCCCTGGGTGGCGCAGCGGTTTAGCGCCTGCCTTTGGCTCGGGGCGCGATCCTGAAGACCCGGGATCGAATCCCACGTCGGGCTCCCGGTGCATGGAGCCTGCTTCTCCCTCTGCCTATGTCTCTGCCTCTCTCTCTCTCTCTCTGTGTGACTATTATAAATAAAAAAAAAATTTAAAAAAAAGAGTTAATGAACGGTATGGAAACCGATCCCCTCAACTAACAGATAAGGAAACTGAGAAGACAAGAGTAGTAATGCACACTGCTCAGGGTCACACGGGTGGCAAGGGGCAAAGCCAAGACTCGATTCTGGTCCAGAGTTCTTTAAACGACCACAAAACGTTAACGTCACAGCTTCAGGCTCATCTAGAATTAGTGTCACTTTAGCTCAATAAAAAATTCAACCAGAGTAGTCTTTCTTCTGCCAGCTAGTTACATTTCATGAAGCACCCTAAAAGGGATTCGAATTAGGTCTCCATGTGCGTCATCAGAATATTGCCTGATGAATTAATTAAACACAGGTATTCCCCGAAAAAAACCTCAGCCGTGAGACCTTGCCTACCCTTTCACTATCCAAGTCTTCTTGCTTCTATATCTAATTGCCTATATTGTCATAGAAGCCAACCTTACTCAGATTAAGTTTGTCCAAGCTGAGAACGAAGTGCCAGTTTTAATATTTTTAAAACTCAATTTAAAAATAGTTAAACAGAGAATTTCACATGGCAAACACTGATATTTACATCATCTACTCTTATAACTAACAGAAGGGGTAATCCTGAAACCTAGATGCAGTCGTACCTTTATATGAAAGTATAAAAGCAGAAAGAGTAACCCAAAATTGTCTATTTCACAAAAGCCTATCTAAACTAGTTATGTTCAATGGTGTCCGTCTTGATGCAACAATCTCTAGGAAGACCTTTTTCAGACCTAGCTCCACCACCAATAAGCATGTGAACTTGGACAATCCAATCCTCCGGAACTCTCAGTTTCTTTCCTGTGCCTCAGAAGAGAGGACCAGAGCTGATGATCCCTCAGTTCCCTCTCAGACCTAAAATGCTGCTGTGGGGTCCTAAACACTCTATACTGAGCACAAAAAGACGATGGATCTTATATATACTCAAATGCTAAAATATAAAACTAACTCTGAGCATAGATCCTGAGTATTTTAGGGTTCTCTCTGATGGCAATAGAAAATCCCCAAATCTATATCTCTTTTTATCACAAGCGGTGGGTATATGGGTCCAAGCCACTAGAAATAATAAATATGTGTATCAGAACAGCCATCTGCCCTCATGCTCGCTGCTTTTCAAAGCAAAGCCCTCAAAGAACTCCATTATTATTTTCTGAAGGTACCGGTTAACATGTAGAATCCTAACCTGCCCCTTCCTTTAACCTAAAAAAAAAATTAAAATGTTGGCTGGCCATATTAACAAGCCCTCCAGGTTATTCTTTTGCACACTAACATTTGAGAACCACTGGCTAGGCACCAAGGAGAATTGATTTACCTTAAAATAGCAAAATTTGAAATCCTATGTCCTTTCCTGTTTTCAGATCATAATAAAGAAAGAAATGAAACAGTGAAGAGAGAGGGAAGGAGGCAAAGATAGGGATGGGGACAGAAACAAAGTGCCAATCAAAAATGAGATTTACATAAAGTTTGTCTTTCAAAAAAAATTTTTTTTGTCTTTCAAAAATTTATGAACAGACAAAAGACTCCATACTGATGGAAATATGTTAAAGGGACATAGGTGTCAACTGAAAGAGCTCCTGTGGCCAGAGCGGAGACAGTATAAGCAACAAAATAAGTACTGTTGGATTATAACCCAAAGCGTGAAATAAATATCCATGAATCTATACTAATATTAAAAATTGTAAAAGAAAGAAAGAGGGGCACCTGGGTGGCTCAGTCAGTTAAGCTTCTGCCTTAGGCTCAGATCATGATCCAGGTCCCAAGGCAGGCTCCCTGTTCAGCAGGGAACCTGCTTCTCCATCTCCCTCTGCCCCTCTCGCTCATGCTTTTTCACTCCTCTCTCTCTCAAAGAAATAAATAACATCTTTGAAAAAGAAACAAACCAACAAACACAGAAGAAAGAGAAATCTCCCATGTAGAAGAATTTCAAACAATTTGTGCAGACATTCCACCCTCAAGTTGATGAGCATAGCTTCCCACACTATGTGGGGAATACACATAGTAACTTCCTTCTACAAAATATATTATGAAAAAAGGTAAAATAATAATAATAATAATATAATAATAATAATGATAAAGAATCACTTTACTATGGAGAAAGCTGACAAACACTACCTCAGCAAGATGATCAGATCGATACCAAGACTGATAAATCATATATTTTTTTAATTTTTTATTTATTTATTTATGATAGTCACAGAGAGAGAGAGAGAGAGAGAGAGAGAGAGAGAGAGGCAGAGACACAGGCAGAGGAAGAAGCAGGCTCCATGCACCGGGAACCCGACGTGGGACTCGATTCCGGGTCTCCAGGATCGCGCCCTGGGCCAAAGGCAGGCACCAAACCGCTGCGCCACCCAGGGATCCCTGATAAATCATATTGATAGTATCAATCCTTTATATGATATAATAAAAATGGCAGTATATCTCCATATATAATCCACAATCACAGTTCAATCATGAGATAAACGACAGACATGTCCCAACTGAGGGAAATTTTACAAAATACTCTTACTTCTCAAAGTGTTCCAGTTCAACAACAACAAGGAAAGGCTGAAAAACTGTCACAATCCAGAGGAGCCTAAGAAAACATGAGGACAAGTGTAATGATGTGAGGGATGGTAACTTAGCAAAAACTAAGGAAATCTGAATAAACTATGGTCTTTGGTTAAAGCGAATATTTTAATATTGATTCATTAGCTAATATTTGTACCGTACTAATATAAGATATCGATAATTGGAGAAATTGAGTGCGAGTGCATGAGAATTATCTGTACTATCTTCTCAATTTCCCTATAAAGCTATGTTATTTTTTTCTAATCAATAAGATTTATTTTGAAAATTGACTTAAGTGAATCAGGCTCCAAGTGTGAAGACATTTTAAGAATAGTTTAATTAATTTTTGCCTTATTCTTAAAGAGTTCCTTCGATGGGAACAAAGTAAGAATTTTATATCAGAAGGAAAGAAAAACACTTATGAACAGGTATAATGCCTCCTCAACCTTAAAAGCAGGAAAGGATAATAAATAGCAAAAATCAGATAAAAATACTTCTTTTATATTAGACACCATATTGCAAGTGCATTTAAAATTAGCAATGCATAACATTTATTTCCTTGACATTTGTCTTCCAAAGGTTCACAGTGCTTCAGTGTCAGTTAAAAAATGATTCATGTGAAATTTTTATAAAACCAAATTTACTGGGAAATTACTGCCCAGATAATACTTCATTTTGATTTTATTGAGTTCCTTCCTAATCACTGAGCCTTTTAGTTAGAGCTTTCAACTATAGCAAATGCCTTAGAAGGCCAAGTTTTAAGTTGCTATTATAATACCCTAATGGAATCACGTATCGTTTTCCTTCACTCAGAAATGGTACACAGTAGGCACCTGATAAAATACTGAATGAGTGAATGGATAAAATTGCTTTTTATCATTTCATTCAGCAATTTCATTCTTATCTTTGTCCATTTCATGTTCTAATGTTTATCAACATCAACTCAAGAAGGTTAGGGATCCATTAATTTATTAAGTATTTGGTGCATACCTACTGTGTGCAAGGTGCTAGGAATACCAAGTTAACCAGACATAGATGCAGTCCCTATCTCCCTCCAGGCCATGCTGGTGGGAGAGACGGATACTAACCAAAAAGTGACAGAAAGACAACTAAACAAGATTATAGTAGCCAATATAAAGGTAAATATACAGCTTACTACAAGTACATATGTAAGAAGGCTTAGTCTAACTGGGGCCTCAGAGATGACCAGAAGAAGCAACATTTATATTAAGACTTAGAGAAAGGAGAAGGTAAGTGGTGGAAGGAGAATATTATGAGGAAATGGAAGGTTTCTGGCTCTGGGCAAGTCCCTTGAGCTTAGGCTCTGAACCTACTTCTTTCTCTGCAAAACTGTGACAGTTAATAATGCCTGTGCCATAGAGCTCTAATGAGTAAAGAGTTGGACTTTATTTGTACAATACCTAGGACATTAGTAAGTACTTAATAAATATTTTCTGGTGGCCATAACAGCCTGGAGCCAGGCTTCCTGAGTTCCAATCCACTTAACTAGCTGTTTGACCTTGGACAAGATGTTTTCTTCCTCTCCTTTAGTTGGCCCATCAAGATAACAGTATCTGCCCATAGGGTTGTTGGAGGATCCCATGACTTATTTTATGTGAAGCATGACACAATTCCTGGCACATAATATGTGCCATATGAATGTTAACTTATATTAGCAATAAAGAAATCCTACAACAGTCCAATGAGGTGTTCAGAAATTATTCTATAGCTTTTAAGGGAATTGAGATTCAAAAAGAACCTAAGTGCCTGTCCGTGTTTACTTAGCTAACCATTCCATTATCTGAAACCCAAACACACAATTTCTGATTCTAACCTCACTCCAAGAGGCCTCCTCAAGCCTGAGGAAAAATTGCCTTCTTGGGATCTCAGGGAAGAATCCTTAACATAATAATAGGACCATTGGTAATAATGTCTCTCAGTTCTTTCCAAATCCATAAAGATGCATTTCCTGATGAGTGACCGAGCTGTGAAGAAAGAGATGAGAAACCCTCATCCCTCTGAATTACTTGTGTCAGAATATTTTAACCATAGTACTACGGATAGTAAATTATCCTTATGAACAGGAAATACGTCTGAGATTGGAATCTGAGCAATCAGATGGGCAGAGAAAAAACGTTTTGACTCGCTCTTCATCTTTTAAAGACAAAGGAGAGCTTTTCTATGTACAAAGTCAGTTGTTAAGATAGCCTTAGGGAATGAGAGTCTGCAGCATCAAATCCCACTGCACAGCCAGGACGCTGGCGCTCCAGGTCGTCCTGATCCCAAATCCCTGGGCCTGTCCCCCAACACTTGCTGCCATGCTGAGGTCATTTGCAATTGCTCTCTTAGGAGCTCCGGGGAAGGGGGAAGGAGCTAGATAGAATGGGACGGGATGGGTGGAGGCCCAGAAAATTAAGGCCATTCCACTTTAAGTTCAACCTTAGCACAGGTCCAGCCATCCCACGCCCTTGAGAAGAAGAGCTGAAATTTACATTACTTCAGTTACAGCAAATAAACAAAAGTTTACAGCTTAATGTCCTAGAAAGCCCCACATTAGCAAAGAACTGAGCCCAGGCCAAGGGCTGGAAGCCCCTATTAGAATAAGAATGGAGCTCAATGCCCTTGAAGGCCCCATATCAAAATGTAAACAGAACTTGAGGAATTGCTCCAGCCCTTCTGGAGGTCCCCGAGACCAGCCCTTAAAACTAAGCTAAAAGCCACCTCGGGGTCTAAGTCCCTGCTCCGCTGTGTCAGGTATACTTGGACACAAGCTCAATCTTGTAAATAAACCCTCGTGTGTTTGCATCGGTGTCGGCTTCTCGGTGGTTTCTCGGATTCGCAATCTTGGGCACAACAGTCTGAGATAAAAAAACCAAACCAAAAGAAGCTCAGACGCAGGCAGAGCGAACGCAGGGTTCTGAGAGAAGCGGCGGAGACCCGGGGGCTTGGGTGCTCTTCTGTGGAGGCCCCTCCCTGCAGACTGGGGGGGCGGGATGCTCAGCCCCAGAGCCAGAGGACCCAGCGTCCCCACCCGCATCCCGCCCATCAGCGCCGAGTGTCAGGGAGCAGCACAGCGCCACCCGCTGGAGGCCAGAGGCGCTGACGCCCACCCCGCCTCTGACCCCGCAAGCAGATGTACACCTGACAATCAGCGCCCAGGCCCATCCCCAGACCCCGCCCAGGCCCATCCCCAGACCCCGCACAGACCACTCGCTGCCACCAAGTGGTTGGACCACAGAGGCTGCAGAGCTTCAGCTCTGCCTGGAAAGTGGGGTCTAGCTTCCTTTGTACTTTGTGCTTTATTTTCATTTATTTTCTTCGATTCTTTTTTATTAATTGCCTTCTTTTAATTTTTATGTATGTACCTTATATATTTCTTATTTTTACTTTCATGGTACTTTAATTGTGTTTCTTATTTTGGGATTTAGAATCTTTTAACAAGCAGGCCAAAATAATCTGCTGTTTTTTGGGGGAGGGCAGTTGTTATTGTTTTTCTTGGTTTTTCTTTTTCTTCCTTCTTTCTTTTCTGGAAAACATAATGAGATGGAGAAATTCACCTCCATACAATAACAATAACATGAGGTAGTACTCACGGCCAGGAAGTTCATCAATACACATATATGATGTCTAACTACAGTTTAAAACAATGATTATAAAGATAACAGCTGGGCTGGAAAAAGAGCACAGAAGAAAACTAGAGAATCCCTTACTGTAGAAATAAAAGAACTAAAATCTAGTCAGGCCAACGTTAAAAATACTGTAACTGAGATGCAGTCCAAAGTGGAAGCCTTAAAAACAAGAAAGGTTATGGACCACAGAGGCAGACTGAGGGAACTCAGCCATTTATTAAAACAAGAACATTCATATCATAGGAGACTCAGAAGATGAAGAGAGAGAAAAGGGGGCAGAAGTTTTATTTGAACGAATTATGTAAACTTCTATAACCTGAGGAAGGACACAGACACTGAAATCGAGAGACAGAGAACTCCCAATAAATTCAACAGAAGCTGACCATCACCCAGGCACATCAGAGTCAAAGTCACAGGGGATCCCTGGGTGGTGCATCAGTTTGGCGCCTGCCTTTGGCCCAGGGCGCGATCCTGCAGACCCGGGATCGAGTCCCACGTCAGGCTCCCGGTGCATGGAGCCTGCTTCTCCCGCTGCCTGTGTCTCTGCCTCTCTCTCTCTCTCTGTGTGTGTGTGTGTGTGAGACTATCAAAAATAAATAAAAATTAAAAAAAGAAGAGAGGAGGAGCAAGATGGCGGAAGAGCAGGGTCCCCAAATCGCCTGTCCCCACCAAATTACCTAGATAACCTTCAAACCATCCTGAAAATCTACGAATTCGGCCTGAGATTTAAAGAGAGACCAGCTGGAACGCTACAGTGAGAAGAGTCCGCGCTTCTATCAAGGTAGGAAGACGGGAAAAAAGAAATAAAGAAACAAAAGGCCTCCGAGGTGGAGGGGCCCGCGAGGAGCCGGGCTGAGGCCGGGGCGAGTGACCCCAGGACAGGAGAGCCCCGTCCCGGAGAAGCAGGAGCTGCACCAACCTTCCAGGGCGGCAAGGGGCTCGCAGGGAGTTGGAACAGGCCACAGGAGGGCGGGGATGCCCTCGGGCTCCCGGGGACACTAACAGACACCTGCGAGCGCAGGAGAGTGCACCGAGTTCCCTGAGGGCTGCAGCGCGCACCGGGGCCGGAGCAGCTCGGAGGGGCTCGGGCGGCGGCTCCGCGGAGGGGGCTGCAGGGCGGGAGCGCGAATCCCACAGCGCAGGCCCCGGAGCACAGGGCGCCGGGACACAGCCCAGGACCCGGCCTCCCCCGGGACAGGCAGAGGCCGGGAGGGCCCAGGACAGCGAGGACGCTCCTGCCCCGAGCTGAGCACATCAGCGGCCCCGCCCCGGAGCCTCCAGGCCCTGCGGACGGAGAACCGAGAGCCCCAGCCCTGTAGTTCCTGCGGAGGCTGAATCCAGGCTTCCAGAGCTGCCATAGCCACTGGGGCTGTTCCTCCTGGGGCCCCACGGGGTAAACAACCCCCGCTGAGCCCTGCAGCAGGCAGGGGCAGAGCAGCTCCCCCAAGTGCTAACACCTGAAAATCAGCACAGCAGGCCCCTCCCCCAGAAGACCAGCTAGACGGACCAGTGATACCCCCCCCCGTGTTCCAATACAACTTGTTTTTGGCCACTCTGCACTGAGCAAAATGACTAGAAGGAAAACCTCACCTCAAAAGAAAGAATCAGAAACAGCCCTCTCTCCCACAGAGTTACAAAATCTGGATTACACTTCAATGTCAGAAAGCCAATTCAGAAGCACTATTCTACAGCTACTGGTGGCTCTAGAAAAAAGCATTAAGGCCTCACGAGACTTCATGACTGCAGAATTTAGATCCAATCAGGCAGAAATTAAAAATCAATTGAATGAGATGCAATCCAAACTAGAAGTCCTAACGACGAGGGTTAACGAGGTGGAAGAACGAGTGAGTGACATAGAAGACAAGTTAATGGCAAAGAGGGAAACTGAGGAAAAAAGAGACAGACAATTAAAGGACCATGAAGACAGATTAAGGGAAATAAATGACAGTCTGAGGAAGAAAAACCTACGTTTAATTGGGGTTCCCGAGGGCGCCGAAAGGGACAGAGGGCCAGAATATGTATTTGAACAAATCCTAGCTGAAAACTTTCCCAATCTGGGAAGGGAAACAGGCATTCAGATCCAGGAAATAGAGAGATCCCCCCCTAAAATCAATAAAAACCGTTCAACACCTCGACATCTAATAGTGAAGCTTGCAAATTCCAAAGATAAAGAGAAGATCCTTAAAGCAGCAAGAGACAAGAAGTCCCTGACTTTCATGGGGAGGAATATTAGGGTAACAGCAGACCTCTCCACAGAGACCTGGCAGGCCAGAAAGGGCTGGCAGGATATATTCAGGGTCCTAAATGAGAAGAACATGCAACCAAGAATACTTTATCCAGCAAGGCTCTCATTCAAAATGGAAGGAGAGATAAAGAGCTTCCAAGACAGGCAGGAACTGAAAGAATATGTGACCTCCAAACCAGCTCTGCAAGAAATTTTAAGGGGGACTCTTAAAACTCCCCTTTAAGAAGAAGTTCAGTGGAACAATCCACAAAAACAAGGACTAAATAGATATCATGATGACACTAAACTCATATCTGTCAATAGTAACTCTGAACGTGAATGGGCTTAATGACCCCATCAAAAGGCGCAGGGTTTCAGACTGGATAAAAAAGCAGGACCCATCTATTTGCTGTCTACAAGAGACTCATTTTAGACAGAAGGACACCTACAACCTGAAAATAAAAGGTTGGAGAACCATTTACCATTCAAATGGTTCTCAAAATATACCCTAAAAACTATAGAACACTTCTGAAAGAAATTGAGGAAGACACAAAGAGATGGAAAAATATTCCATGCTCATGGATTGGCAGAATTAATATTGTGAAAATGTCAATGTTACCCAGGGCAATTTACACGTTTAATGCAATCCCTATCAAAATACCATGGACTTTCTTCAGAGACTTAGAACAAATTATTTTAAGATTTGTGTGGAATCAGAAAAGACCCCGAACAGCCAGGGGAATTTTAAAAAAGAAAACCATATCTGGGGGCATCACAATGCCAGATTTCAGGTTGTACTACAAAGCTGTGGTCATCAAGACAGTGTGGTACTGGCACAAAAACAGACACATAGATCAATGGAACAGAACAGAGAACCCAGAAGTGGACCCTGAACTTTATGGTCAACTAATATTCGATAAAGGAGGAAAGACGATCCACTGGAAGAAAGACAGTCTCTTCAATAAATGGTGCTGGGAAAATTGGACATCCACATGCAGAAGAATGAAACTGGACCACTCTCTTGCACCATACACAAAGATAAACTCAAAATGGATGAAAGATCTAAATGTGAGACAAGATTCCATCAAAATCCCAGAGGAGAACTCAGGCAACACCCTTTTTGAACTTGGCCACAGTAACCGGAGAAGGACAAACAGTGTATGTTCTCATTCATTTGGGGAATATGAATAATAGTGAAAGGGAATATAAGGGAAGGGAGAAGAAATGTGTGAGAAATATCAGAAAGGGAGACAGAACATAAAGACTTCTAACTCTGGGAAATGAACTAGGGGTGGTGGAGGGGGAGGAGGGCGGGGGTGGGGGTGAATGGGTGACGGGCACTGAGGGGGACACTTGACGGGATGAGCACTGGGTGTTATTCTGTATGTTGGTAAATTGAACACCAATAAAAATTAATTTATAAAATTAAAAAAAAAAGAAGAAGAGTCAAACTCACAAAATACACAGACAAGAATCCTGAAAGCAGTGGACTTGGGGTTTGGGGGTGGGGGAGGATGAACCTACAAGGGAGGATGAATCAGTTTGCAGCAGATCTGTCCACAAACTTGTCAAGCCACAAGGAAGTGGAAGGAAATATTCAATATGCTGAATGGGAAAAGTATGCAGCCAAGAATTCTTACTTTTGTTTTTTTAAGAATAATCATCAAAATTTATTTAATCTCCCTAGGAAGAAATTAAAAATTTCTGAACATAAAATGCCATTTTCCTCCATCATAATAGCAGAAATTTATTTTATGTTTTTAATTTTTTTTAATTGGAGTTCAATTTGTAAGAATTCTTTCTTCAGCAAGGGTGTCATTCAGCATAGAAGGAGAGATAAAGAGTTTCCCAGACAGGCAAAAAATAAAGGAGTTCATGACCACTAAACCAGTCCAGTAAGGAATTTTAAAAGCGACTCTTCTAGTGGGGGAAAAAAAGAGACCAAAAGCAACAAAGACTAGAAAGGACCAGAGAACGTCACCAGAAACACCAACTCTACAAGTAACACAAAGGCACTAAATTCATATCTTTCAATAATCACTCTGAATGCTGATAGACTGAATGCTCCAATCAAAAGATATAGGGTATCAGAGTGGCTTAAAAAACATGATCCGGGATGGCTGTTTGGCTCAGGGGTTGAGCCTCTGCCTTTGACTCAGGGTGTGATCCTGGAGTCTGGGATCGAGTCCCATATTGGGCTCCTGATGGGGAGCCTGTTTCTCTCTCTGCCTAATTTTCTGCCTCTCTCTCTCTTTCTCTCTCTCCCTCTCTCTCTGTCTCACTCTCTCATAAATAAAATCGTTATTAAAAAAACAAGATCTATCTGTATGCTGCCTACAAGATGATCACCTTAGACTTATAGACACCAGCATATTGAAAGGGGATGGAAAATCATCTATCATGCTAATGGACATCAAAAGAAAGCTGAAGGACCCGTACTTATATCAGACAAACTAGATTTGAAACCAAACCCTGGAGGACACCTGGTGGCTCAGTGGTTGAGCATCTGCCTTCGGCTCCTGGGATCCCAGGATCGAGTCACACATTGCCCTCCCTTTGGGGAGCCTGCCTCTCCCTCTATGTTTCTGCCTCTGCTTCTCTGTGTATCTCTCAAGGATAAATAAATAAAAGATTTAAATTTAAAAAAAGAAAGAACAAATACTGTAAGAAGAGATGAAGAAGGGCATTATTTCATAATTAAAAAGACTCCCTATCAAGATCAAACAACTAAATATTTATGCTGCCAACATGGGAGTACCTAAATATAGAAACCAATTAACAACAAACATACAGGAACTCACTGATAATAATACAATGACACGGGGGATCCCTGGGTGGCGCAGCGGTTTGGCGCCTGCCTTTGGCCCAGGGCGCGATCCTGGAGACCCGGGATCGAATCCCACATCGGGCTCCCGGTGCATGGAGCCTGCTTCTCCCTCTGCCTGTGTCTCTGTCTCTGTGTCTCGATCTCTGTCTCTCTCTTTCTCTGTGACTATCATAAATAAATAAAAATTAAAAAAAAAATAGGGATCCCTGGGTGGCGCAGCGGTTTGGCGCCTGCCTTTGGCCCAGGGCGCGATCCTGGAGACCCAGGATCGAATCCCACGTCAGGCTCCCGGTGCATGGAGCCTGCTTCTCCCTCTGCCTGTGTCTCTGCCTCTCTCTCTCTCTCTCTCTCTCTCTCTCTCTCTATCATAAATAAATAAAAAAAAATACAATGACACAGGATATTAACACCCACTTATGGCAATGGACTGATCGTCTATGCAGAAAATCAACAGGGGAACAATAGCCTTGACACACTGGACCACAGGGACTCAACAGATATAGTCAGAACATTTCATCCTAAAACAGAATACCCATTCCTTTCAAGCGCACATGGGACATTCTCCAGAACAGATCATATCATGGGCCACAAATCAGCCCTCAATAGGTACAACAGGTACAAGAAGGTTGATATCATACCCTGTACATTTTCGGACCACGACGTTATGAAACTCAAAGTCAACAGCAAGAAAAAATTTCTACAGACCAAAAATACATGGAGATTATGAACATCCTACTAGAGAATCAATGGAGCAACCAGGGAATTAAAGAGGAAGTTTAAAACAAATGAAAATGAAAACATGTTTCTCCAAACCTCTGGGATGTAGCAAAGGCAGTCCTAAGAGGGAAGTACATAGCAATACAGGCCTACCTCAAGAAACAAGAAGTCTCCAATACACAACCTAACCCTACACCTAAAGGAGCTGGAAAAGGAATAGCAAACAAAGCCTAAAGCCTACAGAAGAAGGGAAAAAATAAAGATGAGAGCAGAAATAAACAATACAGAAACAACAAAACAGTAGAATGGAATAATGAACCTAAGAGCTGGTTCTTCAAAATAATTAATAAAATGGATCAAGCCCTAGCCAGCCTTATCAACGAGAAAAGAGAAAAGACCTAAATAAATAAAATCACAAGTGAGAGAAGAGAGATCACAATCAACACCACAAAAATAAGACAATTATAAGGGAATATTATGAAAGGTTATACGCTAACAAACTGGGAGACCTGGAAGAAATGGACAAATCCCTAGAAATGTGCAAACGAGCAAAACTGAAATAGGAAGAAATAGAAAATGTGAACAGACCCATAACTAGCAAAGGAATAGAATCAGCAAGGCACCTGGGTGCCTCAGTCGTTGAGCATCTGCTTTGGCTCAGCTCATGATCCCGGGGTCCCGGGGCATCAAGTCCCACATCAGGCTCCCCGCATGGAGCCTCATTTTCCCTCTGCCTATACCTCTGCCTCTCTGGGTCTCTCATGAATAAATAAATAAAATCTTTAAAAAAGATAAAAGATAAAAAGATGAGAAAGGACCCAAATAAAATCACAAATGAGAAAAGAGAAATAACAACCAACACTAGAGAAATACAAACGTTTATAAGAGAACATTATGAAAAATTATATGCCAGCCACCTAGAACCTGGATTAAATAGATCAATTCCTAGAAATATATAACATAGCCAAAATGAAAAAGGAAGAAATAAGAAACTTGAACAGACAGACAACCAGCAAAGAAATTGAATCAGCAATCAAGAATCTCCCAACTGGAGACGCTTAGATCAATAGAACAGAACGGAAAGCCGAAACAAGATACAAACCTGGAACTCTATGATCCATTAATCGACAACAAGGCAGGAAGGAATATCCAATGGCACCAAGCAGTCTCTTCAACCAACCCGAACCCTGACCCCAGGATAAGAACAAATGGTGTTGGGAAAACCAGGCAGCCACATGCAGAAGAATGAAACTGGACCACTCTCTTATAACATATATATATAAAAAATAAATTTAAAAAGGATGAAGGACCTAAATGTGAGACCTGAAACCATAAAAAGAAGAAAAGATAGGCAGCACCGTCTTTGACATTGGCCATTGGATCTTCTTTCTAGATATGCCTCTGAGGCGAGGGAAACAAAAGCAAAAATACCCTTGGGACTTCATCAAATCGAAAAGCTTCCACAAAGTGAAGGAAACAACCAAAGCTCAAAGGCAACATACAAAATGAGAGGAGATATTTGTAAACAACACAACCAATAAAGAGTTAGTATCCAAAATACGTAAAGCAAATATAAATGCCAGCATCCGAAACACAACTTATCCAACTGCAGATGGGCAGAAGACATGAATGGACTTTGTCTCTGACAAGACATCCAGATGGCCGCCAGACACACGGAAAGACACTCAGCGTCACCCCTCATCAGGGAAATGCAAACCAAAACCGCAATGAGATGTCACCTGACAGCCGTCAGAATGGCTAAAATTAAGAACACAAGAAACAACAGGTGTTGGTGAGGCTATGGAGAAGGGGAAGCCCCCTTACGCTCCTGGTGGGCATGCGAACAGGTGCAGCCACTGTGGAAAACTGTGTGGAGGGTCCTCGAGAAGTTAAAGTAGAGCTACCCTACGATTCCAAAATTGCACAGCTAGGTATTTACCCCGAGGATACAAAAGTAGTTTAGTAGATTCGAAGTGGGACACGCAGCCCAGGGTTTGTAGCAGCGTTATCAACAACAGACAAACGGTGGACACAGCCCAGATGTCCACCGGCAGACGAACGGGCAGAGACGAGGTGGTTAATGTACACACTGCGACATCACTCGGTCCTCAGGAGGGATGAAATGAAGCCATTTACAATGATGTGGGA
The DNA here is from genome assembly GCF_905146905.1 of Nyctereutes procyonoides. Taxonomy (NCBI): domain Eukaryota; kingdom Metazoa; phylum Chordata; class Mammalia; order Carnivora; family Canidae; genus Nyctereutes; species Nyctereutes procyonoides. The sequence goes on along the minus strand of NW_026575021.1, from coordinate 16,687,720 downwards.
GAAGTGGAAAGCACTTATGCTAAATGAACTCAGTCAGTCAGAGTAAGACCGATACCAAATACCATACAATTGCATTCACGTGTGAATTTCAAGAAACCAAACAAACTGGCAAAGGGGCGGAGTGAGGGGGGTGAGAGAAGCAAACCAGGAAACACACTCTTAACCACAGAGAATAAATGAATAAATACCGGAGCAAGGTGGGGGGATGGGGAATCAGGGGATGGGGATAGTGGAGGGCACCTGTGACCAGTACCAGGCGTTGTATCCAAGGCTTGAATCGCTATGTGGTAAACCTGAAGCTATATCATACTGTGTTTACAAACAGGAATTCAAGTAAAACTTTAAAATGATAATTGGTGGTATTGATGAAACATGTGCGCACAAGAGGTAAAATCAGAAAGGCAACTGAACATCCAAATAAAGAGTACTTAGAGCCACAAATCCCCTCCTCAGCTCAGCTCAGGAGAAGCCTGCCATGTCTATTCTGACCCCAGCAGAAGCCTGGATTTTGATTCTCTGCGGGGGCCACTGACTTGGTGGAGTCAGGCTATCTTTGAACCCAAAACCTAAATAGGGTGCATAAAACTAAACTGCCCAAGATACTAGAGTCCCAGTGCAGCACATGCCAAGACTCAAACTCTAACCGTACACGGACATAACCCTCACCCTACACTTAAGCCTAATGATGTTAACCTAACCCTAAAACAAGACCTATCACTCATCGAAAACCAAACACAAACCCCAAGACCGAAACACATTCACTGAACCTTCCTGCCAACCCTCACCCTAACTCCTAAACCTATTTTAAACCCTTAGCCCTGACCCTACCTTAAATCTAACCCTAACCCTAACCTTAACTTAATGTACTCAAATCCTATTCCAAACCTTAACCTATACGCTAATAAGCCTACCCCTCTAATACTAACCCTATCTCATACCCCAAACTGTACCCTAACCCGTACCCTCAAACTAACCCCTAACCCACTCCCTAACCCTATCTCTTACCCTTTTCCAAAACCGTACCCTGACCCTGACCTGACCTTAACCCCTAACCAAACACTAACCCTAACCCTAGCCCTAACCCCTATCCTAACCCTAACCCTCACCCTAACCCTAAACCTAGCCCTAAATTTAACCCTAACTCTCACACCCTAACCCCTAACCCCAACTGCAAACCTAAGCCCAACCCTCACTCTAACCATAACCCTAACCCCAACTCCTAACCTCCTGCCCTAATCCCTAAAGCCTAAACCCTAACTCTAAATCCTGTCCCTAACCCTAACCCTAACCCCTTTCCCTAATTCCTAACCCCCATCCTAACTCCTAACCACTGACCCTTACCCTTATCCCTCACCCTAACCTCTAATCTGTAACCATAAGCATAATCACTAACCCCTAACATCTAACTTAACCCTAACCACCATCTGCCTCCCCTCCCCGACCCTACCATTAATTCAAACTGAGAGTCGCTGGAGGGGAGGGGAGTGGAGGGACAGGGTAACTGGTAGACGGGCATGAAGGAGGGCACGTGATGTCATGAGCCCTGGTGTTATCTCCAACTGCTGAATCCCTGAATTCTACCTCTGAAAGTATAATACACTATACTGTTAATTAATTGGGTTTAAATTAAATTCAGTTTAAAAAATCAGTTGACTGTATCTGAGTGCATTTTCCTCCAGGCTCTCTATTCTGCTCCTTCAGCTTATGCCAGAACCACAGCCCTGTGGGTTTGGTTTGTTTAAGTAGGCTCCATGCCTTGCCACAGCCCAGCACAGGCTTAGAACTTATGACCCCAAGATCAAGACCAGGGGTGAGGTCAGGAGTCAGATGCTTAACCAACGGAGCCAGCCGGGGCCCGAGAACCACACTGCTTTATCCTGTGTCTCTGTGACATCGTTTGAAATAGGAAAGTGCTGCGTCCAGCTCTGTCCTGCTTCTCCAACACTGATTTGCTGTCCAGGGTCATTTGTGGGGGCGGACAAATGTTACGAGTGCTTTTTCTATTTCTAAAATCTGCCACCATGATTTTGATAGGAATGACATTGGAACTGCAGGTGGCTTCAGGAACTGTGGACATTTTAACAAGATGAAGGCTCCGACCCCACGAGCCCAGGATGTCCTCCCAAAGTCTTGTAATTTTCAGTGTACAAGTCTTGCAGTCCCTTGGTTCAGTCTAATTATTTTGTTCTTTTGGATGCTCCTGATAAGGGAGTCATGTCCTGAATTTCCTTTCTGAGTGCTCATTGTCGGGACACAGCAAGGCTACTGATCTCTGTTCATTTTGTGTCCCACAACTTTACGGAATTCACTCATTAGTTCTAACAGTTTTTGGTGGAGTCTCTCGGGTTTCCTGTTTCTAATACCACGTCTTCAGCAAATAGGGACAGTGTGACGTCCCCCTTACAGGTGTGGAACCTTTTCTGTTTCCTGTCTGTTGACTACGGTAGGACTTCCAGTGCTGAGAGGGGACTTCCTTGGCTTGTTCCTGCTCTTAGGAGAGACGATTTCAAGATTTTCACCCTTGAGGATGATGTCAGCTGCGGGCCTTCCTACACGGCCTTTATTCTGTTGATATACGTTTCCTCAAAACCCACTATGCCAAAAATAAAAATAAAAAATAAAAAACCCACTATGCTTTTTTTTAAATAATAAATTTATTTTTTATTGGTGTTCACTTTGCCAACATACAGAATAACACCCAGTGCTCATCCCGTCAAGTGCCCCTCTCAGTGCCCGTCACCCATTCACCCCCATTCCCCACCCTCCTCCCCTTCCACCACCCCTAGTTCATTTCCCAGAGTTAGGAGTCTTTATGTTCTGTCTCCCTTTCTGATATTTCCCACACATTTCTTCTCCCTTCCCTTATATTCCCTTTCACTACCCACTATGCTTTTTATGTTGTATTTTGTCAAATGCTTTTTCTGCAACTCTTGAGAGGATCGTATGCCTTTGTCCTTTCTCTTGTTTTTGTTTTTAAGATTTTATTTATTTACCCATGAGAGACAGAGAGCGAGAGAGAAAGAGGGGGGGCAGAGACACAGTCAGAGACATAGACAGAGGGAGAAGCAGGCTCCCTGTAGGGAACCCGACCTGGGACTCAATCCTAGGAATCCAGGATCACGCCCTGGGCCAAAGGCAGGCGCTAAACCGCTGAGCCCCCCCCCCCCGGGCTTCCCCATGTCCTTTCTCTTGTTAATGTGATGGATCATGGTGACTGATAGCCAGAGGGGACGCAGGTGGGAGATGGGCAAAATAGATGAAGAATATTAAGAGCTATAAGCATCTGGTTCTCAATAAATAAGTCACAGATATTTAGAAAGTACAGCCTAGGCGATAGAGTCAGTACTATTGTGACAACTTTGTATGGGGACAGATGGTGATGACACTTCTCGTGGGGAGATCTGAGTATGCACAGAATTGTCAAATCACTAAGTTCTAGCCCTGAAACTACTGTAACATTGTGTGTTGACTGTACTTCAATAATATCAAAGAAAAGGGGTTTCTGATGGGACTCATGGTGGGTCCATGAAAGGCATTAAAATGGTCATTACACATATGAAGTCACCTCTGAAGAGGGGATAAAGATGCTCACATGTCTTGATGTAAATTTTCGAGATTTACTTGAGAGAGGGTGCAGTGGGGAGGGGTGGAGGAGAGGGGGAATCTGGAGCAGACTCCTCACATACCAGTCACCAGGTCTGGGTGAGGACCACGTGAGGACCACAGTCACCAGGTACAGGTGAGCCCCATGTGGGACCCAGAGCCACCAGGACCAGATGAGGCTCAGGTGGGGACCAAAAAGACCAGGTCCAGGTGAGGCCCAGGTGGCAACCAGATTCACCAGGTCCAGGTGAATCCCAGGTGGGGACCAGATTCACCAACTCCAGGTAAGGCCCTGGTGGGGACCAAAGTCACAAGGTCTGGGTGAGGCCCAGGTGGGGACACAGTCTCCAGGTTCAGGTGAGGCAAAACTGAGGACCAGAGTCAACAGGTCCAGCTGAGGCACAACAGGTCCAGCTGAGGCACCAGAGTCACCAGGTCCAGGTGAGGCCCAGATGAGGATCAGAGTCACCAGATCCAGGTGAGGCCTAGAAGGAGACCACAGGACCCAGGTCCAGGTGAGGCCCATGTGGGAACCAGAGCCACCAGGTCCATTTGAGGCCCAGGTGGGGACCACAGTCACCAGGTCCAGGTGAAGCCCAGGTGGGGACCAGATTCACCAAGACCAGGTGAGGCCCAGGTGGTGACCAGAGTCACCAGGTCTGGGTAAGGAACAGGTAAGGACCATATTCACCAGGTAGGGGTGAGGCCTCGGTGGGGACCAGAGTCACCAGGTCCGGGTGAGACCCAGGTGGCAACCACACTCAGCAGGTCCAGGTGAGGCCAAGCTGAGGACCAGTGTCACCAGGGCCAGGTGAGGCCCAGATAGGGACCAGAGTCACCATGTCCAGGTGAGGCCAGAAGGACACAACAGGTACCAGCTCCAGGTGAGGTCCATGTGCAAACCAGAGTCACCCGGTCCCAGGAGGGGACCAGAGTCACCAGGTCAAGGAACGGCCCAGAAGGGGACCAGAATCCCTTGATCCAGGTGAGGCCCAGGTGTGGAACAGATTAACCAGGTCCCAATGACACCCAGGTGAGGACCAGAGTGACCAAGTCAAGGTGTGGACCAGATGGTGTCAGAGTCACCAGGTTCAGGTGAGGCCAAGAAGAGGACCACAGTCACCATGTCCAGGTGAACCTGATGTGGGAACTAGAGCCACCAGATCCAGGTGAGGCCCATGTGGGGACCACAGAAACCAGATCCAGATGAGGCCCAGGACAGGACCAGAGTCACCAGGTCCAGGTGAGGCCCAGGAGGGGAACACAGTTCACCAGATCCAGGTGAGGCATAGGTGGGGAACACAGTCACCAGGTCCAGCTAAGGCCAAGCAGAGGACCAGAGTCACCAGTTCCAAGTGAGGCCCAGGTGGGGACCGGAGTCACCAGGTACAGATGAGCCTAGAAGGAACGAGAGACACAGGTCCAGGTGATGTCCATGTGGGAACCAGAGTCACCATGTCCAGGTGTGGCCCAGGTGAAGATCAGAGTTAACAGGTCCAGGTGGGTCCCTGTTAGGAAACAGTGTAACCATGTCCTGATGCTACCCAGGTGGGTACCAGAGACACCAGGTCCAGGTGAGGCCCAGATGGGGACCAGAGACATGAGGTCCAGGTGAGGTCCCGGTGGGAACCACAGTCACCAGGTCAGGTGAGGCCATGCTGAGGATCAGAGTCACCAGTTCCAGGTGAGGCCCAGGTGGGGCCAGAGTCACCTGGTACAGAAGAGGCCAAAGTGAGGATGAGAGTTACCAGGTCCAGGTGAGTCCCAGTGGGAAATAGAGTAACCATGTCCCGATGATGCCCAGGTAGGGACCAGAGTCACCAGGTCCAGATGAGGCCCAGGTGGGGAGCATATTCACTAGGTCCAGGTGAGGCCCAGTTGAGGACCAGAGTCACCAGGTCTGGTTGAGGCCTAGAGGGGTACCAGAATCACCTGGTCCAGGTGACATCCAGATGGGGACCAGAGTCACCAGGTCAGGGTGAGGCCCAGAGGGGTTCCAGAGTCATCATGTCCAGGTGAGGCTCAGGTGTGGAACAGAGTAACCAGGTCCCAATGATGCCCAGGTGAGGACCAGAGTCACCAGGTCTGGGTGAGGCCCAGATAGGATCAGAGTCACCAGTTCCAGGTGAGGCCAAGAAGGGGTCCACAGCAATCAGGTCCAGGTGAGGCCCAGGTGGGGACCAAAGTCACCAGGACTGGGTGAGGCCCAGATGGGGACCAGAGTCACCAGGTCCAGGTGAGGACCAAGTAAGGACCAGATTCACCAGGTCCAAGTGAGGCCCACGTGGGGACCTGAGTCACCAGGTACGGGTGAGGCCCAGGTGGCAACCACACTCACCAGGTCCAGGTGAGGCCAATCTGCAGGCCAGAGTCACCAGATCCAGGTGAGGCCCTGGTGGGGACTGGAGTCACCAGGTAAATGTGAGGCTAGAAGGACACCACAGTCACCAGGTCCAGGTGTGGTTCATGTGGGAACGAGAGTCACCAGGTCCAGGTGAGACCCAGGTGGGGCCCAGAGTCATCAGGGTCAGATGAGGCCAAAGTGTGGATCAAAGTTATTACATCCAGGTGAGTCCCAGGTGGGGAACAGAGTAACCATGTCCCAATGATGCCCAGGTGGGACCAGAGTCACAAGGTCCAGACGAGGCCCAAGTGAGGAGTAGATTCACCAGGTCCAGTTGAGGCCCAGTTGAAGACCAGAGTCCTCAGCTCCACGTGAGGCCCAGCGGGGGACCAGAGTCACCTGGTTCAGGTGATATCCAGGTGGGGACCAGAGTCACCATGTCAGGGTGAGGCCCAGAGGGGGACGAGAATCACTAGGTCCAGGTGAGGCCCCGATGTGGAACTGAGTAACCAGGTCCCATGATGCCCATGTGAGGACCAGATTCACCAGGTCCAGGTGAGGTCCATGTGTGGAACCAGTCACCTGGTCCAGGTGAGGCCCAGGTGGGACCACAGTCACCAGGTCAGGGTGAGGTCCAGAGGGAGACCCGAGTCACCAGGTCCAGGTGAGGCCCAGGTGTAGAAGAGAGTAACCAGGTCCCAATGATGCCCAGGTAAGGACCAGAGTCACCACATCCAGGTGAGGCCCAGGTGCGGACCAGAATCACCAGGTACAGGGGAGGCCCAGGTGGAGACCAGAGTTACCAGTTAAAGGTGAGTCTAGAAGGACAGCACGGTCACCAGGTCTAGGTGTGGTCCATGTGAGAACCAGATCACCAGGTACAGGTGAGGCCCAGGTGGGAACCAGAGTCAGCAAGTCCGGGTGAGGCCAAGGTGGGGACCACAGTCACCAGGTCCAGGTGAAACCAAGCTGAGGACCAGAATCACCAAATCCAGGTGAGGCACGGGGGGAGGGGGACTGGAGTCACCAGGTACAGGTGAGGCTACAAGAACAGCAGGGACACCAGGTCCAGGTGAGGTTCATGTGGGAACCAGAGTCACCAGGTCCAGGTGCGGCCCAGGTGAGGACCAAAGTTAAATGTTCCAGAGCCTCACTTGGGAAACAGACTAAACATATCCCGATGATGCCCAGGTGGGTACAAGAGTCACCACGTCCAGGTGATACCCAGGAGGGGACCAGATTCACCAGGTCCAGGTAAGGCCCAGGTGGAACTCAGTCACCTGGTCTGGGTGAGACACAGGTGGGGACAAAAGTCATAAGGCCAGTTGAGGCCCAGTTGGGAACACAGTCACCAGGTCCAGGTGAGGCCAAACTAAGTACCAGATGCACCAAGTCCAGCTGAGGCCCAGTTGGGGACTGGAGTGACCAAGTATAGGTTAGGTTAGAAGGACACCACAGTCATAAAAACGCAGCTAGTTAAAAGCTGGTTTCTAGGGATGCTTCCTTGTGAGAGCTGAGCTGCAGGGCTGGACCCTCCAGCATCGTGCCTGCCTGGAGACGTAGCTGCTAACATCCTCCTGTTAGGTGCAGGGACAGGTTGTGAGAAAGGCATGTGGAAGCGTCAGGCCTGTACTCACGTGTATGTGAGTTGAATACAGTGATTGCCAACAGCCTTGTTCAGTTAGAGTGTAGCTAGGTTCTAACTCCCTGTAGGAGTGGGTAGCAGACATCTGCCTTCCCGGGCCTACACACTCCTGAGAGTTGAGCTTGCGGCCTGTACCTCCCACATCCTGCCTGCAGGGACACTTCGCTCCTAAGAGGCCTAGGCTCGATGCGTGACTGAAGTGTTGTGAGAGGGAAGTGGAAAGTCCCGGCCCAAAGACTAGTGCCTCCAAGCTCAATCCAGCGATTTCCCAGTAATTAGCCTGTGTGAGCCTGGGGCTCCGTACTAAGTTCCATACGTGAGAAGCTAGCTGAACGCCTTGTCCAAAGGCAACTTACTTCTGAGAGTTGAGCTCACACTCAGTCCCTCACAGTTCCACACTGCCTGCAGAAGGAGTTTCGAACATCTTCACCATAGACGTGTGTCAGAGGCTTGTGAGACGCAAGTGGAATACTGCAGACTTGGAAGGTGTCTCCGGTGCATTAGAGTGGTATTCTCTCGAACTTCCTGACTTAAACTGCTACTACGTGCTCACTGCCATAAGAACGCAGCTAGTTGAAAGCTGCCTTCTAGGCATGCTTCCTTGTGAGAGCTGAGGTCAGGCTGGACCCTGCCGCGTCCTGACTGACTGCCTGGAGTCCTAGGTCCTAGCATCCTTATGTGAGGTGCTGGAAGAGGTTGTGTGAAAAGCATGTGGAAGTGACAGGCCTGCACTCACGTGTATCTGAGTTCAATACAGCGATTGCAAACGTCCTTGTTCATTTAGAGGGTAGCTGGGTTCCAGCTCCCATCAATCAGTGTCTAGCAGACATCTGCCTGCAAAGCATACACACTTCTGAGAGTTGAGCTCATGGCCTGTCCCTCCCCCATCCTGACTGCCTGTATGTTTCGCTTCCACAGCGTTTCCTTCTATGCGGGACAGTAGCAGCAGAGAGAGAACCAAGTGACTGCCTTGTCAATTTGGTGCCTAGCGGACGGCTGCCTCCAAGGCATGCACACTCCTTTGGATTGAGCTTATGGCTTGTCCCTCCCACATGCTGACCGCCTGTACGCTTGGCCTCCAAAGGATTTCGTTCGATCCGGGATGCAATTTTTGAGAGAGGCAAGTGTATTTTAGCTCAATCCAGCTACTGCTGAGGAATTCCTCCCTCAGATAGGAGCTACATACTAACTTCCAAACCTGAGTACCTAGTTGAAAGCTCTCTCTCAGGGGAACTTCATTCTGCGAGTTGAGCTGACACGCAGTCCTTCCCAGTTCCACACTGCCTGCACATGGAGTTACGAACCTCCTCACTAGACATGTTTGTCAGAAGCTCATGGGACACAAAGGGCAAGCTGCAGGCTTCAATGGTTGTGTCTCCAGGTGCAGTAGAGCGGTATTCACGGAACGTCCTGAGTTACAATGCTGCTACGTTCTCACGGCCATAAGAACGCAGCTAGTGGAATGCTGCATTCGAGGCATGCTTCCTTTTGTGAGTTGAGCTCAAGGCAGGACCCTCCCGCATCGTGCCTGCCTGTAGTCTTAAATAATCGAATCGCAAGTACTCAAATCGTATCGAAAATAATCGAATGGAATCGAAAATACTCGAATCGAATGGAAACAAATCGATAATAATCGAATCGAATCGAAAATAATCGAATTGTATCACAAATACTCGAATCGAATCGAAAATACTCAAATCAAATGGAAAATAATCGAATCGAATCAAAATAATCGAATCTTATCAAAAATACTCGAATCGAATCGTAAATAATCGAATTGAAAATACTCGAATCGTATCGAAAATAATCGAATGGAATCAAAGATACTCGAATCGAATTGAAAATACTCGAATCAGGGGATCCCTGGGTGGTGCAGTGGTTTGGCGCCTGCCTTTGGCCCAGGGTGTGATCCTGGCGACCCGGGATCGAGTCCCACGTCGGGCTCCCGGTGCATGGAGCCTGCTTCTCCCTCTGCCTGTGTCTCTGCCTCTCTCTCTCTCTCTCACTGTGACTATCATAAATAAATAAAAAATTAAAAATATATATATATTAAAAAAAGAAAATACTCGAATCGAATGGAAAATACTCGAATCGAATTGAATCGAAAATAATCAAATCGAATTGAAAAAAATCAAATCGAATCGAATTGAAAATAATTGAATCCAATCGAAACCAATCGAAAAAAATCGAATCCAATCCAAAATAGTCGAATCGAATCGAATTGAATTGAAAAGAATCGAATCGAATCAAAAATAATCGAATTGAATCGAAAAAGGTCGAAAAGAGTCGAATCGAATCAAAAAGAATCGAATCGAATCAAATTGAAAATAATAGAATCGAATCGAATCAAAAATAATCGAACCGAGTTGAAAGTAATCGAATTGAATAGTAAAGAATCGAGTCGAATCAAATCCAAAAGAATCGAATCAAATTGAAAAGAATCGAAATGAATCGAATCGAAAATAATAGAATCGGGGGATCCCTGGGTGGCGCAGCGGTTTGGTGCTTGCCTTTGGCCCAGGGCGTGATTCTGGAGACCCGGGATCGAATCCCACGTCGGGCTCCCGGTGCATGGAACCTGCTTCTCCCTCTGCCTGTGTCTCTGCCTCTCTCTCTCTCACTGTGTGACTATCATAAATAAATAAAAAAAAATTAAAAAAAAGAAAAAAAGAAAATAATAGAATCGAAATGAATCGTATCGAAAATAATCGAATCGAATCGAATTGAACCGAATCGAAAATAATTGAACCAAGTTGAAAGTAATTGAATTAAATAGTAAAGAATAGAATCGAATCAAATCCAAAAGAATCGAATCAAATCGAAAAGAATCGAATGGAATCGAATCGAAAATAATCGAATCTAATCGAATCGAAAATATTCGAATTGAATCGAAAATAATGGATACGATTCGAAAAGAATCGAATCGAATCAAATCAAAAATAATGGAATCGAATGGAATCGAATCGAATTGAAATTAATCGAATCAAATTGAAAAGAATCGAATCGAATCAAATCGAAAATAATCGCATTGAATAGAATTGAATCAAAAATAATCAAATCGAATCGAATCAAATCGAAAATGATCGAATCAAATCGAAAATAATTGAATTGAATCGTTTCAAATACAATAAATCAAATCGAAAATAATCGAATAGAATCGAATCGAATCGAAAATAATCATAATGAAAATAATTGAATCGAATAGAAAATAATAGAACCGAGTTGAAAATAATCGAATCGAATCAAAAGAATAGATTCTAATCGAATATAAAATAATTGAATCGAATAGAAAATAATCGAAAATAATCCAATCGAATCAGAAATAATCCAATCGAATCGAATAGAATCAAAAATAATCCAATCGAATCGAATCGAATTGAAAATAATCGAATCGAATCGAATCAAATGCAAAAAAATCGAATCGAATCGAATCCAAAATAATTGAAACAAATCGAAAATAATCGAATCGAACCAACAATAAACAAATCGAATCGGAAATAATCGAATCGAATCGAATATTATCGAATCGAGTTGAAAATAATCGAATAGAAAATAATCGAATCAAATAGAAAATAATCGATTCAAATCGAATCTAAAATAATAATCGAATCAAAAATAATCGATTTGAATCGAATTGAATCGAAAATAATCGAATCAAATCAAATCGAAAATGATCAAATCGAATCGAAAATAATCGAATCGAATTGAATCGAAAACGATCGAATCGAATCAAAAATAATAGAATCGAATTGAAACGAAAATAATCGAGTCGAATTGAACATAATCGAATCGAATCAAAACGAAAGTAATCGAGTAAAAAAAATCGAATCGAATCAAAAATAATCGAATCGAAAATAATCGAATCGAATCAAATCAAATCGAATCGAAAATAATCGAATTGAATCGAATCGAAAATAATCAAATCGAATTGAATCAAATCGAAAATAATCGAATCGACGGGCATGGAGGGGGACACTTGACGGGATGAGCACTGGGTGTTATTCTGTATGTTGGTAAATTGAACACCAATAAAAATTAATTTATATAAAAAAAAAATAAAACAAATGTCGGTGCAAAAAAAAAAAAAAGAAAATAATCGAATCGAATCAAATCGAAATGAAAATAATCGAATCGAACATAATCGAATCGAATCGAATCAACATGTAAATAATCGAATCGAATCGAATCGAATCAAATTGAAAGTAATCGAGTCAAAAATAATCGAATCGAATCGAAAATAATCGAATGGAAACGAGAATAATCGAATCGAATCAAATCAAATTGATTCGAAAATGATTGAATTGAATCGAATCGAATTGAAAATAATCGAATCGAATCAAATCAAAAATAATAGAATCAAATCGAAAATAATCTAATGGAATTGAAAAGAATCGATCGAATGGAAAAGAATCAAATCGAATTGAATCGAAAATAATCAAATCGAATCGAATTGAAAATAATCGAATCGAATTGGAAATAATCGAATCGAATTAAAAATAATCAAATCGAATCGAAAATAATCGAATCGAATCAAAATAATTGAATCGAAATAATCGAATCGAATCGAAAATAATGGAATCGAATCGAATATAATCGAATCGAAAATAATTGAATCGGAAATAATCGAACAGAATTGAAAATAATCGAAATGAAAATCATTGAATTGAATCGAAAATCATCGAATCGTATCGAATATAATCGAAAATAATCGAGTTGAATCGAATCAAATTGAAAATCATCGATTCGAATCTAATCGAATCGAATCATAAATAATCAAATCGAATCGAATCGAAAATAATGTAATCGAAAATAATCGAATCGAACATAATCGAATCGAATAGAAAATAAGTGAATAGAATCGAAAATAATCAAATCGAATTGAATCGAATCGAAAAGAATCGAATTGAATCGAACCGATCGAAAAAATTGAATTGAAACGAAAATAATTGAATCGAATCAAAAATAATCGAATTGAAACAAATCAAATGGTAAATAATCAAATCGAATCGAATCAAATCGAATAAAAAATAATCACATTGAAAATAATCAAAACGAATCGAACATAATCGAGTCGAATCGAAAATAATTGAATTGAGTCAAAAATAATCGAGTCGAATCGAATCGAAAACATCAAATTGAATAGAAACGAAAATAATCGAATCGAATCGAATCAAGCATAATCGAATCGAATCGAAAATAAACGAATAGAATCGAATCGGATCGAAAATAATCGACCCGAATCGAATTAATCGAATCGAATCAAAAAGAATCGAATCGAATTGAAAATAATCGAATTGAATCAAAAAGAATCAAATCAAATCGAAAAGAATTGAATCGAATTGAAAAGAATTGAATCGAATCGATAATAATCGAAATGAATCGAATCGAAAATAATCTAATCGAATCGAAAAGAATCGAATTGAATCGAAAAGAATCCAATCGATTCGAATCGAAAATAATCGTTTCGAATCGAATCGAAAATAATGGAATCGAATGGAATCGAATCAGAAATAATTGAATCGAATCGAATTGAAAAGAATCGAACCGAATCCAATCGAAAATAATCGCATCAAATCAAATCGAATCGAAAATAATCAAATCAAATTGAAAATGATCGAATCAAAATGAAACTAATTGAATCGGATCGATTCAAATATAAATCAAATCGAAAATAATCGAATCGAATCGAAAATAATCCTGAGGAGGTTGGAGACTCCTGTCAGTGGATGCGGCACCCACATCTTTCTTAGGCCTCACCACAGCCCTGACAAGGCTGGGGTCTTCTGTCCGCATGGACGCATCCCCATATTTCCCGAAGTCTACACCGGGGGTCCTGAGGAGGTCAGCGTCCTGTTGTGTGGACGTGGCCCCACGTCCTCCCGAAGCGTCACCGCGGGTTCTGAGGAGGTCAGGCTCCTGTCACCGTGGACGCGGCCCGACATGGGACTGAAGCCTCCCCGTGGGTCCTGAGAAGGCTGGGGCTCCTGTCAGTGTGGACGCGGCCCCACGTCATCCCGAAAACTCACCGCGGGTCCTGAGGAGACCGGGGCTCCTGTCAGCGAGGACGCGGCCCCACATCTTCCTCAAGTCTCACCCCGGGTCCTGAGGAGACCAGGCTCCTGTCACCGTGGATGCGGCCCCCAGCGGCCAGAAGCGTCAACTTATGTCCTGAGGGGCCGGGAGCTCCTGCCGGACTGGACGCCGCGCCACATCTTCCTGAAGCCTCCCCGTGGGTCCTGAGGAGACCGGGGCTCCTGTCAGCATGAACGCGGCCCAATGTGCCCATGAAGACGCCCCGCGGGTCCTGAGGAGTCTGTGGCTCATCAGCGTGGACGCTCCCCATGTCCTCCTGAGGCCTCCCCAGCACAGGCAGGCTCTTGTTAGTGCAGGTGGAAGAGGCCTACTGGGCATGCGCACCCCCTTGGCGGGGCTTGGGCTCGGGCGCCCCCTGCGGGCCGCTCAGGCAATGCAGGAGGCCCTGTAGGAGGAGGTGTGCCCGCGCCTGGGCGCACCTGCCTCCTTCCAGGCTCCAGCTGAGGCCTGTGAGCTTCGGAAACATCTCACTGAAACGGAATCCAACACCCGGCTTCCCCAGAAATACTTAAGGACAAGGAATTGGAGCCCACAGGACGCAGAATGAAATGTGGACCAGACTTTTACCATGTCCTGCAAAACTCACTCGACCCTCTTCCACTCTGGGCGGGACCGCGGGCTGGTGCAGCCCCCTGGAAACAGTGTGGAGGCTCCTGAGGAAGTTACAAATAGAGCCGCCTTGCGACCGGCAGGTGCAAGGCCTGGAGCTCACTCCCAAGATGCAGATGCAGTGACACTCGGGACACCTGCACCCCAATGTGCACAGCAGGCGGGTCCACAGTAGCCACACTGCGGGAGGAGCCTCGGAGCCCTCGGGCAGATGATGGATAAAGAGGATGGGAGATAGATGATGGTCATAGATGATAGATAGATAGATGATAGGAATGGTACTCAGCTATCAAAGAGAAGGAAATCTTGCCATTTGCAATGACGTGGATAGAACTAGAGGGATCGTGTTAAGTGAAATAAGTCAGTCGGGAAAGAGAATGACCGTGTGGTGTCATTCATAGGTGGAATTAAAGAAGCAAAGCAGATGGACATCTGTGAATGGAAGGAAAAACAAATAAGATGAAAACAGTGGCAGGAAATACAGACTCTTAATCATAGGAAACAAACTGAGGGTTGCTGGAGGGGAGCGGAGGGGGAGGGAATAACAGGGGACCGGCATGAAGGAGGGCACGGGAAGTCATGAGCACTAGTGTTATCTCCAACTGGTGAATCCCTGAATTGTTCCTCTGAAAGTATAATACACTATACGTTAATTAATTGGGTTTAAGTTAAATTAAGTTTAAAAAAATCAGTTGTATCAGAGCACATTTCCTTCTGGACTCTCTGTTCTGCTCCTTCACCATATGCCGGGACCACCCCCCGTGGGTCTGGTTTGTTCAAGTAGGTGCCATGCCTCGTCCATGGCCCAGCCCAGGGCTAGAACTCACGACCCCGAGATCGGGACGAGACGTGAGGTCAGGAGTCGGATGCTTAACCAACAGAGCCAGCCGGGGGCCCGAGAATCACACTGCTTTCTCCTGTGTCTCTGTGTCATCGTTTGAAATAGGAAAGTGCTGCGTCCCACTCTGTCTTGTTTCTCCTACACTGATGCTGTCCGGGGTCATTTGTGGGGGCGGATGGATGTTATGGGTTTTTTTTTTTTTCCTATTTCTAAGATCTGCCACCATGATTTTGATAGGAATGACATTGAAACCGAGGGTGGCTTCAGGAACTGTGGACATTTTCACAAGATGAGGCTCCCACCCCACGAGCCCGGGACGGCCTCCCAGAGCCTGGTATGGCTCAGTGCACAAGTCTTGTGCTCCTTTGGTTCAGTCTCATTATTTATTCTCTGTGGTGCTCCTGAGAAGGGAGTCACGTCCTTCATTTGCTTCCTGAGTGCTCATTGTCGGGACACAGCAAGGCTACTGAGCTCTGTAGGGTCAGTTTGTGTCCCGTGACTTTACTGAACTCACTCCTTAGTTCTAACATGTTTTGGTGCAGGCTCTCGGGTTTCCTGTTTCTAGTACCGCGTCTTCAGCAAATAGGGACAGTGTGACATGGGTTAGGGTTAGGGTTAGTGTTAGGGTTAGGGTACTGGTTAGGTTTAGGATTAGGGTTAGGGTTAGGGTACGGGTTAGGGTAGGGGATAGGGTTAGGGTTAGGGTTAGTGTATGGGTCAGGGTTAGGTTTAGGGTTAGGGTACGGGATAGGGTACGTGTTAGTGTTAGGGATAGGGTTAGGGTTAGTTTTAGGGTTAGGGTATGTGTTAGGGTAAGGTTTAGGGTACGCGTTAGGGTTAGGTTAGGTTAGGGTTACGGGTTAGGGTTAGGTTAGGGTACGGGTTAGGGTATGGGTTAGGGTACGGGTTAGGGTATCGGTTAGGGTTAGCGTTAGCGTTAGGGTTAGGGTACAGGTTAGGGTTAGGGTAAGGGTATGGGGTATGGTACGGGTTGGGGTTAGGTTTAGCATTATGTTATGGTTAGGGATAGGGTTAGTGAACGGGTTAGGGTGACAGATAGGTTTTGTGATGGTTTTAGGGTTAGGGCATGTGTTAGGGTCAGGGTACGGGTTAGGGTTAGCGTTAGGGTACAGTTTAGGGTTAGGATACGGGTTATGGTTAGGGTTAGGGTACGGGTTAGGGTACGGGTTAGGGTTAGGGATAGGGTACGGGTTAGGGTTAGGGTTAGGGTATGGGTTAGGGTTCGAGTTAGGGTACGGGTTAGGGTTTGGGTTAGGGTTAGAGAACGGGTTTGGGTTTGGGTTAGGGTTAGGGAACGGGTTAGAGTTAGTGTACGGGTTAGGGTTTGGGTTAGGGTTAGGGTACGGGTTAGGGTTAGGTTACGGGTTAGGGTTAAGGTGAGGGTTAGTGTTAGGGTTATGGAAAGGGTATGGTTTAGGGTTTGGGTTACGGTACGGGTTAAGGTTAGGGTTAGGTTAGAGTTAGTGTTAGGGTTAGGGTTGGGTTAGGGTTTGGTTTAGGGTACGGGTTAGGGTTGGGTTTGCATTAGGGTTAGGGTTAGGTTAGGTTAGGGTTAGGGTTAGGGTACGGCTTAGGTTTAGGGTTATGGTTAGGGTATGGTTTAGGGTTAGGGTTAGGGTTATGGAAAGGGTACGGGTTAGGGTTAGGGTACGGGTAAGGGTTAGGATACGGTTAGGGTTGGGTTAGGGTTTGGCTATGGGTTAGGGTTAGGTTACGGGTTAGGTTTAGGGTATGGGTTAGGGTACGGGTTGGGGTTAGGGTTAGGTTTAGGGTACGGGTTAGGGTTAGGGTTAGGATAGGGTTAGGGTTAGTGTTAGGGTACGGGTTATGGTTAGGGTTAGGGTACGGGTTAGGGTACGGTTTAGGGTATGGTTTAGGGTACGGTTAGGGTACGGTTTAGCGTTCGAGTTAGTGTTAGGGTACAGGTTAGGGTTAGGGTACAGTTAAGGGTAGGGATAGGGTTAGGATTAGGGTTAGGGTTAGGGTACGATTGAGGGAACGGGTTAGGTTTAGGGTTAGGGTTAGAGTACGGGTTAGGATTAGGGTTAGGGTATGGGCTAGGGTTAGGGTACGGGTTAGATAGGGTACGGGTTAGGGTACGTGTTAGGGTTAGGTACGGGTTCGAGTTAGGGTTAGGGTTAGGGTTAGGGATAGGGTACCGTTAGGGTACGGGTTAGGGTATGGGTTCGGTTAGGGTTAGGGTTAGGGTTAGGGTTAGGGACGGGTTAGGGACGGGATAGGATTAGGGTAAGGGTTAGGTTTAAGGTTAGGATACGGGTTAGGGTTTGGGTTAGCATTAGGGTACGGGTTAGGGTTAGGGTACAGGTTAGGGTTAGGTACGGGATCGGGTTAGGGTTAGGGTTAGGGATAGGGTACGGGTTAGGGTAGAGGGTAGGATCGGGTTGGGTTAGGGTTATTGTTAGGGTTAGGATTAGGGATGGTTTAGGTTACGGGTTAGGATTAGGGTACGGGTTAGGGTTAGGATACGGGTTAGGGTTTGGTTTAGCGTAGGGTATGGTTTAGGGTTAGGGTATGGGCTAGGGTACAGGTTAGGGTTAGGGTTAGCATTAGGGTTAGGATTAGGGTTAGGGTAGGGTTAGGGTTAGGGTTAGAGTACGGGTTAAGTTAGGGTTAGGGTTTGAGTTAGGGTTAGGGTTAGGGTACGGGTTAGGGTTAGGGTTAGCGTACGGGTTAGGGTTAGAGTTAGGGTACGGGTTAGGGTTTGGGTTAGGGTTAGAGACAGGTTAGGGTTTGGGTTAGGGTTATGGTACGGGTTAGGGTTAGGGTACGGTTAGGGCTAGAATTAGGATACGGGTTAGGGTTAGGGTTAGCATTAGGGTTAGGATTAGGGTTAGGGTAGGGTTAGGGTTAGGGTTAGGGTACGGGTTAAGTTAAGGATTAGGGTTTGGGTTAGGGTTAGGGTTAGGGTACGGGTTAGGGTTATGGTTAGCGTATGGGTTAGGGTTAGAGTTAGGGTACGGGTTAGGGTTTGGGTTAGGGTTAGAGAACAGGTTAGGGTTTGGGTTAGGGTTACGGTACGGGTTAGGGTTAGGGTACTGGTTAGGGTTAGATTAGGGTACGGTTAGGGTGTGGGTTAGGGTTAGGGAATGGGTTAGGGTTAGGGTACGGGTTAGGTTTAAGGTGAGGGTTAGTGTTATGCTTATGGAAGGTATAGGTTAGGGTACGGTTAGGGTGCGGTTGAAGGTTAGGATTAGCGTTAGAGTTAGGGTTAGGGTTAGGGTTAGGGTTTGGTTTAGGGTACGGGTTAGGGTTGGGCTTAGCATTAGGGTTAGGGTTAGGGTAGAGTACTCGATAGGTTTAGGTTTATGGTTAGGGCATGGTTTAGGGTTAGGGTTAGTGTACGGTTTAGGCTTAGGGTTAGGGTACGGGTTAGGGTTAGGGTAAGGGTTAGGGTTAAGGTTAGGATACGGGTTAAGGGTTGGTTAGCGTTACGGTACGGGTTAGGGTTAGGGTACGGATTAGGGTTAGGGTTAGTGTCAGTGTTTGGGTTAGAGATAGGGTGAGGGTTAGGGAACAGGTTAGGATACGGGTTAGGGTACGGGTTAGGGTTAGGGTATGGGTTAGGGTACGGGTTAGGGTACGGGTGAGGGTACAGGCTAGGGTACGGGTTAGGGTTAGGTTTAGGGTATGGGTTATGGTACGGGTTAGTGTTAGGGTACAGATAGGGCTAACGTTAGTGGGTTAGGTTAGTGTACAGGTTAGGGTTAGGGTAAGGGTTAGGGTTAGGTTCGGGTTCAGTTTAGGGTTAGGGTTAGGGTTAGGGTATGGTTTAGGGTAAGGGTTAGGTTTAGGGTTAGTGTTAGGGTTAGAGTATGGGTTAAGGTATGGGTTAGGGTTTGGGATAGGGTTAGGGTACGGGTTAGGGTTTGGCTTAGGGTTAGGGAATGGGTTAGTGTTAGGGTACGGGTTAGGGTTTGGTGAGGGTTAGTGTTAGAGTTATGGAAGGGTATGGGTTAGGGTTAGGGTTTGGGTTAGGGTTAGGGTATGGGTTAGGGTTATGCTTAGGTTACAGGTACGGGTTAGGGTTAGGGCACGGTTTAGGGTTAGGGTTAGGGTACGGATTAGGTTAGGGTAAGGGTTACGGTTAGGGTACGGTTAGGGTTAGGGTTAGTGTAGGGTTAGGGATAGGGTATGGGTTAGGGTTAGGGTTGGGGTACAGGTAAGCGTACGGCTTAGGGTTAGGGTTAGCTTTAGGGTACGGGTTATGGTTAGGGTATGTGTTAGGGTTACGGTTAGTGTTTGGGTTAGGGATAGGGTATGCGTTAGGGTTAGGGTTAGGGTACGGGTAAGGGTACGGGTTAGGGTTAGTGTTAGGGTTAGGATTAGGGTTAGGGTACGGTTAGGTTTACGGTTAGGGTAAGGGTTAAGTTAAGGTTTAGAGTTAGGGTAGGGTATTGGTTAGGGTACGGGTTAGGGTTAGGGTACGGTTAGGGTTATGGTTCGGGTTAGGGTTAGGTACGGGATCGAGTAAGGGTTAAGGTTAGGGATAGGGTACAAGTTAGGGTACAGGTGAGTGTAGGTGTTGGGTTCGGGTTAGGGTTAAGGTTAGGGTTAGGGATAGGGTACGGGTTAGGGTTAGGGTACGGGTTAGGGTTCGAGTTAGGGTACGGGTTAGGGTTTGGGTTAGGGTTAGAGAACGGGTTTGGGTTAGGGAACGGGTTAGGGTTAGGGTCAGGGTACGGTGAGGGTTAGAGTTAGTGTACGGGTTAGGGTTAGGGTTAGTGTTAGGGTTAGGATACTGGTTAGGTTTAGGATTAGGGTTAGGGTTAGGGTACGGGTTAGGGTAGGGATAGGGTTAGGGTTAGGGTTAGTGTATGGGTCAGGGTTAGGTTTAGGGTTAGGGTACGGGATAGGGTACGTGTTAGTGTTAGGGATAGGGTAAGGGTTAGTTTTAGGGTTAGGGTATGTGTTAGGGTAAGGTTTAGGGTACGCGTTAGGGTTAGGGGACGGGTTAGGGTTAGGGGACGGGTTAGGGTACGGGTTAGGGTATGGGTTAGGGTACGGGTTAGGGTATCGGTTAGGGTTAGTGTTAGCGTTAGGGTTAGGGTACAGGTTAGGGTTAGGGTAAGGGTACGGGTTATGGTACGGGTTGGGGTTAGGTTTAGCGTTATGTTATGGTTAGGGATAGGGTTAGGGAACGGGTTAGGGTGACAGATAGGTTTTGTGATAGTTTTAGGGTTAGGGCATGTGTTAGGGTTAGGGTACGGGTTAGGGTACCGGTTAGGGTTAGCGTTAGGGTACAGTTTAGGGTTAGGATACGGGTTAGGGTTAGGGTACGGGTTAGGGTACGGGTTAGGGTTAGGGATAGGGTACGGGTTAGGGTTAGGGTTAGGGTACGGGTTAGGGTTCGAGTTAGGGTACGGGTTAGGGTTTGGGTTGGTTAGAGAACAGGTTTGGGTTTGGGTTAGGGTTAGGGAACGGGTTAGGGTTAGGGTCAGGGTACCGGTGAGGGTTAGAGTTAGTGTACGGGTTAGGGTTTGGGTTAGGATTAGGGTACGGGTTAGGGTTAGGTTACGGGTTAGGGTTAAGGTGAGGGTTAGTGTTAGGGTTATAGAAAGGGTATGGTTTAGGTTTTGGGTTAGGGTACGGGTTAAGGTTAGGGCTAGGGTTAGAGTTAGAGTTAGTGTTAGGGTTAGGGTTGGGGTTAGGGTTTGGTTTAGGGTACGGGTTAGGGTTGGGCTTTGCATTAGGGTTAGGGTTAGGGTTAGGGTTAGGGTACGGCTTAGGTTTAGGGTTATGGTTAGGGTATGGTTTAGGGTTAGGGTTAGGGTTATGGAAAGGGTATGGGTTAGGGTTAGGGTTAGGGTACGGGTTAGGGTTAGGTTTAGCATTCGGGTTAGGGTTAGGGTACGGGTTAGGTTACGAGTTAGGGTTAGGTTTAGGGTATGGGTTAGGGTACGGGTTAGGGTACGGGTGAGGTTACAGTCTAGGGTACGGTTTAGGGTTAGGTTTAGGGTACGGGTTAGGGCACGGGTTTGTGTTAGGGTACCATTTAGGTTAGGGATGGGTTACGTTAGTGTACAGGTTAGGGTTAGGTTAAGGGTTAGGGTTAGGTACGGGTTCGGTTTAGGGTTAGGGTTAGGGTTATGGTACGGGTTAGGGTACGGGAGAGCTTATGTGTTAGGGTTAGAGTTATGGTTAGGGTTAGGGTTGGGGACAGCTTAGGGTATGGTTTGGGGTTATGGTTAGGGTACAGGTTAGGGTACAGGTTACATTTAGGGTTAGGGTTAGGTGACGGGTTCGGGTAAGGGTATGGGTTAGGTTTAGGTTTAGGGTATGGGTTAGGATTGGGGTTAGGGTATGGGTTAGGGTTAGGGTTAGGGTTAGGTTGAGCGTTAGGGTTAACTTTAGGGTTAGGGTTAGGGTACGGGTTAGGTTTAGTGTTAGGGTACGGTTTAGGGTACGATTTAGGGTTACCTCTGGAATAGGGTTTGGGTACGGGTTCGGGTTAGGGTACGAGTTAGGGTTAGGTTCGGGTTAGGGTTAGTGATAGGGTTAATGTACGGTATAGGGTAAGGGTTAGGGTTAGGGTACGGGTTAGGATTAGGGTAAGGGTACTGGTTAGGGTTAGGTTACGTGTTAGGTTCATGTTTAGGGTCAGTGTTAGGGTTAGGGTTAGGGTACGGGTTAGGGTTAGGATTAGCTTTAGGGTTAGGGTACGGGTTAGGGTACGGGTTAGGGTTAGGTTTAGGGTACGGATTAGAGTATGGGTTAGTGTTAGGGTACGGGTTAGGGTGAGGGTACAGGTTAGGGTTAGTGTACAGGGTAGGGTTAGGGTTAGGGTTAGGTACGGGTTCGGGTTCGGGTTAGCGTTAGGGTTAGGGAACGGGTAGGGGTTAGGTTTAGCGTTAGTGTTAGGGTTAGGGTTAGGGTACGGGTTAGGTTTAGGGTTAGGCTACTGGTTAAGGTTAGGTTTAGGGTTAGGGTTTGGGTTAGGGTACGGGTTAGGGTTAGGTAAGGGTTCGGGATGGTGTTAGCGTTAGGGTTAGAGTTAGGGTTAGGTTATGTTTAGGGTTACGTTTAGGGTTAGGGTACGGGTTAGGGTAGGGGTTAGGGTTAGGGTATGGGTTAGGGTTAAGTTTTGCTTTAGGGTTAGGATTAGGGTTAGGGTTAGGTTTAGGTTACGGGTTAGGG
This sequence comes from Nyctereutes procyonoides, assembly GCF_905146905.1. Lineage (NCBI taxonomy): Eukaryota > Metazoa > Chordata > Mammalia > Carnivora > Canidae > Nyctereutes > Nyctereutes procyonoides. Next base: position 16,665,409 of record NW_026575021.1, on the reverse strand, counting down.
TTAGGGTTTGCTTTAGGGTTAGGATCCAATAAATAGAAATTTATTATTAAAATGAAAAAAAGAAAAAAAGAAAGAAAGAAAGAAGAAAGAAAGAAAGAAAGAAAGAAAGAAAGAAAGAAAGAAAAGAAAGAAAGAAAGAAGAAAGAAAGGAGGAAAGAAAGAGTGGCACCTGGGTGGCTCAGTCAGTTAAGCTTCTGCCTTAGGCTCAGATCATGATCCAGGTCCCAAGGCAGGCTCCCTGTTTAGCAGGGAACCTGCTTCTCCCTCTCCCTCTACCCCTCTCACTCATGCTTTTTCTCTCCTCTCTCTCTCAAATAAATAAATAACATCTTTGAAAAAGAAGCAAACAAACAAACCCAGAAGGAAGAGAAATCTCCCATGTAGAAGAATTTCAAACATTTTGTGCAGACATTCCACCCTCAAGTTGATGAGCATAGCTTCCCACTGTTATGTGTGGAATACACATAGTAACTTCCTTCTATAAAACATATTATGAAAAAGTTAAAATAATAGTAATAATAATAATAATAGTAATAAAGAATCACTTTACTATGGAGAAAGCTGACTAACACTACCTTAGCAAGATGATCAGATCGATACCAAGACTGATAAATCATGCTGATAGAGTCTATCCTTTATATAATAAAAATGCCAGTATATCTCTGTACTTAATCCATAAAAACAGTTCAATCATGAGATAAACAACAAACACGTCCCTACTGAGGGAAATTTTACAAAATACTCTACTTCTCAATGTGTTCCAGTTCAACAACAACAAGGAAAGGCTGAGAGACGGTCACAATCTGGAGGAGACTAAGAAAACATGAGGAGAAATGCAATGTGACATGAGGGATGGTAACTTAACAAAAACTAAGGAAATCTGAATAAAGTATGATCTTGGTTAATCCGAATATTTTAAAATTGATTCATTAGCTAATATTTGTACCGTACTAATATAAGATATCAATAATTGGAGAAATTGGGTGCAAGTGCATGTGAATTCTCTGTACTATCTTCTCAACTTCCCTATAAATCTTTGTTTTTTTTTCTAATCAATAAGATTTATTTTGCAAATTGACTTAAATGAATCAGGTTCCAACTGTGAAGACATTTTAAGAATCTTATAACTTTTGCCTTATTATGAAAGAGTTCCTTCGATGGGAACAAAGTAAGAATTTTATATCAGAAGGAAAGAAAAACACTTATGAACATGTGAAATGCCTCCTCAACCTGAAAAGCAGAAAAGGATAATAAATAGCAATAATCAGATAAAAATACTTCTATGATAATAGACACCATATTGCAAGTGCATTTAAAATGAACAATGCCTAACATTTATTCCTTGACATTTGTCTTCCAAAAAGTTCACAGTGTTTCAGTGTCAGTTGACACAGGGGAAGAGTCTCAGGGAAGAATCCTTCACATAATAATAGGACCATTGGGGATCCCTGGGTGGCGCAGCGGTTTGGCGCCTGCCTTTGGCCCAGGGCGTGATCCTGGAGACCCGGGATCGAATCCCACGTCGGGCTCCGAGTGCATGGAGCCTGCTTCTCCCTCTGCCTGTGTCTCTGTCTCTCTCTCGCGCGCGCTCTCTGTGTGACTATCATAAATTAAAAAAATAATAATAATAGGACCATTGGAAATAATGTCTCTCAGTTCTTTCCAAATCCATAAAGATGCATTTCCTGAGGAGTGACTGAGCTGTGAAGAAAGAGATGAGAAACCCTCATCCTTCTGAATTACTTGTGTCAGAATATTTTAACCATAGTACTACGGATAGTAAATTATCATTAGTAACAGGAAATACGTCTCAGATTGGAATCTGAGCAATCAGATGGGAAGAGAAAAAACGCTTTAACTCGCTCTTCATCTTTTAAAGACAAAGGAGAGCTTTTCTATGTACAAAGTCAGTTGTCAAGATAGCCTTAGGGAATAAGAGTCTGCAGCATCGAATCCCACTGCACAGCCGGGACGCCCAGGCTCCAGGTCTTCCTGATCCCAAATCCCTGGGCCTGTCCCCCAACACTGGCTGCCACCAGGGGTCATTTGCAATTGCTCTCATAGGAGCTCCGGGGAAGGGGGAAGGAGCTAGATAGGATGGGACGGGATGCGTGGAGACGGAGAAAATTAAGGCCATTCCACGTTAAGTTCAGCATTAGCACACGTGAAGCCATCCCAGGCCCCTGAGAAGAAGAGCTGAAATTTAAATTACTTTAGTTTCAGGAAAAAAACAAAAGTTTACAGCTTAATATCCTAGAAAGCCCCACAATAGAATAAAATCTGAGCCCAGTCCAAGGGCAGGAAGCCCCTATTAGAATGAGAACAGAGCTCAATGCCCTTGAAGGCCCCATATCAAAATGTAAACAGAACTTGAGGAATTGCTCCAGCCCTGCTGGAGGTCCCGGAGACCAGCCCTTAAAACTAAGCTAAAACGGACCTCACAGTCCAAGTCCCTGCTCCACCCTGTCGGGTGTACTTGGACCCAAGCCCGAGCTTCTAAATAAACCCTCGTGTGTTTGCATCGGTGTCGGCTCCTCAGTGGTTTCTCGGATTCGCAATCTTGGGCACAACACCCCCATGTCCCCTCCCCAGCTGGGCTGACCTCCTGTCCCCTCCCACCCAGGCTGACTCTCAGTCACCTCCCCACCCACAACAGCTTGGCACAGGCCTTCACACAGGTCCCAAGGGCTCTGTGGGTCCTCCCACCATCCTTGGCCTCCCAGTCCATGGAAGGAGGTTTCATCAGGACGCACACCCATGGTGGCCCCAGGGCTCCCTTCCCAAATGGCAGCTGGTGACAGGTCGGGGTCTGTGTCCCTGATGCCGGCTCCTCCTCCCTGGTGTTCCCACAGGAAATGAAGGAGGAGGCCCTGGTCTCCTCCAGGGACATTACGCACGTAGACCTGGACGTCAACAGGACTTACAACAGCCACACCATGTTTTGTGACTGCTAGGTGGTCGGGTGAGGCTGCTGGGCCCGGGGGCTTCTTGGTAGGGAACACAGGGCTTCTGAGGCCGGGGGGAGCAACAGCAGCCAACAACACTCCGCTCCATGGTAGGGTGCTGGGGATGACCACCGTGCCCACACCCCCGGGGCTTTGGGAATGAGGAGGCCACTAGGATGGGGCCTCCAGTGTTGCCATGGGAGCTGAACACTAAAGGGGTGAGGGACTGCCCCTTGAGAAACAGGGGGCTGGGGTGGGGGCCGTGGGGGCCAGCAACAGGACCTGGGAGCCAGGCAGCATGGCTGTGGCTGGAGCAGGACACACATCGATCCTTGAGGGTCGGACGGGTCAGGGTGAAACCCACCCTCGGTGCTTTTTATATTTCTAAATTCTATGCATTTTATTTGAGACAATGTGCAATTTGTAAACATACATATTATGATGACCCCCAGATAATGCCCCCGGTCCAACCAGGGCCCTGCACTGACCACACGGGGCCCCAGGGGCAGGTGTCACAGCAAACCCCAGACTGGGGTCGCCTTTATCTGTAGATGTCTCCATGTGCATCTGAGAGAAAGGGGATGCCCAGTGTCCACAGGCCCCCCACGTGATCCCCCTCATTCCCACCCCCACACCATCCCCCTACATCATCACACACCATGGCATCCCCCCTTTACCATCCCCCTCACATCCAAACAGCCCCACACAATCCCCACCCACACTATACCCCAACACCATCCCCCCTACACCATCCCCTACACTCCACCCCTATCATACCCCTGCCCCCACACCACTCACCCCCACACCATTTACCCCCAGCAAGGACCCGGTGCAGCTGCCCCCTGTCGGACATGCTCAGCCTCCCCGGGGTTCTCTGGATTCCCTGCTCCCATCAGAAGCCCAAGTGTCACATAGAGCACCCAGGGGTTGCAGGGAGGAGGGAAGGCAGGGAGCCCCCGACAGGGTGGGTGCAGGTGAGTGGTGCAGAGAACCCACTGTGCCCTGCCTCTGCCCACTGTCCCTTCCAAAGGGTGCCACACCCTGCACAGGACACCAGCCCCTAACCCAGAGGGACCTGGGCTGGCCTCTCCCCAGGCTCTGTGGGGGCTGGGGTGAATTGAACCCCCCCAAACACAAAGACTAATAGGATCCAGCCCCCCATGGCCCTGGCCAGGCCTGGATTCTGGCCCCGGGCTGAGTGAGACCTCTCACAGATGGATGTGGCCTCCTGGGCCCTGGGCGTGCCCCACAGATCCAGGTTGCTGGCCTAGGGCAGCCCTGGGGATCTTGGGACACCCCAGGGTGAGGAGAGCAGGGGTAGGCCAGTGGGACCCATGCATACCCACACCAGGAGGCAGGCTCCTCCAGGTGCTGGGGCCCCTGGGGCCCCGAGTCTGGGGTCCAGCTGCCCTGCGGGGCCCCAGCGCAGGAGCCCATGAGCTGCAGGTCCAGGTCAGCTCTGCTGTCCTCAGAACAGTCTCTCAGGCTGAAACCTCAGGACACATGCCCCCACCCAGAGTCCACACATGCTCCCAGGTGGGGGACGCCAGCACCCACTGCCCCAACCCGTGTGATTCTTGCCCTCCCCTAAAGGACAGAAAGGTCTCCCTCGCCAGGGGAGGCGCACACCCTCGGCTCTGAGCGCGTTTGCTCTAGAAAGTCAATAAAGTGTTGTGGTGCGAAAATGCATAGCCAGCCCATTTCTGTGTCTCCCAGAACTCTGTGAGGGGGCGTGGAGAGACCCCCAGAGAGGAGGAGGGGGCACCACACAGGCCCCAACCAGCCCTGCAGGGGCACCACCAGGCACACACAGCTGACATCCCCACGTGCCCTCCAGGGGCGGCCAGATGCCAGGGTCAGGACACCACAGACTTTACTGGGACTCAACCTGTGCCCCGCGGGCCAGGAGGGGCTGGGACAGAGTGACAGCCAGGGAGCCTCAGGTCACCAGGGTCTGTGCAAAGCGACCTGGGAGGACTGTGCTCCCTCTCTCCAGGGACCCGGGGCTGGCCGGGTTCCGGGGTACTTGCTCCCCTCCCCGCATCCCCGTGCCTGTGTGTCTGGGGCACCAAGGGCCTGCAGGGCAGTCAGCGTGGCCCTAGAAGGGATGTCAGGACAGCAGGCCCTTGTGTTGTGCCAAGATTACGAATCCGAGAAACCACCAAGGAACCGACACCGATGCAAACTCCCAAGGGTTTCTTTACAAGCTGGAGCTTGGGTCCAAGAGCTCCCGACCCAGCGGAGCAGAGACTTGGACCCTGATAGTAAGAGGGGTAGCAGCTTTATAGGGGCCAGTGGCCCATAGGATATGCAGAAAGTTGCAGAGTCATGTCGGTCCACATGCGGGTGGCCGATTGAATTACACCTTACCCTATAATATCCACTTGAGCTGGCCTAGTACTGTGGTCAGAATCGGCGCGCAATTTTGGTGGGCACAAAGCAGGGTTACATTGTTATGAGCCGATTTTTGATTAGGGTGTGCACAGTGGTTTGACTCAGGTGAGGCAGCACCTAAAGGCATAAGCAGGTCATGTGGGGGTCATAGGGGAGGTGGTAGGTGTAGCACAAAATGGAATCAGTCCTGCTCTGCTTGTCCAGGGGTAGGGGATTTTTTGTTAAAATTCCTGGGTCCCACACTTAGAGCTCACACACCTTGGCCACCCTCACCAGGTGGACTCAGCGTGCACAACTTGTGGTGCTGGATCTCTCACACCAGCATGTGGAGGGCACCCTCCTCGCCCTAGTGAGTAGAGGCTGGATGAGCATGCGGCTCGGCCTGAAGGCCAGGCAGCACAGGGGACCGAGGAACCCTAGCCCCATCCCCACCCCGACTCCCACACACAGGCAGCCCCAGGGCTCCCTGCCATGGGCACCTGGCTCCTCAGGAGCTCCCCCCGGGTGTCCCCGAGGTCTGGCTCCCTGCTGGAGAGGCATCAGGAAGAAGAGAGGCAGCCGGCGCTCAGCGGGACCCACTGCTGGACATGGGAATGTGGCCGAGCTGGACCTTCCATCTCAGGTGACGCTCCAATGGAAATTCACTGCAAGAGCGAGCCCTGGGTCATCCAGGGGAGCCCACCTAGCCGCCCAGTGCCAGCACCAGAAATGATGTTGTGCCAACCATTTTGGCGTTTGGATGACCCAGCCAGAGGATCAGATAGCTGGACGTGATAGCTGCATGTGATAGACACACACACACCCCAAAACCAACAAAAGTTGGAATCCCCCCAATGTTGTCAAACAGCAGCCAGATGGTTACATACACGACACTGTTGTCCCCAATAGAATACAGGGAAGACGCTATTAACCACAACTACAGAGGTTCTGGGGCACGAAGATGTGCCTGCTGGGTTCCAACAAGGAGAGCAGAGGGGCAAGAAGCATCCTATGGAGGGGGGGGCCTCCTAGGAAAGGACACCAGGTCCCTGTGAAGGCTACAGATGGTGAAATCTGTCTCTTTCAGCTTCTGGTTTTCCTCCTAAATGCCATTTTCCTCAAACATAGTAGCAAAAATTTATTTTATGTTTTTAAATTTCTTTTTATTGGAGTCCAATTTGTATGAGTTCTTTCATCAGCAAGGGTGTCATTCAGGATAGAAGGAGAGATAAAGAGTTTCCCAGACAGGCAAAATATAAAGGAGTTCATGACCACTAAACCAATCCAGTAAGGAATTTTAAGACGGACTCTTCTAGTGGGGGATAAAGAGAGACCAAAAGCAACAAAGACTAGAAAGGACCAGAGAACGTCACCGGAAACACTAACTCTACCGGTAACACAAAGGCACACATTTTATATCTTTGAATAATCACTCTGAATGCTGATAGACTGAATGCTCCAACCAAAGATATAGGGTATCAGAATGGCTTAAAAAACAGGATCCGGGATGGCTGTTTGGCTCAGGGGTTGAGCCTCTGCCTTTGACTCAGGGTGTGATCCTGGAGTCTGGGATGCAGTCCCATATTGGGCTCCTGGTGGGGAGCCTGCTTCTCTCTCTGCCTAATTTTCTGCCTCTCTCTCTCCCTCTCACTCTCTCTCTCACTCTCTCATAAATAAAATCCTTATTAAAGAAAACAAGATCCATCTGTATGCTGCCTACAAAATGCTCACCTTAGACCTTTAGACACCAACAGATTTAAAGTCAGGCGATGGAAAATCATCTATCACGCTAATGGATATCAAAAGAAAGCTGGAGGACCCATACTTATATAAGACAAACTAGATTTGAAACCAAACCCTGGGGGACTCCTGGTGGCTCAGTGGTTGAGCATCTGTCTTCGGCTCAGGGTGTGATCCTGGGATCCCAGGATCGAGTCCCACATCAGCCACCCTTTGGGGAGCCTGCCTCTCCCTCTGCCTATGTTTCTGCCTCTGCTTCTCTGTGTATCTCTCATGAATAAATAAATAAAATGTTTAAATTTCAAAAAAGAAAGAGGAAATACTGTAAGAGGAGATGAAGAAGGGCATTATTTCATAATTAAAAAGGCTCTCTATCAAGATCAAACAACTAAATATTTATGCTGCCAACATGGGAGTACCTAAGTACAGAAACCAATTAACAACAAACGTACAGGAACTCACTGATAATAATAGAATGACTGGGGAATTTAACACCCACTTATGGCAATGGACCGATCGTCTATGCAGAAAATCAACAGGGGTACAATAGCCTTGACACACTGGACCACAGGGACTCAACAGATATAGTCAGAACATTTCTTCCTAAAGCAGAATACACATTCCTTTCAAGTGCACATGGGACATTCTCCAGCACAGATCATATCATGGGCCACAAATCAGCCCTCAACAGGTACAACAGGTACAAGAAGGTTGATATCACACCGTGTACATTTTTGGAACACGGCGCTATGAAATTTGAAGTCGACAGTAAGAAAAAATTTGGACAGACCAAAAATATGTGGAGATTATGAACATCCTACTAGAGAATGAATGGAGCTAACAGGAAATTAAAGAGGAAATTTAAAACAAATGAAAATGAAAACATGTTTCTCCAAACCTAGGATGTAGCAAAGGCAGTCCTAAGAGGGAAGTACATAGCAATACAGGCCTACCTCAAGAAACAAGAAGTCTCCAATACACAACCTAACCCTACACCTAAAGGAGCTGGAAAAGGAACAGCAAACAAGGCCTAAAGCCTACAGAAGGGAAAAAATATGATGAGAGCAGAAATAAACAATACAGAAACAACAAAACAGTAGAATGGAATAACGAAACTAAGAGCTGGTTCTTCAAAAAATTAATAAAATGGATCAAGCCCTAGCCAGCCTTATCAACAAGAAAAGAGAAAAGGCCTAAATAAATAAAATCACAAATGAGAGAAGAGAGATCACTATCAACACCAGAAAAACAAGACAATTATAAGGCAATACAAAGAAAGATTATACGCTAACAAACTGGGAGACCTGGAAGCAATGGACAAATACCTAGAAATGTGCAAACGAGCAAAACTGAAATAGGAAGATAGAAAATGTGAACAGACCCATAACTAGCAAAGGAATTGAATCAGCAAGGCACCTGGGTGCCTCAGTCGTTGAGCATCTGCTTTGGCTCAGGTCATGATCCCGGGGCACTGGGGGATCAAGTCTCACATCAGGCTCCCTGTATGGAGCCTAATTTTCCCTCTGCCTATACCTCTGCCTCTCTGTGTCTCTCATGAATACATAAATAAAATCTTTATAAAAGAAAAGAGATAAAAAGATGAGAAAGGGCCCAAAAAAATCACAAATGAGAAAAGAGAAATAACAACCAACACTAGAGAAATACAAACAATTATAAGAGAACATTATGAAAAATTATATGCCAGAATCCTAGAACCTGGAAGAAATAGATCAATTCCTGGAAATATGTAACATAGCAAAAATGAAAAAGGTAGAAATAAGAAAATTGAACAGACAGATAACCACCAAAGAAATTTAATCAGCAATCAAGAATCTCCCAACAGGAGACGCTTAGATCAATAGAACAGAATGGAAAGCCGAAATAAGATAGAAACCTGTAACTCGGGATCCCTGGGTGGCGCAGCGGTTTAGCGCCTACCTTTGGCCCAGGGCTCGATCCTGGAGACCCGGTATCAAATCCCACGTCGGGCTCCCGGTGCATGGAGCCTGCTTCTCCCTCTGCCTGTGTCTCTGCCTCTCTCTCTCTCTCTCTCTCGGACTATCATAAATAAATAAATAAATAAATAAATAAATAAATAAATAAATAAAATAATTTAAAAAAAAAAGGAACCTGTAACTCTATGATCCATTAATCGACAACAATACAGGAAGGAATATCCAATGGCACAAAGACAGTCTCTTCAACAAACCCTAACCCTGACGCCAGGATAAGAACAAATGGTGTTGGGAAAACCAGGCAGCCACATGCAGAAGAATGAAAATGGACCACTTTCTTACAACCTATATATAAAAAATAAATTCAAAATGGATGAAAGACCTAAATGTGACACAGGAGTCCATCAAAATCCTAGAAGAGAACACAGGCAACACCCTTTTTGAACTCGGCCACAGTAACTGCTTGCAAGATACATCCACGAAGGTAAAAGAAACAAAAGCAAAAATGAACTATTGGGACTTCATCAAGATAAGAAGCTTTTGCACAGCAAAGGATTCAGTCAACAAAACTAAAAGACAACCTACAGAATGGGAGAAGATATTTGCAAATGATGTATCAGATAAAGGGCTAGTCTCAAAGGTCTATAAAGAACTTATTAAACTCAACATCAAGAAACAAACAACCCAATCATGAAATGGGCAAAAGACATGAACAGAAATCTCACAGACGAAGACATAGACATGGCCAACATGCACATGAAAAAATGCTCTGCGTCACTTGCCATCAGGGAAATACAAATCAAAACCACAATGAGATACCACCTCACAGCAGTGAGAATGGGGAAAATTAACAAGGCAGGAAACCACAAATGTTGGAGAGGATGTGGAGAAAAGGGAACCCTCTTGCACTGTTGGTGGGAATGTGACCTGGTGCAGCCAACCTGGAAAACTGTGTGGAGGTTCCTCAAAGAGTTAAAAATAGACCTGCCCTACGACCCAGCAATTGCACTGTTGGGGATTTACCCCAAAGATTCAGATGCAATAGAACGCCGGGACACCTGCACCCCGATGTTTATAGCAGCAATGTCCACAATAGCCAAACTATGGAAGGAGCCTCGGTGTCCATTGAAAGATGAATGGATGAAGAAGATGTGGTTTATGTATACAATGGAATATTACTCAGCCATTAGAAACGACAAATACCCACCATTTGCTTCAACGTGGATGGAACTGGAGGGTATTATGCTGAGTGAAGTAAGTCAATCGGAGAAGGACAAACAGTGTATGTTCTCATTCACTTGGGGAATATGAATAATAGTGAAAGGGAATAAAAGGGAAGGGACAAGAAATGTGTGGGAAATATCATAAATGGAGAGAGAACATAAAGACTCCTAACTCTGAGAAATGAACTAGGCGTGGTGGAAGGGGAGGAGGGCCAGGGGTGGGGGTGAATGCATGACGGGCCCTGAGGGGGCACTTGACGGGATGAGCACTGTGTGTAATTCTGTATGTTGGTAAATTGAACAAAAAAATATTAATTTATTTAAAAAAATAAGTTTCATGGAAACTAATGAGAATGAAGATACAAGGGTTCAAAATCTTTGATGCAGCACAAGCAGTCCTAAGGGGGAAATACAACCCAATACAAGCATCCATTCAAAAACTGGAAGAAACTCGAATACAAAAGCTAACCTTACACATAAAGGAGCTAGGGAAAAAACAGCAGATAGATCCTACACCCACCAGAAGAAGAGAGTTAATTAAGATTCGAGCAGAACACAACGAAATCGAGACCAGAAGAACTGTGGAACAGATCAAAAGAACCAGGAGTTGGTTCTTTGAAAGAATTAATAAGATAGATAAACCATTAGCCAGCCTTATTAAAAAGAAGAGAGAGAAGACTCAAATTAATAAAATCATGAATGCGAAAGGAGGGATCACTACCAACACCAAGGAAATACAAACGATTTTAAAAGCATATTATGAACAGCTCTACGCCAATAAATTAGGCAATCTAGAAGAAATGGACGCATTCCTGGAAAGCCACAAACTACCAAAACTAGAGCAGGAAGAAATAGAAAACCTGAACAGGCCAATAACCAGGGAGGAAATTTAAGCAGTCATCAAAAACCTCCCAAGACACAAAAGTCCAGGGCCAGATGGCTTCCCAGGGAAATTCTATCAAACTTTTAAGAAGAAACCATACCTATCCTATTAAAGCTGTTTGGAAAGATAGAAAGAGATGGAGTACTTCCAAATTCGTTCTATGAGGCCAGCATCACCTTAATTCCAAAACCAGACAAAGACCCCACCAAAAAGGAGAATTGCAGACCAATATCCCTAATGAACATGGATGCAAAAATTCTCAACAAGATACTAGCCAATAGGATCCAGAAGTACATTAAGAAAATTATTCACCATGACCAAGTAGTATTTAACCCCAGGACACAAGGCTGGTTCAACACTCGTAAAACAATCAATGTGATTCATCATATCAGCAAGAGAAAAACCAAGAACCATATGATCCTCTCATTAGGTGCAGAGAAAGCATTTGTCAAAATAGAGCATCCATTGCTGATCAAAACACTTCAGAGCGTAGGGATAGAGGGAACTTTCCTCGACATCTTAAAAGCCATCTATGAAAAGCCCACAGCAAATATCATTCTCAATGGGGAAGCACTGGGAGCCTTTCCCCTAAGATCAGGAACAAGACAGGGATGTCCACTCTCACCACTGCTACTCAACATAGTACTGGAAGTTCTAGCCTCAGCAATCAGACAACAAAAAGAAATAAAAGCCTTTGGCAAAGAAGAAGTCAAACTCTCCCTCTTCGCCAATGACATGATACTCTACCTAGAAAACCCAAAAGCCTCCACCCCAAGATTGCTAGAACTCATACAGCAATTTGGTAGCATTTCAGGATACAAAATCAGTGCCCAGAAAATCAATGGCATTTCTATACACTAACAAGGAGACTGAAGAAAGAGAAATTAAGGAGTCAATCCCATTTACAATTTCACCCAAAAGCATAAGATACCTAGGAATAAACCTAACCAAAGAGGTAAAGGATCTATACCCTAAAAACTATAGAACACTTCTAAAAGAAATTGAGGAAGACACAAAGAAATGGAAAAATATTCCATGCTCATGGATTGGCAGACTTAATATTGTGAAAACGTCAATGTTACCCAGGGCAATGTACACGTTTAATGCAATCCCTACCAAAATACCATGGACTTTCTTCAGAGAGTTAGAACAATTTATTTTAAGATTTGTGTCGAATCAGAAAATACCCTGAATAGCCAGGGGAATTTTAAAGAAGAAAACCATAGCTGGGGGCATCACAATGCCATATTTCAGGTTGTACTACAAAGCTGTGGTCATCAAGACAGTGTGGTACTGGCACAAAAACAGACACATAGATCAAAGGAACAGAATAGAGAACCCAGAAGTGGACCTTGAAATTTCTGGTCAACTAATATGCGATAAAGGAAGAAAGACGATCCACTGGAAGAAAGACAGTCTCTTCAATAGATGGTCCTGGGAAACTTGGACATCCACATGCAGAAGAATGAAACTAGACCACTCTCTTGCACCATACACAAAGATAAACTCAAAATGGATGAAATATCTAAATGGGAGACAAGAGTTCATCAAAATCCTAGAGGAGAACACAGGCAACACCCTTTTTGAACTCATCCACAGTAACTTCTTGCACGATTCATCCACGAATGGAAAAGAAACAAAAGCAAAATGAACTATTGGGACTTCATCAATATAAGAAGCTTTTCCACAGCAAAGGTTACAGTCAACAAAACTAAAAGACAACCTACAGAATGGGAGAAGATATTTGCAAATGATGTATCAGATAAAGGGCTAGTTTCAAAGGTCTATAAAGAACTTATTAAACTCAACACCAAAGAAACAAACAATCCAATCATGAAATGGGCAAAAGACATGAACAGAAATCTCACAGACGAAGACATAGACATGCCCACATGCACGTGAAAAAATGCTCTGCATCACTTGCCATCAGGGAAATACAAATCAAAACCACAATGAGATACCACCTCACACCAGTGAGAATGGGGAAAATTAACAAGGCAGGAAACCACAAATGTTGGAGAGGATGCAGAGAAAAGGGAACCCTCTTACACTGTTGGTGGGAAAGTGAACTGGTGCAGCCAACTTGGAAAACTGTGTGGAGGTTCCTCAAAGAGTTAAAAAATAGACCTGCCCTACGACCCAGCAATTGCACTGTTGGGGATTTACCCCAAAGATTCAGATGCAATAGAACGCCAGGACACCTGCACCCCGATATTGACTGCAACAATGTCCACAATAGCCAAACTATGGAAGGAGCCTCGGTGTCCATCGAAAGATGAATGGATGAAGAAGATGTGGTTTATGTATACAATGGAATATTCCTCAGCCATTAGAAACGACAAATACCCACCATTTGCTTCAACGTGGATGGAACTGGAGGGTATTATGCTGAGTGAAGTAAGTCAATCGGAGAAGGACAAACAGTGTATGTACTCATTCATTTGGGGAATATATATAATAGTGAAAGGAATATAAGGGAAGGGAGAAGAAATGTGTGGGAAATATCATAAATGGAGACAGAACATAAAGACTCCTAACTCTGGGAAATGAATTAAGGGTGCTGAAAGGGGAGGAGGGCGGGGTGTAGGGGTGAATGGGTGACGGCACTGAGGGTCACTTGACGGGATGAGCACTGGGTGTTATTCTGTATGTTGGTAAATTGAACACCAATAAAAAATAAATTTACTTTAAAAAAAGATCAAACAACTAAATATTTATGCTGCCAGCATGGGAGTTCCTAAATATAGAAACCAATTAACAACAAACATACAGCAACTCACTGATAATAATACAATGACTGGGGAATTTAACACCCACTTATGGCAATGGACCGATCGTCTATGCAGAAAATCAACAGGGGTACAATAGCCTTGACACACTGGACCACAGGGACTCAACAGATATAGTCAGAACATTTCTTCCTAAAGCAGAATACACATTCCTTTCAAGTGCACATGGGACATTCTCCAGCACAGATCATATCATGGGCCACAAATCAGCCCTCAACAGGTACAACAGGTACAAGAAGGTTGATATCACACCGTGTACATTTTTGGACCACGGCGCTATGAAATTCGAAGTCGACAGTAAGAAAAAAAAATTGGACAGACCAAAAATATGTGGAGATTATGAACGTCCTACTACAGAAATAATGGAGCTAACAGGAAATTAAAGAGGAAATTTAAAACACATGAAAATGAAAACATGTTTCTCCAATCCTCTGGGATGTAGCAAAGGCAGTCCTAAGAGGGAAGTACATAGCAATACAGGCCTCCCTCAAGAAACAATAAGTCTCCAAAACACAACCTAACCCTACACCTAAAGGAGATGGAAAAGGAATAGCAAACAAAGCCTAAAGCCTAGATACTATCATGCTGATAGTATCTATCCTTTATATGATATAATAAAAATGGCAGTATATCTCTGTATATAATCCACAAAAACAGTTCAATCATGAGATAAACGACAGACATGTCCCAACTGAGGGAAATTTTACAAAATACTCTACTTCTCAAAGTGTTCCAGTTCAACAACAACAAGGCTGAAAGACTGTCACGATCCAGAGGAGCCTAAGAAAACATGTGGACAAATGGAATGTGATATGAGGGATGGTAACTTAGCAAAAACTAAGGAAATCTGGATAAAATATGGTCTTTGGTTAATGCGAATATTTTAATATTGATTCATTAGCTAATATTTATACCGTACTAATATAAGATATCAATAATTGGAGAAATTGGGCGCAAGTGCATGAGAATTCTCTGTATACTATCTTCAATCTCCCTATAAATCTTTGTTTTTTTCTAATCAATAAGATTTATTTTGAAAATTGAGTTTCATGAATCAGGCTCCAAGTGTGAAGACATTTTAGGCATAGTTTAATTACCTTTTGCCTTATTCTTCAAGAGTTCCTTTGATGGGAACAAAGTAAGAATTTTATATCAGAAGGAAAAAAAAACACTTATGAACACGTATAATGCCTCCTCAACCTGAAAAGCAGGATAGGATAATAAATAGCAAAAATCACATAAAAATACTTCTATGATAATAGACACCATATTGCAAGTGCATTTAAAATTAGCAATGCATAACATTTATTTCCTTGACATTTGTTTGCCAAAGAGTTCACAGTGTTTCAGTGTCAGTTGAAATGGGGGAAGAATCTCAGGGAAGAATCCTTCACATAATAATAGGACCACTGGTAATAATGTCTCTCAGTTCTTTCCAAATCCATAAAGATGCATTTCCTGAGGAGTGACTGAGCTGTGAAGAAAGAGATGAGAAACGCTCATTCCTCTGAATTACTTGTGTCAGAATATTTTAACCATAGTACTACGGATAGTAAATTATCCTTATTAACAGGAAATAGATCTCAGATTGGAATCTGAGCAATCAGATGGGCAGAGAAAAAACGCTTTGACTTGCTCTTCATCTTTTAACGACAAAGGAGAGCTTTTCTATGTACAAAGTCAGTTGTCAAGATAGCTTTAGGGAATAAGAATCTGCAGCAATGCCACTGCACAGCCAGGACGCCCGCCCTCCAGGTCTTCCTGATCCCAAATCCCTGGGCCTGTCCCCCAACACAGGCTGCCACCAGAGGTCATTTGCAATTTCTCTCTGAGGAGCTCCGTGGAAGGGGGAAGGAGCTAGATAGGATGGGATGGGACACGTGGAGGCGAGAAAACTAAGGCCATTCCACTTTAAGTTCAGCGTTAGCACACGTCCAGCCATCCCAGGCCCCTGTGAAAAAGAGCTGAAATTTGCATTACTTCAGTTACAGGAAAAAAACAAGTTTACAGCTTATTGTCCTAGAAAGCCCCTATTAGAATGAGAACAGAGCTCAATGCACTTGAAGGCCCCATTTCAAAATGTAAACAGAACTTGAGGAATTGCTCCAGCCCTTCTGGAGGTCCCCGAAACCAGCCCTTAAAACTAAGCTAAAACCCACCTCGGGGTCCAAGTCCCTGCTCCGCTGTGTCGGGTGTATTGGGATGCAAGCTCGAGTCTGTAAATCAACCCTAGTGTGTTTGCATCAGTGCCGGCTCCTTAGTGGTTTCTCAGATTCGCAATCTTGGGAACAACACCCCCATGTCCCCTCCCCACCTGGGCTGACCCCCTGTCTCCTCACACCCAGGCTGACCGTCAGTCACATCCCTGCCCTCAACAGCTGGGCATAGGCCCTCACACAGGTCCCACGGGCAAGGTGGGCACTCCTGCCGTCCCCGGCCTCCCAGGGGAAGGAAGGAGGTTTGGGCAGGATGCAGTCCCATGGTGGCCCCAGGGCTCCCTGCCCAGGACGGCAGCTGGTGACAGGTCGGGGTCTGTGTCCCTGACGCCAGCTCCTCCTCCCCAGTTTTCCCGCAGGAAATGAAGGAGGAGGCCCTGGTCTCCTCCAGGGACATCAGGCAGGTAGACCTGGATGTCAACAGGACATTCGGCAGACAACGTGTTTTGGGACTGCTAGGGGGTCGGGTGAGGCTGCTGGGCCAGGGGGGTTCAGGTCCCGGGGTGGCCCGGGGGCTTCTGGGTAGGGAACTCGGGGCTTCTGAGGCCAGAGGTAGCAACAGCAGCCAACAACACACCGGGGCATGGTAGGGTGCTGGGGATGACCCTGTGCCCCCACCCCCGGGGCCTCAGGGATGAGGAGGCCAATAGGATGGGGCCTCCAGGGGGTGTCATGGGAGCTGAACCCCAAAGGGGTGAGGGACGGCCCCCTGAGAAGCAGGTGGCTGGGGTGGGGGCTATGGGAGCAGTAAGGGGAGCTGGGGGCCAGGCGGCATGGCCGTGGCTGGAGCAGACACACATTGACCCGATGACGATGGGACGGGTCAGGGTGACACCCACCCTCGGTGCTTTATATATTTCTAAATTCTATGCATTTTACTTGAGACAATTTGCAATTTGTAAAGATACATAGTATGATGACCCGCAGATAATGCCCTCGGTCCAGCCAGGGCCCTGCACTGACCACACGGGGCCCCAGGAGCAGGAGATTCGATTCGATTATTTTTGATTCGATTCGATTATTTTCGACTTGATTCGATTACTTTTGATTCGAGTCGATAATTTTCGATTTGATTCGATTTGGTTCAATTATTATTTTTTTAAAGATTCTTTTTTTAAAAGTCTTTATTTTTTTTAATTTTTATGATAGTCACACACAGAGAGAGAGAGAGGCAGAGACACAGGCAGAGGAAGAAGCAGGCTCCATGCACCGGGAGCCCGACGTGGGATTTGATACCGGGTCTCCAGGATCGCGCCCTGGGCCAAAGGCAGGCGCCAAACCGCTGCGCCACCCAGGGATCCCCTGGTTCAATTATTTTTGATTCAATTCGATTTTTCCATTCGATTCGATTATTTTCGACTTGATTCGATGATTTTTGATTCGAGTCGATTATTTTTGATTCGATTCGATTCGGTTCGATTATTCTCGATTTGATTCAATCATTTTCCATTCGATTTGATTATTCTTGATTTGATTCGATTCGATTATTTTTGTTTGGAGTCGATTATTTTCGATTCGATTAGATTATTTTCAATTTGATTATTTTTGATTCGATTTGATTCGATTATTTTCGATTCGATTCGATTATTTTCGATTCGATTTGATTTGATTTGATTATTTTCCATTTGATTCGATTCATTCGATTATTATCAACTCGATTCTATTATTTTCGATTCGATTCGATTATTTTCAACTCGATTCGATGATTTTTGATTCGAGTCGATTATTTTTGATTCGATTATTTTCGATTCGATTCGATTCGATTCGGTTCGATTATTCTCGATTTGATTCGATCTTTTTCCATTTGATTCAATTATTTTTGATTCGATTCGATTCGTTTATTTTCAATTTGATTGGATTATTTTCGATTCAATTCGATTCGATTCTTTTCGATTCGATAATTTTCGATTCGATTCGATTCGATTATTTTCGATTTGATTCGATTAGATAATTTTCGATTCTATTCGATTCGATTATTTTCGATTCGATTGGATTGTTTTCGATTCGATTATTTTCGATTCGATTCGATTTGATTCGATTATTTTCTTTTCGATTCTATTATTTTCGATTCGATTCGATTCGATTTAATTCTTTTCGATTTGATTTCATTCATTTGATTATTTATTGTTTTTAATTTATTTTTTATTTATGATAGTCACATACAGAGAGAGAGAGAGAGGCAGAGACACAGGCAGAGGGAGAAGCAGGCTCCATGCACCGGGAGCCCGACGTGGGACTCGATCCGGGTCGCCAGGATCACACCCTGGGCCAAAGGCAGGCGCCAAACCACTGCGCCACCCAGGGATCCCCATTCATTCGATTAATATCAATTCGTTTTGATTATTTTAGATTCATTTTGATTCGATTATTTTCAATTCGATTCGATTATTTTTTATTCGATTCAAATCGAATCGAAAAGAATCAAATCGAATCGAAAAGAATCGAATCGAATTGAAAAGAATTGAATTGAATCAAATCGAAACGAATCGAATCGAATCGAAAATAGTTGAATTGAATCAAATTGAACCGAATCGAAAAGAATCAAATCCAACCGAAAATAATTGAAACGAATTGAATGGAATCTAATCGAAGAGAATCGAATTGAACCAAAACAAATCGAATTGAATCAAATTGAAAAGAATGGAATCGAAAAGAATAGAATTGAATCGAAAAGAATGAAATCGAAATGAATCGAATAGTAAAGAACCAAATCGAATCGAATCGAAAAGAATTGAATCGAATCGAATCGAAAGGAATCAAAAGAATCTAATAGAATCGAATCGAAAAGAATCAAATTGAATCGAAAAGAATCAAATTGATTTGAATTGAAAAGAATTGAATCGAATCGAAAAGAATCGAATCGAAAAGTTTCGAAAATAATTGAACTGAATCGAATCGAATTGAAAAGAACGAATCGAAAAGAATTGAATCTAATCGACACGTAAAGATTTGAATCGAATCGAAAAGAATCGAACCGAAAAGAATCAAATCAAATGTATCGAAAGGAATCGAATAAAATCGAATCATAAAGAATCGAATCAAATCGAATCAAAACTATTCGAAAAGTATCAAAAAGAATCGACTTGAATCGAAAGAATCGAATCGAATCGTAAAGAATCGAATCGTATCAAATTGAATTGAAAAAAATAGAATCGAATGCAATGGAAAAGAATCTAATCAAATCTAATAGAATCGACTGGACAAGAATCAAATCGAATCGAATCGAAATGAAAGAATCGAATCGAATCGAAAACAATAGGAAAGAATTGAAACGAACCGAATCGAAAATAATCGAATCAAATAGAATCAAATCGAGAAGAATAGAATCGAATTGAATCGAACCGAAAAGAATCGAATAGAATCAAATCGATGTGAAAAGAATTGAATTGAATCCAAAATGATCGAATCGAATCGAAACGAATCAAATTGAAAAGGATCGAATCGAAACGAATCAAAATGAATCGAAAAGAATCAAATCGAGTCTAATCGAAAAGAAATGAATAGAAAAGAATCAAATCGAATCGAAAACAATCGAATCTATTCTAAACGAATCAAAAAGAATTGAATCGAATCGAAAAGAATCGAATCGAAATGAATCGAAAAGAATTGAATCAAGGGATCCCTGGGTGGCGCAGCGGTTTGGCTCCTGCCTTTGGCCCAGGGCGCGATCCTGGAGACCCGGGATCGAATCCCACGTCGGGCTCCCGGTGCATGGAGCCTGCTTCTCCCTCTGCCTATGTCTCTGCCTCTCTCTCTCTGTGTGTGACTATCATAAATAAATTTTAAAAAATTAAAAATAAAATAATTGAATCGAATCAAATCAAAAAGAATCTAATCGAATTGAAAATAATTGAATCGAATCGAATCGAAAAGAATTGAATCGAATCAACTCGAAAATAATCGAATCGAGGGATCCCTGGGTGTCGCAGCAGTTGGGCGCCTGCCTTTGGCCCAGGGCATGATCCTGGAGACCCAGGATTGAATACCACATCAGGCTCCCGGTGCATGGAGCCTACTTCTGCCTCTGCCTGTGTCTCTGCCTCTCTCTCTCTCTCTCTGTATGACTATTATAAATAAATAAAAAATTAAAAAAAAGAAAATATTCGAATCGAATCGAAAAGAATTGAATCGATTTGAAAAGAATCGAATAGAAAAGAATCCAAACGAATCAAAAAGAATTGATTTGAATTGAAAAGGATCAAATCAAATCTAATCGAATAGAAAAAAATCAAATCGAATCGAAAAGAATTGAATCGAATTGAATCAAATTAAATCGAAATGAATTGAATCGAAGAGAAAAAAGTCGAATTGAATAGAATAGAAAAGAATAGAATCGAATAGAAAAGAATCAAATTGACTCGAATGGAATCGAAAATATTCAAATCGAATCGAATCGAAAAGAATCCGATCGAATCGAATCAAAAATAATCGAATTGAAAAGAATCGAATCGAATCAGATCGAATCGATTCAAAAAGTGTAGAATCGAAGAAATCGAATTGAAAATAATCAAATCGAATCGAAAAGAAGAACCGAATAGAATTGAATCAAAAAGTATCGAATCGAATCGAAAAGAATCGAATCGCATCGAATCAAAAAGAATTGAAGAGAATCAAATCGAAAAATATTGAATTGAATCGAATCGAAAAAATCGAATCAAATGGAATCGAACGGAAAAGAATTGAATTAATTTGAATCAAATCAAAAAGGTCGAATCGAAAGAATCAAATCGAATCGAAAAGAATAGAATCGAATCGAAAAGAATCAAAACGAATCGAGTAGAATAGAATGGGATTGAATCGAATCGAAAAGAGTATAATCGAATTGAATAGAAAAGAATCGAATCGATCGAATCCAATCGTAAAGAATTAAATCGAAAGGAGTCGAATCGAATCGGAACAAATCGAATCTAATCGTAAAGAATTGAACCGAAATGAATCGAATCGGTAAGATTCTAATCGACGCGAAAAGAATCGAATGGAATAGAATAGAATGGAATCGAAAAGAATCATACTGAATCGAAAATAATCGAATCGAAAAGTATCGAATCGAAAAGAAACGAATTGAATCAAATAGAATAGAATCAGATCGAATCGAATCGAGAAGAATCGAATCAAATCGAATCGAAAAGAATCGAATCGGATCAAATCGAAAAGAGTAGAATAGAAAAAGTCGAATCGAATAGAATCGAATCGAAAAGAATAGAATCGAATCGAATTGAAAAGAAATGAATAGAAAAGAATCGAATCAAATCAAAAAGAATCGAATCGAAACGAATCAAAAAGAATTAGATCGAAGCGGATCGAAAAGAATCGAATCGGATCGAATCGATTTGAAAAGAGTAGAATCGAAGAAATCTAATTGAAAAGAATTGAATCGAATCGAAAAAAACGAATCAAAGAGTATCGAATTGAATCGAAAAGAATCGAATCAAAACGAATCGAAAAGAATCAGATCGAATCGAATAGAAAAAAATTGAATCGAAAAGAATCGAATCGAATCGAAAAGAATAGAATTGAAACGGAAAGAATCGAATCGAATTGAATGGAATCGAAAAGAAACGAATAGAAAAGAATCGAATCAAATCGAAAAGAATCGAATCGAAACGAATCGAAAAGAATCAGATCGAATCGAATAGAAAAAAATTGAATCGAAAAGAATCGAATCAAAGAGTTGAATCGAATCGAATCAAATCAAAAAGAATAAAAAATAATCGACTCAAAAAGAATAGAAAAGAATCGAATGGAATCGAAAGAATAGAATCAAAAAGAATCAAATCGAATAAAAAAATCGAATCGAATAGAATAGAAAAGAATCGAAACAAAAAGAATCGAATCGACTCGAATCGAATCGAAACAAATCAAATAAAATCGCATCGAATCATAAAGAATGTAATGGAATCGAACTGAATCGAAAAGAATCAAATCAAATCGAAATGAATCGAATCGAATTGAATCGAAAAGAATCAAATCAAATAGAAAAGAATCGAATTGAATAGAATCGAATCGAAAAGTATCGAAGCGAATCGAATCGAATTGAAAAGAATCGAATCAAATCGAAACTAATTGAATCGAAATGAATCGAATTAAATCGAATAGAATCGAAGCGAAAAGAATCGAATCAAGTCGAATCGAATAGAAAAGAATCGAATTGCTTCAAATTGAAAAGAATCGGGGATCCCTGGGTGGTGCAGCGGTTTACGCCTGCCTTTGGCTCAGGGCGCGATCCTTGAGGCCCGGGATCGAATCCCATGTCGGGCTCCCGGTGCATGGAGCCTGCTTCTCCCTCTGCCTGTGTCTCTACCTCTCTCTCTCTCTGTAACTATCATAAATAAATAAAAATTTTAAAAAAATTGAAAAGAATCGAATCAGAAAGAATCGAATTGGAACAAATCGAAACAAATTGAAAAGAATCAAATTGAATCAATAAGAACCGATACGAATCAAATCGAATCGAAAAGATTCGAATCGAATTGAATCGAATTGAAGAATCTAATCTAATCGAATAGAATAGAATCGAATGGAAAAGAATCGAATCGAATGTAATCGAATGGAAAAGAATCGAATCAATGCGAATCAAATCGAAAATGATCGAAACTAAAGAATCGAATCGAATCGAAAAGAATCGAATCGAACCAAAAAGAATAGAATCGAACCGAAAGGAATCGAATAGAATCGGATCGAATCGAAAAGAATCGAATCGACTCGAATAGAATAGCAACAGATTAAATCGAATCGAAAAGAGTATAGTCGAATTGTATAGAAAAGAATCGAGTAGAATCTAATCTAATCGTAAAGAATTGAATCAAGAGAGTCGAATCGAATCAAATCGATAAGAATCTAATCGAATCAAAAAGAATCGAATGGAACAGAATCGAATGGAATCGAAAAGAATTATACTGAATCGAATCAAAAAGAATCGGAACGAATCGTAAAGAATAGAAACAAATCAAATTGAATCGTATCGAATCGAGGAGAATTGAATCGAAATGGAACGGAATTGAATGGAAAAGAATCGAATCGATTTGAATCCAATAGAAAAAGATCGAATCGAAACAATCGAATCGAATCAAAAAGAATCAAATCAAATTGAAAAGAATCGAATTGAATCAAATTGAATAGGAAAGATTTGAATCGAATCGAATCGAAAAGAATCGAATTGAATCGAATCGAAAACAATAGAATCCAACAGAATAGAATGGAATCGGATCGAATCAAAAAGAGTAGAATTGAATTGATCGAATCGAAAAGAATCGAATCGAATCGAAAAGACTCGACTCAAATCGAATCGAAAAGAATTGAATCGAATTGAATTAAATAGAAAAGAATCGAAACGAATTGAAAAGAATCCAGTTGAATCGAATAGAATCGGATCGAATCGAATCGAGAAGAATCGAATCGAAAAGAATCGAATTGAATCAAATGGAATTGAAAAGAATGGAATCGAAAAGAATCTAATCGACTCAAAACAAATTGAAAAGATTTGAATCGAATCGAAAAGAATCGAATCGAAATGAATCAAATCAAAAAGAATCAAATCGAATCGAAAAGAATCATATCGAATCGAAAAGAGTAGAATTGAAAAATCGAATCCAAAAGAATAGAATCGAAAAAAGAATAAAAAAGAATCGAATCGATAAGTATCGAATCGAATTGAATCGAAAAGAATCGAAACGAATCGAAAAGAATTGAATCGAATAGAGTCGAATAGAATAGAATCGGATCGAATCGAATTGAGAAGAATCGAATCGAATCAAAAAGAATCTAATTGAATCGAATGGAATCGAAAAAATCGAATAGAAAGAATCCAATAGATAAGAATCGAATCGACTCGTAAAAAATCGAACTGAATCGAATCGAAAAGAAAAGAATCGAATAGAATCGAAAAGAATCGAATCGACTCAAAACGAATCGAAAAGATTCAAATCGAATCGAAAAGAATCGAATCGAAAAGAATTGAATCGAATAGAAAAGAATCGAATCGAATCGAAAAGAATCAGATCGAATTGAATCGAAAAGAATCGAATTGAAAAGAATCAAATCGAATCAAATCGGATCGAATCGAATTGAAAAGAGTAGAATCGAAAAAATTGAATCGAAAAGAATCACATCTAAACGAAAAAAAGAATCGAATAGAATCAAATCGAAAAGTATCGAATCAAAATGAATCGAAAAGAATCGAATCAAATCGAAAAGAATCGAATCGAATGGAATTGAAAAGAATCGAATCGATAAGAATCGAACGAGTCGAAAAAATCGAATTGAATCGAATCAAATCGAAAAGAATTGAATCGAATCGGATCGAATTGATTCGAAAAGAGTAGAATCGAAGAAATCGAATTGAAAAGAATCGAATCGAATAAAAAAACGAATCGAATAGAATCAAATCGAAAAGCATCGAATCGAAAAGAATTGAAGAGAATCAAATCGAAAAAAATCGAATCAATTCGAAACAAATCAAAAAGGATGTAATCGAAAGAATCGAATGGAATTGAAAAGAATCGAATTGAATAGAAAAGAATCTAATCGGGATCCCTGGGTGGCGCAGCGGTTTGGCGCCTGCCTTTGGCCCAGGGCGGGATCCTGGAGACCCAGGATCGAATCCCACGTCGGGCTCCCGGTGCATGGAGCCTGCTTCTCCCTCTGCCTCTCTCTCTCTCTCTCTTTCTTTCTGTGACTATCATAAATAAAAAAATTTAAAAAAGAAAAGAATCGAATCTAATTGAATCGTAAAGAATAGAATAGAATCGAAAAGAATAGAATAGAATCAAAAATAATCGAGTTGAATCCAAAAGAAACGAATCGAATCGAATGGAAAAGAATCAAATCAAAATGAATCAAATCGAAAAGAATCGAAGGGAATTGAAAAGAATCGAATCAAATCAAAAAGAATCGAATTGAATCCAATCGAATCAAAACATATCAAATGGAATCGAATCAAAAAGAATGGAATTAATCGAATCGAAAAGAATCGAAAAGAAACAAATCGAATCGAATCGAAGTGAAAATAATCGAATCGAATCAAATCAAATCGAAAAGAATCGAATCGAATCGAAATGAATAGAATCGAATCGAAAAAAAAGAAAATAATCGAATTGAATAGAATTGAATCAAAAAGAATCGAATAGAAAATAATCGAATCGAATAGAATTGAATCAAAAAGAATCAAATCGAAAGGAATCGAAAAGAAGCGAATAGAATCTAATCGAAGAGTTGAATCGAATCGAATCGAAGCGAAAAGAATCGAAACGAATCGAAAGAATAGAATAGAATTGAATTGAAAAGAATTGAATTGAAGCGAATTGAATCAAATCAAAAATAATCACATCGTATCGAATAGAATCGAATTGAATCAAATCGAAACAAATCGAATCGGATCAAATCGAAAAGAATCGAATCGAAATGAATCGAATCGAATCAAATTGATAAGAATCTAATCTAATCGAAAAGATTCGAATAGAATCAAATCGAATCGAAAAGAATAGAATAGAATCAAATCGAATCGAAAAGAATAGAATAGAATAGAATAGAAAAGAATCGAATCGAATCGAAACTAATTGAATCGAAATAAATCGAATTAAATCGAATAGAAACGAATCGAAAAGCATCGAATCGAGTCGAATTGAATAGAAAAGAATCGAATCGATTCAAATCGAAAGGAATCGAATCGAATCAATAAGAATCGAATCGAAAAGAATCAAATTGAATTGAATCAAATCGAATCGAAACGAAAAGAATCGAATCGAATAAAAAAGAATCAAATTGAATCGAATTGAATCGAAGAGAATCAAATCGAATCGAAAACAATAGAATCGAATCAAATCGAAACGAATCGAATCGAACCGAATCGAAAGAATCTAATCAAATCATATCGAGAAGAATCGAATCGAATCGAAAAGAATCGAATCAATTCAAAAAGAATCTAATCGAATCAAACGCATTGAAAAGAATTGAATTGAATCGAATAAAAAAGAATCGAATCGAATTGAAAGAATCAAATTGAATTGAAAAGAATGGAATCGAATTGAAACGAATTGAATCAAATCTAATCAAAAGAATCGAATTGAATCGAATCGTAAAGAATGGAATCGAAGACTCAAATCGAATTGAATCGAATCATTTAGAATTGAATTGAATCAAAAAGAATCGAAAGGAATAGAATCAAAAAGAATCGTATTGAATCGAATAGAATACCCCGTGAGGCCCCAAGAGGAATAGCCCCAGTGGTTACGGCAGCTCTGGAAGCCTGGATTCAGCCTCCACAGGAACTACGGGGCTCTCCGTCTGCAGGGCCTGGAGGTTCCGGGGCGGGGCCGCTGATCTGCTCAGCTCGGGGCAGGAGCGTCCTTGCTGTCCTGGGCCCTCCCGGCCTCTGCCTGTCCCGGGGGAGGCCGGATCCTGGGCTGTGTCCTGGCGCCCTGTGCTCCGGGGCCTGAGCTGTGGGATTCGCCTCCCGGTTGCGCAGCCGCCGCTCTGCGGAGCCGCTCGAGCCCCACCGAGCTGCTCCCGGCCGCGCAGCCCCCTCCGGGCTGAGCCTCTTCCTCTGCGGGAGCCGCCGACGCCGCCGAGCTACTCCCGGAGCCGCGCAGCCCCCTCCGCGGAGCCGCCGCCCGAGCCCCTCCGAGCTGCTCCGGGCCCCGCCGTGCGCGCTGCAGCCCTTAGGGAGCTCGGCGCACTCTCCTGCGCGCGCAGGTGTCTGTTAGTGTCCCAGGGATCCCGAGGGCATCCCCACCCTCCTGGGTCCTGCTCTAACTCCCTGCGGGCTCCTTTCCGCCCGGGAAGGTTGGTGCAGCTCCTGCTTCTCCGGGCGGGGCTCTCCTGTCCTGGGGACACTCGCCCCGGCCTCAGCCCGGCTCCTCGCAGGGCCCCTCCCCCTTGGAGGCCTTTTGTTTCTTTTTTTCTTTTTCTCCGTCTTCCTACCTTGATAGAAGCGCGGACTCTTCTCACTGTAGCGTTCCAGCTGGTCTCTCTTTACATCTCAGGCCGAATTCGTAGATTTTCAGGATGATTTGAAGGTTATCTAGGTAATTTCTTGGGGACAGGTGATTTGGGGACCCTACTCTTCTGCCATCTTGCCCCTCCTCTCTCTGAATCGAATAGAATAGAAAAGAATCGAATCTAATTGAATCGAAATGAGTCAAACTAAATCGAATAGAATCAAATCGAGTCGAATCGAATGGAAAAAAATTGAATCGATTCAAATCGAAAGGAATCGAATCGAATCAGATAGAATCGAATCGAAAGAATCGAATCGAATCGATAAGAACTGATAGGAATCGAATCGAATCAAAAAGATTCGAATCGAATTAAATCGAATTGAAGAATCTAATCTAATCGAATCAAATAGAATCGAATCGAAAAGAAGCGAATCGAAAAGAATCGAATTGAATCGAATCGAAACGAATCAAATCGAATCGAATCGAAAACAATTGAATCGAATCGAATTGAAAAGAATCGAATCGAATCGAAAAGAATCTAATCAAATCGAACGCATTGAAAAGAATTGAATTGAATCGACATGAATCAAAATGAATTGAACCGAAAAGAATCATAAAGAATTGAATTGAAAAGAGTTGAATCGAATAGAATCTAATTGAATCGAATCGTAAAGAATCAAACTGAAAGGAATCGCATCGAATCAATAAGAATTGAACTGAATCGAAAAGAATCGAATGGAATAGAAGCGAATGGAATCGAAAAGAATTGAATCGAAAAGAATCGTATTGAATCAAAAAGAATCGAATCGAATCAAAAGAATCAATTTGAAACAAATCGAATTGAATTGAAAAGAATCGAATCAAATAGAATAGAATCGGATCGAATCGAATCGAGAAGAATCGAATTGAATCGAAAAGAATCAAATCGAATCGAAAAGAATTGAATTAAATCCAAAGAATCGAATGGAATTGAATAGAATCGAATCTAATCGAAATGAATCAAATGGAATCGAATCGAATCGAAAAGAATTGAGTAGAATCCAAAAGAAACGAATCGAACCGAATGGAAAAGAAATCAAATCGAAGGGAATCGAAAAGAATTGAATCGAATCGAAAAGAATCGAATTGAATCGAATCGAATCGAAATGAATCGAATTGAATCAAATTGAATTGAAATGAATCGAATCAAATCTAATCGAAAAAAATTGAAACAAATCGAATTGACCCGAAAAGAATCAAATTGAATAAAATGAATCGAAATGAATCGAATCGAAAAGAATCGAATCGAATCGAAAAGAATCGAATCGAATCGAAAAGAATCAAATGGAATTGAATCAAAAAGAATCAGATCAAATCGAATCGAAAAGAGTAGAATTGAAAAACTCGAATCGAAAAGAATCTAATTGAATCGAAAAAATCGAATCAAATAGAATCAAATTGAATCGAAAAGAATCGAGTCGAACAGAATAGAATAGAATTGGATCGAATCGAAACGAAAAGAGTAGAATCGAATCAAATCGAAAAGAATCGACTCGAATCGAATCGAAAAGAACAAATCAAATAGAGTCTAATCAAAAAGTATTGAATCGAATCGAATCGAAAAGAATCAAATCGAATCCAAAGAATCGAATGGAATCGAAAAGAATCGAATCAAATCAAATCGAAAAGAATCAAATAGAATCGAATTGAATCGAAAAGAATCGAATCGAAAAGAATAGAATAGAATCAGATTGAATCGAAACGAAGAGTAGAATCGAATCTAATCGAAAAGAATCGACTCAAATCGAATCGAAAAGAATGAATAGAATAGAATCAGATCGGATCGAATTGAGACGAATCGAATTGAATTGAATCGAATTGAAAAGAATCGAATCGAAAAGAATCGAATCGAATCCAAAGAATCAAATGGAATAAAAAAGAATCGAATCGAATCGAAACAAATCAAATGGAATCGAATCGAATCGAAAAGAATCAAATGGAAATGAAAAGAATCGAATCGAATCGAATCAAATCGAAGAGTCGAATCGAATCGAATTGAAGTGAAAAGAATAGAAACAAATCAAATCAAAAGATTAGAATCGGAGAGGAGGGGCAAGATGGCGGAAGAGTAGGGTCCCCAAATCACCTGTCCCCAACAATTCAATTCAATTCTTTACTATTCAATTCGATTCGATTCTTTTCTATTCGATTCGATTCAATTCGATCTATTCCGTTACATTCTTTTCTATTCTCTTCTATTTGATTCGATTCTTTTTTATTCTATTTGATTCGATTCAAATCGATTCGATTCGATTTCTTTCTGTTCTTTTGGATTTGATTCTTCTCTTTGTTATTCGATTCGATTTGATTCGTTTCTATTCTAATCTATTCTATTCTATTCCATTCGATTCGATTCTTATCTATTCTATTTGATTCAATTCGATTAGATCCTTTTCTATTCGATTCAATTAGATTTCTTTCTATTCGATTCGTTTCGATTCTTTTCTATTCTATTCGATTCGATTTGATTCGATTCTTTTCTTCTACTCTATTCTATTCTATTGGATTCGATTCTTTTCTATTCTGTTCTATTCGATTCGATTTGAACCGATTCTTTTCTATTCGATTTGTTTCAATTCGATTCGATTCGACTCTTTTCTATTTGATCCGATTCTATCCGATTCGATTATTTTTTATTCTATTCGATTCGATTCAATTAGATTTTTTTCTTTTCGATTGATTGGATTCGATTCTTTTCTATTCTACTCTATTTTATTCTATTGGATTCAATTCTTTTCTGTTCTGATCGATTAGATTCGATTCGATTCTTCTCTATTCAATTCGATTCGATTCTTTTCTATACTACTCTATCCTGTTCTATTGGATTTGATTCTCTTCTATTCTGATCGATTCGATTGTTCTCTATTCGATTCAGTTCGATTCGATTCTTTTTATTCTACTCTATTCCATTCAATTTGATTCGATTCAATTCTTTTCCATCGATTCGATTCGATTCTTATCTATTCTATTTGATTCAATTTGATTCGATTTGTTTTTTTCTATTCTACTCTATTCTATTCAATTGGATTCTTTTCTATTCTGATCGATTCGATTCGATTCTTCTCTATTCGATTCGATTTGATTCTTTTCTATTCTACTCTATTCTATTTGATTCGTTTCAGTTCTTTTTTATTTGAGTCGATTCGATTCTTTTCGATTCGATTCTTATCTATTCCATTCGATTTGATTCGATTCTTTTCTATTTGATTTGATTCGATTCTTCTCTATTTGATTCGATTCGATTTGATTCTTATCTATTCTATTTGATTCGATTTGATTACTTTCTTTTCTATTTGATTTGATTCGTTTATTTTCTATTCAATTCGATTCGCTTTTCTATTCAATTCGATTCTATTCATTTCGATTATTTCTAATCAATTCTATTCCATTCGATTCGATTCTTTTCGATTCATTTCGATTCGATTCGAATCTTTTCTATTCAATTCGATTTGAAAAATTTCGATTTGATTCGATTCCATTCTTTCTATTCTATTCGATTCGATTATTTTCTATTGTATTGTATTCTATTCTATTTGATTCAATTCTTTTCTATTCGATTCGATTCAATTTCTTTCTATTCTCTTCGATTCTTTTCTATTCATTTCGATTCGATTCGATTCTTTTCTATTTGATTCAATTCGATTCAACTCATTTCGTTCGATTCGTTTCTATTCTATTCGATTCGATTCTTTTCTCTTCGAATCGATTAGTTTCGATTCGATTCGATTATTTTTGATTCGACTCGATTCAATTCGATTCGATTCTTTTCTGTTCTATTCCATTCGATTCAATTCAAATCAATTCTTTTCTATTCAATTCTATTCAATTCGATTATTTCTTATCAATTCTATTCCATTCGATTCGATTCTTTTCTAATTCGTTTTGATTCGATTCGAATCTTTTCTATTCTATTTGATTCGAATCAATTCGATTCTTTTCTATTCTATTCGATTCTTTTCTATTGTATTGTATTCTATTCTATTCGATTCAATTCTTTTCTATTCAATTCGATTTGATTTCTTTCTATTCGATTCGTTTTGATTCTTTTCTATTCGATTCGATTCTACTCGATTCGATTCTTTTCTATTCTATTCAATTCCATTCGATTTCTTTACCATTCAATTCAATTTGATTCGATTTGATTCTTTTCTATTCGATTCGATTCAAATCGATTCAATTCAATTCTATTCTATTTTATTCTTTTTTTATTCTATTCGATTCGATTCGATTCTTTTCTATCTATTCGATTAGATTCTTTTCTATGCTACTCTCTTCTATTCTATTGGATTCGATTCTTTTCTATTCTGATGGATTCGATTCGATTCAGTTGTTCTCTATTCGATTCAATTCTATTTGATTCTTTTTATTCTACTCTACTACATTCGATTAGATTCGATTCTTTTCTATTCTACTCTATTCTATTTTATTCAATTCGATTCTTTTCTATTCTATCTATTGGATTCAAATATTTTCTATTTGAAATGGTTGGATTCGGTTGGATTTGATTCGATTCTTTTCTATTCTACTCTATTCTATGCGATTCTATTTGATTCGATTTGATTCTTTTCTATTCTATTTGATTCCATTCAATTCGATTCATTTCTTTTCTATTCGATTCGATTTAATTCGATTCAAATCTTTTCTCTTCGATTCAATTCATTTCCATTCAGTTCGATTCGATTCTTTTCTTTTCAATTCGATTTGTTTCGGTTTTTTCTGTTCAATTCGATTCGATATCTTTCTATTTGATTTGATTCTTTTGTATTCTATTCTATTCTATTTTATTCGATTAGAATCAATTCGATTCGATTCTTTTCTATTCTATTTGAACGATTTGATTCGAATCTTTTCTATTCTATTGTATTCTATTCTATTCCATTCGATTCTTTTCTGTTCGAATCGATACGATTCGATTCTTGATTCTTTTCCCCCTAACCCTAACCCCTAACCGTTACCCAGCCCCAAACCCTAACCCCTAACCCTTAACCCTAACCCCTAACTGTAACTCCTAACCCTAACCCCTAACCCCCACCCCGTAACCCTAACCCCTAAGCCCTATCCCTAACCCCAACCCTAACCCCTAACCGTAACCCCATACCCTAACCCTAAACCCATACCGTAACCCTGACCCTGACACTATCCCTGACCCTAACCCTGTACCCTAACCCTAACCCGGACCCTGACCCTCACCTGACCCTGACCCTGACCCTGACCCTAACCCAGACCCTGACCCTGACCGACCTAACCCTGGCCCTAACCCTGACCCTCACCCTAACCCTGACCCTAACTTTACCGTAACCCTAACCCTGTCCCTGACCCTAACCCTGACCCTAACCCCTGACCCTGAACTGAACCCCTAATCCTAACTCTCACACCTACACCCTAACCCTAACCCCTAATCCCACTCATAACCCTAACCCTAACCGTAACCCTAACCCTGACCCTGACCCTAAACCTGACCCTAATCTAACCCTCACCCTAACCCTTACCCTACCCTGACCCTGACCCTAACCCTGGCCCTGCCCCTAATCCTAACCCTGATCCTAACACGAACCCTAACCCTAACCCTCTAATCCTTTTTTTTAATTTGTATTTATTTATGATAGTCACAGAGAGAGAGAGAGTGAGGCAGAGACACAGGCAGAGGGAGAAGCAGGCTCCATGCACCGGGAGCCTGATGTGGGATTCGATCCTGAGTCTCCAGGATCGCGCCCTGGGCCAAAGGCAGGCACTAAACCGCTGCGCCACCCAGGGATCCCCTAACCCTCTAATCCTAACCCTAACCCTAACCACATCCTCCAGAAGACTCCCCGTGGGTCCTGAGGATGCCGGGCCCCTGTCAGCGTGGACGTGGCCCCACATGGTCTGGATGCCTCCCCACGTGTTCCTGAGGAGCTGGGCCCCTGTCAGCATGGATGCGACCCCCACATGGCTGTTTCCTGTCTGTTGACTACAGTAGGACTTCCAGCGCTGAGAGGGGACCCCCATGGCTTGTTCCTGCTCTTAGGGGAGACGATTTCAGGTTGTCACTCTTGAGGATGACATCAGCTGTGGGCCTTCCTACACGGCCTTTCCTCTGTTGATAGACATTTCCTCAAAACCCACTATGCTTTTTATGTTGTATTCTGTCAAATGCTTTTTCTGCAACTCTTGAGGAGATCGTATGCGTTTTGTTCTCTTTTTTTTTTTTAAAGAGTTTATATTTATATTCTTGAGAGACACAGAGAGACAGAGAGAGAGAGGCAGAGACCCAGGCAGAAGGAGAAGAAGGCTCCATGCAGGGAGCCTGATGTGGGACTCGATCCCGGGACTCCAGGATGACGCCCTGGGCCGAAGGCAGGCGCTGAAGCGCTGAGCCCCCCGGGCCGCCCCACGTCCTTTCTCTGGTTAATGGGATGGATCGTGCTGACTGATCAGAGGGGCCGCGGGGGGCAGGTGGGCAACGTGGATGAACAATAGGGAAAGCTACAAGCATCTGGTTCTAAATAAAGAAATCCCAGAAATTTAGAAAGTACAGCCTGGCAATAGAGTCAGTACTGTTGGGACGATTCTGTACGGCGACAGACGGTGACGCCGCTTCTCGTGGGGGAGCTGAGTGAGGCACAGAATTGTCAAGTCACTAGTTGTAGCCCTGAAACTACTGTCACGTTGTGTGTCGACTGTACTTCAATAGATACCAAGGAAAAGGGGTTTCTGGTAGGACTCCCGGTGGGTCCGTGAAAGGCATTTACACGGTCGTTACGCACACGAAGGCACCTCTGCAGAGGGGATCAAGAGGCTCACATGTCATCATGTTAATTTTTAGAAGATTTACTTGAGAGAGGGTGCAGTGGGGAGGGGCGGAGGGAGAGGGGGAACCTGGAGTGGACTCCTCACCCACCGGAGCCCGAGCCCCACCCGAGGCTCCACGCCACAACCTCGAGATCCTGACTTGAGCCAAACTCAAGAGTCGACGTGGAACCTACGGAACCACTCAGGAGCCCCTCAAATGTTCCTAACTGCAACCCCATGATGTGAACCCTGGGGGGCGGGGGGCATCTGTGACCCCCAGTCTGCCTTGAAGGGCGGGAGGCCTGCAGGGCCCGAGAATGGGAACTGAGGATGTGGGAGGGTGCCTGCATCCCCTTCCCGCCCATGGGGACAGGACCCTCCCCCGGGACCCTCAGCCTTCAGGGTGAAGGGCTGAGTGCTGATTGGACCCCGCCTGCCCACAGTGATGATGCGGGACCCCACCGTGGGCGGAACTGTGGTGCCCCCGGGTTCCACCGCTGCCTGGTGCCCACTCTGCGTCCACAGACCGTCGGAGGCACTCGTGCTCCGGATCTGGCTCGCAGTGACCCGACTCTCCTGCTCTCCCCAGTAGCCCAGGACTCGTCTCTCCTCAGTACCCCAACCCTCCCACTCTCCCCAGTACCCCGGTGCATAAAGAGGAGGCGCTCACACAGCGACAGGTCACAGGTGAGTGGCAGCTGATCCTTGCTCCCCGTGGGCCACAGTGGGGCCTGTGGGTCTGGGTGGGGGCACAGGCCTCCTGGGCTGGTGTCCACAACACCCCAACCCCCCATGCGATGACCGTGAGCAGCTCCTACAGCCCTTCTACAGCCCCATGGGGTGAGAGCGGCCACCCTCCGTCCAGGGAAGGAGGCTGCAGTCGGAACTCAGGAAGCTCCCCCGGGAACCCCACTCCCCTGTAAGCCCTGTGTTGTGCAGGCACCCAAGTCATGACCTTTCCAGCCTGTCCTAGATGCATGGACCCCAACAGGGGTGACTGACACCCCCCCATCCTGCCCTGTGCCCGCTGGGTCCCCCTGGCCCGTGAGCAGGCTTACTCTTCACACACTGGAACATGGAGTCCTTCATGCTCCCCCAGGCCCCCCTCAGGCTATTCACACATTGCTGCCCTCAGGGTGGGGAGTTTGGTCGCACTCTTGCTGGCATCAGGTTTTAATTTTGATGAAGTCCAGTCCGTCGCTTTCTCCCCTTGGTCGTGTGCTTGTGGAATCTAAGAGAAACCTTCGATCCCCGCCCCACCCCAAGCCCACAGGGACACTCGCTGGCCGGCCCACCCACCACCATCTCTGCACCGGCCCCGGGCTGGGAGATGTCACCCCGAGCATCAGGTGTGCAGTTCCCCAGAGCCCCTGGGTCCCCCGCCCATGTGCTCCTGATACCGGGGTGGGAGCGCTCTGTGACCCCAGTGTGATGGCGTGTCCTGGGACAGTGGCTGGGAAGGTGGACTGTAGGTAGGTGAGGGACAGACAGGCAGCGAGGGCCCGTGTGTGATGCCTGTGCCCCCCAGGGCTACGGGGTTGTCTCCGGCTCCGGTCAGACAGAGGGGCACGTACTTGCCCACGGGGAGCACCCAGATGCATGTGTCCTTGGAAGGTTCTCACGCGCCATCATTCTTGGATGTGTTTGGATTGCAGCACGATGCAGGAGGACCCGGAGACCCTGCTGGCCTTGCGAAGGGCCAATATCGTGGTCCAGTACCATCGGGTAAGGCCCAGAAGGGACCATAGACACTACACACCCATGACAGGGGGGACTATACCTGCAAGAGCAGGTGAGGCTCAAGAGGGGATCAGAGCCAAGGATGAGCCAGGTCAGCCCAGACAAGGACCATAGTCACCAGGAACAAGTGAGACCCTGGGGATGGTCCCGGTGTCAGTAGCAACTAAGGGTCCATCCTGGATCCTAGTCATTGGTAGCTGAGGAGCCCAGTCACCAGGTACAGGTGAGGCCCGGGTGGGGACCAGAGTCACCAGGTTCAGGTGAGGCCAAGGTGGGGACCACAGTCGCAGATCCACATGAGGCTCAGGTGGAGACCAGAGTCACGTAGGTGAAGCCCAGTTGGGGACTAGAGTCACCAGGTCTGGGTGAGGCCCAATTGGGGACCAGAGTCACCAGGTCCGGGTGAGGGCCAGGTAGGGATCAGAGTCACCAGGTCAAGTGAGGCCCAGGTGGGGACCACAGTCACCAGGTCAGGTGAGGCCCAGGTAGGAACCAGTCACCAGGTCCAGGTGAAGCCCAGTGGGGGACCACAGTCACCGGGTCCAGGTGAGGCTACGGTGGGGATCACAGTCACCAGTTCCAGGTGAGGTCCAGGTGGGGACCAGAGTCACCAGCTACAGGTAGGTCCATCTGTGAACCACAGTGTACTGGGTCCAGATGAGGCCCAGGTGGGGACCACAGTCACCAGGTCAGGGGAGCCCAGGTAGGGCCCATGGTCACCAGGTCCAGGTGAGGCCCAGGCGGGGCACCACAGTCACCAGGTCCAGGTGAGAGCCAGGTGGAGACCAGAGTCACCAGGTCCAGGTGAGGCCAAGGTGGGGACTATAGTCACCAGGTCCAGGTGAGGCCCAGGTGGGGACCAGCGTAACCGGTTCCAGGTGAGGCCCATGTGGGGACCACTGTCACCAGGTCCGGCTGAGGCCCAGGTAGGGATCAGAGACACCAGGTCCAGGTGAGGCCCAGGTGAGGACCACAGTCACCAGGTCAGGTGAGACCCAGGTAGGGATCAGAGACACCAGGTCAGGTGAGACCCAGGTAGGGATCAGAGACACCAGGTCCAGCTGAGGCCCAGGTGGGGACCACAGTCATCAGGTCCGGGTGAGGCCCAGGTAGGGATCAGAGACACCAGGTCCAGCTGAGGCCCAGGTGGGGACCACAGTCACCAGGTCCGGGTGAGACCCAGGTAGGGATCAGAGACACCAGGTCCGGGTGAGGCCTAGGTGGGGATCAGAG
Source organism: Nyctereutes procyonoides (assembly GCF_905146905.1). Taxonomy (NCBI): domain Eukaryota; kingdom Metazoa; phylum Chordata; class Mammalia; order Carnivora; family Canidae; genus Nyctereutes; species Nyctereutes procyonoides. Next base: position 16,628,568 of record NW_026575021.1, on the reverse strand, counting down.
TCACCAGGTCCGGGTGAAGCCCAGTGGGGGACCACAGTCACCGGGTCCAGGTGAGGCCCAGGTGGGGACCATAGTCACCAGGTCAGGTCAGACCCAGGTGGGGATCGTCACTGATAGATAGAAGCAGGTGAGGCTGTCAGGCTGCGCCCACCAGGCAGACAGGCCCTTCCTCTGTTGCCCGGCCAATCTCAGAGGGTCGGCGCTCCCTCAGGATTCAGGGGAGGGAGGAGCCCTTCTGCTCCCTCCTGTCCCCATTTCCCTGCTCTGACTGGTCCCCACCACGGAGCCCCCTCTGTTGCAGGTGCACCAAGCAGGGTCTCCGCAGGACCTGTCACTGTGCAAGGTCACCGACCACCAGGGCTTTCTTCAGTGAGTCCCCTGGACACCCCTCATCCATTTCAGGGCGGGTGGCATTTGCAGGAACACCCCTCTGGAGGCTGACCCCCCCCCAGGTCGGGACCTCGTCCCCTGGAGCCCTCCAAGGGCCATCTCTGAACTGGGCTGCAGCTGAGACACCCCAGAGGACGACCTGGGGCGTGGGCAGGAAGGGAGCTGGGCCTGGAGGAGGCCCCTGGACACTCAGAGGAGGGGCCCCCATGCCTACTTCGGGCAGGCCCAGGTGTCTGCCTCCTGCATCCGCGGGGGGGGGGTGTCCAGTCCCTTCAGCAGGGGCTCCCGCCTGTGAGGGGCGCTGGGGCCGGGGCGTGCTCTCCATAGGGGGACGGCCTGGTCTGGGGCGAGTTCACAGGGGTGCTCTCACCCACACCCCCCAGCCAGGGCCCCCACAGTCCCGAAGGCTTCTGCGGGGCTGCAGGTAGATGCCGGGGACCAGGCCAGCGCAGGGAGGGGGGGGGGCGCAGAAGGAGGGCCCCGACCAGGCAGGAGGAAGGAAGAGGAGGAGGGGGCTGCCCTGGGGGGGAACGAGGGAGGGGACAGCCCAGTGGCCTAGGTTGCAGGGGACGAGGCTGATGGGTCAACAGCCCCACGAGAACCTGACGGATGCTGGAGACCCCAGGTGGGGCCCCCTCAGCCCTGCTCACGGCCCAGTGGCTGCTGGGATGGCTCAGGGGTGGTCGTGCTCAGGGGCTCCGACAGGACAGGAGGTGAAATGGGCAGGGTGGCAGAGGGGACAGCAGAGAGGGGAGTCCGGGCACAGCAGGGGGACGGCCAGGGGGCAGGGGGAGGCCGGCTGGACGCTGGGCAGTCAGGCCCTGGGGAGGCGGGGGGACCTCAGTGGGACGGTCACGGGGCACCCGGGCCACGCTGACAGCTCTCGGGCTGGTCCATCGAGGAGGGGGGCAGGTCACCTCTGGGGGCGCCGAGGGGTCCCCGCCCGGCCCACCACCGGCAAACACCCTTCTCAGACCCCCCAGACACCGCCCCCGCCCACCGGCAGCCCCTGCCCTCCCTGGAGGAGCCCTGCCCTCCCCAGGCCCCTGGGTGCAGATGGGGTGTGTGTGTGTGTGTGTGTGTCTGTGGGGCCAGAGCCTCAGGGCTCTGCGTCTCTTGCCTTCCAGGGACAAGGAGCTGCCCGGCCCCAGCCCCCACGAGGCCAAGGTGAGAGCCCGTCCTGGGCCCTGGGCAGGAGGTGGGGGGGGCTGGGGCCAGCTGTCTGCACCCCGTCCCCCAGGACATCCCCGGGCGTCTCCCCAGTCCCCCGTCCCAGCGCTGCACGGGCTGCCGGGAACGCACCCCAGACCCGGAGCCGTGGTCCGCGGGGGGCCCTGCGCCTTCCTGGCTCCTCCGGGTCCCGCGGGGGACTGGACGTGGCCCGAGCACCCATCTCCCGCGGCTGGAGCTTCACCTGCGGCCCCCGCTTGTCCTCTTCCAGAAACTCCGCCAGGAGACCCGGCGTGCGGACAAATGGATAAAAATGCTCAAGCGATGGGACCACTACCTCCCCAGCGAGAAGGTGGGGCGCTGGGTGCCCCCGAGGGCTCTCCGTCCTGACAGGGCTGGGGCCTGCCCTCAGTGTCCTCCTGCCCCGTCCTCGGGGGAGCCCCCTGCCTGGGGAGAGTCTGCTGGGAGCCCGAGCCTCCCCAGGCCCCGGGACGGCGGTGGGGGAGCGTCAGGTCGGGGCCACGGTCCCTGCTCCTCGTGGGGGACGGGGCCCAGCTCCAGGGAGACCCAGCCTCTCTGCAGACACCCTGGAGCCGAAGCCGGAACCTTCTAGATGCCTCGTGGCCCCTGGGCTCCAAGGGGCTGCCCTGGGCCCCTCTCACCAGCACTGCCTTCCTCCCCGCAGCTGCGACGCCGGGTCTACAAAGGGGTCCCGCCCCAGGTGCGGGGACAGGTGTGGCTGCGATTGCTGAACGTCGACCAGGTTAAGGCCAGGAATGCCGGGAAATACCAGGTGGGACCCGTCCACTCCCCTGTGGACCCTCAGTCCCCTCCCTCCCCACCCTGGGCTGATCCTCCATGTCCCCTCCCTGTCCAGGGCTGACCCCCATGTCTCCTCTCCTCCCCTCCAGGCTGAACCCCCATGTCCCCTCCCCACCCGGGCTGACCCCCATGTCTCCTCCCCACACGGGCTGACCCCATGTCCCCTCCCCACCCGGGCTGACCCTCAGTCCCCTCCCCGCCCACGACAGCTGGGCACAGGCCCTCACGCAGGCCCCGCGGGCACAGTGGGCACTCCCGCCGTCCCCGGCCTCCCAGCGGAAGGGTGCAGGTTCCTGCAGGGCACACTCCCATGGCGGCCCCAGGGCTCCCTGCCCAGGACGGCAGCTGCTGATAGGTCGGGGTCTGTGTCCCTGACGCCGGCTCCTCCTCCCGGGGTCTCCCCGCAGGAAATGAAGGAGGCGGCCCTGGTCTCCTCCCAGCACATCGAGCAGATCGACCTGGACGTCAACCGCACGTTCCGCAGTCACACCATGTTCTGGGACCGCTACGGGGTCGGGTGAGGCTGCTGGGCCAGTGGGGTTTGGGGGCCCGGGAGAGGCCCGGGGGCTTCTGTGCCGGGGACACGGGGTCTCCGAGGCCGGGGGGAGCGACGGCAGCAAACAACACACTGCCACGTGGTAGGGTGCTGGGGATGACCCCCGTGCCCCCACCCCCAGGGTCTCGGGGATGGGGAGGCCCCAGGACGGGGCCTCCAGGGGTCACCGTCTGAGCTGAACCCCAAGGGGGTGAGGGGCGGCCCCGTGAAGAGCACGGGGCCGGGGTGGGGGCGTGGGGGGCAGGAAGGGGACCTGGGGGCCAGGGTGCATGGCCGTGGCTGGACCGGGACACATGGACCCGACGAGGGTTGGACAGGTCAGGGTGACACCCACCCTCGGTGCTTTATGCACTTCTGAATTCTGGGCATTTTAGACAATTTGCAGTTGGTGAGCACACAGAGCATGACGACCCCCAGATGCCGCCCCGGTCCAGGCAGGCCCTGCGCTGAGCACACGGGGCCCCAGGGGCAGGGGCAGGGGTCACGGCAAACCCCAGACTGGGGTCGCCTTTATCTGTAGACGTCTCTGTGTGCACCTTAGAGAAGGGGGTGCCCTGTGTCCGCAGCCCCCCACCCCATCCCCTCAACCACCGCCCCCACGCCATCCCCCTACATCACCCCCCACACTCTCCCCCACACCCCCAGACCCCCCACCCCTACACTATCGGTCCCGCCCCCACCCCCCCACACAAGGACGCGGTGCAGCTGCCCCCTGTGGGACATGCTCAGCCTCCCCGGCCACCTTGGGGTTCTCTGGACGGCCTGCTCCCGTCAGAAGCCCGGGTGTCCCGTAGAGTCCCCAGGGGCCGCGGGAAGGTGGGGAAGGCAGGGAGCCCCGACAGGGGGGTGCAGGTGGGTGGAGCAGAGGGTGCAGCTACCTCTGTGTGCAGCGGGCGGGGTGTGTGGGAGCCCGGGACCCCAGGGGTGACCTGCAGGGGCGCCAGGGGCGGGGCTGGGGAGCCGCCAGGCAAGGGTGGCTGGGCTTCCCGGGGGGGTCCGCTCGGACCGTCTCGCCACGAGAACTCGGTGCTCCTCCCTGCAGGGAACCTGCTGCCCCTGGGGCCCCCACGGCCCTCATAGCGCGGCCAGGTCAGGCTGACCTGTGACCCCCGGCCCAGGGGGAGCCGGCCTCCAGCAGCCCGGGCCCGGGGGCCGCGGAGCCGGGGTGCAGACTCAGGCCGCCGTGCGGGGGGCATCGGGCGGCTCCTGGCAGCGCTGAGGGGGGCCGCACCCCGTACCCCCGTGCTCAGATAGTGACCCCAGGGGTTCGCAGCCTGTATCGGGTCACACCTGCACGACGTTCCCTGCTCTCCTCACGGCGGCTCAGACCTGGAGCACCGAGATGCTCTAGGGCTCTCCAAAACTGATCACATCATGGGCCACAAATCAGCCCTCAATAGGTACAAGAAGATTGAGATCATACCTTGTACATTTTCAGACCACAACACTATGAAACTCGAAGTCAACAGCAAGAAAAAATTTGGACAGACCAAAAATACGTGGAGATTATGAACATCCTACTAGAGAATGAATGGAGCAACCAGGACATTTAAAGAAGATATTTAAAATAAATGAAAATGAAGACATGTTTCTCCAGACCTCTAGGATGTAGCAAAGGCAGTCCTAAGAGGGAAGTACATAGCAATACAGGCCTACCTCAAGAAACAAGAAGTCTCCAATACACAACCTAACCCTACACCTAAAGGAGCTGGAAAAGGAATAGCAAACAAAGCCTAAAGGTTACAGAAGAAGGGAAAAAATAAAGGTGAGGGCAGAAATAAACAATACAGAAACAACCAAACAGTAGATGGAATAACAAAACTAAGAGCTGGTTCTTCAAAATAATTAATAAAATGGATAAATCCCTAGCCAATCTTATCAAGAAGAGAAAGGACCCAAATACTTAAAATCACAGACAGAAGAAGAGAGATCACAATCACCATACCACAAAAAATGAACAACTATAAGAGAATACTATGAAAAATTATACGCCAACAATCTAGGAGACCTGGAAGAAATGGACAAATCCCTAGAAATGTACAAACTAGCAAAACTGAAATAGGAAGAAATAGAAAATGTGAACAGACCCATAACTAGCAATGAAATTGAATCAGCAATCAAAGCCCTCCCAACAAGGCACCTGGATGGCTCAGTGGTTGAGGGACTACCTTCGGCTCAGGGCATGAAACCAGGGTCCTGGGATCAAGTCCCACATCAGGCTCCCAGCAGGGAGCCTGCTTCTCCCTCTGTCTCTGCCTCAGTATCTGTGTCTCTCATGAATAAATAACTAAACCCCCCCCAAAAAAAAATACCTTTCCCAACAAATGGAAGGAGGTTCAGGACTGGATGGCTTCCCAGGGCAATTCCACCAGACATTTAAAGAATACCTATTCTCAAACTTTTCCAGAAAATAGAAACGGAAGGAAAACTTCCAAATTCATTCTATGAGGTCAGCATTACTTTGATCCCATTACCAAAGTCCCCACAAAAAAGAATTACAGACCAATATCCCTAATGAACATGGATGCAAAAATTCAGGTAAAATACTAGCAAATCAAATTCAGCAGTACATTAAAAGAATTATTCACCACGATCTAGTGAGATTTGTTCCTGGGTTGCGAGGGTGTTTCAATACGCACAAATCAATCAATGTCATACAGCACATTAATAAAAGAAAGAATAAGAACCATAGGATCTGTCAATAGATGCAGAAAAAGCATTCTACAAAATACAGCATTCTTTCATGGAAAAAACCTCTCAGCAAGGTAGGAATAGAAGGAACATACCTCAGCAACATAAAAGCCATATACCAAAAATCCACAGGCAATATCATGTTCAGTGGGGAAAAACGGAGAGTCTTTCCCCTATACTCAGAAAAGAGACAAAGATGTCCACTCTTAACCATTCCTATTTAATGTAGTCCTGGAAGTCTTGGCCTCAGTAATCAGACAACAAAAAGAAATAAAATGGATCCAAATTGGCAAGGAAAAAGTCGAACTTTCACTATTTGATACTCCATGTAGAAAACCCAAAAGAAAAATTGCTAGAAGTCAAACATGAATTTGGAAAAGTTGCAGGATATAAAATCAATGTGCAGAAACCTGTTGCATTTCTATGCAACAATAATGAGGCAGCAGAAAGAGAAATTGAGGACTCAGTCCCATTTATACGAGCACCAAAAACAATAAGATAGGTAGGATTCAGCCTAATGGCAGCCCCGCCCCGGTGGCACAGCAGTTTGGCGCCACCTGCAGCCCAGGGCGTGATCCTGGAGACCCTGGATCGAGTCCCATGTGGGGCTCCCTGCATGGAACCTGCTTCTCCCTCTGCCTGTGTCTCTGCCTCTCTCTTTCTCTGTCTCTATGAATAAATAAATAAAATCTTTTTAAAAAAAGGGTTCAGCCTAACCAAAGAGGTGAATGCCCTATACTGTAAATCCTATAAAACACTGATGAAAGAAGATGACACAAACAAAATAGAAAGGCACTTCATGCTTGGGGATTAAAACAAGTATTGTTAAGAAGGACTTACTACTCAAAGTGATCCACACATTTAATGTGATCTCTATCAACATAGCAGTATCATTTTTCACACAGCTGGGACAAATGATCTTAAAATTTGTATGGAACCATGAAATATAGAAAATAGCCAAAGCAGTGTTGAAAAAGAAAACCAAAGCTGGGGTTTCAGACTTCAAGTTCTATCACAGAGCTCTAGCGATCCAAGGAGTATGGTGCGGGCAAAAGAATGAAACAGGACCACTTTCTTACACCATATATATAAAAAATAAATTCAAAACTGATTAAAGACCTAAATGTGAGACCTGAAACCATAAAAAGAAGAAAAGATAGGCAGCAACATCTTTGACATTGGCCATTGGATCTTCTTTCTAGATATGCCTCTGAGGCGAGGGAAACAAAAACAAAAATCAACTACTGGGACTAAATCAAGATGAAAAGGTTCCGCACAGTGGAGGAAACGACCAAAGTCCTGGTTCCTCCACTTTCTAGCACATATCCCGTGTTTCACAGAGTAACATTTTCTCGAGAGAATCCCACCCTAAGGAGACGCTCCGCGTCTGAGGTGCAGCCCGGCGGGGGAGCAGGTTCCCACGGGCCGCCTAAACCAGTTCCTTGCTTCAGACTGAGCTGGCGACCCAGGGGCAGGTGGCCGGGCGCCTGTGACCCTACTCCCCTGGCAAGTCATCACCTAGCTCCAGGGCTGGCGAGGCTGGAGAGGATGCAGGGGGTGCCACTGCCTGCCCAGCGCACAGGAGCAGCCTGGGGGCCCCGGCGCCCGTCCACCCGCACCTGGGGGCCCCGGCGCCCGTCCTCCCGCACCTGGGGGCCCCGGCGCCCGTCCACCCGCACCTGGGGGCCCCGGCGCCCGTCCACCCGCACCTGGGGGCCCCGGCGCCCGTCCTCCCGCACCTGGGGGCCCCGGCGCCCGTCCTCCCGCACCTGGGGGCCCCGGCGCCCGTCCTCCCGCACCTGGGGGCCCCGGCGCCCGTCCACCCGCACCTGGGGGCCCCGGCGCCCGTCCTCCCACACCGCCCTACTGTACCTGCCGAGGATGGGGCTGGCGGCCCCCCTGCAAGCCTCACGGCCCCATCCAATCGCGTCTCTCATTTAGATCTCCGTCTCCCATTTGTAAAATTAGGCGGAGGCGGGTAGAAGAGGGGGAGCGTGCCTCCGATGCTTCCAGCCAGACCCCGCTTCGCCGCCGAGTCCCACCCAGGGAGGGGCGGGTGGGGGCGGGCGAGGCCCGTGTGCCAGGCGGCCTGCAGGTGGCAGCAGAGCAGCGCGGCAGCGGAGCGCCCGGAGGGGAGGGGGGAGGGGAGGGGAGGGGAGGGGGAGGGGAGGGGAGGGGAGGGGCTGGCAGGGAGGGCAGGGGATGGGTGTGGAGAGCTGGGGAGGGCAGGGGCGGGGCTGGCGGGCGGGGCTGCGCTGGGCTTGCAGCTCTGGGAGGGGTGGAGGGTGGACTCTCCTTAAGGAGGGGAGAGGTGTGCGCCCAGTGGCGGGGGTGGGAGGGGTGGGGGGCGCAGGGGGCTCGGCCTCCGGGGGGGCAGGGGGTCTCTGGAGGGGGCAGGAGCTCCGCTGAGCGGAGGGGTCCGGGCGGGCCGGGGGACACACGGTCCTGTGGCAGGTCCTCCCTCCCCGTGGCGGGGGATCCTGTGAGTGAGCCGGGGGGACTGAGCGGCGGGCTGCAGCTCTCACCCATCCCGGTTTTCCGCCACCTCCGTCTCCCACGACGTTTTTGGTTCTTTTTTTTTTTTTTTAATTTTATTTATTTGTTCATGAGAGAGAGAGAGAGAGAGAGAGAGAGAGAGAGAGGCAGAGACCGGGGAGAGGGAGAAGCAGGCTCCCTGCGGGGAGCCCGACGCGGGACTCGAACCCGGAACCCGGGGTCACGCCCCGGCGGAAGGCGGCGCTAACCGCTGAGCCACCCGGGAATCCGCATCTGGTTCGGACCCCGAGTGCCGCCCTGAGGACACCTCAGAGGATGACCCTTCAGACCCTGCAGCCCCTGCTTTGGCCTCTGGGACCCCCTGCAAGGCCGGCCTCCAGGCAGGTGCTGTGGGGGGGCACCGTCCCCCGGGACTGGGGCAGCGGCCCTCCCCTCCACCTCGGGGCCTCCTACAGGCTCCTTTCCTAAACGGATTCCTACAATCGCGTTCCGAGTGCACAGGTCCTTTTGCTTTTTGGATTTAAGGATATCGCTTTACTGAATTACTAATAGACAAGTCCCGTTAAGCAGTACTTAGCTGTCCAGCGTCGTCCTATTATTCTGTTCAGCTCCAAATTACCTCTCTCCCTTTATTGCATCCTCATGGGCATCCATCAATTGCAAAAAGAGCTCAAATCTCTCACTTCCATTTTTAGTTGATTCATTGGCATCCAAGTAATAGGATTTGTCTGGGGAACTCATTACTAAAGAATCGTCCCCTTAAATTTATTTTTATGGTTCGGTTCTCCTAGTAAATAATAGAAATCTCTATATCATTCACACTGGCTGCAAAAGGCTATGAATTTTGGTTCTAATTTAAAATCTAAGTTACAAATTTAGATTTATCTGAAGGAGATAAGTGAGAAATAAAATTGTTTTTACTGGAACTTTTCTCAGCTAGGAATCTCATGGTCACAAATATGTGTGTTAGCAAGAGAAAAATTATGCTTTAAATATATAAAATCTTAAGCTCATTTTTAGCGACAAGGTTGTCTGTTTATTTTCTTCTTTACTAGTGAAGCACATCTGATGTAGAGTAAAGCACTCCTGGGTTAGGTGTACAACTTGATGAGTTTTTAAGTATGTGTGAACCCATGCAAACACCACCCAGGTCAAAATATAGAAAGTTTCCATCACCCCAGAAATGAGGCTCCCTCATGCCTCCTTCCAGGATTATTCCATAACTAATAACCTGACCTCTATCACCACAGATTAGTTTTACCTGTTCCTTTTTTTTTTTTTTTTTTTTGAAAGACAACACCAGGATCCCTGAGTGGCTCAACATTTGGCGCCAGGGCGTGATCCTAGAGTCAGGATCGAGTCCCACATCGGGCTCCCTGCATGGAGCCTGTTTCTCCCTCTGCCTGTGTCTCTGCCTCTCTCTCTCTCTCTCTCTCTCTCTCTCTCTCTCTCTCTCTCATGAATAAAAAGAAAGAGCACCAGTGGTGGGGAGATGGAGAAGCAGCAAGCTCCCGGCTGAGCAGGGAGCCTGATGCAGGACTTGATCCCAGGGGCCCTGAGATCAGGACCTGAGCCCAAATGCCAAAGGCAGACACTTCACCTGCTGAGCCACCCAGGCGCCCCCGTTTTACCTGTTTTTGAAATATATGTAGGGGATCCCTCGGTGGCTCAGCGGTTTAGCACCTGCCTTTGGCCCAGGGCGCCATCCTGGAGACCCAGGATCAAGTCCCGCGTTGGGCTCCCGGCATGGAGCCTGCTTCTCCCTCCTCCTGTGTCTCTGCCTCTCTCTCTCTCTTTCTATGTCTATCATAAATAGATAAATAAATCTTAAAAAAATTTAAAAAAAGAAATACATGTGATTTGGCATATTTGGAATTCTATGTACGTGCCCTTTTCTGGCTGGCTGCTTTCACACAACAGGCATATAAGGGTTATCCATGTTATTATTGCTGCAGCTTGAAATATTTGTCCATTGTTTTCCCACTTAGGTCTACTGTAATGCCTTGTGGAGTCTCTTGGTTCTTTTTGATAGATAGATTGATATTTAAAATCTTGACATCAATGGAATTTAGGCAGTCTTTAGAAGACAAAACACGTAGGAATCCTAAATCAGCAGTCTTAAAGCAAGTTTCCTCCTCGTGATTGTTTTAGGGACCTTAAAACTGCATTGTGTCATCAGCTCAGGGACACTCGTCACATGGCAACACAAGGGAACGTGCACAATCTGAAGTGTCAAAGTGACTACATACAGCCAACACAGAGCACTTGCTATTCCTCAAAGGGCTTTATGTATATTACTGAATCCTTTTTTTTTTTTTTAAGATTTTATTTATTTATTTGGGGGAGGAGGAGGGAGGGGGACAAGCAGAGTCTACACTGAGCACAGAGCCCAACGGGGGTGGATCCCGGGACCCTGAGTTCATGACCTGAGCCAAAACCAAGAGTCAGATGCTCGGCCCACTGCGCCCCCAGGCGCCCCCCATCCCCGCAACACGCTCACTCCACAGCATGTAGCGTAATACTTCCTGTGGTTGGAGACTTTCCTTCTAATGAGTCTGGTCTAATGAGTCTGCTCTAATGAGCATTTTTCTGAGTAATTCAGATCTTATCAGTTTGTTTCAAAGAACACAACTAAGTCTCTCAAGTGGGAGATCTAGTATGAAATATGTTGCTTTCATGAATAAATTACAGGACTCTGGTTCTAAACTGTAACAACTTGCTGCTCTTGGGACTTTCGTACACAGGACTGTAAGCCCCACTGTCCGGGTCTTCAGTGAGAGGAGATGGGGTCAGTGATGGGCACAATTTATCATAAAAGCTCATCCTCCTTTCCCCGCTCATCCGGGAAGCTGGAGGCAAGCTTGTGGAGCCTAACTGGTGGAGACTGGAGGCCCCATACTGGTAGCATCGGAGTTTAAGAAAGATGGTTTCCCCTAGATTCAGAAGCTCCCAGTCACGGGAGCTATGGGGAGGGTGGGGGATAATGGAAAAGGGTCAGGGGATGAGGGGAGGGGGGAACAGGTGAGGGGATGAGGGGAGGATGGGGGGTGGGGGAACAGGTGATGGAGATGAGGGGAGGGCGGGGGTGGGGGAACAGGTGAGGGGATGAAGGAGGGCACGTGTGACGAGCACGAGGTAGAGCGTGTAAATGTGGAGTCACTGTATCGTACACCTGACACTAACACGACACTGCACGTCAGCTATACTAGAATTAACATAAAACAATAAAATAAGAAGGGACCTCGTCGAGCCCTCTTGTTTGACAGAAGGAGGAGCTGAGGCCAGGCCAAGCGAACGCAAGCAGACGGTGCCAGGAGCAGGACCGGAGCTCAGGGCTGAGCTGTGCGCCAGCTGCGCCGCCCCGCTAGCTGCTCTTCCTGGGGGCGGCCGGGGCCATCTGTCTTCCGTGGATCAGCTGTTCCCACGTAGCAGGGGGCAAGCAAAGCCTCCCGTCCTGGCAAAGCCTTGAGGTGCTGTGTGGGTTTCAGCCACATTCTATGGATCTCGAGTGTGTGTGACACTCACAGTGGCATCAGGGAAGAGGCTTGAGCGCCTGCCCAGAGGTAGCGGAAGGGTGTTTGGGGACAAGGAAAGCGGGGGCTGGAGAGGCTCCAGGGGGCTGGCCTGTGGCCGGGGGTGAGGGGCTGGGGGCGGGGGCACCCCCCACATCCGGGTGGGCTGGAGAGGCCACCTCCCCTCAGGCCTTCTCCTGGTTCTGAGCTTGTCTCTGCCCTTGCACACGCTAAAACCGTGTTCCCTGCAGGCGAGGAGCCAGCACAGAGCAGCAGCCCTTGAGGAAGGAAAGGCCGGCAGAGTGAGTGCAGCACTGACCCGCCAAAGACCAGGGTCCTCCCTGGGGCCCCTGAGGATCCTGGTGTCTGGCTGAGAAGACAGTGCCAAGACTTGGGAACGGAGGCCTGTGCTCCCGTGGTAGCCCTACCACCAAGCTGCTGTGTGACTGGGCGAGTCACTCACCCTCTCTGAACCGCTTTCCTCATCTGTAAATTGGGGAGACGGCCACCATCCTCTCTGGGCTTGGAGGAGGGTCATGTCCAAGCTCAGCTCCTTGTCACTGCCTACAGCCTCTTAGCTCCTCACCTGCCACGGAGCAGCTGGGGCTTGGGGCTCAGGATCCCCAGCCCCTAGACAGATAAAGGGATCCCGCAAGGCCCGGCCCCGCCCCGTTGGGCCTACAGACACTCTTAACATGACACCCCCGGAGCTAGTGGAGGCCAGTCCTTTCTTTGTAAGGTGCGGTTCCAGCGCCCCAGGCGGCTGAGCTCTGTATCGGAGGGGCCTGGAGGGCTTCCAGAAAGCGCAGTGCGCGGCCTGTACCCCAGAGCACCTACTCCCAATCTCTCCCTAGACCTGCCAGGACTGAGGCCTGTTGCCACACACAGTAACAGGCAGAGGGAACAGGCTTATTCCAGAGGGTGTGAGGAGAGCCGGGAGAGCGAGCTGGCCAGGGCTGCTGGGCTTTGGGCTGCAGGCCCGGGTGGGGAGGCTCCGGGGGAGGTGGAGCAGGTGGGGGGGAGGTGGGGACGCATGGCCCTGGGGTCTGCACAGCCAACAGAGAGCAGGCAGGGGAGGACAGCCAGGCCCAGAGGAGGCGGCATGGTGCCCATGCAGGCACCAGTTAAGAGTTAGGGGCAGACGGGGTTAGGCAGGGAAAGGTAAGGGGAACCCCCAGAGTCAGGCTCCTACCCATCCCAAGAAAACAGAGATAAGACAGTAAAAACAACCATAAGCCTAGCTCCCCAGCTCCAAGATGTCAGGGAGTCGCCCCTCTAATGGCTACTAAGCAACCCCAGATGTAGAGGAGTATTAGGGAGCAGAGACTAACCAGAGAGCAGGGAACACCTTGTTTGTGCTCAGGATATTCACAAAGAAACATGTGTTCCTTGTAAACATAGACATGATATTTACAAATCCCCCCTGATATTAACAGGAGATTTACCAAGTTCCCTGATTAGGTTCCTTAAAAAAACCATAAAAGCCCCAGTGGCAACCCTGTGGGGGGGCCGTCCCTTTTGAGAGCTCTTGCTGCCAGGCTGTGCTCACCCTCTGCCCCCCCACCCCCACCAGAGATTGATTCTTCTCTTCCATGAGGCAAGAACCAGGCCCTCCTGGATCAGTGCCCGGAGGGCCTGGCCATCCCCTCTCCCACCGCCTTTAGGCTCAGTCCGGCTTCGAGATGGTCCCTCCAGAGTCCGGCGGCAGCGTTGGCCTGGACCGTCCACACTGCAGAGCTCTGGGCCGGGGGTGCCCCGCAGTCCTGCCTGGATCCTCACGCTGAGGTCCGGCCTTCGGTGGTCTATGCGCTGAAGGTGCCTCTCCCCAGGGGGAAACAAAATAAAAAACAAAACTGTACACCACGGAACACAACATTTATACACTCACAGACAAAAACTGTCTTCCTTCTAAATTTCCCAATCGCCAAAGTCTGAATGAAACCTGTCAGCTGAACCCTGTCGCCCTTCCTGGCGGGGACGCTGGTTTTGCGGTCTCGGTGAGCCGGCCTCGGTTCTCCCACTTCCCGGGTCACACAGCCCTGCGGACCTTCGGGCCCCAAGCCCCCCGGGACCCCCTGCATGTGCCAGGGTGGGGAAGCCCGTGCGAGTGTCCGGCACTCCTCCTGGAGCACCTCGGATTCCTGCGCAGAGGGTAGGAGGACTGGTCCTCCCAGAGGGGCTCCCCAGCCTGGCCGCCAGCTGAGCGCAGCCCCCCCAGCCCCTCCCCAGCTGCGCTCTGTGGAGGGCAAGCCCTGGAGCTCGGGACGCATCAAACGGGCTTCCTGGCCCAGGGGGGTGTGGGCTGCTAAAGCCCGAGCGCCTTGTGGCAGCGGGGGCAGGAACCAGGTTCCTGGCACAGACCCCGTCAGGGGCACTACAGAGCCTCCTGCCACGCTGGTGCCGAGGATCTGACCAGTACACAGACGTGCAGCCCGCGGCCTCCCCTCCAGGTCCTTCCTGGCCTCGAGTCACCCGGCCCTTCCAGGAAGCCCTTGGTGTTCACATCACCTAGCTTCCTCTGCTCTGGGCGTGGGTCTGGGCAGCTGGCCCCATGGCGTGGCTCGGCCAGGGAAGCCGCTTGCCTGCCTGTCGACCCTCAGGCTCAGGAGGGCAAGGCTGCTCACCCGCTGGGCCCGGATGTCTTCATGCGTAAAGTGAGCACTGAGGACGCCCCTGTCGATGGCCTAGGGGAGCATCTCCTGGTCCCTCACCAGAAGGCTTGGGGCCAGTCCTGCCCCAGGCAGCAGGCAGGGAGGGCACAGGGCAGAGGGACAGGCAGGGGCATATGGGGCCCTGCTGGCACCCATCCCAGCGCCCAGAGGCCCTGAACGGGGAGCAATACCAGGACTAAATGAGTCATCCCAAGATTGAATTGTAGGCGCCCAATTTACATGACAAAGCTCCGGCTGGAAGGCCTGGGAAGAACTTTGGTTTAACCCGAGGATTGAACCTCACAGACACAGAGACAAGAATAAACGTGGCGCCTAGTTTAAGTTCACAGCCCCCAGGAGAGGGTCCAGGTCCCTGAGGGGGGGGGGGTTGCTGCAGGCGGCTCCTCCCGGACCCCCCCAGATGCAGGGGCCGGGGTGTGGGTTCAAATCCCCCAGGGGTGGGAGGGACGGGTGATGTGCCCTGGTCAGTTTTCAGTTGGGTGCATTAACTGTCCCGCCAAATCTGCCTGTAAGAAGTGATGGATAGTGGAAAGTGTGCCTGGTTGTCAGTGAAAGCACTGACCACCGACCCACTGCACACCCAGAGCTCTGTGCGTGGGTGCCCTCCACGTGAAGGGAGTGTGACGACAGGTGCCCGTGCCCCTGCAGGCTGCAGAGACGGCCAGGTGCAAAGGGAAAGCATTGCATCAAGTGAATCACACAGCAACTGCCAACCAAATTGCACTCTTCCCTTTCACATCTTGAATGTGGTTCCCGCGGTGAGTGGGTTTGTGTTCCAGCCCAGGTGCGGGCCTGCCACCAGCTGCCCACAGGTCGGGATTCAATTCTGATTGTATCTCCAGCAAAACCGGCAGCGTGAAGAACGGGCCCAGGACACAGCCCCTGTGCCCCCCGCGGCCCGAGGTCTGGGAGTCCGGGAACAGCCAACCACGCCCACGCCCGCGGATGTGGGGCTGGGGCGCCCCATGGTCACGGTCACGCAGTCGGTGCTCTCCCCTGCAGTGCGGGAGGGGGGCTAATAGTCCCCTGGTCAAATGTCAAGTAGAAGTAATCTGTGCAAATGCGCAGGCTGCTCTGTGAGCCCGGGTGGGAGGATCATCGCTGTAGGCCTGTCCCGGAGGAGATGGGCAGACGTTTCACCCACATTTCATCCAAAGCTCGGAGCCCAGCTGGCGCCCCGCACCCCCCCCCCAAGCCGTGTGCACAGGTCTGAGGGTTGCATCCCACGGCCTCTCCTCCTGAGGCCTGCTTCCTCTCTGGATTTCGCCAGCTCGACTCCTCTATTTCCAGAAGAAAAGCCAGCAAAACAGCCCCCAAAGAAGGACAGTTTGCCTGTCAGCACAGCAGTCAAGCTTTTGAAAACAGATTTTGGTGTTAAATTTCTTGAGCTGGAACCTAACCTCCCTCACTTACTCGGGTGGTGACCCCAGAAATCACTCAAGCTCTGGCTTCATTATCTTCATCTGTCAAATGAGGCCACCATCCCACAATACTGAGTCAGGGAAGTGGCAGGCACAAACCACCTGCCCATTTCAGTTACGCCTCTTTTGTCTATAAATAGGTTTAGATAGAAGGAACGCACAGGCTGGCAAAACTGTACCATCTGGCAACTGGTCGGGCTTCAGGCAGAGTTTGATCAGGGCCCTGGCGCTGGCTCTTGGCGTTGCCTGGGCTCTGCTCGCACCTGAGGAATTTCCTCCCCACCCCACCCACCCCCCGGCTTCCCTCATCATTATAAAATGACTAAAGTTGTTTGGGATCTCACAGCTACCCTCTGCAGCATCCAGACAAGAAAGCTTCCAGCCAAGTATCCACTTGCAAGCCAATCCCTGCCTCTGGGCAGCTACGTCCTGACCAGCTTAGGCCAAGGTGCCGGAGGGTCCTGGGATCCTGCCTTCTTCACACCCATGTCCCCAACGCCTGGAACAACGTTTGCCACGGGGAGTGCTTGGTCAGGGCCTGTCGCGTGAACGAGGACAGCGAGTGAGTCCAAGGAGGCAGTGCCGGTGGTTGAAATGGGTAATTGTTGTGTGAATCCATTGTCCAGCAAGTGGTCATTTCCCAGATACTCCCCGCAGTGAAACCCCAAGTCACAAACTCTGGCGTACACCTTTGGCAGAGGGTGGCTCGCTTCTTGCAGGAGCACCAGCGAAGGTCACGGAGCCCCGACCGGGGCGTCCCGAGCAGCGGAAGGCTGCCCACACTCCCCCTGCACAGCTCACCTCGGCAGGGAGCATGGAAATCAAAAGTTCCAATTCCATTTTTAACCACTGGCTTTAATAAAGAATATTAAATTTACCCTTACGCGGCTTTTGTTTAATGGAAATGGGGAGGAAATTGAGATTTGAAAGGCCAGGGCTCCTTTTTTTTTTCTTTTATCAGAGCCTGTGGGCCCTGCCACCAGGGGCTGTCCGCTGCCACTGGCAGAGACCCTGGCGGGGGAGGGAATGGAGTCTCGGGGCTCGGAGCCACAGTGCCGGGCCCCGAGGGTCACAGAACAGGTGGCACGGTGGGGCCCACGTCACAGAGAAGGAGCCAGCCAGGGCGCTCAGCCTTCGGACGCAGCTGCCGCGGCACCTGCACCACCAGACGAGGTGTGGGATGCCGGTCCAGCAACGGCTGGGAGGAGGGAGGTGGGGTCTCACGGGTGATCTAACACAGGCCCCTGGGGTCGGACCCCAAGACGCTGCTAATTGCCTGGCTGGCCCACCAGCTCACCAAGTGCAAAGACGAACCCCTCACCTTGCTCACCCCGGCTGCTCCCCAGGGCCCACATGCAGCCTATAGCAGCTCCCAAACCCAGCCCGCCACCTTCCTAGCCAGCTGCCTGGGCATCGGACCCCCCGGCCCCTCCTCCGCGTCCCTGTGGCCAGACTCTCAACCCTGATCCCAGCACCACACATCTCATGACCCCGGTCCTGTCCCCCGTCTCTCCCACCCGAGTGGCCTTCCTGACCCTCCTTCCCACACACCGGTCACTTCCTGCTTTCACCTCCTCAAACACCTGCTGCTCCCTGTGGCCTACAGAAGAAAGTCTGTACCCATGACGTACAAGAGGCCCATCCCCTGGACCTCCATGGGACTGCGCAGAGCCCCATGTCCGCCTTCCCCCGCTCTCCTGCTCCTGACCCGGGTCCCGGGTGCTGAGGGGTCAGAGGTCAGGGGCAGGTGGCTCCTGCTTCTGCTGTTGCCCCTGGCGGGTGTCTCCACATCAGACCGGCTCTCCGTGCTCTGGGCAGCGAGCGGCTTGCACTAGCACTGGCCAGGCACACCCCCCTCCCCCTGCCGCTGAGCGGCAAGGACTTGGGCTTCTCTGTCCCCTTCACGGTTGGGAAGCTGTGGCTCAGAAGGGACAGCCATCCGCCCACACGCAAGAGCACTTTCCATTCTGCGTCTCCTGACCCCGATCTTGTCCCCTGGCTCCCTGGCAAGGCAGCCCCAGTGGTGAGCCCTCTGGAAACACATCTGTCCTGTCTGTGTGTAAAGAGCCCTCGGGGGCAAGGACGATGGGCAGAGCACATGCCTCTGCCACCCCCCACGTCTGTCCACCCTCCCACCCTGCCCACCCACTGCCCACCGGGCATCAGGGCCCCAGGCCCGGGCGCCAGCTGGTGGCTTCCTGAACGTGGGGCACCCGGGAGGCTGAGCCATCCGGCCAGGGACCCCGCTGTGAAATCCCTCACCCCGTCAGCTGATTGGCTTCAAAGCAACCAAGTCCCTAGGGAGGGGCCGGCCCGTGTCACCACAGGGAAATGGGCAGCGCGTGCGGCAGATGTCCTCATCTCTTTCCCTGGGAGCTTGCCTCTGTCTAAATGCCGCCCCGCCTCCCGCGGCCTCAGCTGCCTTGAGCAGAAGGACAGCTTTGGAAACAGCCGCACGCAGATGCGCAGATGACTGTGCTGGGAGCAAGTTCTGAGATGTTAACTTGTGTTGGTCTCCCCTCCAGGCTGGTCGCCAACTCTGGGCCTGCCGCCCAGTGGGGAGACGGTGGGGGGGTATCTGGCAGACTGGAGCCCCCTTCCGTGTCACCTCTCGCCGCCACCACCACCAGCAGCAGAGGAGACAGCCCCAGGGTGTGTCCAGGGCCAAGCTGGGCAGAGAAAAGGGGGAGTCTCACTGTGACCCAGGAGGAAGGGCAACTGAGGACACAGTGTCCCCCACGCCCACGCCCCCCGACTTCATGTAAGAGCACGCGACAGGGGCCGCTGACCGCCCAGGGAAGGCGCAGCTGAGCTGTGGAGCTCAGAGGTGGCCTCTGAGAAGGTGAAGGCCAGGGACACCTCTCATGCTCCTGACAGCGCTGGGAGGTAAGGCCCTGTTGTGGGGTGCATCCCGGGACGGGGTCCTGTGTCGCGCACTCTGCATCCATTCTCTTAGATCTTCCCCGCAGCGCCCGCTTCACGACAGGTCAGAGGCCATGGTGAGGCAATGGGGAGAAGAGGAAGCATCTGCAGGTTGAGGCCGAGGCCCACCAAGGACCTCACCTCCCTCCCTCCTCCGAGGGCTGCACCAACCAGCTTCCCAGCAGCCACCGCTGGCCGAGCGGATGCAGAGTCCCTGACGTTGCCTCAGTACTGCAGCATTGCTGGAAACTTCCCATGGAGGGACTTTTGTACCAGGTGCTTCTACCCTGCTGGGCCTGACCGTGCTCTCCCTGGCTGGGATCCCGCCAGTGTCATGCTGGCCAGAGTGGTCAGGCCCGCTCTCCAGTGGGTGCAAGGCAGACTGGGAGAAGATGCCGGAGCCCAGCCTCAGGGGGCCCAATGGGGGCTGCGAGGAGAGCCTCTGTCAGCGGCTGGCTGCTTCGGCGGCAGGTCAGGACCCAAGTTCTAACACCAGCCCCTGCCAGAGCCACCCATTCAGGAGACCCAGGGGAGGGGGGGAGCAGGCTGCAGGCCAAGGAAGGATCGGAGAGGCTCCTGCTGCAGGTCAGGGCAACCCACAGAACAGGACATCCCACATCCCACGTTCTGCTAACGCAGCAGGGACAACACCTGCTGAAGACTCTGTCCCTGGGACATCAAATGGAGCCAGGCCGGCATACTAACCTAAAAAAAAAAAAAAAAAGATGCAAATCTCACTGCAAAAGCCCCAAAATGGGCCATAAATGGTCAGAGGCGGTTTCTCCAGGCCGTGGAGGTGGGGCTCATGCAGCAGCACATCACGGACAAACGTCCCCAAGCCCCCTGCGAACACTGGTCCCCCCACCGCATCCCCTCCATCCTTGTCCCAATCTCTGCTCCTGTTTTTTCTCCCCCCACCCACAGCCTGAAGCCGGACCCTGTCTTCCTGCACCCTGCCCTCCCCTTCCCACACACCCGGGAGCTCCCTGACTCCCAGAGCCACCTCCTCCCTGCAGGACCTTCGCCATCTTTCCACAAATGGGTCTCTTGGGCCTCACTTAGCTTCTCCAACTCTATCTCCTGACCTTTCTCCCTTCAATACACAACTGTTCCAGGCAGGCCTGGCGGACTTGGAGCCTCTGTCCAGTGACCTCGGGGATGCATACCTCCTGGCTCAGCCAGCCTCAGGTCAAGGACACCGGATGCATATTAGGATCCCCTGGGACCTTGTATAAATCCTGAGGTCCAAGGGATCCCTGGGTGGCGCAGCGGTTTGGCACCTGCCTTTGGCTCAGGGCGCGATCCTGGAGACCCGGGATCGAATCCCATATCGGGCTCCCGGTGCATGGAGCCTGCTTCTCCCTCTGCCTATGTCTCTGCCTCTCTCTCTCTCTCTGTGACTATCATAAATAAATAAATTTAAAAAAATTTAAATCCTGAGGTCCAAACCACACCCCAGTCAAGGACTACAGAATCTCGGGGGTGGAATCCAGGCACAGGCAGCTTTCAGAGCTCCCCCGGTGACTCCTCCAGGCAGCCGGGGGGACAACCAGTATGTCCATGCCCTCCCTCGTTCACTATGTCCACCAGCAAAGCCAAGGCTCCCTGTGCCCCAGGAGGTCCTGGGCAGCTGACTGGGTGCAGGTGAGGGGCACCGGGGAGCAACAATCTGGGTTGGGGTGCGGAGGGAGAACGTGAAATGGGGCCTGCAGGGCGAGGATGGATGCCTGCCACACCCCTGGCGTGAGCTCAATTTCTACAGGCCTCTCGGGCTTATCCCAAGGAGGGAAGGCTTGAGGGCTCACACATGACACGACTGGGTATCAGAGGGCGGGCAGAACACAGGCCTCCCGGCACGTGGCCTCTGGGACGAAGGGCCGGCAGGAAACTGCTGGATCCAGGCCCATCGGACTGAAGCTCCGCCTGCGGGCGGCTGGGGCCCAGAAAGGGCTGACACGGGCCTTGGTGCTGGGACTGGGGAGCGGCCCCCCTGCGTGCCAGCCAGGGCCACATTCTGTGCTGGGGGTGGAGAAAGCCAGCATTCCAGTCTTTTCCACGGGCCTCTCTGATGCTCTGGGAGCCCGCTTAAGCCCAGGTTAGGTAGGGACTCTTCTTCCTTAAAATAAAGGCTCTGATGTTGCTAGCCACTAAAAGGTAATAAAATGCTGACACGAAGGGCTGGCCCCTCGGCACTGGCTTGAGCTCCCACTGCCCAGCGGCGTGGCCCGGCTCCCGCCCCGCCCCAGGCACCAGGCGACCATGGCCCTCCACGCAGCCTCCCTTGGGGCCTGTCTGCCTCTCCTGGGCTCTCTCCGCTCAACCTCTTCTCCTGCCAACCCCTAAAATGCTCATTTTGCAGACGTCACTTGGCAGGGAAGTTGCGGCTTCCGGGTGGCTGGGTCGCTGTCCTGTCGTCCTGCTTCCCCTAAGTGTCTCCGTGTTTGTGTCCCTCTCTGACTCCATCTAACTGTCTGGCACCACACTGCCACCCATCAGCGGCTGTCAGGGTCTCGAAACCCCACGGCGTGCCCCCGCTCCCAGCCAGCATCGCAGCTTCCAGGCCCACAGCCCGGCCCTCCCAAGTCTTGTTTCTGGGAAGCCAGATTGAATTAGTGGCTGGGCTCATCTGGCCAGCTCTCGGCCTAATATCATCTGGCAGCTCATGCCTCAATGCCAACCCCAGCCCTGTGGCCTCACGGCCAGAAATCCAATTTGCCACAGCTTAATTGAGCCCCGGACTCCCGGGGGCACCGGCCCTCCGGCCCCCCCGCCCAGCCAGCAGCAGATTTCCCGGTGATTAGAAGGAAGGAAGAAGCGGCAGGAGCCCAGTTAATCTCAATTAGCCTCAATTTCTCCGAGGAGCAGCACCCACGCCTCGCTAAGTGCATCTCTGCGTCAGCTGCTGTGGACACTGATCGGTATTAAGTCCCAGGAGCCCCGGCGCTGCCCCGACACCTGGCCTTACCCGCTCACTCTGGGGGGAGGGAGACTGTGCCCCCCAGAAGGTGGCCCTCCACACCTCACGCAGCTTCCCTGAGCCCAGAGAAGCGAGTTCGGGGATGCCTGGCACCCAGACCACCCTGGACCTGGGGCTCCCGCGGTCCCAGGCCTCTGCGGGCTTCTGGCGGAATCAAAGATGGGGCTTCGATAAGATTCTATGACTTCGGTGAGGATCACACCATTTCTCCCTACTCCACCCCCACCCCCAGGAGCTCAGCTAGAGCATCCCCTCTGCGGGTGGTGGCCTGAGAGCTGTGGTCTCTTGGAGAGGGACTAGCTTAGCAGGAGGCGGTCACCCTTCCTGTGCCTGGACTTGGCCAGGTCCAGACTGTGTCCAGAGCAGCCATCAGTCCTTAGGGATGACCAGGTCCAACACTGAGGCCCAGAGACTGCAGGCCACTTGTCCAAGGCCACACAGCAAGTCTGTGATTCCCGTGCTACTCTCCACCTGCCTGGGTGGGCTCCCCACCCGCTGAGCATGTTCACCCACCGATCTCTGGGAGGGGTGGGGTCCAAGGAGGGCCAAGCTCTGTGTCAGGCCAGGGCCAGGTATCCTGGCACGGGGCTGGATTCCTGAGCTCGGGACCTAACAGAAAACACCTCAGCATCCACACAGGTGTTGGCCTCAATCAGGTGTCTGGAAGGATTCCAAAAGTGCGGCCTGAGCCCAAGCCAAGGGTGAGAGGGAACCACCAGAGGGCTGCAGCACAAGGCCCATGTCCCCTGGAGCTGGGTCCCCAGAGCTCCCCACATTTCCCAGGCCCCGGACCTGGCCACCCAGGGCCCTATGCCTTGGGGATGGGGACATTGCCTTAGGGAAACAGGCTCTGTCAGCATCTGGTCCGAGGCCGGGAAGAGGAAGTGGACTGAGAAAAACATTGGGACAGGAGGAGGAGATGGCAGGCACTTTGCCAGAGATACCCTCTGACTCGTTCCCATGTGGGCACTGGCAGAAGGCTGCGGGAGGTAATGAAATGTGTCCTGAGTCTGAACCTGCCAGGATTGGCCCAGGCCCCAGCTGAATAGGGCTGCCCCTACTCTGACGATGGGCCTGGGAGCCTTGGATCTCCCACCACGGTGGGCCTGGTGGAGCCACCGCCCCATCCGCAGCTCGTCTCCAGATGCCACTCGGACAGACCCCAGGGCAGCCGTCCCTCCACAGGAAGGCAGGCAGGCTGCAGCAAGGCTAAAAATTAGCAAGCATCTCACCCATGGAACCTAAAGAAGCAGAACTCAGAGAAACAGGTGGAGTGGTGGGGGTGGGGGACGAGGGCAGATGTTGGGCAAAGGGTACAGACCTCCTGGCACAAGATTCAGGAATCCCATGACTGCATCATGTACTCAATGTTGCTAAAAGAGTAGATCCTCAGTGTTCTCCCCACAGACAGACCCAGTAACAGGGCACAGACCTGGGACAGGATGGAGATATCTATTGGCCAATGCTATAGTGATTATCATTTTGTAATAAATAAATGTATCAAATCAGCACACTGTACACTTTAAAATTACACAATATTATACATGAGTTAAATCTCAATAAAGCTGGGGCAAAATGATCTATTCCAGAGATTTTCTTTCTAATATATACCTATTGATATTTACCATCTTAGATACTAAAACCAGTATTTTAAAATATTAATTTTTTAAAAGATTTTATTTATTTAATCATGAGAAACACAGAGAGAGAGAGAGAGGCAGAGACACAGGCTGAGAGAGAAGCAGGCTCCCTGCGGGGAGCTTGACAGGGGACCCCATCCCGGGTCTCCGGGGTCACGCCCTGGGCTGAAGGTGGCGCTAAACTGCTGAGCCACCCAGGGATCCCCCAAATATTAATTTATTTTAAGATAATGGTAAACCACTATATGTTAATACATAACATATTTTTTATGCAAACATATTTTCCAAAGTAAGAAAAGCGTAATGAGAAGAGTGGCATTGTTTACACTTTGCAAACCTCTCCTAACGTCTGGCTGGAACTAAAGACGCGCGGAGTCTCCTCTCTGGTCCTACATTTAATCTGCTGTAATGTGGTGTTTGGGCTGGAGTGGATGGAGAGAAGATGACCTCAGGGATTTGTAGTAAGAAAAGGGAGGGATGTTTTCATAATCTTGTCAGATAACTGTGGGAATTCTGAAATACTGTACTAAAAATCAACGAGTCATAGCTTTTTAAAAGTTAGTTGCAACATGGAATCTGAAACCACATTAATGAAAATCTGGAACTCCTACATTAAAATCCATCGGTCTATCTCAGCTTTGAATGAATCTTTAGTTCATGCATGGATTTGTGACATCACACACTGGTCCTTTGCTAAATATTGGTTTCCTGAGTTATGCAGATCTTTCAAATGTTGACACATTTTATTATACAATATTCCAAAAATCACTTTATTATCACAGAAAGTCTTTAAGTTTTGAAAAGATTTTAGCTTGTAGAGGTGGATACAAGTTTTCCAAAATTCTCATTTTCACCTGAAAGCTCAGATTCTATCACTGCCAACAAGGACTGTCCATTTTTTCCTTGAAAATAGTGGGGTTTGGTTTGCTTGTTATGCCTCATGGTGCCTCGCTCAGCCAGCGGCAAACCCCACGCAGGGACATGCTGCTCCACACGCACCCTGGTGTGGCTTTAGGGTGTTTTCTTTGTAACCCGTCCACAGAAATGAGTTCTCGATGCCGCTCTGCGAGGTATGTGTGTACTTCTGCAGATCACAGAGGAAGTCACAAAGACGTCCTCGTGGGAGACAGTCCGTTTGGCTTCCGGGACAGGGTTAGGTACAGGGGATCGCGGAGACCCCTCCTCTGGTGACAGGGCTGTAGGCATCCAGCGTCTTGGGGACAACACCCACCTGAGAGGAGACGGTGGCACAAGGGCCGCCTGCCACCCTTCCTCAGCCCAGCATGGCTAGGGGAGGGAAGGGGGAGCCGAGGGGGTGTGGGACTTGCCGGCTGCCCAGGGACAGGCGCGGCTGCTGTGCGCTGGATGGCATGGGCTGCAGGTCTAGCCGGGACGGAGCTTAGACGCCTGGCCTGCCCCGAAGAGGTGGACTGTGGGCTGTGCGGAAAGGAGCACATGCAGCCTGAGCTCACTCTGCCCCGTGCCCCTGTAGGCCCTGTCTGGGGGGGCGGGTGCTGGGGTGGCCCAGGAAACGGTGACGCTGTCCACAGATATTCTATGCCATGTACTAGGGGACTTCCGGAACCACGGCCAGGAACCTCCCTCCAGAGTCGTTTATAAAGCCATGAGGAAAAGAAGAGAAGCCCGTGTGCGCCGCACTAAGTGTACAGGCAACCAAGGGGGACAGGGCCTAGCCCTGCCTGGCAGGCACCACGGCTCCCCAGGAGAGGTGACCCTGGGCGCTCAAAGGGAGGTGGGTCATGAGCAGATGGGAGGCCCTCCACAGGGAAGGAAGCGCCAAGGGGCAGGAGTAGCCCTGCCCAGCACAGGGATTTAAGCCATCTGGGAATAGAAGGCACAAAAGGCCGAGAGGCCGGGAAGGCTCACTGAGAAGCTACAAAGAGAGGATCCTGGAGACACAGGCAGAGTCCAGCTCACCAAAGGCCTTGAATGTCATACTGAGGAGCACAGATTTAATCCTGCTGCCTCTAAAGGTCAACTGAGGAGCTCACACAGGGAAGCACCACACCTGGGACTTTCTGGAAGGTCACTCTGGCTGCGGCAGTGTGTCCTGGGGGAGCAGGGGCTGGCGGGAGGGGCAGCAGCTGCAGATGGAGGGTGGGAGGCAGGGGGCTGGAGAGGCCCACAGGAGGAGTCCAGGTGGTATGCAGAGAGTGTCCTCGCAGGGTGGCCTGGTGAGGGGGTACTCAGGGGTTCGAAGCTGAGACTAGTGTGGACCCCAACCCTGTGGCCACTGGATGAGCAGGGTCTAGTTCAAGACAGGTACTGAGAAGTCACCTTACATATGCTCTCTCATTCAGGTGATGGATCAGTGACCAAGAGGTTAAAACCCGCAGCAGCAAAGAAGACGAGAGGCGCCAGAAGCAGACGAGTGATCTCAGCATGCTTCTGGAAGATGAAGGGAGGTGGGGGCCTTTGGGAAGATTACTGGGAGCAGGAGTCCAGAAGCAGAACCTCGTAGATGAGCATCACAGGGGGCAGAGTGAGAAGCCAGGCTGCATCACGCAGAGCCCATGAAGCTCCAAGTGTGGAGCTAATGCCACTTCCCCCCAATTCGTGAGGGCAGCCAGGCACTTATGCTAAGGAAGAAATTCAGATCTTTCTCTCTAAAGATAATTGAAAAAAACCGCCTGGTGAGAGAGGGTATCAGCACTGACTAAGCGCCCTGTATTCCAGCATTTGGGTGCTCCCTGGTGTAACGACCAGCTCCCGTCTGTTTACTCTACCCCCTGCCCACACACACTAAACCCCAGGTCGGCCTGTTCAGAAACGAAAGGATGTCTGGTAGCCGCACACATTTGACAAAAGCTTCCAACATGAAGGAGAAAGTCTAAGAAGTCCTCAGAGAAAATGCAGAGAATAAAAGGTAACTTTAAAAAGAAGGAAAGGAATAAAGGTATATCTTGGAGATATTGTAGGCTCAGTTCCAGACCACTGCAATAAAGAAAATATCACAAGAACAATATAAAAAAAAAGGGAAATTAGTATCCTCAGGAAAGCTCA
Source organism: Nyctereutes procyonoides (assembly GCF_905146905.1). Classification (NCBI taxonomy): domain Eukaryota; kingdom Metazoa; phylum Chordata; class Mammalia; order Carnivora; family Canidae; genus Nyctereutes; species Nyctereutes procyonoides. The sequence continues at coordinate 16,602,275 of NW_026575021.1, read as the reverse complement.
AGAAAATACTGCATCTTAGGAAAAATGGGAGGGTTGAGAAATAATGGAATAATTAGAGAAAAAATAACTTTAAAACTGTGGTAAAACATACATAATACATAACACAAAATTAACCATTTTAACCATTTCTAAGTACACAGTCCAGTGGCATTAAATACTTTCACATTGTTGTATAATCATCACCACCATCCATCACCAGAACTAATTTCATCTTGCAAAACACAACTCTGCACACATCAAACACTAGGCCCCCTCTCCCCTGGCACCACCAGCTGCATGAACTTGTGACTCCAGGGATCTCATACAAGTCATATAGCATTTGTCTTTTTGTTACTGGCTTATTTCTCTATCATATTTCTTCAAGACTCATCCATGTTGTAGCAGGTGTCAGAATGTCTTTCCTTTTTAAGGCTGAAAAATATTTCATTGTATGCATGCGCCATATCCATTGATGGACACTAGGGTGATTTCTACCTTTTTGCTAACATGAATAATGCTGTTATGAACACGGGTGTACATGCAAGAGAAATATTTTTTAAATTAAAAAATATACTTGCCACCATTAAATTTTTAATAGATTATTTGGAAAATGAAGCTGGTGAAATCTCCAGAATGTGGAACAAAATGTCCAAAAGAAAAATATATGAGAAGAGAGATAATACTTATAGGAATAATTCAAGAGGTTCAATATCTAATCATTTGGCATTCTGGAAAGAGAGAAGAGAAAAATGAGGGTGAAGGACTTATCGAAGAACTTCCCAGAGCCATGGTTGGCCATGTTGAGGACCTATGTATGTCAAGATCCATGTAGACAATGACATGAAAACTGACGCAGTCCTGCCTCATGGCCCTTAGAAACCTGAGGGGGTGGAGGGAGAGAGAGAGAGAGAGAGAGAGAGAGAGAGAGAGAGCAGTTGCATAAATTAATGTACAATTGCAACTTCTGGAATGCACAGCACAAAGGAGGCCATGGAAAATGAGGCCAGGCAAGGCTTCTGAGACAGGGACATCTGAGCTCAGAAGTAAGCAGGCAGGAGGGATGGAGCGTTGTCAGCAGCAAAGCTAGAGAGAGTATGAGGAGCCTGAGGCTCTAAAAGGAGGACGCATTCAGGGCCTGGACACTACATAACCTCTTCTTCATAAAACTATCACTCTCAGGAATAGGAGACATAACTGGCTTTTCTAACACAGAGAAGACAGAGATTTAGACAAAATCCCAAAATGGAGGAATTCATCTCAAATGAAAGAACAAGACCAAATCATGGCCAGAGAGCTAACAGATATAAGTAATGTGCCTGATGAAGAATTTAAAGCAACGATCATAAGGACACTTGCTGGGTTTGAGAAAAGAAGACATTGGTGAGAACCTTACTGCAGAGATGAAAGAGTTAAAAAATAACCACTCAGTAATGAAAAAATGCAATAACTAATATTTGCAATAGACTGGATAGAAGAATCAGAGGAGTGAATCAGCGTTATAGAAGATACAATAGTGGAAAATAAGGAAATTGAATGGAGGAGAGAAAAAATAATTATGGATCACAAGAGAAGACTTAGGGAACACTGTGACTCCATCAAACATAATAACAGGGCAGCCCCGGTGGCTCAGCGGTTTAGCACTGCCTTCAGCCCAGGGCCTGATCCTGGAGACCCGGGATCGAGTTCCACATCGGGCTTCCTGCATGGAGCCTGATTTTCCCTCTGCCTGTGTCTCTGCCTGTGTCTCTGTCTCTGTCTCTCTCTCTATGTCTCTCATGAATAAATAAAATCTTAAAAAAACCATAATAACATTTGTATCATAGGAGTTAGAAGACAAGAAAAGGGGGCAGGAAATTTATTTGAGGAAATAATAGCTGAAAAGGCTCCTAACCTGGAGAAGGAAACACATATCCAGATCCAGCAGGGACAGAGAACTCCCATCAAAACCAACAAAAGCAGGCCCACACAAAGACATATTACAGTTACATTCGCAAAATATATCAATAAAATATCCTAAAGGCAGCAATACTATAGAAGTCCCTAATTTACAAAGGGAAACCCATAAGGCTAGCTGCAGATCTCCCCACAGAAACTTGGTAGGCCAGAAGACAGTGGCATGATGCATTCCCCATGCTGAAGGGGGAAAATCCACAGCCAAGAGGACTATCCTATAAGGCTGTGATTCAGAATAGAAGGAGAGATAAAGACTTTTCCGGACAAACAAAAAAATAAAGGAGTTTGTGACCACTAAACCAGCCCTGCACAAAATATTAAAGAGGACTCTTTGAGTAGGAAGGAAAGACCAAAACTGACAATAACTAGAAAGGAACAGAGAAAATCTCCAGAAACCATGACAAAACAAATAATAAAATGGCACTAAATCCATGTATTTCAATAATCACTCTGAAAGTGACTGGATTAAATGCTCCAATCAAAAGACATAGGGTATCAGAATGGGTAAAAAAAAAACAAGACCCATCCATATGCTGCCTACAAGAGACTCATTGTAGACCTAAAAACACCTGCAGATTGAAAGTGAGGGGGATGGAGAAACACTGGAAGTGAAAAGAAAGCCAGAGTGGCCATACTTATACTAGATGAACTAGATTTTAAACCAAACACTGTAATAAGAGATGAAGAAGAAGGACACTATATCATAATTCAGGGGTCTATCCATCAAGAAGACCTAACAATTGTAAACATTTATGCCCCTAACTTGAGAGCACCAAAATATATAAATAAGTTAATAACAAACTTCAAGAAACTCATTGATAATAATACAGTAATAGTAGGAGATTTTAACACCCTACTCACAGCAATGGACAGTTCATCTAAGCAGAAGATCAACAAGGAAACAGTGAATGACACATGAACCAGATGGACTTTAAAGATATACACGGAACACTTCATCCTAAAGCAGGAGAATATACATTCCTTTCAAGTGTACATGGAATATTCTCCAGAACAGATCACATAATGGGCCACAAATCAGCCCTCAACAGGTACAAAAAGATTGAGATCATATCATGCATATTCTCAGACCACAATGTTATGAAACTGGAAGTCAAACAGAAGAAAAAATTTAGATGGACCACAAATATATGGAGGTTAAAAATCATCCTACTAAAGAATGAATGGGTCAACCAGGAAATTATAGAAAAAAATTTTAGATACATGAAAATGAATGAAAAGAAATGAAAGACAAAAGTCCAAAACCTTTGGGCTGTTGCAAAGGTGGTCTTAAGAGGTAAGTACATAGCAATACAGGCCTTCCTCAAGAAGCAAGGAAAGTCTCAAATACACAACCTATCCTTCCACCTAAAGGAGCTAGAAAAGGGTCAGCAAATAACCTAAAGCCAGCAGAAGAAGGGGAATAATAAAGATTAGAGCAGGAAAAAAAGTGATGTAGAAACAAACAAAAAACCCAATAGAATGGACTAATAAAACTAAGAGCTATTTCTTCAAAGGAATTAATAAAATCTCTAAACCCCTAGCCAGACTTACCAAAAAGAAAAGAGAAAGCCCCAAATCGATAAAAATCACAAAGGAAAGAGGAGAAATCACAACCAACACCATATAAATGCAAAAAGAAAGAAAGAAAGAAAGAAAGAAAGAAAGAAAGAAAGAAAGAAAGAAAGAAAGAAAGAAAGAAAGAAAGGAATATTACGAAAAATTACATGTCAACAAACTAGGCAACATGGAAGAAACAGACAAATTCTTAGAAACAAACTCCCCAAACAGGAAGAAACAGAACATTTGAACTGACCCATAACCAGCAAAGCAATTGAATCAGCAATTGAAAATCTCCCAACAAACAAAAGTCCAAGCCAGATGGCTTCCCAGGGAATTCCACACATTTAAAGAAGAGATAATACCTAATCTTTTCAAACTATTTCAAAGACTAGAAATGGCAGGGAAACTTCCAAATTCATTTTATGAGACCACCATTACCCTGAGGCCAAAACCAAAGACTCCACTAAAAAGGATAATTGCAGGCCAGTATCTCTGATGAACATGAAAGCAAAAATTTTCAACAGGATACCAGCAAATCGAATCCAACAGTACATTAATGATCAAATGGGATTTGATCCATGTGTCGCAGGGGTGGCTCAATATTCACAAATCAATCAACATGATACACCACATTAATAAAAGAAAGGATAAGAACCATATGATCCTGTCAATAGGTGCAAAAAATTTTTGACAAAATACAGCATCCATTCATGATATAAACCCTCAACAAAGTAGGGATAAAGGAACATACCTCAACATCATAAAGGCCATTTCTGAAAAGCCCATAGCAAGTATCATCCTCAATAGGGGAAAAACTGAGAGCTTTCCCCTAAGATCAGGGACAAGGATGTCCACTCCCACCATTGTCATTCAACATAGTACTGGAAGTCCTAGCCTCAGCAATCAGACCACACACACAATGAAATAAAAGGAATCCAAATTAGCAAGGAAGAAGTCAAACTCTCATTCTTTGCAGACCCCATGATACTCTATATAGAAAACCTGAAAGACTCCACCAAAAAAACTGTTATAACTGATATAGGAATTCAGTAAGGTCTTGGGATACAAAATCAATGTGCAGAAATCTGTTGCATTTTTATGTACCCATAATGAAGCAGCAAAAAAAAGAAATCAAAGAATGAATCCCATTTACCATTGCACCAAAAACCATAAGATACCTAGGAATCAACATAACCAAAACAGTTTTATGCAATCTGAAAACTATAAAACACTGATGAAAGAAACTGAAGAAAACACAAAGAAATGGGAAAACATGCCATGCTCGTGGATTGGAAGAACAAATACTTTTAAAATGTCTATACTACCCAAAGCAATCCAGTCAGTGCAATCCCTAAAAATACTACTAGCCTTTTTCACAGAGCTGGAACAAACCAACCTAAAATTTGTATGAAACCAGAAAAGGCCCCGAATAACCAAAAACAATTCTGAAAAACAAAAGCAGAGCTAGAGGCATCATGATTCCAGACTGCTGGCTGCATTAAGTATCTGATCACCAAGACAGTGTGGTCCTGGCAAATAAACAGCCCAGATCAATGGAACAGAACAGAGAACCCAGAAATGGGGCCTCGACTCTGCAGCCAACTAATCTCCAACACAGCAGGAAGACTACCCAATGGAAAAAACTCCCTTTGATAAACGGTGTTGGGAAAACTGGACAGCCGCACGTGGGAGAACGAAACTGGAGCGCTTTCTTACATCAGGCACAAAGATCAACTCAAAATGGATGAAAGACTTAAATGTGAGACAATAAACCATTAAAATCCTAAAAGAGAACACAGGCAGCAACCTCTTTGACATTGACCATAGTAACTTCCTCCTAGTTACGTCTCCCAAGGCAAGGGCAACAAAAGCAAAATAAAGTATTGGGACTTCATCAAAATAAAAATCTTCTGCACAGCAAAAGAAACAATCAATAAAACTAAAAGACAATCTATGAAATAAGAGAAGATATTTGCAAAAGACATATCTGATGAAGGGTTAGTCTCTAAAATATGTAAAGGATTTATCAAACTCAACACCCAAAAACCAAATAATCCAGTTAAGAAATGGGCAGAAGACACGAAGAGATATTTTTCCAAAGAAGACATCCAGATGGCCAACAGACACATGAACAAATACTCAACATGACCCATCATCAGGGAAATACAAATCAAAACCACAACAAGGTATCACCTCACACCTGTCAGAATGGTTAAAATTAACAAAACATTAAACAGATGTTGGCGAGGATGGGGAGAAAGCACAACACTCTCGCACTGTTGAGAATAAATCTGGTGAAGCCGGAACAGTGTGGAGGTTCCTCAAAAAATTAAAAATATAAAAATATATATAATAATAATAAATCTTTTATTTTTAAAATATTTTATTTATTTATTCATGAGAGAGACAGAGACACAGGCAGAGGGAGAAGCAGGGTCCACACAGGGAGCCCGATGCGGGACTCGATCCCAGGACTCCAGGATCACGCCCTGGGCCGAAGGCAGACGCCCAACCGCTGAGCCACCCAGGTGTCCCTAAAAAATATTTTAAAAGTTAAAAATAGAGCTACCCTATGAGCCAGCAATTGCACTACTGGGTATTCACCCAGAGAGTCCAAAAGTACTGATTCGAAGGGGCATGTGCACTCTGGTGTTTACAGCAGCAGCAGCAACAGCCAATGCATGGAAACAGCTCAGGTGCCCAACACCTGGCGAGTGGTAAAGAAGAAGTGGTCTATATACAGCCAAAGGAATATTACTGAGCCATCAAAAAGAATGAAATCTTGCCATTTGCAACAAGAAGGATGGAGCTAGAGAGAATTATGCTAATTGAAATTAGTCCAAAAAGGACAAATACCGTATGATTTCATTCGTATGTGGAATTTAAGAAATAAACGAACACGGGGGTGGGGGAGAGAGGAAAATCAAGAAACAGACTCAACTACAGAGAAGAAACTGAGGGTCATCAGAGGGGAAGGGGGTGGGAGGGGGAGGCAACAGGTGACAGGGGTGAAGGAGGGCACTTGTGCCGAGCACTGGGTGATGTAGGGAAGTGCCAAATCACTAAGTTCTACACCGAAGCTAATATTATACTGCATGTCAACTATATTGGAATTTAAATAAAAACAAAAGGATTAGGGACTTCTGGGTGGCTCAGTGGTGGAGCGCCTGCTGACTGGAACTCACAAATTAACGCGAAGATAATGTCCCACTCACGGCCATCACTCTCTCTGACTCTGAGGCCTCACGTGAGAGCCTGGCTAAAAGGTCAAAGGGGGTGCGCGCCCCAGGCCTCGAAAGGCCCGTTAGGAGGAGGCTGCCCCTCTGTCTTCACTAACCTCGGTGCCCTGGGGGCCAGGCCAGAGTTCTAGAACATGGGCAGGGCCTGTCCTCAGCTCTCCCTACATGCCACCTGCTCAGCCCCAAGCGACGAGCAGCTGCAGGCTGGACACACCTGGCCCCATCCTGGCCCGTGAGGCTGTGGGGAGAGGGTGGGAGCCTGCCTGCCAGGACCCTGGGGTCCTGACTGGGGGCTGCGCTCCCTGGACGGGACAGGAACACCGACGGCCGGAGCGGGGCGGAGGCAGACTGAGAAAGGTCTCTAACGTCGCGAGTAGAGGAGACAGCAGAACCTGCACGGGGACAGTGACTCCCAGACAGAGCGGCAGCTGGCAGCCCTCGGCCCCGCCACTCCTTGCTGCCCACCCGTCCGCCCCCGCCGCCCGGGGGCCGCCGGTCAGCAGCATTCACATCACCCAGGAACGTGACAGAACGCAGCACGCTGGACGCCTTGGGTCACGCGGGATCAGCACGCTCTCCGAGCAGGTGCCAGGTGGTTCCAGCACGAGGCGGGCAGCAGTGAGGGTGGTAAGAAGAGACTCTTCAGTGCCGACCACGCAACGGGGAGGGGGCCCAGTCTGATGCCCCCTGCTGAGGCGGCCAGGCCTTCACAGGGGCTGGGGGACAAGCCAGGGTTCCAGCAGAGACCAGGTTTGCTCACCGGTGCCTCCCTGTGCGAAGGGACGTTGTGGTGCCCTTGGAGGTGCCCACGGGGCCCGGAGGGGAAGAAGGTAGTTTCTGGAACGTCTGCGTTCCCGGGGCACAGCCCGCAGGCCGGGGAAGGGGTTCTGGGGCATGGACCGTCCACGTGTCCACGGGGGAGAGGGGGGATTTGTAACTGGGAGCTTCCTACAGTGACCGCCTGGGGAGGCGGAGGTTCTGGGGGGACACCAGGGACTCTGTGGCTGGCTCTCCAGGGCGGGCGTCCCCGAGCGCGGTGGCCTCGTGCTGCTGGAACCTGCCGGCGTGTGTTCGGGTCGCTCCAGGCGGGGCAGCGGGGGCGAGATGGTCCTGATGGTGACCTGCAGCCTTCACAGGCCAGAGAGGAGGCCCCGTGAAAGGACGAGTCTATCGGTGAGCGTGACAGTGGGGGGACACCATCCCCCGGGGCCCAAGCTCTCGCCCAGGAGCCATCCCTGGTCCTCCCTGCCTCACCGGCCCCCCGCCCCTCACCGCCCCCCCAAACGTCCAGCCTCCACCCCCAGCAACTCCTTCTGGCAGCGGCTGGACGTTTGTCTGCCCTCAGGCCCGAGCTGCTGCTGCCCCAGCGGCCGCTACCACGAGCCTCCTACCGGCTGCCCCACTGCCACTCGGCCCTCTGTGTGCGTGGTGGCCCCGCAGCCAAGCAGGCCGCTGAACCCCCACGTCCCTGCCCCGTGTGAACCCTCCTGCTGGACGGCGAGGCCTTCAGTGACCCACGTCCTGCTTCCCCGGTTCACACCAGACGCAGGTGACCTGTCCACACCTCTGTACGTGGGGGGGGGGCGTCCTAGCCCCGCGGCCTGCAGGCCTGTCCCCAGAGCTCCACAGAGGGGGCGCATCTCCTCCGGGTCATCTGAGTGTCGCCGTAGCAGGAGGCCCCTCCTGTCACTCCTCGAGCCTCAGACCTCCGGCCACAGTCAGGGACCGTCCTCGTTTCTTCCCGTGCTCGCCGACCCGCAGTCCGGCACAGACAGGAACAGGAATGTCCGTCATTCTGTTGCTCACTGGGCCCCGAAGCCTCGGAGCAGCAACGGAGACGCCGCGAGTGCTCAGTGAATGCTTGCCGTCGGGGAGCACCGGGCAGGCTGGGCCCCGGAGTCCTGCCGGCTGCTCTCCGCGTCTGCCCGCCGCGCTGTCCCGAACGCAGCTACCCCGACACCGGCTCCAGTTGGATGCAGGGCCCCGAGCACCTGCGTGCCCGGACGGCTGCCCTAGATGACCGAGACCTGGCCGGGGCCAGTGCCTGGAGAAGCCCCGTCCGCGCCAACCATGCCCGCTCTCAGGGGGATATTAAGAGCTTCATCCGCCTCGTCCGACCGGTGACCAGTGCCCGGCAGGCAGGAAGCACTTAAGGAACCATTAGTTGGGAAGAAAAGGAAATGGAATCTGTACTCAGCACGCCCATCTTTCCTGGTCCGGTGGGGGCATCTGGTGGGGTAACCTGCGGCTCCATCACGCCCCCAGGCCTGCTTCTCCCCCTCCTCACATGCAGGGTAACAGGATATAGACTGAGGAGCTGGGTCGCCGCTGGCCATGCAGGGTTCGCTCACACGTGTGACACATCTTCTGCATTCCAGGACCTCACACGGGTGACACGGGACTGGAAGGGCAGCAGCCACTGCAGGGAATGACGACATCTGCGTCCTCAGCAGCAGACCTGCCCTGGCCTGTCCCTGCTGCGGCTGCGGTCTCCGCGAGGCCCCCGAGGGGCACGGGGCAGGGGGCCGCGGTGGCACGCAGACGGCCAAGCCGCTCACATCTTCAGGGCACGGGATGGGACCCCCCAAGCCAGCCCAAAGGCGGTGGCTTCCCCTGAAGCACGTGTAGGGTAAGATCTCTTTCCCTGCCCGGACACCTGTGATGAACTGGAAGGATGGAGCCGGCCTTCAGGACAACGCGGCCCACACCGTGGGCTGGTTGGGAGAATCCGACTTCCTGAGACCCCCCAGGGGCTGGAGAAGCAGAAGGCAGCACTGCCCTGCCCCGGTAGTAGGAGGGCCCACTACCCGTCACCAACCTGTCGTGCCTGCAGACCCTACGGGAGACACGACAAGGGAGGAGGCACTGAGCCCCAGGCCAGCCCCGAGAGGCCCCCCACAGTGACCAGGCGGCTACACGGGACCCCAACCAAACCAGTCCGACCAAAAGTTCTGCGCCTTTCCGGCGCCTCGCTGCTCCCGGGGCATCTTCCTGGCACCCACGGAGTGCCAGTCGCTGTGCTTCACCTGCGCCCTCACGCAGTGCTCAGGACAGCCCTCCATGCGGGCAAAGGGAGCGAGTGGCCAGGTGGGAGGGGGACCCCACAGTCTCGGGGCCAGAGGGATGACGCAGAAAGCTCATCCCCACCAGCGCCGTGCCAGGGCGCCAGGTGTCATGTGAGCAGCAGGCCCTGCCGGGGCACCAGGCCACGTGGAGAGAGAGCCCTGGGAATGCCCGGGTGGGGCTGGGTGGGGGGCAGTCCCCTGTCTCACAGCCCTCAGGTCGGTGGCTGCACATGTAAGGTGTTGAGTCTGAGCGTGTGTCCCCAGGCCTGGCCTGTGTCCCGCGGCCCCAGCTGCAGAGCCCACACGCTGATGAGCACGGGGAGCTGAGCTGTGCCCGCCGGAGAGGAGCAGGTGCGGGAAGAAGGACGCAGACACTGCAGGGCCAGAGTCCGGGCCCAGGGACGACAGAGGCCAGATGTGGCTAGAGATCGTGACTCCACCTCTCTCGGCCCAGCTGTGGGCAAGTGCGGGGAGGGGCCCGGGCCTCGGGCCTGGTCGTCCTGGGGTCAAACACCAGCCTCCCCAAGCTCCCCCCTTAGCTGGCTGTAGGATGGGGCAACAATCCTTGTGAGGACAAAAGGGGAGAACCGACCACAGGTCTGGCACATCGTGGCTTCCCCGCACCTGCCCTAAGAAAGGAGGGTCGCCGACACTATCCGGTCCTGGGGGCCCTTCTGGACAGGAAGGGGCAGGCTTCCCTTCTAACAGACAGTCCCACTAAGAGGGCCGACGAAGCCAGGCTTGGAGCTGCCGAGGGCAGAGAGGGGCAGGGAATGGCTGGCCCCGTGCTCCCACTCAGCCTGGCCGGAGCAAGTGTCTGGGGGCAGCTGGGGGAGAGCAGACCGGCACGAGCTACGGGCGCAGGGATTCAGTGCAGGGAGTGGACGGTGCGCCCCGCGGCAGGGCCAGCAGGCTGCAGGTGCTGACCCTCGGCCCAGAACCCCGTCCCAGAAGCCATCCAAGTGGGACCACTGAGGCGGGCAGCACTGCAGGGCTGAACTCCCGGGCAGCTGTGCCTCCCCGGAGCTGCCCCTCGCCTCCAGCCTGGCCATAAGAGATTATAATATCCCTTCAGAATAGCCTATGCCTGTGCCAGAAAGTGAGGGACATGCTCAGAAGGTGATGGGGACATTCCAAGGGACACTGGAGCCATCCTGTGGCTTCTCACCTTTGCTCACAATTTACAGCTTTGCAGCTGCTTCCAGGTTTTAAGCTCCCATCCTGTAGTATATCAGGGAAAACACACATCCTATAAACATCCTATAAAACCAGGACTTCAGACAACAGATCAGCAGCAGGCTTCCCCTCCCGGCTTCCTTCCAGGGACTGAGGAGCATGCACACGCCCAGCGTCCTGTCCAGAGTCTTGGTCTTAGTCCTTCTCCCTCCCAAAGAACCTGCCGCTGCCTTTGACTTCCCGAGCCCAGTGGGCTCCAGTCTTCAGCACCCCCCACTACTCACTATTTCTTTTCTGATTTTGATTCACAGAGACCTTATTTTTCAGCCTGGCATTGACTTTTTAATTTACTCTATATATTTCACCTATTTACTGTTTGGAGAAGAGAGGATACATTCAAACCTAAATTATCCAAAACATCCTAAAGGGAAATTCAGCCACATTCCGACAGTGTTCTTTTTAAAAGGTCATAGGTCAATCTATCAGACTGTAGCAAAAAGACAGTGGGAGAGAGAATCCTGGAAAGAAGGTGGCAAAGCAGTTCCCTTTGCCGTGGGGACCCAGCCAGGGGAGGACCAGCTGGGGGAGGAGCAGCGGGGGGAGGACCAGATGGGGGGAGGATCAGATGGAGGGAGGATCAGCCCGGGGAGGACCAGCTGGGGGAGGGCCACCCCGGGGAGGACATGTGGGAGGAGGCCCTTTGATCCTGGACTGAGGCACCAGCTCTGGCCAAGTCCCCAGTAGGGCTGCCCTGGTGCTGCTGCCTCACAGGGCAAGTCCCCAACCCTCAGGGAAAAGGCACTGATCCCAACACCGGGTGAGGACCACCTGGCTGGAGGAGGGGCTGCGAGCTCCCTAAGTCACCTGAGCTGCCTCAGGTCAGCCCAGGTGGGGAGGCTAAGGCGGGAAGGGGAGAGGAGGGTTTCCGTTCCCCAGGCCGGTCGGTCGCGGACCCTGAGCTACTTCGCCCTCCCCAAGGCCCCACACTTTCCCTCAGCGCCCCCGCGCCCCCTGTCTGCAGCCAAGCCCCTCGCTCCTGCACCGGCGACCCCCATTTCCTGGGCGGACCCCAGGGCAGGACCCTCCGTGGGGCACAAGCACATGCCGAACAGGGCAGGGACCCTGCCTGCGTCCCCGGGGCTCCCACGAGGCAACGAGGCAGCGGGGCGGGCCCGGAGCGGGGCAGGGGGGAGTGGGGGGCGAGCGGGGGGAGCCGGGGCGACGAGGGCAGCGGGAGCAGCAGGGGAAAGCAGGTGGGAGCCACCGCCCGCGGCCACGGGGGCCGGAGCCCGCCCCGCCCCGCCCCGCCCCGCCGCGCCCCTTCCGAGTGGGCGGGGCTCCCCGTGGCCGCCCTCCCGGGCCCGCCGCCGCCCGCCGGGTCCTAGCGCCGGGTCCGGACCCCGGGGCGGGCACCTGCGCTGCCTCTCGCCGGTCGCGGCCCGCGGGGTGACCCGGCGGCCGGCCTCGCCGCAGCTGCCCCTCCGCCCCGCCCGCCATGAGGAGCGCGCAGCCCCTGGTCCTTCTGTCCCTGGTGGCTTTTTGCCGGCGCGGTGAGTTCTCTTCCGGAGCGGAGGGGCGCGCCCGGTCCCCCGCGCAGCAGCAGCGGCCACAGGTGGGAGGCGGGAGGGCGGGGCGGGTGCTCGCCCGGGGAGGGGCCCGAGGCTGTCCCGGCCGGACGGGGTCGTGGGCGAGGCGAGCCCGGCCGGGACCTGGGGGGTCCGAGGTGTGGGGTGGGGGCTGGCCGTGCTCCCCGCGCACCTGCCCGACCGCCTCCCCGCGCACCTGCCCCACCGCCTCCCCGCGCACCTGCCCCACCGCCTCCCCGCGCACCTGCCCGACGGCCTCCCCGCGCACCTGCCCGACGGCCTCCCGCGCACCTGCCCGACCGCCTCGCCGCGCACCTGCCCCACCGCCTCCCCGCGCACCTGCCCCGACCGCCTCCCGGCGCACCTGCCCCGACCGCCTCCCGGCGCACCTGCCCGACCGCCTCGCCGCGCACCTGCCCCACCGCCTCCCCGCGCACCTGCCCCACCGCCTCCCCGCGCACCTGCCCCACCGCCTCCCCGCGAGGACCTGTGAGCTCAGCCCGGGCTGCGATGCATCAGGGTGCGGGACGCCGACTCCAGGCGCCCACAGGCTCCGTGGCAGCCCGGTGTAGACGTCAGGGAGCTCACCCCGCTGCCCCGCCTTGGAGAGGGGCCCCCAGGCTGCCGGGGAATCCGGAAACCCAGCCGGGACGGGAGGGGCTTGCCCAGATCGCCGACCCAGAATGCTTGCAGTTGGGGCCGGGTCTCCCAAAAACACACAAACCGGACACCGCTGCCTCAGCCACCCACTCTTGGTGCTGCGCTGGCTTGGAGAGATGGGCGAGGGGCCGGCCGGCGCCGTGGACCCGGGCCTCTGACACCTGGACGGGCGACCCATGGCCCTTCCCAGGCTGAGTCCCGGCGTGGCGAGGTCGCCTTCTCTGGGTTTCAGGATCCCCGCGAGTCCAAGGACTCTTTCAGCCCCTGCGGTCTGCCCGGAGCTTGCCCTCTGAGCCCTGGCTGGCCAGGAAGACCAGGATGCAGCTACCCTGGACGGGACACCCCACTGGGGGTGCAGGAGGCCGGAGTGAGAGGACATACAAGTTCCTCCGGGGCAGTGAAGCTGTCACCAACATGGCGTCCGCACCCAATGAGTGTGTCCGGGCCTGTCACCACTTGCTGGGCGACCCCATGCCACTCCCGTCGCCTCTCCGGGCCTCAGAATCCCCATCTGTTCTGTAGAAGGGACATGCCCTGCCTACATCCTTGGGACTCAGATGTGAGTCTGGTGCAGTGTTTCTTAAGCTCGGGCCAGGATTGCCCAGCACAGGTTCCTGGGCCCCACCCTGTCCTCACGGGATCGGGAGCTCTGGAAATAGAGCCTGGGAACCTGCATCCAGGTGATTCTTACACGTGACTGGAGATGCTACTCATAATATATCGTGAGCTTTTTGTAAAAAGTAAAAACTCCAACCTTTTTTTTTTAAATCCAGAGCTGCCTTTTAATAAATACAAATCTCCCGATCCTTTTCTCAGTTAAGGACACACCCAAGCTGAAAATCACTCTGCTTCTTGGATGCCGCTTTGCCAGGAGATTCTGTTGATCTTTAGCTTCTGTAGTTTGTGTTCCAAAACAATAGGTGTTTTTTCATTTTTCTAATATTAGGTTTTAAGATTATGCTTTTTTGACACACACTTAACACAGTTGAGGATTCAGGCTATGGCTTCCTCCCAGATTGTTAATCCCTTTCTGCAGGGGCAGGGGGCGGGGCTATTTGTCCAGAAAAGGCCTAGCAAGGACAGACATAACTCCCCAGAGCCACTGAGTCATGACTGACCCCTAGTGGTGGCCTCTCTGTTGCCGTGTGGACCCATGTGCTGAGGTGTGGCCCCCCAGAGGCTCCCAGGAGGCTTCCACTCATTCTGCGCCACACTTGTCGCGCAGGGGTGAGAGGCCTGTCTCTTGTCTTTTGAACTCAGCAGGCAGAAAGCAACACATAAGTGTTGTTCTGGGCTCCGGCTGCCTTTTTGGTGGAGATGGGAGTGCGTCCCATTCCCCGTGGGTCAGCCTGCTGGTCGTCCACCCTCCCACCCCTGCCTACACAGGCACACGTACAAGTGCAAACCTGAGAAGGCAGGAACACACGCTGGGCTGGGTCACCAACATGGTCTCCCTTTGAGGGCAGGACAAGGACAGAGGCACCGGGGTCTGGGGGGGCCCCCTCCCTGTGGGTGGCTCCGAGACCACTCTGGCTCTCACTGGCTGGGGTTCCTCAGGTCTTTGTCTTAGTTTCCCCAGATGAGAAATGGGGAACAGGCAAGAAAGTCTGAGGTTTTCAGAACTGCCAACTCTGGAGCCCACAGCCCGTCCCCAGGATGGGGAATGGACCTTCAGGCCGGCCGAGTGCCCAAGAAGCAGGGCAGCCCCAAAGGTGAGCACGCGGAGCATCCCAGCCTGCAGAGCAGCCCTGGCCTGTCAGGAACCCAGTGGACCGGCCTCCTGGGGCTACAGAGACGTGGGTCCCAGCCTCTCCCTGTCCTACAGGACCAGGAGCTGCAGATTCTGACCCAGACACACCTCAGAAAGGCCAGAGGGGCCTGGCAAGTGATAGGGACATGCTTTCTGAAATGACAGGTCAGCCCACATACACACACAGAACAGGCTGTGGGAGGGACCAGCTTTAGCCTGGGGCTGCAGACGGGCTTCGGGGTATTCAAACAGCTGGCCTCTGGGAGGGTCCAGCGGAGCAGAGGCAGAGCTCAGAATCTAGGCCAAGCATCCAGAGGACCCCTCTGGACAGCCCCAGGCAGCCTGGGGGAGGGACAGCGGGCAGCAGGTGCACCCGGGAGCATCTTTCACAAGGCACTAAATACTGCATCTGCTCCAGATAGGCAGCGAGTTGGAAAGTGCAGGCGGAGGCTGAGTGGCGGCTCCGCAGCCGCATGTCCAGCCCTGCACCCACCCAGGAGCCCACCTTGGCCTGGTTGAGCCGGCAATCTCGGCCCGGCCCTCTGGCCCCACCCAGGGAAAGGGTTGGGCAAAAAGCAGGGCCCTGGCGCTTCAGGGAAGGTGGCTGGTGGTGAGCTTCCCACAGGATGAGACCCAGTCCCCTGGGCATCCCACCCCCTCCTGGTCCCCACTCTGGCTGCAGCTGCTCTCCTGCCCCTGGCTACTTCCTCTGCACATCTCCTCTTCCCTGCTGCTGGGCTTCCGGCTCAAGTGCCTTTGACCTTCCTCAGAGTCTCCCTCTGAGGCACCGCCCCCAGCTCTGCCCTTAGCTGGCAGCAGGGTAAACAGGACCAAGGCCCGAGATCACCTTCAGTCCCAGACGAGTGAAGGACACATGGGGCAAAGAGCCACGTACCACTGGGCAAGAGATCCAGGACCGTGGGCACTGAGGGTGCAGGCCAGGCTTCGGGCAGGAGCCACACCTCTCCTGTCCGCCCAGACTAGAGCCAATGGCCGGCGGGACCCTGGCACCCAGGTCTCAAAGGCACCTTCGCTCTGGAAGTCTGAACTCCGAAACCTTTGCCGTGGTCAGTCCCGTTCTCATGTGGAAGCACCAGCATGCACCCCGCTCGGTGACACGCACCACAAACCCCCAGGCAGGTTCATTCTGGTGCTTTGCCTGCTCTCGTCTCTGGCACATACCATGGTGCCTGGCACAGGACGGACATGTGACAGTCGGTGGCCTGGGGGCAGTGCTGGCCGAGGAAAGAGTGGCCTCACTCGGAAGTAAGAGTGAACCGTGACGGGGCAAGGCTAGGGCAGGGATTGGGGGGACAGTGAGGGCTGGCTGGTGCCAGAGGCAAGGGGCTTTGGATGCTGAGCTGGCGCATCGGGGCTGCAGGCCGGGAAGGCCCTGGCCGGGGGACTGCTCCACGACCCCTGTCCCCCCGGGTGGCATGTGGTGGCAGCGGCAGAGTCGGGCCGGGACGTGGCAGGGAGGCTATAGGAAGAGCGGGAGAGGGAGTCCGGATGGATGGACTTGGGATACGGAGCACACCTGCGGCCCCCGTCTTGGACCAACCGTCGGGGTGTGGGCTGCCCTCCCGCAGAGGGCAGGGGGGAAGAGGAGGTGGCACCAGGGAAGAGAGCCAAGCTCTGCCTCAGCGCCCGCGGGGGGCCCACACGGCGGCCTGCAGCCTCTTCCCGGCCCGCGCTGGCGCGATGGGGCCCCACAGCCTGACTGCGCCCGTTTTCCCAGGGGACTGCCGCGTGGCCAACGCAGAGGAGAAGCTGGTCGACGACCTTCTAAACAGAACCCGCTACAACAACCTGATCCGGCCGGCCACCAGCTCAGCCCAGCTCATCTCCATCCAGCTGCAGCTCTCGCTGGCGCAGCTCATCAGCGTGGTAGGTGCAGGCCGGCCCCCACGGCGTTGTGGTGCACGGCTGGGGCCCGCGGCTTTGCCCACGCTTCAGGCGAGGCCAGATCCTCGGCCACTCCTCTTCCTTGTGCAGGAACTAAGGAGTCTGCTGAAGCTGTGAGGCCCGAGGCCCCGGTGCGGTACCTCTTTCCTCCCGGGAGCACAGGCTCGGCTCGGGCTCTCCCCCTGCACCGCACGCCTGCCCACCCCTGGCACACTGGTCCCAGTTTGGAGCCACCTGCTAATCTGGGATCTCGGTATCAATTAAAATGCTTTGACTTCAAGTCTGAGAACATCTGAACACCAGTGGCTAAAACAGTAAGAACGAAGCCACAAGAGCAGGCCAGCAGGGTCCGTGATGGTCGGCGGTGTTGGGGTGCTACGGGGCTGCACGTGATTCTGGTTCCCCCCACAGTCGTAGGATGGTGGCCACAGCTCCAAACGTGACATCCTCGCACGACAATGTCTGTGGCAGGAGCTGGCAAATCCTTCCTGGGGTCCTATGTCGACTAGGAGGACAAGCGTCCCAGAGGGCTGCCCTGTAGGGATCCCTGGTGTCCTGGCCCCGCCTTAGCCACAGCAGCTGTGACATAGGGAGACACAGCAAGGAAGCTGGAGATGGGCCGAGAAGTCTGTGGGGGTCGTG
The DNA here is from genome assembly GCF_905146905.1 of Nyctereutes procyonoides. Lineage (NCBI taxonomy): Eukaryota > Metazoa > Chordata > Mammalia > Carnivora > Canidae > Nyctereutes > Nyctereutes procyonoides. The sequence goes on along the minus strand of NW_026575021.1, from coordinate 16,584,760 downwards.
GCTTTGTTAACAGAGAGGATGTGAAGGGAATGACCCCTGGGGGGGCAGCCCACAGGCCTCCTTCCCGAGCCGTGTGGGGACGGGACCAGTGAGCGTGGGTGTGGAAAGGGGGCCCAGGTTGCAGAGTTCACAAGCTGGGCCGTGGGGTGGGGACAGGGGTGCGGAGATCCCGGGAGCTCCCCTTCTCCCCTCCTTGTCTCTGAGCCGACACGTCCAGAGGAGCCATGGCCCTTCCCGTCCCATCGACAGGGCTGGAACCTGCCCCAGGAGTGGCTCTGAGGGGCATATTGCAGGCACCGTGTGGGTCATGGGGAGGGAGGCAAACGGTGGGGCTGAGCCTCCTGGGGCAGGTGGCTGGCTTCTCTCCCCCCCTCCCAAACCACTGCCCTGCAGAGGGCTGGGGGGAAGGCCCCTGGGAGGAAGCACAGCCAGAGGATGGGGGAGGGAGGAACGCACTCTGAGCCCCACTGGAAAGAATAGGGAATTCAGGCCAAGCCAGGCTCAGGCTGACGGCAGATCGGCTGTTACGGTCCAGCCAGAGGCTTTGTGCTTAATAGGGTGAGCCAGCTGCCTCTCTGCAGCTGCCGCCCGGGTAAGGGGAAATAGGCAGGTGGCCCCAGGCACACTTGCAGGCAGAGGCCGCCCCTACCAGGCCTCATCTATGGGCCCTGTGAGGCAACAGAAGTTACCAAAAGGAGGAGGGCACCCAACCTCCACCCCTGCACTGTGAGCTGTGATCACCCTGAAAGCAGGGTGGAGACTAGGTATTCAGTTCTTCAGTTCTAGGAGCTGCTTCTTCTGTATTCCAGGGTCTGGTTTTCAAGGAGGGAGGGTTATGGGCAAGACTAGTTTATTTTATTTTATTTTATTTTATTTTATTTTATTTTATTTTATTTTATTTTATTTTATTTTATTTTATTATTTATTTATTTATTTATTTATTTATTTATTTATTTATTTATTTTGCAAGACTAGTTTAAAGATGGAAGCTTCTAGGGAGAAAGCAAGGAGTGTGTGCTGGGCATGGCAGCAGGCCCTCACAGTGCTCCCTGGGGCGGCCAGGTCTTGAGCTGGTGTCCTCAGTGCGTTCAGCAGCCACTGTGGGTGAGAACGTCACAAGTGATGTATCTGGAACGCAGGTGGCCATGTAATATGTTTGCTCAAACTGACCCAATTGCTCACTTAAGACCTATGCATTTTACCGTATGTAAACTTTACTGCAACTTAAAGAAATGTTTTTAAAGAAAGATAAAGGCATTCAGCGTTTGGTAAAGGCAGAGTAGGTTGCTGCAGACTAACTTTTCCATAAGAACAACTAGAAAAGCTGTATAAAAATGCCTCTCCCTGCACAAATCTGTTTGACAGTCTTGGAGAATGCACCCAGGTCTTGAGGGACCAGGTTCCGGGAGGTGACCCTTTGGTCTGTGGTGCTTTTCCCCACATGTGATGACAGGTACACAGTAAAAGCCCAAGGGGCTAAGAAGCTGAGTACAGCATGGTGGCCATGAGGCTGGAAGCCCAGCTGAATATCTGGTGCTCCTCCAAGGCTGGGGGCACATATCAGCATTTCAGCCCCACGAGATGCAGAGACCCTGAAAAGACCACCTATAAAAGTAAAAATGGATCAAAAATAGACCAGTCCTCAAAACAACTAAACATGCTTTGAACCAGCTCAGATACAGACTAGATAAAGGGGATCTGCCTCTCCTCTAACTGCCTGCCATTAAGCCAAAGTCAGTACTCCCTGGAGGCATATGAAGCTTACTAGGCACACAATAAGGCAAGATGAAATGAGAAAAGACCGAGAGAAAAAAGAAGACAATGGAAACAGATGCACAGATGATTCAGATATTGGAGTGATCCGACAAAGATTTTATTTTTTTTTAATTTTTATTTATTTATGATAGTCACAGAGAGAGAGAGAGAGAGAGAGAGGCAGAGACACAGGCAGAGGGAGAAGCAGGCTCCATGCACCGGGAGCCCGACGTGGGATTCGATCCCGGGTCTCCAGGATCGTGCCCTGGGCCAAAGGCAGGCGCCAAACCACTGCGCCACCCAGGGATCCCCCGACAAAGATTTTAAAGCAATTCCCAATAATGGGGCAAATTTTATGTTACATGCATTTTACCACTATTAAAAATAAATAATGAAGACAATTAATAATAAATTTTTCTGAATAAATTTTCCTAAAAGGAAAATAACAGCCATCTGTACATTCAAGGAATTTATAATGATGGAGAATTTAAAATTCACTGGATGGGGTTAATAGCAGATGGGTCATAGCAGAAGAGAAGGTTAATGCACTGGAAGAGAGGTCAATAGAAAATATCTAGACAAATGACCAGGTAAAGGATGCAGAAAAGACTATAATATAGTACATGACGAAAAGGTCAGCTCTATCCTGGGTCCTGGGAGTTCCAGGGAAGGAGAAACAATCAAACAGAAGCAGTGTGTGAGTGATACTGGCAGAACTTTCCAAACCTGACCAAAGACATGAAAATACAGATTCAAGAGTCTCTATGAACCCTCTGAGGGATAAACACAAAATCATACTCAGGCTCACCTTGGCAACTCCTTACAACCAAAGGCAAAGAGACGATCTTAACTGTGGTAATGGTGGGAGGATGGGGGCGAGGTAGGGGCGACCATAATAATGACAGCTGAACATGGAAGCCAAGATGCTGAATGACACTTTAAAGTCCCACAAGAGGGGATCTGGGTGGCTCAGCGGTTTGGCGCCTGCCTCTGGCTCAAGGTGTGATCTTGGCGTCCCGGGATTGAGTCCCCCATCAGGCCCCCTGCGTGGAGCTTGCTTCTCCCTCTGCCTGTGTCTCTGCTCTCTCTCTGTCTCTCTCTCTCTGTGTCTCTCATGAATAAATAAATAAAATATTAAAAAAATAAAGTCCCACAAGAACAAAACTGCAAGCCTAGAAGGTAGACAACCAGTGAAAATATACTTCAAAAATAAAGGTCAAATAAAGATGTTCTTAGGCCAAAAAGAATTTAACACAAGACGAGCAAATCCTAAAGGACGTTCTTTAATCATAAGGAAAACAATCCCAGATGGAAACATTGAAACGTAGGAAAGAGTGAAGCACAGCAGAAAGGGTCAATGTATGGGTGAATTTAAGTTAAATCGACTGTATAAAACAATAGTAACTCATGAGGTTTTAATCACATGTAGAATTAAATAATGACAGCACTAGCCTGCTTCAGGAGGGGACAGAGGGTGCTAAAATGTTTGACATCCTTGCCCTGTTCTGGAAGCAATACAGCTACTCATTTATATTAGATTCTAACACATCAGATACATGCGTATTATAGTCACCAGGGTAGCAACTAAAGAAGAGTCCTGTTGCTATGCACAGAAAATGGAATGACAAAATAACTAAAACATAGCAAGAAAGAAGAGGAAATGGATGGTGTAGAAAACAGACTGTAGGTTTAAACTCAAATAAAATCAGGGATCCCTGGGTGGCGCAGCGGTTTGGCGCCTGCCTTTGGCCCAGGGCGCGATCCTGGGGACCCGGGATCGAGTCCCACGTCGGGCTCCCGGTGCATGGAGCCTGCTTCTCCCTCTGCCTGTGTCTCTGCCTCTCTCTCTCTCACTGTGTGCCTATCATAAATAAATAAAAAAAATTAAAAAAAATAAACTCAAATAAAATCAGTAACTAAATTAAATGTAAATGGCCTAAATAATTAGTACAAGACAATGTGAGGATGTCAGCTGCCTGGATTTCCAGAAGGAGGGAATAGCATGTGCAAAGGGAGGAGCAAAGAAAGGAGCGCACGTGGGAGAGTGCTGGGGTGTGTGCCGACTGGAGCCCATGGGGAGGGTGGAGGGGGCAGCCGGTGTAGGGCCATGTCTGTGCTGAGCAGGACTTTGGCTTTTACTTTGGGTGGACGGGGAAGGAGGGGGTTTCAGCAGAGCTGCATAGTCTGAGAAGATGAGAACAGCCTTTGGGGAAGTTCACCCTGGCTGCTGAGACAGCCTGGGTGAGGAGAAAGACCACGGGGCAAGGAGGAAGATCGAGGGGCAAGGAGGAAGACAGGGTGGGAAGAGGAAGATGGGGAGCAAGGAGGAAGACTGGGTGGGGCGGGGGAGGAGGCAGATGGCCTGGGTTTGGGGGGGCCAGGGATCGGGGCAGATGCTGCTGGCCGCCCAGGCAGCCGGGCTGAAGCAGACAAAGCTGCGGCGCAGCAGGCAGCGTCTTCAGGACTTGGGGTCAGAGGCCCCGGTGTCCGGCTCGTGGAGTCATCGCAGGGCCCGAGCCAGCGCAGCATTGGTCCGGCAGGTTCACGAGCTGTGGCCCACACGCTGGGGGGTGGGATTCGACCAAGCCGTCCCAGCGACGGTGGGCAGCAGCTGGCCACCTGGCAGAGCTCAGCGCCCTCGCCTTCCTCCCCCCTCACCTCCCCGTTTCCCTCCCCAGAATGAGCGTGAACAGATCATGACCACCAACGTCTGGCTGAAACAGGTAAGTGCACACAGGATCCGCAGCGGGGGGCATGTCCTCCGGGGCCGCCCCTTGGTGGTGGCGACCTCGGAATGACAGGGCCTCGCCCGCGTGCGCAGGAGTGGACCGACTACCGTCTGGCCTGGAACAGCTCCCGCTACGAGGGCGTCAACATCCTGAGGATCCCCGCCAAGCGCATCTGGCTGCCCGACATTGTGCTTTACAACAAGTGAGGGGCGGGGCTGGTTGAGGAGGTGGGGGGTGACAGGTAGAGGAGGTGGGGGGTCCGGGCAGCAGGCAGAGGAGGTGGGGGGCGGGGCAGCAGGTAGAGGTGGGGGGGCCCAGGGCAGTAGGCCCAGCCTCGGGGAGTCCTCGGTCCCCACACCAGCCCTGGGCCTCACCTGTGCCTCACTCACCGAGCCGCGCCGGGCGGTGAGGCTGCAGGAGGAATTAGAAGAGGGCAGCGCCAGCAACCGCCACATGGGTGGGGAAGTGGAGGCCGGGGGACGGGGGTCACCCTGGCTCCTCAGGCACAGCTGGGACCAGGGCCAGCATGTGGGCTACGGCCAGGGCTCGTTCCGTCCCGCCTCCTGGCTGGCTGGCCCTCACCGTGTCGATGCTGGGCGTTGGCAGCACAGTCTCTCCGGTCGGCCGAGGGGCCCGGAGAGCCTTGTGGGCTCAGTGTCACCAGCAGCATGTGAAACAAGCCTGAGGTCTGTGCACACCAGGCCTGGGTTCGGGTTCTAGGTGTGCTTCTTCCTCATTTTCTGACCCTGAAGACGTCACCTACCTTCTCAGTATCCCCACCCATCGGACGGGGATGCTACTAAACCCCAGGGCCGTGACCCCTGCTGTCCCGTGAGGGCAGCGGGGCCAGAACGGCGACCACGGGGCAGGCCTATGGGCTGGCCGGCGTGCTCATCGCACTCCTCTCGCGCCCCCAGCGCCGACGGGACCTACGAGGTGTCTCTCTACACCAATGTGGTGGTGCGCTCCAACGGCAGCATCCTGTGGCTGCCGCCCGCCATCTACAAGAGTGCCTGCAAGATCGAGGTCAAGCACTTCCCCTTCGACCAGCAGAACTGCACCCTCAAGTTCCGTTCCTGGACCTATGACCACACGGAGATCGACATGGTGCTCAAGTCACCCACGGCCAGCATGGACGACTTCACCCCCAGCGGCGAGTGGGACATCGTGGCGCTGCCTGGGCGCAGGACGGTGAACCCGCAGGACCCCAGCTACGTGGACGTGACGTACGATTTCATCCTGCGGCGCAAGCCGCTCTTCTACACCATCAACCTCATCATCCCCTGCCTGCTCATCACCTCGCTGGCCATCCTGGTCTTCTACCTGCCATCCGACTGCGGCGAGAAGATGACGCTGTGCATCTCCGTGCTGCTGGCGCTCACCGTCTTCCTGCTGCTCATCTCCAAGATAGTGCCGCCCACGTCCCTGGACGTGCCGCTCATCGGCAAGTACCTCATGTTCACCATGGTGCTGGTCACCTTCTCCATCGTCACGAGCGTCTGTGTGCTCAATGTGCACCACCGCTCGCCCAGCACCCACACCATGGCGCCCTGGGTCCGGCGCTGCTTCCTGCACAAGCTGCCCACCTTCCTCTTCATGAAGCGCCCCGACAGCAGCCCCTCGAGGGCCCCCCGGCCCGGCCAGCCGCAGCCCAGCGGGACCGAGGCCGCCGCCCCCCAGCCCTACGGGAGCCCTGTGTACCCTGTGAATCCCACACCTGCGGCCCCCAAGTCCCCAGCGGGCTCGGGCTCCGGCGTGGGGTCCACGGCCCGAGACCTCCGGCTGAGGGCTTCCGGGAGGTTCCGGCGGGACGTGCAGGAGGCCTTAGAGGGCGTCAGCTTCATCGCCCGGCACATGCAGAGTGACGACCGAGACCAGAGCGTAAGTCTGGCCCAGCCCCACTTCCCACAGCCCCTGCCCGGGGCCCCCAGCTGCAGCAAGGGACCCACTGCTGGACCGAGTGTGTGGTTTCCTGCGTTGGGGAAGGGGAAGGAAGGAGCGAGGATCCCTGTTTGTTTTGGGGTCCCCCAAAAGCAGCCCCTGAGGTGAGGGCCTGGGCCAAGGTGGTTCAGTGTGGGTGACCTCAGGAAGCCCAGGAAGGAGGCAGCCCCCGAGTACTGGGCTCTGGGGGCTGGGTCCTCGGGAGACCCCATGAGGAGCAGGGGGCAGAGGAAGGCAGAGCGGGGCCGCGGGGCTGGAAGGTGCCCAGCCTGGGGGACCAGGGTGGGCATCTGTTCCTGCCCTCACCTGCCCGTGGGGCAGCCACACAGGTGGCCCCGGCGACGGGGGTCAGAGCCCCGCGGCCCAACGACGCTGCGTCCAGGGTCATAATGCCGAACGGAAGACGATTACATTTTTTGGAAGATTTTTTGTTTATTTATTCATGAGAGACACAGAGAGACAGAGAGACACGGGCAGAGAGAAGCAGGCTCCATGCAGGGAGCCCGAGGCGGGGCTCGATCCCCGGACCCTGGGGTCAGGCCCTGGGCCCCCCGGGCTGCCCCAGAGTCTTAAAGACAGGTCGAGTTTACCTCCCCAGGACAGAGGACGGTCTGCGGCCCGGGCAGGGGATGCTGGCCTCCGTCTGGCGCCCCCCGGAGGGTCCGGGACCCGCTTCCACGCCCCGCTGCCAGCAGCCGCATACGGGGCGCCCCACGCACAGCCCCAAACAGTGGTCGGAAATCAGGGCTGTGGGAGCGAAACCCCAGGGGCAGGGAGAGGCCGCAAGGGGGCGGGGGGAAGGGGAGAGAGGGGGAGGGGCGGGGAGGGGACGGGGAAGGGAGCGGGTGGGAGGGCGCGCGTGGCGTGGGGGCGGGGGAGGGGTCTGGGGAGGGAGGGAGAAGGGGCGGGGCGGGGGGCGCAGGGCGGGGCGAGCGGGGAGGGACGGGGGAGGGGCGGGGGGCGAGGGGCCGGGGAGGGGCGCGGCGGGGGCGGGGCGGGGGCGGGGCGGGGCGGGCCTGGCGGGGCGGTTCCAAGGAGCCCAGACCAACGGGGCCGCTGACGTCACCGGGTCCGCCCAGAGCCCCGGGCCAGCCGCCGCCGCCGCGTCCTGCGAGTCCTGCTCGGGCCACTCCCGCGGGGTCATGGGCGCGGGGACCCCGGCTCAGCCCGTCCCCAGCGCACAGCCCACAGCGGCCCGGGGATGGGGTCGGGGCGGTGAGGACGCGGCACGGGGAGGCTGCCCCGCGGCCGGAGGAGCGGAGCCGGTTGGGGACCAGGCCCTGGGGCAGCGGGTTCAGCAGCGGCTTCCAGGCGTCCTGCCCCCAGGCGCGGGGTGCGCCCCAGATCCTCCTTTGGGTAGAGCCGGCCCAGGGAGGGGGCTGGGCCTGAAAATAAGGGAACTGGCCGAGGATCCCCGGGGGGCTCAGCGGTTTGGCGCCTGCCCTTGGCCCGGGGCGTGACCCTGGGGTTCCGGGATCGAGTCCCGTGTCGGGCTCCTGCATGGAGCCTGCTTCTCCCTCTGCCTGTGTCTCTCTCGGTCTCTCTTTCTCTCAGTGTCTATCATAAATAAATCAATCTTAAAAAAAAATAAATAAGGGAAGGGGCCTCGCATTCCCAGGCCACCGGGTGGCTCTAGGTCACAGCACGGCCCTAATAACCCTTCCTGGGGATCCCTGGGTGGTGCAGCGGTTTGGCGCCTGCCTTTGGCCCAGGGCGCGACCCTGGAGACCAGGGATCGAATCCCAAGTCGGGCTCCCGGTGCATGGAGCCTGCTTCTCCCTCTGCCTATGTCTCTGCCTCTCTCTCTCTCTCTCTCTCTCTCTCTCTGTGTGACTATCATAAATAAATTTAAAAAAAATTTTTTTTAAATATGAAAAAAAATAACCCTTCCTGGACGGCCCAGCACCCCGGGGGCCTGCAGGGCTGCAGGGCTGGGGGTGCTGGCTGGGTGAGGGCCGGGGGTCCCAGCCCCAACAGTGAGGGCCCCCCTCCGGGAAGGAAGGGGAGCAGGGAGGTCCCGGCACCCGTAATGGGCCCTCTGTCTGCCCACAGGTCGTGGAGGACTGGAAGTACGTGGCCATGGTGGTGGACCGCCTGTTCCTCTGGGTGTTTGTGGTCGTGTGTGTGCTGGGCACTGTGGGGCTCTTCCTGCCGCCACTCTTCCAGACCCACACCCCCTCGGACGGGCCCTAGGCCCCCAGGGTGGCAGGGGGGAGGTGGCACAAGCAGCCAACTGGGCAGTTTGCTGCTTCCTTCTGAGCGATGGCTGAGGAGGCCCTAAGAACATCACCGCGCGCAAACCACCAGTCAGGGGACAGGATGGAAGCCCCAGCTGTCATCTCTGAAAGCCCCGGGGAACCCAGCAGAACCCCTCCCTGCACCGGGGAGTACGCGGGGCATCACAGCCGCACCCCTGTGTGCCAGGAATCCTGCCCGTAGCCCGGCCCAGCTGTCACCCCATCGCTCTCCACTCCCCCGCCCACCAGCCCATGGGACTCCTCTCAGACCCCTACACACTTCTGGATTCTTCCAGCTCAAAGCCTGTGCATTTGCTGTACCTGCTGCCCCGCCCGTCTGCCCGGGGGCTGCGCCCTGGCTGCGGTCCATTGTCTGCTCCCATGTCCCCTCCCCGAGAAGCCTTCCTCGGCCCTCCTGGGCACCTCAAGTTCTCAGTGCTGCTGTGTCGTTCCACGTTGCACCCACTTGAGTGTGAGCTCTGAGACAGCAGGAAGTGTCCTTCGTGCTGGCGGCACCGTCCCCAGGGCATAGGCCTGAGCTCAGCACCCAGCAGGTGTTTAATAAAGGTTTGTTGAATGAATGAATGAATGAATGAATGAATGAACGACTCCTGTTCCTTCTTCAGGCTCAGGTCCTGTCCTCCGAGTAGCCATCCCTGTGCCCCTCCTATGAGAATGACCCTCTCCCGCGCACTCCCCAGCCCTGGTCACATGCTGCTTTGGAGCAAGGTGGAGTTCCCAGTGTCCCTACAGATGGTTTGATGCGTCAACACACCCGTGGCGCCCAGCACCTGGCACATGATGGGTCGTTAAAATACTTGTGCAATACAGGAGCACTGAATTGCATATTTTAAATTACACAGTAAAGTTGACTTTTACGTAGTGTTCTCTCCCCATTAACTTGATGTGTGTCATCAGGACACAGGAGAGCACGGTCACCCAGACGGCTCCGTCCCTGCTGGTCCCTCCAACCAGCACTAGGGTTTGGCCTTTACAAGAACAGCATTCCAATGAATCACACAATGTGTCCCTGCTGGAGAGGGGTTGGCTTTTGTCCCTCAGCGCAGGCCTCTGAGACGCCCCTGTGTCGTCACATGCACGTACCAACCCGATGTCCTGTGAACGCTGATCCACAGTTATGTACTTACCAGTTCTCAGAAACTATGAACAGAGCTGCTATCAAATCTCCACACGTATGGGATTTTGTGTCAACAAGAGTTTTCATTCGTGTAGATGAACACCCAGGAATGTGATCGCTGGGTTCTGTGGGGAATGTGCTTTAACTTCTGAGCCCGGGATCCCTGGGTGGCGCAGCGATTTGGCGCCTGCCTTTGGCCCAGGGCGCGATCCTGGAGATCCGGGATCGAGACCCACGTCGGGCTCCCAGTGCATGGAGCCTGCTTCTCCCTCTGCCTGTGTCTCTGCCTTGTCTCTGCCTCTCTCTCTCTCTGTATGACTATCATAAATAAATAATTAAAAAAAATTTAACTTCTGAGCCACCGTGGCACTGGGCCCTGGAGGCCACAGCATCTTGCATCCCCACCCGCACAGCGTGAGAGGCAGCAACCCTCGGCATCTGTCTGCAGTTGGTGTCGACTGATTCGAGCCGTCCCAGTGGATGTGTGGAGTATCAGCCAGCTTTTAACAGGCGTTTCCCTGGTGGCTAATGCTGCTGAACATCTTTTCACGTGACTTTTTTTTTTACCTTTTTTTTTTTTTTACTTTTTTTGCCTGTGCATACATGCCCTCTTTCATAAACTGTGTGTTTAACTCTCTTGCTCATTTTTAAAATTGGGTTTAGTTTTCTTACTGTTGAGATTTTAAAAACGACTTTATTAAGGCGTGACATATATAGTATAAAATCCACCCTTTTTAAATATATAATTCAAGGAGTTTTAGTAAGTTTATCACCATAATCCAGTTTCAGAACACTTGCCCCACCCCCAACAAGACCCTCATATCTATCTACTCTTACTTCTGAGTTTTCAGGGTGCTTTATATCTTCTGGATACAAGTTCTTGGTTGCATACCTGAGTTGCAATATTTTTCAAATTTAGGGGCTTTTACCTCGAGATTGAGAATGCTCTACAGGGGGCCCGAGAGATTGGCCCCAATTCTGGCATTTCCTGAGTCCTGCAAAAGGTCTCCTTTGGTTTGGGTTTAAAGCAACCCATCCTGGGAATAACAGAGAGGCCTGGGTCGCAGGTGCCCCCGCCCCGGGTGGGGGGCGCGGAAGCCAGGAGCCTCCCGGGCTGCACCTCGTGGCCTCAGGTCTTTCCTTCTCTTCACTCCTTAACGAGGAGCCCTTCAAACCGCCCGGGGCCCGCAGCCCCTCCTCCGTCCCCAGCGGTATCGGCGGCTGAGCACGGGGCGCGGCCCCCGCCGCGCCCCCGCAGCAGGACGACGCGAGGCATGGCAGTACCCGCCGGCGAGACCCCGCGCGTCCTTAGGGCGCCGGACCGACCCCGCTTGGAGGGCGTGTCCCTGCCTCTCCTGCGCCCCGCGGCCCTCCTCCCGGCGGCGCTCGGGGTGGGGGGGCCCCACCGCGGGAGGGAGGCCGGGCCGCCCCGCACGCCCCGCCTCCGCCGCCGCGCGCAGCAGCCGAGCCTCCGCTCACACCCGCGGGAGGGGCCGGCGGATGGCTCGAGCACCAGCCCCGCGCCCCAGCCCCGCTCCCGGGCATCGCGCCATCCCCCCACAGTCCGGCTCTGCACCCCGCGCCGCCCCAGCTCCGCGCCCCAGCTCCGCGCCCCGCGTCTTGGCGTCCAGCTCGCGCCCCATCATCGCGCCCCGCGCCCCCCCCCACCGTCCGGCTCTGCACCCCGCGCCCCAGCTCCGCGCCGCGCCCCAGCCCCGCCCAGCTCTGCACCCCGCCCCCCCCACCGTCGGCTGCACCCCGCGCCCCAGCTCCGCGCCCTGGCATCGCCTCCCCCCGCCCCACCGTCCGGCTCTCCTCGGGCTGCGCCGGAGCCGCGGGGACTCTGTGGGGAGCATGGGTGCCCACCCGCGCCGAGCCGGGGTCCCGCGGCTCCCGCCGCTGCTGCTGCTGCTGCTGCTGGTGTTGCTGCCGCCAGGTAGGGGCCCCGTTTCCCCTACGGCCACCCCTCCACCCAGAGGCGCGGGGGTTACGGGGTGGGCGCCCCGGGCGTCGGTTCCACTGCGCATCCGGCCCACGCGCTCGTGCTACCAACAGATGGGGAAACTGAGGCCGGGGATGGCGGGAGAGGAGGCCGCTGCCACCTACGGGAGGGGCCATCGCTGCGAGCCTGGGGCCGCGCCCCCCACGCCCGCCCCCTGCGGGTGGGAGAGGAGCCCGGGCAGGAGGAGGGCCCCGGCGCCAGGGGCTGGCTGACATGGCCTGGGCAGGGCTGAAGGGGGACATGTCGGGGGACCTCCTGTCCCTCGCGGCTGAGGACCCCACTGTTTGGGGGCACAGCAGGCAAGACCATTCCAAGTGGGGCAAGCTGGCTTAGCCTCCCCAGGGATCCTGCCCTCCGACCTGCAAGTGGGAAGGCAGGCAGCTGACTCACCGGCGCTTAGCAACCAAGGGGTGGCCTCCCCACCCCACCCCCCACCCCTCCATCCCCCTCTGGGGGGGTCAGGTCTTTGATGAGGCCGGAAAAAGATCCAGCAGGACCCGGGGTCTCACTCCCAGATCACGGAGCCAGGGAGACGCCCAGCTTCTCAGAGGGCTGGGGGCCAACCCCCTGCAGGGTGCAGGGCAGGCTGGAGGGGCAGCGGCACCAGGGTGGGGCTCCTCCGGGGGGTGGGGGGGGACTGAGCCCTGGGCATGGACTGGCCACGGTGCTTCCTGGAAGTGGTGGCCATACCTGGGCTGCATAGCAGGTGAGGGGAGTGCTCGGCTCTCACCCGGGACCCCCACTAGCAGCCCACCAAGCGGACAGAAGCGATGGATGCTCACAGGTAAAGAAACAAGTTCCAAGCTTACGCAGCCTCCAGGCAGCCGGGCAGGGTTTGCACCAGATCTACCCACCTTCCGGCCCAGGCTTGTGACCACGGTCTCCCCCTGGATGTGTGACCCCGGGTGTCTCATGGGCCTCAGTTTCCCTGTCTGTAACTCGGGGGAGTGGGCCTCGTCTGAAGTCTGGAGCTCCACAGGCCCGTGGTGAGACCGTGGTGGGTGGTGTCCCTGGCCAGGGAAGGGTGACGGCTGCTTCCCTCAGGGGCCCTGGCCTCCGAGGCTGAGCACCGCCTATTTGAGCGGCTGTTTGAGGATTACAACGAGATCATCCGGCCTGTGGCCAACGTATCGGAGCCGGTCATCATCCAGTTTGAGGTGTCCATGTCTCAGCTGGTGAAGGTGGTGAGTGCAGAGCCGGGCGCAGCTGTGGGGTGCGGGCCTCTGCGGAGCCTTCCCCAGCCGCCTCGGTCTGTAGTCACGGTCGCTGTCGCCTCCTCCAGGACGAAGTAAACCAGATCATGGAGACCAACCTGTGGCTGAAGCAAGTGAGTGAGGGGCCTGGCGAGCTGCTGCCTCCGGTGGTGACCGCTGCGCCTGCTGCGCCACCGGGAGGACCGGCGACTGGCCCCGCGGGGCCCCCTGGGCTGGGGTCCCTGCACTGTTGCATGGTCCCCCTGGCCGGGCCCTCAGGACCCCAGTGCCACCTGGAGGGAGAGACCTCCACACACAGCAGACAGGCACAGACATGCGCTGCTGTCCCCCGCCACCTCCTCCCCTTCGTGCAGGAACCGTTGTTCGCAGAAGCAGATGCTGTCGGCTCCTTTGGTAGCGCGGGGGCAGGGGCTCCCGGGCTCCCCTGTCAGAGCGAGGCCAAGAAACCGGCCCCACGTGCCCCACCCCTGGGGGCTCTGTCCGCACCTTGACCAGTGCCTCCCTGGACTCCTGCGATGGTCGCGGCCAGGAGGGTGCAGTGCCCCCCCCCCGCCGCGCCTGCCACCCCTGGCCTTTGCCCGGTCCCTTGTCAGGCCCCAGCGGGCTCACGGCTCCTTCCCCAGAACCCCTCCCACACCAGGCTGCTTAACCCCAAGGCGGGTTAGCGCCTGTCCTCGGGGCTGGGGGGACGTGTGCCCAGCCGCCCTGGAGAGCCACTCGGGCGTGTAAACCGCGGGCACTCAGGCACAGCCCGGCCAGCCTGTGCCCACAGCGGCTACGAGACCCTGGTGATCTGTGCCGCTTGCCCTGGAGGTGGCTGGAACACTCAACCCAAGCTGTCCCCCCAACCCCCGCACCCGCACCACGGAGGTGGGGCCCCACAAAGGGAGGAGACTGTGCTGGCCCTGCCCCCTGCTCCCCTGCCCCTGCCGCCTCTCCGCAGATCTGGAACGACTACAAGCTGAAGTGGAACCCCGCGGACTACGATGGGGCGGAGTTCATGCGCGTCCCCGCGCAGAAGATCTGGAAGCCAGACATCGTGCTGTACAACAAGTGAGTGCTGGCGGCCCTCAGCCTGGGCCCTTTCCAGGGTGGCTGCCTGGATGAGTGCCGCAGGGATTTACTGAGCACCTACTGTACGCCCGGTGCCGGACTCCCGCCGCCTGCCACACCCCGGAGGGCAGTGTCCCAGGGTGCGGCCGGGGCGGGGAGCCGGCCACCAGGGCCCCCACCAGGGCCGATGGGCCCCGAAGGCCAGGACCACAGAGAGCCCCACACCCCTGCCTCTGGTGCCCCGCGTCTTGTAGGCTCTTCCTCTGCAGGTCCCAGCCTGCCCACCGTGGCACCTCCAAAACCAGCCTGAGCACCTGGCCGTGTCCACAGCCAAGCTGCGTCGTGGGCAAACATGTTCTGAGTTCAGGTTCTCTGTGCCGGATTAGCAGACGCGAAATATGTCGCAACCATTAGGACTGAAGGTATATTTCCGGCCGAGTCCCACTTTCTAGTCGCTGGCTGAAAGAAGGGTCTTGTGCCACTCCACAGAGGGCCGTGGTTCGGCTTGGGTGTTTTTAATGGTTTTCCAAGGAAAAGCATCGCTCGTCGAGGCTTCTTTCATACATCTTGTGTTTGTAGATGGAGTCTCCACACAACTGGGACACAAGAGGCCCCGCTGGTCTGCAGCACAGGAGCAGCCCCAGCAGCCTCCTGACCCAGGGGCCGCCTGGGAGGTGGCCGCGGTGTGGGGAACCGTTGCTAAGCTAGAATCAAGAAAACGTGCAAAAATTCTAATGTCATAATTTGAATGTTAGAGCTGCTTCCTTGCTGGCAGCCGTGGGCGAACAGCGGGGGGTGTCAGGGTGTGAGCCTAACAAAGATGGGCCTCAGGGAGACGCTGCAGGTGGGATGTGGCGAGGAGCAGAGGGCACAGGGAGTCTCCTGAGAGGGACTCAGCAGCTCCTGCCTCCCAGTTAGAGCTCGGGTTCTCTGCACGTCCCCGGGGCCACGGCGCCCTCAGAGGACACACGGGCACGAACGGTGATGAGCTCACGACTCACGGCAGCCCCTGTGGTACCAGGCAGGGGACATAAATCCGTGGCCGAGCCCCAGCTTCCATGAACATCTCTGAAACGCTGACCCTGTCTTCGGGTACGAGGTGTCGCTGTGAAAATCTGTGTGCTCGGGTGAAGTTGGGTGGCCCTGAGAGGGGAAGGGATACCGACGAGCTCGCCGCGGCCACGCAGCGCAGCAGGACTGTCCCAGACACGCGACTTCCCTTGCCTAAGCCCCGCCGCGGCCGCGGGACAAGCCGTTTCCTCAGTCCCTGGACAGATCTGTTCCACTGCGCTGGTCTTCCTCTCGGGCCCTTGTAAATCAGGTTACCTGTCTGCTCTGGGGCTGCCCCGGGACGCGGGCCTCCGCTTGGGGCTTGGGGCTTCGCGCGTGCACGCCTCTCGCACCGCAGCCCCGCAGACGCTCCCGCGCAGACGTGGCCTTTGCTGAACGTTGCGGACGGGCCTGGGAGCCTCTGGGCCGGGGGGCCCCTGGGTGGTCACGGCCACCGCGCTGCTCCTCTGGCCTGTGAACATCTTCTTTCTCTTCTCAACCTGTTTCCGACCCCGTTTAACTGGGGTCCTACCCTAAGCAGCATTTTTCTTGGAGGTGGGTCTCTGTGCTCCGAGGAGGGAGTTTGGGGGAGACCTCGAGCCCGCAGCGGCCCCAGGGGCCTTGCCCGCAGGCCCTCTGTGCACCCCACCACCTTCTCGGTTCTCTGCAGGCCGGAAGCTGTGGCCCCGTCTCACTGCTCCCCCTCCCAAGGCTTCTGCACACGGTGGATTCTGTGTCTGGGGCCCTGGGGATGCAGGACCTCCCTGTCCCCCACCCGGCCAGCCCCCCACGGTTGCAGGCAGGCCCCCGTGCTCGCTCCGGTCCCCACACTCCTACTCTGAAGCTGCTGGGGTTGCGATGACCTGACTTTGGGGACGTGGTCAGGGGGCTTTCCTTCGTCCTCCTGCTGCCTGTCTTCCCACTGCAGGGAATTCAGAGACAGTGTCCACACAGCTCGCCGCCCTTCCCCCTGCGAAGCTCAGGCTCCCCTAGTGCAAGCCCTCGGGGTCGCGCACCCACCCGCCTCCTCTTCCCCTTGCAGGGCACCCGGACCCCTCCCACCGTGTCTCTTGCTGCCCGCTGGCTCCGGACACCCCGAGGCGGAGGCCATTTATTTTCAGGTCATTCTTTTCAGTCCCTGTCTGGCCGCGCCATGCCGCTGAGGCCTTGGTCTCCCCTGCTTGCTGGTGGCGGAGGCCAGAGCGCACGCTGCCGCCCGGCAGACAGGCCTTCGGGTCCGGATCCCCAGAAACAAGCGGAAACGGACACCAACCCCCAGGCACACTGATCCCTGGTGTTTGGCCTTTGGGCGCACAGGTGGTTTTGCAACCCCTCACTTGGGCCCCAAGCCCCGCAGGGTCGAGGTTCCGCCGCCATTTCTGGGTGGGAACCCCGGGGTCCGATGCTTGCTTCCCCTCCAGGAGGACGCGGGCGCTGGACTGGAGCGGGCCTGGGAGCCAGTGGTTTGGACTCTGGGCCAGTCTCAGCCGCAGCCCCTCCACCGTCTGCCCTGGGGTAGCCGTAGCCCCAGGGACAGGGTGGCTGCTTCGCCCCTAGGATGGGGGCCCGAGGCCGTGGGTTTCCTTGAGCCTGGGCTCCGCAGGAGGTTGCTCTGGGGCCTCCGTCCTCTGGGGCTCCTCTTGGCCCCGAGCAGGCCTTGGGGGTCCTTCGGGAGGATGAGGCCGGCACCGGCTGCTCGTGGAGCCAGAGCTGGGAGGAATGGCATGAGAAAGCATGCACCCACGGCCGGGAGCGGAGGCGGAGCCTGGGGTCTTCACGTGGGCCACCGAGGCTAGGGAGGTGGAGGTGGGGACCGGCAGGACGCATCCCTCTGTCTCATGCGGTCAGGCTCAGTGGCACGGAGCGCTCAGCTCTCCCGAAACACCCATTGTCCTCCTTCTAGCTCCCGAGGTGGACGGGGTGGGTCCCTCTGGGGGCTTGATGCAGAGCGCGGGGCCCTGGAGTCCCCCTGCAGGGCCCACTGCCCTGTCCCTGCGGACTCCGTCGGGCTCTTTGTAGACAGGGGAGGAAGTGGGGGCAGCTCGGAACCTGGAAGGCAGAGGAGCCCTAGTGCAGGATTTGAAAGACAAAGAATCAGAAACCGTGATTGTTGACCCAGAGGAGCCCTGGGGAGCGGGGGGTGGGGGTGGGCAGAGCAGTGGGCCCCACAGCCTGGCCTCACACGCCCGTGTGCACATGGGAGGCGCCTGCCGGAGCCCGAATGAGGTGCTGACCAGGTCCGAGGTCTAAGCCACAGCAGAAGGGGCAAATACCCCCAAGGTTTCCTGCCTCAAGGACGACATCCCCCCAGGTGCTTGTAGGGGAAGCAGACCCTTTGTGGCACTTGGGAGTCCTAGTAAACATCGGAGTCTTGGAGGGCGCAGGGAGGTGCCCGGGAGTGGGTGGCGGGGTGGCGAGCGCGCAGGGTGAGCTCTCCCACGGGGCAGCTTTACAGACGGCACCTTGCACCTGCCGCGGGCGGTGCGAGAAGCTGGCCCGGGGCGGCGGTGGTAATGGCGTGTGTCTCCGCAGTGCTGTCGGGGACTTCCAGGTGGATGACAAGACCAAAGCTCTCCTCAAGTACACGGGGGAGGTGACTTGGATTCCTCCCGCCATCTTTAAGAGCTCGTGCAAGATCGACGTGACCTACTTTCCATTTGATTACCAAAACTGCACCATGAAGTTTGGCTCCTGGTCCTACGACAAGGCCAAAATCGACCTGGTCCTCATCGGCTCCTCCATGAACCTCAAGGACTACTGGGAGAGCGGCGAGTGGGCCATCATCAAGGCCCCCGGCTACAAGCACGACATCAAGTACAACTGCTGCGAGGAGATCTACCCCGACATCACGTACTCGCTCTATATCCGCCGCCTGCCGCTCTTCTACACCATCAACCTCATCATCCCCTGCCTGCTCATCTCCTTCCTCACCGTGCTCGTCTTCTACCTGCCGTCCGACTGCGGCGAGAAGGTGACGCTCTGCATCTCCGTGCTGCTGTCCCTAACCGTGTTTCTCCTGGTCATCACCGAGACCATCCCCTCCACCTCGCTGGTCATCCCACTCATCGGCGAGTACCTGCTCTTCACCATGATCTTCGTCACGCTGTCCATCGTCATCACGGTCTTCGTGCTCAACGTGCATTACAGAACCCCGACCACGCACACGATGCCCACGTGGGTGAAGACCATCTTCCTGCACTTGCTTCCCAGGGTCATGTTCATGACCCGGCCGGCGGGCAGCGACGGCCACGCCCAGAAGCCCAGGCCCTCGTACCACGCGGAGCTCTCCACCCTGAACTGCTTCCGCCGCGCCGAGACCAGAGGCTGCAAGGAAGGCTGCGCCTGCCAGGACGGCACGTGCAGCCACTGCCGCCACCGCAGGATAAAAATCTCCAACTTCAGCGCCAACCTCCCCAGGAGCTCCAGTTCTGAGTCCATCAGTGCCGCACTATCCCTCTCGGCCCTGTCACCGGAAATCAAAGAAGCCATCCAGAGCGTCAAGTATATCGCCGAGAACATGAAAGCACAAAATGACGCCAAAGAGGTAAGATGTGTTACTCCCATCGGCAGATGCTTGGCGTGGGTGACGTTAGAGCCGGGGCCCAGCGGGCTGCCCTGTCCAGGGAGCTGTCCCTGCATGTGCTGTGTCCCTGCGGGCCCCGCCCAGGCCTGGCGGGACCTGGTCGCAGAGGAGCCGGAAAAGGGCGCTGGACTAGCCTCCTCCCCAGCCCTGGGCAGCCGCGTCCCAGGTGTCACTTTCCAATTCTGTTTGCCCCCACTTAGGCATCGGCTATATGCCTCTTGTCTTGCCTAGCAGAGGGCATGAGAGACAGAGTGAGCGCAACAAGGGAGTGGGGGGGAGAGGCAGGGGGAGGAGCAGATTCCCCGCACGGGGCTCGACCCCAGGACCCCGAGACCATGACCTGAGCCGAAGGCAGCCGCTTCACTGACAGAGCCCCCAGCGCCCCAAGTACACGCCTCTTTTGTGTTATGTGTACACCCCTGTCACCCTGAGCTGAGTAAGGACGTGGGGGTGGTTCCAGTACCCCTTCCCCGTGACCCCCCACCATGACCGATCCTGACCCCCTGGATTCCGGTTACCTTCCTTGGACCTCATATAAATGGAATTGCACAGCACACACCCTCCCGCGTCTGACCTCCTTCCTTCAGCAAGAGGTCTTTGAGGTTTGTCCTGGTTGTTCCTGTTGTGTAACGTCCACAGCGGGGCTGGGCCACGTGCTGCCGCTTCATCCCGCAGCTGCTGCACTTGGCCCTTCTGGTTTTGGGCTATTGTGAGGAAAGGTGCCGTCCGTGTTCCTACGCCCGTGCCCTGCTGAGCGTCTGCACTCGTGTTCCTTGGACATACACGAGCAGTGGGGTGGCCGAGGGCTGCGGAGAGGTACCTTTAACCTTGGGGATACCGCGAGGTTTCTGTGTGCGGGGCCAGCGGGCGCCCCAGCCCCGGATTGTCTGAGAGCGCCAGGACCGCACACCCCGACCCCGACACCTGTGAGCTGGTGCCTCCTTGCCGTTCCAGTTGGCTTCTCCCTGCTGAGTAGTGACTTTTTCAGACCCTTATTGGCCGTCTGTGTACTTTCTTTCGTGAGGCATCCCCTCACACTCTCCTGCTCATTGTCTTTAATTGGGTGAACTTGTATCTCCTCCACCGATCTTACATGGAAACCAACGTCAAGTACTAGGAGGGAGGTTTTCCACTAATATTGTGCGTCCGGCTCCTCCTGACCCTCTGTTTCCCCACGAGGTTATCAGAATCCTAATTTTCTTTTTTTTAATTTTTATTTATTTATGATAGTTACACACACAGAGAGAGAGAGAGAGAGCAGAGACACAGGCAGAGGGAGAAGCAGGCTCCATGCACCAGGAGCCCGATGTGGGATTCGATCCTGGGTCTCCAGGATCACGCCCTGGGCCAAAGGCAGGCGCCAAACTGCTGCACCACCCAGGGATCCCCAGAATCCTAATTTTCTAAGAAGCTCTGCTTTAAAATTAATTGGCTCTGCCTTAAGTTGCTTATTAGCAAAGAGCTCATTGCCAGACCTCGGGGCCTGAAGCTTGGGTGGGAGATTAGCCCGACGGGCCTGGATGACAGCCCCTCCCTGCCCGCTCTGGCCAGTGTGCAAGTGGGGGCATGAGGGGCTGCCTGTCCCCGCGCCCCACCCACGAGCGCTGCGGTGACTGTCACAGCCCCGCAGTCTGGCCAACAAGGCCCGCACACGTTTAACTTCCGTGGGAGCAAGCAGTGGAGCCCAGTGCGAGGTCCTGAGACCTCTCTGAGGCTCATGGCGCTTGCAGGCGCTGCACCCTGCCCTGCCTGCCCACCAGGCCCTGAGCAAGCCAGAAGCTTAGGAAGGATGCAGGTGTGTGGCCGTGGGTCGGGAGCTGCACCCCGGGCTCCCCACAGCAGAGAACACTTGGTAAAAGTGACACTAGAAGGGAAGCCGCCGCTGAGATGCCGGGAAGATAGGTCAGCGGCAAACTGGTGGCAGGGGGTCCCCCGGGGGGGCGCTGTCCTTCCAGAAATAGCAGGAATCCGCGCAGCCTCACAGGGCCCACAGGTGGTGGGCGGGGCTCCTGGGAGGCTTCCTGTCTGGGGCCTGTGGTCCCCAGAACCTCACTGCGAGGCTGGGGCACGGCTGTGCCCCCCCCCGGGGGCTGCTTTCGGGGTCACCGGGGGTTCGCACTTGGTCTCCTCAGTAAGGAGCTTGGTTGTATCAACCCTCCGGGTTGGGGCCCCCCTGGACGCGCTCTTGGTGGATGGTCCAGGAAACAGCGGCTCCGGGGGCAGCTGGGGGGGTTCGGGGGGCTCTGGGGGCAGCTCAAGGGGCAGCTCCGGCCGGGGGGGCCTCCAATGGGGGCTCCAGCAGGGGCCTGCAGGGGGCTGGTGGGCGCTCCAGGGGAGGGGGGCTCCGGGGGCAGCTCCAGCGGTGGAGTCGTCCTCGCGGTCGGAGAGGTGCGCCCCGGCCCGCGCAGGGGTGTCCGGGGCTCTTGGTCCCGCGACCGCCCGCCTGCTGCTGGGGGAGGTGCGGGTCGCTCATCGGTGCCGGTGCCGCGGGGCCCGCAGGTCGCCGCCGCCTGCCCTCCCCCCGCGGACTCTTCCTTCCCTCCTGGTTCCTGCTCTGCGCCGCCCGCCGAGTCTGAACCGGGTCCGGAGCCCGGAGTCCTCACTGCTGGGCCCGCCCCCTGCCCGCCGGGCGCCCTCCGCGCGCTCCCCGCACCCCTCCCCGCACCCCTGCGCCGCCCTCTCCGGGACTGTGGCTGAGCATTCAGGGACCGCGCGCTTCGAGGCCAGAAACACTCATTTGTAAGGGCTCAGCGGAGACCAAAGTCTAGACTTGACGTTCTTTTCCTTGAAAAACACGAGGCTGCTCCCCCGTGACCGCGACGGAGCCTGAAGCCTCGGCCCAGCCCTGCCTCCACGCCCCCGCCCTCACCCCTCCTCGCGGTCCTACCTGCCCCCCTCCCCTACCTGCCCCCCCCCCCCTCCTCGCCGGTCCCTCCTGCTGGCTGTCCTGTGTTTTCAGACTTTTCCTTGACTTGTCTGATTTGGTGCCGTGACCCTGCTTATTCTACTTTGTGTTTCTAATACCTTGTCATCTCCGCGGGTCTCATGTTTTATTTAAGTCGTTAACCTGTCGCGTGAATTTCCTTTCAACTGGTAGTTTGTGTCCGGTGGCCCCGTAAAGTCACTTCTCCTGGGGGTTCAGCCATCCTTGCTGGGTTGTGTTTGGGGAGGCTCCAGAAGGCCCACGTGGCCTCAGACTAGACCAGGGCCCTTCAGAGGTGCCTCCTTCCCGCCAGGTGACCTTGTCGCTCAAGGGACGGCTCGGCCTCCTGACGTTTCGACTCCGGCACAGTGTCTTCCGTGCACCTGCCCCTCTGGGCAGGGTGTGGACAGGCTGCAAAGACGCAAGGCATGGGGGGTGAGAAGAGCACAGCCCAAAGCTGTCCCCAGCCCACCCTCGGGAGGCCCCACCTGGCCGGGAGCGGCCAGCCCCCAGCACACAAGGCTCCTCTTGCTTCTGGAATGTTCCAGGGCCGGGCTGAAAGAACCAGCCAAGATCTTGTGCTAGTTCAGCATCTTGCCTGATGCTTCTCTGTTATCATTAGTTCCAAAGTTTCCAGAAAACGGCCCGTAGCATCGTGCCTCCAAGACTCTAGCAGCTAGACAAGTTAGTTCGCAGCCGGCTCTTGGTGCAGCTTGTGCTCACAGGCACCGGGCGCGGTCCGCAAACTGCTGTCAGAGGAGGATCCGTAGTCAGAGAAAGGTGGTCTATCAGCGTGGTGATCCTGAGGCATTGTCATGGTGCCACGTGCCAGCACGTCTTCTCACTCACTGCCCAGCGAGCACTGCTGGTTTTTACTATCTAAAGTCAACGAATTAACACAGAGTGCATTAGCTTCAGACGTCGGTGGCTCATCGAATACAGAGCTCCCGTGCGACCCAGCAACTGCGCTACTGGGGATTTACCCTGTAGACGCAGATGCGGTGATCCGAGGGGGCGCCTCAGCAGCGGTGTCCACGAGAGCCAGCCTGTGGGGGGAGCTGAGATGGCCTCCGACAGGTGGACGGATAATACGGATGCAGTGTAGATGGGGCATGACTCAGCCATCGGAAGAATGGGCTCTTGCCATTTGCAACGCTGTGGATGGAACTAGAGGGTATCATGCTGAGCGAAATAAGTCAGAAAGAGAATTATGGTTTGATTCATATGTGGAATTTAAGAAGCAAAACAGAAACATAGGGGAAGGGAAGGAAAAATAAAATCAGAGAGGCAGACAAACCATGAGAGGGTCTTAATCGCGGGAAAGAAACTGAGGGTCGTGGGAAGGGAGGGTGCAGGATAGAGGACGCTGAGTTCTGTCGGTACCTGCATTTTACAGACAAATCGAGGTGACGAGAGGTCACAATTTCTCAGACACTAGGATTGAAATCAGTGTCTGCTTCCCCCTCTGCCTGCGGCCACCAGGGCGTAGCTGGCAGCGCAGCGGGGCGGGATCACAGGGTCTATTGTGCATCTGCGGCACTTACAAGACACCAACTCAGGAATTCGAATGGACTACCTGGCAAACATGGCATTACAAGTCTAATTTTAGCCGAGGCTGTCTGCAGGGGCCCGCATCTACTTCAGCTCACGATTGGGAAAGAAAACGCTTGTCTCCTGTCTCCCGGCCCCATTTCACTGCACTTAATTAAATTACTAAATCACATGCTGCCTCTTTATTATGTGATTATTTCTTCAAAATCAGTTGATTCATGGGTTCTCTCTTTTTCAATTCAATTATAGTTTCCTTGCTTTCTGAGTTGTCTAGGAGTATAATTAACACACAATGCTCCTTCCTATTTCAAGCCTGAACCAAAGCTGCGTCAAATGCAATTAGTCCTGCTTTCTTCCATCTCTTACTTTATTGTCAGCAATTATTTCTGATTCTCAGCCTCTCCGATCGCTGCGCAGAATTCTGTGATACTTTGGCCTCACAGGTGAAGAGGATCTTTACTTGCTTGGGCCTGGGGAGGGGCCGTGGGGATGACAAAGATGGCCTTGCCCTGCTATGCTTCTTTTATGTGGAAACAGATGCTCAGAGGAAATTAGTATCTAAAACTGGGTAAGAACAGTACCTGGAAGCGATGGTAAATGACAGGTGGGTTGTTTCAGCTACTCTCACGAGGTCCAGGAGTCCTCCCACAGGGGCACAAGTCAATAACTTGCTTTACTAACCTTATGAATTAGAAATGGTTAGGAAAAAAAATGTATGGGGCACCTGGGGGGCTCCGTTGGTGAAGCATCTGCCTTCGGCTCAGGTCGTGATCTCGGGGTCCTGGGATCTAGTCCTGCATTGGGCTCCCTGCCTAGCGGGGACTCTGCTTCTCCCTCTTCCTCTGCCCCTCCCTGCTGCTTGTGCTCTCTAAGAAATAAAATATTTTTTAAAAGAAAGAAAAAAAATAGATTATATATGTTAAGAAATTTGTAGGTATTTTTTACAGAAAGCCCTATATCCAATGTGGGACTTGAACTCACAACCCCGAGATCAGGAGCCACAGGCCCTATGTGGCTCTACCCGTTGGGCCAGCTGAGTGCGCTGGGAACTCGCTGATCCCAGCAGAGTACCCGTGAATAGTTTACACGTGTTTCTCGCAGCGCACGAGGAGAAACGTGAGGACAGTGGCGCTCCTCAGACCTCACTAGGGACCCGAGGTTTCTAGCGTGTTGGCGGCAGGGCGGCTCTGCTGCCGCGTGTGTATCCAATGCTCGGTACCGAAACCCTGTTCACTCTGCCTTCCCGTCATGCTTTATTTTTTCCTCTTTCACAGCGTTTATTTCTGTTTTTCAGATCCAGGACGACTGGAAGTATGTTGCCATGGTCATCGACCGCATTTTTCTGTGGGTTTTCATCCTGGTATGCATTCTGGGCACGGCAGGGCTGTTTCTGCAACCCCTGCTGGCCAGAGACGACGCCTGAGCGCCCAGCGCTTGCCGGGGCCGTGCTCGTGGGGGGGACGGGCGGCTCTCCCATGGGGAAGTGCACGGACCCGCGGCCGTTGCCATCTTCATCCTCTCTGGGTGTGCAGGTCCTGGTGGGACACACCGTGGCGCTGCCACGCAGCCCCCCCCCCCGCCCCGCGCCCAGGTGCTCGGCTTGTAGGACCTCGCCTACCTTGCCCCACACGAGCCGACGCACGGGGTCTGTCCTTCTGCGACCAGCCTATTTCACGGAGCAGAATGTCCTCAAGGCTCCGCTGTGTCGTGTCGCAGCAGGTGTCAGACGTCTTTGTCTCCGAGGCTGAGGACGCTCCCACGTGTGTAGCTTCAAGAGCCGCTTGGGCGGCTCCGCAGTGCGGCTGCCACCGGTCGTGCTGCTGTGAACCGGGCGGACAGGGACGTGTTGGAGACCCTGCCTTCTGTTCTCTGGGGTCCGTGCCCAGCCGTGGATTGGCTCCTGCAGTAACCCTATTTTTAACTTTTTGCGGAAGCAGCGTCCTGTTTTGCACCGTGGCTGCACCATGTCGCACTCCCCGAGGGCTCAGTCCCCGCATCCGCAGCAGCACTGGTTCCCTGATAACAGCCGCCACCTCCCTGCGGTTTTGATTTGCATTTACGTGATGATGAGTCACGCTGAGCATCCTCTCAGTGCCTGTTGGCTGTGTGTCCTGTCGTCTTCTTTGGAGAGATGTCGTCTGTTCGGGTCCTTTTTCATTTCTCAACTGAGCTGTTTGGGTTATTTTGTTAAGTTTTAGGAGTTATCTAATTATTCCAGATGCTAACCTCCTATCAGACATGTGGTTTGTAAATATTTTCTCTCACTCTGTGGGTTGTCTTTTCACCCTGTGGATAGTGTCTTCTGATGCACAAAATCTTTAAATTTTCATTAATTCCAGTTTGTCAGTTTTTTGTCACCTGTGCTCTTTTGTGTCACATCCAAGAAATCACTGCCAACTCAAGTGTTGTAAAGAATTTCTCCTGTTTTCTTCCAAGAGTTTTATTGGCTTTCTCCCATCTCCTATCATCAAGCTACCAGCATTGTTTGTGGCATTTCAAGGTTTGCTTATTTATCCAGTTGTCTTGATTTTATCAAAAACGATTCATGCAAGAAAAATGTCAAGCGTATTTATTATAGATAAATGAACATTTAAGCAGCCTTTTTGGTAAAGAAATGTCAAAATACAGTTTTTCTGCAATGTTAAGTAGTACGCTCTACTACAGAATATGTAAAAGTGGCCTAAATAAGAAAACTGTTTCCGTGTTTGTAGTGGTTGAGGCCTAACTGAACAGGAAAACTTGTTCAGAAATGCGAGCCTCCGTTTGGGTCAGTATCACAGGTTTCCCGAGGGTTTTCTTGGGTAGCTGCAATCTCCTCGAAGTTCGGGACTATTTCAGCAACACCCCGCCTGCTGCCTCCGGGACCCCAGCACACCGGTCTGCCGCGCCCCACCACGGAGCCTGCGCCCCTAGCCCGCATCGGCCCCGGGGCCTGCGCGTGAGGAGCTGGCCTGGCATCGCAGTCACGGCCGGCAACCCCCTGGCCAGCAGTTCCCAGCCTGGGCTGCACCGGTGTTTCCGCCAGATAGTGCGGCGCTCAAAGGACTGTCCTGTACATCGTGGGACCTTCAGGCCCCCTGGCCTGTGCCCGCTAGACACCAGTGACACGGCCCCGGTCCCCTGCCGGTTGGGCAACCAAAAATATCTCCAAAACCCAGGTGTCCCCTGGAGGGCAAAACTGCTGGATTGAGAACTGCTGCCGTGGAGCCTCACGTGCTGCAGGCGGCGGGTGAGCAGGCGCCACGAGGAGGGGGGCTTCGCGGAGACCAGCTCCATCTCCCCCTCAAGTCATTCTGATGCTTTGGCTGCAGAAATAAAACTGACGAAATTGCAGGCGGCTGTGACTTGTGTTTCAGGAGGTCAGAGGGAGATTTCTGTAAAATGTGTTTCCTTACAGAACCTTAAATAACAGTACCACGGACCGAGGAGGCACCAGGGATAGCTACCGGGCATTCACACTCCTCAAACCGAACGATCACTTGTGAAATGACCGTGAGCGCGTGCCTGGGATCGAACACAGGGAGGAGGCCCGCCTCTGCCTTCCCGCGTTGGCGCGCCCCCGGTCGGCTACTCACTAGACAGAAGGCATTGGTTCTCTCCAGAGCTAGGAGCTGCGTCAGAGGCAGCAGCGCTTTCATCTGTGCTCTCCCCGGCCCAACGGCTCGTGCCACCGAGATGCGGAGCCTGGCTCCTTCGCCCAGGATGGACCGTCCGTCCTGAGGACGGTGACGCGGTGAGAGGCCGAGGCCGTGACCTCTGCAGGCCCTCGCAACCGGAAGGCTCTAGCGCTGCTACTGTTGGGACCACGGAATCCCACGTGTAGCGAGGTGCTTCTACCACCTAGAAACCACCTTTCATCTCGGAGGATGACTTCTTCACAGTACAATTTGATAGTATCCATAGACTTTTCTTTTTTAAGTTTTAAAACTGGGATTCACTTAATTGCAGAGGACTGTTCTAAGATGAAGAATATGGAAATGCTACAATTTATACAGAAAATGATTAATTGTGGAAAATGTAGACAAAGGGCTTGGAATTAATGTTAAGGAGGTATTAGCACACGTCCACAGGGGTTGTCTATTGTATGATTTTGCAATGGACAGCAAGCTATAAAAATAATACAATAATTGTTCAGTTGGAGCAGCTAAGGAATAAAGTAAGCCTTAAAGGAATTCCCATTTTTGAAAATGTCGGTCATAGAAACTCAGCATCACATTAAGTTGTGATCAAACCACGTAGCTCGCTTACTGAGCACAGCAGCAGAACCCACGCCAAAGGCCGGCCGCTCCCCGCGGATACAGGACAGAGACTTAAAATGTGTACCTTTACCGAATGCAGGAAAAGCTCTGAAATCAATCTCCAAATGCAACAGGAGTTTTCTGACACAATCAAAAGATGAGCTTCACTTTTGATTACAAAGGGTGTTATTTGCCAGGATCCACACGTGATTTTCTCACTAGCACAGTTCATACACTCTCCTGCTATTTTTGGACCAGATGTGGAGTCAGCAAGTGCTTCAGTCATGCAGGTAAAATGTTCCAGTGGACAGTCTATTAGGATAAACCAATGTTAGCAACTGTTACTCTGCTAAGGCTGCCATCCAATTTTAGGCACAATTTACATTTTCTAACTTTATAGTGTCCACAGCTACGTATGCCTTTGGTAACTACGGCCCCTTGGGAAGCATCACTTATTTGCATCTCCAATGTGAACCGGGACTACGATGTTTGCCCACTTATAAATAACAGGGACGAAAAGCCCAAGAGATCCAACCACTGAAACCAGAAGAAAAGTCCACAGAAACATCCGATCAAGCACCTGTGCTATGAATTTCCAATCTTCAACGACCTGTTGCAAAAAAAGAAAAAAAAAAACCACACATACATTAAATGCATGATTTAAAATTGCGTGATTACCCTAAGATACTACACACGAGGTTAGAGGCGAGATGAGTTTCCACCTCGCAGCAGTGAAGGACCCTGGGCTCAGCTTGAGGACACACTTCCTGGCAGGGACTCCACAAGCTTTCAGACATGCCACGCAGTCTATTAATTCACACTTGGATTTGTCATAGATTACAAGTGGCATATTTTGATAGATTTTTAATAAAAATCAGGAATATACTACTTATTTTATAATAAACTAAAATCTCTTTGATTCTTATTATATAGTTATTTCTGTTATTTGTTCTTGCCCAGCGCTGTGTACTTATTTTAGTTTTCAAAGAGAATCCAGCCTGAACCTAATTAATTTCAAGCCAAATTAAAAGTTGGTTCGGAATAATAACTATTAGCGGTTAATCTTCTTCCCCGCCCCACAACCTGCATTATTTAGTTTTGGATTCCCTGGGGGTCATTTTAATCTAAACTCATGAATTCAGATCTGCCGGCCTGGACCTCACTTCATCCCTCATTTTGCAGCCTGAGCAGGAAGCGAGCTCCGCAGTTGTGAGTGACCTCAAGGGAAGGGCAGACGGACCAGCCCCTGAGCTCCAGGGACTGCCCCCCTGCAGGGCCTCCCCTCACCCCTGCCTTGTGAAGCAGGAGGTTCCCCCATGGGAGCTCCGCCCCCCAGTTGTGGGATAATGTGGACTTCAGGGGGCTGTAAACACTCTACTTTCCCTGAAAATAAAATCTATTTACTGGCTCCAGGGGGATAGGCCCTGGCCCTTCTGCATAATAACACTTTATAGACATTCATTAAATCCCATCTCAATCCAAATCATTATTCAGCTGACACCTATATTTTTTAAGTCTCCATCGATCACTTCAGACCTCATAAACTAATCATACTACGATGAAATAGAAACTTTGT
This sequence comes from Nyctereutes procyonoides, assembly GCF_905146905.1. Classification (NCBI taxonomy): domain Eukaryota; kingdom Metazoa; phylum Chordata; class Mammalia; order Carnivora; family Canidae; genus Nyctereutes; species Nyctereutes procyonoides. The sequence goes on along the minus strand of NW_026575021.1, from coordinate 16,555,770 downwards.
AAGTCCACAAGCATTAAAAAGTTTTTCAGAAATATATGTCTATATGTTCCTTCTAGGGGAGGGCTGTGATTTTACCAGATTTGCTTTGATGCTTCCCACACCTGCTACAAATTTTTCCATTTAAAAAAGGCTTCAGAAATGAGAATTCAGATAATTTTCATGGGAGTATTCAAAACAGATTCAATTATAAAAACACTAGGTTTGGGATCCCTGGGTGGCGCAGCGGTTTGGCGCCTGCCTTTGGCCCAGGGCACGATCCTGGAGACCCGGGATCGAATCCCACGTCAGGCTCCCGGTGCATGGAGCCTGCTTCTCCCTCTGCCTGTGTCTCTGCCTCTCTCTCTCTCTCTCTCTCTCTCTCTCTATCTCTATCTCTCTGTGACTATCATAAATAAAAAACAAAACAAAACAAAAAAAAAACACTAGGTTCATAGCTTCAAAAAGTTACACAAGAGAAAGAATAGTGACAAGACTGAAATTTGACGTTTTGAAAGAAAACAATCTAATCACATTAGTAGAATGTATTCATGTTCAATTCTTATATTTTAAATCTTTTTTTGTATTTTAAATCTTAAATAAGAAGCCAATGAGTTATCTTTCCCTAATAAAGTTTTATGTGAGTTTTTATTTTTAAGCAAATTAAGCATACTCTTAAGCACTGTTACTAAATTTCACATGAACACTTTGACATACGATAGATGACACCGAGAATACCTGACTGCTTTTAATTTCACGGACATTCTCTTGTAAATGAACAACAAAAAGACATATTCTAGAAAAAAAAATATCTCGGCGATGTTGATAAAGCCTACATGAGGCTCACTCATTAAAAAATAACTTGTGATAAATGATCATGCCAAGTTGTACCTCCGGATTGTCACAGACTCAGACACAACGTAGGTAAGTGAAAGCAACCCGGCAAGACCACGGCGGGATTGTTACTCCTCTACACAGCAGGAGCAGCTGGGGGACCTGGGAAGGGAGGCCCGGGGACGCCCCCGGGGTGACGAGGCCGAGCTCTCCGCCGGCAGCAGGCCGCACCCCCGCCCTTGACCTGAGCCACCGGCTCCCCGGCCTTGCAGGCGCACAAGCATCCGTAAGCACCACGTGTCACAGACCTCACGGACGTCGTTCTCCTTCCTGACGTGCCTGGTGATGTAGCGGATCGAATCGAGCGCGGCTTCCAACGTGTTTCTCGGAGCCCCCGGGCTCCCCACGCCCCCGGTCCCCGCCTGGGCGAAGTACCTGTCTGTGTGGCTTCTCATGCAGAGCACCTTGGGGAGCTTGTGGAGAAAGATCTTGCGCACCCAGGGTGCCATGGCATCGTGCGTCGAGGAGGAACGGTGGTGGATGTTGATGGCGAAGACGGTTACCATGATGGACAGAGTCACGAAAATCATGGTGAACACCAGGTACTCTCCGATCAGGGGGATCACTTTGGACGACGAGGGTATGATCTCCTCGATCACCAGCAGGAAGACAGTCAGAGAGACCAGGACTGACGTGCAGAGGCAGATCTTCTCGCCCTCGTTGGAGGGGAGGTAGAAGACGAGCACCGTTAAAAACGAGAGCCCGATGCAGGGTATGATGAGGAACAAGGTGTAGAAGAGAGGCAGACGCTTGATCACAAACGAGTACGTGACGTACGGGTACCAGCAGGTGCTGTCCGTCCTGTTCCCTCTGCTCCCGGTGGCGCTGACAATCTCCCATTCTCCGTTGTCGAAAAAGTCTCTCTTGTCCACGTCTTGGTCCTCCAAGATGATATCGACCTGTGATCCATCGTAAGTCCAGGAACCAAACTTCATGGAGCAGTTTTGGACGTCAAATGGGAAAAACGTGACATCTATGGTACAGGAACTCTTGTAGTTCGCGGGGGGCATCCAGGTGACCGTGCCATCGTACCTGACCACCGCTTTCGTGCTGGTCCCTTCAAAACGGCCATCGGCACTGAAATAAACACACGCACGTGACAGCGCAAAGACTGGGGAGCCCTGGCAGGCCTGTCACAGGCTGGGGGGGGGGGAGCCCGGCCAATGAGATGCTCTGTAGGTTGTGATGCAGGAGATACACCCGCTGCATGTAGGGGACCTGTCCCACGGCCGTCTTCCCTAAATAGACAACCTTCCTAGACCTGGACTCCTTCCACATGGACCCACGACTGATGATCACATCTGTACTTCACAGGACCATGAGATTTTAGAGCCCGAAAGATTTCCCTTTACTCACAAAACATAATTCGGCTATTTGAACAATAGGATAGCAGCCAGCTGCTGAGTCCACGTGCCTCGACGCCCCACACGGCGCTATTCCCCGCTAGCAAATACTGGGTGCTTGCTGCCTGGGCAGGGAAGAGCATCAGTGCTCAGCCATGCCTCTAAGCCCCGCTGCCCCGCGAACTCATGTTCTGGGAAAGTCTACCGACACAAGATTTCTTTGAAATATTGTTTATCCTAAAACTCATGTGGCTTTTGCTAGACTCACATTTATGTAAAAACGTCTTCAGGGGCCTGGAGTAAGGTGATGCTCTGGGAAACTATGTCCTGTTACCTTACAGCCTCTTGCCTCTTAACATATGAAGAAGCGTGCAGGGAAACGGTATTTAGAGATGAATATTTCTACACAGCATTTGCTCTGTCTTCATGCCAAGTGCGTTCTTGCGAATACTCCAAAGTGCTTTAGGGTAAGCACAAATTCCCAGATTTGCTCTGGGGTGATCCTAGAAAAACTGAAACTCGATCCCAGAATTATCTGTTCCCCAAGTTAAAAACCATCCTGAAAATAGACGTGGGTAGGACACCTATAAAGATGAGTGCACAGCCCCCGTCATGGGATAATTACAATACAGTATTTAAGCAAAATTAGAAGCACATCTAAACATAAGTGTGACCTCAACTATTTTTTTAAATATCCCCAAATCTGGAAGGTAATCTGCCCAATATTTGGTCTGTTAAGTAGGAGGCTGAACAGAGATGCCAGGCTGCCCGTGTAAACCCCACCCCGCCACATGCAACTGTGTGATCTTGGACAAGGGCACAACACCCTGCCTCTCCTGTTCCTCGTCCATCAAAAACATTATTTTCACAATAGCAATGGGAATCCAATAAAGCACAAGGCCAGGAACTGGGATGGGGTGACAACCCCAGGGCTGGGATAACGGGACTGATTAGGGGTGACACCCCCCAACTTCCATACACTGTTCTGTGCTTTCTAGATGGTTCACAAGTTTTAAAAATCAAAGGACAGGGATCCCTGGGTGGCGCAGCAGTTTGGCGCCTGCCTTTGGCCCAGGGCGCGATCCTGGAGACCCGGGATCGAATCCCACATCAGGCTCCCGGTGCATGGAGCCTGCTTCTCCCTCTGCCTATGTCTCTGCCTCTCTCTCTCTCTCTGTGACTATCATAAATAAATAAAAATTTTAAAAAAATCAAAGGACAGAAGAACACCTCAAAAGGGGGGTGAGGATCCACAGACCCTATTTGCAGTTTCGCAAAACACATAAGATCAAGTCATTTGATCTTACAACTGGACGGTTTTCAAAAGGAAGAATCACTAGTGCCTAATAGAAATACAGTTTTCTTCTAAAAGCATAAAGCAGAATTTGGAATATGACTTACTTATCAAACAAAACGATGTCTGGGGTCCAGAGGGAGTCGGAAGGGACGCGTATCACTTTTATTCCTCCGTAGTCACCAGGGCGCCATCTCAGTTTCACGTCCGTCCACTCCTTCAGAACAAACATGACAGCCTCAGTCGCCGATTGCGATGACATCGACCGTGAAGCATAGTAGAAACAATGCTTTTTGCCAAATCCAGAAATTCCAGACATAAAAGCATCTCTACTCGCCCTAGAGAAAACTCAGCTCCGTGTCTTTGTTGAGTGTGGGAGCACAGCCCCTTCGGTGTCTGCAGCCTTGGTGCCGGGAGACACAGATGAGGACTGTGGCGGGGGCGTGGGGGTGCTCACAGCTGTGTCACCTGCTCCCCTCCCCCCGAGGACACACCCGGGGCTCCAGCCTGGCCACGGAAGAGCCGGCTGCACTGTCCTTGGCTGGACGGGTCCATGCCAGGGGAACGGGACTCATCACACCCTCCACAGAGGTGAACACCTGTCCAGCCTCCATACAGGGACATTCTGTGATCATACGAAGACGCAGCCCCACAAAAGGGGGTGTGCCTTTTGGGAGTTAGGGCCCGGGAACTGGTAGTGGGTATTAAATTAGGGCTGATAAAGGAAGAGCAAAGGGAAGGACACAGCAGCACCTGAGTACAGAGGTCGATGGCCCAGAGGAAAAAGGAGCCCTTCCTACAAAAGGGGCTACGTGCGTAAGAATAATTGATCGCCTGTTTCCGTCTCACTCCAAGTAAGCGCCACAATCCTGGCAGCAGCCCAGGTGCTTGCTAAACCGGGGGCCTCCCCCTGCTTCTCTGACCTCCCCACGGTTCACTCACCTCTACCCACACTGGCCCGCTTGCTCCTCCTTCGACATACCAGGTGCACAGCAGCTGCAGGGCCTTTGCACTTGCTGGCCCCTCTCTGCCTGGATTGCTTCTCCCTGAGATACTCGCATGGCTCATTCTTCTCCTCGCTCAGACATTACCTTCTGAGTGATGCTCTCCCCAACTGTGCTGGTTAAAAGTACATCCCTGACACTACCTCGCCCTCTCACCCAGTGAGCTTTCCTCCGAGCTTGTCAGCGTTAAGGTACAACACAGCCTCCTAGCTCCTTTCCCCCATGAGACAGACATTCCCGGGGGCCAGGACTTCTGCCCGGGAAACAGCGCCTGCAGGACAGCAGCCACCCCAGGACTCCCTGGTCGGATACGAGAGCCTCTGGCGTCCTGTCCGTCCGCCAGACCACCTGCTCGTGTTTCTGAAAACCCTACAGTCGCAGCACCAGTGACCTTTTGAATTTTATACACACCTGCTTCAACCAGACGTTCGTTGTCATTAACTGATTTTTCTCATCCTGTAAAACAAAAATTTAAATAAGGCTGATTTCAAGTACAGAAACGTGATGCTTTAAATAAGGATTTTCAGTTTCCTGCACACACCCCGTCCATACTGTACCTACATCCTGCTCATCGATGCAGGTCTCTGGAAAAGCAGCATCACTTTTCCAGCCTAATTTCACATTATTCCTTTCAACATTCTCCGTATTTCAGATAAACTGCCCTGCAGGACACTGCTGGCATCTTGGATGGAACGTTCAGGGACTCAGCTACTCTACGTCCTCAAACCCGAAACACGGTCTAAGGAACAAGCACAGCGTCACCGCGCACTTGGCACTCGAAGGAAGAAGCGGACAGCGAGTTGTGAATCGCCGTGAACTACGACATACGCGGTGATTGCAGAAGAGCCGAAACGGGGGAAGGGGAGGGCCGGAGTCACACCCATTCCCGCATGTCCCCAGGCTGGAACCCGGCGGTGTTCTGTGCCCCGCCGAGCACAGGGCCGCATCGCTGATCTCGGCCGAGCTGAGGTCACTGCCCTGCGCTTGCATGGCCACTTTCCTGGCGAGCTGGGGTCTCAGCCACTTGCTGCTCACACATCCCAGATGGAGCTTTGCTGAGACCGGCTTGTCACTGAGCTTTCGAGGCCTAATTAAAGTGACATCACTTCCGTCACTTTCCCTGAAATACCATGGAGCCTGTGGGACCAGTACAAGACCAGGTGATCGCCAGGTGCCAACTACAGACACCGCTGGCAGGACGGAACGCCAGGTGGGGACACGCACAGCAGTGGGCGCAACCGTAGGCTGGGAGGGAGGACAGGGCTTCAGATGGCTCAGGGCCTGGCGGGACGCCTTCCACAGCAGGTGGGCGGCCCAGGAGAGGAGCGGGCAGAGGACAGAGGCCCTGAAGTCTGACTCAGGAACAATCTGGGGAGTACAGCGCGGGCGTCACTCTTTCACGACGGTTCCAAAGGTCACCTGTCCTTGGAGAGGACCCGGGGGGACCCCCGGGGTGGCTCAGCGGTCAAGCATCTGCGTCCGGCTCAGGGCGTGACCCCGGGGTCCCGGGATCAAGTCCGCACTGGGCTCCTGGAGGGGAGCCTGCGTCTCCCTCTGCCCGTGTCTCTGCCTCTCTGTGTGTGTCTCTCATGAATGGATAAATAAAATCTTTAAGAAAAATTGTTTTAATTAAAAATAAAAGGAGGGATCCCTGGGTGGCGCAGCAGTTTGGTGCCTGCCTTTGGCCCAGGGCACGATCCTGAAGACCCGGGATCGAATCCCACGTCGGGCTCCCGGTGCATGGAACCTGCTTCTCCCTCTGCCTGTGTCTCTGCCTCTCTCTCTCTCTCTGTGACTATCATAAATAAATAAAAAAAATTATTAAAAAAAATAAAATAAAAGGAAACGACCTGGAGATTTTATCTAGTGCAGTTCCTTCATCCCGAAGATAGAGGAACCAGCCCAGCAGGGGGAATGTGCGGAACTGCCCCGGCTGGTGGGAACCGGTTAGAATGGCAAGCTCCTGAGCTTAAGCCCCACAGCAGTGGCCCTACTGTCCGCCCCAAAGTCACACAGCATCAGAGTGAGTGCCGACTGCGCAGCGTACCCCTGGGGCTAAAGCCCTAAATGCAGCCATGAATGACGGGGAAAGTTCTGGTAAACCTCTTACCCATGATGCCACAAGGCAGCAGGTCAGCTTTGAGAATCTAATGAAAATGATAGACCTTTTCCCCAGAAAAATGTGAACGCACACGAATTGTGCACCAGAGGCTAGGACCCAGTCGGCACCCACGTCCTCCACGGGAACACAGATAAAGGAGTGACACCTAAGTTCACAACTGGCCCCAAATGTGGGGCACAGCCCGACGCGAGGAGACCTCAGGTTCCAAGCATCTGTTACGTGTCAGCACCACGTACGATGGGACACAACCCAGAAGGACAAATGCAGGGCTGTCCCCAGGACATGGCGCCGTCGGCAGAGAAGCCACTGTGTGAAGGGGGGAGTGGGGGGGGGGGCGCAGGGCGATGGTTTTGTGACCTGACGATAAAGTTAGCAGCCACCAAATTCAGGCATTTGTCATTAATAATACAAATACAGTCGTCATTTATAAAAGGAAATAATGGGAATTAACTTCTGCCAACAATAGAATATTTAAATAAGTCATAAACGGAACGTCGGATAGACATTAAAATTATATTTATGTATGAAGATTATGGAATGAGGCAGGCAATGCTCTTAATGTGACAAGAGGAGAGAAATGGGTGCTGGGCGGTGCAAGGAGATGTCAGCCACTAGACCGGCACCTGAGGCCAATAGGACACCGCGTGCCCACAGTGGAATTAAGACTGTTTTTAAAATTGTAACGGAACAAAAAACAAGAGGGGAAAAAAGGATTCATTGTGTCAAAATTAATATCCCAATTTGAAAAGTTACACACAAACAACTGGCAAGAAATACAGCAAAATGTCACCACGGGTCACCTCCAGGGGGTGTAAACACAGTCTTTATTCCCTTATTTGTAGTCGTTTGTACTTTCCGAGCTCTCTACAAGCATCCTCACTGCTTCTCTAATTAGGAAATAAAGGCTCCTCTCTAACCATCGCTGTCACCGTGGGCTCTGGGGACGCAGCAGGGAAAGGGCTAGTGACTGCCGTGATCAGAACAAGGAGAAACTAATGTCGACGTTGGCACGAGCTCTGAGTTCGAGGAGAAGGGTCTCGGGATGGCGAGAACTCGTCACAAGGGAACCCACGCTCCCTGGTGGGCGCCACGTGGCAGAGCCTCAGACGTGTCTGAGGCGTGAGACTAAAACGCTGACGGGCTGAGACGCCTTTTGGTACTAACAATATAAAACTCTACTCTTGGACTCTTTCCTCTTTAAAATGTTGACTTTTGGGGATCCCTGGGTGGTGCAGCGGTTTGGCGCCTGCCTTTGGCCCAGGGCGCGATCCTGGAGACCCGGGATCGAATCCCACATCGGGCTCCCGGTACATGGAGCCTGCTTCTCTGCCTGTGTCTCTGCCTCTCTCTCTCTCTCTGTGACTATAATAAATAAATAAATAAATAAATAAATAATAAATAAATAAATAAATAAATAAATAAATAAATAAATAAATAAATAAATAAATAATAATAAATAAAATAAAAATAAAATAAAATGTTGACTTTTTAAAATCATATTTTTTAAAAAATGTAATGAGAAGCTTCCATATAAAATATTTCCTATTTTTGACCTTATTCAATTTTTTTAATTTTTTTATTTATTTATGATAGTCACAGAGAGAGAGAGAGAGAGAGGCAGAGACACAGGCAGAGGGAGAAGCAGGCTCCATGCACCGGGAGCCCGACGTGGGATTTGATCCCGGGTCTCCTGGATCGCACCCTGGGCCAAAGGCAGGCGCCAAACCACTGCACCACCCAGGGATCCCTTCTTTTTTAAATTTTTTTTAATTTTTTTATTTATTTATGATAGTCACAGAGAGAGAGAGAGGAGGCAGAGACACAGGCAGAGGGGTTTGACCTTATTCAAAATAAACCTACAATAATTACCAGATCAGTGATTTATTTGTAAACTCCTCAATGTCATGCAAACAGTGCATCCCAGTGCCCGCAGCAACCACTCCTCCCTGCCCGGGCCCCCTGGAAACCCGCTGCCCCCACCCCCGGGCCCATGGCGCCCCCAGAACCTCTGAAATGCAGCATGTGATGCCTGTCACACTTACCACATCCACTAGCTGAGACAGTGCAAGGCCAAACTTTATTTTTATTTTGTCATTCAGGTGTTCCACAGGACGAACCCATCTTTCGTAGTCTTGAAACAAATCCTTAAACAAACTGTCTTCATGTTTTGCCACCAAGGATGGTTCAGCCAATCCTGCATAAAGATTTTTCAAAGTTAGTGTATTAGCTTCTTGCCCACTAAATACCTATGCTTTAAAAAATGTTCGGCTTTATAGGAACCAACCTATTATTTAGGCTATTTTTTTTAAGATTTTATTTTTATTTATTTATCCATGAAAGACACAGAGAGATGCACAAAGAGAGTCAGAGACCCAGGCAGAGGGAGAAGCAGGCTCCATGCAGGGAGCCCAACGCGGGACTCGATCCCGCGACCCCAGGATCACACCCTGGGCCGAAGGCGGTGCTAAACCACTGAGCCACCCAGGCCGCCCATATTTAGGCTATTAATAGAGCCTTTACAATAAAATATTGATACAAATGTTTATGATCAATAAGGCACACTGTGGCTTGGATATATCTCTTAGTAAAATCCGATTACTCATATGGAAACACGCTATGTTCCTTAGGAAACAGTACTTTATACAGAATATTCTAACAAAAGCTTTTAAGCTTTTAAATAAGTTGCCAGGGCTCGAGGAGTTGCTTGGGGAAAAATTCCAAACCTAGAAAACAGAGACTTTGAGGTGCATTTACATCAACTGTAAATGTAAAATTAACAAACTTTCATTTACATGACTGTGCTATACAAACATATAAGCACTGGATGAATTATTCAGATGTCATACCTTTGTTGGCTATATGTTTGCAGACAGTTACCTTAGGGCCTGACACTTAAAAGAGAGAGAGAAACAGAATTTTTTATATTCTAGATGCCATAGCCGCGGAGCGGTTAGATTCCCAGGTCACCGTTATGTTTGTTCTTCTGCCAAGTTGGATTAAGCCTCTGAACAAAGGAGAGTTTTCAGTGTTACGTGCTCCGAGTCCCTGTCAAGGGTCTGAAATGAGTGAAAGTCAAGCCTGACGTTTACCAGGACTCCCAATTTTACAAAGAAAAAGCACTCACTTGAACCAAAACATCGCTGGCTTATTTATGATGAGGGACACACGCAGGACTCTGCAGGCACGAGGGGCCTTCTCCAACGTGACAGAAAACCAGCGCTTTCCCAAGACCTCGTGTCCTTATTAGATCGTGTTCCAGCGGGAGGAAGCCCGCCCTGGTGCCTCTGCCCCGTCCACCCATCAGGAGTGCAGTACACTCCTCTCTCGCTCCCCTGGCAAATTAGGAAACTCGATTTAATCTGTAAATACCATAGACCTTGCACCTGCTTCCCATAAAAGACTCCTTATGTGAAAATGCACAGTGTTGAAGAGATTCCAATTCAACTGGAATGTTATGCACTGGAGAGTCATTCGTTTTATTTATTTATTTATTTTTTTGAGTCATTCGTTTTAATGTTTAAGAGCCGTTAATTCAATAGCATTACTCTCTCCTCTCCTAATCCTGCTTAAAATTTTTATAGCCAAAAGTTTGAGGTTGTTTGAAAGATAAAAATGACAAATAAAATGCATTTTAATAGCATCTAAGAACCTTTTGCCTTAGGGAAAAAGATGCTAGCTTGATTTGCCACCTCGAATCCTGTTTGAAAGAAAGTAGGTGGGGTATAAATACATTGACAAATTAATTCTAACATTCTCTCTAACGACAATCCTTAAGATGCAGCCTCAAAAATATCTTCCTAGTATATCCAATATTAGAAATATTATTTCCTCAACACAATTTTATGGAAATAGTGGGTGCTAATGTCAGTGATGCTTTAGCACAAAACCTTAATCATGCAAATTCTAGGTAGAGGATTTTTAGCCGGTTCTAAATCTTTTTAAGTTTATGCTGCTCATAAGCCTCAGAATGCTTAAAGGAGAGGAGGATACGTGATGGTAGATGCCATGCTACAGGGCTGGTTAGTGGCAGAGCTCTGAAGGGTCTCCAGGGCTCCGCTCCACCTCTCACACCTCTCATGTGAACATTTTCCATCCTGAGACTTTATCAAAGTGCTTAATTAGTGTCACACTCCCTGACAGCTCCAGCCCATACTAATTTTTGCTCACTCATTCAACAAATGTTTCTTGGACAAGTGCCTCGTACTAGGCACTGTGCCCAGTACCGGGCACACAGGGATAAACACAGTCCAGCAGGAAAGACCGACACAGTGCACATGGTGCTACCAAGTTCGATAGAAACTGAATTCAAACTTGAATATGCTTTTCAAAAAGTTGTTCTGCACAGTTAACATTTGCTCATTTATTTCCACTCAAAATAAATAATTTAAATCAATTACTTTCAACCTCAGTTCCTTGGAATCCCAGGGCATTTATTTTTCATACTATTTTTCACCAAGATCGTGTATTATTTGACATATACTGCTCTGTGTTCTTTTCCAGTTATATCACATAAGTCTTGGGTCTCCAAAGAAATCAATGCCCTAAAAGGTAGAAATCATTTCTATACTTTGGCGCCTCTACAGTCCTAAGTATAATGCTGATCACAACAGTCACTTTAATACATTTTAGTTTTCTGTCCTGACTTAAAAAGAGGGACCTGGGGATCCCTGGGTGGCGCAGCGGTTTGGCGCCTGCCTTTGGCCCAGGGCGCGATTCTGGAGACCCCAGATCGAGTCCCACGTCGGGCTCCCAGTGCGTGGAGCCTGCTTCTCCCTCTGCCTATGTCTCTGCCTCTTTCTCTCTCTCTCTCTCTGTGTGTGACTATTATAAAAAAAAAATTAAAAAGAGGGACCTGGGAGAAAATATTTGTAGATCATTTATCTGATAAGGGGTGTGTACCTAGACTATATAAAAACCTATTACAAATCAATGATAAAAAGATACAACAACCCAATTTTCAAATGGGTTACTGATCTGAACAGACCTTTCTCGAAAGAACAGCCAGTAAGTGTCTGAAAAGATATTCAACCCCCTTACCCATCAGAAAAATGCCGATCAAAGCTTTAATGAGAGGTGCCTGGCCGGCTCAGTCGATGGAGTGGCGACTCTTGATCTCAGGGTCATGAGTTCAAGCCCCGCATTGGGTGTAGAAACAGGAAATAAATAAATAAATAAATAAATAAATAAATAAATAAATAAATAAATAAATAAATAATTTTTTAAGACCCTACAATGAGTTATCGTTTCACACCCAATACAATGGTTATGATTGAAAACAGAGATAACAAGTGTTGAGAAGGATGTGGAGAAATTGGGACCCTTGTACACTCCTGGTAGGAGTGTAACATGGTGTGATTGCTTTGGAAAACATTTAATAGTCCCTTAAAAAGTTAACTATAGGGTTACGATAGACCTAGCAATTCTACTCTCGGTACATACCCAAGAGAAATGAGAACAGGTGTCCACCCAAAACTTGCACATGAACATTCACAGCGGCATTTTTCATAATAGCTAAAAGGTGGAAACAACCCAGATGCCTATTAAATGATAAATGGATAGATGAAATGTGGAATACCCAATGGAATATTATTTTGTCATTAAAATGAATTAATGAGGGGATCCCGGGAGGAGGGGCAAGACGGCGGAAGAGCAGGGTCCCCAAATCACCTGTCCCCACCAAATTACCTAGATAACCTTCAAATCATCCTGAAAATCTACGAATTCGGCCTGAGATGTAAAGAGAGACCAGCTGGAACGCTACAGTGAGAAGAGTTCGCGCTTCTATCAAGGTAGGAAGACGGGGAAAAAGAAATAAAGGAACAAAAGGCCTCCGAGGGGGAGGGGCCCCGCGAGGAGCCGGGCTGAGGCCGGGGCGAGTGTCCCCAGGACAGGAGAGCCCCGTCCCGGAGGAGCAGGAGCTGCACCAACCTTCCCGGCGGGCGGAAAGGGGCTCGCAGGGAGGTGGAGCAGGACCCAGGAGGGCGGGGATGCCCTCGGGCTCCCGGGGACACTAACAGACACCTGCGCCCCGGGAGAGTGCGCCGAGCTCCCTAAGGGCTGCAGCGCGCACGGCGGGCCCGGAGCAGCTCGGAGGGGCTCGGGCGGCGGCTCCGCGGAGGGGGCTGCGGGGCGGGAGCGCGAATCCACCAGCGCAGGCCCCGGAGCACAGGGCGCCGGGACACAGCCCAGGATCCGGCCTCCCCCGGGACAGGCAGAGGCCGGGAGGGCCCAGGACAGCGAGGACGCTCCTGCCCCGAGCTGAGCAGATCAGCGGCCCCGCCCCGGAGCCTCCAGGCCCTGCAGACTGAGAGCCCAGTAGTTCCTGCGGGGGCTGACTCCAGGGCTGCAGAGCTGGCCCCGCCACTGCGGCTGTTCCTCCTGGGGCCTCACGGGGTAAACAACCCCCGCTGAGCCCTGCAGCAGGCAGGGGCAGAGCAGCTCCCCCAAGTGCTAACACCTGAAAATCAGCACAGCAGGACCCTCCCCAGGAAGACCAGCTGGACGGACCAGTTCCAGGGGAAGTCAAGGGACTTAAAGTCTACAGATTCAGAAGATACTCCCCCGTGTTTTTTTCGTTTTTTTTCTTTTTTCTTTTCTTTTTGATTTCTGATTGCTTCCCCCACCTCCCTCTTTTTTTTCACCTTTCTTTCTTTTTCTTCTCTTTTTTCCTTTTTTTTCTTCTTTTTCTTTTTTCTTTTTCTCTTTTCTTTCCTTCTCTCTCTTTCTCTCCTTTTCCCAATACAACTTGTTTTTGGCCACTCTGCACTGAGCAAAATGACTAGAAGGAAAACCTCACCTCAAAAGAAAGAATCAGAAACAGCCCTCTCTCCCACAGAGTTACAAAATCTGCATTACAATTCAATGTCAGAAAGCCAATTCAGAAGCACTATTATACAGCTACTGGTGGCTCTAGAAAAAAGCATTAAGGACTCACGAGACTTCATGACTGCAGAATTTAGATCCAATCAGGCAGAAATTAAAAATCAATTGAATGAGATGCAATCCAAACTAGAAGTCCTAACGACGAGGGTTAACGAGGTGGAAGAACGAGTGAGTGACATAGAAGACAAGTTAATGGCAAAGAGGGAAACTGAGGAAAAAAGAGACAGACAATTAAAAGACCATGAGACAGATTAAGGGAAATAAATGACAGCCTAAGGAAGAAAAACCTACGTTTAATTGGGGTTCCCGAGGGCGCCGAAAGGGACAGAGGGCCAGAATATGTATTTGAACAAATCCTAGCTGAAAACTTTCCCAATCTGGGAAGGGAAACAGGCATTCAGATCCAGGAAATAGAGAGATCCCCCCCTAAAATCAATAAAAACCGTTCAACACCTCGACATCTAATAGTGAAGCTTGCAAATTCCAAAGATAAAGAGAAGATCCTTAAAGCAGCAAGAGACAAGAAGTCCCTGACTTTCATGGGGAGGAATATTAGGGTAACAGCAGACCTCTCCACAGAGACCTGGCAGGCCAGAAAGGGCTGGCAGGATATATTCAGGGTCCTAAATGAGAAGAACATGCAACCAAGAATACTTTATCCAGCAAGGCTCTCATTCAAAATGGAAGGAGAGATAAAGAGCTTCCAAGACAGGCAGGAACTGAAAGAATATGTGACCTCCAAACCAGCTCTGCAAGAAATTTTAAGGGGGACTCTTAAAATTCCCCTTTAAGAAGAAGTTCAGTGGAACAATCCACAAAAACAAGGACTAAATAGATATCATGATGACACTAAACTCATATCTGTCAATAGTAACTCTGAACGTGAACGGGCTTAATGACCCCATCAAAAGGCGCAGGGTTTCAGACTGGATAAAAAAGCAGGACCCATCTATTTGCTGTCTACAAGAGACTCATTTTAGACAGAAGGACACCTACAACCTGAAAATAAAAGGTTGGAGAACCATTTACCATTCAAATGGTTCTCAAAAGAAAGCAGGGGTAGCCATCCTTATATCAGATAAACTAAAATTTACCCCGAAGACAGTAGTGAGAGACGAAGAGGGACACTATCTCATACTTAAAGGATCTATCCAGCAAGAGGACTTAACAATCCTCAATATATATGCCCCGAATGTGGGAGCTGCCAAATACATAAGTGAATTATTAACCAAAGTGAAGAAATACTTAGATAATAATACACTTATACTTGGTGACTTCAATCTAGCTCTTTCTACCCTCGACAGGTCTTCTAAGCACAACATCTCCAAAGAAACGAGAGCTTTAAATGATACACTGGACCAGATGGATTTCACAGATATCTACAGAACTTTACATCCAAACTCAACTGAATACACATTCTTCTCAAGTGCACATGGAACTTTCTCCAGAATAGACCACATACTGGGTCACAAATCGGGTCTGAACCGATACCAAAAGATTGGGATCGTCCCCTGCATATTCTCAGTCCATAACGCCTTGAAATTAGAACTCAATCACAAGAAGAAGTTTGGAAGGACCTCAAACACGTGGAGGTTAAGGACCATCCTGCTAAAAGATAAAAGGGTCAACCAGGAAATTAAGGAAGAATTAAAAAGATTCATGGAAACTAATGAGAATGAAGATACAACTGTTCAAAATCTTTGGGATGCAGCAAAAGCAGTCCTGAGGGGGAAATACATCGCAATACAAGCATCCATTCAAAAACTGGAAAGAACCAAATACAAAAGCTAACCTTACACATAAAGGAGCTAGAGAAGAAGCAGCAAATCGACCCGACGCCCAGCAGAAGAAGAGAGTTAATTAAAATTCGAGCAGAACTCAACGAAATTGAGACCAGAAGAACTGTGGAACAGATCAATAGAACCAGGAGTTGGTTCTTTGAAAGAATTAATAAGATAGATAAACCATTAGCCAACCTTATTAAAAAGAAGAGAGAGAAGACTCAAATTAATAAAATCATGAATGAGAAAGGAGAGATCACTACCAACACCAAGGAAATACAAACGATTTTAAAAACATATTATGAACAGCTCTACGCCAATAAATTAGGCAATCTAGAAGAAATGGACGCATTCCTGGAAAGCCACAAACTACCAAAACTGGAGCAGGAAGAAATAGAAAACCTGAACAGGCCAATAACCAGGGAGGAAATTGAAGAAGTCATCAAAAACCTCCCAAGACACAAGAGTCCAGGGCCAGATGGCTTCCCAGGGGAATTCTATCAAACTTTTAAAGAAGAAATCATACCTATTCTACTAAAGCTGTTTGGAAAGATAGAAAGAGATGGAGTACTTCCAAATTCGTTCTATGAGGCCAGCATCACCTTAATTCCAAAACCAGACAAAGACCCCACCAAAAAGGAGAATTACAGACCAATATCCCTGATGAACATGGATGCAAAAATTCTCAACAAGATTCTAGCCAATAGGATCCAACAACACATTAAGAAAATTATTCACCATGACCAAGTAGGATTTATCCCCGGGACACAAGGCTGGTTCAACACTCGTAAAACAATCAATGTGATTCATCATATCAGCAAGAGAAAAACCAAGAACCATATGATCCTCTCATTAGATGCAGAGAAAGCATTTGACAAAATACAGCATCCATTCCTGATCAAAACTCTTCAGAGTGTAGGGATAGAGGGAACTTTCCTTGACATCTTAAAAGCCATCTACGAAAAGCCCACAGCAAATATCATTCTCAATGGGGAAGCACTGGGAGCCTTTCCCCTAAGATCAGGAACCAGACAGGGATGTCCACTCTCACCACTGCTATTCAACATAGTATTGGAAGTCCTAGCCTCAGCAATCAGACAACAAAAAGACATTAAAGGCATTCAAATTGGCAAAGAAGAAGTCAAACTCTCCCTCTTCGCCGATGACATGATACTCTACATAGAAAACCCAAAAGCCTCCACCCCAAGATTGCTAGAACTCATACAGCAATTTGGTAGCGTGGCAGGATACAAAATCAATGCCCAGAAATCAATGGCATTTCTATACACTAACAATGAGACTGAAGAAAGAGAAATTAAGGAGTCAATCCCATTTACAATTGCACCCAAAAGCATAAGATACCTAGGAATAAACCTAACCAAAGAGGTAAAGGATCTATACCCTAAAAACTATAGAACACTTCTGAAAGAAATTGAGGAAGACACAAAGAGATGGAAAAATATTCCATGCTCATGGATTGGCAGAATTAATATTGTGAAAATGTCAATGTTACCCAGGGCAATTTACACGTTAATGCAATCCCTATCAAAATACCATGGACTTTCTTCAGAGACTTAGAACAAATTATTTTAAGATTTGTGTGGAATCAGAAAAGACCCCGAATAGCCAGGGGAATTTTAAAAAAGAAAACCATATCTGGGGCATCACAATGCCAGATTTCAGGTTGTACTACAAAGCTGTGGTCATCAAGACAGTGTGGTACTGGCACAAAAACAGACACATAGATCAATGGAACAGAATAGAGAACCCAGAAGTGGACCCTGAACTTTATGGTCAACTAATATTCGATAAAGGAGGAAAGACGATCCACTGGAAGAAAGACAGTCTCTTCAATAAATGGTGCTGGGAAAATTGGACATCCACATGCAGAAGAATGAAACTAGACCACTCTCTTGCACCATACACAAAGATAAACTCAAAATGGATGAAAGATCTAAATGTGAGACAAGATTCCATCAAAATGCTAGAGGAGAACACAGGCAACACCCTTTTTGAACTTGGCCACAGTAACTTCTTGCAAGATACATCCACGAAAGCAAAAGAAACAAAAGCAAAAATGAACTATTGGGACTTCATCAAGATAAGAAGCTTTTGCACAGCAAAGGATACAGTCAACAAAACTCAAAGACAACCTACAGAATGGGAGAAGATATTTGCAAATAACACATCAGATAAAGGGCTAGTTTCCAAAATCTATAAAGAACTTATTAAACTCAACAGCAAAGAAACAAACAATCCAATCATGAAATGGGCAAAAGACATGAAGAGAAATCTCACAGAGGAAGACATAGACATGGCCAACATGCACATGAGAAAATGCTCTGCATCACTTGCCATCAGGGAAATACAAATCAAAACCACAATGAGATACCACCTCACACCAGTGAGAATGGGGAAAATTAACAAGGCAGGAAACCACAAATGTTGGAGAGGATGCGGAGAAAAGGGAACCCTCTTACACTGTTGGTGGGAATGTGAACTGGTGCAGCCACTCTGGAAAACTGTGTGGAGGTTCCTCAAAGAATTAAAAATAGACCTGCCCTACGACCCAGCAATTGCACTGTTGGGGATTTACCCCAAAGATTCAGATGCAATGAAACGCCGGGACACCTGCACCCCGATGTTTCTAGCAGCCATGTCCACAATAGCCAAACTGTGGAAGGAGCCTCGGTGTCCATCGAAAGATGAATGGATAAAGAAGATGTGGTTTATGTATACAATGGAATATTACTCAGCCATTAGAAACGACAAATACCCACCATTTGCTTCAACGTGGATGGAACTGGAGGGTATTATGCTGAGTGAAGTAAGTCAATCGGAGAAGGACAAACAGTGTATGTTCTCATTCATTTGGGGAATATGAATAGTAGTGAAAGGGAATATAAGGGAAGGGAGAAGAAATGTGTGGGAAATATCAGAAAGGGAGACAGAGCATAAAGACTTCTAACTCTGGGAAATGAACTAGGGGTGGTGGAGGGGGAGGAGGGCGGGGGGTGGGGGTGAATGGGTGACAGGCACTGAGGGGGACACTTGACGGGATGAGCACTGGGTGTTATTCTGTATGTTGGTAAACTGAACACCAATAAAAATTAATTTATTAAAAAAAATGAGGGGATCCCTGGGTGGCTCAGCAGTTTAGCGCCTGCCTTCAGCCCAGGGCCTGATCCTGAGGTCCCGGGATCGAGTCCCACGTCAGGCTCCCTGCATGGGGTCCTTCTCCCTCTGCCTGTGTCTCTGCCTCTCTCTCTCTCTCTGTGTCTTTCATGAATAAATGAATAAATCATGAATAAATAAATAAAATCTTAAAAAATAAATAAAATAAAATGAATTAATGACTCATGCTAGAACATGGATGTACCTTTTAAATATTATGCTAAGTAAAGGAAGCCAGTCACAAAGACTGTAAATTATGATTCCACCTACATGAACTATCCAGAAGAGACAAATCTAGAGATGCATAAAAGTAGGTTGGTGGTTGCCTGGTAGGGGCTGGGCGGGGGGGGGGGCGTGGAGATAATGTTCAAACATCAATTTTGGTGATAGTCACACTAGCCTAAATATACTAAAAATCACTGGATCATGTACTTTAAATAGGTGAGTTGTCTGGTGCATAAATGACATCTTGATAGTCTGTGACCAAAAGGAGGACGTTTTCACAACTGAGCTAAGGCGAGCAGGTATGTGGACAACACAGCGCTGATCAGAGCTGAGAAAACATGACAAACATGTGGATATGACCTTCAGAAAAATTATATCTCAATAGTCATACCACAACTTTTCCTTGGAAAATAACAAAGATAAAAAACTATGTGTGCAATGCCAGTGCATTTATTTTCCTTATTTCTTTGTAATGTTTTATACCTTTCCTAGTAATGGTCTATTTTTTAAATTAATACCTCATTCCTCTCGTGGGTGCCTGGGTGCCTCAGTCACTGAATTGCCTGCCTTCTGCTCAGGCCGTGATCTCGAGGTCCTGGGATTGGGTACAGCATTGGGCTCCCTGCTCAGCAGTGAGTCTGCTTCTCCCTCTGTCTCAAGTAAATAAATAAAATCTTAAAAAAAAGAAAAAAAAGACTTAATTCCTTTCCAAAAAAAAAAATACTGGTGAATTCTATCAAACATTCAAAGAAGAATTAATATCAATCCTTCTCAAATTCTTCCAAAATATAGAGGAGGAAAAAACACGTTCAAACTCATTCTACGAGGCCGGCATTACCCTGAAACCAAAACCACACAAGGATGCCACAGAAAAGAGAATTACGGGCCACTATCCCTGATCAACACAGATGCAATAATCCTCAACTGTATATTAGCAAACCAAATCAATACACCAAAAGGGTCATTCAACGCGATAGAGGGGGATTTCTCCCAGGGATGAAAGGATGCTTTAAAATCCACAAACCAGTCTGTGTTATACACCAGTTAACAAAATGAAGGATAAAAATCATAGGATCCTCGCAATAGATGCAGAAGAGCACTTGACCAACTCCAATATCCACTCACGATAAAGTCTCGTAACAAAGTGGACACCGAGGAAATCTGCCTCAACGTAGTAAAGGCCGTACGGCCCACGGCTAAGAGCACAATCAACGGTGAGAAGCTGAGAGCCGTTCCTCAGGCCAGGGACAGACAGGGATGCCCCACTCTCACCACTTTTATCCAACACAGACTGGAGTCCTAGCCAGAGCAGTGAAGCAAGAATAAGAAATAAGAGGTATCTACATTGGTAAAGAAGAAGTAAAAATGTCACTACTTCCAGATGACATGATGCTACATATAGAAACTTGAAACACTCCACCAAAAAAATTGTAAGAATAAACAAAATCAGTAAAGCCACAGGATACCAAATCAACACACAAAAAACCTGCTGCATTTCTATATACTAATAGTAAACCATCGGGAAGAGAAGGTTTTTAAAAAGTCCCATTTACAATTGCCTTGAAATGAATACCTAAGAATGAATTTGATCAAGGGGATGAAACACCTGTATATCGAGAACTCCAAGACATTAAAGAAACTGGGACGCCTGGGTGGCTCAGTGGTTGAGCATCTCCCTTCGGCCCAGGGCGTGACCCTGGGGTCCCGGGATCGAGTCCCGCATTGGGCTCCCTGCGTGGAGCCTGCTTCTCCCTCTGCCTGTGTCTCTGCCTCTCTCTCTCATGAATAAATTAAACAATAGTTTTAAAAAAAAAGAAATTGGGATCCCTGGGTGGCGCAGCGGTTTGGCGCCTGCCTTTGACCCAGGGCGCAATCCTGGAGACCCGGGATCGAATCCCACGTCGGGCTCCCGGTGCATGGAGCCTGCTTCTCCCTCTGCCTGTGTCTCTGCCTCTCTCTCTCTCTGTGTGACGATCATAAATAAATAAAAAAATAAAAAAAAATTAAAAAAAAGAGATATAAATAGAAAGATGCTCAGGATTAAAAGAATATTGTTAAAATGTCCATACTACCCCCAAGTAATATGCAGATTCAATGCAATCCCTGTCAATATCCCAATGTTATTTTTCAAAAAAACAGAACAAATAATCCTAAACTTTGTTCAGAACCATAAAAACTCAGAAGAGCCAACACAACCTTGAGAAAGAAGAACTAAGCTGGAGGTTATCCTGCTCCCTGGTTCCAAACCGTGTCGCAAATCTATAGTCACTGAAACAGTACAGTCCTGGCACGAAACCAGCCCCATGGATCCGGGACCAGAGTAGAGAGCTCAGAAATAAACCCATGCTTCTACGGTCAGCGAATTGATGACAAAGGAGCCAAGAATACCCAAGGAGGAAAGGACAGGCTCTTTAATAAATGGTGTCAGGAAAACGGACAGCCACAGGCAGAAGAATGAAACCACGCCACTTTCTCACGCCACGCACAAAAATAAACTCAAAATGCTTTAAAGACTTGAACATAAGATCCAAAACCATGTAACTCGTGGAAGAAACATTGGTGGTAAGCTCCCTGACACGGGTCTTGGCCATAATTTTCTGAATCTGACACTACTAGAAAGCCTGCACGTAGCAAAGGAGCAGACACGCAGACAGAAAACTCTGGACGCAGTAACATCCGTGGTTAGTGTGGCAGCCAGCACTCACACGTACTGCTGTAGGAGTGTGCGCGTTCCTCTTTCTTCCTTTTTTTTTTTTTTGCATTAAACACGTAAATTCCTGCTAGCAGAAGAATATCCTTTTCAAAAGGGAAAAACGAGAGGTTATAGTATGGAAGTAGCAATGCAGAGCGTGCGTACCCATGCTCCAGGGTCCGTGAAAGTGGGCACATAAGCAGCCCCCGCAGGACTACAGGGCACCCCGTCTCCGTGAGCGAGAACCACGGCTCTCAGGCCCACAGGTGGAGGGAATGTTTGGTAGAAAACTGAGCACACTTTCCTCTGTGACTGTTTTCTAATTAAAGCCCCTATCACACTTCGGTGCAGATATTTATGTGACTGTCAAAGCATATTACATTACACGCCTCAAAAAAAAAAAAAGTTTCATGCTGTCCTTTTTGTCAGATTCAAATATTCATATTTGGGGATCCCTGGGTGGCGCAGCGGTTTGGCGCCTGCCTTTGGCCCAGGGCGCGATCCTGGAGACCCGGGATCGAATCCCATATCGGGCTCCCGGTGCATGGAGCCTGCTTCTCCCTCTGCCTGTGTCTCTGTCTCTGTCTCTCTCTCTCTGTGACTATCATACATGAACAAATAAAATTTAAAAAAAACAAATATTCATATTTAATTGCTCTTTTTACTAGTAAAAGGCTTTACTTTATAAATCTACTTAAGAAGAAAGCATAAGGTCTCTGAATTAAACTCAGTTAGTAGAAACAATATCCTGCTTCCCCAAAATGGAAACAGACCATTTAGATTAAAATTTTAGCAGAAAGGGATCATTGAAATAATCTCTTCTATCCTCCTGTCATTATAAAACTATACCTCTGGTGTTCTGGAGAGTCTGTTTAGACTTCTAAACAAACAAGTCATAAACTTTTATCAAAAGCTATCCCAATATTTGCTAACTCATACTGTCAAGACATGCTTATTTAATATTAAACTTAAAATTACATCTGAAAAAATTAATTCCAATTCTTAAGGGAGAAGAATAATAGTATTAGAAGAAAAATGTTCTGTACTGAAATTGCTGTACTAAAAATTCATATCCTAATTACAAAAAAATTACTTGCTAGATCTAATTTGTAGATTATACGTTGAAAAAAAAAAACCCCTATTCTGACAAATAAATGACTGGGAACCTTTCGAAGTGCCATTGATAGTCTACATTAAGTCAGGTGCATCAGGAAATGCACCCAAGAACCGTACCTGCCAGGTGCTCACAGCCTAGCTCATAGAGCATATTTAGTATTTGCAAGGAAACCAAAATAATGTTCCATTTCAAATAATATGAGAGGTTTGCCTGAGGAACTGAGGCACCTAGAGACTCTTCTCAATGTCATCACAAAAGCAGAGATGACAGCCACCACGAGGGTATTCCTGTTAGCTTCTGCAAATGTTAATGAAAATGAAAATAATTAAAGTTGAAGAGAAAAAAATCTTTCACAGCTCTCACTTTCCATAAATAGTTATTTTAGTTCCCTTTTAATGATAGATCTATTACTATATATACTAAAAATAAAGTTTCAACCACTTAAAATGTCACATAGCTAAGAAATATAAGTGAGTGATGACTGATTTCCATAAATCACTGTCCCAGTCATGGTCAGGTTGGTTAAAAAGGCTTGTATTATCTTAATATACTAATTATTCTTTTTTTTTTTAGTTCTTACTTTATTTTTAGTAATCTCTACACCCCAACTGTGGGGCTCGAACTCATGACCCTGAGATTAAGAATCACATGCTCTCCCGGCTGAGCCAGCCCAGTGCCCCACTAATTCAATACAGACAAAATTGCCTCTTGAACCACTTTTCAAATTCTGCAATTTTCCTTCAAATTCTTCAATTTTCCATCACCCATGAACATACAGCTGTTGGCAGACTAGACTTTTGGTTTCCTGAGGATTGGTTCACAGAAAACCGTAAGAAACAGTGATTACGGGGCAGCCCGGGTGGCTCAGTGGTTTGGTGCCGCCTTCAGTCCAGGGTGTGGTCCTGGGGACCTGGGATCGAGTCCCACGTCAGGTTCCCTGGAGGTCCCCTCTGCCTGGGTCTCTGCCTCTCTCTGTGTGTGTGTCTCTCGTGAATGAATAAATAAAATATTTTTTAAAAATTTAAAAAAAAGAAACAGTGATTATTGAAATTCTAAGGTAAATATGAAAATAGCAAAATGTAGATTTTGGCTGATGGGACCTAAACATCTACTGTCACCCTCTCATTTTAAAGAGGGAGAAATAAAGCGAGGTCAAGCTAATGCCCAAGGAAACGGCAAGTTAGTGGCAGGTCTCCAGACAGTACTGTAAGCCACCCCACAAATCCCATCACCATTTAGGAGCAAGTGTGCAATTCCATCATCCATTTAACATCACTTTGTTCTCCAAACAATCACTAAGAGCACACAGACTCTTGGAAGTTTTAGAGCTGGGGTGGGGAGCCATTAACGAACCCTCATTCTACAGATGAGCAAAGTAATGTACAGAGAGAGCTTACTGCCTGGTCCATCCCTCTGCAACATCTACGGGGCTCCTCGCTATACTGAAAATAAAATTGAAAAAAAAAAATCCCAGTTCTTAAGGAGCTCGCGTGGGACAAAGAGAAAACATAAACGTAGTAGAACGTGATGTTTTTGAGAGGTACTTGCTAAGTAACGTGGGTCAGAAAGGAGATGGATCGGCCCTGCCTGGACAGCGCCCAGCACCACGCGGGATGCAGGCTGCGGACCCCATTCACGGCTTGAGTATACAATGTTCTGTATTAAAACAGGAGAAAAGCTCCACTTTCAGCAAAAGGTGCAGGAAACGATGGCTCTCACCTGGCATTTCACTACCTAATTCTGGAGAGGACTCAGGTAACCCCAGTGCTGCAACGGAAGCCGACCAACCACTTGTCCAGGTGAAGATGACGCCCCGGAGTCCCCCGAACCCAGGTTCGTGGGGCCCTGAGCATCAGTCCTTTCCTCTGGTTATGACCGGGGCATGCTCAGCACAGGACTTTCTCTAAATGTCGAAGTCACCTCCCTGTGATTTCCCTCGGGGCTCCTTCCGCAGTGCGCTCCGCAACAAAGAACTCCAGTGTCAAGATCATCGCTTCTGGAGTCAGAAATCATTGTTGACAAAGCTTAAGGGGAGGCGGGGGAGATTCTTCCCACACCTGAACACGTCTCCTCTCTAGGAAACTTCACCCACGGAGGCTGAACTTCTGCTGGGAACTCCGGCTCTCACCTTCACCTGTCACAGCTTCTCCAGAAATGGTAGCATTTCTCCCCAAGACGCTGAGGGGAGCGACTCTGACATTTCCTAAAGCCCTGGGAAGTGAGGCCCACTGAGCATTTTCTTCTGTTCTTTCTATTCCTGCGCAAAACACCTCAGCGCCCGCCCGGAGGCTGAAAGGCCAGCAGCGTCCTGCGGAGGGGGGAGCTGGGGATGCAGGGCGCTCCCCACCCGGCCGGGAGGCTCCCCAAGGTCCCCACGCGCAGCCTCAGCCCCGCAGGTCCTGCGCCCGCACGGGGCCGCCCCGCTGGGTGCCTGTGCCCAGGACCCCGGAGCTGCGGCGGCGTCCACGCGGCCTCCCCCCCCCACCCCGCAGGCCCCAGGGTGGCGGGGCCGCAGCAGCGACCCCCGTGGCCGCCGAACTCACGGCTGCACCTCGCTCGCCCCGGACCGCGTACTGAACGGCTGCCTCTGCGCCCCGAGTTCCCTGCGAACCCGAGCTGGGGCCCGACACCAGCCTCCAGGCCGCCCAGCCGCCACGCGCCCCCTGACTTGTCTGCACCCGCTCCTCCCCCCTCCCCCCCAGTGAATCCGCTCCCTGACCCGCCCGCGACCCCGGCCGCCCCGCACCCCCTGACCTCTGTGCGCCCCCTGCGCCCCACCCCCACCCGCTCCCCGACCCGCCCGCGACCCCGGCCGCCCCGCACCCCCTGACCTCTGTGCGCCCCCTGCGCCCCACCCCCACCCGCTCCCCGACCCGCCCGCGACCCCGGCCGCCCCGCACCCCCTGACCTCTGTGCGCCCCCTGCGCCCCACCCCCACCCACTCCCCGACCCGCCCGCGACCCCGGCTGCCCCGCACCCCCTGACCTCTTTGCGCCCCCCCACACACGCCCGCGACCCCGGCCTGATCTGTCTGCACCCCCAGCTCCCTGACCTGTCTGCTCCCCTTGCCGCCCTGCGACTCCTGCCGCGTGCCCCCTGGCCTCTCTGCGTCCCCCCCCCCGTGACTCCCACTCCCTGACCCCCCCCCCCGCGCCCCCGGCCGCCCGTGCCCCTGCCCCCGCCCCGTCTGAGCCCCCCCGCCGCCCCACGCCCCCGCCCGGTACTCCCAGGGCGAACGCAGGGGCTGCTCCCCCCCAGCCTCACCTCCAGGCGCGCCCCCCGCGCAGGCTGGGCCCCAGCGCCCCGCGACCAGCCTGAGGAGGAGGAGGAGGCGCAGCGGGCGGGGCCCGAGGCCGAGGACCCCCGGCCCGGACCCCCGCGCCGACATCGCCTGGCCCCGCGCGGAAGGCAGGCTGGGGCTCACGGCGGCCGCGCGGGAGGGAAGGCGGCTCCAGACGGACGGGGCCGGAACGGGGGAGCCCACGCGGGACGGACGCTGCTGCGGGCTGCTGGGGGCTGCTGGGGGCTGCTGCGCGGTGCCGCGGGGCTGCTGGGGGCTGCTGCGGGGCTGCTGGGGAGTGGTGGGGGCTGCTGCGGGGTGCTGGGGGCTGCTGCTGCGGGGTGCTGGGGGCTGCTGCGGGGTGCTGGGGGTGCTGCTGCGGGGTGCTGGGGGCTGCTGCGGGGTGCTGGGGGGCTGCTGGGGAGTGCTGCGGGGCTGCTGGGGGGTGCTGGGGGCTGCTGCGGGGTGCTGGGGGGTGCTGCGGGGTGCTGGGGGGTGCTGCGGGGTGCTGGGGGCTGCTGCGGGGTGCTGGGGGGTTGCTGGGGAGTGCTGCGGGGTGCTGGGGGCTGCTGCAGGGTGCTGGGGGGTTGCTGGGGAGTGCTGCGGGGTGCTGGGGGCTGCTGCAGGGTGCTGGGGGGTTGCTGGGGGCTGCTGCGGGGTGCTGGGGGGTGCTGCGGGGTGCTGGGGGGGTGCTGGGGGGTTGCTGGGGAGTGCTGCGGGGTGCTGGGGGGTGCTGCGGGGTGCTGGGGGCTGCTGCGGGGTGCTGGGGGTTTGCTGGGGGCTGCTGCGGAGTGCTGCGGGGTGCTGCGGGCGCTGCCACCTCGGCCCACACGGCTCCCGCGGCTCTGGGCGCGAGTGGAGGCTCGCGCCTAGCCCCGCCCCGGCCCCGCCCCGGCCCCGCCCCGCCGGCGCGTAGCCCCGCCTCCGCCTCGGCCCACAGCGTTCCCGCCGGCTCCCAGCGCGAGGGGAGGCTCGCGCCTGGCCCCGCCCCCGCCCCCGCTCCCGCCCCGCCGGCGCGTAGCCCCGCCTCCGCCTCGGCCCACAGCGTTCCCGCCGGCTCCCAGCGCGAGGGGAGGCTCGCGCCTGGCCCCGCCCCCGCCCCCGCTCCCGCCCCGCCGGCGCGTAGCCCCGCCTCCACCTTCCCGCCCGCCTTGGGCCTTGCTCTGTTTAGAAGCGACCTTAGCGCTAGAGCCCCGCCCCGAGCGGCCCCGCCCCGGAACGGCCCCGCCCCGGAGTGGCCCCAGGCCCGCGGCCCGACGGCCAATCCCGGCAGCACGAGGCCCCGGGCGCCCCGCCGCCGGCCTTGCTGGCCTCCGGCTGCCTGGGCGGGTCCCTATGAACATCCGCGCCGCGCTCAGCGCGGGGGTGCGGACGGACGGGAGGAGGTTATTCCGCGTCCGCACGAGAACTGCCCCCCAAGAACGTGGCAGGGGGCTCGCCTCCCGCCCGCTCCCCGTCCCTGAAGCCACGCGGGGGAGCTGGGGGTGCAGCCGGACCCTCCTTCCGGAGCCCGACGGAGGACATGCAGTGGCCTCGGCACCGACCCACAGCCGCCCCCCCGTGTGCCCCCCGTGACCTCCGTAAGGAGCGGCCCCCCCGCCCCGGGCCGACCGCGTCACGGCCTCTGTTCCTCGTTAGGAGGAAGCTCCGTGGGCCCGAAGGAGCACAGCGGGTTAGCAGGGAGCGCGGGGCAGAGCGGCAGGCTCGTCCGCACCCCCCCCCCCCCCCCGAGCGCGCAGCCCCGCCTCCCCGCCCCGAAGCCGGGTGCAGACTCGAGGCGCGGCCGTCCGCGTGCAGCGGGGCAGGGACGGGACTGGAGGGGCGCGGGCTGGCGGCTGCTTGACTTGCGCGGCTCCCGGGCCTCGGGGCTCCGTCCCCCCGTCCCCCGTCCCCGTCCCCTCCGCCCCCGCCAGCAGGACGGCGGCTCCTGCACCCGCGCCCCGGGCGCCCCCCGAGGACAGCGGCGCAGCGGGGGCAGGGCCGCCGGGGCCGCTTGCGGGGGCACCTACAATCCAGGCCAACACCCCAGGGACCTCAGTGCGGCCCGCGGGCGGTGGACACTCGCGGGACCCGCGGCGGCACCGCCAGCAGGTGCCCGAAGCGCAGGGCGGCCGCGCGCCCCGGGCCCCAGCCGTGGCCACCCCGCGCCCTCGGGCACTCCGGGGGCTCGTGCCCCCCCCCCCCGCCCCTCAGGGGCCTCCCGGGCTTCCCGACACCTCCGGGCCCGCCCCCTGCCCCTGCAGGTGACGCGCGGCCTCCCCCCACCCCCGTCACTGCTTCCAGGGACCGAGCAGCCCGTGTCCCGCCGCGCGGGCACCTGGCCCTGCCTCCAGCGCGGCGCGTCTGTAACCACCCCTGCGGCCCACAGCCTCCCCCCGCGCGGGCTCCCGGCTCCCGAGGGGGCGGCCGCGCCTGCGCTCCTCACCTGGGCGCGCTGCGCGGTCACGGCAGATGCTCGGAGGGCTCCCGGGAGGAGGAAGCGAGCGCCGGGCAGGCGCAGGCCGCCGACGTCCCGAGCTGGCGAGCGGGCAGGGGGCCGGGCCCACCACTCATCTTGTCCTTTCCTAACTTAAAATCATAGAATTAACATCTAGTGCATTGTTAGTTGAGTGATTGGTCAGCTGCACAGGACACCCCGCGCCCCTCCCATCACGGCCCTCCTCCATGCCCACCCCACTCGCCGTCCCACTCCCCTGCGGCCCCCTGTTCCTTCCCCAGAGTTAAGAGTCTCCTCCTCTGATTTCGTCTTATTTAAGTGCGGCCTTAAAACCCGGAGGCAGAGGAGGAAGCCCGCGGAGGCTCGGCCACAGGGCGGGTGGTAGGTGGCAGCCTTCCCCTTTAGGGGGCGTTTGTTCTCCCACCTGCTCCCTCGCGGGACCCTCCAGCGAGGGCAGCTGGTGCCCGTCCTCCACTCCGACTGGCCGAATGAATCGTCTCGGATACCCACGTTGTTCACTTCCTTTCTCATAATGGGGTCAACTGAGCTAAATGCAGAGCCAGGCGGATTCTCGAATCTCCCATTCAGCATTTCCATTGTAGTTTGGTGATAAATTCTGCTGTGAGCCTTTAAGAGGAAAGCCAAACTGAAAAGTTAATTAAAGATAAAAATGGATGCTGTCAATTTTCACTGCTGAAATTAAATGCATTTTCACAGATTAAAGCAAAAAAAAAAAAGCAAGTATTGATAGGGTATTAAAATTCAGTCCTTCAAAGGAAATAGTATAAGAATGAAAGGTCCTTTTTAAGGGGCTATTTCAATGACTGTAATCAAAATGTAAAAGGGCAGACATATTTTAATGTACAGAGCTTTAAGAAAGAAAATTAATTGGCCATATTTTTACTAGACTGTAATAGCTAAGTAGTAGTGCATAAAATCACATATCACAAAAATATAAACCATATATATAAGTGAGCTGTCTCACTGGATTTTAATAATAGCATATATATATACTGCAAGGTCACAGACCCAATCACCAAGAGAAAAAACACAAGTGAACAAGGAAATGGCAATTCGCTACAGAGCACGTTATCACATATCCTGGACAAATATCAGCTCTGGTTACAAATAAAGATACCGTTTTTCCACTTAAAAGTGCAGTGCAATGACCCATGCCCCTAAATGTCCAAAGATTTTACACCTGGGAGTGATGAATCCTCGTGAAAGAGTTTTTCTGTTAAAACAAATAATTCAAAAGGAGAAATCTTATTTAAATCTTAATGCACACAGTGGTAGTTACATGGAGGTTCTAGGTATGTTAATTAGCTTGACTGTAGTGATGTCACAACGTGCACATGTATTAAACATCAAGTTGTGCATCTTAGACACTATTTTTATATGTCAGTGCTATCTCAGTAAAGCTAAAACGGGAATTTTTACAGTAAAAAAAGACATATGGATTTCTTCAGATTTGCAATTACTTAATATGTAAAAGCTCAACATTTGTACTAAGTGAACACAACAATATTTATATATAAATATTTATTGCATTAAGTGACCTCTTCTTCATAGATGGCACACTAGTATAAATTCACAAAAGAAATTTATGCCTGTGTTTTAATATCTGCAAGACATTAAATTGTAAATGTTCTGTGCAAAAGGTATAATTTAAGTATTCTTATCAAACATAAAACCAGCACGTCACTTACTTTCTATTCTGGAACTGAGAGATATTTATAGATACTGCTACATACATCAAAAGTAAGTTCAAAGGACAGATTATCCTGCAGGTACAGACCACAGATACTCCAGAAATACGTGGCTGCACACCAAGCAGAACTGCCATCTTAGAATTTGATTAAATGATTGCCAATTTAATTGTTCCACATTATTCCCACTCCAATCAAGGGATATGATGAAATTCCGAAACTCAAAAGCATACAAAAAATTCAAAATTAAGTATATTTCGCTTCCATTTGTAATTTGTACACTGGCGTATAAAGCTTCTAAGGAAGGGAGGGCTAAATGGAACCAAACTGGGGCTGTTTCTTTCATACGTTTGGGAATCTGCTCTAATTATCCAGTCTAATTGATTTAGCAAGGGTTCTCATCCAGCTTCAGTTCCTGTGCAGTACTAATTGATGTCGAGTGTTTTATATGGACAAGGAGCAAGACCAGATGAGATCTTCCAGCAATACAAAAAAGCTCCCTCTGAGGGTTAGAGTAATATATGGCATTGATTGTCCAGAAAATTGATTATCTTGAACCTAATCTAGGCCACCTGATCCAAGTCTCTGAAAATTGGAAATCATTTGGTAACATCCAGTTCCACATCTGTCTCACCTGAGATGCACTCTTTCCTTGCTCTTCTAGAACGCGCCTGAAGAATTGCAGGTGTTTTCAGGTTTTTGAAAGCTAAAGAATGCATGAGGCCACCTGCGTGCCAAAGGAGATCTTGGTCCTTGATTCCATGTGACCTTGCCATCAGTGAACCAGAGCTGAACTTGCCTGCTGGCGTGGGATGCACAGCTGAGCCCCCCGCCCCCCAGCACCCCCCTCCCGTGCTCTGGGGGGTAACAGCGATGGCGGCACAGCGGGAAGCTCCTAGCCTTTGGTCTTGGATGTCAAGTAAACATGAGTTCGATTCTCGCTGTCCCTTCCGGCCACGGGCCCAGTTCTCGGAGGGGGAAGGTGACAAGACAGAAATGTCCCTGCTTTCAGGGAACTCACTGCGAGGGAGGAAGGCACAAAATAAACAAGGTAGTTTCAGAATTTGCTAGGAATTCTTGGGGAGGGAAGTCGGAAGTGATGGGGGGCTGAGCTAGGAGGTGGGGAGAGCTTGGTGAGGAAGGCAGAGGGGCCGCAACCCACACTCTGTAAGGTTGCCGCGAGAGGCTGCAAGCGGAGAAGCCCACGCCCTCTGCTCCACGGGCGATGGTTTCCATTCTGTCCTGGAGACAGAGGGCTTTCTATGGCTTCAGGATATTTTTGGAAAATGAGGAGAAAATGTAACATTAGTTTCTTCTTTAAAACTTTTTAAACAGATGGCCCGTGAGGCACCCAATCCGCGCGGAGCCCTCCTCAGCATGGGGGGGGGGTGGTCCCCGGGGGCAGACTCAGGGCAAGATCCCGAGCGATGTTTATTTACCCTGTTGTGTATTTTCCAAAGTAAGCACACACTGCTTCATCATCAGAAAAAGGAAGTTACTGGATTGCTCAGGACTCAGGAGACAATTTACCCTGGAGTCTCCCACTCTGTAGGATTCAGAGTTTTCAGAGAATGTTCTTACATAAGGCTCTGGATGCAGAATCAAAGGCGCGGCCTGGCCTCCCAGGGTTAGCAGCAAGGCGCCCGACAGTCTTTCCGCCCGACATGAAGGGAATGAAAAGTCCCGTCCAACCAGGAGACCTGCTTCAGCGGTAACGCACAAGTCCACGTGCCCTCAGGAGTCAGTCCGGGTTCCACTTACGCTGGGCTCTTAGGAGAACACGGGAGAGTAGAGTCTTTAAAATCTAAATCACTGATACGGACGTCTGGCACAAAGGTGGATTAGAAATAAACCAAGGTAGGACCCAGCGATTCCACGGGCACACACCCAAGGGAAGTGAGAGCCTGAGTCCACGCAGTACGGGACACGTAGCAGCGCCGCTCACAACAGCCCCCAAAGGAAGCCACCCTCGTGCCACCAACCCATGAGCGACTGGTGCTCTCTGATCACAACGCGGCGTTACTCAGCAACCAAAGGCTTCCTGGCGCTTTCTGGTCCAGGAGGCCGTGGGCTGCCGGCATGCACTAGGGTGACAGGGGACGCCAGGCTGCGGGCGCAGGCACTGCAGCGCCCCACGTGTCCCCAGGGGCAAACCCGCAGGACAGGGAGCCCTCGAGGCTGGGAGGCTTGGCGCGGGCGAAGGGGCGCAGTGTTGGTTTGGGTGATGGCAACGCTCTGAAGCCGGAGTGTTGGCTGCGTAGCCGCATGAGCAAACCACAACCGCCGAACCATGTGCTCTGAACGGGCGCACTGCATGGTACGTAATCATGTATCGGCAAAGCGGTCACTAAAATAAGAAAGTAACGACTTCATTTTATCTAATTCTGAATTCATTCAAGAAAACTAGTCTGAAAGACAGAATTAAAGTCGCATTAATTTAAATACTTTAAAAAATACATGCCAAGCATATTATTTTTATATTTTTTCCAGTGGCATTACATTCAGTGTCATGCATGTCCCTACGCCGCCCAGTACTCGGCAGGGCAGGTGCCCTCCTTCCTCCCCGTCAGCTGTTCCATCACCTGTTCCCCCCACGTCACCTCCTCCCTGGTGACCAGGACGGTGTTCTCTGCGTTCAGTCTGTTTCTCGGGTTCTCAGTTTTGCTTATTTTGTATCTTGAATTCCACATACGAGTGAAACCATGTGGCATCTGTCTTTTTCTGACTTACTTCACTCGGCATAATACTCCCCAGCTCCCTCCCTGCCATTTCAAGGGAAAGATGTCCTTATTTTTGACGGCTGAGTAACACCCCATCGTGTATACAAATCACAGCTTTATTGGGCTGCTTCCAGTTTGGCTATTGTTGAAAATGCTGCTATAAATATCACGGTGCACGGATCCTTTCAAGCTAGGGTCTCTGTATAGGACGTTTATGTACTTCGGCGTGGGGAGTATCTCGGTATGTGTGATGCTGACACGAGGAGGCTTGGACACAGGTGCCAAGGACTCCTACGTGGCTGCTCTAAGCGCGGTCGTAGGAAGCTGGGCAAGGAGATGGGCAGACGGAGAACGGATGCAGATGAAGACCATCTGGAAGGAAAAGGGGAACACGCGGTCTGACGTGGGTCCCCTCCCAGGGGCCGTACACTCTACAGGGCTCTTCCCACCAGCACAGAATGGAGGGTAGCAGACGTCATGCCGACCTGGGTGGAGGCCCTGGTCCTGCTCTCCTGCTCCTTCCTCCTTCCTCCCATCGCTGCAGCCCCCACCTGGCTCTTCCCACCTGCTCCAGCTCCTGGACTTGTTTCTCTCATTCACTCAGACCTGGGGCGCCTGGGGGTCTCTAGACCTTGGCTCAGGTCATGGCCTCAGGGCCATGGGATCGAGTCCTGCGTGGGGCTCCACGCTCAGCGGGGAGTCTGCTTCTCCCTCCATCCCTTCCCCTGCTCGTGCTCGCTCTCAAACAAAATCTTTAAAAGAAAAAAAAAAAAAACCCTTCGTGTCTTCTGCACTGCACGGGGCAGAGACCACAGACCTACGAAGCAGCCGGGCCGCCCCGTGTACACTCCCGCGCTCACAGCACTGGCCCTCGGCCCTGCCAAGCTGTGCCCTGACCCAGGCTCAGGCAGCCGGCCATGGCCACGGCCACGGCGGGTGCAGCGCGTGCACGTCAGCAGAGAGCTGACGACAGTCCTCCCGCCTGCACAGCTGCACGTTAACCTGAGGACAGGTCTTACACCTAAAATTACCAGGAACGTAGTAAAAAGGAACAGAAATCAATCTACTTTGATATTTTTTCAGAACGTGGAATATTTTTGCAGTTAACACAAGTGCTTCCACTGACCTTTCAAAGTGCTAGACTGGAGAAATTCGAGTCTTGCTTATTTTCTGATGAAAAAAGTCTGGAGGAAATCATACACCGGAACACAGGATTTCTCCCCCACGGTTCAGTTTTTAAAACTCCCCCCAAATGACATCAACTCAAGGTTTAAAGCCGTGCGCCCCCCATCCCCATGCTCCTGCCACGCCTGGCGCTGGAGGAAGGGCTGTATCCTACATCCAGGCCACCGAGCAGGTGAGCAGGTGAGCAGGTGGCCCAGGGCAGAGATCGAGGCCGTCAGTCGGAGCTCACCTGGGCCCTCGCCACCAGGAGGAACCAGGTAGAGGGGCCCCCACCCCTCACTTTTCCCATAGCGTGAAGTCATTTCAGTAAAAGGGTGAGCAGGATCCAGCACTGGCTTAGTGGACTGGATGATGCTTATCTGGGGCGGGGGGTGGGGGAGTTCAAGGCCCCCGTGGGGTGGAGAACTGACTTAAAAATAATGTCTTAGGGCACCTGGGTGGCTCAGGGGGTTAAGTGTCTGCCTTCAGCTCAGGCCACAATCTCGGGGTCCCGGGATCGAGTCCCGCGTCGGGCTCCCTGCTCGGCAGTGAGTCTGCTTCTCCCTCCCCCTCTGCGGCCCCCCCCATGTGCTCTCTCTCAAATAAATACATTAAAAATCTTTAAAAAAATGAATAAATCTTTCGGAAAAAGATATGTTGAGATTTTTCCATCATTAGGGGGAATCTGAGTACTTGCTCCAGAGGTGCTTAAAATGCACGACGCTCTCATTCCCCCACAGCCCCTACGGTTGTTGTAACTTCAGGAAAATGCTGACAGGGCGGGGCGGGGGGGGGGTTCGGAATATAGGAAACCCACCAGCGGTACTGACCTGGGAGGAAAGGGGGTACCTGAGGTCGTGGCTCCAGCAGACCAGGGCCATTCACTCGCTCCTCAGTACGTGAAGCCTGGGGCAGGCCCGTTTCCGTTGCATCAATCCCCGTATCGGGGCTCCAGTCCCTGCTCTGGAAGCCTGCGCCCAGTGGTGTAGACGGAGGGTAAGCGTGCGAGGGTAAGCATGCGGTGGGGAGGGCGGCTTGGAGGAGGAGCCACAGGGTAGAGACCAGGGAAGGGCTGTGAAGGCAGGGGGATGGGAGGCGGGCTGTGAGAAGGAACAAGCCGTCCTCCCTCCCTTGGCGTGCAGGCAGCCAGGGCTGGGCCTGGGAGGCCAGTGTGGGGGGAGTGGCGTCCACGGAGCAGGGCGACGGCAGGGCTGGTGCTCCCTCTGGCTGCTGTGCTGCAGGCGGACTGGGGGGAGACCCGGCATGAGACCGCGCTGGCTGATGGTGGGGCCAGCAAGGCCTGTCAATGTACCAGCTCCCTTCTCCATCAACCTCCTGCACCTGCAGGCTGGCTGGTCACCCATGTCCACGCCCGCGGACGGTGCCCTCATGGTCGCGGTGGACGCGTAGACGCAGCCGTGACACCTGAGCCGCCTGGGGAGCTGCCTGCTTCAGCTCCTTTTCTCGGCCTGTTTGTGCCATTTTGTCATATCTCTGTGCTTTGCTGACCCTGCCGCCGCGGTCCAAGAGGGCAAGGCCGTGCTACCTGATGGGGGGGAAGAGGGGGACACTGGGCGCTGGACAAGCTGGTGCGTCCAGGGTCGGCCATGAGATTAACGGATCAACATCCATCACACAGACACAGAACACAGAACAGGTCACGTACGGACTGGGCGATCCGAGCCCGCTGACGGGCACTACCGAGGCCGACCTGGTCCCCCTGTCAAGAGCTGTG
This sequence comes from Nyctereutes procyonoides, assembly GCF_905146905.1. Lineage (NCBI taxonomy): Eukaryota > Metazoa > Chordata > Mammalia > Carnivora > Canidae > Nyctereutes > Nyctereutes procyonoides. Next base: position 16,520,221 of record NW_026575021.1, on the reverse strand, counting down.
CAGCACCTGCCCGTTCCTGGGGATGACACAGCCCCCAGGGCGGCCACGGCCAGCTGCCCACAGTGACGGGGTCCTCGGATTTAGAAGGTGTACGTCAGAGGGGCCGGAGAACACCGAGGCAGGACCAGCAGCCGCGGGGGAGCCGCCCCGGATGTCTCACGAGCTCCGTGTGGTCCTCGTGTGTCCGCAGGACTGACAAGCACCCAGGGGGCTGCACAGCACCCATGGCCGGGCTGCGGGGTGCAGGGGGCTCCCCGGTACGGGGTCAGGGCACCTGGTGGTGGAGGACGGCATGCGAGCAGTGAGTGCCCTCTCATCACAGCTCCTCTGCTGTCCTCCCTGGTTCCACTCTTCCTCCGGCCTGGCCCTCGCACCCCCCCCCCCCGCCCCGCTCAGACCAGTCCCTGCAGATAGAGCCGCCCAGGGCCCCCACAGCCTGAGGAGGGACCCCTGAGCACGGAGCGGGGGTCTCGGCCTGACCACCACCCCATGAGCCCACCTAAGCGGAGGGGTGGAACCCAGGGGGCAGGTCCTGCACACAGATGTGACAGGGACGCACGGGGTCAGGGCGCGGCCTTGGACGCCGGCTGGTGGGCACATGGGGTTTCCCGTAGTCGCCTTGCACTCTGCCAACGACTCACAGACGTGCTCATGTCCGGTACGAACCCCGTGGCCGCCACCGGCCGGCAGCACCACAACGGGGAGGATCCTGTGTCCCTGGACTTGACCAATGGGGCCCCCCCGTGAGCAGGGCCCCCTCACGACAGTCACGGCTCCTGCCCCAGACGCCCCCCTTCACCACGGCGGTTCTTTCCAAGTTTTATTACCAACACAGGGAGGGACAAGCGCGTCCACCATGACCGAGCGTCACTACAAGACTTAACCGGACAGAGACGGCAGGCCCGCACTGGTGCCCGCCCCAGTCTGCCCACCGGGTGAGGGTGGCCGGGCAGCGGGCACACGGCCCTGGAGCCGCCAGAGCCCAGGGTTCTCCTCCTATTTCTCCTTCTCTTTCTGCTCTTTTTCTTTCTTCTCCCGCTCCGCTTTCGCTTCTTCCTCCTCGTGGTTCTTGATCAGCTGCTCCACTTCCTTCTGCTTCAGGACCCTGATGACCGTCTTCCCGTTCTCTCTCGTCAGGGTGGCAATCTCCACTGCAAGTGAGCGCGCGCCTGCGTTATGGGCGGGCACCTCGCCAATGGCTCCCCAGCCCAGGCGCCCGCTGCCAGCTGTGCCGCTGCTCCCAGGGACACGCGGGGGGGGGGGGGGGGAGGCTCGCACACGTACGCTCACGCATACTCTTGCACAGATACTCCTGTGGGAGCTCTCACGCGTCCTGACAGCAAGAGAGCACCTTCCATCCTGGGACGTTCCTGTCGACTCTCCCAAGTGTCCTCCTCACCCCCCGCAACCTTCCCACTCGCCCTTTGCCACTGTCACCAACCACTGGCTCTAGCTGGCCGGCCATTAGCTGTGATGACCAGAAGGCACCTCCATGTCCCTGTTGGAGCCCCTGGAGGTGCAGTCAGTCTCTAACCCGTAATCACATTCATTGTTCATGGACCATTGAAAACTCTTCAAAACATAGGTATAAAAAGGTCTTTCCAGGACCAAAGGCAAGAAAAGTAAACTGATACCAAAGGAGGGATTTTTGAGCAGGAGAAACCACAGAGGGCAGTCCACAAGTAGACTGCATTTTCTAAGGACACCAGGAGCTTAATTATGCTAAACTGAATCAATCTATTAATCCTTATTTAGAAATACTAAATAAAGTATTTAAAACTGCAAACATGGGATAACATAAGAGACCAGTGGATTCAAAAGAACAGAGGACATCACGACTCCTGCGAAGTCGTCCCTGGATGAAGTATACCATCACCATCGTATGCAAACACACACACCCACCAGGCGGCCGAGGAGCTGGTCAGTTAGATACGAAAAGTATCTGCCTCAAACAGGTCTGTGAGCACCAAGAAGACTCAGGCCTAAGTCCTTGTGCTCAGAGGGTAGTGTGGGCTTACGGTCAGGCCCAGGACCCCACGAGCTCGTGCATCCTCCCTCAGGAACAGGTTAAGGCCATTCAATCCTCTCTCACTCAAGTGAGCCAAAGGGAGGAGTGGACACCAATTACCTTTTTCAGCCGAGAGTTTACTCACATCCATGGTCTTGTTTAGGACTTTGATAGCTAAAGCAAGTGCGGACTTCAGAGTCATTTCTCCTTCTTTGTAGTCTTGTTTTAACATCGACACCGCTGCCTATGAAACATAAAGGAGAATCAAAAAAAGAGTTTCCTTTAAATTTCTGGAACATGGACGGGTCAGAATAATAATGGCTGAACCACCGTGGGCACTGTAACCAATACCCACACTTCTAAGGGCAGGGAGGGCAGATGGGGTGACAAGGGGGTTGTCGCTCTATGAATGGGGTCTGTAACCTGAACTCCCCAGGCCTGCAAGGGGCCCATCACATAAGTCAAGGGGTCTGAGAACTAGGATGTAAACAATAATTACATCCCATTTCCAAAACTTCCCACTGAAAATCAGCACTTCCTTTAATTATAAATGTAGACAGTAAGTCCCAGTAGTATGAGCAGTGCCTGTGACTTCGTTACCAACAGAAATCCAATGTTTTCACATCACAGTAAGGGTGCGGCAGCTATTCTAGAACAGTTTATACTCATGGCTACTTCAAAATTATGGGGGTTACTAGATCTTTTGGCAGATTTTATAGCAACCCCCAAAATACTCACAGCACTATTGTTTCCAATGCACGTGGCTTTCCATCCTCCATAATTCCCACTAGGGTCACTCTGATAGAGCTGAAAGCCATAGTGCTTGTCCCAGCCGATGTAAAGCAACGAAACACCAAAGGGACGTTTTCCTTTAACAGCAACGACAAACAACGTATCAGCCATCTGAATCTCGTATCACTATGGGTTACCTGAGCCCACGAGCAGGACCAAAGCGTCCTCTGTGAAGTTAAGCATTCATAAACTGCTTTGTTTTCTGAACACCACAGCTAAGCTCCAGCCAAAATTCCACTTTTGTCTCTAGGATTTGGACACAGCCAAGAAAAAGAATAAAGACACAGAGGACCAGTGCTGAATTTCATTATTATGTAAAATGCAATTTGTTTCCAGATTTGAAAATGGCATTATGGCCTTCCAGCATCTATTAATAAAACATAGGACAATCTACATAGTGGAAGCCAGTAAATTGGTGAAGCAGGGATTTATGCGAAGTATTTTCTCATTTCATTTTCAATTTCTTTTTATTATCTCAAAAAGGTTATGATTCATAAGATGGTTTAACTTTTTGGAATACAATGTTCAAAAAATTCAGTACCTCCAAACTGTGTATAGGCTTGTTTGATATCACACAGTGCTGTGACCAACTGCTCACAAGGGATTGGTTCCTGATACTGTAATAAATACCTACAATAAAGAAATTGGCATTTTAATAGACTTTTCTCTAAAACACAGACACGCCCTAAGCAAAATACCCTCTGAAAGAGATCTGTGCCACAGGGACAACCCCACCGTCACCTGTAATTTGAAGAGGCGGGGAGAGCGTAGCCACAGCCTAATACCCTTAAGGTTTTACAGCTTTGGTTTAAAAAAACTTTAGTTTTCAATGAATAGACTTTTTAAATGATTTAGATCTTCGCAGTTCTCCTCAGAAACATGGAAACTCACTCATTTATGTATCTTGCTATTTACAACCATACCTTTGAGCAATGAGCCTCAGTTCATTCGTGAGAACGTTAGCATCAGAAGTTATGCCCGCCACGCTGCAAGCCATGTCCCTGGAGGAGAGGACAGACGTATCGGTAAGCAGGGAGAGGTCTGCCACAGGTGCTCATAAGCACTAAGGTACAAGTTGTCACAAATGCACCACGATGCTCCACAGGAGCTGCACGATGACAGACTTTCAACTTGATGTCATTCCACGTGAAAAATAAAGGCTCCCACAAATTCTTCAACAGATGTATTTCTCATTACCACCCTGGGCACAGGCAAGAGACAAGCACTAAAGCAGCTAAAGTGAGCCCAAGACTCGTCGACAGACAGGAAAACAGGCTGCTCCATGTCCTCCTGTATCTGAGCCCGGCATGATGGGGGTAAAGGGGGAGGGACCTGCGGGAAGGGTGTTCTATGAGTCTGCCCGGCAGCCAGGACGAGGCCAGGACCGGGGATCCCAAGGGGTCACCCCAGCGAGCCAGCAGACAGTGGCGCTGTGCACAGACAGCACCCCTTGGGATGAGCCTCCCAGGAATGCCCCGTGCCAGCCGCAAGGTCCTGCACCGCTGACTGTAACAAACGTCCCCAGGTGTACGGGGCTGGCTACACTGTTCCCCGACCTCGGGGAGGCCTGGCATTTGGGAAGAGTCAGCACAACTCCACAGAATTCCTGAGTAGCCATTCTGAACAAGGCTCTGAGGCCCTGCCACAGGCCACTGTGCGAGTTTATATTCATTATGGTTCACTGAACTGCCATGACTACTCTAGCTGAGACCCAGAGAAGTTAAACAAGCAGCGTAGGGTCACACAGCTTCTAAATCAACCCAGATCTGAGTGATGACCAGCCTGGGCTCCTGTCACTTCACGATGTGGGGCCTCCACTGAGTGCTTCGTTCTGTACTTAAAAAGAGAAACATGTGGTTCCTGGGCCCCAAAGAGGTTTTAACGATAAATTAAAAGCAAATCCCCAGAGATAAACACAAACTGTTCAATTATACCATGTCAAGGGATAGCCCTCCCGAAATACGTACAATAGCACTTATGTGAGAAAGTGAGACGTTTTACACTCCCTTCCCTAAGATCTCACTTACTCATTCAGTTTATAAATTTTTTCAGAAAAAAAGACTTCATCAAGAAGCTTGTGGATGTTGCGTCTTTCTGCTGCAAGCAGAACACCATCGTTTGCTAGGATTCCCAAGCAGGTGCCTGCATGTCCAATGGCTTCCATGGCATACTCAACTTGGTACAAGCGACCTACAAGACACAAGCAGTGAGTCACCAAGCAGCAGCGCTCCTAAGGGAAGCAGTGCCAACACCGGCAGGCCACGGACAGGAGTCCCGCTTTCACCCTTCTAGGAAGCATGCGACCAACCTGGTGACTGCAATTAGTCCAAAGTACAAGAAGAACGAACTTAGCAAGGATTTAAAAGGAAAGTTTGTAGGCAGGGGGGCGCTTGGCTGGCTCAGTGAAGCATGTGATTCCTGATCTCAGGGTCGCGGCCTTATGCGGACTGTAGAGATAACTTAATAAAATTTTTGATAAAGTCTATAGATTACCCTCCCACCCCGGTCAAATTCTAAAGAAATCTTTTTATTTGAAATATCTTAAACAACTTCCATTTTACCTTCTGGAGAAAATATGGTGGTCCTGGAGTCATATCTTCGAGACTGCAAAGGAAAAATATGGAAGTGATTCCTATCCACCAGAAGTAGGCTCCCGCAAGTCCACTGACCACCTCATGAAACAACCTGGCAGGCAAAGCTCAGTGTGTGGGAGGAAACGCGTAAGGAAGAGGACACCATCCCAGCCCCTTTCCCTTCCATTCCAATTTTCTCATGCACATCTACAGGTACAAACAATAGGATTTATCAGGCAACAGCTTACTGGCATGTGTATCACTCACCATGTTTTCTGAGCTTTACAGGATTCCTGTAAAAAGAGAGTAAGATCATTATTAAAATGAAATTTACAATTAAGGAGCATTTTCTGACTTAAAAAAACAAACAAACCCATTTTGTTCACTGCCTTCACTCTAACATTTATGCTGCAGCAGACGCTAGGATACCAACACGGGGAACCCGGATCCCCTTCCCGCAGAGCTTCCTGCTGAACACCCTCTGGTATTCAGGTGAGGGAGCCAGACAGACAATGTGGAAACAGAGGTGCTAGGGGTACAGCGGAAGAGGGATGGGGAAAAATCAAGAAGGCGGAGGCGCCTGGGCGGCACAGTGGGTTGGGCGTCTGACTTGGATTCAGGTCATGATCGCAGGGTCCTGGGATCCAGCCCCTTGGTCAGGCTCCAACTGGGCGTGGAGTCTGCTTGGAACTCTCTCTCTTCTTCTGCCCCTCCTCCACACTCGTGCATGTATGCTCTCCCTAATAAATAAATCTTAAAAAAAAAAAAAAAAACTAAGGAGGCGCCTGGGTGGCTCTGTAGTTGAGTGTCTGCCTTTGGCTCAGGTTGTGATCCTGGGGTCCTGGGATCGAGTCCTGTGTTGGGCTCTCCACAGGGAGCCTGCTTCTCCTTCTCACTGTGTCTCTCATGAATAAGAGAAGTAAGTAAGTAAAGTAAAATCTTTTTTTTTAAAAAAAGTCAAGAAAGTATATTTTGAGAAATACAAAAAAATGAGCTCAAATTAGAGACAGGCGAGGCTGAGAACCATTAGACCTTAAGAAGAAGAGCAGGGAAGGGAGAAGCAGGGTGCAGCCCGGGCAGGGGAGAAAACCTGCTCACAGGGTACCGAGACAGGACAGCTCAGCAGGCCAGAGACAAAACGCTAAAGCTAAAAAAGGCCGAAGAAGCTGGGGAGCTAGGCAAGGGTACAGATGCCCCCAGAGCCCTGAATGCCACGTTAGTGGGCTGAGGCTTTCCCGGAGTGACGGGGTCCCAACCTAGAGGTAAGGGCGGCTGTGTTAGGGTCAATACTGCTCCTGCTAAAGAAACGCTGCGGCTGGGCTCAGCGTGATTCAGCAGAGATGCCAACTGCGGACTGCGAAGCTCATTGCCCTAAAAATCCCACAACGTCAGAAATGAAGACTGGAGAGATCAGCTGGCGATCCAAGCCCAGACCCCAACCCGGAGGGACCACCGCGAATCTTCTGTCTCGACCACTGGGGCTCCGCATGAAGAGCGTGGGCCCGGGAGCCACAGGGGCCGGTGGGCACTGACATCACTCACCTGCGGCCGCAGAGACTGCAGGTAAGCGGTTAGGGAGCTGTTGCAACAGGCGGGGGAGGGCAGGGCGCCGGGGCACCTGCTGGGCGCGGGTCCTCCTACGTGAACCCCAGCCCACCTGCCGACCACGACCCGGGCCCCCGGCCCGGCCCCGCCCCCTGACCCCCGGCCCGCCCCGACGCGCGCACCGGCCCCCAGCCCCGCCCCCAGCCCCGCCCCCTCCGCCGGCCCCAGGGCGGCCCGCCTGCCGGTGCGGAGTCACGCACCCCGGGCGCCCTGGCGGCGGCTGCAGGCCGAGCCGGCTCTGCCGCGACGCTCACGACCTGCCCGGAGGGAGGGTGGCCAAGCTTCCGCGGGCGCCCAGGGGCAGGGGCTCACCTGCGGGACACACGGAAGAGGACAGACCGACGCCGACACGCTCCTCGCGGAAGAAACCTCGCCGACACTCCCGAGGCCGAGTTGCCGCTGCCAATATGGCGCCCGCGCGTGCGCAGAACACGGGGGCGGGGCCGGCGCCGGCGCGGACCCGGAAGTCGGGCGGCGGGGGCGGGGCCGGGGGCGGGGCGGAGCTCCCCCAGCACGCGGACCCCCGGCCTCCGCCTGTGCCGCAGTCGCTGAGCTGGGCAGCCGTCCGCGTGCCGTGGGGGCTCCCGGCGGCCCGCCGCCCCCGCCCGCCCCGCCGCCCACGCCGCCCCCTCCGCGAGCCGCCCGCCGCTCCTGCCTCGCGGGTCCCTGGGCGGCAGCGCGGCCTGTGGTCCTGGGCGGCGAGGCTGGGACTCTGCGCGGGCGCTGAGCGTCCTCCCTCCTGGGGGACCTCCGAGGCGGCGCGGACGCCCTGCCTGCCCCCCGCCCCCCGCCTCCCGCCCGCAGCCTCCCGCGCGCTCGGGGTGAGCCCCGAACACGGCCCAGGACCCGCCCCGGGTCACCCCCCGAGCCCCCACCCCTCGCGGGTCACCCCCCAGGCCCCCACCCCGCGGGTCACCCCCCAGGTCACCCCCGACCCCACCCCAGGGTCACCCCCCAGGCCCCCACCGGCCCCCCAGGGTCACACCCCGACCCCCACCCCCGGGTCACCCCCAGGCCCCACCCCGCGGTCACCCCCCAGGTCACCCCCACCCCGGGTCACCCCCCAGGCCCCCACCCCCGCGGGTCACCCCCCCAGGGTCACACCCCCGAGCCCCCACCCCCACGGGTCACCCCCCAGGCCCCCACCCCTGCGGGTCACCCCGAGCCCCACCCCAGGGTCACCCCCCCAGGGTCACACCCCCCGAGCCCCCACCCCCATGGGTCACCCCCCCAGGCCCCCACCCCCGCGGGTCACCCCCCCAGGGTCACAGCCCCCACCCCCAGGTCACCCCCGGGTCACACCCCGAGCCCCACCCCCGCGGTCACCAGCCCCCCCCTGCGGGTCACCCCCCTAGGCCCCCACCCCCGAGGGCATCCTCAGGCCCAAGGGTGACTTCGTGACTTCAGAGTCCCGGGGATCCCCCCCCCCAGTCCCCGTGCTAGCTGAGGGAGCCAGCCGTCCAAGCTGAGGGAGCTGAGCAGGAGGGTCGGGGAGGGCCGGGGAGGGCCGCGGGAGCAGCGGCCAGCGCCGGGGAGAGTGGGAAGGACAGAGGGAAGCATTTGGGGGTCCCTCTACCAAGTGTTCCTTTTCCTGCAGGTTCCAGGGCGTGAAGGCACCGGAGGCTTGATCCTCTCCCATCCCAGGGTTCCCCTCCTGGCTGGAGGCCCCGCCCCGAGTCTGGCTGCACCTGTGACCGCAGAAGTGACCTCCTAAGGCTTCCAGCGGTCGGTCAGAGAGAACACATTTCTGTCTTGTGCCCTTGGAACAGCGGTTCCTAGAACAGGGGCAGGTGTCCTGCCACCTGCCCAACGAGGCCCCAGCATCACCTGCCAGGCCCGGGCGTGACGATGGTTCCGGGCAGTCCAGTCGCAGTCAGCGTGTCTCCCAGCCACCCACTGTTCCTTCGTGTGTCTTCCCAGCGGAGGCCCGGGCCCTCGTGGGGGGAGACCAGCGGGCCCAGTGCTGCCTGCCAACCTGCAGGATCCCAGAGACCGTAATGATTGAGGATTCGGCCACCAAGGTTCAGGTTAACTCCCCCCCCCCCCCAATCCCCGTAGCTCTAGCGCAGTACCTGCCCCTAAGAGGACGAGGTAAGAGCAGCAGGAAGGGAGGCTCTGCAGCGTGGAGGGAGGGGCACCTGCGCAGAAAGGGACCCTTGCAAGAGCAGAGGCCGCTGGGCGCTCGGTACCGATCCCCAAATCTGGAAGTGGGTTTTCTCCTCGATGGTGGGAAGGACAGTGCTGGGCACTTGTGCAAACGCATTCAATCCAGCAGTGTCCTGAGGGTGTGCAAGCCGCCAGCGTGGAAACAGGTCCTGAAGACATCGGGAGGTATGTAGTATTCAATTTATGACGCCAAAGAGGTATTTTTTTCTAATTTGTTTTTAGTAATCTCTACACCCAATGTGGGGCTCCAGCTCACAACCCCAAGATCAGGAATCCCAGGCCCTACCACTAAGACGGCCAGGTGCCCCTGTGCCCCCAGAGTCTAAAACTACGTGGAACCAACAGCCTGGAGATAAGGACAAACACGGGTTTAAATATCAACGCAAGGCCGTGGGTGTTTAAACATCAAGATAGTGGCCCCCAATGTCTGTGTTAGGAATTCAGGGAGGGAGAACCCATGTTAGCGGGAGCAAGTGAGAAGGGAATCTGTCGAGTTTCACGGTGTAAGAGAAAGAATGATAGTCTAGGAGTGGAATCCAAGATTCGGGTCATTTTTCTGGTCCCCAATTTCCTGAATGGTCAAACTAGATAAAAAAAAAAAAAGTGTGGGGTGCCCAGCTGGCTCAGTCAGTTTGATCTTGGGGTAAAGAGTTTAAGCCTCATGTTTAAGAGATTACTTTTTAAAAAATGATAAAATAAAATCTTAAAAATATATACCACACCTTAAATTTCAGAAGCATAAGTCATCTCATTTGATCCTAACAGAGATGCGCTCACACCTGCATGCGTGGTGTGTGGGAAGGAGAGGATTGGACCCTGGCTCTCTTTAAGCAAATTCCTCATCTGAAAATGGGGATTAATCACAGCGCTACTTTTCTCATGGGTTTGTTGTGGAGGCTAAATGATGTAACGCATGTAAAAGGGGATGCCTGGGGGGCTCAGCAGTTCAGCGCCTGCCTTCGGCCCAGGGTGCGATCCTGGAGACCTGGGATCGAGTCCTGCATCAGGCTCCCTGCATGGAGCCTTCTTCTCCCTCTGCCTGGGCCTCTGCCTCTCTCTCTCTCTCTCTCTCTCTCTATGTCTATCATGAATGAATGAATGAATGAATGAATGAATGAATAAATTTTAAAAAAATAAAAAAGTAATGCATGTAAAATACTGTAAATACATAAGATACTATTCTTTGGTAAGATACTATAATATAATAAGAAATACAGATTTGATCTTCATCCTGGTCCTGGCACAAAGCCTCTAAAACTCTTGTAATCTCCCAAATGGTGGGGGAGAGAGGAGCCTCTTTTGTTTTTCACAATAAACCCCTATCAACTACACCTGAATTTCTTCTGAGGCGACCCCAGAGACAGAGAAGCAATGGCTATTCATAAATAGTGAAAGCGAGGGGATCCCTGCTTTCAGGGAGGGCTCAGCGGTTGAGCGCCTGCCTTTGGCCCACCGCGTGACCCTGGGGTCCCGGGATCGAGTCGGGATCTCCACAGGGAGCCTGCTTCTTCCTCTGCCTAGGTCTCTGTGTCTCTCATGAACAAATAAAATCTTTTTCTTTAAATACTTTATTTATTTATTCATGAGAGAGAGAGAGAAGCAGAGACACAGGCAGAGGGAGAAGCAGGCTCCATGCAGGGAGCCCGATGTGGGACTCGATCCCAGGTCTCCAGGATCGCACCCTGGGCCAAAGGCAGGCACCAAACCACGGAGCCACCCAGGGATCCCCCAACAAATAAAATCTTTTTTTTTTTTAAATTTATTTATGATAGTCACACAGAGAGAGAGAGAGGCAGAGACACAGGCAGAGGGAGAAGCAGGCTCCACGCACCGGGAGCCCGACGTGGGACTCGATCCCGGGTCTCCAGGATCGCACCCTGGGCCAAAGGCAGGCGCTAAACCGCTGCGCCGCCCAGGGATCCCTACAAATAAAATCTTAAAAAAAAATAGCGAAAGAGACAATGGCCAGGGTTGTAGACCTGAGACGTCTTAGGGAACAGATAAACCCACACGAGTGAGTAAACAGCCCTTTAATAAATCACAGTAAGGGAGGCATGACGAGAACTCCGTGAAGGAAACCGTGGTATGATTCACGTCTGGTATACGGTGAGCTACAGGTCATCACATATTCATATGAAAAGAGCCATAAATGAGAGCAAATTTTAAGTGATCTGCTTAGACACTTTCTCAGTATCACTATGAAAACCTCAGGAGCTGGTGGCCTTGCCGGATGTCTTCCATGGCTCCCTAGCAGGCCCAGAATCTTCCAGCCTCCATCCCTAGCATTCCAGCCTCAACTGCCCACTCAAGCAAGTTAGAACTTTTTCTTAGCAGCAGTGTGTCTGCTTCCTCCTAAGACATCTTAGTCTGTGCCTTGTCTTCACATGCCTTTCTTTTAGCGTACATCAATTTGCAATTATGCGTGCAAAATATCTTTTTGAAACCACAAGGAAAGCAGTATATCGGGTGTTAAAAAAAACAAAAAAGAGACGAGAGACAGAACTAGTCTCTGCCCCTCAAATAGCCTTAGGCTACCGTCATAATCCATGAAGACGGAGTACTGTGGGGTCCTAGAAAAACGGAGCAATGGGAGAAGGCTCCACGAGAGTGGAGATGTGTTAACGGGTGTCTGTGTTATGCCCAATTATTTAAAATATGCGAATTTATCTAAACATATGTATTCCTTTCAGAGCTTAAAACAGTCATTGATCCCAGGGCTGGAATAGACCTTGAGAGCTTATCTGAGTGCAAACCTCACTCTGCGTGTTTTATCCACAAGGCCAGCAGGACCCCCAGAAAGACAGGCTTGCTCAGGCGGTCCTTTCTTAAATCTGAAGAGTGGTCATGAGAGTGCTTGACGTCCTTGGTGGTTTCCTGTGCACCGGTCACCTCCATCAGGTCGTCTTTACTGTGCAGGGAAGTGCTTCGTAGGACCAGATCTGGTCCCTGCTGTGCAATTCCAGTCACATGGAAAGCCCGGAGGTGTAGGACCTGGCAGTTTCAAACCAGATTTCCTCTACAGCTCTCTGGCCCAGGTCAAACAACTGCTGCAAGTGCTTCCACCCAGTTTTTGCAGTAATCATGAGATACTCTTCGTTCTCTGGGTGTAGCTGGCAAGAGTACGCCGCCATGACCAGGGACTGGCAAAAGCGACTGCACACGAGTAGAAACAAAGCTCCCCTCTCCACAGGCGTCAGCGGGATGACACTTTCAAACCCCGCCAGGACATGACCTCCCACGTGCATGGGACTCTTGCTCTCAATCATCATGTACATGATGGTAATGGCCGCTTCAAACACGTAGTAGCCATAGCTCATGTCATCGAAGTCTAAAATCCCAGACACTTGATACGCAGCATCTCCACAGGCTGACTTACTGGACTCCACTAGGATGTTATGGTCATTAAGATCCCCATGATTGAGACCTAAAAGGAGAAAAACCAAGCCATGTGAAAACATTGAATTCCCCACTTCATTGTCTTCCCATTTCCTGTTTCTTGGGCACAGCCACTCCGATGTGATGAGCAGTCAGAGGTAGAGCCAAACCCTATTTGTCCTGCAATAAAATAATTTTCTCCGAAAGGGAAAAAAGAAGTTAATTTCAGTGGTTGTATTTGCTTTTGTTTCTAATCGGTACAAGGCCATTCAACAGAGGTTGTAGTTGTTGCAAACACCTGGTTCTGACCACTAACAGAGTGAAGGGCAAGGCGGAACTGCCCCGATCCAGAAATGTTTAAAAAGAATATACATATGTTCATATTGTCATAAGAAACAAAGGGTCCTAAGGGGCACCCGGCTGGCTCAGTCAGTGAAGCATGTGACTCTTGATCTTGGGGTTGTGAGTTCGAGCCCTGTGCTGGATGTAGAGATTACATAAAATTAAAAAAAAAAAAATCTTTAAAAAGAAAAAAAAAAAGAGCCAAGAGTCCTAGAAGGAGCCAGATATGTCTTTATTTTAATCTGGGATTTCAAAAAAAAATATGATAAAGTAATTCTGATTTTTTCCAGTCTCTTGATTGCTAGAATAGATGCTGGAATCTCAAGTGAGTACTACCCAAAGTGGGGGTCTGTGGTCAGTGCTGTTCCATAAATGCTTACTAGTCTGTATGAGATAAAAACAGAAATTGAGGGTTTTAGAAAATTTTACAGCAAGTTGTCATCTAAGAGTGTGATCAGTGGACACATCTCATTAACAGAGTACAGGCCAGTTTGGTGTTACCGAATTCACACAGGAAGTCGTGAACTGGTCATGAACAGTAGGCTCATGCAGCAGACTGTCGTGGGTTGGGGAAAAAACTATACTTGTCCTCCATTGGGTACAGTCTGAAACATTCTGATTTAAAACCCTAATTAAGGATTAAGAAAAGACAAGGGTGTCCGAGAGCATGGAGCATGCGCTTTATGATAAGTGTGTGATAGGGAGTGCAAAACACTCACCTGAGCGTAATGCCGATTTCTTCTGTGTGACTTGGGATTGCATAAAGTGTGCTTACGTGATTTAGCACATGTAGAAACGATGAACATTATTGCAAACCACAGATCCTAAACTACACATTTGTGAAATTGGGATGCGTTATATGACGGATGCCGTGTCACTGTTTCCCTGGCAATGTTTTTCCTTCCTTAGAGATAAAGTAATGGTTCATCTTGTGCAATCGCTTGGGATTTTAGAATCCATGAAATACGTTACTTCGTGAATGTAATCTGTTATATGCAAGCATCTTATCGCTTCTATTCTCACGCCCAGTGGCCCATCAAGAAATGACAGTGTGATTTAAGGCCTGGGAAAAACATGACAAACGTTGGATTTGAGAAAGAAAGCGAAGGCATTCGGATCAAGAGGGCCAAGTGAATTCATTCTTTGATAACCCTTCTGTGTACAACATAGTAGAGATGGAAATAAAAAGTGAAAGTAAAGGTACAGCCAGCCTCAAAAGCCAGATCCATATACTAAGAAACAATAGAAAAGCCAAGCAGTGAGCAAGAATGCAGCCTCGGGCCTGCCTCCTGTGCTCCAGAGCCGCGGTGCTTCACCTCCCCCTGGGAGGACGGGTGCTGGACATGCTGCCTGCCGCTGGGTGCTGGGTGCAGGAGAGGCCTCACCACCTGAAGCGGAGCAGCGGTGGGCAGACCTTCCAAACTCGTAAAAGGATGACCAGTCTACTACCAACCCACAGAGGCAGAAGGACCAAAGCAGAGCCTTGAACCTAACTGCAACCCCAGGCGGCTGTGTGATACGTTTATGTCAAGTCACTGTAGTTACCAAAGTCTTTGATTCAGTTTTGAGTTAGTTTTTTTTTTTTTTTAAGAAAAATTTTTTAAAGTAATCTCTACATCCAACATGGGGCTTGAACTGACAACCCCAAGACCAAGAGTCGCAGGCTCTACCAACTGAGCCAGCCTGGAGCCCCGCAAGTTAGTTTCTTTTGGCTCTTGCTCATGGTACCTGATTATACGGTAAGTTCTCTGGACACAGGGCAATGACTCTGGAAGAATTACCGGAAGAACTATGCATCAGGTGACAGGGACTAAAGGGTGCATTTATGGAGATGAGCACGGAGTACTACATGGAAGGGCGGGTCCCTAGAGTGTGGACTTGAAACACTGCATGTTAACTATACTGAAGTTAAAACAAAAAAATAATTTAAAATTTCTTTAATTAGAAAAGTACTTCTAGGGCAGCCCCGGTGGCACAGCGGTTTGGCGCCGCCTGCAACCTGGGGTGTGATCCTGGGGACCCGGGATCGAGTCCCACATCAGGCTCCCTGCATGGAGCCTGCTTCTCCCTCTGCCTGTGTCTCTGCCTCTCTCTCTGTGTGTCTATGAATAAATAAATAAAATCTTTTTTTAAAAAAAGAAAAGTACTTCTAAAGCTGGAAAATATAATGAAAGAAATTAATGCAGTGAGTGGGTATAACAGATTAGACATAAAAAAATAATAAACTAGGGGTCGCATTAGAGAATTACCTAAAATGGAGCATGGGCACAGAATAAAATCTGCACACACAGATGGGAAGACCCAGAAGATTCAGTGAGAAGACCAAACGAGCTTAACTGGAGCCCAAAAGGAGGAAAGAGAATGGGGCTAGGCAAGAATTTCCCATAACTGATGAAAGACAATTCCTCACACAGACTTGAGAAAGCATATTAAGAAAAATAATCAATTAAGAAGAAGAGAACATCCTATGCAAGAACCGCAAAGGGAAAAATGCAGGTGGTCTGGAGAGGAGCCGCAGACCTCAGCTGACCTCTTAGCAGGGATGGAGAAGCTAGGAGACAGTCTGAAAACCCGGAAACCCGAAGTCCTATAGGGTGTGAAAATACCCTTCCCCTCATTAGGGGAAAAGTAAAAACTTTTTCAGACAAAATCAGAGAGCGTTCACCATCAGAGAACTGCATTACGGAGATTCTAAGTAATGTATTTCAGGCAGGAAAAAAATGATGGTGGGCTGAAAGTCCGAGGTGCAGGAAGATATGAAACCAATATACGAGGAAATCTAAACGTGGCTGTGAAAAATAATAATGACTTTTGGAGAATAAAAATACAGATTTAAAGTTTACTAAAACAGCTTCTAAGCCAGAACAGCGATAAATGTACTTAAAGTATCTTTAGGTCCTTGTGTTGTCTTGGGTAACATTACACTTTGATAAGTTAGGGCCACACATGAGAATCTCTAGGGTAACCACACTCAGAGTAGAAATACAGCATATAGTTTCCAAACTTCTGGATGGAAAAAAATACAATCATGGAAAAAGTTACCTCGAAAACAAGGCAAAAGAAGAGGGGAAAAGAAAAGAAAGAATTGGAACAGACAGAAAAAAATGAAGAGTACAAAATAAGATAGTGTAGCTATATAGCATCAGATGGAGTAGATATTTAAGGCAAAAAAAATATCTGCCTGTGTCTCTGCCTCTCTCTCTGTGACTATCATAAATTTTAAAAAAATTTTAAAAAAAGACTTAAAAAGAAAAGGTGACTAAAAATGCCATCACCAACATCCACAGATCTGTATAACTAGACGAATGTTCGTGGATTAGAGTACTAAATCTTTTAAGTATAACATAAATATACTACACTACCCATGTTCCAAATTTATATACAGATTCAATCCAAATCTAACCAAAGTCTCAACAAAATTCTTTAAAAATGTGACATGCTGACTCCAAAATTGACATGTAATCAAAATGTAAAGGACAAAAACCAGTCAAGACCCTCTTAGAAGAGAATAAAAAGATGGGAGGACATATTCTATCAGCTATGAAACCGTAAAAGTCAAAAAATTAAGACAGCACGGTAATCTTTGGAGGTAATCACAAACATTCCGGTTGTGCTCCTTCTTGGAACATGCTGGGTTGCACTTCCCTGTTCCTGAAAAAGCTGCATATGGCCATGTGACTTTTTTTGGCCCTCGACGTATGAACAGAAGTGACCACTTCAGGGCAGAGATTTAAGAGCCAGCGTACAGTGCCGCACGTTCTCTTTCTCCATACGACAGCAATACTCTAGTTGGTGAAAGTTCCATCCGTGTGGATCCCAAAGTGAGAGAATGCACAGAACAGAACCCTGGCCAGTCCAGGGTAGACGTGCAGCTTGAGCTAGAACTAAGTCTCTGCCACTGCAGTCCCGGGAGCTACTTGTTACCGCAGCATCACCTGGCCGAGGGGATCCGCAGCGCAGTACGGGAGCAGAGAGAGGCAAACAGAACAGGGGGATGGAATAGAGAGCCCCAGGGAATTTGATTGATAGCAGAGGTGGTTCTGCAAAGCAAAGGGAGAAAAGAGAGCCTTTTAATACGCGTTGGGGAAAAAGTTACTGGCCACTGGAAAAATTCCCACCGTACGTAAATTCCAGATGGTTTATAGACCTATAATGAAACGCAGAAACGATAACGCTGTAGTGAGATAACACAGGAGAATGTCTTCGTGACCCCGAGGTAGGGAAAATTTCCTAAACAAGCCGTGAAACACGAACCATGGAACAGAAAGTTGATATATTTGAAGCCAAGAAATGGAGGCTTGTTTGTCAAAATGCATCATAAAGAGAGCGAGAAGGCAAGCCCCAGAATGGGGGAAAGTATCTGCAACGCACCGAACCAAAGAAGGATTTGTATCCGGAAAATACTCTGAACTTCTAAAATCAATGAGAAAAAAAAAATCCCAGTAGAAAAACTGACTCGAGTGGCCCCTTCGCCTAAGTCTATGCAAGCGGCATTTCCCGGATAGGGACATCGTGGTAGAGCTGCCGCGAGAGATTGCTCCGTCTGTCAGGTTGGCGGGAGTCCCCGCACCCTCCGGAGCAAAGCCTGAGGCTCCCTGCTCTCTGGGAGCTGCCCGACGTCCTCGGGTCGAGCTGCGCGCGGCGTGTCCTGGGCCCTGCGGTCCTGCCGCAGGCCTCGCGCCGTCCAGGGCCAGCAGCCCAGAGGGGGCACCGGGTGGTAACGGTGCGGGTCACAAGTTAAAGGCAGGGCGCACCTGCAAGGAGAGCTGGAAGCATCTGAGCCCCTGAGGACCCCGGGGCCGCGACCTCCTGGGCTGGCCGGGTCCACGCGCAGGCGGCCAACAGCACGGGACGGAGTGCTCGCGGGCGGGGTGCCGTGGCCTTGCAGCGTGCTTATACCCCGGGGCGCTGTGCACTGACCCCTGCCCCGAGCCCCCGCATTGGGAGCTGGGCCTACCGGAGGGAATGGGTCGGGGTGAGCCCGAGTGTGGGGCCCAAGAAGAGACTCCGGAGGGACGAGGTGGCTGCAGCCAGGGAAGGAAGGCCGCCCCCGGCACCTCAACCTCCCGTGTGCAGCCTCCAGAAGCGTGAGATGGACGCGTGCTGCGTGAGCCCCGCGGGCTGTGTGCAGCCGAGGAGGATGCAGCCCACGTGGCCTGCCGGGTACCGGCCCTCGTGTCCTTGGACGGGCCTGCCGCCCGCCGAAGGCCGCCTACACCCGGAGAGTACCGGCTGGGTCCCTACAGAGCCAGGCGCTCCCTGGAGCACGGGGAAGCGAGGACCAACCTAAATTCTATTAACATAAGTGACCAAAAAGGTCCAGTACGTTCAAGTCAGGTGTGGTGCACACGCGCTCTGCAGTAGTTAGTATTCGGCAGTTATGGGCGTCTGCCAGGGTCCTGGGATCGAGGCCCGCATCAGGCTCCCTGCTTGGCGGGGAGTCTCCCTCCCCCTCTGCCCCTCCCCCTGCTCTCTCAAATAGATTCTTAAAATCTTAAAAAAAAAGGGATCCCTGGGTGGCACAGCAGTTTGGCGCCTGCCTCTGGCCCAGGGCACGATCCTGTAGACCCGGGATCGAGTCCCACGTTAGGCTCCCGGTGCATGGAGCCTGCTTCTCTTTCTGCCTGTGTCTCTGCCTCTCTCTCTCTCTCTCTCTGTGACTATCATAAATTAAAAAAAAAAAAATCTTAAAAAAAAATAAGCTAAGCGAACTGGAACTACCATATATTAAATGGATCAATCTGGAAAACATGCACGCACATAACCTATGAACATAAATCACAGCGATATTAGAACATGTGCAAATTCAGTAGGGAGGGAGGAGGTGACCGAGTAAAGGTCAGAGAGGACTTCGAGTGCAGCAATTGTAAGGAAAGCACAAATACTGTTCTTTAAAAAGCAGCAGGAGCAACATGGCAAAATCTTAAGATGTGGTAAAGCTACGTTGTCCTTCCACACTTTTCTGATGCTCTGACAGTTGACAATTTAAATTGTCAAGAAAAACACTCGATCAGGAGAAGACTCACATTCTCGAAAATGCTTCAGTTTGGTCAGGACTTCATCTTTGAAGAGCTGAATTACCCGGACGACAAGCTCGCGGTTTCGGCCCTGGCCCAAGGCGTCCACATATTTCTCCAGAAGAGGAACATTTCTCAGATTCCAGATAAAGTTCTCCCGACGAAGGCAACTTAACTTTGGGTGATGGAATTTCTAAATCAAAGACAAGGAACGCTTGGCCTCTGCCGGTTGGAGCGACCACGCGGAGAGCCCGTGGAGTCCGTGGGCACAGCCCCGTGTCACCTGGCCCCCAAGGCAGGGGCTGGCCGGTCAGCAAGAGCTGCGTTCTCCCCACGTGACACACGCGGGCCCTCGGCCCCTTGGCCCCTCTCCGACTCAGCCTCCCCTACTCCTGCTTCGTCACCTCCAGCCACCCAGGCCTCCCGTGGAAGGAGCACGTGCCAGCGCACCCCCACCTCTCTGTCCCTGCACCTGCCGCTCACCCCCCACCTCATGGCCCCTGCACCTGCCACTCCTCCGTCCCCACCTCTCCATCCCTGCACCTGCTGCTCCCCCACCCACCTCACGGCCCCTGCACCTGCTACTGCCCCCCAACCTCATGGTGTCTGCACTTGCCGCCCCCCCATCTCACGGCCTCTGCACCTGCTGCTCCCCGTCCTGGGATGCTCCTGCCCACACCGCAGGCCAGGCCTTGGTTTCTGCCAGCTGTGCTGTGGGCGGGCTCCCGGAGGTCCAGGGGAGCCCTCTGTCCCGCACAGTACACCCCCAGAGCTCACCCTCCCGTCTACCACTAGCAGCAAGGCTGGGGCGTGTCCGCTGTCCGTGCACTACCTTATCCCCGCGCCCCCGCCAGTGCCCGGTACACAAAACACGCTGCTCAAGCAATATTTGCTGAATAAATGAGAGTTCTGGGAAAAGCCTAGAACGTCGAGGGCCTGGAGACTTTGACCGCTGGCTGTTTGTGGAGGCCGAAATGGCTCGAAAGGGGGCGGGCGGCGGGGCTCGTGGGCGGCCGCGCGAGACAGATTCTGGAGCTTTGTATTTTGTTCCCTTTCCTTAAACGCGTTCCTCTCGTTGACTTTGACATCAGTGCGCAGCCCTGGAGTCTGACCCTCCCCCGCGGCCTTGCTCTGAGGACCTCGGCAGGGAGCTCGCAGCCCAAGCGGAGACCTGGGGGGCCTGGGCAGCAGCAGGGCGTCCCCACCAGCGGCACGCCGGCCCCTGCATCCCCCTGCAGAGGCGCCTCCCAGCCAGGCCTCCACATCTGTCACGGCCCCGCATGGCCGCTCGGGTCGAGGCTGGGGAGGCCGCGAGAGCAGCGCGCACGCCAGATGCCGGCCTTCGGGGTAGGATGGGCACAAAGTGGTCACTGGGCCCTGGCGGGGCCTCCGAAGGCTTTGCCACACGTGACTCTTACTTCCGTTTGGGGAGAAAGTAGAATCTAACACCCGCGTCCGGCTCCCAATGGAGCCGCGGCCCCCAGGGAGGTTCTGGGCCCGCACCCGCAGCAGGGGGCTGGGCTCGGCGCGGATCGCAGGCCCGGGCTCTGGGCGCTACCGGGGCAGCTCGCTCGGCTTCCCCAGCGGCCGCACGCGGGGCCGCAGCAGCCCCCAGGCCTGCCATGAACTAGGACGCGGGAGGAGCAGAGGCCTGCGGCCCCGGGGAGCCCAGGGAGGGCGCAGGACGGAAGGCCGGCCCCCTGCCCTCGGCCCCGCAGCTTCCTCGCCGCTCCCGGGACAGACGTCCCCAACGAGGGGTGCAGCCCGTCACCCGCAGGAACCCACAGGGCGCCCAGAAGTAGCAAGAGGAGCACGTGATGGTCCACGCACAGCGGGGGAGAGAAGGGGCCGGGGCGGGTCACAGGCCAGGCGATGCCCGAGCCATGGGCCGCATAGTGAGCGTGGAGGGTTACTGGGGCCTCGGGCAGCGGCAGGTGTGCGGACACGGAGACAGGGCGGCCCGTCGGGGCGGGGATGGGGACAGGCCGGGTAAGGGCCGGCGGGCAGCCAGGAGCACCGGCAGGTTCCACGGTCGTCTGTGGACCTCGTGAGGAGCGGACGCGGGGCACGGGGGTGCGGTGGATGCGGGACAGTCAAGGCAGGCCCTCGGCAGCCGTCCAGCAGCCCGGGAACCCCAGGACCGCTCAGACACCGGGTCAGCTGCGACAGGTGCGGCCCCAGCGGCACCGGCCCGAGCCCCTGCCCGACACCCCACGGCAGGGCCTGGTCTGAGCCTGGGTTTACCGGTCACAGGGGAGGGATGCACCCCAAGCACAGCCACACCCTAGTACAGGAGCCGAGCCCCATCCTACCTCCAGCGTCTCATCCAGGTTGGCAGCCAGCCTTCCAATCTCGTACAGGAGCGGGGGGCCGACGGGGACCTCAGCCACCGGGCTCCCCGGGAGGTAGGTCAGCAGCCTCACCACGTAGCTGGTGACGCGGGAGCCGCCATCTGGGTGGTGCAAGGACATGCTGTCAACCGCGGTCGGAACGGCGACGGGCCGCTCGGCCTTAGTCCTTGTGCCTGCCGAGCGCAGCGGGGGCCGTAGACCGGGGGCACCCCCGCGGGAAGGCGGCAGGGCTGAGCGGGGCGGGGGCTGGCCACGCGCACAGGCACACCCAGCGCCCGCACACCTGCACACCTGCACGCCTGACACCCACAGCCCGCATGCCCACCGCCTGCCCTGGGAGGGCGCACGACCGCCCCCCGTAGGCTCAGCCTCAAGAACTGTGAGGCAAGGGCCGCGGGCCTGGAGGCTCCCCCGGGGCCCGGGGAGGCGCCCACACAGCACGGGACCCTCAGCCGCTGGCGGGGAGCGCGGACCCCGGGACAGCGAGGCCTCAAGCTGCTCCAGGACACCCCGCACTGCTCCCCGGCCGCCAAATTCATCTCGGAGCCTCAGCACTTACGTGAAAGACCCACGTTGCACAGACGAGGACTCGCAGCAGGGGGACGTCAGGTGCTGTGCCCTGTGGCCCCCGTGCAGGAAGGACAGAGCCCCGTCAGACGCCCTGCTTCCTGACTCTGGCTTTCTTCTACCCCACGGCCGCAAATACACAGCCGGCCGCACGAAGAAAAGGACTTAATTTTATATTTGAAAACGAGTTTCCCTAAACCCACGTGCTTTTAGTGATTATTCAAGTCCTTTCTTTTTCTTTTGACGTTGATTTACTAGAGAGAGGAAGCGACAGAGCCCAGAAGCCGGAGGGGCAGAGGGGGAGGCGCAGACGCCCTGCCAGGCGTGCAGCCCACTCGCAGCTCCATCTCAGGACCCGGGACCCCGGCCTGGGCCCCAGGCAACCCCCCAAGGCCATCCTCGGGGAAGTGACACAAGATCGGGCTCCAGGCACTTGGGGATGGGAGCCCGCTGTCCGAGTTGGTGGCCTGGCTGCCCCCGCCAGGGGAGCAGGGCCCAGGCCGCACCTGCGGTTCCCTACCTGTTCCAGGTGCTTTTCTCAGGGGAACCTGAATGCGGCGGGGAGCAAGGCCGGCGGCGCGAGGCAGGGTGTCTTACCTGCGGATACGAGGGAGGTGAGGCCGCCCCCCTTCGAGCGGCACACGGAGGCTGTGGGGAGGCCCGCGGCTCTCAGGAACAGCAGGGCGTGCGTCTGCACCTGCAGCAGCTCCGGCGTCCGGCTGGCCTCCGCGTTGCTGATCTTGAGGACGTACTCGCCGGGACCGCCCAGGCCGCCCTCAGCTCCCGCCACGCGCACGTGGAAGTTCTGGTCGTCGTAGCTAGGGAGCGGCCGGATCTGGGAAACCTTGAGGCCAAACACCGACTCCACGAGCGCGGAGGCTTGCGGGTCGCTGAAGGCGGGCTTGGCGAGGGCCCGGGCTGGCTGAGCGGAGTCCCCGCGCGACATGCTGTCTCTGAGGAACAGACCCGAAGGGGCGCAGATGTCACCGTTTCCCTAGATGCGCTTCCTTAAGACCAACAATGTTGCTCCACACGGACCCCTTGCTTCTTATTGATTTTCTTTTTTTTTTTCTTTTTAAAGATTTTATTTATTTATTCATGAGAGACACAGAAAGAGAGAGAGGCAGAGACACAGGCAGAGGGAGAAGCAGGCTCCATGCACCGGGAGCCTGACGTGGGATTCGATCCCGGGTCCTCCAGGATCGCGCCCCGGGCCAAAGGCAGGCGCCAAACCGCTGCGCCACCCAGGGATCCCTTCTTATTGATTTTCACTCATAAAGTTGAACAAGTCGAATCAGCAAAGGAGATAAAGAAGTGGGGGGTCTGGGCAGGTGAGCCCCCCCGTAGCAGGAGCCATCTCTACGCTCGCCTCGAGGCCGAAGGGCAGATTCCAGGGGCCCTGCACAGACTACGCGGTACGAGCACTGGGCACCGCCTCGCCCATGCACCCCACCCACCCACCCCCCCGCCCCGGGACGCGTCACAGGAGACGGGAAGCATTCGCCCGCAGGGACACACCAAGTTACAGGAAGGACGTGGCTCTCAAGGCTCCGAAAGGGAGGTCACGACCCTTGGACCGCACAACCCTCGGTTTGGGGCTAAAATAGAAATTCAGACGCGGTGGCCATCCTCCCCCAGCCACAAGTCCTGCTGAAAACCTCACCAGCCAGCTCATGGGGCACGCTTCCAGGGTAAAAGTGTGGCTGGCACGCAGACAGCGGGTTGCACTTAGGGCATGATGTGGACAGCTGCTCAAGGGACGCAGTGGGACACAGAATCTCAACGACGGTCAGCTCCTCCGCGAGCAGGGCTGCCACTGCTTCGGGCAGGGAGGTTGTAGGATGGAACTTCCCGGAGGGAAACGTCTGTATCTTGACTATGCTTTGCTTACACGGACGTATACATGGGTCAGAACTTAAAACCTGGGGCACCTGGGTGGCTTGGCCCTTTGGGCGCCTGCCTTTGGCTCAGGCCATGATCTCAGGGTCCTGGGCTCCTGCTCAGCAAGGAGGTCTGCTTCTGCCTCTCCTGCTCCCCCTGCTGCTGCTCTCTCTTGCTCTCTGTCACATAAATACATAAAATCTTAAAAAAAAAAAAAAAAAACTTAAAACTTAAGCATAGGATCTGTGAATCTCACTGCACATAAATTTTAAAAGTCCGCTGTGAGACACTGGCAAGGACAAGGGGTTGTGGGTGGGGTCTTAGGGCCGTCTCGGAGCTCCCCTAATCACCTTTGCCCGTTAATGCCTCATCACCTTGGATCTCGCCTCCCTCCAGTGAGGAGAGGGGGATACAGTTCAGGGGGGTGCACTGGGGCTCCCCCAAAGGACGCCCTTCCCACCCCAGCCCCAAGACCGTGGTCTGGGGCCTCCAGACCGGAGAAGAAACTCAGCCTAAAATGCCCCTCCCCTCCCCCACTTGCCCCCCAGCCTGCCTGCAGCCCCCCCCACCCCGTGGCTCCGGCACCCGTGGCAGGTGCTGCCTTCCTGCCACTCACGTCTCACGTTCACTTGCTGTGCAGAGTATTTGCTTTCCAGTTTTGTTCACTAAGGACGTGACAAAGCTGAATGGGGTCACCCCTGCACCTGACACTTCTGGGAACCAGAGTATCCTATCACACTGTACTCGGCCTTAAGACTTGGCACGAAAATTTAACATTCCTTCTGGAGATTTACAAGCTGATGTGAGGCCAGGATTCAGAATACTTTAAATTCAAAATACTCGAGAGCTTTAAATCCAAGGTGAAGTGCACTCACAGTTTTTCGAATCCTAACGTGTTAAGGATTTCAGGATAATTGTGAGTCTGGTATCAGTTATAAATCCTTAAAGAAAAACAAAAAAATAAAAAATAAATAAAAAATAAAAAAAATAAAGATAAATCCTTAAAGACAGAGGGAACCTCAGGCCAGTGTGAAGCCAGTCTCCCTTCCAGGCTAGACAACGCTCCCAGGCCCTCCTTGAACGGGGCTCGCGGAGCCTCGGAAGAAGTGGCAGCTCGAGCCTACAATAAAAACTAGTGGTGCTGGTTAAGCAGATTTTACAGCAATAAGGAAAAAAAATCGGAAGGCCAAAAAGTAGCTGTGCTGGCAGAACCGAAGCGCCTTTCGGTCCCGGCTCCCCTACGTGGCGGGAACCCGGGCTGCCTGCGCTCGGACTAGATCAGCCCAGAAACTTTCTGGGCTTCCACAGTTTCTCTTTCTGAGCTTAAAATTGCCTTTTTTCTTTGACTACAAGGCCTCAAATCATGAAACAATGGCACAGATCAAGTCAGCTCCTGAAGGTAAATAAAAGAAAGATGCGTTTGTCCGCGAGGTTCCCATCAGCCAAACGCCTGGTGCGTGAGCAGGGACAGGAGGAGGATTCAAATCCTGCCGTAGCTGGTCTACACTTGTGGCCAACAGCGCCTTCCTGAGCTGCTCTGAGACCCCCAGGGCGCAGTGGGTTCTGCCCACAGCCGGGCCTGAATCCCACAACCTTTGTCCCAACGGGGGGGGGGGGGGCTGGACCTTACACTTTGCGCTCTGTGCCAGGTGTCCCGGGGGGACTCGGGGCGGACTCGGGGCGTCCCCTGGCTTCCCCTCCCTGCCAGATGTTCCAGGGGCTGGGCAGCCTCCACCTCGGGGCATCCTGCTCACGGCCCCCTGCCCTGGGCCATGCTCTGGGCCCCACAGGGCGCGGGGGGAGGGGGGGCTCGGAATCCTCCCCCTGGGGCAAGGGGCTGGTGGGGCGCACAGGACTGCGGAGGAGCTGGAGACCCAGGAGGCAGGAAAAGAAGGAGGGTGCAGGGGGGAGGGGGGTGCTGCAGACCGGGACCCATCCCCACCCCAGGGTCCCCAGGGAGAGTGGGAGACGGGGTGCACGGGGGGGGGGGAGCTGCAGCCCGGGACCCTCCCCCCCGGGGGTCCCCAGGGAGTGGGAGGCGGGATGCATGGGGGGGCTGCAGCCCGGGACCCTTCTCTCCTCCAACTTCCCCTGGGAGAGTGGGAGGCGGGTGCACGGGGGGGGGGGGGGCTGCAGCCCGGGACCCTTCCCTCCCCCCCCGGGGTCCCCAGGGAGTGGGAGGCGGGGTGCACGGGGGGCTGTAGCCGGGGACCCTTCTCTCCTCCAACATCCCCAGGGAGAATGGGAGGCAGGTGCATGGGGGGTGCTGCAGCCCGGGACCCTTCCCTCCCCCCCCCGGGGTCCCCAGGGAGTGGGAGGCTGGTGCACGGGGTGGGGGAGGCTGCAGCCCGGGACCCTTCCCTCCCCCAAGGGGTTCCCAGGGAGTGGGAGGCGGGTGCACGGAGGGGGGGCTGCAGCCCGGGACCCTTCCCTCCCCCTCGGGGTCCCCAGGGAGAGTGGGAGACGGGGTGCACGGGGGGGGGGGCGGGAGCTGCAGCCCGGGACCCTTCCCTCCCCCCCCGGGGTCCCCAGGGAGTGGGAGGCGGGTGCACGGGGGGGCTGCAGCCCGGGACCCTTCTCTCCTCCAACGTCCCCAGGGAGAGTGAGAGATGGGTGCACGGGGGGGTTACAGCCCGGGACCCCTCCCCACCCCGGGGTCCCTAGGAAGTGGGAAGCGGGGTGCAGGGGGGCTGCAGCCCGGGACCCCCCCCCGGCACCCCTAGCGCTGTCGCGCGCCCCGCTCCCCGCCCGCTCACCCGCAGGGAGTCGCGCCCTCCGAGGACACCGCTGTCAGCCGCCCGCGATCCTGCCGCGGCCCCCGCAGCCCGACCCCGCGAGCCCCGACTCCTGATTGGCCGCTCGCGGTCCCCCGCCGCCAATCAGCGCTCAGTGCTGAGGGGCGAGGCTGGCCCGCGGACGCTCCGCCCCAGCCGGAGGGCTCCGGCCTCTGATTGGTCTTCCGCATCCAGGCCCCGCCTCCCCACTCGGAATCCGGGTACCTCGCACGTAATCGCACCTCTTGCTTCTGATTGGCTCCCCGAGGCCCCGCCCCCGCTACGGGCAGCCATTCGGCAGGCGCCCCGCTCTGAGTGGCACCTGCGGCGGGTAGGTCCCTCCGCCCCCCCCCCCCCCCCGCCCGCCGGCCGCCCCGGCGGGGCTTGCGGCTCACGGAGCGGCCCTCCCAGCGCCGCGGGCCCACGCGCTCCTCCGACCCGCGGGCACAGCGCACGGGGGGGGGGCGGGAGGCGGGGCCGGAGCCCGAGCCCCTCCCCCTGGAAGCCGCGGCGCCCCCCGCCCCGCCCCCCGAGGGTGCCCCCCCCAGCAGGTGCAGCACACACCTGCAGGTACCACCCCCCGCCCCCGCAGGTGCCGCACCCCCCCCCCAGGATGCTCCCCCCCCCGCAGGTGCCACCCCCCTCGCAGGTACAGCACCCTGCCCTCAGTGGGTACCACCCCCCACCCGCAGGCATCGCACCCACCCCTGCAGGTGCAGCACCCGTCCCCCGGGGGGTCACTACGGCCTGGCCCTGGTCCCCGGGAGGTTTCCGAGCCTCTGCCTTGCCGCCTCCTTCCCCCATTAGTGTCTCCTCTCTGCTCTCACCTCCAAGGAGCAGGGCCGTTTTCGCGGCCGCGGTAGACCCTCTTCTCTGGAAATCCCTTCAGGGTGTCAGGCGGGCCTTGACCCGCGCGGTTCGGGGACCCACAACCCAAATCTGACTCCCGGCCCAGGGCGCTCAGCTTGCTGGTCCCCGCCCAGCTCCTCACCGCGGCCTGGCCTCAGCGGCGGGTCTGCTTCTCCACTTTCTGCTCTTCTGGGGTCAGGACATGGGGACAGAGAGGCCCCTTTCCACCCATGCCACCGCCTTTAGAAAGACCTGCCCTTTCATGTTCTTTTTAAATCATCTCTACACCCAACGGGGCGTAAACTCAGGACCCCAAGATCAAGAGCACCAGGCCCCACCCCCTGAGGGCCCCCCACCCCTACATCTACCAAATTTTAATAAACTCTCATTGCTTATTTTGGCTGCCATGAAAAGTGGTACAAAGGGCAGGTATTTTTAGATTACACACTGCTCCAGGGTGGAGGCCCAGGCCCTGGCAGCTGTGCTTCGGGGAGGGAGTCCCCGTGAGCCCGCGGAGCCGGGACGCAGATGTGAAACCCCGCATCTCCAGCCTGCCTCCTCAGGAAAGAGCCACCCCCGTGTAACACAGCCGAGCACGCCAGACCAGTCTGTCCGAGCTGTCATCCGGACCACAAACCCTCCACGACGGGGTCCGCAGCAGGTCACGCGGCTGGTCCGGCTCCTCCTGAATCTGCATGGTGTGCCGGCGCGTCAGGTGCTTGAGGACGCCGGGGAGACCGGAACCGGGGCTGTTGCAGGGAGGCGATTGTAGGTAGTATTTTCAGCGTGGTGTGAAGTCTGTCAGACCATCAGACCTCAGCCAAGGGGATGGGGCTGCTCAGACAGCAGACACTGCCCACCTCACCGCTGGCTCTGCCCCGTGCAAGGGGTCCCGCCCTGGGGACAGGACAGTCTTTTCAACTGTCGCAATGGGATTCCATGGACCCGAGAACCCCCTGGAACAACGCTTGCATGGAGCAGGCTCCCCTGTTCCCACGAGGCCACCCCACGTGGGGTGAGCGCTCGGGCCTCAGCCCGGGCCAGCAAGAGAGACACGGCTCGCTTCCCGGCGGTCAGGTCGGGAATCAGGTGGGGAATCAGTGCCGAGCATGGAGGGAACATCCCCGAAGAGGAATTTCTGGAGGCCGTCCTAGTTCTCTTTAAGTTCTGGGGTCTTATTTTCAATCACCACAAAATATTTTCTAGCAAGAGATGTGTGATAATACAATTTTCTTTATTAAAAATAATTTACAGCATCAATAACATATACACAATTGTCATCAACTGAACTCTGCCTCCGATATATTTTTATACAATACTTGACATTATTGAACTTAAAACTGTTACACTGTTTTGTTGGCTTTAAATAATAGACAATGATTTATAGTTACTTGAGATACATGGTTTCATAGTCATATATTATATGTAAAATTGATAGAAACGTCAGCACTATCACACAGGAGGGGAGGAAGCCTAACAGAGCCTCCCTGTTCCCCCTCCATCACCCCAAGTTCAAACTAAGGTCAACACCCAGTGTCTGAGCACCTTCCCCTACACCCACAGGCAGAGACCGCGGTCTTCATACAACCACAGAGAAATGTCAGGCCGGCGGGCTGTCCTCCTGCCAGCCCCCCAGGAGGCACCGACGGCGGCGGCGCGGCTCCCTCATCCCGGGGTCGGCGGGAGCAGCAACACCGAGGCAGGAGACGTGGCAACGGCAGGTGGCTTCGTTTTCTTGGGATGAAAAGCTGCTGCTGCGCTAACGCCTCTGACGTCAGCCTCTGGGTCACACCCTCGTGTGCTTCTCACGTGCCTAGTATGCTCCCTTCCTACGATACTGTGCATTTTTTTGAAACACCAAATTACCCAGATATAGTCAACAAAGGAGGTAAATGGAACAGTAAAAGCAAGAGATGACCCCTCTCTGCCAACAGAGCACGTGGCCGGGGTGGGGCTGCGGGGCTGCGGGCACAGCGGGCGGGCACACGGGACACTGACAAGCACCTGTGTGTCCGCCCGCGGCCACGCAACACAGGGCGGCCTGAGATGGCACGACGCGTCCCCATGAGGCGCCCGGAGCCACCTCCTCGTGTCCGGGGACACTTGGGACCCGTCCACTCCCCCCACCCAATTCATGTTTTCATGTAAATTAAACACACGCACGGACAGATACACGGTGTAACAACATATCAAGAACACAACAGAAGGTACCACAGAAGTTGTTATAGAAAATTTAAATAAAGAAGGGAAATCATGTCCTCAGACCGCAGTCCCCGTGATTGTCTAAACACAGACGCGCAGACTATGCCCAACGGGCGCGTGGGAGTGCGAGCGTGCCAAGTTCTCAGCGGTCTGCAGCCCCTGCCCTGCTAGTTTCAGCTGAAATTCAGTGAACAGTCCTTCTGGGCCACGCGGGCGACTGGGTCAGAGGAAGATCTCCAAGTGAAAAAAAAAACAAAAACAAAAAAACTCTACAATTTACATTTTGGCTGCTAAGTTTAAGTTCTTAATTAAAAAAAAAGGTATAGGACTTTCTGGAATTAATTATCCAACCTTTTTCTTAAAAGTCACCAAACGTCTTATAGACTGAACACTTGCTGCGGTGAAGGGACATGCAGATGGAGAAAGCAGAGTCTCCAGGCGGCAACAATTTAAGTGTTTTATCCTGATAGTCAGCTTTGGTTAAAACAAAAACATAACTAATAGAATCATGCATCCCAGGTAAAATATGGATTCAGAATGACAGGAAATCAATTTTAAATAATTAAGAAATAATCAATATTTAAAAAATGCTTAGAGTTGAGCATCAAGCATATAATTTAGGGTGGATAATTTAAGAGCCTAGAGGAAATCATTTTAGCATTTACTGATCGAGCTCTCTTTAGCAACTATAAGGGAGTGTGGAATTTTGGTTAATGACACCTAAAATAATAGGTCCTAGGAAATAACAGTGTCACATAACGTGAGCAACATGATCTGACCCAACTGATGTCCTGATGTCACACCGTCTGAGGCTGGCAAGTGCGTCACAGCAGCAAATCATGGAACAACGTGAGCGCGGGAGCCACCCAGGCCGCTCCACGTCCACCCGGGGGGGCCGTGGCCAGACGGCACAGGGTGTCGGGGCCGCGGCGTCGCGCCGTTAGACCGACTCTAGGGTAAGCCTGGCTGGATCACAAACAATGGACGCCAACCATGTCCAGCTCAAGTCTGACAGAGAATGAAAGTATCGGAAAGTTCACGTGTGAATCAGAGTCCAGCGTCCACAGTCCGGGGTCTCACCTGGCTTCTGACTTCCAAACTGCTGGTCTGAACCAACAAACAGCAGTGCACAGTTTTACAGGCGCGGAACTAAACGACCTCGGGAAGGTTATTCGTGTAAGAATCTTCAACACGAGTTCAAATTCTGCCTTTATTTACAAAATGGTCCGATAAAATACCCCCGGACTTATGCCTCTCCCACAGCACACCTCACACGTTGATTTTTAGCAATGTTAATAGCACCATTCGTTTATTATTTAAAATCAGGAAGATTTCATTTCAGTCACTATGATGATTCATTATCATTTACACCCACGGTGAGACCGCCGAGCGCGCGGGATGTCTGCAGCTCCAGAGCAAAGATCTCTGGTCCGGCCCGAAAGGCTTCCCTGCGGTTAGCAGTTCTGACAGGTATCCGCCTGGAGTAGATACTATGAGAATTTTCGTGCCACAAAGTTTAATAATCCTCCGTGTCTGTACAACGTCACTTCCACGTCATTTTCGAAAGCAGCAATCACGCTGAATACTTTGCCAGTGCTTGTCTTCAAACAAACAGAAACAGCCCCCGTGAGTGGTGAAATCCTCCCAGCGTCCCCAGCGCGCACACCACTGGTCTTCAATTTCCACGACCACACCTGCCACACGCTCGGAAACCCTCGTCCTGCCTGGAAGTCCTGCCACAGCTAAGTACACAACGGGGGTTCTCATCCCTGTGTCTCGGGCTCAAGCTCACGACCCTGAGATCAAGACCCGAGTGGACGTCGGGGGTCGCTGTTGGACCGCCTGCCCCGCCCGGGCGCCCCTCCATCCCCCTTTCTCAATGACAAGTCCCGCATCACCTAGAAGAGCAAGTCACACGAAGGAGACCTTGGCCTCCGAGTGAGGGAGTGAGGGAGTGAGGGAGTCGCACCGCTCCTGCTCCTCTCGGTCCCTTATCTAACACCCGCCACTCCGCCCTGTCCCACAGCAAAGTCTGCGTCCCTGCAGCCAGCACCTTCCTGTGTTCTGGACTAAGGATGTGTGCTCCCTACGTTCCCTCAGAGGCCAGCTACGTCAGCATGGGTTCACCGCGTTACGCTACAACTGACGTCAGCGTGCAATTCACAACCATCCCTTCTATTCCATCTGCAACCCTCTCGCTGATGCGCACGACGCCGTCACGGACTTAGTCTCACAGATACCTTTATACTTAACGTTAGTCCAGGAGACAGCTCTTCAGGAAACGTTAAGGAAAATGTTTCTCTGCCAGAGAGGCCCAAGGACTCTGCGTTTTCTCCCGGAAGGAACTGAAGTGGAACTATGCCGATTCCAATCAAATGATCTTTGTGAATCTTTTCATAACTTTCAGCCAAAACAGCTTTCACGCCCTGTAACAAATGTGCATTTTACTTCTTCCAACCATTTCTTGAAAGTTGCTTTTTTGGGCCATTTTTAAGGGAAAAAATTCTACTTGTGGCCTTTCGATAAAGCTTAACCTCACAGCACACACTAGAGGTCAGTGGCGCATCAGAGCATGCACAGATCACTCTTCTGTATTTGCAGGTGGCTCCCTGACTTCTGCTCCCCCGAGGCTGGGGGGGGGGGGGTGCCACGGTGCTCACTCACTCTCTCTCGCTCTCAGACTGCCACTAAATACAGAAATAAAGGAGGATGCCCCACGGCAGCAGAGGAAACAGGAGGTGTGGATTCTACAAATACTTAGAGGATGAGGGACCTTGAGCAGACAACGTCCAACTACAGAAACCACAGACTCCATCTACAGCCCGACACGAGTGAGGCTTGGGTCAGTTTGTGACGATAAGATCCTGTTCTCTGCAGAACACCAGCCAGAGGCTCTGGGCCCAGCTTCTCCACTTTCCTACCATTCTCCTAAGGAGCTCTTGGACCTCCTCCAGCCACATCTTCCTCCTTGCTGCCGCCCTAAAATTTCAATGCCACAAACATGTACTGTGTGTCTATTTCAGTATTACGTGTACACCTGTCCTTTATCCATAAAAACAGTATGATTTTTTTAACGCCCAAGAATCAGTTCTCACCCCAGTGAGCGCCATCACCTGACGCGAATGTATGCCCTAGACCGCCGGGCCCCGTGCGGGCAGGGAATCGGGCAAGACGTGAGAGTGTCCACCTGCACATACTGACCCACGGGGCTCGCCCAGTGAAGCAGGCAGGTGGTCATCCAGCCATCCACGGTAAGGCCCATCACCCAACAAAACCCAGGCAACACCCCCGGCTTATGAGCAGCGCTCAATGTCTAACCAAACAGACAGCCTAGGGTCAAATTTAGGCAAAGCCTCCAACATTAAAAACAAAGAGAAAAAACATCAGAAAAAAACGGAACCTGAATCTGTAACTAATGTTCACAATAGTGATAATATCTCAGCAAGATGAGAGAAACTGGCTTATTGCTACAACTCCTTCGAGTATTTACATCTTTGGGGGGAGACAAAAGATTCAAGAATGACGCGCAGGGATCCCCGGGTAGTTCAGCTGTTTAGCACCACCTTCAGCTCAGGGCGTGATCCTAGGGTCCCGGGATAGAGTCCTGCATCGAGCTCCCTGCATGGAGCCTGCTTCTCCCTCTGCCTGTGTGTCTCTCTCTGTCTCTCTCATGAATAAATAAAATCTTAAAAAAAAAAAAAAAAAGAGTGACATGTGCACGATTACATGATCTGACCGCCTGGCGTGGCCGCCTCTTTCCAGCCACGGCTGCTCTGAGGGGCGTGAGTGAGCCTGGGAGGAGAGCAGGAGAGCCCTGGTCCTGAGGATGTCTCCAGGCACCCTCCCACCCCCCGCCGCCCGCACTTCAGCAAAGGCACGGGTGCACGAGAAATGCCCTCCCTGCAGGCGGCCAGGCTCTGTCATCTCCTGGGGAAGCCTGGCCCCTCAGCCCACCTGGGACTCTGTGAACCCCCGACTGGGAAGCAAGTACAACACTCAGTGGACCTGAACGATCAGCATTACAGAGCGTCAGTTCCAGACTGGCCTCCTTTCCCTGCACCGTGCTGACGTCCTCAAGAAAGACTGATGTAGAGTCAACCTGATTCACCAATACGAGTCCCAAATAAGCATAAAAAAATCCAAACGAGCAAAACAAACTCTGAGAAGATGTTACTCACAAAAGAGAACGTTTAAAACTCAAGTTTAAGAAGATAAAAGTGAAGCATCAGTACCAGCAAATACGGTCCTTTGGCAGCCCAGTCTCTGGAGTTCCCGGAACCGTATTTTTTTCCTGCTAAAATGATCAGCGGGACCCCGTCCTTCTGGTACAGCTCCGCAGCCTCAAACACATCTAGCTGTGGATGGAAAACAAACACAAGCACCTTCAGTTCGCTCTGGGGTCCAGGTGGCAACTGCCTAAACGCTCGTGTGCAAACTTACCGTCTGTCCTGACGGGAAATGAATTGTTTTGGGAGCTGGTTTCCCAAGGAACTTATTAAACAGCTTGATGTTTGCAAACGTGCCTCTGGTCATCACGGCATCGTTGCCTCTGCGGGCCCCATAGGAGTTGAACTCACGAGGAGTAAGGCTGCAAGGAAGTCGTGAAGCCAGTTTCATTTCAGATGGAAAAACCATCACGCATTACTGGATCATAAAACTTACTCAGAAACACTTTTTATTGCAGAAAATTTCAAGCATATACAAATGTGGAGAAAACATAACAGCCAACACCTGACTGCCTGTCATCATCAAGCTGTGGCCGTGGAATCCTGTTTCTTCTATAATTATCCCCTAGCAGGTGATTTTGAAGCAAACTCAGATAACATATTTTAACCGTACAAATCTCTATTTCTCTAAAATATATGAAGTCTTAAAAATACTATCTTGATACCACCCCCCCCCAAATAACACAATTTCTATCACGTGGCCAGTCAATATTTCAAATGCCTCCCAATCTGAAATCAGTCATTTCTCCACCTCTGGTTGCTCGAGCAGCTTTCCTGCTGCCTGAGAACAGACACTCCCAGGAAACACCTCCCAGGTCAAAATGCCATAAAGGCAACATTATCCACCGCTTTCCAGAAATTCACCTTGTGCTATTTGGCTTTTACTAAAAACCCACACAACACTAGGATGGTAATAGCTTTTCTTTGGAAAAGTAAAACTCTCTTTAGATCGTTCAGTCAGTGCAAACAAGTACGAATACAGGTCTTTCTTTTAAAAAATGCCATGTAAGGGCCCCCTGGGGGCTCAGGGGTTGAGCACCTGCCTTTAGCTCAGGGCGTGATCCTGGAGTCCTGGGATCGAATCCCGTGTCGGGCTCCCTGCAGGGACCCTGCTTCTACTTCTCCCTCTGCCTGTGTCTCTCGTGAATAAATAAAATCTTTTTAAAAAATTAAACAGAACAAAACAAAACAAAACAACCCATACAGTAGTCACATATTTGAGAAAAGCAGGGACTTCTTTTGGTGGATGTTATGTCATGATTATGACCAAGATAGAAATCATAACCAAAAAATATTTAAAAACCTATTTCTCAGTACTACAAATAAAAGCCATGCATATAACAGATTCATTTTTATCAAGTTCTATCAAATGGAATTGCTATTTGCAACTTCTACCAAAAAGTGTTTAATTCATACCAAGCTACAGTTAACCAGAGGAAAAAATTCAAACACAAACTTCACAATAGCATTGATGAGACTGTAAGCAGAGCCACAGGCACGAGGATGTGTGCGACCACGTTACGGGGTACAGATTTTTTACACGATATTTTGATGGAAAGTCATCACTCGAACAGCTCTAGCATCTAAGGCAGTGGTGCAGAAAATTCTGCTCTTTGCAAAAAACTTTGTCTTGATAACAGAGCAACTCCACATCGTCAATCGTGTAGAAATGAGATAAAATCTAGGTTTACACTTAAATCTCCCACTACAATGACGTTTACGTCCTCTTCTAATATTCTTGTAAAACTTTAAGCTCAATGGGCAGAAACTCATGGTCTTCTGATTTTATACAGATGAAGCCCAGGCTCACGCACATGTATTACGGTCCACAAAACACACATTTAAATTTTGGACTCCAAGGATGGAGGAGCCGTTAGGCTTCATCTGGGGTCAAACAAAGCTGACTGTTCAATAAAGTAGTATTTTTTTTTTAACTTTTATTTATTTATGATAGTCACACAGTGAGAGAGAGAGAGAGGCAGAGACATAGGCAGAGGGAGAAGCAGGCTCCATGCACCGGGAGCCTGACGTGGGATTCGATCCCGGGTCTCCAGGATCGCGCCCTGGGCCAAAGGCAAGCGCCAAACCGCTGCGCCACCCAGGGATCCCTCAATAAAGTAGTATTAAAAAAAAAAATCTCACTTCCAATCAATTGTTCAGTTTGCTGCAAGGGCTCAATCTAAAGGAGCAAATTCAATTTCTAAAGTTATAAGGAAACACAGCTATGACGGGAACCCCAGTTAGTGTTCAGGTCAAAGAGCGGTGATCAGACACCCGCGACGGTGGCCTACGCAGCAGAACCCCAAACTACACGGGCGCCAACCCCACACACAGTCGAACATCTGCGTGTGAGTTTCCACTCCCAAACACTTACTACCCTCCTGTTGACCAGACTACCCTTACCTATGACCTCTCTTCCAGGTCACACGTTTTGACCTCTGTTCCTACAAGTCAGCAGAGAAAGAAAATGCACAAGGAACAAACAGACTTACAGGCCTGGACTGCGTTTATCAAAACCGACCTGAGTCTGTGCGGGTCCACACGGTTCCGACTCACATGGGCCCGGGGCCGCACACCTACCCTCTGTTTGTCAAGTACTTGGCGGCAGCACTGCTCCTGGCGATGCTCCCTGCAGGTGATATGTGGTCGGTGGTGACCGAGTCTCCCAGGTACAGCAGGACGTGGGCATTCTCAATAGGCCGCAGGGCAACTGGCTCTTTGGTCTAAAAGGTAAAAACAGTTAAAGGCATTTACTCCTCATGATGGTTTTTTAGTTCATAACAACCTTGAAAAAATCAACGCGTAAAACTATACTTACAAGCTTATCAAAAAACGAAGGACATCTGATATAAGTGGACTTTAAGTCCCATGGAAACAAAACTGAATCCGGTGCTTCTAAGGAATTCCACCGCTTATTTCCCATCTGTGAATTTGATTTTGGTTGGTGAACGAAACGAACAGATAAAATGGAGTCAGAAAACAGAGTCTCATAAAAATGTTGGAGGGAATTAAAAAGGCCTTACTCACTGGGAAAGGAAGCTAAGATCTCTATGTAATGTTCTAGAACATTACAGCATTTTGGGCAGAATGAATGAAGATTTACTCATCAAATTCCAACACAGTGGATTTTCACAGATACCCCAAGATTAAGTTTTAATATAAAACTTTAAATAATCCAAAACAAGGGTCAAGGGTTTAAAAAGAGCTACCCGTGCAGCTAAGAACAGACTGCGTGGTCGCGCGTGCAGTGATCTTTAGGAACACGGCTAAGGGATAACCCTCTGCTTCTTTCAACACGCGTGTCCCCCACACGGCATCGGTCCTGCCTGCAAACCACACGGGAGGTCTCACCACTGCCCCGCACCGCCACCATGACCAGCAGCCTCCCCGCACGCTGGGCAACCCACCTGCCCAGCTCTGGGTCTGTCCTCATGTTTATGTAAGTTAAAGTAGGCTCCGCACCCGAGGTGGGGCTTGAACTCACCACCCTGAAAATAAGAGTCCCACGGGCCCCTGCTTCTGTCCAGCCCCCTCCCGCCACGTCTTCCACAGGACCAAGCAGTCCTGATGCACGCTCCTCTGTCCACAACCTCATGGAGGCTTCTGTCACTTCCTCAAGGACTCCATGTAACCAACGGCCCAACGCCTGGTCTGTAACCTCGTCCTCAGCACCTCCCGCCAGGGCCCTAACTTCCTGTGCACTTGCCGCCCCGACGCCCTCATCAGGGCTCCCCGAGGCCTTTCCCGGTGGCTCTGCACTTGGTCCAGGCACACGGAAATGCCTCCTCCAAAGCCCTGCTCAAGACACGTCCTGCTGTCGACCACCTACGACTGCCTGCGATCTACGGCTCAGATTCTGGTCAATCTGCACGTTTCCATAGCACCTCTCACTTCTTAACACATTGGGCAATTTTCCTAATAATCTGTTTACAGTTCACTGCCTGCCTCTCCGGGTGAGAATTCTGTGCCGTGCTCCTGGATATATTCAAAACATCCAGAAGGGTGCCTGGCACACAGTAGGAGCCCAATAGTGTCTGCTCGGTGAATACCTCTTCTACTCTCAGGGCTTTGTCAGTGTGAACACATGCATTTGCATGTAGGTACACACAACCTCTCTGGGAAGATGTGTGAGCAAGTGACGCCTGCCTGCCTCTGAGGGGCGGGAGGGACACTCCACTGCTTCCTCTCGCATCTTTTGAACCTGAACCATCTGAATGGGAAGAGAGACAGACAGGCAGCTCCTGTGAATCCCGCCCGTATCCACGATGCCTGCCATCCACTTCTAAAAAGCAAAGATCAGTGCTAACACTCTAAGCTGTTCTCCCAGATACTAGGTTCCAAATACAAAATGATTATCACTTATTAAAAACTATGTTCAAAATAATGTGATTTCAATTTTTATTAAATTCAAAAAGACACAAGAAAGAAACACCTCCGTTTATTAAACTACTTAAGAAACAAGTGAGCTGGGGATCCCTGGGTGGCTCAGCAGTTTAGCGCCTGCCTTTGGCCCGGGGCACGATCCTGGGGTCCCGGGATCGAGTCCCGCGTCTGACTCCCAGCATGGAGCCTGCTTCTCCCTCCTCCTGTGTCTCTGCCTCTCTCTCTCTATGTCTATCATAAATAAATAAATCTTAAAAAAAAATTTTTTTTAAAAAAAGAAAGAAACAAGTGAGCCTCTAACCTCCATCTTCTCTTTCAGAGCTTTAAACATGGACAGTACAACCCGCTCTTCCTCCATCTGATGGACCTCCTCTCGGCTGGGCCAGATGTCCTGCAGGTAAATGCTCCTGCCAGTAGGGTCTATGCCTGGAGAGAACACGGGAACACGGGAACATCAACGTTAGTATAAAAAATAATTCTCTGGGAGCACCTGGCTGGCTCAGTCGGTTGAGTGTCTGCCTTTGGCCCAGGGCATGATCTCGCAGTCGAGGGATCGAGCTCGACATCGGGCTCCCAGCTCAGCAGGGAGTCTGCTCTCTAAAATAAATAAATCTTAAAACCAAAAAATAGTAATTCCTTCAAGCTGTTCAGATATTTTCAGAGACCTATCCCAGAAACCAAGTAAATCACTCAACACAGGAGTGCTTCAGGCATAAGCAGCTAAAAAAACTAAGTAGTTGTGCATTTTATACTCTTCCTCTGAATACAGAGATGAGTGACTGCATGATAGGATTTCCTGAAATACTTCACAGAGTACATGGTCTCGGAAGTGTCCCAGTTTGCAAAAAGCGTGTGCAGTTATGTCTGTATACGTGCAAAGGAAGAGATACCTAGAGGCTCCGTCTGGAAGTCTATATTCACCGTGCCCGCTATGGCGTATGCTACCACCAAGGGTGGAGAGGCAAGATAATTGGCACGAACACAATCACAAAGCCGGCCTTCAAAATTTTTGTTTCCAGATAAAACTCCACAAGTAACCAAATCGCCCTGAAAAATATACACAAATATATATATTCAAGAGATGGTGCAAATTCAGGTAATCATACACGTGCAATCTCAAATATTACATGTCTGAAACCGAGATAACCGAAAAAGCACATAACCAATTATGAGGCAGAGAACTATCAAAGCCTCTAAATACTAATTTGCTACCTCATTAAAGGGTTATTTCAAGGATCTCAAAATGATTCTTTCAATTATTTTAAGATCCAGTCTTCCCAACAGGTGCATGGACTACAGGACTATAAATACATCAGTACATACTTTCTATAATGTAACAATAGAACATGGTGAAGGAAACCCCTTTAGATGTGTCACTGATCCACACATTTTTACCTGTTTTACTGCATTTAAAACAGCTTCTGGCAAGGGTGCTGTATTCCCCACACATGTTGAGCATCCATAGCCGACAATTTCGAATCTGTATTTGAAAAAACAAACCTGAGTGAACAGAAGGCCGTAACAGCTGTAAAGGAAGGGCAGGTCTCATCTTTCACTCCAGTCCCGGTCATGAGGCTACCGGACACGCGGATTAACCCTTGTCAGTAGGTCTGGCTGTCAGGCTGGCTGTCTGTCCTGGGCGCAAGAACTCAGACACTTAGAGCATCCCCGAGGTAGATGTGCTTGTCTAACCATGACACAAAACCCGCACGACGCACAGGGCACTTGCCCACACGTGACTCGCGAGGGCTCTAAGACGCCCACTGGAACACCAATACCGCTGCTTACAGGGGGCGTAAGCTGGCTGGACAGTGCAGCGAGGCCTCGGCAGGGACCCTGTAGCCAGGAACGTCGAAGCGAGGAAATCTCTTAATTCTTGATCAACCAAAACACAAAATACCAGCTAAAAAATGCCAGGCGTAATCCTCAAAAAAAGCTGCTCTTCTAAAAGCAAAAAAATGTTTTAATTTGCCAATCTTGCAAAAGAACTGATGATTTGTGTAAAGTAAAACAGTTTTCAAAATACACAGCCAACGTCAATTATTTTTTCTGAGTCTGTGAGAAACGGGAAAGTTATTTTCTACAAAGTTCAGGGATAACTTAACTCATGCTTGACAGACCCGGTAACCTCACAAAACATCAATTAAGACAATTCTCTCCATTAATGACGCTGCCTGTAACATGTCACTCTTTCTGAAAACTGACCTCCACAAGCCCAAGATAACGTACTCCCTGTGCCACCCTGCGTCCACGTCTGTCTTTACATCCGCGTCCTAGAGACCAGCCCTGCGGCGGCTCCTTGAATCTGCCCCCGCCCCCTGCCCCGTCTACTGAGGGAGGGGCCTCGGACTGCGTGGTAAGTGCAAGGTACCAAAGCCTATTTTTCCCGACTTCTCTTTGCCCATGAAAGGCTCTGACAGCGGCTTCGATCACTGCGGGATCTGCAGGTCCACAAGCACAGCAGCGACCCAGCGGTGACCGCCACTCACCCGAGCTTACTGAGATATGGTAACACTCCGCTGGAACTGAGGTAATGTGTAACCATCCCGCTGCCTGGAGATAGACTTGTTCTTATGTACGGTTTCACATGAAGCCCAGCGTCCACGGCTTTTTTAGCCAGAAGACCTGCAGGGTAAACAATGATGCGTTAGGGCAGCGCTCGGCAGGTCAGTCTGCAACTCATTAAGGGTTGAAGTCCAAACGCATGAATGTTACCGTGTCCATTTTACTCTATAAATTGGTTTCATTTAAAATAAAAAATTATACTGATATACCAGCCTTTACACTGTGAATTCAAGTACAGCCCGAAGCCACAGCATCATGAACACATGGGAAAAAAGAGATATATAATAATATTACGCACACACAACACGTATCACTAACTGAGCCACCAGGCCATCGTAATAAACAGCACTCGCTACACAAGACTTTATACAATTATCGACTGTGCTGTATACACACAACACAGTGTGTTCTCCTTTACGAACCTTGTCAACCATCTTTTACTTCCTTCTGTTCTCAGTGGACTGTCCCGCATGGCTGTGGTCACCCATCAAGACACCTGCTAACTAACTCTACTCTAGATTAACAGAAACAGCAATAATGACCTAAAACTAATAGGCATGTAAATTATAATAAAAAGAACTTACCTTCTGTGTAATAAAAACACAAGAACATAAAATCAAACCTCAAGCTCTGTTAGACCCAATTAGAATCTCAGGAAGTCTCCAATATCAAACACGATCCCAATACCCATGGGTAATCTAGGAAGGTGACTTTGGAAAGGGACAGCCTACCTGCGGCGAGCATGACGGACGGGTTACAGTTATTGGTACAGCTGGTGACCGCGGCTAGGACCACAGACCCATGAGACAGCGTGTACTCGCTTCCTTCGTAACGAATAGAGACGTAATCCTTCTGCTTCTCAGCGGCAATCTGGAACCCTTTAAATCCCACCTACGCAAACGTACACAGAAACACAGTCTGGGTACGAATAGAAAAACACACCAGCAGAAAGTACAGCAGACCCGACAGGTGGTTTCACGCTTGGAGCGCGGACTCGGGATGACGGGGAAGGCGCGAGACACCTGCAGCCAGACCTCCGCTGGAGCCGGACTCCGGGCCGTCGCAACAGGAGTCTGTGGCGGGCCTAACTACCGGGATCCGTCTCACGCTCTGCAGCTCCCCGTGCCTTCCTACTACCCATTCTCGGTACTCAGCACAGACACGGCCCTGATGGCTGGATTTATAGGATGCTCGGGGCGACTGAGTGCAGAACATGTGACAGAGACTGGCCGGGAGCTGGGAACCACGACACCCACCATCCTATGTCACACTGCACTGCTGTAATGTGTTCCACACTAGCACAGCAGCGGCACCAACAAAAATTAAGAAATTATAAAAAGGAAGGCTCCAGAAAGAGCACCAGATACAAGTTCTCAGAACAGTGTTAGCAATTCTGAGAAGTACAGATGCTGAAAGTCAGAGGCCGTGTACTATCCAGGTACGGTCACCAGACCTCATGGGAGTGAGAACCCAGTGTAGCGCGTTTCACCCAAGGGGCCACGGACTCCAAGAACAGTGCTTCGCGTGACGATGCACACTGCACCGTGCAGGCCGTCCCCCACAGGAGCGCCACGGCCATACACACCACTGAGCACCAACATCAGGACTGCACGATGGACACATGTCACATCTGACCCTCACCGTGGGTGCGGGCACAAGCTCACCAATGACTGACCAACTGCAGACAGGAAGGCACCGGCAGCTGCTGGCGTGCGCTCACATGTGTGAACACAGCAGCAGCCTGAGTGCAGGCCCCCCTGCGGGTCCCCGCCACTCGGCAAAGAAGCACCTGGGCCCTCACCACTCCGCACAAGAAGCACCTGGGCCCTCGCCACTCGGCACAAGAAGCACCTGGGCCCTCGCCACTCGGCACAAGGAATACTGACAAAGGTGGCGGCGCAGTAACCTGCCTTTTCATTCAAGCAAGCTTGGAAGTCACGCTTCATGTCCATCACAGCAACTCTATCCTGAGGTCTCTTTGGACCACTGACAGATGGAACTATTGAATTCAGATGAATCCGGATCACCTAGGAAACAAGAGGAAAGAGACAAAGAATCAGAATTTGTCAGGTAGAGACAGCAATTGAGCGCTACTTCCTGAAGCAGAGTACAGCCACATTTGTTGAAATGGGGATATACACACCCCCAGAAATATTTTAAAACAATCTTGATTAATTTATGAAACAGAACATACAAACATTTGCTAAAAGAGATCAGTGTGCGCACCGCCCCACACCAACCACACTGCCCACACAGAATACTCTGTTGCTCCGATTTCTCTTCCCTGTCGTCACAGATGCCCGACGACACAGTAGATGCCTGTGCCAGCTATCAGCCACCTGCCCCTGGGCTCCAAATTCACCCTTCCCTGCTTTGTGACAACGGAGGGGGCCTGCATGGCGCGAAGTCTGGTCAACACAGGGTGCTGGAAGGACAGAGGACTTTTCTCTTCCTGGTTCCAGAGTGTCTAGCTGGCCAGGCTCCGGCAAGACCTTACTTTCATTCCTTGGCTAAAAAAATGTTATGTTCTTTTTTTTTTTTTTTTTTTTTTATGTTCTTAAAACCCAACCTCCCAACTAGGTTTCTGTGCATTCCTTCTGACGTTTCTACCATTTTCCTCTGTCCGTTTTATGTATAATCAGTTCAAATCAAGTTTCTATCCACTGTGGCCTTCACCAATATTTAACAGCGCCGTCCACCCTGACCGATTGTAACTGCCACACCTGCTGTGCATGTGCTTTCACTTCATGGATCCAGGTGATCCCTGTCTTTACGTATTTAATGAGACGGTCTTGAAATCAATATCCTAATGGGTTTTAGTTTTCTTAAATCTTGTCAGATCCTTAAGAAACAAGTTTCTTTCTTTTTATTATACAATGCAAGATTTTTCCTTTTTCTTATTCTTTTCCTTTATGTCTTTTTTAAAAAAAAAATGGACAAAGCACTAAAATAAACAGAGCTGAAAGGGATCAGAAAACAATGACTAAAGCTAAGAGATCTGCCCAAAGTTCACACAAATTCAGTTCCAGTAGGTGCTACACTGGCCTTCACTACGCCTAGGTGGACCCGTTGATCCACCTAACACATCTGCAACGTGCCGGCCACTGCTCTCGGGGCTGGAGGTGCAGAACTAAACACAGGGACAAAGCTCCTCTCCTGTGCACCTTGCTTGCATTCTGGTGGGGGGGAAGAGGCAAACACGTATAGAAATTAACAGATTTCAGGCAGGGACACATGCTATGAAGAAAAATAAAGCTGGGTGAAAAAAATGGATTTCTACCCAAGAAAATAGCTTAACAGTTAACCAGACCTACAACACCACCAAATGTGTTTTAGATGCTTA
The DNA here is from genome assembly GCF_905146905.1 of Nyctereutes procyonoides. Lineage (NCBI taxonomy): Eukaryota > Metazoa > Chordata > Mammalia > Carnivora > Canidae > Nyctereutes > Nyctereutes procyonoides. The sequence continues at coordinate 16,476,202 of NW_026575021.1, read as the reverse complement.
TCATAATTCTTAGAAGAAAAGGAATGTCATTAAAATTCAAACTTCCCTGAAAATGAATTTTACTTCAGTATAAATACCCAACAGATGGGAAACACTGGCCAGATTATAAAATACCTTTAATATTTAAGGTCACATAATTTTAAATCCCTTTCATAATGATTTTTTTTAAAGACTTCATTTATTCATTCATGAGAGACAAAGAGAGAGAGAGAGAGAGGCAGAGACCCAGGCAGAGTTCTCGGAGAAGCAGGCTCCATGCAGGGAGCCTGACACGGGACTCAATCCCGGGTCTCCAGGCTCACACCCCAGGCTGCAGGCAGTGCTAAACTGCTGCGCCACCGGGGCTGCCCTTTCCTAATGATTTTGACAGCATGAAGATGCTAACCAGAGGCAGATGTTACCAGAATGGACAGGTACAGAGCACATCATGGTGCTCTTATCATAAAGCAGAAAAAGATTAGAGTGAGAGACTAAAAGTCAATTTTGTATTTTAAATATTAAAAATTTAAATTAATAAAATGTAAAATTCACTAACAGAAATCTACATAAACTTAATGAGTAAAATCTAAGCAGAGTCACAAATAATATTAATTGGCTAAATACTAACGATGGTGGACATTTATTGAGCAGTTTCTGGGTGCCTGAAACCATTCTAACACATCTATCTAACGTATTTAACCCATTCAGAACAGCCTCTCGTTTCAGAGCTGAGCAAATGGAGGCAGAGAGGCTCAAGTGGCCACGGCATCCAGACCCAGGTGGTTGGGTGACCAGGGGGCTGCTCCTCATGTACCTGGGAGTACGCGGGTTCTCCTGAATTATCCTGGTCATGTCGAAACAATTTCACAGCTTTAAGGTATGTTTCCACTGACTTGAGTTTGGCTTTGTCAAAACCTAAAAAGAAGATTAATAACAAAAACACATAGTAAGAAATTTTGAACTCCTGGGAGTGAGGGTGCTGAATTCCAACGAGCAAGACACAGACACTGCACATTACTAAGTACTCAGAATAGCTTTATAAATTACTACTTGATATTGCTCAAGAGTAGTAAGTTTTACCCTTCATGACACTTGATCAAATACATACTAGCCCCCCACTTTAGAAGTTACTCAACGACAAGATGAAGAATGCTGAGCCAGTTCTATAAAACTCACAAAACTCACTTATCTTCTGCTAGTTTGCAGAAGATAAATCAATAAACTCGCATATGATAAATTATCACCCATCATAAAGGACATTCATTACTTTTTAATATCAATATAATAACCAAAATGAAACTTAGGGGTAGTTTCATGAGCAGAAAGGGGTGGATGAGATCTTCCAGAAGGTAAAAGAACCTACGTGTTAACTACGGGTAGTTCTCTGCAAGCCTCAAGGAAGCACGTGGTGGCGGCTGATTGTATTTCCCAGCGACTGACCCTGAGCTGCGTGTTCTTTTGACAACGTGACAATGCCATCCCTCAGTCAAGAGGCACAATCGACCCCTCGGACCCGAGCAATGTAATTCCTGGCTGGCTGGCGCTCTGTCTCCCAGGTCACCTGCCCTGAAAGTCCACGTGGGAGTTGGGATGGACAGTCCCAGCGAGGCACCTGCTGAGGGGTGAGCGACCCTCGGGATCCGGGCTTCACGGAGCAGAGACCAGCTGTGCTAGCTGTGCCACCTCCACTACTGCCCGTGGAAACCACGTCATAATGATCATTGCTGTTTTAAGCCACTGAGTTTTAGGGTAATTTGTTACAGAGCAATAGATCATCAAGACACAAGTCATATTAACACACAAGGGAGAAGGCACCTCCGCCACTTCTCTCAAATGTCCTACCGGCCCAATCCCCTTTATAAAAAGCTCTGCGTTCAATGAGAACCATTCCCTCCAATGTTCCAAACGACCACTGTCCATTTTGCCATTTGACCTATTAACTTATAAAAGCTGTGCCCCTAGAACACACCCCCTGAATGTACTTATGATCAGAGATTAGCTCAGCAATGGTCTCTTACAAAAGGCAAGTGGGTCGCATGAGGAGGAGGCAGGGGCACATTCTGGTCTTACAGGTACTGGATACGTTAAGTCGCCCATACGAGGGGGTCAAACCTCCTGTGAATCAGGCCACAAAAAAGATCTGGAACCTGTAATCCTACGCTGCTCTTCGGAAAATTATGTTACTTTCTAGACAGAGCACTGGTCCCCAGCCTCTCGTGTCAGATGGCTCCTCTACTCCTGTTACGGGGACAGCCGTGAGGACGCGCGAGCCCGCCTCCCATGAAACTGCAGCCCCGATCGCTACGGTGTGGCAGCCATCTGTCCTGGAAGAAGTGAGGCCAAGCCCAGCAGCTGCACTAATTCCTTCAAATCACTATAAATGGGTCACACGGGAGGGATGAGGTTTAAAGGGCACAACACTCTAAAGACACCTGAGGCAGCTCATGTGAGAGCCACTGTTTCAAAATAAGATAACTTCCTGAACATTGAATACCATGCACGAGGTAGTTGTATTCAGACAGACACACTGGACGTGTAACACAGTTACCCTAATGATCTTTCATCTTCTTACCTGTATGTTCTAAATGTTTTAAAGTCACATTGTCAACAGGGAAAAAGCTGAGGATAGCACCATATTCTGGACACATGTTTGCTATTGTGGTCCGATCCACTATAGATAACTGTGAAACTCCACTTCCAAAAAACTCAACAAACTTTCCAGCCACTCCTACTTGCCTGAGGTGCTATATAAAGGGATACACAGAAACGCACACAAAATTAGTAAGATTGGCATGGAATCTCTGAAAAGAACAAACTCTAATTTTTAACCCCTAAAAGTGACAACGGATGAAAGAGGTTCCCTGTGGTTCTTATCACACATCAACTCACTCTGGGTTTGCAGGTATTTTAAGACAAACAGTCCACAGAAGACTGGCCCCATGTCACCGTCAGGCAGGGCGGAGACAGCTTACGAGCAAAAATGGCTAGATCCACACGTGAACGTCTCTGACGTCGAGGTGGACCTCAGACCGGACACTGCGTGTTAGCTGGCAGCTTTTCTTCTTTCTTAGCAGACATGAACCAGGGCTGCTTCTAACCACTGATGGCATCTTAAGATGTAATGAAATACTAACATACTCATGAAACTGTGCATTTAATTTAAAAAAGATGTACTGGCTATAAGAACTCTTCAAATCCCAACCCCAGTCCACATATTTACAGCATCACTCCCTCTTGGTTAATGCCATTTAGACAAGATTTCACGTGTCCTTGGAAAGTCACATTTCTGAGTTATTACCAGGTAACCACAATGGCGGCTCGGCGAACCAGAGCTTCCCCCGAGCACGGCCTCCGCCTGGGGCAAGCGAAGCCTAGGGAGGTCACCGAACAAGACTACCCTGAACCCGCGAGGAACACCCAGCCCCAACAGTGCAGAGGCGCTACCGGCCATTTGATCCATTCTTTTGTAAAAGGCTAAGTTGCTTCTTTATACCCAGTTACAGTTCCGAGGATCAGAACAACACTTTTAGACTAAAGTTAAGGCTGTTTCAACAAATCCGTGAGGTGCCACAATATACGTTTTGAAAACTGATATGGGATTAATCTGTAAAGATCATGAATAGGACAGAACCTCAGGAGGAAAAACATTTATTAAATGTAAACTTCATGATAGATTTAATGTTTGTACCAATATGCCACATTTTTTAAATAGACCTGTGATCTTGTTATAAAAAAGTATAGCCGGGGGTCTAAAAAGTTGCATTAATTTTCAGGTCATCCAAAGGAAAGTACAGAGTTCTCTGAAAACATACTCCTTTCCTTTAGAACAACCCTGCAATTCTCAATTTAACTTCTGAATCTTCCAGCACCATACATGGGATCAATCACTTCTGCAAGGCGTCAATATGTTCTCAATTAGGGAAGAGGGTCCGTACTAAATGCTGACTGGGCAGCTGGACCATTTCTTTCTCTGCAGAGAATCTGGAGAGTCTTCGGATCAATAATCTAACCAAGGTAGAGACTCCAGAATCCAAGCTGGAGGTGCAGGTGGGATATTGCCCACTCTCGTTTACTTAACAAAATGGACTTACTCCTATTCAAAGAGTTAGTGAAAACCAGAAATTTAGGAGAGTTACAAATTACTGTTCACTAGGAAACTCTAGCATACATGTATTAAATGTATACAACCAATGTTTTAAAAATTCAGAAAAGTTTTTATATAATCCGTTAGAGTGTTAAAACAGCCAAACAGAAAATCTTGACACTTCCACATTTCTAACAGTCCATTATTTTCCAGTGAATGGCTTTTAGAGGGCAAACGATTAGTTATTAAAGGAGACGCACTTTTCCTAAACATGATTCTCTAATCACGTGGTCAACAGGCGTAAGGGCCGGGAGCCCAGGCTCGTCCTGGTGCACCCCCAGTGCTCAGCCAGGTGACCCTCAGCCAAGGCATAGAGCCTGACGGTGCCTGTTTTCTCGGAACTGAAATGGGGGTGGTCATGGGAGCACTCTTCCAGGCTCGTACTGAGGACTGAACAAGTTAACAGGTCAAGGGACCACCACCCACAGGCGTGTCTGTACTTACTAGCACCCAAGGAGGGTTCTGCGTGTGTGGCCACTCCTGTGATGGTCACTACAAGGCCATGGCCAAGAAGGCCAGAGCACAGAGCACGCAGCGCGGACCCAAACATAGCCCTCAAGGGGCCCTGTACTTAACGTCCACTACGTCACACGATTGGCACAATTACCTTTGTAATGCCAAGCACGACATCTATGGATGTGACAAAAGGGTTTGACGAGCCGCTCAACTCACATCCAACCACCTCCGGGAGAGTGAGAGAAACTGGCAGACCAAGCATTACTGCTTCGGTTTCAATGCCTCCAACCCCTGGAGGGACAAAGATGGACGGTGAGCACAGCACATTTAAAGGTAACGTAGGTTCTCTTGCAACATCAAAATCCCCAAATGCTCCATGAGCCTGTCTTACTGACAAAGACCCCACAGAGCCGCCACACTGCCGCTGTTACTGTGGACGGGGACCCAAGGCTCCTCAGAAGAAGGGCTCCACTCACGGGGTTGAGAAAAACCTGGCGTTTACCTTTCCATTAAATTCAATGAACGTTTAGTATTTATTACACCGAGTACTGTACTGTGCTCAACACACAGATGTGAACAGACCCCAGAACCTGTGAACCTCAAGCAGTTGAGTCTAACAATGAAGACAAGACGGTCAACAACCCGTAGAGAGTACGCGTGTTCCGCCGGAGGGAACAGCCTGGACCAAGCCAGAGGAAGTAACAACACAGCCCACTGGGGAAGCCCCCGACTCTGAGACGAGTGTGCATGAACGGCCAGAGGCCGTGGGCCATCAAGGGCCTGGCCTGGAACGCAAGGGGTGTGGAGTCCTGACGAATGTGGACTCGAGCACGGGAGGAACCACGTCAACTACAGTCGCTCTGTGAACACCCGGGGCATCTTGTTGCTGCTTTTCTAGAGGAAGAAACCGCCTCGGAGAGCCTGCAAAGACCTACTACTTACGTTCCTTTAGAATGTTCCTGATGTCAGGTCCCCCCAAAGGAAGTACATTTAGTGGTTTACTTACCCCACCCCAGAATCCCCAAACCATTCACCATGGTTATATGAGAATCTGTGCCAACCACACTGTCTGGGAAGAGGAGGTCGTCTTCTTCAAAAACCATTCTCGACAAATACTCCAAGTTTACTTGATGAGCCATTCCAGTTCCAGGAGGGATTACAGCCACGTTCTTAAAAACTCTTGAACTCCACTATATTATGTTTAAATTCAAGAAATCCAAGCATTACTATATCAATGTGTGCTCACAATAAAAATACAAATATTGACACTAAAAATATTTTACTGATGTTCCAAATGATCAAACATGACAGTATACAGAGACAAGCATTGAGACTAACTCCAAACATACTCATTTTGCAGATTATTAAGGCAAAATTAAGTCAGAGAGAATTCTTCCAATAGTCCAGATAAGTGGCAGTTTTCAACTGTGCCCTAAGGCCTGGTGGACAGGAAGGGGGACCCAGGCACAGGCCTTCCCAGCAACCTTGAATGGCAGCCACTGAGTCTCATTCTGTTTTACATACTGGGATTTCCAACAAGATTTTATTTTACTATTTTTTTTTCCAACAAGATTTTATCTGAAGGAAGAAAACGTTCTACTACCACAAAGCATTTAAAAACTACTAATTTAAAGGGTATAAAAAGTATACTTATCAATATTGTGTGAATTTCAGTGTAAAAATTTCCTCCAGATCATTTGTACCTTGAAAAATTGAAGCCTCTCTCGATTTCTGCCAAATTCTACTTCTTGGTTTTTTAACACTGTTTCAGGTCTAAAAGGAAGAAGGGCCGGCATTAAACGTACACATCACAGAAAAGACTTATTTCTAAGTATTCATTCTGACGCACACACAAGCACATTGTAAAAATTCCCAGAATGGCAGTTTACTAGACAGACTTCTCGGAATCCTGTTTTCTTCCCACAAGGAAGTTCTGCTTTCAACAGCATGGTAGGCAGCTCTCTCCGGAGCTCCTCCATCCCCAGGCCCCACACTGCACTAACACACGTCACGCCGACTGAAGCTATGAGGAACACCACAACCCCCGTCAACGTCCCCCCATCAATGTCCCCCGCCAGAAGAGGGCAGAGTGTGCGCGTCAACATGCACGTGCGCTGCCTCCCGCCTGCGCCGGTGCCAGTTCAGCGGGGCGCCGGGCACGGACAGGGCACGGGGCCAACGGTGCAACATCACTTCATGTCTAGAAAGCTTTGGGCAAAATGCTTGTAGTGGAAAGCACTACTTTACGTATAAGGAGTTTACTTCGTATAGATTATAGGCACGTTTTATGTGCATTACCTAAACTAAGGTAAAAACAATCCACCTCCAAACAGTCAGCACTTGTGCCACTTTTAGGAAGCTATTTTTAATCTAATGGACATTTAAAAAATGGTTTTAAGCTGTTTATTTCACCTGCCAGCTGGTGATCAAGTGCTGACTAGGATGTCAGTATGACTAAAATTATACTGTGTCCTCCAGGGTCCAGACAGTTACAGCTGTTTACATGTCAACTTAAAAAAAAAAAACAAAAAACCCACAAAGATTACTAGACTAATTCATTGCTGAGTAATCCCCTGAAGCCACAGCGTATCTCGAGGAGATTTTCCTCAGGACTCTGGGAACACGGCTATCTGGAGCCAGCGCGATTACTGTGCCTCTCCACGGGAGGACCGTAGAGTGCCCCTCATTTGGTAGCTCAGAACCCCACTTCCAATTGGGCATCAATTTCAAAGGCCAAACGTATACTCTCAACCTCCCACCTTGCCATTTCCTGTTGGGTCCATAACGGACGGACACGGACGCGCCGAAGCACACAGGAGAGGGCCACTATTTTCCTATAGGCGGGGACCACAGTCCAACTCATCCAAATTCTGTGTGATTTGGAGTCAAAACTGAGGGGAAATGTTGCACCAGATTGCATTTTTAATTAAAAATAAATCCACGGTATTTGAATCAGTAAGTCTTCCTTTCCGGGAAATTGATTTGTGTGTAAGAAGAGATGTTCATCTCGAACGTGAACATGCACCCTAACAACTGGCACAAGTAGCTGTACCAACTCCTCAGAACAGAATTCTTTCTTGAGCAGATTCACTGCTTCCCAGAGCAGCATCTAGGCAATCGCTTACCTAAGAGGGCTTTTTAGATTATAATATTCTTAACACCAAGCTCTTCATGAAATTGGAAAAAACAAGAAACCTAGTAAGAGAAAAGCTAAAGCTATAAATAAAAAGAGAATTCACAAAAGAAATGTGAATGAATAAAGAGCATGTGAAAGGTACAGATTCACTAAAATAAAAAATTCAGAGTTTAAGATAAAATCCCATTTTTCTGTGTGTATTAGTCCAAAAATTAAATATACTTCTAGAAAAATCTTAAGGTTTTCTTCCTAAGGAAATGAAACAGCGGGATTCAGACTTTGTTTTGGATGAAGTCTTAAATGACTTCGTTCAGGAAAGTAGGACACACACGTCTGCAGGTGTGAAGAGGCTACGTCCATCATACGGACCAGGAGGGGACAGATGACAAATGGAGTTTTTCTAACTGAAAAATAACCTGGCAATGATAAGTATTTTTTAAAAATCCCATACTCAGGCACTGGTTGCAAATGAAAAGGACAGAGAATGGGCGTGTTCTCAATCTGCGAAGACAATTTCCCTGAGTTTCGGCCCGGCTCTCCAGAGTCGCAGGATCCACGGCAGGTAGTCTGGCCTCTGCAGGGAAGCTTCTTAGGCTGCACTCTGAGTGGAGAGAGCTTTCCTGCTTTCTGCAGGTCACCACCTCCAGGATTCGGAGCATTCTGTATTGCACTAGCATGCCAAAAAAGGAAACAGAATAAAGCCATTTAAAAATGACAGAAATTTAGCTTTTCAAAAAGCACACACTTGGCAATGTTATCTGGAAGTAGCTAAATGTTGCTCACATGTTAATACAGCATTTAACTCAGGTTTCAAAAGCAAAACTCAGATTACAAAAGAACAAATAGATAATTTAAACTTATGGAGATGAAAACACAATTCTACGTGCCCAAGGAAATCATTTTCATATACTTCTATGACAATTTAAATAACTTATCAAACACCTAAATGTTTTTTTTTCCCCAGGTAGTAACTTAAAAGCCGCACAGAGCCACAGTGCTGATCTAGAGGGTGAAAGCACCCATGTGCTGGCACAACTGTGTCTAGATCCATGCGAAAGAGCACAAAAGAATTTAGGTCTTATCTAGTTTAACCCTGGTCACAGGGACCTTTTAAACAGAAGAAATGTATTTCAGCATAAGGAAAAATATAATTTTTTTAAAGTAAGCATTATGATTTTTTTTTTAAAGACCGTATCTATTTATCCATGAGCGACAGAGAGAGAAGCAGAGACACAGGCAGAGGGAAAAGCAGGCTCCGTGCGGGGAGCCCGACACGGGACTCGATCCCGGAACCCCGGGGTCACACCCTGGGCTACAGGCAGACGCTCAAACGCGGAGTCTCCCAGGCGCCCGAGAAAGCACTATGATTTTAATCCCCAATTAAAAACATTCATCGCTCCCATCTTTAGATTCTCTCTCGAAGGCAAGTAGGTTAAAAAATAAAAGATACTGAAGATGAATTTGCTCCACGGAACAGGTTCTAGGCTCATACATTTCTATCCAAAATGGCAGCAGAGATTAACAAACACGAATACCATTTTAAATTCAGACTCTGTTAAAAAAAAGTCATCAATACATGAATTCCACCAGGTCTTTTTATAGATCAGTGGATCCGAAATGTGGCAGCCTTCACCCAGGCAGGAACTGTCTCTACTCCCTTTGCCCCACCCAGTTGCTGCTGGCTCCTCGCATGGCTGCCTTCACAAATATCTCTATCCTATTAATGTACCATTTACTGAAGTCAATCTGTAAAGAATGGTCAACTGTGAGATCTGTCGGACGGGCAGGGTGGACTCTCCTAGGGTCACCTCCAAGAATCTTCACTGCCTCCCTCATAGCAGCAAAATCCACCATTGCTGGTATTCCACTAAAAAATAAAAAATGAAATTATGGTTTGAATTGTTCTTCCTTACATTCAAGTAATTAATATACTTATTCACTCTCATATCTAAAAATATCCCTTTCTAGTTTGCACTCATGTTAGATTATGCACCTGTTTTCCAGAGTTCGATGTCTCCTGGTTTAATGAGAATTAGCCTTGTTACCTGAGAACCTGGGTGCTCAGTGACAGATGTGCCACAAACACCACAACAGACGACTTTTAGAGGCATGAGAAAACTTCAAGAACTATCTACAGAATTCTCTCCCTGTCTTAAATTTTATGATACCCGCTCCCTCCCAGTGCGTTCAATGACCCCAAGCTCTCGACTAGATGAACATGCCTCCAGACACCATGGGACAGGCTGGTAAGAGACAGGAGTTTGCAGGGAAGACGTAGTCGCGACCACAGAACAGCATCCTACGTACTGTAGCAGCAGCATGCACAGGGCATAAGCAACAGTGGCATACAAACCAGATTTTGGTGGGTGGGAGAGGGGGATGCTCTATTTATCTAGCTAACTCTCCTACAGCCCCTTCAAAACTCAGTTAAAGGTTAACTCTCCCCACAGTCCATTCATGGACACTCAGATCAGGCTACGTGGTTCAGGCGATGGTTTGGATTTTATTCTAAGTGTGATGGATGCCCCCTGGCGTACAGGGGAACGGCAAGGCCCTGGCTGACAGTCTGAATTAAGTCACGTGATCTGCTGTGAAAAGACAACTACAGATGGTCAGCGTGCAAGCAGGGGAACCAGCTAGAGACTCTAACAGCGGCAGTCGAGCGGGGAGAGCACAGGACCAGCACCGGGGTGGCAGTGCAGATGGTAAGAGGTGCCTGGGCTCAGGACACGTGTCAAGGTCAAGTCCTCAGAGCTTGCCAACAGACTGGATGAGGTGGGAAGGAAAGAAGGGAGTCACGAGTCACGACTAATCCTCACGTTCCTGCCCTACGCTGGAGGCTACGGGGCATGTCCGGTGACGGCACAGACAAGGACGGGGACAGCAGTGGGGCGGTTAGGCTTCGCACGAGCTACGTCTGAGAGGCCCGCTCGTGGAGACGGCAAGCAGGCCGACTCCAACAACAGCAGGTTTTCAGTAGAGAGGGTAAGAAACGAGTGCCTAATTTTTAATGAACTGCTTTAAGTTTAGAAAGGACAATTCTTTACACTTATAAACTCATCTTCAGAATTAAAAAGAGCCAAGTATCAGGCAGTCTGAATTTTCAGAAGGAAATACTTTATTACTCACGTAAAATCTTGAAGTAGGACACGGGCAGGGAAAAAGGGCACTTCAACACTGCTTTGTTTGGTCTTCCAGTCTAAAATGTTCATGACGTCCTCCTTTTTCATCAAGAAGCCATCACAGTTCCGCACAGCAGCTTCCAACAGGACCCGTATTGAGTAAGGCAGAGCACCTGAGCCAGAGGGTATCACGGTTAGTGACATACGCATCTCAGGGACACACTGAAGATCCGCAACAGCAAGAAGTTAGACACTGATGCAGTTTTCTCAGTAGAAAAAAAACGTTCACCCTCTGTGAACACGGAGGAAAACCCAGCTTACGGTTAAACGGGCCTGCTATCGCTTTGGCTTTCCCATACTGTAAGCCGAGGCTCCGAGAAAGCAGAGTAAACCTTCGTTAAAGAGCTGCCTGGCACCGAACATTCAGGGAAGACACAGGAAAATCAGAATTAAACAGAGTAACAAAAACATCCCTAGATTGTGCAGTAATTTTAAAGACTTTCAAGATTTCCATCAAGAGCAGTTGGTTTAGGGTGCTTATGAGCCAAATTCGTTTCATGCACATGGCTCCTGAGCCTCGAGTCCCCAGGTAAGCACACTACAGAGGGAACTTCAGCACCTCGAGGTCTCAGGCACACGCCAGTCCCACAGCAGGTGTTCCCACGTGAAAGTGTGTCCTCAGAGCTTAAAGGGAAGATGAGCGTGTAGGGCTGGCTGAGCAGGCCAGCAGCCCACCCCGCAGAGTACCACGCAGCTGTCCACGGGGACGATGATGCCTACGGTAAGGAGTGACCTCCAGAACGTGAGATTCCAAGAAAAAGCAGTGCAAGACCATGTTTACAGCACCCTGCCATTTCAGTAAGAAAAGCCATTAAAAAAGGTGTAAAGATTCATATTACCATATGTCAAATATAAAAATTTAAAGTCATACATTAAATATATTTAAATACATTAAGTATCTTAAAAATATAAAACTAAATTACATAAAAAACAGCATGTACTTTTTTCCCCCAGAAAGAACAAAAGGACAAACAGGAAAGTTAGCATCTATTCCCACAGTATTTCGGCAGTATATCTCCCTAGTGGGTCACGTAATAGAGACCAAAAAATCCACAAAGAAAGCCAACTGCGTTCAGGTATTAGTACCGACAGGCAACCTGAGGTTGTCGTGTATGTAACGAGAGGAAAACTAAAAGCAGTTTCGTTACACGGCTGGAAAACAAGAGAAGAGTAATGATAAAGAAATATAAAATCAGAGTGGCTAACTTAAAAAAAAATTCCAATTTGAATCATAGGTACAAACTCATAATTTTTCTCTTTCCAAAAAATATGTTTCCAGCTGTGTTCCGTGAAAATGCCCCAAACATGACAGTGCACCATCCTCCCGGGAGGAAGGAACCACCAGCAGGACATGGGCCGCGATGCCCTCTGGGGTCAGAAAGCAGAGGGAATGCTGATGGGGCAGTGAGAGCGTCGAAATGAAAAATGACAGAAACTCACTGAAATGTATCTAACACAAAGACGGCCCTTAGTTCCCAATGACTCTTTGAAAAGACCTTCATTGACGGCCAACGCGAGCTCTTGGAGCAGCTCAGGACCCTGAAAACTCACAAAGGGGGAAAAAAAATCAATCAAATAATCTGGTCCTAATTTCAAGGAACAAATGGTGCAGAGCAAGCTCCTGCTCACAGAACTGAAGCCGATGCGAAAAGAAGCGGAACGAGGTCATTGGAAACATGTCCCACGTGCAGGCACCTGACGAGAGGATGCGGACATCACTGGACTATCCGGTGGGAGCAAACGCGGACTCAGAACAGGCGCGGCCTCACGGAAGCCGGGCAGGAGAGACACCGTGTGCCTCCCGTGGAGATGGCAGGCCAGCCCCCGCCAGAGCAGCCCCGGCCGCAGGGTCCTCGCAAACACAGCATGTCCACGCAGCAGCCCCCACGGGCACGGGAGGACGCCACGGAGCCACCAGCCAAACCTGCACAGCGCGACACGCACGGCTTCCTCAACGTCAAGACGGCAGAAGAGGGAAGAGGACGAAGGTCACAGACGGACGGGGACTCGGGAGATGGGATGAGCCAATGCTGCGTGGCCCTCTTGGGACGCTGGGTTCTAGATCATTACGGAATCACCGTTAATTTTCTCAGGTAAACAAAGGCAGTGAGACTGTTACTTTTTAAGGGCCCTTCACACATCAGAGACGCATGCTCAAGTGTATTTATAGGTCATGGAAACCGTGAAATATTTTAAACAAAAGGTCGGCAAATGTTGATAACCGGCTGACAAATGCACAGTGGGATATGATTGTGTCCCTAATCTTATGATTGAAATTTTAACTCACACCAGTTAAAGATGAGGGAGTGTTAAGTGAAGAGACACAGCACTGCACACCCAGAATCACCGGCTGGAGCCCGGACCTGCGCTGGCGCCAGGTCTGACCCCACGAGGGCTACGGGAGGGTCACGGGCGCACGGGAGCGCCCGACCCGTAAACCCTCCAGCCATGACAGCAGGTGCCTCCCGAGTACCAGCTTTCATCCTACCTCCATCAAAACACAAGGAAGTCCACCAAACCTCGAGGAACTGCAGGGGAGACATTTTTTTTTTAAGATTTTATTTATTTATTCATAGACACAGAGAGAGAGGCAGAGACACAGGCAAGGAAGAGAAGCAGGCTCCATGCAGGGAGCCCGATGCGGGACTCAACCCTGGGTCTCCAGGATCACACCCCAGGCTGCAGGCGGCGCCAAACCGCTGTGCCACCAGGGCTGCCCAGGAGACATTTTTTTTATAAACACTTGGAAATACTGAGGGAAACGTGATCACAGAAGCAAGTATGCAGACCAGTTTTCAATATGGTTAATTGTTCTGGAAAACCGGCGTCAGGAATATTTTTTGTTTAAAGATCTTCACAGAGGTGCCCCAGGGGGCTCTGGGGTTGAGCATCTGCCTCCGGCCCAGGGCGTGACCCCGAGGACCCGGATGAGTCACACGTCGGGCTCCCTGAATGGAGCCTGCTTCTTCCTCTGCCTGTGCCTGTGCCTCTCTCTCTCTCTGTGTGTGTCTCTCATGAATAAATAGAATCATTAAAAAAAAAAAATAAAGAGATTTCAGGTGAAATCTGTTTCCAGCCTAGAGACCTCCATGCACAGGCCACCGTCCACTGCACAAGGCCGCAAACCCCGTACTTCCCGGAAGCTACGGGAGGAGGCGCCCGACGACCCCGGGTCAAGTGGAGAACAGGAAAGCACACGGGCCAGGATGCCGTCCGTCTCCGCGGGGCGCACGGGGACGTCCGGGGGGACGCTGCCAAGAGAAGGGCGAGGCCGTAACTAACAGACTACCTGATTCTACCAGGAGCTCAGTTTTTCTGGAGAGTTTGGGGAGGAATTACTGATAAAGATACCGAAACTTAGCAAACAAAAAGAAACAAGGATTACTCCCAGGAAAAAAAACAAAGCTGTATGAGGAACAAGATGCAGCCGTTTACCCCACGGCCATAATAACATCAACACAGGATACTGACGACCCAAACCCACAGCCGCGAACGGGAGACAGAGCAGGGAGGGGCCACCTGCTGGCTCTGCACAGTGGAGGGGCCGCGACGCCGAACATGGAAAACTACTAACGGGGGTGCCAGTGACGCTCCTCAGTAACCTGCAGAGCTGCGTGAACGTGGGGAATTACCCGCAGGGAGGTGCGGAGGCGCACCTGCCGCTCCTCAGGCCTCCCGGCAGCTCCTCCCCGCCCCGCATCCGCCCACAGCCCAGGGGTGGCGGGGCGACAGGGCCTCCTCCGAGCCCAGGTGCAAGGCCCAGCATCGGCCTTCCCCTCCTGGACTGCTCCCTCTGGGCCGAGCCAACAGGGCGGTGCGTTGGGGGCCCGGGCGCCAGCCGTGGGTGGGCAGGGTGGCCTGACGCACATGCTCCAGCCCCAGCCACGCCTTCAGGTTGCCGCGCGTCCGGCCAGCACCTGGCCACCCTCCTGGGAACCCCAGCCAGGACGGCTGCAGCCACTCTCCACATCCAGACCCAAGGAAGCTGGGAGATGTACACGTTTACTGTTGCCTTAGGGCACAAAGCTTTTCCTCAGTTACGCAGTAATGACTCACACGATATTCTTTTTCAACTATCTTTTTTTTTTTTTTTTATGATAGTCACACACACAGAGAGAGAGGGGCAGAGACACAGGCAGAGGGAGAAGCAGGCTCCATGCACCGGGAGCCCAATGTGGGATTCGATCCTGGGTCTCCAGGATCGCGCCCTGGGCCAAAGGCAGGCGCCAAACCGCTGCGCCACCCAGGGATCCCTCAACTATCTTTTTTTTTTAAAAAGATTTTATTTCTTTATGAGAGAGCGAGCACACACACAAGCAGAGGGAGGAGCAGAGGGCAAGGGTAGGCAGAAGTAGGCTCCTTACTGGGCAGGGAGCCCGATGCGGGACTCGATCCCAGGACCCCGGGGTCACGCCCCAAGCCCAAGGCAGACGCTGAACTGCTGAGCCCCCAGACGCCCCATCTGCCTCAACTACTCTAACAGCGACACCTGCAGGTACTGGCTCAGGCCCGGCCAGGAGAGGCTGAGGCGCTCACCTACATAGGGCACCTGACCCCTCACAGTGACCCAGAGGCAGGTATCCCCGAGCCGTAACCAGAGGGTGCAGGGAGCAACAGGCGTCCCACACGGATGCGCACTCACGGGGCGCCACTCCCTCACTGGCCCTCCGCTCTTCCATCCCTGGCCCGTCTCAGTCTGAGCCCCACACCACGTTCCTAACAGCTCCCTGCTGGGAGCCTGACGCTAGCAAGGTGTTGCCCCCCAGGAGTCTGCCTCCTGCCCCACCGCCCTTTCCTCTCCGCTGCACGGAACCCCCGGCTGCTGGCATCTCTACAGCTCCACCGCCTCCGGCGAGTTCCGTTCCCAGGAAGCACACAGGGGGTCCCTCAGCATGTCTGGTGCTCGCCCAGGCATACTTCTCAGTGCGTCCGCGCCGCCTGTGCATCGGACCCAAGCCCTGCTCCCGCTGAACAGAACCCACTGTGTGGACCTGCGCACCCAGTGAAGGGTACGGACACGGTCACCAGCTATCGTGATAATGCTGCTCGGCTCTCATGCGCAGACCTCCGTGGGGATCGGTGTTACTTCTCTTGGGCGGATTCCTAAGGGTGGAATTCCTGGGGCACACGGTGAACGTACGTTTAGCATTTAAGAAACTGTCCGACAGTCTTCTAAAGTGGCTGCATCATTTTAGGTTCCCACCAGCAACGTAGGGGGTTCTCTGTGCATTTTTCATGTAATACCCGTTCTAGTGGGTGTGAAATAGCCCACTCTGGTTTAACGCCACTGTCGCGGAGGAGGGACAGCCCTGCAGCAACCAGAGGGCCGGGCGCCAGCTGAGCACGTGACTGCAAGGTCCTCTGTGCTCCTGGTGTCCCCCCCACGAGGCCGGGCCGCTCCCACCTCCAGCACCTCCCGCCTGAGACCAGCTGACCCTGGGGCTCCTCGTCTGTGTGGGAGATAGTGGGGGGCAGCCCAGGAGGTGCTCTCCCCTCTGGGGGTTCCTGTGGGCACACGGCAGGCCCCCGAGTCACCCATCCCCCTCTCCCGCGTCAGCCACGCAGGCCCCCGGACTCGCCCACCCCGTGGCCGTGAGCCCCTGGCCCACGCACAGCAGCCATGTGCTCTCCTTCGAACCTCCACAAGGTTTGCCCAAGGCCCACTTTTCTAAGCCTCGTTCTCCGTTCCTCCCACACCAATGTGATCTCCAGCCTAACCCTCGCCAACGTCCGGCAGGGCCGACCAGGGCGCCCGTCGGGACCTTCCCGCCCGCCCCGCAGCAGAGCCTGCACAGGCTGCAGGAAGGCTGCATTCCCGTCTCCTGCCTCGCAGCTCAGCACACCTCGCACAGACAGCAGCTGCCCTTGCCCTGGGATGTTTTTTAAATGGTGTTAACACAGCAAGTAGCCTTGGAAGATCAGGGCAGCGGCTCCCGGGGCAGAAGGCAGGCGTGCCCCTGTCCTGTCTGGGCTCCTTCCTGTGGCACACCCGCCGCTGCAATCTGCCCCTCTTCGAGATCACCCGCTGAGACAGGAGCCTGGGAAGCCGAGAGAAATGCTGGCACCTGTGCCGTGGGTACTGACCCGCCCACGGCCTCTGCCTGCACCTGAGACCACGTCGGGTAACTCGTCCACTGGCAGGAGAGTAAGAGCCTCGATCCTCTACGGACCTTAACACGCCTGGCAGCCCTGCCTCGGTTTCCTGGCCAGTCTCTACATCTGGGCCTATTCTTTATTTTTTACTACTTTTTTAAGAAGCTCTATGCCCAGCGTGGGGCCTGAGCTCACAACCCTGAGATCCAGGATCACAGGTCGGCCCACGGAGCCCCCCAGGCCTCTGCCCCGCCCCCGTGCTCACCCCGATCTTCAGACGTCGGCGTTGCTCAGCGTTCACATCTAACTCCCCTCTCGCCCCGTTCTCTCTTCCCTCAAGAGCTTTCATCACTCCTATGACTTCACCAGACTCTGCACCCAGTCTCAGAATGTGCCTCTGCAGCCAGAGGCCTGGTCACCTCGTGAACACCTCTCCCTGAACGCTGCGATGTTCCCAATCCTGCAGCACCTGGACCAAACCCTGCGCCACCACCCGCCCACCCACACCACCACGTCCTCGTGTCCCCTTGCGCAGCAGCAACAGCAGCAGCACCCACCCGGAACACACGCCCGAACTAGCCATCATCCTGGACGCCTCTCACACATCCTTCGAACCTATCTCCTCCTATCACCACCCCCAGATCCAGCCCAAGGCACCACCACATCACGTGTCACCCAGACCCCCTAGCTTGCCTTCCACCTCCACGCTCACCCTGCGCCAGTGGTCCCTGGACTCCTGAAGGCCCCTAAGATTCTCTCAGGAATCTGCAAGGTCAGCTCAGACACGACTTGCTCTGTCACCGCTTAGACACAGGCGCCGATGGTGTGAAAACAATGGTGCGCAAACCACTGGTGTCACAGCAGAGCTCAAGGCGGAGGTAGCACACGGTGCTCATGCTCATCCCACTGTTCGTTCTCACACAAAATACCAGCTTCACTGACGAATGTCCTTGAGGAAGCAGAAAAGTGTTACTTTTATTAAATCTCAACTGCTGAGATGACAAGACTGACAGTGTGTAGACAGCACTTCTGCTCAACACCAAAGCGTGACTGCTCGGGGAAACACTCGCGTCATCGCTTGAACTGCAAGCTAAACCAGACGCTTCTTGCAAAGAACACCATTTTCACCAGAAAGACCTGACAGACGACGGTTATTCAAACGTAGGTACCTGGCAGATGTTTTCTTAAGAATGAAGGAAGCCCGTCCATTCATGACCGAGGTCCCCCCACTGTCTAGACACTCCGCACATCACACGAAGACAGAAAGGTTCCCGAAGTTACACACATCTTCCAGCGTGGACACACTTTATGATGCGCCGTGTAAGAGGTACCCACATGTGCACGCCAGCCCGCCCGCTCCGCAGCCGGAGCGTCTACGAGGCCAGCCGCACTCTCCCAAGGGTGTCTGCCCGTGCCGCTACGTGGACCAAGTCACTCCAGTCCTGCCAGCTTTTGGGCCTCCTCCGCAAGCCCCCGCGTGGCCCAAGCACCTGCCACCTCCGTCTCAATGCCCGTTCTCTGTGTGCATCCCTGTGCCGCAGCCACCAGCCACCTAAGTCCCCTGCCTGCGCCCCAGGCGGTGCCTGCCACCTGCCCAGCACCCCAGGCCAGCTCCAGCACCGCCACACCAGTGATCCTGCTGCTACCTGGGGGCTGAGCCACACCTAGTCCAAGGGGATCTGCACCCCGTTCACGTGGGCCCCTCCCTGGGTGCTCTCGAGCAGCCCTACGGGACCCTAAGGTCTCCTGTATCTTACAACTACTCTGCCATCACAGATCTAGAGGATTTATGTTACATCCTCCGTCCTACCTGAGTGGACCCAGACTGCTGGGACTGACCAAAGACTGTGCTTAAGGACTCTGCACTTAGTCTTCGTTACTAAACCGTGTGCTTTCTCTCTCCAGCACAAAGATGCTCTCCCAGTCGTCTTACACTCACCAGAGACAGGTGAGTATCCAACAGATGTCATCCGAATGAATTAAACAGTGTTGACACATCTGTGCACAAAGTAGAAAAGCAGACTAGGTTGATTCTTCCTCTTCTAACCAGAAATTTCTAGAATTCCATGAACCCAGAAAGCTAATGCTCTAAGGATAGGTTATCAAAAAGACATGTGGGAACCAGGACAAACTGGTAACTGAAACTGGGAAAGTATGATAATTCGTGTTATCACGCTTCTGAAATGAGCTGATAACAACTGATACCCTTTTGATCAATTACTTAGTGGAAGATCCAACAGGTGGCTCAGGCTCTGAAAGAGGATGCTGAGGGCTACTCTGAGGCCGGCGGGCAGGTGAGGGAAGGCACAGCCTGGCCTCCGGGACTGCAGAGCCTCCCGCTCAAGGCTGAACGGCTGCTGCCACCTCCTAGCGTGGGGGCCAGACTGCTGGCCTGCAGACGCACTGTGCGTGTTCCAGAGCCCAACACCTTACATTTAAATTTCCAACACGGAAAAAACAGAATTTTTTCACATGCGAATCCAAAGTTCTGGCTTCTTAAAAATAAAACGTAAATCAGAAAACGTTACGATAGCAACCTCACCTTTCTGCTGGCAACGAGCAGCACCTGCTCTTCTCTCAGCCCCCCGCCCCCCGGGCCATCCCACTTGCTGAGGTGGCCTCTGTGGTCCTTGTACGCATGAGCACACAACAGTTTTACAAGTACAGGCTTCAAAATCAAGGTTGTGAGTTCAAAATGGTCCTCCACCACCAATACAGTAACGGTATCAGGAGCGGGACCTTGGTCAAGTGGTGACAACATGGCTTACAGGACAGAACGGCAACGGCAAACAATCCCTGCTGGTGCTTCCGTCACTACTGTGATTGAGCTGGGAAACAGAACAGTATGAAACCGGGAAATCAGAAGATACGAGACCACATCTCCTCCCTTACAAGATAACATGACCTCAGGCAAATCACCTAGACTTTTAGCCTCATTTCTCTCACGTGTATAAAGTGGAGACAGAACTATGTTTCCTGCCCACCACAAAGCAATGTAGTGAAGACGTGCAGACCACACAAGAGGGTTCTGCTAATGTCTCACAAGCGACAACTCCAGGTTTAAACAGCAGGTGCAGAAATCACCCACAGGCAATTCCAGTACAACTGGCTAACAAGCAGGCCTTAGAGAAACTAAACAGGATGGACAATAACACAGGCAGAAGGGGGAGAGTCAAAAACACTCCAGGCTTGCCTAAAGCCCCGAAGAAGGGAGTTTGGAGTCTAGACTACGACCGAGCCAGGCAGTGGGTAAGAACCCGCAGAGCAGCTACAGGGCGAGCCTAAAACCCTGGTCAAGGCCGGGGGCTCGAGAGAAGATGAAGAAACTGTTCCAGGTCTCGTAACCCCTCAGATCTGGCAACAGGATTAACTCAGGCCTGTGTCTGATCAGAGTCCATGTTTCATTTCTGTGTCCCAACTAGTAGCAGGCCAGATAGGATAGGTTTCCAGTAAAGAACTGACCTGTTTTAAAAAAAATAGATACTGCCACGAACAGAGTCTGAGAGGGCAGAAAAAGAAAAGATTCCTGCTTCTTTTTAGTTTTTCCCCCACTCACTGACAAAGGTGGAGAAAATAAGAAAAGTAGCACCTATTATCGACGAAGTGAAGCACCTAGTGTGCCCGTTGTCCCGAGCACGTCACCTGGCACTAGCCGCTAACACAACAGATGCACCTGTGGCACCTGCTCACACTGCCTCCTGGGAACCGACAGGCCTGCGTCCTGCTACCTCCCTGGCTATGGCACCGAGGCAGGAGCCAATCCTCGGCAGTCTCGTGAGAAAAAACACACAGAACAATTAGATTTCTCTCCCAAGAATCTGCAACGAGGACACAGACTGAGCGAACCGGAAGGGTGTTCAGAGCCGCCACGTGGGGGCAGAGGCTGGGCTGCAGTGAGCAGGGGGCGCAGAAATCTGAAGCCCTGAGAGAACACACACGAGCTTCCTCCAGTGCGGCCCATGCCCATCTTCCTGAGGTAGGGCCACGCTTCCCCAGCCCGGGAGCTCGGTACTTTGACAATCTTTCTTCACCTGTGGTGGGGGGTGTCTATCTCGGCACCCAAAGGGCCAAAATCTAGAAGAGAAAACGTCAACAAAAGCAGAGTTAACATCAACAGAGCCGGGGACAACATGTGGAGGGTGGGTGGGTCTGTGGTCGTCACTGGAATAGCGGAGTCGTGTTAGGTCAAAGGGATCCTTGGAGGTACACACTGGGTGTCCATTCCGCAAGCAGGTCATGTCATCGCTAACCCCTCACAGCCCTGCCCAGAGTCCAGTGCAGAGACACGATTAGGAAACACGGACTTGTGTCCCTTCCAGCAAAGTAACTGCCCCAGTAACAGACATGTGACAGTCCAGCCAAACTAGGTTAAAGCGACAGGCGATAAGGTCAGCTACGGGTACAACCGGTCTTAACTAGCCGGTAGGACAATGGCAACATCGTGGCCAGCAGTGGCTACACTGGGCATTGCACAAGAGGAGTACGTGGGCCGCAGAGACAGGCGACGGAGGGTGGCTACTCAAACAGAAAAGGGGATAAAGAAACCGCGCAGCCTTCACGTGACAAAGAAAACAGCCTCTGGTTTAGAAATCCTCATCCCCACGAGCACGGACTGTGCTTCCTCCCTGCACCTTCGGAGGTCTGGAAATTGTAACACCTTTCCACGAGTTCCTGCTCCTTATGTCAAGTCTGAAGCCTGAACACGAAGTATACAGTAAGAGTAGGGAAGAAAAACGCCGACGAGGCTTCCGATCCACTAACACTGTAAAATGACAAGCTCACCTCAGAACCGAAACATGACACATACAGAGCAGTTGCGTGTGAACGTCGAAGAGCTAGCAACAGCCTTCGAAGCCCACAGCTGCTCACCAGCCCGTGGCGCGCACAGCCGGCCTGCACAGCCATCCCAGGCTGTCGAAGAGCACAGGTAACCCCTGCGACCTCGACTCCACTCCCGGACTGAGAAACCAAGCCCAATCAGATAGCACGGGACGCTCATCTTCCAGGACGTGGAAAGATGTTCGCGATACAGCAAGTACAAATAAACAAAGGTCACACTACAACGTTCACCGCATTTCTGTTAAAAGTAGCCTGTTTACCTATATTTACACTTACACAACGCGCCTGCTACTGCACCACCTGTAATGCTGTCTTTTTGTGATTCTCAACCACAATCTAATTTCTTATCAATAAAAACTCTCCTAAAAACTTAAACAGACTTTTTCGGAGGGGAGGCTGCAGGTCAGGATTTAGAGAACCATGCCTTGGCTCTACTGCAGGCCAGTGGTTAGAGACCCACGGGGTAAGGGAGGTCACAGACAGGGTGGCAGGCGGAAGGACAGGAGGGCCCACTGCTGGGGAACAGCTACCCTCCCCAAGCCTTCCCGCATCCCGCCCCTCCACACACACCTGCCCCTCCGCTTGGCCTAAGGCCTGCCCTGCACCCAACTCCCCGAGGACGGAGTGTCCTCTATGACTGCTCTGTTCAACATCATCTCAAGTCCTCATTCCTTCAGGAAGCAGCCTCTGACTGTTCTGGAGAACCACAGCAACAGTGCCTCGACATCTCCAAGGCTGTAGTTGGGGCGCCGGAGGGCCACACAGGCAGCTCCATGTTGCTAAAAAGGTGATTTGCCAGAAGTGAAATTACAGAAGACCCAAATGGAATCCACACGCACAACATGTCCAGTTCCACAGGTACCAGGAGTATACACCTGGGGAGCAAAAAGATCCAACAGCAGTCAAAGAGCAGAAACAAAATGATTTGTGTCGTGCCCTATGGGAAGACAGACGGAGGGAGGGAAGATACAGCCGTGAGGAGGAATCCAGGCTGGTTTGTGCCCCCACCACTCCAGCACTTCCGTCCCGCACGTCCCTGTAAAAGCTGGGATGCTATCGCCTCTGCCCGCCAGCTTCCTGGAAGGAGAGGGCAGCAGCGACAGGCCAAGGCAGGGGCTTCCCTCCCTTCCAGCCACCTAGAACACAAGCACTGCCCAGAGGTGCGGCAGCTATTTATTTGCCACCAAAAGAACGAAAGCAAAACAGAAAAAAAGCCTGGGTCCTGGAGGACACTGGTGCGCTACAGTCCCCGTCTGCCAAATCTGGATTCTTGCTTCGTGAGAAAGATAAACCTCCATTTGTTAAAGTCACTGTACGGGCTGCAGGCCTTCCCGAGCTCCTGAGGCCTGCCGTCCCTCCTCCCCTGGCCATCAGCGAGCTCTCCCCGCCGGCTCGCTCCAGGCCCCGGGCCCCGCCGACTGTCCACGCAGGTCCCTGAGCACAGCGAGCACGGCCACTCAACCTGCTCTCCAAAGGGCAACACATGCTTCCTGCTCCAACGATAAACAAGCAAATAACCTTCTACTCCACTTACTTCTGTCTCTCCAAGTCCATTCTTCTTTCAAATTTTATTCCCTCAAATAATTACTAAGAAATTGCTTTAGTAATTATTAATAAGCTTTTCATAGTAACCACTCTATGAATTAAAACAGGGCTTTAATCCCATGGAAATAAAAGTCAAATTTCTGTTTTGAAGGCATTTATATTTACAGAGGTCATCATTGTATTTATCACGGTTATAAAAACCCTGAGTACTCTGAAACTCACTCACCTCCAGATGCCCATAAAAACTTATTTTACAGACAAAATTTAGCTTTTACATCATTAAGCATTCTCTTTCAACGCATCTTATTTTTGATAGTTTCCTACTGATTTTCCACATTTTGCAAATACAGGCCATCTTTAAGTGGGCACATTTCCACAAATTATCACAGGAAGAACTTATGCCCAACTTTTAAAATATCCTCACGTGTATTCTTTTATTTATTAAACTATAAAATACGGGTTAAGAAACTTGCAGGCCTGAATCACTAAATATTAGAAAAAAATAAAAGTAAATAAAAGATCTTTCTTACATTAAGCAATTTAGGTGCTCCCTTCTCAAAACTAATACAAACTTATCATTGGTGAAAGTATAAGATAGATGCGAATGAAAGACATGTGGCACCTACCAAAACTACCAACTTCTCTTAATACAAACCACTGTACTCAACCATAAAAGGTAAACGATTCTGTTCTCATTCTGGAGAACCTTTTATTTTTTTTTAGGCAACCTAATTCTAAGACAAGTTTCTTCTCCAAAATATTAAAATCTTCTCATGATGTAAAAAAAAAAAAAAAACCCTGCTGCTGGCAGTCTAGGATATTTAAATACATCAAAATCTACAGATTGACTAACGTCAAGACTTCCATCCAATACTCTAGGGCTGCGCCGAGCTCACTCTTCTGAGATGTCAGTGAAAGGTCTGGCCCTGATCAGGCACCTGCGAGGGTCCGCCAAGAGCGCTGGCGCGTAGGCCAAGGCAAAGCACGGCCTGTACTGGAGCACAAGTCGCAGCAGTGGGGCCTGGCCACGGCCGCTCTCCAGGTAGGACAGGTGAAGGACTGTGGACACTGTTCACTTGAGAAAGTAAAGTGTGCACGTTACACGCGGAGATTATCATCAGTCAGACTTTTTTGTTGTTTTTAAATTGCATTAGTTTCCCTGCAGGAGAAAAAAAAATTCCTAAATGTACTTACGTTTTTAAATGAGAAGTAAAGGTATAAGCTTACACCCTCCTCGAAACAATATGCCCCAAGAGGAGTCTTTAAAATGTTAGAGGTATGTGTAGGTTTACCTGCTACAACATGGTGGGAGTACATTTAAAATTCCTTCAGCTCAACTTAACAAATGCATTTTTATTATTACAAGCTAAACACCCTCCCCCCCAAATTCCAGCGACATTACCATACTTGGTGCCTCCAAGTCTAGGTACATTGAAGAACTTCTTACGTGAACTGTCATTCAATGTTTCAATAAGGTACTCAAAGGGGCGTCCTGGAAAAAAAAATTTAGTTTTATTAAAATACAGCTACGGAATACCTTAATCTGAAATGAAAATACTAGAAACTCCCTTTGTCCAACAGAATTTTCTGCAGCAGCACAAATGTTCTGTTTGTACTGTCCAGTGAGCAGCCACTCGTGGCTACAGCCACAGAGGAACTGAATCTTAAAATTCAATTTTTATTAAAGTCAAACGATCCCGCATGGCCAGGGTCTGCGGTATTGGTCAAATAGAAACAGGTAAAGTAATTAACTCCTGAAAGGTGGTAACACAGAACATGGGGAAGGGAGGAACAAGAATGATTCGAATTTGCACAGGCGTCTGGGGAAGACACACAACGATCTGAGGACGCAGCAATCACGTTGGGGGGCTGCCTTTTAAAAAAAAAATGGGACAGATTCCCACGGAGCATTCACGACAGAGTGCAGACCCCAGCCAAACACCACATAGCACCCAAGACGTGCTAGGTGGTGAGGCTGAACATAGAAACAAATGATGGAACATCTGGTAAATTAGCAGATTCCTTGTGATGGAACATGAACTGGGGGCCCAGGTCAGGGACCTGGGGTCTCATCACTGGGGCGCCCCCCAGCTCCAAGCGGCCAGGCAGCGGGCCCTTGGGTATTTTGTGCAGGGGGCAGGACCCTGGGCACCGAGGACAAGGCAGGGGCGCAGCCCCCTGGAGGGAGTGCCTGAGCTTCTCTCTGGCTGTTGTGCAGGGTGGTGGGGGATAGTTGGGAGGGGGGTGGGGGAGGATAGGGAGGAGGGAAGAGGGTAGGGGGGAGGAGGGAAAGGGTGGGGGAGGGTAGGGAGGAGGGAAGAGGGTAGGGGAGAGGAGGGAAGGGGTGGGGGAGGGTAGGGAGGAGGGAAGGGGTGGGGGAGGGAGGAGGGAAGAGACTGGGTAAGGGAGAGTAGAGAGAAGAGAAGGGGTGAGGGAGGGGAGGGAAGAGGGTACTGGGAGGGTAGAAGGGGAGGGAGGGGAGGGGGAGGGGAGGGAGGGAGTAGGGAGAATAGGGAGGAGTGGGGGAAGGAGCATGGGGAGGAGGAGGGCGGGGGAGGGGTGGGAGGCGTAGGAGGAGGGGGGAGGGGAGGCAGGGGGAGGGGAGGGGGAGGGAGGGGAGGGAGGGAGGGAGGAGGAGGGAGGGGGGAGGGGAGCCGGGGACCCAGGGCAGGAGGCTTGGGGAGCGCCGGCGCCGCAGCGTCCGCCCCCGCCCCCCCCCCCCCCCGCCTCGAGCGCCGCCGCCCTCCCCGCCGCGCCCCTGCCCCCCGCCCCGCCCCGCCCCCGCCGCGGCCAGGACGCCGCCGCCCCCCGCCCCAGGGCCGCCCGTCGACGGGGGCCGCGCAGGCCGGGCGCGAGCGGCGGGCCCGGGGGGCGCGGGGGCGCGGGGGGCGCGGGCACGCACCTGCACCTGCACCTGGGGCGTCCATGGCCGGCGACCATAGTACCCCGGGGGGCGGCGGGGAGGGCGGCCGCGGGCGGGAGGCGGGCGCGGGCCGGCGGGGAGCGGCGGGGGCAGAGTCTCGCGCAAACACCGCGAGAGCCGCAGCGCCGGCGCCCGTGCTCGCGGGACTTGGCGCCCGGCTATCGCGAGATCTCCGGACGCGAAACAAAGGGAGGCGCAGGGCGGCGCTCCCGGGGGGCGGGGCGGGGACGGCCGTGACCGAGTCCCCCGGCGGCTGCTTCTCTTCCTGCCCCGTCGTCGGGCTGCGGCAGAGCCCCGGTCCGCGCCCCCGCGGCCCCCGCGCTGGCCCGTCGCGCAGGTTCCTTTGGCTGCAGTTAGTTCCCTGCGGATGCTTCCTGGTCCACCTGCACCCCCGCAGCTCCCCCCAGGGTCCACCTGCAGCCCAGCAGCTCCCCCGCAGGGTCCACCTGCACCCCCCGCAGCTCCCCACCCAGGGTCCACCTGCACCCCCACCCGCTCCCCGCCAGGATCCACCTGCACCCCCCGCAGCTCCCCACCCAGGGTCCACCTGCACCCCCCGCAGCTCCCCGCCAGGGTCCACCTGCACCCCCACCCGCTCCCCGCCAGGGTCCACCTGCAACCCCGCTGCTCCCCCCAGGGTCCACCTGCACCCCCCGCAGCTCCCCACCCAGGGTCCACCTGCAGCCCAGCAGCTCCCCCGCAGGGTCCACCTGCACCCCAGAGCTCCCCACCAGGATCCACCTGCACCCCCCGCAGCTCCCCACCCAGGGTCCACCTGCACCCCCCGCAGCTCCCCGCCGGGGTCCACCTGCACCCCCACCCGCTCCCCGCCAGGGTCCACCTGCACCCCCCGCAGCTCCACCCCAGGGTCCACCTGCACCGCAGAACTCATTTCCCTACCCTATATCCCAGGTAATGTGCTTGTTACTTGACTGTACTTGCTCATTTCCCATACGTCCCATGTTTCAGTGCGGTTCTTTTTTTTTTTTTTAATTTTTTTAGTTTATTTATGACAGTCACAGAGAGAGAGAGAGAGGCAGAGACACAGGCAGAGGGAGAAGCAGGCTCCATGCACCGGGAGCCCGACGCGGGACTCGATCCCGGGTCTCCAGGATGGCGCCCTGAGCCAAAGGCAGGCGCCAAACCTCTGCGCCACCAGGGATCCCTTCAGTGCGGTTCTTTCAGCTGCACGCGAGTACCCGGTGGCGGGGGCTAAGGGACCCAGACCCGGAATCATCGGCAGTCATGTCCCCAAGTCCGCAGCAGGCAGTTCCCCCGCTGGGCAGCACATCGGTCGCACTGCCAAAGCCTCTTCCGTATTTAGGCCTCACGCTCCAGCATTTTGGTTTTGCTCACACCTGTCACCTCATGGTTGTGAGATGACCACATCCTACACAAACATGCCGTCCTGGAACTCCCCGACCCAGGAGGGGAGGTGGCGCAGATCATCTCTCTCTCTCTCTCTTTTTAAGATTTTTTATTATTCACGAGAGACACAGAGAGAGAGAGGTGGAGACCCAGGCAGAGGGAGAAGCAGGCTCCATGCAGGGAGCCCGATGTGGGGCTCGATCCTGGGACCCCGGGGTCACGCCCTGGGCTGAAGGCAGGTGCTAAACCGCCAACTCCCGGGCTGCCCCCCCCACGCCCTATTACCAGTTTGTATGTAGGCGCCTCTGCCAAGTGGGGCGTGAGCTCAGGACCTCCAGACCAAGAGTGCAAGCCCCAGGCCTAGGCCAGCTTAGCGCCCCAGGGCATGCATGTGTCTCTATCAAAGGGCGCACTTTCCTGAAGATGCTCGGGGGACCTCTGACCAGATGGCGGCTCTCCACCCTCTCAGACCCAACACTCCCTTTCAAGGCACGTGACTTTGTAGTGTCCCCTTTACCATCCTGGCGTGAAATCCACAGATAATAGAACTTACGCAAAACAATAAAATAATCTACATGGTGCCTAACTGTAACAGAAGGGGAAAGGAAAGGAAAAAGTAAGTAACTTATCAGAAAATATTATTGCAATACAGACACACAGCATGTCCCTGCTACATTACATAGTGATGTGATCGGATGCTTGCATCGAATTATAATAGTTTCACAGAATATTAAACGTTTTTTCATCTACATTTGATGTTCCAGAATAAGGAATAAATATATTGTGCATATATATGAAGATACGTGTATGATAAGTGCACGTACATTACATGTATGTCGTGACCAGAGACTAACAAAAATGTGTTGATGACTCAAATATTGGAAGCATTTTCACTGTTGATGTTTTGAAATAGTGAACAATTCTTGGTAAAGTGCCAAAGTAAAACAGTCTTTCCTCTTTTTATGCAATATTTGCACACCTGGGAAATTCAGTGTACATTAAAACCATACCCGGATTACTCATATTTTGTAAATGGGGCTACGTTTTGGGCTCAAATAATCGTAAACAAATCTGTTGTTACTGTTTTCCTGTTTGTGTGTGACCGACCTGAACATCTGGCAGCGCATTCGCGTTCGGTGGGGGAGGTTGTGTGACTCTTGTGCAATTGTGCGCTGTGCAGTGCGGGCAATCTCACACCCATCAACCGCCAGAGGTGCTCCCCCACCACGGTCACAACCCAAATCACCCTCCCGTTCTCTGAATGTCTTGTTTCCACTGAGAAGCACTAACTTAGATCAATCACCGTGTGTCCTGTGGCTGGACTCGTTGCCTTTAAAAACAACAACACAAGTTTATTAATATTTAACTCATCTGTTTTAAGACCTTTCTATTTTATGATAATTGCAGATTTAAATGCAGGGGTAGGGGATCCCTGGGTGGCTCAGCGGTTTGGCGCCTGCCTTTGGCCCAGGGCGTGATCCTGGAGTCCTGGGATCGAGTCCCGCATCGGGCTCCCTGCATGGAGCCTGCTTCTCCCTCCTCCTGTGTCTCTGCCTCTCTCTCTCTCTCTCTGTCTATCATAAATAAGTAAATAATCTTTAAAAAATAAAAAAATAATAAATAATAAAAATAAATAAATAAATGCAGGGGTAAGAGGTAATAAAGAGTCTGCGTACACTTCACCTAGACTTCCCTGGCGTGAGAGCACGGTGGCACAGTAAGGACACTGAGCTGGGTACAGTCCTTGACTCCATTCAGATTCGAGCAGTTTTACACCTGCTCCTTTGCCAGGGTGTGTGTGTGTGTGTGTGTGTGTGTGTGTGTGTGTGTGTGTTGTGTAATTCTATGTGATTTTATCACTCACATGACTGTAGCCACGTAAGATACTGACCGTTTCCAAGGCTCCCTCTTCTTGCTCTTTCATAATCACACCCGCCTCCCTTGTACACTGGCTCCTGGTTAACCACCAATCTGTTCTCCATTTCTGTAATTTCTTTTTGTTTTTTAAAATTAATTTATTTATTAGAGAGAGACAGAGAGAGAGAGGCAGAGACACAGGCAGAGGGAGAAGCAGGCTCCATGCAGGGAGCCCAATGCAGGACTCGATCCCGGGACCCCGGGATTATGACCTCAGTTGAAGGCAGACGCTCAACTGCTGAGCCCCCCAGGGGCCCCTCCATTTCTGTAATTTCAACATTTCAATGCTGTTATACGAATGGAACCATGCTCTGTCTAACCTTTGGAGACCGGGTGTTTTTCAGTCAATGTCATTCCTGAGAGGTCATCAGGATTGTTATCATTAGGTGGTTCCTTTTTATTACTAAGTAGCACCCGTCACATGGATGCACCACAATTTGTCAACCATCCCTCACTGAGAGACATTTGGGCTGTCTTCCATTTGGGGCTCCTAAGGATAAGGTCGCTAAGGGCACTCATGTACAGGTGTTTGTGTAAGCATAAATTTCCATCTCCCTGTAATAAATGCCCAAGAGCACGGCTGTTGAGTTGTATAGTAATTACATATTTAGTGTTAAAGAAACTACCAAACTGGGGATTCCTGGGTGGCTCAGTGGTTCAGCACCTGCCTTTGGCCCAGGGTGTGATCCTGGAGTCCCAGAATCAAGTCCAGTGTCGTGCTCTGGGTGTGGAGCCTGCTTCTCCCTCTGCCTGTCTCTCTCTCTCTCTCTCTCTCTCTCCTCTCTCTCTCTCTCTGTCTCCCATGAATAGATAAATAAAGTCTTAAAAACAAAAGAAAAGAAAAGAAACTACCAAACTGTTTCCTGAAGGGACTGTATCGCTCTTACATTCGTACCAACGACATGAGTGATCCAGCTCTACACCCTTGCCAGCACTCGGGGACGTCACTATTTTCTACTTTAGCATTCTGAGAGGTGTGAAGTGATACCTCGTGCAGCTTTACTTAGCGTTTCCCTAAAGGCTGATGAATCTGAACACCTTTCCATGTGCCGATTCGCCATCTCTATATGCTCTTTGGTTAAATGCCTGTTCATGTCTTTTGCCCATTTTCTAGGTGGAGTGCTGTTTTTTTTTTTTTTTTTTTCCTACTGAGTTTTGAGAATTCTTTACACATTCTAGATGTAAAGTCAAAATGTGGTCTCCTTGTCAGAGATGCAGTTTGAAAATATTTTCTCTCAATCTGTAGCACAAGTTGCTTTTTCTCCCTCACAAAATGCTTTTTGGACAAAATCAGAGCTTTAATTAGCAAGGAAGAAGAGAAAACTACCGTAAGGCTGGCAACCCCCAGTGTCTGCCACGTTTCACCCTCTGCGAGGGCCCGTGGTGCCATGTCCAGCACCTAAGACAGTGCCTGGGACTGACGAGGCATGACGCAAATGTCCGTCCAACGAATGGAATGACTTGCTTGAGGTCGTACAGCCGTCAAGACCAAATTAAAAAGAAAGGCTAACACTTTGGTTCTCCTTTGAACATTTAGAAAATATGTCCTGAGTTTTTATTTAGAAGAGAGAGGAAGAACTTAGCCGGGGCAGAGCAGAGGAGGCAGACCTTCCGTGCGGGGCCACACACTGACCGTAACTGTACGCAGTTCACCCGTGGGAGCTTTGTCTCCCTACAGGAGCCCCAGCATTTCTTCCAACCACATCAGTATTCTTCAATGAGAAGTTTTCACGATACATTTTTTTCAAGGTTCTGTCCTGCGGAGACTTTGAGCTATTTCAGTTCCCCTTACACCTGTGTCCTGCCGAGGCCCATCTCTTTTTCTTTAATTAAATTTTTTATTTGGGAAAAAAAATTCAAGAATACAGAAATGGTGAGAAGATTATAATAAACTTTCTCACACACATCACCTAGATTTATCACCACCTCTCTTCCTGGGCCGCTGGCTGCTGTATGGGCCTCACCTCCTGGGATGCTCACCACCGTACAGGCCTTACCTCCTAGGCTGCTGGCCACTGTACAGGCCTCACCTCCTGGGACACTCGCAGCTGTAGAAGCCTCACCTCCTGGGACACTGGCCGCCGCCCCAAGGCCACCAGGTAAGGTGCTGCCAGCTGCAGGACGCGTGCGGCCCAGCTGGGCTGCAAATGCAAGCTGGCCCGCGTGTCCCCTGAAGTCCTGTGTTGTCTCAGAATCGGCTCCCCCACGGCCCCCCTGCAGCGTCCGAGGCAGCGGGAGCCGGGGTGGCTTCTCGAGGGCCCGGACGCCAGGAGCAAGGCCGGAGCCGGACTTCCCTTACTCCGGCAGGACACAGGCTGCCTGGTGCACATGCAAGGAGCCGGCGGGCCGAGTGACCGGAGGCAGCGCTGTGTGCACGCAGAAACTCTGTGCTCGGGATGTTTCCCAGCAGTGTGTGTGCGCCTGGTTCCTGTTTTCCAAAGGACCATGGTTGCCCCTCGGGCGACGCACCCCATCCCTCTCTGCAAGCGCAGGTGCCGCTGGACTCCGGACGCAGCTCAGGAGCCGGAGCTTAACGTAGTCGGAGGTGACAAAACACCAGGACTTCTGCTGAGGAAAGGAAGCTTCCAGGCTCCTCCAGAAGTCGGGGAGTGAGGTGGTGACATCTGGAGCCACTGCAGCCATTTCACCACCATGGCGGGGAGCCCAGCACTGTGGGGTCACCTGTGGGGACTCTGAGGGTGAAACCAAGAGAGGAAAAGACGATGCAGAGGAAGCCTGGGTCCCCGGTGCCAGCCCTTAGCCTGTGGGGCATCCTCTCAGTCTCCACAGGGACTTCCCCTAAAGCTGTTTTCTGTTCTGGGAGCCCATAAACCCCTTTGTAGGGTGAGCCGACCTGTGCTTCTGTTTGTGGTAACTGCTGACTTGCATCAAAACATCTGACTGTGGGGAGGGGGAGGGCGGGGCGGGGGACTGTGGGGAGGGTGGGGGGGCAGGGGGGTTGTGGGTAGGGCTGCCACCTGGGGGGCAGCGCCGGGTGTCCGCACCCCCGAGAATGCCGGCCGCCCCTGGTCCCTGAGCCCACAGACGTTTGGGGGGACGTTTGGGGCCACGGGGGGGGAGGGTGGGGGGCATGGCCTGCGGCGGGGGGTGTGTGTCAGGGAATCAGGGGTAGGGTCACAGGGCGTACTTCGGGTGCAGCCAGGAGCTGCAGGCAAACTGGGCTGTATCCTGTGAAGACAGCACCGGGCCCCGAGCAGCGACCCTTCTCTCAGGCCCCAGGACTGGCTCAGCTCAGGGCCTGTGCCCACCGTGGACACTGCTCCTAAGGTTGACAGGGGCATGCCCAGGGCCCAGCCCTGCTCCCATGGACTCGTGCCCTCAGCTCCCCCTGCATCAAGGGCACCCCTGGCCTCCTGCACCCCGTGCACCCCCTGTGCCCTGCACTACCACCCCACGGGGCGTCTCTGTCTCCCTCCCCCCCATCTCTCTCTCTCTCTAATGAGTAACTGAAAGCTTCAACTTGAGCCTCTTGGCTGGAGAGGACCTTCCCGGCTGCGGTTGGCAGCCGTGGCTCGGGGAGCCCAGGTCACAGCCCCCGCTATGGGCTGCGCCTCTGCTGGGAGAACGGTGCGGGTGCGGGTGCGGGTGATCAGCAGGGTCAGGGACGAGGGACACGCGGGCCCCCAGCTGCGGCCAGTCCCCCTGCCCTCGATGCTCCGTGCCCAATCTCCCCCAGCCTGGGCTCCCCACTGCCTCCTGAGTGAGGGTGGGGCGAGTCGGCTTCCGCCGCGGGGCTGTGAGCGCTTAGGGCGGACTCCAGGGGCAACTGCACTTGGGACCCAAAATGGCCATTAAAAAAAAAAAAAAGATTTGATTTATTCATTTGAGAGAGAGAGAGAGAGAGAGAGAGAGAGAGAGAGAGAACGAGCAGGGGGAGGAGCAGAGGGAGAAGCAGTTCCCCGCTGGGCAGGGAGCCCCATGCAGGACTCATCCCTGCCATCATCTTGACCAGAGCCCCCAGGCGCTACCTTCTGCGGTGCCGGCAGTGAGGGGGAGGGCGGGCAGGCCAGAGAGGAGGCGGGGAGGGGTCGCGGCACAGGGGAGGCCACAGGGGAGGAGCAGTCCCATGGTCTGCACGGGGTGCGGGGGGGGGGGGGGTGCTCCCGTGGGGGAGCTGCAGGCCTCTGCGGGGCCACCAGAGGTGGGGGTTTGGGTAAAGGATGGGCAGCGGGGAGTGCGGGCTGGGGTCTCTGCGAGCTGCTCCAGACGCCCCCGCCCCGGCCAGCGGACAAGGACTGGCTGCCGGGGGTGGGGGGGGGGAGCCGGGGCGCAGGGGGCTCAGTCCCTCGAGCCTGGACTCTGGGTTCCAGCTCGGGTCGTGATCCCGGGTCCTGGACCCAGCCCTGTGTGCGGCTCTGTGCTCCGAGGGGAGCCTGCCCTTCCCTTCCCTCCCCTCCCCTCCGCCCCCCTCCATGCTCTGTCTCTGTCTCTAAAATAGAAAAATTACGAAATAAGAGAAAGAGCCTGGCGCTGTATCGGTCAGCAAGTCAGGGGGAACCAGGGGCGACGGCCTCAGACAAGCAGCACGTGGGAGGGCCCGGGCGGCAGCCGGCGAAGGGGAGAAGGGGGATGAGTGTCAGGTGCGGGGTTAAGGGGACACAGGGATGGGGGCCGAGCCGAGGCCAGCAGCGTCCCCTGAGCGAGGAGTGAGGATAAGGACCCCGGGTTGCCCTTCCTCAGGTGCCCCGGGGCCGCAGGAGGCTGAGGGGGCCCGCCCCGGGCACATGGGCACACGGTGCCCCCTTCCCCTCCCACCAGGCGCCTGCTGTACCGGCTCCACACTCGGAACAGACGCATCCCGGGGCCTCCCAGAGCAGCTCCCACAGTGCCGCTGCATCACCCCAGGGTGCTCGCAGGGCCGAGGGGCGCCCGGCAGGTGCCAGGCATGGACTGCCTCGCCCCCGCAGGTGGAGGGGCGGCCCCTCTGTGGGTGCCGTGAACACAGAGCTCCAGCCCCGCAAACTCCTGTCTTCGAGGCCCGGGGACACAGGGCAGGACCTGGCCGCAACCCGGCTCTGCTGTCCCGGCCCCGTGACATGGCGCAAGCCCGACCCGTGTGTGTGTGACACGGGGGGGGGTGGGGGGGTGGGGGGGACGTGGGGCCTGCGTGTGTGCCCGATGCCCTCATGCGCACCACATGCCAGCCCACAGCCAGCTCCGAAGCCCGTTTCGAGGGCGCCCCTGCCCCGAGGCGTGAGCTCAGTCCCTCCTGAGCCTGCGCCTGACCTCTCCCCCAGCAGGACAGCTCCGGGCCGCTGGGCCAAGGCCCTCCCACGCTCGCGGTTCCTTGGAAGCCAGAGCACCATTCGGGGTGTCCCTGGGGCCCTCCCTGCCTGGCCCCTGGCCCCCAAGCCGGGGCCGCCTGTGGGGCCCCGAGTGACCTTCGTCCCCCGGCCTGTCCGCCTGCGATCCTGCCCTCGCTGTCACAGTGCAGCGCCCTGTCCTCCCGCAGCCTCCTGCCCCCATCCCAGGGCTGCAGAGCCTCTCCCTCCCGCGTCTGCAGCCAGGAACCCCCCCCCCCAGGAACCTGGGGCACGGACACCCGACCACGTGACCCCCCTGGGGTGGGCCCCGGGCCTGACGCACATGGCAGGGTCAGCCCAGCATCACTGCACGGTAAATATTTGCTCGTGGGTGGCGAGGA
Organism: Nyctereutes procyonoides; assembly: GCF_905146905.1. Lineage (NCBI taxonomy): Eukaryota > Metazoa > Chordata > Mammalia > Carnivora > Canidae > Nyctereutes > Nyctereutes procyonoides. The sequence continues at coordinate 16,440,955 of NW_026575021.1, read as the reverse complement.
CAGTACTCAGGGCTCCTCAGTGACGCTGGACAAAGCCTGTTGTACGGGTCAGCCCAGCTTTTCTGGATGCGAAGCCGAGGATGGGATCCTGTGATGCAGCCCGGAGGCGGGCTGCGTCCGGGGTCCCGGGGCAGGGCTGTGGGGACGTGCCGGCTCATGGACGCAGGCCCACTCGGCTCAGTCCCAACCTAAACACCGTTATTCTGTAAAGTGTTTTTTTTCCTTGACATTTCATTTATTAGAGAGGGGGAGGGGGAGGGACGGGGAGGGAGGGAGGGAGGGGAAGGGAGGGGCAGGGGGAGGGACAGGGAGAGGGGGAGGGAGGGGGAGATGGGGAGGAAAGGGGAGAGAGGGAGAGGAAGGGGGAGTGAGGGAGGAGGTGGGAGAGAGGGAGGGGGGAGGGAGGGGGATGGAAGGGGGAGGGAGGGGAGTGCTGAGTGCGGAGCCCACCTCAGGCCTGGACCCCAGGACCCCAGACGACGACCTGGATGCCTCACCTACTGAGCCGCCCTGGTGCCCCAGGGTCACGTTCTTAAAAAGCCAGAGGGGACCCCACAGGTGGCGTGGTGAGGCCTTGAGGGAGAGGCGGGGGACGCTTGGGCCTGCCAGAGCCCAGTGCGCAGGGGCAGGCGCAGGCCAGGGCTCGCAGCAGGTCGTGGGGACCCACCTGAGTTGACGCCAACACCCGTCGCTCTGTGCATTGCGGCTTCGTGGCACATGCAGGGGACAAAGGGTTCCCTGTAAGTTCTGGGCACCGGGCCCCGCCCAGACGGCCTGCTCTACAGTCAGGGATGGGTCGGGGATGGGACGGGGATGGGGATGGGATGGGGATGGGGACGGGACAGGACAAAGATGGGATGGGGACGGGACTAGACGGAGATGGGACGGGATGGGGTTGGGCCCATTGGCTGCCCGTTGTGCAGGGCTTTGACAGAGGCAGTGAAGCCGGGGTCCAACCCCCCGCCTGGGCCCCCGAGAGCACACAAGAGGCAGCTCTGCTGGGGGCCGGGGGCAGCCCAGGGGACAGACTCTGTGACCCCAGCCCCGCCGCTGGTGCACCCTGTGACCCCGCTCTGCACCCGTCCTGTCTGTGCGTCGGGGTGTCCCTCGACCCCTCCCAACTGAGGGAGTGCAAGGATCAGATGAGGTCACCAAGCACACACCCCCCCCCCCCCCCCGCCCCAACGGTCCCTGGGGGGCCAGGCAGGCCAACTGCGGACGTGCTAGATGGCCTTGTGAGTCTGTGGCTCTGGGACTGGGGGGGGGGGGAGCGGGGGGGGGGGTTGCTGACCTTCCGTGTCTGGCTGCGCAGGCAAGGAGCCCGAGAGCAGGTGCGGGGGGACGCGGAGCTAGTGCAGGGGCACAGCTGCCGGCACCGCGTCCACATGGGCCGGGTACACGGAGCCCGGAGGCAGCCACCAGAGCCGAGCGCAGATGGAGCGGGGAGGCCCCTGGGTCCCAGACCTCCGCGTCAGGGAAGAAACAGGAGGGATGGAGACGCGGCGCCCACCCGAGGGGCACGGCCTCGTGCTCCGACGCCCGGTGGCTCCATCGCGGTGCAGCAGCGAGCACAGGCCACGGCCTCAGGCCTCACTGACTGTTGCCAGTGCGTGTCTGCTCCCCACCGTGGGGGTACAGGTGAGCGCCGTCTCAGGAGGGCTGAGCCCCTCGGTCCGGGACCGTGCGTGCCCCCCACCCTGCAGGCCCCGAGCGCAGCGGGGCCCCTGGCTGCACCCTGGCCGGGGCTAGGTGGGGGTCGCCCGCCACCGGGAGCGTCAGCCCCACTCCTGGAGACTGCAGCAGTGAGGTCAGTGCGGCCGAGCCACCTGCTCTCCGCAATATACAGGAAAACCGTGTTTTTAAATGAAGAAAAGACCAGCAGTGGGTTTCGTGAAGTGTTTTTATTTCGGCTGCATCTGGACCTTGACGTTCTGTGTCCAACATGGAGCGGGGCCACGCTCTTCTGAGCACCGGGTGGGGACGGTGCAGGAGGGGACAGCGCGGGTGCCTCCCACGTCCCCATCCTGGGTGCATCGGCCCCTCGTCTGCACGCTGACCCACTAGCCCGAGCGCCCGGAGCCGCCCCCCCCCCCCGCCCCCCGCCTGCCCCAGTCCCGCTCCAGCAGACAGCTGTCCAGGCTTAGCAGTGACCCAATAAATAAGAGACGCCATGGTGCAGGACAGTGAAGGGGCAGGCGGGGCCTCCCCTGGACCGTGCTCTCCCTGCCAGCTCTTGGCCACGTCGGCTCCCGACGCCGCAGGCAGTTCCCGCGGTGCCGGTGCCTGGGACGGGCAGCGACCGGAGGTGTCCGCAGGCTGGTGGGCACAGGCGCGCGCTCAGCCGGGTGGCCCGGGGGAGGTGGGTGGGGATGGGCTCACACAGCTGACAGGAATGGGAAGAAGAAGAAGTCGAAGGCGAACTTGACGGCGCCGTGCACGGTGCTGCGCCAGTCGTGCTCAATCTTCACGTGGCGCCGGGCGGGGGACAGCTGCGCCATGCAGTTGAGGCAGCGGATGGCCTTGAGCTCGAAGACGGGCCACTTGCTGCCCAGGCGGCCCTCGAGGACGGTGCTGAACTCGATGAGGCTGCCGTGGCGCAGGCTGAGCAGCACGTCCTTGAACTCGCCGCTGGCCCGCAGCACGATGTCCTTGGTGACGTCGTCCTCCTCCGGGCCGCGGGAGCCGTTGGCGCCGCTGTAGGGCATGCCCACCGTGATCTCGAACTTGTAGCGGTCGAACTTGCGGATGTGGCAGGGGTGCTTGGCCAGGAGCTTCAGGCGGCACAGCTCCTCCGCGGCCGTGGAGGCGTTGCCGGGGCTGCAGGACGGGTAGGCCTCGCCGTACAGGCAGCGCATCCAGTCGCCCACGAAGAGCGGGAGCATGTTGATGGCCGCCTCGGCGCTGTTGTCGATCTCCGTCACCCGCACGTACTTGAAGCGGCCCGTCCACGTGACCCTGTGGCCCTCTAGGTGGCTGCACAGGATCTGGGTGCGGGCCATGTTGGTCTCCTTCCAGGCCCGGGGCCCGCACAGGAAGCCGTACTGCTGCCAGGTGAGCGTGGAGTTGTAGACCTTCATGCCCTCCGAGCGGTACACGTACAGCCAGCAGAAGAGCACGATGGCTGTGATCCACACCAGGATGAGCTTGACGATGGAGCTCCGCGTCAGGGACTTGACCATGGCCACTGGCGAGAAGCTGGCCTTGCTCCACCAGCGGAACAGCAGGGGGATGCTGCACAGCAGTGCGGTGACGGCCACCTTGGTGAGCTCCAGCGACAGGAACCAGCGGGCAAGCTGCAGCACGCCCACGAGTGCCAGGCCGGCCACCAGGACGGGGAGCGCGAACAGGAAGAGGAAGTAGCCCACGGTGGCTCGGGCGAGCCCCAGGCCGGTGGACTCGAGCAGGATGACCACGGACAGCTCGCACCACATGAAGCAGACCAGGTAGGGCACCAGGTAGCAGTAGGTGCCCTTGAAGCCCCGCAGCTGCGCCATGCGGAAGAAGAGGTACAGGAGGTACACATACAGCAAGCAGGGGACACTGACGTTCAGGACGACCAAGTGGCCCAGGGGCACGGTGACGAAGGTCTGGCCCAAGAGCTTCAGGTGCTGCCAGCCGCAGGGCAGGGTGGGCAGGAGGGACAGCAGGCCGGTGGCCACCTCGGTCACCAGGGCCCTCCGGGTGTAGGGCTCGGCAGACGAGCTCAGGCTCATGTAGCTGGTGGCGGTGAAGAAGACGGACACGACGGCCAGCTCGGAGCAGGGGATGCAATCCTTGCTGGCGATGGGGAAGGAGAAGATGACGAAAAAGACGGACAGCAGGAAGTGCACGTAGGGCTCCAGGTGGTTCCAGCCGAAGTTGACCTCGGCCTGCTCCACGTCCAGGTTGGGCTCAAAGCGCAGAAGCAGGCCCGTGAGGGTGCGGAAGCTCTCCCACGCCCTGCTGTCCTGGAACACCTTGAGGGTGCAGATCACCATGGAGACGAACGACAGGTAGAAGACGACCAGCGGGATGAAGAAGGCGAAGAAGTCGATGGTCAGGTTGCTGATGATGAAGAAGAAGATGAGGGCGTTGATGTGCTGGGTAGGCACGATGCTGGACAGCCAGTGCATGCCCGCCCGCGAGGCCACGTCGATCAGGTACTCCTTGATCTCCATGACAGCGTGCAACGGGTACTTGACCACCTGCAGGCGAGGACACGGACACCAGCTGTGACCCACACTGACCGGAGCCCCGCCGCCCTCCGCGCTCCGCTGACCGTGGGAGCCCGCTGCCCCTGGGCCCCTGGTCCCCTAGTCCCAGCGGGTCCCTGCACTCCGGTCCACTCGGCCCGTCCCCCAGCTGCACCGGGGCCGCAGGTCCTGTTGCCTGTCCTTGGCTCCCCTCCCACCCCAACCTGCCGGGTGTGCAGACTCCTGCGAGCCAGTGTCCCCTGAGACCTCAGCACCCGCAGGCACGTCGGGCGGGCCCCCCGCAGCAAGGGTGCCCCAAGCCTCGGACCCCGGCCCCCAGCCCCTCTGTCAGCTAAGGGCAGGGGAGCCCGCGGAGGGCTCTGCGCCATCCCTGGGCAGGCAGCGGGTGTGGGGAGCCAGGGGGAGGGCTCAGCCACCGTGACCTGTGGGGGATGGGGTTCATCCCTGAGGGCAGGGGAGCCACGCAGGCTAGTGGGCTAGCGGGCTAAGCGGGCTAGCGGGCTAGTGGCCAGGACCCTGAGGACCCGCGGCCTGGCTGCCACCTGCACGCAGCTGTGCTGCCCCACGCTCAGCCCCGACGGCCACTGGCACAACCTGCACCCAGTGCGAAAGGCAGGGGCGACCCTCAGACCTCTGCACAGCACAGAACGAAGGGGGATGGGGGGCGGTGAGGGGGGCCGTCCAGGGCAGGGGGCAGGGCGGTTCCAACACCCGGGCCGGGCTCCAGCGCCGTGCACAACTCTGAGGGGTGTCGCCCTGCTGGGCTCAGGGAAGCTAGGCAGGGGCGCAGGTGCTGGCCCTCCATGGGGTCTGCAGGGGCGGCAGCAGGTCCCCAAGGGCACAGCACCACCCACGGGGGGGCAGGGGAGCCTGGACGGTGCCCAGAGCCCCCTCAGGGGCCACGTAACGGCTCCTGCCACAGCCTGGAGAACCTGGGGGGGTCCTGGGTGGGCACGACTACGTGACCGTACCAGCGCAGGGTGTCGCGTGTCAGCCCGAGAGGACGACACCTGGGAGGAACTGGAGTGTGCTCTGCAGAGTCAGGGAGCCGGGCACACACGGGGGCCTGAGACACTAGGGAACATGTGCACCCACACCACCACCACCCCTGGCCGATGACCCTGCACGACCCAGCTGACGACCACACACCCCCTGCCCGCCCGGAGCAGCCTCCACCTCACAGGTGACCAGTGAGCACCTGTGCCGCCCGCCAGACCAGACGGAGGCAGGGCCAGGCGGCCAGCGGGGGTCCCTGAGCGCCAGCCGCGCAGACCGCAGCTCCCGGGCCGCTGTGGCCCCTGGACCCTCTGTGCAGGTGCCCGGATGCCCGGACACGCATGCAGCCCTGCCCAGGAACCGGGGCTCCCCGTCAGCGTGTCAACCACCTGCGCTGCTTTGCGGGAGCCTGCTGCACGTCAACCACCTGCGCTGCTTTGCGGGAGCCTGCTGCCCCCGCTGCTCCCCGCCACTCCCCCTGCTTCTGCAAGCGCGCTCTGTCAAACAGAGGAGTAATACGTCCAAAAAATGACCGTGAAGCTTGTGGAACGCCGTGTCCTGCCTGCGTCTGCACAGCGAGGTGCCAGGGCCACTGGGCCGCGGCCCCAACTCTGCCCCGGGAGCTTCCGTCCAAGCCCTACTCTAGGGGCCCTAACTGGGAAACTGAGAACCGTCCTGCGGACGAGGTCCAGCAAGTTACAACAGGCTGTTCCCTGAGCATGAAAGATGTTTTTAAGAAAGGAGCAGAACCCAGCCACAGGGCAGGACGGCGACCCGGCCTCGGAGCCCAGGCTCACCGGGCCTGTCCAGGAGAGCACGGCCCGTCCTCCCGCAGAGGCGCGGGGAAGCGTCCGAAGGACAACGTGGGGACGGTCCTTATAAGCCGCGGGCCCCAGAGGAGGGCAGGCCCAGGCGTGGGGGGAGGCCGGGTGGGCGGGCGCTGACAGCCCCCAGCCCCACTCACCTTCAGACGCAGGGGCAGGTCCTCGGGGCCCTTGCCCGCCAGCTCGTCATCGTCGTCATCCTGCAGGAACAGGTTGGCGGGGATGATGCCCTTTGCGTACTTCTTGGTGATCTCCACGAAGTCGTCTGGTGCTATGTGGCTCTTGGCTGGGCACAAGACAGAGGGCACAGGGTCCGCCCACCCTGCAAGCGCCCGGCCTCCCCACGCGGGCAGGCGGTCAGCCAGGGAGCGCAGGCTGGGGCCCGGCGGAGGGCGAAGCCCGGCAAGCTCTGTCCCGACACAGACGGCGGGCGAGGACAGGCGGACAGGAGGAGAGGGGCAGCCGAGACGGCCTCCAGCCGTGCCCTCCACCTGCTGCCACACTGACCCCATGCCCCCGCCCCAGCCCTCAAGTCCAGGGTCTGCCCCAGGCCCTGCGCCACCCTCACCACCAGCGCCTCCCGCCGCCTCATCTCAGCCCTGGCCTCACGGCACTGCTGACCCTCCACTCAGCACGTGCCCGACAGCCTACTGCGTGCCGGAAGCTGGGACGTGTGAGCCCAGCATGTGCCCGTCCAGGCTCCTGGCCTAGTTGACCGCCAGACCCCCAGACCCCACACAGGGCGCAGGGGCAGGTGGGCGGTGAGGCTTGAGATGCCTCGAGGTGACCAGTGGGAGGACGGGGCCCAGGGGCCCATCCGGGCTGCGCATCTGGTGTCTGGTGGCTGCCGAGGCATGGGGCCCGAGGACGGGTCAGCAGAGCCTGGGACAGAGCCGTGCTGGTGGGACGGCGAGGGCAGGGCCCAGACAGGAGAGGAGCCGGGGCCAAGGGGAGTGGCCGAGGGGAGACAGGACCAGGCGGGTTGCTATGGGAACGAGGGACGAGGGGGGGTCTCCTCCTTTTGGTTCTGGGAGGAGAGGAGTAGGCACAAGCCTGCGGCCGCGGTGGGGAGGGCGGAGAGCTGCACCCAAGGGGAGCTGGCCTGCTGGCGCGCACCGAGCACCCCACCGCGGACGTCTGCAGGGGCCGCACGGCCCCCGACCCTGACTGTCTGGCTCCAGGGGCCCCCGGGAAGTGGAGGGGTGGCCGAGAGGGCGGAGCTGGGCTCCTTCGGGGGCACCACCCCACGGGCTTGTGGGCACAGGGCTTCTGCCCTGAGAGCAGCTGGGCTCCTGGCGCGCCGGCCTGACGACCGCCCAGAATGGTCCGGCGCGCTGGCTTCCATCGCCGTCCGGCATCCCACAGCGCTTTGCCTCCCCGAACGGAGCAGGGAGGCGAGTCTGTGCCGCCCACGGCCCGACGCCCCGGGGAGACCACGCGACACGGGATGGGCACCCTGCTGAGCAGCCGGGTGGGGGGGGCCCTCTGCGCGGCCCGTGCACCCCAGGAGCTCTCGGGGCTGTGGCTCGGCTCCCTACTCCCACCATCACCGTGGGCTCGGCACCAGGAGGAAGCCAGGCCTGCCTGAGCGCACGGGCAGGAGCCAGGCAGCCCCACGTCCCTCCTGTCTGGTCCCCTCCGGGACGGGTGCCGGACCCTGAGAGCTGTGTGTCCACACGGCTGGGCCGCTTGCTCCTGGGGCACGTGAGGTTGTCTCCCGCCTGGACGCTCCCCGCCCCTGCGGGTGCCCCCGCACCCTCCCCGACCCTCCAGGGCCGACTGACTCCTTATCCTTGCTGACCTGCTCGGCCCCCCTGGTGCCCACAACCCACCCTGTCCTGCTGTCCTGCACGGACTGTCCTGCGGCCCTGCTGGGACCGGGTGCCTCCGCTGGGCAGGGGCCAGGTCCCACCGCCCAGAACACCCACAGCCCCCACCGGGCCGGACCCGTCAGGCCTCCCAGCCCCCAGGTCTGGACCCTGCAGCGGGGAGCGGACGTGGTGCCCGGGGTTGCGGGCCTAGGCGCCTGGCCAGAGGGGTCATGGGTGCGGGCCCGGAGGCCGTACTCACATTCGCTGCTGACCAAGCGCTCCAGCACCCGCCTCTGCTTCTGGAGGGACTTGGGGACGGGGCCCGGCTGTGCCGCTCCCTCTGCAAGTGACGCACAGATGGACGACCTAAGCAGGTAAGTCCTCTCAGGGCAGCTGTGGGTCTGGGGACCCCAGGGCCTCTGTGAGTCCTCCACGGGCCGGTCGGGGCCACCTCCCTGGCAGCCAGCTCCGACCCTGCAGCCCCGACACGCAGGGGTGCCCTGGTCAGCATGACTCATCCCCAGACACCTCTGCTGGCCGCGTTCCCCACACGCTTGTCCCCTGGAGTACAGTGGGCTCCCACCAGGCCTGTCCCTGTCCCCCTAGCCCTGGCGCCCACGTTGGGCAGCGGAGTGCTGAGCCTGGACCAGAGGATCCTCTCCTCGCGTCGCAGCCGCCACCTGCCACAGCCCTGGCCTGGCAAGCCCTGGTTCTCCTGACGCCGGGCATCACGGGGCCTTTGCAGGCCCGGCTCGGGCGGGAGGCGCGTGAGCGAGAGAGGCCGAGGACCACGGAAACGGTCTGGCGCGCAGGCAGCAGGGGCCCAAGCTGGCACCGCAGGCTCCAGGACCCCACAGTGGCAGCCCCGACCTCGCCCCATCAGGCACGCCTCTGCAGGGTGCTGCCCCCCAAGCCCCGGCCTCCGGGGCCCCTGCGCTCGCCCCAGCAGTGTCCCCCACCCCGGCCCGGGAGCAGGCCAGTCCTTGGCAGGTCTAGCTGGGCGGGGTCCTGCCCGGAGACCCTGGGGGGGGGGGACAAAGGCTTCCCCAGCAGCCTCCCCTGCTGCTGTGCTGTTGGCAGGGGGCAGCCCTGGGGGGCCAGAGAGGGCTGGGCGGGGCCCTGGGCACAAATCCCTCCTCAACGGCTGCAGGCGGATGCTTCCCCAGGGACGCAGAGGCAGTCGGGTTGGGCCCCGGGAAACAGTGCCGCCACTCCCGGCCGGGCACCCGCTGCCCTGCGCTCCTGGCCTCCTGTCCTCCTGGCCTCCTGGCTGGCTGCTGGTGCGGAGTCTGGGGGAGGCCTGCCTCAGGGAGGCCGTCGAGCCATGGTGGGCTCAGCGCCCCACAAGCCCGGGCATCCGGGGACCCGCTCCCCACCGCACCTCTTACTGCGCCCCGTCCCCACCAGAGAAGCAGGACACCCCGGAAGGACCAGCTCCGTGGCTCTGCCCATGGACTGCACCAGAGCTCAAGCAGGGCTCGGGAAGGCCACCCCCAGGACAGGACGACACCCAGAGGGGCTTGCCTGGGCCTTAGAGGGGACTCGGGGGTCTCTGCCCAGGACCCCACATAGGCTCCCAGGGGAGCCCCCCGTGTCCAGCAGAGAAGCCCAGAGGTCCCCGCGGGAGGCCCGGCCCCGTAAGGCTCACGTACCCTGCTCGTTGACCTGACCCACGTTCTCCAGCAGCTCGGACACGGCCACCTGCTTCTTCTTCTTGGGATTGAGCTTCCAGTACATGACCAAGGCCGCCTTGCGCACCGCCCGCTCCAGGTCGGTCTCGGAGGAGAGCTGCTTCACCTCCTGCTCGTTCTCAAAAGTGATGCCTATGACACAGGAGGCATCACAGGCCTCGTCCCGCCTCTTCCGCGCGCTTTCCAGGCTCTGTCCCCCCAGGGCGGCTGGGAAATCCGGGTCCCGCACAGCTGTCCCTTCCCGAGGAGACCACTTGCCGTGGAGGGAGGTGGGCCCGGGTCCCGCGGGTGCTGGAGCTGCCTCCCCCCCGACTGTCAGGGCCGTCGGTGCTCCCCCCCAAGGGCAGTGAGGCTGGAGATGGAGACAGGGCTTTCCATCCTTCCAAACATCTTCCAAGTCGTCCCCTCGAGCGCACATTTCTTTCCAGGCCGGGAAGCACATGGTATGGCAAAGGGGGGTGTGGGGGACACGTGGGGCCCCGGCTGGCCCCCTGCAGGACGTGCGCTCCGCCGGGCCCCACAGGCTCCCTCCCGACCTTGGGGAACCGCTGGCCGCAGCCGCGGGGGCCGCATGGACTGGCTCGGGCCAGCAGCAGCGCAAAGCCCCTGCTCCTGCCCAGGACGGGAGCCCACGGAGACTGGCCGTCCCGCGCTCTCAAAGGCATCTGCCCCACTTCCAAAGAAGGGAGATTCTGCACGATAACGTGGCTCTTAAACACACGATACAAACCAGGAGAAAATACTGCAAACTCAGAGCATTTCTGTCTGCGTTTCAAGATCACGGCTCATTTGTGTCCTGTTTTCTTTATATTCCAAGTTTTGTACAATAAACACAAAACAGTTTTCCGGCCTGAGAAAACTCGTTTAAAAAAATCCTTCGTGACAAGCGCTCCCGTCTCCCGGAGCCTGAAGCTCCCGGAGCAGAAGGGCCCCCGTGCCTCAGGCCTCTGCCCGCTCCTGAGGAGCTGCCGTCTGGGGGCTCTGCTGTGGCGCCTCCTCAGGGCGCTGAGGACGCCAACACGCACCGGGGGACGGCCCACGGCAGGCACCGCCAACCGCAGCGAAACCAGATCCACACCTCTTGTGGAGCAGCGGCAGCAGCACGGACTTCCCCGACTTCCCTGTCGTCACCTGACGGGCAAGCCCCGCCCCTGGGGCCGGGCACCTGTGCGACTTCCCGCGGACCCACCTTTCCTGTTGGTCAAGCACCTGCGCAGGAGCTTGACGGCCTCGCGCCGGCCCTGCTTGGCGGCGAGGATGAGCCAGTCGACGGCCGTGCAGTTGTTCAGTTCCTCGTCCCCGGCGCCCGCCAGGAGCAGGTAGTGCTTCCCCACCTGTGACGAGAACCTGCTGAAGCCTTGCCCCGAGGCGCCCCGCGTGTGCCCGGGCCAGGGAGCCCCGTGGCATCTGCGCCCGCTGGCCCGTGGGGGACCCCAGGGACGGTGTGGCCCCCATCCCGGCCGACAGGAGGGGCACGGAGGGCTTCCCGGAGGAGGAGGGGGAGCCCCAGGCGGGCTGGGAGGAACCCCCAGAGGGGCCCCCGGCTCCCAGGGCTGGGCCCCGGCATGCGGGCTCACCTCTGTCTGCGCCTTGGCGTCCCCCGCCTTGGCCCTCTCCAGCACGTCTCCAAAGGGCGCCTCCACATCTGCCTTCACAGGCCCTTGAGTAACACAAGACAGGAGCGCGTCAGGCCCGCAGGCCACGGCCGACCCGGGCCATCACTGACGTCGGGCAGATGTGGACGGAATATGCTGGAACGTGGCCTTCGGGCAACACAGGCACCCTGGAGCGCAGCACCCAAACCTTGGCGGCAGCTCCGAGCAGCAGGAAGGGCCCACGCTCACCCCGGGTGCAGGCCTGCTCGTGTGGGGCTCCAGAAAGATCCTGGCTCCAGCGTGGAAGCCCAGACCTACGGGGCACCTGAGCCCCGGTGAACATGGCACGTGCCCCCCGGACAGCGTCGGCGTCCCGTGGCCCTGGGAGGTCAGCGTCGGTGCACACACTCAGACGCACGCTCACACGGGCCCCACGCTGGACGGTAACCGGGGCGCCTGCAGCACCCCCAGGGCTCAGGAGGCCGCGCTCAGCTGCGGGCTGTCACCCCCCACGACCCCCAGTCTCCTCCCACGGTGCCGCCAACCCTTGCACGTGTTTTCCTCGGGGCTGTTCTCCCGCAGGTCCGGCTGCGCTCCCCGAAGGGTCCCGGCACGCAGGGCACGCTGCAGTCCGCCTCCCAAGGCGGCCTCTGACTTGCAGGGCCCCGGGAGCCCGGCCCCACAGCCTTAGGGGCCACAGCAGCCTCGGGCAGGAAGCGCAACGGCGGTGTTCCCATCCGTGTCCGGGGCCCACGGCCCTCCTCAGCGGGTGGCAGGTCCGGGGCGCCCCAGGCACCCGTGGGACGCGCACGCTCACCTCACTGCAGGGCTCCCGCTCAGCAGGGATGCGCCCCTCACCCCTGGGAGTCTGTGCCGCCCCCCAAGGGCTGACTTCCTGTGGGCTCCCCCGGGCCTCTCACCAGGGCCCCCAGCCCCGCGTCCGGGCCTGCGTCTCCCAGGGTCCTGCAGGGGCACGGCCGGAACACAGCGGGTGCCCTATGCCCCGGGACTGTGCGCTGCCTGCCCTGCCCGGCATGGCCTAGGCACGTCGCCCTTCCCTCGTGCCCGGGGCCTCGGGGCTTGGTTGGCGATCAGCACCCGCAGACCGGGGGTGGGGGGGCAGGACGGGCGCCGGGCCCTTGCTCCCCGTGCAACTGTGCGGCCGTGCGTGGCTCAGAGAGGGGAGCACACCTGACCTGCGGGCACGACCTGCCGAATTCAGACAGCAGTGCCAGCTCAGCTTCCGCCCCCCCTGCAACCGCCTGCACCCGCCCCGGCCCTGGCCCCGCCCAGGACGCCCTCCATGGGGAGAGGGAGGCTGTAAGAAAGGGTTGGGGGGCGGGGGTGGTGCTGTAGGAAAGGGCCGGGTGGAACCCAGCCAGGGAACATCGTGTGTGCTCATCCCGGTGGGTCCCTGCACCAGGGGATCCTTCAGGGGGGTGGGGGGGTCCTGTCCACAGAGAGCTGGGTCCCTGCACCTCGAGGTCCAAACAGGGGTCAGGGGTCCTGTCCACAGAGAGCCGGGTCCCTGCACCAGGGATACCCCCCAGGGGGGTGGGGGGTCTTGTCCACAGAGAGCTGGGTCCCTGCACCAGGGGTCCCCCAGGGGGTGGGGGGTCCTGTCCACAGAGAGCCAGGTCCCTGCACCTCGAGGTCCACACAGGGGTGGGGGGTCCTGTCTACAGAGAGCCAGGTCCCTGCACCAGGGGGTCTACACGGGGGGTGGGGGGTTCTGTCCACAGAGAGCCGGGTCCCTGCACCAGGGGGTCTACACGGGGGGTGGGGGGTCCTGTCCACAGAGAGCCAGGTCCCTGCACCTCGTGGGTTTCACCCCCTTTGTGGTTTCGGACTCTGGTTTTCATGAACAATGGGGTGACTATTTGCAGCCCCCAGCTCCTCCCCCCACCCGTCCAGGGCCAGCTGAGCTCAGGCCGGGGGTCTCGGCAGGTCATCACTCCCCTGACTCCCTGGAGAAGGGGGTTTGGCCCCAGCTCCTCGTCACACACCCAACCAGACGGATGGACGTGCCCGGAGGGGGCCAGTCCCCCAGGTACCAGGAGCGGGAAGGCCTGTGACATCTCTCAGTGCTGGCTGGGGGCGGAGTCATCAATGCTGCTAGGTTGGGGGGGGGGCGGGCGGCTTCCTGGAGGAAGCAATGCCTGAGGCTGGGAATGCAAAGACAGAGTTCAAGGTAAGCGAGGAGAGCAGGAGAGCGGGTTGCCAAGTCTCTCAAGGTCTCAGGAAAGCACCGCACCCAAAAGAGCCTCGTCTGAGCTGCCATCTGCGCTGTGACAGGACATCCTCCAGCGATGGGGCCACGGCCCGGCGCAGGAACCAGGGGAGCAGGGCTCGCACCAGCATCGTAGAAAGTCCCTCGGGTGCCCCTGGCCCATGTGACCAGAGCGGAGAACCAAGCCGCGACCTGTCCGCTGCCAGCAGGTGCCGCCAGCAGGTGCCTGACCCGGGGCCTCCACGCTCTGCGCCTTAGGACCCCACAGCGGCAGGGGGCTGGCCGCCCAGTGCTGAGCCCCCCACCCCGGCCCCTACCTGCGGCTCCCGCCGGACACCTGGAGGCCCGCCTGGCTTCCTGCGGCCCCTCTCCACCCGCCCCGCCACGGACTACGGGCCAGCACAGCCGCAGGGCCCTCGTGTGGAATGTTCTAAGGCTCCCCAACACCCTCTCCATATCACGAGCCCCGAGGGCACGGCCGCCCTGACCCGTACCCTGACCCCCACCCTGGGGCCTCCCTCTTGGAGCCCCAAGCGCCCAGAGCACATGCAGGGGCCCCCGGAGGGCAGGGCCCGCCTGCCATACCGTCTCCGCCCCCGCTGCATGGGTCCCCAGCAGCACTGGGGGGAGCGTCCTGGCAGCTCAGCGTCCCTGCCCTGGGCCAGCACCGGGGTCCCTGGGGAGAGGCCCCGCAGCCCTCCGACGAGCACCGTCCCGGCGTGTGCGCCCATCTCGAGCTCCCGGCTTCCCGGCCGGGGCCTTGCCGTCCCCCGGGTTTGTCTGACTGAGTTAGAGAAGTGGGGGGCTAACGCAGGGGGCCCAGCTGGGCGGCGGTGCTGCCTCACTCCCGCTCCCCGGGACCTGGAAGTGCCTACCTGGGTCTCCCTGCCCGTGCAGACGTGCAGGTGAGGAAGGAGCAGGGACATGTGCTCTCGGGCTGTGTAGGGCTGGCAGAGACACAGAGGACACGGAGTGGGACCCCACCCCACAGGACCACCGGGCCGGCGTCTCTCCTGCTCCTGGGGGCAGGCGGCCAACAGGCCACCGCTGTTTCCTCTTACGTGAAACCTACAGTCCTGACTGCCCTCCCGGGACGTTTGCACACTCAGATTGAAACCAAGTGTGTTTCCAGCCCTGGCTTTTGTGCTCGGCAGCCGCGAGGCGTGTGTGGCCGAAAGCCCAGGGTCAGGACCCCTCAGCGGCCCGGAGGCCTCGGAAACAGCGGAGAACACGGTGACCTTTCAAGGAGATGCAGGGATCAGGAGCGCCCGAGGACAGGCCGTGTTTCTGGAATAAACCAGGCCATGGCCCCGCGTGACCTGCGCAGGGGAGCCCCAGGCCCGCAGCTACCGGGCTCCATCTCCACCGGGCTCCATCTCCACCGGGCTCGGCCGCCCTTAACCTGGAGCCTCGGGTCACTCAGCGTTGGCCATTGGGGCACGTCTGTGCCTCCACGTCCTTGTCTCTACGTGGGGCCACACAGAGCTTCCCGCACCAGCCGCCGTGAGGGGGTGTGACGGGGCCCAGGGACAGGGCCGGCCACAGGGTACACACAGACGCCCACAGCAGGTGCTCGTAGGGGGCTTGGGCTGCACAGGCCGCACTGCTCAGCTGGCGGCGGTCGTCTGGAGCAGCGACCTCTAGAGGAAGGAGAAAGGGCAGCGCAGGTGTGGCCTGGGGCAGTGGGCGCTGGACTGTGTCAACCGTGCGGGCCATCTGGGGGAGCAAGGCCTCCTGCCAAGCCCGGGGATACAGGGGTCCCCGTGTCCTGGGCGCCTGTAGGGATGGAGCACGTGGCAAAAGCAGCCGCACCCGGCTCCTGAACACGTGCTCACAGCTGGGCTATAGCCAACAAGGCTCTCCCGGGAGACGTGTGCACACACGGGCGCTGGACACTCACGGCCCCAAGCTCACAGGAACACCAGTCACCGAACAGGAGTTCAGGAGGGGGGACCCCAGGAAGTCTGAACCGGGGTCAGGCGGCCTGGGGACGTTCAGGAAGCGTATCGGTGCCCGCGGGGTGGGGGCCCGACTCAGCACCCGCCTGCACGCGCGGGGGCCTGAGGAATGTCACCCGATGCGCACGGTCCTGGCACCGGTGCGACCCCCGCGCGACTCCTCACGGCTGCGGTGCTCTCGCCCTTCACAGATGCACACGTGGGCGCCTGCAGCCTCCTGACTCCCCAAGGGCACGCAGCCCAAGGGTCCCACCGCAGCTGTCGCTGGCCCTTCCCGGCCCATCCCAGGGCCCGATGACCTGTGAGTCGCGGTGCGTGGGGACAGACACGAGCTCCGGGGGGGCCCGGCTGGGAGAGGCTCACCGAGAACTGGCCCTGGAGCCAGACGGCGGGCAGCGCCGCACGCAGCGTGGGCTCTACACCCCGAGGTGCCCACACCGCAGACCACAGCCCACTTCCCTGCCTGCACGCGGCGCGGCCCCTGCACAGAAAGGCCCGACGCCCAGTCGGCCGGCAGCATGCACGGCAAGGAGAGTGGAGTTCGGGACATTTTTGCTCCCACCGAGAGTCCACGTGTGTGGGTGTCGGGCCCTAGCACCCCAGGCACGGCAGCAGGACCGGAGCTCTGGGTGGGCCGGCAAGAGCCCCATGTGGGAACGGGAGCCTGCGGGTGCCTGGCGGGCGGGGCGACAGGAAGACGCAGGGAAATCATGGGGTGAGGCACCCCAAGGCGTGTGGTACCAGCCCGTCTCCCCACAAGCCACAGGCCTGGAGTGCCCGGTGAGGCCCAAGCGCTGCCTCCTGCGGCCCCTAGAGCAGGAGCAGTGTCAGCGGCGGCCAGGCGACGGCTCCTCCCAGCGGCTGTGTCTCCATCACAGGCCTGACGCAGCCCCATTATCCCCCTGAGCCCCCCACCTGGACTGGGGGCCCGGGGCTCGTGGGCCACGCCGACCCCACCCCGGACCCGGGGGGTGCCCCTTCCTGCCAGCGCCCCCACCACTCACTCACTTGGGCCTCCCCTGTTCCCACACAGCAGGGTCCCGCCACCCAGCTCCCAGGCCCAAAGCACAAGCCCTCCCAGCCCAAGGCTTCCCTCTATGGCAACCCCGACTGTGCCTGGCTGGGGTCGGGGCACACCTGACTCACCTGTGCCGCCCGTGGCCACTGAGGGCTGCGCTGGGGAGCATGGAGGCCTGACCAAGCCCTGGTGCCCTGCCCAGATTCAGGGAGAGGCCCCATGACCCAGCCCTAGCACCCTGCCCAGATTCACCGAGGGGCCCCATGACCCAGCCCTAGCACCCTGCCCAGATTCACCAAGGGGTCCCATGACCCAGCCCTAGCACCCTGCCCAGATTCAGGGACGGGCCCCATGACCCAGCCCTAGCACCCTGCCCAGATTCACCGAGGGGTCCCCTGACCCAGCCCTAGCACCCTGCCCAGATTCACCGAGGGGCCCCATGACCCAGCCCTAGCACCCTGCCCAGATTCAGGGACGGGCCCCATGACCCAGCCCTAGCACCCTGCCCAGATTCACCGAGGGGTCCCCTGACCCAGCCCTAGCACCCTGCCCAGATTCACCGAGGGGCCCCATGACCCAGCCCTAGCACCCTGCCCAGATTCAGGGAGGGGCCCCATGACCCAGCCCTAGCACCCTGCCCAGATTCACCAAGGGGTCCCATGACCCAGCCCTAGCACCCTGCCCAGATTCACCAAGGGGTCCCATGACCCAGCCCTAGCACCCTGCCCAGATTCACCGAGGGGCCCCATGACCCAGCCCTAGCACCCTGCCCAGATTCACCAAGGGGTCCCATGACCCAGCCCTAGCACCCTGCCCAGATTCAGGGACGGGCCCCATGACCCAGCCCTAGCACCCTGCCCAGATTCACCGAGGGGTCCCCTGACCCAGCCCTAGCACCCTGCCCAGATTCACCGAGGGGTCCCCTGACCCAGCCCTAGCACCCTGCCCAGATTCACCGAGGGGCCCCATGACCCAGCCCTAGCACCCTGCCCAGATTCAGGGATGGGCCCCATGACCCAGCCCTAGCACCCTGCCCAGATTCGCCGAGGGGCCCCATGACCCAGCCCTAGCACCCTGCCCAGATTCACCGAGGGGTCCCATGAACACTCTGTCCCACTCCGGTCCTCACACCACCTCACCCCTACCCCTGGAAGGTCCCTAAGGGAGCAGAGACATGGGTGGGGGTTGCCCCAAGCAGCCCGGCCTGAGGATGGAGGACAGTGATCCACAGGGCACTGGGGATTGGGCCCAGGCGACTCCAAGTGGCAGCTGGTCCTGAAGGGGAGTGTCTCTGCCGCTCCCGGACCAAGGGGACTGCCTGGCCCAACGGCCCCGAGGGGCGGCCACAATGGGCAGGGGAACATGGGCTTCCCCATGCTGGGTGGGACCCACATGGAGGGGCTGCCCTCCTGCCCCTCCGTGGTCCTGGTGGGGACCACCCGCTGGCCCAGGGCGTGCACAGGTCGGCTCTGAGCCGTCACGTCATAAATAAGACGGAACCGTGACACCTGCTAGGCCCCAGGCCGTTCATCGCCAAGAGGGCCCGAGGGACCTGCCCCGCAGGAGGCCATGTGCCGGACTCGCCGCTCGCCTGGCTTCATGCAGCGCTGGTGGCGCTGAGGACGGTCAGCTTGCAGCCCCAGCCCCTTACCTGCTCTGTCTGCCCTTTCCTGGCTCTGAGCATTCGGGGCCCGGGCCGCAGCGGGGGCAGCCGCGTTGGCCGCATCTGGTCCTGGAGCATGGGGCGCCCCCCTCTCGTCCTGTTCCACCGAGGCAGTGGCATTGAGCCGCGAGCGGGCGTGGGGCTGCGGTGGCGGAGGCTGTGGGCCAGAGGGGCTCGCAGGGGGGGTGCTGGCGTCCATCCTGCCTGAGAGAAAAGCCGAGGGTCAGACATAGGGTGCCAGGCCCAGCCGGAGAGGGGACAGGAAAGGGATGGGTGGGGTTGCCTCCTGGTCTATGAGGGATCTCCCTCGACCTCACAATAGTCACCTAGACCTTCCCACTTTAACACATGAGGAAACCGAGGGAAGAAATTCCCTCGAGGCCTCTGGCTCTATAGGCCCCACAGCAGTCATGAGCTCGGGCCCTCCGTCCCGAGGCCTGGAGTCCAGCCTCACCGGGCACGCGCCATGCGACCCCAGTGTCCTCATCTGAGTGGCAGGAACGGTGCAACCTTGTGAGGTTCCAGTGAGATGCTCCACATGGAGCTGAGAACGGTGCCTGGCTCGGGGCGGAAGGGTGGCCTGCACGTCGTATGTCCACCCCCGTCCATGAAAGTGACCCTATTTGCAGGTGTGATTAAGGATCTTGGGATGAGATCACCCTGGTTGTGGGTGGGCCTGATCCCATGACCAGTGTCCTGACAAGAGGAGGAAGGAGACAGGGACACAGAGAGAGCACCACGTGAAGATGGCGCTGGGGACAGGAAATGCAGCTGCAACCACGGGCCACTGAGGGTCATGAGCCTTCACCAGAAGCCCAGAGGGAGGGCGGGAAGGATGACCTTGGAGCCCCCAGAGGGAACCAACCACAGAGAAAAAGTTCATAAATGTTAGAAGGTAAGTGGAAGGGAGGAAGAGAAGGTGGGGAGGGGAGGGCTGGGGGGGAGGAGGGGAGGGCTGGGGGGCTGGGAGGGGGGAGGGGTACAGGGAGATGCGGAGGAGGGGTGGGGAGGTGGGGAGGAGGGGTGAGGGTAGGGAGGAGGGGAGGAGGGAGAGGCAGGGAGGCGGGAAGGAGGGATGGGAGGAAGAGGGGGAGGTGGGGAGGGGTTGGGGTGGGGGGAGGCGGGGAGGAGGGCCCGCCAACGGCTTGGGCAGGTGAGTGGTGCGCAGCCTGGTACGGGCAGAGGCCCAGGAACAGGGAATGAGGGTTCTGCGGCCCTCGGGGACCCGGGCGGGGCTCAGTCAGGGGACCCTACGGCCCGCGGCAGAATGGCAGGAAGTACCAGGGCCACAGAGCCGGCTGGAAGCTCAGGGAGGAGCCCCACGGGCGGGCGGACCCGGGGCCAAGCACCCCTGAGCCGTCGGACGACACGTGTGCCCGGGCCCGGGGTGGCCCGTCAGACTCTGAGAAGACGCTGCGAGCCGCCCCGGATCAAGGCCACGGCCGCCCTTGTCACCCAGCCCAGGATCGTGAGCGTGGAGCAGGGAGAGGCTGCCCTGCATCCCTGGCAGGCCACCTAGGTGGGACAAGCGTCCCAGTGCGGGGCCGCGAGGACCAGATGACACTGGACGCGGCGGGCGGCACCTGGGCCCGGCTCCATCACCGGCTGCCACACAGGAAGGGGCAGGGGCCCAGGCACCACGTGGCCCTGCCCACCCTGTCCCCCAGCCACCGTGGGTCCCCAACACGGGATCTGCGTCCACCGAACAACCCCACAAACTTCAGTCTGGGCATTCCTACCCCCGAGGGACGGCATCCGTGTCCTGCGACATCCCGGGGCACGGCGGGGACATGGGCAGCCCCAGGAGCCCCCTGCCATCAGCTCACTGCTCCCAGCTGCCACCTGGCCTCAGGCCTTAGGGACCAAACACAGAGGCGACTCCCGTGAACCCCGTGCTTCAGCCGCATGCGTGGACCAGAAGGCTCCTGGAGCCAGTGCAGGTGGGGCCACACGGGTCACCCCCTACGCAAGGCGCAAGGCGGCAAGCACGTCCGCTCTATAGGCCCCACGGGGCCAGTCCCAGCCCCCGCCCCCAGGCCAAGCACCACCCCCTTGGCCTTGGGGACGCCCACTTGTGCCAGGCCCAGGCTCATGAATAGCAGCAGGGATGGGCATGTGTCTGGGGGCTCCTGGGGCGTCCCATGCGGCCCGGGGTACAGGCACCACTGCCGGCCAGTGTGCCTGATGGGCGGGCAGCTTAAGCTTCAATCCAACCTCGGCCTGTTTCACGGATGAGGAAACGCGGGTGGGGAAGGTGGAGCCGTGCTGGCAGCCACGGGCTTGTGGAGCTGGAATCCCACGCAGAGCCTGTATCCAGGTGGGGGCTGTTGTGTTCCAGCCCTGGCCGCCTCCCGCCCGCTCCATCCACCCTGCACGCCAGCCCCTCTTCCCACGCCGGCTGAGCCGAGGGCCCTGGGCCTCCCTCCTGGAAGGTCCCCTGCTGCGGGTAGTGGCCCCCAGGCCTCGGGCGGGAGGGACGGCGCAGGCCAACGGGACACGAGTCCCACTGTGCCCAGGCCCAGGGCCACTCAGCCTCTGTGCGCCTCGGCCTCCCGGTCTGCACGAGGGGTAACGCCCCCGTGTCGGGCCGGGGACTGAGGGTGTGAGGGCGAGGACATGGTCCGCACACCCTAAAACATTAAAGCATCCAGCGCCCCTGACCCAGGCTGGATCTCCCGGGGCTGAACCAGGGCACGTGCGTAGAAACCCGTCCTCTGGGGCGCAGGGCACGCGTGGGCTGCCTGTGGGCTGGGGTCCCACGTCGCTTGCAGTCAAACGACTAGTTCGAGCAAAATCTTGGTGAGTAGGAAGGCATGAAGGTTCTCTGAGTTGGTCAGAAGAGCCTCTCATGTGAAGGTCAACAAGACGAATCGCTGCACGGCGGGGTCACGGGCACGGTCACACGCTGTCCCCCCCCCCCCCCCCCCCCGCCCCGCACACTCGCCGTGTCTGGCCTTTCCTGCCATAACAAGCTCTCTCCCCGGTAATCCTGGGTGCCCTGAGGGCAGGGGCGCCCGCCTTCACCTAGAACACCCGCTGCCCTGCCCGCCCGGGAACGGCCCGGGCTCAGGAAGAGCCTCAGCTGGGCAACATGGGGCCCTGCGTGTGACTGAGCAGCACCCCCAGGCCCCAGACCGCGGCTGCAGGACAAGTGCATCTTCCCATAGATCCCCGCAGCCCGCGCGGAGGGGGGCAGTCCACCCCCTGCCACCTGAGGCCAGAGCGGCGTCGCTCAGAGCCTGTCACTGTGCAAGATCCAGAGAAGCAAAGTGCTGACATTCTTTCCCCGTGAGCACCAAGGCATATTTTTATCCCAACAAAACACAAACTACCGGCACCACGGAGCTTGGAGCTCGGCTGAGGAGCTGCCGCCCGCGCGTCTCCGGACACGTGCAGCACAGTGACCACGTGTGGCCTTCTGCCCCAAAGGCTCTAACCCGTGTGCAGCAAGGCCCCGCTCCGCTGCCCTGGTGGGGGAGGGGGCAGCCCACCTCTGAGGCACCCCTCACGGGAAGCTGTAAGGTCACTGAGCGCCTTCTGGCCAGAGCCTCGCACCAGAAGCCCGGCCCAGGGGAGTAGGCAGGGACGCTCGCAGGCGTTCGGGGCAAACCGGCACCATCCAGAGGGGCACCCTACAGCCCCTCCGCCCGCGGCGACCTCCACAGACCGTCACCGCAACCTGTACACAAATAAACGTTCCAGGCGCAGCCAGCTGTTGGTAAAACACTGTTAAACGGGATTTAAAGCAGCCTGAGAATTATCCTCCAGTGTCTTGAGAATGAAAGGAAAAACCTCCCTGCAGAAAAGAGGAAAGAAGGTGCCCCCTGGCCTGTTAGGACTGGCTCTCTCTGGGTGCACGGATGATTCGCGGCTTTAGTCTATTCTTTTCCTAAACGTATTTCCCTTATTTTCTCTAACAGCTGTATACGGCTTTGGAAATTAAAACAAAGTCGGGGCCCCCGGAGGCTCAGCGATGAAGCATCTGCCTTCAGCTCAGGCCGTGACCCCGGGGTCCCAGGATCGAGTCCCACATTGGGCTCCCCGCAGGGAGCCTGCTTCTCCCTCTGCCTGTGTCTCTGCCTCTCTCTGTG
The DNA here is from genome assembly GCF_905146905.1 of Nyctereutes procyonoides. Taxonomy (NCBI): domain Eukaryota; kingdom Metazoa; phylum Chordata; class Mammalia; order Carnivora; family Canidae; genus Nyctereutes; species Nyctereutes procyonoides. The sequence goes on along the minus strand of NW_026575021.1, from coordinate 16,418,885 downwards.
TCTCTCATGAATAAATAAATAAAATCTTAAAAAAAAAAAAGGAAATTAAACTAGATATTTTTTTTAATTTTTTTTTTTATGATAGTCACAGAGAGAGAGAGAGAGAGGCAGAGACACAGGCAGAGGGAGAAGCAGGCTCCATGCACTGGGAGCCCGACACGGGATTCGATCCCGGGTCTCCAGGATCCCACCCTGGGTCAAAGGCAGGCGCCAAACTGCTGCGCCACCCAGGGATCCCGCTAGATTTTAAAACGCATCTGTGCCTGAGCCCTGAGGGAAAGGGCTGGGGGTTCCCAAGGTCTGGGAGGTCTGCTCCAGTGCGGCCCAGCCCAGCCCCAGGCACAGGGCTGCTCCTCAAGACAAGGGCACAGAGCCCTTGGAGGCTCCCAGATACCTATTTTTGCCCCAGAGTATTAAGGGCCCAAGCAAGGAACATTCCGACTCCACTCAACATGCCAAGTTCACAGAAAGTGGGAGGCAGGAGAGAATGCCCAACCCTTGGTCAAGGACAGCCATGCACAATGCCCAGAGGCTGAGCCCGCACTGCATGCGCAGCCCCTGCTCTGCGCCCGGCCCCGGCGGGTCAGCACACCTGGACTGTGGGACGACCCCTTGCTACGCACTGTGCAGGGCCTCCCTGCCCCAGAGCGCTTCTGTAGGGCTGGCCTCTGAGCAGCTCACGCCCAGGGGGAGGACACCTAAACAGGCGGCTACAAAGACGGAGCAGCATTCGGGGCGCAGGCACCCCAAGGGGGGTTCTCAGTCAGCTTTGGGAAGCAAGGTAGGGACGGTAGAAGGAGGCCCTGACTCAGCCTTCAGGACAAGCAGGCGTGAGGCAAGCGAGGATGGCAGGAAAGAGGAACGGAGGAGTGTGGGCACCCCAACAGGGAACTGCCCAGAAGAAAAGGCAGTGGAGGGAGAGTGACCTGCGAAGTGGCCAGGAAGGGCGGGAGGCTGGGAAGTGACCCCCGGGAGTGTGGGCAGCTAGGGCAGGAGCCTCGGGCCTGAATGGGCGCCGGGCCTCAGAGCCAGAGTGCAGCGTGGGGCCAGGAGTGCAGGAGGACGGTGCCCAGAGGGAAGTGACAGTTACAGAACCACTGGGGTGTGTGGGGACAGGGCGGGGACACCAGGGAAGGGGCTGGTGACCCTCCGGGGGAAGCTAAGGAGGCCTGGTCCAGGGCAGGCATCTGCCTGTGGCTCTGGGCCCAGGAGAGAGAAGAGTGTCGGCAACTGAACGTGGGGGGAGGGGGGGCCCCCCCGAGGAGGCCTGGCTTGTGGCTGGGGCCACGGCAGCGGTGCCATGTTCCATGCTGGGGATGTGGGAGAGGGCAGGGGCCATATAAAGCTCCCTCCCTCCTATGATCCTTAGCATCATCGTCCTGGCCCTGGTTTGGTGTCCGTCCCAGAGCTCAGGTACCTCTGGGCCAGGGGTGAGCCAGGGACCCCTCTGTCGCCAGCCCCCGGGGCCTGTCCAGCTCTGGCGCGGGAGGGGCTGGAAGGCGTGAGCAAGGAGCCCTCCAGGCAGTCTTCCGTCCCCAGCATCCCTCCCTGTGTTCAGAGGTCCATCTGCATGGGGGGTGGCGCCCCTAAGGAGCAGGGATATGAGGAGCCCTCCTCTAAGTCTCGGGTCAGACACCTGGGGCTGCCCTGAGACTCAGCCCCTGGGGACGCGGGACCAGGACTGGACAGCGGGGAGCCTGCCCCGGGCTTCTGCCGACGAGGCTCCCTGGTGGGCAGCAGAGAGGGTGCCCGGGACCTGCAAGTGACAGATGCTGCCAGCAGCAGGGAGAGCCCTTAGCGAGCAGGCCAGGGGCCAGGGGTCACCGCGCAAGGTGAGGGGCGGGGCCGGGCTTCCTCCTCCAGCTCCTCCTGGTCGGGCCCAGCCTCCCCGCGCCCCCGCTGACCCCAGCCCCTGGGGCTCTGATTCCTGCTCCCCTGACACTGCAAAGGCCCACACCCCGACGCTGGGGGATTTGCTCCCCGCATCCCCAGGGCTGGGCGACATCCCTCCCAAAGTCTCCACCTGATACGACAGGACCAACGTGGAGGACGGAGGCCGGGCCTCGCCGCCCCTGCGCTGCCCCTGCTCGCCCCGCAGCGGGAGGGGCCCTGGGGACGCGCCGCGCTGACCCCCTGACCCCCCGGCGGGCTGTGCGGGCGGGACCCCTCCCCCTCCCCCGCCCCCTGTCCCCCTCCCCCCGGGGCGCCCTGGGTCCCCCCCCCCGCCCCGCCGCCTCCCGGTGCTCGGAGCCGCGGGGCCCCGCGAGGGCCGAGAGCGCCCCCCCCCGGCAGGCCCCGCCCCCGCCTCCCGGGGACCCGCTGGGGCCGCTGCGCAGGTGGAGAAACTGAGGCCCGCGGCGGGCGGCGCCTCCCGGCTGTCCTCCCAGCGCCCGCCGCCCTTCGCCCGCCGCGGGGGACTCACCGGCCGCGAGTGGGCCGCGCGACGCCCTCGGGCTCCGGGCCTGCCGCGGCGCCGCTCGCGAGAGCCGGACGCCCCGGGGCGGAGCGGACGAGCCTGCAGAGCCGGCGACGCGAGCGGCGGGGAGCGCCTGCGAGCGCGGCCCCCACGGGGCGGGGAGGGGCGGGGCCAGCGCGGGCGGGGCCAGCGCGGGGCGGGGCCAGCGCGGGGCGGGGCCAGCGCGGGGGCGGGGCCTCGGGCCGACCTCCACTCCCGACGCGGCTCGGAAGACGCGGCGCCGGCTCTGCCCGCGGAGCGGCCGGCGCGCCTGCCAATCACCGCGCGCCTCCGCCAATCACGGGGCGCCTCGCCTGGCCGCCGCCGGCCGCCTCCTGGAGGATCCGACCCGCCCACAGCGAAAGTTTCCGAACCGAGTCGGCCCCGGCTCCGCCCCGCCTGGCTGCAGCCACGCCCCACCCAGCGAGGGCCCGCCCCTGCCCCGCCCCCGCCAGAGAGGCCCCGCCCCCACGTACCCGAGGCCCCGCCCCCTGCCGAGGCGGCAGGCTCAGATCTAGGCCCCTTGGCCTCTCTATCTGTTAACAGGTGGCTGGGCCCTTGCACAAGACTCGGGCCACCTTTCACCCACCTCTCTGGCCCCAACGTCCCCAACTTCAGGTCCATGATCATTTCTTTACTTTTTTTTTTAGATTTTATTTATTTATTCATAAGAGACACAGAGAGAGACAGAGGCAGAGACACAGAGGGGGAAGCAGGCTCCATGCAGGGAGCCCCATGTAGGACTCATCCCGGGACCCTGGGGTCACGCCCTGGGCCGAAGCCGGCAACAAATAGCTGAGCCCCCCAGGGATGCCCCTCATGATCATTTCTATGGCCACATTAACAGGGCCTGCTGGGCACCTCACCGCTTAGCTCCAGCCCTGTCAGAGACCCAGAGGGCTCCCCTCATTCAGCAGCAGGGATAGAGAAAATGGCCCGTTTAAATGTGTGCAAGTCACCAAGTGCAGCTTTTTTTTTTTCTTTTTCTTTTTTTTTTTCCAAGTGCAGCTTTAAATGCACGGAGTTAGATGCACGCTTTTTACAAGGTAATTACGAGATTCGTTTAACAAATCAGCCCCGGGGATGGTGCAAGGCTCAGGCAGTTTGGAAACTCTCCTCTTTCAGTGGTGCCCTAGGTCTGAGAAGGTGTAGTTTGCAGGTGGGGGTGCAGGCTCCCCGAGTCAGGCTCTCCTGGCTGGCGCCCACCCCCACCCTGGGGGGAGGGCTGCATCTGCTCTGCATCTGGTCCTTGTAGCCAAGCTTGATGCCTGTCCTGGGTCATCATTACAGAACCCGTTTCAGAGTGACTGCCAGAGATATGTCACCAACAGGTGGGGAGCCAAAACATCCCAGATGGTTTTGAGGGTGGATTGTATACTCAGAACACACAGCCCCAAGGGCTTTCGTCAGAGCCGCGTGGTTCCTAACAGTCACCTCCTCTGATGCTCCAGCTGCCCCCCTTCTCATCGAAGGCTCTGAGGCCCACAGGGGAAGGAAGGAAATGGGTACCGAGCAGAGCAGCACCTCCTCCGCCCCAGGTTCTCAGTTTGGGGGCCTTTCACGCATTGAGGGTTTTCACTGCATCCTTAATGAGTGTGGCATTGAGACAAGTGGCATGGAGCTCATTTTCATCGATCAGAAAATTGAGGTTCAGGCATAGAAGGTTATTTGCCCAATGCCACATAGAAATCTTCCCCCTCTTATAATGTACTGATGACAGAAAATTTGGAGAATTGCAAAAGGTAGAAAGAAGAAAGAAATCACTCAAGGACTATTACTGTCCACGTTTTGGGATCGGTGCATATTGAAGAAGGGGTTTCCAAAGGTCCCTGCGGTGACACCGCACATGTGCACACATGCCTGCTTCAGTATGGCAAAGTCCTGGAAAGAGAAGTTCTGATCCTGATAGGCTTTATCAGGTCTCTAGGTACATTTTTACCAAAACCCATCTCACTACTGTCTCCCGCGCACCGCTGAGGGGTGCACACTGGCACGGGGAGCTACCTGGTTTACCCTTTTCCCACTACAGTAAGTGACAAATGGTCTCCTTGCCTTTGCCGTATGCATTCCCATGGAAACTAGTGAGGCTAGACTTCTCAGGTTTTTTTAATTTTGAAAAGCATCTGCTCTCTCACTCGTCTATTGGGCTCCTTAGGCTCCTTGAAAACCCACAGGATGAGCTCTTTTATACCTACCGTCTTTCCCGCCTGTCATCCCCTTCAGCCTGCAGGATGGGGGCCCACCCGGAAAGCTCAGGCAGCCCAGGCTTGGGGGCCGGCAGGCCTCCTCACACCCGGGAGGCTGGGGCAGACGGCCTTCCTCCGGGGATTTGGGAGCGCCTCGCCGACTCTTTCTTGGTGTCTACAGGAACATAAATGGCTCCTCCTCCACCCCGGGGGTGGGGGGGATCACCATGCCCGGTCCCTATGGGCCTCACACAGCCCAGAGAAGCCAAGACCCTCCCCTCTGAGGGGTCTCATAAGCAGAGGAAGGGTAAGGGCCGAGCAGCCCAGGCCAAGCCTGGAGGCACTTAACCTGCTGCTTGGAGCGAAAGGCCTTGAACGTCACAGGCAGGTTCAGAAGAACAGCCCTTGAGGCAAGGAAAATGAGCAAACGGGTTGATGACGTGGAGCAAATACCTTCCGAGATGGAGGAAAAGCATGTGGAGATCCTCCAGGGGAAAGCGAGGGGCTGCGGGCAGTCCCAGGAGGTGTAGCCGCTGGGAGTGCGAGAAAGGCCAGAGTTGCACGTCTGGGGCTGAAGCTCTACCATCCCAGAAAGGGAGGGAGTCCTGCAGAGTTCCAGAAAGAACCAGTGACATTGAGAGTCAGCGTGGTGCTAGCTCCTGGGGGACTTGAGAACAATTTCCAGGGACTCCGTTTATCTGATCAACAAGCCTCCCCCCCCCCCACGCTATGATGAATTCCTCTGCTGGGGAACAAGATGGAAAATATCCCCACGGCAAGACCAAGATGCACAGAGGGTCCCCGTGGGAGGTTTTGTCACCAAGTCAACTATAGCGGAGACGGTGAAAGAGAGAGCAGAGCCCAGAACAGGAAATGGTGGTGAGCTGTGAGCCTTGCAGAATACTCAGGTTTATCTAAATATGCTTGGGGTTTTGTACCATAATCGCTAAGTAAGGATTCTTGAAATCTGTGCCACGTACTCTCAGGGAAACCCACACGCATCTGGGAGGAAACACAGAAGCAATCTCGGCCGCCCCTGGGGTTGGAGGAGCAGGGGCGGTGGAGCCCTTCCCTTGCATCTGCTGCTGGGCGAGGGCGGGCGCCGGGGCAGGGGACCGGGTGGGACAGGGGAGGCTCCGGGGCTGCGGCCACCGCGCCTGTTCCTGCGATCACGGGGGAGAAGCGGCGTGATTATAAATATCAGGAACTGGGAGAGGCAAGTCCTGGAAAAAAAGCAGAATAGAACTTCTGCATTCAGGGAGGGGGTGGCCGGCGGTGTAGAGAACGAGCAGGAAAGCGAAATTAAGGAAGGAGGAAATGACAGCGGTAACAAAGTTCAGTCCAAGTAAACACAAAGGGAAGAGAAATAAATAAAACCACGCATGTCGGCTTTCTTTTCTTTTTTTTTTTTTTAAAAAAGGGAACGGGCCGAACTTCCCATCAAAAGCCTGTAAGGTTGGGGTAAAACTAAAAATCCAATAAAGTGCTGTTTACAGTAAATGCTCCCCAACTGATGAGAAGTAGAGGTCAAAGGGCACGACGTCTGAAAATTGAAATTCAAAAATGACAAGAATGGCCAATCAGTGGCCTCCAGGGAGGAATTCAAGACCGAAAGCGTTCACGGGAACGAACAGGGATATTAGGCAACGGTGCAAGGGGCAGTCCACGGAGGCCCAACATCGTGGATCTGAACGTACCAGGAGTACGGCAGCCGTGATGTGCTGCGTTCTGTGCGAGGCGCTGCGTTTCTGTCGCGGTGGCCAGGCCGTGGTACCCAGCTCTGTCATATGGCAGCCTAGACGTTGCCCCGAAGATACCTTTTAGGTGAGAGTAATGTCCGAATCAGTAAACTTTTGAGTAAAACCGATCACTGCTTGCAGTGTGGGTGGGCCACACCTAATCAGTTGAAGTCCTTAGGAAAGAAAGATGAGGAGAGCATTCTGCGGGCAGAGGACGGCCTTTGGGTCTCCGCTGCAGCCTCGACCCCCCCTGCGCCTCCAGCCCGCCCTTGCCCTGCAAACCGCACTTGCAGCCCCTGTGCTCACCTGTGCCAGCTGCTTATCTGCATCCCCCTGTGTTTATGATGTAGGTGGGCGTGTGAGAGCAGGGCAGGAGGCCTGTCCCCTCCCCCGCAGGGCCAAGCCCTGGGCTGTGCTGTTGAGGACAGGAAGGACCAGCGAGTCACCGAGTGCAAGGACCGCACGAGGAGCTCCTCGGCGTCGGAACAGCGTCTAGGCTCCTCAACGTGGCATGAACACGCCTGCCACTCTGGGTCCTGCTGTCCCGCCAGCCGCCCTCGGATTTTTTCCGCCCACTTCCAGAGTCCACACTCACGCGTGGGTCCCTCTTCCCTCCCTGCTGCCGCTCCAGCTGTCCCAACCTTGCCCACAGACGTTTGCCACCCTCGCGTCAGCTCCAAGCCCTGGGCTGCCTGCCAGGCCCACGGGGAAAAGCGAGGGAAGAGGCCACTGAGTCCTGTGCTGCAGGGGAGCCCGGTCGGGGCCTCTGCAGGCCGTCGGGGCCCCGGACCCCAACATACGGGCCCTGCCCCCCGGAGCCCGAGCGGGCCGAGGTGTATTTGGGAAAAGGCGGTTGCAGGTGGGCTGGGGCTGCGTGGGCTGTGCTCGCCCACAATGGGGCACTTCTCTGTGCCCCGGGCGGCAGCCAGATGCCATCACACGGAGGCGGGGGGGCACCCCCAGAGCGGGCGGTGTGGAAAGGGGCCGAGGCGCGTGGGGATGCCCCGACCATGGGAGGGATGCAGCCAAAAGCCAAAGCCTGCCGCCACCGGGAACTAAAGGGGACAGACGGGTGCTCCTGGGGGTTGACCGGACCTCAGGCCTCCGCACTGTGACAAATGCAGTCCTGCTGGGTGAGCTCCTGGGGTGATGCGCATTCGTCACAGCAGGAACCTTCCATAGGCGGTCACGCGTCACACCTCAGGGCCTCTATCACCCGCTGAGGAGCTGGCGTGGGGCCGGCAGGTCCACCCGTCGGCAAGCGGGCTTGGGGTCCACGTATCAGAGGGCGGGCCCCCACCCCGAGTGGTTTGCGGCCTCCATGACGGGGCGGCGGGCACCAGCCCCCTTTGCCTGGACGGGCGGCCCCCTCACACGTCCTGAGTCACCCCGTGATCTGTGCAGGTACTACAGCCCACGGGGCGCCCACACGGGCTCATGCTCCGGGGCCACCGTTCAGCCGGGCCTGCTGGGCCAGCAAAGCAGAGATCTGGGGCCTGCGAGGACGCTGGGGACGCAGCGAGAGGGGAGCCACACCAGGGGTTGGCAAGGCCCAGGTGCCCTAACAGGCCCCCTTCCCACTCCCCACCCCCACTGGATGCGGTCCCGCCTACCCTTGGCCACATCTAGGACAGGAGGCTCCTGCCCTCCCGGCTCAGTGGGCTCAGTGGATCATCTCGGTGCCACGACCGACCAGGGGGCTCCTTCCCATTTCGGGGGAGCAGGAGGCTCCCAGGCTCACGCACCAGCAGGAGCGCTCCCGGCTCCCAAGCCTCTGCTCCCCCTGTCCCCCCGACCCCCCGCGTCCTGCCAGCAGCTCCCTGGTGGAGGGTTTGGTGCTGCTCACACGGCCCCGTGTCACCAGGACTGGGGGGACGTCAGGCTCCGCAGCCCTGCGCACCTGCCCCTGCCTGCACCTCCACCCCCGCAGGCGCCCACACCTCGCCTGGGGGCCGAGCCGCCCACGGATCTGAGTCGTCATTACTCACCTCTGAAGGCAGACAGTTAATGCCACTTAATGGCCGGTAGTGAGTCACCAAGCACATTGCGAAGTGTCACGTGGGATTAAAGAACACCAAAGACCCAGAGGTAACTGGAGGCAGAAGAAGGACAAATGCTCTGCAAGAAGAGAAGCGCCTTCCGACACGGCCACTCCGTCTCTCACGCCACCCACGCCAGCCCTCATCACTGCTCATTGGTCAGCCTTGTCCGGGGACAGATCCCCGATGACAAGTACAGACACGTACGCGCAGGACTCACTCATGGGCTTGCAGAGGCCGAGAAGTCCCACGAGGCACTGGCTGCACTCCGGGGACCCGGGGAGCCGTGGTACACTTGGGGTCCACGTCCGAAGGCCAGAGGACCAGGAGTGCAGATGTTGGGAGCAGGGATGTCCAGGGGTGAGGGATGTCCAGGGGCAGGGATGTCCAGGGGCGAGGGATGCCCAGGGGCGAGGGATGTCCAGGGAGGAGGGATGTCCAGGGGGGAGGGATTCCCAGGGGGGAGGGGTACCCGGGGGGAGGGATGTTCAGGGACAGTGATACCCAAGGGGCAGGGATGTCCTGCCCCAACATACGTGGGTTCTTCGCCACCGATGACGTCCGGCACCATAATTGCTCTAATGGCTTGTGTGTCACAACCGATGTTCCTACGTCAACTCATGAGTCACCGGGTCTTGAGGGCACCGCACGGTCACCCTGGATCCTGTACATTCTCTGCGGTTTAACAAAGTGGGACAACGCGCACCTTCCTGTAGCTCCCTACACCGTGGTCCCGCTGCCCCAAGACCCCTGGGACCTGCCCTCCAGCCCCAGCAAGCACCCATCCTCACTACCCCCATAGGCTGCCTTCTGCAGAATGTCATGTACCTGGAACTTTCTGGAATGTCTTGTAGTGTGCAGCCTTTACAATTGTGCATCGAGCCCCGTTTACTCCTTTTCAGGGCTCGAAAGCTCATGCCGCTGAGCGCTGAGCAACACTGTGTGTGGATGGAGCGTCACCTGCTGAAGCCCCCGAGCGGGGCTGCTTCTCCATCACAGGACCGAGCACAAGGGTCACGAGGCAAGTGTGCTGCAGGAGACCTGTCTGGTGGTCACCGCATGCCCCTGTGCCCGGGGTCATCGGGACGGCCCACGAGATGGCCTGCGGGGGAGTGGCCGGCACAGTGCCAGCGCCAGGGCCCTCCCCGTGCACCAGACACCATCGCCACCGCTTGTGCACCTGCTGGCCCGTGGCGTCCAGGCGGTGACCCTGCGGGGCAGGTATCACCGCAGGCTACAGACGGGGACGCAGAGGCTGAGACACCTGTGTGACCGCATCGGTCCCTGCTGGGACGCCACCTCCCCCTGCCCAGACCCCATGTCTGAGACCCAGCGATCCCACGTGGGGCAGCGGTGTGCAGCATGTGTCACCAAGGGCCTCGCGACACGGATGCCCCGGTGTGTGGGCTCCTGGGTCCCCTGCTGCTTCCCTTCCTGGGGCTGGAGGAGGGCGCGGTGGCCCCCCTCCCTCCCCGGGGAATCTGCTTTCAGTCCTGAGCCCCAGCTGTCATGGTGACAAAGCCCAGAGCTGCGGGGGCCGGGACGCCTTGCTCACTCCGCCAGGAAGCAGTGGAGGGAGCGCAGGCGTCTGAGCCGCACGGGAAATGTCTGGGGCTGGCGACGTCCCCCGTGAAGGTCTCCCAGGACTTGGCCGACAGCGGTCAGACTAAGGGACACGTGCTGTGGGGAGGCTGGCAGCGAAAACCGGGGGGGGGCACCTCTGATGTCTGTGGGAGTACTTCGGACACTTGAGCAAAGAGACACAGTGTTTGGCAATCGGCAGAAATACAAGCGACTGGGAAAGCTCAGGGAGCTCACCGACGATTGCTTCCCTTTAAATCTCGAGACAATGGGAGCTGTCAGGCTGACTGCGACTTGCCCTGTGACAGGCCAGAGAGCTTGGGACCAGCGCGGAGAAGGGGCCGGGGGACGAGACGATCCCGGGGCTCACTTGGGGTCCGTGCCTGTGTTGCATTCGTGGCCGCGAACGTTTTCCTGGCGAGAACCCAGGATCAGCGGCTGATCTCATTCGCCCCCGTCGAGCAGCCCCCTAAGGGCGCATCTGCCCTTCGTTCGAGCAGAGGGCAGGGGGTCTGGATGGACGTCGGCACGGGGCTGGCCCGGGAGGCGCAGGGCCCGGGCCACGGCAGGTCAAGGGCCGCAGGCAGTTCTTTTCCAAATCAGGCTCAGGCGCGGCACGAAGGCCCCGGAGCCCACAGGTGCCTGCGCAGCTGCAGAAAGGGTGGTGTGGGGGCCCGAGCCCTAAGGAAGGAGGGGTTTGCTCCCGGAAGGGGAGGGCAGGGCCCTCGTGAAAGAAGGGGCGCTGAGCCTCGGAGGGCAGCAGAGCAGGGCAGTCCTCGCAGATGTTTGGGCCGCCGAGAGCAGAGGACATGGGGCGGCCGCCTGCGGGGACAGCGGGGACCAGGTGGGGGCCGTCTGGAGATTGTAGATAGGGAAGGAGCAGCACCCCGACCCCACACCCGCGTGTCCCAGAGCGGCCCCTGGGGAGGACGGAGGCTTATCTCGTGGGCCTCGGTCAACTGCTGCTGCCCACTACTCCGCGCCTACTTGCTCGGCTGTTGTTCAAAACCAGTCACCGAGAAGCCCGGATCAAGCCAGACCCAGCCCCGTGGGTGATGCGGAACGTGGAGACCCCCCGCCACAGCAAGGGCGCCCCGGGCATTAAGTGAGCGGCTTGGCGGTACAGTCGCGACGGGCAAGGTCGGAGCTCTGCTTCCGTCCAGGGCGCCCCGCCAGTGCTCCCTCGGTCACATGGTTCTCCACGGCACACGGTCAGCACAGGAAACGATTCCATCTAACGAGGCCAGTTGCTGGAATCAGGGCTCTGATCCTCTACTCCACCGAGTGCGTGGGGACTTTTTAGCTAAATGAAAAGGACAAGTAGGAGGACTTTGGGGAAGAAAGAAACAGGAGACGATGTTACTAAGCAACAAAAAGAAGGTAAAATGAATAGCATCAAACTAAATAGGGCTTTCCAACCGTCATCGCATCACAGCGCACGCAGAAAACATAGTTGCGCAGAGTGGGGTGAATCGTTGAGACCAGCCGTGTGGGTGCCCACTGGCCCCGGAACACTGCATCCCTGTGCTGAGGAAAGATGGTTATCCCAGCACATGGGAACCCATCTGTGGTTACCATCCCATCACTACCATCAACCATCATCACCAATGCATCACCACCACCACCACCACCACCACCATCACCACCACCACCACCATCACCATCACCACCACCAAATCACACCACCACACCACCACCACCCCCACCACCACACCACCACCACCACCACCACCACACCACCACCCCACCACCATCACCACCCACCACCACCACCATAACATCACCACATCACCACCACCACCACCACCACCCCACCACCACACCACCACCACCACCACCACCCACCACCACCACCACAACACACCACCATCACCACCACCACCCCACCACCACACCACCACCCCACCACCACCACCACCACCCATCACCACCACACCACCACCACCATAACATCACCACCATCACCACCACCACCTCCACCACCATCACCACCACCACCACCTCCACCACCACATCACCACCACCACCATAATCACACCACCATCACCACACCACCACCACCACCATAATCATCACCCACCATCATCACCACCACCACCACCATCATCACACTCTGTCATCTACAGAGGATGTGCGTCCATCTCAGCTCTATTCGGAGGAGCGGGAAGGGCAGCCATCGCTGCTGAGGGCCTCCTGGGTATCAGGAGCTCTGGAAAGGGAACCCAAGGCTCAGAGTGATGAAGTGACCACATCCAATATCCAAAGCATGGCCGCGGTAGGACTTGAATTTGGGACATGTGGCAACACCCTAATGGGGGACATTTGGCTGTTCTGGGAGGCAGAAATTACCCCAAGCCCCAGGCCCTCCCTAACGATCAGCTCAGCGGCTCTCGTCCTTAGTCACACGAAAATCTCTTGGAGAACTTTGAAAAACACAGATGCTCAACACCGCCCCCCTCGCCCCCACCCGCCAACACACAGATTTTGAGTCTGCTGGTTTGGGCGAGGCTGCCAGGGAAGCGCTATCTGCAGCCCAGGGGAGGGCCGTGGCCTGGACTAAGGTCGCAAGGTCACGTGCTTAACTCTACAGTGGCCCAAACAGCCAAGGCCCATCTCCTAAAGACCCAGCACTCGGTGTAGGGAACAGGAGACAATTTCACAAGAGAGCACTTCCTTGGGGACTGCGGAGAGATTGCTGTGCAAGCGCAGAGGCAGGAGGAGGTATTTCTCCCTGGGGTGCAGGGAGGAGCGCCTAGGGCGGCCTGCTGGGACGTGGCCTTTGAGCCTAGTGCAATGACCATCCAGTGTCCTGGGGCCACAGCCTGCGGAGAGCGGGTTCGGGCACACAGAGCGGCGCCCCCAAAGGATCGGAAGTGGGTGAGCGTGGGTGCGGGCGATGGCCTCCCCACTTCCATCCTTGTCCCCCATCCACGCTTGCCTGGGCAGCCAGGATGATGTCAGTTCTTGCAGTGCCTTGGACAGAAGCGTCCAGGGGCCCTGCCTCCCCCAGTGTGGGAGTCGAGGTCCTTCCCGTGGCCCACGGGGCCCTTCCTCTTGGGCCCCAGGCTCGGCTCCTCTCCTTTAGCTCACTGGCCTCACGCTGGCCTCGCTTGCCCCAGAACACAGGTGCTCCTTCACCTCCTGTGACGCCTGCCTGGCAGGGGTTCCCGAGCCCCGTGCTTCCCGGTGCCGGCCGCCTGCTCACCGAGGGGCCTCCCCCAACCACCTCATGGAGCACCTGCCGGTCCACCCCTCCCACCTCCCCAGGGAGTGAGCCTGGCACCTGCTAAGGGTCTGCAACAGAGGGAAGGAAGGCAGCTGGGCAGGTGACTGGGCCTTGCGCACCACACAGCCAGTGGGCCGTGGCGGGGGCAGGGTGGGGGGTCCCAGCCCCGGGGACGCCGACGCCACGCCGAGGAGTGCGGACTCACCTGCTCCGTCGCCCAGGCGGCCGCAGCCACGGGGGCTTTGGAGTGGGCAATGGCATGGTCGAGCTGTGACCAGGCCCCAGGATGACACGGCCCACCATGTGGCCCACGGGTGGAGGTCCCCAGTTAGCGTCCCTGGAGCCGAGTGGCACCGGGCGGGCCCCTAGCTGCGAGCAAAGGGCCCCGGCTCTCACCATGCTGGCAGGAAGCCCGGTGGCTCTAGGATCGTGGCAGGCAGCCCCTGCGGGCCTCACCCTGCTCCAGCGGCCGAGGCCCAGCTCCTCTCTGGGCGGCTGATGCGCGTGAGCCCATCAGCCCCCACGCGCTGCCCCCTCCCCGGGGACCCAGGCGACGAGGGGCCACCCACTCCCAGGGGAAGGAGGCCTTGAGCTCGTGCACTGCAGCCCTCCACCCCTGGATGCTTCGGCCCTCGGTCCAGCTTCCCCACTGACGCTGGGACCCAGGAGGGGTCACACAGCCATTCCTGGGCCTCGCTTTCCCCATCTGTGCGACTGCCGTTCCTCGGTCACCTCCTACCTCCCTCCACGCGCAGAACCCCCTGCACCGGGTGCAGAGGCCACCGAGCCGTGCCCTCCAGATCGCAGCCTCCTGCCGAGTCCGGACCTGCCACACCCCGCATTCCGAGGCACGGCCCCTCGTCCGCGTCGGCCCTGGAGGTAGGAAGAGGACATCCTGCCTGTGCAGATGGGAGCCCGCGGCTCGGTTCTGTCTCCTTGGGGCCCGGGACACACAGCTCCCACAGGCCAGATGGCGCCACGCAAGCTTAGGCTCTGAGGGGCCCTGAAGACCTCGGGGTCTGGCCGCCCATACTTCTTGGATGGAGTCATGTGGGCCTAGAGGGGAGAGGCGACTTGCCCAACGCCAGCCAGTGCTGGCAAGTGCCCTGCAAGCCCCCCCCGTACCCCCCCACAAGTGCCCAGCAAGCCCCCAGAAAGCCCCCAGCAAGCCCCCCGGCAAGCCCCCAGCAAGACTCCAGCAAGACTCCAGCAGCCCCAGCAAGCCCCAGCAAGACCCCCAGCAAGACTCCAGCAAGACCCCAGCAAGTACACAGCAAGCCCCCAGCAAGACTCCAGCAGGACCCCAGCAAGCCCCCAGCAAGACCCCAGCAAGACTCCAGCAAGCCCCCAGCAAGCCCCCCAGCAAGCCCCCAGCAAGACTCCAGCAAGGCCCCAGCAAGTACACAGCAAGCCCCAGCAAGCCCCCAGCAAGCCCCCAGCAAGCCCCCAGCAAGCCCCCAGCAAGCCTCCAGCAAGACCCCAGCAAGCCCCCAGCAAGCCCCCCCAGCAAGCCTCCCAGAAAGACCCCCAACAAGCCTCCAGCAAGTGCCCAGCAAGCCTCCAGCAAGCCCCCAGCAAGCCCCCCCCAAGACCCCAGCAAGACCCCCGAGCAAGACCCCCCAGCAAGCCTCCGGCAAGCCCCCAGCAAACCCCCCAGCAAGCCTCCAGCAAGCCCCCAGCAAGCCCCCAGCAAGCCCCCCAGCAAGCCCCCAGCAAGCCCCAGCAAGCCTCCAGCAAGCCCTCAGCAAGCCCCCCAGCAAGCCCCCCAGCAAGCCTCCAGCAAGCCCCCAGCAAGCCCCCAGCAACCCCCCAGCAAGCCTCCAGCAAGCCCCCCCAAGACTCCAGCAAGACCCCTGACCAAGACCCCCCAGCAAGCCCCCAGCAAGCCCCCAGCAAGCCCCCAGCAAGAGCGGCCCAGGGAGCCCAGCCCTGTTCACACCACCGCTACAGAACTCCCGAGGCCGCGCCAGGGATTCCTCACCGGGCTCCGCTGCCCTCCAGCGCACGGACGTAGAATAGCAGTCCTGGGGACGCCGAGGTGTAAGGGACCTGCCAGTCCTCCCCGAGCACCCGGTCCAGGTGGGTCTCAGACCTTCACACGTCCACACATCACCCTGGATTCGGTGAGGATGCAGAGCTGGCTCCGCACATTCGGGGTGGGATTCCCACCGAACACCCCGGAAAGCCAGGCTCCCCCACCCGTGGGACGTGTTAAGGGGCCCCACGGACGGCACACCACGGTTTACACGGAGCTTCCGCACCCGCGTCATCATCATCGGCGGTGTAATTGGCGGGGCTGGGTGGAAAACCTAAAAATGTACCTGAAAAGCTGGGGAGACGTGCAGTTGACGGCATGAATGATGATGATTTTCCCTTTAAAATGTCGTGTTACGCACCCACTGTGGTAGCGGCAACAGTGACGCGTGGGTAACGACGAAACCTTGCAAATCACAGAGCCTATATTTCGGTATCACAGTCCATATAATAACACCTTATTAAAGGAGAGCTTGATAATAAGGTTTTCCTGATTTGCTTTTCTGCGGATCCATTTCCTAGGTCACGAAACGTGTACTTCCAGCAACTCACTCCCAGTCCACGCAGCGGGAAGTGACGTCCGCTGCTCTTGGCAGGTTCAAGGTTGCAGATCGTTCCTGATGATTTTTCATCTTGAGGATCTTTCTGCCTATGCAAACGTTACTGGGGCCACTGAGCACTTTGCAGGCTGTGACGACACTGGGATCAATTTCAGACCAGTTATCGATTTGAAATACGGATTTTAGTCTGTGTAGAGCCGCCGAGTGTCGCAGAGCCTTGTTTCTAAAAAGACTGAACTCTTTTCAGTAAGTCAGTTCCATGTAAGTCTGAATTTAGTGTTAAATGTAAATTCATACATTCTAGGGTCTGGTGTCTGACGTTCTCTGTAACCCAGCAGGTCTTACAAGAAGCCACAGTGGCTTCACGACTCGCAGGTAGTTCAACGTCCTGCTCAAGCACTCTGTCGTCGTATCTTTTATTTTTTTATAATATTTTATTTATTTATTCATGAGAGAGAGAGAGAGAGGCAGAGACACAGGCAGAGGGAGAAGCAGGCTCCATGCGGGGAACCCGAGGCAGGACTCAATCCTGGGACCCGGGACCCTGCCACCACAACTGAGCTGGAACCCAGACTCGGCCGCCCAACCAACTGAACCCCCCAGGCGCCCCCCAAAATTTTCTTCCTTTTTAATAACTGGTTCGTCAGACTTTATATGGAAATAGACTTCTTTTCCACCAAATGTCACCATCTCTACATTACTTCCAGTTCGAGACCTTCGGATATTTGCTTTACAACGTTGTGATTGTTTTGACAGCCGGACGCCCTGCACCGGTTGGCGAGTGCTGGTAAGCGGCATGCTTTGTCGCAATGCCCACGTGCACACTTCTGCTCCGTGACGACTTGCAGGCCAGGTGTCCCGCCTGAGCCCACGTGGGCACTCAGGTGGGGAAGGTGTGGGCATGGGTGCCAGGTGGGCCCTGGACTCTCCGGGGTGGCCATGCTACACCACCACCAGCACCGGGCCTTCGCCCCAACCCGAGGCCCCATGGGTGTCAGCCAGTGGCCAGGCCAAGGGCTCGGCGCCCACGCTACCCACCAGGCCCGTGCCACAACCTCCCCTCTACCCACGTCACATGTCACTTGGAAAACGCAGGTTCAGAGACGAACTTCCGGAGGTTCTCAAGAGGACAACAGCAGACCGCCAACCCACGAGCTGCGGGGCCTCTGTGTGGCTCCGGGCTGCCCGGCTGTGAAACCGGCCCTGAACTTGTTGTGGCCAATACTTCCTGAGCTCAGCACGTGCCGGGCCCTGGCTCCTGTGGCCGTGACATCCCCACGGCAGCCCACGGGGGCCCTCCCAGCCCCGCTTTACAGATGGGGAAGCCCATCGGGCGCAGGTGCAGTAACTGGCCGGGTGGCGCAGCGGCAAGCGGCAGCCTGAGCCCCAGCCAGGTGGGCAGGTCCCTCCTGCCGACGGGCTCACCGTCCACCCGGGAGCATGTCACCGCCTCCAGTGCGAACAGAGGGCGGAGGCCAGGCCCGGACCTCCCGCCTGCCCAGCCAGAGAGGCCCGTCACCAGGACAGGTGTCCTGCCATCCGGGGATGGATCCTGGCAGAGCTGTGTCAGTGACCACGCCAACAGCCGCTGGCCCGGTGTTGAGATGCTGCTCCGCTGTCGCTGTTGTGGTGGCTCCCAGCGACCGTCCCGCCGGGCAGGTGCCTACCACTGGAGAGGACAGGGCTCCGGACCTGCCCGGCGTTCTGACTCGGCGACAAGCCCTGGCCGGTCTAGCTCCCGTGCAGGACGAGGGGATGTGCCCCAGGTCACCCGTCAGAGGCAGCCCTGAGCCCACAGTCAAGGCCACATTCCCGCGGGCTGGCGGGCACACACCACCAGCCAGGAAGCAGTGAACACCTCCTGACCCCGGGGCCCCTTCCCACCGGGGCGGGCCCAGCCTCACGCCCGGAGCCTGCGACCTGGGCTGGAGGCCCCGGCTCCCCGCTGCTCCGCCTGCGCTGGGCTTCTGGGGCTCAGTTTCCTCCGAGGTCTGGGCGCCCCGAAAACCCACGCGGCAGCGCCAGCCACCCCTGACTCCCAGGTGTGGACAGGAGCGGACGCGGGGAAGAAGGAAAGGCGTCGGCCCTTCTGACGGTAGGAAACGGCTAGGTCCGGCATCGGCCAGGGGCGCGGGAGGGCTGGCCTGAGCCCCGGCTCTGCCGCAGTGGCCTTCCCGCGCAGCCGCACCGGCTTGCAGGGCGGACAGCCCCGGCTCCCGCGGGCGGGTGTTCCGGAGAAGCCCACGAACAGCATCTTTAGGAGGGAAACCGTGACCTGCTCCCCGTGGACCCTCGGCCGAGGCTGCAGGATGCACCCTCTTCCGTGCTGATGTCCACTCGCGGGGCCCCGCCCCCCGCCAGGGCAGGCCCCGCCCCCGCCAGGCCCCGCCCACCCCGGCAGGCTAGGGCAGGTGCGGCCCCACGGGGCGTTGGGAGGCAGGGCACACAGGAGGTACCCACAGGACGGGACGTGGGCACGGCAGACCGTGGTGCCCGGCACACAGCGATCCGGCTCCTCCCGGCTCTCCTGCGGTCCTTGTTCAGTCACGGACCCGCAGCCTGGACGCCGTCCGGGGCATGTCGTCCGCGCTCCCGGGCCCCCGCCCCGCGCCGCAGCTACGGCTCGGCGCCCCGGGTGGCTCCGCCCGCCGCCGCGGGGGCCGGGGCCTGGGCTCGGGCCGCCGGAGTCGCAGCCGCGCAGGATGTCCGGGCTCCGGGGTTTGCGGGCAGCCGGGGCGGGCGGGGCCAGGAGGGGGCGGGGCTGGAGACGCCAGGAGGCGGTTTGGGGGCGGGGCCAGGAGGAGGGCGGGGCGGGAGACGTCAGGAGGAGGGGCGAGGCGGGAGACGCCAGGAGGCGGGGCCAGGAGGCGGCTCGGGGGCGGGGCCAGGAGGAGGGGCGGGGCGGGAGACGCCAGGAGGCGGGGCCAGGAGGCGGTTCGGGGGCGGGGCCAGGAGGAGGGGCGGGCGGGAGACGCCAGGAGGCGGGGCGAGGCGGAGCCAGGAGGCGGGCTCGGGGGCGGGGCCAGGAGTTGGGGCGAAGCGGGGTGGCGATGCCATGCAGGGAAGGGGCGGGGCCAGGAGGACGGGCGGGGCGGGAGACGCCAGGAGGCGGGGCCAAGAGGGGCGTGTCCAGGGCGGGGCCACCAGGGGCGGGGCGCGCCTGCCCCGCGCCCGCCCCGCGCCCGCCCCGCGCCCGCCCCGCCCCGCCCCGTGTTGGAGTCACGCTCGCGAATATTCCCGAATCACAGCAGAACACACACCGCCTTATCACTGTGGCGAGATTAGGAGTCAGAGCCGCCGCTCTCCCGGCACCGCTTCGAAGCCAACCGCGTCCTAGCCCGCCGGCGCCTCCCTTAGGCCGGCATCCTCGTTTCCCGAAACACCATCCCAAAGATCCTCGTGAGCGGTCGACGGCCGCGCGCTCCCCGCTCCCCCTGTGCCCTCCGGCCGCCGCGGGGTGGGGGTGGCGGGGGCTGCCCGTGCAGGCGGGCTGGGCGCCCTCGGCTCCGGCTCCGCGTCCCTGGGCCTCAAGCGCTTCACGGGTCCGGGGGCACCATGCTGGGGGCGGGCCTCAGGCTCGGGGTCCGGGGCACGCGGGCGCCCGGCGGGCGGGCGGTCACCACGTCTGCACGTGGCAGGCTAAGGCGCCGTCCTCCGCGGACACGAGTTTGGGTCGTTCCACTCCCGAGGCTCCGCGCTCCATCCCGTGTTTTCGTTTCAGCCAAGGACTCGCTGGGGAGGGCTCGGGCCGGGAGCAGCTCGCGGGCGGGGCGGGGCGGGGCTGCCGCAGGGGGCCAGTGCCCTTGACACCTGCTCTTTATTTTAATATTTTATTTATTTATCCATGAGAGTCACAGAGGGAGGCGGGACTCGATCCGGGGACCCGGGGTCACGCCCTCGCGCTCGGCCCCCCCCCCCACCCCGGTAAATAGCGGCGGCGCCGCGGCGCCCCCCCCCCCCCCCCCCCCCCCCCCCCGGAGCCCAGAAGGAGCAAGAGCGGCCTGGCGGGCTGCCAGGTCCTGCCCCGGGACGGACCCCTGTTAATCAAATTGAATTTAGGAACAAAACAAAACAAAACAACCAAATTGAATTTAAATTTTAAGAAATCATTTAAAAAGAGGCACATGCGAATGGTCGGTGGCGAGCGGTGTCTTCAGTCCAGGCGTGTGACTTCGGACCATGTAGGAGCCGGTTCAGGAGGAATGGGACGGCCAGGGGTGCTGCGGCCCGACCTAGAACGCGGGGGCAGCACCGGGCTGTGGGGGCGCAGGGCTGGCCCGCACCTGCACCTGCACCTCACCGGCACCTGCACTGCACCCACACCCGCACTGCACCCACACCCGCACCCGCACCTGCACCTGCACCCGTACCTGCACCTGCACCCGCACCCACACCTGCACCCATACCTGCACCCACACCCACACCCATACCCGCACCCGCACCTGCACCCATACTGCACCCGCACCTGCACCTGCACCCACACCCGCACCTGCACCCGCACCTGCACCTGTACCTGCACCCACACCCACACCCATACCCGCACCCGCACCTGCACCTGCAGCTGCACCCATACCTGCACCTGCACCCGCACCCGCACCCGCACCCTCACCTGCACCCACACCCGCACCCGCACCCGCACCTGCAGCTGCACCCATACCTGCACCCGCACCCACACCCATATCCGCACCCGCACTGCACCGGCACCTGCACCTGCACCTGCGCCCATACCTGCACCTGCACCTGCACCCGTACCTGCACCTGCACCCACACCCGCACCCGTACCTGCACCCACACCCATACCCGTACTGTACCTGCACCCACACCCGCACCCGTACCTGCACCCACACCCGCACCCATACTGTACCCGCACCCACTCCCACACCCGCACCTGCACCTGCACCTGTACCCACACTCACACCCGTACCCGCACCCGCACCCACACCTGCACCTGCACTCGTACCTGCACCCGCACCTGCACCTGCACCCACACCCGCACCCGCACCCGAAGCTCCTACACACATTTACAGGAGCTTTATTTGTAATGGCCCCAAAGGGCCATTAACAGGTAACCAGATAAATGAACCGTGGTCCCCCCATGAGATGGGAGTGCTGCTGAGCAGTAGGACTGTACTCCTGGCACACGCGGTGACCGGGACACGAGCCTCAACGTGACTGTGCCCTAGTGACACGAGTCCAGAAAGGCTGTCGGGGCGATGGGGGGATGTGGGGGGCAGGAAGGGACAGGGGGTTTGCAAAGGGGCTCTGGGAACCTTCGGGGGCACAGTTGCCTTCGTCCTCTTGACTGCATCGATGGGCACGGGGGCACATAGATGTGTCAAGGCTTCTCTGCCTCCCAGATACGCGCCGTTCATTCTGGACTGATTTTACCTCAATGAAGTCACAAAAATAGGTTGATGAAGCAAAAGTAATTGCACTACACTTGTGAGTTTGTAAGAAACACAGACGTAATATAGCCCTCCTGATAGCACAGAGGAAAGGCCGCAGGAGGGAGTCTGTGTTATTTGAGGCCACGACGAAGATGCACATGATAAAGTCTAGAACAACCAGCAAAAAAAAAGAAAATAGCGGGAGAGCTGTCAACAGAAGACATGAGACGGGGTCCCAAAGCGAGTGAACTCAAAACAAAGGGACAGAAGAAAAACGGACAAGGAGCAGGCGAGGAGGAGCAAGTGCTAAGGCAGAGGCGCTGGCCTCATGCGCCTGCAGCCTCGAGGGGGACTCGGCGCTGTGGGAGGGAGGCAGCCGCAGCCCACAGAGGGGCTGGGGGGCTGGGGCTGTGTCAGGGTGAAGGGGGAGAGGCTGGCGGCGGGCACAGGGGGCGGGGGGCGCAGGAGCCAGGGACACGAGCGACACCGACCTCACAGCCCGGGACGTCGCCGGGGATGTGTTGCGGGGCACAGGCCTGATGCACGAAGAAGCCACAGCAACCTTGACTGCGAACATCTGTGTTCGTGATGCCCCAAAATGCAGGATCTACACCGACAGCGCCAAAAGGACGGACAGACAGATGATTCGTGATCTGTTGCAGATTTCTTGACATCACTCCCTCTCTCAGCGGACAGCAGAGAAAGAAGGTGGAAGTGAGGAGCTGTGTAAGACCTGGAAAGCCCCCTCAAGGACCTGGCCTGCTTGACGTGAGCATCCTCTGCCCAGTAATAGCAGAAATTGCAGCTTTTCACGTGCGAATGAAAAATTCACCAGGATAGACCGCGTGCTGGTCCACCAAACACGCCTCAAATCGAAAGGAAGCAAAACCATACAGAGCCCTGTTCTCTGATGACCCAAGTCACAATGTAGGAACAGTGAGATGTGCACAAAAAAACCCAAATAGGAGGAAATTAAGCAACACATTTCTAAATTCTTTTTTTTATGAAAGATTTTTTTAAATTTTTATTTATTTATGATAGTCACACACACAGAGAGAGAGAGGCAGAGACACAGGCAGAGGGAGAAGCAGGCTCCATGCACCGGGAGCCCGACGTGGGACTCGATCCCGGGTCTCCAGGATCACGCCCTGGGCCAAAGGCAGGCGCTAAACCGCTGCGCCACCCAGGGATCCCAAGCAACACATTTCTGATTAATACATCAAAGAAGAAATCCAGGGAATGACTGGAGACCAAATATTTAAACCTGCAGAAGAATACGAATAGTGTCTGTAAAATGGGCGAAGCTCACACCCCAGAAGCTAGAACTCTAACACCGGACAAACTCCTCGCGACCCAGAGAAAGGTGACGGAGGGCAAAGCACGTATTGTTTGAGGTGATGGCTGAGACTTCTCTCTTTTCTTTAAGATCTTATTTATTTTAGAGCGAAGAAGAAAGTGCACACGCGAGTGGGGGACGGGAGTGACAGACGCAGTCCCAGGCGGCCTGTCCATGGAGCGGAGCCCAACCGCCGCGACCCCGAGCCGGGCCTGAGCCAAAGCCAGCGTGGGTGGCGGATCTCGAGGAGGCCGTGGGGCAGCACGAGGAAGGTTGCTGGCAGGTGTCAGGCCGCCGGGAAGGGGCCGCGCTGTAGGGCGCAGGTGCTTCGTGAAACAACGGCAGAGCCCCAAGGACAAGGGGACGAGTCCGCACCTCCGGGGGCCTCTTTCCAACACCTCATGGTTGTGACAAAACACGTGTGGCGTCGAGTCTGCCGTTGTCACCACGTAATGGAGGGATCGGGCGCGAGGCACGTGCGCTGTTGTGCCCCCATCGACACCATGCGTCTCCAGAACCTTCCTCCCAAGCGGAGACCCCCCACCTCCCACGGCCCCGGCCCCTGGTCCCACCCAGCACCCTGGCCCGTCCTCTCGGGGGGGCGGCGTGTCGCCCATGGGGAGATGAACCGGGCTTTCCCTCTTTGCTATGGGTGAACGGTGTCCCTCCGTGAGTGTGAGTGCGTGTGCGCCGCGTGCGGCCAACCGCTCACCTGCTGATGGGCCGCGGGCAGGACGGGCGGTGACGCTGCTGAGGACGGGAGCCTGCGACGGTCCCCTTCTGCGCCCGCTCCTCGGGCTGCTCTCCCAAGTCAGGGCCGCGTCCCGCGGGAGTGCTGTGTGACTTTGTGAGGAATCCTCACGCCGGTCCATGTCCCCGCCGAGGGCGCACACGGGGTAGGGGGTCTCCACACTCCTGCCCACACCGGCCGGTCTGTGGCGCGGCCACCCAGGGAGCGTGGAGTGTCCGCACACCTCCTCCTCGTCAGCAGGACAAGCCACAAATGCAGCGGCAGCAGCAGCAGCAGCAAGGCTGGGGCGGGCGGGGGACCCAAGCACAACTCAGGCCTCACCCGGTGAGCTCGGGCACTCTAACCGCGGTCGCCTGGGTCACCTGGGGGACAGCGGCGGTTTCCGTGAGGACACCGCTTATGGCGGCGAAGCAAAATGACAAATATCTCTGTTGACAAAAAAAAAAAGGATGCCCGGGGGCTCAGCAGTTGGGTGTCTGCATCATCCGGCCCAGGGCATGACCCCGGGGTCCCAGGATCGAGTCCCACGTCGGGCTCCCCGCAGGGACCCTGCTTCTCCCTCTGCCTGTGTCTCGGCCTCTCTCTCTGTCTGTCTCTCATGAATAAATAAATAAAATTAAAAAAAAAAGAGGAGACCTCTGTCCGATGATCTTGACCCCCCGGGGAATGGTGTTCACTGAGCAGGACCCGCGTGAGGGGGATCCAGCAGGGGAGGACCCGCCACCACAGGCCCCACACTGCCTGATTTCATACGGTTCCAAGCAGGAATCCAAAGGTTCTCTGCAAAACTCACTTTTCGGATTGTGAAGTGTATGCAGGGGTGCAGGGGGGTGCAGACGTGAGTGGGGAGAGCGGGCGGGGGGCGGACCTGCTGGGCCACCAACAGCGAGGCCCGCGGTGGTGCGACACTGCCACACAGGGACGTGGGGACCGGGCACAGAGTCACCCCGAGACTGGGCCCCGGGTTCCAGGGAAGCCGGGCCTGAGCATGCTGCTCCCGGGGGGAAAGGCACACGGGCCTCCTGCTGTCTCCGGGGTCGCCCAGCCCCTGGGCTGCGGTCCCAACCCTGGACAGTAAGGCTTGCGAGTGCCCAGACGGGGATCCGACAGGATGGTTTTGTAAGGACTCTAGGAAGGGAAAAATTTCTTAAAACACAAGAAGGCACCAGTCGTAGAGGAAAAATACTAAAAATGCCGGTTGCACTAAAACTGATATTTCTGTTCACCGACCCACTGCCCGGTGGGCACGGACACATCTGTGAAAACACGTAACACTACCGTGCGGTTTTGCACATCTGATTTAAATGACATCGTATTGCGCTGATCCTGGGCGGCTTGTACTGTCGCCTCTGGATGTTACGCTTTGGGGAGTCGCTCGGGGGATGCGAGGAGCCCTCGCCCACTCCCTTCACGGGTGGGAAGCACGCGCTTCGGGTGGGTGAATTACCAGGATCCTGCTGACTGCAGACTCCGGGGGGAAGGTGTGCGGCTGCAGGGGGGCCAGGCCTGGCCGGGGCGCCCTGGGGGCGCCAGGTCACGGGCACCATTGGCTTGTCCAGGCCCTTGCTGCTGAGCTCTCCGCTTGTTGCCTTGTTTTATTTTCCCATTACACACATTCTTACAGGGAACACCCTGTGCATGGCCCCTGGCACCCCTGGGGGCATTCTCGAGCTTATATCCACGGGGCGGCCACTGCTGGGCCATCGGGCCTCACGTGTGTGTGCATCTGTATGCGTGTGTGAGTGTGCGCGTATGTGCACGTACGAGTGTGTGCATGCGTGCACAGGGTCGTGTCGGCACATGGACTTAGCTTCGGCCCCCCGCAAGGGCTCGCCTCCTGCACACCCCCGGCCTCATCACTGACCCTGACTGTAGCCTCCGTGTTGGGCTTCTCGTCTCCGTGACTCGCAGACCTCGAACCCGGACGCCCGTCCTCCCAGACCCCACACCTGCGCCCCAGCCCTCGCCACCCTCCCCCGGCCACACCCGTCTGTTCCGGGGTTTATGCAGCTGTTGCTTTAGGGCCTCCACACCAGTGGAACCCGGCCGACTGCCCCACGCAGCGCCCCACCCCGGGCCGCCCAGGTAGTTGCGTGGCCGGCCCGCCTCCTCTTGTGGCGGCTCGGAGGCGCCCGTCACGTGTGTCTATTCACCCAGCTTCCCCCACTCGCCTCTCAGCAGCCCTGCGGCCTCCGTGGCCTGGCTGCTGGGATCGGTGCTGCAGTCAACTGGGGCGTGTATGTCTCCCCGAAGTGGGGGGGTATGTTTTGATAGAAACCCAGATGTGGAATTGCTGGACTGGGTGGCAGTTCTATTTTTACCTTTTCCAGGAAATTCCACATGGCCCTCCATGGGCCTCCCCCAACCCACAACCTCCCAGCGGCGAGTGCAAGGTCCCTTTTCTCCACGGCCTGCCCGACTTCCGCAGGGTCGCTAACGTGCTCTCCACGTGGGCCGTTTTCATGGACTCTCTTGTTAGCAGCTCGGAACAGTTCCTCTCGTGCCACACCCTTGCTCCACCGAGTATTGTCGGTGTGGGGTTGTGGGGTTCTTATTCATATATTTTTTAAACATTTTATTTATTTATTCATGAGAGAGGCAGAGACACGGGCAGAGGGAGAAGCAGGCTCCATGCAGGGAGCTGACGCGGGACTCGAACCCAGGACCCCGGGGTCACGCCCTGGGCCGAAGGCGGCGCCAAACCGCTGAGCCACCCAGAAATCCCCTCTTATTCATATTTTTATTGAACATTTGACTTCTTTGGCCCTTTTTCTGATGTTGCCCAGTAGGTCCAATGTCAGTGCATAACTCAGAAATACAATTTCCCTCACTTCACCGAAACACAACTTGGCTTCAGTTTCAAGCTTGTAGTTTGCCAGCCTGGTGGAGAATTAATCTTCGTCAATTCGGGGTCCTCTTACCACTTCGTCCCCCTGAGATTCAGTCGAAGTCCTAGGAGGGTTGTGCAGTGACAAGTGGTGAGGGCGTAGGGCCTAGATCCCTCCTCCCTATGTGGTCACCCAGACGTCCTTCACTCCTGCTAAGCTGCCCCCCCACCCCCCACCCTCACCCCCCCACCCCACCCCCTGCCCCCTGGGCTTGGCTTTGACTACAGTAGGAGCATCTGCCCTTCTTGCTGCACCGGGTGAGGAAGCGTCTACAAGATTCTCTAAAGACCCGGGACGTATGTGTTCCAGCAATTTCCTCCTGGAGCTTTGTGGACTCTGCGGGGTGGGGCAAGCAGGCTGCCCACCCAACAACCAGCCTCTGGGGCCAGGAATGCGCTCTCCTCTCTCCTCTCTCCTCTCTCTCATTTTCTTTCCAGCCCTGAGGGACTCCTTTTTTTTTTTTCCTGTCCATGGATTTTTTTTAATAAATTAATTTTTATTGGTGTTCAATTTACCAACATACAGAATAACACCCAGTGCTCATCCCGTCAAGTGTCCCCCTCAGTGCCCGTCACCCACTCACCCCCACCCCCCGCCCTCCTCCCCCTCCACCACCCCTAGTTCATTTCCCAGAGTTAGGAGTCTTTATGTTCTGTCTCCCTTTCTGATATTTCCCACACATTTCTTCTCCCTTCCCTTATATTCCCTTTCACTATTATTCATATTCCCCAAATGAATGAGAACATACACTGTTTGTCTTTCTCCGATTGACTTACTTCACTCAGCATAATACCCTCCAGGTCCATCCACGTTGAAGCAAATGGTGGGTATTTGTCGTTTCTAATGGCTGAGGAATATTCCAGTGTATACATACACCACATCTTCTTTATCCATCATCTTTCGATGGGCACCGAGGCTCCTTCCACAGTTTGGCTATTGTGGACATGGCTGCTAGAAACATCGGGGTGCAGGTGTCCTGGCGTTTCATTGCATCTGAATCTTCGGGGTAAATCCCTAACAGTGCAATTGCTGGGTCGTAGGGCAGGTCTATTTTTAATTCTTGAGGAACCTCCACACAGTTTTCCAGAGTGGCTGCACCAGTTCACATTTCCACCAACAGTGCAAGAGGGTTCCCCTTTCTCCACATCCTCTCCAACATTTGTTGTTTCCTGCCTTGTTAATTTTCCCATTCTCACTGGTGTGAGGTGGGATCTCATTGTGGTTTTGATTTGTATTTCCCTGATGGCAAGTGATGCAGAGCATTTTCTCAAGTGCATGTTGGCCATGTCTATGTCTTCCTCTGTGAGATTTCTCTTCATGTCTTTTGTGAGGGACTCCTTTCTTGTCTTGGGGATGGGGCGGGGAGCCGCGTGCCCTGGGGACGTCCTCTCCCATCCTGTCTGTCTCCTGGGCCAGTCTTCACGCCCCCCCCCCCCCCGGGGTGTAGGCTTCTGGGAATCAAAGTCAGGAACCCTCCTTTGGATCTTATTTCAGCCAGTTACATCCTTTCCCTGCAGCAAAGGGAGAAGAAAGACCCCGCAGCTTGAATGGCCGGACCGGGCAGGAAGGGGGGGCAGGTTTTGGCCTCGTGAGATGTTGCAGCCAATCTGGAAGAACAGTCTGGCAGTTTCTCAGAGGTTAAACCCGGAGTTACCGCAGGGGCCGGCATCCTACCCCCGTGCCCGTGCCTACGAGGACTGAGAATACACGCAAACACAAAATCAAATGTTTGCGGCGGCACTAGTCACCCTATAGCCCAAAGGGAAAAGCAGCCAAAGGTCCCTCAGCTGATGAATAGATAACTAAGATGCTCCCATCTGTACCATGGACTATTATTATTTGGGGATAAAAACGAAAGGCTCGCGGGCACACGTTACAGCGCGGATAAATCCTGGAAGCATATGCGACGCGAAAAGAAGCTTGACACATAAACCTGCACGTTGTGTGATTCTGTTTATAAGAACATCCAGAAGAGGCAAAGCTATAGAGACATAAAGTAAATTAGTGGTGATCTAGGTCTGGGCGGGGGGCGGGGAGGGCTTGGGGAGAAATGAGGAGTGACGGCTGGTGGGTATGAGGTTTCTTTTTGGGGTGATGAGTGTTCTAAAATTGTGGTATCGGTTGCACAACTCTGACTTTACCAAAAACCATTGGATTGTACGCTTTAAAAGGGTGGATTGTATGGTATGTGATTTATAACCCAATAAAATGGTTCCAAAAAAAAAAGTGAGCCAATTGAAAAGAAACACTGGTTGCTCCCCACCACACTACTTTTCAACTATACACACACATCGTATATATTGCGGATATTTTAAACATTGGAAGCAGACCCTATATACAGGTCATCCCGCTTTCCCTCCTAAATATGTATTAGACGCCTACTTTGATCAAAGTACCACGGTGGATACTGTGGAAATGCGAAGATGGATAAGGCACGTCCCCTCCTTCGAGAAGCTCACGGTATGATTGTTTCCATCCGCTCACTGCGCCGCTCGCTGTCTAGCTGCTGTGGCCTACAGGTGGTATCAATTATTCTTCTCACGTGCCCAAATTAACATCACAAACCACAGTGAGTTGAGAGCAGCAGTTAAAATAATCAAGAGAGTAGAAGGACGCTGGGAGGAGTCATCCTAAGAAGGGTGCAACTTCGCAGTCAGTAAAGAACACGTGTGGAGAAGGGCTAGGCCGGCCCGAAATTGAACGTACGCTTGAAATCTAGGAACCCGGGGATCCCTGGGTGGCGCAGCGGTTTGGCGCCTGCCCTTGGCTCAGGCCGTGATCCTGGAGAACTCGGGATCGAGTCCCACGTCGGGCTCCCAGTGCATGGAGCCTGCTTCTCCCTCTGCCTGTGTCTCTGCCTCTCTCTCTCTCTCTGTGACTATCATAAATAAATAAAAATTAAAAAAAATCTAGGAACCCTCCACTCTTGATGCAACCCTTTAACGGGGTTGCATCCTAGGCTTATTAAGCCAGATGCTGGGGGTGAGATGCGGGCAGAGGCTGGTCTTTGAAACCTCTCACTTGATTCCATGTGCAGGTTGGAGCTCCTGGCTTGGATGCTTGAACCAAGTAGCTTGTTGTGAATAAGGGAACCTGCAACTTCGTAAAGGGGAGGAGCAGTGACCTCGGGGGTGCGGGACCTCCCAAAGAGTGTGTCTGGAAGGTTGGGCCATACTCAGTGTGACCTGTCTGGGTGAGGGGGCCGTGTCAATACAGAAGGTGACTCCCAGCATCCTCTTTGTGATTTTATTTATTTTTTTATTCATTATTTATTTATTTATTTATTTTATTATTATTATTTTAAAGATTTCATTTATTTATTCAAGAGAGTCACAGAGAGGGGCAGAGACACAGGCAGAGGGAGAAGCAGGCTCCCTGCAGGGAGCCCGACGTGGGACTGGATTCCAGGACTCCAGGGTCACGCCCTGAGCCAAAGGCAGGTGCCCAACCGCTGAGCCACCCAGGTGTCCCTTGTTTGTGATTTTAAAAACCGTCGGATGGGATCCCTGGGTGGCGCAGCGGTTGGGCGCCTGCCTTTGGCCCGGGGTGCGATCCTGGAGACCCAGGATCGAATCCCACATCGGGCTCCCGGTGCATGGAGCCTGCTTCTCCCTCTGCCTATGTCTCTGCCTCTCTCTCTCTCTCTCTCTGTGACTATCATAAAAAATTTTAAAAAAATAATTTCAAAAAAATAAATAAATAAAAAGGATTAACCTGATGTTAAAAAAAAAAACCGTCGGAGGGACGTGGAAGGCGTTTCCAAACCAAGAAACGGAACCTTGGGTTAGAATCCAGAGGTGGTCATCCACTCATTAAACTGGACACGTCAAAAAAAAAGAAATGTGTTGAATGAAGTCTAAAGGGGGAGGAAGTAAAAGAAGCGGGAAGTTCAGGGGCTAACTCCTTGGGTGCTGAGGACTGTGTAACACGGATCCGTCTATCTGGCTGGGTTCAAGGCGGTAGTGTTACATGCTTTGCGTTAGGCTTCTGAGGCCCCGCAAGCTGTAATCAAGAGGAACTAGAGATATTTGGGGTCCGTCTATACCTTTGGGGCTTGACATCATGAAGGGCGATTATACTGTTCCTCAAAATATTCATTAGTCTCCACTCTTAGAAGCAAAATATTGTTTTGGATGGATTTCCCTCTGGTTTGGCTCAGTGGTTCCAACGTCTGAATGTCTTACATTTATTTTTTCCCCTTTTCTGGGGATTCATTTGTCCAGAATGAGTAGAGAATTGTGACTGGAAGTCTTTGTCCCCCATATGCTCGGAACGGGGACAAAGGTTTCTGTGTTTGCTCAAGGCTCTACGCCGAACAGGATGCCCTTTAGACATCGCAGTGTTTGGCGAAGGATTACCCCATTAGTAGCACTGGAATTAAATGCAGAATGTCAAACTGCACACGACCATGGTCTTGGCATTGGAGTCATAGTGTCAGCGCTAGGAGCTATTTCCTGGTATAGGAAGCTGGAAGAACTGCCTTCCTGTTATGTTTCGACTGTCTGATTCGACTATCTTCTCTCCCAGGGTGTCCAGATGCAGGCCAGCTCTGTGCGGGGGGGGGGGGGACCCCACCCAGGCTTTTAGGACCGATAGGCACAGTTTCCCGTGGCAGAGAGGCTGTCTGCAAAGCAGGGGCAGAGCACGTGTTGGAAGGGGATGGCGGGAGGTCAGATCAGTGCTTTGGAGGACCCTGGCGTTCGGGTTCAGCAGCCCGAAGGGGATTTGGTGTAGGGTCAAGCCAGAATTTCCTCAGCGTCTTTGAAATAAACCTAAACTGAATACTGAATAGGAGAAGAGGCCTCGAGGTTGGGTGGGGAGTGAGGGAAGGGGGAAGGGGGGGCCAGAGGGGGCTTGTGGTTCACTTCCTTCTTTGATTACACTTGAAAGTATGTTTTTTACCCAAATTCTAATTGCTCATAGGATTTAGCCCTGGAACTTTGAAAGAGTGACTATTTGAGATTTGAAAACCCATGTGCTGGGAAAGATAAGGAGTCCTAGAATTTTAGTTCTGTTAATGCTGTCACAAAAGTGACAGTAGTTTTTGCAAAATAAAATGGGCTTTTGGTTGGTTTTATTGTATTTTGATAGAACGAATCGATTGTTGATATTAAAGTTGGAGAAATGGGTGAGATTTTTGACGGAAGGGATAATGAACTGGTATTATCTGTTTTTTTTTTAAATTTTTATTTATTTATGATAGTCACACACACACAGAGAGAGGCAGAGACACAGGCAGAGGGAGAAGCAGG
Source organism: Nyctereutes procyonoides (assembly GCF_905146905.1). Classification (NCBI taxonomy): domain Eukaryota; kingdom Metazoa; phylum Chordata; class Mammalia; order Carnivora; family Canidae; genus Nyctereutes; species Nyctereutes procyonoides. Next base: position 16,387,451 of record NW_026575021.1, on the reverse strand, counting down.
CTCTATGCACCGGGAGCCCGACGTGGGATTCGATCCCGGGTCTTCAGGATCGTGCCCTGGGCCAAAGGCAGGCGCTAAACTGCTGTGCCACCCAGGGATCCCATATTATCTGTTTTAATATCTCTATTTGGCTACTGGTCAAATATTTGAATTGGAAAACAGAATTGTTAAAGACTGGAATTGTCTCAATTTGGGTTTTGCTTTTGTACGTTGACACCGTTTGATTAAAGCCTTTACACATTCAGTTTATTTTCTTAAAGTTTGTTATAGGAGCAACCAAAGTTCTGCAGATTTGTAAATAAATTATATCTCACTGTACATAACCTGGGTTACATTCTTGGGTGACTCATATCAACATTGGCAGAGCGTTTAAATAAACATTCGGGAGAAGGTTAAACAGAGGTTAAACAGTTAATGCTCCCCTTCATACCGAGCTCCTCAGGCATTTCGATCTTAAAGTTTCTATTTTACTCAACAAAGATTTCAAGAACAAAAATTTTCATGATCAATCTCAATAAAAATATTCATATTCCTTAATAGGAAAGTCTATTCAACTTTTGGTAATCACTCACTTAATCTAAAGAGATCCTTAAAAAAAACCCAAAAAACTCACCACTCCCAACGTCACAAGATAAAAAATGTTTGCTAATGAGATTTTCTCACTATAGCATAACAGGAGTTTCAACTTTTAACAAAGCTTCTGGGTGGAGCAGCCATTGGGGTAAAGGGGTATAAATAAATGAGTTAGAATGTTGGAGTTTGGGGATCCTTGGGTGGCTCAGCGGTTTAGCGCCTGCCTTTGGCCCGGGGTGTGATCCTGGAGCCCCGGGACCGAGTCCCACGTCGGGCTCCCTGCATGGAGCCTGCTTCTCCCTCCTCCTGCGCCTCTGCCCCTCTCTCTCTCTTTCTATGTCTATCATGAATAAATAAATAAAATCTTAAAAAAAAAAGAACGTTGGAATTCCCTTGTTTTCTAGTAAGGCCCCAAACCCCTCGCTCCTTTCTCTAGCGGACTATCCCTTTGAACCTGGGTTGACACATGGCTCAAGCTGGACACTGTCCTCTTGGCCTCAGAGGTTGATCCAGGATAGACAAGTGATCCAAGCTGAACTGGGTTATCCTTCCTTGGAATATTTCAGCCTGGAGTTGGAAGTCAACAGTCCTTTTTCATTCCTCATCAGGGAGATATTGGGATGGGAGTCCATCACCATAGGCCACCATATTCCTCTTTGCATGGAGAATGAACTTTTGGAGAAAGAAAGACCAACAGGCAAGTGAAAGTAAAGGGAAACAGAGATGGATAGAGTCTTGGGGGAATCGTGAAAAATGGAAGACACTAGAATTACTCCAGTCCGAATAGTCTCTTGGTAGTAGTGTCAGGAATGACAGAAAATGCTGTCTATTATTTGAATGCGATTGACGACGCTCATCCATTAATTCACTCGGTGTATTCTTCATAGAGGAATACATTGCCCAGTCTTCCTGTTTCCTTAGGCAGAGAGATCCGTCGTGCCTCACTCGTGGCCCCTCTTGCCGATTCCTACTCCTCCCCATGGCAAGAGGAGTCCATTAGTTGGTTTAGTTGGTTTAGTTGAAATGGTTTAGTCGGTTACGTGGGAGAAGGAATTGGACGTGCTCAGCGAAGCTCGTCCCTCTCTCCTCTCTGTAGAGCCCTGCCGGCCACCAAAGGGCCTGTGTTCTGTTCTGGTTTCATGACCTGCATCTGGGAAGTACTTGAGGGAGAGAAACAAGGTGGATTCATGGACAGATGGCATGGATAGATGCGTAACTATAGGGTAAAGCAAGAGTGATAAAATGTTATACAGAATTTAGGTAGTGATCTAAGGGTATTAATTATAAAACTTTCAATTCTGCTGTATGGTTGAAGTTCTTCATAATAAAATGTTAGAAAAAAAACAGTCTGCATTATGACGGTCGAGCGTTTGACCTAAGGCGTTTCGATATACGTTGGGAAGCAGACAGAGATTATATTCCCTCAAAAGAGCCCGATATTGGGTATTGAGTTTTGCAGATCACGTAGGTATTACAACCAAGCATCAATCTAGCTGTACAGCTTCAAAAAGTGGCCAAACAGGTCATACTGGTAATGCCTCTGAGGAGCAATTCTTCCTCACAGGTGAAAGCTTTTGCTCTATTCACTGGCCGGAATTTTGAAATGCTACTCTCCTTACCAGAAAGCAAAGTAATGGAAACTGGATATTTCAATAGTTGATGGGATGTGGAGAAGTAGGTTAGGGGAAAGACATTTTGTAACTTAACTGAGATAATGCTTGTAAAAGGCTTACTGTGTTGGCTGAATAAGTTCTCAATAAATGTTAGCTGTGATTATAATTCGCTTATTTTTTAAAGGTTTTATTTTTTAAAAAATTTTATTATTTATTTGCAAAAGATACAGAGATGCACACTCACAGGCAGCGGGAGAAGCAGGCTCCATGCAGGGAGCCCAACGTGGGACTCGATCCTGGGGCGCTGGGATCATGCCTGGAGCCAAAGGCAGACGCTCAACCACTGAGCCACCTGGGCATCCCAATTAGCTTCTTATTTAAAAAAACATCATATATTAGGTGTCATGTATTAGTGGGTTGAATTGTGTCCTCCAAAATGATGTGTGCAAATCCTACCCCCAGGACCTTGAATGTGACCTTCTTTGGAAATAGGCTCTTTGCAGATGCAGCTAAGTTGTAGATGCTATCCAAGAGGTGAGAGAGCGTACTGGATTGAGGTAGGTCCTCAATCCAATGACAGGTGTCCACTGAAGAGAAAGAAGAAAAAGATACAGAAAAGAAAGGTATTTGAAGATGGAGGCAGAGATTGGGTTGTGCCATCACCAGGCCAGGAACCCCAGGAGCTTTTGGAAAGGAAGCCACAAGGGAGGATTTTCCCTTAAACCATCAAACGGAATGTATCACTCCTGATACCTTGATTTTGGCTTCCAGAATCGTGAAAGAAAAAGTTTCTGTTATTTTAAGGCCCCACATTTGTGGTGATTTGTTACAGCAACCCTAGAAAACCAACACAAGTGGTAAATGGAGATAAAGACCGTAACATGGTACTATGTGGTCTGGTACAACTGAATAGCATGGATTGGAGTGGGAGTGTTTGGGGGGAAATGTTTTAGAATCACCCGCAGGAGGTGTGAAGTCTCAGGCACGTCTTTTGCAGGGAGGAGGGCACTAGATGGGGAACAGGTTCTGCTTTAAAATCACCACCTTGTTTTTGGGGCCCTCAACTGGGCTGGATCTGAATAAAAGTAAGAGAACCAGAGGTATAGACGATAATTGTGGTATACAGATGGAGAGCAGATGAGTATCAGAGACATGCCACTCTAGGCTTGGTTGCCTAGGCAACACAGGCAAAGGGAAGTGCATTATCTATATTTAAGCCGTTTACATGAGATTTGAAATGTTAAGATATTGGCTCTAGTATTAATTCTCAAGGCTCTTGGTACCTGCTGAGAGAAATAGCTCAGTCATTTTTTACAGTTACGTTATTTACTGGAATGTCGAAAAAGCACCTCTTTGATGTGCAAGGCATAAAAATATCTCTGAGCTTATGATCTGCATCCTAAATGCCCATCCATTTCTCACTCTTATCGTTCAAGTATGGTTGCGGTAGGTTTCAGCCAGCTTCAGCTAATTTCCCTTTTTAAAAATAAGATTGAGAAAATAGTAACACAAGCAATCCATGTCCATCGTAAAGTAATTAGGAAATACAGGGAAATCAGATGGAGGGGTGCCTGGGTGACTCAGGGGGTTAAGTGTCCCACCCTTGATTCAGCTCAGGTCCTAATCTCAGGGTCATGATCTCAGGACCAAGCGGGGCTCCGTGCTCATCACGGAGTCTGCTTGGTGTCCCCTTCCCACTACCCTGGATAACCTTGGTATCCCTGCCACTGCTCCCGCTTGTGGACACGCGTGTGCGTGTTCTCTCACTCTCGAAATAAATCTTAAAAAAAAAAGAAAATACAGAGTAGTCAGATGGAAACAAAATTTAAATTATTCATGATCATATCGATCAAAGATTGCCATTGTTAACACATCAGAGAACATCCCTACAAAAGTTTTCCATGCAAGTATGTGGTTATAAGAATTTGATTAATATAAAAAAAAGAATTTGTTTTTATTTTTATTTATTTATTTATTTATGATAGTCACAGAAAGAGAGAGAGAGGCCGAGACACAGGCAGAGGGAGAAGCAGGCTCCATGCACCAGGAGCCCGACGTGGGATTCGATCCCGGGTCTCCAGGATCGCGCCCTGGGCCAAAGGCAGGAGCCAAACCACTGCGCCACCCAGGGACCCCTAAAAAAAAGAATTTGATTAATATATATACACTATTTGGAAACTTGTTTTTCTTCCCTTTCATTATATATTAGAAGCATACTATGTTAGTGAGCCTGGAACTACCTGGATGATTTTTAATGGCTATATATTGCTCCATTTTAATACTATTTTATAATTTACCCCTTATTGAGGGATCTGTTGCTGTGATTACACTATTGCGACACTCAAATGAACGCTCCTTACATATATTAAGTTGCTTGTCCAGTGATTTCCTTAGAATTGGTATATGGTTCCAGAATGTCCTCACTATCGTTTGTATTGGCTTGTTCTCCCGCCAGTGGTGTTGGTGAGGGCCTGTTCCCCTACAATAGTACAGACTGGTGATTATCAACCTATTTCATGCTTACCAATCTGCTAGGCAAAATAAGTGGAATTTTGCTATGACCTACCTGTGTATCTCTGATTATTAATGATTTCCAAAAGATGATAGGACACTCGTTCCACAATTTAGGAGTGCAAAAGGCACTGTTTCTTTATTTTTCTGTGCTCAGCCTCTTTTCTCATCCTCCGAGTCCTCATCCCACCGGAAGGATGGAAACAATCTCCATTCCACACACTTTTCCCCGGGATCGCGGCCAAATTCCAGGGCAGTAAGTGCGAAGGGTGTGAGAATTGGAGTGTGTTTTGGGGGATCCTGCTGATTGGCCAAGTCACTCCTCCCATCCTAGGACCGGCTGGAGTATCCATTGGGTTCTTGGTCCTCTGTCTGTCTCCGGAGGATAAGGGATGACAAGGTGCCGGGTGTCCAGGAGAGCCCTCGGCTCTGCCACCCCTGCGGCGGGCCACCCTCGGGGGGTTGGGGGGTTGCAGGCCATCACAGGCTCCGGCGCGCAGGCCGGCCACCCCTCCCGAGGGCACTCAGTACCAAACCTGGAGCTGTCGAAAGGCAGAGAGGGAAGGGCAAAGGGAGAAAGCAAATACCCGGTTAAAAACATCTGCCAATATTTCAGAGTATTATCTTACACTATTATTAGCCAATTGTACTAATCCTTCTGTGAGACACCTGCTCTTGCTCTTTGCTCGTGCCATCTGCTTCCAGTTTTCTCCCAAAACTGCATTTGCACTTGCAAATGTCTGTGCGTACTTTTTCTTCTGGTTAATTCCTGCTTCAATTATCTGTGTAATCCTAGTTCTAGTTCCCTCTAAATGAACACTTATCAGGCTACACTTAATTGTAGAGTTATTTGTTTGTGGGCGGTGTAGACCATGAACTCTGCCGACACAATTATCCTTCTCACTGAAATACCGCATTCCTTGAACAAAAGCATCGTGTCGGACTTTTTCCCTTTCTGAACATGTCCTAAAGCAGATTTAGAAATACGGAAATAGTTTAAGCTCTTACTGAATATACTTCACGAAAGCGGAGATGCATAAGCAGAAGTGGTTTATTTTTATTTTTTTTAATAATAAATTTATTTTTTATTGGTGTTCAATTTGCCAACATACAGAATAACACTCAATGAAGCAGAAGTGGTTTAATGTGGAACCTCTAGAATCAGAAAGCACTGAGCAAAGCTGGAATTTGTTATTTTTCAGCTGTATAACTTATCGATCCTCTTAAACCTCAGTGTTCTCGTCTGCAAAATGGGAAGCATGATCGGGACTGGATATGGAAATGCTTTAAAGCACGGTGCCTGCCACTTAGTAAGCAAACAGCAAATACCGGTGACTACTATTATTTTTTAAAAAGATTTATTTTTTTTATTTATTTATGATAGACATAGAGAGAGAGAGAGAGAGAGGCAGAGACACAGGCAGAGGGAGAAGCAGGCTCCATGCAGGGAGCCCGACGTGGGACTCGATCCCGGGACTCCGGGATCGCGCCCTGGGCCAAAGGCAGGCGCCAAACTGCTGAGCCACCCAGGGATCCCCAGGTGATTACTATTAATGAATATTCTTAGGTGAAGAACAGAAAAGCCGACATGCTCATAGTCTTCTACTTTGCTGGTACCCGACGGCCGGCCCTGCAAGTTGTTTAGATCAAGTGAAGTGTGCTGGAGACTTAGCGCTAGAGAAGCAAACAGAAGTAATTAATTTCATTGATGATTATTCCTAAGGGAATAGGACTGATTAGCCTGCGGGGCTGTTGGACACACTGTTCTGTGAGCTGGAACACGACTGAGTCGTGAGTTTGTGAGTCACTTTTAGGTAGCGAGCCTTACGTGGATCGAGGCCGAGATTGTGAAGGCAAGTGCCGCAGAGGCCACGCAGCTTCTGCTCCCGAATGAGGGCAAACGGGAGAGGGAGAGGATGCGGCGCCGCGGCGACTGCAGCACACGGCAGAGCCGCGCTGCTGGGGGCAGTGGCTGCGAGCCCTGGCCCGGGGGCGCAGGATGCAGAGCCCGTCGCCTCTTTCAAGTTGTCAAGAAAAGTCGGAAATCTAGAATTTTTTTCTTTTCCTTCCCCATGAAGTTTCTGAATTTCTAGAAGTTGGTGATCAATTCAAGCATTGCTTTAAAGCACCGCGCAGGCCCCAACCCTGTCTGTAGGCCGGAGCTGGTTCGCGCTCAGCCGCTTGCGACCTTCAATCTGAAATATCATCAGCGTTTCCAAGAAGCCCAGGGAAACGGGGCAATCAGAGCATAAAGGGCTCATAACACATTCCAGGGCCTCTGTCCTATTTTTCATATCCTGTCTCAGCCCCTTTGAGTTCCACGGAGGTTGATTCCGAAAAGCAGTGGCCCAGAGCCTCCGGGCCGGGGTTCTGAGTGCCCCGTCCTTCCCCTGCCTGTGCCGGTCGCGGCCTCCTGGGGACATGGCCCGGCTCGCAGGCAGAAGGAGGCGAGGAACCCACTGGAACTTCTGCGAGGCCCAGGTTTCAGGGCGACCGGGAGGCCAGCAGGACGCAGCCCCCCAGCAGCTGGCTTCGGGGCCTGGGGCCTGCGCGGCCCTAACCCTAACCCCGGGCTCTGCCTCGCACTCCCGACCAGGGGACAGCGACAGTGCGCTCAGGGACAGGTCAGAGCCCGACTCTTGGGGCCACCAAGGTAGCGAAAGTCTCTGCTGGCTGACGGCCCAGAGGCATTAACCCCCTTTAGCGTCCCCACGCCCAGGACTGTGTTCTTTGCCAGAGGGGCCCTCGGCGAGCAAAAGTCACTGCTTTAATCTTATTTTACTCTAAGGAATTCACAACTCAAACAGATTTAATTTTTCTGTCAATGTGGGTTTTTTTTTTCTTTAGGAATCAAGTTTATCAATAATATGTATTTGGTCTGAACTTCCTGGCATTCAACAGGGGAGGAGTAAGTGAGTCTGGAGAGTGGGTGCTTCTCTGAGTTAGGGAGCAGAGCGGAATCCTTTCATCGTGGGTCTGTCTCTCACCCGGGGGGCCGGTTAACCTGGAAGCCAAGGACTTTTTTTTTTTTTTAAAGATTTTATTCATTTATTCATGAGAGACACAGAGAGAGAGGCAGAGACACAGGCAGAGGGAGAAGCAGGCTCCCTGTGGGGAGCCCGACGCGGGACTCGATCCCAGGACCCCGGGGTCACGCCCGGGGCTGAAGGCGGCTGGGGCCACCGGGCTGCCCTGGACACAGGTATTTCCGAGGTGAGGGTAAGGGAAGGCCGACCTAGGGACACCTTGGTCATGGGTGTAGTGGGATATGTACGTGGGTGTGTAGGGTATTTTGCTGCCAGTTGTCGTGGAGTAGGAGTAACTTCTAGTACTGTCCCTGTGGCCCGCTACGCTAATCCACAGGGTGTCAGGTCCGGGATGCCTTGGAGCCAGTTCAGAGGCTGGATCGAGACGCGGGTATATGTCCTGCGGTGCCGGCGCCTGGGATGCGGGTGTGCGGGAGAAACAAACCTGGGTGCGGCCAGGCTCTAGCCTGTGGACAATGCTTTCCGTCATCAGACTGGGGAAGTTATAAATGGGAGACCTGGCTTCTTGATGGGTCCTAGAAAAACTGAAGTTCCAGCCTATGAGAAGTAGGCTTAATAAAGCCGCGTAGACGACAGTAAACATGCCGCACATTTCCCATGGGCATCGTGTGATTGAGAGCTCATCAGAATGCCCGTAAGTTCCCATCTGAATGACCACGAAGCGCTGACGACGAAGGTAACATGGAGCTCCATACGTAACCGCGCAGGGACACTGATGACAAGGTGGCCAGTGAGAACTGCTGATCCAAAGAGCAATTAAGATGGGTCATTACTGGGCGCCTGGGTTGAGCGTCCCCCTTCGGCTCAGGGCGTGACCCCGGGGTCCTGGGATTGAGTCCCCCATCGGGCTCCCTGCGTGGAGCCTGCTTCTCCCTCTGCTTGGGTCTCTGCCTCTTTCTCTGGGTCTCTCATGAGTAAATAAATAAAATCTTTAAAAAAAATCATCTGCTGGTCTAAGTTCAAAACGATCACTGCTGTTGCTATTGAGGTTTCACAACATAATAGATGCACTATTATTAGTTTAAATTAGTTTAAGTTAGTCCATCTTACGTTAGCTGGTCTTTAATAAGCATTATGGACGACATTGGAGTCATGTTTGACAAACTCCCACGTATCCAGGGCATCCCAGACATGCATTGACGCAGGTAGGTGTTATTTTGAGAGTAAGTTCATAAAGGTTCAGAATTATTCCAATTTACTTTAAGCTTTACTTGGGTGTGGCCCTAGCCCCTGTGATAATACACACTCCGCATATAAAACTGTAGCTTCTAATACACAATAATAGCAGGACGATTGTAAATATGAGGACATAGAACTTGAGTTACTGCAATGCTGTTCTTCTTAGTGAAAATCAGCCTCTGGACTTTGCAGAGTTTACTTTTTGGGATCAATTTTTCATGTGTTTCCCCCCCCATTTTAGAGAATATAGTAATGTAACTAAAAATATTAATCTATTACTTTTTTTCTTGTCTTTTCTGTAATGTGTTTTGTGATTTTACTATTTTATTTATTCCTATCATGAGTTATAAAGTCTAATAAAGGAAAATTTCAGTGAAAAAAGCCAAATCAAATGTGAATTTACCATGTAGGACACAAGGCGGCATAGTCTCTCTTCTCTCTCCAGAAAGTGATCATAGAAAACATCATATGAAGAGGTAATTAAAGAGGTTATAACCCAAAAAAGGTAGGAAAAAAGCTTTACAGACGTGTGTCAGGCAAGCAATCAACAAAAATAATTTTATTTTTCTGGATTTTGTCATGGTGCCTCTCAAAATTGGATAGCCTCTCAAAATTTATAATTTATTTCCTTTATCATTCTATCATCATATATATATTCATGTTTAAACCCAATTTTGTATTCATAATTTGTAGAAGCTTGAGGCCCAGTAAAATCTAGATCTACCCTTGTTCTCACTCCCCCATAACAGTAAAGTCAGGTTTTTTTTTTAAAGATTATATTTATTTACTCCTGAGAGACACAGAGAAAGAGGCAGAGACACAGGCAGAGGGAGAGGCAGGCTCCTTGTGGGCAGCCCGACGTGGGACTCAATCCCAGAACCCCGGATCATGACCTGAACCAAAGATGGACGCTCAACCATGGAGCCACCAGGTGTCCTGCAAAGTCAGGTTTTTAAGAGAAGAATTTAGAGACTAAAATGCACAGATCTTAAATATACAGATTATTGATTTTTAACCTATTTATATGGCTATATAACCAGCATCCATGAAGATGCAAAACATTTCCATCACCTCAAAAAAATTAAAATTTCTAAGATACTCAGGTTTAAGAAGTCAATATATTCGTAAAATAAGAATATTTTGCTGAGAAAAAGCAATACTCAACACAAGAAAACTCTTAGTGATAAACTTAGAGCTCCTAAACTTAAAAATTCAACAGAAAGATTAGAAACTAAGGTTGAGGAAGTTGCCCAGAACGTCAAGCAGAAATACAAAGACATGGAAAATCTGAGAAAAAAATGAGACATGGGGAACTGGTTAGAGGAACAGCTCCACCAGACAAGTCCCAGAAGAAAGAAAATGGAAGGTAGAAAACTTTGAAAGAAAAAAACATTTTTATTTATTTATTTATTTATTAATTATTTTTTTTTGAAAAAAACATTTTAAGACTTGAGGAATGACATGACTTTTCAGACTTTAAGGAGTTTCTCACTACCCAGAAGATCAATAGTTCAGAAGTATTTTTACTTGCATTTTCTTACAAAATCTTAAAATTTTGTGAAAAAAATGCAGCTGAAAAATTAAAAAGATTAAAAATGAGGATGTTAGAAGTGTAGTTGACTTTCACTATCGATTGGCTCACCCTATTTGTTCTAGGTCCCATGTGGCCATGGTCATTCATTCAGTCACTCATCCATCCGTCCATCCCACCCATCTGTCCATCCATCCATCCATCCATCCATCCATCCATCCATCCACCCATCCACCCATCCACCCATCCAGCAGTGCTAAGCCATGGCGGTGCTAATCTCAAAGGAAAGGGCTGATCCCTACTATACATCCAACCGCAGTACAGTGTTACGCGTGCTATGGTGGAGGTATAAAGGAGCAGCGATCGCAGTATTTCTCATTGTCATTAAATAATGTCTCTTTTAAATATATGTAATATGTTTTTCAGGATTCATTATGCTCCCTGAATCTAATAATTCATGCATTTCATTAATTCTAAAAAAAATTCTACCCATTATCTTTTGAAATACCACCTCTCCTCATTTTCTCCATTCTCTTCTATAATTCCTAGTAACTGTTTTGTGGGGAATTTGTATTTTCTTAACCATTCATTAGTACTTTTTCTTATTTTCCTCTGCTTCATTCAATATAATTTCCAGAGATCAATCTTCGAGTTCACAAATGTTCTCTTCACCTGTGTCTAACCTACACTTTAACCCGTCCTTTGTGTTTTAAACTTATGACTACAGTTTTCTAGTTGTTCTTCTCATACTCGTTCATGTCGCTGTGTTCTTTTTTCTGTGTCTTGTTATTTTCTTCTGTTTGGATTCATTATTCTATGTTTTCAGTCCCCTGAAACTTTATTTTGATCGCTGTATTAAATGAATTTCTGGGAAAGCTAATTGGGTTCTTTGTTGTGGCTCTTGAATTTTGTTTAGGTGACATGGTTTTTGCATGTACTTAGTACTTTTAAATGGAAAGTTCATCTCCATTAGGGTTTATTTGTGAGAGTCCCATGAGATTTAGATGGAAAGGATGTCTTCCAAAGGGACTTTACATTTGCTTCTTCTAGAGGCCCAAGAAGTCCTATATCAAGTTGTAAATTAATCTCTTAGCTTGAGGGGCCTTGGATCATGTACATGTTGTCTATAAAGAGGATTAGGCTTTTGTTTACATACCCTCAAGGAAGGTTCCCCAATATCCCCCCAACCCAGAGTGGAGGTCAAGACAAAGGAACGTCCTTATTGTCTCCCTATGTGGTGGTCAAGTATTTTCTGGTCTAGTCTCTCTCTGTGGGATTAGTGTGCGTGTGCGTGTGCGCGTGTGCATTGCTGCTCAGGTGCATTCTCCACATGGCTCAAGCACAAGGCCTCAACTTTCAGTACTACAGCTCTAACCCAAGGTTTCTGAGTCTAGCAGCTACTGTGCACTGTCCTTCCATGGGACAGTCAAGGGTGAAATCACACATTTACCCCTCTAGTTTTATCTCCCCTTTCCATTTTGCCTCCTGGGGGAATCTGTTAATTTCTTTTGAGCTCCACTCTTCATGTAAGGAATATTTTATTTATTTTGTGTGGCATTTACAGGAATTTTGGAGCAGGAAAGTTAGTCAGTCATAGTCTGGGAAATTGAAATTGTTATTCATGTTCTTCAGTGGCTTTAAAAATCAGAGCAATGATGAATTGAGAGTATTTTTCAAAGCCCTCCTTAAAGATTCTCACACCTACTTTGCTGTGTGGAGCACCCCCATATTATGGGAACATAGAAGAGGTGACTAATTCTGAGGGAGTTGCTAGAATGGTGACATTTACGTCAGACTTCAGAGCATGAGAAATTTAGTACACTTATCTACCGCCAACCATTAGTCTCCAAACTATTCTCCACAGTGAAATTTAGAGTTAATCTTGGTCCAGTTGAGTTAGCTTGTTTTATATATTAATAAGCATACATATTTCAACACACGATGTCTCAAAGTCATTATTATCCGTTGATTTCTAAGCAGCAGGCAAGGAAGCAGATGCTTTATCAGTAAAACTGAGGACCCAGAAAGGCCAAAGAGCATTTTCACTCCTGTAACATAATGAGCGACGGGGCTGGATTCGAACCCGAGTGTGGAGGCTGTAAAGTGCGCCCTTCCGGGAGCTTACCTGACCAATGGCCCAGCTGCCGTGCTCGGAAGTCCTTTGCACGTTGGCACAGAGCCCCGCCTTCCTCGGGCTGCTCCCAGCCCGCCACCGACGGCCGTAGGGACAGGGAAGCAGGCTCCACTCCTGGGGCAGAGCGGCTCACGGCCTCCCGTCAGCCCTGCCTCGACTGTGAGCAGCCCAGGCTGACCCTGCCTAACCCCCCCCTCTTTTTTTTAAAATAAATTTATTTTTTATTGGTGTTCAATTTGCCAACATATAGAATAATACCCAGTGCTCATCCCATCAAGTGCCACCTCAGCGCACTTGCGTTGTGCTCTGACTGCTTGCCCAGCATCTTCTCTCAAAGTCACTTCCCTAATGAAATCCTTGCACCTCTGACTCCATCGTGGTGTCCGCTTCTCAGAAGACCGACTATCACATCCAGTCTGTGTGACCTCAAAACCCACGCTTTTGTAAAAAATAGCTAAAAATGGGCCACAGATCAAAATGTAAGAGTCATAACTATACAACTGTTAGAAGCAGCGTGGGCATAAATCTCCATGCCCCTGGATTAGGCATGACACCCAAAGCACAAGCAGCAAAAGGAAAAAATCGATACCTTAGACTCATCAAAATCAAAAACTTTTCTGCTTCAAAGGACAGCATCAAAAAAGTGAAAAGTCAACACACAGGATGGAAGAAAACATTTGCAAATTATAGATCTGATAAGGGACTCCTAGCTAGAATATACAAAGAATTCGTACAACTCAATGATAAAAAGAGAAATGACTCAATTAAAAAAAGTGAACAAAGATATGAATAGACATTTCTCCCAAGAAGATGTGCAAACGGCCGATGGTACGTGAAAAGATGCTCAACATCATTAGGCACCAGAGAAATACAAGTTTAAACCGCAAGGAGAGACCACGTCACGTCCACTAAGAGAGCTATAGTCAAAAAAATCAGAAAATAGCAAGTGTTGACCAGGAGGTAGGTGTTGACCGTTTGCCCGCGGGAACGTCATAATGATGCGGTCATTTTGGACAATGGGTCTGGTAGGTCACCAGGTTAAACATGGAACCATCGTGGGACCCAGTGATTCCACTCGGCATTCACCAACACAAATGGAAACGTGGGTCCAAACACTTGCACATGAATAGGTTTACTGCAAGATTATTCACAATCACCGAAAAGTGAAAAGAACCTGAATGTCTATCAGCTGATGAACAGATACACAAAATGTGGCACGCCCAAACAACGGGCTATTATTTGCCCATAAAAAGGAATAAAGTATTGATACGTGCAGCCACTTGGATGAACCTTGAAAACATTATGCCGAGTGAGAGAAGCGACACTCAAAGGACCACATGTTGTATGATCCATTTCTGTGAAATGCCCTGAAGAGGCAAATTTATAAAGGCAGGAAGTAGATTAGGGCTCATGGGCCTGGGGAGTTTGGGGAGGTGACAGCTAAAGACTATGGGGTGTCTTTTTTGGAGAAACCAAAATGTTCCAAAATTAGCTGCAGTGCTTGTTGCCCCAGCGAATATACTAGAAAACAGCATGTGAATGAAATCTCAATAAAAAAAATCCACGCTCTTTGAATACACTATCCCCTTCATTTGGCATTTATCACAGAGAACCTCATCTTACGGTTATTTTTTTTTTCAACCAAAATGTTGCTCCATACCCTCCAAGGAGTGATGACCTTTGAATTGTGGATTTTGTGTCTTCATCACTGTTTTCGAATTTTCACCGTTTTCAAATTTTCTCCTGTGGGTGTATATTACTTTTATATCTGAAAACTACATCATACAGAGGTGAAAGTGTTGTTTCAGGAACGAAATGATTAGCTCCTAAAGGAAAATGCCTGTGTCCCCCTGTGGATTCCTCCGATGTTAGCACAGTCTCATACACAGTAGCTGCTTAACGATGATTTGAAGCTGTCCTTGGTGACGGCGCTAGGTTTGAACTCCACGGTGGTCCTCGGTCTTTGGTAATCCAGGGAAATTTCTTATTGGCCAGAGAGTCCGGGAAAAGTAGGGGTTATATGGTGATTATGAACCTTAAAAAAAAACATTAAAAGACTTGAAAAGTGTTTTCATTGAAAGAAAAACCTATTTTAGTTTGAATGCTATTTCGACAGCGGGTATTTTACAGATATGATGCATTTCACCTTAATGAATTCATTTTTGGGGCCCAGTGGTTGGGCGCCTGCCTTCGGCTCAGGCCGTGACCCTGGGGTCCTGGGATCTAGTCTCGCGTCGGGCTCCCTGAGTGGAGCCTGCTTCTCCCTCTGCCTGTGGCTCTGCCTCTCTCTCTCTCTCTCTGTGTCTCATGAATAAATAAAATCTCAAAAAAGAAATCACTTCCAAACAGATTCCGCTATGGCATTTGGGTCGCCGGCTGTGCCTTGCACTTGCTCCCTGCCGGGGAAGCGGCCTCTCCCATTGGCCTGCTGGAGTCTGCTTGTGAATTGTTCACTTGGGCGTGTTTCTCTGTGAGGCCAAGGTCATCCTCTGACAATATATTTTATTAGCCCCTTTCCTCAGCTTGTCTTCCTTCCTCCTCTTTATAATTTGTCCCTTCCGTCCCTTCTGGAAGGCGGGAGGGAAGGGGTGCTCGCAGATACTGGGCACTGTGTGCCAGCCCCGGCGGTGGCCCTTGCACATTCAGAAAGCCTGCTCCCTTCTCACAGTCATTCTGCCGGACAGTTGCCATTTCAACCTCACTGCAGTGAGGAAACTGAGGCACACATCGTCAGCAGCAGGGGCCGGCCCGGGGCGGCCAGGAGCGTGGTGTGTGCTTAAGGGCATATCTGGCGCTGGGCTGTCTGGGCTGAATCTGGGCTTCAGTGCTCACCAGCTGTGGGGACCCCCCTTCTCCTAGTTCCCTGCAGGGCGGATAATGGTCTAGGTGACCGGGTTGGAAGAGGGAACGAGCTAGCCGATTGTTTGTTATGCACTTAGACCGGCACCAAGCACGACGCAAGTGCCATCTGAGTGTTTTAAGAGTAAATAAACTGAAAGCTGTCTGACTCCACAGCCCGTCGTGGTGGAATTTCAGGCCTGCTTTTTGTTCTTTTCCCCTGTTAAAGCTGCAGAATTGGGACTAAACTAAGCTACACTTGGACCCTGAACAGGGGGCACCCACGGGCTTCCTGCCCCGGGCAGCCCCTCCTGCCATCAGCCAGGCTAAGAGGTGAACCCACTTGCTTTAAGTTGGCTCAGACTACTGTGCTCACCAGGGGATGCCCACGCCGTAAATCCCTGCCGGCCCAGCCTGGCTCCCTTCCCCGCCCAGGCCTGGCCTAGCCCGAGGCCTCTCTAGGGTCCTGTTCCCTCCTCACCCCGGCCCAGTCTGCAGGCCCGCCCTGGCTTCCTCGGCCCCCACCAGGCTCATTCCTATCTCAAGGCCTTTGCACGCACCCGGAATTATCTCCCCTGATTGCTGCACGATTAACACCTTTCCCACCCGTCACCTCCTCAGTTCGCCTTATCAGAAAGGCCTGTGACGGTCAGATTGGGCTCCCTAGCAAAACAGACGGCCGGGCTGCTCAAGGAGGGGCCCAATTTATCAGGACAGCGTTCGGGGAGGTGGGTAGGGGGCACAGTAAGGTGGGGAGGCCTTCAGCAGCACCTGGCCTGGGAGCCGGGTTGGCCCAAGAGGTGACCCGGGGCCTCCGAGAACCAAGGATAGGCCCCAGCCGGAGCTGTAGGCCCCGGGGCTGCAGGGGACCGCAGGCCGGGGTGTAGGGCCATGCAAACACCCCGCTCCCCTCTCCTTCCCCCTGACCTCCCGCCCTCCGCCTTCCTTTTTTTTTTTTTTTTTTTAAGATCTTTAAAGATTTATTTAGTCCTGAGACACCCAGAAAGGGACAGAGACCCAGCCCAGGGAGGAGCAGGCCCGCGGGGAGCCCGAGGGGGCTCGACCCCGGGACCGGGGCACCGCCTGGGCGCGACCCCGCCTGCCCCCGCCTGCCCCCGCCTGCCCCCGAGTCCCTGGTTCCTCTCGGTCCCCAGCGCAGCCCCAGGCCCGGCGCCCTCACTAGGCTCAGGGGTCAACAGGGCGCTGCCCGCAGCAGGGTGGGCTGGGGCAGCTCCTCCCGCGGGGGGTACGGGATGCGGCAGGTGCGCGGGGCGGCGGGCGGGGCCCCACACACAGCCCCGTCCGGGTATTTTTAGTCGGTAGCCGACAGCCTCCCCAGCCGGGGCCGAGCGGCGGGAGGAGGTGGGGCCGGGGGCGGGGCGCGGAGGCCGGGCGGCGGGCACAGCGGCTGGGTCCCGGGCCTGCGCCGGGCGGGGCGAGGGCCGGAGGGGGCGGGGCCGGGGCGTGGCGAGGCGGGTGGGTCGTGGCGAGGGGCGGGGCCAGGGCGGGCGGGGCGGGGCGCCTGGGACAGGCCTGCGTGGGCGGAGGCCGGGGCGGGAGGGGGTGGGCTGGGGGCGGGGCCGGGGCGGGGCGCCTGGGACGGGCCTGGGGCGCGGAGGCCGGGGTGGGGCGGAGCGCCGGGCGGGAGGGGCGGGGCGAGGGCGGGGCGCCTGGGACAGGCCTGGGGCGCGGAGGCCGGGCGGCGGGGGCACAGCTGCGGCGGCGCCCTGGGGGCCTGGGCGAGAGGGGGCGGGGCCGGGGCCAGGGGCGGGGCCAGGGACGGGTGGGCGAGGCTGGGCAGGAGGGGGCGGGGCCGGGGCGGGGCCAGGGGCGGGAGAGGGCGGGGCCATGGGCGGGGCGCCTGGGACAGGCCTGGGGCGCGGAGGCCTGGCGGCGGGGGCAAGGCTGCGGCGCCGGGCGGGGCGAGGGCAGGAGGGGCGGGGCTGGGGGCGGGGCCGGGGCGGGGCGAGGCGGGGCGCGGGGCGGGCGGGCGGGCAGGCGGGGGCGGGGCGCGCTCCTGCGCGGCGCGGCGGCGGCGGCGCGGCGCGGCGGCGGCGGCGGCGGCGGCGCGGCGGCGGCGGCGGCGGCGGCGGCGGCGGCGCGGCGGCCGTGCTCATCCCGGCGGCCCAGCACTCGAGTGCACGCGGGCTTCGCAAATGGCTTGTCCCGCCCTGGGGCTGGAAGCCCTTCAGCCTCTGCAGCCGGAGCCGCCCCCCGAGCCCGCTTTCTGCGAGGCGCAGAAGTGGATCGAGGTAGGTGCCCCCGGCTGGCGGGAGGCCTTGCAGGGGCGCCCGAGGCCCGACTCGCGCACACGCACCGCGCCCGGCAGGTCAGCCCCCCGCTCCCCCCCGCGCCCCCCGCTCCCTCCCCGGTTCCTTGGCCGGCGGCTCCGAGCCATCCTCCGGGCGGGCGTGAGCGAGGGGCGCCGCAGCCGGGCGGTGCGCGGGGGCAGGGCGCCTCCCTCCCTCCCTCCCTCCCTCCCCGCGCCCCGCGCACTCGGGGTCCTGCCCGCGTCCTGCCCGCCGCGCCCCCGGGCCGGGTCCTGCGGGTCAGGTGCGAGGCCGGGCCCGGAGCCCGCAGCACCCACCTGCCCGCCCCACCGCGCGCCCCGGGCGTCCCCGCCGCGCACTGCGCTTCTCGGGTGACCGGGTGGCGCCGGGAATCCCTGGAGCTCGGGGCCGACGCTCGGCGTCTCTGTCGGTGCAGCCCGCTGGCCCGGCGCCGCCCGGATGGCGTGTGCGCGGGGATCGGGCCTCGGAGGGCGCGAGGGGCAAGGTGACCCCCTGGGATCCTGGGCGGCCTTGCGGGAGGCCTGGCAAGGCGAATGTGACCCTCCGCTCGGTGACAGCCCTGCTCGCGGACAGTGGGGGGGGGGAGGTGCGGCTGCCAAGCCTGCGAGGACCCAGGCCGCCGCTCCGTGACACGCCTGCAGCCCAGCAGCTCCCCAGAGCCGGGGGGTGGGTGCAGATGGGACCCTGCCAGCGGCTGCACCCCGCCTGCCGCTCTCAGGCCCCCGCAGGAGCCCTGCCCCCCGGAGGGTCACCTGCTTCAAGCATGAGCCTTAGGCACAGCTTGGAAGCATGCATTTAAAAATAGGGTCAAAGAGACAAGACTGAACGTGAGGCTCCGTTGACAAAAGCCACAGTCATACACGTCTCCTACTTCGTTGGCACATGAGGAGATGAGGGAAAGACCCAGGCTTTTATTTATTTTTTTTTTTTTATTTTTTATTTTTTTTAAATTTTTATTTATTTATGATAGTCACACAGTGAGAGAGAGAGAGGCAGAGACATAGGCAGAGGGAGAAGCAGGTTCCATGCACCGGGAGCCTGACGTGGGATTCGATCCCGGGTCTCCAGGATCGCGCCCTGGGCCAAAGGCAAGCGCCAAACCGCTGCGCCACCCAGGGATCCCCAAGACCCAGGCTTTTAAATTAAATATGCGGCTGGAAGGGCGTGGGGTGTGACAGGTGCTGTCTGTGCTGAATCCTTGGGCTCATGGGACACACAGGGCACGTTTGTAGTCACTGGCTTAGTTGGGAGTTGGAGGGCTGTATTTTGTGTGTGTGTGTGTGTGTGTGTGTTCTGGACCTTTAAAATATTAAAGTTTTAAAATATTAAAAATATCCTCAGGAGAGATTTTGGACGTGGTGGGTGGTGAGGGGAGGGTAGCAGAGCGGAGCAATCTTGCAGGTCTTGAAGGCGAGTGGTTTACTTACCCTCAATATCCTGCACCGTAACTCGTAATTGTACAAATTGTAATTGGTAGAGTCTACCTAGAAGACGGGCGGTCGGCGTATAAATTCCACGCAGGAGAGTGCACACGTCTTCAGTGCACATGTCCCCGAACGCCCTCATGTCGCCCTCATGTCCGGACGGTTACAGCCCCACCTAGATCAGGGCCTGCGGTGCGGCCTTCGGCCCGGGGTGGGGGGACCACGGTCTGTTTTGGAGGAGTGGCACGTGGTAGGCCAGAGGTGATGCGGCACAGGAGAGCAGCTTTTGTCCTGGTTCCACTGGTTTCCAGCAGAAGAAGGGCTTCCCCCGGAAGGCCGAGCCCCGCTGGGCCCCGCGGTCGCCCGGCGTTGCTGGCGGGCCCGCCGTGGGCCGTGGCTCGGACGGGTGGCCTGGGCTCTGCTGGGCTCCACTGGGCGCGTGCATTATTGAAGCGGCCTATCTCCTTTCAGTTGCGGAGTTCGGTTTCTGGGAAAGGAGACCTTCCCCTCCCGGGCTGTAGAAAGGTATTTGCTCCAGGGACAGATAGCGACCTCCCCTCTTCCTTCCCGGACGTTCCTCTTGAGATGTAAATGCCGCGTCTGCGGAGCGGGGATCCCGGAGCCGTAACAGATGGTTCTGGGCGCACTGGCCGGCGAACAAAGATTCCTGGGCTCCTGGGGCGATAACGTGGTACTCTGAGGAGCCGAAAGCCTCCGTGGATTGTTATCTCGAGACAATTGCATCTCCTTTAGGGGCCCCATTGTCTTCGGCAACATCCTCATTGGAAGGGCTTTGTTTTCCACTTTTGTTGGGTCGGTGATTAAGTTTCCCACACGCTCCCCTCCCCTCCAGGCCCCCCACATCCTCCCCCTCCCTTTGAGTAGTCAGGAATTTCACCCTTTCAGAAAAATGTTCCCTTGGGTGCAGCAGGTTAATAAACAAACTTTGCAGCTTGTCTTTCCCCGCAGCCCTTGGTCTTCCTTGAGTCATGGGTTGGCGAGAAGAGACTCATTCTTAATAGAGGCTCAAGGGAAAAGCTCCCCGAGCTCACTCGTTAGTGAGGAATTTCTCGGCCTTGGCTCTGGGCGGGCGGCGTGACTGGCAGGAAGCGGTGGCCTGGGAACTGCTGCTTCCACCTCAGCTGGCAGAGGGGAGAGCCGGAATTGGGGTCAACCCCATAACACGGTGCCTTTTTTCCCCTTACGGCTGCAGAAGCAGGCTGCATGTCTTTTTTTTTTTTTTTAAGATTTTATTTATTTATTCATGATAGACACAGAGAGAGGCAGAGGCACAGGCCTAGGGAGAAGCAGGCTCCCTGCAGGGACCCGGACGTGGGACTCGATCCCATAACTTGGGGATCACTCCCTGAGCCAAAGGCAGACGCTCAACCACTGAGCCACCCAGGGCTCCCAAGGCTGCATGTATTGATTGTGGCCACCAGCAGGCGGGGGCCTGACTTCCTTCCACACTCCTTTTCTAGAAGGACCTTCCTCAACAAAGGAGCAGTTAGGACAGGGAGGTCCGACTCTGGATCTGGGCAGCCTGGATCTGGATCTGGATCCCGGGGCCGTGGCCCGCTAGCTGTGTACCCTGGGTCACGCTGCGTTTCCTCTCCTTTTGGTTCTGAATCATTTTCTTTGAAAGCCGGCTTGAGTGCTTAACAGCAGCAAAAATCCCAAAGATGTCGTCGAAAGCGTCCGTGAAACGGGGGCGCCTTGTAGGAACAGCGTACCCACCCCTGGGACTGCTGTGAGAGTTAAAGAACTTAACATATTCTAAGCGGGTGGGAGAGTGCCAGTGGGACGGTTGGTGGTAGGACCCTTAATGGGTTCTTTGGCTGTTTCTTCCCACCGTCACTACCATCATCACCAACACCCCTGTGACCGCCGTCGTTGCTGTCTTTCCTACTGCTGTTTTGGAAGAAAATCTTCAGGACCCTAAGTTTCTTACTATAAAGAAATACAACTCGATTTACACACCGGCCTCATTCCATTCTCTTACCCGACGGGCTCCCGATACCCGCCTAGAAGTTAAGTAGATGCTCCGACACCTCGCATTCAGAGCGATTTAGGGGATCTGAGCACAACCAGTCCTATCTACTCCTGAAATGATCCCGGTGGTCCAGGGAGGCTTAGAAAATAGATCCCTCACCTCGTGTCTAGTATCTGTGCTTAAGGCCGAGGCTCGTCCTGCAACTCCAAGCAGAGGCTCAGTGCCTGTCCTCGTGCGCACGACCCAGTCATTGTATAAAGAGGGACTGAGTGTGAATAGTCCCCTCCCCGGTTGCAGGGTCTTGTTGGCTCAAGTTGCATCTGCTCCTGGTAGGAAAAAAAGAACCCCTGCCCTCTATTTCCCTTCCTTCCTTCCTTTCTTTTTTTTCTTTTTCTCTTGAGGATCCTCATTTTCTTGGTAACCACCGCCCCCCCCCCGCCGGCCCCGCCCGGCCTTTGCCTCTCTGCCCACAGCAGTATTTATCGGTTCTAATCTGTAGCTCTGCTCTGCGGTGCCAAACCCTTTCTGGAGAGACAGATGTCCCTTCAGCTTGGTTTCAGTTGTGATTTGGAACAGGTTGCCAGGCCTTTGGGGAGGGGCTGCGAATTAACGCGGCTCAGGAGTGTCTGGGCTCCCGTAGCTCTCGTCACAGCCTGCCCGTGGGGCCGGTGCTGATTGCGATCTGATCTGTGACCCAGTGCATGAGCCCGGGAGGGATCCGATCATCGCTTTGGGTCATTCCCCCCCCCCCCCCATGTAGAATCGTTCTCCGACTCCACTGGGACCTGACGTTGAAGGTGAAAGGCACCAGGGTCCCTGAGCCCCCCAGGCTGAGAGGGGTGTATTGTTTGGCCGCGGGGAGCCCTCAGGCGTAGCCTTTGAGAGAACCTTGCGTTTAGCAGCCGGTAACACGTGACGTTCGCGGTGTAGTGACGAGCGAACACGTGCCCGAGTTCTCTGCTGATTCAAGTTCCCCACCTCCGTGGGGACGTGATGAGTCTTCTTGCTGCTGCAGTGGGAGCTGTGGCTTGGCAGGTGCCTGTGGGGCCCGGGAGCTGAGGAAGACCCAGGAAACCTCTTCTGCTAGGTCAGGAGAGGAGGAGGGTCTGAATACATATGTAAATTAAGGCGGGCAGCATCTTTCTCCCAAGGACGCGGGAATAATCGGGCCCATTTGTAGACCAGCGGCTCGGGCACAATGCCGTCACGTGGTAGGGGAACAGTGGGGTCCCACACATTTGGGGAAAGGCGATTGGAATAGGAGGTGGGGCTGGCGCTTCTTGCCCTGGCATCTCCCTGGAAACCAAGTTTGCATCCGGGCCCGGGCGAGCTCCACATGCAAGATTGAACTCTGGCCACCAAGGGGGGGTAGGGCGGGACATGTGTTCCCAGCCACTGGGTCTCTTGGCCTCCCCGCTCCGCCGGTGGGTGACAATGGAGCCGTGATGGAGCCGTGATGGGGACATCTGGCTATGATCCCATGGGTGGCAGTCCGTGCTCGGTGGGGCCAGGCAGCGCCTGCCACTTGGCCTGGCCGCTTCCCTCTTTGCTCTGGACCCTTCTGCAATTGAAGGATGTTGCAGTTAGGGTACCAGGGTGACGGTGGTGCGAAGCTGATGCCCACGAGGATAAAAGCTGGTGTCTGCCGAGTGCCTACTATGTGCTGGGCACCGGGCTGCGGCGTCTACGTCTCCGTGAATCCCTTCTAAGTGAGTACTACTGTTACCCCCATTTACAGGCGAGAAAATTGAGGCCCTGAGATCAAGTATCTTGCCCAAACCTTCAAGTAATTGGCGGAAGTAGGACTTAATTAAAGCACCCTTCCTTCCTTCCTTCCTTCCTTCCTTCCTTCCTCCCTCCCTCCCTCCCTCCCTCCCTCCCTCCCTCCCTCCCTCCCTTCCTTCCTTCCTTCCTTCCTTCCTTCCTTCCTTCCTTCCTTCCTTCCTTCCTTCCTTCCTCTCTTTCTTTCTTATTTTATTTATTTATTCCTGAGAGACACAGACAAAGGCAGAGACCCAGGCAGAGGGAGAAGCAGGCTCCCTGTGGGGAGCCCAAGGCAGGACTCGATCCCAGGACCCCGGGGTCACGCCCTGAGCCCAAGGCAGACACCCAACCACTGAGCCACCTGGGTGCCCTAAGCCACCATTTAACTTTTCTGAACATATGCATTGTTAGAGACCCAAAATCTATAGTTGAGGAAATCGGAGCTTTCGGGAACGGGGAACCCCATCCAGAGTCAGCTAGTCAGTGAGTCCTGATTGGAGTCGGGATTGAAATCCAGGCTGTCTGACTTTGCAGCCCTTGTTATCTGATTCCTTCTGTTGCCTCTCACATCAGGACCAGGTGTCACAAACTCCTGTAAGGACTGAGCTTCCTGTTTCTCTGGCCGCGGAGGCCTCCCAGTCCTCCACCCACCGCCCGTCTGTAGACTTTGGAAGCCGTGGGTCCCCATGGCTCGTCTCTTTCCCATAGAGCACGAAGGGATGTCCTTTCTCCAGGCTCACGTGTGGAAGCGCATGTGTCTGCAGCCTTGACCACCGCTCTCTCGCCCTCACCTGGGAGTGCTCCTGCCCGGCCAAGATCTCACCTGCGAACAGTTGTGTTGTTGGGCTCAGCCCGGAGGCAGGTCCTTCCAGGAGAGGAGATTGGCAGCCCCGTCCCATCCCCGGGAGCTGAAGGCCCGGAACAAAGCAGCTCTGTGACCTCTGGGGATCCTGCGTGCATCTTCCAGTCTCACCATAATCCTTCTGACCTTCATTTTCATGGTTGAGGACTGAATCGGTTAAAACTGGTTGCTCTTTAAACTACTCTTACCAGAACTAGATTTTTTCTTTTTTCATTTTTTTTAATTAAAAAAAATTTTTTTAAAGATTTTATTTATTCATGAGCGACAGAGAGAGAGAGAGAGAGGCAGAGACACAGGCAGAGGGAGAAGCAGGCTCCATGCACCGGGAGCCCGGCGTGGGATTCGATCCCGAGTCTCCAGGATCGCGCCCCGGGCCAAAGGCAGGCGCTAAACTGCTGCGCCACCCAGGGATCCCGATTGATTGATTTATGAGAGAGAGAGGGAGAGACTGAACAGAGTCCCTGCTGGGCATACAGCCTGCTGTGGGGCTCCGTCTGACGACCACGAGATCATGACTTGACCCCGAGCCAAGAACCGGGGCGCTTAACTGACTGAGCCACCCGGCCGCCCCTAATTTTTCTTTTTAATCCCAGTTTACTCCTCTGTGGTTCAGAACAAGGTGCAAAACAATTTTATAATATTTCCCCTCATTTGTTCCTAAGGATGTGTGTGTGTGTTTACATGTGAAGCAAAAGAAAGGTATCAGATATGATCTTTTTGGGGCGGAAGGTTGGGTGGGAAAACGCTGACTTCAGTGCAGTCCAATGAGGAAAAGGGAAGGATGAAATAACTTTGTTTTTAAGTGAGTATAAAAATAGTCCAAATTGGAGGGTTACTGGATGCTACAGGAAAAAAAAATAGTCCTCTAAAAAACAAAAAAAAGAAGAAAGACTGACAAGGTATGGGAAAGACACCTGCCTGGACGCGAGGGGCTGTGCCGTCGGTGTCCCGAGGAAGAAGGACATCGTGGAGTTGGGCTGTGCCGAGAACGACCTCGGGAGACGTGTCCTCGTGGCGCTGACCCTGTGGGGCGGCTGCTGTAACCTGGGGAGTTGTCTTCAGCGAGGGGACCGCGGGGCCGGGACCCAGTGTGGGTACGTCTTCCCGCTGGCCTTACACTCCAGGCAGAGGCCGCGTCCTTCCGCCCATGGCGGGACCCCAGGGACCGAATGCGGGTCACGCTGAGGAAGCTCCATGCTTCACTGCCCGCGTCCTGCCCATGACCGGCGTGGCCACCGGGCCCGGCGAGGACCGTCCAGCCGCACCCCGCCCATGCATCCCTAAATAGCCATCAGGAGGCCGTGTAAGGAGAGACAAGGAGAGACCTGCACTTGTTTCTCTTAAGTAAATGTCAAGGGCAAGGCCTTGTGGCGTTTTTACTTCCTTGACCCAAGGCTGTCATAAAAAAAATCCTCAGCCTTATTTTTCTGTTTTTTTTTTTAATTTTTTTTTTTAGCCTTATTTTTCTTACCGAGAGGTCGAAGTCTTATTTATTGCGCTGAGCACACAGCTCTCTTTTCCTCCCCCGGATAAACATTTGCAAAGAATGCTATTCACACAATTATCTTCTTCTAGTGGGAAAGTGAAGGGTAAGGCTACGGTAGGCTCGGCCAGACTGTTTAAAATATGAAAATAATTATTTGGGGCACCAGGCTATCAGTCATCTGTAAGTTCCCTCCAGTGCAGACGCTAAAAATAAGCATATGGTGAAAGTAAACATCAATGCGTGAAAGTATTTTAAACAAATTTTAAACCTCGTTTCCTGGAAAGTAGCTGCTGGAGCTGCCGTGGCGAGCAGGGCGTTGGCCGGCGAGGCCTAAGCCTGGCTCCCGTCCACGTGGGGCGCACGGTGCCTCACGCGCTGGCGGCTCGAGCTGGGGCACAAGCATGACTCGGGACACGCGGCGCGAGGACAGGAGACGGGGCTGGAGGGAAGGGGTCCTTGAGGCAGACGAGGGCCTGGGGAGCGTCGGGTTCACGCACGACCCTTGACGGGTTGGGCAGGTGGGGCGTGAAGTGATGCATGTGCAACGTGTGCTTGGGCTGCGGTGACGCGCTAAGGAAAGGGGGCAGAGCCGGGTGCAGGACCCCCAGGTGCCCTGAAGGCGGGGTGGGGGGTGTCTGACATGCCGAGTGTTCGGGTGGCCCATTGGCTGGGCGCTCCCCGCGCCTCTCAGGACCTGGCCCACCTGCCCTCCTGGGAGGGACCTGCCCCGCGGAGGGGAGAGGCCTGGAGAAGGCTGCCGGCGCCCCGTGAGCGAGCCGAGCGCCTTGGCCCGGGCCCCTGGATGGCGAGCGCGTGTCCTCTCGTCGGGGAACCTGCCCCAGGCTCGTCTACGAGAAGGTGCTTTTTGAGCACAAGTCCCCAAGTCTGCAGGTGCGGGGCTGGTTTAACACCTGGACACCCCCCCGCCCCCGGCGTCTCGTGGTTCCACGCGGCTGCTGCACACTCATCATCAAGTCATCTGTCCAGAGAGAAGGACGGAGGACTAGGCAATGAAGAGCACATCCTTCTAGAAAAGTCCTCCCGACACTTCCACTCACAGTCATCGCCCAGATGTTCAGTGACACGGCCACCGCTGGTCGTGGGGAGGCTTTGGGGTCCTCAGGCCATACGCCAGGTTCTGTTCGTCCAAGGAAAGGGGAGCCCGGGGGTGTCCTTTCTCCACTTCCCAGGGGGAAGATCCTTGCCAGACCGAGCTCAGATACGTCGGCCTCCGAAGCTGACTCCCCGATTCCTCCCAGCCCGTCAGTCCGTCCTGTCCATGCGCCCCTGGCGCCGAGTGTCCCCCTCTGTCCGAAGCGTCGCCGTAGGTCAGTGGGCCGAGCGTGTGCCCGGTCAGACGGCCTCCTCTGGGAAGCCCCGGAGCTCTTGCGGCCCGGCCTGCACCTTCCTGTTGCTTCGTTGAAGATTTTATGTATTTATTCCCGGGAGGCCAGAGAGAGGCGGAGACACAGGCTTCCGTGGGGCCTGACGCGGGACTCGATCCCGGGACCCCGGGCCTGGCCTGGTCTGCGTCACGTGGCCGCTCCTGCTCGTGTGCTCCCCGTGCCCGGGGTTCCCGGGAGCCCGGGCCCAGTGCACAGGCCACCTCATGGCACAGAAAACAGACTGACAGGAAGCAAGGTTGCTGGGTTTTTTTTTAAGACATAATGATTATAAAAAGCAGTTTGCCGGGGGTGGCCCGGAGACAGCCGCTGATTGGATGGACCCCGGGACCGTGATGTCACCACTGGCTGCAGGCAGGTGCTATCAGTTGGAGGAGTGACTTGGGCGGCCAGCTTCCCCTCTGGTGGATCGCCTTGGGCGGCCCCCCTGTTCTTTAAACACGTGCCCCCGGCGATCTCGCCTGGGACCCTCCCCTCTCCCTTCTCCCTCCTCCCTCCAAGCCGCCAGCTGCCCCTCTTCCCTGTTGAGGCGTCCGGTAATTCCCACCTCTTAGTATGAAAGAAAGACCGGAGCACGTCTGCTTACAGGATATCCCCCCCAAAAAGCCCTGAGGCATTTCTGAAAAAATTTTTCTTATTTTTAAGAATTTTTGAAAAAAAATTTTTTATTTTTTTCAGTGAAATACAGTATTTTTATTCTATAAATAATTGTCCAACATCCCTGTATGTGTTATACTATGAAAAATATACAATTGGGAAGACATAGGTGATTTCTTTAATTTTTTTTTACTGTTTGATTGTATTTCTTTCTTTTTAATTAATTAATTTTTTCAAAGATTATTTATTTATGATAGAGAGAGAGAGAGAGAGAGAGAGAGAGAGAGAGAGAGAGAGGCAGAGACACAGGAGGAGGGAAAAGCAGGCTCCATGCCAGGAGCCCGACATGGGACTCGATCCTGGGACCCCAGGATCACGCCCTGGGCCGACAGCAGGCGCTAAACTGCTGAGCCACCCGGGGATCCCCTTTATTTTTAATTTAAATTCAATTAACATGTAGTGTCTGGTTAGCTTCAGGGGCAGAGGTCCGCGATCCATCAGTCCTCTACAACACCCAGAGCTCATCCCATCACGTGCCCTCCTCTGTGCCCATCACCCGGTTACCCCGTCCCTCACTGCCCTCCCCCGCCCCATGACCCTCAGTTCATTTCCTGTGATTAAGAGTCTCTTATGGGTTGTTTTGTTTTATTTCCCCTCCCTTCCCCTCTCATCCTCTGTTTTGTTTCTTAAATTCCACATACGAGTGATGTCGTATGACAATCGCCTTTCTCGGATTGACTTATTTTGTTTAGCGTAACCCCCTCTAGTCCATCCCCCTCTAGTCCATCCATGTCATTGCAAATGGGAAGATGTCATTCTTTTGGACGGCTGGGTATGTATAGACCGCAGCTTCTTATCCATCATCCGCCTGGGGCCCCGAGCTCCTGCCGCAGCCTGGGTGTTGGGGACGCTGCTGCTGTGAACACTGGGGTGCAGCTGCCCCTCCAGATCGCTGTCTCTGTCCCTTTGGGGTAAATCCACAGCAGCGCACCTGCTGGCCGCAGGGCAGCTCTGCCTGGAACTTCCCGAGGAACCTGCCCGCCGCCCCGTCCCGGAGCTGCTGCACTAGCCGTGTCCCCCCACAGCGCAGCAGGTTCTTCCCCTTCCCCTGCCTCCTCCCAACCTCTCATGTTTCCTGAGTTTTTTTTTTTTAGCTTTTGTCTTTTTTTTTAATATTAAATTTATTTTTTATTGGTGTTCAATTTGCCAACATACAGATTAACACCCAGTGCTCATCCCATCAAGTGTCCCCTTCAGTGCCCGTCACCCATTCACCACCACCCCCCGCCCTCCTCCCCTTCCACCACCCCTAGTTCGTTTCCCAGAGTTAGGAGTCTTTATGTTCTGTCTCCCTTTCTGATATTTCCTACCCATTTCTTCTCCCTTCCCTTATATTCTCTTTAACTATTATTTATATTCCCCAAATGAATGAGACCATATAATGTTTTTAAGTGTAGCCACTCTGCCAGGTGTGAGGTGGCACCTCGTTGTGGTTTTGATGTGCATTTCCCGGAGGAGGAGTGATGCGGAGCATCCTGCGGTGCATCTGTTGGCCACCTGGATGTCTTCTTTGGAGAAATACCCGGTCGTGTCTTCTGCTTAGTTCTTGATCAGATGATTTGTTCTCTGGGTGTTGAGTCTGTTGAGTTCTTTATAGATGTTGGTTATCTGAAGAGACATTTGCAGATATCCTCCCCCGTTCTGCTGGTTGTCTTCTGGTTCTGTGGATTGTTTCCCTCGCTGCGCAGAAGCTTTTTACCTCGCTACGTCCCCGTAGTTCATTTTTGCCTTCGTTTCCCTTGTCTTTGGAGACGTGTCCAGCAAGAAGTTGCTGTGGCCGAGGTCACAGGGGTCGCTGCCTGTGTTCTCCTCTAGGATTTTGATGGGATCTTGTCTCACATTTAGATCTTTCATCCATTTTGAGTGTATCTTTGCGTCTGGCGTAAGAGAAGGGTCTAGTTTCATTCTTCTGCACGTGGCTGCCCAGTTTTCCAGCACCATTTGGTGAAGAGACGGTCTTTTTTTTTTTTCCATTAGATATTCTTTCCTGCTTTGTCAGAGATTAGTTGCCCATAGAGTTGAGTTGAACCCATTTCTGGATTCTCTATTCTGTTCCTCAGTCTGTGTCTGTTTTTGTGCCAGGACCACACTGCCTGGGTGATCACGGCTTTGTAAGTACAGCTTGACGTCCAGAATCATGATGCCTCCAGCACTGGTTTTCTTTTTCAACGCTGCTTTGGCTATTCGGGGTCTTTTTCGGTTCCATACAAATTTTGGGATTATTTGTTCCAGCTCTGTGAAAAAAGTTGATGGTATTTTGATAGAGATTGCATTGGATGCATAGATTGCTCTGGGTAGCATAGGCATTTTAACAAAATTTGTTCTTCCAGTCCATGAGCGTGGAACATTTTTGCATTTCTTTGTGTCTTCCTCGATTTCTTTCATGAATGTTTCATAGTTTTCTGAGTACAAATCCCTTGCCTCTTTGGTGAGGTTTATTCCCAGGTATCTTATGGTTTTTCGTGAGAGGAAAACTTCTAATATGGTGATAACCTGTGGATTCTTACTAGGTAGGTATTTTTTTTTTAAGAGGAGAATATCCCATAAAAGCTAATGGCCAGTAACTGGAATAAATAAATGACCACAGCTATGAACATCATTGTCATGACCCAATGGAAACACTGAGAAATAGCATCCTCTCTGCCTTTCCTGCAGAAAACTTACAAAGGCTCTTTTGGAGCTGAATGTTGTCATCAACCAACAGATGTGGTTGCCGCCTATTTCCGCAGAGACCTTGTAAGATGTAATAAATAGGAGGGCCGGGTGACAAGTGGCGTCTGATTCATTGTGTTATGAGAGAGTTGGCAAAATGTGATAACACAGAGTGATAAAGCGGCTAGTTCAGTGCCAAATTGTGCCAGTGCCAGTCTAGTCCCTTGTTTGAGTTAACGGGAAGTCGTATCTGTGTATCACACCTGGCCTGGTGCCTGGCACAAAGGTAAGTGCTGTTTTATGCCCATTTTATAGATGAGAAAGCTGGAATACAGTTAGCTGATTTGCCCGGTGTCATGTAGCTAATAAGTGGCAGGGCTGGAATTTGTACCCGGGAGGTCCTGTTTCAGAGCTGGAGCTTCAGCTGGTGACTGATGTAAAAGCAAAACTCCTAAAAATCATGGTCCGGATTAACTCTCTAACCAACCCCACCGCTCCCCCTCCTCTTTCCCGTAACAGCCGTTTATTGAGCACTTTCTTTGTGCGTGGTGCCATCAGTTGCTAGGAGACCGCTCTCTCTGTGCTAGTCACTTCCAGGGTTCTTACTGCTTTTGTCAGTGTTCTGGTTATGAAATTGAATGGGGCTTGAGCCTTCTGCCTGAAACCTATATTTTCCATAAGCCCTGTTATTTTTTTTAGGTTGTGCTTTTGCAAAACACAAGGTTGTTGGTTATTTGTCTTCCTTTGGTACAGTGTCCGTTCATTTTCAGGGGCATGTGTATTCTTTTAGAGTAGACATGCTTGGATCTCTGTGTTTTGTGCAGACTTTACCGTCTTTCACTCACGGGCTCAGACATACAGCTGTAATCAGGAAATCTAGGGTCTTGGGCTATAAAGCGACTTTTTAGGGAACTTCACATTTCCTATCCACTGTCAGAAGACCTCACGGGGTTACATTCCACTGTGAAAGATGGACCCTGAACACAGAGCTCCATGCACGATATGTGTTCAGAAAGGGGAGAGCAGGGTGTGTGGACAGTGGAGAGGCTGGGACCACCCTTGGTCTATGGGGCCTGGGTCAGGCCTCCAAGGAAGTGCTGTTTAAGCAGAGACCCAGAGGGTGAGCAGGGACTGGCCAGGCAAAAAGGAGCAGGATGTGGGAACCCTATGAAGGAGTCCAGTAAAGCAGGAGTGTTGGGAGTCAGAGGTGCAGGTGCAGGATGTAGCTGCCATAGGTGGAGGGGGAACTGCTCAACCCTCAGGTAGAATATAGGGGTCCTCAGTGCTGCTGGCCCGGGCCAGGGGGCCTTGCATGGCTGTCAAGGAGGTGGGGTCTTCTCCCAAACTCCCTCAAATTACCATAGCCCGTGACAATAGTTTCTGAGGGCTGGTAACCCCGTTGGCCCCGTTCTAAGCACTTCACTTCTCACCCACCCTGTGAGACAGGCTCGAACTCTCTTTATTTCCACTTTAAGGAGAAATAAGTAAAGCCACATAGTCATTAGGTGGCGAAGCGGACCTTCAAACCCAGGCAGCCTGCCTGCTTCACCTGTGCTGGTCACCCCCGTGCTATGGGGTGTGATATGGGCTCCTCACCAGGGGCACCCTTGAGGAAGAGTGGCGAGGGACAGCATAGCGAGGAGTGCAGGTGGGGCTGGGGCTGCCTAAGGATGCAGGAGGCCATTGTTAGCCTTAGACATGCTTTCAGTATTTTCAAAGAAAACCCCCCAAAATGAAGGTCTTCACTCAATACCCTGCTGGATAGTTGCCACTCGGGAAGGAGAGGAATCTTATCCAAACGAGGCTCTGGGCACGTCCCCAACCCCACATTCTAATGCATAAGGGAACCCCAGGCTCCAGGTGGCCCGATGAACCCTGGTGGTGTTCTGATATGGTGGGTCACTGACTTTTAACTACCACCAAGAGTCGTGAATTGCATGATGCCAAAAATTTTTTTTCCCCGTTCATTTGGTTTTATATGAGCGTGTGTTGCATAGTTTTTCATTAACGTTTTTTGGGTACGTGTTTCAGTTAGTATCCTGATGGCTGCAACCAAGAGAAATCCAACCCAAACTGGCTTGGATAGGAGGGTGGTTTACTGGCTCGTTGGCAGTCTGGCGGTAGATCCCTATTTCAGAGGAAGCTGACTCAGCAGCAGAATGTTATCAGTGAGGACAAGGGTTCTCTCCGCCATCCCCGAGCTGTGCATCGCGGGACTGTATGCTTAGGAATTACGCAGCACATCCGCACCTGTCCTGCGAGCCCCAGAAAGTCTAGGCTCCTCCAACTGAAGGCTGACGGGGCAAGAACGGTTCCAGTCCCCGCGTACTCCTTATGCCTTCTAGTCAGGAAGGGGACACATCCCCCTCTTGGTCACCAGGGGAATGGACGAGTTGACTAGCTTAAGCCAAACTGGCTCCACCCTGGTGTATCTCTAACGAAGATCGCGGCTGCACTACCCTGTAATGAAGCACTGGGCTCCCGAGAGCAAAATCTGGGAAGTAGACCCAAGGAGGCCACCAACAAAGTTACCAACGTTTTAATTAAAATGTGACAGTATGAGACACTCTCATACTGTCATCAGAGGGTCATGAGAGGGGCAGGGGCGGAGGGGACGGGGTAACTGGGCGATGGGCATGAAGGAGGACACGGGATGGGATGAGCACTGGGGGTTGTATAAGACTGATAGATCACTGACCTTTGCCTCTGATACTAATAATACATTATATGTTAATTAATTGAATTTAAATAAAATTTAAAAAAGAATAATAAAGATAGCATATAGGAATTCACACACATGGGTGACAAGACTCAAGAAAAGCAAGGAAATAATTAAAATAAAAAACTCAGAACAGTGGCTACATCTTGGAAGTGAGTTTGAGGGATTGACTAAAAAAAAAGGCGTTCATCAATTGTTTTATTCCGATTTTTAAAAAGATTTATTTATTTATTTATGAGAGAGAGAGAGAGAGGCAGACACAGGAGGAGGGAGAAGCAGGCTCCATGCAGGGAGCCTGACGTGGGACTCGATCCCGGGTCTCCAGGATCGCGCCCTGGGCCAAAGGCAGACGCCAAACCGCTGAGCCACCTAGGGATCCCTTATTCCGATTTTTATAAGACTAGAAGAGGGTCGGTTTTAAAGATGTCATTAAATGCAAAGTGCTCAACCCAGCACCTAATTGGTTCTACTAGGTATAAAAATGCGATTGAATGATTCAGAAGTGTTGATTAACAAGTAATACAGCCCACACGAGTCAATAGCAAAAATCCCAAATAATCCAATTTAAAAATAGGGAGAGGAATCGAATAGAGATTTTTTTCAAAAAGGACCTGCTGATGGCCCACAGGTGCCTGAAGAGGTGCTCCATCAACATCACTCATCCGCAGGGAAATGCAACTCAGAACCACAGTGAGACATCATGTCACACCCGTTGGGATGGCGATGGCACCGCCCCGGAGAGCAGAAGCAGCGTTGGTGAGGAGGTAGAGGGACGAGGGCCCTGGCGCCCTGGGGCTGCAAATTGGAGCGGCCACTGTGAGAACAGTATGGAGGCGGCTCAAAAATTAAAAGCAGAATTATCAGGGGCACGTAGGTGGCTTAGTCCTTTAAGCCTCCAGCTCTCGGGATCCCTGGGTGGCGCAGCGGTTTGGCGCCTGCCTCTGGCCCAGGGCGCGATCCTGGAGACCCGGGATCGAATCCCACGTCGGGCTCCCGGTGCATGGAGCCTGCTTCTCCCTCTGCCTGTGTCTCTGCCTCTCTCTCTCTCTCTCTCTCTCTTAAATAAATAAAAATAAAATAATAATAATAAAGAAAATTAAAAAAAAAAGCCTCCAGCTCTCGATATCAGCTCAGATCTCGATCACAGGGCGAGAGCTCAAGCCCCACGTTAATTAATTAATTAATTGCGAGAATTACGATATGACCCAGCGGCTCCACTCCTGGGTGCAATACATCCAAAGGGAATGAGAACAAGATACCAGGGGTGCCTGGGGGGCCCCTGGGTGGAGCGTCTGCCTTCTGCTCGGGTCATGATCCCGGGGTCCTGGGTTCCAGTCCCACGTAGGGCTCCCCACTCAGCGGGGGGCCTGCTTCTCCCTCTGCCCCTCCCCCACTCCATCTTTTTGCAAATAAATAAATAAATAAATAAAATCTTAAGAAACAACCAAAACCCAAGATACCAAAGAGGCATGTGCACTCTCATGTCTCGTGCAGCACTGTCCACGCTGGAGGAGATACGGGAACAATCCAGCTGCCCCCTCCCCATGGATAAAGAGGTGAGGCGTGGTGGGTCCCACACAGATGCACGTGGCGTGGACATGTCCGTAGTGTCCTGCCCGCACGTATCGCACTGTGGGGTGCCGCCAGAGAAAGAGGGAATCCTGCCATTTGTGGCAACGTGGGTGGCCATGAGGGCACGACTGGGTGAGGTGCCCACCCTGGGGCGGGGGGACATGGGGGGAGCTGGTGAAAGGGCCCAGGCCTTCACGGGGAGAGGAACAGGGGCTGGGGCTCTGGCTGTGTTGCAGCAGCGAGCTCTGCTGCGAGCAGAACTGAAACGTTTTCAGGTGTCCTCGAGCATCTTCTCACGTCTACATGTGTCTGCGTACTTGTGTGACACGCGAGGTGGCGCGTTGTAGTGGCTGGGCGAGCGGGAGCCTTTCCCAAGGTCACATGTCAGGTTACCACCTGTGCAGCTTTCAGTGCCTTACAAGTTTTGTCAGTTTGCCTCCATAAAGTGAGGGAGAGAGTCGAGGAAGGTGCACCTGGGCCTCAGTTTCCCTTTCTGCTCATGAACGGACCTTTGCGCCACGTCTTCAAACAGCACCTTGGGAAAAACATTCGACTTGAAAATCCTCGGCACTGGGATCTGCTTGGTGTCCCCACCGAGTTCCTATTCCTCACCTGAGGGTGTCCTTTGGGGGGACCTGCGGGCTGCGGGGAGGATCTGCGGGCTGGGGGGAAGACCCCACGGGCTGGAGGGAGGATCCGCAGGCTGGAGGACCCTGTGGGCTGGAGGGAGGACCTCGCAGGATGGAGGACCCCGCAGGCTGGGGGGGAGGACCCCGTGGGCTGGGGGGAGGACCCTGCGGGCTGGGGGGAGGATCTCGCAGGATGGATGACCCCGCGGGCTGGAGGGAGGATCTGCGGGCTGGAGGGGGGGATCCCGTGGGCTGGGGGGAGGACCCCACAGGCTGGAGGACCCCGTGGGCTGGAGGGAGGACTCCGCAGGCTGGAGGACCCCTTGAGCAGGAGGGAGGACCTCGCAGGATGGAGGACCCCACGGGCTGGAGGGAGAACCCCGCAGGCTGGAGGGAGGACCCCATGGGCTGGGGGGGGAGGACCTCGCAGGCTGGAGGGAGGACCCGCGGGCTGGGGGGAGGACCTTGCAGGATGGATGACCCCACGGGCTGGAGGGAGGACCCGTGGGCTCGGGGGAGGAGCTTGCAGGATGGAGGACCCCGCGTGCTGGAGGGAGGACCCCGTGGGCTGGAGGGAGGATCTGCGGGCTGGGGGGAGGATCCCACAGGCTGGGGGAGGACCCCACAGGCTGGAGGACCCTGTGGGCTGGAGGGAGGACCTCACAGGTTAGAGGACCCTGCGGGCTGGAGGGAGGACCTCGCGGTCTGGAGGGAGGACCTTGCAGGATGGATGACCCCATGGGCTGGAGGGAGGACCCGTGGGCTAGGGGAAGGATCTTGCAGGATGGAGAACCCCGCAGGCTGGAGGGAGGACCCGCGGGCTGGAGGGAGGAGCCCGTGGGCTGAGGGGAGGACCCCGCAGGCTGGAGGATCCCACAAGCTGCAGGACCCCACGGGCTGGGGGCCACTGGCTGTGCCTGGTGGTGGTCGCCCCCATCCTCTAGCCCAGGGCCCCGGATCGGCCGGGTGCAGCAGGTCTCCTGCGAAGCTAGTGCACGAAGGAGGAGGGTAAAAATAAAAACCAGTAGGCAGCCTGCCTGGGGTCAGGACCCCTGAAGCTCAGCGGCTGCTGGTCCTTGGTGGGATTTTCCATTCCCTGTGGTTGTTGACGGGGTCGTGGTGGTTCCGGTGATGGTTTGCAGGTTACTGGGATCCGGCTCAGCAGTTGCCCGGCCGGCGGGGCACCTGCCTCATTGGAGAGGGTGCTTGGAGTTTATGACCCTTGCCCTTGACACGAGCTTCTTATTTGCCTCATTGCTTACCATACAGCCTTCAATCAACTGTTTTTCCAAAGGCACCTCTTCTACGGAGTTACTCCTCGACCGAAGATGCTCCCCTCCCCGCCGCTCCTTTTTTTATTTTTTTTGGTTAATACAATTAAATGAGCATGTCATTATAGAATCATTAAAAAATATGGTTTTCTTTGTAATATGAAAAAAAAAAGAGTAACAGTGTTTTAGTATCGTATCAATGATCCGAGCAGAGCAGTTTTTCAATCCTGCCGTTCTTTGGGGTTTTGACCTTTGTGTTTTTTTTTATTCATTTTTTTAAATTTAAATTTTAATTTTTTTGACCTTTGTGCGTTTTTATTCATTTTTTAATTTTAATTTTAATTTTTTTGACCTTTGTGTTTTTTTATTCATTTTTTTAATTTTTATTTTTTGATCTTTGTGTTTTTAAAGTGTGCATTTGCTGGTTTTGAAAGCTCTGGTCCCTATTATTAGAAATACTGAGATTTTATTTTTGGCATTTGACTAAGTTTTTTTTTTAATCTTTTGGTGCTAATGCAGATTCCGTATCATGTTTTCCTCAGTTTACAGGTAGCTTTGAGCTATGTGGGATTTGGATTTTTTTTCTTCCCTCCTCCTGTAGGCTTTGTGGCTCTTAAGGTAGGCATCTCTCTGTGATCTGTAGACCGAAGTCAAATCCCCCAATGGCATTTGCTTGGCAGTGGCAATTGTAAAGAATATGAAACATTTATATTTAAAATATGTGAGAAAAAAATAAAATATATGAGAAATATAGGTATAAGTTATTTAAAAGAAGTAAAATGACTTTGAAATACCTAACAGAAACGTTTCTGAATTTTTTTTTTCTGCAACGTTTATATCATCCTGCTAGCGTGGAATAAGAATTCTTCTAAGAACTTTCTTACATATTCATTCATTAAGTCATGCATTTACAGACATCTTCTAAGAGACTGCTAATGGCCCCGGGTTTCCTTCTGGCGCGGTGGAAATATTCTTGAATTAAGGAGCGGTCATGGTTGTCCACTCATCTATAGTATTTAGTGAAAATACTAAAAAATTCTGATATATGCACTTTGAAAGGCTGAGCTTCTGTTATAGGAGTTGTATCTCAACAGTGTTAGGGTTCTTACTGTTCTAACCACTATGCTTAGCCTTCAAGACGTGGAAATAAGGCTTTCGGGTACGGGGAAGTCAGCTCTAGGTACGATGGTGCAACGATCCACCCCCAACGCCCGGTGGGAGACGGTGATGGTTTGTTCTTTTCTGGCTCAC
The DNA here is from genome assembly GCF_905146905.1 of Nyctereutes procyonoides. Taxonomy (NCBI): domain Eukaryota; kingdom Metazoa; phylum Chordata; class Mammalia; order Carnivora; family Canidae; genus Nyctereutes; species Nyctereutes procyonoides. Next base: position 16,350,051 of record NW_026575021.1, on the reverse strand, counting down.
AGATCAAGGATGGTCCTGCCTCCAGCTCTGGGTTGGCCGCAGTCCGCTCGAGGCCGTGGGTCGGGTTCAGGTCGGCTCCGTGTCTGCGTCCTCTTCAACCAGAAGCACGTTGTCTTAACGGCAAATGAACGGCAGGTGCAGCAGAGCCTGTCAAGCCGTAAATGGGCTCCCAGTCTCCACTTGCTTCACGTCGGTTCGTGTTGCAGTGTCAGAGCACGAAATGTGGCCACGTCCAGAGTCCGGGGTGGGCGGGGGCAGGGGGAGGACAGTCTAAGTCACGGTGGGAGGGGAGCGCATGCATGTTTTTCGAATCCTATTCCGACTGCCGCAGTGTTGGGAAACGGGTCTGTGCTGGTTTCCTTGGGGCCACACAGGAGGAAGTGAACATCTCTTCCCTGGTAGGGGTTGGCACCCTCGAGGAGATGGGTGCTGGCTGGAGGCCTGAGCGGTGAGCAAGTATCGGCGTCTGGATGCGGAAGGTGGGGGCGAGAAGGGGGAAGAACGGGCTGGAGACGAGCCTTCTAGACTTGGGCAGAGGCGTGGGGGTGTGTGGGGCTGGGCGTGAGTGGACAGCTGCGGGGCTGGGGCGGGGCATGGTGCGAGAGGGCGCTGGGCTACGTCGGGGAGGGCCCGGCGCTCCTCGCATTCGGGCTTGGTGCTGAACCCGACTGGCGGCTCCAGCGTCGGCGGCCTCGCTTAGGACCTTTGTGAGCAGCTTGCTTGGCCTCTGTGGGGCTTGGTTCATCATCTGTGAAACGGCGAGGGTACTCCCAGTGTCTGCCGCGGGGATTGTGCCTCAGTGGAAGCGTTTGACACGCGGTCAGGGGCTCAGTAGGCGTTACCTGCTGTTAATACCTTAACATGGCGTGAGGGTTGTACCTGTAGGCAGTGGGGGGTAACTGCACGGTACGGATGGGATAATTGTAGGATCTTCCAGGAGGGTGACCTCGGGATGATGGTAGCGGCCAGTCCTGAAGCAGAGCGGCCGCAGGGTTGCTGCAGGGAGAGAGGTCAGAGGTGGTGATGTAAGAGCAGTGGACGTGAACGTTCAAGGTGCCAACTTGATGAGACCTAGTGACTGAATGAACGTGGGAGATGCATGGCAAAATGGAGAAATCGAGGAAACGTCCCAAATGTACTGCTTGGTCACCGGGGGGGGGGCTTGGATCATTTCCTGAGACGGGGAACCTCGGGGAGGAGTGGGGTGAGGGGATGGGGTGGTCAGGCCTGCACGTCGAGGATCCCGTGAGATGTTTTAAGGAGTAGGCCTGCGGCTGCGAGAGGTCGGGGGACAGGGCGAGCCGCCTTGTGACCGTGGGGGTGGCTGGAGGCCCCGGGGAGGCGTGGTAACGGGTCCGTCGTGGTCCTCGTCAGCGGAGGAGGAGAGCGGTGAAGAGCGGCAAGAGAGGAGCTGATCGCAGCTGGGGTCGCTTGCTTCTGTGTTTGAGGGGGACAGACGAGGACACAGTGGGGGCCTGCCGAGAGGGGAGGGGGACACACGTTACAGGACAGAGAAGGCAGGACGGGCACAGCCAGATCCCGGAGACACGTGGGGAGGGCGTTGAGGTCATGTGGTAGCAGAAGGGACACTGTGGGGTGTTTGCCAAGGGAGCATAACATTTTGTGTTGGTGTGTTACCGACGTTTGCTGCGTAATGAGTTAGCCTGATGCACGGCATCGTAAACCAACAAATATTGATCACGTTGTGGTTTCTGCAGGTCAGAGACTTGGGATCAGTGGGGAGTTCTGGCCCAGGGCCTTTTCTGAGGTTGCAGCCAAGGTGCTGGATGGGGTTGTGGTGGCCTGAGGGCCGGGTGACGGGGCTGCAGACCCCGGGCTAAGACGGTGAGCGGGAGCTTTGGGCCTTTGGTGGCGGTTGACCAGAGGTCTTAGGACCTCACCACCCAGGCCTCTCCACGGGGCCGTGTGTGTGTCCTTGTAACACATGCTGACCTTCCCCGTCACCCCGACTGAGTCAGAGGGCAAGGAGGACACAAGCCCTCTGAAGGATCGGCCGTAGACCTCACAGGCTTCCCTCCCGGCTCCACCCTGTTCCTGGAAATGGGTCCCTAACACAGTCCCCATCAAGCAGGATGGGGCTCAGGCTTCAGAGAGAGGGAGGAACCTCGAGGAACTTGTGGCCCTACTTGAAAACCACCACGGGGGCTATGGCACCAGCATGTGACGTGTTTTATGTACAAGGGAGTCGACATTAGAGATGCTGACGCAGAGTCGTTATGCCGACGCTCCTCTGTCTGGGTAAATGGTAAGTTTAAGAAGTTCTCTCTAGGTATCTCTCCCAAAGTGAATCTAGTCGTTTGCATTGTGGGGTCATAGGCGCCTGGGCGGCTTGGTTGGTGAAGCATAGCATTAATCTATTAATAAACATCTCAATAAAAAAATTAACTGTAAGATTATTAGCAACTGAAAACGATAGAGGAGTCAAAGAGCTTCGGAGCCCGAGTCTCACCGGGTACAGGCCATCGCTGCTAATATGCGCCATTTGCACCTAAATCCATGTGGCTCGGGATTTTGCTTCGTTCTGGAGCCTTTCGTTCAAATACAGTTGTATAGAAATCCGGGGTTTTCTCAAATTCTAGGTTTTAGGCTAAGCATTCAGTGATGATTGCTGCTGCCCTGCGCGTGTGGCGCCCAAGCACAGCGGTTCTGGGCTCCGGCGGCACAGTTCGGTCCCTGGTCCGTGGGGAGCTTTTGGTTGCAAACGATCTGGAGCAGGGCCTGGGCCTTGTTGGGTGTTGCCGTTTCCCCGAGCGATTCCAGGTGCAGCGGGGCGGAGACCCCAGATCTCAGGACCAGCAGGTGCCTTAGGGCGGTGTCCGCAGCGGTGGAATTTAAGGCGGATTCTAATGGTCATTTCTGTGGGGGCGTCGGAAGGGATGTGCACCGGGGCCCAGGGTCGTTTCTGCCAACATCGTCCCTGGCTCCTGTGATGGAGGAAATGGTGTGTCGCGGCGGCCTGCAGAGAACGGCATGGAATCCCGAATATCTGAGCTAATCTGACCACGGTTCCTTTAGGGGAAGCTCTGTGTTCCCTGCATCGCGTCCCGGGTGTCCCGGGTGTCCCGGGGTGTGTGCCCATGTCCCCGTCGCTGTCTCTGGCCTGGATGCCCTCATTTAGCGGGCAGTCCTTGGGCCGCTGTCGTGTGTTGGGGGCCATGTAGGCAAAGTGGAACATGGATTGCTGCCCCCCCCGACGGGCAGCTCCGCAGCCAGCGCAGGCGAGGGGCAGGAAGGGGCCAGGGCGCCCGCACCCTAAGGACCATTTTGTGAGACTTTTTAGCATTTAAATTCAATTTGCTAACCCAGAGTATGTTCCGTGGTGCTCCCCCCACCACGTGCCCCCGTTCCCTCATTAAGCACCTACTCTGTGTCTGTGCTTTCTGGAAGCTTCTGGTCTAGTGGGGATTGATAAACAGGCAATCACAGTACATGTTGGGACGAGGGAAGTAAAAGAGGGTTTTGGGGGATCCCCGGGGGGCTCAACAGTTTAGCACCACCTTCAGCCCAGGGTGTGACCCTGGAGTCCCGGGATTGAGTCCCGCATCGGGCTCCCTGCATGGGGCCTGCTTCTCCCTCTCTCTCTCTCTCTGTCCCTGTTTCTCATGAATAGATAAATAAAATCTAAAATAAATAAGTAAATAAATAAATAAATAAAATCTTAAATAAATAGATAAATAAATAAATATATAAAATTAAAAAAATAAAAAATAAATGAATAAAATCTTTAAAAAAATAAAAATAAAAGAGGGTGTGGGGTCATATTGGAGAGACAGTCTGGGGCAGAGGGTCCCAGTGAAGGCTCCCTGGAGGAATGAAATGGCAAAGAGGTAGGGTATGTTGTAGGAGGAACTAAGGCCGGGCAACTGTGGGTTTTCTGACCGTGGATCAAAGGAAAACATTCATATTTGGGGAACAAACTTGATCATAGCTTGAGATGACACGAACAGACACGTCTCTGCAGAAGGCCCACTCACGGCCAACAGGTGCATGAATAAATGCTCCACCTTGCTCGGCACCAGGGAACTACAGATCAACACCACGGTGGGATCCCACCCCACATCGGCCGGAATGGCTCAAATGAACAACAGATGTGGGCGAGGATGTGGAGAAAGGGGAAGAGCCCTGGTACACTGCCGGTGGGGATGCAGGCTGGTGCAGCCGCTGTGGGGAGCAGCGTGGAGGGTCCTCAAGCTGGAAATCGAGCTGTGACCCAGCAAGTGCGCCACTAGGTATTTATTCAGGAGCTGCAAACACTGTGACCCCAAGCGTCCACAGCAGCAGTGTCCACAAGAGCCAAAGTTTGCTTATTTTATTTTTAAGATTTTATTTATTTACTCATGAGAGACACAGAGCGAGAGGCAGAGGCACAGGCAGAGGGAGAAGCAGGCTCCATGCAGGGAGCCAGATGCGGGACTCGATCCCAGGACCCCGGGGTCACGCCCTGGGCTGAAGGCGGCGCTCAACCGCCGAGCCCCCCGGGGATCCCAAGAGCCAAAGTTTGGAAAGAGTCCAGATGTCCACGGACAGATGAATGGATACAGAAGACGCGGTGCATGTGTGCACGCGTATCGCTGGAGGGAGGTGCACGTATGTACGACTGGAATAGTACTCGGCGATCAAGGGGAATGGAATCCTCCCATTTGCGACAACATGGCTGGAACTAGAGGGTATTTTTTTTTTAATTTTTATTTTTTGGAACTAGAGGGTATTATGCGGAGTGGAGTAAGTCAATCAGGGAAAGACAAATACCATATGATCTCACTAGTATGTGGAATTTAAGAAACAAAAGAGATGGACGTAGGGGGAGGGAAGGAAAATAAAATGAAAATTGAGACAGAGGCAGATCATAAGAGAGACTTAATCATAGGAAGCAAATTGAGGGTCGCTGGAGCAGAGGGGGTGAGGGACAGGGTAACCGGGTCATGGGCATGAAGGAGGACGCGTGATGTAGCGAGCGCGGTGTGTTATATGCAACTGATGAATCGCTAAATTCTACCTCTGAAACCAATTAAAAAAAAGAAATCAAGCGTAGTTTGACTGTGAAGGGCCCTCATGGGTTGGGAAAAATCACTTTGATTGATTTTCAATTTTGGCTGCTCCATAACCACCTTATGGAGCTCTTAATAACACAGATATCTGAATCCCACTCCAAACCTATGGAACCACCGTTAGCGGAGCGTGTGGCCTGTCTACGTAGGTGCACATCCCCGTCCACACACGTGCGTGCGTCTGGGTGTGTATTTTAATGCGGGTGGTTCTGGTGCGTGGCCTGGGTTAAGACCCCGGGGCCTGCGGCACAGAGGAAGGAGTGGAGGGAAGGGGCCAGCTCCGAGTCGGGGAGACTAGGGGGGGCGGAGAGTTATCTGGGCCGCTGAGGACGGTGGCCCAAACCGGAGTCTTCGAGGGGATTGGGGCAAATGTGCGCACTTAGAGACTTAGGGGTTAAAATCAATGGAACGTGAGGTTGATTGCCTGCAGGGAGATGGAGGGGTGTGGTTCGCAGGTGACACCCAATGTGACCACGGAGCGGGAGGTAGTACTTCTCACTCATCTAGGATGTGTCTGAGGAGGAGCAAGTGTCGTGAGGAAGGGAAGGCTTTGGGTTTTAGCTCAGTCAGTGGAAGCTTCTCGTAGGATTGTCCACCAGGTAATTGTAATAGTCGTGAGAAGCTGGAGCTTGAAGGTAAAGGAGTGTAGGTCGTCGCTGTGCACCTGGCACTTGAGCCCGTGACAATGGGTGGGACCCTCCAGGGAGCAGGCAAGCCTTAAGCAGCGCCAAGGGCCACGTCATTCGGAGGGTGAGTGGGAGGCGGACCTGCCGAGGAGCCGGGGTACAGACGTCGGACATCTGGTTGGACGGCTGGGAGGGTGGAGTCTCAGAAGCTCCTGGAAGACAAGTTCTCAAGGGGGAAGGGGCGCACACGATTGATTGTCACATGCTGCCACGGAGACAAAGAACGAGCTGGAAGCGGCCAGTGGACTCGGGTCCTGAAGGCGGTTGGAGATCTTGGCTGCAGGGTGTCGTGGTGGGGACAACACTTGGCCGCGGGTGGGAGAAGAGAGAAGGCCGCCGGCCGCAGGTGCTCCCCACCGGGATCTGCCTTGTGGTCACCGAGAGTCCTCGGCGCTCACCGTGCAAGTCAGGGCAGGTGTGGGTGGTGGGAGAGGAAGGGGGCAAAGGGGACGAGCAGTTCGGCCTGATGTCTGGGCCCGGGGCCGCGGTATCCTCTGCGATTTGCAGCGAAGCGGGAGGAGGAGTCGGGGTGTGGTGTTGAGGCAGGCAGGGGTGCGCCTGTGTGTTGGGGCCGACACCCTCCTTCCGGCCGGCCGTGCCCTGTGCGCTGTCCTCCAGGCCCGTTCTAAGTACAGCCGGGGGGTTGCTTGCGGTCGACCAGAACTCCCTGAGCCTCGACTTCATGAGCTTAGGAACAGGATGGAACTCGCATGAAGAACCGGCGAGAAATTTAAGAAAAAAAGGGAATGAAGCAGCTCACTTCTGGGTGTAAATGGACTAGAGCTGATGGAAGGGGCAGTCTCCTTCAGATGAGCCAGTTGGGCTGGCTCGTCCACTCTCAGACCGTGTATTTGGCTTTTTCAGTGCATTTAACTTTCATCCTTTTGAAATTGGGAAAATTCAGTTAAAGTCGGGGCCAGCGGGTACCTGGGACCTGGCTGTGTTCCAGCCGGGCGAGCTTTGCTTCCTTAATGAACGGACTTCCTCATCTGTCAGCGATAAGCAGGCAAGTGAAGAATTCTTATCTGCATGCACGGATTGCACATCTGTTTCTGTTCCACCGTGTTCTAGTTCAGACATCCCTGCTAAGAAACTAATGCAGATAAGTGAGTCCCCTCGTGTGTGAAGCCATTTGGGATTGTGAGTATTTATTACCCGAGCACCTTATAGGGATGAAATTGATAATTCAGAGATTTTTCTCCCCCCCACTCCTTGATGTTTTGAGTCGTGCAGAAATCACTGTCATGCTTCTCCCTGTCTGCTGTGACAAATTTTTTGAAAATGTAATTTTTGTGGATGGTAACTGCCAAGTGTCTCCTGTGGGATAATTCGGAGTCGTTGGGAGTGCTGTCAGATATTTTATTCTGTGTATAAAAAATGTTCCAGAAAGGAGAGAAAAAAAAAAACAACACCATGGAAACTTGATAGAATGCTCATATTTGTTCCTCTGGAAGTGGAATTCTGAAACGAGGTGATGATGAGTGCAAGAGCAATGGAGAGCCTGCGGCTGGCTTCCTGGAAGTAAGCTCAAGAAAGAATGGATTTGGTGCCCTGTGGGGGGCAATGCCATTTAGTGAAGAAAGGTCACGAAAAATGTCCAGCAAATAGCCTGATGAATTTTTCTTTGCAATACAACCTTTTATTTATTTTAAAGATTTTATTTATTTATCCAGAAGAGACCCAGAGAGAGAGGCAGAGACATAGGCAGAGGGAGAAGCAGGCTCCATGCAGGGAGCCTGACCCGGGACTCGATTCTGGGACCCCAGGGTCACGGCCTGAGCCCAAGGCAGACGCTCCACCTCTGAGCCCCCTGGGCGTCCCTGCAATGCAGCCTTTTAGAAGTCACCTGCAAGTATCAGGGCCAAGGGAGGGGCAAGAGGTGCTGGGGCTGGTGAGAGAAGTTCCTCAAGATGCCAGAATGACCCAACCTGTGTACTTACCAGAATCATATCAGAAATGAAAAAAAAAAAAAAAGAGTCCTGGGCCCAAAGCCCGTCCTTGACGTCCTTGCTTTAAGTATTCTTCTGGGTGGTTGTCGTGGCCAGTTGGGTCAGAAAGCTGTCGCGTGGCTCTGGAGCACGAGCTCTCTAAATACAAGGACGTGGGAGGTTGTGATGTTGGATGTCCCCTTTTTTTTAATTTTTATATTATATTATTTTATTTTTGTTTTTTTGGACGCCCCCTTTCCTTCTGGTCCACGTGAGTAGGTGCCTGGCCCCCCTTAGAGCCCCGCGGCCGGCCCTGCCGTCTTGCTTCTTGTACTCAAAGCTACATGTGGTTTCTTTGCATCACCCTGGAGAACTTACCCACCCAGGAGCATCAGCACCACGGCTTTTTTTCTTTTTTTTCTTTTCTTTCTTTCTTTTTTTTTACTTAAAGACAGAAAAGTAGCATCAGCCATGGAGCAAACGGTGTCCGTGTTCGCCCTCAGCCTGTGACCTCTGCACCCTGCCACCGTGGGCCTCTCTCCCCGCTGCGTCCCGGAGCTCGATGACCCCACGCCTTCTTGCCGCCCCGCTTCCCTCCCCGGACAGTCCTCGGTCTGGGCCGCCCCCGACTCCCTGGAATCCTGGGGAATAGAGTGTCCCTCAGTCTGTTGCCCGGCTGCTGCGTGTGCCTGTCGCCGTGGCTGAGTCCTGCCTGGTCCCCTCCGGGCACACGCGCTGTGTGCGGGGATGCGCTCTGTCCAGGTGACCGGCTGGCGGCGAGGTACCTGTGCTCTGCGGTTGGACTCGGGCTGCCCGGCTCAGCAAATAAAAACACAGGGTGTCTGTTGGATCCGAGTTTCAAGTAAATAACAAGATTTTTAGTATCAGTCCGTTCTTTTATCTGAAATTCAAACCTAACTTTATTTCTGGCATTTTATTAGGTGACCCTGCACTTTAATTTTTTAAAAGATTTTATTTATTTATTCATGAGAGACCCAGAGAGAGAGGCAGAGACCCAGGCAGAGGGAGAAGCAGGCTCCATGCGGGGTGCTTGACGCAAGACTCGATCCCGGGACCCTGGGGTCACGACCTGGGCGAAAGGCAGCGCTAAACCACTGAGCCACCCGGGCTGCCCGACCCTACACTTTCCATCAGACGTGGCTTCACCCTTGGCTTCTCCACTTGGCTACTTAGAAATTCTGTAGGTTCTTTATTATTATTATTATTATTTTAAAGATTTTTTATTTATTTACTAGAGATACAGAGAGAGAGAGAGAAGCAGGCTCCATGCTGGGAGCCTGACATGGGACTCGATCCCGGGTCTCCAGGATCACACCCTGGGCTGAAGGCGGTGCTAAACCGCTGAGCCATTGGGTCTGCCCTATTACTATTTTTTAAAGGTTTTATTTATTCTCTGTAGGTTCTTTAACATCCCTGAACCGTGGGTTCTTTATCCGAAGTTTAGGGTCCGTGTGGCTTGCAGGTGCGGGCTCCCGTCCTCAGTGGACTTGGGTCTACGGGGCAGTACTAGCCCTAGCGCTGAGGCAGAACTCCCGCTCACATTTGATGTCCGGGGTTCAGGCACAGCGCACGGAGCTCTGAGGGCGCTTGCACTGGGTCTTTATTCTGAGCCATTGGTCTACGTCAAGGATTCCGTTATAAAGGCAAAACTTGGGGACAATTAACAGCCTTGGCCACACGTTTTTGTTTCCTTTCTAAAGCCCGTTAAATAAATGCCACTGAGGAAACACAATTGATGGAACAAAGGGTATCGCCCAGTTGCAACAATCAAGAAATTGGGTCGTTGCCAAAGACGCAGAGTAGGGGATTATTCTTGGGTTCGATTCACTTGCTGTTTTATTCTGCTCTGTTGGGGAAATATTTTAATCTTCCGGCCTCTACTTTTTCCGTTTCTGTGACCACGCTCAGCCTACTCCCGCCCCGCCCCCCGGTCCACAGAAATAATCCTAATACATGGCTGATGGCTGATTGCGTTTCTGGGACAAGCCGCCTACACTTCGTAGGCCTCACCTTGCCTTGGCGAACAGTTGAAAGCGGAGCTGCGTTTTTGTAGGAATTAGATTCTGACAGTCAGCACGCGATGCAAACGTGGGTAAAAGCGCCCCGGGTGTGGGCTGCTAGTGACTCACGCAGGACACGTGGGACGTGGACGGAGAGAGACGGCGCCCCGGCCTCACCTACCACTCCAGCCCGCGGAAAGCCAGGGACTCCTGAAGGGCCGTCCATGATGGGGGGGGGGAGTACGCAGGCAGGTGACCGAACAGACGGCGGGAGTAAACTGCTTGAGTTCATGGTCTCGTACTGACGGTCACTTCTTACTGTTAGTAAGGCGCCGTCACTAGATAAGACGTTAATATTAGAGAAAGCTGGGTGGAGGACGTGCAAGAACTCTCTTCGCAGCTCTTATAAAATCTGAAGTTTTTTATTTTTTATTTTTTTTAAATCTGAAGTTTTTTAAAAAAAGATTTCATTCATTCATTCATTCATTCATTTGTGAGAGACCCAGAGAGAGGCAGAGACCCAGGCAGAGGGAGAAGCAGGCTCCATGCAGGGAGCCCGATGCAGGACTCGATCCCAGGACCCCGGGGTCACGCCCTGGGCTGAAGGTGAGCCACCCAGGTGCCCCCAGGTTCGCTTTTCTTCCAGCATCAAAGCAGGTCACTGCCTTACCAGTGGATGTTTACACGTGAATTTCCCCGACCCTGGGGATACAGCAGTGGACACCAGGGTCAAGGAAGAAAGCCTCTGCCTTCACAGAGCTTGTATTCTTGTAGCAGAAGATGACAAACAAGATAAAAAAGCAACCTGTGTAGTGCACGTAGTTTTCAGTGCCGTGGGGAACTGTAAAGCAGGACGGAGAAATAAAATGTGGGAGGACTGATGGAGCCCAGCTTGGAGGCTCTGAGAGGACCTGACGGAGAAGACACGAAGACTGAGGGACGTGGCGCCTGGAGACCGTGGACATGTTTTGGCTAAAAGCCTCTCGGATGGAGGAGATCGCATGTGCAAAGGCCCTGAGGCTTCGCCCACTGTGGGTTTTCCCCACAGAGGACAGAACCACGGCTGTGTTTGGAGCCTTAGTACCTTGCAACGAAGCCGCTGAGGGCTTCGGCCGACGTCTCCGCCTGTAAACCAGCGGCCCCTGCCTTGAGCCTCCGGACGGACGCATATGAATGTAAACCATAACATGGGAAAGACTTGAAGATACTTGTACCGGAAGACGTGAACCTCCTTGTCCTCGGAAGGCTTGGCTTGGGCCAGCCAGACGGCCTCGCTTTCGGGAGATGGATAAAACGTGACCCTTTCAACTGCATTATCTCCGGAACGATTTTTTACTGTGTCTGTCAGGAAAAATGATGATGGTTTGGGAATAACATAAAACATCCCCGAGCCCGAAATCTATGGGCTTAAGTAGGAAGTTGACACGGGAGGGCGGCTTTTTGTCCTGGCTTTCGGGCGGAATTCTTTGTCTACGTAAACCTAGTCCCTGCAAGTCCAAAGTAACTATGTGAGGTTTTCCCTCCGATTCCAAAGTGTTCTAGGGCCAAGATTGGTCCTGTTTTAGGTCGTATTGGCGGTCTGCGATTGGACCCACCAGCGTCACCGGGTGGGCACGTCGCTGGGTCCCGTGCTGTGTGTGTGAGGGAACGAACGCTTCCAAGAGGCCCTGGTTGTGGCGTCCCAATGGAATCAGACATCGGACTCTTAGGTTTCACTCAAACCTCCCAATGAAAAGGACTTTTTTATTATACTATGAAACGAGAATGAAATATTCGTTTGCGTGGAGCCTGTTAAATTCTTAAATTTCATATAGGAGCTGCAGAATAAAGACCTATTGTGGGCTGACCCTAATCTGAAAATCTCTGTCATGCTTCTCTGCAGGCTGGAGAAGCCGTGCACTTGTGCCCTGGGTCCCAGGATTTAAAACCTTAGGATTTCCTGAGATTGGTAGTGGAAGGGAGCGTGGAGGTGAGAATGCCAGCAAAGCGCCTGCCCGTCTTGATCTGGGATTGCGCGGGCCCCTGCGGCCTCTAGTCCAAGATGCCTTCGGGTTCCCTGGCATCCGAGTGTCAGTAGCCAGGTAGGGCCGGGCGGCCGATGCACGGGCTTTGGTGGCTGCAGGAACCCGAGCGCCTGGAGACCCCGCAGCAGGTCACGGCCTTTCCGTGCTGTGCTCAGGGCGAGGGCACTGCCTGCATCCAGGGTGGAAAAGAAACTGCGGAGTCGGCCCGAGTCGCTCCTCTGAGAATCCGCGTAGACGGAATCATTAAACCTAACTTCGTGGCTTCACTTCTTTCTCTGGACAAAAGCAGAAGCATGCTGCTGGCTTGCTTGCGGTCAGGGAAACCGAGCCGCAGATGCATTTAGAGATGTTACTAATGCGCTGTCAGCGTAAGGCAGGAGGTACCAGGACTGCGCTCCCTACAGGCCCCCCAGTGCTTCTGCCGTCCTAAACTAGTTTCTTATTTAAAAAAAAAAAAAAAAAAAGGAGACGAGGGAAGAGAAAAAGTTTGCCTGCATTTTGTGATTGTTGGGCATCGAGTATGAATTTTAACAAAATACTTTTAATTGAACACCAGTAAAAAACAAATTTATTATTTAAAAAATAATAATTTTATGGGATTCCTCTTGCGCTTACCCTGTACAAATAACTCGATACACTATTTAATGTTTTTAAAATGTTTTTTCTTTATTAGCTGAATCAGTGGAAATATGCCCAGTGGCGGTGTGATTATTTTCACATTTGACTTTAAGAAAGAAAGGAAACGGGATCCCTGGGAGGCTCAGTGGTTGAGCATCTCCCTTCGGCCCAGGACGTGACCCCGGGGTCCCGGGATCGAGTCCCACGTCGGGCTCCCTATAGGGAGCCTGCTTCTCCCTCTGCCTGGGTCTCTGCCTCTCTTTCTCTCTCTCAGGAATAAATAAAATCTAAAAAAAAAAAAAAAAAAAAAAAAAAGGAAAGCCTACTGCTTGATGAAACTACTTCCTCGTGGTTAAGTCTTGATCTTCTTCTCTTAGGCTGTGGTGTCCTTTCGGGGAATACCTAACGGCTTGGGTGTATTTTTTTCCTGCTATGGTTTCCTGTTCTCTCCACTGTTCCACGCAGCGAATATTTATTGAGCACCTATTACGTGTCAGATGCTTTTCTAGCTCTTGGGGATCCCTGTCTTCAGGGAACTTATGCTCTAGGGGGTGGAGTCTTGAAAAAAAAAAAAGAAAGAGAAATACCTGTGTCGGATAGCTGCAGAGAAACAGGAAGCAGGGCCGTTGAGATAGGGGACGTTCGGGGTGGGGATACGCTCTGCATTAGATGGTCTCACTGAGAGGGTGACATCTGGGCAGAGACCCAACGGGGACGGAGTGGAGGGCGGGAGAGGCACTGAGAGGTCACGGGACCAGATCCGTAGGGTCTCACCGGCCAAGGAAAGGCTTGGGGTTTGGTGCCATGTGCGGGCATCCTCAGGGACCGCGGTGTCCCTTCTGCTCGCCCTCCGCTGTGCTCCTCTGCTGTCCCCGGTCGTCTCACCAGGCAGGCGCGTTCATGTTTAGCAAAAACGAAACATAACGACAAACAAACAAAAACACAACCCAAAGAACAAAGTGCTGAATGCAACGGTTGAAGCCTGGGTGTCTGTTTCTACGACAGCCCCCGTCTGGCTGCGGGCGCCACACTGGGGAGAGCAGCACTGGCCACAGGCCTGTTCGCCTGCGCCGCGCGCAGGGCCCTCCCCAGTCGGATGCACTGGACCCCTGGCCGGGACAGGAGCTTGGTGCGTAGTTTCGGGTCCAGCTTTGATGTTCACCTGCAGCAGGGCGTTTGCAGAAAGCAAGCCTGGGAAGGCAGGTGTGTTCTCCGTATGCTGCTTGGCGTGGTCGACTCGGTGACATGCGGGCCATCCTGTGCCACCCTGCTCATCTGGGGGCTCCCTGAGGCGCGTCTTTCCTATGCAGCCAGCCATGGCGGCGTTCCTTTGTTCCTTGCCAGGGATTGTCGCAGCACAGACGTGGCCAAAGTCGGGGAGACTTCCTGGAAGTGTTTCTTTGCTTCTAAGAAAGACACAGGAGGTTGTCTCTCGGCCTCTCGTCTGTCTGTCTGCGATCCTGGAGCAGCTGCAGGCTTCTTGCTGCGCTCGCCCCCGGCCCCCGACCGTGACGTCAGGACCTGCTGAGCTATGGGGCCATCCGACGCTGGAGCCCACCCGCTTTGGGCTTTTCATGGTATGAGGTGACACAGATTCATACTGACCGAGGCAGGTTGGCGGGTTTGTTTAGTTTACAGCCGAAAGCGTCCCAACGGACCAAGGCCTGTGAATTCTCTTTCCGCCGCCCTTTTCACAGACGTCCTATGGATTCACACTTAGTGTTTTCCAGAGGCACTTGGCTTCCTGGACCCTCAAGTTACTGAAATAATTTAGAAGATTAAAATGGAAGCACGGATACACTAAATTGCCTTCGTATAATATCTGGAGTTTTGTATATGTGCATTTATGTCATTTTGGGGGGGAAATATGATAACTTTGGGTATTTAAAAAGCTGAAAGGACTCTTTAGACAATGTTGGTTTATTCCAATGATCATTGCTCTTTAAGTTGAACCCTTTAAAATAAATATTCTTTTTTTAAAGATTTATTTATTTATTTATGATAGACAGAGAGAGAGAGAGAGAGAGAGAGAGAGAGAGAGAGAGGCAGAGACACAGGAGGAGGGAGAAGCAGGCTCCACGCTGGGAGCCCGACGCAGGACTCGATTCTGGGACTCCAGGGTCACGCCCTGGGCCAAAGGCAGGCACCAAACCGCTGAGCCACCCAGGGATCCCCCTAAAATAAATAAATAAATAAATAAATAAATTGAACCCTTTAAACATCTGAACTGACAATGGAACAAGCATAAAGGTAACTTTTAAGACACAAACGTAGCCCATATGCCAGATTCTTTGGGAGCTATTCTCACATAAACCCAGATATTTTAAGAACCTAAAAAGATACCATCCGAGAGCTTTGGATTCCTGCCTTTATCCCAGTCATCGACTAAGGCTGTACATGAGCACAAGTGATACTGGCAGCTCGGGACCCGAGTAGGCAAGGGTTTTAAGGCGGCCAGGACGGAAGTCCCACCAGTTCCTGTACTTTTCCATCATCTGACTGAGTTCGGCGGGTTAGGAACATCATTGCTTTATTTATCTTGAAACCATATTTTTGGTATTTTGTCCGAGCCCCTCATGTATCTCTTTAGTAGTTATAAAGGCTCAGGGAGGAACCTTGCTTCTCCAACGGGCCGTGAGCAGGTAGAAGGAGAAGTTTGGCCGTGACCCTGGGAAAATGCTAACAGTGAGTGTCTTTTCTGTATCTGAACTGAAATCTGAGAGGTTCTGAGTTTCTGCACAAGGTAGCTTTGTGCATATTTCTCTGATTGCCGAGTCTGGAGTGGGCTGCCTGGCAGGCTTCTGATAGTCAATTCCAAAAGATCAGAATTCTCTTTCTCTTTCGAAATCTTGCAGGAAAAGGTGAACAAAAAAAAGCGTGATTAGAACTCCCTGCCCACGTGTCCCCATCCCGAGCACAGCACGGCTGTGGGATACCGAAAAGACCTAAGAATACTCCTTGCTCCCACCTTCCTCACCCCTGGATGCACCAGCAAGCCAACAGCCCCAAACACCTCGCAGGGAGACAGCTCCTTTTTGATCCTGGCGGAATCCAGGAGCTCCTTGTGCATCGGGGTCCGCAGACATAAAAGGAGAGTCCCGCGAAATGATTTCAACCCGTTAACATCTCCGGGGGACCCGTCGCCCTGCCACCATGTGATGCGGTATTTAAGCTTCGCAGAGATACGTTAAAATTTGCCTTTTGTCTCCTTGCCTGCTCAGGGGGGAAGCGGGCACGGGAGGTGCCGTCACAGAATCAGGTCAGTTTGCGTGTGAGGCTTAACGCACGGCGCTTCATTGCTTTGTCTCATTGTTTCCGCTGACAAACACGGTGTTTTTATATGACACAGACTCCGTTATTTATTTGCTTGGACACTGAGACGGCTCAGTGGCATAAATAAGTGAGGACCCCCCCCCCCGATACGCACACACAAATAGGCTGAAGGGGTGCGGGTGCAGGGGGCGTGTAGAAAGAGCAGAAAGAGCGTGATCCGTGTCAGCGTGGCCGGGGGTGGGGGCGTGGGGTAAGCGGAGGTGCATTAGCTAAAACAAAAGAGGGCAGGTGTCGGAGCCCGCGGGCGGCCCTGGTCCTAGCAGAGGGACGTCGAGGAGGTCTTTCAAGGTCAGCTTACAGGACAGAAGGCTGAGGCCTGGGCGGTGTCCCAGGAACCCTTCCAGCCCCGCGCTTCCGCTCTCCCGAGGGCGCGGGGTGCACAGCCCCCTGGTTTCCGCAGCGCCTCCCTGGAGTGTAGGGCACAGGCCGGCTTTACCTGGGACCCTGCAGGGGCAATGGCTGGAGATGCTGTGAGCTACCGGATGGAAGCTGGGGTGCCGTGTCCCCGCCCCCTTGTGCCCTCCGCCCAGCAGGGGTGCAGCGCCAACAGCGACCAGCATCGTTACTGGGCTGTGAGCCGCCCCGGGCTCTGGAGTACAGTTTGGGTCTCGTTGGTGTTTTCTAGGTAGACCTCAAACGGGCATGAGGAGGAAACCAATGGGGAGGTATGGAGCACCGGGCCTGGAGCGTCAACTTTAGGACACGTTTTGGTGACAACATGAGCGATTAGCCATGGGTCACACTTTGCACCTTGAAATTTGCAACAGGAATTTCAAAGCTAAATACATTCAAGTGTCCTTGGAGCCTGCTTTTTTGTTTTATTAAAAAAAAAAATCTATCCAAATGCTCAGAGTGAAACGAGCAGGAGTTAGGTAAGGACGAAATACTTCACGGTGTTGGTTTTGTGTCCTTATCGTGCCCCGTTTCCCAAATCCAAAAACTAAAGGACCCTCGTGAATCAAATCTAAGATAATAGACTGAATGCTGCAAAAATGCCTCAACTGTCTATCAGACGTTTTGTGACTAAATTTTCTCGTGGACAAAGGGTGGCAGATGGAATTTCCTCCTTGATTTATAACATGAAATTCAAGATGTAAAGAACCGCAGCGTTGCCCCGTGTTAAGAGACCCACCGTTTCCTGATAGCAACCCTGCAGTCCGCTAACGCCTGCGTCGATCCTGTGTATTTTCCAGCCGGTCTGTTTCGGTTGGCCTGCTTGTGTGTGGGATTCCCGTGGCAGGATTCGCTAATCTCCTTAATTCCATGGCCTTGTCCGCTGCTGGGACGAAGAATTGGAACGGCAGCGGATTCCGTTGGATGAAAGGATGGGATGGTGGGAGCCCCCTTTCTTTCCTGCCTTCCCTCCCTCCTTCTCTTCTCTGCCTCCCTTTTTCCATCCACATTTGTTTTATTTTTTTATTTTTATTTTTTAAAGATTTATTTATTTATGAGAGACACACAGAGAGAGAGGCAGAGACACAGGCAGAAGGAGAAGCAGGCTCCCTGCGGGGAGCCCGATGCGGGACTCGATCCCGGGACTTGATCCCGGGATCCAGGATCGTGCCCTGGGCCAAAGGCAGGCGCCAAACCGCTGAGCCACCCAGGGATCCCCCACATTTGTTTTAAAGGAAGATCATCAAAACACTCACTTGGATCTTTGGAGATTTCCTGTATTGGGCCACGCTCAGGAGTGTTCCCGCCTCCCCTCGGGAAGCCGCAGGCTCCGTCCAGGTTGGGGCGGGCACGGCACCAGCCCTCCGGGCCCCGGGCTGCCCCCCGACAGCGTCTTCTTTTTTAAAGATTTGGAGCATTTCGATAAACGGACGTTGCAGGCGGAGGCGGTGGCCACATAAGTGATCCCAGGGCGTGTTTGTCTGTTCATTCTTTTCTTCATTCCTTCGTTCCTTTATCCCTTCAGTAAATATTTGTTGAGCTATCGTATATCAAGAACATAATGGAAGCCTTGATTTATTTGTTTTCTTGATTTTATTTTACTTGTGGACTCTTTGCTGTTTGTTTCTTTAACTCATTTTTACGGCCTTATCGATTTCTCGCGTGTGTGTTTCTTTTGAGTCCGTTATTCTTTAGCTTCCTTGGGGCATGAACCGGACCCGTTTTCTTTACTGCGCCGTCCTCCTGCGGTTCTTACTACATATTTGATGACCAAGCAGTGAGCAAACTGTATCCTTGGTGGTATGTTTTTCTCAGTATTTCCATGAAACAGTTTCAATTAAAACGCAAAACGAAACGATGATTTATTAAACATTTCAATTAACATCTTAAAGTTTTATCGGTAACGTGATTTTCCCCTTGCTGGTTTACCTGTAGGGGTCACATGACTATTATGCGTCATTCGGGTCACCTGAGAAAACCTCTGAATAATAAGTAAAGTTATTCTAGAGGAGTGGTCCCGTGGGGGGCACAGAGGGGTGGGGGGGCGGGGGGCGCGGGCTCAGGTGTGGGGCGCCGCGGCCTGCTGGGGGGTCCCTGGGCTCGAGGGAGCACGTCTCCCCACTGTGCTGTACGAAAGGAACGGTTGTGAAATTAAAACCCCGCCCCCCACCTCCCCACTCCCTGACCACCACCTCCCCACTCCCCGACCACCACCCCACTACCATCCTCCCACCCCCCACCCCATCCCACCACCATCACCACCCCCACCCCCCACCGCCCCCACTACCATCCCCCCACCCCCACCCCATCCCACCACCATCACCACCCCCACCCCCCACCGCCCCCACTACCATCTCCCCACCCCACCCCCATCTCCACCCCCCACCCCAACCCCCATCTCACCACCATCACCACCCCTACACCCCCACTTCACCACTCCCATCCCATTCCACCACCATCACCACCCCCACCCCCCACCGCCCCCACTACCATCCCCTCACCCCCACCCCACCCCATCTCCACCCCACACCCCAACCCCCATCCTACCACCATCACCATCCCCACCACCCCCACTACCATCCCCCACCCCCACCCCTATCCCCCCACCTCCCTACCTCCACCCCATCCCACCACCATCACCATCACCACCCCACCCCCCACTGTCCCCATTACCATCCCTACCCCATCACCAACCCCCATCCCAACCCTCACCCCACCTCCCCACCCCCACCCCATCCCCATCACCACCTCCCACCCCAACCCCCACCCCACCACCTCCCCACCCTTTATTCTGATGTAACAAAGTCTCCCTCAATCACTTCAATGTTCTTTTTACTGACTTCATTCTCCTGAAGTAAGTCCTTCTGGGACCAGGTCCAGTGTCTCTGCCTTGGAGAAACCTTGTTATGGGGTGCGCTAAACCCCCTCGTAGGCCTGCTCTGACCGCAGGTGAAGAGCACTACCTGATTTATGGTTTCTGGGAAGTCTGCTTTCGGACTGACTGGGTTTTACGGTAGCTCTTTTAGTTGATTACTTGGACTTTTATTTGGAAATTATCCACGCGGCCGTGTGATGCCGTCGGGAACTTGACTGTGACTCAACTGCTCCGGAGGCCGCGGCCAGGAGGGCGTCCATGCGCGGCGGGTCGCGGGCGAAGTCGCCGTCATTCCTTCGTGGAAGCTAAGGGTTTGGACGGTATTGAGAGTATTGAAACGCCAAGGATTTTGTTTTGTGACTTGGAGTCTCTGAAGACTGCAAGAGGCGGGATTGCAGGGTCACGTTCTGAGGACGCTGGCAAGGTGTTTGGCATTAACGTTTTTAAAAATTGCAACAAAAATTTTGCTTTTGTTGATCAAAAATGATCAAATGATCAAAGCTTCCTTTGGTGCGTGTGGTAGTGATTTCATTGCTCTGAGCTCAGGCAGGGTAGATTCTCCGCTAGGAAAGATCCCGGCGAGGATACAACGTTAGGTTTCGACGAGAAGATTCCCAGAGTCACTGTGCTTCCGGAAGCGTGGTGAAGAGTTGGTGACATTAGCTCCCGGCGTTGGCGGCTTGGGAGCGGGGGCACGTGTGCTGTCTCTGCTTACAGGCGTGTGTGACTGTGGCTCCGGGTGTTCCAGGATGTTCTTGGGGTCCCCTGTATCAGCTCCAGTTGCTGTGCCTTGTGGCTTTGGGATCCTTTCCTGGAGCCCAGCACTTTCATGGTAATGGGTCCCTCCGCTTTCTCATAAAGGTCTTCTGTTGGTCCTTGTGTCGGTTCTTGGGATTTGGGTAAAAGAGAGAAACTCCCTCGTGAGCCCAGACTCCCCACTGGGTGCTCCGTGGTCTCCATCCTCCACATGCGGAGCCCGGGGGCGGGGGGCAGTCCGCGTCCACGGGTGGGTGATGTCACGGTTGCCATTTGGCCTACCCATGCCCTCTGGGAAGGTGCCAGGCTAAGAAAAGCAAAACAAGACGAAACCAAAGGGCCCAGGTCTAGACTTGAATATTTGAGTATTGAAGCCGTTATAGCCAACTGCCGCTCCTCTTCCAGATTCTTAAACTCTAGGTGGCCGGTGTTGTGATTATTTCACTTGGTCATTCAGCAGAGCTGCTACGTGCATATGCTGGCCTTTTGGGGGAGCGTTTTATATATATATATATATATATATATAATGTTCCTGGAAACAATACAAACAAAAAGTATTTGTAAAGCTATTTTTTTTTAAAGATTTTATTTATTTATTCATGAAAGACATACAGAGAGAGAGAGAGAGGCAGAGACACAGGCAGAGGGAGAAGCAGGCTCCATGCAGGGAGCCCCACGCGGGACCCCATCCCTTGACCCTGGGATCAGGCCCTGAGCCACCCAGGCATCCCTATTTGTAAACTTATTGCCTGGCCTCATTTCATACCTCCTCTTGCTCAGAGTCTTGTCCATAACCGGCGCTCAAAATATCGGGTTGAGCGGATGAGGGACACGTACTCGGCAGATTTAGCAATAGAGGAAGTGAAGCAGCCACGGGGCAAGCATGCACGGGTGGGGAGTCCAGCCTGGGCATGCTTTAAGTAGTCAGAAAATCAGTCAATCAGTCAATCAATCAATCAATCTCTGGTTGATGAAGTCCGAGAAGGTTGAACAGAGGTGGCTGGACAGGGGAAAAATGGTTTTCTTGAAGCTATTATTCTGTGACATGTTCTCCGAAAGGCTCATGGGAAGGATGGGGTTTGGAATGAGACACAACTGGGCTCACACTTAGGGGCTGCGTGACCTTGACAGCCTGCGTGGGGTCTTGAGAGTGAACAATCCACACAGAAGTGGCCGCCAGCAGTCCGTGTGCGTGTGTTTAGGTGTGTCTATCACGTTTCCTTTCACGACTTGCCAGGTGTGCTCGGGGCCCCTTTCCAAGTACCTACTCATTTAATCCTCCCGGCAGGATGTTCGTTTGCTCTCATTTTCCTGGTATTTTTTGCAGATGAGGATGTTTGGGCATTGGCCAGTCACATAACATGCTCACAGGTGGGTGGCTAGTGTGTGGCGGAGCTGGACTGTGACCCCAGGCGGGCCCTCCAGAGGGCCCATCCCTTGGGTGCTTACGCCACAGCGACGCCTTTAATTTGAGCTCCTCCCGTGGATGTCGGCGCTGGGTAGACACTACATTGAAAATCACTTAGGCTGTCACGGTTGCTTTCACTCTGCTCAAGTTGCCACGCTCTGCCCCCCTCCCCCCAGCCCTTTAAAAAAAAAAAAGAAAAAGGAAAAATCTTGAGCCTTGTAGTTTTAGCATCTACTGGTTGTATCGCCCTGTTAGTCACCTAGCACCCCAGCCTTGACTTCCTCGTGGGTGCAGTGGGAGCATTTTATGTACCTAAGCTGACCGCCGGAACAGGTACCCGAGAAAACGTGTTTGGGAACAGGAAAGTGTAAGGCCGGGAAAGCTGGAGGGCACCGTCCTGGGACTCGTGCTCTAGCCTCCACCCATCCAGCGCATCTTTAGCTTCCTAGTGACAGCTTGCAAAGAGTGGCATCGGCTACTCTGAGGCCTCTGTGGCGTCCTTAAGCATCTATGTTTTAAATTCACCTCCAAGTCTGATCTTGCACAGGGAGTAGGATTTAAACTTAAAAGGCAGGTCCCGAGGGTGAAAAGTGAATGCAGTCACAGTTGTCCCTAAAATACCTCAACGTCCACCCTTATCGGTTGACTTAGTGTTACCTCCACGGCCTCTGCTGCCCTTGTTCACCGCAGCATCACCAAGGGCCTAGGGGAGCAATCGGCACATATTTGTTGAATGAATTAATAGCTGACTCACAGCGAGGAGCCAATTTCGTGAAAAAGCGAGACCTTTTCATGCCAGCATCCTGTTTAGTGCAGTAGAGGGTCCATCTTAAGAAGTCCGCATGGGGACCCCCTCCGTGGCACCCGTGTAGTTGGCATTTCTGTCACCGAATGCAAACATAACATGACTCCGCGGTGTGTGTTTCTGTGATTACAACAAGCTGCACAACGTTTGTTATTATCTTACTTCAGAAATGAGGAAATCGAGACTCCGTAGAGGCAAGAAACACAGCCAGAGCCTCCCTGCTGGCCCTCGAAACACATTCTCATGTTAAAAATATTGGGTTTTCCAATCTTCCTCCTGCCGCCGTAGAGTGTCTGTGTGCCACGGGCTGAAGTAGGGAGTGGGTGAGAAATAGGACTAAGGAGGGTCGTTTCTTGTGTGACACTGAGCCCAGAGGGCAGCAGGTGCTGTTTCCACCTGAAATAAAATCTTCATTTTGTTTAGCTCTTTCTTTTTAATTTATTTTTATTTATTTATGATAGACATAGAGAGAGAGAGAGAGAGGCAGAGACACAGGCAGAGGGAGAAGCAGGTTTCATGCAGGGAGCCCAACGCGGGACTCGATCCCAGGACTCCAGGATTGCGCCCTGGGCCAAAGGCAGGCACCAAACCGCTGGGCCACCCGGGCATCCCCTGTTTAGCTCTTTCTTAAGCGTCTGTGAAGGTTTAAGGTTTTGGGAGTTACTTCGATTGTACTGAAGGGTAAACTTCCCAGATTGGGGCGATTATTGGCCCCAAGAACTATTGTCATGGAATCTTCTAGCACTTAGATCAGTCTTGCTATTTCTTTTCTTTTTTTTTTCTATTTTTTTTTCTTTTTTTTAAGTCTTGCTGTTTCTCATAAATGCCAAAGTGCTCAGCAGTTTGGTCTTGGAATCAAGGCTTTTCACTTGGGCTGCGGGAACCGATGGCCTCCGACACTGCCTGCGTCGGCGTCTTGATTGGAGGTGGTTTATGAGGGGGTACCTGGGCGGCTCAGTCGGTTAAGCGGCTCTTGATTGGGGCGACCTGGGGTCCTGGGGAGTCTGTGTCGGGCTCTGCACCCAGTGGGGAGTCCGCTTGAGGATTTTCTCTACTCCCTCTGCTGCTCACCCCGCTCACAGGTTCTCTCTCTCTCTCTCTCTCTCTCTCTCTCTCTCTCTCCCCCTCTCAAATAAATAAATCTTAAAATTTTTTTTTTCAAAAATTTAAAAGTGTTTTATGAAATTTACCTTCCATGACTCGGCCAGCACGTGGATTGTGTGTGGATCCCTGTGCGAGAGGTGCTTGCTTCATTTCGGGGACTTTCTCTTCCATGACTTACATAAGGACTTTCTTACTTGACTTGAATTCCATGGTATGACTTCTTGTTCCTGAATTGACGCCAGGACTTGGCTTATTCCTCGGGCCAAATTAAAAAAAAATTACTTGTAAGGAATCACATTTGACTCATTATTACTCATGAGCACCTGAAATCAACGGCTTGAATTTTAAAGTCGGTTCATCAGGAAATATTCAGCAGACGTTTTCCGGGGGCCTCGCGGGGCCTAGAGTGTCATGGGGGTCAGCGTAGCTAGTAGGCTGTTTCCGTGATGACATTTCAGATTTGAAGGATTCTCCTCCACAGAGGTGAGTTGGGAAATGTTGTCCAGTGATAACTGGTCAGAGCTTGATATTGGGCAAATATTGACTGATTTGATTAGTCTTTACAGTTTTGGATGTTCTCCCTGTGGTCCAGGAAGCCGTCATGTGCACCCGAGTGGGGAAGGGTGGTGCTTGGCCCCGCGGAAAGCTGGTGGAGCCTTTTTTTTCAGAAATCGTATTGAAATGAACGTGCGGGCGTGCGGGCGGTTCCTATAAATGATGTCATGATACAGTAACACTGTATTAATCTTTTAGAAGTCTGTTCTTGGCTCATTTACCCAAATAATGTTGCCAGATATTACAGCTGCAGTGTAATTTGAAACAATGTGAAAATTGCCTTGTTTACTCATTGCGAGCGAGAAGGCCAATGCTAAATTAGTTTTCATGTTAAAAGTTGATTGAATTGAGTAATAACCAGCTTTATTCACTCTTCCCTGGTCCTTTTAATGAAAGTCTTTCCCCCCAGTGCAGTCCTTTTTGATTTAAACTCTTTGAAAACAAAAGAGAAAAAAAAATCCTAAAAAAGTTACTCCTTTCTCTCTTTTCTGCCTCAGAAGAGCTAAGGACGGGCACTGGGTTAGGAGTTGCCCCAGATGAAGTCCTAAAGGGCTTTGTAGCTCATGCTACCAGAATCCTTTTACGTGAACTGGAAAAACAAAAACTAATGTATCAGAATCTGAATGAAAGCACCGGGCGGGGGGGGGGGGCATGTGTAGAGGATGCGGCGCCCTGAACCCGGAGGCGAGGCCCTGGCCGGCCAGTACCGCGCACCTTCCTAGGAAGCAGCCTGAGGTTCCGGGGCCTCCGGATCACCGCATCCCGCCCAGCGCCGCGTCTCGGGCTCATGTCGGGCTCGTATGGGGCTCGTGTCGGGCAGCCCGGGCTCGGCCTCCAGTGGAGCTCTGCCCCCGCCTCTGCCCCAGGAATGATTGCCTCCTGTCCCATCCCCGGCGTCCTAGCAGCCGTTCTTCTTTGCTTTCCCAGGAGGAACCTGCCCTCCAGGTGCTTACACCTGTACCTGGATGTTTGGGGTCAAATCCTCTGCTTGGGGTCAGATATGGAGCTTCGTGCATCCCCTGCCGGACCGTCCCCTTCCCCGAGGTGTCCGTCACCGCCAGCAGTGCCCAACCTGAGCCGTGCATTCAGCGACAAGTCCTTGGGCCCCACACGTTTTGGGGTTGTTCGGCGCTTCTGTTTCTGCTACGTAATTGGCCCGTTTGCCATCTTAGGGCGTCAGCTCATCCTTGAGTTAGTGAAACGCTCCTCCGGTTTTTCTCTATACTTGTTGCAAAACCCCAAAGAGTTACTCTCACCCTTTTGTTGGATCACAGGCACTTTGTCTATGACTGCAGGTGGCTTGTCTCTGTCCTCTAGGGACCCTCTTAGGGCCAAGGGCCCTTAACGTCTTTCATGCCCTGGACCGCTTTGTTTGCTGGAGCCTATGGACCTCTCGCAGAATAATTTTTAAATGTATCAAATAATATACCTGCGGCTGCAAAGGAAGCCAGTTATGCTGGAATAAATCATGAAAATATTAAATTTACATGGAGCTATATGTATGTGCTTTTTTTTTCCTTAAAGATTTTATGTATTTATTTATTTTAGAGAGAGAGAGAACATGAGCAGGGGGAGGGGTGGAGGGAGAGGGAGAGAGAATCCCAAGCAGACGGCCCTGAGCACGGAGCCTGACATGGGGCTCGATCCCGGGATCCTGGGATCCTGACCTGAGCTGAAATCAAGGGTCATATGCTTCACCGACTGAGCCCCCAGGCCGCCCTCTACAGATGTGCTTTTTATTTGTTTTTTAAAAAAGATTTTATTTATTTATTCATAGAGACAGAGACAAAGAGAGAGGCAGAAACACAGGCAGAGGGAGAAGCAGGCTCCCTGCAGGGAGCCCGATGCAGGACTCCATCCCGGGACCCCGGGGTCACACTCTGAGCTGAAGGCAGACACTCAACTGCTGAGCCCCCCGGGTGCCCCTCCATATGTGCTTCTTTTAAAAAGCTAATTCAATGACAAGATTTAGTGGTGGATCAAAAACCTACCATAATTCCAAGGTAACCGTGACAGTAAAATATGTTTCCGAGGGATCCCTGGGTGGTGCAGTGGTTTGGCGCCTGCCTTTGGCCCAGGGCGCGATCCTGGAGACCCAGGATCAAATCCCACGTCGGGCTCCCGGTGTATGGAGCCTGCTTCTCCCTCTGCCTGTGTCTCTGCCTCTCTCTCTCTCACTGTGTGCCTATCATAAATAAATAAAAATTAAAAAAATATTTAAAAAAATATGTTTCCGGGATCTAAAATTGTAATGTCATGAACAAAAAAAATCTTTGCTCAGAGATTCTTTTTTGGTGACCAAGTCCCAGATTCTGCTAAGTGGTCCTACGAGTCTACTGTGGTTTATTAGTGGAAGTGAAGGGTAAATCGCAGTTAGACTTAGTGAAGTTAAGATGTAATTTTTCTTCTTCCAAATTCACGGACACGTTCAGCATGACCCGTAGACGCCTGCCTGTCTATGGGTAATGCCCACTTCGCCTGCTGTGGGTGACTATCTTGGGCTGCAGCCCCTATCTGCTCGGGACGAGATACCACCTGCTGTTTCCATTTCACCCGCTGGTCCTTGCTCTTCCTTGGCCTAACTGTGCGCTGACCTGACCCTGGGGGCAGGCCAGCTAACCCCATTCTGCAGTCTTGCCTGTTGTGTTTCTAGATGTTTACAAAATTCAAGAAATGGGGGGATCCCTGGGTGGCGCAGCGGTTTGGCGCCTGCCTTTGGCCCAGGGCGCGATCCTGGAGACCCGGGATCGAATCCCACGTTGGGCTCCCGGTGCATGGAGCCAGCTTCTCCCTCTGCCTGTGTCTCTGCCTCTCTCTCTCAATCTGTGTGTGTGACTATCATGAATAAATAAATAAAAAAAATTAAAAAAAAAGTCCAAGAAATGATGTACCTTCATCAGGTTACTTTCCCCCCTTCTGTTAGCCTCCACTGAAGACTCTCAGTCTTCTCAAATTCAACGCGTAAGTAATAGTTTGCATTTGTAAAGCATTTTTACGGTGTGTGTTTTCACCTTGACGTCTTACTCGATCTTAAGAGGGAAGAGAGGTAGACATTATTATCCCTTCCCTCCGTCGCTGCATCCCTCCAGTACTTGCTGAGCGTCTATACACCAGGTATCTGTACGTGAGATCTAGGCACCAGGGACATCGTAGAGAAATGCTATGTGACTGCACGGCATGGAGACCTAGTCTGACCTCGGACAGGGGAGGGCCGGAGGTTGAAAGACTTCAACTGAGATCTACAAGATCTGATGGAGAGAGTTGGGGAGCATGTGGCAGCCGGGGGCGGGGAGAGGCAGGACACGGAGGGAGTGTCGCAGAGAGAAGAAGCTGCAGGCAGTCTCCTACAGATGAGAAAGGAAGCTGTTCCTCAAGGTTAAATGACTTGTCAAAGCCATGCATCACGGACCTGGGAGTCCTTATGGCTTGTCTTTGTGCTGTCCCAGGGTTAGAAGTGACATCCTCCTCTGTCGTTCGTGGCTCCGCATGGAAGTAACCATTCTGACGTGTCTCTTTCCCTTCCAAGTTGGATATTCATTGAGGAAATCTGTGTGTGTGTGTGTGTGTGTGTGTATGTGTGTAAACTCTAATGGAAGTTAACATTCTGTGAACTTGATCGGCACCCAGAGAAGATCTAGCGTCACCCAATGATGATGATGATGATGATGATGGGAGGTGACAATAGGTCACGTTACCAGGGTACCAGGCACGCTTCCGTATACGTGACACGTGTTCATTCACCTGCTAGTCCTCAGAACATCTTCTGAGATGGTGTCACTGGAGGACACAGGCGTGGAGTGGCTGAGCTTACAGATGTGTCAGGAACCCAGGCTGGGATTGAAGGCAGGTAGTCTGGCTCCAGATCCTAAATTGTTAAATCACTAAGCTTCACGCTTGGGATGATAGAGAGAGAAGAACCTGCACAAGGGATGCCCGGGAGGCTCAGGCATTTAAAGTGTCTGCTTTTAGCTCAGGTCACGATCTTGGGGGTCATGGGGTCGAGCCCCACATCGGGCTCCCTGCCCTGTAGAGTCTGCTTCTCCCTCCCCCATCTCCCTGCTCTCTCTCTCACTTTCTCAAATAAATAAATAAATAAATAAGTAAATAAACTTAAAAAAACTTACACAAAACCCTGTATTATATTATTATATATTATATATAACCTGTTCCTTTGTTTGAGGTGCTCTAACTCATCATGGCCACAGTCATCATTAGTAGCCATCAGCCGAAAGTTACTATGTCATTGTTTTGCATTTTCTCAATGAGCTCCCTTGAAGATTTTTTTTAAAATTTTTATTTATTTATGATTGTCACACACACAGAGAGAGAGAGAGAGAGAGAGAGAGAGAGAGGCAGAGACATAGGCAGAAGGAGAAGCAGGCTCCATGCACCGGGAGCCTGATGTGGGATTCGATCCCGGGTCTCCAGGATCGCGCCCTGGGCCAAAGGCAGGCGCCAAACCGCTGCGCCACCCAGGGATCCCTGAAGATTTTTTTTAACAACTTTTTTTTTTTAAAGATTTTATTTATTCATGAGAGACACAGAGAGAGAGGCAGAGACACAGTCAGAGGGAGAAGCAGGCTCCATGCAAGGAGCCCAATGTGGGACTCAATCCCGGGATCCCGGGGTCACGCCCTGGGCTGAAGGCAAAGGCTCAACCGATGAGCGACCCAGGTGCCCCCCCTTGAAGGTTTTTAAAGAGACCTTCAAACCTCGCCTTTTCCTCTCTCTCTGGTTTGGCCACAGTCTGGTTCATGGCCTGGTTGACACTTTCACCACCCATTCCTGTGCCCTGCACCTGCCCATGAACTCAGCTTGCAAAGAAAGAAAACCTAGCCGTGACACAGGTTGAAAATTCTTGTTTAAAACAGATTGCAAAAAAACCCCCCAAAACCCCCAAAAAACCAGATTGCAGTTGGGCAACCTGGGTGGCTCAGCGGTTTAGCGCCGCCTTCAGCCCAGGGCGTGATCCTGGAGTCCCGGGATCGAGTCCTGCATCGGGCTCCCTGCATGGAGCCTGCTTCTCCCTCTGCCTGTGTCTCTGCCTCTCTCTGTGTCTCTCAGGAATAAATAAAATCTTAAAAAACAAACAAACAAAAAACATTGCAGGGAAGGTATAGTTTTAAAAGCCAACTCCATTGGCAGAGGTTATTAGCTAGATCCAACTTAAATGAAGTTCTTTTTGAAAAATGTTTCCTCCCTCTCCTTTGAGCCTGCGACCCACAGCTCCCATCCTCAGAGTTACACACGGGAGTTGGTGCCGCCGAGCAGCAATTTTTTTGGTCCTTATTGAAGATTTCACGTGGAGCTTGGTTTTCCTCTTGTGTCATGGAGCCAAATATTTTCAAATGTGTCTAAGAAGTGGTCCAGTTGAGGATGAGAGGTTGTGAATAAATTAAATTACGTACCGAAGATATCTGACAGCTGTTGTTCTCAGCGCCGAACTGCTTATCTCCACCCATATGTTTTCTTCACTCTTCAGGTTTGAAGACTTGTAGGTAATTCCATCGTCGGTAGAGGTTAGTCAAGGATACTAAGTGACTTGAGGTTTTGCAGTCGTAGGGGGAAATAGAGGTCAGATGGGAAACTCTTCAATACTAATATTTAGGGCAGTATTTTAAAAAAGTATGGTAATTGGGTCAGCTGATATATGTGTGCGTGTGTTTTAGAAAGATGCATGAATGGGAAAAGGGAAAAGGGAAGAATTTTTTTTTTTTGCATTACATTTGAACACTGTCATGTATTAGAATGACACCTTACTGATGGAGAGATCAGCCTTTGAGGGCTCAGAGGAGTTGACCAAGAGGCTGTGGGGTAGTTAGGACAGAGCCAGGATCGAAACATAACCTCTGCCTTCAAATATGCTTGACTTGTGCCTTCTGGGTAAACAGATTTCCAGCTTTGCAACCTGGGTAAGCAACAGGTCCTAGGCCAGGAGGATGGAGACCCTCATGCCTGACCTAAAGGCTCAGGGGGCCGGGATGAGCTTACTTACTTTCATCTCTGAGGTCAATTGATATCATAAATGTGGAAGTATCTGGTACCTGATAAATGTGAAATTTCTTTCTCCTTTACATATGGATCTGTAGATTGTTCAGACTTTTCCAGTGACATTACTTATTTTCCACCAAGTCCCCTTTGTCTTATAAAACCATAAAAAGAACCATCTTACTATATAGAGCATGTAGGCTGAGTAAGCTAAAAAAAAAAAAAAAAAAAAAAAAAAAGCAGAGCTCTCATATGCCGTAAGGTAACTTCCAAGAGGTTATCATCCAGCCAAAGGGTTCAAAGTCTCGTGGAGCCACTGAGGATTCCAGCTACGGTTTAACTTTTAAGAAAACAGCAGAGATGGAACGTAAACACCAAGAGAGAGGACGAGATGCTAACCTCTGTACCATTTGCACTCGCGGCTGCTGTGGTTTTGCTTGTGGGGCGGTTAATGTCCAGATCAGTTCCACATAATGGAAAACTGACCTCAAACAGAGGGAGGATAAATTGGATAAAAGGAGGAAAAAAAAAAAAAGACTAGAAGAGGTTGCTGTGGTTTCTAAGAAGGAAGTGGCTAGAGGAGAGATTGACAGCAGAGGATGACTGGTCGGACGGCTGGTGTGGGGCTCTGAGGTTGACCTTGGGGTGAGGGGCGGGGGCTGTGCCTCCCTCCTTCCTGGTAGAATGGGAAATATCATCGGAGGGTAATAAATATATTTAGTTTAAACTTCAGTTCTGTATGTTTATATGAGAAGAGATTAGATTACAGATTTATTATAACTCATTCCCCAGAATATCTGGGAAGGAGTAAAAAACCAAATAATCCGCAGTTACTCATCTTAACAGGACAGGGGAGGCAGGAAGCGGGTGTGTGTGGACGACACAGAACAATGAATAATAGGAAAACCACCGAGGGCCAAGGGACTCCCACGGAATCTTCTCCTCCGTCCTCTGCCTCACGTCCTTGGCTGAACGACACCGGCCACAGCCGCATCCTCCGCGAGAGGAAGGGGAAGTGTTGGAAGACACAGGTCACCCGCCAGTGACAGCGGATGACCTTAAACTTTCGGAAGACGTTACCCCGGCGTCGCCCCTCGGAGTCCGTGTTCCTCCCAACCGCCGCCCTCACAGCCGCACTCACAGGCCTCTGGTGCCCGCCTTGACCCTTGCGTCGTGATGAGAGTCAGATGTTTAGACACACGCGGCTAACGTGCCTCGACTTGGCCGCAGCTGGGACCATGACTCCATATGACAGATCCTGGGCAATTGCCGTTTTTGTCGTGAATGTGAATGATGCCGGGCCTGGAGCCCGACGAGATGTGATGCATGGTGTTGCTGCATTGACTGACCGTCGCGGAAGCCTTTGTCTGATGTTGGTCCTGGTCGTCTGATTTCGGGAGCATGGAGCACAGTCAGGGTGCCAGTTTCGAATTCAAATGTCAGCCAGCCGTGATGATTAGGTTCTATGAATTTGTGCTTTAAAGGAACTTACATCTTGCAGGTGGTTCTCAATATATAAAGAGTAAAATTGTTCAGGGCGCCTGGGTGGCTCGGCCTTTGGCTCATGTCGTGATCCTGGGGTCCGGGGATCGAGCCTCATGTAGCTCCCTGCTCCACGGGGAGCCTGTTCTCCTGCTCCCTCTGTCCCTCCCCCTGCGTGTGCTCTCACTCTCTCTCTCAAATAAATAGAATAAATAAATCTTTTTAAAAAAGAGGAAAATTGTTCAGTGTTTTAATTTTTTTTTTTAATTTTTATTTATTTGACAGAAAGCGAGCAAGGATGTGCAGGGGGAAGGACAGAAGGAGAGGGAGAAGCAGGCTCCCCGCTGAGTGGAGAGCCAGACACGGGGCTCGATCCCAGGACCCCGAGGGTCATGACCTGAGCCGCAGGCAGAGGCTTCACTGGCTGAGCCCCCCAGGCTCCCCTGTTTATGTTTTTAAAGTGTATTGTGCACGTATTACATTCACAATATTTAAAAAGTTTGTTATGGATTAAAAGGAAAGTACACGTAACACAATGGTCAGGAATGTGAGATTTGGAATTGAATCTTAGTTTAGGACTTAATCTTCCCGTTTAGTAGTTAATGCCCCTCAAGCTCGTTTCCCTGATACATACAATAGGGAGAGAGCATCCTGGTTTCGTGGAAATATTGTGTTGATTTACTGAGATGATGCTTTTTAAAAAAATTTTTTTAAAGATTTTATTTATTTATTCATGAGAGACACAGAGAGAGAGAGAGGCAGAGACACAGGCAGAGAGAGAAGCAGGCTCCGTGCAGGGAGCCCGACGTGGGACTCGATCCCGGGACCCCAGCGTCACACCCTGAGCGGAAGGCAGATGCTCAACTGCTGAGCCACCCACGTGTCCCATGATTTTTTTTTCCTTAAACATCCAGTTAAAGTGAAACGTTCCTTAAGCTTTTCATCCCCTCTGTTATTCCCTCCTCAGAGAGAAATTTGGTGGCAATAGCCTAACTATGGTATCTTTGCAGACCTCCGTGAGCTAGGTTCTCTGAGTTTATGAGATAACGTGGTGCGGGAGAAGAAGACCAGGGCCAGAAGCAGGGGGGCGCGGGGGGAGGCCCACCCTTGCACGTGCATCTGGGCTCAGCTCTGGAGGACAGCTTCTGGAAACCTCCCCGGCTCTCGGAGGCCTCTGTGCTTCCGCCGTGCGTCGCCTCCTTTGTCCGCATGTCTGGGGCTGCTCCTCATGCACGTGCCTCCCGTCATGCTTGGAACACCATACAGTTACTAAAAAACAAAAGTAGCTGCCTACCCGCTAGCCTGGAGGTCCTCTGAGGGCCTTGTCCGCATCTTCATATTCTCGGTGCCCAGCACGGGGCCTGGCAGTGAGCACTGACGTCGTAAAGGCGGTTGCCTCCCAGGGTGGAGGCAGGACTTGCTGGGTGGTCTTGAGCAATTTACTCCGTGTTTTGAACCCTGAACGTCCTTGCCTCTCCGTTGAGCCTCGCACCTTGATTTGTCTCCTGCAAAACATCGATGTCAACCCAAGTGGACAGATGTGAATATTTTTTTTTTCTGTAAATTTTCGGATGCTGGGCAATAGAAGGTAATATGAAAGAAGTCGTCATATTGGAATGTAAGCTACGATCTGTATCGCGGAGCTGTTTGTAACAGTGAGAGCTGGAAACGACTGAGACTTCTAACACGAGGGCGTTGCTGGAGGGCCGACGCCACATACACACCCTATAATACTGTGCAGCCGATGGTCATGAGAGTCACTGAATCTTGCATGATGCGCCAAGTCCTGTTCTGCACGTCTAACAAATATCTCCTTTAATCCTTGCGCCAACCCCCCCCCCCCCAGTCAGGCTGCCAGCATTCTCGATTTACAGGTGGAGGAGAACTAAGTATGCGCATAGCTTAGGAAGAGGTACAGACTGATTTGGATGCGGATAAAGGGCAAGTGGAAGGTGAGCGTGGACACTGCCGTTGGCATGTCGTGAGCGGAGAAGAGCGAGCCCCGGGTAGGTTATCCGCCAAAGAATCATCAGCAGTTGCCTCTAGGGACTGAATCTGTGGGGGAGCTTTTGCTCTCTGTATGGCACTTTTCGATTTGATTGGAAACATCTTTTTTTTTTTTTTTTTTACAATGAACATATTTTATAGTTAACGAAATGAAGCAGCGGATGATGGCTGTCATCAAAAGAAACTTCTGGTTTCTTATGCAAAACAAGAAATACCCAAGATTCCTTCTTTATTTCTCTCCCTCCTCGCTATTTTCGTGTTTCCTGGGTCTCGGGAATCCACTAGACTTCAAATTTGCAGTACCGGTGAGGGGCGCGCAGGTTTGGCCAGTACGCAGGGAGCGTGACACCTCGGTGACTCTGGGACTAGAGCTTGCAAGCCAGCGAGTGCCTCTTTCCGTCAGCAAACAAAGCCTCTACCTTTCACAAATCTAATGAACCCAGTGACTATCCTACATTCTACGGAAGCTGTAAAACTTAAACCTGCCTGGGCCGCTCACCAGTGTGCCAGAAGGTTCTGCGTGGGGTGAGCTGCTGTTCAGCAGCTGGCACGGGAATCCACAGCCACCCGCGCACGGGGGGAGACTACACAGCCGTGCAGCTTCGCCTCGGCGCCCGTCACCCGGCGCGGCGGTGCCACGAAGCCGCCAGGCTCCTGGGAGCCACCCCAGGCAGTGAGGCCTGGTTGCTGGGCCTCCTGGTGGCACCGGCGCCTTGTTGCCCCTGGGCTTGCAGCCCTCACTGTTGCTTCAGAAACTTTTGTTACTGCAGAAGTTTCTCACACTCGCTGGCCCAGATGTTTGCTGGATTCCGGGGCTGGTGCGTGTGGTCAGGCTGCCAAATTCCAATTTTAGACGCTGCTTGTGACCGTGCAACTCTGTTAACTCAGGCTTTACAGGGCTGACAGGGTGTGTGCTGTGTGGTGTGCTGCTGGGGAAGGGAGAGCAGTGAAGAGCAATCAATAAGCAACTACCAACCAGAGGATAAACCTATATTTCAAGAGGTTTTGAATGTTACCAGTGTTAAAGGTCTCTGAAAGGTGCAGTGGCCCTGGGATTGAAAATCACCCACATTTCACAAAGGATCAGGCTAACATTTTTTTTTCCCCAAAAAAGATTAGGCCACTCATTTTACTTCTGAATTTCCAGTTATTTCACAACTTTCTGTCGTTTTTAAAAATATTTTATTTTAGGGCAGCCCCAGTTGGTGCAGTGGTTTAGCGCCACCTGCGGCCCAGGGGCGTGATCCTGGGGACCCTGGATCGAGTCCCATGTCGTGCTCTCTGCATGGTGCCTGCTTCTCTCTCTGCCTGTGTCTGCGCCTCTCTCTCTCTCTGTCTTTATGAATAAAGTCTTTAAAAAATATTTTATTTTATTTTGTTTTATTTATTCATGAGAGACACAGAGAGAGGCAGAGACACAGGCAGAGGGAGAAGCAGGCTCCATGCAGGGAGCCCGACGTGGGACTCGATCCAGGGTCCCCAGGATCACGCCCTGGGCTGAAGGCAGGTGCTAAACCACTGAGCCACCCGGGCTGCCCACAACTTTCTTTCGTTTATGTGCCTCAGAATTTGACATCATTTCTAAGTCACAAAGTTCCTTCTAATGCATTCTCCTAATGGAGAAATTTATAGAGGCATCTGCATTTCCTCCGTCCCCCCTCCCTCCCTCCCCCCTTCCTTCCTTCCTCTCATACTTAAGTGCCTATTCTTTGCCAGCTCTTGTGACCGCCATTGAGTTCATTGTCACTGAACTTTGAACCAGGCAGACAAGTTCCTTTGCTCTCAGAAACTGACCTTCTGCTGGAGACAGACACTAAATAAATATAGGATTTCAGATAAGATCAGGTGCTGTGGATAAAACTCAACAAGATGACGTGATGGGGGTCTGAGAAGTGAGAAGGAGGGGACTTGTTGCCTTCCGCTGGCCGGCTGACCTTTCAGCTGAGACCTGAGTGATGAGAAGTTAGGGGGACACTGTTGGTCAGACGTGGGGGCCTCAGCTTTCCCATGTGTAAAGGTGGGGCAGGATGAGGATACCTGCCTCACAGGTGGTTGGGATTAACTGGGCTAACATGCGAGAATGGCTAGGATAGCGCTTTGATGGATAATAGCCATTATAAATTATATTATATATTATATATTATTATTATATTATATATATTATAATTATATTATTTTATATAATATATATTATATATTTATATATTATAATTATATATTATTATATTATATATTATATATATTATAGTATTATATATATATTATAAATTATAATAATAGTAGGGCTTTAAAAAATGTTTCTCTCCACCACAGTTTTGCAAGTCTGTTAGTTGAAGTCATCACCATATCATCTGTATAAAAATCCATTGGCAGTAGAGGCCAGAGTAAAAGACCTACTGGAGCCATGGTTTGGATTTAGGGTGTAGGACCAAACAAGATGATTCCAGAATCTAGCCTGGGGCCTCTTGAGATTACCAGAGGGCTAATTGCATTCCATTATATGCCAACTTTATTTCAAGAGTTGGCTAGAACTTAGTTATTTGATAGATGAGTTGGACAAAAGACTTCAGAATACGAACCACGCCTTGGGTTTACTTAACTCAGTTCTTCCTCCCCAAGGAGGTGAGTTTCTGGAAGCCCTGAAGGCAGGGCCAACACGCTAGCCTCAGGAGGCTCCTGAGATGTGTTCACATCTTGGCAGGTCATCCGCTGAAATTCCCTAGCTCCGTAATGCAGAGCGTGGAAGAGATGGCTTTGGCTTGGGAAGGTTTGACAGCAGGTGTTACCTTGCGGCTGCCAAGAGCTGGATGATAGAGATTCCTCATTGCAAAGAATGCTGGAGAAAGCACATTTTATTGTATGTGGGCCAATTTGAATTTATTCTTACCAGTCGTGGTTGTTGTAGACCTTATTCCGAGTGCTGTATGCCAGGTTTCCTGAAGGGACAGCACGATGACTAACACTCACATGGCGTAGCACATACACCTTGGCCTGGATCTTCGGGCCTTACAACCACCGCGGTGGTTCTCACCATTTGACGGTGTCCATGAGGACTGTCAGTGCCACGATGCTAAACATCTGAGTGTTGAATCTAGTCATACCACGACCTGTGAGACCCCGACTCGTGAGACCCGGAGTGACTTATTTAACTGTTCTGTGGTTTGGTTCCTCGTCGTGAAATGGGGCTCCCAGGAGTCACCTCAGAGGACTGCCATGCAGAGGAGGCCCATGTAGGTAAGCCCCTCGGAGGAACGCCTGGGTCGGAACCAAGACTACGTGGGGGTGACCCAGATGCCGGGGGCCACACGACTGGCTTGCCCGAGCAGATTCGCAGAGCTGCACCCCACGTGAGTCTCCTGATTCTAAGTCTGGAGAGCTTTCTGCTCTGCCTTGTGTTGAACGGTTGTTTATGATCTTAAAATAGGACTCCAGAAAGGAGTATATTAAGACATTTACGCTTATAACAATAAACTAGCACATTATTAGCAGCTGTTAGCCCTGCTTTACATATGGGGAAACTGAGGTTCAGAGTAGTTTTTGTTTTTGTTTTTTAAATATTTTATTTATTTATCCATGATAGACACAGAGAGAGAGACAGAGACACAGGCAGAGGGAGAAGCAGGCTCCATGCAGGGAGCCCGACGTGGGACTCGATCCCGGGTCTCCAGGATCACACCCTGGGCCAAAGGCAGATGCTAAACCGCTAAGCCACCCAGGGATCCCCTTCTGTTTGCTTTTTAAGTGAACTCTGCACCCGACTTGGGGCTTGAGCTCATGACCCTGAGGTCAGGACGTGCACAGCCTACGGACTGAGCCAGCCGGGCGCCCCCCATAGTAGCTATTTTGAAATGACTTCTGATGTTACTTTTGGTGACGGTTTTAGAATTGCCCCTGGTCCTTTTCTGTCTGCTTGCTGATGTCATAATGAGCGTGGAAAGCATAAGACGGGAGATGGCATTTCTAATGAAACGGTCAAATGGACTTTCCTTGAAGGCAGAACTATACAAAGGATGCGATTCTCAAAATGAACAGAGATGCGTGGATCACAGCGGGTGCTTTGTCTTCTGCGGTGAGCTCTGGCGGTCACTCCTCAGATAGTCTCCCTTTCTTTGGAAATTACCTGAACGATTAGCATTACCTTATTTTATTTTATTTTTTAAGATTTTATTTATTTATTCATGAGAGACACACATAGAGAGGTAGAGACCCAGGCAGAGGGAGAAGCAGTCCCCACGCAGGGAGCCTGACGCGGGACTCGATCCCGGGTCTCCAGGGTCACTCCCGGGGCCAAAGGCGGGTGCCAAACCGCTGAGCCACCCAGGGATCCCCTAGCATTACCTTATTTCAAATAAAATTTTTAAGGTGAATATTTAAATCTGAAAGTGTATACGAGGACACAGGAGAAACGAGAAAGAAGAAAGAGAATCCCTAGTTTCTTCAGACACAGAAAGTGACCTCTGCAGTAGACCAGGGAAACAGTGGGGGGCTCGTTGGCTGGTTTGCGGAGGCACTGGCCCGGCCAGGTTGTGACTTCGCGTGGCTCGGGCGATAGAAGGCGGCTGTGTCTGCACCCGCGGCGGCCAGCATGGGAGCCAGTAGCGTCTGCTGCGTGGGTGCTCGCGCCCTGGGCCTCGGCGGGCAGGACGGCCAGAGGGTTGTCCCTCGGGCACAGGCTCTGAGTGGACCCGGGACTTTCCTCTCCAAGGCGGCGGCTGAAGGGACAGCCCTGGCCCTGGGCCCACCACACCGGGCGCTTGGGGGTGATGCGGGTGGGGCCGCAGGGTGGGAGGGGGCCCAAGCTCCGAGGGGAGCACCGGGCGGGGTGGCCCAGGCTTCCCCAGCTCCCGAGGCCACAGCAAGCGGTGGGCCGCGGGTCCCGCGAGTGTCCCCGACTTGGGGTGACCTTGCGGCCGCGCATCGGAGGTGGCCACGGATCGGCCTCCATCCGGGCTTGGGCGCCGAGGAGGGATGGGGCCTCGGGGGCTGTCACCAGACGGGACCTGGCCGTTCTCCAACGACACCTACCCGGATGTCCCGGGCCCCATCTTGTGGCTCAGCGCGTGTGGGATTTGCATGCGTGGCCAGG
The DNA here is from genome assembly GCF_905146905.1 of Nyctereutes procyonoides. Classification (NCBI taxonomy): domain Eukaryota; kingdom Metazoa; phylum Chordata; class Mammalia; order Carnivora; family Canidae; genus Nyctereutes; species Nyctereutes procyonoides. Next base: position 16,311,913 of record NW_026575021.1, on the reverse strand, counting down.
GCACCCGTGGGACTGAGCTTCCACAGCGCGCTCATGTTTCAGATCGAGTCAGAGGCAGTCATGGTCGTGAACACGCGAGACCGTGTTTGGAGATGCAGCGGGAGGTGATTTCAGTGGCGCCGGAGCAGAGAGCAGCTGGCGTCGTCCAGGTGGCGGGTGGGTGGCCCCGGTGACGCCGACCCCCGTGACCGAGAGCCTGCCTGGGACCTGTCCTGCGGGGAGAGACAATCCCTGACCAGGGAAGGAAACGAGTGTCCCGTTGTCTCCAGACGGCAGCCCTGGCTGGGTGGGCGGAGGAGGGACAGCTCCGCGGCCTCGGGTCAATGCCGCGTCCGCCGGGTCTCCTCGCGGGATCACCCACGGCTTCTGTGTCGCTGGGTTTCTGCAAGACTTAAGCAACTGGGCCACAGGGGCCCCGGCAGGGGGAGGGCAGGCGCGGGCCTGGCGTCAGTGGTAGTCCCCGGCCCCTATTTGCGTTGGGATGCGTCCAGAGTCCCGTGCTCGCGGCCACGCGTGTGTGGGACCGTGGGCCCGAAGTGCCCCCCTCTGGCCGCGGAAGTCCGCGCTGCTCCCACTGCACGTGGCCCTGCCCGACCACAGCTTGCACGGGGTGGCCCGGCCTCGGCTGCGGGACCCGAGTGCTGCGCTAACGAGGGGCCGCCTGTCACCGCTTACCCGCCGGCCCAGGTGTGTGTCTCAGACTCCCTGGCAGCGTGGAGTAGCCACACCGGGCACGGACCCACGGCCACCCCTTGAGCTCCGGGGCCGAGGGCGTCTCGCGTTCCAGGGATTTCCACATCATCTCCAGGCCGCAGACCGTGCTGCGCGTGGCACCCCGAGTAGCGTCCTCTGCTGCGCAAACACGTGGACTCTTTGTCCTTGTAATGGCGGGAATGGTCATGTTGCATAAATGCAGAGAATACACAGCTTCGGGCAAATTCAGGTCAGATTTTGTCACAAACTGAGCCTTGAGCAAACCTATGCACTGGGTGTCTCGGGGCCTTTGGGCCTTGGGGATTGTGCGCCGGGAGCTGGGGGCCACGGCTCGCAGCTCTTCTCTTGTACGTGGCTGCCACAGGCCGCGGCCTTCGGACGTGGATTCCTCGGGGTCGGAGTGGCCGTTGGTACCGTTTGTCTTGTTTCCCAGAGGAAATCTGTGTTCCTTTTCTTTTCTTTCTTTTTGGAGACGTATTTGCGTCTCCAGAAGACAGGGGGTCTCCCGCTGTGGTTGTCCGTCCGGGCGCCCGTGTCGCATCCCCAGTGGCTGTGACCTTGGCTGTCTAAGTGTTTGCCTGTGGCCACGAGCTTCCCGCTTGCCCTCGTGGTCCCTCCCGCCCTTTACCGCGGCCCCGAGCAGCCTGGCTTTGGCCCTGGAGCTGAGGGGCCTGTAAATCCAGAGGAGCCCAGTCCGCTCTTGTGCAGACCCGTAGGAAGGTTTGGGACACAAGGCAGGTGGACTTCAGAGGCCACGGCTTCGGGTCGGCACGGGCCCGAGCGCCCGGGAGCGGTTCTGGCCTCGGCTCTTGCTCTTACCCCTCTTCCCACGGACGCACGCTCCCCCCGGGGCCCTTCCCAGCGCTCAGCGGCTCTTTCCTGCCACTGTCGCTAGTCCTGTCGCCTGCTGCCCCTGTTTCCTGCAACTTGCTGGACTCGCCGTCCTCTTCCCCAACACAGTGGGTGTCAGTGGGCGCCGCTCCCCAGCCCCCAGCCCCGGCCCGTCCCATCCCCCCGGGGCTGCCCTGGGCTCCCGCTCACGTGCAGGCCCTTGGAACTCGTGGCTTCGTGGCTTTTGGGGGAAGCGGGGCCTCCGGGCGGCCGGGCGCCAGGTGCGAGACGTGCCGCGGCCCCTCGGGTCCTTCGTGCGCATGTGGCCACTTCTGGTCTGAAAGTGGGGCTGACGGTGGAACCGAGGGCGCCCGCGGGGCCCACAGAAGTGCAGGCGGCTCTTAGGCCTCGTCAGGTCCGTGTGCAGGGGCGTGGGCAGCGGATGTCTGCGTTCCTGCTCGTGACCGCGGGAGGCTGGCTTCGTATGCGTGTCCCGTAGGGGACTAATGTGAGATCTGCGGGTCACCACCGGATCGCGGTGACCCTAGAGATGTCACGGGCCCCAGCAGCGCCGGTCCGAGCCTTCCTTACGAAGGGTGTCTCCGCGCCCCCGCCTTCCGTGCCTGGGACGAGATTTGGAAAAGCTGATTCCCCGGGTGTAAAGAACCGACCTGTGCCCCGGCTGTTTGCACACAGCACCGCCGTGTCCTACCAGGGACCCCCCCCACCCCAATAGGCTTGGGGTTGGCGAGGAACCCCTGGGGCTCAGACGAGCCGCCCACCCCACGCGGAGCTTGACGGCCCGGGGCGGCCCTTGTGGGCCTCGCTGGGACCACGCACCCGCCCGGGCTTGCGTGCTTAGCACCCAGGCCTTCTAGCAGCGGTCGGTTTCATTCTCAGGAGAAGCGATCATTACGGGAGGGACAGTGGGTTAAACACCTTCACTTCTCTTGCCACGTAAAAGCACACCTGCCTGATGCTTTCGTTGAAATCCTAGGGAGCCTGCCCGCCTCCGAGGCCGCCGATGGAGCAGGGGTGCTACAGTCTACGCCGGCGGGTCTCACGGCTCCTGGGCCCGGACGCACCCCCACGCATCGGGCCGATCAATGATCGATCGACCTTTGGCCCCTCCCAGTTCCAGCAGCTGATGATCAGGGAATGGATGGATCAGGGATTTTTTTTTAATTTATTTTTTATTTTTTTGGATCAGGGGTGTTAAACTGCGTTTTTTTTTATTTTTATTTATTTATTTTTATTTATTTTATTTATTTATTTTTATTAAACTGTGTTTAAACAGTTCTTGGGAAGTTTGCTGAGGGAGACATTTGGAGGCTGAAATCTGAAGTTTTGGAGAACGTCCACTGCTCTTACTGCCCCTTCCCTCTTTCTGCCGTGGGGTGCCTGGGGTCTGTTTCTTCCGACTCAGAGGACGGCCTCGTCATGCGCACCCCAAGTACCCCATAAAGATTGCCTTCCAGGTGAAGCTGCTCTTGCCACGCTCGCAGAAGGTGGGTTTTATTTTCTGTCTGCCCGAGGGTCAAGAGAATGGGCAGTTTTGTATTTATCAGTCTGCATGGCCATTTCCTCCTTCCTACCCTACTGCCCTCTCCGCGTCTTATGCAAGAACACGGTGTGGTCCGGTGTAGTGACCTCCACTGGGTCAAACACAATTCTGGAAGCCTTTGTGTGCTCATTTCCTTAAATAAATGGAAGGTAAAATATTTGAGTGCAGGGCAGCTCTGGGATGTTCCAAAACATCGCTGTTGATTGTTTGTTTTTCTGGATCTTAACAAAGGAGCTTTAGCCAGGAGACCTTTGCACTCCTGCTCATACCCCCAAACTACAAAAATACATAACAAAAATAAAACAGAAGCCAGACTTAAGGTTATCTTACCAAAACAGGGCTCCTTCCTTCTTCAGATTGAACAAACACACGAGTTCCTCGGTTAGGTTCCAATCAATCATCCCCGATAAATTCAGCGCAAGTTTAGCTTTATCTTTAACTCGTACCACATTGTCTAGTCCTCGGGGCTTAGCTCAGTTTCCTCACCTTGTTTACATGCCAAATGGTCAGTCCGTGTGGGAAAAAAAAAGAATAGTTTACTGATTTCTTTTCCCCTCCATGTGTTCCGCTGTTAGAACAAAAAGGCTCCAGAATGTGTGCAAGGGAAAAATAAGCAGTTTTCCTTGGGTGGTCTTAACAGCCCAATGGCTAGATTACTCTGAAAGTCGTATTTTTCAAAGGTGACCTCTCGATGAGGCAGGGGGAGCGTTGACTTTCTGATCTTCGGGAAGGAAGGGGATGCAGCAACGGAGAGAGAGAGCGGCGGACGGTGCTAAAAAACTCAACTCCGAGCCCAGTCTACGTGGTCTTCTGATGCTGGCGGTGGACTGAGCGCAAGTCACTTAATTGCTCTGCGTCTCATCTGCATAATGAGGATAATAATAGTACCCCCCCCCGTATCATGGTGATGAAATAAATTAATACTTCTTTAAAAAACTTTTTTTTAAAGATTTATTTATTTATGGTGGAGGAGAGAGAGAGAGAGAGGCAGAGACACAGGCAGAGGAATAAGCAGGCTTCATGCAGGGAGCCTGATGTGGGATTTGATCCCGGGACTCCAGGATTGCGCCCTGGGCCAAAGGCAGGTGCTAAACCGCTGAGCCATCCAGGGATCCCCCTAAAAAACTTTTTTGAAAAATATTTTGTTACCGAGTAATCTCTGTACCCAACATGCTTGAGCTCACAGCCCCAAGATCGAGAATTGCATCCTTTACCAGCTGAGCCAGCCGGGTGCCCCTAAAATAGTCAATATTTCTAAGGCGCTTAGAACAATGCCCGGCGTGTAGTAACTGCTCTATAAGCTTGTGTTAACATGAACTAAAAAGAGGTAGAGATGGGGAAATGCCAGGAGAGGTTGATTGATGTCAAGATCCCTTAGGGTTGATTGAAAGTGAAAAGAGCTACTTAATGGGGATAAAATAAAAGTGGTAGAGAGAGCAAGTAGGTCGACAGTCTGAAGGTAAACAAGGAGTCGGTCCTTGTTGATGGTTTGCAGAGCCTGAGCGGCTTCCAGCTATTCAGGTGTGTGACCTTAAGCGGGTCATTCAACCTTCCCATCTGTACAAGGTGCCAGTCAGCTGGCTAGATGTTCCTGTAGGTTCGTCCCAACTCTGGAAGTCAACAGGCCTGGCTTCTGTTTTTAATGAAACGCTTGGAGCAACAGCTAGACCGCGGTTTCAGGTAGGATGGAGGAGGGATTACAGAGGCCACACCTGGGATCTGTCATTATCTGGGTGCGAATGGAAAAGGAGGGCAACAAAGATACAGATGCAATGAAACGCGGGGACACCTGCACCCCGATGTTTATAGCAGCCATGTCCACAATAGCCACACTGTGGAAGGAGCCTTGGTGTCCATCGAAAGATGATGGGTAAAGAAGATGTGGTTTATGTGTACAATGGAATATTCCTCAGCCATTAGAAACGACAAATACCCACCATTTGCTTCGAGGTGGATGGACCTGGAGGGTATTATGCTGAGTGAAGTAAGTCAATCAGAGAAGGACAAACATTATATGGTCTCATTCATTTGGGGAATATAAAAAATAGTGAAAGGGAATAAAGGGGAAAGGAGAAAAAATGAGTGGGAAATGTCAGAAAGGGAGACAGAACATGAGAGACTCCTAACTGGGAAACGAACTAGGGGTGGTGGAAGGGGAGGAGGGCGGTGGGTGGGGGTGACTGGGTGACGGGCACTGAGGGGGGCACTTGACGGGATGAGCAGTGGGTGTTATTCTGTATGTTGGCAAATTGAACACCAATAAAAAATAGATTTATAAAAAAAAAAGAAAAAGGAGGGCAAGGCTGGGAGGCAGGAGTTGAGTTGCTTCATGAAGGTGGTTATTCACCGCTGCCTTAGGGACCTTCATGGGTTTCCTACATGTGTTCCCTCTCAAACGTTTGGCTGTGTTTCTTTCTTGATTCCCATCCATCCATCCATCCATCCATCCATCCATCCATCCATCCATCCTTTCCCTTTCTAAGTTGCACATGAAGGGGCCTCATCATTCGAGACCCACTGGGGAAGGGAGGCAGTGGTGTGCCTAGGATGCTAGCAGCAGCATAAGGAGCAGGTGCGAGTGCTCCAGGTGCTTCCCAGCAAAGGTCGGGCTCATGTGACTGCGGAGTTCTTTCTGCCTAACTGCACAGCACATTTTTGGTATTACGGCCCGTCTGTGCACCGTTTTCTTCTATGTATGGTGTGTGTGCGCATGGGGGTGGGTGTTGCTTTATCCTTCTCATTTTCCCCTTGGGCTCCTTAAATACTCTTGTTCTATAAAGCAGCATTTGGTTTCTGCTTCCAGTGCTCTGACCTCTTGGTCAGATATTATTATTAAATATACTATTTAATAATAATTTATTTAAATATAGTTTAAATAATAATTTAAATTAAAAATTTGTGTATTTATTAAATTTATTTATTAAATTAAAATTTAATGATTTAAATAATAATTCATTTAAATATAATATTTAATGTATTATTAAATATATTATTAAATATAAATTTACGGTGTTCAGTCATCGAGTGAAGGGTACTCGTTTCTGAGGAACAAACCTGTTATTCTGGCGTAAGAGATGAGAACAGGCTGTTCTCTATAGACCTTAGTGTCCTAGGGAGGTGGTGCTGACGGCAGGGGCATTAGGCAGCAGGATTAGCCGACCAGTAGTCGGCTTGGTTGTAGTAGTGCTCGTGTCGGGCTGGGGTAAGTGCACTATTCTCAGGTTTGCACTTGTAGGGGATTATGAAAAAAGAACCACGGTTTCAGTGGCAGTGGTCATTCCACCTATCATCTTCAGGTTTTCCTTTCTTGAGTTTTCTTCATTGAAAAGTTTCACTTAGAATTTTTTTTTTGTAATCACCTGGAGTGTGCTAGATCATGCCGCAGTAACACAGAACGCTCCTATCTCAGTTGTTAAGAGAATAAGGTTTTCGGGACGCCTGGGTGGCTCTGTGGTTGAGCGTCTGCCTTTGGCTCAGGTCGTGATCCATGAATTTATTTATTTATTTTTAATTTTATTTATTTATTCATAGAGACACACAGAAAGAGGCAGAGACACAGGCAGAGGGAGAAGCGGGCTCCATGCAGGGAGCCCGACGTGGAACTCGATCCGGGGTCTCCAGGGTCACGCCCCGGGCTGCAGACGGCGCTAAACCACTGCGCCACTGGGGCTGCCCATAAAAATGAATTTAAAAAAAGAATCAAGTTTTCATTATTGTTTATGGTACGTGTCTGTGGAGGGCTGGCTTAGGGTGAAGCTCAGTCCTGGATGGCTGTTGGGGGGGCCCTCCCCATCTGGACTGCTGTCAGTCACCACGTGAAGGGAAGGACACGAAACATGGTGACTCACGTACGGCATCTTAAGGGATTTGTCCTAGAAGTGATATTACTTGCACTCATGTTTCAGTGGCCAGTTGATAAAAGGCGAGCCAAGGCGTGTCAGCGGCCATGCCTATGTCCAGCAGGCAGGAAGACATGATCTTCTCATGTTCTTGGAGGGAGAGAAATCAGAAATATTTGGTGAACCGCACTAAATGCTTACCACAGACTTTCCCCATGGCGGATACCATAATGCACGCATGGAACATAGAAATGAGTAGGGTGGACCCTAGTCCTAGAGAAATTAAGTTTAGTGGAAACAGCTTTATGTAGGAATTTCAAAGATATAACAATGAGGCAAAAATGGTTAAAAAATGATCTCTGTATTAAAAAAAGATCGGCAAGGTCTCCTTTGCCATCCCATTTTTCTAGTTTTTGTAATTATTTTCCAAAAGTCACCAGATAGCTACAACGTGATCCTCAGGACGTAAATCTGTTTAAGGAAAATTGGCTTTCCCTGATTTTACACCAGTTTTGGGTCGTCCTTAGAATCTTTCTGAAACACAGAGTTTCTGTGTGTTTGCCATGCGTTAGCAGTCTAAAAATTGAATGTGCCCAAGGAGAATAACTTCTTTATTACATGCTGGCTGAAAACTCAGCCAAAATTCCATTGAAAGCCAACTGGTTCTCTCTTTTTTTTCCTCTATGTGACCTTCAGTGCTGAAACTGGAAATAAACCAGCAGTGTGAGTCCCCGGTTGAGAGTGTGGCAGTTCAGCACAATACACAAGCAAATTTGTCCTTTAAAGTCCCGGACATCTGTCCGAAGTTGGTGCTGACCTTCTAAACCGCGACTGAATGTCCAGATTGTTGCTTCTCCGTCCTCCTCGGAGGCATTTCCAGGGCCGGGTTCACAGCCCCATGCTTCTTGTCTGCTTCCTAGTGGGTTATGGGTTGTTTCCTAGAGTCTAGACATGAAATGAAAAATGCTTGTGTAATTCATTTCCTGTTCATCTCTGCAGAATTCGGAGGAAGGTCTCCAAGCTCTGGGACGCACCACGTCCTCTACTTGGTAGGAGTGGCAGGCCTTCTGGCCATCCAGACGCCCGTGGAAGCCTGGGCCGGCCTCTTGCTACCTGTAGAACCTCAGGCAAGTTGCATAATCCCTTTAGGTCTCAGTTTCTTCACGGTGAAACCAGGAACTTAAGAACCGTTTCAAAGGGTTGAGTATATGGTTTATAGAAAACGCCAATCCCGTCTGACATGTAACAAGCACCCAATAAATATTCTCTACTAGCACCGTGCTTACTGGTTTTCAGAGGATTTCATTGCATTTTATCTCCTGGGAATGCATCAAGGAGATGGAAGGCGTATAGTTGGATTGGTTTTCCATTTACTTGCAAAAAAAAATTTTTTTTTTGAATTCTCTTGGAGTAACAACCATAGTTGACTTAGCAAAGATCTCATTTAATCACATGTATCTCTTCTCTCCTCTGTTTACATTCTCCCTCATTCATCATCTTGTTAGATTCCGTGTAGACCGAGTCCCGTTAACTCCCTTTCTGAGCTTATAACTCTCTTCTCATGTTCTTTCGAAATTTGAGCGATTATTTTAGTGAGCAGTGAGGGCTAGTGGTAAGAAGAGCGTAAAGTTGGAAACCAGAAAAACCAACAGGCCCTGCCTTCCTGTCTGAACCACTCTCATTTTTTCCGCACCCCTGACCACTTTCCTGCTAAGTAAATCTAGGGGGTCCTCTGTCCTTGTTTGGACCTGGTGGCACTTGACCATGGCCTTGCATTCTTAAGGGAAGTGTTACGGGGCTGGGTGGCAGCTAATGGATCCAGATTTCTGCTGTGAATTCTGAAGCTTACTAGGCTGGACGCCGTCTTAAATGGTAGTGATCTTTCATGACTTCAAACCTGGGGCAGCCCGGGGTGGGGGCGGGGCTCAGTGGTTTAGGGCCGCCTTCAGCCCAGGGCGTGATCCTGGGGTCCCGGGATCGAGTCCCACATCGAGCTCCCTGCATGGAGCCTGCTTCTCCCTCTGCCTGTGTCTCTGCCTCTCTCTCTGTGTCTCTCATGAATAAATAAATAAAATATTTTTTTAAAAAATAAATAAAGCCTGGTTGCTCAAATACAGGACATTTTGGAGACCCTAAAAGGAGCCCGTACCTATAGAGGTTTTTTAAGCAGGCAGTGGAAGTGGGTGCGTGATTTTCTGATCTAGTTTCACGGTTCTTTTGATCAGCCACAAATAAAACTGAATAAGACAGCATTGCCCAAAGGGTTAATACCCTGGAATTTCACACTTAACAATTGGCATTATGTCCTCTGCATTCTTGAGGAATTTTCTCACTGATGTCAAAAGACTTTTGGTTTGTTATGCAAGACAGTGGTCCAGTGACTTTGCATATCACATTCTCTTACAGGGGGGCAGGGAGCCCTTGCACGCGAATTGGGGAGGAACACAGTAGTGTCAGTCGTTCTTTGGCCACAGCCGAGTTAAAGGAGCGAGTGCGTTTAGTGAGAAAATAAAGCACAACCGAACCAGATGCGCGGGCGTTCTGTGGAGATGCGCGCTTGCCACATCTTGGTCGTTTTGTGTCTTTTTGCTGTGTCACTACCATGTATTTATATAGTTTGTTTTTCTATTTGTTTCTTTTTCCTCCTGACTGCTTTTGTTCTCTATTCCTGGGCAGGAAACCAAACTTAGTGGCTTAAAATAACAACAGTGTATTATTTCTCAAGATTCCCTGCGTCGAGCAGCTCAGCAGGGCAGTTCTGTGCCTCGTGGTGTTAGCGGGTCGTCCTCCGCGGCTGTCAGGGCCGGGCTGGAAAGTCCAGAAAGCCTTCCCTGAAGTGCCTGGTGCCCCAGGACCTCGCCTCCTGGACAGGGGGGCAGGGGCGGGGGAGCTTGCCTTGTGTGTTCCCACCAACAGAGACCACCCACGTTGTAGTTTGAGCTGTCTCACAGCACTGTGGTCTCGAGGTTCTCGTACCCCCGTAGCCAGTGGGCTTTCAGGAGACAGAAGGCGGAGGTTCCAGTCCAGGTAAGGCTCGGCATGCAAGTTCCAGAACATTCCTTGCGCCGTATCTTCTAGGTCAAGGGAGTTAATGGGGTCAGGCCCAGACTCAAGGGCAGGGAGTTGGGAGGAGTAGATCCCACCTCCTAATGGATGGAAAGACATGTGCCCAGAAGGAGGAGAGGAACCCATGACCCAAATCAGACGGGTCGAGGGGAGTCTGAGAGCAGAGGGCCTCATGCCTAAGACGGAGGCGAGTTTTGTGCCACTTCCTTTCTAGGGTTCTGGGCAGAGGCTGGTGCATGGAGCAGCTCCATGCAAGCTGAAGAGTGCAGAGCAAGAGGACAACCAATGAGGTCAGATGAGGGAGATCTCACAGGCACTTGCAGTTCTCTCTTAGCTCCTCGGTGGTGGCAGAGGAAGCGAGAAGTTCCTGAATTTAGGAGAAAGGCTCCGAGGATGGCTGAGTTAAGAGGTGATGAGCTTAGGCCGGGAGCTGGGAGTCCATGAGGTCACAAGCCAGCTGTAGCATCCGAAGGGGCCTTGACCACCAGCGTGGATATCAGCAGCCAAGGCCCAGGGTTGAGGGTTTAGCCAGTCTCACGACCACAATCCCCCACAATCCCCCAAGCTGCAGCGCCGACCAGCCCTTTGCAGGAGGGGCCAGCCGGGATCCAGAGGACTCCGTTCCATTTCCCATCACCACCTCCCGGGCCAGTAACTAGACTGTCCTCGTCTAGTTACTGTTTTGGAGCTAAGCAGGAGGAGGGCGGTCATGATGGCTAAAGCAACTGGGTCTGGAGTAGCTGTTCAGTCCATCGCCTTGGTCCACCTTCACCTGGTCGCCTTCCCTCTGGTAGTCTCAATAATGCCCCCCCCCCAGGTACATTCATGCTTGCGTCCTCGAGGCCTCTCAATATGTTGTCTTACGTGGTGAAAGAGACTTTGTGGATGGGACTGAGCTCAGGATCTTGAGTTGGGGAGGTTTTCCTAGGTCATCGGAGTCGGCCCCGTGGAATCACCAGGTCTCCTTGTAAGAGGAATCCAGGACATCAGAAGCAGGAGAAAGAGATAGGATGATGGAACCAGACGTGGTTGGAGGGATACGTGTTGAGGGCAGAGGAAGGAGCCGTGAGCTCAGGGATGTGGGCGGGCACGTCAGCTGGAAAACACAAGGCAGGCTCCCAGGAAGCCTGGAGCGGGAATGTAGCCCTATCGACACCTTGATATCAGACTTCTGACACTGTTAGGAGAATATTTGTATTGTTGTAGACCACCAAGCTTCATGTGGCTCCTCCTAGGAGACGACTCTGTCCCTCCCATGTCCAGCCAAAGTCACTTAAACTAAAATTCCTTTCTTCGTGTGAGAGCAGCATAGAGCCCCCCCCACCCTTCCTTCTCCTCATGAGGTACTAGTTCTGTTTGATAAATAAGAATATTGAGGGGCGGGGAGTGAACTTGAGTAACTTTGTCCAGATTGAGTGGTCAGGATTAGAACTCAGTCCCTTTAGAGCCACAGATAGAGCTCTCTGGGGACATCCCACAAGAGCATGGTCTTGTGTCCAAGTATATCAAGTAGAAATCTATATAATGAGCAAGCTTTCAGGGTCTCAAAAATCCGGCCTTAAAAGTCTTATGCGTAGAACTCATGGATGTGATGCTTCATAGAAATAATACCAAGGCAGGTGGCTCTGCATGACCCCGTGGCCCCCTCATCCTTAGGGAATAGCCGGGATACCATATGCTCTACCTTTAGTGCTGCAGCCAGTCTCCAGTGCGTGCGCTTACGGATTTTTACGAAGTTCAGTTGTTCCAACTTCTCTGGGTGGGAGAGTTCAGGGAGCGGCAGAAAAATCTCTCAGATTTTATTTTTCTATTTAAAAAAAAAGAAAAAAGAAAAAGCAAAGCAATGACCACAGCTACATTCTGATGTTTGAATGAGGATGCCAGGAAGCCCTGTTTCATCTTTGGGGGTGATGTGGATGGTGGTGACTTGAGCCTCTTGTTTCCTCACCCAGATCCAGGGACGCAGACATGGGGACTGCCCACCGTGCACCCTCTCCACCTGCACGCAGGTGGGCACACCTCCAGGCCCCTTCTCCTTGGGCTCTTCTGGCGGAAGGAAGGTGGGCCGTCGTCCCCGCAGGCGCATCGGGGTGGCGGGCTCGCTCCGGGCCTGCTTGTGGGTCTGGGTCACTCAGAGGTGATATCCATATGCTCAGCTTGCGTTGAGCATACTCTTTGTGACCCAGTTAATACTCAGAGAGATTTTTTCCTGACATTGTCACCGTGCTATTTGCAGCACAAGTTGCAGCAAAACAGCTTTTGCGTGCTGTCGCTGGGACTGTAGGGGCGGCGTGGGAAGCAGCTGAATAATAGCCGGTGTGTGTGAAGCTGCTGGCAGGACCGGGAGGGGGACTCACCCGCGGGGAGCTGTGCTGTGCGTTCAGAGGTAAGGAAACAGATTTGGTCAGTGTGCGGCCGTGCATCGGGAGGGCGGCCCGAAGACAACAAATCCACTAAGGGCATGCATCACGAAGTGGAAAATTCGGGTAAAAATACCTGGTTTGGTGGCAGCCCAGGTGGCTAAGTGGTTTAGCGCCACCTTCAGCCCAGGTGTGATCCTGGAGACCCGGGTTCGAGTTCCGCGTCGGGCTCCCTGCATGGAGCCTGCTTCTCCCTCTGCCTGGGTCTCTGCCTCTCTCTCTCTCTCTGTGTCTCTCAATAATAAATAAATAAAATCTTAAAAATAAAATACCTGGTTTGGGCTGGTCTTCCACACTTCCTATCTATAAAGTGAATTCCTTTAATGTGGAAATGAAGGCCACCCCAGAGCTCCCCGGGCAACATGTCCAATACCCCCATGGTGCTCGGATCCCTCTCGATCCCTTTCGTTAAGCTCTTTGTTCTGTCGGAACCTGAGCCCAACACAGAAGTCTTCTCTAAGGAGGATTTCCAGAACGGCCAGTGTAGCTGCGTGCCTGCTTTAGGATAAAAGTAAATCTGTGTGTGTCTCACTGTTAAAAAAAAAAAAAACCTCCCAAAACAAAACAAAAAAACCCCCACAAAACCTAATTTGTGTCCATGAAAAATAGCTTTGCATGTCTAGACGGTCGTGCCGAGCATAAGGAAGGGGTACAGAAAAGCCATTATTCTCTGCAGAAATCTTGTAAGGTCCCGCGTGACCCTAGCGACCTCTTGCTCAGCTAGTGTAACGGGAGCCAGAAGTGTGCGAGGGGCCTGAGCTCGGGGACCGAGGCCGTAAACCAGTCCTGGCTTTAGGGGCTTTCCTGCCTCAGGCTGTGTGCCCTCGAGGACGCCTGGGGACTCCGCCGCAGACTGAGCGTGGGGGACGGATTCCCGAGCAGTACGCGCCGTGTGCACCTCGTCCTGCGGGGTCCCCACCGCGGGGGTCACAGCACGGAGGAAGCTCCGACACGAGGTCGTTAACTGGCACGAGGGAAGGAAGGATCGAAGCACGCTTTTCCCGGCACAAATCGCGTGCAGGGCCGGAAAGGGGATGCTCCTTTGCCAGATGCTGCGCTGGGGGTGCAGCAGGTGCCTTTGCAGTACTGGGCAGGGGGGTTCCGGGGTTGGTTTTCATTCACGGAGAGGCCAGAACGACGTCGGCGTGCTCGTGCAAATGGGCCTGCGTGTTGCCCCCCCTTCCACATAGATTGCACTTCGTCCTCCGGCTCCCCTCCACGGCTCCCGTGTTTATGGCCGTGAGTCGTGCGTGCCCCGGGAGCCGTGGGTCGGTCTCCAGCTGCTGTTGGACGCGGTTGAGAGGCCCAACCGTCCCATGTGGTGGGGCCCGAACCCACGGCCACCACGGGGTCATCGTGGCCACATCCAGTCCCTCGTGGGTGGGATTTGCTGCCCAAACCCTTCCCTCCTGGGGAAGGTGCTGGGCGCCCGCATGTGACCTCGGGGTTCGGACACACGGCCGCTCTTGCCCGTCTCGCCCGGTGCCGAGGAAGCAGCTGGCAGGGTGCAGAGGCTCGGAGGGCTGCTCGGGCCACACAAGTCAGGGGGGGGCCCGGTGGGATTGGCCTGCCCGCGCTTCGTGTCACAGGCCCCTTCAAGCTTTTGTGGCCCAGGTACCCCTTCGGTTCCCTGCATTTGGGCTGCGCTGTGCTGCGGCCCGTGGTGTGGCCCCGGGTTGGCACCGAGTGCACACGGCCTTCCCCGTGCTCCATGCCCCATGCCCCGTGCCCTGTGCACCGTGCCTCGTGCCCCATGCCCCGTGCCCTGTGCCCCATGCCCGCCACTAGGCCACCACTAGGCACTCACCCCTGTCGGTGCGCTGGGGCCTGGGTGATGTCAGGTGGCTGTGGGTGCATCTGGAGGTTTGTCTCCAGCACTGGCAGTCATGATGTCACGGGTCAGCAGTGCTGGGGTGGCAGCCCGGCCCGGGCAGGGGGCAGAGGGGCATGGGGCAGCTGGGTGCTGAGCAATGAGGAGGGGGCCTGGGCATCAGGTGGCGGGCTTGGTGCTTGGGCCACTGTGGGGGCCCCGTCACGCTCCTACCACAGGCAGGGCACCGCTGTGCCATCCTCTGCACCGAGTCATCTCCAGAACCCATGACAAGCCCTGCGGGGGGTGGGAGGACAGATTTGAAAGGACGAGGGCAGAGAGCAAGCGTCCCTATGGGAGCTCCCTCCGCATCCATCTCACTTGGCGGCCGCTGGGCTCCTGTGCCGGCCCGACCCATCCTCGGTGGGGGGCCCTGTCCCATCCTTGGTGGGGGGGCCTGTCCCGTCCTAAGCATGCGGGGCCCATCCCGTCCTCAGTGGGGGCCCCATCCTGTCCTTCCGGAAGGGCCCGTCCCATCCTCGGCACGCGGGGCCCCATCCCGTCCTAAGCACGCTGGGCCCGTCCCGTCCTCACGCGGGGCTGGCACCAAGGAGGGTGCCTGTGCCTCATGGCTCATTTTGCTGCCGGAGAAGGAAGGAAGGAAACCTGAAAAATACCACTGAATAAACATCAGCGTCAATTTTGTTATTAGTTGCTTTTCTCTAAGTGACAATTTTAAGGACATGTTTAAGGCTGGATTACAGCCCCTCCAGGTGCTGAGACCTGGCAGTGGGAGCAGTGTATGTTTGAGGGTATGCGCCGGGGAAGTAGCATCTAATTAGAACAGTGTTTCTATGGCAAAGTCACTTCTTGCTGGAATATTTTTGACTTTAATGCTTTCCTCGGGAATAAAACCTGTCGCACGAAAGTGCGAGAACTGCCTGCACTTAGCAGGGTAACTTATCCCGGGAGCCAGTCCCGGGTAAGCGGCGCAGTATGGTACCATTTGGGCTTCTGGGGTCTACAAGATAAAGGAACGACGCCCCGTCCGTCTCGGGCGGTTTGGGCGGACCCAATTTGATGCGACGGAGCATAAAAAACATGAGGGACATCCCGACATCAGTGACATCGCGGCGAGGCCGGCGACGAAGGCACCGACGGTACACCTGGTCCCAAGTCTCTGACTCTGTTCACTGACCCTTTTCCGGCAGATGTGCTTCCGCGCCACCATTTGGATGCCCGTCCCTTGGGGCGCTGCCCACGGAGGGGCACCGGCCTCGATCCCCCCCCACCCCTTTGTCCTGGAAGGTCAAGGATGACGCGGATTGCTGTGGGTTGACTGTTTAGCTGATCTTCCGAATTCAAATGAATTCACGGGGAGAAAATATGGAAATGCGTTTCTAAATCATTATGGGGATCAATGAATAATGAAATTTGCCTCCGCTTTAAATGAAAATGGAGACTTGAGCGGCTTTTTTTGCAAATAAAATCTATCCATAACATCTTAAGTAAAGATCTGATTTTTTTTTTTCAAATACGTATGTCTGTTTTAGATTCCTTGGCTCAGCCCTCTTTCTGGCTTTCTCTGTTGGTGAGTTTCTGTAGAGAAAGACTTGAGAACCTAAGGTGTGCGGTCTCTCAAATCCGCGATTTTCGCCCCCTCTTTGGTAAAGGCATATTGCTCCTTGGTTTTAATATGAAAGAAAATGAAGACGGGGTGGAATTTGTATGAAATATTTGGAGTTTTTCTTCCTCCCCACCCTCAGCATCTAAAATATGCATGGGATTTGGAAAACAAATTAGGAGCAAGATCTTTCACAGATACTCAAAAAATGCATTTCTAAATGGTGACAAGTTTGGGTTTCTGAACAGTGCTATTTCGTTTAGGAATTTTGATTGCTAAATTGTATGTAGGTCCTTAGTTTTCTTTTCCTTGGGTTTTTTTTTTTTTGATTTCCTAAAGAAAGACCTCATAAAAAAAATTAATACCAAGTAACCACTTTGCTAATAACCTAAACTCATTTGCTAGAATAAACTAATAATAGTAAAAGCTAAAAATATATTAGTTTTACAGGTTTTTTTGGTGGGACCTGTGGTGAGGAAATATAATTAGAATCCCAAATAGTTTTGCTCCTTTGTCTCTCTGTGTCCCTATACTCTTAGGTTAAGTGGGAACATGGAGATCGTGAGTGAAACAAGAGATATGATTCCTTCTCCAGGCATTTATTTATTTATTTTTAATTTTTTAGGAAATATTTATTTGGAGAGAGGGGAAGGGCAGAGGAAGAGGGAGAGAAGTTCTTAAGTAGAATCCACACTGAGCGTGGAGCCCACAGTGGGATTCTCATGACCTTGAGATCACCATTGAAGCCGATAAAAGAATATTAAAATAAAAAAAGACCACCACTTAGGGTCAGTATTTATTTTTTCTCAGTATTGTGTGCATGCTTGGCATGTTCCCTGGCACCTCCGAAGCTCCCAACATGTATCTGTGGAGCGAAAGCATGAAGGAAGAAATTGGGTATGTGACGAACCAATGGACTGAGTGATTTCGGTGGTAGTTTACAACTTCACTTGTGTGGGTCACCGTTATGGGTGCAATTACCTGCGTTTTCCAGACAAACTTTCTCTGTATTCATTTTCTCTGTACCCTGTGTTGATGAGGAAAGAGACTCTCCACCACCCAGAAGCCTAAATATAGCTTCTCACAAAAGAGCTCATGTTACTGTGATGCAAATGGAAAATAATAACAGACTGAGTTTTTTTTATTTTTTATTTTTTTTAATTTTTTAACAGACTGAGTTTTAATCACGTAAGGGGTGCAGGTCTGCTTTCCCTCCTCACTCCATTTAATCACAGATCATTACGGTATTAGGCATCCGTGGTTTAGCCAAGATAGGTAATAGTTGCTGGAAAACTGAAAAAACTTTTTTATTTTTTTTAATTTGAAGACAGGAATGGCTAAGTAAACTCAAGGGAGACATGCCTACGTGCAGTGTTTGGTGACCCTTTTTGTAGGACTGTTTAGCAATTCAGGAAGTGACTTAAATTTCGCCTGCCAATGTTTGATGCTAGATTTTTATCAGAGGAAGGGTCATCTCGTTTTTCTGTGTGTTTAGAGATTTGTTGAAATGGAAACATTAGTAAGTGACAGTATCACCTTTGGGGGGAACGCGTTCCCTCGTGAAAGCTTTGTGTCCCAGGCTCCGGTGTAAAGAGAAAAACGTCCTATGGGATGCCCTTCTCGTTCTGCTCCGGGGAGTGCATCACACACAACAAACACAGTGAGTTCAGACGACCTGGGAGACTCCAGATTGCTCTTCCTGAATCTATGTTGAACTGAAAAAGCAGCATTTGATTATGGTGTTTAAAGCAAATCACAGAATATTCAGACGACTCGGTGGATAAACACATTTAATAGTATGGACCTTGCTCTTCCTGCAGATAGATTACCATCTGGTGAAACCATTCTTCTTTCATGCTGTAAAGCTTTCCAGATTTCAGGAAGCCAAGGCAGCTGTATTTTTCAAAACCATCATATGGGATCCAAAAGCAGCATTTCCTAGGAGAAATGAAGATCTGTTAATGCATGGTTTTTGTTAAGCAATGCCTAAACTTTTTCTGAAGACATCAGAGATACACCTGGTGAAGGAAAGCCCTCATGCCAGATAAAGTGGGATGTTCTCCATGAACCAAGGGAGCAGTTTGGGAGCCAGGGAGCAACGCTGCAGGTGCTGCTGGGCCTCTCTTGCAGGCTGTGACGGGTGCAAGGAGATTTGCTTGGCCTCAAGGTGATTGATGATCGAGAACCAGCAATACAAGTGACTCAGCAACGTATGCCCCCGTTACTTGTTTGTCTTGCAGGACGTGCCACATCAGACTCATGGACTCAAGGCCCCGCAGGCTGCCGAGGCCCAGCCGAAACTGTGATTGATAAAAAGAAAAGGCTGCCCGAGAAAACCCTGCAATCAGACAGATAGGGCAGATGTTTCTGTCCGGATTGCAATTGTCAACGGGGTTGGAAGGGAGTTGAAATGTGTGCAGATGACTCAGAGACCTCTTCCAGTTGGTAGGAGTCCCAACACTTCCCCAAATTAGGCACTCATTTAGTTTAAGCTCTAGCAGATTTTCTTTGTGCACAATTTTATTCTCGATCCTCCTAAGCAGCCATTTGGTGACCGTTCGGTCGTATTTTGTACGTATTTCTCTCTGCTGTTCGGGGCACAGTGCGGGTTTATTTTTGTAGCATCATTAAGAAACATAAGGATGATGTACAGTGACAGAGTTTTAGGGAAAGTCAATATTAATACATAAGCTTGACCTTAAAGGTAGTCCACTGGTCCTGGGAATATTTGGTTGGTGTCTGGCCAGTGCAAACTTGGACTCGTGGTGGCTCTTCATTGCCCAACACGATGGCGTCTTTGCCTGGCAGGCTCTACCTCTCATTAAGGAGTCAACATGTCACAGCAGCACTTCCCTCCCCAAATAACCCTGGGAACAGAGGAGCTAACACAACCGTTAACCTTTGCCAAGGACAACAACATGAGGTTCCATCTGCCCTAAGGAGGGGCATCCTTAGGAACTTCGGGGCCTCAGAGGCTGTCCGTCAGAGCCATGGGATTTGATTTTTAGCCTTGCTCAACATTGGGGATTTGAGTATCTCTTTGGATAATCTTCCTTTTCCTAGTGGTTAGGCATATGGTTCTCATAAAAGAAATCTTATGGACTGTATTTTGCTCAAGTCTGCACATCCACAGTCTCTGATGTGATAACCAGACCACCAGACTGAGGTTAACATGCTAGACGATTCACTGGCAATGTTGCCAACTTCTTCTGGCTCGGGTGGTCTTGCTCAATAACCACTGCATGCTTTTGTAGGTGCAGATGAAAGGGCCCTCCACCATGTCCCCGCTCTTTATTAACTTGTAAGAAGCATATTTAGACCTCAAGCCTCTGACTGATGATCAGTTGATTGACCATGAAACGTAGGGCTTCATCCCATCCCGAGTTTGCCAGCACTAGTCTAGGGTGAAGGTGATGGCTCTCTTCTGAGATGGGAGCCCCTGCAAGGCAACCAGAAAGCCGAAAGAATTGAAGGCGTTTGTGGAATTTTTGTTCTCAAACGTTTTGGCAATAAAAATTGTAACTGGAAGCACTCTTAATATTTTCAAGAAAAACAGTAGAAGCGAATTGTTATAATTAGCTTCCCCAATTAGATATTCAAGGAAAACATGAAAGTATGTGAAGGTTTCCTTATCTATTTACCTGCCAACTTGTATCTTTCCACAATACTTTTCTTTTCCTTTTATTCTTTTTTTTTTAAAGATTTACTTATTTATTTATGATAGAGAGAGAGGCAGAGACACAGGAGGGGGGAGAAGCAGGCTCCATGCCGGGAGCCAGACGCGGGACTCGATCCCGGGACTCCAGGATCGCGCCCTGGGCCAAAGGCAGGGGCTAAACCCCTGAGCCACCCAGGGATCCCTATCTATCTATTTATTTATTTAATTTATTTTGCAAATTTATTTTTTTATTGGTGTTCAGTTTGCCAACATACAGATTAACACCCAGTGCTCATCCCATCAAGTGCCCCCTCAGTGCCCGTCGCCCAGTCACCCCCACCCCCCACCCAGAGACAGGGAATCTTAAGCAGGTTCCATGCTCAGCGAGGAGCTCGACGCGGGGGCAATGACATGAACCAACATCCAGAGTCAGATGCTTGACCCGCTGAGCCACACAGGTGCCCCATCCACAATACTTTTCAAATGGCACTTATTTAGCCTAAAAATAGAAATTAATTTTGCACCAACGACTTGAGAGGGGAGTTCCTGTGCATTCTGGAGATGGGTAGCTACTGACCTTTACATTTTGGTTTATTGTCTGTTGGTCTTGGCAGTAACCTTTCTCTTCCAGGATGCATTCCCAGAATGGCTCAGTGAAACAAATGCAATCTTTGGAAGACTTCGGCTCTTTGTGGCTGAGATAAATACATAGCAACTTGGAGTGGGTTTTATTTCCCCATATGAAGAATTCCCAGAGAATTACAATTGTGGGAAGAATTAAAGGTTCAGATATAATAGAAGGAAGTTTCCCTAAAGGATTATGGTTTGAAGCCTCCGTACATTGAGTAATTGTTCTGAAGTAGGTCTTTCTTGTCAGAGGATTGGAGGGTTTTTGCCAATCCATTTTCCAAACAGGAGATGAGGGGAGTGTTCTCAGCCGCAGGTACAACCGGGACGTAGCAGTGTAATAAGCTTGGCTTGTTTGAAGCCCGGACAAGATGTAGAAGATGGGGACAGTGTGGGCTGGGGGCTGGGGGTGCGGCCGGGCGCAGGGAATTTAAGCCTGTGTTTCCTAGTCCCGTTGTACTTTTGAAGCCTCAGAGTGTCCTAATACCCTGTACACGTGTGTGTGAAAATGGGTGGAAGACTAGATCCCTAACCAATATGGAAGGGAAGATCATCCCGAGGTTCGCCAACACAGATAATCCGTGAAACCATGACCCTTAGAAGTCAGTGTGTGGGGAACCGCGTGGGAGGAACTGGAGTGAAGTGAGTTTTGAACGTCTGTTGCTTTCTTTCCATACTAGCTAACGAGTTAATGTGCCACACATCCTCTACCCGTTCTGGAATGGTGAACAAATGGAGAGATGTGCTGAGTAAGTACTGGAAGGCAACACGAGCCCTCGGGCAATTAGCTGGAATTTAAAGGACTAGCCCATGCGTTTATGATTAAACCAGGAAAAGCCCACACACACGTAAATCCAGTCGGTGACACTTTACATAACGACAAGCGATAAAATCCCTAATGTTCTTGATCTTTCGAAGTCTCTTTAAAATGGAAAGTGGCTCCAGAAATTGAATCAGCAAGAGGTGAAGAGCAAGCATGCGGGGCGTGAGGGTGCGTTCCTCGGCTAGAGATCATAGTGCGGATGGATCGGTGTGACGGAAACACTAGACACAGACTCAAGGGTCACACCAACTCCATGCGTTTCGAGAGGCGCAGGTGCTTTGAGAGAAAGCGAGGGGCCCTTGGTTGAGGTGGGCCGGACGCTGGCGTCCGCTTCTTCAGCAGGACCACCACCCGTGTCTGTGTCTGGAGATAGGAGGACTCGTAGGCAGCGAAATGCTGTTTTTATTATCGAGGTGATGTCGATCCAAACTGGATGACTGTGATTCATGGAATCTTCAAGGAAAACCAGATTTTCTTTTTTTTTAATAAAGTAATGGAGTTGGGATTTGCACATCTGCTCTTAAGAATCTGTCTTCTGTAATACGGAACGTATGTTCATCACTCCATCTTTTATGAAACGGAGGGAGAATTCTTGTCGAGCGGCTTAATTCTGGGTCCTGAAAATGTGGAAAAACGGAGAACAGCCTAGTGAGACGGGTGCCTGTCCGTCTCACCTCTTGCTGGTGGAGCAGGGATTTGCACACTGCTGGTTGCGACCTTGCAAAGGTCGTCGTGTCACGGAACAGGTTGCGACTAGTGAGCGTTCCTTCTTTTACTTCTTAGGGATTTATTCGTTTCTTCCAGAGAGAGAGAGAAAGTGAGAGCATGTGTGGGCAGGGGGAGGGGCGGAGGGAGGGAAGCAGACACCCCAAGAGCACAGAGCCTCACACAGGCCGCGCCCCAGGACCCGAGATCGTGCCCCGAGCCAGAATCAGGAGACGGATGCTTCACCGACTGAGCCACCCGGGCGCCCCGCGTTGTGACCAGCATCCAAAAGCAAGGACATGGCATAAGCATGTCAGAGAGCATTGAATGCAGCAGAAGGCGGGTGCTGCTGTGCCAGCTGTGGACCTGCAAGCACGACGTGTGGCTTGTCCATCCTGGATTCCTCTTCGGAGGCAGCCTCGGGCTTGGCGGCACCGGGGGTCCCGTCACAAAGCAGTGCACATCCGATGTGGAGCAGCTACAGCTTTCGAGGACCGTGTTGTGAACGCTGCCCTGTCCCTGCAGCGTCAGCGGCCGCTCACCTGGCTGTCCCCCAGGCCCTGGGCGCGGGGGTCCCCTCCTGCGTTGCCGCGCTTCTCAGCCGCCTCTGGACCTGGAGGCAATGTTCCAGACGTGGAAGGAGGGACGACTCATTCAGTCTTTCTTTTAACTCTTGTTTGATAACAGCTCTGCGGACATCTAATCTATATCCCATACCCTATTGGCCACCCCCTTAAAGTTTGCAAATTCTGGCTCTTAGGATTTTCATAGAGCCGTGCAGAGCTTCACCACCATCAATTTTAGATATTGCCGCCCTCTCCGAAGGGAAACGGCGTGGCCGTCAGCCAGCCTTGTCCCCCAGTCCTTCTGGCCTTGGGCTGACAGGGCCCTCGAGGGAAAAGATTAACTTCCACCTCCAGGCTGACTCCGCGGTTTTCTCCAGGTCACTTCCCTCTTTAGAAAAAACTTTTGAGTGGGGACCCCGGGGGGGTCCGGGGTGGAGCATTGGCCTTGGGTCAGGCCGTGACCCCGGGGTCCTGGGATCGAATCCCGTGTGGGGCTCCCCGCCGGGAGCCTGCTTCTCCCTCCGCCTGGGTCTCTGCCCCTCTCTCTGTCTCTGTGTCTCATGATGAAATAAGTAACATTATCTTTAGGAGCCAGTCTTCGAGTACGAACTCCCAAGGGGGCTGCACAGACGCGCAACTACGAGGGGCATAGGTCACGGCGTGGACGTGTGACCGGCCAGTCAAGTGGGTGCTGGGGGTGCCGTCGAGGCAGGAGAGCTGCGGGGCCAGCACATCCTGGCAGCGTGGTCGGGGCTCGCCTGAGCCCTCGGCCCCTCTTCCGTCCTCCAGGACTCCAGCCTCCATTCCGGGAGCCCGGGGAGCCTCGCCAGAGGCCCGGAGTCCTGCTCCCCTCGTCCCCCCGCGGTCCCCTTCCCTAGGAGGCCGAATGCTTTACCTCCACCAGTTCTCTGGGATGGCCTAGTGCGGTTAGTGGCCCGGCCTCCCCATTCCCGGACCTCCTGCGCCTGTTCTCCTGGCTCCTTTACTTATTTATTTGAGAGCAGCAGCAGGTGGAGGGGCAGAGGCAGAGGGAGAAGCAGGCTCCCCGCTGAGCAGGGACTTGATCCCAGGGCCCTGGGGACGTGGTGGGGACGCAAGGCGGATGCTCAGCCAGTGGAGCCTCCCAGCCGCCCCTCCACTTGGCTTCTTAGAATTGATTCCTAAAGCAGTGACGCCGCTTTTTATCATAGTTAAAAATTTTCTTCCGGGATAATAGATTGGGATCCGATCGTGGAGGTGCCTGAATGTCCGACTGAAGCGATCCTGAGCACCCGGTGTGTGTCTGGGGTGGGCGCCTGCTGGGAACGCACGAGATCAGCGCTGTGCCGCGTGTTCCACGTACACGTTCCTTCCCGGCGCATGTCCCGTGAGCACTTGCAGCGGGCGTTTGCTGAAGAACCACAGAGAGTGAAATAGTGAGCAGAAAATCTGATTTTGGGATGTAAAGGTTGTAGGAGGTGTTGCTGGATGATCTGGGGACACTTACATATTTAAATTACTCTAAAATTGTCCTTTATCAGGACAGACCAAGTTTTTAGTCCCCAGCCCACTCTGTGTGTACGGCTCGTCCTAGAGGAGACGTGGGAGCCGAGATGCCATTATGAGAAGCTTGTGTAAAATACACTCATTACTACGGTCCCCCATTCCTCGTCGGGTGATTGAAAATTATTTATACTTCTTGGGAAGAGTAAGAAATGCCCTCAAAAGGGCAATTATGAGAGACTCCTCACTCTGGGAAACGAACAAGGGGTGGTGGAAAGGGAGGTGGGTGGGGGGATGGGGTGACTGGGTGACGGGCACTGAGGGGGGCACTTGATGGGATGAGCGCTCGGTGTTATGCTATATGTTGGCAAATTGAACTCCAATTAAATATATATATATATATATATATATATAAGAGCAATTATTTTAAAGCACTTATTTTTATGGTCAGAAGAAAACTGGAGTCAGCCTCCCGCCGTCCCCTGACGCATCTCCAGCCCCTGGACTCCTCGGTTCTGCTGAATGGGGCTTGGGAGGGGGCGAGGACGGGCCTCGGGCATCAGCACTCAACACGTCGTCCCCGGTCCTATAGACGAACGCGGAAATATTTTAAGTTCCAAAAGCACGGGGATGTTCTGCAGCTTGCAGGTCGCGGCTCCAGTCGCACACGGTGGCTTCGATGTTGACACCTACGCTCCTTAGTCACGGGCCTGGTCGGGACCTCCACCTTTGGGGTGGCACCACACGTTCCACTATTGTGTGGTTTCCTCTTCTTTCTCCTTTTTGTTCTGCGTGAAAATCCCCGTCTCCAGCGAAGCTCCCACCTGCCCGTCCTCTTCCCTTTGAGGCCGACTGTGCTGCCGTGAGCCTTGCTTCCCTGCAAGCCGAGGACGGGCTTTCTGGGTGAACTTCGTCCTTCTTGGAATCGAACAGCCCAGCCCCAGTTGGGCCCTTTCTCTTGGCTCCAGCTCTTGTCCGCAGAGCCTGACCCCACTGCCGCCCCCACCCCTGCCGCCCCCACGGAGAAAGAACTGGAAAACTGCAAAGCCGGCTTTTGCTGCCAAGGCAACCACTGCCTGCTTACTTATTAGCTCATTTTGAAGTTATTTCCTAGTTGGGAAGGTTAATTTGCATGACATTGTCCAACAGTGGGACCCGATGCTGCTAACTGTTCCCGATCCTCATTAGGAGGGTCTTGTCCCGCTTCCTTTGTTGTAGCTCCCGGGTGCCTGGGTTTCTCCGTTGCAGATCCTGGAGTGTTTGCCCCGCCGATGGCAGCATTGTCTCTAGAGCTTCCAAGCCCTTGTGTATGGGGTGGCGTCGGCTTGTTATGCACTCTCAGTGTGAAAACATCTTTGGGCCGGCCTGCGATCCACTGGAAATCCAGAGTAGGGTGATTGTTTCCAAAGTGCGGACTTAAGAACGCACGACATAGCTCACGTTGGGCCGTTGCGAGAGCAACAACCCGTCGTGGCTCCTGACAACAGTCGCCTTACAGACAGGGGCTACTCTAGTTGCTACCATTAGCGAGGATGAAGACGTCCAGAAGACGGTGGGAAGACAGACTTGGGTGCAGGCAGTGACGGGGAGCACGTGGAGGGCTTCCAACCATGATGAGAAATTCGAGGTCGCTTCTTTTAGATGGTCATTGAAGCAAAAATCCTGAAGTCTGTAAGCTCGTAGGATTCCCGAGTCCCTTTTATGGCTTTTGCACCCAGTAGGTTTCTTGCTCCACTGTTGATATGTTCAAGGTCTGGAAAGTCACTCTTTTTAATTTTTTTAATTTTAATTTTTTTTAATTTTTTAAGATCCTGTTCCAGCTCTTCCTTAGCACTTTCTTACTGAAGCTGCCTTTCTAAGATCTGTCGTCGTGTCGGCTGATTACAGGGTTTTCCAGCAGTTGAAATTCCCCAGGCAGTGTGCAAGTGTTGGCGTGTGTCATCGAGCAGCCAGGAGAGACCGTAGAAAGAAATGATGTGTCCACGCAAAGCCATGGAAGGCAAACGTCCGGTTAATGCTCAGAGGAAGTGTCGATGCGTCAACTCACTCATCGGACTTTGGGGACTAGAACTAGATGTTGGGCATAGTTCTAGACCACGGAGACCTGGGGGTCATCAGTGTTGTCGTGGCTTCGAGAGCCTCTGGTCTATCCGTGGAAGAGAGTGAATGTGATGCGTGCTTGAAGCCTACTCATGCCCCCACCCCCAGTTCCATTCTCTTTCCCCATCTGGCCACTAATCTGATTTTGGTTTTTATCATTTCCACGCATGTTTTGATATTTTTTTCACTGATATGCGTGTATCCATAAACTAGGTATGATATCGTTCTGCGCGTTTATAGAAACAACCACACACCGCTAGTGTCATTCTGTGCTTACCCTCTTCGCCTTTGCCATTTATCCGTGTAATTCCTCTTTGTGATGTTTGCCGTTGAGTCTTACTGCGTGAATAAGACGTTACTCCTTCATGCCGTTGGTTGATAAACTCTTAAGGTGTCTCGACTTTCCGCTGTAGCCGGCCCTGGTGGGTTGCACGGCTCTGCATGTGTCCTGGCGCAGGAGTCGCGCAGGTGTATTTGTGTGATTGTGGAGTCAGATGACCTGTGTGTCCTCAGCCTTTCTAGATTCCGGTCCATGAGTTGCTCCTGGCAGTGATTATACCAACTTACTCCTCCACCACTAAGACATCTGAGTGTCCGTTCCCTGCATTCTCTCTAACGCTGTTTTTGTTTGTTTGTTTGTTTTGTTTTGTTTTGTTTTTGATATTTGCCTTTGTGGTGTCCTTAGGGCTCCCGGCACCTCGGGCCTCTCATCCTACTTGATGAATGTCCTTTCCAAACCGTAGACTCTAATAGGCAGGGACGAACCAGCTCCTTCGTCCTCCTCCTATACCACAAGGCCGATTTCCAGTGCCGTACCTTCCACAAAGCCTTCGTTGATCACTCAAAATCAGACGGCTTTTCCGTATTGAGGGGCAGACAGGAGGCACTCTATTTGTACCACTTTCTCACTCACCAAAGCCTGCCCTATCTTTTTTTTTTTTAAGATTTTATTTATTTATTCATGAGAGACACAGAGACAGAGGCAGAGACACAGGCAGAGGGAGAAGCAGGCTCCATGCGGGGAGCCCGATATGGAACCAGATCCCGAGACCCGGATCACGGCCTGAGCCAGAGGCAGATGCTCCACCGCGGAGCCCCCCGGGCGCCCAAGCCTGCCCTGTGTTATATCTAGACATATATTTTCCTGTTGCCCCTCAGGTGGCTCGTCCTGAAGGCCAGGGAGCGCTTAGCGACCCTTTCCGTGCCCGTACTCTGTGGGCTTCAGGTGCTTGGTAGGTGTGCATGCAAACCCTCCACCGCCGGGTATGTTCTAGATGATTCACACCCTTGTTATTTCATGATACGCAGTGGAGTTGCCAACAAAAGACAGGCACTTACTGCAGCTGATGCCCTAGAAGGGCCTGAGGGACAGGAGGCCTTCCCGCCCCACACCCGTCCCGTGCGGGCATTGCCAGTCTTCATCTGTCAGTAGGAGAGGGAGGAATGTCATCTCTGTGCTTTGATTGACGTCGAACATTAGCTGGGATGGACGTCCTGTCAATGTCAGCTAGCTCATAGGTACGTGCACATACATGCAACACACACACGATTTCCTTTACTAAGACTTCCGTGCATATTCTTTGTTCTTTTTCTCTTTTAGGGTGTTCGTCTTGTTGTTTGTATGGCCTTTTCCTACATTAAGAATTTTAATGCTCTCACATGTTGCCAGTTTATGAATCCTATAAAGCTTGTTTCCTCAAATGAATTGCCTGCCTGAGTGCCTCCGCTCCTACGGTTTCTCTGGAAAAACCATTCCTTCCTTTTCCACCCTTCTCTTTCTCCTGCACCCTCCTCTCCTTGTTGCACTTCCTCGAACGCTCTTAACCCGGTCAACTCCTGCTCATCCTTCGTAGCTTAGTTTCGATACTACTGCTTAGGATTGGCCTTGAGTCCTGGCCCCTCTCCCCACGATTCTCTGCCATAACGGCCTTCGTGCTACCTGGTGGGGCCCCGACCATTTGCGATTATATGCACGTTTAATGTTTTAGCCACCACCACAGAAGAAACCCCTTCAAGGGCTGGGGATAGAATCTGTTTGGTTTAAAATAAGGGAGTGAGCGAATGCAACAGCCAGGTGGTTCTCTTGGATCAGTAGTTGATGAAGTCACACCACAGTCTCGTTTCTGTTTCGCCAGGTGGTAAAGCCCTGTCTAAAGACTTACACTCAGAAAAACGTACGTGTTTGCTGAATGACAATGGAAATGAGAGTTTTGTCAAATGGGTGGATGAGCGACAGGGTTAATGTGCATCTGAAGGCGCGTCTTGGGGAGTAGGTGCGCTGAGCCGTTCCAGGGTGCCGCCCTTGCCGGCTCTGGGGCTCTGCGTGCCGTTCACACGGCCCCTGAGGGGCTCACGGCGCCGCGTCCAGGGGCAGCACATCTTATAGCTCTCTCTAAAAGATGAAGCCGGGGCTGAGCTATGTGAGGCGCGTCGACATTCACAGCAGGCTGATTTCTGCAGGGCACGCGCGATTCTGATCTGATTACCGGGTATTTTCGCACTTGGTAGGTGCATGTTAAGGGCGGTCACATGCTCGGTGGTGAGAAAGTGGGAAACTGAAATCCTGGCCTTCTGTGATTCTGCCTCAAGTGCTCTCGTAGCACAGAAGGGGTATCTTTGGTGTTTTACATGTGGGTGTAGGCACACACGAGCGTGTGGGTACATGTGTGCGGTCAGATGCGACCCGGGGCTTCTTCGGCTGGTTAGCCGGGCTGTGGGTGACCGCTCTGCCCACGGCCGTGGGACCTGCTGTGCTTCTCTGCCGGCTTGACCGCTGTAAATACTTCTGTGTAGTTTCTTTTCTGGAATACGGTTTTCCCAGATCAGGAGGAACACCAAAGCTGAAGAACTGCGGGGCTGCTATCAATTACAGTGTTTGCAACTGTGGCTCCAGATGAAAGGATGACTAGTGGTTTAATGTATCAGACACTATCGTGAGCAAGTTCTGGTGGACCACATCTGGGTGTGTTCCCCTGGCCCTGACGGAGGGTGAGCCAGGAGTGACGGGGCTGGGAGCATCCTCGGGGTGGGGCTGGATCCCACGGTGCGGGGGGGTATCGGGGAGGATGCTGCTGTAGGCGGGCCATGCGCAGGGCCCGCGGCACGTGATCTGTAGCTGCTCGAAATCGGCCTCCTGGAATGTGGCTTGAACGCAGCTCTTTTGGGGTGGCTGGCATCTTCAGCTTGGTCCTCTTTTACGTGTATTTCATACACCACCTCAAATGATTTTTTTTTTTTAAGATTTTATTTATTCATGAGAGACACAGAGAGTGAGGCAGAGACACAGGCCGAGGGAGAAGCAGGCTCCACGCAGGGAGCCCGATGCAGGACTCGATCCCGGAACCTTGGGTTACGGCCTGGGCCGAAGGCAGACGCTCAACCACTGAGCCACCCAGGCGTCCCCCCACCCCTCCAACCGCAGATGATCTTTAAAAAATGACCAGCCATACCACAGACCTGCTGATGAAGCCCTCTGCATCTGGTTGCTTTGACTCAGCACACGGATAAATTTAATGCTGAGCTTGGGGAATTATTCCGGTCCTGAATCGTTGCTGCTGCGGCTGGTCCCTCGTGGCAAGAGTTTGTTGATCATCCCGGCTGTACTCACTACACGAGCGCTGGGGATCGACGGGCTGCGGACGGGAGCCCCGGGGTACTTCCCCCAGACTTGATCCTAAGCACATAGAAATGGCTTATTTCTTTACAATAACTGGAATAATCGCTTCCTTAGCTAGTGAAGATCTCAACATTCCTTTGGTTCTAATTCTGTGTATTTCCTGCATCGGAGACACTTTTTTTTACCTGTATGGGTTCTTATGGTTTCAGTGACCCAGTTAGATCAATACCTTTTATCACAGTAGTGATTTTGTCAATGAGAATAGTTGGTCCATCGACGTTTACAAAACTTGAGAGTCAGGAGCAGCGTGAGCATCATCAGCTAGTATTTGGAAGGTGGCTAAGCTTGTCTTCCTCACACAGCTTGTTACCAGCTGCCGTTTGAGGGTTCACATTGCGTCCTTTTGTTAACAGAGGAGATGAAGGACCCAGCCGGCTTCTCTGTTCTCACAGTCGTTAGGTATCTGGACCATCTTCGATACATTTTTTCTAATTTCTCAGGTTATTTGGTCTTTGGGGGTGATGTTTTCTTGCTGAAAAAAGGAACCACAGGTTTCCTGGGTGCAGTCGGTGATCTGCCTGGCGTCAAGCAATGCATTAGACACACGGTCTGTAATGATTCGTCATTTTAATGATTTAAGCTAAAATTAGCTTTATTTTATTTTTTTTAAAGATTTATTTATTTATTTATGATAGACACAGAGAGAGAGGCAGAGACACAGGCAGAGGAAGGAGCAGGCTCCATGCAGGGAGCCCGATGTGGGACTCGATCCTGGGACCCGGGATCACGCCCTGGGCCGAAGGTGGCTCTAAACTGCTGTGCCACCTGGGCCACCCCCAGGGAATTGGTTTAACAGCCAAGAGGCAAAACGGGAGTGGATGGCGGCGGAGAGCCAGGGACCCCAGGGCTGGGGGGTGGGGGGACCGCCGCTGGAGCCGCACACCTGGAGCAGGAGTCAGGAGGGCCTGGATGCCCCGAGACATAGAGCAGGGTGGGCCGCAGGCGGTGGAGCCGTGAGGGCAGCCGGGACGGTCGGAGTCGTGCTTGGCTCTGCGGTGGCCCTGGCCGCACGCAGCTGTTTAAATTAAATGTGAAATCGGCTCCTCAGCTGCAGTGGCTGCGTTTCGAGTGTTTAGGGGCACGCGGGGTTCCCTCGCCACCGAGAGTTGCTGGGCCACGCTGCTCCGTCCGCTGGCGTGAGGGTGGTGGGGTCACCGCGCAGGGACCAGTAGGCGCAGAGACATGGGGGAGTGGACAGCTCTCGGCCGGGGCGGGAGCACGGAGAAGACGGAGGCTTGTCCCCGTGGCCGACCCGCTGGCGCTCGGGGAGCGAGGGGGGCAGCTGGCGGGAGGCCTGCGTTGGAGGTGGGGAGCCCAGGCTTCCGTGGGGCCGTGGGGTCGAGGCTGCAGCAGCTCTGGGCTGGCAGCTGTGCTCCTGTTAGGGGTCGGGCTGGACATGGGCACGCGGTGCTGTCCGCACGGAAGTGACTGGTGGACGTTCGGGAGGAGGGCCGCCCGCTTAGGGCTGGGACCTGGCCGGGCACAGGTGCATGGGGAGCCCACCCACGGCCCGCGCCCTGGCCAGTCGGGATGGTGACTCCCTCCAAAGCTGCCACACACGTGGCCCAGCTGCCTGGGAATGTCATCGACGGCGGAACACCAGGGGCGACCACAGGACAGCGGGCCGGTTGGAGGTCCCGACGGAAGCGAAAGGCCAATCGTGTAGGTAGGAGGTGGTGTCAAGAGCCACAGGGACGGCGAGAAGTGGGTGCTGCTGGGAGGAGACCGGGTCTTCCGGGAGATGCTGCACGGGGTGGGCGCAGACAAGGCTTCAGCTGATGCGGACACTGGACAGAGGGGCCAGACGGGTGACCCCGGGGAGGAGCCCCAGGGCGCTGGGGGCGGGGACTTAGTCCATTAAGGGACCCTCGACGTCGGGTCCCAGGGTCCCAGGGTCACGAGATGGAGCCTGCTCTGGGCTCCACCCCAGGTGTGGAGTCTGCTTGACACTCCCCCCGCCCCCGCTCTCACTCGCACCCCGAGAAGGAAAAGTCCCACTGGAGGTTGACACGGCTGCGGATCCATCCAGTACGTCGACACCCATGGGCACTTACGGTGTGCGCGGCCGTAGGTCCTGGGGGTGGCTGCTGGGGACAGCCCGTCCCTTCCAGGGAGGTGCCAGCGGGAGTGGGGATCTGCAGGGGTGAGCCGCGGGGCGTGGGGGGTGAGCCACCTGTGGCTGCCCAGCAGAGGCCGCGGGCAGGAGGCGATGGGGCAGCGGGAGCGGGGGGCCGACTGTGGTTCCAAGGGGGCCGTGGCTCACCCAAGGCCAGACCCCGAGGACGGTTATAAAGGAGGTGGGGGCGGGGGCTGGGCCTAGAGTCATGGACGGCGGGAGGGGATGCCGAGGAGGCAGGTGTCACTTTAGGAGAAGCTTGGGGACGAGCCGGTCCCAAAATCTTGTGACCTGTTTTCTACCTGTAACCTTGGAGCTAGTGCTTCATAGAATCGGACTTGAGGGGTCTTGGTCATGGTGTTCCAGACGTGATGTGGTTGGTGCTCCTGACAGCCGGGGGGCCTGCCGTGAGGGGGCAGCCGGGGAGCCCCCCCAGGGGACAGCAGGGACCCCCCCTGAGGGGACAGCAGGGGAGCCCCCAGGGGACAGCAGGGGAGTCTCCAGGGGACAGGGCCTCTTCCAAAAGCCAGCACCTCCTGAACACTGATGAACTCACCGAATCCTTGCATAAACGTGAGGATGGGGACGAGGAGACCCCTCCTGTCCCCTGCTTCGCTGACGAGGAAACTGAGGCAGCATGTGCTGCAGTGGAAGTTGCCTGCGGCCAGGATGTGGGGAAACCGGTCTCAACCCCGCACTGCTCCGGCGCCCGTGGCCGCGGCCCTCCCATTCGAGGCCTAAAGGCCGCCTGGCTTGTGGGCGTGCGTTTCCTTGCTTATGGTGACCAAGGACATTTTGCCTCCCTCGATGCACAGTTGTATCGGGAGTTGCACAACTTTTACTGTCTTTTGCTGGAAACAAAACAAAACAAAACAAACCCCAAAACCACACACACACAAAAAAAACATAAAAGAAAATTACACGTGTTGTTTCTGAGAAGCTGAGGCTCCGTGGTTGCCTTTCACTGTGTGGATCCCTAACCCCCGACTCAAATCACGAGTATAGTCTTTGCTTATTGTGACCCCACCCACCCACCCACCCCCGCCCACTGGGACATGTGTCGTGACCTTAGCACAAAAATAGCAGAAAAGGCCTTATTACTGAGGTTGCCTTTGGGGCCGGTGCCTGATTTCTGTTAGGTTTGTGAAAGCTTGGCAATGTCTTACGGGCTGGGGGGCCTTCCACATAATCTGGATTTTTTTTGGGGGGGTGGGTCAGCAAAGCATTAGCCCGAGTGGCATTTCCCCTTCACATCTTGTCCCTTTCCTTTGCATGGAAATGATTACTTTAGTTGAAAAGCATAAAGGAGAAAAGCCCCGAGACCTAAGTAAGATCCTGATGAAGCGAACATGTGCAGCGCACGGCTGCTCGTCGGCCCGGGCCGTGATTGATGGTTCCGCGGGCCGGTCTAAATCAGTAGCATGTTTTTGGGGCAGCTCGCGGAAAACCCACCTATTTAGCATCCTGGCCAGCGTCAGCAGGGGCTCTGCTGCTCCAGGTCTGTGCGGTGCTTCGTGTGATAAATAGTAAATAATAATAAATAATACATAATAATAAATAAAGGGAACCGTGGAGTTGAGCATCTGGCTGATGGAAAGACTGACTTGAAAGCACGCTGAACTCTGGGTGGATCCAGCCCCAACATCTGGTGCGGGGACTTGATGGATTGGGGAGGGGGCAGGATGCTTGGCATGTGCACATTCGGCCCTAGAATGTTCCTTTCAAGTTGTTTGTTCTGGTCCCAGTGGACTTGTATTCTTTAGGAAATAAAAAGACAACTGCAAAAAGGATTAATTAGATTCCATTTCCCTGCAGAGGGGGCAGAAAAAAAGATCTTTATGGGTAGCTCGCTGTTTAGGAGGAGAGTTTTCATTGGAAATGTGACGTCCCACGGGGTTGACTTCCGCCTTGAGTAGCTGTAATCCAGGAGATGGCTCAAGAAGAAAAAAAAAAAGTTGTAACGTTGTAAAGGCAAAAAAGATAACAGAAGACGAGAGACCAAGAATCCCATGGGAAGCATGAGAGCGTTTGGTGTAGAGGAGCATAAGTAGTTCAAACATAAACTAAAAAAACCCAAAAAACCAAAAAACTAAAACAAAAAAGAAACGCTTTGAATCACCTAGAAAAGCATAAGTAAAAAAAAAAGTAAAAAAAAAAAAAAAGTAAAAAAAACTTTAAAAAAGTAAAAAAAAAAACTAAAAAAAAGCATAAGTAAGTCCTCGGTTTGTGCTGGGTGCATCTTGAGATTTTTGAACTTTTGTATGTTACATAAACTAAAAAGAGCACGAGTTTTATACCAGTGACCCAAAACCACGAAGTAATTACTTTTATTAGCATTGGAGTAAATACCAGTGTTTTCTGGCTTGTGGCTTGGATATGAAACATAAAAGAGGGTAAAAGTCTGTTTGGCTCCCCCCCCCCCCAAACTAAGACAGCTGGCAAAAGCCAACATTTTGCCTTACTTATAATGGCCCGGAAATTTAAAATAGACCTTTTGCTTTTTCGGAGTTTATATTGGAATTCCAGCCCTCCATGGAGTCCGGGCGCAGGTTTCACAGCGGACGTCGGCCCCCGCAGCCTGCAGCCCGTGAGAGGCCGGGGCGCCCGCGGGTGGGGCGGCCGTTCACCCCGGTGAGGTGACGGGTTGATGAATTTTTTTCCTTTTTTTAAAATTTTCTTTTCTTTTTTTTTACTGTGAAGCTCTGTGCGACACCTTACAGGCCCGCGGGCCGGCAGGGGAGCAGGGTGCCAGCTGTTTAAGAACTGGACACCGTCCACTTCCTGGGGGTCGTCTCTTCTTTTGATGATAAACCTGCGTTTTATGTCATCGGTGACCGTCCAACACGAGACTTCCTTACCTATTTTTAGGGCTCCGACCAGGAGAAAGCAAGAGGCGCTCCGGGGTCTTCCCTTTGCCTGGGCACTGTGACACGTGTCTAGGCCCCAGGGCTTTTAGGGTTGGTGCAGACCTGGCCGACAGGCTCGCCGCGGCGGCTTCCTGGGTGGGCGTCTCCGTGGGGCCCTCACCCGGGCCTGCTCCCCTGCAGGGTCTTCCTCAGGTGCATCTGGCCTGTCGCCCCTTGTCTCGCTCTGCTCAGGGTCACTCCGCGGCTCCTGCTGCTCCTGGGCTCGCCTGGCGTCTGGCGTGCCTGCGGGACCTTGGGGCCCTCGGGAGCCGGGTGCGGGTGGGGTCCCGGGTGCAGGTGGGGTCTCGGGTGCCGGCTGGGGTCCTGGGTCGGCTCTGCTCACCCGGCTCCCTCGGCCACCGAAGGAGCACTCTTCCCCCGGCGGCCGTGTCCCCGACTGGGGCTGTAGGGGGGCCCTGCGCTGTCTGCCCCCACCCCGCCCAAACTGCCCCACTTCTCTCCTGCCCGCGTCCCCAGCAGCGTAGCGCGGAGGCCCTGACTGCTACGGCCCTTGGCGCCTGTTGCCCTGTTCACAGGCTCCGCCGGGTCCCAAGGTTGCTCCCCACGAGGCCCCACATCGCCTGCCTTTTGGACCGCTCGGATTCGTGACCCCCCCGACCCGGGGCTCCCACCTGCCCCCACCTGCCCTCACCTGATCCTACCTGGGCGGTCGGCCCAATGAGGTTCCAGACCCGCGGTGCCTCGGGTGATGCTCCCGGGCCACTGCCACCTGCGGTGGGGGGGGTCCTCGGTGTTCTCGGCCACATGACCCTTCCAAGGCGCCACTTCCCTCAACTTCGGGACTCCAGGCCTTGAGTTAGGGCCCCGTCTATAGGGACGCGGTGGGAGGGGTTGCTCAGTGATGGAGCATCTGCCTTTGGCCCAGGCCGTGACCCTGGGGTCCCGGTATCGAGTCCCACGTCTGGCTCCCCGCAGGGAGCCTGCTTCTCCCTCTGCCTGCGTCTCTGCCTCTCTGTGTCTCTAATGAATAAATAAAATCTTAAAAAAGAAATTCCCCTTCCAAAGCCCAAGTAATAGTTTTTTTTTTTTTTTATCTACGTAGAAAATCTGAAGCCTTCTTTCCCATAGAGCAGAGGTCAGCACACTGCGGCCCACCACCTGGTTTTATAACTAAAGGTCTATGGGAAAAATAAATAAATAAAAAAAATAATAAAGGTCTATGGAAACCTCGCCCACTCGTGGACGTTAGTGCAGGGCTGTTTCCACACTACAAGGGTCGGACTGAGCAGCGACACAGTCCGCAGGGCTCCCAAAGCTGAAGGGGCGGGCCTGTCCGCCTGAAACCTTGGCGTCCCCCAGGCCAGGGGAGCGGTACTTTGGTGATGAAGGCAAATAACCCGAATCTGCCGCGTAGCCCTGTGAGGTGGGCCGGGGGCCTTAAGTGTCCCGCACTGTGCGGACCCCGCACAGCTGTGTCCATCCCGCACCCCTGCGCTTCGTCCCCACCCAGGACAGCTGCCTGGGCCCCGTGTGGCACCGGCCTTCCCGTGACCGGCTGCTGTCCGTGGGGCCCCCGCCCTCAAGCCTCAGTGGGTCCCCTGGACGCCTGTCGCGAGTCCTGCACCCGTCCCCTGCCGGCTGGTCCTGCGGTGGCTTCTGTCTTTCCGCTATTGCCAGGGAGGTGGCCTTGCGCTGAGCCCCGAGAGTCCCTGCCAGTCTGTCGCATCCCTTTCTGACCCGACGTCGCGGATCCTGCCTGTGGGGGATTCGGGCCTGGCCGTGGCCCCCATCCTCACGTTGCACGTAATGTTCCCGGAGCTCGGGGGCACCGGCGTTGTGTATCGTGCGGCTTGGGTGGAAAACAGGGTCTCGGCCTTGTGTCCACAGGGGCCCCTGGGCCCAGAGGCCAAGCGCCGCTCGGCCTGCGCTCAGCAGCATCAGGGCGCCGTTCCCGCTGGGCCAGAGCCTACTCCACCGGGCGCCTGCTGATGTGCGGCGGTGGCCTGTCCTCCTGTCCTCCTCCTGTTCTTCACATCGTAAAAGTGCAAGCTCTCTGGGGGTCTGCGCGTTCAGGATAGCAGATTTATG
This sequence comes from Nyctereutes procyonoides, assembly GCF_905146905.1. Lineage (NCBI taxonomy): Eukaryota > Metazoa > Chordata > Mammalia > Carnivora > Canidae > Nyctereutes > Nyctereutes procyonoides. The sequence goes on along the minus strand of NW_026575021.1, from coordinate 16,275,337 downwards.
GGGTGAAGTTTGCATGTTTGCTTTTATTTTATTTTATTCTTTTTTTTGAAGACTTTAAAATTTATTTATTCATGAGAGACACACAGAGAGAGGCAGAGACCCACGCAGAGGGAGAGGCAGGCTCCATGCAGGGAGCCCGACGCGGGACTTGATCCCAGGTCTCCAGGATCAGGCCCTGGGCTGAAGGTGGTGCTAAACCGCTAAGCTCCCTGGGCTGCCTGTTTCCTTTTATTTTTATAGGTCCACAGTCACTTGAACACAATTACAAAACCTAAAGAAGTAGAGGCCTTCTTTTTAATTTTAGGTTTTCAAAATTTGAGGCTTTTTCCTTCTTCCTCCCTCCCTCTCCCCTCCAAACCCTCCCATCCCTTCCCTTCCTCCTTCCTCCCTCCCTCCTTCCTTCCTTCTTTCCTTCCTCCCCCCTTATTTCCTTCCTTCCTTCCTTCCTTCCTTCCTTCCTTCCTTCCTTCCTTCCTTCCATAATTTATTTAGTGGCAAAACTCTAACCTGATCCTAAATGACTCCAGGCTGTTCATTATCTTTATTTACTCCATTTAACGTGAACATTCCGACTCTTTGCCACAAAAACACTGTGTTTGACCACAGGGCACTCAGCCAGACCTCTTGGAGATGTTACGTAACAGACCGTACCTACATTAAATGACCTTCCAAAAATCGAAGAAACGGTAAACCACCTTCAGAAGCGTGGGGCACGGCTTCAGCCCTGCGTTATCTAGGGTCTGTTTTGCTCTCATTCAGATGAGATCAAAGGTGGCGATGACGTTCTAGGTCACTAGGTCTAGCCACTCTTGCTGTCTCGTCTTCGGCCACCACAGCATGTGAGTAGCTGCACAGCTTTCTAACCCGGGCTTGGATCTGCCGGGAATGTGCGGGAAGCTCGTTTGTTGAGAGATTCTTATTTTTAAGGAGCCGCAAAGCTGTCGCATTACCCAGGAAACCCAGGCATGGTGTTTATCTTAGTGCTTTTCACACCCTTCTTCCCAGGAGACTCCGCGGAGAATCTGTCATCGGGGCTCCACTTAAACATGGTCAGATGGGCAGCTTTCACCATATTGTAAGGCTGTCACAGGGTCATCCTGTGAATCGACGGGGCTGTAGACCACGGTGGCCTCCCGGGAGGTGCAAGGTCAGTCAGCTGTGCCTCTGGGTAGTTGAGCCCTGGGGGATTTAAACCACCACAGGGGCAGCCCAGGGGGCTCGGCGGTTTAGCACCTGCCTTCAGCCCAGGGCCTGACCCCAGGGTCCCGGGATCGAGTCCTGCCTCGGGCTCCCTGCATGGAGCCTGCTTCTCCCTCTGCCTGGGTCTCTGCCTCTCTCTGTGTCTCTCATGAATAAATAAATAAAATCTTAAAAAAAAAAACACCGCAACAATTGAGGGGCACCTGGGTGGCTCAGTCCGTTAAGTGTCCGACTCTTGATTTCAGCTCAGGTCCCGATCCCTGGGGTCACGAGATCGAGTCTTGGGTCGTTGGGCTCCGCACTCGGCAGGTAATTTGCTTGAGATTCTCTTTCTCCCTCTCCCTTGGCCCCTCCCCCCTAAATCTTCAAAACCATATAAAAAAAAATAAACCACTGCCACAGTTGAAATGAAGCTGACCACCTCTGAGTGATGGACCCTCTTCCACCTTTGTTGACCTCGCTTCTTTTTTGGGGGAAAAATAGGATCCTTTATGTTGCTCCAGGGTACGGAAGTGTGGTCACAACTCAAAACTCGTACCATGCTGGTTGATTTTCTGCCTCCTTCTTTATTTATTTTTTTAAATATTTATTTATTCATTCGTTCATTCATTCATTCATTCGTTCATGAAAGAGAGAGAGAGGCAGAGACACAGGCAGAGGGAGAAGCAGGCCCCATGCAGGGAGCCTGACGCGGGACTCGATCCCGGGTCTCCAGGATCACGCCCCGGGCCAAAGGCAGGCGCCAAACCGCTGCGCCACCCAGGGATCCCTGCCTCCTTCTTTAATTCAGGGATAGATTTCCCACATTTTTGCGAGTTGCCTCTCTGGGATGTCCCATCCATCAGTGGCTCCCATGTCTCATCAAAGTGAGAGATGGAGGGGACCCTGAACGTGGGCTAAGGGCCACGCTTGCATCCTGGGCATTTTCCATGGTGTCCAACGTGTGGCCGGCTACACACGGTCCAGAAAAACTTTCCTTTTAGTTCTAACACCCCATCTTTCAGGATAATATCATTGCTGCCGGTTTTGAAAGACTTGTAAAGATTCTTCTGGCTTTGAGTTTCTTCTGGCTTTCAAGTTTAGAGTTCCTCAAAGAAACAAGCCGCAGGATCTCGGGCTCGCAGACGACAGCTGCAAAGCTAGAGGGGTTCTTGAGCCAGAGCCCCAGGAGGGGATGAGGGAGGGATGGGCCCTCAAACGGCGGCTTTTCCTTCCTTTATCTCCCCCAGGCTGTGTGCATACTCACCATCCCCTGGCAATCGCTCACGTCAACGTCCCCTGTGCTCGTCATTGCCCAGATCCAACAGGTAGCGCCCTGCTCTCACCTTGCACAACCCCTCGGCACCGGTGGACCGCCAACCACGCCTTCCCTCTTCAAACATTTTTCGTCCTCCTCTTATAATTGGCCTCCTGGCACATGAGCTGTTCCCTCCGGTTCTCCTTTGCTGGGCTCTTCTCTTTTTCCTGACTTTCGATGGTTGGCCGGCCCCAGGGCTCAGCCGTCGGACCTCTTCTCTTGCTCGCGGACCGGTTTATGGCTGATTTTATCTCGTGGTCTACGTCGAAGCGCGTACCTCTAGCCCCTTGCCTCCGACCTCGACTGTATCTCTTTCCCCGGTGTCTCCACTGGGGTATCACATGGTCATCTCAGTCTTGATAGGAATAAAATGCTGCTCTCGATTTTTCTTTCCGGAGCTGCTCCTCTCCAAGCCCTCCCTGTCTGAGTGGCTTGTACCACCGTGCATCCTGTTGTTCACAACGTACAGATATTCTCGACTCTTCTCCTTTGCTGATATCTCTTGCTTGGTTAGTCCAGCAGCAAACCTCTTAGCTTCTATCTTCAGAATAAGCCTGGGATCTGACCACTTCTCAACGCCCCCCGTGGCTACCGCCTAGGCCAAATTACCGTTTTTCTCACCCGGCCTATGCGGTTCTGTCCTCAGTGTCTTCCTAGCATCAATCTTGCTTATGTGTCTCGCCGTGTCAATTCTCCATCCAATGGCCAGAGTAATTTTTAAAATGTTACTCAGGGGATTCCCTGGGTGGCTCAGCAGTTTGGCGCCTGCCTTTGGCCCAGGGCGCGATCCTGGAGTCCCGGGATCGAGTCCCGCGTCAGCTTCTCCCTCTGCCTGTGTCTCTGCCTCTCTCTCTGTATCTCTCATAAATAAATAAATAAAATATTTAAAAAAATAAAATGTTAATCAAATCACATCACTACCCCGCTTAAAACTCGGTTTCCAGTGGCTTTGAACAGAATAAGTCATGAGGTCCTTGTCATTGTCTGTAAGGCTATTAGCCGTCTCTCTGCCTGCGTCTCGTTGGCCTGCTACCCTCACTGGCTCCGTTTCAGCCATCCTTGCTTCTTCTTCACCAGGAATGCCGTGTGTCCATCCACCTGTGGGCCTGGAGCTTGCATTTCTCAGCCTGTAATGCCTTGCCCTTGGCAATGAGCGGTGCTCACTACCTCCTTCGTTGTCTGATTATGGGTCACTTCTTCGGTGAAGCCTTTTTAATGTAAACTATCTCCAGCAGCCAACCGTTCTTTCCACTTTTTATCCCCTTGTTTTGCTCTATTTCTCTTCATAGCTCTTATCACGACCCTATATCACGTCGTTTATTATCTGTGTTGTCTACTAGACGGTGCTGTTGATTCAGAGACCGCATCTCCAGGGTCTAGAATAGCATCAGAATACGTGCTCTGTAAATAAGTGTTGAATTCCTTAATCTACTCGGGAACCCGGGGACAAAACACACAGGTTCTTATGGCCGTTCTGGGTAGATTACACCAACAGTTCTCATGTGCTCTCATGTGCATCATCTCGTTTAATCCTTACTTAAGATCAGTGCTATTAAAAAAAAAAAAAGATCAGTGCTATCATCTTCCCCGTGTTAGAGGTGAGGAAAGAGCTTCGTACAGATGTACATCATCACATAGAGAATTAGTGGTGGGGGCAGGATTTAAGCCCAGATCTTTTGATCATAAATCCTATCTATTTCGCAGATGAGAGACAATAAGTGCTTTGGGAGTTGGAGAGAAATCTGGGTTACCAGGAAATATAGGCCCTCGTGGGTGCTTTGTAGAAATCTTAGAGTATTAGTATCTGGAGATCTGCACGTGGGACGGGGCATGTGCAAAGGGTGAAGGCATTCTGAATGCTGTGAACGGCTGAGCAAAGGCAAAGAAGCAGGGGTGTGTGTGGGGAATTCACAGGAAGAGGAGACTCCTGTAGCAGGTTCCTTGACCAGCAGTTTGCAGGTAGGGCTTGAGCTCCAGGCAGTAGGAGACATTTGGAAATATTTGAATCAAGACTGCCACAAGCAGACAGGTACTGCAGAGACCTCCTGGCTTGGTCATCAGTGCAAAGACGAGGGGGCGGAGGGGAGCAGAGTGGGACAAGCAGGAGCAAGGGCCTGGGTTGGAAGGATTTGCTCTGAAAGCAAGAGAGGCAATTCATAGAGGTAGAAAAAAAAAGGTGCTGATGGTGGAGGAGACTCCAAGATTTTGGAGAACAATTTTCTTTGTGTCTGAGAATGCCGTCCTTATTAAAGCAAGGCATGCTTTTGAGAATATAGGCGGAAGAGTAATCAAATCTGAGGTTGAAAAAAAATAAAAAAACCTCAACAAATCTGGGGTTGAGATTTTGAGTTGTTAGTAGAAATCTGGAAAAGAGTTGTCATGTGAAAAATAACAAGTTACAGGACGCCGACAGTTGGGTCTTAATTCAGGCAGAGAACCACGTTCTGAGCTCCTGTCCTGTGTTGGTTCTAACTTCTTAATAAGAAAATATTTTTTGTGTTTTTTTTGTTTGTTTGTTTGTTTTGCTTTTTAGACTGTGCTCATCGCGTTGTGGTGAAGTTAAACTACTATGCGTCGTGACTTTAGGCGAGGTGAAGCTTTATTTTAGAAGCTGACTCACTTTGAACTGGTTTTTAATAAATGTTCTAGGATGGTAGAAAGATCTGGGTGGAACAGTGCTTAATAGTTCAAAGCGAGCACTTGAAAATCTATTTCTGCTTCTTGGTAATAGGATCTCTGAAGTTCCAGAATCATTTTCGAACTGGTTCACTGGTTCTTGGAGGCCCTGCTATCCCAGGTCGGTGGAACTGGAGAGGATTCTGAGGTGATTGCTTTTGCACCTGGCATTCGATGGAAATTGTTTGGGGGAATTACTTAGTCGGATATCTAAGAAATATCTAGTGTTTATCCTCTCAGAGACTGGATTTAATGGCCAAATGGCTTGATTTGACCCCATGCATGGCTCTGAGCTACTTGATTATTAAAATTCCTGACTGCTGAGTTCCCCGGTTAAATTGCAAATTTAAATTAAACGTGTGTGTGTGTTTTGTATCTCTATTTTGAAGCAGCCTGTGATCTATCTTTATGACTTACTGAGTCCAGCCCTGTGCTCGTGTTCTGGGAGCTTCCTTTCCCCCTGCCCATCTGAGCTCATCCCCACTTTTCGGAAGACCTCTTTAACATCCCCTTCTCACTGGCCTTGTTTTGCTTCATACGCAAGTGCGCTTGTCATGTTTCTTTCCTTAAGTTCACCCAGTTTGGGTTTTATTTTTAAATTATTTTATGGCTTAAAAGCTTTTGCACAGAGAAAGCAAGTCTGTGGGCACGACATGCTCCATGAGTCCACCTTTTTTTTTTCCCTTCTTTCAAGAGAAGCAATAAAAACCCTTGATTGTTTAAACACTAGCACTTCTGATTTTTAAATTTGGCAGCTTATTCACATTTTTTAAAAACCCGGCGACTAGGTGACACAGTACGGCGAAGGCCGGACGACACGTGTGAGGGCCTGGTGGGTCCCCCCGGCCGGGATTCAGCCAGCTCTGAAGAAAGCCAGAGTTTCCTCTGGTTCCAACCACCAGGGACTTTTCTCCAAAAGAGGTCTCGGTCAGACGGTTGGGGAAGTGCTATGTCATCGCCCGCTGGAGGATGTCTGTGCACCCTGGCCCGTTACGAGTTCTGAGAAGCTCAAAGTCGGAAAAAACAACAAAAAAACCCCATACATTTTTTAAAAACACAGCATTCCCCAAAGTTACTTGACCGTGGAGCCTTCTTTCCACATCATATGGCTTGTATCCTGCGGAGCGAGGGTTCTGCGGGGCCCCGGAGGTGCTTCTCCAACAATTCCTCTCTTGGGCAGGACGTGAAGGCCGGTCCCCACGAACTAGTACCGGACGCCCCCAAAGACGTGATGTGAAGAGCCAGTATTGTCCGGGCATTTTCACCCCACCCAGGGCCATAAAATGCCAACCCACTAAGCTCCGGTGAATGGCTTTTGGAGGTACCTGCCGGTGCCCGGAGCGGGGTGAGGAAGCGTGTGCCATTCGCGGTCCGCCGTCTGAGGGGCCGGGTCTGCCCCTTTGTCTTTCGGCAGGTCTGTCACCGCAGTGGGTCCCGCCAGCACGGTGCATAATGGATGAGGCCAAAGGGACGGGGCAGCAGGTGTTCTAGCAATTAAAATAAAGGAAGGAGGAGAAAGAACAGAGCTGCTGATTGTTGGAAACAGCATCCGTCCTCCCTCCTTCCTTCCACGAACAGCAGCTCTCTGTGTCCCTCGGCGAGAGGCAGCAACTGCTCGGCCTGTGAGTTCCGATTACCTCCGAGCAGGGCCATCAAGGCTGTCGCTTGGGTAGCCTGTGTCCTTATGTCCGAGGGGAAGTGCATATTCCCCTCGTCCCGGGTAAATGCCCCCAAACTTACTTAGTTAAAAATCTCATTGCTGGGCAGCCCGGGTGGCTCAGCGGTTTAGCGACGCCTTCAGCCCAGGGCATGACCCTGGGGACCCGGAATCGAGTCCCGTGTCGGGCTCCCTGCATGGAGCCTGCTTCTCTGCCTGTGTCTCTGCCTGTGTCTCTGCCTCTTTCTCTATCTCTCATGAATAAATAAATAAAGTATTTTTTTTAAAAAAATCTCATTGCTGTGGGCACCTGGGCGGCTCAGTCGGCTGAGGGCTCTGGCTTCAGCGAGGGTCATGGGCTCCAGGTCCTGGGATCGAGCCCCGCGTCGGGCTCCCTGCTTGGCGGGGAGTCTGCTTCTCTCTCTGCTGCTTCCCCCACAGTCCTGCTTGCTCTCTTTCTTTCCCTCAAATAAAGATATAAATAAATAAGTAAAAAATAAAATAAATAAATAAATAAATAAATAAGTAAAATCTTTAAAAATATATACATTTTTAATGCTGTTTGTTAAATGCATCTGGGAACAATGACTAGCTTTGCTCTAATTCTTGGCTCTCCTCTAAAAGGAAGAGGAAGAACGACGTCTGCAAATTTAGGCTGAGAGACTGTACAAACTCTCAAGGACCTGAGCTATATTGCACAGCTCAGAAACATTGACTCTTCCGGAGAACAAAAGTAAAAAAAACAAACAAAAAGAACCCCAACTTTATATTTGAATTTGACTGCTTGCAAAAGGCCTGTTCTTTGGATGATTGTTATTGCTCCAGTTGTCAAGAATTCAGAAGAGACCTTTTGCATTGCTTAACCTGTAGCCAGAAAGTTGGAAACGGCGATCGGAAAGGATACTAGATCCCCATCATCACAATAGTTGCGTGTTCTCTAAGAGGTTGAGTATTTACACACAGGAGCGTGTGCGAGTTTAGGAGCATTGACGTTGCTATACGGTCCTGTGCTGTGTTTCCAATTATTATTTGATAGATTCCCAATATCATGGATATTTGGAAATTGTAATGCATCTAAAATACCGTATTTACCTGTTGGCCGCACCGTGTCTACGTAATTCGGATTGCAAGGTCGCGGTGACATTTTGCCGGAGAGAGGATTCTGTGACGCGCTGACATCAGGTTGAGCTTGCCCTGGGCGGTGGCGGGAACCCACGCGGCGGAGGCGGCAAGTGGCGGACATCAGGGCTCCCCGGTCCCCTCGGGAAAACCCACCGCCAGACGTGCAGCAGAACGTGCCTCGGCTCTAGGCCTTCTCTGAGGACGCCTTGATCATAAAAGGTCTTTAAAATATAACGCAGGACCTCGTAGAGCACAGCACTAGTGCTGACGACAACAGGGTCACCTCTTAAAACTTTTCTCCTTTCTTCTTCTCCCCGAGGTTTCGGTTAATGTTGGTTCAAGATGATGCGTGGGCAGCAGCGCCCGACGCTCAGTTGGTCTTGCTTTTGGTTAAGCGCAGCCCTCGCCTGTTGGGTTCACAGTCTTCTCGTTTTTTCCTTAATTGCCCCGCAGTTGTCCTGCGTTACACGGGTTTTCTCACAGTTTTTTTGCATCACCCTGAGGCCAGGGCTCCCTCTTGCTGATGTGGATCCTAGTCGTGCAGGAAGGGCGAGGAGAGCTGAAGACCCGGAGCAACGCTCTCTGCCGTGGGGCCGAGGTGGCAGCTGCTCCCTCCGTCTGGGCCGCTCATGGTGCCACAGAGTCGTGAGGCCCAGCGACGGGTGGCGTGTTGGGGGGGGGGGGACGACCACCTGCTGTCTTCACCACCAACCAGCCAACAGAGCAGATTTTCTGCCATAACACATTATTTGTGAGTTTAAAGAACCAGAGGACGATAGATAGGGAGGGATTTTTTTTAATTTTTAAAAAAATTTATTTATAAATTTATTTTGTATTGGTGTTCAATTTGCCAACATATAGAATGCTATATAACATATAGCATAACACCCAGTGCTCATCCCATCAAGTGCCCCCCTCGGTGCCTGTCACCCAGTCACCCCCACGCCCTGCCCACCTCCCCTTCCACCACTTTTTTTTTAATTTATAAATTTATTTTTTATTGGTGGATAGGGAGGGATTTTATTGCGGAAAAGTCTAACGGTCTTAGACAAGACGTCTTGCCTTCCTTCCTCCTCCTCCCCTCCATTCCCCGTCAATAGGCATTTATTTATTTTTCATTCCATAGGGGGTCACGTTGTATATAGGATTATTTCAGTTTGGATTCTTCGTTGTATATTTCTGATGATTCTTTGCATACAGAGATAAAAATATAGCGTATCACGGGTTGTTATTATTTTACCCCCACGGCATTGAGCCAAGTGATAACAAACGCGTAGCCGTTTTGACATTTTTCTGGGTTTGGGGATTTATTTCCTTTTTTTTTTATTATAAATTAATTTTTATTGGTGTTCAATTTACCAACATACAGAATAACACCCAGTGCTCATCCCGTCAAGTGTCCCCCTCCGTGCCCGTCACCCATTCACCCCCACCCCCCGCCCTCCTCCCCTTCCACCACCCCTAGTTCATTTCCCAGAGTTAGAAGTCTTTATGTTCTGTGTCCCTTTCTGATATCTCCCACACATTTCTTCTCCCTTCCCTTATATTCCCCTTCACTATTATTCATATTCCCCAAATGAGGGAGAACATACACTGTTTGTCCTTCTCCGATTGACTTACTTCACTCAGCATAATACCCTCCAGTTCCATCCACGTTGAAGCAAATGGTGGGTATTTGTTGTTTCTAATGGCTGAGTAATATTCCATTGTATACATAAACCACATCTTCTTTATCCATTCATCTTTCGATGGGCACCGAGGCTCCTTCCACAGTTTGGCTATTGTGGACATGGCTGCTAGAAACATCGGGGTGCAGGTGCCCCGGCGTTTCATTGCATCTGAATCTTCGGGGTAAATCCCTAACAGTGCAATTGCTGGGTCGTAGGGCAGGTCTATTTTTAACTCTTTGAGGAACCTCCACACAGTTTTCCAGAGTGGCTGCACCAGTTCACATTCCCACCAACAGTGTAAGAGGGTTCCCTTTTCTCCGCATCCTCTCCAACATTTGTTGTTTCCTGCCTTATTAATTTTCCCCATTCTCACTGGTGTGAGGTGGTATCTCATTGTGGTTTTGATTTATTTCCTAATTGCATGCTGTAAGGAAAAGGCACACTGAAGAGAGGAGAAGGTGACACGACAGTGGGAAGTCAGAGCCTTATTGACAACTCAGCTGATAATAGGGGAGAAATCACAGGGACACGGATATTTAGGAGTGATTTTGTGTGAACTCAAAAAGACCTCTCGGAGGGGACCGTGTGAGCTTGGGCACGCACCGTGGCTTTGTGTGAATTAGGAAAGCATGACTCTTCCTTTGGAAGCGTCAGTGGGGTCTGGCCAAGAGAGCCCACGCTGGCGCTTAGCCTCAACTTGACCAAGGAGCCAGTGGGACCCCCTTGTCCGAGGCACAACCTGTGTCATCAGCCATGACAACCCGACTACGCCCTGGGAAGCTGAGGCATCCATGAGTCGGTTGTGGTTCAGTAAAAGATGCTGTTATTATTGTCATCAGAATTGCAAGGTGGGAGGCTGGGGCGGAGGAGGGCTCAGAAAGCCTGTAGAGTTGCATGGGGCTGTCTTCCAGAAGGGAAGGGATTTGCCAGAAGTGGTTGGTTATTGGCAGGACTGCAGCCAGCACCCGTTGTCCTAACTTCTGGCCTCCTACCAGTGCTGAGGAGGTGTCGCCAGACAACTGTGTGACTCACACAAAAGTACCATTGATGGAAGATGAGGGTGAGGGCGCTGTGGCCACTCCTCGCACCCAGCGCCTGCTGAGAGCCATTCACATGGCAAACTCACAGATGATGCGTCTTCTTCTTCTTCTTTTTTTTTTTTTAAATGATGCGTCTTTTCAAAGCCAGACAGTATACATTGGCTCTTTTGTCCGATATCCACGTATTTGTTTTAAAATATACTATGCAGAGGACATGCATAGATCCCAGCCACCATTTTAATGGGCTTGAGGAGTATTATTATATGGAGGTGTCCTTCTGTTACACTGAAGTGAAAACCCTTCGAAAAGTGAAAGATGATGGATAAAGAAGATGTGGTTTATGTATACGTGGAATATTCCTCAGTCATTAGAAACGACAAATCCCCACCATGTGCTTTGACGTGGATGGACCTGGAGGGTATGATGCTGAGTGAAGTAAGTCAATCGGAGAAGGACAAACATCATATGGTCTCTTTCATTTGGGGAATATAAATAATAGTGAAAGGGAATAAAGGGGAAAGGAGAAAAAATGAGTGGGAAATATCAGAAAGGGAGACAGAACATGAGAGACTCCCAACTCTGGGAAACCAACTAGGGATGGTGGAAGGGGAGGTGGGGGGGGAGGGGGTGACTGGGTGACGGGCACTGAGGGGGGCACTTGACAGGATGAGCACTGGGTGTTATTCTATGTTGGCAAATTGAACTCCAATAAAAAACAAATTTATAAAAAAAAAAAAAGAAAAGTGGTCTCTTCACACTCCGAGCTCTTCTGAGTAAAACCAAATGGAAAATGGCTTTACTCACTAACGAGAAAAAAGAAAATGAGGTTGAGTGAGTCATGACAGAGGTCGGCCTATGTATTCCCAGTCCTCCCTCTAAAAATCTTCAGGATTGTAAAATATAACACAATTCTAGAAACCGCGTGAAACTGACACAGAGCTCAGTTAATTACTGAAGGGGGACGGTCTTGGAATCACCGTGTGCTTGATCCAAACCAAGGAATAGAATTTGCCCCCTTGGAGACTCTTCCTCACCTCCTCCCAAGGAGACGTCCTTCCCTCCTTGGAAGAGTCACTCTGCTCATCTTATGTTGACCATTTCCTTGGGTTTTTTTCTTACTTGTGTTGCCCAAGTCATGGCAACTTTTTAAGGGATAAGCTATTTAAAATGTCATCCTAATATCTATATATAATGAGCGCTTTATCATTTTTTTAAAGATTTTATTTATTTATTCATGAGAGAGAGAGAGAGGCAGAGACACAGGCAGAGGGAGAAGCAAGCTCCATGCAGGGAGCCCGACACGGGGCTCAATCCCGGGACTCCAGGATCACGCCCTGGGCTGAAGGCAGGCGCCAAACCGCTGAGCCACCCGGGCTGCCCCATTTTATAATTTTTTAAAGCATAATTAGCCTGTATTAGTTTCAAACGTACAACGTATCGATTTGACATTTTTAGAAACGACTCAAGTGTGCTCATCATGACGTGCGGTCGCGCTTGGTCTCCGTACGACCGTTGACCCTACTGCCGATGCTGGGCTTTGCGTCACCGTGCCTTATTTCTTTTATAACCAGGAGTTCGTACCTCTTAGTCCCCTTTATTTTTATTTTATTATTTTATTTTATTAGTCCCCTTTATTTATTTCACTCGTCCCCCCTGCCCTGTTCCCCGCTGCTGACCACAGATTTGTTCCCCATATTTAAGAGTCTGGGTTTTTCTTTTTCTGGGTTTGTTTGCGGTTCGCTTGTTATTATTACTTTTTTATATTCCACATATAAGTGCCGTCATCTGTGTTTGTCTTTCTCTGACCAACTCCTTCCACCGAGCACGATGCCCTCTGGGCCCATCCATGTCGTCACAAACGGCAAGGTCTCCTTCTCTTCCGCCGTGTTTTATTTTCGCTTGGTTATCTAATAACTTGTTCGGGTGAAGCCTAGTAGTGTCCTAATTTGACTTGGATGCCTTCTTAGATGCCAAATCCTGGTGAAAGACAACAGTTTTGCAGTTACTTGGGATTCTCGGTGGAGGATTCTTCGGTTATTAGACCATCAAGTGGCGAAATGGATCGTTCCTCACATGGCCCCGCCGCAGTGTACCTGGCAGCGTCCAGTCCAGGGCTTTGCCCCGAGTCAGGAAGCCGAGGGGCTTGACCCTTCTTTCCTTGCCATCCTCGGTGCTCACGTCAGGTTGGTTGGGTGGCTGGCGAGTGCCGTTTGCGTGCAGGGAGCAGGTGAGAGGGTGGGTGGATATAAATGAAACGCCCAGTAGCACACTGGCAAGTGAGCGATAGTGACTGTTGGTGGGAACAGGTAAGAGAAGGGGAGAAGGGGCCCTAGGAACGCAACCGAGTGAGGAGAAGGCGCGGGCTGGGCTGCGCACCTGCGCGCTCTGAGGGCTGAGCCGCTTGGTGACTTTGCAGTCCTAGCCCCAGACACCGGTTTGCTATGAACATCTTGGAACATTGAAAGAAAGAAGGAAAGAAGGAAAGGAAGGAAGGAAAGAAGGAGGAGGGGGGAGAGAGGAAGGAAGGGAGGTAGGTCAGTTCAAAGAAACCCACGTAAACCCCACCTGGTTTCAATAATTGCAAACATTTTCTGCATTTCTCTCTCTCACACGCTCTCACACGTACCCCAAGTATTTTTTCAACCATTCCAGAATAAATCACAGGCATCTGACCTCCTTCCCTCTAAATACTTGAGCGTGCAGCTCCAAGTCCCCCTACGTGGCCACAGGCCGCTGCCAGTCTTCGTCAAGTGGGTGATGCCCTCGTCGTAGCAAATGGCTGGAATGTGTTCAGGTTTCTGCGCTGGTGCCCAGAAGGCCTTCGGTGAAATTTCGTTGGAAACCGGGGTTTTCTTTCTTTTCTTTTCTTTTTTTTTTTTTAAGATTTTATTTATTCATGATAGAGAGAGAGAGAGAGGCAGAGACACAGGCAGAGGGAGAAGCAGGCTCCATGCAGGGAGCCCGACGTGGGACTCGATCCCGGGACTCCAGGATCGCGCCCTGGGCCAAAGGCAAGCGCTGAACCGCTGAGCCACCCGGGGATCCCTGAAAACCGGGGTTTTCTTAGAGAGCAGGCAATGCATTTGAACGATTGTCTCCCAAGCCTCTCCCCTCCTCTCTTCTTGGGGACGGTGGCATGTTGAAGGGCAGTCTTCCTACAAAACGTGTCATATCCTGGGTTTGCACAACTGTTTCCCCGTGGTCTCGTTTCGCCCAGATGCTGCGTGGAGGCGGCTGGCACACCGGCTGCCTGTGTGCTTTTGTACCCGGCACCTGTAGGCCCAGCTCCATCTGTCAAGTGGCCCCAACCGTACCCTTTCTCCTGAGCTCTTTCTGAAAATTGCAACCACTTGATTTAGACACTGAAGTCGTGAATTTCTTTCTTTTTTTTTCTTTTTTTCTCCTTAGATATAAAGCTTGGGGTGGGGGGGCGGGGAGGAAGTAAGAACTTCCAAGCAGGATGAAATATCCTACTAGATGGTTTCTACGTGTGATTCATAAACTCCAAGCGCCCCAAAGAACGGGCTCCTGCGACCGTGTCTCTGGGCCCCGGGAGCGGGCTCAGACCTGAAGCCGCTTGCTCAGGGTCACGCAGCTCCTGAGTGTCAGACCTGAAAGCTGGGCCCGGACCTGCCTCATTCCAAGGTTTTTCTGCGTTAGTGCGCCGAGGGGCGGGTGATGGTCATGTACACTGAGCTGCCAAAATTAGCCCGGACTGACGTATTTATTTAAGGACCAGACCATGCCACCAGGTAAGAATGACAGTGGAGCCAGAGCGTGTCTGCTGGACGCCGGCCTCCCGGGCCCCCGGTCGGCTTCGCTCCCTGCAACGCACGGACGCTTTGTGTCGTGTGGGGGCTCAGTGCGTGCTGCTGGGTCCCGTCCCCCGGGAGGCGAGTGCACCCCGAGGCTGCGCACCCACCATGGCCCACGGCACCCCACGCAGGATCCGAAGCTCCCGGGTGCTTCTGAGCGTGGCCTGCGTTCTTCATCAGGTCCGGCGGTTTCAAACTGGAGCCTGTCAATCTGCGGCTCCAAAAGGCGCCTCTGGCTTTCTGGTGACGGATGGCGTTTCGCTATCCTGCAGGCTAAGCGCCTCCACCTGGGGCTGGGGAGGATCACGGTCCTGACGCTGATTAAAGCACAGCAGGCCCGGCGTCCGTTCCTTGGCCACGCCGAGCGCAGGGCACGCAGGCAGCTGTCGTGCGGAGAGTGTGGCAGTGCAAGGGTGGCGGGAAGGGGCCTGGCCAGCCGCATCCTCGCCGAGAGCTACCGCGGGACCGCAGCGAGTCGCTCCACGGCACCTGTGACATGCAGGGCTGTGCCGATGACCCGGGCGGACGTCGGGGCGGTGCGAAGGGACGCCGGGCGGGCCGTGGGGGCTCCTCGGCGCTGCGCGCGGCCGTGGCCATGTCGGGCAGGCGGGACAGGCCCGAAGGCCGCTTGGAGGGAGCACCCGGCCCTCCTCGCTGCTCCTGGGTCAGGGACGCGTCTCATACTTCAGACCCCCTTCAGCGTGAAACGGTCAGTAGGTGACCGGGGGGACGTGTCAGGGAAGATGCTGGGCGTCGGATGCTTGAGCGTGGGGAGGAGGCTCGGTGCCACGTTGGAAAACGCGAGTTCAAGTGTCTTAGTTAAGGAGATGTGAAGGTGGGGTGCTTCTAGAAAGGCTGAGTTATGGTATGAGATGCATTCACAGGCGGGGCCTGCCCAGCGGGGGACTGTGCGGCTGGCGAGGGGCAAGGGCCAAGTGAAGGAAGCACGGGAACCTGTCGTACCCGCAGGGAGCGAGTGCCCACTGCAGCCGTGGCCGTGGGCCGCCCGGTGCTGGGGGGCTGCCTGCCGAGTGGGGGTCAAGGGGCAGGGGGGCTGTCCCACCCGGGGGGGCCTGTGCGACACTCGTGGTCCGAGGAGCAGGGAGTGGCCGCTGTCACGCTGCTGAGACATGGATCCACTGAGGACACGTCCGGGGGGGATCTGGGATGTCCCAGGAGGACCGGGGAGACGTGGGCTGCTGAACACCAGGGAGGAAGGACCCGCGCCCAGTATGGAAGAGAGAAAGTAGTAATGGGCTCTAACTTTAGTGCTGTTGTCTATGTGACAGTGACAGTCACCGTCCGGCCGTGCCCAGGTGCCGTGGCGGGATTGGCGTGCGCCCGCCGTGCAGGCCCCTGGAGGAGGGGCAGGCACCCTCCCTCTGGGTGGGGGGAGCTGACGGCGGCTGCAGGTTTGTGGCTCTGCTGAGCATGCTCATGCTCCTGCAGCCCGGGCCCAGCCCATGGGTCTCCACTCAACTCGAGGCCTTGTCCGCAGATTGAGAGCAGTCGGGCCGGCTCGTAGGCCTGCGGGTGATGGGGAGAAGGTGGCGGACACTGCACGCTCACGTGGGGAGCTTGGACCCTGGAAGGTGGGGAAAAGGGGCGCCTGGGGGCTCAGGTGGCGAAGCGTCAGGTCATCATTCTCGGGGCCTGGGACTGAGCCCCACGTGGGGTTCCCTGTTGGGGGAGCCTGTGCCTCCCCTCCCTCTGCCTGCCACATCCCCTGCTTGTGCGCTCATTTTCGGTGTCAGATAAATCAATAAATCTCTTATTAAAAAAAAAAAGGAAGGAGAAGAACCGGATACGGTTGGAGGGGCCAAATTCGGGTCCTTAAGGGAAGAGGGAACGCGCGCTCCCAGCCGGGAGATGAAGACTGCTGTGGGCCGAGGGGCAGGTAGGCGCCCGGGGATGGGATGGCACCTGGGGAGGCGACAGTGCCCGGGGAGGGGACGGCACCCGGGGATGGGAGGGGATGGCATCTGGGGACGGGAGGGGATGGCACCTGGGAATGGGATGGGATGGCACCTGGGGACGGGAGGGGACGGTGCCCGGGGACGGGATGAGATGGGTAAAGTGTAGTTCTTCCTTCGGAGGAAGGGCTGAAAAGAGAGGGTCAGAAAGCACCGGTAGAGGAGCGTGGGCTGGAGTAGCTGAAGGAGGCCTGGGCAGCCAGTGTGTACCCACCGTCGCCCTGACGGCGAGGTCGTTGTCCACCAACAGGGCTGGGAGGGTGCGCAAGGCCCTACGGATGGCATCCAGCACAATCTCACCTCGGAGGCCCTTGAGCGTGAGTGGTGGGGGCACCAGGAGAACGATGGCCAAGGAGCTCCTCCCCACCCCGCCTCGCTTCCCATCAGGGTCAGCCCGGGGCTGTGGCGCCCAGACCCTTGACGTGAGGGCCGTGCCCACGCTGGCGCCTCGGGACCCAGCACCCCTCCCGCGGCCTCCCGGCTGCGCTGGGCCCTTGGACCCCCCTGGGCTCAGGGAAGCCTCGCGGGGCCTGGGGTCTGCGTGGACGCCCTCCTCCGGCTCCTTCGTTGGGGCCTGTTGAGGAGCAGGTCCGCAGGGGCCGTCCTGGCCTGTCGTGGGCAGAGCCATTCATTCCTCTGCTCACCGCTGCCCCAATTGTGCTGGGGGCCGAGGACCCTGCAGTCCTACCACCCGGGGCTCAGTCCTTGGTCGCATTGCTTGACCTCTGGGTTTCCTTGGTCTCGCAGTGGAACCAATGACCATTGCAGGAGCCACCTCACTGGGTGCTTATGGGGTCACATGACATCATCCCTGGCGGCATTTGGACCCGAGAGCACGTCTGGCGGGGCTGGTGGATCTGAAGGCGCCCGGGACTCAGTTGTGCCTTCGGGGCCGCACCCTTGCCCGCTGCTCCAGCTGCGCCCTCGTAGGCCGCGTCCGTGCTCCCCCTCTGGCGCCCACCCTGCTGTGTGATCCTTGTACCTGGGTCGTGGGTTCTTGCTGGGCGGCCTACAGATTGCACTATTTCGGTCTCACAGGCACCCCTGGTACATCGCCTGGCACAACACGGGTACTCGGCGGATGATTGACTGGCCGATTGCTAATTCTAGTTCAGGGGAGTATGATTTATGGTTGTTTATGAAGAGTTTCCATAGAAACTTGATTGGATTTTTCTAGCAACCCCACGAAGGAGACAGAAATAGAGGTGGATTTATTTCTCAGAAAATGTGAAAAATAAGAGCAATTCTGTTCCACTTTATGTTACAGTTGAAGTGTGAAAATATGCAGAGATGTCCTTTTATTAAATAAGTCAGATGTGATCAGGAGAGAAGGGCGTGTAACGAGCCGCACATAATCTTCTCCCATGAATTTCAAAGGCGTATTATTTTTCATTTTACTGTTTAGAGGAGGAGATCACAACCTTGTGAAAGCATACCTTTTTTTTATTATTATTATTTCAACAAATATTTATTGAGTATCTACTGCGAGCCGAGGACTTCTCTAGGCTCGGGGTACGCAGCACGGAGGGACAAGTAAAATCTCCCACTCTCACCTTACGAGGTAGACTTGGGAAATAAACAAAATAAAACGTGGGATGAAGCGTGCCTGTTTTTGCACAACTTAGAAAATATCCATGTCTTTCAAAAAGTCAAAATATATTAAATTCTGTATTTTTTTCAGTCGCCTGAATCCAGGGACCATCGTTTTGTCAGGCAATGGACTCTCCTCTTAGGGCCATGTTAATAGGGTTTCCAACATTTATTTAAAATCCTCTTCAGGCGTGCAGTTTATTAGGGGACTGCAGTTTGTCCACCAAATTGCTTTATAAAACAACAACTGGGGGATTCCTGGGAGGCTCAGCAGTTTGGCGCCTGCCTTTGGCCTAGGACGTGACCCTGGAGTCCCGGGATCGAGTCCCGTGTCGGGCTCCCTGCATGGAGCCTGCTTCTCCCTCTGCCTGGGTCTCTGCCTCTCTCTCTCTCTCTCTATCTGTGTGTGTCTCTGATGAATAAATAAATAAGATCTTAAAAACAAACAAACAAAAAAACAACAACTGAAGATTAATGAGAATATTTCTGAAATATAGTTCGTATAAATGATAATGAGCAAGAGGCTGGCTCTTGGGAGTCTTTGACTCTTCCTGGCAATTAATAATAGTGTAACAAGGTAGTTAGCAAAGTGTATTTTGATATATAATGTGTTACATTAGAAACACATCATAAAAATGTTACCATCCAGTTGTGTGGTTATGTTAGTAGACTTTTTTTTTAAGCCCTCCATATTTCAGTGATTTGAATGGTTGAGAGCAGCGCCACCAACATCCACAGACTCAGAAATATAAAATTACCTTTTAGTTCAATGAGAAGGAAATCAACTACAGATGAGTTTACTTAATAATTCCTTGTGTAAAATAGTGTGATGACACAACTGTGGTGGCTTCCTCTGCTTTTGGTTTAATTTCTCAGGTAGATGGAAGCATTTCTTTTCCTTCAAAATCACCAGTGTTCTGTTAAGCTATCCATTTATTATTTTTTAAAAAAGATGTTGTTTATTCATGAGAGACACACAGAGAGAGAAGCAGAGACCCAGGCAGAGGGAGAGGCAGGCTCCCTGCGGGGAGCCTGGCACGGGACTCGATCCCGGGACCCTGGGGTCACGCCTAGGCCGAAGGCAGATGCTCAACCCCTGAGCCCCCCAGGTGCCCCATTTATTATTTTAATCTGACATTTGCCACATGTCCCTCCATTGCTGTAAATCACCACTATTTTGGATAGTGATAAAAATGAATTAATCCTGAAGCATAAAGCAGGGAAAGAAATCTGGTCTTAGGCTTTCCCAAAAGGCGCGCAGGGCACGGTTGGCGACATAGGTACCAGCGTAAGTGCTCCTTGGATCTCTCCGAATGAGGACGTGCGCACAAGGTCATTAGAGCTACTCATGGTGGCGTCCAGTGGTTTGGTCCGCGTGTTGTATTCGTTTTTTTATTTGTTTCTTGCTTGTTTCTCTGGTGAAGGCCTTGAGGGAACAGTAGGAACTTTGGCCCTTAGTGTGAGTGAGATGGGGAGATATTGAGGGATTTTAAGTGCAATAGTGGCATGATCTAACGTCACGAGATTACCCGGGCTTGCTCCGTTGAGAGTAGAGGGAAGGGAGGCAAGGGTGGAAGCAGGAAGGCCAGCGAAGAGACTTTTCCGGGCTCGGAGTAGGTGGTAGAGTGGAGGCAGTGAGAAGCGGTTGAGTCCTGGCTAAGTTCCGAAGGGAAAACCAATGGAATTTGTTGGTGGGTGTGATGGGGTGTGACGGGGTGTGAGGGAGAGGGGTCAAGCATGGCAAAGCTGAGCAGCTGCCAGGATGGAGCTGCAAGGACTAATGGTCAGATAGGTGAGGGTCAGCAGGGAGTGGAGAGCAGGATCTGGGGGAAATGATAAGGCGTCCTTGACATTTCAAGCTGCCTTTGCACTGCTAGCCCTGGGATGCTCCTGAACCCGGGCGCTCTCCCCACCACTCCTCTCTCCATCCCCACCTCAGGCTCTCTCCGTAGTAAGAGTTTTCCTGGATCTTCCCCATCCTGCTCAGCGTCCTTGGGGAGTCATCAGGAGCTCATGGCTTGGCCAGTGCCTTGTCTGGAAGGTTAATGAGAGGCCTTAGTTGGGATCCAGGAGGGAAGGTTAGTGAAGCGTTTGGGGGATGATTGTTCACTTCCACTGCTCCTGGACCGTGGGTGCCGGTGGTTGATTCTTGACAGTCCTATTTTTTATAGCAATGGTTTAATGCTGTCGCGAAAGGAACAGTAATTAACAGTCTTTAGCGACAAAATTCACAATGTGTGACATTGTAAACACAACATAAAGATGTTGCTGAGAGGGGTTGTTGAGACAAGACGTCCGAAATCCTGATTCCAGCAAAGGAAGGTCGTCCTTTTCTGATGCTGAGCTGTTGGCTCACGTTCATAGGCGAGGTCAGGGCTTTGTAAAATTTCCTGTGCGTGTGAGTCACATGGGGGGTCTTTTTTGGGATGTTGGTTCTGATTAAGTAGATCTTGTAGAGGGAAAGGAGGACTGGTCTGTATTTCTGACATTGATTCCAGGGGAAGATGCTGCTGCTGCTGGTCTCAGGACCTGCCTCTTCAGTGCATGGTCCTTGTTGAATCTCTGGAGTCTATTCAACTGTTGACCTTCTTTTTTTTTTTTTTAATATTTACCCTGTGACTTCAAGTTGTTTTTTTTTTATTTATGATAGTCACAGAGAGAGAGAGAGAGAGAGAGAGAGAGAGAGAGAGAGGCAGAGACATAGGCAGAGGGAGAAGCAGGCTCCATACACTGGGAGCCCGACGTGGGATTCGATCCTGGGTCTC
Organism: Nyctereutes procyonoides; assembly: GCF_905146905.1. NCBI lineage: Eukaryota > Metazoa > Chordata > Mammalia > Carnivora > Canidae > Nyctereutes > Nyctereutes procyonoides. The sequence continues at coordinate 16,254,532 of NW_026575021.1, read as the reverse complement.
CAGGATCGAGCCCTGGGCCAAAGGCAGGCGCCAAACCGCTGCGCCGCCCAGGGTTCCCAACTGTTGACCTTCTTAACCAAGATCTAGACCCGTCTATACTGAATGACTTGGGCTCGGAAGAAAGGATGGCATTAGAGTCCGCAGAGAGCAGTGAGAAGGCTGTGACCTGATGGACACAGGAGCAGGGAAGGAAGAGAGGAAGAACAGAGGCAGAAATGACCTTCCTCCAGATGCACGGGGCCCCGTTCCCACCTCCAGCGTTGGCAGTCGGGAAATTGAATTTAATGCGGCTACACCCTGGAGGATGTTAATTAGCAGACTGGCTGTTAAATCAAATCTCCTTGACATGTCTTCCTAGCCATGCATCACATACAACATAATTTTAAATAGTACATGAGAATTTTGAGTAATCCATGGACCACCAATGTTTTCTTATAATCTAAATAGTCCTGTTACCTTCTATTTAGGATATGAGTTTTAGGTATCCACTTTCCTTTCTGAGTGTTTCGCATGCAGTGTCCATGGCTGATTGTGTTTCTGATGACCCTGCCCATTATCATGGCTCAATAAATGGAGAGGGACCTGGGTTATCTTGGCCAGAGATTCTGTAATAGATATAGGTAAACCCTCTGGGTTCCCACTGTTAGCACCCCAAATTATAATAAAAATGTAAAGAATTGGGGGAAAATGTTTTCAGAACCTTCTAATCACTTCTTGGTGAATAAAGGTTACTTTTTTATATATAAATTTATTTTTTATTGGTATTCAATTTGCCAACATATAGAATAACACCCAGTGCTCATCCCATCAAGTGCCCCCAAAAAGGTTACTTTTACAGATCATGTTAGTGGTGTTTTAAGAATATAAATTAGAACTAATAGAGTCAGGAAAGAAAATGCTAAATTTTTTAAAGTCTGTGTTTAAAAATCTTAGCTTTTTAAAAGAGATCTTTCGTAATTTCTTTATTTTAGGGAGAGACCTAGATATTTGCAAACTGTAACTACAAGCTACTTTTTATCCATTTTCTCACATTTCCTTAAGTAAAAATGAGCAGATATTAACAAAGGACTATTTTTCTTTTTCTTCCTTCCTTCCTTCCTTCCTTCCTTCCTTCCTTCCTTCCTTCCTTCTCTTTCTTTCTTCTTTCTTTCTTTCTTTCTTTCTTTCTTTCTTTCTTTCTTTCTTTCTTTCTTTCTTTCTTTCTTTCTTCTTTCTTTCTTGAAAGTTTTAGGAAAGTAGGGAAAATTTTAAAAAGAGAATAAAAATCACACCTGCTTCCCACCACGAAGAGACAACATGTTGGCATATTTTCTGTGTGTGTGCATGTTGTAATATTTTTGTCTGATTTTGGAATCAGGGTAATCCTGACCTAATAGAATAAGTTGGGAAGTATGCTTTCCTCTTCAGTTGTCTGGAATAGTTTATGTAGAATTGCATTACTTCTTCCTTACACATTTGTTGTAATTTACCAGATAAACCTTCTGGGATTGACATTTTCTTTGGGGAAAGTTACCTATTTCTTTATTGAACGAACTTGGGTTGTTTGTGTCAAGAAATTTATCCAGTGCATCTAAGTTGGTAAATGTATTGAAATAAATTCATGTATAAAATTCACTGTTATCTGTTTAATGCCTGTAAAATCTGTAATGATGTCATCTCTATCATTCCTGATGTTAGTAATTTGTGTCTTTCTCTTCTGGCTAAAACCCAAAGATTTTCTGTTCTATTAGCTAAAGATTTATCAACCTGGCTAGATGTTTCCCAATTTTATTGGTCTCAAGTAAATTGCTTTTGATTTCATTGGTTTTTCTCTATTGCTTTGTGGTTTTCTATTTGATTTGATTGCAACTGATATGGTTCCCCCCTTTTTTCTACTTAATTTGGACTTAATTAATGTGGAAAGAAACAAAATTCATTAATTTAAGGTCTTCTTTTCTGTTACAGGTGTTTTGTGCTATATATTTCTCCAAAATACTGCTTTAGTGTCTTTCCATACATTTTTATGTTGCCATATTATTTCACTACAAAATATATTCTAATTTCTTTCTATTTCTTCTTTCATCAGTGGGCTAACATGGCATTACTTAGTCTAAAATTATTTAGATTTTTTTCCCTAGAGATATTTCTGTTGTTAATTTCTAAGTTAATTCCATTGTAGTCAGATGACATGCTTTTTTTATGGGTTGAGTTATTTTAAGTGTGTGGAGACTTGTTTACTGACTCAGAAGTTGGTCTATCTCAATACATGTTCATTGTGAAGTAAAGGAGAAAAATATGTATTCTGCTATTGTAGGGTGAAGTGTTGTTGGAATGTCAAGTAAGTCAATTTGGTGGACAGTGTTGTTCAAATCTTCTATATCCTTACTCATTTTTTGTTTGCTTATTCTATCACTTGTGGGAGAGAGATAATATATTTCTAATTTTAGTTGTGAATTTGTTTATTTCTCCTTGAAGATCTATGTTTTGGCTTATGTATTTTGAAGTTTTTATTAGATGCAAAACTGTTTAGGATTTTTTTTTTGTCTTCCTAATTAGCTAAACTCTTTGTCATTATGAAATGACTTTGTCTGTCTTTCATATTACTCTTCTAAAAGTTTCTTTGTCTGATATTAATATCCAGCTTTTCAAAATTAGCATTAGCATGTTATTATTTTATTCCATTCTTCTATTTTTAACCTACCACTATATTTATATTTAAACTGCATTTTTCCTAGGCAGCACATTGTTTGCTCTTGCTTTTTTTCCCAATATGATAATCTCTGTCTTTCAATTGGAGATGTTTAGGCCATTTGTATTTAATGCACTTATTGATATGGTTAGGTATAAGTGTACAGTATTGTCACTTAATTTTATTTTTTTATCTGTTCTGTATTCTCTTTTCCTCTTTTTTCTTTTTGCCTTTTTTAATTATTAAGAGTATTTTTTATGGCTCTAGTTTATCTCCTTTCCAAGCTTATTAACTATACTGTGTTTATTTTGCTACTTTAGAAGTTGCTTTAGGGTTTATAGTATTTATCAGGCACACTGTAGATACTCAATATTCTTATATTTGACAGTGAGTGCCCCGGTGCCTAGGTCAAAGGGCTGCTGAGAGCCAGAGGCATCAAGAATCAGTCCTGGGCTGTTACTCATTCTTTTCCAGATTTTATTTTCCTCTTTCACCCCAAATTATTATGGGTATTGACTCTCATATTCCTGTCTTGATGTTTGTCTCTTGAGGTTAAGTGTCTGTATCCTTCCCTCCTCTTCCCCTTTAATGTTTTTACAAATAGAGACTTTATCCTTAGGTGGTGCTTTCTGCAGACTTTTTTGAAAGTGTGTGGGTTGAGGCCGTGGCCTTGACTTATTATGGCCAAGCCCCAAAAGTAATATCCTTATCAGGAAGAACAGACATTTTTTTTAAGGTATTGGGTAGGAAAAAGCTTCAAAATAATGGTCTAAATTTAAGATTAGCTGATCTCAGCAAAGCTACACATGGAAAGGAAATTCAGACCTAACAGATTTTCCCCATTCTTGGAAATGTCACCAGTTATTTGAAGCCTCTTAAATATTAAAAAAAAAAATCATTGAGCTTCCTGATTGAAAAAGAAAAATTTATGCTCTCTCTCTCTCTCTTTTTTTTTTTCCAGCAAGTAACCGGCAGAAGTTTTGGTGACAAAGATTTTCGGACAGGGTTAGAAAATGGAATCCTCCTCTGCGAGTAAGTATAGTCTATTATTCAGTCTGTTTTTGTTAAGAAAAATCATTAGTGCTATTCAGTTCATCTGAAAACTATGTATTTTATTTTGAATTTATTCATAGTTTGATTCTGAAATTTTAAAAAAAATCACTGGGTCAGGCAGTAAATATAAGTAAGTGAGGGAGTTTGAGTGTACGATAGGGAGTGTTGGGGACTTTCTAATTAGATAAGAAGTATCTGGTAGCTGCTTTAGCTCCAACCATCATTTACTATGTAGGAATCTGGGCCCAAGTAATTGAAAGGATGTGGACCCAATTGTAGTAAAAGTAGCAGCTTTTCTACCCCTATTTCCCCAAAACAAAAGCAATTTATGCCAAGTGAAAAAAATGCATCCACTTACAACATCTTAAAACGTGACAGGTAATGTTCCTCACTGGGCTTGCTCCCCTGACTTATTTTGAATAATTTATGCCCTTGGCAAATGTCAAATGAGAACAATAACTGTAATGTTTAATTTTTATATTTTATGACAAAACCAGATTTTGTCATAAAGTGCTGCTGGGATGGTGGGTTCAGGAGCTCTCTGTGAAGTGGTTCTAGACACAAAATAAGCAAGAGCTTTAACGCTTAGAGATGGATGGACATAGACTTTCAGATCTCAAATTTTGAATTTAATAGGTTCTGTAATTTGGATACTGCTTTTTGTTCCATTGAGGTGAAATGCACCTCAGGAAATGCACAGCTTCAAAAACCCAGTCCGGTGGGATTTGAGAACTGTGTACACGCTTGCAGCCTACACCTGACCAAGAGGGAGGATGGCGGGTTCTCTCCTGCCCTTCCCGATCGGTCTCAACCTCCTCTAGAAAAGTACCGTAATTTCTATCACCATAACATTTACCTGCCTTACATCTGGAACTTTATGTAAGTGAAATTACATAGAATGAATCCACCCTGATTTTGGCGACTTCGGGAATGTTGTTTGGGACCCACTGAGGTAGTCGAAAGACTTCAGGCCTTGGAACCTGAGAACTAGAAACTCAAGCCTTACTATACCCCTTAAATCGTTTAGCCTCCATGAGTCTCAATTTTTTTTTCCTCTAAAATGGTAAGAAAAAGTGATCACTTTTGCTTATGTCATAGACTTTTCTTGAATTTCAACAGGATCACGTGGATGAGGTGCTCTAAAGAATCACGTGCCGTACAAAATGTTGATTCTTATGCAGCATCTTTCAACACAGTTCACACCAGCATGTTTTCCCTGCTCCCCATCGTCCTTTTTTTTTTCGATTAACTCTCATTTACTTTATTTATTTATTTTTGGATATGCAAAAATTCTTTTTATTATTATTAAAATATGACCTTTATTTTATTTTGTTTTTTTTTTATAAATTTATTTTTTATTGGTGTTCAATTTGCCAACATATAGAATAACACCCAGTGCTCATCCCATGAACTGGAGGGTATTATGCTGAGTGAAATAAGTCAATCATCTTTTTTTCTTCAAGGAGAAAGCATGCCCTGCTTGCTGTTTCCACGCATTCCTTCCTGCAGTGCCTCTTTGCTCCTCTCATACTTTTACTTCCTTCACTGTCTCTTTTCCCTTTATTTTTTTATTTTTATTTTTTATTTTTTTTTAGAAGGAGAAGCAGCCTCACTGCTAAGCAAGGAGCCCAATGTGGGGTTCGATCTCAGGACCCTGGATCATGACCTGAACGGAAGGCAGACGCTTAACTGGCTGAGCCACCCAGGCACCCCTCTTTTCCCTTTATTAAACCTTAATCAGAGCTCATCTCTTAGATGAACCATAAGTAGTTTAGCATCTCAGTGGAGACAAAGGCAGGCAAACCGCAGACACCTCCCTTGTGTTCTAACACCTGCTTCTCCGGTGGTTCTGGGCTTAGCTTTCTTCTGATGTGGATGGACTGAATCTGGTCTGGTTTATGTACGTTGTGGTCTCTTAATTCTGTTGAAGTGGGTCTTGGGTACCAAGTTTTATTTAACTGACATTCGCTCCAAAGGTCCCTGTAGGTGTCCACCTCCCCATGACGCTCCCCCGAGTAAATCTGCCGGGGTGCAGTATTGCCTCCCAGACTTCGGATTGGGCAGGTTCATCTGCAGACAAGGCTCTGGGTCTGGACACTTTTGCCTGAATAGAACTTGTTTCTCGGCGCACCTGGTGGCCCAATGCTTAAGCGACTACCTTCAGCTCAGGTCAGGATCCCAGCGTCCTGGCTCCCCGCTTTTCCCTCTCCCTCTGCCCCTCCCCACGTCTTGTGTGCATGCGCTCTTACTCTCTCTCAAATAAGCAAATAAAATCTCTAAAAAGAAAAAAAAAATAGAAGAAGAAAGAAGAAAAGAAGTTGCTTCTTCCCTCGATGAAAAGGTTAAGTTAGAGGATGGATTCAGTCCTGTGAGCAGTGGCGCTCTCCGTGGGCCTTTCCCAAACACGTTGATGAGTGTTGGGGCTGTTTAGGGGTGGAGGGATGGGGTTTGAGCCCAGGCCAGGTTAGGAAACACTATGGTTAGACAAGGTGGAGGCACAGAATGTAGCCGGGGGCCTCTTTAGATAAATAGAGGGTTTGGACTGCGAACAGCCAGGGGCAAGCGGAGGGAGCTGGCTGACTTGAGGCCGCACAAGGGTCACTGAGCGGTACTAGGCCAGGGCTCAAGAGAAGTGCGCTACTGTCTAAGCCTCCTACCCGCCGAGGATGGGAGTCCCTGGGGTACTTGCAGGAGTCGGAGGACCAGGGCGAGTCCTGGCTTCCCTGTGGGACCCACAGAGAGGGTGCTAAGGCGCATGCACCGGATGTAGCCCGTCTCCACCTGGGCCGTTGGGGCAGAGCTGGGGCCGCGGCTGGAGAAAGCAGAACCAGATGAGTTCCTCAGTGCAGGACCCCCGAGGCTGACTGCACCGAAGGTTGGGCGGTCCAGGAGGAAGAGGTCCCCTCCTCTCTGGGCAGAGCAGGGCCAGGCTGAGATCAGCAGTAGTGACTCCTGGGCCTTGGGTCCTGGGAGCGCGTGGCGAGGCCTTGTGCCGTCGCTGGGGTTGCTGGCTCACGGCAAGGACCAGACGGCAGAGACGGAGGGTCTGAGCACAGTGCGGGCTCCCTGACGGTGGGTCCCGGGTCTGAGAGCAGATGGGGGTGTGCAAGGCCGTGCCGCTCTCTAGGACCAGAAGGCACCTCCTGGGTGCTGGTGACTAAGGGGTTCTGGCTCGGAACCCTCCACCCATGGAGTGACACGCGACACTGTACGAAGAACTCCCTGTAATTTCAGATTTCAAAAACTAGCAATTCAGCTCCTCAGAGACTGAGGCTTTCATAACATGCAGCCCTCTTTTTATTTTTATTTTTTTGAAAGATTTTATTTATTTATTCATGAGAGACACACACAGAGAGAGAGAGAGGCAGAGACCTAGGCAGAGGGAGAAGCAGGCTCCATGCAGGGAGCCCGACACGGGACTCGAACCCGGGACCCTGAGGTCACGCCCTGGGCTGAAGGCTGGTGGTAAACCGCTGAGCCACTGAGCTGCCCGAGCCCTCTTTTTAAAGATTGTTGGATAAATAAAATCTTTATTTTTTTTAAAGATTTATTTATTTATTCATGATAGACATGGAGAGAGAGGCAGAGACACAGGCAGAGGGAGAAGCAGGCTCCACGCAGGGAGCCCGATGCAAGTCTCAATTCCGGGACTCCAGGATCACGCCCTGGGCCAAAGGCAGGCGCTAAACCGCTGAGCCACCCAGGGATCCCCTAAATAAAATCTTAAAAAACATAAAAATAAAAATTGTTGGAGCTTTTCAAGTTCGTATTATTCAGAACAGAAGCCCAGCTGGTGTCCTGTAATAGTGTTGTGACCCCAGCGGAGGAACACACGAACAGCGTCAGTGAATGACTCCTTTTGTTCGACAGACTCTCCTCCCTTTGTCCGGGTTGGATCGGCCCTAAATGCCGGTCCAGCCGGGGAGACGTCATGCTCCTTGTTCACTAAACATTTCCTGAGCTGTTGATGGGTCTGTAGAAATTCATAGTTCTCATCAAACAGAGGGCTTCCTTCTGGGTCTGGGGTCTGGTTTTTTGCTTCTTGCCAAACTTCCGTGTGGCCTGTGAGGACTGTCCTCATACCCGCTGCACGGAGGCGATCAGTGGAGGCTCGGGGGATTAACTAACCCGCCTGAGGCTGTACGGACGAGAAATACATCCAGGGGTCTGGTTTCTTAGCTTTTGCTCTTAACGACTGTCCTGAGCCTACAGTTGGGATGTTAAAGGGAGAGAGAAGCAAGAGGCCCGGGGCTGGTGCAGAAAAGGCTGAGTGTGGAGGGAGGAGAGAGCAGGGGGTGACGACGGGGTCTCAGCAGGACAGGGCGTGAAGGACAGCAGGTGGTCTTGGGGTGTAGGCACCCCGCGGGTGCTTGGGGTGGTCTGGTCTTTGCTTCTCTTCTACCATTATGTATTTTGGAGAGAGTGCACACGTGCGTGCGTGCACATGAGCAGGGGAGCGGCAGGGAGGGGAGAGAATCTCCCGCAGACTCCCCGCCGAGCGTGGAGCCCAGTGCAGGTTTGATCCCAGGACCTGAGATTAGGACCTGAAACGAGCCCTGGGTGCCCGGGGGCCTCCCGAAGAGGGGGAATGGGTGCAGGGGAGTGGTCGGGGGTGCGGTTTGGGCCTTCTCAGGTGGAGCCTGGGGACAGGGTGCCCAGGGGCACCTGGGGCTCCAGGGCAGGATGGAGCTCCAGGCGGGGAGGGAGCAGCACCAGGGAGACCTGGGACCTGGCCTCTGGCTGCGACACCAGCAGCGGACGGCGGGCCGTGTGTGCCCAGGCCAGGGACAGCTGACGCACTTTAGCTGTGACCGTTCGTCGCCCCAAACGTACCCTGGACGTGTGGGGGTTAGATGCTCACATGACGGGACGGCCCGTGAAACACGTGTGGTCCAAGTGGGGCCGGGCTGCAGCGGCGACAGGGTCACGCCGTAGAGGCGGGGACCAGCTACTGCAGGTGGCCCCGAGCACTGGAGGGCCTCAGAGGGAGGCGGCGAGCAGCAGCCCCTAGGGGGGCGCCCCCGCGCCCCGCTTCCCAGTACCCGGCTCGCCCCGCTCGGAGAGAATTCCAGAAAGGAGCCTTCCGAGTGTTTTCCGTGACGCGGACTGTACCATTTAGCGGGAGCTCGAGGACCTGCCGTGCAGCTCAGGGTGCAGCGGTGGCTCGTGTGTCCTGGCTCGGGGGCCATGGTGACGGTCCTCCAGTTTCCGGGGGGCTGCGGGTCGCGAGGGCAGGTGTACATGGCCCACGGGCGCAGGCTGCTCACGGGGAGCACTGGCCGTGGGCACCGTGCTGCGTTTCAGGTGGGACCGTCCCCCTCCTAGACTCAGGTCCTTGGGCTCGGGCAGCGCCAGAATGCTACTTAGGAGACTAAGACAGCTTTTCAGGAAAGGTTTTCCCAGGACTTTTTTATAAATCTCCCCCCGTGCCGCCCATCCAACTATTTTAAAAAATTTTAGACTTAAAGGAAAGTGACAGGAATCCCGTAGGGATGATGCATGCACCCGCTTCTAGAAGCAGATGATTCAGGAAAAGAGAGTTGTGTGCGGAGACACATGAAGTAAGGAGGCAAAAGGGGAGGCCGGCCGACCCTCCAACAGCGAGGTTGGACACGCACCTCCACTTCCCTGTGGGCCTTTTGGATCAACATAGGCCAGGACGGCACGTGTGTTTTCTCTTCCTTATGATGTTCCTTTCTTTTTAAAGATTTTATTTATTCCTGAGACACACAGAGAGAGAGAGAGGTAGAGACACAGGCAGAGGGAGAAGCAGGCTCCCTGCGGGGAGCCTGGTGCGGGACTCAAACCCGGGACCCTGGGGTCACGGCCTGGGCCGGGGCAGATGCTCACTGCTGAGCCTGGGGTGCCCCTTCCTTATGACTCTCCTAGGATGCTCTTCCCCTTCCTTCGCCGTGGGAATGCCGCACGGAACGCATGCATGTCGCACACCGCATGCACGGGGACGGGCCGCCGGCTACCGGCAAGGCCAAGGGGAGGCAGGAATAGGCAAGAGGCGGGGTCACGGGGGCGTCCGCGGCTGCAGGGGCACTTGTCACAGGGCACAGGCCCACCCTCCCTCCGTCGCCCTCTTTACTCTCCATTCCGCCTCCGTCCCGCGACGTGCACTCAACCGAAGCCAGTCCCCGTGCTTTCATGAGCAAGCGCAGTGCACTGCGGAGGCCTGAGTTCGAATCCTATCGAACTGTGCGAAATAGACTGAAACGGGTCAGAAAACACCGTGTCACACGGTGCAGCCGGGCGGACAGCTCGCGTCGTCCCCGCGCCGTTCCCGCGGCCTCCGGAGCCCGGGTTCCCATAGCCGAACAAGCGGCATGACTGGAGCTAATTAACAGGGCTGATGGGAGGCCCGGGTGAGCTGATAATGCGGATAAATAAACGTCTCTGTTGAGCGCTTGGAGCATTGTGAGCGCTGAACTGTTCGCTTGTGTCCCTTCATCTGCGAAATGGGGGGCTCGCTCGCTCACGAGGCCCCAGACCCCAAGCGAGGGCGGGAGGGCCGCGGCGCTCGGCAGGGCCCGGGGTTGGCGCTCCAGACCACCAGCCGTTGTCACCACTGGAAACAGGCCCGAGGTCATCACGGATACGGCACAGTCCGTGTCACCAGGCGCCCAGCAGCTCTTTCTCTGGGGCGGCCACCAGCCTAGGGGTGACGAGCTGGGCCCTGCTCCGCAGCTTGTCCTGCGTCGCCTGTGATCAAACGCTGGGCAGGGAGGTCCGGGCCCTTTACAGACCCGATCATCTGTGAATAACAAGCCTCGGCTGCCGGAGCCGGGGGCCTAGACCGACTGTGTGGGCCACCGCGGCCTTGCCCTCGCGGCGATGTCATTTCCTCCCACCCCGTCCAGCCTCCTGCGGTCTCCTGCTCTGGGAAGCTGTTCCGGAACCGTCCAGGCGGTGTTAGCAGGTTCCCGTCTGGCTTCCAAGCGGCCGTAGCCTGTGTCACAGCCAGCCCGGCCCGGAGGGAAGAGCTCTTCTGTTTGTCGTCGGGTCTGCTCCACTGGACCCTGGTCCCACCCGATGCCTGTGTCACAGGCACCTGTTGCCCCTGGGTACCGATCGTCAGCGACCTTTACTTTCTCCCCGTCCTAGCGGCGCTGTCGGGGTTGTCCCGTCTCTTCCCCTCCCCTCCGCTGCCCTCCTCTTCCTCTCCTTCTCCCCCTTCCCTCCACTCCCCTCCCGACCCTTCACACACACACACCCGTACGCTCTCACATGAGGAACAGCCCCATCCTTGAAGGCTAAAGCCTGCAGCATAGAAACATCTAGTTTCTTTTTTTTTAATTATTTTTTTATTTTTATTTTTTTATTTTATTTTATTTTTTTTTTTGAAACATTTATTTTCTTTAAGATTCTCTGTTACAGCTCCATCCGCCTCGGGGTTAATAGAGGTTGCACTTAACGGGTTTCGTTCTGCAGATGCGTTTTCGTGGAACGCAAAGCCTGAGGGTGTCCGTCTGCAAACGGGGAACCCCTCGACCACGTCTCAGTGGATTTTTGTCTCAGTTCTTAAGTCGGTGAAATAATTTTCTGAAGATAAGAAATCTGTCGGCAAATAGTTGTTTATATCGTTACTGATGAATGAGCTGCTTCTTCTGAGAAGAAAGGCTTGCCTTGGATTGCTGTCCCTGTTCCAGCGTGAGATGTGGCATGACACAGACGTGTCCTGGCCCTTCTCGGACGGGGTGGCTTTGCATGGAGACATTTTGCCATATGGAGGATTTGTTAGATAGTGACCGTGTTCTGCGCGGTCTCAGACTAGGAACAGAGGGGTCATAAAAGGGAACGGGAGGCCCGATCCGGATCTTCGAGATTTTTATGATGCGTTTGGGGCCCCGAACACATGCATGGAAACAGTTAAGTAGCCGCGGAGGCCAGCATGTGAGTAAATGAGACCAACCAAGTTTTAATTGCCAGGATTTAATAAGAAGCCAAACAAAGGGAGATTGTTACAGCTTGGGAGACGGTTACTGGGGAGATGCTACATCAACAGAATTTTACCGAAGACGAGAATAGGCTGAGGGGAGGGAAGGGCATCCCGGACGGAGGCAGGAGCAGAAGGCGAGGTCTGAAGTCAGGGAGCAGTGTGCCGTGCGTGACTTCCCCGGGAGGGACGTGCCTGACAGTGGGGGGGCATCCCTTCCTTCATTCAACCAGCCTTTGTAGGAACCCACTTACCAGTAAGTTACTGGAAGGACTAGGACATGAGCAATAAAACCACGTAGTAGGGCCACCCCGCTCAGATCTGGACTCTAGATCCTGACTCCCTACGGGATGTAAACCTCAGGTTCTCTTGCGGAAGAGACATGAAGGTAGAGACCTGAATGAAGAGTAGAGATTAGCCAGGAGAAAGGGAAGTAGGGAGGAGCCTAGAGCTGCAGCGTAACGTGTCTGAATTCCCGAAGATAGAAGCTCGTGCATTGGAGGAATCGCAAGGAGACTTATTTGACCAAACTGTAGGACGCAGGGCGGGGCGGGCGGCCGGGGATGATGGTGTGAGATGAGGGTAGGTGGAGAGGAGGACGAGGCAGGGGCAAAATTGAGGGCCTTGAAGCCATGGGAAAATTTTTGAGTTCGACCTCCACCAGAGCAATAGAAATAAGAAGAGTCCTGAAGAAATCAGTAGGACTTGGTAGGGTAGAGGATTCAGATAAGTGAAAGAAAAGGCTCAAAAATAACCGCGGTGTTTCAGTTAATGGGCCAGCAGACTAGGGCCGCTGGCACTCACTGAAGACGACCCTGTTTGTTGGAAGACGTCGTAATTTCAGGTGAGTTTGGGAAATAGCCCGTCCAGGGGGCGGCTTTGTAGACCACTGGGGACAAGGGCCTGGAGCTTAGGGGTGAGGCCATGGATTTCGCTTTTTCAAGTATGATTTGTTAGACATCAAGGCCCAACGGTGATGACACCAAAGTCTGAGTCTGACACCAAAGATCACGTTAAGAAAGAACAGCAGCAGTTTGAGGAGGCCTGCCCCCGGGTCAGGGGTGAGAGACGGAGAAGCTCGCCAAGGGGCATCAGAGAGGTGAGAAGGGCCCCCGGGAAGCGTGGTGCCCTGGACGCCAAGGGAGCTAAGAAGACGTAAGAAGTGGTGGTCACCCATAGTCCACGGTCCCGGTGGACGTCAACTTGCCCGAGGCCTCGGAACAGGCCTGCCTCCCGGGTAGAGGCGGGTCCTGCAGACTCTGAGCCAGTGGCCATCTCTGGCAACTGCCGGACCCGCAGATCATGATTTTACCAGATTGCTCCGAGTCTGGCTCATTCCTTTGCCTCATTCCAACAGGCTCTTGGTAGAGACTCCATCTAGTCTCAACGACACCTGCGGTATTTTCCTCAACTATTCAAAAAAAAAAAAAAAAAAAGGAAAAGAAGAGAGGTCTGGCCCCACTGACCGTATCGCCGAACTGACATTCAGGCGAGACGGTTTTGAGGGTGAAATTGGGGGCGTTAACCAGCCAAGACGCTGGAACAACCAATGAAACCGGAGACCGTCCCTGGCAAATGGGGGTATGTGGTCGCCCAGGTTGTGGGCAACCCCAGACCGATGCCTTCTAGTCCCTGCTGCTTTGTTCATCGTCGGCATAACCCATCCCCTACCTGATCCTCAGGGCGGCCCCGGTAGGTGAACATCCCGGGTCAGCCCTTCTCGCCTCCCTTTGTCGTGATGAGGCGGAGACCCAGGGTGGTTAGAGCGCAGCGTGTCTTCCAGCTCTTTGGAGCTCTTTCTCTAACCCAGATGCTCACTCGAATCTCAGCAAACTTGGGCCCTTTGGCCCTTGCTGATTTGGGGCTTAGCGGGCCGGTAAGAATTTGATAGGCCTTCTGTGTAGGCTTCTCCTTTGTCCCTCGGCCATATCGCAGTTGGCTTCACAGACTTGGCCAGGCTCCCGCTCTTTGGCACCAAGGCTCATTAAGCTTTCAAGTTCAAGTAAGGACATTTCAACCCACTCTTTTTTTTTTTTTTTAAGTTCTCCACTGAAAAGCTGCTTTTTTCTCTTTGATGATTGGCCTGGCTTAGGTGGGGGCTTAGGTGAGAACTGAGTATCCCAACAGCCTTCTGTCAGGAGGGATGGAAACAGATGAAGAACATAGGAGACCTTGTAGGACTCGTGATGAGCAGAATGGACTCTCAGTGTTGCCTTTTTTCCTTCTTGAATCTCATCAAATAAGCATGATTTCTACTCAAAAGGGGGGCTCAGCACAGTGCGTGCGGGGTGCTACTATCCCCATTCAAACTGAGTCTTAGCATCAATTACAGGCGTCTCCTGGGGGAGTGACGGGGACTTGTGTGCGTTGAAACGTTCTCAAGCTTATCCATCTTTGCAACTGTTTGTCCATGAAAAATTATATAATCCTGGTCACAACTTCTTTCTCCTTTCCTTTCTTTCTTTCTTTCTTTTTTTTTTTTTTTGGAAGATTTTATTTATTTATTTGAGAGAGAGCAAGAGCATGAGCACGGGGAGGGGCAGAGGGAGAAACAAGACTCCCTGCTGAACAGGGAGCGCCCCATTTGGGGCTTGATCCCAGGACTCTGGGATCATGACTTGAACTGAAGGCAGGCGTTTTACCATCTGAGCCACCCGGGTGCCTCAGCTTCTTTTTTCCTAATACACAGATTTGCATGACCGAGACTCAGTAGGGCAATTATAGAGCTTGTATTGATGCTTCTAAAAAATGTGTTTGAAACTTAATTTAGCATAATTATCTTCCGGGAACTGCTCCCTTCAAGATGCAGTGACTTCTTTCACCCTATCAATCCATGCCTTAAAAAAAAAAAAAAAGATTCCCTCACTTAAATCACAGGCTTCATCTCTTTACCCCTGAATAAATTTATTACGCATTTACTGGAATGATCAATTGATTTAAAAAATACATAAACAAGGGGTTTAAATATGGCCTGCTTGTGTGGTAGAGGAAACAGTGGTCTAGGTCATTGCCTGCCTGTGGGGTTCCATGCTGGATTAGGCTTTGCTTGCATTTGAGAGGATTTAGTAGCTCCCTAATTGCATTTCCTTAATAATCCATTTTTTTGGATTGTCTCTACCGGGCTGTCAGGCTGGGTGGGCTGACTTCTCACAATGAACTGTGCAAAATTCCTGCCTCGAGCCTGCCATTCTAAATGTTTCCTTTGGTAACCCACAGAAGAGGACCTTTTAAATAGCCCACCAAGGACCCCGGTTAGAAATAGTTTATTTTTAAGTCAACTATGCAGACGTAGACGTCCCCCTTTATATTAAGGAGAAGAAAGAGTGAATGACAAGACAAGGAGAATGGCTGAGTGATTTTGCTCCAGGGCCTGCCCTTCCTTCCACCACTGTGGACTTTGCCATGGGGCTAACATTTCCCAACTGGGCTGCATCACCCCTGATGCCCTTCCCGCAAAACAGGACATGATTCAAGTTCCTGAGCCCAGAACCTGGTGTCCCTCACTGCGTAGGTGCAGCGTTTCCCTTTGGCTTATCTCTCAGTAGAGAGATCCCTTTGGCCACGGAGAGTGATCCTCGTATCTCTGACTTCCTTTGTCCTAGGGCGCTCACTCCCTGTCCGTTTCCATCCCCCTAAATCCTAAACCCATCCATCGGGTACCTTTTCCTTCACTAAAATATCCTCCTCACGACAGCCCGAGTTCAGTGCTTCCCTACTCCTCTCCGCGCCCACGGTGGTGACAACCACGCATCCTGGGTCGGAGACGGCAACCGTGATTTCAAGTGCTCTCTTTCTCGTTTCTGGTTTGAAAAGTATTTTGACGGTGCCCAGGGCAAGTAATTCGTCTTCCATAGGGCACTATTCAGGAGATTGTACGTTTTGACTTTCTGTTTATGAGTTCTTGGTGTAGTGACTGCGACTCACCATCTTTCTGGGCCTAATGATGCCTACATGTGGCAGGGGTGTAATATAGCATTTTGAAGGAAGAATGGGAAGGGGGAAGATTAGTCCAAAATTCACATTTTTCAAATGGTTGATGTGTGGGACATCTGGGTGGCTCAGCTGGTAAAGTCTCCAACTCGTAATTTCGGCTCAGGTCATGATCAGGGTCGTGAGATTGAGCCCCGCACAGGGCTCCATGCTCAGCATGGCGTCTGCTTGAGATTCTCTCTCTACCTCTCCCTCTGCCCCATCCCTCCCCATGTGCCTGTGTGCTTTCTCTTTTTCTTCCTCTCTAAAAATAAATAAATTTTTAAAAAAACAAACAACCCAACCATGCTGTATCAGCTGAAAATGAACCATGGGCCTAAATGTAAGAACTGAATCTATAAAATTTTGGAATAAAACACGAGAGTATATCTTTGTGACCTTGGATTAGGCAGCCGTTTCCTGCATGCAATATCAAAAGTACAAGGGGCAAGAGAAAAGATAGATAAAAAAATAAATTTGTAATAATAAAAAAATAAAATTAAGAAAAAAGAAAGAAAAAATAGATAAATTGGACTACATTCAAAGTTAAGAGCTTGTGTCCTGCAAATGATACCATCACCAACCCACAGAATGGGAGAAAATTTGATGAAATTTGTAAATCCTGTGTGTGAGAAGGAACTTGTGTCTAGAATATATAAAGAACTCTTGTAACTCAACAACAAAAGAATAAACGATCTATTAAAAAATAGGCAAAGGTATCTGAATAGATATTTCACAAAAGGAGATATAAAAATGGCCAGTAGGCACAGGGACAGATGTTGAGCATCACTAATCTTTTGGGAAATACAGTTGGGCTCCCGGCATGGAGCCTGCTTCTCCCTCCTCCTGTGTCTCTGCCTCTCTCTCTCTCTCTCTCTCTCTCTCTGTCTATCATAAATAAAACTATACCAAAAAAAACCACCGCACACCCACTGGGATGGCCAAATAAAAGAGGAAGGTAATAGGTGTGTGTGGGGGGGTGTGGGCGATCTGGAACCTTCACGTTCTGCTGGAGGAATGCGAGACGGGACGGCCACTTTGGTAAACAACCTGGTAGTTCCTCAAAGGGCTACACGTTGGGTTATCATAACCCAGCACTTACACATCCAGGAGAAATGGAAGTGTGTATCCTAACAAAAACTTGTTCACAAATGTCTGTGACAACACGATTCACAATGGGCAAATGTCGGGAACAACCCAGCGTCCATCACCCGACGAGCAGCGAGGTAAACACGGCATGTTCACGTAATGTGAAATGATTCAGCCGTAAGAAGGAATCAACTACCGACGCGTAGGACAGCGTGGATGCACCCAAGCCGTTATGCCAAGTGAACGAAGCCAGTCACAGAAGACCACATTTGACGCGGTCCTGTTGCAATTACCCAGAATAAGCAAATCTGTAGACAGAAAGTACCATGCTGGTTGCCTGGGCCCGGGGGTCACGTGTGGGTGGATGGGAGTCAAGGTACCATGTCTGCGGCTCCTCTCAGAGGGGAGCAAAGTCAGAATTAGTTCGCAGAGATGGTTGCACGATCCTGCGAATGTACCAGAAAAATCGGATTCATTTAGTGCCTTTGTAGATGTATAACATCGTGGCGTAACGTGCTGCTATTCCAGAACTATCTTGAAGAGAAGGCCCTGTAGACAGGTTATGTTAATATTCTACTTCCAAAAAGATACAAAGAAAATTTTAAAACAAAAACTAAAACTCATTGATTAATCACGCATACTAACATGAGCACTGGGTGTTATTCTGTATGTTGGCAAATTGAACACCAATAAAAAATAAATTTATTATTTAAAAAAAATCAGGCATCATGACCTTAGACACAGAAAGGCCGTGGAAATGAGGGAAGTTTGAAAGTTTGTTGCTTAAATACTGCCCGCAGAGTCGGCCCCAACGCGTGGAATCCCGAGGCAAGACCTTCTAAGGCTCTTACGGTCTCTTCTTTGCGCCCGTTCCAGGCAGGGGCTCAACCAGCCTGATGCTCCAATGCCCTGAAGGATGCGTAGTGCCCTTGAAACATTCGGAAGGCATCTGTGATGGCGATTTACATTCCATCGCTAGCTTTTTGTTCGTGCAAAATTCTTGTTTGGCTCGGGTTTCACCTTTCCCTACATTCTGCTGAATTTTTCTTGACCTTGGGAGGTGGATTAACGTTAGTCCCTTTGCTGAGAGGCAAGTCTAGAAAGACGTCTTTAAAGATGACACCTGTAACAGGCTTACGGTCCCGGTTAGATGGATCACGGGCTTGGGTTCGGAGAGAGTTGCCACGTTAAAGGAAAGTGCATGCACTTTCGTTCAGGGTACGGGGTCAAACCCAGAAAGTGATCAAGGAAACCACGTGGAACTGAATTAGAAGGGACGCAACGTAGGTAATTTTGTGGTCTTCACCGCCTGTTGCAGCTGTACAAGCCCAGCCAATGAGACGGTGATGTGACCTCTGTTGCCCAGAATCGAGGGATTTCCCGTGAGATTCAGCATGACCTTCCCAACCCCGTGCTCACGGTCTAGCTATCTCCTCCACTCTCCCCCAAACACTCTCTCGGGTCATTTTTAGATTCTGAATTGATGAACTGAGTGACTCGTAGAGCGAGCTGAATTTTGCGATCCTTGTAAAATTTTGCCTTTGATGTTCACGCTGCCGTCCAATAACAGACTTCTTACTGGTTTGATTCCTAACGTCTGGACGGTCTCAGGACGTATCCTTGGTGACCATGTTCTCTGTGTCCTGCCCCTTGCAGGACTATTAGATTGGCTTCTGGAAGAATCAGAACGAACCGGAAACTCTCCATCCCAGCCTCGAGTTTTGAGATTTTTCTTTTTAATCGCAGGTAGACACAGATTTCTTCAGTGCGTATGTTGTGACCTTTGCACGTGGGTAAGAGGTCACCACAGGCTGGATATCGGATGTCATGAAGAGCGGCAGCCTGCACATCCTTCCTTGGTGTCCCAGCAATGGGTTCTTTAAGGAATCTCATCTTTAATCTTCTAAGAATCATCCTAATCTTCTAAGAACTCTGTTCCATTGAATCTATGCCGAGCGCGTCTTTAATTCGTCTTCTCGGAGACTCAAGATGGTCCCCGCATCAGGCGGTGTGCCGATGAACCACATATGTGCACGGCTCTGGTCTTCCTGTGGGTTTTAAGTCTTCAGTGAGCGCACCCGTGAGGGAGCAGCCTGGGGCCCGTGTCGTCTCCCCTTGTTCCCCCGCACCAGCTTCGGGCCAGAACAGCACGCGTGCTCTGTGGGCATTTGTCGCGAATGTGAAGGAACACACGGACGAGCCTTCCTTGAAATAGGTCGCAGTGTGTTTCGGATTGAGAATATGAGTTTAATAGAGACCATTTAATTTCTATCCCATAAGACACATCTATCTTCGCTTGCCTTTAATGTCATTAGCTCTTTCATAATTGAGGCTTATCCCGGACCGTGACTTGCCTTCCTGTGTCTAGTCATCTCTCAGTACATGTACATCAGGCAGGCTGTACATATGTGTTGACTTGATTCATTAATATGAAATGTTGGTGCAAAGGTGGCCAAAAACATAATAATAATAATAATAATAATAATAAAGAAAACTTATCATCTTCGGCAGCTGCCGATGGAAAGATTAAAACTAAAATGACCTGAGTTTATTTAGCAAAAAAGGGGTGTGCTTGGTATATACCACGTGGGTCTCCACGCACGGATTTCCACTTACCAAGTGAGCACCACACATTGTCCCATTGGCTCCTCACCACAGTCCTGGTTGGTGGAAGGTGAGGTTATTAAAATCTCCATTTTGGGAATCCCCATTAAGGGGAAACTGAGGTTACTCAAGTGACTCCCCGGTGGCCCACAGCTAATGAGTGTTGAGTTCAGCTTTTTTTTTTTCTTCAAGATTTTATTTATTTATCCATGAGAGACCCAGAGAGAGAGGCAGAGACACAGGAGAAGCAGGCTCCATGCAGGGACCCCGATGCGGGACTCGATCCTGGGACCCCAGGGTCACGCCCTGGGCCGAGGGCAGACGGTCGACCACCTAGCCCCCCGGGTGCCCCGAGTTTAGCTCTTAAAACCTAGACCACTTATTCCTAATCCACTACACCTTCCTTTTCATTAAGTGTTAAAGGTCTGTTTTCTGGGTACGTGGGTTTTGAGTCGTGCTTTGATAGCACAGGCTCAAGCTGGACTTTCCAAAGCTCTAAGTTTCTGTATAAAATGACGGGTCTACGATGCGAAGGCTGTCCTGGCGTCCTGCAGGCCAGTGTGCGTGCCTCTGGGGGAGCTCTTCGCGTCTGTCCAGGGCTGTCTTTTCTCCTGCAAAAACGGTGGGATGAATACATGACCCGTCTTTACAGGACAGGGTACTTGGAGATGCTGCATATCGCAAGGTTTGTGAATATAAAATATGTTCATCACTTTAGAGCATGTCATCAATAAGCATTTATGGAAAATATTTATATTTTAATTTACATATGAAGACAATAGTTTTTTTTTTCTTCAATAGGGTTTTTAGTAAAATTGCAAGTGGATATCCTTGGCTCTCACTCATAGCCGTATTTTTAAACTTCTCACCTGTCTCCTAACACATGGACAAGAAAGGTCCTCAGTTTAACACAAAATACAAGATAAGCAGGTGCTGGGCATGCCTGCAACGTCAATTCAGTGTAATCCTTTGTTGTTGTGTACTATAAACTGGGTTCGGGACTGAAGCAGTGTTTATACAAAAAAAAAAAATACAGCTGCCTCAGTCTTGAAAGCATTCCAGTTGTTTCAGGACACTTTGGCTTTTTATTTTATAATTTGTGGTTAAACATTTTGACCGATAAAGTGTTTTGTTGCACTTTTAACTGAGGTCCAGCATCATGGCTGTTATTTATTTTTATTTTTTTAAATATTTTATTATTTAATTCATGAGAGACACAGAGAGAGAAAGAGACAGAGACACAGGCAGAGGGAGAAGCAGGGTCTGTGCAGGGAGCCCAACGCGGGACTCGATCCCGGGACCCCAGGGTCACAGCCTGGGCCAGAGGCAGACGCTCAACCCCTGAGCCCCCCAGGGGCCCCCATAGTTGTTTTTTAACAACATCATGCGACAGGAAATATTTCTGCCACACAATTGTACAAGGGGTGAATACGCTGAAGTATTTAAGAGCGTTTAAAGATCTAAATGTGAATAGGAGAGGAATCGGGGCACATCGCCACTAAGCGTACTCATACGAGGAGCCCCTATAAAGGAGGAGTTTTAGTTGATTAATTCTTTAATAGGGTCTTTGTTGTTCTCTCTGCTGGGCTAATTCACAACGAAGCTCGAGGAGACTCTGGTAGCCGTGGCGTTTTATTTCATCGGGAAAACGAGAAGTATTCGAGAGAGTGGTCGATCTAAAATGCTATGCGTGGGGCAGCCTGGGGGGCTCAGCGGTTTAGCGCCGCCTTCAGCCCAGGGCATGACCCTGGGGTCCCGGGATCAAGTCCCATGTCGGGCTCCCTGCAGGGAGCCTGGGTCTCTGCCTCCCTCTCTCTGTGTCTTTCATTGATGAATAAATTAAAGATCTTTAAAAAAATAAAATGCTATGCGTTGAAATAGTAGAGGATAAACGCCGACCGACCGAAGCCGAGGAGCCCCGGTGAAAGCATGTTGAGCTCCAGGCCCCACGCTGGCCTGTTGGCCATGTCACAGCCGAGCCTCGCAGCTGGAGCCGCATCCCTGCCGAGGCTGCAGCTGATGGGCTCGAGGTCCCGGGAGCGGCGGGGCTGGCATGGGAGTCAGCAGCTCGGACTCCGGGGCCAGTGCCCCCGGCCCCTGCCAGCTCTGTACAGTCGGCAGTGCAGGCTGTCGGGGAGGACGTCGGTCCCCACGTGTGGAGCAGGGACATGTTCAGCCTCCGCGGGATGGCGGTGAGCGGCCAAACGACAGGCAGGAAGGCGTTTCCCATACGCCACATGTGTCCTTTTGAAAAAATCTTCTGTATCTTGATGCGTTTTCTGGGCAAGGTCTTTAAGGTCACCTTGAGGGGACAGTCCGGGGCTCTGGGGGATGGGGATACCAGTGAGACTTTTGAGTTATCGATACTGTGCACAGATATGATTTTAAAATCCGGTTAAAAACGACGGTGAAGAACTAGTGGGGAAAAGTAACCTGTCCTAAGCATTCACAGATTGAAAACCTTTACTTTGGAGACATCATCTCTCTGTTTTCAAGCATAAGATACGGGACGTTAACACCGCCCCAGAGAGCAGCTGGTCCAGGCACCTCGTGCTGGGCCTGGTTACACCACCGATCGGGCCTGGGCAGCTTCCTCACGCGTCATCAGCAGGCCCAATCTTCTAAGCTATAGAATGAGGAGAGGACAAGTTGTCTTCTGACTTGAAAAACTAGTGATTCCGAAATAAGTCATAAAGAAGCACTTAAAAAAAAATAATACTAGCCCTTTATCTGATGTGTCATTTGCAAATATCTTCTCCCATCTGTAGGTTGTCTTCTAGTTCTGTTGACTGTTCCTTTGGCTGTGCAGGAGCTTTTTATCTTGATGAAGTCCCAAGAGTTCATTTTTGCTTTTGTTCCCCTCACCTTCATAGATGGATCTTGCAAGAAGCCGCTGTGGCCAAGTTCAAAAAAGGGTGTTGCCTGTATGTTGGCAAATCCGACTCCACTAAAAACATTTACGTATAAAAAAAAAACTTAAAAATTTTAAAAAGGAAGAAAAATAAATAATAAATAAAAATAAAATAGAAAAATACTAAGTCCATTGTTAAAACTAATAAGCCATTAAAAAGATGTAAAAAAAAAAAAAAAGAAATGACAAATACCCACCATTTGCTTCGACGTGGATGGACCTGGAGGGTATTATGCTGAGTGAAATAAGTTAATCGGAGAAGGACAAACATTATATGGTCTCATTTATTTGGGGAATATAACAAATAGTGAAAGGGAATAAAGGGGAAAGGAGTGAAAATATCAGTGAGGGAGACAGAACATGAGAGACTCCTAACTCTGGAAAATGAACAAGGGGCGGTAGAAAGGGAGGTGGGTGGGGGGTTGGGGTGACTGGGTGACAGGCACTGAGGGGGGCACTTGACGGAATAAGCACTGTTTTTTTATGCTATATGTTGGGAAATTGAACTCCATAAAAGATATACCAAAAAATTCTTATGTTTTAATTATTTTGTGATTCTAAAAAAAAAATGAAAAAAAACTAATACGCAAGTTCATGAAAAGACTGCCGTCCTGGCTCTCTGCGGGCAAGACGCACGTGTGTCCTCTCAGGGGCACCTGCTGGGGGCAGCGGGTTGGACTCTCAGCGGAAGTCACGCAGAACAGGCGCTCAGTCACTGCCTGGTGCGGAACCAGTGTCCTGGCCGTCACAGCCCTGGAGCGACGGTTCTCCATTCAGGGAAACAGGATGTGTCAGAGTCAAATGCAAGCCAAATCCAAGACTAATCACTAGACTATGTCAGAGCATCTTTTGTTACTGATTCGTGGAGATCTATCAGGCATAGGTTCTTCAGAATTTTCTATGATCTTGGACTCCATGGTTGATAACCTAAGTTGGCAAACTTACTCTTGTAAAGAGCCAAATAGTGAAAACCATATGCTTTGCAGGCCATATGTTCTCTGTCACAGTAACTGAAGTCCGCTGTCCCCAAACCAGCAGTAGATATTACGGAAATGAGTGTGTGTGGCTGGGCTCCAGTAGAGCTTTATTTACGAAAGCAGGCCCTGGGCCATATTTGGCCCAGGGGTCGTAGTTCGCTGAACTCCAAGTTCTAATAAACTCCCGCCCTAGGTTTGTCCCTGCCCTGCATCCTCTCCTCTCTAACTCCTGAATGTGGGAGCACATGCTTCCAGGCTGCAGCCCCTCGACCTTTGATCGTCCCTTTCTGAATAACCTCGTTTGCAAGTGGAACATTCCACCACATGGTCCCGACGCCAAACATTTTCGTTTTACCGATTGCCTTCCTTGTTTCTCTTCACTCTGAACCATTTCCTGAAGACAAGTAGCTAGTGTTGTTTCTTTTGCATTCCTTTGCTTATATTACCATTTTTACATGATTTCAACCTCCACCCCCAAAATGTTTTGCTCACATATCTTCTCTACCTAGGGAGTTGTGGGGAGCCTTATTTAGGATCCCGAAGACATGACTGGTTAACCTCTCGCTAACCGCAGTCTTCCCTGTCTTAAGTGAAGATCACCCACATTTAACAAGCCACTCTCAACGAGCAAAAGGGTCTGGAGGTAGAATTAGTCTTGGCAAATTATTTGCGAAGGCAGATGTTGGTCTCTGAACTGACTGCATTCCTGGAGAGACCCCTGCCTTGGCCGCGAGAATTGGGAACAGGCCTCGCCTGTGGTAATAGCTGGCTCCGGTCCTAGACGGTTCCCTCCCGACCGCGACCCGGCTCGCAGCCGTGTCCTGTCCCTTGACGTACCTCCCCGTCTCCATCTCTCCTCTCCCGACACTTCGAAGTTCTCAAACTTCACATGCTACGGGCAGACCTGACGCTGGCACTGCCCTCCACTTGGATGCATGAAGGCTCATAGGTTATTGAGATTTACTACGTGCTTTAAATTCACTGCTTTTCCTATTCAGCAGTTTAGCCGTAGCCCCGGATAAAGGTGATTTGTGTGATCCGTCTTGCTTTATGTCTCACTTGACATTCTTTCTGCCTTTTTCATGACAGGTTGCTGAATGCTATAAAGCCAGGACTTGTTAAAAAGATCAATAGATTGCCTACCCCCATTGCGGGATTGGTGAGTATCCAGAATTGAGATTTATTTTCCAATATTCCTTTGCTCTAACCTAAGGGTCATGACAGTGCCATTTATTACGGCTCTCCCCTGCAATATATATTCCACTTGAATGAGGAGGCATTGAATGCATTAGGCTGAGAGGTCACTTAAAAATGAAAGATCGCAGTTATGCCTAAATGGCATCTTAATCTTTGTTTGTATCCTTCCCAGGAGTGATAAGGACCTTCATCCTTAAAAGAGGTGAATTTGTTTTGGGGTGAGAGGCTGATAATTAGGTTGACCCCAGGGGAGGAATGTGATTGTAATTATGGTTTCCTCATTTCAGTTTTTCCACTGCACTCCCCTGGGAGAAGAGGAGGGGAGGGGAGGCGGAGGAAGAGCATATGTCATGATTTACAAGCAGCGTTTCCATCATAAATTGCTGTTTTGAACCTCAAAATCTACTTGTGTTTAAATACCACATTTGTAGACCAACTCTTCTAAAGACCCGATGGACACTCAGGTGATCCTCTGGAGAATTGTTGGAGGAGAGCCCTTGACCTTTCTGGACCCAACCATTGAAACAGACAAAACTCACGTGTTCCCGTGTGGTCAGAAGCAGGATCTTTTAATGCATTGCTGTGTTTCATAATTCTTGGCAACCAATGATTATTTTAGTTGATGTTGCCTTTTATGTAAAAAGGCGGGGGGAGTTGAAAGATCAACGAGACAAACATACCTTAGTTCTGGAAGGAACATGCATACATACACACGTGCACAAAAAGCTGAGGATGGCTGTGGTCTAAAGACTGTTTCCATCGTGGCCTCCTTCTCTGCGTGTGGTTTTGCAGAAAACAATTAGAAAAATGTCAGGAATTTAGACAGGCTCCTGCATAGACCTTACTGAGTGTTGTCAAAAAGGTTCTTAGCCCTGTCAGGATGACTAATTGAAATTAGAGGTACCCTCCCCCCTCGAAAAAAATCGTGTTTGAGAACTGTGAGGGTCATGGGAATAAGGTACATGGTTTCAGCAAGTTGAACAAAGTAGGTTTGTTTTTAATCGTACGAACTGATATTTCTGTGGACCCATTTTATTTCCCATACTACTTAGTAGTGAGCTGGTAATTACTTAGTAAAAATCCTTCTAATTTTGTGAGCCAGGTAAGATAACAGGTGGATAGATAGATGGGTTTGGAAGGAATAGATTTGAATGACTTTATAAAACAAATAATCTCTGTATCTGTATTATATATTATGTATAGTAATGGGTATGTATATTATTTACATTTTTTATTAAGGTTGTTTCTTCCAAATGTTAGAATCATAGTCTTAAGGATGTTACACATATCCATTTGGCCTCAAGTCTGTGGCATCTCCTGACCTTGGAACTGTGGGATTTCGTCCGTGTAACAGAAGCAAGTAGCCCGGAGTCCAGAAAGTTAAGGAGAAAAGGGTTTTGTGACTGATTCAAACGTGAATTATAAATAATTTTAGAAAAATTACAGGTTTAAGACATGGGCATTGATCTTTACAGTATTTCTTATCATGATCAAAGTGTTATTCTTTACGTAGCGCAGAAATTTGATTCAAGAAAATAAGGGGCCCTGGTTGCTTTCCTCCCATTTATATCCTTGACTTTTATTTTTCCTCTTGCCCTTTTCATTTGAATTTCCTTTCTACTTTGTCCTTTCTGTGATTTTTCCTCTTTCTTGCCTTTTTCCAAGTGACACGTCCTCGCTTACCTTCGTTCCTTATCACTTATATCTTCTTTACCAGTTTGTTATTGTGGTACTGTCATTTGTAATAAGAAAAGTATATTTGGTCTTGTCCCTTTCTAGCACAGAGCTCCTAAAGCCCTTGAAATTTCCTAAGCATTAGGAGCCACGGGAACATCTTTGTAATAATACTTGGTCTTTTATCACTGGTTCCTGAAATAGCTTGGGTTCAGGGAAGTTTGAAGGGGTGTCTTGTTATTCATTACAAGCCCTTTTCAACTACACCTGGCTTTATGTTAATGAGGTAAGCACCTCATTATTGGGGCTTGGGAAGCCCCAGGGTGGGGGGTGTTGGTTGTCAGGGGAACCAACCAGGTGATCAGAGGGTTGGAACTTCCAGCTCCACCCCCAAACTTCAGGGAAGGGAGAGGGCTGGAAATGGAGTTCAGTCACCAGTGGCCAATGAAGCCTCCATAAAAACCCAGAAAAGGGGGTTCTGGAGGGCTTCCAGGGTGGTGAACCCACGGAGATTTGGGGAGAGTGGCAGTCCCAGAACGTATGGAGGTTCTCTGCCCTTTCCCACATACCTTGTCCTGTGTATTTTTTCACGTGGCGATTCACCCGTGTCCTTTATGGTAAACTGGTAAATATAAGTCCACGTTTCTCTGAGTTCTGCGAGCCAATCTGACAAATTAATCAAGCCCAAGTAGGGGGTCATGGGAGCCTCGGATTTCCAGCCCACTGATCAGAAGCACAGCTGGCAGCCTGGCTTTGGGATTCCGACCTGAAGTCAGGAAGGGAGCAAGTCTCATGGGACTGAGCCCTGAACCTGCGGAATCCAACACTATCTCCAGGTATATGGGGTCAGAATTGAGTTAATTGCATGACGGTGTTGAAAACACACACGATAGAGTTATCCTGAGTCCCCCTGGAAAGACTTACTGAAGGGTAGTTAATTGCTACCTGTTTGTTAGTGATTCCTGAACCTGCACATCTTGTCAAATGCTTTTCCTCTCCTACAGTCACCTTCAAAACAACATTGCCAAAACCGAGTACAGTAGTCAGGGACCTGGTAAGAAACCAAGCTGTCACCCTCTCTCCTGCATCCCCTCGTCCTGTTGCTGTCCTTCTAGATTCTCTCTTCCTCCGCTCATGTTCTTGTCTGACTCCGTGACTCCAGCTCTTCATAGCCCTGACCCAAATCATCATCCCTCACCACATTTTTTTCTCCTGAACTCTGACCTCTTGTTCTGTTTATTGGACAGCTCCACCTCGGTGTCCTACCAGCACCACAACTTAACATTCAAATTAGACCTAAATGACCACTTGCACCCACCAATTTCCCAGTGCCAGTAAAGGCCTCATGGACATGCAGTCGCCCCCGTTCAGCCCTCAGAGGATTTGGCAGCTTTCCCCAGTCTGCTCGTCTGCATCTGCTTGGCCACTAGCCAAGGCCTCGAGGAGGCTTCATCCCTTTCCTGCATTATTACCGTCAACCCACAGTTCCTCCAACAGTATTCACTCTAACGCACAGTGCCTTTGCTCATGACACGTCTTGTGAATATGACGCTTTCCCCCTGGATTCTCAACACGATCCTATTTGTTTATCAAGATCTAGTGGGAACCCACTTCCTTTGTAAAGCCTTTACCATTTACGGTGCCTGTGACCTTTTATTGTAGAACACAGTTAGCATTTCTTAGTTTAGGAAAAATGACCAGTAGAGAGGTAAAAGATAGCCCTGTTGAAGTATGCTTCAGTGAGTAAGATTTTGAATAACCGTTAGTAGCAGTTTGAAATAGAAGGTGGGCCCACGGTTTAGTATTCATGTTAAGACATTGTAGCTTTAGTTTATTGGCCATGATCAGAGTCACCAACATGCATAATGGGTACAAACAACGTAAAATACTGTGTCCTAATGATGCTGTAAGAAGTCACAGCATCACCTGGATAGAAAGTCTGCCAAAGTAATTGGCCTGAATCCAACTCTGAGGAACAATCGATTAGACAAGTCCAATATGAGGAGACATACCGTGAAGACACCTACCCTTCTCAAAAGGCTAGAAAAATGGTCACAGAGGAAAGATGACCTAGGAGCCAGGCCAAAGGACGTGTGATCCTTGGTTGAGAAGCAGCTATGATAGACATTATTGGGACAATTGGAGGATTTTGAGTGTAGATTGAATATTAGATAAGATATTCTCTCCGTCTTGAACTTCCTGCATGTGGTAACTCTATTGTCAGAGACAGTCGTGCACGCAGGGGAGCACTCTGGATGTTAGGAGGTGCTTAAGCTGACGTATTCAGGGATGAAGTGTCGTAATGTGTATGCTAGTCTTCAAATTGTTCAGCAAGAAGAAATTTGTGTATATACTGTATAATTTTATATAAGAGAGAGCGAGAGAGAGAGCGAAAGGGAGGGAAGTTGGGAAATGTGGCAAAATGTTGGCTCTGGAGAAAGGAGATACAGTTTTCATGGTACCCTTCTTGCAGTTGCAAGAAGGGCTTGGAGGGCTTGAAAACTTGCAATATAAAGAGTTGGGGATGAAAAGACATTAGTTCTCTTGTCTCTTCCTGAGGGGTCGGGGTGGGAACCGCGTGTAAGCAGTGGACTTGGAGATGGCGAGGCCCCCGCGGGTTGCAGAGCCGCAGTCTCCTACGCGCGTGTGTCCGCCGCATGGCATCTTCTTCCTCTCTCGTTATGACGTCGGGAAAGGGCAGACCGAGCCCCCGCGCGCACCTACACACTTGCAGGCTGGTTCGAACTCGGTCGGGGGGCTGACAGCTCACTGACCACCGAGGGCTCCAGAAGTCCTCAGTGGCCGGGCCTGTGGAGACCCGGGAAGTGTGGCTGGAGGGGTTTTGAGGCCTGGAAGCCATGCCTCGGTGTCTTAATGGCCTGGTGTTGAGAAGAATCCATTAAGGTGGCCCAGCTGCTCGACTTGAAGATAAATGAAGAAGTGTGTTTTCACATAGCAATCCCAAATTATAAACACGTGCACATTCACAGCGGCATGAATAGGTGTGTTCTAGCCTCCGAGTGGAGCTGTGGTTACCAAGCATTCAGGGGTGAAGGTGTTAAAACAAAGTAGTTGAAAATGATTTCCTGGCAGGAATGCAGCGACCCTGGATCCGGGTCTGGGTTTCTTCGGTAACGATTGCTGACATATGAAGCCGAGGGGTGACCGCCTACAGATGCTTGCATTCTTTTTTAGGTGTTAGTGATACTGCTGGCTCTTGCCAGTGAGAAAGATCTCGAATTTAGGGCTTGGCATACCAGAGACTTCTAAAAATGCTGCCCTTTAGTCTGCCAGCTTGTCAGGATTGCACAACGAGCCACATCCTGAAATGCAATTTAATGGTCATTAGAGATTGTGCTAAATTCTCTTTCATCCCAGAAATAGACGTTGTGTGAGAGACACAAATGTACGAAATCCTCGCTAACAATAGGAATTTGTGGATTAAGCCTTCTCTTGCCCAGATTTTAATTGTAACAGCCATTGTGTGTGCATGTACGTGTCCGGACACGCACACGCACATGTGTGAAGTATAACTGGCAAGAGATGATATTTGGGGATTCAGCCCTTGGGTGCTGAGCCTTTCTAGAGCCGTCGTGACATACTTGCTTGATCTTGCATGTGAATCCATGAGGATGAAAGTGATCCGAGAAAAAGAGAATTTTACAGCTGGAGGAGGGGCGTCTTGGGGATATTTGTTTTACAGACGAGGACATGCGGGTCTATAGAGGGGAGCTCTCTGCCCAAGGTCACACAAAGAATAAATGCTGAGATGGGGGCAGGGCTCGGGCCGCCCTCCTCCTCGGTTGTGTCACTCATCAATGCTTCCGGTTGGAAATGGGACACGTGTAAATGACAGGTTATTTTCCCTCTTACGAGAAAGAGTGGAAAGCAAAGACTTGCTTTTTAGGTTCATTTCTGTCCCCATCCCCACCCCCGTTCTGGGCCACTCTACCTTCAAAATCTCTTCCCAAGCTCTGAAGGGCTTCACTTCGTGGAGCGTCTCTTTGCCTGATGGATGCTGGAAATTTGCCGGTGGCCGGAGCTCAGTAGGAGATAGCAGGAATGAGGCCAGTAGAATTATCTCGCACCCACCCAGACAACCCACTCACTCACCCTTATTCTTTTGAAAGAGGATGTATTCTCCTTTAGTCAAAAGATAAAGATTTCAGATACAGCTGGAGCTGAGCTTCCTGAAGTGGATAAAAATGCGAGTTTCCATAAACCCTGTGGACTTTAGGAAGCTTTCAAAGCGTATCTGCTTTATTTTATGGGACTGATACCGGGACAGTTGGCGTTTCATCACTCGAGGGAGGTCAGAGCAGGGGAAGAGATGAAAGAAGCCAGTAGAGATCTCCGCATTACGAGAAGATTAAAAATTTTGCTCTGGACAAAAGGTAAACATACGAAGCTGTTGAAAACCGAGTAGCAGTCGAGAAAAGCCCTTACGCAAACTTAATGATTTCAGCAAGATGACGACACTGTAAATTTGAGTCGCAGGTGTGTTGGGTGTCTGCCTGCCAAGGCCTGGTTCCCTGCAGATCCTACCTGGAGCCTGACTCTTGTCGGCCGTAGCTCATCCCCAGCGGCGTCTGATGTTTCGGCCTTATATCCTATGGTTCCTTTAGAACTTCTCGAGCATTCCCCTTCCCTTCACAGGCTGGCTTACAGGGGTCCTCAGAAGAAGCCGGTCCACGTTCTGTTCTCTGCCTCTGTTTCTCTTCCAGTTGAAGTTAACATTTTAGGCCAGGACGGAGGCAGAGCAGACCAAGCGGGAGGCCAGAGGTGTAAAGGTGTAGTGATACCACCCCACGGGGAGTACCTGCATGACAGGTACAGTGGCGGGTTCTCCTTAGTCTCGACGATTGCCCTGCAATATAGTCATTGCCGTATCTTTAAATATCCCAGGAAATAAAGGTGCAACGTTACCAGTAAGTTACCAGCTTTCCAGTAAATAAGAGACGGAGTTGAGATTTGTGCCCCGGTTTGCCCCAACTGGAGACCGTGCCTTTTCTACTGGGTTGCTCTGTGTCCTTTAGGCCTTGCCCCATGTCACTGAACCCCAACACCCCTGAGTCGCTGTTTTTGGACACGTCTACGGCTAAGGAGATCTCATGTGTTGCATCCCTCTCACTGAAGATTTACTGACTTTGCCAGGTTGTGGCGGGGGCCCGTTCCAAATATGGCTCTTCTAGTGTCAATCCCATGAAGTCAAGCTCCTGGCAGGGCGGGGGTGGGGTGGGGTGGGGCACACCTCAAGTCTCATAGTGAAGTGCCAGTTCAGCAAATGATGAAATAACAGACTAGAAATCTTTCCTGAAGTCTTTGGGAAGAATATCATAGAGTGATTCCATTTATATCATGTGGCAGAACTTTCTAGAATGCCCTCCTCTCTTTCTCTCTGTTTTCCCCTCTTTACCGTGGGCAGGAGGTATTTTCACGGAGATAAATGAATAGACCTTGTGAGGAATCTCAGCCAGGATGGAGTTTCACGACACCCTTTCCTTTATCCTCATCCCTGGCACGTCGGTCATGTTCTACAACACGCAGAAGGAATGCACAATTTGCTGCTTTTGCCGAGCCGAAGTAGGGATGGTGGTTAGCATTTTTGCAGGTTTGGGCACAACGGAGCACAGGCTGCCGGGGAAAACAACAACAAAACACGCACGGCCTCTGGTACCCAACCCTGCCTTCGGTCAAGTGGTAGAAGGTGAACCTAGGGGCTGCTCGGTTTATTTGACGGCCCCCAAGTCAGTGTGGCTTGTGCGCTGCTGGTTGTAGCAGCCTCCACAGGTAGCTTCTAAAAGTACAGATTGTTTCGTGCCCCTTATCTTCGCAAATAACTTTCTACGGCCGCCCATTGCATATGGGACATAATCCAAGTCCCACAGAAGGGCGTTTGCGGCTTTCCCTGAGCTAAGGTGGCATTCCAGGTTTATTTTCCATTGAATACATCACTCTGACGAACCAGGATGACAGCGCACGGGTGACCTGAACCAAGAGACTTGGCCACGTAGTGAATACCAGGTGACAGTGTGACCATTGATGAGAGCCATTCTCCAGTGAGTTGGACAGAATGAAAGGGAAATCGGATCCTACTGACGTGCTTGGATCAGACCAATGGGTTAGTCCCCATGTACACCTATTTTGAGTTCTTGGGAAGACCTAATAGTAGCTTTTTTTGGTTCTTCCCATCCATCCTATGATTATCCACTTTCTGATTTTCTTATTTGGTGAGTGTGCTAAATACCCATTACTGGGTGACAAGTTCCCCCCAAGACTTAGTGACTTAAACCACTCATTGTCTCATCTTCCTGTGGGTCAAGACTCTGGGCGTGGCTTAGGGCAGACCCTGGTTCAGCACCTCTCAGAAGGCTACACTCAAGGAGTTGGCCAATGTCATGCCAAGACTTGACTAGGGAAGGTTCTGCTTCCAAGCTCACTTACGCGGATATTGGCAGGATTCAGTTCCTTGCAGGATGTTGGCCAAAGCCATCTTCAGTTCCTTGCCTTGTGGGCCTGCTCACATAAAACAGCTCACAAAGTGGCAGCTCGTTTCATCAGAGGGAACAAGGAAAAAGAACCAAAGAGAGAGAGAGAACAAACAAGATGGAAGTCACAGTCCTTTGTAGCCAAATCTCGGAAGTGACATTTCATCACTTCTACCATAGGCTATTCATTGAAAGCAAATCACACACACACACACACACACACACACAAACAAACACACAAAAAAAAACAAGATAAACTAAAAGCAAGTCGCTAGCGCAGCGCACGCTCAGGGTAGATCACACAAGGACACGTTCGCAGGAGGAAGGGTCGCTGGGCGCTATTCAGATGCTGCCTCCGCAGTGAGTGAGATGGTTACGTTAATCTATTGAGAAATCGGGGCATAGATTTCCGGTTTTCCTGATAATGCATCTCCTATAGGACTTTAAAGATAACACAGTTTCCCTCGGACCCCCCTCTTGCCTGCCATTTAAGGCCTGTCTTCCGGTTTTCCTTTGCACGTATGCGCCAAAGAGCGATGGTTTGCTCTCTCTTGCTTTCCAACTGAAAATCTACTCGTGACTCAAGACGTAATTCCTGCCTGTCAGGAGCTCACCTCCTGGGAGACAGATGCACAAACAAGGTCTAATAAAGGTAGGGGGTGCGGTGTTAATGAAATAGAACATGCGAGGATGAGCAAGGGGAAAGATATCTGAGATGAAGAGCTTTGGGAGTTGTGGGATCTGAGCTGGGAGTGAGGAGCACCAGAGTTGGAGGAAGGACATTCTCACCTCGGGGGTTGGAACGAGAAAGATTCGGGGCCACGAGAGCCAGGGTCTTGTCTGGGGGTGGCTGGTATTTGCACGTGGCCTGTGCATCAGAGCCACTGATCACAAAGGAGTCCCGTGTTCCAGACAACTGTGCTGGCGTCGTGAGGAGCAAGCTGTGGAGAGAGGCAGCGGCGGGGTCAGGGGTGGACGTCGAGATGGCGAGCACCTAGATCTTGGTAGAGGCGGCGGGAGTGGCGGGGAGGAGGCAGGATTTATGTTTCTGTGTTTCTCCCTAAATGTAATGTCCCTGAGACATTTTGTGCAGGATGACTGATTGGAGAAAAGCTACCGGGTGAGTTACGGCACCGCGCGGGGACGGCGGCGAGGGAAGAAGCGTCTTTATCTCAGAGGTTAAAAAAAAAAACGTGCCTTGTAGAGCTGATGAAATACGGTAAGCGATCTGGGGAGGACGGCATCGGCGTCTGGGACGCAGACGACCCGGAGGATAATGGTGCCGTTGATGCGAGTCGCGGGGGCCGCGGCTGGGAGGTGGGTTCCAGGAGCCCAGATGATCCGCTCCTGGCCATCCCGAGTCGGCCGTGTCTAGGAGGCCCTCACTCCGCGCAGAGGGCTGGCACACAGCTGGAAATAGCGGGATTGGAACTCAAGGAGAAAGTCATAAAACACTGCACGGGGTTGGTGCGCGGCTGGTTGTGAGGTTAGGTCCTGATGCTTAAGCGCATACGAAGACGAATCACGGCTTTCTCCGAAGCCGCGAGCTGTGAGGCCTTCCCCCGCGGTGGAGCCTCGCCCCCGAGTGTGGGCCGTGTGCAGGATGCGGGAGGAGCAGGTGCGGCAGTTGGCTTGTGACCACCGGGCCCGCACGCGGCGCCTGGACAATCGGCGGCTGGGCCAGCCCCACATCCTGCCCCCCGGACCCCAGGACGAGGAGGGCGGCCGTGTCCATCAGCACGGCAGGAGGTGTGTGCCCAGGAGGCCAGGGCCCCACGGTGGTGGGTGGCGGGCACCCTGCCATCTGCCCCGCTCCTCGCAGCTCCCCGGGCCGGGGCTACCGTCCACCATGGGCGCAGGCACGGCCGCTTCTGAGCCCTGGGGTCCTGACCTCTGTGCAGCGGGAGGCCCTGCTCAGCCCACGCCGTGGGAGGCCGGCCGGGCGCTTGCGATCCCGTCTCGCGTGTCCTGGGTGCCTCGGCCTGCCCGCCAAAGCCTCCTGTGCACCACAGGCTATTTTTCCAAGCTGGTTTCCAGGATTATTTGGTGTCCGTGCCGAGGTTATATATAGTACGGCTGCAGGGCTTTTTTACTATTTTTTGGTTTCTTAAAAAAAATTTTTTTTGCCTTCCTGTCCCTGAAAAAAAAAAACAAAAACCCACCACCACCACCAAAAACCCATTCTTTAAAGAAAGAAACCACTTGTTTTCCCTTATCTTTCGTTGGACAGCGTTTGGGAGTTTGTGACATTACATCAGTTCCTCACTTTTGTCCCCCTCAGGAACAGACCTTCAATTAGGAACGGTGAGGAAAGCATATATAATAGCAGGAAATACTTATTCCAGCCTGAGTTTTACTTCTATTTTTTTTTTTTTCCCTTCATGGCCCTAGCTTAAGAAGAAATTTGGGAGGAACCAAGTTCTGGCTCCCACTCCAGACCGGGGGCCGTAGGGATTTTGTTGTTTGGCGGCAGGAGAAAGTGCCCCCGGGCTCTGGAGCGTCGCGTGGCTCGGGGAGGCTGTGCGAGGCTCACCCAGGACTTCTCTCCAAAACGAGCCGTAATCTGAGGTTGTTTTTGCAGGAAGTTTGCCTTGGCAAGCATTTCAAAAGAACCCGCTAGACACCTCTCTCATAATTAGCTGGCTTCCTGCTGGGCTCCGAGGTCTCCCCTCATCCTGGTGAGTCCGAAAATTAGCCTCGAAGCTGGTCATTCTCGTCCCAGGAGAGAGCCTCGTATTTCCGAGCCGGTTGATATTTAATTCATCATTGGTGGATAATTTGTTGATTTTTTTTTACATAACTTTTTTTTTTCTTTTTTTATTTATGATAGTCACAGAGAGAGAGAGAGAGAGAGGCAGAGACACAGGCAGAGGGAGAAGCAGGCTCCATGCAGGGAGCCCCACGCGGGACTTGATCCCGGGTCTCCAGGATCCTGCCCTGGGCCAAAGGCAGGCGCCAAACCGCTGCGCCACCCAGGGATCCCAATTTGTTGATTTTTTTAATCGTTGGTATTCAACTCTGCTTAGCTTCAAGTCTTGATTTGCATATTTTCCCCGTTTATTTAAAAAAAATGAGAAGATGGCTAATTGGGTATTACGAGGGTGATGCTTCGGCTCCGTGATCCTCCTCCTTAAAACCTATTGCCCCCGTCCGACCATGAGGGAAATATCAGACAAACCCAAAATGCCGCGCCAAAGCCCCGACCGGAGCTCCTCCTAACCGTCAGGCCGTCGACGTGAGGAACGGCCGAGATGCAAGGCAAGTCCACAGGTAGTTAAGGAGACGGGACAACTAAACACCATGTGGTGCCCTGGATGGGATCTTGGAACGGAGAAAATACACGAGGGAACAACCGACAGAATCCAAATAAAACACCGCGTTTAGCTAAAAGTCGGATCCCAGCGTTTTTGTTCATTAACTGTGATAAATGTGCAGCACAGCAGCGTCAGAGGTACCGTGTGGGTCGTGCTGGAACCGTCTGTGCTGTCTTTGCAGTTCTCTGTGAACCTAAAAACCATCCTGAAATAAAAAGTTTACTTTAAAAAAAAAACAAAACAGAATGGAGATAAAGACAAAATAGAGCACGATACACAGAAACTACAAAAACAGGCAAAGCAGCACAGGAGTTATTAACAAATACTGGATGTCAGCCTAACATTTGATGTATGGGCCTCAATAAACGGCCCTATAGCAGGGAGCCCGTTGGCCCATCAAACGAACAAACTTTTATAAATGATGAATTGGTTGTAAACACTGTGTTTTACGGCATTTGAAAACTCCAAAACGGTAAATCCATACACATGAGTTTTCTGCTCACACATTTCAGGATCCCCGTTTTTAGAATCTGCACAAAGACACAGTTCATGTCCTTTAGGGAGGTTTCATAAAAAAAAAAAAAAACAGGTGGGAAATGGGTTCTGCAGTAGCACGAACAGCCATCACCATAAATACTCGGGCCTCGGAACGCTACCAGCGGAGGGCTGTAAACACATCAATCACCGGCCGCGCAGAAATTCCGTTCTCAGCTGTCATCTCAGTTTCAGCCGCAAAGATTAAACGCCTGCATTTCAATTCAAAGCACCGCACGGATAGGATCCACGGAGTGAGTTCACCGGCTTCCTTTTCTGTCAGACGGGGTTGGTGAATCTCGCCCGAGCTTTGCGGGACTGCTGTGCCGACGTCTGTGTGACACGCGTCCCTGAGGTGGCGGGTGGCACGCCTGGGTTTCCAGCGTCTGTGCTTATGGCTGAGGCTCGTGGCTATCACGACGCCTTTAGGGTTTCAGAAACAGACTCAGAGAGGCAGGGCCTGCCTGGGGTGGTGCAGCTCCTGTGTGCCAGGGCCAGGCCGCGGCCTCCTGCCCGGGGTCCTGCGGGCGCCCGCCCCGTGGCCAAGTGCCCCGCAGAGCTGGCGCTGGAGCATCTCCACCTCTTGGGGAGTCTGTTCCCCGTCCCCCCCATCCTCCGAGGGAGCGGAATTCTCCGCCTCCCTCCCCCACTAGGTGTGGCAATCACGCTCCCTTCCAGTAAGTTCCCTTTCCCTGCATCAGCACTTGGGCCGCTGCAGCCTGCCAGGCACGGCTGGCCGGGCGGCGGGCAGAGGGGGCGGGAGGGCACGGCCGGCCGCGTGCGGTCGCCGGGGAGCCGGACACCTGCCCGGGCCACGTCCCTGCGCAGGCAGGCGGGAGGACTCCAGGGGTAAGTCGGAGCCCCAGGGACTCAGGATTACGGGGTCGGTTGGGGGTGCGGGGGAGGAAAGACGCTCGTTCGTGACCACTCGGTTAAAAAAAAAAAGTTCCTTTTGATACAGTCAGCGGAGCGGCTGCGGCAGCAGCAGGGCTCCCGTCCCCCGAGCTCTCCGTGTGCCCGGCTCTCCTCCTGCCTAGTGCTTTGCAGGAAGCCTTTTTTTTTTTTTTTTTAAATATTCTAAGGAAAGCACTGTTTTATCTTTGGGGATGGGCTGTGGAGGATGCACAGACACCGAGTTCAGTCCTAAGAAAAGAGGGTTTTTTAAGAGTTTTGTGAACTCGCAGCGAGTCTGCTGCACCTGAGAGCCTGCCCCCGGCGCCCGGCATGCGTGACCGCGTGTGGGCAGTGCTCCCCGGGGCCCCCAGGTGTGCTTTTCCTCTGTCACCTGCACCTTTGCTTTCTAAAAATTTCTGTTTCTTGAAATGGGGGAGGGGGGAGGACCGAGAAAAGAGGGGGGCGGGTGTTTAAGGGGGCAGGTCGGGTCCAGGGGCCGCCCCTGCCCGGCCCTCCTGCCACCTGTGGCTCAGGGCCACGGGGTCACCGCGGCAGCTGGCTGATGACAGCGGGTCAGGCCTGCGTGGCCGCCGCCGCCCGGGCCCCGGGGAGGACGCTTCCCCTGCCAGGGTCGTGAGGCCACGGCAAGAAGCTCGCAGCGACAGCCGACAAGTCCCCGCGGCCCAAGGATTCCTCCTGCAGTGCTGGAAAGTCTATTTTTATCACCTCTCTTCAGCCAGCTCCCTGTCTGTTCTGTGGCTGAGCGGCGGCGCCTCTCCTGGGGGGCCCGCGGCCCGGGGGGGGGGACGGCCTGCCCCGGTGGCCCCCGCGTGTGTAGGCCGGGCCCAGCGGCTCGCTCGGAGGCCTGCCCGGGGCCGGGGGTGGGGGGTCGGGCCTCCTGCCTTGCAGGGCAGGTGCGTGCAGGGCAGCGTGAGCTGCAAGGTCGGTGCCCCTTCACCCCTCTGCCCCCTGCTTGCCTTTTGGACCCCGAAGCAGGACGTGGAGAGGCTGCCAAGGGGTCCGAGACACCCGTGTCCGTGCCTGTGGTCGTACTCACACGTCTGTGCCGCCCCCGCTGTGGCCCAGGGCTGCCCGCTCCGTCTTGCTGGAGCTCGAGGTGCGGGGGGAGGACTGTTTCCGGGGGGCCTTTGAAAGCTAGAGAGCGAGGAAAGAGGGATTGTTCCTGAATTTCCTGGTCCAGCGGACTCGGCGTGCTCAGCGTCGGAGTGATGAGGCAAACGGGACAGGAAAGCAACAGGAGCGCTGACTGTGACCCACCAACTGCCCTCCTGGCCGTTGGGGATGTTCTTGGCGTCTGGCATACAGTAGGTGCTCAATAAAGGCTTTAATGATTGGGATGGCCAGGCCCAGCTGTTTCCCAGGGGGCCGCGGGCACGGTCAGGTGCGCAGCCTCGCGGCATCTTAGGTTTGCAGCCCAGCCGGGGCTCTTTGGCAGGTTCGTGATGTCATTTGAGGCCTCTGTCTGCTTGTCTGCGAAATGGGAGCAATACAATCACTACCTTGTATGCTCCTCCTGAATCAGGTTAGTTAATAGGTAAAGAGCCTAGAATTTTTCCTGGGATGTGGCTCCAGGTATGAAGAGGAGGAGAAGCCGGAGAAGGAGGCGGAGGGGAAAGAGAGTTGGTTATTGGGACGAATTTGGGGACCTCTGGGGTTTTGGCCCTCCCTTTGGGTTCAGCAATTAATTCCCTTAAGCCACGATTTCGGTGATTTACAAACCCGCCTCTGTTTGGTACAGAAAATAACTTGAGAATAAAAGAACAGAGTTTAAGGGGGAAAAGAGATTACTTCTAAGCTGTGGACAAGTGGCTGTTGAGCTCCCGCCGCGTGCCAGGTACTGACCTCAGCGTTGGCTGCCCGTGTTGAAACAAGCCCGGTCGCGGGGCCGGGCCAAGCTGCGGGGCGTGGAGGCCTCGAGGGCTCGGAGGGCTCAGTGGCTGCGCTCCGTGGCCCCGTCACCGCGGGTGAGGCGTCGGTGGGCAGGGGGACCCGATGGCCTGTGGGGTCGGGAGCGAGGATGGTCGTCTGTGCTGCAGCGAGGAACACGGGTGGGGAGTGAGGGACTGAGAGCGGGTGGTAGAGACACCCTCCCAGCAAGGCCCGGGATCCCCCCTGTGCGACCCTGAAGGTGGGGGTGGCGGGGGTCCTCCTGCCCTTG
Source organism: Nyctereutes procyonoides (assembly GCF_905146905.1). Classification (NCBI taxonomy): domain Eukaryota; kingdom Metazoa; phylum Chordata; class Mammalia; order Carnivora; family Canidae; genus Nyctereutes; species Nyctereutes procyonoides. The sequence continues at coordinate 16,215,039 of NW_026575021.1, read as the reverse complement.
CGGCCCCGGGCCCTCACGTCTCCTGGAACACGTGAGCAGCTTGTCTCCGTCGGCCTCGCCAGGCCGCAGATCGGTCTCGTGCTCTAACTTGGAGAAGCGCCCTTTGCCTTGCGGCTTTGGGGAACCCCAGTGGCGTCTGTCCCGGGCCCCCATAACCACGGCAGTGTGTCCCGGCCCCGTAACCACTCACTGCCTTGGCCAGATCCGATGCTGTGTGACCGCTTTGTCCCCAGGGGCCCCTGGTGTGCGCGGGTGGGGTGGCCCAGGAGCTTCGCCGGGCTCTCCCCCTGCGCCCGCCTTGCTCCCCGCGTTCCATTTCTCCCACAGCGGCCACATCGCAGGGAGCAGGGGACATGCTCCGCGGGGCTCTGCTCGGGCCTCTGGGCTTGGTTCCGTGGGGGCAGCGGTGTCCGCGGGGGCTCTGCGGGCAGTGCTGGCGAGTGAGGCTGCTCAGCAGAGGACACGGCTGCAGTGTCCCGGAGGTCCCCCGTCCCCCCGGAGCCGACCCCAGCACCGACGACGTGGGACATCCCGGGCTGGGGACGGCCCACGGAGAATGCTCCACCCCAGGGTGGGGGGGCTCCGCTGCCTCAGTTTCCCTTTCCCCCACTGCACGTCCTAGGATCCCCCCACCCCCCCGGCCCTGAGTCCGCTGCAGCATTGCGTCTTCCTCCTTTCTGCTTGAATTCTCACTCCCAGAATAACTAACCAGCCTCGGCAGTGGCTAATGTATTGATTTTATCCAGATCTACTGTTGCTGCATTTTGCTTTTAGAAACATGGAGAAGCCTAGGAAATTCTCAGATATGCACAGATCTCTCTCTCTGTCTCTCTCTCTCTCTCTCTCTCTCTCTCTATATATATATATATATATATATACCTATTTCCAGAAGCTGACCTATTTTCCCCGTTTCTCTCTTGTTCCTTTCCGGTAAAACAAATATTCGTAAAGTTCCTTGCCACGTGGATGTTTCCGTTGTCTCCAGAAATCCATCCATTTTGCTTATACGCATGAACTCCAATACAGGGGACAGAAGGACAAAAAAAAAATCATAAAATCTTAATGGAGTCTTCCACGACTCCTAAAGAACTAATCCGTTTTGAGGTCGGCAAAGCCGACCACCAAATATGACGCTCCAGGGATCAGCTGACATTCAAGAAATAATTAGCGGTCTTATCTTTGGCGCCATTGATATATTTTTTGGTGCATGACATGTTGAGCTGATGAAAGCTAAAAGCTGTCGCATGCAAGGGAGAAAGGAGCCTGCGGAACTGGGTCCAAGGGACGCCAAGTGTTAATTCTGCTGGATCCAGCCCTTCCTTCCCCAGTGAAGGAGCATTTGTTCCTAAGACGCCTGATGTCCTTCAAGCACAAAATGTCTAACCAGGCTAAAGATATTTAGTTTTTTACTAGAATATACCTGCTGTATATTTTCATGTAATTTATTTATTTATTTATTTATTTATTTATTTATTTTCATGTATTTTAATAGAAATATTTTAACTTATGTTTAAAGATTTAGATAGGGGATCCCTGGGTGGCTCAGTGGTTTAGCACCGCCTTCGGCCCAGGGCGTGACCCCGGGGTCCCGGGATCCAGTCCCACGTCGGGCTCCCTGCATGGAGCCTGCTTCTCCCTCTGCCTGTGTCTCTGCCTCCTTCTCTCTCTTTTTCTATGTCTATCATGAATAAATAAATAAAATATTTTAAATAAGTAAGTAAATAAATATTTAAATATAAAAACCGTAGAACACACGGAATAGGTTTAGTATGGCATTAGGGACGTTTCTGAGCTACCGCATTGAGCGACCGTGCCTTGCCCCTAAGACAACTTGGATTTTAAAAAGTTGGACTTTTCATGAAATCCACTCAAACGAAACAGCACAGCAGGTTTGATGGATGACAGTTAACCTTTGGGTCCGTCGGACCCAGATGGGAGCTTCCCGCCTTCCCTTTGAGCACAGGGCTCGAGGCCAGCACAGCGTCCAGGAGGCTGTGGGGCGTCCTTGTCATCATTCTGTCTGCATTACGGGCAGGATTAACAGGACAGCAGATGAAGGGATGTTGTCACCATCTCATGTTCCCACCCATGTCTGCATCTGCCCCCGTAGGTCCCAGAGCCCCAGAGGAGTGCCCGGCTCCGGGGGCCCCATGTCTTGGCCAGCTTTCTGATGAAAACACAAAGGCATCTCTGTGTCGTGCTTTTATGGAGTGCATATGGTGTGTATTTATTTTGTGATAGGTTTTTATCACTCGGTAGGAAGATGTTCCTGCGTCTGAAGTCCGCGATCACTCTCCCCATCCTTTCACAGATCCTGGTGGTTTCCTCAACATGGGTAACGAAGTTAGGGGGCACGCCGTGGGAACACTTCCTCTCTAGACGATTATTTCTATCTTCGTGTCTGAAATTCAGCCCTTGTGGCCGCAGACGTGCTTTCTGGGAGCAGATAGCGTGGTGGACTCTGGGCCTTGTGTCTCCGACTCCCCCGCTCAGCCCCAAGCCGTGATTACGCTGGATGCTCTCTGTGTTATGCTTTGGCTGCTAACGGGCCAGCCAAAAGATAAACTGCTCTTAAATAAACCTATGACCCTTTCGAAAACAAATAGAGCTGTTGAAAGAGTTTAAGAAAAAAAAAGAGCTTAAGAACATAGTGTGACTCCTTGAAAGATCGTCAACATTCTTGAACCCTTTGACTGAAAATGGATTTTCTTCTGTGTGTGTGTGTGTATACTTGAAATTTATTAAAAAAAAAAAAAAGGACCTCAGAACCTCAGTAGCAAGATATCTGGAGCCTTTTGTGTTCTTAACCTTGCAGTGTTTTTCTTGGCAGGACTTGAAGAAGACTTGGCTGCCGTCTGTTTTCTGCTCCTGTTGAGGGGAGCGGCTGGAGGGGGAGACAGGGGTGGCAGGGACAAGCCTGCAGAGGAGCACAAGCTGCAGGTGCCGCCAGGGCCAGATGCTTCCCTACTTATTCTGTTGCCTTTGCCCTGCTCCCCAAGGCTGGGTCCTTCTTCCCTTGTTATGTTTCCTCGTGGGTCTCCACCGCCATGGGGCTGGAGTCTGCCCGGGACCACACACACCCTCCATGGCCACCGGGTTCATCTGTGGACCCAAGACCTGCCTATGCCACTGGGGTGGCTGCACGTCCTTAGGAGCCGCATTTCTGGGTGCTGAGACAGCTGGCTGGAAGCGCATGGGCCTTGCCGCCGTGGGTTTAGCTCTCTGTGGGACTCCCCACATGGCCTGACTCACCCCTTGGGTTTTTGGTCTAAACCCCGGCTGCCAGGTAACGAGGATGCGGTAATCTGAACTTGTCTGTCTTCCCTCTTCTGTCTTGTTTCCATCCTGAGAACAGCTGCTCCCAGCTGGCCCAGGCCTGTGGGGACGTTGGCGTCGTGACACAGGATGCTCTACTCTTCTGTGCAGCCTCAGGGTTAGCACCAGTCTAGGGGTGGGGAACCAGGTTAGGTTCATCATCCCAAGTCGTAGCACGTCGTGTGTTGCAATGCTGGGAGCAACTCGGAGGTATTTTTAGCCAGATGAAATATTTTGATGCATATCCGTCACCTGAAATTTTTCCCAGATCTGCTATTTGTACCTTCTTAGCAACTTCACAAAGGGGTATTGTATTTGAGTCGGAAGAGAAAAATATTTTTATTTCCTGCCCTTGAGGTTGAGTGGAATTGATAAAAAGCATCAAGGCTCTTTGAGTTCTGGATCTACCCCCCACACACACACACACATACACACAAAAACATTATGTAAGAAAGAACTTGAGTGACTTTTTTTTTTTTTCCTGTTTGTCAGTATGAGGAGGGGAGTCACCGCGGAACGCGGTAGGCGGATCCTTGGCAGGAACGGAAAACAGAGAGCTTTGCTAGGAAAATCGTAGCAGGAGTGATTGGACGGCTCTGCCGTCCAAGTCACAGCGACCTTGACTGATGGCTTCCAGTTTTCCCTCCGCAGGTTGATTCAAAGGCTCATCGACTCGCGTGTATGCCTGGACGCTGTGTTCTATAAAATGGTTATTTGACCAACAGATGAGTGAGTGATAGTGTCTTTTGGTTGATCAGAAAATGTCCATGAAAGAAGTCACAGGTTTGTCTTTTCAAAAAGTGAAGTAAATACAGAGCTTATGTACTTACGGGGTTGGAAGACAGGGTGATGCGCTCGGTCGGGACTATCCATTTCATCTCATAACTTACTTGGCATTTTAATTCTGGGGGCCATGGTTTCGGTGGCCCAGCTGTTCTGTTGGTTAAATTTGCCAGCATGAAGTACTAACCACGGACTTTACAAAAAAATAAATCATCCCTGCTTGGCCTACCTGCTTATTCATTCACCAAGACTTTCCAGACTTTGCCAGTAGATCTGTAAACAGACGTCTGGTGATGTTGTTGTCGATGCGTAGAAGCCCACCTCCTCTGCAGAGTAGAAGGAAGCCCTTGCTTTTCTCTACTTTTTTTTTTTCGTTTTTTAATAAAAACGAAAAAAAAATTAAAAAAATTAAAAAAATAAAAACGATCCCAGGAGACATTGTGTTGTTCTGTTACAATCGTGTGTCCATGGAATGAGACCCACCTGTTGATTGTCTTTATTTCTTACCTTTCTCCAAGCTTAGGTCCCTTTTAACACCCTTCATTCAATTTCTTTGCTCCGGGCTCTTTTGGGCACTTTCTCACAGCCTTTCCTTGCCCGGTTTAATGTTCCACTGGCACAGCACTCCGGACAATTAACAGGTTGCTTCCTATCACGGCGCTTAAACAATAGTGAGCTTTGGTGCAGTTGGAGCAAAACTCGTTCTCCAGGGTCGACTCCGTTCTTCCTCAACTCAACCCCATGTTCTGTTAGCCACAGAAAGGCCAAGTGTTTCCGCCCACCCCACCCCGCGGTCATTCCTCTGGATCGTCACCATAGGTGTACCTCCCTGTCAACGTGAGTCTTTAATACAGAGACAGAGCTTTGCAAATGGACTTTTTCTTCGTCCTTCTTCCTAGTATTATCATCATTTATTTTATTTTATTTATTTTATTTAAGTATTTTTGCCATGTAATGTTGTATTAGTTTCAGGTGGACAACGTAATGATGCATGACGTGTGTATATTATGAGTCAGCACCGCAATAAGCCTGGTTACCTACCATCTGTTATCACACAGAGTTTACAGTATTTTTTTTTCCCCAGGATGGGAAATTTTAAGATCTGCCCCCTTAGCAACTTCCAAATATACAATAAAGCATATTGTATCTCTGGGACTTATTTATCTTATAACTGGAAGATTAGATCTTTTGATTCCCTTCACCCATCTTGCCCACTCCCCACCCCTGCCTCTGACAACCACCAATCTTGTTATTATTACTTTTTAAAGATTTATTTATTTATTTTAGAGAGATGGGATAGGGGCTGAAGGGGAGAGAAAGAGAGACAGAGAGAGTCTTAAGCAGACTCATCACGGTACATAGAGCCTGATACACGGCTGATCTCACAACCCTGAGGTCAGGACCTGAGCAGAAACCAAGAGTTGGACACTTACCGACTAAGCCACCCAGGTGCCCCCAATCCGATTATTCTTAAAGATGTTAACTGCAGAGGCCCAGATTTATCTCCTGGTAGGTGACCTTAGGCCAGTTATTTAACCTTCTTCTAATAAACCTCAGCATTCTCATCTGTAAAATGAGGAACAACCCTAGTACCAACCTCTTAAGACTATTGTAAAGGGTCAGTGAGCTAATGTAGGTAAAACTAGCATGTTTACCTGGTGCATAATACGTGCTCTAAAAAGGTCGTGATGATATTGGCGCTGAAACAGGTGGTCGTCACTCCCATTCTTCCTGAAACCTCTATTTTCTCATCTGTAAGATGGCATAGTAATAGTGCCTAACCCACTGATTAGTGAGGAATAAAGACACACAGGTCGGCGTAGTGTGTTGTCTGGCATCGTACGCGCTCTCCGTGGTGGTGGAGACTCTCGCGCTGATGTAGATTCATGATCCTTCTCCTGTTTGTCTTTACTCTTACTTTAGTTTCAGGGCCTCATGGATCAGCTCATGGCTCAAAGTGTCAGCTGTAGGCAGAGTGACTTAGAGCAAGGCACCGGCTCTTCCTGTTCCGATGACTCATTGTAAAATGACAGCGTTGAACTCAGTGCCCCAACGCGTCTCTTCCTCCTAAGTATTTTAACAATGATCATTCCATCAGTCAACGCAGTTTTGAAAATAACCTCTTAATGAGAAACTCATCCAAAAGAACTTCTTTGCCCTCTGCCACCAAAGACCTTACTAAATTAGTCTCCTTTAGCTCTTAGCAAATTTTCTCTTACTTTAAAAAATCGGGCTGTTTTGTTTGTATCAGTTAGCCCTACCCAGACGTGTAGCCGATCTGTCTAGATTTTCCAAAGCCATTGTTACTTCTCATACTTATATTTTTAATCTATAAACTCTTGGCCAGTTCTACCAAAAATTAAAACCTGATGCCTTTGCGATATATCCGTTTTGAGGAACAGTATTCAATTTTGTCTGTTTGCCAATGGCTGCTCTCGCATTGTTCTACCCCCCAAATCCCCAGCCAGTTTTTTCTCTTTGGAGAATAGACATGAGAAGCTGGTTTCTATTACGATCTCATCACCCTTGAGGTAGGAAGACTAAGTATGCAGTATGGTTTGAGTCCAAGAACATTGGACTGGAATCCCAAAGACCTGGGTTGCAGTCCAGGCCCGGCCCCCGGGGCTGTGAGGCTATGGATAGTACACGTACTGTTGGCTTTATCCTCACTTTTCCCATCTGTCAAATGAAAGGACAGAATGATCCCTTAGATTTATCTACCTGTGAAGCCTATCCCTATCCCTTCCCATTTTTATCTCACTCTTTTGTTTCCTGTGGCTTGTTTTTATTTTTATTGCAATCGAGGCATAATTGACACACAATATTCTATCAGGTATACAACACAGTGATTCCCGATTTGCTTATATTACAAATGATCTCCATGGGATCACGCAGTAAGTCCAGTTAACATCTGTCACCATGGTTAGTTACAGAATTTTTTTCAAAAAAAAAAAAGAAGAAGAAGAATTTTTTTCTTACGATGAGAACTTTTACGATCCACTTTCTTAGCAACCTTTTTGCTTAGAGAGGGGGAGGGGGAGGGGAGGAGCAGAGGGAGAGAGAGAATCTTAAGCAGGCTTCACACCCGGGATGGAGCCCAATGCGAGGCTCAGTCTCACAATCCTGAGATCAGGACCTGAGCCAAAAATCAAGAGTCAGATGCTTAACCGACTGAGCCACCACCCAGGTGCCCCTTAGCAACTTTCATATATGCAATATGATATTATTAACTATAGTCTCCATGCTGTATATTACATCCCAAGAGTTATTTATTTTATTTTATAACTGGGAGTTTGTACCTTTTGACTCCCTTTACCCATTTTGTTCACCCCTACCTCTGGCAACCACCAATCTGTTCTCTCTCTGTGAGCTTTGTTGGTTGTTTATTTTTAATTTCACACATAAGGGAGATCATAGGGTTTTTATCTCGCTCTCTGGCTTATTTCACCTAACATAACGTCCTTGAAGTCCACCCATGTGATCACAAATGGCAAGATTTTATTCTTTTTCATGGCTGAATAATATTCCAATAGATGGATCGATCTCTTGATTTCTTTATCCCTTCGTCTGTCAGCAGACACTTAGGCTGCTTCCATATCATGTCTATTATAAATAATGATGCAGTGAACGTGGGTGAGCATGTATCTTTTCAAAGTTAATGTATTTGTTTTCTTTGGATAAATACCCAGAAGTGGAATTGGTACTACTGGATCATGTGGTAGTTCTAGTCTTAATTTTTGAAGACCCTCCATGCTGTTGCCCATAGTGGCTTCCTCAATTTATATTTTGACCAACAGTGCATAAGCGTTCCCTTCATTCTACATCTATGCCAACCCTTGTGATTTTTTGTCCTTTATTTTTTATTTTTTTTATTTTTTTGTCCTTTTGATAATGGCCCTTCTAACTAGTGTGAGGCAACATCTCATCATGGTTTTGGTTTGCATTTCCCTGATGATCAGTGATGTTGAGCATCTTTTCCATACTGTCAATTTTTACTACCAGTTATTTAGTACCTATAAATGTCAGACATTATTCTAATAAGTTAACATTAATTGAGTGCTCGTTGTATGCTAACCACTTTACATGTATTATTTACTCCCCATAGTAACCCAACAAGGTAGATGCAACTAGTATCCTCCTTTCATAGATGAGGAAACCAAGACAGAGGGATGCTCGGTATATGCTCAAGGTGAATAAAGGAGCCAGTGAATGAGTGATGGCGCTGGAATTTGAATCCAGAGTCTGACGCCATACCCTTGCCCTTAATCATTTTGTTATACATCATTCCTTAAGCACTTCCCTTTTTCTCCTTTTCCTTCCTGCAACAACACTAGGAAGGATGTAATAGTGCCCTCGTTTTATAGATGAAGAAACTAAGCACGGGAAGGTCAAACGTTTGGCCATGGTAACCCAACGAGTGTTTGACACAGCTGGGGTTCAAACTCAAGCCTGGCTCTTACCCAGAACGTCCCATGGCCTCAGTGGATTTCTCACTACTTTCACAGGTACCTTTGGGATTAGTGAAAAGCTAAGTGATGGCACATTTTAGTTTGGGTATTTTATTTTTTTTAAGCATGTAAGACAGAAACTTTTATTTATTTTTAAATATTTTATATTTTATTGAAAGAGACAGAGCGAGAGCATGGAGCAGTAGGGAGTGAGGGGGGTCAGACGGAAAAGGAGAAACAGACTCCTCCCTGAGCAGGATGCTTAACGTGGGCTCGATCCCAGGACCCCGGGATCATGACCTGAGCCAAAGGCAGATGCTTAACCAACTGAGCCACCCAGGGGCCCCAGGTAGAAGCTTTTAAGTGATAAGATTTTTTTTAAGCACGTAAGAGACCAGATTTACTCAAAGAGCCGGGTATAAATCACCTTGTAATCAACATATTATTTATTTGCAAAGAGATTCTTTTTATTTAGTAAGATGTTACAGTTGAATCTAATTCCTATGTGATTTTCTTAGATTCCAAATAATGCTCTTTGAATTAATAAGACTTCATTGTAAGACCAAACTGCAGGAGACGACAGGTTTCACCCCCAACATCCTTAGTGCAGCTCTAATTATGTACATCCTTAATTATTCACTCTGCCATTTAAAAAATCTATTTTTTGTTTACAGGAAGATGAGACCCAAAACTTGATACAGAATCCAATTGGTTAATTTTTATTGTAGGTCTGACATGCAGTAGATGCTTAATTAATGCCTGCTGGCTGAATCAATAAGGAAAATTAATTTGATACCCTTACTTCATTTTACTCTCCAAGGCATTAAAAGAATGAGTCTTCTACTTTCTAAATGATATGGAGTAAATGACTCCAGGCCATCCCATCTCCCCGTCTCCGGGTGCATCAAGTTGGAATCAATCACATACCACTTGGCCTGAAATTTTAACTTAGAGTTGACAGGAAGTGGGCAGGAGTTGTTATTTTGCTTTTTGTTGTTTGTATAAATATTAAGTGTCATGGCAACAAAAAACTAACAGCCAGATGAAGAACAGAAACATATGGAGAAATGGAAGGCAATCTTGAAAAAGGATATTTGAAAGAAATGCTTCATTTGGGTTGTCTTGAAATAAATGTATTGCTAACATGGTTACATGGTTTATTCTGTTCCTGAGGAAAAATAAAGATATTGAGGCAAAAATAAATAAATAAAAGCTTTGAGCATTTGAAAATATCAGTATAGCCAAAGGATAAATATTTTTATTTGATTTCTATAACTGAGGCACAGACTTGACTCTGAGTTTTCTGGCAGCCACAACACAAAGGAAAACGTGATTAATTATATGATTAATTATAAACGTCTTCATGAGACATGGTCATATTAATTGATTTTGAGGGACAAGGCTATCTTTATTATCTAGATCTCAAAGAATTTTGAAATTCAAAGAGTTTAAAGAAATTCCTTTTATAAGTCTTTCTGTAAGGGACTCTGATTCTAAAAACGCAGAATGAAAAAAAAAACAACAAACAAACAAAAAATGCAGAATGTTTCTTTTACCTTTCTACCTCCATGATAGGAAATCGACACCGTTCATGGGAAGCAAATTTTAAAAATCATTGTCAGAAAATAAATAAATAAATAAATTAATTAATTAATTAATTAATTAAAAAAATCATTGTCAGGGGAGTTGTACAGTTAGATAAACATACAGCTAGCCTATGGGGGAAATGGTGTCTTTCATCCCTCAAGCACTGTCCCAAGGGTTCATGAGTGTAGCTGAACTTTCATAATCATGGATACTAATAACAGCCTTACTTTGTATTGTCAAGCTCACTAAAGGCCACAAACATAAGCGCCTGATAAGATGAGCACCAGGTGTTATGCTATATGTTGGCAAATTGAACTCCAATAAAAAAATAAATAAATAAGCGCCCGACCCTTAAAATTTTCTGAGGGTGTTGCGTGGGACAAGATAACTCCGGTGAGTTCTAACTTTTCCTTGTGCAGCTGTGTCGTAAAATTACAAGTTGCTCTTATCATATCAAAATGGTCACTCCTGAGCATCTTCTGGGGGCCGTCCTTTTTTTTTAATACTTGGAATTTTTATTATTATTATTTTTTTAATAATAAATTTATTTTTATTGGTGTTCAATTTGCCAACACACAGAAAAACACCCAGTGCTCATCCCGTCAAGTGCCCCCCTCAGTGCCCGTCACCCATTCACCCCCACCCCCCGCCCTCCTCCCCTTCCACCACCCCTAGTTCATTTCCCAGAGTTAGGAGTCTTCATGTTCTGTCTCCCTTTCTGATATTTCCTACCCATTTCTTCTCCCTTCCCTTCTATTCCCTTTCACTATTATTTATATTCCCCAAATGAATGAGAACATATAATGTTTGTCCTTCTCCGATTGACTTACTTCACTCAGCATAACACCCTCCAGTTCCATCCACGTCGAAGCAAATGGTGGGTATTTGTCATTTTAATGGCTGAGTCATTTTTGCGAGCATTGGGCAGTGGGAAGACACAACTATGAGATGTCATTAGAGTCCTCATGTAGACAAGGGGGCTGGAGCTGTGGCCCATGGGCCAGAACCAGCCTGCCGCCTTTTTTCATGGCCTACAAGCTAAGCGTGGCTTTTGTGTCTCTAAATGGCTAAAAATTAGAGACATAATAATTAAATTAATAATTAAATTAATAATAAATTAATAAAATAAGTTATTAATAAATTATAAGTTATAAAGTATATAATAAATAAAATAAGTGATAAATGATAATTATTAAATTAATAAAATATTAATTAAATTAATAAATGAAATTAAAGAAGAATATTTGGGGACACATGAAAATTAGTTTTGATTCTAGTGTCTGTAAATAAAGTTGTCTCTGAATATGGCTGTCCTCATTCACTTACGTGCCGTCTATGGCTACACATGACCACAAAGCCTAAAACGTGTACTGTTAAAAACAATTTGCTGACTTGTGTCGCAGTGCGGAGAGCACTTTCCGTGCCTTCCTGTGCTATGCAGAGATCTGCACAAAGAAGAGCTATTTTCTCTGAGGGGCAGGGACCTCCCTAAGCCTGAGGGGCCTCTGCACACGGGGCTCATCTCCTATATCCTCAGGTACTGACCTTTAGACCATGACGTCTGCTAAGCCTACATCAGGATCCATATGAGAGGAAGAATGTTCCAGAAGGCTGGAATCATGAGCCCAAGGCCTGTTATATTTATAAACACTGTCACCTTGCACTTGAAGCCTTTCCTTACCGGCTCACGTTCTCCTGGAATCAGTACCTTTCCTTTGTTCCTTGCTTCTTGTTGTCCTGGGCTGCTTCTCACTAATCTATAAAAATGATAACCATGAATATTTTAAGAGTCTTGTGCCACCAAATATCCATTATGTTCCACTTCTACCTCCCTGGACACTCAGCCTGTTATTTATTACTCCTGCTCCTTTCCTCGGGAACTTGGAAACTAGCTTTTATAAATATTTTTTCTGAATATTTTCTAAATATTTGGTTGGGTCTATGTGGTTTGTAGGCCCAATTTCGACAATTTGCCTTCTTGGATTCGGCGGGGCGTGGGGGGGGTGCGGGGGGACTAGGGGCCAGCCTTGCCGTCTTCCATTCGTTTTTGGTTTAATAAATATCTCTAGAGTACCTAGTCTGTGCTAGATCCTGTGCTATTGTCTGAATGCGTAAGGATGGAAGAACAAAACGGATAAGGTTCCTGAGCTAAGTGACCCAAGTCAGGCTCTCCGATATCAAGCCAGGGAAATCGCTTCCCGGCCTTTTGGCCGAGGTCAGGTGAAGCCAGGGCAGCGCAGGTCCAGCAGCTTCGACCAGCCTGTGATTGCTCACGGATCTGGGATGGTCAGCCTGGTATCTTCTGAGTTGGCCAGGCCCTCTCCGGTGCCAGGGGGTGACCTGGTGTCAGCCGGGCTGGTGGGGCTGAACCAGGGCCGTCCACTTGTCTGTCTTGCTCTGGTTGGCCGCCCTGCTCATGTTCTCGTGCCTCCCAGTTCCTTCTACTGTTACCTCTGAGACTTAGTTCCTGGACTACTCCCCATCAGGTCAGAACGGTACACCCAGACCTGGATAGCTCTCCGCCAGGTGTCGTTGGACCCCCTAAAAATGCAAAGGAACCATTTTTTTATCCTTATCCTCTGGACACTTTTGCTCTGTTAAGTGTTAATTTGGGCTCAGATGACATTAGCTTATTTAGCACATGAATTGCCAGTTGGCCCTCGACTCATATTGGGCTTGAGAAAAACAAAACCTCTCAGATCTCCTTCCATATATACGGCTGCCAATGCTCATTCATCCAGTTGGCCGCAATCTTTATCTAGTCCTTCAACTGTGTCAACTGGGTTTCCTAAAGGGTCTTTGAAATATGTATTAAAGGAGCTAGATTTGCTCACCCATTCAGTACATACTTGTCCGGGGCCTGGTAGGTGCTGGGTGCTCTTTGAAGGTCAAGGTATCGACGTCACCCTTGCTCATAGGGAATTTGTGCTGTAACTGCAGCAGGGTAGGCCGGATGCTGAAGACTCAGCAGTCAGGACTAAAAGGCAGGCGTTATCAACCCTGTAGTATCTTTTTTTTTTTTTTTTTTTTTTGCTTTGGGAGCCTCTCTGTTCTATTCGAGCACTCCTGTAGTCGATTAAAATTCCACTCATTGCCTTTTGATTGATAATTTGGTGAGATGTTGACACATCTGCTCGAACAAGGCATGAATAAGTCCGCGGATATGGAAACTGTTCACACATTTCAAAAAAGCAGGTTTCTGTTGAACATTTCGAGCTTGACCGACATCACGCTCACAGCGATGTTGATCTAGCCGGAGTCTCCTACTGTTTTCGTGGAAAGTTCAGACGCCTTCTCCTGGATGGGCATAATGTGTGAGGGATCTTGGGCAAGGGAGCATGTGGTGAACATGTAAGCCTATCTCCAAAAAGCTCCCCATGTCACTCAGAGCTTGGTATGTCCACGTGAGGGCCATACCCTCACACGTTGAGTGCGTCCTGATGGTCCTGGGCGCCCAGTTAGCAGCGCCGTCCCTCCCACGCAGAGCCTGGAGCTGACAGGTGAGCACCGTGGGGAAGCATTACCCCCCTTCGAGTGACCCAGCGTTCAAATACAGAACCAGCGTAGGCACACTTCTTCTTTCATCCATTCAGCAAATATCAAGAGCTCACCAAGCGCTAGACAGGCACCAGTAGGCGACACCCGCACAACTCCTGCCCTTGCAGAGCTGATGTTCTAATGGGACAAGAGGTCGTGATACAATAGGTGAGAAAACAGGAGAACATGTTCGGTGACCACGTTGGGAAGAACAGCCGTGGATTGTCCTGGTGGAGGACTGAATGGTCAGGGCTGGCCACCTTGAGAACATAGTATTTTGGTCAAGAATCTGACAAAAAGTCAAAAAGTGAGCCGTGCAGCCACCAGGAAGAATCACGGACAGGATCCAAGCCCCGGGTCCCACGTTTCCGCGGACCAAGAATCCTGGCCTCCGCTGCTCGGCACATCTGGCCAGGCCTTGGCTGCCTCACAGCCGTAGCCCGGAGGGAGGCTGTAGTGTCGATCCCCATCCGCAGTTGAGGAAACCGAGACTCAGATACATTCAGAAGTCTCGTCGGAAGCGTCAGTGGAGACGGGATTTGGATCTGTCCGGCTTCGAGCGTGAACACCTGAAGCCTAAGCGGTTTCCCTTTTGCCGTGTGGTTTTCCTCGCGTGTGTGATGTTGGGGGGAGCAGCCTGGGGAGTTACCCTCCGAATCAAGCCGTTTGGGGAGCGTCCTTGGAAACCCGAGAGATCGGGTTTCTAAAAGAATTACATCAGTCACACATTGTGCAAAATCTGCCTACGCGCCCAATCTGTGGTCTCTCCTGGATTTGGGCACAGGATGCTTCCGACTCGTTGCCCCCCCGGGCACCTGGGGCCCGTGAGCAGACCAAGGGCTGAACGAGTCTGCAGAGGTTGCCAGGCTCTCCGGGCCCCAGGGCTGCAGCCAACCTACACGTGAAGGGGAAGCACGATGCCGCCCTTGCCCATGTTTAAACCCTTTGCAAATAACTCTCCCTTCCCACCTCTCTCCCTCTGGTTTAGAAATGCCATACTTGAGTTTAGTTTCACCCCTTGGCTATATATATATATATATAATTTTATATAATATATTTTTATAATATATATATTATATAATAAATATATAAATATTTATATAAATAACATATAAATAAACATATATAAATAAATAAAATAAATATATAAATATTTATATAAATAATATATAAGTAAACATATAAATAAATAAAATATATAAGTATATATTTTAATAAAATATATTTTATTTTATTAAATAAATATTAAATATTTATTTATTTATTTTTATTTAAATATAAATATATTTATATTTATAAATATATAAATTATTTAAATTAAATTAAATTAATAACATTTTTAATTTAAATAAATTAAATTATTTAATTTAATTAATAAATATATATTTATTTTTATTTTTATTTATTATTTTTTTATTTTATTTTATTTTTTTATTTTTATTTTTATTTTTTTTTAATTTTTTTTTGCCCCAGCACCGCATGGATTTTTCTGTAGCTGTTAGGAAATCTAGATTCCAATTAACTTTGCCACTGATTGCTTTATAAATCTTGGTGAGTCAGGGCCTGTTCGTGAATGGCGATGAACGTCTTAAAGTTCTTTGAGCGGGGCGGCGCGTGAGCGGCATGCAGATAAACTAATTAGAATGTATGGTCGCCGCACTTGGCATGCGGGGTTTGGAGAAGGAGGCTGTAAATAAATATGGAGCTTTCGAGTCGTGTCGACGGTTTTCAAGGGGGAATTGGTGTGCTTTATCCTGTATGACAAACCAGTCCATAAAATGCTCTAAATCTCTCCTAATCTAAAATTCATATTCGTGGGCATTAAAATACGGTCCAAACACCATGGAGGGGAAAAAAAAAAGAAATGGATAGTTTTCAAAAATTCTACTGGCGCTGAATAACTGAACGACCAGGGATCTGATAAACAAGAGAACCAAAGGCAAAGCAAGATGAGAAAAGGACCCAACCATGTATTCTTTGTGCCTCCTAATTATACGGTGGAGAAATAGGAATGTCGCAAGGACACGCACGCCAGTAAACATTTGCCTGGAAACAGTATTTAACGATCCTCAGAAATCTCCCCGAAGACCTCTAAAAATCCTTCGGTCTGGAGGGAATTGGGGTGAGAAAACATCTTCTGTGCGTCTCGCCCTTATATGGGCAGCGTCACGGTTGCCTGTGGGCTCGGGCTTCTGGGAGAGCCCGTGCGTGGCCTTGGGAGGTGTGCAGAGCCTCACGCGGGTGCTGTGGGCCGGGCGGTCCACAGGCCTCGGCCGCTTCTCCACTGAGCCTGGTGGGTAACAAGCCGCTTCCTCACCTCTTAGCCAGAACTTTCCACAAGCTCTTATCCTCCTTCCAACATGTACGGATTTTTTTATCCCACAAACAGGTTGAGCGGCGCGGGTGGATGGGGAGGTTCTCTCCCTTCGGCGTGGTCAGGGCGACTCCGGCTTTCCGAGGTGTTATTTGTAGCTCTCCTTAGTCCCCAGTACCCTTCCAAGAAGTCGCAGAGAATGTCAATTAGCCAAGTTTCTATCCAAAAGTGAAAGGGAAAAAGGGGACATGTCAACAAGCCTGGCAGTAGGAGAACAGTCTTGGTGAGCTGTTTAAATGAAAAGGGAGTGTTTTTTGACCCGTTGTGAAAATTAGTGTGGGACCAGTCATCCTGTCCCAAAAGAGATTAATTTAGGGGCCGCTTCGTGGGTCAGGGGGTGAGCATCTGCCTCTGGCTCAGGCCTGGGATTGAGTCCCGCGTCGGGCTCCCTGCATGGAGCCTGCGTCTCCCTCTGCCTGGGTCTGCCTCTCTCTCTGTGTCTCTCATGAATGAATCAATAAATAAAATCTAAAAAAAAAAAAAAGAAATTAATTTAGACTTTAAATAAATTGTGCAGTCAGATAGCAAAATCTGCAGCTAACCCAAAGATTGTCCCCACCCCCATACACTGGGGAGCTTCCTACCCTTCCTGCAGCGCCCGTTGTTATTGATGCAGGGACTTTTAAACGGTAAAGTCTAGGCTTTTTCTGGCGCTAAGGGTCCAGACAGCTTTTCCTTGGTATCAGAAGGGTATTTGACCGTCTGCACCAGGGGGAGGAGAGTGCGCCCCCGGGGCCACCATGGGACGTGGGCCTCTAGCTTTCCCTGTCACCAGAACTGCTAGGCCTCAGATGGGAGGATCCTCGGGAGGCCTGGGAGTAAGACCCCACTGCAGTGCATGGTGAACACGCGGCCCCCCGGTTGCAGCACGCTCCACTGGGTCAAACTGAACAGCAGCATTTCCGGTAAAGGTGGGCCTTTTCCTCTCCAAGTGGCAGGCCGGACAGGACGGCCTGTCCGCTCCAAACTGCGTGCTTCGCTGGGGAGCTTCTTACCTCGAGTCGTTGGAGGATTACAGCACGAGCTACAGACTGTAGCCCTGAGTTCGAATCTCACTTGTGGCAGTCAACACCGCAACCCTCGGTGTCTGGCCTGTGACCTTAGTGGTGATAGACTCAAGGGCCCCCCATGTGGGCACGGGGCGAGCACTCCGTCCCCCGCTGTCCATCCTGCTGCAGATGTTATTCCATTCCAGGAAAGATCTGGAGCGTGGATAAGCAGAGCCCCGCCAAGAGCTGGGGAGGCAGACGTGCTGCCCATGACACTGTGGCAACGTGGTGTCCCCCAAAGAGCTTGTCAAAGGAGGAGAGTGCGTCCCAAATCCAAGGCACTTGGACCCTTGCAGATGGATTCTTGCATTTTCCCTGTAGGGAAGGGCAGAGTTAGGTCACTCAGAGCGACAGACACAAAAAAGAGGGCAAATTTCTTTTCTTCATGGTTCTTTTTTTAAAAGATTTTATTTATTCATGAGAGACCCAGAGAGAGAGAGGCAGAGACCCAGGCAGAGGGAGAAGCAGGCTCCATGCAGGGAGCCCGACGTGGGACTCGATCCTGGGTCCCCAGGATCACGCCCTGGGCTGAAGGCGGCACTAAACCGCCGAGCCACCTGGGCTGCCCAAGAACTGATGTTTTTACGACTCCCTCCCTCTCGTCCAGCGATCAGAAACTTCTCCATCAGGGGTCTCCTGCCACTTCCCTGGAGGTCACGGGGGCTGGACTTCTTAGCAGCCTCCCTGGCTCTGTGCTGGCATGGGAGGACTCTTGGATCCGTAGCTACCCTCTGCCCGCAGCTAGGTGACTTACCCAGGCCCTGGGACGAGCCAGTAGTGCGATGGCGGACGTCGTACTGGGTGCTTATTTGTAGGCTAAAAGCTCTCCTTAAGCATTTTGTCTCTTATTTCAATTACTTCTCCTAAGAAGCCCGAGAGGTGTCCACGATACTACCATCCCCGCTGTATGAAGGGCGCAGAGAGCACAGAGACGTTTGAGCAGACTCCTCAAGTTGGTAGACCTGGGATTAGAACACAGATGCCTGGTTCTAGAGGCTTCTCTCACCCATTTGCTCCACCAGCAGAATGGGGAAGAGGACTCAGATGAAGCTGTTTCCAATTTCCAACTTTCTGTAGAGAAGACTCCTGGGCCTTACATCAGCCCTGTTGCTCAAGGTCCTTATGGCGAAAGACAAAGGCTTGCTTTCCTGCAATTCGGGAACATTTATCCAGAAATGATTTATTGGGTACATAATATGGCAAAGGGTCTGTGTCGGGCTCTGGGGTGGAGGGGTGTGAAACTCAAAGAGAGAAATGATGCCAGCTTTGTCCTCAAAGAAGATTTGTTCTATTCCTGCAACTTCACAGCGACTTCAATCATGTTAACATGACTGATCGCTTTGTATCATGGGCCCTGTTTAGTCTTTAGGAAATCTGGATTACTTGAAGGATAAATAATAGGTCCTGTTAAAGCAAATAAGAGAAGAGAATAATGTCTGAATAAAGAATCCCCAAATTAGGCTTCGGGTAGATGGTGGGAACAGCTTGACAGCGGTGTGTTGACAGCGCCTAAGAGCTTGAGCGAGTTTGCAATGATTTTTCTCTTCTGAGTTGTCACCATCCCATTCCAAGCGAGGATCAGCCATTGGAGCCAAGATTTCCTTGGTTTTTGCATGTGGTTTTTGTTGCTCTCCATCAGAGGTTGGCGTCTTTGGAAAGAAGGTCAGAAAAAAAAAAAAAAAAAGAAGGTCAGAAGTAACTTAACTTCCGGGGGGTTAGGGATTTAGCTACTTCTGTCCCTTTTTTTCCAGCTTGGCATTCCTCGCTGATCCAAACAGTCCTGTGGTTTTCAGAATCTCCCGTCTCATAGTAAAATCTATCACGTGGTTTTAATATCTTTCGCTAAAAAGAGTTCCGCTACGTCTGCCAAAATCCATGTATCCACTCCTCTCGGTACGCTTGGAGTGGCACACGGGCGCGTAGGTAAGTCTCCAAAGCGCAGGTGAGTCATGTCGAGAAGGGGACACGCGGGTGTCCTGGCTCTCGTCTCGGGACACGGTGGTGACGTGCGTGGTGCACACTTAAGACTCAGAGTGTCTGCCCAGCTCTTCCTGTGCTGTCCTGGCGCTGGATCAGAGTGGGGGTCTCGTTCCTACTTGGGACCCCACAGTCTCACAACATCCCAGGCGATGACGGCAGCAACTATCGGCAACTGACATCTGGGGACACGTATTGTGTACCGGGCGTGGCACTGGGTTCTTGGGAGCTTCTTACAGGTCTTGGAGGTTTCTTAATCCCCGTCAGTTATCATATACGTATTCTCATTCCTGTTTGGCAGATGAGGAAACCTGCCTGAAGTCGCAGAATTAGGGAGACAGAGCTGGTGTTTGAACCAATGTCCGCCTCGCTCCATCCCCTAACGGTTGAGCACCAATGTAGAGTCCCCGGTGGAGAGGACAGCAAGGGCCGCACCATGTGGATGGAGCAACTGGGAGGCTTTGAGTGTGGGGAGGAGAAGCCAGAAGCCAGAGGGAGACGTGAGGGAGCCGCACAGTGTTGAAGGGCATGTGGGGGGGGGCAGCCTGAGCATGACGCGGGGCGGGCAGTTCCGTGGATCAGAATCAGAACCAACGAGGAGAAACCACTGGGAACAGCGTGTTGCGGGATATACGGGAGACTTTTATGTCACGTTCAGAGTTCTCCAAAAATGGACCGAAGTGCCTCAGAAATGGGTCACCGCCTCCTCAGTGAAGCTCTTCAGCCTCAGGCTGGACAGCAACCCGGCGAAGACTCCAACCACTGTCAGTCCTTCGCTTCTTTGATTCCAACTCCTAATGCTCTTATCGGTCAGTGCCCCAAAGTGCCCATCAGAAAGGCTGCAAAACCATCCACCTTCTCAGGCTTCTCTGTTCCTGAAGCCATTCTTCCTTTCACCAAGTTTCGGGAATGTCCAAGCACTCGGCCAGACGGCCCATCGTGGCCCAATGCGCCGGGAGGCAAGAGAGAGAACATTCAGGTTAAGGGTCGGTGTGCCAGGGTTTGCACCCTGGCTTAGCCACTTACTGCGTGTGCCTGACGAAGGTACTAAACCTTTCTGTGCACAGGTTCCTATTATGCTGTAAATAGGGTATTACGCTGTAAATAGGGTAATATTAAAATATTAAAAATTAAAATATTAAAATATTAATATTAAATATTAAAATAGATCAGTGAGTCAATACATTTAAGGCCTCAGAACAGTGCCTGGTATGTTCTGGGCGCTCAGTGTTCATGTTAGCTCCACACCATGGTGTGCTTTTGACCTTCTTTCAGCCAATTTATTCAACGGTAGCCATGACAAGTTCAACAGCAGCAGCAATAGTAGTTAATAAGTTATAGTCATAAGCCAGAATTAAATTCCAGAGTCCACACTTTTAACTACCTACTTGGAGTCGGTATGGAGTTACGTGCCGTGCCTCTGTGATCTCATTTATTACTTGGGGAAACCTGGTAGGCATGTTTTCTCACATTTGACAAGTGAGGAACCTGGGTCTCAAAGGGATTATGCAGCTTGCCCAGGTTTCCCAGGGAGTAGGAAAGCATGACTAGAACCCAGGTCTTTCTGGGTTTCTCTTTGGACATGTATCTACCCCCTGCGCAGTAATAATACAGCCTTTTTTGAGACAACTTCATAAATTAAGTGGCATCAGAAATGATTATGAGTTTGTTTCACTTCATAGACGATGTTCTTGGGGGTGATCCTGGAGACCCGGGATCGAGTCCCGCATCGGGCTCCCTGCATGGAGCCTGCTTCTCCCTCTGCCTGTGTCTCTGCCTCTCTCTCTCTCTGTGTCTATGAATAAATAAATAAAATCTTTTTTAAAAAAAGATTTAAGATTTGCAGCTCAGACCTTTACTTAACATGGGTAGTCAGACGGCATTTGAGAATAAATGGCCAGTGGGATCCAGTATGTGCAGCTAGAAGCGGCCACAAAATTACAGCCTTGCCACAAAGAAAGCTTTCCTCATTCTACGGTAAGGCATGTGATCTGAAAATAGTTTTCGTAAAAAAAGATCATTGACACCCAGCCTTGGGCTCTGCTATTGTTATACACTATTTGAAACACCGGATTTACAGGACGAGAATGTCACGGTCCCTTCGAAAGGGGTGTCATGGAATTTGACCCATGCAATCACCGGGTTTGTGTGTTCGAAAGTGTGGTGACGTGATGTTTTACTTATTTTTGGTAAATATCTTCAAACACCAGGGTTAGGAAACTCCTCTACAATGGACTGTTTCTTCTGGCTTTCCTTCAGAAAGGCTGTGTAAGAAGAACATGACGTTGCTAAAATGAGCCCAAACATTGATGAAATGTCTATGGGTGTTCAACCAGCTGTAAATTGTCTTCTTTGTCATAAAATAGAGCCAGGCTACAAGTGTAGGGGTTGGCATTTCCTGTGAATAGTAAGGAACTGTTCAAAGACCATGCCTGACTCTGAAGTTGCTCGCAAGAACAGACATTCACAAGTATTTTACCAAAGTCTAGGTCTTTGAGACATGTTTTTGACTTTCTATTCAGGTTACCCTGCCTGTCTTGACTTGTTGGCAATCTTGCTAAATTTTCCTTCTTTTTTTTTTTTTTTTTTTTTTTTGTCAGTTTGCATTCATATCGCCAGTTTTTCATCCTCTTGATCTTCCGGGTATCGGTGTTACGAAAATACACACTGAATGAAATAGAGAAACTGTTCTAAGTAACTAAGAAAACACCGTTGGGTTTCTTGACGTGATAGTAAAAAAGGAGTTCTCCGCCAGAGGAAATAGAAAAGAGCTGACTGTAAAAATAGCCCAAACCAGCATAGATACTGTCTGATAATTTGTTTTGTTTCTCATTATAATAACGCAATCACCTGTCTCCCCGCTCGAGAGATGTGGAATTTGACAGAAAAAGATCAAAATGCTCACTTCTTACTGGTAAGAACTAGGTTGGAGGCCGTGACTTTGGTCTGGCAGGGTTGCTTGCTCCTGGTGCAGCCCCAGCTCAGCGGGGCCCAGCCAGCCCGTGGACGCCCCGCCAAGCAGGCCTCTGCTGCAGGAGCTGGAGGGAAAGCCTGGCCCTCGCCAGCAGCGGCAGGAAGAGCCTAGGCTGGAAGTGCGGTCTCTTCTCCTTTTCTCAGCCCTCAGATGACTCGGGGGCCGAGAACGCTTGGGAGGGTTACCCTGCTGGGGCCCCGCCACCCGGAAACATGAAGCAAAGGAATAACAGGCCTGCCATCCGTGGGAAACCGTAGGGTGCAGCTGAAATCTAGGCCTTTTTACAAACCCGAACCTGCTAACCCGGTACGTGGTGCTTACTTACCGGGTGGCGTGATTAACTTACCCTACGAATGCAGATCAGTCGCGATGGCTGGTCAAGGCGGTGAGGTCCAGAGCCGCATTCAGTACTGGGGACGGCTTCAAAGGTGATGATACAGAGTAAGGACTCCAACAATGCCACTTCCGGCTGTGCATCAGGTGCACCACCGAAGAACAACCCACGGCTTTCTCGTCATCAGGAAGGAGTTTACGCATAGAAGCCCCTACACTATTTAATTGACGTGGTGTTTCTCTTGCTGTTATGACTGCACTTTCCTTCAAGGAGGAAAGGAGAAAACAGGCGGTCACCGTAGCATCCCGGGTGGGAGCGCAGCCGAGGGCCGCACAGTGTTAACCGCGTGTTTGCAGGATGGGGTTGTCGCGTCAGGTCCCCAGGAGATGCGCTGCATCAGCCTGATGGAAGACGGTAAGCCTGCCTGACCCCTGGAATTCTGTAGCCCCTCCAGCCCCCATGGCTTAACCTGTAGTCCTAAAGCAAAGCTCTTACCCGAGCATTCTGGTTATAACTCGAAAACAGCCTTGTCTCCCATGAGGTTCAAGTAAATCATCAAAACATGTGGTCACCGGCCCGATCCCGGTGGACATTCTGTGGTTCCAGTGGGAGCTGTAACGTCTGACGTTCGGGCCTCGCTCTTGTTCCATTCAGCCCTCTTTTCTTTACATGACGTGGTTGCCTTAGCGTTGCAGGGGAGTAGATATAAGCTCGTGTTTACTTCCGTTTGCATGCGTACACCAAGGCAGAGGCATTAATTCTGTAGATGGAAGGAATCATGATGTTGGGCCTAAGCACCGAGCAAAGGAGGAAATGGTCACTCGGCACCATCTGTAATGGTGACCGTTCTCGGGACATCGTGGAGCATGAAAGATGTCCTGCAGGCAGCTCTGGGAAATCTTGAAGGATTCAAGAATCGTGAATGTTTTGGCAACAGTTAGAACCACGGGGATGAATCGTAGGGCCCAAGAGCAGACTGAGAAGAGAAATCAGCCAAGGGGCGTGGGGGGGGGGGAAGTATCAGTGATGGAATAGGGAGAAGGAGGGACTCGGGAAGAGGACTGAGAAACGAGGGCGAGGACTGTTGGAGAGGGCCTCATTATCGCATCAGTAGGAGGGAGAAAGTCTTGAGGAAGAGAAAGCTAGTGAACTCTGTCACACGCGGGCAGAGAGCCCAGTGTAAGAACTGGGAAGTCTCCCTTGATTATTGACCTTAAGATCATTTGTACCAGGTGGTGAGACCTGGACTCAAGTTGTCATGGGTTCCAAAGCGGGGAGAGACATAAAGACTGTTCCTGGCAACACTACACATGGGCATGACAGCTGAGGGAGAGGCGGGGAGAGTGGGCATAGGCTGAGCGAGACACAGTCCGCGGAGGATTTTTCTATAGGGTAGGAACTGTTTTATCCTGTCTGTAGGACAAAGAGAAGACCAGAGAGGAAAAGGAGAAAAGGAGAGAAGGGAGAGGATAAAGTAGATGGAATGAAGTCTTCGGACATAGGAAGGGATGACCTTGACAAAGAAGGAGAGACATCTTGTGTCCTCAGTCCAGAGGAGCAGAGGGGAACACGATGTGTGTAAATAGGGAACAGAGTGTTGATGGTGCCCTCTCGAGGGCCTCGACTTTTCGGGGCAGTGACAGACAAGGATAGGTAAAAATAAGCAGCGGCAGTGTGGCACAAAGCACACACAGAGGAGTGGGAGGTTGCATTTGCTGCTGAGGGGGACTAGGAAGGTGCTCTCAGCAGGGACCCCACTGAGTTCAGAAATCATGAATTTATAATGGAGCCAACATGCTCTGTTGAGTGATCAAGAGGTTTGAACTCGGTTACGAGGTCTAAGAACTAATGGATTTTGCAGGTGAGAGCTCGATAGATAGATGTATTTGGCCATGTGAAGGGGCGCTGGATTTTCCAAGCTATCACTATAGGTAAGGACGAGGGTCCCGGGGGGCCTCCAGGGTGGAGCCTGGCCTAACAGGAGGGTGATGCAGGAGGCTTCCATGGGGTTTAAGGTCAGGGATGCTGAAATGCCATCCTCACTGCAGAAAGTCACCCCTGCTCCAAGTAGCTATTTACAGCCTAAAATTCCTATCTTGGGTGTTGTACACGTCCTTGCCTTTGTCGTAAACTGGTAATAGAACTGACACGGGTAATATTTTCATCTGTGATGACTCCTAGCTAACCATGAATGAAAGGTGAAAGGGACAGTTCCCAGAAATATTTTATTGCTTGGTGTGTCGACAGCGATAGGAGCGTGTGGAGAGAGTGCGTGTGAACTCCGACCACAGGCAAAGAGAGAAAACTCCAGCTGCTGAACTGAATTCACTCACTGTCAGCAAACTTGTCCACATGCAGCTCCTTCCGGAAATGTGACTCACAACATCATCTCCAATTCATAACAAAGTGGTCTTGCAAATGCCTCGCTTGGATTACTGTGAATAATACGGAGATGCTCACCGTTTGGGGATTTAGGATCACAGATAAATCACTGGATTTAGGTAGATGACCATAGGAAGGGGTTGTGTACTCCATCTCGGTGCCTAAGAAGGCATGTTCCATTATTTTATTTTATTTTATTTTATTTTATTTTATTTTATTTTATTTATTGATTTTATTTTGTTTACTTAGGGAAAGAAAACAGGAGACATCTTAACTCCTGAAGGAAAATTAAGCGTGGAATTTGAGTGAGAAGGAATTCAGCGGGGAAGTAAATGAAAAAAAGGGTCCACGAGACAAGACATTCTGGCAAAAGAAAGCAAGGCTTTTCGTAGCATATTTTAAGTGATCATAGTGAAGGACAATAATGTGAAACAGGCTGTTTTGTAAGCAAGGGAGAAAGGACACCAACAGGAACAACACAAGGTCAGGCCAGAATGAACTGTGAAGGTGGATTGCCAGGACGTTGCCTCACGGATTCGGGGTTTCGATTCCAGGATCTTGACGGTTAGAAATTTGGCTTGAAAGTGGGTAAGAGCCTAGTTAGCAAGTCTTTGGTTGGTTAGGGACACCCCAGTTCCGAGGCGTCGAGACATTAAAGGCAGAGAGAGATGAGGGCACTCGCGTAGGAGGAGGCAGACACCTCCCAGGAGCTGTGGCCCGGCGTCAACATCATGGGAATTCCTAGTTTAAGGGGTTTTTATTGCCTTAGACCAAGATACGGTAATGAAGCAATTTCTGCAGCAGGGGTTACATGGATAAGGGAAATCTCTAAGTAACTTTAGCCACTTTGGAATTCCAAATCTTGGCCAAACAGACGCATGGCGATCGGTCTGTCCTACCAAAAAAGATGGCTTTGGGTTTCACCCTCTCACTCCGCCTTTCGACACTGGTGATAATACCTATAAGCAATGAATCGGTCAGACTGCAGAAGGCGAAAGAGAAACAGTCCTGGACGACTGAGCTGACTGGAACCGGAGACGGCTCATGGCTCAGAGGGTCAACAGCATCTACAACCAATTTAAAAAATCTTTAAAAAAAAAAAAAAAGACCTATGTGTCATCTTTTTCTGGGTTTAACTGTAATATGTAATCATAACATCCACATTTGTGTCTAAACAAAAATTAAAAAAATATATGGAAGGGCAAATAAAGTCATGCATATAGTGCAGTCCCGTGGTTAGCATCCTGGATTACGGTCTTTTCGTTGCTTCTCCATGTGCGCGTTTACAAAGGACGTGGTTGAGGTTCTGCTATGCATCAGCTTTCTAGCTCTCATTATCCCTTGTCCTTGATGAGGAGGATTTTTCTGTGTTGTTTCCTTCGTAAACATCATTTCGATGGCGTATATCATTTTACCCCATGTGGACATTCAATAAATTATTATTATTTTTTAAAGAATTTATTTATTTATTCGAGAGAGAGAGAGAGAGAGAGGCAGAGACACAGGCAGAGGGAGAAGCAGGCTCCATGCAGGGAGCCCGACGTGGGACTCGATCCCGGGACTCCAGGATCACGCCCTGGGCCGCAGGTGGCGCCAAACCGCTGAGCCACCTGGGGATCCCCTGTCGTTGAGTATTTATGTTGTTTTCAGTTTTTCATTTTAAACGATATTGCAAAAAATAAAAAATAAACTATATTGCAGTCGACACTTTTACAAATATCTTTGTGAATCGCTTCACATTTGTCTTTAGAGCGTAATCTCAAGAGGGAAATTGCCACAGCCAAGGAACGTAAAGTCCTACAGCTTTGGCACTTCTTTCTTTCTTTTTCTTTTTTTCTCCCTTTCTTTCCAAGTTTCTATTTAAATCCCACTTGGTTAACACATGGCGTGATACCAGTTTCGGGTGTAGAATTTAGTGACTCACCACTTTCCTTCGACGCCCAGTGCTCCTCGCAGCAGCGGGCATGTGTTTCTAAATCACCCCCTGAAGGGCAGGACAGCCGATTTACACTCTTGCTCGCTCAGCAGCGGCACGGCCCATCTCCCATAGCTTCCCCTGTGCCGGGCCTCGGCATTTGTGCTCGTCGTGGCCAGTCTGACACTAAAGCTGTTTTACGCTGCGGTCTTAATTTGCATTGAATTTGGTTTGATAGGTTAAAATTTCCCCCTTATACTTATTGGCCGTTTGTACATCCGATGAGTAAAAGCTAGCAGAAGAAAAATAAACAGATTCCTAGTGGGACAGGTGCCTTAGAAGAAGTTCTGGGAGGATGAGACTGCGTGTGTCTGCTTAATCACGTATTTATTTTTGCCTGTCAAACATTCAGAGGAAAAGCTTTGACAAATGTCAAATCTAAAGTGGTCGCGTCCGTCCGCGGGCCAGCTGCTGCGCTATCCCCAACCGTGCCTCTCAGCGTCAGGGCCGCTCGCCCCGTCCAGTTGCCCATCCTCAGAAGCTGGCCCCGCAAATCCGTCACCACTTCTGACGCGTACGACGGCGGCGTTGACACAGGAAGAAGAGGTCGTAAAAGTTCACTGTAGCTTGTGGGGTGATTGGACTAGCAGCGCCACATCAGACCCTTAACGTGGGGGGGGGGGTCACGTGCACTAGGATGCTTTGACCTTAATCTGCTTTCCGAATGGTGCTGAGTCAGATGTCTCGCCGGGGTCGCTGTCCATCTGGCGCACAGACGGGCGTCGGTAATCCCACAGTTATCGGCATCGTGTGTAGGTGTCCAGACATCAAACAAATCAAACTCCTTTGATGTCCTTCTCCGTCAGCCCCGAGTTGCAGAACCGCTCTGCAGGACGTGGACTGGAGCAGCGAACCCGCCCTGGGAGCCCTCCTTGGTGCCCCCACTTCCGCGCACCCACGCAGTGTTTCCAGGGCATTGAAGCACTTCAGTGCTTTGGGGACCCTGGGCCTGGGACGGCTGCCTCTGGGCTGCATGTAACACACGTGCTGTGCCGTGTCCATGCCTCTACCCTGGGTGGTCCCGGCACCCGGCCCACGCGGCTCCACGTGGAGGCTTCCCTGCTCCTGCTGGGGCTGCGGGGAGCTGCTGCCAAAGGGCAGCGTCTCGCCAGCTGCCTGGGACTTTCAGGAGGGCGCCGCACTCAGCGGGCACCCAGGCTTTGCTCCTCCTCTCGCTGGTAACGTCGGGAGGCCAGTAGGACCAAGCACCGGAGGCCCGGCCCTACACAGGGAAGACGCAAATCTCATGCTTTGCCTCATCACGTCATACAAGGTGTCCTGTAGAACAACGGTGAGGTGACCTCATGTCCTGCCGACCTGGCAAAGATCACATTCAGCCAATAAAAATAGGCAGGTGGACGTCCCCGGTCATCCAGCACTGCTGCCCTTCCCCTGAATCGCGTACTGACCCCCAGAGAACGCCTCACCCCTCGGCGACGGGACAGAGACTTCACAGGACCCCCAGGTCCTGAGATGGAGTCCCGCGCCGGGTTTCCCCCAGGGAGCCTGCTTCTCCCTCTGCCTATGTCTCTGCCTCTCTCTCTGTGTCTCTCATGAATAAATAAATGAAATCTTTTTTAAAAGACACTATATGTTAATTATGCTGGCATTTATTTTTTGTTGTTGTTTATATGCTGGCATTTAAAATTCAAAAAAATAAAATAAAAATAAAACCACAAACAAACGGATAAATAATCCCAAAGCTGGCCCTTTGAAAAGACCCATAAAATAGATAAACCCCTTGCAAGCCCAATTCAGGATAAAGCAAGGAAGCAAGAGAATGCAAAACAAAGATTTGAGAAAAAGAAAAGAAATGGCCAAGCAACAGATAGAAGAAAAATTAAAATCATTTTGAGACTTGTATAAACAAACCTGGGGCAAAGGGGTCGAAAACCGGCAGAAAAGGACGATTTCTTAGCAAAATGTAAAGGATTGAAATTGTCCCCAGGAACAACCAAAACCCTGAAGATACTGAAATTACTATCGAAGGGACTGGAAAGGGAGAGTCAGCGCTGACAGCGGCTCACAGGCTGGCTGGTTGCAGAGCTCGCCTTTCAGGAACAGATAACAGTCATATTATTTGAACTATTCTGGGTGAATGAAGAAAAATGAGGACAAATACCGACCCTGGTGCTAACCCTGGGCACACACGTGGGCGTGGGGCCGTGGTGGGAGCTGAGGGCACGGTGGGAACGCAAGCGAGGCCCCGTGGGCTCCACTTCCTCCCCCGGAAGGTCGGGCCGACGCCGAGGTCCCCTGGCGGGGCTGTCACGAGCCCCCGGCGTCCGAAGGCACACGAGTGTGGCACAGAGCGCGGGCGCCAGAAGCGGGTGACGGGGGCGCCGGGCCGTGGAGCACCGGACTCTTGGTGTCGCTCGGGCCACCATCTCACGCTTGTGGGCCCGAACGGCTCCTCCCCGCAGGCAGGTGCCGCAGAGTCTGCTTGAGCGTCTCGCTCCCTCTCCCTCTGCGCCACCCCCTCATGCACACACGCTCGCTCCCTTTCTCAAAATAAATAAATAATCTTAAAAAAAAAAAGCAGAGGGTCGGGCGGATAAGGATGGAGTGAGGACGAGGTCGACGATGCCCTCATCATCAGCGCCTTTACCATTATATCTGAGAGACTCAGGGAGAGCCTGGGGGCTCTGGGGCCCCGCTGCGTGCCCCTAGTGTTGTTGTGGACACACAGCGTGACCTTGGGAAGCTACGGGAGTGACCTTTCTTTCTTTCTTTCTTTCTTTCTTTCTTTCTTTCTTTCTTTCTTTCTTTCTTTCTTTCTTTCTTTTTATTCTTCTGGTAAAACATACGCAACTTAAACTTGACCGTCGTAACCATCTTAGGTGGCGGCTCTGTGGCACCAAGTAGCTGCCGCCGTTGTGCCCCCGTCACTGCCGTTCGTCCCCCGCGCTGGGTCAGAACCCGACTGGCCCCCGTGCTGGGAGACCCTGGCTCCTCCCGCGGGTGCGGCTGCGTCGCTAGAATCAGGTGCGCGGGGAACCGCCCTTGGGGTCCCGGCTCTCGGCAGCCGCCCCGGGGGCCTCCCACGTTCCCACCCTCGCCCTCCCCGGTCGGTGGGCCCTGCTGGTTCCTCTCCTCCGGTATCTTGTTTTGTGAACACGAACAGCATGTGCAATGTGTTAACTCCCGTCCGAGGCCAAGAATGTGCTAGGTGCTGTTTGTGAGCGATAACTTGCCCATTAGATTTATTGTATAAATTAGGCCAAACGCTGACTTGGAAAGAGGAAGCCAGTATCCATGGAAAATTTATTATTTTTGAACATACCTTTTTTTTTTATGTTTCTTGAAGATGAAATGTGGTTTCCACTTGTGCATGATTACAAAGCCGAGGATCTAGAGTCATTTGAAGGTAATCTTTCCGCCTGCACCTTTTTTGAATTACATAGGAACAAAAAAAAAATTGGAACAGTTAAGGGGGGGGGCCCCCGACTTGGGTTAAGAACCTGATAAACTTGAAAGAATACAAAGAATGGCAGTGATGTTTTCACCAGATTTCTCTCTCTCTCTCTTTTTTTTTTTTCTTTTTTTGCTTCGGATTCCTACTCCGCATACCTTCCTTCCTTCTCACATGTGTCTGAGTATCAGCAGAACGTTTGCAGCAAGCTTTTTCCCAGCCAAAAATGTTAAATACTGCAATTACTCCGGGCTGTGGTGTACGGCGACGAGTGCAAAGGTGGATTCTGGTGTTTTACTTTGTGGAATTTCCTTTCTGGCTGGCTTTTCTGGCCTTCTCAGTAGAGAGGTGGTGACCCCTAAATACGATAGGGGCAACGGTGTTTGGGTCCATCAACGTGGCTCCTGCTTTCCGTACTCCTTCGCCTGTTTTTTTTTCTAATGTCCTCCACATGTCTGACCCGGCCCCTGAGCACTTTGTTCCTGGGGTCACTCTTTTTTTTTTAATTTATTTTTTATTGGTGTTCAATTTGCCAACATATAGAATAACACCCAATGCTCATCCCATCAAGTGCCCCCTCAGTGCCCATCACCCAGTCACCCCCACCCCCCGCCCTCCTCCCCTTCCACCGACCCTAGTTCGTTTCCCAGACTTAGGAGTCTCTCATATTCTGTCTCCCTTTCTGATATTTCCCGCTCATTTTTTCTCCTTTCCCCTTTATTCCCTTTCACTATTTTTTATATTCTCCTGGGGTCACTCGGACTAGTAAATAGTTGGCTTCGCTTGCAGCCCCGTGAAGGCAGCTGTGCAATGTATCCTCCTTGTGGGGCTTGAGGGGGGCAGAGATAACCGGGTCCTGGCTGCTGGACTTCTGCTAGCCCGGCGTGCCACGGGCCTCGGCATTGCCCACACAGGAACTGGTGAGGGCGCCTAGCAAAGGTTGACCGTTGTAGACGAGGGGCCACAGCCCAAGTGTGACGACTGTTGCCCTGTCCTCTGTGTTGATTGTGAAAGTGTGAACCGTGTGTCCGCGTCCATGGGGCAATCAACATTTATGTCTCGTGAGATACCAAGCGGTGGACATGGTGGCAGGAAGGGTCCTGACGTCCAGTAAGCTTGGAAAATGCCAAGTGCAAAGTGAAGACTTGGAAATAAACAGGGTAGAGGGAATTTCTCAGAACGGTCTGTCCTAAGCCTTATGAACTCCAAGGGCGGGGCAAGCACTTTTCAGCGTTTTATCTGACCTGGGACTCTGCCTGTGTCTCTGCCTCTCTCTCTCTCTCTGTCTCTCATGAATAAATAAATAAAAATCTTTAAAGAAAAAAAAATTTCCTTCCTTTTAAAGGCTAAATAATACCCATTGTATGTATGTATCACATTTTGTTTATCCAGTCATTGGTTGATGGGCAGGTGGTTTGGCTTCTTTTCACCTTTTGGCTCCTGTGAATATGAACATTGATGTACAAGTACCTGTTTGAGTCCCTGCTTCCAACCCTTTTGGGTACATACCTAGTAGTGGAATTGCTGGATCATATTGGAACTCTTTGTTTGACTTTTTAAGGAACCGCCAAACTATCTTCCACAGAGGCTATGCCATTTTATGTTCCCCCCAGCAATGCGCGAGGATTCCAATTTCTCCACGTCCTTGCCAACTCTTGTTATTTTCCTTGTATTTTTTAAAAGATTTTATTTATTTATTCATGAGAGACACAGTGAGAAGCAGAGACACAGGTAGAGGGAGAAGCAGGCTCCATGCAGGGAGCCCTATGTGGGACTCGATCCCAGGACCCCGGGGTCACGTCCTGGCCGGAGGCAGATGCTCCACCCCTGAGCCCCCCAGGTGCCCCTTCCTTGTATTTTTTTATTTTTATTTTTTTAAGATTTATTTATTTATTTATTAGAGAGAGAGAGAGACGGAGACAGAGGCAGAGGGAGAAGCAGGCTTCATGCAGGGAGCCCGACCTGGGACTTGATTCAGGGTCTCCAGGATCATGCCCTGGGCTGAAGGCGGCGCTCAACCACCAGCCACCCAGGCGTCACTACCAGTTTGCTTCCCCCCCCCCCAGTATTTATTTATTTATTTATTTATTTATTTGTTTATTTATTTATTTATTTATGAGAGACAGAGAGAGAGAGACAGAGAGACAGAAACACAGGCAGGGGGAGAAGCAGGCTCCATGCAGGGAGCCTGATCCCTTGTATTTTTTTTTCACTGATTTTTTTTTTAAGATTTATTTATTTATTTATTCATCATAGACAGAGAGAGAGAGAGAGGCAGAGACTTAGGAGGAATGAGAAGCAGACTCCATGCCAGGAGCCCGATGCGGGACTCGATCCCGGGACTCCAGTATCGCGCCCTGGGCCAAAGGCAGGCGCCAAACTGCTGAGCCACCCAGGGATCCCCCCTTGTATTTTTTTAAATAGCCATTCTGCTGGGTATCAAATGGCATCTCATTGGATTTTGATTTGCATTTTCTTGTCATTTATTTAATTTCTAACCGAGGTAGGACTGATAGGTGACTTGACTACCATTAACTAACAATTCACATAGTATGCAGGCTGGAGAAGCATCCAGAATGGTGTTTACCTTGTTCAGTGAGATGTGCCTATTGATCGCATACTTAAATGTGTTTAGATTGCCAAATTGTTATAAAAGTTTCTAAAAACTTATTTTTGTTCTGCATTTGCCTCACCATGGGTGAGAAGTCCAAACAGGCAACCATCCATGGACCCCAGTTTGACTATCACTGCCCTGAGAAATGCTGAAGTCATATATTACATGTCAAATATATGAGTATTGTTTAATGAGGTATGATAGCTTCAGCAGCTTTATTTAGTATTCTAACATAATGCAAAGCTATTTTTCATTAAATTCCCAAGTACAATGAGTGAATTATGCTGGAAAACAATCTGGCAATATGATGGTAACACTTACACTGTGTTTTAGGGTTAGTCCAAGTAGTTTGGGGAATAGTTTGGTCATTTTTTGGAGAGAGAGAGAGATGCTTTGGAATCTAGACAGCTTTTCTGATAGGCTGGAATCCCAGTTCTCCTGAGATATTGCTATGGCACCGACCCTCCAGTAGGCTCGAATGTCAAGTCCAGGAGCGGAGAAGCTGCTGCTCTGTGGACGGTCATGAATCTGGAATCCAGAGAGAGAGAAAAAAATCAAGGTGCCGGAGCCTTTGGGACCGGGAGCTCTATTTTCCTAAATGTCCCAAAGGAAGAGGAGCTAGTCTCCCATCACCGTGAACCAGGAATCGTGCTCGAAAGCTCTTCCAACAGAGTTAGTTCAGTTGCCGTGCTTGTTTCGCTCGGGGTTGGCGGTCTTTGGCAACTAAGCCTGTGAAGTTTGGGAAGATGAGGCAACATTACAACTTAGTCTGTATGCTCTTTGAAAAGAACATCTAAAGGAAAACTAAATGTGATCAGTCATATATAGAAACACTAAAAAAAATGGTAGTAGCAGCTCTGTAGACTACTCCGTGAGAACTTTGAGAGAAAAATCTGTACCTGGGCCACTCTTGTGAAGATGGCCAGCGTGGCTAGCTTTGGCTGCCAGGGTCCCCTTTCTAGGGAATCATCCTCCCTCTTTTGGAAACTCTTGTGCCCCCCTACCTGGACCCCGACCATCGATTAAAACGATCCCTGGTCTCTTTTACGCCATCCCATTGCACGCTGTAGGAGGGAACCTCACCCTAGGCAGGCCACTAAAGGTCTTTTCCTTCTCCCGGGATTTTTTTTTTTTTTTTGAATTGCAAGTGAAGAAGAAAATTAGTCCTCTTGGGGGGTGACAGCCTTCATACATGAAGCTCGGGAACTAGGAATCCACATGGATGAAAACTGTCTGCGAGGAAAGCAAATAAGCCAGCTTGCAGAATGAGCAGACAAGAGATGAAGCAGCTCCAGCTTCAAACACGCAAGGCCCTGGTTTCCAAGGATCAGCTGCCTCCCCAGTCCCCTGTGGCTGGGAGGTACTGGGCTCTGGAATCCGGTATATGTCTATTTGCGTCCAGGGTTCTCTCACTTGAGATCAGGGTCCCTGCTCTCACCGGGACCCCTTCCTCCCCAAAGCACCTAGCACATTACACCATCTTTCATGCAATAAGAATTCAATTCGTACAATTGAATTGCATACCATTTCATGCAATAAATATCTTTTTTAAAAAATATTTTATTTATTTATTTATTTATTTATTTATTTATTTATTTATTTATTTATTTATTTATGAGAGACACAGGAAAAGAGAGAGAGAAGCAGAGACCCAGGCAGAGGGAGAAGCAGGCTCCATGCAGGGAGCCCGACGTGGGACTCAATCCTGGGATTCCAGGGTCACGCCCTGGGCCGAAGGCGGCGCTAAACCCGCTGAGCCCCCTGGCTGCCCAATAAATACCTTTGAACACATTTTAAAAAATAAACTAAAATTAAGATGGCCACAACCACTGGCTGTTGGCTGTTCACTCTAACACAGACTTACATTTTGCCCCCGTTGTTGAAAAAACATTAACTGACTGCTTGCAAATGCCTTACAGTATCCAACTTTCTATTCTTTTTTTGAAAAGCTTTTATATACACAACCTGGGATTAGTGGGGTGAAGGGATTGAACTCTTGGGGGCTAATGATGTCTATCTGTGGATGGAGAAGATGGAGGCATGGTAGAGAGATATTAGAAAGCAGAAGGGGCGTGTAAAAACCTCAGCAAGGGGCAGCCTGGGTGGCTCAGTGGTTTAGCACCACCTTCAACCCAGGGTGTGACCCCGGGGTCCCGGGATCGAGTCCCACGTCGGGCTCCCTGCGTGGAGCCTGCTTCTCCCTCAGCCTGTGTCTCTGCCTCTCTTTCTGTGTCTCTCATGAATAAATTAATAAAATCTTAAAAAATAAAATCTCAGCAAGGAATGAGAGCACGGCTGACCAGGGACACCCAGAAGGCTTACCACGTGGATCCAAGGCGCCCAGGGAGGTGGGCGCTTGTAAATTTATCACAGCTCCAGACACAGTAACGGCACCATTATTTCCAGTAGCACCAGGAGAAGATTATTAGGGATTTAGGGTGATCAGCAAATAATATTCCTCCCTTCCCCTCCCTGCTGAGGTATAAACGCAGGAGGCAGATGGAGACCAAAATATCAACTTTACTTCCCATGAAATAAATAGGAGAGCGGGGGTTTAGAGCGGCAGCCAGGAGGGTTTGCTAATCCTCATTCCTGAATTAAACAAATTGATGCACCCGCTCCTGGCACAGCTGAACAACCACGGGCCTCCCCCACAGAGAGAGGCCTCCCACCACGTGGCAGAGGCAGACAGGACACGTGTCTTACAGACCGGCTGACTTCCACGGAGAGAGGTCCAACCCGACTGAGCTGAGCATGCCCCGTTCCTCCATCTGTGCAACCAAGCGGAGGAGAGTGAGGGGCCGGAAGTGTCCCTCGGCCTAGAGACACGAGGGGTGGGTGTACCCGATGCCCCTTCGAGTAGAGGCCACACGTGGTTGGGCCGGTTGGCCGCCAGGCTCGCATCCAAGGCTCGCGGTTCCACCTGCACCATCTCCTTTCCTGCTCTTCGCTCCCTAAGAGAAAGACAGAAAGTGGGGGCGTTGAAGATACAGCAAGTGGGGCAGCGGAATAGTCTCGCTGGTCTGGACTGGGCCACAAGGGACGCCCGGCACCAAGGGGGTGAGGGAGATGGACTGAGAGAGCAGGGAAGCATCTGGAGATGGAAGAGGGGGCGTTAGGGGAGAGAAGGAGCCAGAAGCCTGGAGGAAAAGGGGCTAGACCAGGGCAGGGTGTTGGAGTCTCAAATCCCACTGGCTGGTATAGGTGATAACTAGGATCCTAGGATCCTAAAATGACTAGGATGACTAGGATCCTAAAATGCAGCATGTGAGTAAATGCTGTTGGAATCGAGGGCGTGCGAGAACTGTCAAATGAGCTGCCCACGGGGAACGTGATGTCGCCCAGAACGGCGACTGTGTTGAGGAGCAAGCCTGGTGCCAGGGTCCCCGTGATTATGACAGAGGTAGTGAGTGGGACGGAAGACCGCGTGGTGAAGGGCTGATGGCCCAAACCTTGGACGAGACGAGCGCGAGCCCAACACGGTGGCCTGGGGCGGCCAGGCTGGGTCCCGCGTTTCTCCAGGCCCGCGGCTTGCCTAGAGGGGACAAGCGCCAACGTCTCTGGACCCCCCGCGCCTTATCCCATAATCTCTTCTCCGCTAAACTTCCCAAAGGTGCCTCCGTGCGTCTCCCCCATTGTTTGGGTTCTACGCCGACTCTGAACATTCCCACAGTCTGACTTTCACCGTAGTGTCGCGCCGAAGGTCTCCCCAAAGTCAGGATTGTCCTTTGGGTCAGAAAGTCCATTCATTGATGACTTCACGGTTTTCACTCTGGTGGAAGCAAGTGCCGTCGGTGGGAAGCATGCATCGTGTCTGCCGTTGCTTACTGAACCCCCACGGGGGCCCTGTGATATTAGGGGCATCCCCGTTTTTATGGCCGTTCGCCCCTTCCATGCGTGTTTGTTGGGTGTGTACCTGCTACGAGCCAGACGCCGTTTCAGGTAACACGTAGGTAAGAAAATGCGCATGCGGAGGCCCTGGCCGGGCTGGTCCCAGGCCAGTGAGGGGCTGTGTCCGGCTGCAGGGAGAGGAAGGGCGGGAGGGACGAGGCCGGATGGGCAGGGCAGCCGCTCGAGGGCTTTGGAGGCCACCATGAGCATTTGTGCTTTCAGAAAGGGAGACTGAGGCAGGAACCAGGTAAGCAACCTGGCCCTGGTACTTGGCCGGTCGGGGGCAGTGCTGGGATCTGGATGTAAGCTGCAGTGTCTGGCACAGGGCCCGCGGGGCTCCCTGAGCAGTGCTCCCCCCGGCCCCCCTGGTGTTCCAGCTTCCCCTCCGCTCGCCTGGGCTCCCCCGCAGTCCTAACGGGCCCCCTGTCCTCGAACAACCCCCTGGTACCGGCGTTCTGGGTGGCCCTGCGTCAGGCTCTCCCGCTCTCTCTCAACTCCTGGCCGGGTGCCCAGGTGGCCGGGTGGCTGGGTGGGCGCGCCCTGGTGGTCCCCAGACCCGCGTGGCCGTCGGGCTTCACCTCGGGGCTCCAGACCCAAGTGCAAGCTCCCCAAGGGCTGTGGCTCTTTCACTGGACAGTGATCCAGACTTCATTTACCATTTCTGACTCTCAGGTCTCCCCTTGTCTGTCCCTTGTTGAGCCCCCTGCCTCCCCTTCTCTTCCCTCAAGTCCACTCAGCCGCCAAGCAGCAGGTGCTCACTGTGGCCTCCCCTTGGTTTTCCCTGCTTCCACGTGAGCTCGGCTCCCCCCCACCCCCCGAGTTGCTGGGACCCTCCCGGAGCGGGCCTGCCCTCACCCGGTGGCTGTCCCCACTGCCACCCACTGCCACCAGATGGACATAGCCTCTGTGTTTTCTTTATAAAGATGCTATTTATTTATTCCTGAGAGACCCAGAGAGAGAGAGAGAGAGGCAGAGACCCAGGCAGAGGGAGAAGCAGGATCCACGCAGGGAGCCCGATGCGGGACTCGATCCCGGGACCCCGGGGTCGCGGCCTGGGCCAGAGGCAGACGCTCACCCCTGAGCCCCCGGCGCCCCCACATTCTGGACTCGGTGGGCGTCTCCGCCTCTGGGAGCCTCTGGGAGGCTGAGGAATGAAGTGCGGGGCCCTGTGTGAGGCCTGGGGCGCCCCCGGGGGTGAAGCTGAGGCCCCGGGTCGGCGTCCATGGTCCACGCGGTGACGACGCAACAACAGCAACTACCTTATAAATTCTTCTTTCTTTTTCTTATTTTCACCACGTCCCCCGTCACTGGCAAGGGCTGCGCACGCCCCCCGCCTGTGTTCCGCGGTTGGACCAACGGTCCCTCCTTCCACCTTCCACGGGCTTTTCTTGTCCGGAGTGGACAGGAAGGTGACGACGACTTCCGCGTGCCGAGTGCCCAGCTCTTCTGTGATTCAGGCATCCCGTAAGGGGGAACCACATCCTCCGGCCTCCAGATTCGGAACCCGAGGCTCAGAAAGGCGAGGCCGTGAGGCCGAGGCCCCAGAGCCAACAGACGGACGAGGCTGGAGTTCTCACCGGAGACCCCCCGACTCCGAGGCTGTTTCGCCGTGTCCCTGGAGATACCCGTTGGCGGGCTTCACCCCCAGCACAGAGCCCACTGCAGGGCCCGATCTCGTGACCCCCAAGTCACCCAGACGCCCTTCATTTCCACTGTCGGATTGGAGGGCCGACCTCGGTTTGGGGATTTCTTGAACAAATCCAGCTGTTTAACGTGTCGTGGACGCGAACCCAGAAGAGAAGCTACTTTTCATTCTCATGAGTCCCCAGAACCCGGTACTTCATTCACGTTAGATCTTTAGCGCGTGCCTCCTGTATCCCGGGGATCATGCCATGCTCCACAGGTAGAGACCACCCCGGGCTTTCCCTCATCCTGCCATTGAAACAAGAGAAGAGGGTGAGCAAAGTACAAGGAGGTTTTTCAGAGAAGAGGCCCCGGGGAGGGTGGAAAGCTCAGGCCTCCACCACAGGGTTGCGGGGAGTGTTTTCACGCACGGTGCAGGCCCAGAAATTAATAAAATGAGAGACCACCAGCCCAAGAGCAATGGACACGTGGATGCACGTTGGCCGAGCACAGAGTGGACTCTTTGAGGGACTCGACGTCGAGCATCTGTGTTGAATTGAGACTCACGTTGCAGCACTTCCCAGCTCGCCACAAACGGTGGCCCTTCCATCAGCGCCACTTGAGCGTCTTCTTTGATGGCCTTGCAGGAGTCGCCTCTGACGCAACCGCTACTTCCTCCTTGAGTTTTACGGGACTGGTCCTGCCAGCCAAGTTGTGTAGTTGGATGCACTTCTACAAAGATTCTTTTATTTTTATTTTTTTTAATTTTTTCTTTTAAAGATTCATTTATTTATTCATGAGAGACACAGGGAGAGACAGAAGCAGACGGAGAAGCAGGCTCCATGCAGGGAGCCTGATGTGGGATTTGATCCCGGGTCCCCAGGGTCATGCCCTGGGCCGAAGGCAGCGCTAAACCGCAAAGCCACCCGGGGATCCCCCAAAGATTCTTTAGAAGACTGTATTTATTTATTTATTTATTTATTTATTTATTTATTTATTTATTTTAGAGAGAAGCAGAGGTGGGGGGAGAGGTTGGCTGAGCACGGAGCCCCACGCGGGGCTCGATCCCAGGACGCCGAGGTCACGACCTGAGCCAAAACCAAGGGTTGGACGCCGAAGGAACTGAGCCGCTCCGGCGCCTCATGCGTCTACAAATTTCAAGACGTTTCCTTCAAACTTTTTTAGGAAAACTTCTAAAGGTCAGAGAAGTTGAAAGAAGGCTGAGGTGAA
This sequence comes from Nyctereutes procyonoides, assembly GCF_905146905.1. Lineage (NCBI taxonomy): Eukaryota > Metazoa > Chordata > Mammalia > Carnivora > Canidae > Nyctereutes > Nyctereutes procyonoides. Next base: position 16,175,534 of record NW_026575021.1, on the reverse strand, counting down.
TACCTGCGTATCCATCCGTGCAGTAGGGCCGAGGGCTGCACAGCCTGTGTCCTAATCCAGCCCCAGGCCTGGTGTTGTGAAAAAAATGTCGGAATATGCAGGCTCGCGTTCATTTCTTAATCATCCGGCTCGGAGGACAGAATCAAGCCATTTTGGCAGAGATGGTTAGAGGCCCACGAAGGCCCAGGCTTTTACAGAGAAACCTTCCCAATCCCTAATTCTTAGATTCACCGGTTGTTAATATTTTGCCATATTTGCTTTATCCCTTTCTCCGCGACAGGCAAACATTCTCTTTCTCTCCGATAGGCGCACACCCATGTTTTTTTTTTTTCTGACCCTTTGAAATTACGTCACAGACATTATGATAAATCGTCCCTGAACCGTTTCTATATTTGCTTAAAAATAAAAGCACTCTGGAGATTCCCCCAAGAGATTAAAAATAAAAATAGCATATGACCCAATAATTCCACTACTGGGTATTTACCAAAAGAAAATAAAAGCGTCAATTCAAAAAGAAAAAATAAAATAAAAATACTTTCCTCTGCAGCCGCAATAACCTCATCATCCCCCCCCTTAAGAAAATCAATATTCATTCAATAACATCATCCAACACACAGTCCATATTTAAATTAGGTGTTTATAGCCCTTTTTTTCCTTTTTGGATCTAGGATCCCAGCAAGGTCGTAAGTTCCACTTGGTCATCACGTCTCCTTCATGTCCAGTTCTTGTTTTTTAATGACATTGAATTTTTGGAAGAGTCCCTTAAAACCTTTTTCTGAAGCCTCACCAAGTTTTAATGGGTGCGTAATGCTGCAATAGTGAGAGCTGATGTAATGCTCAGGGCCACCCATCAGTGACTTCTGCTTCCCTCCTGTGGGCCTGAGACACTGCTGTACCGCTCAGCGTCTGCAGCGAAGGCACGGAGACGTGAGTTTTGCTTGGAATCATACGTGTGGAAAAAGCTCAGCGTGAAGAGCAAGGCAGATGGGAATTTGCAGGATGCGTTTTACGTAATTAAAGGCCCAGTCCTTTTTACCCACTCTGGTGCCCCTGTTAGCTCTTGGCCACGGAGCCCTTCTGGCTTTTCTCCTGCCCGGGCCTGGCTCCCCTCCAGCATCATCAGGCTGCAGCGAGGAGCTGGAGGGAGACCCGGAGTCATTAAGTCTCCCGGCCCCAATCGTTCAGCCCGGCTGGCAGCACAGCACTGTTGGGTTTGCCGTCTGTGTGATGAAGGTGGTGTGGCACTCAGGGTCACGGCTGGGGATGCCTACGGGAGGTGCGCCTCCTTGCCTTTCTTAAGAAACGGAGGTGCCACAGTCATGTGCTTCTTAGGGGCCTCTGTGCAGCTCACCATTGGTCCTTGTATTGCGATCCCGAAGGACTCCTACAGAGCCCCAATACTACGATCCCGAAGGACTCCTACAGAGCCCCAGGACCCATCCTTTCTTTTCCCTCCGGGGAGAAGCCCTCAGGGCTCAGAGACCAAGCAAGAAGATGGTTGCATGCCGTAGAAAAGACTCACATGAACATCTAGTCGAAGTCTGGAGGTGGGGGGTGAGGGGGATGGAGAAAACCTCGAAAAGAAATTGGATGAATTCTAAAAAATATTTTATTTATTTATTCACGAGAGACACACACAGAGAGGCAGAGGGAGAAGCAGGCTCCCTGCAGGGAGCCCAATGGAGGACTCGATCCCGGGACGCACTGGGCTGAAGGCGGCGCTAAACCCCTGAGCCATCCGGGTGCCCCGAAATTGGATAATTTTAAAACATGCCAAGTGACCGAAGGAGAGACGGACGGGGGGTGGCTAACTTCAGACTGTGACCGGCTGGTTGTCACTCATGAAGGACACAGTCTCGTGCAAATGCAAGGACACAGGCCAAACAAGGGAAAGATATTCTGGGAGGTGTTGCCCTCCATGCCCGGGGGGTGGGGGGGTGAGATTGTGGTATCTCCTCCTCGGTTTCCCTGCCTCCTGTCTTACTTCCCTGAAGTCCTTCACACCCTGCACCTTCCCCGCACCTGTCCTCCGGCCATCTCCCTCTGCCGCCAATCTGGGCACCGTTTCTCAGATTACAGCCTACCTTCCAGGGCCGCCACAACGCCCTGTGGCCTCCAGAGCATCATCTTCCTTTGGCGCCACCTCAGATTTGATGCCCGAGCTTGTCTTGTATGCCGTGTGTTTGCACGTCCACCCCTTGCTGCACGGCCTCGGGCCAGGTGCTTGGTGGTTCTGTGCTGCAGGCTGCTCATCCGTAAATGGGGATGATGGTAATACCTGCTGTCGGCACCTACGGGGTCCCTAGTAAGGTAAGCCGGGAGTACCTACTAGGGCAGCGCAGGGGCTATGTGAGTTAGCGCGTAGGAAGCTCGTGGGGGGAGTACTGAGCCTAGAAGGGCCGTGCACAGCCAGCCATTCGTTGCTGTTGCTCTTTTGGTTTTGCGCCCGGGTAGATTAACTTTTGGTCGCTGCATTAAAAATTACTATACACTTAGAGTCTTAGGTCAGCACCCACTTCTTTTCTTAGTTTCCGTAGATCAGAAGTGTGGACGTGGGGTGACCTCTGCTCGGGGTCCCACGGGGCTGAAGCCAAGGTGTGTGCGGGAGCTGAGTCCCACCTGAGCTTCCAGGCCTCGCCCCAGCTTCTGTGGTCGTTGACAGGGTTCAGCTCCTTGCAGCCATTGAACCCTGGGCCACCAAGAACTCTGCTCACTTTCCTTTAGATCCTCCTGGGGTTACGTGAGGCCCAGTCAGATAATCTTCCTTGGGATTAACGCAGAGCCAGCTGGTTAGGAAGAGAACCGCAGGGGGAGGTCCAGCACACTCACGGGCCTTGCCCTCGCGGGGAGGCGACTGTGCAGGGTGTGCGCAGGGAGCAGCGCTCCCAGGAGTCACCTCTTGCCTACAGACTGGGTAACTGGGAAATCCTCCGCCGCGTGCCTGCTTTCTTGAACTGCGTCTGCGTGAGTATATGATTCGGTGACCACTGCCCCCATCGTTTCAGATTTTTGTAGCAACTTTCTTAGGGCATTCGGATGGATTCACGGCGCTCTGGCCCCTGGAACCAAGCCTACCATTCCTCTCCTGTAGTTCTAACTGGTGGGACCCGGTAGCCCGTCAGAAGTCTTCTAGGAAGAGGACAATGAGGGACCCGTAACCGAGGAGCCGACTGCTGATACCCTGGGATTGCAAACGGGTGGCCCCTGGTTGCAGTCTTTTCCAGAGTCTTCTGCATATTCTTGACTCCCGGCGATGAAGGGCCGAACCTTTGATTGTCTGATGTGCCTGATATGTACCTGCTAGAGGAAAGGTTCCCTTCAAAAAAGGCCTTGTGCGTCATTTTCAAAAGCTTTCCTCGCTCCTCTTCCTTCCCTTCACAGTTAAGTCTATATTTTTTTCCCCACTTAGCGCAATTTATGGTCCACAAAGCGGTATTATCAGTCAAAACCTGCTGATGAAGAATGCATGTTAGAAGATCAATTTAAAAGAAAAGCCTGTTGCTGACATTTGGGTGGTAAAACTAAGTTTTAAAAGAATCTATCCAGTTTGAACAAACTCTAGCAATAAGAAATGGGCAAAACCTTGAAGTTCTAAGGGTTACTTGGCTCCTAGGAAGATGGTTGGTTCTGCTTTTCAATGATATTTTACTTGCTGTTTTATATAAATCTGTTAAAGTAAAGGGGAAAAAATGCATCTGGCATACTCTAATAAAGTAAGATTTTATTATCCAACGAGCCATAATTTAGATCCGACTCTTGCCGTCTTAACAACTGGCGTTCCTCTGGTAATCTGGACTATTAAAGAGGAGGGGCTGGTCCATAAAGGTAATACAAGGTAATATAGACCGGGATTTCTTTTTTTCCTTTCAGGACAATATCATCTTATTCTTGAGAGGTTGTAAAGAGCTTGGCCTGAGGGAATCTCAACTTTTTGACCCTAGTGACCTACAGGATACATCCAACAGAGTGACCGTCAAGTAAGTAACACAAGATTTACGTGTAAGGAAAACTTATGGTTTGATTCGCAGCTTTGTGGTGATGTTGTAAGTAAGGTCTAAGAGGCCGCATACTAGACGTGTCTCATGAAATAAAAATGGGAAGGTAAAAATTAAGCTTTCAAAACAAGACACGTTGGCCTTGCGACTACGACTACGAAACTTTCATTCTGGTCAAATGTGATTTCTTTGAAATGCAAAAATCACGCAGAGAGAGTTAGAATGCCAAAGAGGAGAAAAACGTTAAGTGGGACTTACTGGAGGGAGAGGCAAGAGAGAAATATGCTCAGAACCCCCCTGTGTTAGACTGAAAGCCTTCATTGGCTCCAGTTGGGCATTTGAATAGGCCCTCGGGAGGGTACAGACTTGGTAAACAGATCCGGACTCTGATTATTATGCAAAGAGGGCAAGAGATTATGGAGAAATTGCTTCCTCATTTACATGGGTAACTGTTTTCTCATGTGTCAGTGATCAGGTTCTTTGAAGATGGATTATTGGCTGTTTGACTGTAGTTGACTGTGTCTACTCACTGAGCCAGGTTTGCGGCCAAAGAATTTTTGGGAAAGAATGGCACAATAAGGGAAAAGACAGTGTGTCTCTTGGGAAAGAAATAGCTGATGGGAAAAAAAAATAGCTGGTGAGCAGGGTGATGAGAAGAAAGCAGCTCATGGGGCGGTATTGATGACCTTCCTGTAGTTTAGAAGTTCTTCCCACCCTACAGAGTTCACACAGAACACTTGCGACTGCAGTCAGATAATATTTGGCATGATATTGCCAGATATCTGAGGGTCTGTGGGCTGGCTACGCTTCTTTTGATTACTTTTGGGTCATTTTTATCACGGATGTGCAGAAAAAGGAAGAGAAGCCAAAATTCAGAGCTGGTAATTTCATACTCTTTGCCAATAATGATTATCAGGAAGAAAAATCGGAGCTACTGAATAAAATCAAGTTAGTTTATATTGGATTTTATGATTCATGACGGGAAATAAGGGAGAGCCAGCCGTGATTGATCATATAAAATCACACTTCTCCATTGTCCACGTGCCTCTCTTTAATATTTCTCATGGAAAAATTTTACTTGAAGGCAAAAATAGAATACAAATTATGGTATTTGGATATGGAAAACCACCATTTTCCTCATTTAAAGATATGTCTGTATGTGAGAGAGAAGGAGAGAGGGCACAAGCAGGACGAAGGGCAGAGGGAGAAGGAGAAGCAGCCTCCCCGCTGAGCAGGGAGCCTGACGCAGGGCTCATCCCAAGACCCTGAGATCATGGCCCGAGCCGAAGTCAGATGTGTAACTGGCTGAGCCACCCAGGCGCCCCTGCCTCATTTTAGACATCATGTGCTCCGTGCACTACTGCACCTAAATCTGGCCTCTATAAATTGTTCACTTTAGGAAATGCTTTCTGACTCCTCTGACATTTATAGTTTCACCTGAGTGGCAAGCGACCAGAAACAACTCCATGACATCATAATGGTTGGCGCCACACACGTCGCTTGGACAGTGCAGGAAGGTTTGTTTGGACAGTGTTGGCAGCTGCACTGTTTGCTTTTTGGAGCTGCCCCAAACCCATATGTCCCTGAACCAGGGGAATTCTGAGACGGTTTTGGTTTCAGAAATTCAGAGTTTATATCGCCATTGTTGCTTCTCCACAAAAGACTGGGCGTGAGGAAGTCGAGGGCTGGCCCTGATCTGCTACTCCCGGGCTGGAAGGGTCTTGCCTTCAGCAGGGCTCTGTGTCTCCGCTGTGAGACGGGGCTGGACAGGAGGTCCTCACGGAACGACGCTAGCTAGGGCTTGCTCAGATCTGCGACAATGGCCCAATCAACGCCAAAAGAAAAAGGCAGGAGGACAACGTAAGGAGGAAGAGTCGCTTAGCCCAGTGGCACACACGCGGTCACGTCCCAGTTGCTGTGCCATCTGCACCTTCTTCCCCGCCTCCGTTTCCATCGTTGTTCATCTTTCCAGCTGCTTCTGGTCTCCACCTCTTCTTCCTCCCTGTGCTTCCCTTCCTTTCTTTATCTTGTCTTTCCATCTCTCTCCCCTTTTGCAACGTCTTCCTCTCATTCTCTTCCCTTTTCTGTTCTTCCTTTACTTGCACATTATTATTTTCTCTAAGCGGTGCTTTCCCGTCACCGTCTCCTCCGACTGTAGCATCTTTCATTCACTCAGTGGCTAACGGCCGAGCAGCTGCTATGCGTCCGATACTTTACAGTCATCAGGCAACTGGAACGAACGAGAAAAAGCCAACACTCCTGGGTCCGTGCGATTTACACGCAGTGTCAGGAAATGAGAAATAAATGAGTAAAATCAGAGCGATCGCGGCAGGAGTGACAAGTGCTGAGAAGGAAGGAGATGACATGAGAGACACTCGCCATGGAGCGTCGCACGGCCTTACGGTGTGGCCCGCCAGTGACAGCCGAGTAGGACTGGAGGAAGGAGCGAGCGGTGGGCGCCGTTGGGCACAGCCCGCAGGAGGCCGCAGAGCAGACGAGCGGGAGGCAGCGTGAGGGGCCTGGGGCTTCAGGGCAGGGGCCCATCCCGAGAGGTGGCACGAGGAGCCCGCAGAACCACGGTGGCGCGACGCGAAGCCGGAGCACCAGGGGGAAGAATTTGAATTTCGCCATCCGAGCATCTGGAAGGACACGCAGAATTCCACATCAGAGTCACACCGTGAGCTCCTTCGTGGGCCGCGGAGAGTCACTTCCAATTGGGGTGGCAGGTGGAGCGTGGGACGAGCTCTGCTCCCCACTATTCCAGAAATGAGGCGCGTTTCACCTGGCGCGGCCCGGGGCAGCTGTCCCGCGTGGATTTTCTAGCCACGCAGGTTGAAGCAGGACCAGCGTTCCCCCACTTTGTCCTCCGAGGCCTGAGCAGAAGGTCGGCCAGAAGCAGAACGGGCACTGGCGCCACAGCCCACGAGCACGCAGCAGGGCCTCGGGGTTCAGCCCGCGGAACAGACTGTGGGGCGTCCCTGACGCTGGTTTTGAAAGAATGCTCTTCAGTTTGGCTTGTGTTGTAGGTAGTTTTTCTTACCTCATGGTTGTTTTTTTTGTTTTGATTTGTTTTGTTTTGTTTTGTTTTTTGAGAAGTTACTTGAGTAGATGGAAGAAAGAAAAAGAAAGGCGGGGGGGGGGGCAGGGTGGAGGCTGCAAATGGCTAGTGCGTGTGTGACCGTGTGAGCTGCACCTTGATGGATGCGGGCCTCCTGCAGGGCCTGCAGCGCCTGCTAGTCCAGGGAACTGAAGCAACTGCATGAAAATGAGGAAAGGCTTCGGTTTGCTCCTGAATGCACCTCTTGAAAAATCTGGAAGCATTTTCGCATAATTGGTTGATAGGTAGAAGCCATCCAACAAATATTTTGTGAGCTCCTGCTGTGTGCCAAACATGAGGTTTTTTATTTTTTATTTATTTTTATTTTTATTTTTTATGAGTTTTTTTTAGAACCAGGTTTCAGTCTTTAGTCAATGTTTTATTGTCAATGCAGAAAACATTTTATGTTCCCTGTTCTTAGTGTTCATTAAAATTTCAAATCTTGCATAGGTTTTTTTTTTTGTGTGTTTCCATCTGGGATTTATATATATTATATATATATATATATATATATATATATATATATTTTTTTTATTAAAAGTGAGAAACTTGAAAGCTTTCTGTTAATCAAATCCAAATTAGACCAAGGTGTCCTTCAGTCCAAGTCCCTGCCGCTGGGTGCATCTGCTTAGTATATACTTACTAGTTGTTTTCTCTTCCCCGAAATCCCAATTGACTTAAAATCATACAACTGTTCATTGGTACATCCTTTGGGTGGAATATGCAGCAACGAAGTAACCAGTGTCTCAATACGCAACACAATTCCTGAGTGGTTATAATTTATAGAATTACAATCCCTGCCCCCTGCTCCCCACCCCAGCTGAAGTTACCAAGGGAAAAGGACATGCTTGTTTTGGTTTTCCTAGCATTTATTCATTGACATGTTAAGGAAACTTCAAGTTAGCTTTGTAGAAACTTTTATATTTCGCTGTATGAATATTACAAAAGTACCATCAACTAGCTTTTTTTTGTTTGTTTTTTGGTTTATGGCTTAAGAGTGAACATTCATATATTTACTTCTAAGGATGCACATGAATGCGTTTGAACGTAGCACACGTATCTTCCTGCCCATGGCTAATTCCCAACGCTGATTTACATCTTTTTTTTTTTTTTTTGCTAATTTACATCTTTAGCGGACAAGAACAACCACCTGGGTGGCTTTGCCTCTTCTGCATGTATTTTCAGGTCTGTTTAACGAAGGGAGGTTGTAGACCTTTGTTAAAAGTACCAGTCGTACGAGGGTTTGGGAAGCCTAGTGGGGTTTCGGTTTGACAGTGGCCCGTGGTCAAGGCATAGATTTCACTTTAACAGTCGAGCTTCGAGGACACAAGCATCAAGCATCCCAGTTTTAGATGGAATCCTTCATTTTCCAGCTGTTACAACGCATTCGTCTTTTCATGGTGCACTTTGCAAGTCGGATATCATCCCGTCCTTCCACACTTGGTTTCCTAAATGACTTTCCTCCAGTACCTGAAACCGCTAAGCACGGGCGTTAGAAAAAATAACGTATTCTACTGATTTCATCCTATTTGCTGGCTTCAGGTACATCTTAGAGGTGTTTAAGGGAAGCAACTGCCGTTCTGACCAGATTTTTCTTTTTCTTTTTCTTAATCAGGAGCCTCGATTACAGTAGGAAACTGAAAAATGTAAGTGTTTTCAGTTCACTTTCAAAACGTTTTTCCTTCTAACTTTGATGATGGCTTGGGTGTAAAATGTGCTTCTAGGTTGGGTGACTCTCATACGCCTGCTAGACGGCGTCCTTAGCAAACAAGTTTAGGTGTCCCTGACGCAGTAGCCAATCGCTGCGACAGAAACACAAATTATCGATGGGGGGGAGTCTGTGTAATCACTAAGGGCTCGCCCTAGAAGTCAATGAACGAAAGCTTGCACCGTTTGTAATTCCATTTCTTAAGCACAGGATGACCTGTCTCAGCCCCACTATCTGTTCCTTTCTGCCAGTAGGCACAGATGGGAGATGATGAAATGAGGCAGTTGGGCACATATTTTTAGGGAAGAGATCCACGTGATATAAATCATGCTGCCTGTCATGGGCCTGCCCTTTTTCTATGTTTCTTATTAATCTTTTGCATTTTTATTGGTATTCCCCCAAATCAACTTTTTGGAGCTGGATCTCGTCTTCAAAGAGCAAGTATATGAGCGCTCTTTTAAGTTTCAATTGAGAAATGTAAAATATAACCTTCTGTATATAAAATCCAAAACCGGCTGCAACCAAGACCTCCTTTTTTTAATTTCCAGGATGCTATTACGTTCACTCGGCATTTTCATTCCCGTCTTCCTTTTTTGCCCTCTATAAAACTAGGGATAGATGCCATTTTTCATCATGCATTTTTTAAACAAATCAGAAAACCCGTAATCTAAAACACAACACAGTCCTATCTTTCTCCTATTACACCTTCCAAAATAGCCTCGTACCCTTAGCCCACGTTACTTATTTTACAATCCTAGTTAACATCCTGACTTGGAACTGTCTGCTCTCTGGGAATTTATTTGTAAGCAATCAGTGTTAAAAAAAAAAAAGACTTCTGGAAGTTTCGAAGGGGTCCTGAAGTGCAGATTTCCCACAGAGGCAGAAAACCGAATCCCATCGTAGCGTTGATACGCATTAACCGTATTTTGGACCTGTTGCCATCTGGAGATGTATTCACAGATCTTGCCTGGCCTAGCAAGGGGAGGGAGGTGGAGGAAGTACTTCCCCGCCCGATAGAAGCAATAAGACCAAATGTGAAAATAAATTAATAGCTTTTCCGAGAGCTTCAGATCCAAATAATTCCGTTTTAAGGCACTCATCTTCGGCCTTCTGGGCTTTATGGAAAAACCAAGGTCAAGAACCTTTGCTTTTGTGGACAGTTTCTATGGAAAGACAGAAAGGGTGAGCTTAGGGCCGTAGCTTCAGGCTGCCAAATATGCACGGGCACGTATGAGCATCCAAGGTCATTCAATTGGCAGTGATTTTTGTCTAGGCTAAAAATGTCCCATCTCGGATGGATTAATGGGACTCTAACTCTACCCCCACACCAGGCACCCAAAGAACATACGCTTCATCACATTGCGTTCTTGTGATTAGTTAGATATGTGGTGTTGCTCATGTGCTGGGAAACACCAATTAACCGGTATCTCTGCTGAGAGTTGGCTGCGGGCCTTAGCAGAGCATTGTGCCCACAGGTAGGACTCGCCAGGCTGTAAAAGCACCTGTCCCTCGAAAGGAATTGACCTGTGTCATGCTCACCGGGGTAAAGACCCCAGAGTCTCCGACCACTTGACGACTTTCACTTTCTGATTTTGAGACCTTTAAGACATAAAAATGATTTGGGGCATTTACTTTTCCTTCTGGCTGCCTCAGAGACCATTCTCCCCCAACCAACCGTTCCCTAAGGCTGGAGCTCTGTTTTAACTATTTTAACTACCGAATCATGTTTGTGTTGACTGATAGAGTATTGGGTTCCTATTAACATGATTTTCCATTTAATGGATCCCTCATGGGCAGTGGGCGCTGTAAATCAGCGTTGCACATTCCCTCCTTCCTGCTTTCCCGTTGGCGGGCATCATTGGTTCCTTGGTTTGAAAGTGATTCTTGAGGGAAAACTCCCCCGCTCTTGTGCCCGGTTTTGTTTTGCAGGTATTAGTTACCATTTACTGGCTGGGAAAAGCAGCAAATAGCTCCGCGTCCTACAGCGGAACGACGCTGAACCTGAAGGAGTTCGAAGGCTTGCTGGCTCAGATGAGAAAGGTAACTGGACTTTTCTTCTTTATCCCAAGAGGCTGGCACACGATGGCAAGCGGCACACGGGTTAAGGTCCCTGCGGTTCAGCGCGGTGAGCTTGCCCTGCCCCCAGGAAGACGTGGGCTCCCCCCAGCGAGGCCTGCGCCCCGTGTGCCCCGTACACCCTGTGCACCCCGTGCCTGCCTGAGCCTGCAGAGCCTTCAGGGAACGGCAAGTCTCAGTTGTCCCCAGCTTGCACCCCCGAAGAGCACATCCAGCCCAACGGCACGTGGCCTGTGTGCCGGAGAGCGCAGCCCCTGCTCCCGTGCGGGGGAGTGGCCTGAACTGAACAATACGGTATTGTCCAGAGACGAAGGCTTGCTCTGCCTTTGTCCTAAAGGTCACTTTGCTTCCCCGTCAGGGCCTTGGTGTGGGCGAGGTCATGTCTGCCACGTTCCTGCCTGGCCCACCCTGGCCAAGCCCCACCAAACCAGGGGCAGCTTCCCCCAACGTGTGTGTTTTACGGCCCTTGTACTTGGGTGACCAGGAAATGTGGGAAACCTTTTTTTTTTCTTTTTTGATAAAATAAACGTTTATTTGATGATGGGGAGGCTGAGCTAAGGTAGGAGCGTGTCAGGGAAGCCGTGGTCCGAGGCCCGAGGCTGTGGTTCCGCCTGGGGACCCCGCCGCCAGCACAGGAGTGGAGGGGGCGCACAGTCGCGATCACATCGGCGGGTTTGGATGAGGTCCCTGCGATTGCACGGAGGTAAGGCCGTGCCCTCCTACACCCGTCTAGTGCGCACACAAAAGGCACTAATGAGACCCCCCTTGAGGGACCATCCACACTTTCCAAACTTTCTTTTCATACTGAAGCACAAGAACGTGCTCCAGCTTTCTAACGATTTATCCTCCTTTCCTTAAATTGAAGATAATAGTCCTGACAATTCTTCCCATTTGACCCGAGCCGGTCTGGCTCATGTATTTTATAAACGGACAAAGCTTCCATATTGGTCGTTACACATATAGACAAAGACCTTTCAGCTAAATGCCTTTAAAAATAAACTGAACAAAATAAAATAAATAAAGTAAAGTAAAGTAAAGTAAAATAAAATAAAATAAATAAAATAAAATAACTGAACACACCCAATGATGCCTTGTTTCTTACTTTTTACTCTTGTGCGTCCTTTACCATTTCCTGCAAGTCTGTGTTAGAGAAAGGACACAGGTAAGGTCCCGTCTGCTTTGTGAAATTCGAATGCGTGTTTTTTTTAATATTCAATTCAGATTTGAATAATGACACACGGGCCATCTCTCTTTTTTCTAAAGATTTTATTTATTTATTTGAGAGAGAGAGCGCAAGTGAAGGGAAAAGCAGACTCTGCGCCGAGCGGGAAGCCTGACGTGGGGCTCGATCATGACCTGAGCCGAAAGCAAGAGTCGGAGGCTCAACCGACTGAGCCGCCCGTGGGTCATCTGGGTACGACTGTGTAAAAGCCCCTGCCTCACAGTCCCTTTCTTTGCTTGGAATCTGATTTGTTCTTGTGTCTCCACGAACCCAGCTTGTCTACACTCTGCGCAGCTATGGTTTCTTCAACTCCTTTCTGTTGACCCTTGTTACACCAGCTGCCTCGAGACGACCTTTCGTGGCCAACGGCCGTTCCCCTTTCTTAGTGAACGTAGCACAACATCACAGGCCACGAGGGAGGCCTCAGTGTCACTGGACATAGCAGGGCTTTGCTAGCACGGCCCCCACAGAGCCCCCGAACACAGCAGAGCGTAGTCGACCCGAGCTTCACGGAGAGATACCAACACCTGCAGAAGCTAGCTTACCTGGAGTAGATCCTATTGCATTTTATTGCTTAAAATTGGGTTTTGTGGGAAATGCAGAAAAGCCTGAATGTGGTTTAAATATGATAGAATCGGGAGCCCGGGTGGCTCAGCCGTTGAGCACCGCCTTCGGCCCCGGGTGTGACCCTGGGGTCCCGGGATCGAGTCCCTGCAAGGAGCCTGCTTCTCCCTCTGCCTGTGTCTCTCCCTCTCTCAATCTGGTCTCTTATGAATAATTAAATAAAATATTTAAAAATAAATACGATAGAATCTTATTTTGAAGTCACAGAAAAGAGGTCTGAACATGAGCAGGGGGCAGGTGATCATCAGGGACCCAGGGCCCTCGGGTCCTTTGCTCCGACATCCTCGGTCCCCGGGCTCCCGCCTTCTGATCCGACCCGGCTGTCCCGGCGTAGCCCCCGCATCCTCACCCGAGTCGGGAGGGAAGGGGGCTGAGGGGGAGGAGGACCCGTGCCCGCCGCCCGACGGCATGTCTGCTAAGTCGTGCGCGCCTCCCCGGCTGGCTCCTGTAGACGTGAGCGTGCTCACACGTCCGTACCTACCTGCCGGGGGGACTGGGGAAAGGTAGACTGTGTTTCAGTCAAGAACCGGGTGTTTCCACTGGAGAAGGAACAGGGACCGGATACCGAGGCGACAGAGACCACAGCTTCTGCACAGACACGAGCTGACACACACCTGGAACCACGACGTCTTCTTTCATGAAGGACACTAGAGATTTTTTTATATTCGTTTTTCAAGTGGGAGAAATGTTCCCGAAAAGTACCTATAGGCATGGTAATGGGGGCAGAGCCCCGAGCGCAAGCGTCGGGCACCGACCGGTCGCCGCTGCCCTGTAGCAACGAAGCGTCTCCGAAAGCGTGGCCTTTCAGTGAGCCCGGATCTGTTGCCGGGGGTCTCCGAGCAGAGGGGACATGAGGGGGCAGAGGGGCGTCACCGTGACAGCGTTGGGGTTGAAGCAAGACCTCGGGACCTACGGTGGCCTCAGAATCGCACAGGCAGGGCCGGGTGTGAGCAGTCGGGTTCTTCCCCTTGTCCCTCACCACCTCCTGCCTGTCCTGACATGTCCCACATCAGCGATTGGGGCCAGCAGCGCCCTCAGGATCACCGGCCTCTGGCCCCTCCCCAGACAGCGGGGAGTCTTCCTGGGAGGCCCGGCTGCTCGAGCCTCAGGGCTGTATGGGGTCTGGCAAGGGTCCTATTCCCGAGCCAGGCTCTGTGGCCACCGCCCCTGGCCGACGCACTGGCGTTCTGGGGACATGGACAGGGCGGCCAGCCTCAACCTCGCTCCCCTTCACCTGCCTGGTCTGTGCGTGTTGCTCGCCGCCCCACCTTGTGTTCACGTGCGCGTCCTCTGTCTTCCTGCCGGAGCGCAAGCCAGTGGGAACAGGTATGTATGGACTCCCGGAGAGCCGCGTGTCGGGCTCCTGGAGGATGCCGGGAAGCATCCGAGGGGTGAACAGCCCCCCAGCCGGCGCGTCGTAGGTGCAGGTGGGTCATCGAGCTGGAGAAGCAGAACCTCAACCGCTCCAGAGTGCGGCTCGGCCACTTTATAAGTCACAGAGGAAGCGGACAACGCTGAGTGGGAACACGGAGGCATCTGGGCTTCCTCAGACGCCGCCAGCCGCCCGGCAGCCTTAGCAGCTCTTGTTTCCACTGACTGAGGAGGACGGGGCAAGGACGGACGAGTGAGAGCGTCCGGAAACACCGCAGAGGCCTCGGCCCCCACGCAGGCGGCGCGCCCGTTTGCTGGAGCAGCGGGTACGGCGGGCGGCTTGGCGTCTGGTCTCCGCCGCTGAAGTGCTCCCCGTAGAAGTGGAAATGCTCCTGGGGTCCTGGCTGGAAACACGGATGCCTCAACACGGGCCCCGGAAGGACAGTGCAGGCCGTCTGGCTTTGTGTTGGGCTTTCAGCTTTCGCTGTCCCCAGCAGCTTAACCGCGGACGACCTGATGGAAAATCCGGAAACTCACTCCCGCAGCTGGGGCCACGTCTTTATTTCTGGCTGAAGAACCAGCTTCTCGCTTCACCCTGAGGGTGCAAAGGACCAGGTTGGCCAAGGGTGACCACGCACGGGTGGCCCGTTTTTCACTTTTCCAACCGGCCATGCCTTTCAGTGTCCAGCTCTTGCTGGTATCACTGGCCCATTCAACAGGTGGGGAAGCTGAGGTCGGGGGAGCAGCTTGCCCCAGGCGCCCCACGACCAGGCGCGGAGCTGGGATTCAAGCCCCGAGTCTCGCGCCCCGCTCTCCGTGCCCCTAGACGGCCTCTGTTTTGCCGTATCCGTGTCTCGGGGCCGGGGCCCCAGCAGCCGTTAGCAGGGGGCATCACGCACAGAGGGAGGAGCGGCGCCCGTGGGGAAGGGGCCACGCTGCTCGTGACACATGACCCCGCCCGGGTGCGGCAGCCGGAGCTGGGGCCGGGCGTGGGGATCCCAGGTTTGCTGCTTCCCATGTAACCTCGCGGATCTCATGGCCTCTCTGGTCTCACTGTTCTCTTCGGTGGAAAGAGGACAACGCTGCCCGCGTCACCGAGGGGCCACGAGGGTCAAGCGCAGCTCAGAAAGCGCAAGGCTCTGGCCGTTTGGCCCGTCCTCAGGGACACATGGCCCCGGGTCAGCACCTACGTTTCCAGAGGAATCGAGTACAAGACGGGATCCGGGTCAGACGAGCGCTCTCGGCGCCGCTGCAGGCTCCCCCGGGGCAGCCGCTCGCCCGCTGTGAGCACCGCCCGGCCACTTGCCACCTGCGAGGCAGCGGCTTCGGCCGGCCACGGGGTGGAGGGCACGGCCGCTCACGCTCACACTCGCCCTCGCGCTCACACTCATGTTCACACTCACGCTCACCCTCATGCTCACTCTCAGGCTCACCCTCACCCTCATGCTCACACCCACCCTCACATTCATGCTCACCCTCACTTTCACACTCACCCTCACACTCACGCTCATGCTCACCCTCACGCTCACCCCCATGCTCACACCCACCCTCACATTCATGCTCACCCTCTTTTCCACTCACTCTCGTGCTCACACTCACGCTCACTCTCACACGCTCACTCTCATGCTCACCCTCATGCTCCCACTCACCCTCATGCTCACCCTTGTGCTCACGCTCACCCTCACGCTCACGCCCACCCTCACCCTCACACTCACGCTCATGCTCGCCTAGGCCACGTGACACCCTATCCTCCCCGGGCTGAGCCAGCTGTGTGGGTGGAGGCTGAAGCTATTCTCTCCATCCTGCCCTCCCTTCTCCCCCTCCCTTCTTTTCTGGGGGGAGGGGAAATTTTTTTTTTACATTATTTAATTTAAATTCAACTTGCCAGCACGCGGTGTAGCACCCAGTGCCCGTCTGCAGGCCAAGCCCTGGACGCCTGTGGGTGCAACCACTGTCCCGTCCAGAGGCTCCTGCCGCCGAGTGTGGCGGGGGTGCCGGGCTGCTGGCGGGGATGCCTCCCACCGAGGCATTGGCTCCAGGGCAGACCCGCCGGCGTAGACACTTTCCAGAACTGCGTGGGGCAGGTGCAGGCAGTAGCGCCCCGGGGCGGCCACGGGGTGAGCTCCGTCACTGCGGGTGAGGGCAGGCCCCTGCCAGCATCGGCGCCGTCCGGGTTTTAGGCACGGCTGGAGGGGATGAAACTGAGGTTTACCTTTGGCGACTGGAGTTGCTTTGGTCGCCGTCAGCCTGGACTGATGTAACCAAGGCGAAGACAGCAGCGGGGACAAGGCTTTCATTATGGTGCAAGACCGCAGCTGGCTCTGGTGACCTTTGTCCCTGGGGCCTGGCGTCGGGTGTGCCATGGGCACTGGCCGGCCTCTGTCTGCGGGGCACAAATTGTTGGCGGCCCGACTCGCGGCCGCCCCGGCCCCCAGCGCCCCGCCGGCCGCCTGGATTCTTCGGAGGCACCACGAAAAGAAAAGCAGTTTGCATATTTTTCATTGCTGCTTTTTTTTTTCCTTCCTAACTTTCCGCCTCGGAAAGACAGGTCCCTCAGAGCCGGCAGCTTCCCCGGGGCGGCAGGATGGACGCGCGCTGCTCGGGGACACATGCAAGTGCTGCGCGGGGCACGGGGCAGAGTGGGGGGGCTGATGGGTGCCCCAGGGCCCGGCAAGGTCACGGCATGCGGTTCCCTGGCGGCTCTGCTCTGTCGCTGTCCTGCTGTGAATCCAAACATCATGATTTTTTTATTCTTCTTTCCTTCAACCTTTAAAGACAAACCGTGGTGGCACGTACGTCACTCGGGTCTTTCTGTTTGTTGTTTGAGTTGTGCGCGGTTTCCCGATCGGGAAGGTGTGGCCAGGGTCCGGGAACGAGATGCCGGCCTGGCGGCGGCTCTCCATGACTTTCCACCTGACGCCACGCGCGGGGCCCTCGTTGCGGCGCCCAAGCCGGGTTCCCTCTCCGTCCGTGGCCGGGGGGCCTGAAGTCCTTCCGTTTTGTTTTTGGACAGGAGACCGATGACATCGAGAGCCCTAAGCGCAGTATCCGGGACAGCGGCTACATAGACTGCTGGGACTCCGAGCGCAGCGACTCACTGTCCCCGCCTCGCCACGGCCGAGATGATTCCTTCGACAGCCTGGACTCCTTCGGGTCCCGATCGCGGCAGACGCCCTCGCCGGATGTCGTCCTCCGGGGAAGCAGCGACGGTAGGTGACGGCTGTGGGCCCCTGTGCCCTCGCGGTCGCGCGTGCACAGGGGAGGCCGTGGCACCGCGGGCACCTTGCTGGGACCAGTAACTCCGAACTGGGAGGAGAACGGTGCTTGAATGTTGTTTTCCCGGGCGCCCCCAGTTGGGGTCGGCTCCGCCCGCGGCCATTCGCACGAGGCCTCCATGAGCAAGGGGAAAGCGGGTCGCCTCCCTCCCCGCCGGTTCAGGGACCCAGGCACTGTGCAGCTGTGAGCTCGGACCGTGTGCCCAAGCTTTTATGCTCCGGGTGCAAGGAAGGGAAGCGTGTTGGCACCACAGCGTAGACGTGAAGACGAACCCACTCACGGACTGGAGCCGCGCCGCAAGCTCAGGGACGGGCTGAAACCCGGGAGGCTTTAACGGGGGCTTTGGGCAACCTGCTCGGAGCTCCCGGCGCCTGCGCGCTGGCTGCGGCCCTCACGGTACACGGCCCAGCCTGCTGGGCTGCTCCGAGTCCGGCTTCGAGTTAAACCCCGTGGATTTCATATCACCTGCAAGGAATGGTCGCTTCTCTAGGAATCTGGGGTCGTGCAACCTGATGTGAATCTGACGCGTCACCTTCCGGAAGCTGTTGCCGTCACTTACCGCGCACCTCCGCACCTCTGTACTTTCGGGGCGGAGGGTGGCTCGCTCCTGTCCCCATGAACCTGCAGAAGGGGGATGAGGCTGGCGCGGTGTTTTTTTTTTTTTTTTAATGTTTCTACTTTTTCTATGCATTGCTTGATGCTGACATTTCTAGAGACTTAAGGGCTCCTCTCGGGGATGAGAATTGCCCCTTAGGGCTGAAAGATCCCTTTCCGCCATAAAAGCCTAAGATACTTGGAGGTTTCTCGCGCCCGGGTCCTCAATGGGTGACCTGACACCTGGCGTGGGGGGCAGCACAGGTTGCGAGCCACGTGGCTTCTTGCTCAGCCCTCCCGGGGCCGCGGGACGTTATGCATCTGCGTTTTACGGATGAACCCGACAAAGGGTCAGGAACTGTGACCCCGAAACTTAGACCCTTAAACGGACGGTGCCCACACTTCTATTTACCCAATAGATCTTTGGGATTCTAGAACAACTGGGCTGATGCTTTCGTTTTTCAGCTTTGCAACAAATGGAGCAGCCTCGGGGCCGGGTAGTATGTGACCCCGAAAGAATTCCATGGCGCATTGTGAGCGGCCTGGAAAACATCCCTAAAATGTGGAGTGCGTGTGCAGTGCCGCCCACGGACTAGAAGCTGCAGCGCCAGCCCGTGACCGGCCACCCGGCCCACCCGATTACTGAGCACGTCTGCACCGAACTAGGTCGTGTTACCGACTGTTTTTTTTTTTTAGAGACCTACCATTTTCTTCACCTTGGAGCTTCACAAGTGGTGATGGATCCTTCATTCTGTCAACCTCGGGGGGGGGGGGTTCAGAGTTTGTGACAGCCCCATCCTGAAGGTATCCAAGGTGGTGATCGCTGATATCTCGCTAACGTGCGCTGAGGCACAATGTAGTTTGTGACAGGATGGATGCGCTCAAGTCCTTTGATTTATTTTCTTTTTAAGGATTTTATCCATTTATTCATGGGAGACACAGAGAGAGAGGCAGAGACACAGGCAGAGGGAGAGGCAGCCTCCATCCAGGACCCCGATGCAGGACTCGATCCCGGGACCTCGGGGTCATGCCCTGAGCCGAGGGCACACGCTAAACCGCCGAGCCACCCAGGGATCCCCTGCTCAAGTCCTTTAATAAATATTTTTTCTGCATAAAGAATAATATGAAACTGAGCCTCACAAAACACCATTTGGGAAAGAGGACCCTACACACCGATCTCGCCAAGCAGCCTCATATCTGCAGGCTTATGTTCTTGCAAACTGATTGAGACCTAATGAGGTTTAAAAACACACGTAAAAAAAAAAGCACTTTTTAAAAAAATCTGCCTTTAAAAATAGCATGATTTTATTCAAATACATGTTGTAGTTTATCAGTGTTTACAGTATTTTTTTAACGATGTCGATCAAGAAGACTGCTAATCCTAAAACCCACTTTTAAATCTAGAAGAACATTTTTTTTTTAAGTCTTGAAAATTCATTTCCTAAGGACTCACAATCAGGGAAAATCCTAGCATAAAGTTCTCTGGTTCCATGTTGGGTCCGTATTTCCATACCCTTGAGGCCCGCTGACCTATTCAGGGAGGACGGTCAAGAGCCACGCTCGTGAGGGTCGTGCAGGAGGCCTGCTGGCCCCTGGCGCCCATGAAGCCAGCTGGTCCTGCTGCCTCGGTGCCAGTTCCTCCTCCCGAGGCCGCTCAATGGACCTCACGGAAGAGGAAATACAAAGCCTTCCACTTGATTGCTTTTAAAGTTAAGAATAAAAAATAAACAAATAAATAAATAAATAAATAAAGTTAAGAACATAGTTCATAAATATGATGTGTTTTGTTAAATGAACATTGTTTTATAAAAGGGTGAGTTGAGGAAGAGAAATAAGGAACGAGAGAAATTTAAGTGTAAAAGGAAGATGAGAAAGCCGGGGATGCCTGGGTGCCTCCGCCATTGAGCGCCGGCCTTCGGCTCAGGGCGTGACCCCAGGGTCCCAGGATTGAGTCCTGCATCGGGCTTCTTACATGGAGCCTGCTTCTCCCTCTGCCTGTGTCTCTGCCTCTCTCTGTGTCTCATGAATGAATAAATAAAATCTTTTAAAAAAAGAAAGCCAAGGGTTGGGGTGCATATGGTCAAAATACAGGGAAAAAGAAAGCCCCCTAGTTAGCAGAAGGGAGAGAAACGTAGCCCCCTGGAGAGGCAGGCTCGGACTCGGACAAAGCGGCATCGCCCCCATCGTGTGCTGCGCTGTCGTTGCCTGACGTCGGTATCAAGATCGAGGCCACCCCAGTGTGTGTTCGGGGTGAAGTCAAGCTCTTTTGAAGTCCTGGCCTTTGATGAGGATCCCGCCCCGACTCATGGAGGGGAGGCCGCAGCAGCCACTCTCTGGGTGCTCGTGCCGTCTCCTGGGCCCCCGCCACCTGTTACCGTCTGCAGGCTTCCGGGAGACCCCTGAGGTCTGTGTGCAGCAACGCAGGGGACAGACTGGAATTACGGCCGGGCCTCTGAGTCTGGAAAGCTGCCCCGTGTTCAGCTGGGTCCCTCCCTGGGCCTCGGAGCATCGGCACGTGAGCTCCTCTTCAGCCGTCTGACAAAGACTTTTACCAAAAAGCGTGGGAGAGAAAAGGTGATCGCGCACGTGCTGATCTACTGCCCTGAGACTGGCACTAAGGTGTTGTCAGGACAGGATGTCCTCAGCTACTGCACCCAAGGAAGCCTCACGAATTATAGGATTTCAGCAGTTTGAGACGCCGCCAATTCCTGGGCTGGCCTAGCTGATCCCAGAATCGTTTCCCTTCGTTTGTTCGGGAAAGGGTAGCGCTTCTCTAGTCGGGGTGCCGCACGCACACGTGGAGGACCCTTCTCCGCGAGGAGTGAACCCAGGTGAAGGAGGAGCTTCGGTCCAGGGTCTGGAGAAGAGAAAGCGGGGGCCCAGCTGCTGCGTCCCGGCCCCGGCCGCGGAGGGGGCTCTATGGGTGTCTCCGAGCCTCCACGTCCGCCCGAGTCTGCGAAAGGGGGATGGTATCAGATCAGGATTCAGATCCGAGCGCCTGGCAAGGTCAGAAAACGTCAGGGTCTGTTTGTTCATGAGGCCTCTCACGGGGGGGAGGCGGGGCGGGGGGACTGTGACCACGTCCCTCGGGGACACACTGACGATACACACTGACGATAGCCTCGGGGTGGGAGAGTGCGGAGCGACGCGTCAAAAGCCAGCGAGGACTGACACAGACGACTTGGGAAGGGAGGTGAAGCCACGAGGGATTCGCACCCACGTGCTCCGTCAGCGACAAGGAATGACTCGTTTACGGCCCGTGCTTCTGACTTTTAAGGCCTTTCAGAAGCCGTTGAGTCATTTAATCTGCAGGCGCATCATTTCGTTCCTGTTGTTACCGCCAAGGACCGGCAGGTGCGTTGGAGCCGGCCTGGGAGCCCACAGTGAATGCCAGGACCACCCAGGACGGCGACAGAGAGCGGCCCGCGCTCGCCGAGCGCTCACCGTGCCGGCCGCTCACATGGACCCGGTCCTCCCAGAAGCCCCGCCAACCAGGTGGCATCCTTACCCTCCCTTTGCAGATTGGGGAAACTGAGGCATGACCTAACGACTGCAAAGCTAGTGAGTGGCCAAGCTCAAAGCAAGGTGGATCAGTCCTAAGGCCCTGTCCGCTGTCCTCTCTGCCTTGGCCGCCCCTTCTCTTGACTCTGTCGCGGGCGCTCCTCCCAAGTGTACAGGAGTCCCCTCTTCCTGATGCTCGCCGTGCTGAAGGGTTTCCGCCTGAGCCCCCCTCACTGGGCATCACTGAATTCCTTTGCGTCGCCCACAGCGCTGTCTAAGCCAGAACCGATTTGTGTGCCCGTCAGATGATCTGAGGCTGCCCGCCGGGTGCAGAGACGCCAGCTGAACCCTGCAAACCCCTGTCCTCCAAGCGTGAGGTCAGCGGGGTCACGCATCTGCAGGGCAGGGTGGATGGGGCCCCAGGGTCCGCAGGAGGAAAGGGGGGCTACAGCGAAGGCCGCAGGCAGGGCTCCGGCTCGGGGGTACGCGTGCATCACACCTCGCAGCACCTCCTGGGAGGCAGCCCTGGGCCTCGCGGGACTCGGCCGCCCGTGTGAGCCCCGCTCTTGTCCTCCGTGTTTCCCCCTTGCGATGGCCGACGCCCCCCGGGCTTCCGTAATGTGGCTCTGCTTGTCCCACAGACATGAGGCCCTGTGGCCTCCTGCACAGCCGGCCTCACCTCTGTGCCCCTACTTTGACTTTCTCCCCCTGATCTGAGTTCGGAGCTTGCCCCAGCGTAGGTCTGCTGGACGGATGCTTGGCACTCGGCCAGTGGACGGTCCAGGGTGGGGGATCCCCAGAGCCCCGGGGAGACCCGGGCCGGCCCGGCACACCAGTTCAGTGCCCGTGTCTCCTCTCCAGGGAGGGGAAGCGACTCTGAGTCCGACCTGCCGCACCGCAAGCTGCCGGACGTGAAGAAGGATGACATGTCTGCGAGGCGGACGTCCCACGGCGAGCCCAAGTCGGCGGTGCCGTTCAACCAGTACCTCCCCAACAAAAGCAACCAGACGGCCTACGTGCCGGCGCCTCTGAGGAGGAGGAAGGCTGAGCGGGAGGAGTACCGGAAGAGCTGGAGCACCGCCACCTCGCCCCTGGGCGGGGACCGGCCCTGCAGGTGAGGTCCGGGGGGGCCCTGGCGGAGGGTGCGGTGCGGGGGAATGGGCATCCCGTCTGCGGGTCCCTGCCGAGCCCGTGGATGGTGGAGACCGGGTCTGCTGCCAGGTCGCTGGGGGCACAGAGGCCGCCCGGTTCCTTTGCGGAGGCCACCTGCCTCCCCCTCCCATCAGTTGGGTGCACAGAGCCTTGCCTTGGTGCAAGAAGAGTTTTCCTGGGCCTAGAGACGTGCTCACCTGGGTGCGAGCTCGGGGGTGCGAGGGTGTGCAGGATGTGTCCCCGACCCCTGCGTGGGGCGCACCGAGGCCAGGGGGCGCACTGGGACGTCGGCGGGCATCTCCCTGGCACCCGGTTAGGTCCTCGTAGTGCGCATCCACTTACTCAGCAGGTATTTACAGGTCCCTTCAGGCCCCAGGGACCCAGTGGGAAATAAGACGAGCCCCCGCCTTCAAGGGACTCCAGGGCCAGTCCGGTCCTTTGAGCAGAACCATCCTGACCCTTGCACCCTTATTTCCTTTACTGTCCGTGACTTTCATCGAACAAACACACTATTAAAAGTCTTGATTGTTGAGCAAGACGTGACTTCCACCTTCCCAGCAGAAAAGGCCCTTCGCTTCTCACTAGCCCCCGTGAAATAGCTCTTGGCGTTGGGATGACGCTGCCCCGTAGCTAACGGCCACGTTCACCTTTCTTCATGTTGCCAGGACCGTATTGCACGTCATGACTTTTTTTTTTTAAGTGAAAAGTAAGATGAGAGTGGCCACGAGGTGACACGTGGCTGCCCCCCGCCCCCCGGGCTGTTAGTTTGGTAAACCGTGTTGTCCACTCACATAGCTATCCTGAAACGATAGAGGAAGAGGGAAGTGAAGTGGGGTCTCCTTGTGACGAGGACCCCGCTGGCCAAGCGCAGCCCGGTGGGAAGCCTTGTGGCGGGGGCTCAGGACAGCCTGCCGGCCGTGGGATGGAGCAGCCTCCTCCAGGGGGGCCCACGGCGGCACCAGCTCCCCGGTCCGAAGACAGAGATGCCGTCGAAGTCCAGAAGCGCCGACGGCTGGAGCAAGCTGGGATCAGAGTGAGGCCGGCGGCGCGGCGCTTTGCCAGGTTAGGCCGAGGGCGGCCTGCGGCACGGGGGGGGCCGCCCTGCTTCCACTGCCCGCTTTGCCCTTTGCAGTGCTACGCCCTGCACCCCGCAGGGGCTGCGAGTCCTGGCCCTGGGCACGGCTCCGTCAAGAACCTGGTGGTTCTAAACGGAGGTGAACGGTGAGCTTCTTGCTGCTTCATTAGACTCGTCCTGGTCGGGGGGCCACGGATCCCCCACGCGAGAATGTTGTTTCCCAATAGCCCGCCACGTGTTGGTCGCCCCACTGCTCCTAAATGGCTCTTAACCCTGTCTGCACTCACCGGAGACGAGTTCCTTGGAAATGGGGGAATCCCTTTTTAGAAAGCATAGCTGGCCCCCACCGACCCAACCCCTCTTCGTCCCGCAGGAGTGGTAAGGAGGCGCCCGTCGGCCTGCCCTCCCAAGGCTCGCTGATTCCAAAACAAAAGAGGGCGCGATGCCTTCCTTGGTTGTACCGAAGGCACCAGCCTGACTTTGCGGGACGGGGCGAGGGGAGCCGTGGGCAGCCCCAGCTCCACAGTCGGGGGCAGCGCTTGGAGAAGCTGCTTCATTTCCCCCCTATAATAGTCGTGGAGATCCCAACAAACTGTCACGACACCAAACCTTGACACGTTAAAATCCCTAACACACAGTTTGACGGTTGAATTTCCATTTAACTGGAAGCGGTGGGTGACATACCCATTTTCAGGAAGGGTAAACTGAGGGCCGGTGACAGTCGGCAACTCGCCGGCCCGAGTGCTAGTGACTGCCCGCCTGGAGGCCAGATCGTAATGTTCCGACCACAGAACCGCATCTGTGGTTGAACAGAATGTTTGCCATTTTTCCGTACGACTCCAAATGTGGTTAGTGCTACACGGTCTGGTTCTTAAACTGGAAGTTCCAGCCCTGAACCTATATGGACTTAATCGTGAAGCACCTTTGTATTGATTTGAGAGGAGAAAATACCACCCCATGTGTGGTATCCCACTTAAGTGTGTCCTAAACACACACTTGCTTCTAGAAGACTCTACCGTAAAAGTGCGTTATAAGCAGCTCTCTGGATTTCTGAAATAAGAGTGATGTTGTAGAATCGTAAAAAAAAAAAAAATCAAATCCAGATATTCTATACATTTTGGTGGAAAGACCTCATTGGAGACGTATTTTTTCAACACCATTTTACATTACTTGCTGAGAATACAAAGATGAGTAATGTCCCCTAACCAGGTATCGGCTTTCAGGCCCAGGGGGAGTAGTAGGTAACACAGGTAAGACTGTGAAGTCACCAAGAATATCCTTGACACACATACCTTCATTTTTATGACATCTGGGAAGTCTTTAAGGCAAAATTTCCCGAAGACACCGTGATATTTTTCCCCCTGTTTTATTATCACTTTCAAAAATTACTACTCTGCTCGGCTAAAATCTTTAAAAAATGGATTCTTCTATAATTACCAGTCT
Source organism: Nyctereutes procyonoides (assembly GCF_905146905.1). Classification (NCBI taxonomy): domain Eukaryota; kingdom Metazoa; phylum Chordata; class Mammalia; order Carnivora; family Canidae; genus Nyctereutes; species Nyctereutes procyonoides. Next base: position 16,150,400 of record NW_026575021.1, on the reverse strand, counting down.
GGTTGAGGGTAATTTGCATTGGCTGTTCGAGTTTCTTCTTCCATAATCCTTGGCCACTTTCTCCCCATTTAAAAAAAAATATTCATTTTATTAGAACACTGAGCATGAGATCTCCCTTCTGAACAAATCTTTATTTTTCTTTTTTCTGAACAAATCTTTGATACAGCGTCATTGACTGTAGGTAGTGTCGCATGTTGAGCTCTAGAATTCGTTCGTCCTTCCTGAGGGGCACTTTATGCCCATTGATCAGCAACTCCCCGTTTCGGTGGTGAAATAAGTATTTGACTAAAGTATTTGACTAAGTATTTGACTCCTAGATCTGACATTTCAGAGGAATCGTGCAGCATTTTTCCTTCTGTGACTGGCCTGTTTCAGCCTAATAGCCTCAAGGTTCATCTATAGTGTCACGTAGTGGAGAACTTTCTTCTATTTAAAAACTGAGCGATACTCCACTAAACATAAATATCACATTTTCTTCCATTCATCCATCAGTGGACACTTAGGTCGTTGCCACAATCTGGGCCACTGGGACTAGTACGGCAGTGAACACGGGAGCACTAGCATCTCTTACGGGTCCTGACTTCGATTCTTTGGGATGAATAACCAGAAGTGGGATTGCCAGGTCAGGTGGTAGCTCCATTTTTAGTTTTTCAAGGACTCCTTCTGTCGTCTTTAGAGTATCCAAAAGGGCAATAAGAGATGAGTGCAGAGCTTCACGAAGCTAAGTCAGCACACCCGGGAGCCATGGTGATGGAGAAAAAAGAAGAGATTGGACGAGGCTGGGAATTCCCTGGGTGACCTGTGTCAGTGACTGTGAGGTTTATTTCGTGTTGACGTATTGAAATCTTTTATGGTGGCTCCCATTCTGTGCACGAACCCAGAATCTTGGCTCATTTACATATGTAACTCTGACGGATGAATATTACTTATGTGGTCGTCCTTGGTGCCGTCCACGTTTCCCGTTACCTGACTCAGTTGTTCACATATTCCATCCAAGTTAGCGGCGTGAGGCCGAGATCCCCAGGTCTGTAAATATCATCACACCTGAGATCTTCCGACTCGGCATTTAAAACTGGGCTCAGGAAAACGATGCATATTCCCAGAGAATGTCCCCAACAGCGGTGTGACGCAGCTGCTCCAAAGGCCCGGAATTCTTCTATCGGCAGATTGTTCAGCCGCGAGCTCTCCCGTAAAGGTCGTACACATACCGCGTCCCTGGCCTGCCTGCGTCCCTGTCACTCACATTCCACAGCCTTCACTGGAATTGAGAGTCACGCTAAGTTTATCCACATTTGGAATCCTGCTTTTAATGTGGCAGAAAGTAGCTTAACGGGAATGAAACACATAAAGATGAAAAGGCGTCTTGGGATCTGGAAAATAAGGATAGGAAATATGTAACACATTGAACCTCCACTTCCCGTCCTTGCCATCTGGATGGCTTCTGGCTGCCACATCCCTGAACCCAGCAAGAGGCCCCACATCTGCTCCGTGGCCCATTTCGCAGCTGGGAAACTCTGTGTCTGTAGACATGGGTCATGACATAAAGTCCCGGGCAAGGGATGGAGGTGCACAAACACCAAGACTTTATTTCTGTACTATTGTCCTGCGTTTTCCCCCAGTATTCTCAGACACCACCTGTAGCCTTTCTAATGTGGCATGAAAAGGAGGAAGAGTGTGCTGTATTCTGTTTTCATAGGAGATTAGAAGCCCAGAAGCCCCGGGCTTCCTGCCTAACCATCTATTAGGAGGTATCTTAGCATCGAGGGAGAGAAAGTAGGACTTCGTAATGAAGGTGTGGAGTTTAGTGTGTTTCAGAGTCACCACCGAAATAAGAAGTATACTAACTACTTTCTCTTCTATTTTAGTTTGTGATTAAGTCAGCTTAATTACCCCCAAACATGAGACTGTGCCACAAAAGCCAAGATTTCTGTTCTTAAGAGGATAAAATAGGAACCAACATTCACTTCCCCCAAATTAAAATGCCAGGGAGATTTGAGCTCCCTTACCTGCTGTTTCCTATTGGAGAACTGACGTGTCTTTTGGAGTTTTTTTTTTGTTTTGTTTTGTTTTGTTTTTAAATCTGAATTATAGGTTTCACGTGATTGCACTTCTCTTCTAATTGTTTTCATATGTTCCAGCACTCAGTCTTTTCTGCTGGTCTGTGGATCTTCTCAACCACATAGTAATTAATTACAGAGGGCAAAAAAAAAAAAAAAAAAGAAAGAAATCTCTCCGAGGAACAATAGGCATTTTTGAGATCTTTAGAGGAAGAGTGGATGCAGCTAAGTGCCAGCCCCCTCTGCTCAGCAGAGCCTGTGGCGGTGGCCGTGGCTGAGCAGGTCCTGGGGGAGCGGGGCAGGCGCACAGGGTGCTTTGCAGGGGCCTCTGGGACGCTGGACGAGAGCCCGGGGTGGACCAGGGTAGCGTGGAGGTTTCTGGCGTTGCCCCCGACGTTCCCTGGGGGCCTCACGGGCCCTTCTGGAGAGCCCGGTCTCTTTCAATAGAACAAACCGGCTGCCAGTCTGAGCTGGTTGCTTGTGTGTCACCAAGGGCAAAGGGGGGAAAGCAAATGCCAGCTCCTTCTTAGTTCAATCACTCTCTCAGTCAGTCTGAAATCTCTAACTTGGAGGCAGGAGCGCTTTCTTCCCCTCACCCGCCTTGAGCCCACGGTCTATCCTGCAGAGGCAGCTTTCCCTGCTGCCGGTGAGACTGGACAGGGTTGCCAGGCTGGGGACAGGGCTAGGGTTCCTCGTGTCACGGGTGAAGCAGAGCCGCCCCTTCTTCCCAAAGTGACTCCTCTCCGAACGACTGTAAAAAAGAGAGTCCAGGCTCCCCCGTGAACATGGAGCCAGATGCCCCGAGCCTGCCCCCGCAAGTCACTTCATTGCCCTAAATTCAGATAACTGGAGCTCGAAGCCTCAGGGTTCTCCTCCAGAAAGTAGACGCGATAACTGCCCCCCGTCCCGCCCCGTCTCCCAGAGTTTTCATGAATCTGAGATGCACGGGCTGCTCGGGGTGCCGTGAGGATCAAAACCCGAGGAAGGACTGCTGAGGCTTTAGGCAGACCGGCCTTCTGCTCTTTCAAGGGAGAAAGAAAAGCCCAATACAAAGAGTCACTTAAAAGCTAGTCACGAGGCATCTACCGCTTATGCATCAGGGGTTCCCGCGTGGCCAGAGGTACCGCCCGGATTTTGTGTTTTTATTTTTCTCCTCTTTCTCTGAGTCTGCCTTCAAACCCTGAATTTACAGGATTCAAGCAAGTAGTAGCGGAAAATCAGTCATTATGCCCATTGTTTTTCAAGGGGGCAGGGAGCGGCTTTCGGCGGCCAACGACACAGGGAGCTTTCTTCACCGTCGTTTTGTGTTGTAAGTCCACACAGCTAAATTGAGGTCCCTTGAGGCCCGTCCTGCCACACTGGGCGTTTAGCCTAAAAAGAAACACCCCAGGGAGCTGGCAGGCTGGCCTGGGCTCCTGTGATAGAGGGAACACCAGATTCCCCTGCTCAAGTTGGCCGCGCGGGTTGGCGGGGGCATTTGCATAAACACACACGTTTTGCTCTAAAGATTTCTGCCTGACTTGGGGGGAGATCGGAACCAGTGATCCCCGGTCAAAGAATGAAAAGCGTGCTGCCTTTGAACCTTAAGAGGTTCCAGCTAGGGGCCCGCTCCCCCGCCCCCAAACGTAGAGTCCGATCAGCTGAGATGAGAAAATGAGCTTGAAAACGCTTTGTGAGCGTGCGGTGCCCCGCGAGCACTGTGAGGTGGGATCCCTTAGCTTCTGCTCCTTCATCCCAGCAGAACCCTGCAGTCCGTCATCAGCAACGCCAGTCATGGCTCTAATCCAAGCGCCACCCTCAGGGTCCCTTGAGTTAGTAACCAGAATCCTTCTCTTTCTCCTGCATCCGTAGCGGGGATAATGCCCTATTTTTACATCACGTCCTGCTCTCAGCGCTGCTCCCGGCCGGGTCTCGTGTTGCATGTGCAGTGCAGTGGCCACAACAGAGCCCCTGGAGCCAGGCTGCCTGGGTTTGGATTTTAACGTAAGTGCTGGCGCTTTGACCTTGGGCAGATTTCTTAAGCTAGAACCTACTTTCCCCTCTCTCGAAATGGCAACGCTGGTAACACAGACATCACAGGGTTAGGGGACTAACGCGTAGGCGGCCTTCTATCCCAGAGTGTGTGCTCAGTGGCTGTTGGCCGCTTCCTCTGTCATCAATGTTGTGCTTTTCAAGTAGTGCCTTTTTGAGGAGATTGAGTCAATGGCCCGTGATTTCCTTTGGCCATTCTTTGCGACCGTAGTCAACCCACGCCGGGCGGTACTTGCCAGGCACACTGGCCAAGGAGGCGGGGAGGAGCAGGAGCGCCGTCCAGGGGTGGCCAGGCAGGACACGGAGACTCAGGCGTACAGCTCCAGGGGCAGGGTCTCATATTTTAAGAAATTTATTCAGGAAGCAAAACACTGCCGACCACTTACAAACTCTGTGCTTTAAATTTTTATTGAGAACCATGTCAGTTGGGGCGCCCTGGTGGCTCAGTCGGCGAAGCGTCTGCCTTCGGCTCAGGTCATGATCGCGGGGTCCTGGGATCGAGCTCCACATCCGGCTCCCCGCTCAACGGGGCATCTGCTTCTCTCTCTGCCCCTCACCCCACTCGTGCTCTCTCTCTCTCTCACCTTTCTCTCTCTCTTAAATAAATCAGTAAAATATTTAATAGAAAAGGAAATGTCAGCAGTAAGGAGAAGGAATTTTCTGGGTCTGATGAGTGAAGATTTGATTTTCTGAAAGTCAGATGAAGCGAGGGCCTGCTGTAGCCATCAGATGCGTCCCCCTCAGGAGCCGTATGGAGCAAGAGTGCGCGGGCCACCTGGTTGACCAGGTACACGGTCTCATTGCTCATTTTCCTCCCAGCTCGGCTAATTCCTCCTTCTTCATTTCTGAGATGAGTTGTCCTTTGAGGATGAAGAATTTACTCTTCATTCTCTCTTAGAAAGTGGAAACAAAGTAGGTAGGCTTTATAAGTCCAGATCTTTCCTTCACTTATCTTTATGAAATGAAAAGATAAATGACTTTAAAGATCTTCACATTTTCTTATTGGTTAGAATAATAATTACTTAGAAGCAAGGCTGATCTTAGGAGTAGGGGGAGGGGAGTTTGTGTTCACACCAGATGGACACACTTGCCCCTATTCCGAACCCTCAGGCCTCCAACGAAGACAAAAACAAAACTCAGTGAAAACTCCTGATAATCCACCATTAAACTACGTTCAGGAATTTAAGGTTTGAGGTCTTCAGTTATCTCTTTGAAAATGGAAATGGCGCCAAGTGATCGGTTTTTAGCCATTTTTGGCAAGATGGTTCACCACAATTTAGTTGACATTTAGCATACAACGAAAAAGAGCGGAGGGGTGGCCAGTCGTGGGGGTGGAAGATTGAAGACAGAGCCGCTCTTAGGAGGGTGCAGGGCAAGGGAGGCATTTACGCTTCGGGTCCATCCTGTGAATGGTCCTAAATGCTTCCAAATGTTTCATGTTAGCTCAGCTCTGCTGAAAGACCCTCCTCACACTTTGCAATCTGGCCCGTGGTCAAGGCTGGCTGTCACATGGCTGCAAGCATTAGCTTCTCCCCACATCAGTTCCTTGGTGGCTCCAGTTGTTGCCCTGTCGCTCAAAACCACATTGAGTCCCCATTGGGTGCATTGCTAATGTGCTAACAAAAAAAACAAAAAAACAACAAAAATAAAGCTTTCAGTTCTTCCCAATTTCATGAGACGGCTTTGGATGGTCCCTCTCAGAGCCATTTAGGACCTTGCATTGCTGATGCTGATGGGGCTCTGTCTGTTAAATGGATTTAGAGCATTGCTAATGGCTGGCTAAACTCAAGGTTTTAAGACTCACCCCGACTGTGCTACAACTCCGGCCTGAAAGAGTGAGCAGACGTCATCTAAACTAATGATACTGAGAAGACTTTTCACTAACAGCACCGTTGTATGTCCGGAGATGGGGGCTTAAAAATAAACATTGGGTCTGATCACACGGGGAGTTGTATTTAACTCTGCTCTACCAGTCACAAGCTGTCCAGTAGCGGGGAGGAAGCCGTTCAGGACACCGTCCTTCGCAAAGATAACCCTTCCCCGACCCACCCGCGAGGCAAAGATTCAGAGTCAGGAGACGACGTTGCGCGTCGACGGCCCGACCCCGAGAAAGATGACTTTGCTGTGAGGAGAGCGAGGATGAACCAGACCAAGCCAAGGGTGCCGTTGAATCAGCTCCTCTACGGGCCATACCGGAAGAGAGAGGCGGAAAAATCAGACGGCAGAGAAGAGCGCTCGAAGGGAATTTCAGAAAAGAACAGGCTAGAAGATAAAAGGTGTGCACTGTGTGTGTGTGTGTGTGTGTGTGTGTGTGTGTGTGTGTGCAGGGGAGGGAGGGGGGAGCATCGCGAAGAGAGGGGTCTCGGGTCTTAGCCCCGCTTCGTTTCTTTTCTGCCCCAGTTACAGGTAGTTGGTCGTGGTGGTTTATCCAGATATCCAGTGCCCCTGTCCATTCAGAGGAAGCAGAAAACACTTGTTCCTTGGCTGTAGCCTCTTCTCTCTTATCGGCGCCTTTTAGATATTGCAAGGCGGGGAGAGCGAGGCTTGCTCTTTATTCCCACGTACCAGCAAAATCGCTTTGGCGTTTAATGATGGATAACCTCTCATTTAAAACAAAACAAACAAACAAACAAACAAACAAACAAAAAAAACAAATCCAGAGTGCCTGGGCCACTCAGTCGGTTGAGCACCTGACTCTTGATCTCAATTCAGGTCATGATCTCAGGGTCGTGAGTTCAAGGCCACACTGGGCTCCACGGTGGGCAGCGAGCCAGAAATGGAACAAAACAACCTTCTCAAAAACACAATACACCTCGATTTTCCTATTTGTCCTGTTACGGAAACTTTCTGAGTTGAGTTTCCTTCTCCCACCATTTTTCCCACCCTCTTAGTTTGGCAAAGGAAAATGGTCACAGGATGGGTTTTGGCCAGCGATTTTTTTTTTAAATCCTAGGAGATGCATGGTTTTATTTAAGGCTAAATTTCATCGTACAGAGTTGATCATTCTTGTATTTTTTTCCTTGTACCAAAATCCGCGATTTGCATCGTCCCAATTTGCCAGCTCTTTGCCCATCATTTTAAGAGGTCTGTGGATTCTGTTGAATGAAGAGTATAAGCATCTTGACTGTGTTTTACACGATCCGGATGGTTCTTTGGGCGGAGTCGCTGAGCCCAGGGGAGTAGTCCGTCCATGGTGGTGGTGGTGGTGGTGGTGGTTCTGGGACGTGACAGGTACTAAATACCTGGAAGCTCCCCCGAAGCAGAGCAGGGATTAGCACACAGAAGCCAGCATGATGTCTTTCATGGGGCGCACTAGAGCTTCGAGAGCCTCTCACCCGTGCTGCTCCTGTCAGCATGCCTTGTAACCACGCGTTTTGCAGGGGATCCATTGGTGCATGTGAAACAGAGACTTCCGGACAATGTGGACTAACATCGTGGCACGTTGATGAGGACCCGCAACTTGAGTCAGGAGAAGGAGGAGCTTTTGTGTCTCCTTTTTCCCCTTTCTCCTGCATGCAATTTTAATTCCTGCTATTTCCAGCCTCGTTTGTGTGTTGTCACCTGACCCCAGGCTCTGGGCCTGGGATGGCCCATGACCTCTCTGGAGAGCATCAGAGAACAGATGAAAGAAGAGAAGGCCCCGGTGGCTCTCGCCTCCACCCTTCCTTCCTCCCCTTTCCCAAACTAAAGGTAAAGAGAAAATCCTGTAGCCCTGCTGCGTGTCTAGGCTCTGCAAACGCAGCACATCATTCAGGTAACAAGAGAATGCCGCTTGGTTTTCTGGCTTGGGTGATGGTGATGCCTTTAAAAAAAAAAAAAAAAACAAATCGCCCTATTATGTAGATTATTGATATTTTCTCTCCTAGGAAGCATGCTTGGCTAGAATCTGGCTTTTAATGCTATGGATGTTTATGCACATGGACGCCACAGCTTTGGTGCAAACGGCACCTGGCAGCATGAAGCCGTCTAACGTCCACGTCTTAGCAGAACAGTTGAGAACATCATTTTAGAAAAAATAAAAAAATAAAAAAAAAGACATCATTTTAGCATCAGCAAAGGGGACGGATTATTAACACAAGAACAAACGGGCGAGCACTGGGTGTTATTCTGCATGTTGGCAAATTGAACACCAATAAAAAATAAATTTATTATAAAAAAAAAGAAGAAGAAAGAAACAAACGGGTGTTGGCTCTGTAGACCCAGGTAAAGGGGATACGGGTCTGTTTGGTTTTCAAGTTGGCGTTCCCCGAACCCAGCTGGTGCCATCAGGAGGCAGAGACGGACCAGGAAGGTCGAGCCCTTCTGTCCTGGACCCAACCTACGTGTCCTCTCCGGCAGTTGCGAGAGTTTGTGGCTGAGAGATTTAGCATGTGAGCCTCGTGCCAGCCGGCTCCAAAGTAATCCTAGAATTTGGATCGTGCAGGGCTCGTTCCTGACATTTTACTGCTGCAGTAAAAGACATTCTGGGCGGGCTCGGGGATTCCATCAGGAGACCGAATTCATTATCGTAACTTGAATAGTGTGGGAATCGGGCTTCGTTACCGGCAACCCGAAATCTCATTACCATTCCTAATGGTCTTCCAGCCAAGCCCCGGCTTCCCTTCCTCAAAGCAGAGAGCGCCCTCGGGTGCAAAAACCCCGTCCCGTGACAGGCTCAGAAGGGTAGCTTGGGTGAAAGGCGGTTCCCTATTCTTTTTTTTTTTTTTTTGAGAAAGGGAAAGGTGCTGCTATCCTGTCCTTGGCCCCTGGAATTCCTTGCTTGACGCTCCGTCTGTCTGTCTGGCCCCCCTCCCTCGAACCTGCTTTTGTCCCAAGGATGTGGGGGCCTGGATAAAACCGACGGATGCCAGGGCTGCTCGCACTCGGGACAGCCGCCTGAAGAAGGGGCGCGAGGACGGCCCCGGTCTTCACCCGGCGGACACTCGGGGCCGGCCCGCCGCCCGCATCACGGAAGCCGACTCGGACGCGTGGAGAGGCTCAGGGTGTGTGGCCTTTGCCCCGGTTCTCCCCGGGCCGCGACATCTTTGCACGTCAGCGGAATCAAACGCCAACCCTGTACCTCTGTGTACTCGCAAGGCCAGAGAAAAACACACCTGTCAAGACACGGGGTCAAGACCCGGGGTAATCGGGCATTAGCTGAGTTAGGAGCCGCTGGATGGAAAGCGTCCTCCTTCCCTGAACCGACTGCCCAAGGGGCACTTGGCGGCTTGTTTAACCGGAGGAACTTACACTTGGATCATGTGGCTGCCCTGCCACCTCCACGGTGTTGTGTCCAAAGGCCAAGGCCGCCCAAGGCCCTGCTCACCCGGCAAGACATGGACCATTTCCTTGTTGGCTCGGCGGATGGAAAAGCAGTTCTGCGAGAGCCGTAGACACAGGTCTCATAGCTCGAATTCAAGGAAATAAAAATAAATAAAAGCTCCTGCTAATCTGCACTCGCCTGCGCCCCCGAGCCTCCACCGGGAACCGAGGCAGAAACCGGCCGCAGCGGTGATCCCGGCGACCACGTGCAGCCCGCGACACGGGTCCCTGCACTTCAGGCTCGTGATGGAGCTCGCGCTGCACCCGGGGAGGCGGCCCGGCTCTGGGTGCCCAGTCCCACCTCCACGTCCTGTTGCTGGTTGCGCTCTGCGGTGGCTCCGCATCAGCGGCACGAGGGTCGTGGCAGGCGTCGCCCGAGTCACCGCCCGGGATCACCCGCAATCTCGGCGAGCGACCCTTTCTCCCTCAGCTCCATCAGGCGCGATTTTATGGGTCGGAGACATTGAAGGAACTCGATGGAAGGTTCTGAGGATCCCCTCATGTTTCCTCTAAGGACGTGCTGATAAAAGTCAGGCTCACCTACCGCCTCCCCGTCTCCGCTTCCACGGAGGGAGGAAAAAAGTCATGATCGACATCAGGAGCTCACATGTGGACGTTGACACGGACAAGGCGAGAGTGAAGATCTCCCCCACATACACTTAAAAAAGTGTAATAAGTCAGTAATGGAAAAAGAGGCCTCGCTGGGGGTTCCTGAGGACCCAGAGTCCCCTGGGCTGAGCCACCACCGAGCAGGCGGGGGCCTGGGTCATCCTGGGCCACCAGCTGGTGTTTCGGAGGCTGACGGGGACCCGGTGGGTGCCGAGGAGCAGAGGCGGCGGCCACCGGGAGCACTCGCCTGTGCTTCTGTGGCTGCCGGGCCCTGGGACGCAGCTCGGCAGCGTGTGCACCCTGGGGCCCTGACGGCAGTCCCCGTGGCCAGGGTGGCGCTCCCCGGGCCAAGCGGCCAGCCTTTGCATGCAGCCAAGGCCCATTCTTGGCGCCGTGAAGCCCAGAGGGGGCCCGTCCCCGCGAAGCGCCCGCTGCACGCCGGCGTCCCCATCAAGGTGGTGGCTGGGACGGTGCGACCAACAACAGCTGGGGCGCGCGGCGGCCTTGACCGGCAGACCCGTGTGCTGCCCTAGTCTATGTCCCCTGGCCTCCGAGCAGAAGGTTAGGGGACAGAAGCACTCGGAGGGGACGGCGGCGCCGCCTGGAGGGGCAGTGACCCAAGCAGCCAAGGGGACCGGCATGGCTCACGACACACGACAGGCTGCCCGCTCAGGGCAACCCGACGTCTGGCACGCATGTGGCATCCAAGGCGAACCAGTTCCCTCCAGTTCCATTTGCAAGACACTGGGCTGTGCAGGAACCCGCCAAGGCCCTGATGACAGATAAGATGTCAGCAGCTTCTCCCGAGCCTTCGCCCCCGGGGGGCCTCGGGCACCTTGAGAACGACCATGGCGCCTCCGTGTCGCCGCCTGCAGTTCTTGCCGACGTGGAATGATAAGAACCGGCCCCGCCTGCCCAGAATCTTTATTTCTTCCTTTCTTGGCGTATAAGCAGGTGTGCAAAGAAGGTGCAGTTGGGGTTTTCCCGCTAAGCACGCTTTTCTGGCTCGTCCTGTGGGCAGCGTGGAGGCGCGAGCTCAGGAGGAGCCCGTTGGAGGGGGGGATCAGAGCTCCTCTCCCACCTGCTGCTTCCACGTTGACCCCAGGACGCTCTCGGCTCCGGGAGGATGTGGACCACTTGCCTGTCGGCGCCTTCAGTTCATTTGAACGTCCGCGAACAGCCAGCAGCGCTGTCCGGAGGCCCTCTTGGGTCGGCCGTGGCTCGATGTGCAGGGAGGAGTAGGGACGGGATCAAGGGCTCGTGGCTGAAGTCCTAGATGCCGAAGCCCCTCCGCTGTTTAGTAGGGGAGCTGCGTCTTTGTTGGGAGGATCGCCCGACACATCTGAGCAGAATGAAGGGGGTTTTGCATAATTATGGGGTGTTTTGCATAATTACAGGGTGTTTTGCATAATTACAGGATCCACCGTGAAACAGGAAGTGATAGAGTTCCGCTTGTCCAAGGACCTGAAAGGACCGGGACAGAGGGTGGGATGGGAGCAGCGAAGACCTTAAGCGACACCCAAGGTTTAGAACCCACGTCCAGCCGCGTCTCTTGGCTATGGCTCTGAGGTGGCCGTTGCCTGAGCCACACGGGCCCCCAGCAGAGCCTCTGGAGCCGGCATCCTCGGTGCCCGGCTTCACCCTCCAGAGCCCCGTAGGGCTTGCCCGGGGCCCGTGCCTCACACGGGCGAGCGGGTCTCTGCGGGTCCCGGCTGGTCCGGGCCGCTCAGGGACCGAGGGGCCACCGCACGCAGCTCCCAGGTGCCCGGACCCAGCAGGGCCCCGTGTCCCCGACCCCATAAAGCAAGTCAGCGTGGAGCGGAGGGTGGTGGCCGCCCTGGGCCTGCTCAGCACTCGCCGCGCTTGCCCCTGCTCAGGCCCCACACGGCCTTTGAGAGGCCGGGTCTTCGCCTGCACTCGGCGGGGAGGAAGCGGGGGCTGGCACCCCCAGCTCGTGATGACCGCGTCCCACAGAAGACCCAGCGGGGGGGTGGGATGAGCACCCGCCCCCCTGCGCAGGAGACCTAGGGGACCTGGAGGCTGCAGGGGCTGATGCATTCCCCGCCTCCGGCTCAGACAGGGTCCTCTTTACCCCATGGGAATGGACGGCTCCTGGGGCACCGAGCAGGTGAGCGCCTCGGGGACCCGCGTCTCCTTCCCCGAGTGCGTGCTGAGGGGTGCTGAGGGGTGACGGCTGGACCGCAGTGGGGCTGGGGCTCGGGGGCTGAGGGCGGGACGGCAGGGAGCATCGGCGGCCACTCCCGTCCCATGACGCCAGCTCCAGGGTGCTGGCGTGTAGGCCGCTGGGTAGCGATGCCCGGGTGCCTCCGGGGGGCACGGGTCAGGAGGTGCGCAGAGTGGACCCCGACCTTCCTAAACGTCCCGGCCTCACCACTGGCCTCTACTCAGAGCCGTTCTTTCTCATCCCTCCCTCTCTTCCTTCCTCCTTCCTGCCATCCTCCCTCCCTCCCTTCCATCCTCCCTTCCTCCCGTCCTTCCTTCCATCCTTCCTTCCTCCCTTCCTCTCTGCCATCCTTTCTTCTGCTGGGACGCTCATACCGACTGTGCTTTGCCCGATCTTGTACCTACTGACCCACCCACTTTGCGCTCCTTAAAAAGTCCCTTTATCAGTGGTTCCCCGGCTTCCCATAGGACACCTGAGAGAAAGCCATCCGGAGCCTGAGCTCTAATCACCTGCTCCCTAATGGCAAGGCCGTTCCGCTCACAGCGATGCCCTCTCAAAGCTCATGAGTGAGTCAGAGAGGAAGTCCCCTAAGTCAGTCCAGGCCTCCCAAAGGGGTGAACAAAGGGCATCCTCAGAGACCGTGCTATTCTTTGGTCCCTAAGTGCCCGACACCTGCTTCCCGAGGGCCTTGTCCGCTCCGTCCTCAGGGAGCCCAGAGAGGCACCCCCGCCCTCCCAGAGCTTGTGCTGTGGTGAGCCCGTGTCTGTCGGCAAAGACCTCCACAAATGCCGTTAAGGATTCTCGGGTACGGGCAGCCCGGGGGGCTCAGCGGTTTAGCGCCGCCTTTGGCCCAGGGTGTGCTTCTGGAGTTCCGGGATCGAGTCCCACCTCGGGCTCCCTGCATGGAGCCTGCTTCTCCCTCTGCCTGTGTCTCTGCCTCTCCCTCTCTCTCTCTGTGTGTATTCTCATGAATAAATAAAATCTTAAAAAAAAAAAAGGATTCTCGGGTAGAAGCAGTGGGGATTCGAATCCGTCCTACGCGCAACGTGTAGCTCAGTCTCCTCGACAAAAACGTGCTAACGGAGCCGAACCCAGAGGAACGCGTACTGCGTGGTTCTGTGCACACGGCACGACATGGTCGACACTAACCCCCGCGCATGTGTGGCCTGTGCAGCTTCGCTGGGGAGTGTGTGTGGCGGGTGCACCTGCTGCGTATACTTTAAAGCTCCATAAAACACTCACAAAGATCCCCAGGAAGAGACGCAAAAACACGTGCTATTGGTCGTCCGTAGGTTAACCAGGCATGACCTCCCTGCTCTCTTCCCTGGAGAATCTAGAAAACTGGATTTGAATACGCCCATTGCAACAGCCCATTAACCGGCAAATGTGGGAGTTGGGGGCTCACGCTCTGTCCCCTGACCTGGGGGAGGTCGTCCATTCCAGTGTCGTCCGGTCCCGAGACAATCGAGGGTTTTCAGACTTTAGCCCCTCCTGGAACTGTCCCCTGGAGAAACAGGAGGCGGGCCTTGCTGCTGGGAGAGAGAGACCCACAAACCCTCTGGTCATTACCCTCCCCCCCCCCCCCCGAGACCTTGGGTCTGGCCCTGGTCCGGTTGCCTTCACTGTGAACTAGGACAATGACCAATCAGTGTTCTAGAACTACGGGAGCAGGTAAGTCAGGGGCGGGGGGGGGGGTGTGCACCGAGCATTCCGGGGTGTTTTCCCTGAAGATGCAGGAACACGTCTTTAGAAATCACTCTTTTCCCCATAAACTGTTACAAAACTGAACACGAGACTAGGTAATTTTTGCTGAAAACCCCAAAATTCAACTTGCTGGGAACTGAAAGCAGAGCTTTTTTTTTTTTTTTCCCCTTTACTCAAATAAGTCTTTGTCCACCATCAGAGTGAGAAATGAACAGCTTCTGAGGGCGGAGGTAAGAACCTTCTTTTAAAATTTCCCTTGGCTCAAGAGCTCAGGAGACAGTCCTTTGTGGAAGCGGCTTTTTAAAAAACATGCTTTAAAATATGTCTTTTCAGTGCCCTCATTTCTCTCTTTTTTTTTCCAATTTAACCTTTTTCTTGGCTTTATCAGATACCTTAAAATGTAAAGTGTCTGTACTGCAGAAGGTACAGCTTTGTAGCTCTGAATAATCAGACTGTAAAAGATTGTAAAAAAAAAAAAAAGATTCCAAAACTTCGGTTTTTCAAGTTATGGAATATTATCCAAGTCTGGTTTTGATTAGGGCCCTGCCAGTTTTCTAGGAATTGTGGTTTTTGTCAAATGCATGCAGAAGGCACTGATTGGGGCTCTGGTTGGAGTTCTGGTTTGCTTTCAGAAAACTGCAGAAACGCTCCCTGATGGCACTTGTGCAAATGCATGAGCGCGGCAGGGCGGGGTCGGGAGCTTGCGCCCCACGCCGGGCGCCCCTGGAGCCTGCCGCCCGCCCGCCACCGACGTAAGGGCATGAGCAATTTAACCGTTTGTGACCAACTGTAATTCAGGTTTGGCTTCTCTTCTCCTTCCTCCTCTGACACTGCCTCCTGCACACATCGTGGGCCGCACCTAAGCCGCCTTGTGTTTGGACTGAGCAGATTTTTTTTTTTTTTGTGGGCAGCACGGGGGCCTATTTTCACTTCTTCTCGGTGTTTTAATACACGTTTTGCATTCCTTAGAAATGTCGGGACTCCGTTCTCGGTCTCAGCAGCTAACGACGCTTCTCTTCCAGTGTGATGGGCAGCGACGGCCTGGCCGCAGACACGTCGCAGGCGATGTCTGCTGCTGGCCTGGTTCCGGAGCTGACCGTCGGTCTCGCCCCCTCCTCTAATTTTGTGTTTGGTCTTGTAGATACGGGCCGAGGACTCCTGTGTCTGATGACGCAGAGTAAGTTGCCTTGCGTTTGTAGGAACCCGGTAATAATAACTGGCCCAAGCTGCATGCCCGAGGGACTCCCCACTAATGGAAATGCCGTGGAGGCAGCAGCGAAGCGAGCGGCTGGCCTGCCTCACGCGGCCCCGGCAGCGCTCGGAGCGGAGCGCAGGACGTAGGCTCCTGCGGGGATGCGGGCGCGAGGGTGCCCCAAGCATGACTCTGAGGCACAGCTGCTGCTTAAATCCTAACATTTGCTTTCCACGGGTGTGGCATGGCGGGGCTGCTCGTAGGACCCGGCTGTTGGTGCCCCTTGTGAACCACAGAATCGTTCTGCATTTTGCACTTAATTCTTGATATGTGAGGACTTGGCCTTAACAATGAAGCAAGTCATTCTCACGGCCTTGGTTTTTGTTTTTTGTTTTTTTTTTTTTTTTTTAGCTAAGAAAATAAATCCTAAACCACTAATGATGGCTTCAGAAGCCCAAGTTCCTCCCAGGTTGGAGTAACGTAAACTGTGGGATGCTCAAGACCAGACCCTTGAGGTTTCGTTCGAATTCTGTGGCATAGCAAGGGGTCAGGATGTCCAACACTACGTGGGCTTTCCGCTCCCGGCTCCTTAGCTTCCGCTGCTCTCGGAGGGTCATTCCCTGCCTCTGCCTCACATCTCAGTGTGAGAAGCCAGCCCTCCCCACCCGTGACCGCAGTGACTCCGTCTCAGAAACGGGTTGCCCATCTGCAGAGCATCCCGAAGCAGAAATCCTCCAACGCAAAAGTCCCCTTTGCAGATTCCTAGTTTTCGCAGATCTGGGTAAATTTTTGTATTTTAAGAAACTTAATTCATATCTAATTCCCAGGGAGTGGCACACCGGCCACCCCGTGGGAAGCGCTGTGCGTGCTGGTGCGGCCCGGGCCGTCCGACCGGCAGCACTGGCCTGAGACGCGGACGGCACCAAGGGGTCAAGGTGTGAAGACTCAGAAATGCCTGCCGCCCACGGCAATGCGATTAGGCCCCCAGCTCGCTGTCCCAGGACCGCGTCCCCGTTGGCGTTCAGGTGTCCGCTTGCTTCGTGCTCCTCGCGCTAAGGCATCCGCCTCGGGTGCCAGGGCGTGTTCCCTTGTGCAGCCAGCAACTGCCTGGTGGCCCGGCGTGCAGGACGGTCACGTCACAGCCCTGAGGTCTCCCCGAGCTGGACGGGCTGCGTGGCGCCGAGGCGTCTGCAGGGTTGAGCCCTGCTTCTCACTTACAGGGTCTGTGGTGGCGACAGAGCCCCCCCAGGAGGGACACGGGCAGGACGGGCCGGCACCAACACGCTGGTGGGCTGGACTTGCTGTCCGCCGGTGCAGAGCCCGATGGAGGTGCACTTCCCGGGAGCTTGGGGGCAGGAGGCCGCAGCCGAGTCTTGCTGCGCCTGAACGTGAGACCTCACCCACAGGAAACGTCTGTGGGTTTTGTTTTTCCTTAAGGCGGTGCCGGTGGGTCTCCCCGCTCCGCTCCAAATTCACAAAAAGCAGCCTCGTGGCCTAAGAGGAAGCGGAGCTGCCGTCCAGGGGTCTTACCTGGAGCGTCCAGGGGCCCGCAGGTGCCTCTCGGGAGCGGACACGCCTCCCCGAAACCGCGAGGGGCGCAGAGTGCAAGGTCGTGTCGGGAGATTGTTTCTCAAGTAGAAGCGTTAGTGGCCCAGTTCATTCCCCACTCTCACCCGCTTCGGGGACCTTTCGGGGGCCACGACTGGCCGGGCTCTCTACTCAGGAGCGGCACGTTCTCAGGACAGCCCCAGTCGAACAAAGATGTGCCCTTTAAGGAAAACGCAGGTCGGGGTGGGGGTCGGGGTGGGGGGCAGAGGTTTCCACCTCCCAGGCGTGCCCATGCATCTAGTTTCGCCCCCTTGCCCTGCTCTTCAGGTGCACACCCCTCAAGCCTGCGCCCCCCCCCCCCCGGGACCCTGTCCCAGCAGCATGTGGCACGGGCTTGGAGCAGATGCTCCATGCAAGTCACATCAACATCCTGCAACCTGGGCTCCTCCACGGCCCCCACCTGCCCCCAGATATGCGCCCCTTCGCGCTGGAGGCCGAGTCCCACCTCTGAGGTCTGAACATTTTCCCGATGGTGACTCAGCCCATGTTCTAGCTAGTATTATCAATTCTCCACTTGCTTAGTTCCTTTTTTTTTTTTTTTTTTTTTTTTGGCCAGTTTGCTGGTATTTCTTAACCCAGAACAAAACAGAAAAACCCCTATCGGGGAAAATAGTCCTTCCTGGTATCCGGGAGGGCAAACGAGAGTTTCTCTTTTTATTCCGCCCACACTTGGGCTGCGGTAATTACAACTTCACGATGGGGCGGAGACAGGAACCCAGGGCAGAAGAGGGCACTTCCCAGGGCCTTGCCCCCGTCCTCTTCCGAGTGACCAAACCAAATCCCAAATCTTGGACAAGACATTTTTTCCCTGGGGTTCCAGAGGGAGACCCGGCTCCAGGAATGCGATGAATGTCAGTCTCCCTCCGGAAAGCCTACTTAAGTGAGTTTTCATGCACGATGTTAAAAAAAAACAACAACCAGGTTAGACTTTTCTACCTACTCTGCAAACTCCCCAAACCTTCTTAAACGACATTAATAAATAGTAAAAAAATAAATGAAAAGCCACAGCCCCTTGCCCCTTGGAGGGCTGCGCTTTATCCTTCTGGAAGGCTTGGCGGCCGTGGGCAGCACTACCTACGGAGCGTGCAGAGGCGGCTCCACGTGCTGGCTTGTCCCATCTGTGCCATAGAAGCCGCAGGTAAAAGTCCTTCCATGCAGTCTATGCAGTCAAGGTATCAGAATGCTCTTGGGGAAGATCAATTACAAGCACAGTCTCCCGTGCTGGCTCTCTTAGGTCAGACTTAAATAATCCAACGTGTAGACTGAAGGGGGAGGCCCCCCAACGGATTGAACCTGGACGCATCCCCATGAAGGTGGGCGGCCACTGCCCTGAGCGTCGGTCTTCCCCTCCCAGAGAGCTGGGCGCTAAGGACCCACCGGCATCCAGCGCTGCTGCTGCTGCTGCTGCTGCTGCTGCTGCTGCCGTCGTCTGGCCGTGGGGATGACTATTTTGCACGTCACCCTGATGTCTAGAATTAATCGGTGTCTAAGTGCATGGCTTTTCTTTTCTTTTTCTTTTTTTTTTTTTTTGCATTAAGCTGGCTTCGAAAATGGACTCTCCTCATCTTGCGTTCTTGGAGTTTAACAGCAGACCTGCATTTTTTTGATTTTGGACCATGTGACCCACTTGGTCCCAGAACTCATTTCTTTGAGAGAAGGAAAAAAAAAAAGAGGGAGGGAAGGAGAGAGGGAAGGAGGGAGGGGGAGGATTTTGCTTTGGTTTGTATTTCTGTTTTCATCTTGCTGCTTCAGCTTTTGCCGTAACAAAGGCCGCGTGAGCACCATGGAATAGTCCCTGTGTTCTTGCCCAATGTGTAATGCGCTCCTACAGAATATTATCAGTAATACGTGTAGCCTAAGGGTCTAAAAAATTGCTCGCCCTCCCAAAGAGTAAATTTAGAAGCCAAAGTAAGGTAAAATGCTCATGAGACTATTAGGATACGCTGGTTTCTATGTTTTACTCCTGCGTCCTTACAATAAAACACCTTATATCATTGATTGCAAGGTGCTATCGACTGCACTACCAGTGTAGACATTCTTACAGGAACCAGAAGTAACCACATCAGATCTATGAGTCAGTCAAGCCTAGGGCTGGATGCAGCCGCAGCTCAGAAGACGCAGCTAGGAGCTTGAGCCTGGAGGCCGGGTGATGCCTGGAGGGTGCAGAGGTCGCCTGAGTTAGTGTGCAGAGCGTGTAAGGCAGCTCTTGACGCACGAGCGCCCACCTGGGTGCAAGTTCTGCTTTGTGGAATGCCAGCCTCCTTGCCCACAGTCTCCCGCCTGCACCTTCTGTCTTCACTCCGCTTTCTGACACATTTGCCAATGAGAAAAGCCCGGAGCTCCCCAGTACCTTCCCTGCTCTTCCAAACACATCCCGGCACCTGCACCCTCAGTCCCATGGGCCGCGTCGCTGGCTGCGGCCGCCCTGCAGGCCGAGTGGCTGCGGGAGGGGGGGGGGGCCCTCCGGGGCGGAGCGTGCCGAGCAGCAGGACCCGGCCCATGGCTGCCCCCCGTGCCCCCCAGGAGCTCCAGCCTGCTGGACATGCGGTGTGAGGAGGAGACGGCGGTGCAGCCGCACAGCAGGGCCCGCCAGGAGCAGCTGCAGCTCATAAACAGCCAGCTGCGCGAGGAGGACGACAAGTGGCAGGACGTGAGTGCCGCGGGCTGCGGGCCGGGCTGCGCCTGCACGGGGGGCAGGGGGCCTGCGGGCTGAGAGGCCCTGTCATAGCCCGAGTGCCGGGACCCGGGGCCGGGGCAGGGAGGGCCAGGACGGTGACCGGACCGGGCGTGGCCCTTCACGGTCCTCACAGAGCCCCCGAGCAGCCCGTGGGGACCCTACCGTCCAAGAGCTAAAGCCTGTAACACCGACGGTAGGGCTGGCACCCCGTAGGCACCCCACCTTGTGACCCCGGGGAGGCTGGCAGGAGTCCACGTCACTGCCACCCTCACCTTAGACATCGGGGAATCGAGGCACAGATAGGCTGTTAAACGTGCCGAGATCCCAAAGCAGGGAGGACCCGCTCGGCTGCACCCCCACCCACCCAACCCCACAGGAACAATGACCTCTGCCTTCTGCGGGGTCTGTGCCCGTTCCCAACCACTCCGTCGTCAGCAAGCACAGCCGCAACGTGCGGGCCATAGATGGGAAAAAATGAGGTTTCCCAGGGGCCCCGGGAGGCAGCACCTTAAACCCCAGCGGCTGGCTATGAGTGAGCTATGATGCTAGCTCATATTACCATGGTTACGCGGACCGCTGCCCTGGCCCGGGGAACGGGCTCCATCCAGATGTCTCCTGCCTTCGAGGCGTCCCTGTTCCCACCAGACTTCCGCTGGGTTGAGTGGGGGCGGCTCGCCGAGCGCTGGGCCCACGAAGGGGGACCCAGGCTCGCCTGCGCATCCGTAGCAGCATCTCATGTCTCCCCGACCCCCCCCCCACGCCCCCAGGACCTGGCTCGTTGGAAGAGCCGTAGAAGAAGTGCTTCCCAGGACTTAATCAAGAAAGAGGAAGAGAGGAAGAAAATGGAGAAGTTACTGGCTGGAGAGGATGGGACGAGTGAACGAAGGAAAAGCATCAAAACCTACAGAGAAATCGTTCAAGAAAAGTGAGTCATTTCTGTTGTTGTTTTAAACATGCAGTAGTATCGAGATGTGCTTCGTTCTAAGACAGTGGTTGTCGCGAAGGCTCGGACACCCACGTGGCCCGGGGTGTCCCCCTTTCAGCTCAGCCTTGGCTCCTACCAAGGTCTTTGTGATTTTATGACTGTTGACTGTGTCGTTGCTTCCCCTGCCGTGTCCATCCTGTAGGGAGCGGAGAGAGAGGGAGCTGCACGAGGCCTATAAGAACGCGCGGTCCCAGGAGGAGGCAGAGGGGATCCTTCAGCAGTACATCGAGAGGTTCACCATCAGCGAGGCTGTCCTTGAACGCTTGGAGATGCCAAAAATTCTGGAAAGAAGCCATTCAACGGAGCCAAACTTAACCCCCTTCCTGAACGACCCTAACCCCATGAAGTACCTGCGGCGACAGTCACTGCCTCCACCCAAATTCACTGCCACCGTGGAGACCACCATCGCCCGGGCCAGTGTTCTGGATACTGGCGTGTCAGCAGGTGGCGGGTCTCCAAGCAAGACTGTCCCTTCCAAAGCAGTGCCTATGCTGACACCCAAGCCTTACTCCCAGCCCAAAAACTCTCAAGACGTTCTGAAGACCTTTAAGGTAGGACGCACTCCCTAAGAATCCCAGGTATTCGATCCACAAAAAGAAGCATCTTGCCCCCAAGAAGATGCAATTATTTTTTATCAAGCAAAAGCAGAATGGTTTAGCGTTCCCCATTGTGAAGGTTGGGTCTCAGGGGATTTGGTTAAAGTCTCCAAATAGGAGCGGGGTTTAGTTCCAGTCCCATATAACTGGTCTCTCTACCCTTGATTTAGTAAAACCCTGGGGCTCTCCGGCCATGTGGAGGTCTAGCAAACTCCCCCAAAACAAAATCGTAATTGCCTTTGGTTTAGATAGAGGCGTATGCAGCCACCCCTTCTTTTTTAAAGAATTTGGCATCATGTCCGAAAAGATGCTAGAGTCGCACAGAAGGAACTACGCAAGGAGCCCATAGGAACGCGGGATGTCCTTGATTCTCAGATGAGACAGGTTTCGAAAAATATTTTTTTAAGGGGAAAAAAACTAGGTTGTTTCCTGCTGATGAGTAGGTAATTTTCCAGAACCAAGAACCTCCTGTGTCAACCAAGCATCTTCACGCTTCCTCAGATTCCAGTGTTTTCCATCACGTCACGAGGAAGCAGGCCGTTCTTTGGCTTATGCTCTTTTGACTACAAAGAAAAACTGGTTTTCGTTGTCCCTGCACAACACGTGGGTTCTTAATGGGTCACAGAGGCGGGATTCATGAGCAGGAGACACGGGTACGTGGCCGTAAGGAAAGTCTGCTTGGCTACTGACCGTTGATGATGTGACGTCACGGATCTTCCCATCGAATTTCAGAGGGAACCAAACGTGGCTTAACTGACTCGGGATGGGTCTTAACCATCCTTGCCTTATGCTTTGATGGAACAGAAGGAGGGTGTCCTGGATGTCCCGTCTGGGCTGAGTCAAGATGTGGGTCCCTCGTGGGGCTGGGGCTGTGTCTTCCCAGCTCTGTCCCGGGAGCCTGGCCTAGGTGCCCGGCACGTAGTGGGCGCTCAGGAAGTTCTTAGTGAATAAATACATGGATTTCCCCCTGAGAAGCTGAGCTGCTCATCATGCACACTCACACAGGGACGAGTGTGTCCCCGTCGCGCTCACGTCCCACCTATGCTGCGGCAGCTCTCCGTCTCGGGCTCATGACCCAGCGCGGTCCGTGATGGTTTGCAAAGGAACATGCGATGCGGAGGTGGCCCAGCGCGGGGACAGGAATACCTTTACTTGACTTGGTACCCGAGCATCTGCTGGGATAAGCCAGCTGTCCACTTCCCGTCCTCTATGTGAGTAGTACAAGGTGGTCATGTAAACTGAGGAACCAGGATAGATGACTTGAAGGCAGGACTTTGACCCTGAGGAAACCTTGCCTCCCACTGTCGTGGCAAATCCGCGTAAGAGGGCCTCAGGAGGAACACGCATGGGGTGGGGGGAGCAGAGCTTCAGCTGAGATCTTTTTAGAGCTGGGGTTTGCTCTTGACCACCCACGAGCTGTGGACGCGTCACTGGCGTTGGGGGCTATTGCCCCATACGCAGCCCACCATTGACCAGCCATGGCCATGTGCAAAGGGTAAGGCCAGCTCAGAAGCTAAGGGGGATGTGCGTGTTCCTGTGGGGAGGGCAGGGGGCGGCGGGGACAGACAGTATGGGCTCAGGTTCCCAGGACGATACAATTAAGGGTAAAGGATGATCAAGTGAGGAGTTAAAGGCAGCGTTTATCACAGTGACAATTGCTACCTGTCACCAGGTTGTGAAATTCACTTAGTAGCTTGGTATCAGCATTTTTTTAAAATAAAGCAAAATTAAAAAATAAAAAATAAAAATAAAAAAAAAACAACCTCTAGTGCACCACACAGAATACAAGTAAATAGCGTTTCTGCAAAAGTCCTTTTTCAGCTGTATTTATGGGGGGGGGAGCTCAGCTGTGATTTGAGTTTCTTTCTTACAGATCACAGGCAGCAGATTACGTGAGCCACTGGCTCACGGTGAATGAGCAACACCTAACACCTGGCCTTCCCTGGATTCCTTGCGGAGGATCTTAGGGCACCTCGTAATTATAATAGCTAATGTTTACACGCACGGAATGTGCCTGACACCGTTGTAAACTCCGTACGTGAGTCAGTCCGTGAGATCCCCTCCATGGTGCTCTCCGGGAGATGCAGGTGTTAGGGAGTTGCTGGGTGGGGAGCCCGAGCACGCAGAGGGAAACACCTGAAGATCATGTGGTTTGGGACCCGAGGGGGGCTGACTGCAGAGCTCCTCGCATGACTGCTGTGTACTCGCCTCAGACCCCAAGACGGGGCGTTCTGGGTGCCTTTCAATAAGCCAGACCTAGCTGACCCCCCTCTCAACTCCTCCTTTCTTGCCTTTCCCACCTTGCCTAGACATGGGTGCAAAACAAAGTATTTTAATGTGTATGGCCTTCCGTTCTGGAAAAAATCGGGATTGTAAAATTACCTGGAAATAGGGCTTTACTGCGATGTAGCGTAGCATCGGGCCAGGGGCCCTCCGTGTTAGCTTGCGAAAATGTACCCGTTGCCCCCTTACCGCAGGGTAACCCGTAAAAGATTCCTGATCTGATGCGGGTTCCACCTCATTCATAGAAAAAAAAAATCTCAGTCGCGGAATAGCATTCAGAATTTAAATGGAGAAGTAGTGCAATCCAAGTAGGTGATGTGCATCTGTACTTAAGATTCCTTGATTTTTTTCTACACTTAATTTTTTTTGTATTTTTTATATTTATATATATTTATATATTTATATATTTTTATAAATATATTTTATATATTATATTTATATTTTATTTTATTTGAAATCAATTAACATGGTGTGCTAATTAACGTAGTGTATTATTCATTTCAGAGTCTACGTTTTAAAATAAGAGCCCACCCCAAGTAAGGTGAGCATGAAATTTAATCCAAAGTGAAGTGGCCTGAGATTTATGACCTTTTATTTTTTTTCCTTCAAAGCCTAAATATTTATTTTTTTATTTATTTTTAAATTTTTTTTATTGGAGTTCAATTTGCCAGCATATAGCATAACACCCAGTGCTCATCCCGTCAAGTGCCCCCTCAGTGCCCGTCACCCAGTCATACGGTCTCATTCATTTGGGGATTTATGACCCTTTAAAGAGGCCATCAGAAAGGTCATTTATGGGAGCCCTGATTTCCAGAACGGATGGGGGCATATGAAAGACCTCATTTCTTTGCTGGACTCTGATTAATAAATGATAATGTCTTCCAATGACCCTAAATGTGTTATCTCGTTGGGAAATAGCATGTTTTTTGTGCATTGTGTGTCTTACAGGTAGATGGGAAAGTCAGCATGAATGGAGAAGCAGTTCATGGTGACAAGGAGAAGGAGAGAGAATGTCCCACGGTGGCACCTGCCCCCTCATTAACCAAACCCCAGATGTTTGAAGGTGTGGCCAGAGTGCACGGGTCCCCAGCGGAGCTCAAACAGGACAACAATAGCATTGAGATCAACATAAAGAAGCCCAGTTCCGTTCCCCAAGAACTGAGAGTAAGAGCGAACTTTTCTTTTCCTTTTTTTGGGGTGATTCCGTGGTGAAAGAGTCTACTATTAAAAATAAGTCGGTCTTGAATAGCCACCGTTTCTTCCCTCCGCGTGGGTATGTCATCTTGCTGAGGCTGCTGTAGCAAAGTGCCATACGTTGAGTGGGTTAGGAATCAGAAACGACCTGTGTCATAGTCGTGCTGGCCGGGAGCCCAAAGTGAGGGTCTTGCGGGATGGCCCCTTCTGCAGGCTGCGAGGGAGACTCTGCTTGTTGCCGCCCTGCTGGTTTCGGGGGTTTGCTAGCCCATCTCTGGCTGTCGTTGGCTTGTAGAAGCGCCGCCCTGCTCTCTGCCTTCATCTTCACCTGCAATCCTACCCGTTCCCTGCCCGTGCCCAAGCCTCCCCTTTCTGTAAGGACACACGTTATCCTGGATGAGGGACCCACTCTGCTCCGGTCCTAGAGGTCAGGGTTAGGACCACACCTAATGTGACTCGTTATATCTGCAATGAGGTTACCTCCCAGGAAGGCCTCGCCTTCCCAGGAGTGCAAGGAGGTAGGACTTCAACACGTGAATTTGGGGTGCTGTGGGGAGACACAATTCAACCCGAACCGTGGGGTGTTACAGAAGTTGTATTATAGCTTATGAATAACAGAGACTTTTCCTTGTCTTCACATTCTTGGTTATCTAGTGTTACAGAAAAATAAATCCATCTCTAAAGGACCTTTTCCCTCCCTCTTTGTTCCCCATCAGACTTGTGAATATGTGTGAAAACGACTGGTGCCCTAAGGACCTGGCTTTCCATCCTTGACAAATGTATGAAAGAGTATCTATCTTATTAGCTAAATAAATAAATAAATAAATAAATAAATAAATAAATAGATAGATAGATAAAACTACAAAAAGATAAAAAAAACCCAAAAGATTAAAAGCAATAAAATGTTTTATTAGTTTAGCCCCTTAAATTCAGAGCAACTGGACCCAACTATTGAGTGGCCAAGCTGAAAAACGTAGGGTGGTTCAAGAACAGCAGAAGAGAAAACTCAAAATCCTATTATATTTGCTGGTTCAGAATGTAAAATACAGTCAGGAAGAGCACGCTTTCCAGGGGCTCTCAGGACGGGTCCTGCTGGTTTTGTGGCTCAGACCCAAACTTTCTCGACCACGGACACCGCCCAGCTCTTAGGACGTAGGCTGGACTCTGCACAGTCTTGTTCATTCTCACCAGACGCTGATTTCTGCAGTCTTCGTCGCTGGAGTTTGGGTCAGGATCGCAGAGGATGGGGGAGACCTTCACAGTTTTATGCCCCAGAGCCTGGAAAGGTCCGACACAGAGGGAAACTTGTCTTCCGAGGCTGAGTCAGAAGACCCAGCGAGCTAAACTCCCCAGTGGGCTGGACCTTATTTTTCTCATCTCCGGAGATATCCTCTTATCTCTTACCCTCGTTTAAGTGCAGTGTAGTTGGCGTACCATATCCTCTTCATTTCAAGGGCACGTCAGAGCGATCCGATAGCCTTCCACATTGCGAGCGGTCCCCACAGTGAGTCCGGGTACCGCCATCGCCGTACGAAGTCGTCACAATATTACGGGCTGTCTCCACGTGACCTGCTGTATAACCAGGAGCTTATTTATCTATTTTTAATTCTTTGAGGAACCTCCACACCGTTTCCCACAGTGGCTGCACCGTTTGCATTTCCCCCAAGAGTGTACAAGGTTCCCTTTTCTCTGCCTCCTTGCCAGCTCTGATTCTTTGTCTTCTTGGTGTAGCCAACGGGACAGGAGTGAGACGGTATCTCGTTGTGGTTTTTTGTTTTTTGGTTGTTTTTTTTTTCTTTTTTGGTTGTGGTTTTGATTTGCATCTCCTTGAGG
This sequence comes from Nyctereutes procyonoides, assembly GCF_905146905.1. Classification (NCBI taxonomy): domain Eukaryota; kingdom Metazoa; phylum Chordata; class Mammalia; order Carnivora; family Canidae; genus Nyctereutes; species Nyctereutes procyonoides. Next base: position 16,124,145 of record NW_026575021.1, on the reverse strand, counting down.
ACAAGCGACGTGGAGCATCTTCCCGTGTGCCTCTTGGCCATCTGGGTGTCATCTTTGGAAAAACAACTCAAGTCCTCTGCCTTTTTTTTTAATCACTTTGTTTTTTGATATCAAGAGGTGTAACTTCTTTATATATTTCGGGTGTTAATCCCGTTATCGGACGGGTGACTTACAAACATCTTCCTTTCCGTAGGTTGCCTTTTCGTTTTGTTGATGATTTCCCTGGCCGTGCAGGAGCTTTTTAGTTTGATATAATCCAGTTTTTCCAGGGTTAGCTTCTGTTAGCCCAGCCAGAGGAGACTGGTCCAAACGAACACTACTGAGACAAACGTCAAAGAACCTATGATTTCCTCTAAGTATTTTATGGTTTTCGGTATCACAGTTAATATGTTGATCCATTTTGGATTTATTTGTAGATGGTGTAAGATAATGGCCGTGTTTCATTCTGGGGTTTGTCTTTTGAAGAATAAAATGTGTTTTCTCAGAGGAGCTGGAGGACGTAGGTCTTCCCCATGGTGCCCAAGTCCTGTGGAGGAGTTTCAAACTGGAATAAACCTAAATAATTTCCTCACCATGGTAACATATTCACTGGCCTCCAGGAGCAAAGTTTTGAGATCCATGCATATGCTGAGTCTCTCATTGTGGAATTTAATCTCACTTTTCATTTGCATAAATGTTATCATCTCTGAAGAATTCTTAACAAATTATCCTAAGACGAAATGTTGAGTTTCGCTGCTAGCGTGGGAACTTCACTGGTAGAGTCAACACACGCTCTTAATTTTAAATTAGAAGTGCCTGTAATTAACTCGACATCGCAGTGGTAGGATTGCTCTTCTGGGACACTCAGGAATTCTGTTCTTATTTGTCTTTTGCCACAGTTATTGATACGCATTTCTTCAGTTCCCTCCATAAGGACTTTCCATGACTCGGTTTGATGACTCTGTCAGGCCACAGGCCCTTTGCACATACTATCCAGCACAGGTCTTTCTCATTCTCCTTGGGAAAAGCAATGTTTTGGTGCCATGCTTGTCCCGTGACACCTGCCATGTAATAGAGGGACACAGGACTGACTCGGGCACAGCCGACTGAGTATGAGAACAAACCCTGAGGGCTCTACTATCGGGCACATGTCTGCTTTCTACCTCTTAGCCAGTTCTGCCCTCTGACCATTTTGTTGTTTGAGTCTGGGGGAAACCCTGCCCTTGGATGAATAGATTTTATTCCCAACAGAAGTTAAAGAGATGAGATTGCGGTATGAAGCCCAAACTTTCTCTAAGTCTTTAACCATTTAGGGGAAAAAACAGCTTTTTCTGTGGCATTAAGCAGAAGACTCCTAAAAAAGAGCAAGGGGTTTGTTGGTTTGTAGAGAAGCATAGCCTCCCTTTAAAAAATATACTCATTCTTGATGATTAGTAATTCTCTTATTTTTACAGGGAGCAAAATTCTCCAAAAAAGCGATGTCTTCTCTTTTTAGGGGCAGGCATTTTCCACTTTAAAAGTCGTTAAGCACCCTGAGGTCAAAGCAAAGAGGGACCAAAATATTTCACACTTGTTGCATTGTCCCCTGAAGTGTCTTGTTTGAGGAGGAGCAAAATCAGATGATCTGAAAGGAATCAGGTTACTTCAGAAATTCATACAGCATAACCAGGAGAGCTCTGATCTGAAGGTGTCCTGCTGGGCTTCCTTCCCCTGAGCCACTGATCCAGGTGGGGTCAAGGTGTGGGTCCAAACTCATGGAAAAGCCTGGGAGGCTCTTCCTGTATATGCCCCTTACTTGAAAACACTGCCTAGTTTAGGGGTGCCCGGTGGGGCAGTCGGTCAAGCATCCAGCTCCTGGTTTCGGCTCAGGTCCCGATCTCAGGGTCGTGGGATGGAGCCCCATGTCTGGGTCTGCACTCGGTGTGGAGTCTGTGGGGGTTCTCTCTCCCGCTCCCTCTGCCCCTCCCATGTGTGCTCTCTCTCTAAAATAAAGACCTCTTTTAAAGAAGAAGAAAGGAGGAGGAGGAGGAGGAGGAGGAGGAGGAGGAGGAGGAGGAGAAGAAGAAGAAGAAGAAGAAGAAGAAGAAGAAGAAGAAGAAAGAAGAAGAAGAAGAAGAAGAAAAGAAAAGAAGGAAAGAAGAAGGAAAGAAGAAGAAGAAGAAGAAGAAGAAGAAGAAGAAGAAGAAGAAGAAGAAGAAGAAGAAGAAGAAGAAGAAGAAGAAAGAAGAAGAAAGGGGCACCTGGGTGGTTCAGTGGTTGACCGTCTGCCTTCAGCCCAGGGCCTGATCCTGGAGACCTGGGATCGAGTCCCACATTGGGCTCCCTGCATGGAGCCTGCTTTCTCCCGCTGCCTGTGCCTCTGCCTCTCTGTGTATGTCCCATGAATAAATAAAATCTTAAAAAAAAAAGAAAGGAAGGAAGAAAGAAAGAAAAGAGAAAAGAAAAGAGAAAAGGAAGGAAGGAAAGAAGGGAGGAAGGAAGGAAGGAAGGGAGGGAGGAAGGGAGGGAGGAAGGAAGGAGTGTCTGGTTCGGAGTAATTTCTGGCTCAAGAAGCCCTGGTGGTTTCGAGGAGGAAGCATTCATTGCTCTGCCTCTGGGCCTCAATGCCCTTGGTCAACCGATGCGGGGCCGTGGCAGTATTTCCTGGGGAGGTGGCTCCGCGTGTGCCTGCTAGACAACGAAATGTCGGTGCGTCATTATAACGTCTCCATACTCACAGTCCATGACTCCAGAAGTTTTCCATTCCCAATGTGTTATCTCCAGCGTCATTTTAAAGGACTCTCTTCTCTAGTAAACCTACTCCCCATTTTACTTCCTCCACCGCACGCCAAGAAAAGCACTTCTCACTGCGTAACAGCCAGTGTATCCCTGGGGAAGCGGTGGGCCTGACTGGTCAGGGCAGGGTATGGCGACCAGCTTGAAACAGGGGCCTCCTGGGGCCTGATACCAGCTTGGACTCGGTTCTGTTTTCTAATTCATTGGCCCCACAGAGTGGGGAGTCAAAGGAATAGTGTTCTCTTTAAATGGTGTCTTTCTTCCAAAAATTGCATTCCCAACAGATGCACTCTCTACAGAGGAGTAGCCTCACCCACCACGAAAATGTCACAGTTGTCCAGGGCGAGCTGGAGCTGTCCCAAGGGCACAGCAGCCGTGGGCAGGAGCGCTCATTCAGACCGCAGAGAGGGGCGACAGCCAGGCTCCAGTGGGAGGGGATGGGGTGAGGTTGGAGGCTCAGCCTGTGGGGCCAGCGCCACCACTGTTGTGTGATTCACGCTATGTCATCTCTTCGGTTGCTTCCTGCCTCACCTTTGGCCCTGAAAACCCTTGGGACCATTGCTCTCTCACTTTAGAAATGGATCTGAAATTAAACTAGGCCTGTTAGGGGCCCTGGGGGGCTCAGTGGTTCAGCATCTGCCTTTGCTTAGGGCGTGATCTCAGGTCCCGGGATCGAGTCCCGCATTGGGCTCCCTGCAGGGAGCCTGCTTCTCCCTCTGCCTGTGTCTCTGCCTCTCTCTCTATGTCTCTCAGGAATAAATAAATAAAATATTTTTCCTAAAAAGTGCTGGATAACAGGGTCAGAAGACTAGAGGGATGTAAGATTGCAAAGAACAGGTAAGACCGTCATAGGTTGGGGTTATGGGAAGGGTTTTGTGTGGGATAGAGATTTTGAAATTTGGCCTTAGATGTGGGATTCCCATTGGTATGGAGCATGTCGGGAATAGCGGGAGCAAAGGCATGGACGATGAGGAACGGTAATGAGGAATCCACGAGACGATCCCAAGAGGGAGTCACAGGGTGAAGAGGCGACGAGGGTGACTGGGACGCTACACGCTACAAGCAGGGGTATCCTGCCTCCCACGGCTTCATCTGATTATCCCTGAGATATTTCCCAGCAGAAGCCTAACACTTTTTTTTTAATTAGGCATTTAAAAATATTGGCTCCTGTAAGAAAATCATGTCATAGCATAAATCCAGACTCCTGGAATCCCAGGTTAGAAAATAAGTTGTAAGTTCTTCTTCTCTGATGGTGAATTTATCCTGTTCAATAACCTGCAGAAGGATGTTTCTGTCTCCCCCAAAGCTAGACCCACTGCAAGTTGTATTTATATTTGAACCTCTTCCTCTGTGGTACCAAAAATGACCATTTTCCTAAAATACCGAGAGTACTCTGTGCAGTAGGTCAGAGATCTAACCCCACCTGAGCCTCAGTTTATATGAAAGACAAAGACAATGCGAGCACGTCATCCGATGGTTGGTGTGAGGATTCGTGTACAGAGAGCACTTGGCGGACGTCAAGGCGGCTCAAGGACAGAGGTGCCCTTACGGTATATGTAATAACGGTTGTACAACAGATGGGAGACAGTCACGGTATTTTTCAGTAACGTTTCTTAGCTTAAACCAAGATCATCAAAATGACCATAGTGCTCAGGTGCGAATTTCAGACAAATGGGATGAATTTCTTGTCACCGTCCAGCTCGGCTTGTCAGTCCTTCCGGCTGGAATTCACTAGGAAACGTGCAGATGGGAGTAGCTCCTTCCAGAAGATGATTGCCCTCGCAGGTGCTCCTGTGGTGCTTCCCCCGTGCTCCTGGCCCCCCATCACCCCTCTCTTGCCCAGTTCTGGCTTCCCTCTGCCATCTGAGGGAAGTGATCAGCTCCCACTCACCAGCGGGTCCCTGGGGTGGGAGTGGGGGGTGTCATGCAAGCCCCCCTGCTGGCAAGCACCTTCCTATCCAGTTTGTGGCAATTCTTGCCCATTGACCAAACCTCACTAGTCACTGTTTGGACTGTTTGACCTGCTTTTCTCAAGCCAAGTAATTAGGTAGGTGAATTTTTTTTTCAACCTTGATAATATCAGCCATAAGCCTTCGTCTTGAAAATTCAGTACTTTACTAACGTGGTCTGACCCAGGAAAAGAGACAATTAAATCTTTCTTAGAACATTTCACTTTGCAGTGAGAGCGGGGGGAAGGCATTCGAGTAGGTGCTGTTTTCCTTATGACTGAGACCAACTGCAAATTCCTTTCAGATGTCAAATGCCAACAGGCATTTCTTTAGAAACTTTTTCTCTGTCGAGAAGTAACTGTAAGAGTGTGTGATTAAAAGCCGTTAAAAATGTTGAGGTTCAGAAGCATTCACAGACTTCAAAAAAAGTATACATCCGAGACGATTTCTAAAAAAATCCAAACTAGCCCATCTTACCTGGACCGGAGCCTCACATCGTTGGTTCAAAAAAACTTAAGCAAAAAGAAAAAGTCTAAGGAATGGGGAGTCTGGTTCTCCATGTAGATCCTCTTTCATCCAGTGAAAATAGATACTCGGAGGTATAAAAGTGGACGGGGAAACACATGCATGGCATATGTGATACCTGGGTCATGGTGCCAAGACATAAATAGACTGATTTTCCAGGCTTCCGTCCAGATAAGTTATTTGAGACCGAAGCCAGGAAATCACTCAGTCACAGAAGAGTAGCTCAGGGAAGAAAGCACTTTGGGTATCACCTCTTCCAACCCGTAGAGGTCAAACCATCAATCCAACTCTGTCCTGGAAACGGGACCACCCAAGCTCTGGGTCTCGGGACGTTCCTGCTCTCCGGCTTCGTATTTCCAGTTCCTCCTCCCGTGTGGTGGTCTAGGCCAACCCAGCAGGCAGATCCTGGTTAGACCTAGCAACCAGACGCCAGGGGAGCCTGTGGCCACACCAGGTTCCTCTCCGGCCAGGAAGCTGCCACCACCCACCCGTGGGCCCGAGGCTAAGTCTGGCACCAGAGCCAGCCTGCATCTCGGTTCTCCGTCCGGGAGAGGCTGACTGGGGGCCGAGGCCCCGTCACCTTTCTGTATTCTTATTTACTCGGGTCCAGGGCTCTGTTCTTATTTACTTGTTTTCATTCTTGAGGCAGTGTTACCGGGTGGAGAAGGGAAGGCCTCGCTCCCAGTAGCTGGAACCAAAGGAATGTACAGATCAGAAAGTGCCATTTCCAGCAAGGCCAGTCTGTCCCAGGCCAGTTTCCCAGCCCATTGGGACTGCTTGGAACTGCCAATTTTGATCTCATTTCCTTTGAAGTAGTGATGTGAGGACAAAGATAACAAACTTTCAAGATGCAGTAGCCAGACACAAGTTAATCAGACTGTTTTGGGGGATTTCCCTTGATTACATCCTCTGTTGACTCTTGAACAACACGCTTCGAACCGCGTGGGTCCACTTAGGTGTGGATTTGTTTCTATATATACTGTATGTATTTACTCTTCCTTATGGTTTTCTTAGTGACATTTTCTCACTTTATTTTAAGAATATGTATGGGGGGTGCCTGGGTGGCTCAGTAGGTTAAGCGTTTGCCTTTGTTGGCTCAGGTCATGATCCCGGGGTCCTGGGGTCGAGCCCCATGCGGCGGGGAGTCTGCTTCCCTGTCCGTCTCCCTCTGCCTCTCCCTTCTCTCTCTCTCTCTAATGAATAAATTAAAAAATCTTTAAAAAAAATACATATGGAACACATATAACAAACACTGTATTAATGGACTATGTTATCAGTAAGGCTTCTGGCCATTGATAGGCTATTAGCATAGTTTTTGAGGAGTCAAAAGTTACACATGAATTTTTGACTGTGCAGAGGGGTCAGCGCCCCCAACCCCACCTTTGTTCAAGATCCATCCATAGTCTAAGCATATTGCAAAACACAGAACAGTATAAAGGAAATAAAACTGCATACGGCTCCGGCCATATGGAAATGGATCCTAAGATTTCTTTTTAAATGTGTGTCCTCCTCTTTCTCTCCGTGCATATAAAATATTTATTAAATGGGCTCGTGTTATTCAAATTGTGTCATAGCTTGCTTTTTCTCTTCATTTACCATGAATATTTTGCTAGCTAATAACCTGACTTGGGTGACCACTGTGTGTTTAAAGTAAGCTTGAGAGTGTGAATTCCATGAATGATGCACAGAATATTTGCTCACCTGACCTGGATCACATATCTGCTCGGTGCCAGGTGCTGTGCTGTGTGCTCCCCCAACCCCGCAGAACCTGGGCTGGGTGGAGGGCCCCAAGATGGGATGGTGGCTAGGGGCAGTCAGGTCTTGAGCTGCCCTCGGAAGTGGAGTCTTGGCCAGATTGCCTCCTGTTCTGAGAGATTCCAGGGAGTTCTCATCTTCTGCAGAACAAACAGATGAGAAGGAGAATGGATGACAAGGGAAGGGACTGGAAAGGGCAGTTTGAATCATTTCAGCAATAAACTTGGGGATTCTCAGGTTCTTATATTTCGTCTTAACAATCAAAACCTTTACACACCTGGGGACGACGCAGAGGTGGGCGTGAGTCTGAGCCCAGATGATGGAGCACTGAGGTTGCCAGCACTGGGCCCAAGGTTCCCACCGCCTCTGCCTATTAGCACTGACCCTACATAAGCCACGTAGCCCCTTGGGCCTCAGTTTCCTCACCTGTATTAAGAGAATCCTATTGATACCTACGTTCCAAGCTGCTGTGAGCATCAAGTGAAATAAGCCCTGTCAGGTGCCCTGACAGCACTGACACGTGGTAAACGCGGTATCAAAGGTAACGACGGGACATAACATCTATAAAGCATCGTGTTTAAGGGAAGGTAAATAGGGTCGTCTGGGAGCTCAGTGTTTGAGCGGTAAGCCAGAGAGAAATGAATTCAGAAATCTGAGAATTCTTGGAAATGGAAGTGCTCCATTAGTCATGCATAAGTAAACTTGTCCTGGAATGTGATGTGCGAGGAAAATAATCCTCAGTGAAGGAGCGCTGGAGGATTTTGTCTCCTGCGCATTATAAATTATGTCTAAAGGGCTTCATGAATTATTTGCTGGATTCCAAGTGGCACACTTTCCGCATTTGAAGGTCTCTAAATCGCTCTGTATCTTACCGCCAGCAGCGCATCATGAGAAGGAGCGTATATACCCTTTCTAGGTCGTACCCAGAGGAACACAACTTAGACTTGGCATCCGAGATGTGATAACTGTGCCCATGTCTTTGTTCATTTTTGGAGCAGGAAGGCTTGGCCCAGTTTTTATAGTTCTTTCTTTTGTTCCTAGTGATCAGAAACGCTAGTGTTCTCAAAAGCATTCTTCACCAATATTTAAATCTGCAAATTTGTCTTCCAACTTCAGATAGTTTTCTATAATGAATTTGGGGGCACAGCCTAAAAATCAGTATTTCTGATAGTAGTTTATATATGGAAATCATAAAAATACTACCACATGTGTGGTGCGGGAGTGTGTTAAATTATAAAATCTAACTTATTCTTTTGTCATGCGAGGCTGGTCAATCTTCAAATACTGCTTTTCCATCAGCCATTTACGTAAGAATGCAAACGCGTGTACCACGTGCGTATCACATATGATAAAAGAGACTTTAACTATTTCCAGTCATTAAGTCTCTTTGAAGGGATTCAACTCAGGCTTGGTAATATATTAAAAAGTTACAGAATTGATCAAATAATATAAATACGGTGCTTATTCCGTTTTTAAAAGTATATTTTAATTTAATATTATGTTCTTCCAGAATTGATACATAATAATCCATCATGAGAAAATGTGCATCAGGGCGCCTGGGGGGTTCAGTCAGTTGAGCGTCTGCCTTCAGCTCAGGTCGTGATCCCAGGGTCCTGGGATGGAGTCCCGCATCGGGCTCCCAGCTCAGTGAGGCGTCTACTTCTCCTTCTCCCTCTCCCCTGCTCATTCTCAGTCTCACACTCACTGTCTCAAATAAATAAAATCTTTAAAAAAAAAAAGAAAGAAAGAAAATGCCCATCTAATTATGAGTTCAAAATCACCCCATCCTCCAAAAGAAAAAACAAATTTTTGCCACTAGATGCAATTGTAAAATCTTTTAGAAGCTCCAAAGTCTTGTTGCCTAAAGTTTCTTAGTGCTTTTTTTTAAAAAGCTTAGAAAATTTGCAAATAATTTTTATTTATTTTTTACAGCGGTTTTTTTTCTAATTTTTTATTGAAGCAATTTTTTTATTCCAATTTATGTATCGTGGCAACACATAACATAAAATTTACTATCGTACCCATTTTTACGTGTGCTCTTCAGTGTATCAAGTACTTTCATAATGTGCAACTGTCACCACCATCATCTCCAGAATTCTTTTCATCTTGCAACACCAAAACTTGTCACCCATTAAACAATAACTCCCCACGATCCCCTCCCCCAGACCCTACTTTCTGTCCCCTTTCCCCCCCGCACCCCAGCCTGTGGTAACTGGGCTCCACATATAACTAAGATCGTGCAATATTTGTCTTTCTATGTCAGCTTATTTCACTTAGCCTAAGACTCTCCAGGTTCATCCATGTTGCAAATAGCAGAATTTCCTTCTTTCTCATGGCTCAGTAATATCCCGCTGTGTCTGTATATGTGTGTGTGTATAGTTAGATAAGAGATAGGCGTTTATTCGTATATAGATACAAATTATACATGCATGAATGATATATTTGCATATAATATTAATATTTATATATCATCACACTTATGTATTTCATTATACATGTAATATAATATTTAAACATCACATTTTCTTTATCTGTTCATCCATCAACCTTAGGTTGGCTATTATGAACTATGTTGCGGTGAATGTGGAGTGCAGATAGCTCCTCGAGACCCTGATTTCATTTTCTTTGGATATGTACCCAGAAGTGAAATTGCTAGATCATACGATAGTTCTATTTTTTATTTTTTTATTCTTGATTGTTCGAGGAGCTGTTTTCCACAATGGCTATAGCAACTTACATTCCCACCATGAGTGTACAGGAATTCACTTTTCTCCACGTTTGATGACACTTGTTACCTTTGACTTTTTAATAACAGTCATTCTTAATTCTTAAGTCACTCTTAATAACAGTATGAGGTGCTATCTCATTGTAGTAGTTTTGATTTCCCTGATGATTAGAGATGTTGAGCATCTTTTCATATACTATTTAACTATTTTAATTGGATTATTTGTGCCTTTTTTTTGCTATGGTGTTGTAAGAGTGCCTTGTGTATTTTTGGATATGAATTCCTTATTGGATATATGATTTGCAAATATCTTTCCCATTGTATAGGTTACCCTTTCATCCTGTTGTTTCCTTTTCTCTGAAGAACCTTTTTAGTTTGTGGTAATCCCACTGGTTTATCTTTTATTGCCTGTGCTTTTGGTGTCAAATCATTGCTGAAACCAATGCCAAGGAGCTTTTCTCCTGCTTTCTTCTAGGAGTTTTGCAGTTTTAAGTCTCTATCCCATTTAGACATTGATTTTTGTGTATGGTGTCAGGTAAGAATCAAATTTCATTCTTTCACATGTAGAGATCCTGTTTTCCCAACACCATTTGTGGAAAAAATCCTTTATACATTCTGTGTTCTGGTGCTCTGGTCAAAAATTAGTTGACCATAAAAAAAAAAATAGTTGACCATAAAAGTGTAGGTTGATTTCTGGGCTCTCTGTTCTATTCCATTGATCTATGTACCTTCTTGTATGACAGTGCCATACTGTTTCAATTACTGTAGCTTTTGCTAATATAGTTTGAAATCAGGAAGTATGATGTCTCCAGCTTTACTCTTCTTGCTCGAGATTGCTTTAGCCATTTAGGATCTTCTGTAGTTCCACATGAATTTTAGGGGTTTTTAAAAATTTCTGCGAATATGCCATTGGAATTTTGTTAGGGACTGCACTGAATCTGTAGATTTCTTTGGGTAGTATGGACATTTTAATAATCCATGAGCATAAGCTATCTTCTATTTACTTGTGTCTTCTTCAATTCCTTCACCCATGTTTTAGTTCTCAGTATACAAATCTCTCACCTTTGTTAAATTTATTTCTAAGTATCTTATTCTTTTCAATGCTGTTGTAATCGGGATTGTTTTCTTCTTTTTTTATGTTGTATATTGATTTTGTATCCTGCAACTTTACTGAATTCATTTATTAGTTTTAACAGTTTTTTGGTGGAGTCTTTACCGTTTTCTGTATATATAAGAACATATCATCTACAAACAGAAATAATTTTGCCTCATCCTTTCCTATTTGGATGCCTTTTATTTCTTTTTCTTGCCTAATTGCTCTGGCTAGGACTTCCACTACTATACTGAATAGAAGCAGGAAGAGTGGGCACCCTTGTCTTGTTCCTGATCCTAGAGGAAAGGCTTTGAGCTTTCACCAGTAAATACTATGTTAGTTATGAACTTGTCAAATATGGCCCTTATTATGTTTAAGTAGTTTCTTCTGTACCTAATTTGTTGAGCACTTCTATCATGAATAGGTGTTGAATTTTGTCAAAGGCTCTTTCTGCATCTATTGAGATGAGCATATTATTTTTATCCTTCACTTTATTAATATGGTATATCACATTTTATGATTTACATAGTTGAACCATTCTTGCATTCTTTCATAAAGTTTTTTTTTGTTTTTAAAGAATTCGATAACAATTTCCACCAATGCATTAACTATTAAGAGCTTTCATTTTGGTTGGGTGAAAGGCAAATCTTGATTTAGGAGTAATATATATATACTTACAAGATGTCAATAAATGCATTGCTTTTTGAGAACCCATGCAGATATTTTATAAAGTACTAATAATGCCTTTTCTGAAACCAATTTTAATATTTATCTTAAAACCTTTTAAAATGTATTATTTCATACATATTTTAAAAATTCAAATTCAGCCCTTTATAATAAGACACTATGACTAAAAAACATACTAGTTATTAATTTGTTTTCTTTGATTGTTCAAGTATATTTTAGCCAGTATTTAGTCATCCTTTTAATTACTTTTATCAAGCAACTACTATAATATCAGTGGGAGAATTTTGAAATCTCCCTGGAATCAATTGGCTCCCAAGTAAAGATAATGTAAAATTACATTGATTTTGTTTTCTGAATCAGAAGCAATACATATAGTCATTGGAGAATATTTTAGAATATAGGAAATATATTTATAAAGAAGAAAAAGTCATCCAAAATAATCACTATTAACGTTTTAGTATATTTCCTTACTGTCTTTTATATAAAAAGACATTTTTATATATTTTTAGCAGGTATATTTGTGTATAAATATAGCATGTGTAAAATCTTATATCTGTAGGCATCATGCTGGATATGCAGTTTATATTTTTTGGCTCAACATTAGATAATAAGTATTTTCCTATATCATTAACTATTATTCAATACCATTTTTAATGGCTGCATAGTATTTCCTTCTATGGACATGCTGTAATTCATTCAGCCATCCCCAATTGTTGGACATTTAGGTCATTCAAATTTTTTTTAATGTTATAAATTTTATGAAGCATAAAACAGATAAATTGAAGTACTCCTGAAAGAGAGGAACACAGGCATAAAAGTGATTAACTGAGGTACTACTGAAAGAGATGAACATCATGGTGATGTGCCAGGTGGATTAGACACCAAGAGTCGAATCAGAGAGACCCCTTAGTGGAAGAGCATGGGAGTCAAGGATATACTTAGGCCCTAGCTTATAGAAACAGAAAGGAAGGGATGCATATGAAAACTATTGTGTTAGAACCTTGGCAAGACTTGGCAAATGACGGGCATGTGTGAGATACGAGTCAGGAAGCACTTCCGAGTTTAATTTGTGTACTAGGGAGAACTAATATCGTAAACAGAAATTGTGAGTTTGGGGGAGGGCTTACTTGAAGGTAACTTTTAGCACGTTGAGTGTGAGTCATTTACCATGACACCGATGTGCCAGACTGAAGCTCTGATGGGTGCTCGGGCTGGAGATGAAAGTACGACCCATAAATGGGTGGAGAACATAATGGTGAGTTCATGAGAACAGCTGATCCACTTGAGGGCGATTCAGCACAGGTGATGGAAAATAGTTGAAGTTTAGTATAGAGAGAGAATGAGAAATCAGGCAATAGTTCTTGAGAGCCCAGAAAGAGAACATCAAGGCCAAAACCCACAGTGCTAAGAGTCATAGGCATCTGTGCTGAAGACAAGCTAATTATAACTTTAAAAGATTTCTTTTCACTGGTGATATGACCCTAAGCCAACACTAAAGACATTTGGGAGCAAGTGTGCGGTGACTGTGACTTTGAAAATTCAGTGGTAATGAGAAAGGAGAAGTGGGATGTGCATCTGGGGTGGCCAGAGGAGGTGGGGAGGTGGTGGGTGCCTGTGACCTCCTATTGCCCCGTTCACCTTCACGACTATCTCTTTCCAAGCAAGCCAGCCTTTCCTAATAAGGCTACCCGGGAAATGGAAAAGCAATGAACTCATAAAGGCAATTTACCTCATTGGCCTAAAACTTACTATTCAAAAGAAAAAAGGAAGAAATCTTTTACCCTTTAGAACTTTCAAAGAGATCATTTATTCAAAGGGGGAAAAATTATTTTTTTCAGGCAACCACTGAGGAAACTGAACCCAACAGTCAAGAGGATGAGAATGATGGCGGAAAAACACAGAAAGGAAATACAGAACTCGCCCCATCAGGTTTGTTCGCTAACAAACTAGTTTTAAGGTAGATGGTAGATGTCCTAACTGTTAAGACACAATGAAAATAGTCAAGGATTTCTCCCGCTGAGCCTGAGAAAGGTAGTCCGTGAAGGCGCTGGCACTGGTGTGGTCCTGCTGCCACCTGCAGGCTGCCTGGGGGAATCCCGGGATGTGACTGGTCTTTGCTGTAGCAACTGGAGGCCACACATACTTTTTTGCTCCTGTGGTGTTTTTTTGTTATTTTGAAAGTGTATCTCCATCACCAGAAGGATTATATTTCCCCAAATAAACGATGCTTAAAAACTGCGGGTCCTATTTTAGTACACGGCACATCACTAAATAAGATATAAACCAAAAATATATCACAAAAACAGACGCTCAAATGAAAACCGCTGGGGAATAGTTTAAAAGAATAAAGCAAAAAAAAAAAAAAAAAGAGAGAGAGAATAAAGTAAAATGAATGAATGAATGAATGAATGAATGAATGAAGTTAATGCCACTCGTGTGGACGGTGAGTCTGAACGTTCCCTAAGGTAATGTTCCTCAGTACTTTTAACACGTTTCATCTTTTGGCAGACGTAAAAACAAAAACCTCTTACCCTCCTCTAAATCCCAAATTATTTTAAAACGTATTTAAAAAATAAATGTTTTAAAATATGCTAAGAATTTCAGCATATGCTTTTTCAAACTAGATCGCACCCCCACCTTTTGATACGGCCCTCGCTCTAGACTGTACCTGAGTCTAGGCTATCCCTGAGTCTCCTTTATATAATCAGAGAACACTTTATTTTCATTGCATTCTATATACCACACAACCCTTAACACATTCCAGTTATGAAAATGTGCTGTTCAAAAGGAGCATTGGAATATGAAAGAAAAGAAAAAAAAAGGAATATGAAAGAAAAGACTCAGGCTGCGACTCAGTCGTTTGGGTAGAAACTCTTTAAATGTTCTCCCAACCAGCCCACCTGCCATAATATTTTGCATCAGCATTCTGCTCCGTGTAGTGTCATTCACATGGAGACTGTGACTCTTATTAACAACTTATATTTTCCATAGTGGGGTTCTTTGATGTGTTTAATGTTGTGTGATTTTTTTTTTTTACTATCTTGAAATAGCCTAGAAAACTCTGGCATCTGAGGCTCTTTAATACCTCTCATCACACTACAGTTCAACTTCCTATGGCCCAAGGGGGATATGGACTGGTGTGTTTTGCGGCATCGCGGGATAAATGGTCCTTGATGTGGTTTCCCTCTTCTGTTTCATGTCTCTGAATGTCACTCCATTTCAGAGCCACAGCATTTCACGACAACTGTGACTCGGTCCAGCCCGACTGTTCCCTTTGTAGAGTTTCCCTCCAGCCCCCAGCGGAGGAACGATGTGCTGCCAGAAGAAGACCAGAAGAAACTGGGAAATGAAATGAGTGGGAAGGTGGAGTTGGTGCTGTCCCAAAAGGTGAAGTGCATATCCCAAATGAGCGTGGCTTCATGTCGCAACTGGCTTCTGAAGTGAACTGATTGATAAAGTGGCACTTTTCAGAATGAAGATGTCTTTTCTCTCTGAATCTATTCCTATCTTCAATGGGTATTTTTTTTCTAACTACAAATGTGCTACATGTTCCTTGTTAAAACAAAAAAAAAGTTAAATGCATATAGAAAAGTGTGTGCATTAGGCCATCGGGGTGCTAGAGCAGACTCCCATGGACTGGGTGGCTTGTAAACAACAGACATTTATTCCTCGCCATTCTGGAAGCTGCAAGCCCGAGGTCAAGGTGTCTGGTGAGAACCCGCTTCCCGGTTCCCCGATCGCTGTCCTCACTCGGCGGCCGGGATGAGGGAGCTGCCTTGAGTCTCTTTTATAAGGACACAAATCACCTACGAAGGTACCACCTTGAGGGTTAGGGTGTCAACATAGGAACCTTGGGAGGCCCCATTCAGTCTGTAGCTATATGTTCTTCTTAACTTGTATTTATAGCGATGTACATACACAGGTAACAGATTTATCAAGAGATAATATGTAAACATATAAAAAATAATACATAAACCTTAAAAAATAGAACAGAGAGAAAAAGTCGCTGAAATCTGCCTCTATTAGTAAAAATTGACATATATATTGGTCTGTATATATTCACTCAATATCTTTTAAATTTTATTTTACATAATTTTTTAATTATGAAGAATTACATACATTTAAAAGAAAATGTAATACAAGCTCTAAAGCTTTGGGGTTAGGTGTTCGTTTGCTGTGCATGAGCTTGCATATTTGCAGCTTACTAAATATTCTCTTTCTAATATTTACCTGCTTTATAACAACGGTACTTCTGATGCCTCTGGACTTGCACAGCAAGAAAACTAGAAAATTATCATTCTATATAATGAGTTTTAATGTATTGTTTTTATTAAATTTCTTCCTTGCTTGGAGTCTCATTTCATTCATATTAATTTGGTCTGTTTTCAGCCACTGTCTAAGTCTTTATCTTTAAAAAAAATAAATAAAAAAAAATAAAAGTCTTTATCTTTTATACCAGTCGCTCTCAACCTTGGCTACCCTTTAGAATTTAAAAATACCAGGCATGCCCCATATCAAATAGATGAGACTCCCTGGGGGCAGGGCCCAGGCATCTGTGTTTGTGAAAGGGCCCCAGGTGATTCCAGTAGGCCACCAAGTAGAGAGCCATGGACTTGCACACTGGCTTACTCTAGGTGGTGATGTTCCAACTTTAAAAATCAACCCTAAGTTTGGATATAGCTTTAGAATGAAAAATTTACCACCTCTAGTTCCACTCCATCCATCGTTTACTCTATTGACTGTGCCCCTACTAGAAGCCAGGCACTGTGCTAGACAGTGGGTGTTCCACAGTGAACAGCACGCAGCCCATGGTCCGAGTTGCTGACAGCGCTGTGTCCTCGGAGCCTCAGAAATGCCCACTGCCTTAATGCTTTGGGGGGATTTCAAACTCTAGTTATAAATAGGGGATTAAAGAGTGGTCCAGAATTCTGAACGGAGGAACTAACCTGTAAGAAAACACTGGGGGCAGACACGATTTCCCACCTTTGCAGATCTTGCCTTATCCACATTACACTTGTAGCTATTATTTATTTATTCTTCTTCCAAGTAGGCTTCCCCCCACCCCCACTTAAGTCTAAACTGGAAAGAGAACCGTGTCGTTTTTAAAAATGAAACAAAATAAACACGAAAACTAAAAAGGGTTTATCTGCATGTCTCACCTGTGTGACCCATCTTTGGGCCGCCAGTGTCATGTCTACCATATACTATGGAAAAAATTGTTTTCAGGGGTTCTTAATTGTGTGTGTGTGTGTGTGTGTGTGTGTGTGTGTGTGTGTATCCTTTGGTAAACAGTATTCTCAAGATACTATGGTGAAAGCATAAAACACACATATTTTACCACATTTTCCTTGGTATCAAGTGATACCAAGTATATCCACCCCCTAAATTCTGTTCTGTGGACTCCAGGTTAAGAATCTTTACTAGTGGTTTAGCAAATGGAATAATGGTCTTAGAACCCAGTGCTTTTCTTGCACCGTATGAATCCCTTCCGTCCCTTCTCCCTACTGTGGAGATCGCTCTTAGAAAAAGAAAGCAGGTCACCGATGCCACAGCTTTTGTTTCCTGACTTCACTTGAGAGCGTCACCTTTATGAAAGAAAGTGCCCATGCACACAGGCTGACCTTTTTGCCACCTCTTAAGGTGGTCTTGAGCATTTCTGCTAGGAGCATCCATTTACAACTGAGCATTACCGAGGCATTTTTGTCAGACTCCACCACGGAGGAAGTGGTATGGGGTTAAGATTCGGGGATTATCAACTTTATAGTAAACCTAAGCCTTGGCTTTGGCTGCGTGTTTGACATCGAAGTTCACGTGGACATCTGATTGACCTCTGTAATGCAGAATGAAGTGATTAACTCTATTTTCTTCAGGATTCCATTAGGGTTGAATGTATTATTCATAAAGAAAAATAAAATTTTATCAAGAAGAAATTATAGGTATTAAATCATCCTGAGAACCAAATCACAGATCAGCTTATGATGAAACAATGCTCTTCAGCCTCAGTTGCCCTGTTGGCTTTCAAATTAGTCTATTGGGAGCACAACCACCAGCCAGAGTAAATCTGAGAAAGCCCTATAAGCAGCCAAAAGGACATGAACTGATACAGCCATGCCCCTCCTTGAGATCTTTGCTCAGAATCTACTGACTCTTATTTCAGACATCCGTTTGCTAATCTGGTCTTTCAGCGATCAGTTGATTGGAAGCAACAAATCCAAAGGACGGTGCTTCTACCAAAGGCCATTCAGGGTGGGGAAAAACAAATTAAAAACAGCAATGACAAGAAAAAATCTATTTCATATAGAAAGCAAACATAACAATCTTTAAAGCCTGTCGTTTTGGAACTATTTACCCTAAGAACAAGTGGTGTAACATGGCACAAAGACCTCCTGATGGCCCCATTGCTATGACACTAGTTGATAATAGTTATAATAATACTTCCTTGTCAACATGGGAAATCCATCACCTTCAATGTGCTTTGTGTAAGTTTATGGGAGGGCTCTATAATTTCTCAAGAATAATGTCCATTAGAAGGTGATATTTTATTTATTTTTATTTTTTTATTTATTTTTATTTTATTTTTATTTTAATTTTCAGCACTTACAGAGTGAGATTTTCTTTTATCTTATTGTGGAACATCCCACTTCCTGACATTACAAAATCAGTATTATGTAGTCAGTATTATGTAGAGAATATGTGATGGATCTATCAGAAAATGGGACAGAGTGATATACAATCCCAAAAGTGGAATATTATCTTCTGGGTTTGGAGAAAAGTGATCGTATTTTTATGCTCCAGTTTGACTTCCCTAAAAAAAATTGGCCTCTATATCAATGTAGAAAGTACAAAAGGGTTTGGGGAAAGGGTAAGCATCTCCATTTAAAGGTTACATATTTGGTTTATTGACTTACGTATTTGCCATGAGTCCTTAAATTTTATTTCACCTGTGCATTTTTTAATGGACACTACTTATAATGTTTCTGTCTGTTGCCCATGATCCAGGTGGTAAAGCCAAAATCACCAGAACCTGAAGCAACCCTGACGTATCCATTTCTGGAAAAAATGTCTGAAACCAACCAATTACATTTGCCAAATCTCAATTCTCAAGGTAAAAGAAATGCTTTATTTTAGCTCTACGTGCTTTGCTGGGCCCAACTATAGTAAAATGGTCTTTTTTATTTTATTTTATTTTATTTTATTTTATTTAATTCAATGAATTAACATAATATTTGGTTTATTGATTTACGTATTATTAGTTTCAGAGGTAGAGTTTAGTGAGTCTTTCACTCATATGTGGAAATTAAGAAACAAAACAGAGGATCATAGGGGAAGGGAGGGAAAAGTGAAATAAGATAAAATCAACGAGGGAGTCAAACCATAAGAGGCTGTTAACTAAAATACTTTTTTTTTAATACTCTTTATTTTAAAGGAAGATTACTTCCTTTATGTTAAATCCCATGAGCCGTAGTGTTTGCAAGAGTCCACGGTGGCTGAATTAAATGACTTCTGAACAGAAATCTGGGGTTACATTCTCTATTTGGCCCAGCCGGGAAACCAGCTGCCAAAACCATTTTGTCGGCATAAGGGAGCCTACATAAGTATTTGATACCTTAAAATAATGTTATTGGCTCCAAAATGTAAAAAATTAAAATTAAAATTAAAAAAAAATTACAAAATAAAAAATAACTTTAATAAAAAGTTTATCTTTCCTAGTATGATGTCAACTTCATTAATTGTTAATTATCTCATCTTTATAAAATATTCATTTAATCTGACAATCTGACTTTTCAGAAGAAAATCAGATTTTATCATCTCATAATAATTCCAGGGTGTGCATGATGATGGCTGAGAAATCACTCCCACCCACGGATCCAGCGCGTGCTGCAGACTCCCCAGGAGCCCCCCAGGCCATGCATAGTTGTGAACGCGCCGCTTTGCTCTTTAGGAGCGCTCTTGGGGTACCTTCCTCCCCGTGAGCACCCAGGTGCCCCCAAACAGCAGAAAGGGAGCCGAGTGCGAGAGTGTTCTTCAGAACAGACTCCCTGCCTTGCTGGTGTGAGTGCTTTTCCAGGGGCAGAAGCAGCCAGAGTTTAGGAGGCAAGACTGTCAGGTTTTGTTTGTTTGTCTTTTTTTGACCTACTCTTCCCGGTACATTTTATAGATTTATCAGGTCAGGCAAAGAGAAGATGGTCCAGGGCCGTTGTGGCTGGGGATTTATTTTTCCTTTTTCTTTTCCGGGGATGAGCAGCCTTCTCCAGCCACTCCTGGCAGCCCCTGGGTCGGCTTTCATCCCCTTAGTAGCGGGCTGGGAGAGGCGGCGGCTGTCACTGGGTAGCAGGACGTCCCAGGGAGGGAGCGGCCACGGTGCCTGGTCTCTGAACGTGGAAGCGGGTTCAGTACTGTCTTCAAAGCGTTTGTCTTAAATTTGTCAGCCCTCCTGTCCTGAAGGGAATCGACAGAAACGAAGTCTCGTAACTGGGTCGGCAATGGACCGTATTTAGACAGATTTTGAGCCTGCCCCATTTTTTTTTTACCACTTTTTAATTGTGAGGATCAGTAATACGGAGGGGAAGTAGCTATTTTAAGCCACCTTAATTAGTTTTGTTGTCTCACATGTTTTGACAGCCCGTTACCTGTGGCAGGGCATTCCGATTTTATAAAACGTGCTGTTCACTAAGGGACTTCACGTCACGTGTTACCGAAATCGAGTGATTAAAAAAAAATGAAGCTTAGTAGCACTAGAGCATTTCAAACATGAGTCTTTATGATAGAATCGTATCTGGTGCACACCTGTTCTGTGCGCTCATCCGGTTCAACGGAAGCTGGAGTGGCCGTTGCGGGCTCTGGAGACAGAAAGCCCGGGTTCGAATCCTCGCTCGTCTCCCCCCCACCAAGAGCTCCTAATCTCTCATTGTCACCTGCCAGCTGTAAAGTGGAAGTCACAGTACCGCCGACTTCATAGGAGTATTGGCAGAATTAATGAAATGAGATCGACCCCACAAAAGTGTTTATTTAGCTCAAGACCTGGCCCAGAATAAGCACCAATAATATAATCTAGTCGTTTCAGAACGGTGGCAGCGGGAGTGTTAGTACAAAGCAAGATGCCAGGTGGCAATGAGCTATTCTAAATGCTCTTCTTAAGCTTGGAGTGTATGTTGTAGACTCACGGCTTAACGCGGCAATTTTGGAGCGTGCGTAAGAGCCAGGGTTCCGCGCCGGCTGGTGAAGACGCGGGCGTCTGGGCTGCGGCCTGCAGCGCCTGGGTGGGTCTGGGCTGGGGCCGGGGGGTTCGCATTTCTGACGAGTTCCCAAAGGCGGTGCCGAGGCTGCAGATCCAGGGGCCACACTCGGAAAACCCCTGGGAGGCATAGGATTTTGCCCAGAAACAAAAACTCAGTGGGAGTGGGAGGAGCAGGGTTCCAGGGGCAGAACGGGTAAGTGAGGGGGACGAAAGGCGCGGCTCCACGTGTCTGCCCCCATGCTCCGGCTGGGGCCCTGCACCTGGGGCTGGGGCCACCTCTCTGCGCTTCGATGACAGGGGTCCACGGGTCTGTGGTCGCGTGCAGTCCGAGGAAGCTGCACGGCTAGGACCCTGGCGCCTCCTGTCCCCTCCCCCGGGCCGTGATGGCTCCCCTGTTTTTATAGACTCACCTGTCCAGAGACTGGCTGTGGGGGCTGCTGGAGATCCGGCCGCGAGCCCCGAAACCGCACAGATTCCCCTTAAACACACACACACGTCTTCCAATACCCTGAAAACATCAAGTACGCCTGGAGGTGACGGTCCTCTGCCCCGCGGTGTCCTGGCGGCTCGGGGCTGGCATGGCGCGAAGACAGGTGCTCGCTCTGGAAGCCCGTGTCCTGATCCGCCCTGAGGACGGGCTTTCTTTCTTTTTTTTTTTTTTTTTAAGATTTTCTTTATTTATTCCTGAGAGACCCAGGCAGAGGGAGACGCAGGCTCCGTGCAGGGAGCCCGATGCGGTACTTGATCCTGGGACCCGGGGTCACGGCCTGGGCCGAGGCAGGTGCTCCACCGCTGAGCCCCCCGGGCGCCCCTGGCCTGTCCCGTTTCTGTTGGTTTTTGCCCACGTCTTCAGGTTTCATGTGTTTTATTGAGATATTTTGTATTTTAGATTCACTCCTTCTCGGCGCCTGCAGCCACTACAGCCAGATCTCCTTCGGGACTGGGGAGCTCGGTCCTCCTGGCTCCTCACCCCCATTCTCACGGTTTTCTGTCTGTTCTGTTGTGCCATCTGCTCCAGGGTCGCCTGGCGCTGCCAGCTCCCCGCTCAGAGTTCAGAACTCTTGGCGGCGCTCCCAGTTTTTCTCGCAGTCAGGTAAAATGCGTCCTGGGTAGCTTTATCTCCTTTGTGCAAAAATCCCTGTCGGGGCCACCAACAACGTCTGGTCGTCTTCTTCATTTCTGATTTCGGGGGGAAAAATGCTCATTTCCGACACACAGTTAGCAGAGAGTGAGTTCTTTGATGCCAGTACCACGTAGACTGAAATTGGAAGGAAATTCGTAGTTTTCTTTGATTTTGAAAATCTGAAGAAATAATATTCGACTCTTTCTTTAAAAAAAAAAAACAAAAACCAAAAAAACAAAATATAAGCGTTCAAACTCATTTTTTGTCTTTTTTTTTTTTTTTTGCCAAGGATAGAAGCATTTACCAGGAACTGGTAATGGTTCTCTTGTTAACTGTGTCCCTCTGTCTACTTCCCGGATGTCTGGCCTCCCTCTGTGTGATGATTCTCCACGTCAGACAGTGAGGGAACCGGGCGAGCCAGCCGCGACGCAGGGGCCTTCAACACTAGCACCTGTCGTTTTTGCTCCTAGAGTCTAGTACCTGGTGCTGATGGATGGGCTCGGTCATACTACGCTGGTCCTATAACATCTTTTGGTGATGGGTACAAATTGCTTCAAGGGTGTGCTTCATTAATGATTTTCTAATGCTCTCGGCTTACCAAAAAAATTGATCGGAGGCTCACCTAGCAACCGCGCTCCACCCCGAGGACCAAAGCAAAATACTGTTAGAAGCTGCTCACGTCGTGATCTTTTCTTTTTTTCTTTCTTTCCTTACAGTGGATTCTCCAGGCAGTGAAAAGTCGCCTGTAACTACTCCTGTAAGTAGCTCATCTTAAGGAATAAGATCTTGCATATAGTGTGATTTTATTCTTATTTTTTAATTTTTTTTAGTAAATTTATTTTTTATTGGTGTTCAATTTGCCAACATATAGAATGACACCCAGTGCTCATGCCCTCAAGTGCCCCCCTCAGTGCCCATATTTATTTATTCATGAGAGACACGGAGAGAGAGAGGCAGAGACACAGGCAGAAGGAGAAGCAGGCTCCATGCAGGGAGCCCGACGTGGGACTCGATTCCGGGACTCCAGGGTCCCACCCTGGACGCTAAACCGCCGAGCCACCCAGGGATCCCCTGTAGTGTGATTTTAATGTATAAAGTATTTGTTTTGCTTAAAGAGGATTCGATCAAAAATGGGCTCTAAATGATGGTAAAAGAACAATGAAAAAGTCACGTGTAATGCTGTCGGGTGAAATTCGAATACAGACGTGGATGATCACTATGCAGAGTCGTGATCATGCCCAGAAACAAAACAGTGAGTGAGTCAGGAAAGTAAAATTCCATGAAGGTAACGATAGGAATTAGTTGTAGAACCTGCAACTTCTATAAGCGCTCAAGATCTTTTTTTTTTTTTTAACCGAGGACGATACTTGTCCACGGGCAGACGGTTCCCACCCGGAACTCTCTGGGCGACCCAAGCTGTCCTTGTTGCACTCCTTCCCACAATCAATGTCTTGGATAGTGTTGACTGTACCTTTAGCTTTCAATTTTTTATTCTGATGGTACCTAAAAAAAAAGCATTTGCAGAAAGTCAACCTGAAGACGCATGATGCTGTAGAAACCGCTGGCGGCCGAATTGCATGTGCACGCTCTGTGCAGACCTGACTCCTCCCTGGACTGAGTGCTCCCAGCACTGGGCCCGTCGCCGTCACCGGGCTCACTCTCTGAAATTCCCGCCGGATTCGGAGACTTCCTCTGCACAGCCGCCTATAGCGCTCCCGGGAGCTCCCGGGCGAAGAGGCATCCTCACGGAGGTGCCCCCAGATTCCAGCATTTCCTAGCATGTGACCCTGCAGATGTTACGTGACCTTTTTGAGCCTTACGTTCCTTGATTGTGCAAAGAAGAGGTCATCCCTCCCTTAAGGGTGCTGTGAGCTTTCACGGGCGTGATGACATGAAGCCTTGAGGACAGTGCCTGACCCGGAATTAATCCTCCTCGGTGATGAAGGCCCCCCAGAGCCAAGAGCAGCTCTCGTCTACAGGTGACGTGTCTCCCTTTGGGAATTCCTGAGTGTCCTTGCAGGACGGGGAAGGGTCTCAGGACCCTCAGTATTTCCAGCCACCTGCGGCCAGGACGGGAAACCTGCAGCTGAGTGCACCGCGGTGGGCGGGAGCCCCCGGAAGGACCCCACAGCTGGCACCCACAGCACGGGCATGAGATCTGCAGACAAGCTCCAAGAGGGAGGAAGCACTTGGCCGCGGGGGACTCGGACCCTGTTCAACTCCCTTGCCTATAGGCTCTGGGGCCCGAGCCTATGATGGGGGAGGAGAGTGTGCGCAGCATGAAGTGGCTCCATCCCGGATTCAGTGTCACCACAGGCCCCAACATGGAGGCCCGGGGACACGTGGGGGGCGGGGATGCAGATGTGTAGACAGACAGACTCTAGGACCAAGTGGGCTAAGCGCGCCCGGTCTTCTCTAGCACCTTTCGCGTTTCTTCTGCAGCAGCTGTGGCAGCATCCCCAGCGTCAGGGCCCCACACCCACCGCCCACTGCACACTCAGGTGTGAGCTCCACGGGGCCTGGGCCACAGGTACCCCACCTGGCCCCCGACAGGGCTCAGCCAGGAGTCACCTGCGGAAGGGGTGGGATCACCTTTCCTCTGCATCTGACCCTGAAAACCCTCAGGGTTTCCCCGTCTTCCCCAGATGTCCCAGCCCTGCGCCCCGTGTCCCTCCCTCACCTCCCGGCTGCCTGCCCTGCCTGCGTGCCCCTCACCTCTGCTTGCAGTTCCCGCCTGGAGAAGCCGGAAGATGAGAGCATTCCTCATCGATGCTCTATCTTCCCACCGGACTCCCTCTGGCTTTATTCACGTGACCGCATCCTTTGTCCTCAAAACACAAAGAAGGGCGCCCTTGAGGGAGGTTCTTGGACCGTTCAGCCGCTCCTGAGGTCCCCCCCCCCCGCAGGTTTAGGAAATGCCAAGTGAAGCCAACCTCTAACCCACTAAGTCCAGGTCTCTTCCCTGGAATCCCATTTGGGTGACATTTTACGGTCCTGCGAGGAGACTTGAGCAATCTCGGACTATATACCATTAAGTAGCTTTTCTCCTACACGACGCGTTAGAGCCTTTGGCTTGGCGTGAATCCCACGCGCGGCATCCAGGAAATGTGTTTCCCCGCCTTGTTTGCCCACCCTTCCTTGACCTTCTGTGGGCATCATCCTGAGCAGGTGCAGGCACCCCGGCAAGAGCCTCAACGGGGGCTTGTAAGCGGAACTACGTGAAGGTCACCACATTGATATAGTAAGGAGCCAGGCAACCCCCCGCGGGACCTCCGTTCCCAGCTTGGAGACTTCCCAGGGCCAGTCCAGCCCCGGAGGCAGGGCAGGGTGGGAGGAGGGCTGGCCCAGGCACCCCGATCAGAATGGGGTGGGGGGTAAGGTGCCTGGCTCCTGGGGCACCTGCTGGCCTTGGCAAGTCCTCCAGGTGTCGGGAGGGCCAGGCTCAGTGCCACAGGCCGCAGCCCATAGGCAGGTTGCCCGGAGCCCGGCCGTGACTCCTCTTGCCCTGTGGACCTGCTCAGCCGCACAGGTTCTGTGACCTGGGTGCCCACTTCGCTCCGTGCTCCTTCTCTCATTATTCCCGCTCATTCATTTGGTGCCAAACCCACAAACACCTTTAAAAAAAAAAAAGAAGGCTTGGGTCTGAGGTTGGCTGCGCGGGTGCCAGGCAGAGGCTCCGTGTCACCTGGGTCCCGGGGGTGCCAGAGGACGCCCGCGACCTCAGCCGTGGGAGGAGCGAGAACAGCTCTCCGTGTGGCAGGCACCGCTCTGCAGAGCGCCCCGCCTGTGCGGCCCCGGACCCAGATGCACAACGAGCACCTCTCGCCCAGGAGCATGAACCCAGATGCACAACGAGCATCTCCGCCCAGAAGCGTGAATCTGTGCAAGGGACCACTTCTGCAAGAAACGAAGCAAAAGCCTCCCGTGCTGGGGGCTAATGGCCTCCACGTTTTCCTTAGCCCCAGCGATGTTCAGAGTCCCGCCAGCCTCTTGGAAGTCAGCCAGGGAGGGGTTAAGATTAGAAAGCAGTTTCCGTCGACCAAAGAGGGTGTTTGCGTGCAGGGGGCTCCTGCTTGGGCGCGTCCGTCGGGCGCCGGGCTGTAGGCCGCTGCGTCCCCCGCCCCGGGCCACCCGGGAGGACATGGCTTAGTTCTGATCACGATTTTATTTTCTACGCAGTTCAAGTTCTGGGCGTGGGACCCAGAAGAGGAGCGCCGGCGACAGGAAAAGTGGCAACAGGAGCAGGAACGTTTGCTCCAGGTACGACTGGGCTCACAGCTTCCTTTTCTCCGTTAGGCAATGCTCTCTTAGTGACCCTTGTATTAAATGGATTCTCAGCACCGCAAATGCACGGAACTAGGTCTCCTCAGGAGCTGGTGAGTCTACATCGCTCACCTTGTGCCCGTGCAACACGGTGCCCTGTGTCTGGTTCCTCTCGTCGGGGAGGCGACGCTAATGAGCACAGTGAAAAAGCATTTCATTAAAACAAGCAAACAAACAAAACACCCAAGGGGGCGCCTGACTGGCTCAGTCGGTGGAGCACGTGACTATTGATCTTGGGGTTGTGAGTTCAAAACCCACTTTGGGTGCGGAGATGACTTAAAAATCTTCCCAAAAAATAAAAATGCAGGTATTGGGGGTCAACCTGTCCATGTGTCACCTTCCTAATTGCCAATCAGACTCCAGTCCAAGGAGCAGTGGGGATGAGTTACCGAAAAGCTATTTGATTGTATACACATAAAATAAAAATTTGGCCTCGGTTTTGTTCCTTAAGTGGAAATGTTTGTTCCATCTTTTAGTCAAGGCTGCTATTTTTAATTCTAGGAAAGCCTTGGGAGCGTCTCCCACTCCCTGCGCCGTGCCCGTCCATCGCCCTGGGGAGGGGAGCACGTGATGTGAGCTTCTAGAGCCAGTAAACCTCAGCTGTGCTGGTGCTTCAGCTTGCGTTAGGTTTAGAGCCTGTTTTCCTCTATCCGGAAGGGCTCCCGAGGTCCCTCTCAGAGACTCTGTAAGGTCTGATCTTGATAACAAAGCAGAGTTAAAACCCGGCCATGGGGTGACCAACAGTGGTTTCTCCCGAGCATCATAAAAACATCAGGCTGCAGACAATCCCAATAAAGCCCTTTTGCTCCCAAGATAATGACGCCCCTGGGGATGCCTGGAGGAAGCCTCACTGCCTTCCCCAAGGGGATAAAGGATAAAGAGGATAAAGGACTCGTGTTGGCCCCAGAGAGAGTGGACCATAGTCAGGCTGGGACCTCTGGCCGCATGGGGTTCACCAGGGATGCCTCCATCTCGGCCGCATCGGGGGCACCATCCCCGAGGCGCCCAGGGGTGTCGGCTCTCATCGTGACCATTAGAATCTTAATCTCTATGTCTTCATTTCTTCTGGTCACCTCTCCGGGGGACCCCAGTCACATTTTCAAAGCCACCCTTACTCAACTGATCATCTTGTCTACTGTGGCCCTTTCTGCACCATGGGTCTCGTAAACCTACAAGGTTCTGTTTGGTTGGTTGGTTGGTTGGTTGGTTGTTATCTTGCCTTTTATCCAACTCTCTCAATACCAACGTATTTCTGTCCGTGAAATAACAGAACTTACCCCTCGAGGGCCCGGTCGACCCAAACCGTAGGCTTAGCTCACCTCCTGGGACAAAAGCCAAGCTAAGGAAGACCTTAGGGTCTTTTTGGTCTGTCTTTTCTCTGCATAAACCAGCGTCCACTCAGGTACCTAGAGAACGCCAAGCACAGAAGACCCCGTCCCGGTCAGGGCTCCCATGCCTTAGCCCGTTGGGGTGCCCCAAGGTGGCATTGCCCTTGCGCAGCGTGAGAGGTCGGACGCAGACTGCTGCTGCACGAAGTTGGTCCTGCGATGTCTTGTGTTTGGGGGGGGGGGTCCCAGTGGTCTGTGCAACGTCTGTTCACGAGCCTTCTGGAAATTCTGTAACAGGAGAGATACCAGAAGGAACAGAACAAGCTGAAGGAAGAGTGGGAAAAGGCCCAGAAGGAGGTAGAGGAAGAGGAACGCAGATACTACGAGGAGGTAGGGGGTCCCAGGAAGGAATTTGACCCGTGGCTCTGATGCCTCAGTTTCCCGGTGGCATCAGCAGCGTCTCACTGTCCTTGCATCTCGGCCCCATGGGCTTCCTCAAAGAGTCCAGTCCCGGGGCTCAGGGAGACCACAGGCCCCAGGCCCGGAGGGTGGGAAGGGCATTCAGGTCACGGGCGGGGACGCCAAGCGGGCCTTCGGGTCTTCAGTAGAGGCAGGGTCCTCATTTGCCTTGGGGAGGCGGCCTGGGAGCCCGTGTGTTTGCTCAGGAAGTCAAGTTTGCTGGGAGTGAATTAAATTTCGAGACGATGATTTTGACATTGAGGCTAAGTGAGTCCTTAACCACCGCGTTCACGGTACGGTACTAAAGAGATCTGGAGGGAGGAGAATTTGGTTTTGTTTGTCTCATCTTTTTTTTTTTTTTTTAGATGAACACACCAGACCACAGTAGAGAGTTGGAAGGAAGCTCTATTTAATGTGTATTATCTAAAATTTGTTCATGACTAATTTTGTTGTGAATTTATCTTCAGTAGTTTTTGTGCATAATCTGATCCCTGAAAGCATTTCTAATTAGGCCTCTTGAATCTGACTAAGTAATTTGCAAAAGACTTTGGTTTTTCCAAATTAAATGCTAATTTCTAAATTATTGCCCATAGAAAGTGTTATCTGATTTACATGCTTTTAGAAAATAAGACACACACACCCTTTTTTTTTAATGCCCTGCTTGTTTGCACATAATCCAATGGGTTTTTTTGGAGGTTTTGTTTCTATGGGTTTTTTTTTTTTTTAGTTCCTTAATGCAATTTTCCTCTTGACAAATATCAAGAGATTTTATTTTATTTTATTTTATTTTATTTTATTTTATTTTATTATTTTATTTTATTTTATTTTATTTTATTTTGTTTTGTTTTATTTTATTTTTTATTTTATTTTGTTTTATTTTATTTATTTTTTATTTTATTTATTTTTATTTTATTTTATTTTATTTTATTTTAATTATTTTATTTATTTTATTTTATCTTATTTTATTTTATTTTATTTTATTTTATTTTATTTATTATTTTATCTTTCCCCTTTCACCAACTTCTATCCTTCCCTTTAGGAGCGCAAAATAATTGAAGACACTGTGGTTCCATTTACTCTTTCTTCAAGTTCTGCAGACCAGCTGTCAACATCCTCCTCTGTGACCGAGGGCACTGGGACAGTGGTGAGACCTTAGATTAAAATCAATCTGTGAAATAAATAAACCTAAAGAGAAGTACATAACAACAAGGCAACTCTCCCATCAGTTTGAGTCCGGGACTAGGCTATTCCCCTAGAGTCAGCCGGTGTGTGGCCCTTGGACCAGGCGCTGTCACTGCCATGGCCAGGCTCCGAGTCATTTCCTGGGGAGCAGGGAAATCATTACTGGGGCCCGATCTGCTCCCACGGCCTGGCCACCGAAGTCTCTGCACTGGCTGGAGACATCCTGGTTAGTGGAACCATGTGCTGCAACATCCCCCTGACCGCCCATCATTCACTCATTCAACAGACGTGTGTCCCTGTCGGCCACACCGTGTGTTCCTTTGCACCGGATGATAGCAGGGGGAGGCCAGCATCATACCCCAACCAGCTCCGCACAAGCTGCCTCCAGCCCACTCTTAAAATCCCACGTGAAATTTATATGCATCTTCACAGGCTGCCGAGAGCGCAGAAAGGGTGGTCCACCTCCATCTCCCCCAAGTCGGGTTGTGAAGATACCGAACAAAAGTCACATGGAGACTGGAACAGTCTGTAATCTGCATTAAAAAAAAAAAAAGGCACTCGAAAGCCATTGCTCCTAAATGAATACTCCGATGGCTTCATTTTATTTTGAAGGGTGGTTTTCTAACCAGCTCTCTACCATGATGACTTTCAAGAGAGATCCAGATTATACATTTATTTCAGATCATTGGAAATCCGTTACTCTTCAGTTAGTCTGGACGGTTGTGCTTTACGTTGTAGGCACTGTGATTGGAAAAAAGTGTTTCAGATATTCTCCACGGCCGGAGAATAGTGTTTTCCAGTGTGTTTAAAAATTATATTCAGGGGCGCCGGGGTGGGTCCGTTGATTAAGCTCCGCCGACTCTTGGTTTCGGCTCAGGTCGCGATTTCGCGGGTCGTGGGATCGAGCCCCGTGTTGGGCTCCACGCTGAGCAGGGAGTCTCCTTGAGGTTCTCTCCCTCCCTCGTCCCTCCCGTAGCATGCACCTGTGTGCGCAGGCGCGTTCCTTCTCTCTGTTGCAAATAGATAAATCATGTCCAATATTATCTTTGTTTTCTCAATTAGAGTAAGATGGACTTGGAAAATCGTCGGGAGGAAGAACAGGAGACAAAACAGAAGAAGCCACTCCGGGGGGACGACAGTGATTTAATGCCTAAGACTAGGGAAGATCACCCCCTGGAGGGAAAGGGCAGGTATGGACTGTCTCGGGGCCTCCTCGTAACTGCGCGCGGCCAGGCCTGTCTGCTCCCCAGGAAGGGGACCCGTTTCTAACGCGCATCACATTCAGCTTCGAAACTATCATTCCTGTGCCACGTTGTGTGTTGCCCCCAACACATTCTGAGATCTCTGAAGTCAGTCTTTATGATACGAATCATCTTATGTTTAAATAGGTGAGATCTTTTTCAAGTTAGGGGAGATCGTATAGACCATCAAAGGAGCACGTTGTCACTTGAAAGCCCCAGATCTAAGTATCTTTCACCTGAAACGGTGAACGTGTCCCGAGGGACAGAGGATGCAATGAGGCCCTGGGGTCCTACCCACCGTGGGTTGACTGTGGGCCTGGCTTCTGCCATCAGTGTCCTCTGCGCTGCGAGAAGCCACATTTACTCTGGGTGACAATATAAAGGATAACTAACAAATGGATCGGTCGTAGATCCATCACCATCACCCCACCCCGTGGGTTCCCGCATGTTCCTCGGGAGAGCCAAACAGGGTACCTAGAAGCCTCTGGATCGTTCAGAGCTCGCTCAAACTGGAGCGGAATCTGGTTGCGGCTCTAACATATGCGAGGTCCCTGCGAGGGACCCACAGAACCCCAAGCAGCTGCCAGTACCCTGCCTCCCTTATGAGTTCTTTAGGAGACAGTTCTTTACGAAGCAGATGTTTGCTTCCGGGGCTCTGAGACGCCCAACAGATGTTGGCAAGTGTGCAAACATATGCACACCTACATGTCCACCAGTCTGCATGCCTACACACGTGTGTGCACACAGCATCCTCAGAGAGACCCAAAGACACGAAGGGCCAAGTGCCATTTTTCCAAGACTGTCCAATTTGAAAGTTTGGCTGGAGGCCGAGCTCTTCTAGTGGGATCTGCTCTGAGAATCCTCCTGCATCCATCAGCTGGAGGACTGGGTGAGTGGTGACCCCAGGAGCCCCGGGTCCATGTCCAGAGTCTGCAGAGCCTTTGCAATAAATAGCACATCCGTTTCCAGTTGGCACTATTGAAAGAAACTTCCCGGTTTCATGAAACAAAAGCCGCTCGTCAGGAATGTTTGAATGGAGCTGCTAAGCCTTGTATGTGATGTTTTGCTGCCCCTCCAGACAGTCCCTGTTATCTCCAGAAACTTTGTTTTTCCCAAAAACTTTTTGAACCTCCTCCTCCTCCTCCCTTTACACACAGAAGCTCCTGCAAGGCCAGTGAATTCGCATGGGCTGCCCAAATCCTGCATGGCCCAAGTGGTCTCTACAATGAGTCCCTCTCTTGTGAAAATCCGGGAGATCCCGGTTAGCTCCGACATCCCTTGAAATGATCAGAATGAAGAGCTGTCTGGACAGGGAGATGGAGAAGACATCAGAAATGATGGTCTCTTAAGCTGATTAAATTGATGGATAGTGGAAAATGTGTACGACTTTCCAGGACTTTAAATCTGGTTTAAAATGAAAAGAATAAATACACACGCAGTTAGTCCCATTTGTTTTTCAAATTGTAGCTGGAACGTCCAGGCCCGAAGAGATAGGGTGAGCTTACCACCCAGTTCAGTTGTTTCCATCTGTGTTCTAAAATATACTTGTTTATCCTAACAGCCTAACTCAAGGGGCCTTGGCTCCTTCTAAGAATCCTGGATCAAAAGGAGTCCATCAGGACCATCAACTGGATGCAGAAACGGGGGCCCTCCACTGTGGGATGAATTCCCAGCTAGCTCAGGGTAAGAATGGGTGTTTAAACCCAATAATTAAATTATTATAATTCCCCCCAAACACGGTTCAGACACGTATGACCTCTACCGGCTGCAAGCTTCTCTTGTAGCTGATGCTGCACAGTACAGGGAGTAGAGTCCCACCAGCGTGGGCCCACAGAGCTCACGAACTCACCACGAGACCACAGCAGGCATTAGTGCTTTCAAGAAAGATGATATACAGGGCCGCTGGGGGGCTCAGGAGTGAGCATCTGCCTTCCGCTCAGGCCGTGACCCCGGGGTCCCGGGATCGAGTCCCGCGTCGGGCTTCCTGCAGGGAGCCTGCTTCTCCCTCTGCCTGTGTCTCTGCCCCTCTCTATCTCTGTGTGTCACTCATGAATGGATAAGTAAAATATTTTAATCTAAAAAAGACGACATACAAAGCACTAGGGTGATGTCACTGAACACTGAGTTTGTGTTCTTTATTCTTTACTTGGCCTTAGATCCACCCCAGAATCCGCAGGTATCAAACCCACCAATGCACGTTTTAGAAGATGTGAAGCCAAAAACGCTCCCTTTGGATAAAAGCATTAACCATCAGATCGAGTCGCCGAGTGAGAGACGGAAGTGAGTAGCCAATAAGATGCATGTGGAATTCCTTCCTTTGTGTGTTTTTAATTTATTGACTAAGAATGGGAAGAAAGAGTGTGAGATGGAGAGACGGCAGCAGTCTTTTTGTGCTTCTCTCCGTTGATGCCGAGTGATCAGATGATAAGTGTTTATGGGTGTTCGAGACAGTCTTCCTGGCAACTAAGCATGCACACTGATTTTTATCAGTTTGCAAGAGCAAAGTAATGTTTTTAACCTTCAGATCTGAACATTTAGGAGGAATGTGCAGGTCTGTTGTATTAGCGATTTATTGAAGTGAGTTAAATTGTCTCAAAGCCTGTTGACAAATGTTCTTTGAAAAAACAGAGAAAAATGAGAAAATAAATGAGAAAAAAATGTTTTTCTCTCATTTACATGCTCTCCCATTAAGCAATACCTCCAGGCTGTATTCTTATTTTGTAAAAAAAACTGTATTATTTTACAATAAGCATAGTTTTTATCATTTTTGAGGCATTTCAATATGTAATAGGCACTGTGTCAAAGCGTTTACATATCTCTCCCCTTTTTTATAGACATTAATTCACTGAACTCTTCCAATAACTTTACAGGGTTGTTGTTTCCATTTAGAGATGAGAACATTGAGGCTCAAGGAAATTAAATAACTTCTCCAAAGTACTTGACTGCCTAAGTGGTAGAGGAAGTCAAAATGAACCCATCGTTCCATGATAAGATCATATTTGGGCTAGAGGTTTCTTGTAATAAATTTTTTTTCTTGTAATCAATTTTTAACATATATAATAACATCCATGACAGTCATGATACATTGACCAATCATTCGATGTAGAGCTAGACCACCTGGCTTCAAGCTTTGACTC
This sequence comes from Nyctereutes procyonoides, assembly GCF_905146905.1. Taxonomy (NCBI): domain Eukaryota; kingdom Metazoa; phylum Chordata; class Mammalia; order Carnivora; family Canidae; genus Nyctereutes; species Nyctereutes procyonoides. Next base: position 16,090,626 of record NW_026575021.1, on the reverse strand, counting down.
TGCCACTTGCCTACATTGGACTCTAAGCAAGTTACTTGATCTTCCTCTGCCTAAGTTTCCTCATGTATAAAGTGAGAATAATCTTAGTACCCTCCTAGGGTTTTGTGCATGGCAAATGATAGGTGCTATATAGTGTAGGTGGTAGTGGTGAGAATGCAAGTAGTGGTGCTGCTGCTGCTGATGGTGCTGGCGATGATGCTGGTGATGATGATGGTGATGGTGTTGGTGATGATGGTGCTGGTGATGCTGGTGTTGATGCTGGTGATGGTGCTGGTGATGGTGATGGTGGTGATGCTGGTGATGGTGATGATGCTGGTGATGGTGATGATGCTGGTGCTGGTGATGGTGATGATGGTGCTGGTGATGATGATGGTGATGGTGTTGGTGATGATGGTGCTGGTGATGCTGGTGATGGTGCTGGTGATGGTGATGGTGGTGATGGTGCTGGTGATGATGCTGGTGATGGTGATGGTGATGGTGCTGGTGATGGTGCTGGTGATGGTGGTGGTGATAGTGATGGTGCTGGTGATGATGCTGGTGATGGTGATGATGCTGGTGCTGGTGATGATGCTGGCGATGGTGATGGTGCTGGTGATGGTGCTGGTGATGATGATGGTGCTGCTGTTGCTGCTGGTGATGGTGCTGGTGGTGCTGGTGCTGGTGGTGGGAGGGGGATGGTGATGATGGTGACAATGATGGTAATGGTATAATGATGATGGTGATGGCGGTGATGACTTGTTTTATGAGTTCATCTTTCTACCTTATTTAGTTACACTTTTTTTCTCAATTTAGTATTTGAACCATTTCCCCTTATCGCTTATGTCCATCCTATTTTATTACCATATGTCCCGATGACACTCAAAATCAATAGAAGGTAAAATCACATAGAAGTAATCATTATTATCTTGATTACTGCTCTGATTTTCAGCCTTTTCAAAGGCAATGTACTTACCCTGTATATGAGTACATTGGTACGTGAGTACCTCCGGGTATATAGTCTGATCCCCTGGAGGAGACAGGCTCTGCCTGAGGAGAGAGGTTGGAGCGGGCGGGGGCTCAGGGAGTCGTTCTGAAGGCAGTTCAAGGACCGACGCACTCGTGCCTTGTTCACTTCTGTGTTGGCATTTCTCTTTTCCTCCTTCTTTTCTGTGTTCTGTCCCTTTCTTCATAAATGAAGTTAACTCCTAAAAGCAAGAGCCCAGAGCAGGCTCACATCCACCACGAGCAGGGCTTAGGCGCAGGCTCAGCCCAGGTACCCCCACAGAGCACCTGTAAAACCCTTGTGATGCCTTCTGGCTGGGGGCCGTTCAGCGGTGTGGATGTTCATGACACAGCAGTCACTGAATGTTTTGAACATGACCCCTAATGTACCCGTGATGGACTCATTGGTAGGGGTCGAAGCCACCTGGTGGCAACAATACCTCCTTTAAGATCTGCCCTTTAGCTCTGGGCTCCTTTAAAGAGCATCTTCCTGTATCCCTCCTCATCTCTCCCCACCCGCCCAGTCCCTAAGTTTTATATCTAACCCAGCATGCAAAGGTAACTAGCAAAGGACCTTGCAAAAAAAAATAATAATAAAGATTAGAAAGGTATTTGATCTTTTCTCTCCAGCTGTGCTGTGCCAGCCTGGCTTTGATATTGTACAGCCAGTGCATGTACAGTCTTTGCTAGGTGGAATGGCTGGTGTTTTTTTGTTTGTTTGTTTTTCATAAAAAATTACCACTAGGACGTTCCGTTGTTTTTTGTTTGGTCACCAAGGGAGTGGGGTTTTTTTGTTCTGTGTGGTTTTGATCCAAAATGTCTTTTCTTGTGGGATGGGCTTCTCTTGACTCCTCATAATGTTTGGCTCCTTTACCGTGTTACAGGAAAAGCCCTCGAGAGAATTTCCAGGCCGGACACTTGTCCCCCTGCTCTCCCACCCCTCCTGGCCAATCACCAAACAGGTACAAGAGCTTAGAGAGCCTTTCTGCGGCCCCGTGGTTTCGCCTGGAGGCTGCTGAGCGTGGTTTCGGCCAAATTCGTGCTTGCCAGATGATTTTGAGTGAATCATTGCACTCCCTCTCTTCCTAGTCCCGCACACAGGCCGGAGGAAGGGACACGTCCCCCCATCCTCCTGCAGATTTGCACAGCCCGTGATAGAAAAAGCCCAGTGCATGATGTTGGCACGGCTGTGGCCATGGAGCTTTAATTACATTGTGCAGAACCTGCAATCTAATAATAAAACCCACTAGACAATTGCCGGGCTCCTCCACCGGCGCCTTTCCCTCCAAGTTTGCCCAGTCCTTCTGGGCAGGGTCTGCTGATGGCTCTTACAGTGGCCCGGGGGGGCTGGCCACGAAACTCCATCCTTCCCTTACCCCACTCAGGCTCGGCCGTGATGGCTTCTGGACATTAATTGGGCCCCATGATATTCTTAAAAGCTGCCTGAGTTCCCATTCACTGGAGAGCAAAGTAGTGGCTACTCAGAGGTTTTCTTTGATTTGGAAACTTCATTTTACTACCGGATAAGAGGGAAATCCTAAGACGCAGAGTTTGCTCAGAGCAACTCTTCCCTTTTCTCTTGTCTTCCTTTCTGTTTCTTCGGTTCCTCTGTACCCTGTCGGCTTTTGGATGAAATTGCATATTTTTAAACGGCCTGTGTAATTCCAAGAGCTTTCCAGACAGTCCGGCATCGTGACGATGTGCCCTTAGCTGTGGGAAAGCTGCCTTGGAGGCTGGCGGTCAGTCCGCGGGGCCGGGTTCTAGTCCAGTGTAGGCCCCGTTGTGGGGGCTGCAGGGGGCCAGAAGGGGGGGTGACGCTGCCGTGCCCTCCAGGCGCTGATGGCTCAGAGAGGCAGCAGGTGCCCAGATCATGGAGTCACCAAGCGGTCACACTACAAGAGGTGGTGGGTAGGGACCCAACTAATCCAATCCCCTCATTTTAACAGTAGAAGGAAAAACCAAGAGCGTGTTCCTCCCACCAGATCCTAGACCTTGATGACAGCAGGGAGTGGCCCCATGTCTGCCTGGCACCTATTGGCCTACGTCACAGTTGCCTCTCTATGTTTCAACCACGACTTTTCTCTTAATATGTAAAAAGAAACGCCCTAGCGGGCCAGTGAACCGATTATAGAAAATTTCAAAGCAACGTCGAAACCTTAGGAATGCTAAAGCTGATTACCTTTTAGGACTTAAGAAAACATATGATAAATGATAAATGCATTGAATCATTGTCAAGGCGTTTAATTGCTGTGGTTGGAGAGACGCAACGTAGGCTTCTTAGAACATATGACAGAGAGACAGACCAACACCGCAAATCCCATGCCACAGCGGACGCCTGTTGCATCGGGTCGTGCATCTCGTTCGCGACTTGTCCCTAATGCCTGATTCCTGCCCGTTACCAGCTCCACTCGGGATGTAAACGTTCTTCAAATCCACGATCTGGTTTGTTTTTCTGCGTGAGGTCACGCATTAGTGCATTAGTGCGCTAGACCGACTATACTCTAAATGGACGTTTTATCTCCACATCTGTGTCGAACCTATAGGTCGATCAGCGGGAAGAAGCTGTGCTCGTCCTGTGGGCTCCCCCTGGGGAAGGGAGCGGCCATGATCATCGAGACGCTGCAGCTCTACTTCCACATCCAGTGCTTTCGGGTACGTGCGTGCCGCTCTCCCCGCGCGTGGCTCTGCGCGGAGACCTCGCCTCCTGGAAATCCTGCCGGCCTTCGTGAGGCCCAGGCGGCGCGGGTGTCTGCAGAGCCCGCCCTTCTGGATGAAGCCCCCTCCCCCGCGTCCATCTGGGGTGTCAGGTGACAAGGGGCCAAGGGCACATGCAGGCAGCGGCAGGAGCGGGGCCTGGTCACCGCCAAGCCTGGGAAGGCCGCGTGCATTTATGTGGAACGTCACGACTTTGTGGCTTCTGACACTCCTGTGACGTCGCATCAGAGTTTTTTGTCTTTGACCTAATGGAAGACTTCCTGCCAACTAAGTGGTCGATGGCCCGTTACAGAATTGTAGGCGTCCGGCGAACACGTGCGTAACCACGATTGGGTGTCCCCGTCGCCCGGACCAGCTCAGTGGCCCGTGTGACGGTCCTTACTGAGCCATTCGTGGTCCTTTATCACTCGCTTGCTTGTTTAATTATCATCTCCTCGAATAAACTACCACCTCCGTAAGGGCAGAGGCCACGTCCGTCCAGCTCACCGCCATTTCCTCCGATCCCCGCAGAGATCGTGTCAGTAGTTTTCGGTGAATGAAATAATCAATAAACTGAAAATGGGGAGTCCTAGACCCTAGTCCCACATCTCCTGCTAATAAGGAGGTGAACTAACAACCTCTAGTTCATTTCTTTTTTTTTTTTTTCCTCTAGCTCATTTCTTATAGAATTTACAAGCTGGACTGTTGGCGTCTCTTTTTTTTTTTTTTTTTTTTTTTTTGTCTCACCCGTGGACACAATTCAGGTTGTTAATACCTAATTCTGAAGCTAAACCTTGAATTCTGGATAAGAGTCACTTTTTTCTAACGTGCTTTCTTCCCCCCCCCCACCCCCCTCTCTAATTTTGTTGTGTTTCTTTGTTGGTAGATTTTTGAGCTATAAACTAAACTTGCGTGGGTGAAAAATAAGCCCCACTTTACCTATAAACCCACAGAAAGTGAGCAAAGTCCTAAAATTATTAATTTAATGGTATCCGTGATGACTGGAAAGCAAGACTCATCATGGGCAAAACACACCCGGGTACTTAATCAGACTCAATTTATCGATATTCTCATTGTGAAATGAAGCTGGACAGTGTGTGTCCCTAAATTGTCTGGAGGTGTCTTAAGGCTCAAACTATGTGCTTCTTAGACATTTCCTGGCAATGCCAAGATTCCGTGTCCCAATACCAGTTTGTTCTTAGAGACCCTCCCTGGACTTGAGATAATGCGGATGGCAGAGAGTCTTTGCCGTTTCTCACGGGATTCAGAGACTTGCCTCCTTGGCTGTCAAGGCCTTTGTTCGCTCCCCTGATTCCTGTCCTGGAGCTGATGCAACGCCTTAAGGCGCATCACCTCCCAGATTGAGCCCCTGCCCCAGTGAGTTCAGTGGAGCCTAGAACCCGGAGGAGGCCTCCCCAGGCCGCTGCTGACCTTGCAGCGAGAGGCTGCGGCTGGTTCTCCTCCCCCGAGTGGGGTCCCAAGCGCCCCCAGAGGCTGGCCTCTGCCACCTGCCCTGCTGCTATCAGGCCTCCTCCTGTACCCGGGCAGACTTTGCTGAGGTCTCTTCTGTTCCCAGTGGATTTGTTGCTCCGGGTGTCCCTGCTTTTGATGCAGAAGCGGAGGACGGAGTAGCTGACCCGGTGGGACTGGACAGCATTTCTGGGAAGCGTTTAAGGGTGGCCCACAGACGGGTTTCAGCAGAGCCAGGCGTTTACTTAAAACCACTAGAATGTCTCTGTTTGAAGTAGTTGTTTCGCGTTGGCTGAGCCGACCTGTCTTGACCCAGGCTCGGCCTGGGACCACCGACCAGAGCCTGCTGATCCAGTGTCCTTGTCTGTGAGATGCAGGGAGCAGGGGTGAAACGGCGCGAGTGAGCGTGTTGTGGCCGTCGGGGGCTCTCGGTGCAGGACCTGCCTCTGACCGTGCACGCAGTGGAGGTGGTGGCTGTGCCCTGGTGCGGAGCGCGCTCGGCCGTCTAACTTCTGTCCCTCCCGCCCCACAGTGTGGACTCTGCAAAGGACAGCTTGGGGACGCGGTGAGCGGGACAGACGTCAGGATCCGCAGCGGCCTGCTCAACTGTAACGACTGCTACCTGCGATCCAGAAGTAAGCACGGCGCTGGGCTCGGGGCCCAGGGTGGTCGCGGCGGCCCGCGCAGGACGGGAGCAACTCCTCACTGACCGGCCCCCCGGGGCAGGAGGGCCTGCGTCCAGAGGCCCTTGCCTTGCGGGAAAATAAACCAGGAAATGAGCCCTATTTACTGCCCGTCCCTTACTGAAGTGACCGCACGGTGAGGCCAAATGCTTTTTATCCAGAAAAATCCCTTGTGCCCACCGCCACGGAGGTGAACACCGTAGACCAAGCCTGAGACCTCGCCCAGGCTCACCGCAGAGATTTGGGAGAGCTAGATGGAGGGTGCAGGTCCGCACCGCGTGGCTCCCTGGGGTCCCAGGAGGAAGGGCTCCCCGCGCCGCCCAGCCCAGCCCCCCCATCCTCCGTCCGTGTGCCTGGCCACCCCAGGAGCCGAGCGAGGGCCTGCTTCCCCGCGGGCTGCCCCCAGCCCCGAGGCCCCCACGGCGGGCCCTGGCGCGCCCCGACTCTCCGGCCGCGGGAGGCCCGTGCTGGCGTTGGGGGCCCCGGGGTGCTGCTGCCCGCTTCAGCCGCGGCTCTCCCGAGAATCCCGCTCACTGGCTGCAGGGGGAGTACTCCCCTGGCGGGCACCCCCACCTGGGCTGCCAGCAAATTCAGAGTCAGAATTTCTTCCTTTAAAAACCGTGGGAGTGAAGAGAGCGAGTTTGAAATTCAAGAATCTTTTTTTTTTTTCTCAAAGTAAGTGAAGGGACGTCTTTTACAGTCTTTTTTACATGGGTCTCTAAATCTGCAAGCCTGAGGATTGGAGAGTGAAATTGAAGTTGTCTTATTGCTGTGGATTTAGTAAATTCAGAGAAGTATATGCCTACTTTAATAAAATAATGGGAAATAAGAATTAGATCACGGCAGCCCCGGGTGGCTCCGCGGTTGAGCACCGCCTTCGGCCCAGGGCGTGATCCCGGGGTCCTGGGATCGAGTCCCGCGTTGGGCTCCCTGCATGGAGCCTGCTTCTCCCTCTGCATGGGTATCTGCCTCTCTCTCTCTGTGTCTCTCATGAATAAATAAATAAAATCTTTAAAAAAAAAAAAGAGATCAAACACAGGTGGTTCTAATCCATGACAAACGTTAGACTTAAAGTCAAAACAGTTCTGACTTTGAGCTGCTGCCCTCCAGCTGAGTTATTTGTACCACATACTATATATACATACACTATATTGATATTGATTTTATATATCATTTATGGTATCTATTGACATAATATGTAATATTGATATTAATTTTATACTATGTATTTTATATATATAATAGGGTATAAAGAGTAAAAAAAAAACCTAAACTCCATAAAATGATCAGCAAAAAATAGTATATTCTGTATAATCCATAAGTATGTAAGTATACACTATACATATATAGTGTATAGTAATTAAATATATTTATTTATATTTATTTAAACTGGATTTTTACTTTTTGGTTTTGTTTTTATACATTACAATGGAAAATTAAGCCCTTTTCTCCCATATGCCAAAGTGCTTTTAACTATCATCTTCTACAAACTATACTTTCTCTATCTCCATGAACCAGATGAATGTGAATCATGGAACCAGAAGAGGGCACTGTTAGGTTGAAGGACTGTTAAGCCAGATTGGAAAACTACTGTAAATCTGAATTTCTTTCACAATTTAAAGTGTTTGGAGGATGCCAGCAGAGAATAAACCTGAACCCACCTCTGAGTGACAGTGACCTGTTTTCATCCAGATTTTTATTTTATTTTTTATTTTATTTTTATGTAAAGATTTTTTAATTTAAATTTTATTATTTTAATTTTATTTTATTAAATATGTAAATTTTATTTATTTAGTATTTTAATTTTGTGTTTATTAAATATTATATTTTGTTTTTATATTTTATTTAGATTTACTATAGTAAATACTTATATTTACTATATTATTATGAAATATATAGTATTAAAATAAAATATATTTTATTACTTTAATTTTATTTAAAGATTTTTATCTATTTGAGAGAGAGTGAGAGTGCACATGAACAGGGGGCAGAAGGAGAGGGAGAAGCAGACTCCCACTGAGCAGAGAAGAGCCCGACCTGGGGCTCCATCCCAGGACCCCGGGATCATGACCTGAGCCTAAAGGCAGATGCTTCACCGACTGAGCCACCTAGGCGCCCCCACATTTTCATTTTTAATGGAGAGATTGAGTGATTTATTGTCATTTCTTTTGGAAACTAGCTTTTTGGATCTAGGCCAGTAATTTATCTCCTGTGCATACAAATAAAAAAGGCCTTAACTGCTTCTAATTCCAAATCTAAAGACAAGAACCATGGAGTTACATTCATCCATATTATAAGTTATAATAGTCCCCTAGATAAAAAATAAAAAAGTGATTGGGAGGTAAACTAAAACGATTTTTTTGTTTGTTTTATATTTTATATGAAATATTTTACTAGGATTTTTTTTTGGATACTAAGAAGAAAGCAAGAAGGCTCATTCCTCCTCTGCCTATAGATATTCAAAGGAATAAGTAAATGCAACTATGAATGGTATAAAGTTAGAATGGTGGGTTGTTTAGAAAGATACCAAATTAAAGATTTTATTTATTTATTCATGAGAGACCCGGGCAGAGGGAGACGCAGGCTCCATGCAGGGAGCCCGATGCGGGACTCGATCCCAGGACCCCGGGGTCACGCCCTGAGCCCGAGGCAGATGCTCCACTGCTATTCACTTTTGGAGCCAGCGAGGGGCCACAGATAGACACCAAATTAAAAATGAAAGTCTCCAGAATTAACCGCTGTAATCACTTTAACTATTTCTTAGAGAGAGAGGCAGATGTACATTGGTATACGCGTACACATACCCACGTGCACGTGTGTGATGCGTCTGCCTATGTGTGTGCTGGGTATAGGGTTCTGTAGGGTTCTGTACTCTTTGTTGCTCTTGCTTTTAACTTAATATGATATATTATGGCCATTTTTTTCATGTAACATTCTTTCTCCTCATTCTTCCAAATGGCTTTCTAATACCCGAGTACAATACCATTGTGTGGACTTTTACCATGATTTAAAACTAATTCTCTGTGCAGGGGCACTTTGGTTGTTTCCAGCTTTTTTGGTAGGTCTTCTTAAAGGCTCCCAGGACCGTCCACAGACATCGGTCTTTGTGAACGGTTGAAAGCATTTCCATAGGGCAGATTCGGAGCAGGGGGACTGCTGAGTCAACAGTCATGTGCTTTTAAAATTTTTTCAATTTGTCTAGTTATTTTCCAGAAAAGTGCAGGAGAGGGCCCCGTTCTCTCTCCACGCCTGTGTCAGCTCCGGAGAGCGTCAGACTGTAAATGTCCACTGTCGCGTGGGCGAGAGAAGATCCCATTGCTTTGATCTGTGTGTCTTTAAGTGAGCTTGAACATCTTTTCACGTGTTTATTAACCGTTTCTATTTCTTTTTTGCTATAAAATATTTATCTTTCTTCTCTATCCTTTGCCCGTTGTTTTGTTGATACTTGATTTGTAGTTCTTTGTAAATTAGAGACATTTCCCCTTGATTTTATATTTGCTGCTTACTGCAGTTGTCATTGGTCTTTCTGCATGTGAACTTTTTTTGATGGAAAAGATTTTCATTTAAGGTGATTAAACATACCTTTTCCCCCCCCTTTTTTTGGATTCCAAATTTTGTGTCCTGCTTAGAAAAACTTTCACTACTCCGAGGATTTATCTTAGATTTCTCCTAGAATTGTTCTTTATTTTCTTTTTCACATGTAAATATGTGATCGTCAGAAATATATTTTGGGATAAGAAATGACATCAATGTCCAGCCTTATTTTATTTTATCTTTTTGCCAATTAGCAGCTGTGCAAATATAACTTAATAATCCCTTTCTTTCTCATTAATTTGAAATGCCAGCTTTCTCATAAACTAAGTTCCCATAAATATTTAGATCTATTTCTGGATGTTTTATTATGCCTTATTAACCTACTTATTCTCTAGTATTGAATCGTTTTAATTATTATAGCTTCATAATATGTTTTAATATTGAGTAGTAATGACTACTTTCTTGCCAACTATTTTTTTTCAATTTTTTCTTAACTCTTCTCTCATGCTTATTTTTCCAGCTAAATATTAATATTATGTTGGGCTAAACTGTACTTAACACATGACAGGTACAATGATAAGCATATCTGAGACTAGTGCACATTTCTTTTTTGGTGCCAGAAGAAAAAAATATAGCTTAAGAATGAATCAGTGGGGGGAAAAAAAAAAGAGTGAATCAGTGGAGGGGATAAATAATTGGCTTAAGAAGTATAAATACACTTGAATTGGTTGAGTATATCCCAGCTGCAATAATAAAAAAGAAGTCAGAATGGAAAGAAATTGCTAAAAACCATTTTTCTTTCTTTTTTATTTGATTTGGATCTGAGCTGAGAAGAGGGGAGCTGGGTAGATGGGCGGGGGGTGGTTTACATCATAGGCATTCTAAGTGAAACGAAATAATTTCATTGTGTGGAATAATAAAGCCTGAATATATAATCCCATTTTCTTCAAGTAACTAGTCACATTTAAATGAAATTTTTCTCTTGGAGGGGAAAAATAGCATAACGGCATATTAAAATGCAATTCCTAAAAGCAATGTAAACGGTTTTTAAGTTCATATGTAAATGGGAATGGAAGTGCAAAACAAATCACCTGCCACAAGTGAAGCCGTCACGTGGCTAGCCTGTGCCATTTGCGCTTGGGTGTTGGATGGCTGTGTCTCTGTGTCTGTTCCATCACTCATTCTGGTGACACGCATTTAACGTAAAATCCCCAGGGTCTCTTCCAGTGTTGTGATTGCCTCATTACAACTCTCGTGCCTCCGACGGAAGGAGAAACTTTGTGAAGGTTCAGCAGGAAATATGGAACCCAAACCATCCTTCTAGATGGAGTTACCAGATAAAATACAAGATGCTCCATTAAAATATTTTTGTCCTGGGACGCCCGGGTGGCTCAGTGGTTGAGCGCCTGCCTTCGGCCCAGGGTGTGACCCCGGGGTCCCGGGATCGAGTCCCGCATCGGGCTCCCCGCAGGGAGCCTGCTTCTCCCTCTGCCCGTGTCTCTGCCTCTCTCGCTGGGTCTCTCATGAATATAATTTTAAGAACTTATATTTTAAATTTTTTTTAAATTTTAAAAGAAATAAAATTTTTTTAAAAATTAAAATAAAAAAATTGTAAAATAAAATTAAATATAAATAAAAAGTTTTGGAAGAAATAAAATTTTTAAAAGTTAAAAAAATAATAGTAAAATATTTTTGCCTTATTAAATGTGAATTTCAGAGAAACAATGATCTTTTTTTAGTATGTGTGTTCCAAATATTGCATGGTCAGGATTTAGCACAATCTCAAATACCCCTATGGGATATACTAGAAAAAAAACTCTTTTTTGAATTTGTTGTTTACCTGAAATTCAAATTTTATTGGGTGCTATGTATTTTCATTTCCTACGTCTAGCAGTCCGACTTGCATGAGTTTATAGGTGGATCACAGGATCACAGGATCCTCCTGTAGCGATGTACGTATTCTCAGAGAAACCAAAAGCTAAAGAACCAGAGAAGAGAGGTGATTTTCTTGCGTATTTGCCCCAGAAGACAAAGTAGAAAACTTGATGAAGACCGTTTGGTTTAGGGTGAACCCCAGATTTCATACGAATCCCCGGGGGCTCCTGGTTCAGCTCCAGGGGGGACCCGAGACCGGTTCTGACGAGCGCAGGTGACGCGGGCACTGCCGGCCTGGAGGGAAGGGACGCGGGTGGGTCGCCCCCGCCCCCCGCGTGCCCTGTCCCAGGCAGGCAGCACCGGCCTCTAACCAGATGTTGCTCTGTGTTCTTCGTCGTAGGTGCCGGCCAGCCCACCACCCTGTGACGTGGCTTCAGGCTTCCCGCTCACCCGTCGCTCTGTTGAGGGGGCGTCCCCTGCGACCGTTTAACACCACCCCACGTGCAGGGCCTTCTGGGCGGCGATCTCATTTCTGAAAAGATGGTCTCTGTTCTTCTGTAGCACAGCGTTTGTGTTCTTCCCCGGTTTTGTTTCGGGTTTGACTTTTGTTTTGTTTTGGGTTTGCATTCGCAAAGTACATCTGAAAGAGTCCTGAGCTGCAGGGGGCCCGTGGGTCCCCAGGATGGCTTGGGGTCCCTGGGCGGCCTCCCCTGAGAACCAGCCAGATGCGGGATGCAAGGCCGCTGGGTGTGGGCAGGGGTCCCACGTGTCGGTTTGCGGAGGGCGGCTGCGGGGCTGCAGCTCGGGCCGTGTGAGCGTGGCCTCCTCGGGCCGAAGCTGCGGTTCAGCGGGGCAGGACTGGGGTGGGGGTCCCCCGCTGGCCCTGAGCCGCACCTGGGCCGCAGGGCCACGCCCGCAGCACCTGTCACCCCCGGGACGCAGAGGTCATGCCAGTGGCGGCTGTGCCTCGGGGGTTGTGGCATGCTGGCGGCCGGCCCGTCGGAGCCCGCACCTGGTGAGCCCCCCGATACCCCCACCCTGGGCCCTGCCGGGGGGTGGACACCACAGGGAGAGGTTTGGGGCATCGTTTCCAAAGCTGTGACCGAACCCCGCGAGGAGGCTGCCTGTTGGAAGGGCGCTGGGCAAGACCCCGGCCTGGCGACAGGTGCACACGGGGGCCCCAGGACCTGCCGCCCTGAGTGACCACGGTGCCATCGCGGAGACCAGAGCCTACGTTGTGCCCTGCCCGCTGCAGCAGGTGCGCCCTGTCCATCCTCCCACGTCCCGCGTCCCCCACTGCTCGGGGGAGGCCACCAGGGGATGGCGGGGCTGGCCGTGCCAGGAGCTGGCTGCCAACGGAGGCTCCGGGTCCCCGGCGCGACCACCTCCGTGTCCATGCTGTTTTCTTCAAGACCGGGCCACGGGGCTTATTTATCCTGCCTTAAAAAGACGGCAAATAAGTGAAGATGACATTTTGTGAATGTAGACTCTGGGTAGACTCCTAATAGGTTAGCATAGTCATGAGGAGGACCTCGAGTAGATGTCCGTCCCGTTTATGTAAGCAATAATTCTTTTCTGTGTCTTATTGAGTATGGCTAGCAATTATTTATTTACAGGCTAGACAGTCCTCTGCATGCGGGTTCCATGTAAGTGCAGAAATTTCCTCAGCCACCGGAGGTATTTTGACCATTTTGCCATTTGGATGAGCTGTCGTTAGGTTGAAATTTACACATCATTTCATTTAAAAAAAAAATCGTGCCTTAGAAAATGCGAAGCTGTTGCACATAGTCCGTGATGAATTATGGATGCAGTACCTTGGAGAGAGAGGAAGTCACTTCCAAGTCACCAAGACTTCGGAAGTGTTTGCTGTTTTACGGGGAGAAAAAAAAAATTCAAAAAAAAAGAAAAATAGAAAAAAAAATCAAAAAGTTTTGAAAATGTACAGATTAAGTTCAATATTTTGATTAACCACCTGCATGTTTTATTAAATATTTTGATAATGTGGATGTTTACACTTTGCATGATATTAGCGGAGTACCTTACCACAAATAATGCACAGAACATGTACAATATGATCATTCATAACCGATTTTTATAGGATACTTTTTACATGTGGAACTCCATCTGTTATGTAAGGATTATATGAATATTGCACATTCTCCTCTGGTTTCACAAACCCATTTATACATATTTCTTAGACTCATTGTACATGTATTGAAGCCTGAATCGAGTCAAGAAAAATAAAGCGCCATTCTCCGCCTGCGAAATGTGCTTTCCCATAATGAACAATAGTCACCAGCACAGAATAATCTCCAACATTTTCTAAATTCTAATTGCCAACTGTTTCTATTTATATTTGATTTATATTTCATTTGGAGTCTGTTACATGGCAGCTCGGACGGACTAGATCTTGTTTTTTCCAATGCAGCATAAGGAGTATGATCTATTTCTTTTCAAATAATCTTTGAAATCCCAGGAAAAAAAAAAAAGATGCTCTGCTCTGTGGAGCTACGAGGTAAATGCGTTTGTTTAAAAAACAGATGAGGCATGTGAGTGATTTATCGTTCCTGAGGAAATATATCTGATTTTTCTCCCCCTCATACTGCAGAAGCTAGTCCTTTCTTAAGAAAAAAAAAAAAAAGAAAAGAAATGGGTAACTGTTTTCTCACTAGCACACTTTCATGGCATTTCCTCATCCTTTCCGTGTAGTGTTACTAATGCGGCGCCTATTGTAGTTCTCTGTACGCCGTGTAGGATTAACAGACTGAGACGATCCACCTCCTGCGTGGGTCCATCCAAGAGATGTTACTGTTCTGGGTGGGTGGGCCAGTGTTCCGTATCAGTTATACTAACCTTCATTTAAGATATTTATTCTAAAATGCCTCTGACAAATAGTAAAAAAAAAAAAAAAATTAAAAAGTTGTCTAAAATGCAACAGCTTTTATAGTAAATGTACATTTATAAATAAAATACTCGAATCAACTCTGTATTCCGTTATTTGGGGGGCGTGGAGGGGCAGCTTTCTCGGGGCGGGGGATGGGGGGAGGCTCACGCAGTGTCCCCGGGAGCCCATGCGTGGCCCAGGGTCCCGGTCACGGGGTGGCAGGGAGGCGCCTTGATGCCCTTCGGGGGCAGGAGTCGCCAAGGAAGCGCCTTCCCTGGAGGGTTGGCACCCCCGGAGGGGCCGTAACCCAGAGGGAGCCGCAGGCCCGGGCCAGTTGTCCCCGCGCTGCTGGGCCTCCCGCCAGGAAACGTGCCAAACAGAGGCTTCCTACTGATGCCGGGAAATTTCCAGAGTAGAAGGCACCTGGGCTGGCCCTGCCACAGGTGTGGGAGCAGGATGAGGGAAGCAGGTCCTGGGACACTCCGCCGCCCGGGCACGTCCTGATCTCGACAGGTGGTTGGGCCCTGGGAGCGGCTGCGCCTCTGGGGTCGCTGACCTGTCGCCCTCAGGCAGCTGCAGTAGCCATCGGGCCACTGCCTGTGCCCATCGTCCCTTCAGGAGAGTCAGGCCTCCGCGAGACCTTTGACACCAAGAGGTGTCGCCACAACCCGCACTCCCCGCAGGGCCCTGTCCCAGGTCCCCATCGCAGGGCCCCACCTCAGGTCCCCATCCCAGGGCCCCACCACAGGTCCCCATCCCAGGGCCCCACCTCAGGTCCCCATCCCAGATCCCCATCACAGGTCTCCATCCCAGGGCCCCACCGCAGGGCTCCATCCCAGGGCCCCACCGCACGGCTCCAACCCAGGGTCCCACCGCAGGGCCCCATCCCAGGACCCTATGCCAGGGCCCCATCCAAGGGCCCCATTCTGCTTGGGTCTGCACCGCCTGCCGCCCACCGATTTTCTTCAAGACCCAAGGACTTCTTCTCAGGGTCCTGTTTAGAGCACAAGGGACCCTTGCCCATCCTCGGGGTTCTCTAAGTCAAGCGGCCCAACTCAGGCACCCGGAGGGACTGGTCATACCCCAGAGGAGGAGCAAGGGTGGCCAATCCGGAGGGTGTAGACTATAGCCACCTGCCACATGGCCACGTCTGTCCTTCTGAAGAGAGGTGCCTCCGTGACTCCGGGCAGTTGTCTCCAGACGGAATCATGGGCCTTTAAATGTCAAGGAGGAGCGCTGAGAGCATTCCCGACTTGAGCCTGCAAGTGAGAGCCCCCCCCCTTCCCAGCTGCTCTCTGCCCGCTTCTGCAGCCTGCATCTGAGCCCTAGCACCCACCTCCCTCCTGCGGTGCCCTCGGCCAGGCCCACGCTTGTCGAAGCCTCTTGGGCATTGTTGCACCAAGGGTAGCTTTGCCCACGTTGTTCTATGCATCACAAAGCACGTCGGGGGGTGTTTATCCGCCCCCCCATTCCGCAGGTGGCAAATGGAGGTGTGAGAGCAAGTGAGGCTTGTCCCGGGAGGGCGAGTGAGAGTGTCCGTGACTGTGTATCCGTCACCATCGCCAGCCGGGGTGGCCGGACTCCCCTCCCGCACAGCGGGGCCTGGCCCTGCTCGGTCTCCGCCAGCCCACCCCGGAGGAGCCTGAGCCACCAACTGCCTGGAAGTTGGCAGGATTTAATCTACACCCAAATGGAGAGCGGAGCCGTCTTCTTAGGGTAAATTGACACTCACAAAATCCTCAAGTGGACTTAGGATTCCCACATTACCCCTTAGGGTTTGATGTCTTTCCCCGAGAAGAGAGAAGAGAACTGGCCCTTGTGACGTGACGTTGGGCATCTTAGTGTTTGCCGGCACGGTCGCTAACGAGTCTCTCAGGCCAACCTCACACCTGGCCGGAGCCCAGCAACCCATGCCCTGACCCACAACACTTCCAAAGCCTCTCCACCCTCCCGGAATCTGGTCCCCAGAGCTGGGAAAAAGTAGCCTTCCTTATAACATGTTTGTCCAGCCCAACCTTTGTTTCACTGTCTCAAACTCAACAGCACAGGCCTCCGATGGGGAGACGGCCCGGAGGGCACAGCCCACAGATTCCTATAGCACAATAGTATCTCACTGCCAACATTAAATCAAGGCATTTCATCTTTCCCGCAGGAACAATGACATTATCCATGAAAAACCTGTTTACTGGCCACCAAGGAGTCAGAGAACTAGTTCAGCTGCCCTGTTAGTCTAGAAAATACTGTGGCTGGAAAGTGACCGAAGTATAAATCTACAAAGCCCCAGCCAACATCTCAAGCACCACACTCCTTCTCTGGGGCCAGCATTACTTACTATCCCAAGCTCCGATCCTGAAGTATGCAGCAGTTCCTCCTGAAAACATGAAAAGTTCTGATAATATTTCCTGTTCTCTAATACTTTGAAGACTGAGAAGCTACACCTTGTTTATACGATAACACTCCACGAAACAAGTGGAGTATATGATTTGCTAACTGCAGATGCCTATTCTGAGATGAACCAAGAAAGTTTGGAGAGAAGGAAAAAAGAAATTTGCTGTACCAACCGGAAAACTTACTATAAAGATAACAATAAACAAGTACATATCTTGGCCAAAAATTAATAAACTAATTACAATTAATGGAGCAAAGTATATGGCCCAGAAACAGACCCAAATAAATATACAACTTATAGTGTATAATAATAATAATAATGGTATCAGAAATCAGTGGATAAAGGAGGAACAGTTAATTAATGTCACCCTTTCACAATAAAATTAATTCCAGATTAACTAAAGTTTTAAGTGCAAAAAAAATGATAGGTTTAAATACGTTTACATAATAAAGGGAATTTTAGGCAAAATTTACAAGTGATGAAAAACTGGGGGAAATATTCCCAACAAATAAGCCAAAAGGTTAATGTCCTCAACATAGGAAATCCTTTGCAAATCAATGGAAAGTGGGCACAAGGACATTAAAAAAGCAGGACAGAAAAGGAATATAAATGACCAGTAAACATGAAAAAAATGTTCAGCTGACTGGTGATCAAAGAAATGTACATTAAAACAACAGTAAGATAAGACTCTCCCTACACCCCCCAGATTAGGAAGTCAATCAATTATATTAAGAACTAAAAACTTCCATATCACAAAAATAAAGATTTTAAAAGGCTACAAACCAAGAGAAGTTTTGTCACACGTCCAACCAACAAAAGATTAGTATCCAAACTGAATAAGGAAATTCAAAATATCAATAAGAAAAATACAAACCGGGGATCCTTGGGTGGCACAGCGGTTTGGTGCCTGCCTTTGGCCCAGGGCGCGATCCTGGAGACCCGGGATCGAATCCCACATCGGGCTTCCGGTGCATGGAACCTGCTTCTCCCTCTGCCTGTGTCTCTGACTCTCTCTGTCTCTCTGTGACTATCATAAATAAATAATTTTTTTTAAAAAAATAAAAAAAAAAGAAAAATACAAACGGGCAACTGGGTGGCTCAGTTGGTTAAGCGTCTGCCTCTGGCTCAGGTTGTGATCTCGGAGTCCTGGGGTCGGGCCTGGAGTCAGGTTCCCCACTCTGCAGGGAATCTGCTTCTCCCTCTCCCTCTGCTCATCCCCACCTTTTGTGCTCTTTTTCATTCTTTCTCTCTCTCTCAAATAAATAAATACAATCTTTTTTAAAAAGGAAGAAAAATGTAAACAGGTCAATTAAAAAAATGGACCGGGCAGCCCTGGTGGCGCAGCGGTTTAATGCCACCTGCAGCCCAGGGCCTGATCCTGGAGACCTGGGATCGAGTCCCATGTCAGGCTTCCTGCACGAAGCCTGCTTCTCCCTCTGCCTCTCTCTCTCTTTGAATAAATAAATAAATCTTTAAAAAATAAATAAATAAATAAATAAATAAATAAATAAACAGACCAAAAACATGAAAGTGATATCATAGGAAACATGAACAGAAAAAAAAAAAGGCAAAAATACATTCAATTTCATTAGGAAGATGATGCAAATTAAAACCATTATAAAAAAAATAAAACCATTATGAAATGTCATTTAGACCCATCCAATTGATAAAAATTTAAATCTTTGGGATCCGTGGGTGACTCAGTGGTTTAGTGCTGCTTTCAGTCCAGGGCATGATCCCGGCCGGGATTGAGTCCCACATCGGGCTCCCCATAGGGAGCCTGCTTCTCCCTCTGCCTGTGTCTCTGCCTCTCTCTCTGTGTCTCTCATGAATAAATAAATAAAATTTTTTAAAAAAAAATTTAAAGCTTTGATGACACTAAGTAAAGATATGGAGCAATGGGAATTCAAACACTACTTATAAAAAATGTATATTGATAAAAAGTTAATATCCAAAATACATAAAGAACTTACACAACACCAAAAAGCAAAACAAACAACTAACTTGATTTGAAAATGAGTGGAGGACCTGAATAAACATTTTTCCAAAAAAGACATGCGGACAGCCAACAGACACACAAAAAGATGCTCAACATCACTCACCACTAAGAAAATGCAAGTGCAAACCACAATGAGGCATCAACTCACACTTGTCAGAATGGTGAAAATAGAAAACGTTTAGAAACCAGTGTCGGCAAGGATGTGGAGAAAAGGAAATCCTCGTGCACCGTTGGCGGGAACGCAAATCGGTGCGGCCACTGTGGGGAAAAGTTGGAAATTCCTCAAAGAAACAAAAATAGAACTACCCTATGATCCAGTAATTCCATTACTGGATATTTATCTCAATCAATCAATCAATCAATCAATCATCAATCACTAAATCACAAAAGTACATTCCCCCCGGAGTTCATTGCAGTGTTGTTTATACAGAAGCGGCCCGAGCATCCACGGCAGGTAAGTGGATAAAGGTGCGCGTGCAACACACACGGCGGAGGAGTATGAGCCACAAAGATGCTCGACACGTTGCCACTTGCAACAGCATCGCCGGCCCTAAAGTAAAATAAATCAGCCAGAGGAAGACAATTAGCACATGGATTCCCCTGTAGGTGGAACTTAAGAGACAAAATAAATGAACAGAAAAAGGAAAAAAGAGAGACAAAAACAGCCACCCCGCTCTTAAACACAGATAACAAGCTGGTGGTTGCCAGATGGGTGGGGGGCGTAGTTCACGGGTGAAGGAGGTTTTTTTTGTCTTGAAGAGTAAATGCTGGTACATGATTCTGCATCAGCTTGGTGAAGCTCACAAAGCTCACACCCCGGAATGTAGGAATTTCCTTCCAAAATGTAAATCCCGGAGCCTCACCTGGAGAGAAGCTCAGAACACGGTCACCAGTCCCCCACGGGCATGTTCTAGAACAAACTACCAAGTGCGCACATGTAACAGGGACACCACCTGTGACCTGCACGGAGACACCACCGCCCTGAAAGTCAAAGACAATAGAAAATTAACCATTATGGTCTCCTGGGCGGTGCGTGATAGTGAGAAGAGTGAAGCAAAGCTCAGGATTCGAGGTGGCAGCGGGGGTGGGATGCCTCAAGGAGCGCACACGGGGAGTACGGGCTTTATTGCCTTTTCATTTTTTATCCTTCATAAGTTCTGTTTGGAGTACCTTCAGCCTCACTAGATACTATCAAATTGCTTTTTTTTTTTCTTTTAGAGAGAAAGCACGCAGGCGATGGCAGGGAGGGCAGAGGGAGAGGGAATCCGACAGCAGACCCTGCGCTGGGGGATCGGCCCCGGCCCCAGGACCCTGACACCTGACCTGAGCTGAAACCAGGAGTTGGAGGTTCAACCCACTGAGCTGCCCGGGCATCCCACCAAAAATGCTTTTTATTTTTTATTTCTTTTTTTTTTAATTTTATCTATTTATCCATGAGACACACACAGAGAGAGGCAGAGCCACAGGCAGAGGGAGAAGCAGACTCCCTGTGGGGAGCCCGATGAGGGACTCGATCCTGGGACCCCAGGGTCACGGCCTGAGCTGAAGGCCGATGCTCACCCCTGAGCCCCCCAGGCACCCCCCAAGACTGCTTTTTAAAGTGATTGATTCTAATAGTGTGATGAGCACGTGTGGACGACCCAGTCCCGCATCATCCCCGAAACTTGCTGTCGGGCTTCGTAGTGCTGGGCCTGCCTGGCGGGAGGAAAGTGGGGCTCCCCCCTATGGTCAGCGCCCCCTGGCACTGGTGGCACCGAGCATGTCCTCACACTTCCTTGTTGGTCCGGTTTCACTTCTGGGGATCACAGCCCCTTCCTTTGGCCAGTTCTCCTACTTAGTTGCTTTTCTTTGTGTTGTTACCTTTTAGGGATTCAGGGAAGGTTCTGGAGCCTATGCCCCTATCGGCCACAGGCGCCCCAATTCTTTCAGCCTGTGGCTCATCTTGGGAATTTTGTCATGCCCGTTTGTAACCGGGCGTAACAGATGCGCGGACCCTTGTGCACGTTGGGGCCCCCGAAGTCCCACCCGGGCCCTCGCTGCCCCGATTCTGTGGACATCTCATGCTCCCCACTCTTAACAGTCCTTAAAGTTTGGAATCTCACATCTGGATCAAGAAAAGTGGAGTCTCATGTTTTTCCCTCTGGACCATCTATCTTCCCAGAACCACTTCTTAAATAGCTCATCCTTGGTCCTGCTGATTTGGGGACATTTTTCCGTTCCACTCGGGCTATTTGTCTGCCCCCCCCCCCCCCCGCACCCGCATCGCGCTCCTTAGTCACTGCATTTTCAGGTCGTGCCTTGATAGACGGAAGGAGAGATTTCCTTTCTTTCTCGAAATTGTCTCGGCTGTTTTTGGCCTTGACTCCTCCAGGCGAGTTTTAGAATAAACCGTGAATTTCTCCAAATTGCCTCTTGGAATTGTGATCAAAATCGAACTTGACAATAATTTTCTAATTGGCCTCGTTAGTATCCAAAAATACCTTTTTAAACGTTACTCCAGGGTCATCAACTCCGTGAGACTCTTATTAGTCGTAACAGGTTATCATTTCTCCGGCATCTTCTATGAAGTCAGTCATCATCTACCAAAAAAATAGATATATATTATTTTGTCTCCTTCCAATCACATCTTCGTTTCTTCGTGTGTCATTTTATTGTTAAGATGACTAGTAAACGGCGAGGATGAGATTCCTTGTCTCACCACGTTGTCATATTCTAGGTTATTTCGTTTTTGAATTCATTTCTTTCCAATACTTACTCGGGGAGCAGGGTGCACTCACAACGCCACGTCCGCTCAGGCCGGCAGCGCGGCGATGTGACGATTCGGGGCATCATTCGGGGCGGCCCACGGTAAGTGCGGTCACCACCCGTCTCCTCTCCGTGTGATGTCACTACGACATTATCAGCTACAGTATCTGGGATTTTGTACTTTGGTAGTGAAATCACGGTGTTCTTTACATTGGCAGGATGGTCAGAAAACATCCCAGACGCCCAGCGACAGGGAAGTAGTGGCGAAGACTGTGGTCCGTCCCTGTAATTGCATTCTACTGTTGAAGAATTGCGTGTTCAAAAATATCTCATTTGAATTGTCAAAATACTGACCCTCAAAGGGCACCTGGGCGGCTCAGCCGGTTAAGCATCCCCCGGACGATTTCAGCTCAGGTCACGATCTCAGGGTCGTGGGATGGAGCCCCCGTCGGGCTTTGTCCTCAGTGGGGCATCTGCTTGAGGTCCTCTCTCCCCCTCTGCACCTCCACCTGCTTGTGCTCTCTCTCTCTCTAAAATAACAATAAATAATAAAATAAAATAACACTAAACAAAATAAATAAATAAAATAAAATAACAATAAACAAACCCTTAAAAATATACTAAAATACTACAGTGAAAAGCCATGATATCAAGCGGTACATATAATGATTCCAGTTTTATAAGTAAATTATACATCATATGTTCTGCCTTCTGTATGGACCCCAGGAGTCCCCAGCCATCCAGACTTACGGGACCGAGGTTCCACGTAGCACCCGAATATAGACGCGTGCCCCAGGGCACAGGCCTTGCGGTCTGTCCTCACTGCAGTTATTTGCAATGATCTTCAGCTCGTCCAGGCTGCGGTTTTCCACTCTCCGGGCCGCGGCCGCTTCCTGCTGCTCTTCGGCCCTTTCGCCTGTTCCCATCCTTCTGGCGCTTAAGCCCCGAGCGCGGACCCGGCCCATCCCGTCTTTGCTCTCCAGGCAGCAGCTGACCGGCTCTGCGGCTGCAGCAGCTCCCGTGCGGCTTAGGGCCCCGAGCCCAGTACTAGGCCAGAGAGCGGAACCCCAGACCACGGTGCACCTATCGGGCCTCTTAGAGTCCGTTGGGCGCACCTGTTCCCAGGGAGCCAGGGCTTTTCCTCCTCAGCTGTGGCATGAAAGGCACGCTCGGCTTCTGGCCCTCCCCACCCCGTCCCCCTGCCCCTTGGAGGGCACCCCTGCATAGGGACGTCCGGGGGAGCCACATCGAGGCTCCGACCACGAGGCCTTCCTCGGCCGCGCTCCGCCCACCGCGAAGCAGCCTCTCCCTCACCGAGGGCCGCGGCTCAGTCTCCGTCCATCGAAGGAGCTCAGACTCTGCCCCGGACCCGTCCGGGCTCGGGCTCGGAGGCCTGCCCCGGCCCTCGCCGCTCGTGGCTTTGGCAGGTGTGCGTCCTCTCCGTGGGAGGGAGACGCGGCATAATAGAGCGTCCACACAGTGCTGTTGTGAGAATTAAATCAGAAAATGTACTTCAAATAGGAGAGGGGCACCCGGGGGCCCAGCGGTTGAGCGTCACCTCCGGCTCAGGACGTGACCCAGGTCCTGGGATCGAGTCCCGCATAGGGCTCCCTGCAGGGAGCCTGCTTCTCCCTCTGCCTGTGTCTCTGCCTCTCTCTGTGCCTCTCATGGATAAATAAATAAAATATTTTTAAAAAATAAAATAGGACTTATTCTACATATTAAAAAAATGTTCAGTTTCCATTAGCATTGGTATTGCTGAGTGTTGGTAGGGACAGAAATAAAATCATTCTACCAGAGAGACTCCTGACTCTGGGAAATGAACTAGGGGTGGTGGAACGGGAGGCGGGCGGGGGTTGGGGTGACTGGGTGACGGCCCGGGGCGGGGGGCACTTGGCGGGATGAGCACTGGGTGTTACACTCTTTGATGGCAAGTTGAACCCCAATAAAAAAAACACACATAAAATAAAATAAAATAAAATAAAATAAAATAAAATAAAATAAAATAAAATGAAATGAAATAAAATAAATGAAATGAAATAAAATAATAAAATAATTCTACGATTATTTGGGGCCAATGTATATAAAAAAAAAAAAACTCCCGCTGCACTTGTATCTCTGTGGCTGGACAGGCTTATCAGTATAGTTCTTCTGAGAAAAGGGAGCAGACCCCCCAAAATAAGCTCCAGCCCACATGGTTAGGGCCACAAGGAGCACAGAACTACTCTCAAACCACTGTGCAAAATAAGAATGTGCCAAAATAAAAAATAAATAAAATATTTAAATGGATAAACCAAAATACCAGTAGCAGTTACTTCTGATTGGTGGGGTTATGGGTGATTCGGATTCTATCCATCTGTATGCCCTTGTGTGTTTTGCCCACACTGACCACCTATTGCGTTTATAGTATGAAAAAGAATAAGAGCATTACAAAATATGGAAAGAAAGCCTTCCCCTAAATCCACAGCAGGTAAGACCATTTATGAGAGTTTCATTCGACTACAGAATTTCTACAGTGGAAGGTGTTCTCGGGTGAAGCAAAGAGAATTTGTCTAGGTGGCTGGGCCCGGCCCGGCCTCGCCGTCGTGCGGCCGTGATACTGGCCTGGGGGCAGCCCGCCGGCCTGCCAGCCTCCCCACAGGGACTAGGGTGGGCCCTCAGGGCCATCTGGATCCTCACGGGGACCCACAGCTGACCCCAGGCCCTGAGCTCTGTCTGCAGCCTCCGTGCACAGGAATCACCCCGGCCCTCAAAGTGGGCTGTGAAGGACGCCTCCCTCGACCCTTGTCAGCTGTCTCAGACCTCGGCGGGACCACCTCCCACATCCACTGTGACCTCGCGTGTGCACAGCAGGATATGGGTTAAGGGGGGAGGAGGGATCCAGGTAGAGGTTAATGGCACATGTCCTCTGCCCTCAGACATGCGACAATGACGATGAATCAGAGGCGTCCGGTTCTGAATCACATCTGCTCTCCTTGAGAAAACAGCATGAGGGCCTTTCTCTATCCTACGAGTCCTTGAAAAAAAAAAACTGGCAAAGCTTTTCTTGGGGGGTTGTGTCGTGGAACCGAGTCCCAGCACAGCTGGTAAGGAAGGCCGTCGGAAGACGGGCAGATGCTAGGGTCCTAGGAACGTGGTGATCGGACATGCTGAGCTTTCCCCAAAGTGTGTTCCTCAGATGCGTGACATGAAACACTCTTCCAGAAAAGAATTCCATGGGCAGCCCGGGTGGCTCAGTGGTTTAGCACCTGCCTCCAGCCCAGGGCCTGATCCTGGAGACCCGGGATCAAGTTCCGCGTCGTGAGCCTGCTTGTGTCTCTGCCTCTCTCTCTCTCTCTCTCTGTCGCTCATGAATAAATAAATAAAATCTTTAAAAAAAAAAAAGAAAAGAAAAGAATTCCATGGTCAAACAAGTGGGGACAGCGCCCCATATCCCTTTTCTTGGGGACAGAGAATACAGACCAAAGGCCTGAGCCTTTCTGCAGTAGCCCATTTTTTTCCCCAAATATATTTCATCAGGAAACTCTATTCCGGACTCTTCTCGAAAACTCTTCTGACGCTTGGGTTCCAGAGAATACACTTGGGGAAACATTAACTGAGCAAGTACTACGTTTGGGAAGCCATGCAAGTACCTCGATAACCCGCAGACGTGTTTTTTCAGGTCTTAGGCGGTGTTTTCCTCTTACGTCCAGGCTCACGGACGGCAGCCATCCCTCCGTCCCCCCGGGAGGCTCCCGTGAGGGAAGGCCCAGGGCAGCTGTGGGATGGCCGGGGACCGCGAGCACGCTGTTCTCCAGGGCCGACTTCTGAAGAGTTCCAGGGGAAAGCAGTGTTTTCGCGAGGAGCTCTGTCAGCAATATGGTCGGAAGTATTTATTTCTCGGAGCAGGAATGATAATTCCTCAAATACAACGTTTGCGATACCCCAACAGACAGCAAACTGGAGGACAGAGTGGTTCCCCTGCCCAACAGGCCCTGCCCTCCTCCCTCCACCCCGCACTCGAGGACAGCCCCGGACGCAGGACAAGCAGCACGAGGTGGTCCTGGGAAAGCCTGGGACAGTCTGCTCTGACCAACAAAATAAAGAAGGTCTGAAAGTCGGGGAGCTGGGGCCAGGGGCTGATACTGGCCGTAGCTGACTGGCTACACGGGATTCCATTCTGGGTCATCTCACCTGGTTGTTTCGGAAGAGTGGCCAACGCGGGCTGTTGTTTTTTCTGTCTGGAGAATCTTTTGAAGGGCGGGGTTTATCACTTGCCCTCACCTAACTTCTTGGGCTTTTTTTTTTTTTTGTAAAAAATGGAGGGGTGGAATAAGGCTAAGAAATGTCTTTTTCTTTAATGCATCATTTATTTTTTTTTAAAGATTTTATCCATTCACTCACGAGAGACACAGAGAGAGAGGCAGAGACACAGGCAGAGGGAGAAGCAGGCTCCATGCAGGGACCCGACGCGGGACTCGATCCCGGGACCCGGGGTCACGCCCTGAGCCCAAGGCAGCCGCTCAGCCACTGAGCTCCCCAAATACCCCCCTTTTTGCATAGAATTTGAGAATGATTTTTGACTTTGAATTGAACTCGTATGCACCTCAGTATGCTTTTACGTGACTCATAGAAGAAAAGTCTGAGTGACATAAGTGAGGAAACCGTTGAACAACCTCACAACCTCTCCTTCTGTAATAGCTCTCAGAAAGGGGCCTCAATAAATAAAAACACTGAGATTTCTAATAACTTTAAAGGCATCATTGTGTTCTTCACTGCCTACGGTAACGGATACCCCAAAGGTGGGGGGGCCTGAGCTCAATTTCCAGGGTTACCTTCCCCACACCCATTCTACAGCAGTTGTGTAGTTTAGGTAGAATTAACCCCTCCATCAGCCCCAGGGCTCAGGTCTGATTGTTAGGATCCATCTGGATCATCCCACCCCCTTGCCGTGGACGTTGGCTTCAGTGGCCTTGGCTTAAGCCAATCGATGGCTGGGTCAGCGGGAATCTCAGAACGTCTGTTAGGTAGTTGAGGAGAGCAACCTATCTTTCCCAGATAAGAAAAAGGAAGCACGTGAATCTACTTGTACCGACAGATATCCTATAACTTCAAGGGGTCCAGCCCTAGGGTGAAGCCCACACTGTCGACGGAAGATAGAGCTCTGAAAAAAAAAATGGAAGCAACAGAGTCAACGATGACATCATGGAGCTAACTGTTCTGAAACTCACACCCCCGGAGTTCCACGGAACCTATTAACTCCGTTATTGTTTAAGGTGAGGCGAGTTGGTCTTTCCGTCACTTGGAATGGAGAGGCTTTCCAACTGAGGCAGAAACATTGGTCTGTGGCACACCCCAAAAATCACATTAAAATGAGCACAGGTACTTACAATTTCATTCCTGGAAGTACTTGGGATTTTTTTTTAATATATGATTATACTTGTTTTAAGGTCAAAATTTAATAGGTTCTGTAGTTTTTCCTTAGTAACACCTTCTTTGCCTTTAATATCATTGTTTTTTTTAAATACTATCATTGGTTTTACTTTTGTCTCGTTTATTCTTCGTCCACACCAAACTCCTGACTTGCATTTTTTTTATTATTTATTTATGATAGTCATACAGAGAGAGAGAGAGAGAGGCAGAGACATAGGCAGAGGGAGAAGCAGGCTCCATGCACCGGGAGCCTGATGTGGGATTCGATCCTGGATCTCCAGGATCGCGCCCTGGGCCAAAGGCAGGCGCCAAACCACTGCACCACCCAGGGATCCCCTGACTTGTATATTTAAAAAAAAATACTATCATTGGTTTTACTTTTGTCCCATTTATTCTTCGTCCACACCAAACTCCTGACTTGCCTATTTAGGAGGAAACAAAAACAAAAGGAAGAGATTTGATATCTCTTTTTAAGTCAACAGTTACTTCTACATCATAAAAAATTCTAGAAAGTCAGCTTTCCTGACAGGGTGTGACAGGTCTCCTATTTACAAGGGCAATGAAATCTACTCCTCGGGCTGACCAGGTAATGGGAAATGTGTGTGCCAGGCCCAATTTGGTTGAAAAACAAAAACACAGCCAGGTGTGGTCAAATCCAAATCCATGGTTTCCCTCCCCGAATCGCACGTGGCGTTTCTTTGATTTTTCTAAGAATCTAAGAATCACCGTCTCCGTTGACTTTTCCCGGGGCTGGAAGGCTAACTGATATGGAAAAAATATCACATTCAGTATTTAGGGTTGAAGTCTGGGCTCGAAAGGCCTGTACAGGGAAGCTTCTTCTGGGTCCCTTGGACGGAGTACTGTGGTTTTCCTTCTTCAAGTCACGAGGCAAATCTCCAATTGACAATATTGGGGCCGGAGCACCAGAAAAATGAATTGTGTGGATGAGGCAACACGTACATACTGAACCCACAGAGATTCATACTATTTATTTCAGGGCCAAGGTGATTCCCTTCAGCAACCTGAGCTGCAGTCGGTTGGCTCCTGGGCAGAATTAGCGAGAGGTTAAGAGAGTTATTTCTACTTGGTGACTAACCCCATTTGATTGTCTTAAGTGCGTCTGGCTTCTGGAGCGTGCTTTTATTTCAGATGATTATGAATGTTCCGAGTGGACTCCTTGCCGCCCACCTGGCTTAAGGACTGTAAGGCACTTCGGAAATCAAATTTCAGGAAAGAAGATTGGTTTGAGAAACAATGAACGAGGAGAAATCTTCTCTTTGCAGAGCTGCTGTGTGTCAAAGTTTATCCTCATTATATTATGGTAGGAAGAAAAGAACAAATTAAGACATTTAACTGCTTAAAATTTGAGACCCAATTACATTTAACACTGCAAATCGTGTTACAGGACCTGTGGGCTTACCCTCTCCCTGTGTGAAGTCTGGTTGTATGTTAGCAAATAACTTTTTTTTTTTTTAAATTGTGGAGTGGGTCTGAGCTAAGTGGATAATCACCACTACACATTCTCTGCCATATAAAAGAAGATCCTGTAGGATCCAAAGAGTTTTATAATGATATCAAAAGTCCTTAAAAAGAAGACTTTTAAATATGCTCCTTCCCTGCCCACTATGGCTAGCGCCGGCATGCTTTAAATTAAGAGCAATTGTGTAACTGCTCAAGTTCTAATTTCTAATGTTAGGGATCATTCAAATGCTCAAACTATCCTTTTAAATTGGCTCCCATAATGAAAGAACCATTAAGGGCTTAGTGATGTTCCAAGAACTCTTCCAAAAAGAGAGAGAGAGAGAGACAGGGAGAGAGAAGGAGAGAGGCAGGGAGGGAGGGAGAGAGAAAATTGGCTCCTTTTCTTTGGCCAGTAACCCATGTTTTAATTGAATTTTGATGAGATGATGGATGTTGTGCCGCATTCCAAGTCTATATGCTAAATTAACGAGGCTGTCTGCTTAGTTTCCTCTTTTTTATTATTTATTTTTATTTATTTTTTATTTTTTTTTATTTTTTTAGTTTCCTCTTTTGAAGGCCCACTGAGATGAGTTTCTGCTAACTCTCTTACATAAAGTAGGATGTGGAGGTCTCCAATTCCTGCTCAGGGCCGGGAATGGCCGCGTTCTGCAGGCTGGTGCCCCGCTGGAGCTCCAGGTATGTGCTCAGGGGTGGGGGGCGGGGGCGGTGGGGGGACTCCTCAGGGAAGACTCTATCGCAATACTCCACAGTCACCCCCTAACGTATTTAAAACTTCCCTTAATATTTTTTAAAGACTTCGTTGTGCATCTCTTTACATAAAGAGCATGTCTCCAATGTCGAGCGCAGGTACTTCGTATTTGTCTATAAAATAAGAGTGATGAATGGAGCAATTGAGAAAATAGGTAATTTCAGCAAATTCCGGTGCCCGATTATTCATTCGCTTCCCAAGCTTCAAGCTTTGGGCTTTAAGAAAAGTTGGGGGGGGGGGACTCTACAACTCATTTTTCTCTTTATCCTGAATAGTTTCAAAACCACAGTCTTTTTTTTTTTTTTTTTTGTATGGTTGACACATCATGTTACAGGAGTTTCGGGTGTACGATTTAACGGTTCTACAAGTTTATACGTGATGCCGGGTTCAGGGCAAGGGCAGTTGCCTCTGTCCCATTGCGTCCCGATTACGATGTCCTTGACCACATTCCCATGATCTGCTCGTTCCGTAACTGGAGGCCTGTGCCTCCCCCGCCCCTTCACCCACTCCCCCCAACTGCCCATTTCACTGTCCTCGCAACCATCAGTGTGTCCTCTGTATTTATAGGTTTGGTTCTGCTTTTTGTTTATCTATTCACTTGTTTTTGGTGGGGTTTTATTTTTTTAGATTCCACTTATGAGCGGAATCATAGGATATTGGTCTTTCTCACTTTCTCAGTCTGACTTATTTCACTTAGGCTAGTACCCTCCAGATCCATTCATTGTTGTCTTACATGGCACAATCTCATCATTTTTTATGCCTGTGTAATATTCTGTTATATATATGACATATATATTTCCTTATCTATTTGGGGTTTTTCAAGATTCTACTTATTTATTCATGAGAGACGCACAGAGACACGGGCAGAGGGAAAAGCAGGTTCCATGCAGGAAGCCCCACGTGGGACTCGATCCCGGGACCCTGAGACCATGACCTGAGCCACAGGCAGACGCTCAACTGCTGAGCCACCCGGGTGTCCCTCTATTTGTTTATTGATGAATACCTAAGTTGCTTCCATATTTAGGTTATTGTGAATAAGTCTGTAATCATGTAGGGGTGCATATATCTCAAATCCACAGTCTCAAAGGTTGGCCCCTTCTCTAGAATGTGAGGGCTTAGGAGTAGAAGAGATTTTTGAATTTTGCTTTTAGAGTTTTGAGTCTTTTTAAATACTGGCATAATGGTCATTTTACTTCTTAAATTACTCAGTGCAATAGACCTGCCTACTTATTGAAAATAAAAGTCCATTCATCATTCTGGTGCCAAAAAACAGCGTACCAAATGGTAACTATCCACCTCCCACAGCCTGGAGGGGTCAGAGAAGACCCTCCCACCAGAGAAACCCAGATAGCGGGGTCTGGACTTGAGGCATGGCAGCCGCGAAATTCCCAGGGGCCACGAGCGGGCAGACCCATGGCTTGGGTCTGTGCTACAAAGAACTGATCCCCACATACCCTGAGACACGAGTCTAAACTTCAGGCAAATCTCTCCTACCTGACTTTGTCCAGAACTCGCCGCTCAGAATAGACCCGCTACCAAGAGTCATAGCCACCCATCCGCACCGTAACATCCCCTTTTCTATGACACTATTCTAGGCTGAATTGTGTCCCCCTCAAAATCTGTATGTTGGAGTCCTATTGCCCAGTACCTACAAATGCGACCTTATTTGGGAATAAGCTCCTTGCAGATGGAGTCAGCTAAGATGCAGCCATATTAGAGTAGGCTGGGCCTCTGGTAATATGACTGGTAGCCTCATAAAAAGAATAAATTTGAACACGGACACATGCACGCAGGGAGAGTGTCATGTGTACACGAACACAGAGATTGTGCTGACACTTCTACAAGCCAGGGAACCCGAAGATTGCCTGTAAAATGCCAAAATCTAGGGGAGAGGCAAGGAACAGATGCTCTCACAGCCAACAGAAAGAACCAATCCTGCCAACATCTTCATCTCAGATTTCTGGCTCCCAAACCATGAGACAATAAATTTCTGATTTTTAAGACCCCCAGTTTGTGGTGCTTTGCCACGGCAGCCCCAGCAAACTAAGACGCTAACTCAGGCTCTATTACTCAAATGCCCCAAAAGAATCATGTATAATCCAAGTTCAGATACAGATGTCAGAGGCATTTATCTCCAATGATGAGCCAATTTGTCAGATTTGGGGTGCAGATAGTCTTAAACAGTATGGCCAGGAAGTCAAAGCTTTCCCCTTTCCTGGTGATATAAGCTGTACTGACATCTAATTCGAAATACTAAACAAAAGCTCACTTTTGACTAATGTTTGCATGTAATCAGAGATCAAGTAAATCACATCTTCTCTGGGTCTTACCTTCCCAAGTGTATGATGACAGGCATAGCAAAATAACTATTAAGATCTCTTCTACCCCCGTATGCTATTATTAATTGTTATGTTGTTACTTCTTGCTGTAAATATATATATATATATATATTCTCAATGAAAAAAAAATTTCAGAAGCCATAGAAAAATACAGTTCACACTTATTCCCCATATCCAAGAAACCAGTCTTTGGAATAAAGCCTCCATTTTAATTTAATAAACAGCTGTTACATGAAATGTCTATCTGCAGCCGACACGCTTTCAAAAGGGGCTTGGGGTGGCTTCCTGGACACGCCAAAGGACTACCGAAATTAGGCTAAAAGTAGAAAGTCTTTGCAATGAATACAAGAACCTCGCTGGCCAGAAACAGCCGCCGATGGCTGCCAACGCATGTTCCACGGTGGCGGGGGCTCTGCCTGTTTGCCCCCTATGCTTTGGTGGCTGCTCCAGGTTTGTTGCAGAAATCACCCTGAAATGGGGCCGTGAATGCGAGGCAATTATCTGAAACTGACCTTCCCAGCATTCTCCAAGCTCCCTAACAGCCAATGGGGGACAGTCCTTCCTGGGAGGGACCAACAATTACCAGGTCTAAGCACCCTGGAAACCACTCATCATTGAGGCATGCTTGGTCTTTGGGATAAAGATATTCCTCACATCCTATCTTTCTGTAGCAAATATATTTAAGCTGTTCTCAGAGTGGTACCCAGACACCAGTGCTATCTGTGAAATAAATGATGCAGTGACTCTCTGGCTTTAGCTTTCCTATCTAGCCCGATGTTTGCAATGGGCCAGAATCAAAGCCGCTGGCTTAACACTCAGTGATCTCTACTATAGCCCCTTAATTTGTAAATAACTATGCTTTGAGTAAGCCAAACTGGACTTGAGTCTTTATCCTGATTTGTCCCTGAAAATTGTACTTTGTCTCCAGTAAACCATGAACTTTTTTATTGCCAAATATTCACTACTAGGTGCTAAAAAAAATATAAAATAAAATAAAATAAAATAAAATAAAATAAAATATTAGGTGGTTTGTTTATCAGAAACAAGTATGTATTGAATAATTATTTCCTTCCACTAGCCATACCATCTGGGGAGACTGACTTTAGTTTCACTTATTCATTACATATGCACTGAGCATCTATTACGTGCTAAACACCAGGGGTACAAAGTAGAATGAGATAAACAGAGTCTTTTCCCTTGACGAGCCTGCAGGCTCACAGCAGAGCCAGACAAACAAATAATTACAGAACAGGATGATGAGTGCTATTATAGGAGAAGGATGACACAGTGTATGACTCATAGTATAAGCTCAATAAAAATTTGATGAATGAAAGAATTGATGAATGATATGGGAGCACTTGGCAGGGACAACAAATCCAGGCTTGGAGGATCAGAGAAGGCTCCCAGGAGGAAATGATATTTAAACTAAGACCTGAAGGATGAGCAGGAATTTGAAAAAAGGAGAAAGGGGAAGGGATGACCACAGGAGAAAGTATTTTCGGTAGAAAGAACAAGGGAAAAAGCAAAAGGAATCAAGAGACAACATGATACCCTGAAAAAATTGAAACAAATCAAGGATGATTGGGAATGTAGAGTCACATAAGGTGAAGCTGCAAAATAGGCAGGGACAAGAGCCTGCACAGATTTGTAAGCAGTGGTAAGAGGATTGGACTTTATCCTAAAAACCATAGAGATCGATGAGAAAGTTCTAGATGGCCAGCATAAACCATAATCATATTAGCATTTTAGATGATCCCTGTTGCTACAGGAGGCATCCAACGCTGGAGAAGGGGGATCTGGAATGGGCAGTGGCATGGGGGGGGACGTGCTATTCAAGAAATATTTAGGAGGTATCATCAAAGGGGCTGGAACCCCGATGTGGAGGATGAAGGGAAGAAATGAAAAGAGGATTGCCAGGCGTCTGGGCACATAGTGTTTCAGTTGTCCGTGTTGCTGTATAATGAACCACTCAACGCTGAATAGCTAAACAACAGTTTATTATTATTTATTATTATTTATAAGCAACTATTTATTATTATTTATTATTTGTAAACAACTGTTTGTTATTATTTATAAACAGTTTATTATTATTTATTATTATTTATAAACAACTGTTTTATTATTTTGCACGATTCTCTCCGCCGATGGTGCACAGCTGGATAGCTCCTCTGATGATTGGGACTGTTTGCAGTCACCCCAAAGCTTGGGTTAGAGCAGCCAAGGAGGCTTCAGCACATGTCCAGGGCCTTGTCACAGGTGCCTGGGAAACTGGCTCATCTGGAGTGTTGGGATACCTGGGCCTCTGCCTTCCTTCCGTGTAGACCCAGGGCCTCAGTGTTGCCCTGGAGACTCTCCAGAAGGGCAGCTAGACATCGGAGGTGGCGGTTCAACGCTCCCAAAGGGGCCAACGTGGAAGCTGTTGGTGCCGTGTCTCATTTCCACCACATTCTTTTGGTTAAAGTGGGTCACGGGGCCAAAGGGAGTCAATGTGGGGTGATGTGGACAGGAGTATGAACGCGGGAGGTCGGGGTCCCCGGGGCCCTCTTCAGAGAAGAGCTACCATCCACAGTGCTAGTGCTTGCTGAGAATTGAGAAACAAACAAAAAAATTAAAAATTAAAAAAAAAAAAACTAGAGGAGGAGCCGTCTTGAGAGAGGGAGAGCTTTTAAGCTGAATTTTGAGTCGACGGAGCTTCAGATCCATAGGAGACGTCCAGGAGGAGGGGGACACGGGTAGGGATCTGTACATTAGGAGAGAAGCCTGGACTCGAGATGGAGGCCGGAGCGTCCCCGTCGTGTGGCAGCTGCTCTAGGGAGACCGAGGAGAGTGAGAGAACATGAGAGGCCGGGGTAGAAAACTGAGAAACTCCGAAATTTAAAGATTGGGATTGGGAAGAAGAAGCTTAATGGGAGGCCGCGGGGACGAGGTCATAGGGGTCACAGGAAAATCAGGAGAGCTCTTTTTTTTTTCTTTTTTAAGATTTATTTATTAGCAAGTCAGTGGAGGGGCAGGGGGAGAGGGAGAGAGAGACGCCCGAGCAGGCGCTGCCCGGAGCGCGAGGTCAGACAAGGGCTCGAGCCAGGACCCCCAGGCTCCCAACCTGAGCGGGAATCCGGAGTCCCACAGCACTTAACCCCCCAGACGCCCCAAGGACACCTCTCACTAGCACGATCCAGGAAAGGTTGGCAGGGTCAGGTGCCGCCGGCCAGGCTGGAAGCCAGAACAGGCTGGTGATGACGTCGTAACAGAACCCCGCCCCAGCCACGGTGGGCACACTGGGGGCTCCCTGCCCCGGGCCCCGGACTCTCAGGGCCCTGAGGAGGCCCACGCGGAGCCCTCGCTGCAGAGGCCGGGCCACGTTCATCCCGTGCCTCCGCCCATGAAGGGAAGGACCTGGAGCCCCAACGGGGGGCAGCTCTCAGGGGGTCCCCGTGCCCTCGGCGCCTCGGCACAGCCGTCGCCTGCAGCTCTCCCCAAACCTGCCGGGGCCAGAAAGAGGTTCCACATGAACTATGGGGAAACCAGAAAACGTGGTCCTCTGCGTCCCCGGGCAGGGGACGTTAGATTGAACCCGGCGACGCCATCACATGTCTTTTAGACAAAGGCCAAGCAGGGCAAGGACGAAAAGGGTCTTTTGGGGGGAGCAAGAAAATCGTGTCCGCATCCTAAGCAGCTCAGCACGACGGGCCCTCCAGGGCGAGGCCACCGAGACGCGGGCACTGAGCGCGGGCAAGTGTCCCCGGCCGCCTCCGGACATAAAAATCCCCGACGACTGTCTCGAGCCCAGGACCTGGGAGGCGCCAGCTCTCCGAGCCTGGTCCGCTGCCCAGATCGCAGAAACCCTGCCAGGGGTCTTCCGTGGCAGGAGGCAGCGCGTGGCCGGGCTGGCGGGCTTCGCCTTTTCCGTCAAAAGTAAGAATCAGCGGAAACAGCAGCTGTGTGGAGGCTGCAGCCCAAGCCAGATCCTTAATTCCATTAGAGAACCAATAATTAGAAATGACTGTTTCCTCCCAGTCTGAATTACAGGATGATTATTTCCCTTTAACGTTCACTGGCTGCCCAGCATGGCAAGGCTGCGGCGTTATTAAAAATACACTAATTGGGGGAGGAAGTGGCCAATGAGCAGCAGTTTTCCAGCTTCCAGGGTCAATTTTAGTCACAGGGACAGGCTACGTGGGAGGGACTAAAGGTTCCGTGAAATTCCACTTAGGGGTTTTTCCGAGGGTAGCCCCGGGAATACTGGAACGCCACCGCCATCCAAACAAAGCGCCCTTTCACATCACCTCTCCTCCTCATGACTGAACTTACCGAGAATTTGATAAAAGTCAAGGTAGTGATGTACAAGAAAAAAAGAATTTTTTTTCTAGTAAGAAGAAATTACCCATCAGGACCAAGTAGAAGGTGAAACCACTCCCTTCACCAGGGGGAAATAATTTCAATCTTCAGTAAATGGGAAGAAAAAAAAAGAAAGAGAGAGAGAGGAGAAGAGGCTTGGTGAAAGTCAGCCCAAGGACGTATTTAGGGTGGTGGGTAAGCATCATGTTGTCTTACAGGCACCATTTCCCCTAATGACGGGAAAGAATCAATTATTTTAAAAACAT
Source organism: Nyctereutes procyonoides (assembly GCF_905146905.1). Lineage (NCBI taxonomy): Eukaryota > Metazoa > Chordata > Mammalia > Carnivora > Canidae > Nyctereutes > Nyctereutes procyonoides. The sequence goes on along the minus strand of NW_026575021.1, from coordinate 16,054,790 downwards.
TCATGTGGGGGGATCCCTGGGTGGCGCAGCGGTTTAGCGCCTGCCTTTGGCCCAGGGCGCGATCCTGGAGACCCAGGATTGAATCCCACGTCAGGCTCCCGGTGCATGGAGCCTGCTTCTCCCTCTGCCTGTGTCTCTGCCTCTCTCTCTCTCTCTCTCTGTGACTATCATAAATAAATAAATAAATAAAAACATTCATGTGGAGAGTAAAGGATGCATTGAAATGACAGTTCTGCTCTCCCTCCGGCAAAAATCCATCTAAGTTGGAAAAATAATAATGCCCGAGTAATAGGAGCACACGAGAGACTTTTCACAGGACGGTTGCTTCCCCGTCAGAGCCGCGGGCCCGGCCCCGTGTGACCCACGCAGCCTCCTCCAGCATCGGCCTCTGCCCAGGACCCGGGCCAGACACTCACGGTTCTGACATTTGCCTTTACTCCCTTGTAGATTATATTTAAGTCTCTTTTTTTTTAAGACTTTATTTATTTATTTCAGGGACAGAGAGAGCGCATCCTGAGCAGGGCGCCGGATGCAGGGCCCGATCCCAGGACCCCGAGATCACGACCGCAGCAGGCCAACCAGGCGCCCTTCAAGAGACAGCGAGGACCTGTGGACAGGCCTGGTGCAGTCGAGGATGGGGACAGGCGGGGCCCACAGGGCCCCAGGCCGGGGGCCGACAACGGGAGGCCTCAGGGGTTGTATGGGGCCAGCAGGCCCTATACCGGGGGACCGCGTGCTCCCACCAGGGTAACAGGCCAGGGGATCGGGGCCAAGCAACAGTGACAGAGAGGCGTCCTCTCTCAGGTGCAAAAGGACCAGTATCTGGGCTGGTTACAGAGCCCCGAAGGCCGGTGGCTGAGGGAGGAGCTCATGGAGGTCCAAGTCACTTCGGATTCACCGAGACGTGTGGCCTTGTCAAATCCGGTGACACAGTGCATGGCCAGGGAGACGCCAGCAGCCCGGCGGGGGACTCAACCTGGTGCTGATTGTGCCCTCAACATAATAGTTGCTGCACTTTCTGTGGATGAGAAGGGAAGGAAGGGAAGGGGAGGGAAGGGAAGGGAAGGGAAGGGAAGGGAAGGGAAGGGAAGGGAAGGGAAGGGCAGGGCAGGGAAGGGAAGGAAAAATAAAAGAAAAGAAAAAAGGAAAGGAAAAGAAAAAAAAAGAAAAGAAAGGAAAAGAAAAAAGAAAAGAAGGAAAGGAAAGGATAGGATAGGATAAGGAAGACAAGGGGAAAAAAGGAAGACAAGGGAAGGGAAGGAAAGGAAAGAGAAGGGAAGGAAAGGGAAGGGAAGAAAAGAAGAAGAAAAGGATAGGATAGGATAAGGGGGAGAAGGGAAGGGAAGAAGGAAAAGGAAGGAAAGGGAAAGAAGGATAAGGAAGGGAAGGGAAAGGAAGGGAAGGGAAGAGAAGAGATTGATGCTTTAAAAACCAGCGTGGGGAGATCCCTGGGTGGCTCAGTGGTTTAACGCCTGCCTTCAGCCCAGGGCCTGATCCTGGAGTCCCAGGATCGAGTCCCACGTTGGGCTCCCTGGATGGAGCCTGTTTCTTCCTCTGCCTGTGTCTCTGCCTCTCTCTCTCTCTCTCTCTCTCTCTATGAATGAATACATAAAATCTTTAAAAATAAATAAAACCCAGCGTGGCCGCCTTGAGTCGTGCCCAGTTGCAGTCGTTTCTAGGCTCTGGAGTGAAAGGACATTTCAGGTAAACAGGCATCAAAGTCCTAACTCTGGGAAACAAACTAGGGGTGGTGGAAGGGGAGGTGGGCGGGCGGTGGGGGTAACTAGGTGACGGGCACTGAGGGGGGCACTTGATGGGATGAGCACTGGGTGTTATGCTATATCCTGGCAAATTGAACACCAATAAAAAATAAATTTATATATAAAAAAAAGTCAGATGACAGGGCTTCCCTTGTACCCCGAGGAGCGGTGACCGAGCACCCAGCGAGCGCTGAGGCTGGGGCAGTTCCAGCTCAGTGACAAAGCGAGTGCCTCAGGCTCCAGGGCTCCAGGCAGTGGCCCAGAGCTGTGCTCCCCAAGGGCCACCAGCCTCGGCCCAGGTCACCGGAAGCGACTGGGGAAACCCGCGTGGGTTGGGGCTGGGTCGCAAGGCGGCAGCGGGCCGCTTGCTGGGTACTCCTTCCATGGCCTCCGTTTTGGTTTTTCTTTAACAGAAGTTCAAGTGTGTGGGTTTGCAAAATGTGAAAATCTATTCAGAGGATTCTGGAGGATGAGGCACACGTGAAAATGTGCGTTTATTACTTATTTTATCATCGTGGTTGACTAGGTTCTTCCAAAAAAGAGTATTTTTTCAAAGAAAATATTATTCCTTTAAAGTCTAGCAAAACCTGACTTCCAACCCCATGAAGCAGTAGTTTCTCCCTTTTTATAGATTTTATTTATTTATCCATGAAAGAGAGCGAGAGAGAGAGAAGCAGAAACACAGGCAGAGGGAGAAGCAGGCTCCATGCAGGGAGCCCGACGCGGGACTCGATCCCGGGATCCTGGGGTCATGCCCTGGGCTGAAGGCAGATGCTCAGCCGCTGAGCCCCCCAGGGGCCCTACAGTTTTAATGTTTGACTTTTGTTTTCCTTATTACTATCAGCACTATTCTTGTATATATTAGACATGGTAAAGTTTTTTGTCTCATTTTCTTTTTTTTTTTTTTTTTTTTTTTTTGGTCCCACAGTGGACAGAGAAGTGGAGAAGGTTCTATAGGAGAGAAATTGCTCGGCAAAGACACAGAGACTGCCGAGGTGCTGGACAATAGTTGAAGAGTGAGAACACGGAGGAATGTGTTAGTAGAGAACACTCGTGTAGGGGCGCCTGGGTGGCTCAGCCGGTGAGGCGTCTGCTTCGGATCGGGTCGTGATCCTGGGCCCAAGCCCCGCGTCGGGCTCCCTGCTCAGCCAGGAGCCTGCTTCTCCCTCTCCTGCCCTCCACCGCCGGCTTGTGCTCTCTCTGTGAAGCGAATAAATAAAATCTTTAAAAAAATAATAATAACTTGGCAGCTCGGCGGGGGGGGGGGGGTGGCCCAGCGGCTTAACACCACCTTCAGCACAGGGCGTGATCCTGGAGACCCAGGATCGAGTCCCGCGTCGGGCCTCCCTGCGTGGAGCCTGCTTCTCCCTCTGCCTGGGTCTCTGCCTCTCTCTCTGGGTCTCTCATGAATAATTAAATAAAATCTAAAAAAAGAATAATAACTGAACTCTAGCTGTTTGGAAACAAGGATGAGGGGGGACCCCGGTAGACTCAGTATGTTCACCCTTCAAGACAAAAAAGGAGGAACGTGTGTGATAAATACACGGGTTCCAACAGCTCCATGTACTGCCAGGAAGGGGGTGCAGTTGTCTGAGTGTGGCCTGGCTGCTGTCCCGGTGACCTTGGAACGGCTGGGGGGACCTAAAACACAGCAAAACGGAGCGCAGCAGTCGATCAGCATTATATGATTCCGTAAGTAAGGATTTTGTAACTTGAGGAGTCCTTGCAAGCGATTTAATAGCGTCAACCATTTTTGATATGACCTCAGAAAATCTCTATTAATCATCTCAAATTTAAAAGCTGACAGAGGAGAAGTTGCCTTTCCCTAAGTCAGAAAAAAAAAAAAAAAAAAGCTTCTCAACTGACCCAAAAGTTGTAGCAGGAAAAAAAAAAAAAACATTTTGATCAATCAATAATTAAAATCATTGCGGACCAGGCTTGTTGCATCAAGACTCTGAGGTTGGTTATTTATCAGATCTTACATATCCAAATAGATGTGGCTTTTAATGTGACTTTAAAAGTTTATAGACCACTGCCTTTAAAATTCATCCGTATTGATTGATACTCAACGATATTGATTCTACTGTATTAGATTGAGTGGCTTATTTTAAACTACAGTGCAGAGAGCAGTACTTTGCTTGAAAACAATAAAATAATAATGATAATCATTTTTTTCTCTCCCCCTCTTTTAGGCTTTGACCAGGAGAGAATAACCACAAGGAACTACTAATTTACAAAATGTGCAGATGACCTAGTTTATTCATAACCATAGGAGTTTTAATTTATTAAGCAACAATTTAATATAAACAGTGCCTAGTAATTCTAGTTCGCTGTGTGTTTCGTGGGAGAATAATGTATTGCTTAATGGGGAAGATAAATCTATTATTGGAAAATTTTAATCATGAACAAAATTGTGTTGGGGTATTTTCACGGGAAGTAATTAGTCGCAAACTGTCCTTCCCTGAAGTGCGGGGGTACGCGGAGCAACTGTTCTCGGGGCGGGTCTCCTGAGGTGGATGGGCCCGGGCCTGGGAGACACAGTCCTGACCTCCAGTGGGCCCACCGCGTCCGTCCTCCCAGCTACCCCACGGCGGACCTTGCACACAGGACGGGCTGGAAGTGGGGGCTCTGCTCCGCGGCCCCGAGCTCGGCAGAGGTGCCCCAGCGGACCTCCCCACGCGTGGCTCGCGACCCTGCCCGGAGCCGCTCCCACCACTCGTGTCAAAGCATTCGTTCTGGAAGGCCCTGGGCAAAATGCAAATGTCCACCCAGACTGGGACATACCACTTCGAGTGAACCCACGAGCTCTCGGCTTAACTGGCAACGACGATCGCGAGGAAGCGGCCGTGTGCGGTGGGGAGCCCACGGTGACAGCAGGCCACCTGCAGCCAACCTCACCAGATGAGGAGCGCCCTGGTTCACGGAGCCAAGAAACCAGCGGCAGCTCATGGGAGTAAGGCGAGAGCCTCGGGGGCACTGCCACGCGGTCTGGGAGCCAACCTGACTCCACCCCAGCTCTCCCACCCCATGTTCCAGCTCCGTCTCTCTCTGGGGGTCAACACGATATTCTGTTACCAGGACGAGCTTTCCCCCCCTGCCAAGGAAAATTGATACCGACAGATCTCTACGCACGTTCTCCGTGCTTAGCAGCACCCATGACGCAGGGATCCCTTCTCTCGCCGGGCATCGACGGCCAATCCCAGGGAAAACCACGAGCGGCCCAATGGGTCACATACCAACGCTTGGATCAGTCACTCGTCGGGAGGAAGGGGCACCGTGATTGGGTCGATCTGGGCCAGGTGCCTGTCCCTGTGGCCGGAGAAGGAAAACACGAGGGCAGACTCCCAGTGGAGCCCCACGAAGTGGAGTAAGAGTTGTCTCCAAGGGAAGGGGGGACCGTTGGTGCAGTAAAAGAGATCTTAAGCCGTTACTCGTCACCGTAGACAAACGACGTCCGGGACCCCCCACAACCCGCAGCTCTGTGAGTAAGAGGGTCACCAACGAGCCCGCTCTCCAGGCTCAGGATTTCGAAACACCGAGCAGAGAACCACGCACACCTGACTTCTGGTAAGAGACTATTTAAAACGTGACTCCTTCCCCTTTTTTCTTGAATCATGTCAACCGTTGTAAGGATACTGGGAACCGGAAGCTCTGGTTGGCTTTTGAGCAACACCCGGGAGTCTCTGAAGTGGCTTGGCTGGTGTCTGGTCTGCAGGAAGTCCTGGAAATGGGCTTACGGTGACCGATGCAAGTCACAGATACAGTCTTTGCTTTCTCGGGAAAAATGTCTCAAAATGTTGAGTGGGCTTGAATCGAAGAGATCCCTGGCGTAGGGTGGGAAAGCACCAGTGGAAGGCGTGGACAGAGAAGAGCAGCAAGAGGAGGGATCAGAGCTGAGACCTTGGGGAGAAGCGAGTGAAGGAGGGACGTTATACGGCAAACACGAGGGGGTCCCTGCGGGGACGTGGGACACCCCGGGCTGGCTTTGTCAGCTTTCTGATCCTGCTAGGAGGGCCTCTGCTGAACACCTGCCCCCTCACCAGCCCGCTCCCATCATCTCTCCTGGGCCTCAGAGACCTCCACCTCCTCATGCTTCTCCCTCTGCCTACTTCTGTCTTGTTTACTTTGGGCCACCATGAGTTTTCACGCGCTCTACCACCGAGGCCCCATACCTGGCTTCTCAGTCTCTAATGCCTTCCCCCGGCCCCGTTGCAATCGGTTCTCCACCCTCCAGGGCAATAGACTCCGGACTGGGCCACTTGCTTACTCAAAACTCTTCTCCGAGTCCGCCTGGACTCAAAGCAAAGCCACAGCGTGGCCCCCAGGGATGACTTGTGCAACGGCCCCATGCGACGCACCCTCACCGCACAGTTCTCTGAAGGCCCTTTGCATTCTGGGGCTTGGTTTTGGTTCTTGACCTTTCAGCCTTTGCATATGCTGTGCCTTTTAAGCCCCTGTGCCCCCCTCTCCATTTCCAAAGGAAGTAAGTCCTGGAAACCAGCTAATGACACCTTCAATACGCAGTATTTCTGAGAGTAGAGTCTTAGCTGCTACAAAGGAAAAAAAAAAGATCCCCCCCATATCACGTGGCTTAAATAAAAAGAGCTCAACATTTCTCCCGCACCGCAGTCCGGAGCTGAGTCCAGGCTGGGAGAGCGGAGCCGCCTCCCCCAGCGCACAGCTCCCTTCTGCTCCGAGGCAGCGGCTCCTATGTCTTGCATGCATCCCGGGCATCCGAGGGATGGAAGGGGTGAAGAGTGGCACGACACCCTGGGCTAATGCAGACACAGGGCGCACCGCGGCTCAAGGGGGGGTGAGCAATGGAGTGTGCCGCTAGCTGGGCAGCCGCGCATCCAGCAGACACCTCAGAGCTGGGTCCTTAGGGGCAGGTTGGAATGGGCCTGGGTGAAGGGCACCAGTCGCCGCCCTAGAGCATTAGCCCCCAAAGCTTGCAGAGTTGCTGAGAGGCAAACAAAAGAAAGAGAAAAAATGAAAAGAAAGAGAAAGCGAAAGTGAAAGCAAAAGCAAGACAGCAGGAAAGCAAGGAAGACCAATCAGCCCTCCAAGGCTGCACACAGCCACCCCCCCCATCTTTACAAGCACCACCAGCTCAGTGGAGGGGAGTCACCTGCCGAGGGGGGTGGGCGTTGAAGCTCTCAGGTGGGGAAGGCCAGAAGCGGAGCTGATATTTAGTCAAAAGGCACCCACGTGCTGGTGGTTGAAATATTGAACCAGAGCTGCACCGGCTGGTAGAGAATCATCCTCTAGGATCTCCTCGGCCCGCCTGTGATCCTGGCCGCCGAGTCCTCCCTCACCCACCGAATCCACTCCAAAATAAAGACACGAGTGCACCGGACAGAGGTTATTGCACCTCACCCTTATCTTCCTTCTGAAATCTTGCTTTAGTTACACACAACCTGAAGCTGAATTAGCCCTATTTGTAGGACGCATAACAGGGGAGTATGACCCCTGCGGGCGGGGCTTGACTTACAGAGGGGAAAGGCTCAGCTTGAGAGAGGGAGACACGCAGGCTGTGTCCAAAACACAAGACTTTAAGGAATTAAAATGTGGGGGCGCAGTGGGTTCATTATCTGCCTCAGGGCGTGACCCCTGGGGTCCCAGGATCGAGACCCACATCGGGCTCCCTGCGAGGAGCTTGCTTCTCCCTCTGCCTGTGTCTCTGCCTCTCTCTCTCTCTCTCTCCCCGTGTCACTCATGAATGGATAAATAAAATGTTTTTTAAAATAAAGAACAAAAATAAATAAATGAATAATAAAGAACAAAAAACAAAGAGAAATTAAAATGTGGGAAAGACAATTAATTAAATAGAGAGCCCACCAAGGACATCTCTGGAGCATCAAATCCTTCCTCCTGTGGGTTAGGCAGGTGTGATACACTGGAAAGAACCCTGGATAGGGGGCGACCAGGCCCGGGTACCAGCTTGGAATGGTGAAAAGAACGGGCTTGTATCCCGGTCCTGGTTGACAATACAGACGATAGTAGCCTCTACATCGGTAGGACGGGAAATAGTGGTATTTACCCCAAGTGGCCATGTGACCCGAGTGAACTGGGGTATTGCGGGTGACAGACATGCAGTAGGCACTCAGTACAAGTTTTGGTATTCTTCCTTGACCTCTGTCTTCGCTCTTTCCTACCCTTCCTCATGCCCTGGGGCCCGGCGGGTGTGCACACCTGCACACCTGCACACGCACGGGCACGGGCAGTGGGACCACAGGGACCACAGGCAGGTCACCCGATGTATAGTCTCCGTGTCTCAGTGTGCAGGATTTCTCGGGAGGTGGGATGAGGCACGCGCAGCAGGCTGCAGATGGGGGGACTGCGGGTTGGAGCCCCGAGGGGCCGAAGGAGCCGACGCTTGACTTGAGTTCCAATCATAGCCCCACACGTCCTCGGCCAAACTAGCAAACTGGCCACACTTGATGTTTCAGCGCGTGTCTGGATTCTTTTATAAAAAATATTTAATTTATTTATTTATTCATGAGAGACACAGACACAGGCAGAGGGAGAAGCAGGTTCCTCGCAGGGAGCCCGACGCGGGACTCCATCCCGGGACCCAGGTCACACCCTGGGTCAAAGGCGGGTGCTAAACCGCTGAGCCACTGGGGCTGCCCGGCGTGCGTGGATTGTCCCCCGATGTCTCGTCCCCCAATCCCGCCTCTGGGGCTGCCCTGGCCCAGGGCAGGCTCCCGAGCGCACCTGCTGAGTGGAGGCCTGGATGTGCAGCGCTCCCACTGACTCGCAAGGCAAAGGCAGCACAAAGCCGGACGTTCTGGAGGTAGGTGGGGGCCGATTTCCTACCAAACCCAGACTAACGTTTGAAAACAGAAAAATGAACCAACTCATGAATTATGCTGTTTTACACTTGTCTCAAACTGGCAATTGCTTGAGGAGGAAAGAGCCTCCTGTCTCGGTCATTGTCAGCTAATAGATGAAAATGGATGCTTTTCCAAACCTGCATTTGAATTTCTAAAGTCTTACGTTTCACACCAAGCCCCAAATTTCACTCAACATTTCCACTTACTAAAAGGAAGTAATCGATGAATAAACTTTGTTTTTAAAGAATTACCTTTGGGAAGGGAAGTAGAAATCCATGCATAATTCATGGACTGGCAAGCGATCTCCCAGTGTCTCTTTAGCATTGCTCACCGAACACCTGGCCCCTGGCCCCGGAGGCGCAAAACTCCCCGTTCTCTGCAGACCCATCAACAAGTATTTGGTGAGTGTCTTCTGGGCTCTGTGTTAGAGGAGTTCAAGGTGGTGGCAGGAAACCATTAGGGAAAGGGGAGGGACGTAATCAAGAGCTTGGTTTTAATGTTATAAATAAAACATGTCCTTTGAACCAGATGTTTTTTTAAATTTTAATTTGGAAGGCTAGAAAACAGAGAGGCATGTGGCTGGGGCCTCGGGAAGGGCCAGGTGGGCCTATTAAGGCAGTTAGATTTTATCCTATAACAACAGGGAGGCATCAAGCATGTTTGGTGGCATGTGTGGGGTGATGGGGAGGGATCTGTATTTTGGGAACTTGATGCAGGCAACTCATGGAGGGTGAATTGGAGGGGACTCGCCTGGAGGGAAGGAACCGAAGGGAGGAGACTCTCATGGGGCCCAGGTCATCTCCGTGCTGTGAGGAGCTGAGCTGGGGTCACGTCCCTGTCCCTGTCCCTGAGGATGCTGCTTGAAGGCCCATCCGGGGAACATGAGCCGAGGGCTTGGGTGAGCATCCGAGGACGGCAGGGGGAGCGCTGCCCTGGCAGGACCGACCATGATGCTTACGTGGCTCTGAAGCAAATTTAAATGATAGGTTAACTCAGGGGTGAAGGAGTGGAGTTAGATGCTTTTCCTTTGCTTCTTCACATCGTGTTTTATTTATTTTTTAAAAATAGTTCATATATATACTTTTTAGATTTTATTTATTTATTCCTGAGACACCCAGAGAGAGGCAGAGACACAGGCAGAGGGAGAAGCAGGCTCCCTGTGGGGAGCCCAATGGGGGACTTGATCCCGGGACCCCGGAGTCACGGCCTGAGCTGGAAGCAGGTGCTCCACCGCGGAGCCCCCAGGGCGCCCCACAGATTTCATCTTTAAGCATCTCTACATCCTGCGTGAGGCCCAAACTCACAACCGAGATTGGGTCCTGCGCTCCACTAGGGAGCCAGCCAGGCGCCCCCTTCACCGTGATGTGACTAAGGTGTTAGTGCCCTTCTATTTTGCACGCGGGGGACACCGGCCTGGTTTGGATTTGTCTAAATGACAGTATTATTTGGAATCATGTCTCTCTTCTTCAGGTTTCAGGAAACCCGTCATGGTTTACTCTTACTGACGCCTCCACTCTCCTGGGGCATAACCCGGGGGCCGGCCTCTGGAAGGGAGACTGGAGACAAACTCTTTATTTGCCCTAAAACCGTAAGTCCTTATCACTGTAGAGATACAGTGAACCTCGGTCTGTCAATTTGGGCAAACACACACACACACACACACACAAGACAAACCCACACATCTTACTTAAATCAAGCATGTTTTAGGACCTCAAAATCTAAAACTACTGTGTCCATATTTCCTAAGGATGTATGGTCCCTGACCATTGGCAAAGGTATCATGTATATGTGGGGTTTTTTTTCTTTTTAAAGATCATGCAACCCTTTATGATCTCTGTTTATAGGTGGAAGTCATGCTGTTTTCATCTATAAGTGACAAGAAATAAGAAAGAAATTCTTTCTTTCTTATGATAAGAAATTTCTGGGATGCCTGCGGGGCTCAGGGGTTGAGCGTCTGCCTTCGGCTCAGGGCATGACCCCAGGGTCCTGGGATCGAGTCCCGCGACGGGCTCCCTGCATGGAGCCTGCTTCTCCCTCTGCCTGTGTCTCTGCCTCTCTCTGTGTCTGTCATGAATAAATAAATAAAACTTAAAAAAAAATGAAAGAAAGAAATTTCCGTTTAACATCATGTATTCAGGAAAAAAAAAAAAAAACAACCGAGGTTAACGAAAAGAAAAATAGTCAACTACATAGAGGTTTTCTGATGTGTCAACACTGCAAAGGTGGTGAGGGAGTGAGTGCAGGCCACGGAGCACCGGACCCACAGGCAGACTCTGGGATTCCAGGTCAGGGTTCAAGCCCCAGCTTGATCATGAATAACCATGGTTCTAAGCAGATGGAGCGGTTTCGTTTTGCTGGATTTCATCTGCAAAGTGGGAAAAGTAACATCCGCCTCGTAGGATCTTAATCAAAAGAGACAAAGTACCTGATGGCACTTTGAAACCTGCCTGGTGCATTGAGAATGTTCGTTTTTATTGTCCTGACAGGTGCTGCGAGCTCTGATGTTCAACCCCTGATTTACAATTGCTTCTCCTGAGACAGAAGCAGAGCGCGGGGAGCGCCAGGAACGTGACTGCTCTAAAAGGCATCTGTTGCTGCCTGATGATGCTGTCGATCTTTAGGGGAAGGAATTTATTGATTTGTTTCCCTTAGAAGTGCTTCTGCGAATTGATCTGGCCATTTCGACCTCGCAGGCTTGCTAATGCCTCTGCGTCCCTGGCGGTGGTTGGAAATGATCCTGCCGCAAGGAAAAGGCCGCATCGTCCTGACACTCTGGGCTCTGGCCTGGCTCCTCGGGGTCTGAAGGCCTCCAGCCTGTGTTGAGTCCTGAAGACTTCTTGTTATTCAGTAACAACCAGTGATCTCAGACTGTGCTCTGCTCCCAGCAGCCCTGGGGAACGGGAGCCAAGGGTATCTCTACGGGTATTTTCCTTGCTTAAAGCAACCAGAGGGACAGGGCCAAAGAAGGTCATGTGTGCCCTGAATGGCTGTCATTTCTATGATATCTCCATTCCAGGCATAGGTGGAGTAGGAGCAGCAGAGCCACTGGATAAAGCGCATTTTTTAATTTAATTTTTTTTATTGGAGTTCAATTTGCAAACATATAGCATAACACCCCGTGCTCATCCCATCAAGTGCCCCCCTCAGTGCCCATTACCCAGTCACCCCCACCCCCCGCCCACCTCCCTTTCCACCACGCCTTGTTCGTTTCCCAGAGTTAGGAGTCTCTGCGCATGGGCTTTTGAATCCAAATTTCCACCACTTACAGCCCGAACAATCTGACGTGAGTCATTGCTCCCCATCCAAACCTGACTTCATACATCTGGAAAATGGGAATAATCACACCTGCCCGTAAGGTGGCTGTGAGGCCTGAGTGAGATTAATCATACTCAGACTCGATTGAGCAGTGTGGCAGGTTCTGGACTCATAAATTAGTTTGGGGACATGGCTGGCCTTTGGGTAAGTATAATCCATTTATCGCCTGCTACAGATGTCCCAGGCTCACACTGAAAAGTGTTGACGTTCCTGAATCAACCTACTACGCTACTTACCAAAGTGGGAAGAGGCCACTTGCTTCTAGAGAGGGAAGTCTTGGGTCACATAGGGCAGGGTCTAGATGGGATCCTCGTCATTTGGAGCCAACCTCCTGACCTCAACCTCATATGGCTGCTTCTGGCTATCCTCCTGTGTATGGGGCTCTGAGGAGGCTGCCTGAAGGAGGACTCATGAGCAAGGAGAGGAGTAGCCAAAGTAGACCCCACGAGGGTCTTTTTTTTTAAGATTTTATTTATTTATTCATGAGAGACACAGAGAGAGAGAGGCAGAGACACAGGCAGAAGGAGAGGCAGGCTCCATGCAGGGAGCCAGATGCGGGGCTCCATCCTGGGACCCTGGCTCATCCTCACCCCTGAGCCACCCAGGCATCCCGACCCCATGAGGATCTTACCCAAGCCCCAAGCACCTTAGAGTCCTTCTTGCTCCAACTCCTTGAGCGGAGCTGTAGACCCCCTGCATAGGTAAACACTCAGTATGCAGTAGCTGCCCGGAGATGGGGCTTCAGAACCCATTGGCTCGAGCCTGCAACAACTAAGGCTCTTGAATACGTGATCACACACAAGACTGTGCACCAATACTGGCTTGTGCACAATCAGGCCTCTTTGGGGTCATGAGGAGGACTCTATGCTCCAATGCATGAGGAAGCTCAGGACAGTGTGTATAACCAGATTCCGTAGAGCAGAGCAGAGCCCGGAGTCAGGCTGTCCCGAGTTCAAATCAAGTTGCAGCTCTGCTGCTTAGCCACGGTAGGAGCTTAAACGAGCCGCCTCACCTCTGTAAGGCCTGGTTCCCTTACCTCTTAAACGGGGGTTATTGTAGCACCCATCCCATAAGGCTGCTAGCGAGATTGCAGGAGATAACGAGCGGAAGGTGCCTGGTACAGTTTCTAGGGCGTGATAAACCCTGAATCAAAGTTATATCATTATTTTTGGCTGTTGGTAGTGGGTCTCCTTTTTCATGAAGGTAAATATGTTTCTAGACTCGCCGCAAAAAGGTCATTTGCTGGGTACCTAATCCCCCTGAACTAGTCCTTGATGAGGTTGCTTCGTGTTTCGTTGTAAGGTACTTTGAGAAGTGTAGATGGTGCCGGCGTGAGAGTGTTTATAAGATGCAAGTTGCATTTTGAGGAGTTATTTTGACTTTAAGACGGTTATGTCTTTTCTGTGGACCCAGGATTCTCCTGTTCAGAAAGTTGCTACTTAGAAGGAGAGAACCGCAGCTAGATGCGAACCCTGTGGCTACGTGCTCTTCAGTGGGATTGTTCTTCAGAGCTGTTGGCACTAGGAGTGGTTGGGACCCGTCTTCCTGTCATTCCAGTGGGAAAATCTGTCCTAGGATTTCCCAGGGAATCACAAAGTAGGCAGTTCATGTTGGTCATACCCAAGTCCATCAACATTTTCCAGGAGAATAAAAACCTTAAGTGAACATCGTACTAATGGTGTTGCAAAATGATTATGGACTTTTTGGCGACAATAGACCTGAATTATCTAATCCATCCGCCACTTACTGGCTCTTAAAAAATCATTTAAGTTTCCCCAGCTTTGTACACGCAATAGGCTGGAGTGTCATTCTCACACCCCAGTCCATCGGGCGAATCCCACTCGATATTCGGCACAAATGTCAGCTTTTCAAGGACAGGTCTTATCTTTGTTAAGACGATGCTTCAATCGTTTAACACGGACCAAATAGCTGCCAGTGGAATAGGTTTACGTATTTCTCTGCAAAAATCATCAAAGTGTAATAGGACGGTCCTACTGCAAGGAGTAGGGCTAGGTACCTTAGAGTTCCCTGCCACGTCTACGTTCTACTTCAGAGCAAGAAGAAAATAAGTTGAGGCTGAGTAGCTTTCTTTCAAGGTCATGTCCTAGAGGTGGCACGACCACTCTGCTCACACCTCATTGACTGGAACTCAGGCATGTGGACCTATCTAGGGCAATGGGAGGCTGGGAAATGTCCTCTCTACCCAAATGGCCATGTCCCAGCCAGTCGAGAAATCACGAGGTTCTCTTACTACCTGGGAGAAGGGGAGAATGTTTGTCAGGGAACCCTTAGCAGTCTCTGGTCACAGTCTCCCTTTCTCTTTGAGGCACCGTTAGGACTGCTGGAGCTATGGTGCATTCCCTTTTAGAAACCAAACACTATGCAGCCATTAAAAATAGGCACATTGGGCCCTGGGTGGCTTAGCTGGTTAAGCATCTGACTCTTGATCTCAGCTCAGGTCTGGATCTTAGGGTTGTGAGTTCAAACCCTGCGTTGATAATAATTTTTATTATAAAAAAATAAGGCAGACTCGAAAGTTTTGACCTTTTGGATGTTTATGTTAAGTAAAAAAAATATAAAATACAGAAATTGAGTATAATGTAATGGCTTTGTGCTCATATATATTGACTGCTTTAAAGATTAAAAAAAAAAACTAACACCAGGGGACAGAGGCAGGAGGGAGATATACTTCTCATTGAATAACCTTTTAAATCATTTGAATTTTGGGGACACCTGGGTGGCTCAGCAGTTGAGCATCTGCCTTCAGCCCAGGTCGTGACCCCAGGGTCCCGGGATCAAGTCCCACATCGGGCTCCCTACGGGGAACCTGCTTCTCCCTCTGCCTGTGTCTCTGCCTCTCTCTGTGTCTCTCATGAATAAATAAATAAATAAATAAATTTTTAAATAAAATAAAATAATCATTTGAATTTTGTGCATGTTACCTATGCAATTTTTTAGAACCTTGATGTCACTGAATTATTCAGATCTATTTCTATTACTTATGACAAGCTACTTTTTCAACAAGGAGGAAACCATCCTAACTCATCCCAGCTATAACAGGGCTAAAGGACATCTCACGAAAAAGAACGTAACCACAGGGCTGTCATCTGGTGGGTTTACTCTTTCCAGGCAGAAACATTATGATGCAGGAGAACCCTGAGCTAACAGAGAGAGACACGATGGTGTTAAGACCAGAAAGCTCCTCAAAAGGCAACTTGTGTCTCTTGGAAACTGATACACCACCATCATCTATACCTTCTCAAAAGACCTTACAATGAAACAGGAAACACATTTTTAGGTGGACTACCTTGATTTCTGTTAATAAATGTGTGCTGAAAATTCAGTCTTTTGAGGCTTTTTAAAGAAATTACTTGTTTATGTTTCAATGGACTTGAACAAACTCTCAGGAAAAGAGGAAGAATACCTTCAGGCATTTTTCAAACATCCTTTAAATTTTACTTCTTCTCCTTCAATAGAAGATGAGCACTTCTTCTCCTCCCTCCAGAGGAGTCCCCATGCTTCACTATATGGCCAGGTACAGAGATGCTTCAAATGTCTGACCATTTTAATGGCTCTCTGGACTTTCAATGACTAGTTTGAAAAACCTACCACAGCATACCACTTTTTTAAAATATTTTATTTTATTTATTCATGAGAGACACAGAGAGAGAGAGAGGCAGAGACACAGGCAGAGGGAGAAGCAGGCTCCATGCAGGGAGCCCGACGTGGGACTCACACCCTGGGCTGAAGGCGGCGCTAAACCGCTGAGCCACCCAGGGATCCCTAAAGCCCTCACTTTAAGAATGTTTTGCCTACTTTGCTTTGAAATCAATATTGTAGAATATGCATTCATTAGCCTAAAAAAAAGGATAATTGCTCAAGAAAACAGTAATATTTTCCACTGTCTTCCGTCTCTATTAATTTATATTGTTCTGGTTTAAAACTCAGATGAAGGCGTTTGTGAATTACCCTTGCAGGGTAATTAAGGACATCACACAGGAAGACGAACCAATATGCTGGGTTTCCCGTATTCGTTTCTGCTTAAAACAAAACAAAACAAACTGAGAAATGAACAAGTCCGAGGGTGTCATGCTTCAGGATTTCAAACTATATTACAAAACCATAGTAATAAAAACAGTGTGGTGCTGGCACAAAAATAGATCAATCAGTGGAACAGAATAGAAAGCCCCAAATTAAATCCCAGCATATACGGTCAAACACTATTTGACAAGGAGGTCAAAACTACCCAGCGGGGAAAGGATGGTCGCTTTAACAAATGGCGCTGGAACAGCAAGACACACACAGAACAAAGAAATTGGAGCCCTTCCCATGCCATTCACAAGACTTAGCTCAGAATGGTCTTAAACATAAGACCCGGTACCATAAAACTCCTAGAAGAAAACATAGGTAAGAAGCTCGCTGATACTGGTTTTGGACTTGATTTTGGACACGACTCCAAAAGCACACACAAAAAAAGCCAAAGTCAACCAACGGGACTAGATTAGCCTCAAAAGCTTCTGGACAGCAAATTTGATGCATTCTGTACCGACATGAAGACAACTGACGTAATGGAAGAAAATGTTTGCAAGCCGTGTATCAGATAAGAGGCCACTATCCAGGGGCATCTGGGGGCTCAGTAAGTTGATTTTCGGCTCAGGTCTTGGGTCTCAGGATAGCAAAATTGAGCCTGACATGGGTCTGCTTGAGAGTCTCTGGCCCCTGCCTCCGGCCCTCCCCCTGCTTGCATGCATACTCTCTAAATAAATAAATAAATAAATAAATAAATAAATAAATAAAATCTTTAAAAAGAGAGACAAGACAACAGGCACTGGTGAGAATGTGGTGAAAAGGGATCCCCTGTATATTGTTGGTGGGAATGTAGATTAGTCTGCCCACTATGGAAAACAATATGGAGGGTCACCAAAATAATTTAAAATGTATCTACCTTTCAACCCAGCAAGTCCACTTCTGGGCGTACACCCAAAGGAAATTAACAACAGGATATTTTTTTCAGGTTTTAAACTTTCTATTTGCATATTTAAAAAATCGTGTGTTCCAGTAATTAAACATCATTTGAACAACAACAACAACAAATGGCCCTCTGGTTAGAGCGCATTTTACAGCCTGTGGGACGCTTTGGACCAGTTTGGTTTTTATTCTAGATTTCTCTATCGATCCCACCCAGCGTGTTCCTCCACCGACATGCAAGTTCTTTTCCTTCCCGGCCAGCTAGGCGGGCAGATGGGAGGGGCAGGCGCGGCCTTCCTTGTCAATAGTTCTTGATTCGTTCATGTGAAAGGGGGCGGCACAGTCACTTAAACTTGATCCAACCTTTGCATCTTACACAAACAGCTGAACGAGCGCACGCCTTCGCGTCCTAGTGGGCGCACCTCATTGCACTTCACCTGCTTGCTTCTCGTGTTGGTTTCTTTGGAAGGCAGTGGACTTTTCTCTCGAGTTTCTGTCTTCTTCAATTTCAGCTTATCGAATTTCTCTCTCTTAGCCATATTGAGTTTGTCCAACGCAGTTGCAGAGGAAGCAGAACCGGGTGCACCAGTGACTACAGTCCAGTCTGCACAGAGGCCAACAGGTGCCTAAAACCAAGACTTTGACCAGATACGTGCACACCCTTGTTTATCGCACATTATTCACAGCAGCTGAGATACAGAAACCACCCAAATGCCCATCGATGGGTAAATGGATATTTTAAAATGTGGTACATACACACGATGGAACATTATTTAGATGAGAAAGGAGGATACCCTTTCATGCGCCATATGGACGGACCTCAGGCACCTCATGTTAAGTGAGATGAGGCAAAGGGAGAAAAACAAGTACTACGTGATAGCAGCTATACGTGAAATCTAAAAATGTCAAACCTATAAAAAATAGACTAAAGTGGTGGTTCCCAGGGGATGAGGGCTGGGGGGATAAGAGTGATGACGTCTAAGGGTACAAACTGTAACCAGTGGTAGGTAAGCCATGAGATCGAATGCACAGTCTAATGAATATAGACAATAACATTGTACTATTATTATTAGCGTGAGTAATGTGACGTTAGTACATCAGCGATCATCTTACAATATATAAATGTACCAAAGTAGCAAATTATATACCTTAAATGTATATGATGTTACATGTGAAATGGATTCAGTAGAAAAAAAAATTGACTTGCGATTCACGTCGCATAAAATTAATTCACCCATTTAAAGTCTACGGTCCAGTAGGTTCCCGTATATTCACAAAGTTGGGTAGCCATCACCCTGGCTACTGGGACGTTTGCATGACCCTTTCTATCCTTTTGGACATTGGCTTAGGGTGCGAGCAGCAAGTAAGGGCAGTGCCCAGCCCTAGACTGTGACCTCCGTGAATCTTCTGGACTCTGGGACCCCCTAGAGAACGGGGCTTTGGGGTCCAAGGGACAGAGGTTCAGAGCACTTACGAGCTCTAGCACCTTGAGCAGGTTGCTCAGCCTCCCTACTACGTGGATTCTTTTCACCCGTGCAGTGAGACTCCTCTCTGCCTCCGGAGTCTCGAGGCCCGTAACACACAACAAACGCAGAAGAGCGAGCCGAGTATCTAACACACGGACGGACGGACTCTGGGCGCACGACCCTTATGCCTCACACAAACCAGGTTTACGCTCCGTTTTTGCCTGAGGTGGCCAAGCCACTGGGACCTTAAAGAAATTAAGTTCTACACCCAGACTCTTCCTGTTCTGGAAATCGCTGCTTAAATCATCGGATGGCAAATAGCAAACAGTCATCCATTTGGTTCCCTAATGAAATTATGTCCAGGTAAGAAGCTTTTATTTCCCCCTTGATGTCTGACTTTCCCCAGAGGGAGGTCTTTGACATGAAACACATGGCTAAAGTAACATCATTGCTCCATCACTTGGCCTTAGGGTATTTGAACAAACCAAATAGCTTCAGGTTCAGTTAAAAAATAAAGTGAGTGACAACTAGGCAAATGAAAAATTCCTTTCCTTCCTTTCTGTCTTTTTTTTTTTTTTTTGACCTTTCTGTCATATTGGCTGCAAGGCTGGGCCTTGGGTTGAGTCCTGACTTTGCCTTTAGTGGTGTGGCTTGGACAAGTGATTCGACAGCGTTGAACTTCAATAGCGTAAAAGAAGGAAAGCACCACCTTCCTCGTAGACTGCTCTGGGGAGCACTCAGCACGGTGCCTGTCTCTGTCTCGGGTAAAGACTCAATAAATAGTTCGCAAACGTGCAAGCCCCACTGAACCCTCGGAATCACCTCCTCTTCCCCCCCGGAGCTGCCAGTAGTCTTTAAAATCTTAAAACTTTCTTTGTTCAGCTTTAGGGGGTTGTTTTATTCAATTTTTGTCCTTTGGATAACCCTTCTTAGGTTCAAGACTTTTCTACGATTTCTTCCACCTGTAGGATAAATGGATTTTGTGCTCGGGTCCTAATGAGAGATTTTGGAAGTCAGAGCTTCAGAGAGAAGGGGAGCACCCTGCTCCCATCAATTAGCCAGGGGCTCTTAGCTTTTTCGTGTGCCACAGACCCCTTGGCAGTCTGGTGAAGTCCACACACCCCTCCCAAGATAACATTTTGGGGGCTCTTGGATGGCTCAGCTGTTTGAGCATCTGACTCTTGATGTCAACTCAGGTCTTGATCTCAGGGTCCTGAGTTCAAGCTCTAGGGTTGGGCTCCACCCTGGGGGTGGAACCTCATGGTAAAAAAAGATGACTTTTTTTTAAGATTTTATTTATTTATTCATGAGACACACAGAGAGAGAGAGGCAGAGACACAGGCAGAGGGAAAAGCAGGCTCCATGCAGGGAGCCCAGCGCAGGACTCGATCCCAGGACCCTGGGATCACAACCTGGGCTGAAGGTGGCGCTAAACCGCTGAGCCACCCGGGCTGCCCAGATAACATTTTTATTTATTTTTATTTTTTTTATTTTTTCCAGAGAACATTTTTAAATGCAAAAACTGAAATCCATAGGATTACAAAAGAAGCCAATTAAAATAAAATTATCAGGCATGTTTCAACGTTTTTATTTATTAAGTTTCTTTTTAATTCCAGTGTAGTTAACACACGGTATAATATTACCATAAAGATTTACCCTTTAGTGATTCAGCACTTCCATACATCATCCGGTGCTCAGCACCACAAGAGCCCTCCTTAACCCCATCACCCAGCTCACCCAACCCCACCCACCTCCCCTCGGTGACCATGGTGCCCACCAGTTTGTTCTCTAGAGTGAAGAGTCTGTTTTTTGGTTTGTCTCTCTCTCTTTTTTCTTCCTTTTGCTCATCTGTTTTGTTTCTTAAATTCCACCTATGAGTGAAATCACATGGTATTTGACTTTCCCTGTCTTATTTTGCTTAGTCTAATACGCTCTAGCCCTATCTATGTGGTTGCAAATGGCAGGATTTCATTCTTGTTTATGGCTCAATAATACTCTAGTGTATATATAACCACCCTTTTGTATCCTTTCACCTACCAATGGACACTTGGGCTGCTTCCATGATTTGTAATATAGTCGCGTACGCAACTCTTTTCTGCGTATACTTCTTTATTAATGTATTAAATAACCAGACCAAGAGGCTAGGCTTATAATTGCCATAATTTCAAATTAATGATGGATATAAATGGTATGTTGAGATAGCTTCAAAAACTCTAATGTGAAATGAAAATATCTGTGATTTCCATTGGTGACAATCTCAGGAACAAACAAAATGTGGCTTTGTGGCCTACATTCCTCACTGAAGCAATGACTAGATTTCACGTGGAGATTACTAAAAATATATATATGTATTTTTTTCATATCCTTTTTGAATTCTACCCAAGAGCCCAGAATTAAGAATCCCTGAACTAAGCCATGACCAACATGATCCCAAATGTCTACCATGGTGATAGGGACATGGCCATAGGCTGTTTTCAGATAATCCCGCCTACTGGCCTAGGACACTGGTAGGTCTTGGCTTTCCAACATGGAAGTACCAACAGGTGAAGACATTCAGTCATTATTTACCTGTGTAGCTTTGCGATTACTCACTTTCAAATCCAGGCTGGAAAATTAAGGATTCAGGTGGGCTTTTGCCATTTGCGCCATCCATCATCATGGTGGTGATAAATGAGCCTAGAGGTCGGCATCTGCTCCTGACACCCTTTCCGACCCACTGACCAATGTTCCACACTTCAT
This sequence comes from Nyctereutes procyonoides, assembly GCF_905146905.1. Lineage (NCBI taxonomy): Eukaryota > Metazoa > Chordata > Mammalia > Carnivora > Canidae > Nyctereutes > Nyctereutes procyonoides. The sequence goes on along the minus strand of NW_026575021.1, from coordinate 16,033,706 downwards.
AGATGTAACTGTCCTTTTCCCTGGCATGGTCCATGCCTCTGGCTACCCCTTGGCTTGTTCAATTGCCAGAAAGACACCATGAACTGCAAATACGTTGCCTTTGCAGAGAACATTCTCCATCTTCTTGGGGATCCAAAAGCCTCTCCCCTTTCAGACCTTGAACTTCATTTTGAATCTGGCTGGGGTTCTCATTCCAGTGTTACTCCTCCTGTTGTCCTTTCTAACCCTCACCTCTCTTTCTGAGTCTTTTTACAAAATAAGATCTCCTCCCGGGTCTGGAAATATGTGACTTTGTGGGCTGAAATGAATTCCTCCTTTTGCAGAGACCATAAGGAACATGGGCTGTGGAGACAAACCAGCTGGGGTTGGATTCCTGTTGCAATACAACTAGCTGCATGACCCTGGCCATGTTACCTAATCCTTCATGCCTCAGTTTCCTCTTAAGAAAAAAAATGGAGGGGCACCTGGGTGGCTCAGTGGTTGAGTATCTGCCTTTGGCTCACGGCATGACCCCGAGGTCCTGGGATCACAGGGAGCCTGCTTCTCCCTCTGCCTGTGTCTCTGCCTCTCTCTCTGCGTCTCTCATGAATAAATAAAATAAAATAAAATCTTTTGAAAAAGAAAAAAATGAAAGCAGTACTTTTCTCATAGGGTAGCTGTGAAGCTTTAAAGCTTAGGGAGCACCTGGGTGACTCTGTAGAGCATCTGACGCTTGGTCTCAGGCTTGTAAGTTCAAACTCCACATTGGGTGTGGAGCCTACTTTAGAAAAGAAAAAAAATAAAGAAAGAAAAGAATATTTAAGTGGTTCTTGGGTGGCTCAATGGGTTAAGGCTCAGGTCACCATCTCAGGGCTGTGAGATCAACCCTGGGTTCTGGCTCCGACAGCCAGCGGAGTCTGCTTAAGGCTGTATCTGTCCCTCGCTCCCCACCCTCACTCGCGCTCTCCCTCTCTCTCTCAGAATAAATAAATGCATAAATACCTTAAAGCTTGTAAGTTTAAAAATGCCTGCCATATAATGAGCACTCAGTAAATACTAGCAGTTACCTTGTCAGCCCTTGGCTATTACTGTCACCCTCAGCAAAGCTCTCCAATGCCAACCTTTGCATATTCTTCACACTCTGTGCTCCTGGGCCATTGACCTCAGTGACAAATGAGGGCCCTTTTTAATTTTCTGGGGGCTGATCTCTGAGGAGATCAAGAAGGATCTAGAAGTTGCATCATCATCATCATCTTCATCATCATCTGATATTTGCTGAGAACTTCCTGCTATGCTGGGTACTTGAACATTTTATTTAATCCCACCAATACCCCCATAGGTCTGTATTATTTTATTATCCACGTTTGTGTTGAAAAATCAGGTTCAAAGGAGTTCAGTTATTTGCAGTCCCAAGTCACGTGGATCCCTTCCCTGAATGGAAGATCGCCTCTGTCTAGCCACGGGCTGCCGGCCTGAGGATGTGGGGTGGCCACGGGGAAGCAGCTGAGGTGCGTGTGGACAGCTACCGTGTTTGCGTGGCTATCTGCTCTACTCTGAGCCCGCTCTCTGGTTCTCTGTGCTCAGCCATCTTGAAGGAGACTTGGCTCGGAGGTGGCCATCTGGCATCGGCTCATGCAGCTTTTGTGAAGTCACATGTGGTCCCGGACTTGCCAGGAAAAAGGATGCCTTGATGAGCCAAAATGCAAATTCCTTAGGAGAGGAAAAGTGAAAGTGAGCTTGTTCACACTGTGCAGGGCTCCAAGGAAATGACACAACCCAAGAGACACAGTGTCCTGCCACTGGGTTCCATCATATTACAGGGGCATTATTTTGCATTTGATCATAAACTTGCCTCCTAATAGTTTGCTCCTTTGACCGGTGAGCAAGGCAGAGGTGACCCAAATTAAAAAGAAGTTGATATTTAAAATACTAAAGCTGTGTGCCTCCAGACATTAAAAATGCAATCCTCTGGGAAGCCAGAGCGCTGTGGGGATGGGAAGCATATTTTCCTCATTAATCTCTATTTTCCCTTGTCCTGGAGATAAGTTGTTCCAAGAAGGTCAAGGCCAAGAGAAGAGGATTTGGGGATCCTTATCTAGTCCGTGCCCCTCGGAAAGGATTTCTAGGCCCTTCACTGCGGTTTCTAAACACTCCCCATTGGCTATTTGTCTTTCCTCTTTCTTCTCTTTCTCTTTTCTTCCTCTTTCTATTTCTCATTCTGTTTCTTTCCCCCGGTCTTGCCTTCTCCAGAACGCCTGCCCCACCGTTCTGACCATCAGCTTGCACAGGCTCCCACTTGTCCCTCGATGCCCACAGGAAGGCTAATTTTCCTCCAGCCAAGCCTAGGACCAAGTTACCCAAACTTTGAATGTTCTTTGCATCTATGAATCTCTGCCCCTCCTGTTGCCTCTCCCAGACCATATAAATTACATTTATAACCAAGGGATCTAGCAACTGCTAGTGTTTTAGAACAGCACAATTAATGCCATTGTATATGGAATATCGTCTTAGGGAGTTTGCATAGGGCATTTTTTTAAAAAAGATGTTATTCATCTGTTTGCCAGAGAGAGGGAGGGAGAAAGAACACACAGAAGGAGAAGGAGAGGCAGGCTCCCCTCCAGGCAGAGAGCTGGTGGGGCTTGACCCCAGGACCCTGGGATCATGACCTTAGCTGAAGGCAGAAGCCTAACTGACTGAGCCACTCAGGAGCCCTTGTGTGGGGCATTTAAAGATAGGAGGGGTTGTTGTTGGTTTTTTTAAGACTATTTAAAAGCCCTTTAAAGAAACTATTAGAAGTTACATAAGATCCAAACATTTGAAAATTCTGAATGAAACCTGCCTGATTTGATGCCGGTGGTATTTGGATGCATAAGGTAAGAAGCTTTGATACATTCAGCCCAGATCAGCAGCTAATCCTCAGACCTGAGCTAGCAGGCCCGGGGCTCCCCTCAGAAGGGGATGGAGTCATCTGTTGATAAGGCCCAGAGAAGTGCCTGAAGTGACCCAACTAAACAGTGCAAGGAAGAGGCGAAATTCCCTTTTGGGGCTCTGGTGATGAGTCCTTCTTTCCAAAGGGGCATCGCTGAAGCTGCCAGTGCCTCCTCCCCCCCCCCATACCTGTTCCCAGAGGAGCCCCAATTCTAGAACTTTCCTGTTCGGATTCCTTCAAGCGTTGTTCAGTGGTGCTCCTTCCTCCACAGAGCTCATTAGAATGTGTATTGCTGACCCCCGCCCCCATCAGAGCTGCCGATACAGTGGATCGAGGCTGGAGTGAGTCGAAGAATCTGAAGAATCCGTGTGTCCAGCAAGTTCCTGGGTGATCCCGACGCTGCTGGCCCAGGGACCGCTCCGGGAGCCTGGTGTAAGGTGCGGGCTCCGGAAGCGGAGTTCCCAGGCTCAGAGACCAGCCCCTTCGTTCATACACTGCAGACTCTCGAGCAGCTCAACTTGCCTGTTGCCTTAGCACTTCATCTGTTTAAAGGGAAATGAATATAGGAATTGAGGCTGCTCCCCGGAGCTGTTTGAGGGGTAGATGAGAGATCGCGTGGAAAGCAGAAGATGCTACGTGCAAGTTCTCACTGATCTCGGTCGCTGCCGGCGTTATTCCTCCGAACCCACCAACACTGCAGAGCTGCTCCCAGGCCGGGCTGTCCTTCCTGACCCACATGCCCAAACACCCTCCCTCCCTCGGATGCGCCAGGGGACTGGCATTCTGCAGGCACCAGATGCCACTGGTCCTGAAAACGCAGACACGAATCCTCACTTCTGAGTCTTTCTCAAAGTCGGGTATGAGAAACCCGCCTTTGCTGCCACTGAGGCCTGCTGAACGTTTTTATCGATGCCCTGGTGTCCTTCTGTCCTCCGGGGCCTGCGAGACCAATAAACACGGACCAGAGAACCTTGCCTGCTATCCCAAGCACCAAATCTTATATTGGCTGAATTTGGCCGCATGAATTTACACTCCCCAACCCTCCTGGGGTTCCAGAGCCTCAGTGGCTTCTAGATATTTTGTAAGACTTCCTCTTCCTTTGTCCTCCCTTATCATTTCTAAAATCAAATTTAAAAAAAAAAAACAAAACAAAAACGAATCAAGGAAAAGTTGGAAGAGTTCGATTGCTAGACTTGCTTTTTGTTTTTATTATCAACAATCAAGTTAATGGTACACTCTTGGAAAACTATATGCACATGTAGAAATATTTCCCTTTTAAATAGAAGCATTCATTATAACACATATAAATAAATTCGAAAATCTGAAACATAACTTAGAACGCTTATGTCCACAAACATGGTCCGACAGGAAGAAAAAAGGAATCAGACAGACATGCACCTGATAACAAAAATATATACCATTGTCTGAACCGTGGTCTCTCTAAACACAAAGGAATTGAACCCGTGAGAACCTTATTACTCCATAAAGACACGCCATAGACACTACAAGGGGAGAAAAACATTATACGGTCACGTAGAGGAGACGGTCTGTACTGATATTAACACGATACAATTGAGTCACAGAACACAGTCGTAGAAAGACACCGAAAAAGTTAAAGCCTCAACATTCAACTAATATCTATAGTTTGTGCCTTTTAAAATAAAAACAAAACCAAACCAAAAAAAGAAAAAAAAAGAAAACCAAAACAACAACAACAACAACAAAAACCAAAAGTCCCAACAGAGATGTCTAATCGGCTTGAATGGAATCATCAATATACAGCGCATCCACCGGCCGGGATGGGAGTCCGGGCGGTTCGGGCCCAAGCTCCCGCACACCTGCGGCCCCCCTGTCGCCGCGGGGCCACCCCGTGACTCTCATCCAACGCAGGGCCACAAAAGTTCCGTAAAAGCTGGTGGAAGAAGAAAAATGCCGGTGGGGGGTGACGGGAGAGAGCAAACGGGGAGAGCTGCGAGCTGGGAGGCCTGTTTGCAGAGTGTGCGGGTGAAAAGGCATCTCATGTTCGGGGGGCACATCTGCGGGCGGGCGAGGGGCTGCGAAGGGGGGCGGGGGCGGGGGCTGCAACCGCGCGGGGTCGGGGGGGCGGGCGGCGGGAGCGCGGGGACCTGTGAGCCCGGGTCGCCCCGCCGCCTACGCAGGCCCCGACGGCGACTCCGAGCTCCCCAGGAGGCGCCCCGAGGCGCGGGTGCTGCGGGCCGCGGCCTCCCTTCTTCCCCACCTGCCTCGCTTCCCCTTGGATCTAAAGCCTTTCCGGGTTGTCCTCGGCTGCTTTTTTCAAAGTGATCGCCGCCTTCCTAAATTTCCCCTTTTTAAAACTTGGGCGGCGGTGGTGGGGTGGAGGGGGGATGTTTCTTTTCCTCTTTTCCATAAGCGCGTGGCCGAGCCGGCGGTGCCCCCCTCTCCACGCACCCCGCCTGCCCCTTGCCCGGGGGGTGGGGAGCCGCAGACACACAGTTCCGGAGGCGGACGGACAGACGGACCGACGGACGGACGGCGGCACGCGCACGCACGCAGCCCCCTGAGAGCGCCCCCGAGTCGGGCCGCCGCTCGCCCCCGCGCCCAGCAGGTGCGCGGCCCTGAGGCAGGTGCGAGGCAGGTGCGAAGCTACGGGGAAGTTCTAAGTTTTGTTTCGCTGGGGGTTCGGGGTGGGGTGGGGGCGGGTGGAAGTGGGGCGACGCCACGTTCTCTTTATTCTTAGGGCGACTGCTTTGGGCTCTCCCCCAGGGCGGCGGCGGCCTGCAGCCTCCTCGCTGCCCACTGGGCCGCCCGACCCCGCGCCCGCCGCCGCCGCCGCCGCCGCCGCCGGATCCCATCAGAACATACTGCTCTTCACTAAGGCGGCTTTGGCACCGTTGGGTCTTTGGAGCGAGGATAGGACGCTGGCGAAGGGGCCCCCGAGCGAATCCGGGATGGAGGTGATGGGGCCGGGGCCCGGGGCCCAGCCCTGTCCGGGGCCCCCCGCCGCCGCCAGGCCTCCCGCCGCCGCCGCCGCCGCCGCCGCCGCAGCCGCTGCCGCCGCCGCCGCCGCCGCCGCCGCGCCGCCCTTGCCGGGCTCGCCGCCCGGGCCCCCGGGCCCCGCCGCCCCCGGGGCTCCCGCCGGGCTGGGCCCGCCGCCGCCGCCGCCGCTCGCCCCGCAGCTGGGAGCGGGGTTGGGGTTGGGGCCGGGCCCGCCCGTGCTGTCCGGGTCGGTGCTCTTGGCCTCCTTGCTCTCGTCGTCCCGGGACGAGTCGGACTTCTTCCCCGAGGACCCGTTCTTGGCCGCGGCCGCCGCCGCCGCTGCAGCGCGCTCCTGCTTGCGGAACTTGGCGCGGCGGTTCTGGAACCACACCTGGCCCGGGAGCAGAGGGGGGGGGGAGCCGGTGAAGCGCGGGGCGGAGGCCCGGTGCACCTGCCCCGGGTGCGCGCCCCTGGACCTACCCCGGGTGCGCGCCCCTGGACCTACCCCGGGTGCACGCCCCTGGACCTACCCCGGGTGCGCGCCCCCTGCACCTGCCCCGGGTGCGCGCCCCTGGACCTACCCCGGGTGCACGCCCCCTGCACCTGCCCCGGGTGCGCGCCCCTGCACCTACCCCGGGTGCGCGCCCCCTGCACCTGCCCCGGGTGCGCGCCCCTGGACCTACCCCGGGTGCGCGCTCCTGCACCTGCCCCGGGTGCGCGCCCCTGGACCTACCCTGGGTGCGCGCTCCTGCACCTGCCCCGGGTGCACGCCCCCTGCACCTGCCCCGGGTGCGCGCCCCTGCACCTGCCCCGGGTGCGCGCCCCTGCACCTGCCCCAGGTGCTGGAGTCCGGGGAACCCTCCCCGGCGGCCTCCCGAGCCAGGCAGGCTGCGCACAAGGCCTACCCCGGCCGCCCGCGCGGTGCATCCCGAGAGCCTCCGGGGCGGCGGCTCTAAGGTTAGAGTCCCTTTGCCGTGGGGACGGGGAGGGTCTCTCTCGCGGCCCGTCCTGGCCTCTGCGCCCCGAGGAGCGCAGGGCGCGCGGCTCACCTTGGCCGCTACAAGGTCACAGCCAGCCGCGGTTCGAGGCCCTCGTGGAGCCACGGCCCCTTTGCCAACGTGATGCAAGGCACAGTGACCGGAGGAGGCAGTTGCGCTACAGGGCTCCGAGTTAAAGACTGACAGCCGGAGTTAGGAGGCAGCAAACGGCGGGAACCGAAGCCCCGCTTGCTCGGGCAACACCGGGGCGAGGTCTGCGCTCCCCGCCCAGGGCGCTCGCTCCCGTCCTGCGAGAGCCTCGCTCGCTCACGGCCCAAGACTCCCGAAGCCTGCGCAGGGCTGCGTGGGGCGGGAAGCGCTGCCAGCGGGGCCGCATAGACACGAGCCCGCACCGCCTGCGCTCAACCCATCCGAACTGGGCCTCTCGGGTCAGCCCTGGGTCAGCCCTGGGTTAGCCCCGGGCCCGTGGTGGAGCCGCCAGGAGCACCGTCCCGGTCCCCGTCCCCGTCCCCTGCCCCCGGGCCTGGCTGCACACTCAGCCCATCCGAACTGGGCCTCTCAGGTCAGCCCTGGGTCAGCCCTAGGTCAGCCCTGGGTCAGCCCTGGGTTAGCCCCGGGCCCGTGGTGGAGCCGCCAGGAGCACGGCTGGGTCCCCGTCCCCGTCCCCTGCCGCCCCCCCCCCCCCCCGGCCTGGCCGCGCCTACCTGGACCCGCGCCTCGGTGAGGTCGATCTTCAGGGCCAGCTCCTCACGGGTGTAGATGTCGGGGTAGTGCGTCTCGGCGAAGACCCTCTCCAGCTCTTTGAGCTGCGCGCTCGTGAAGGTGGTGCGGATGCGCCTCTGCTTGCGCTTCTCGTTGAGGCCACCATGGTCGGTGAAGAGTTTGTAGGGAACTGGGGGGACGGAGGAGGGGACAGAGCGTGAGCCGAGCTGCCCGGGGCGCGCCCCGGGGCCGCAGTGTGGGGCCACCCAGGCCAGGCAGGGCGGCGCGGGCGGCCGGCGGCGGGCAGGCTAGTGCTGGGCCGAGCCCGGCAAGCCTCGGGCTGCAGCCGGGTCCCCCTCGGCTCCAGCGCCCTGGGTAGGAGGGGGTGACACGGCGCCCCGGGGTCAGCGAACCAGAGAGAGAACCAGAGAGGCGGAAAAGAGTCCAAAAACATCAGTCGGCTCATGTGGGGAACCGGGCAAGAAGTCCCCCAAACGCTCCCACGGTGGCACCTTCCCAATTCCCAGAAGTTGACCCTGCCCAAAAAGTTGGGGGGGAAAAAGTGCTGCAAAAAAAAAAAAGATGATAACGATAATAAATTAAAGGAATAATCACAAACAGGACCAGCCAGAGAGGTGTGAGCCGCTGTCGGTTCTTAAAAAGCGAGAGCGGGAGACACTGCCAGTAATGAGCTTTACTCTTTGTTATTTAATTATTTTCTAAGCTTTACGTCTCATCGCAAAGTAAATAAATTATGCCTATCATTTTGGCAGCTTAAGATAATTTTGTTGGCGGTTCGGGTGTGACTAGGATAGTGTAACCCTGTAAGTGAATTACCCCTCCCTGCAATCGCTTCTAACGTGATAAATTCTTTCATTTGTGTAAGCAAATTTCGTTTGGTAAATACTAAACACATTTCCATTTTCAAATGCAATCAAGGCTTCCTATATACGAGCGGAAAGGCGGCTTCCTCGGCCGAGAAAGCTGGCGGTCCTTACCTGCGGCGTACGGACTGCTCTGGTGGTCCCTGAGGGTGCCGAGGCTGCAGGATCCCGGCGTGAGGGACGGGCAGCCGGACGTGGCCCCAAAAGTGGTCCTTATCGGGTTATACTGGAAGCCACTGGCCTGGCTGCAGGAACTGAAGTCTGCATAGGCTGAAGCCAGGCTCGAGGTGTCCATCCCAGCCATACAGGACTCGTAGGCAGAGGAATTGAGGTAAGAATATTCCATTTTATACATTGAAAAGGCTCTGGATGGCTCAGCCAAGTGGAAAAATGAAATAAAAGATGGGTATGGAGAAGGTGGCTGGAGTGGGGAGATGTGCACAGCTCAACGCCTGCCTCCAAACTGGCCTCCTTACTACCAGCAGAGCCTAGTTTTATGAAAAAGCCTCCTATGAGATGCCTTGTCTGAGGTCTCTAGAGCATATAGTCCTCATAATAAACTTGGCTCTTTCCACTTGGACAATAGCAAAGCGGTTGGTCTTATTGCTGGCGCTTTTTACATGACAATAACTCATCCGTCTATTGGGCTGGCACTGGGGAACTGAGCTGCCCAACCTCCCTATCATTGATTCCTGCATCTCTAATTAGAATTTAATACCACACCATTACGCACCGAGCCCCTGATCCTCCCTTCTAACCAGCTCCCTGCCCTTTAATTCAATCACACTACTTGGAAATAATGAAAGTTGGGTGACGATTCACTCTGATCCAATTTCCCCGAGCTTTTAAGCCTTTTTAACTGATCATATACCTTAGGCATAAATTGAGATAGTGTGTGTGTTTTCCCCCTTCTTCGTCCTCCTTTTTTTTTTTTTCCCTCGGTGAGGAAGAAGAAACCTTGATGTCATAGAAAACCTGTTTTGTAAGAGCGTTACACGCTCAATTTAACAACAAGCCTACCCCCCGAAGTGCATGAAATGTTATAAAGGACTGGGACATTGGCAAGACTCGGGCGCCCTGTAATGTGGAGTAAGTGGGCCGAGGGGGTTTCCGTGAAGGAGAAGCGGATTTCTTTACGATACACCTGGTAGAGGGGGTTTAAAAAAAAAAAAAGGAGCGTCTTATAAATTGCATTTCTTGTCGCGGCTTAACATGCTTTTCTAGAGCCTCCGCTTACACAGCTGTTTAAAAAATAAAGCAACGTCCACGTAAAGCTCTTGAATGTGAAACATCTGGACTGTCGACCGATGGCTTCCTTGCGGTCCGCTCTGTGTCTTTCTGCATTAGCTGCAGGTTTGCGTTTCGTCGGTTTGGAGGTTCTGGGCGGTTGTTGATTTTGATTACAAGCCGTGACTGGCAAGCGGGCAGGAAGCCTCCCTAACGAACGTGTGTCCTCTTCCCTCCCTCCATGGGAACTCTGCTCTCTTAGCACCCACTACGCTTTGCCAGGTGCCCCCCCCCCACCCCAGACCCGCGGCTGCGAAAAGAGGGGTGTACGCGCTCGCCCTTCGGGTCTGCTGACCGCTGGGAGCGGAACCTTTGCTCTTTACTGAGCGCCCAGGCTGCGGGTCAAGCACTTTCCTTCCCCAACTCCCCAGGCTCTTGGGTGCTGGCCGCAAGGTACAGACAAAGGAGCCAACGATCTGTGGACCTCGGTGGCCCCGTGATTTAAGCAGAGGGTAATTTTCATTTGGTTCGTTAGGCTCTAGCAGAATAAGGAAAACTATTTCATTAAACCCTTCCTCTCGGTGGACAAGAGGAGGAATGCTTAGTTGAATCGCCGGGTGGTGTAAACAAACCCTGGATATTTTATATGAATTAAATGTGTAGATAATTAGTTTTATTGCATTCATTACCCCCTTTATGTGCTCTGTAACAAGTCAGTAATTAAAGTAACAAACTCATAAAGTCTTTATAGGGGCATTTAGGCGTTCAGTGTTTGCCAAACTAAGTGGTTTAATTCGATGCTAGTGCTGGGGAGCGGATGGGCGCCCGCTCTCCGCTGCCACCGTGTTTTATTGCGCACTAAACTGCAGCGGACGCTGTAATGGATTAAAGAGGGACAGGGGCCCCCCAGCCTGGGGCTTCCGTGCGGGGTGAGTTGCGGGCTGCTCTCTGGTGCCGCCGTGGCCTCCGCACCTAAGGGCGGCCGTGCGGGCAGCGGGTCCAGCCGAGCAGCCTGCTGATAGTTTTATGGGGAGGGCTGATAGTTTTATTGCAGTTGCATGGTGTACAATGCGTATTTGATAAAGAAGGGCCTTTGGTGACCAGTGTGCACTTTTTTGTGCACGGGGGTGAAATGAAAATAAATGTGTACAAGGTTGTACTGCGGCGAGAAACAAATTGCAACGCTCTAAATGGTTTTTCTTTATGGTCACCAGACAAGAGGAGAAAAGAGATGCAAACATCTGTCTTCGGTCCCCTAAACCTAAAGGCCAGCAAAGACGGATGGGAATCCAAGTGTTATTACAGTGGGGATTTGTCTTTATTTACCCCGTTCTCATGAATATGAATCTGCATTTAGACCCGGAGGTGGCTGTGCCCCCTTTGGACGCTACACGCGGAATTTCCTCACCCTTATTGACACCACCCTCACCACCACCCCCTTTCAGGGAGGTGGAGGATAGGTTGTCAAGTGTAAGGGCTGCGGTTGTCCAGGTTGGGGGGGGGATGCCTCCTGGTTTTCCAAAGGCTACCCGCTGCCCCAGCCCCGCATGCACGGGGTGTGGGTGCAAGGAGCCCTGGCCCAAGTGGCACCCAGCGTGGTTCTCCACAGCAGAGGGACATTGTTTGCGCGTTGTGGGGGGATGCATTTGGGCTTCCAGGCCCTGGTTGGGGGGACCCGGGGCTGCGTCTCCCCGGGGGGGAGGGAGCACACTTCCCAGAGGTCCCCGCTCAGGGTGGCCACGGCCTGGGCCCCCTGTGCCCCTGGTGCTCCCGGGCCTGGGGCGCTGGGCGGAGCAGGGTGCTGCACTGCCGAGGGTGGCTCCACAGTGACCCCGTGGAACTTGGGGCCCTGGGCGGAGTGGGAGCTGCGGGGAGCACTGAGTGCGTGTGGGGAGCAGGCCGGGGGCGGGGGCATGGGTGCGGGCACGCGGGGGGGGTGCAGGCTGGGGGCAGGGAGCAGGGCGTGCAGGGTGCAGGGGGCGTGGGGGCGCAGAGGATGCAGAAGGCTTGCAGGGGGTGCAGGGGATGCAGGGGGCGCAGGGGGCTTGCAGGGGGTGCAGGGGGTGCAGGGGATACAGGAGGCCTGCAGGGGATGCAGGGAGTGCAGGGGGTGCAGGGGGCGTGCAGGGTGCGCAGGAGATGCAGGGGATGCAGGGGGTGCAGGGGGCTTGCAGGGGGTGCAGGGGATGCAGGGGGCACGCAGGGGGTGCAGGGGGCTCAGGGGAGTGTGCAGGGGGCACAGGGGAGCATGCAGGGGATGCAGGGGGCACAGGGGATGCAGTGGGTGCAGGGGGCGCAGGGGAGCATGCAGTGGGTGCAGGGGGCGCAGGGGGTGTGCAGAGGGTGCAGGGGGCATGCAGGGGGTGCAGGGCGTGCAGGGGGTGCAGGGGGCAGCCCCGCCCCGCCTCCTCGGCCCTCTCCCCGGGGCGCCCTCTGCCGCAGGGCCGCGCGGGGTCGGGGTGCCGCGCGCCTCCCTCCCTTTGGCGGGGGACCTTTCAGCACGCCGGACCGCACGGTCGGATGAGCAAATGCGCTTGACTTCATCTTCCCCTTTGTAGGCCATGTAGGTTTATTTTGTTCGGTGTCACCGTCCCGGCCCCCCCACCCCGCCCCCGCCGGCCGGGCCCCCCGCGTCCCCTCTGCGGGTCTTTTGTGGCCCGGGGTCCTGCTTCTGCTCCGAAGATGAAAGGCTTGCGGGGCCGGGCCAGACCGGAGCCCCAGCCCCAGCGCCCTGTTTTGTTAAGAGTTGTGCTTTCTACACGCGAGCTCTCCCCTAAAAGTTGTACCAAATGGTTAATTTGATTATTCCAACTATGGACCAACTGCTTCAGCAGCCTCCACCACGCGTCTGGGAGGAAAAAAGAAACCATCTATAAGAAATAATCTAATAAAAGTGAAGTGTAGAAAAACCCCTCCTGATTTTCAACCGGCACAAATAGAATTAGAGCTTCAGCATCCTTTTCCCAAACAGACCTTTTGTCCAGATCACAACTTCAGCCAACCAGCAGTGTGTACAGTGCCTGCTATTTATTTTAATAGAGGCGGGTGGGTAGCGAGATGGATTGATAGATAAATGACCGCATGGATAGATGGATGGTTTGATCCATCTTCCTCTGAATTCCCTTTCTTAATATGTGTACACGGTTGATTTTTTCCTTCCCCCTTGCCGATTTTCTGAATCAATAATGGAAAGGCAGTGCTATGTGGTAAAAGAAAGAAAGAAAAGGGAGGGGGGAGCCATTTAAAGCACAAAAAAAGGGGAAGAAACTACCAGCATATATACCATGAGAAAAAAAATGTTTACATGCTACCCAGTACCAAATGAAAAAGGTTGAAAGTTTAAAGAAACTTTTCTTTCCTTTTCTTTGCCATTCATAGGAGGGTTTCTTTTTCTTCTTCTTTTTTTCCTTGAAAGTCAGAAAGAATGTTAGAAGACAAGGAAACAAAACAGCAAACAAAATGCCATTGTATTGTAGTAGCAATTCATGGGAAAACGCTTGTCAGCCTCCTAATGCCTCACTCCTAGGAGGCTGTTTTGAGGCTGTTTCACCGCAGGCGAAGCACAATAACATGGGAATGAATAAAATATTAAATACCAGTGAGAGTTTCAGAGGAATTTTCTTTCTGATTGCTTTATTTGATCCTGCATCCAAATGATCCCAGCACAGCGAGGCCGCGGACTGCCAAAGGCTCAACTCAGAACCAACGGTTCCCCTCAACCGGAGAATTCAAAGGCGAGATTTGTCCTTGGGTTTCTCCAAAAAGATTTCCGCGGGCAGCAGCCTTTCCCGTTCACCTGCATCAAGAAAATAACCTCGTCAGAATTTATCGAGACGACATTTCCCCGGGTCCATGGAGCAAACCAACCACAGCATCTTCCAAGCAGGAAGAGCCACTGACACAGACCTTCTCCTGGCATCTTAGAGTTTTTTTCCACATTTTTCATTTGCCTAGCAACCATAATACACGTTTCATAATAGAAATTCCTTGTATTTCTGGTAACTAACCTCCTGGCCTGGGGGGACTAACAATTATTAACTGATTGACAATAGTGTGTGCCGAGCAATTAGCACAGTGCTTGGCACCTGGAAAGAATCCCGGGAATGTGGGACATGAGGATTATGACGATGGTGATGAGGGTGGTGCTGGGGTCTCCTTGGATTGTGTAGTAAACACTTCGGGATTTAGGCGGTGCTGGACCCTGTCCTTCCTGTTGCCTGTTTATGATGCATATGAAAGAGGACAGACTAATCGAAGAGCAGGCTCTCAGATATCAGATGGGAGAAAACAAAGCAGCCAGGCAGCAAATTTCCCTTTTAAGAATTTACTGGAAGGTGTGTTTCTGTATAGAGGTTAGTTATATGTTTTCTCTTAGTTTATACCCAATAATCATGCATGATTAATGGGTTGCTTTACTCCCGTGTATAAATATTATGCGTTCAGAGTCATGTCACTTTAAAAGGCCTTTGTCCAAAAAAATAATAATCAAAAATAAATAAATAAATAAATAAATAAATAAATAAATAAATAAAGGGCCGTTGCCCTGGGTTGGCTGTGTGGTTTGGGGTTGGAGCTTCATGGCTAACTCCTAGATGATGTCTCTGTCTTTAGACTAACTTCGGAGACACCCCAGATGCAAATGCTGTGCTCCGTATAGCTGATGGGATACAATTCTCCAGCCTGCAGCTTTTTAAGGACATCACAGGGAAGGGCCCTTTCTACTTCTCCTGTTGTCTCCCCCACCCATGCTATGATTAGCAGAAGGGGCTGCCTGTTACCTTTTTTTTTTTTTTTTGCCAGAGTTTGGCTAATAGTAGTAACATCTGCTGGGCTGGTGGTGGGGAGACATGGGGCATTTGATCAGAGTCACAGATGTAAAAGTGACATCTGCTTGTAACAAAGAAAGGAGAAACAAAATTAAATTAGGCAGGGAGGCGTCTCTGTCTGAACCAAAAAAAAAAAAAGGAAGGGAAAAAAAAAACTATTTGAAAAAGGAGGAAAAATATAATCAAGGGCTCTGAGCAAGCCTGCAGGGTGCAGAAGAGCATTTACAGAGAGGATTGTGACTTTCCAGGCCAGCGGTTTCCAGAATGACTAGAGCAGGAACATCCTAAGGTAGCGATGTTTTGAGACTTTGAAGGCGTCCTCTTATGCTCCAAAGGAAAGGAGCAGGTCAGATGTTCTCAGCTAAGCAATGTCCCAACCTGTGTGAGGATAGTGTGGGTTGGGAAGTCATTTCCAGGTTGGAGACAGAAAGGGGGGTGAGGAGGAAGCCTCTGGGGTTAGTTAATAAATAGCCCAGTATATTTAGGGATGAGTTTGGGCAAAAACGGACTTTCATTTCATAGCTGTGTTAAAACTCCTAAGAATGAGCCAGTTTGGATCCCTGGGTGGCGCAGTGGTTTAGCGCCTGCCTTTGGCCCAGGGCGCGATCCTGGGGTCCCGGGATCGAGTCCCGCATCGGGCTCCCAGCATGGAGCCTGCTTCTCCTTCCTCCTGTTTTTCTGCCTCTCGCTCTCTCTGTCTGTCTATCATAAATAAATAAATAAATCTTTTTTTTTTTTAAAAGAAGGGATCCCTGGGTGGCGCAGCGGTTTGGCACCTGCCTTTGGCCCACGGTGTGATCCTGGAGACCCAGGATTGAATCCCACATCGGGATCCCAGTGCATGGAGCCTGCTTCTCCCTCTGCCTGTGTCTCTGCCTCTCTCCCTCTCTTTGTGACTATCATAAATAAAAATAAATAAATAAATAAATAAATAAATAAATAAAATAAGAAAAGAAGAAGAAGAAGAGATGGCACTTGGCAGTTAAACCTGCCCCAGCGGTGCCTGAAATAGGCCTCAAATCGGGTATGGTGTACAGAGCTGCAGTGTGCTCAGCATCCTCCCCACCTTTGTGCCGGGTGTAGGATTACAAAGGGGCATCCTACACCCCCCCACCCCGCGCCCCTGCCACGGTCTCCTAAATGCTTCCAAGGGGAATACATTATGATCACAACAACAGAAGTCACTGAAGCAGATTCCCTCAACTCCCTGCTGCTTCCCAATCTATGAGCCGGTTGACCTCGGTGCCCACTTGCTCCTCCACGGCTCCTACTGTATCCAGGAGGGAGGCCGGTTGCAATCCAAAGCCCATCATGCCACCATGCTTTAGAGCCCAGGCTCTTCCCCGGGCTCAGGGACCTTACCCAGTCGCTCCTTCTAGAACCTTCCAACAGCCGTGCTCATAGCCAAGTATCCCACGTCGTATAAACACGCTCAGGCTACACTCATGCTAATAACTGACCAACGAACACTGTTCTCTTCCTCGGCTACAGCCGCCACCGCCGCCCCTTATCTACCTTCCCTACTTAACAGTCCAACACCTCGAAAGAGTTGTCTTTTATCCTCACGCTCTCTTTATTTCTTTGCTTCTCAGGCACTGCACTGCGCCCTCTGACTTGGCTTTCGCCGCCATCACACAAATTAAACGCTCTCCCCCTTCAGATCACCAAATCCACTGGGGATTTACCAGGCCTCGGCTCACGTCAACGTGGAAGTCACCGGGGGTGCCTGGCAAATATCGCCGGTTCTCACCATTTCTGGCCACAGAGTACGCTTTTCCTTCCCTAACCCCTAAACGTTTAGAAGTGGCCTTGAGACTTGCTTCGGACAATGAAAACGGAGCAGAAGCGTGAGCTGTGACTTCCGTGGGGAAGCCCCAAGACCTAGTGTCTGAGTCTCTGCGCTCTTTTGTCCTGTTCCATGGCAGCCGGCGGAGCTCAGGCAGTGGCTCAGGCAGTGGCTCCTCGGTCAGCCTGATTCCGGAATATGGATGCGGTGGAGAAGGGGGCCCGGGAGACGCACGATGGACATGTAGTTCCTTCCGGTGTAGGGGAAGGATTCTGAGAGAGGTGACATCCCTATGCTGGGTCCTAAAGAGCCCGTGGGAGTGAGCAAATAAAATGGCAGGAAGAGGGGAAAAGGAGAAAGTTGCAGGCATAGGAATCAGCGACTGTCAGTGACTCCGTGGCCGGCGAGCATGGAGTGTTTGGGAATCTAGAAATCGTGCCACTTAGTTAGAATCAGGGGAGATTCGGGGGGCGGGGGCCACCCAAGGAGGGCTGTGATGAGACAGACGTAGGCATGAGGTACTGCAGGACTACAGATGCCGTGTAGAGGGATTGGGGGGCAGGGAGTGAGGAAGCGGGGAAGCCCAGGGATTCATCAGGAGGGTTGTTCTAGGCCACAAATGATGGATTCCGCAGAAATTATGGATTCCAAAGCAAGGGAGGAGCAGCATCCGGATGAGGAGAGGTAGGGGATTCAAGAGACGCTATGGAGGCAGGGCCCGAGGGCAGGTGCAGGTGCAGGAGCAGGTGTGCCCGGTGCTGGGATCTCAGGAGGCCCAACAGGACACCTCAAAACCTAAGCCCTCTCCCATATCTGAGGGCAAGATCTGCACCTCTGTTCCTGTTTCATGACCCATGGGCATGAAATCCCGACCCTGTGGTGTCCTAGAAACCTGAGCTTTACAGGTGGCTCAGGTGTTGTCTTGCAAGCTCATTTTTGAGACAGAGCAGACCCCAGGTCAGCAGGCTTCTGAGTGGAGGGGGAACCACTGGGCTGAAGGTGGGGACCCCCTTCACCCTCCCCAGCCGGGGACAGCGTGGCTTTGTTGGGGCGCTGAATTTGCTGGGTCTGGATCTCCACCCTGGACTGGCCATCAGACCGGTCCCTGCTCCGTGTGTCCGGGGAAAGGTCTTAGTGGCCTCAAGAGCCGGAACATAAATTTGTGAGGTTCTTTTAAGTCCCAACATTCTCTTATTTATTATCCTCTGATTTATTATTATCATCATTATTATTTTTTAGGGGCGGGGCTTAGGAACCTCCTCTACATACATTTCAATATGAAAGGAGGAACATAGGAGCAGCGTATTGGGGGAAGCAGGTGTGTAGGGCCCCGGAAGAGTGTAACGGGGAGAGTGGGGAAGAGTAGAGTGACTGTCCCCGTTTCTCCATTCTTTATACGAAGGTCTTAGGATGCTGTGCTCTAGGAGTATTTTCAAAGGAAGGTGCCAGAACCAGACACCACAGAGGGAAGAAGCACTGATGGTGGGATATAGGGCATCCTAAAAGTGGGCGGCCCCTCCCTCTGCCTCTCCTGTCTCACCTCGAGGAAGCCACTTCCTGCACCCCAAGGGCAGCAGGCCTACGTGCAGGTGGTGGTACGGGGGTCCGTGCTGCCTCCCCAAACACAGAATCCTACCTCGAGGAAGTGATCTTGCATTTGACCCAGCCCAGGGAGCCCAAGGAGAGCCGCGCAGGAAGCCCTGGAGACTTTCACCCTCTTAAACGGCTCAGCCTTGAAATACGTCTAAAAAATGCAAGAGGAAAAAAAAATTAAAAATTAAAAAAAATTAAAAATAAAGAATGCAAGAGGATCCTGAAACTCCTGAGGATGTTTTCCTCTCTGGGTTGTCCAAAGATCTTGCGGCCACTGTTGTCGCTTGCTTATGTCACTTTGCGTTCTTTGGGAAGTTGTGGGTTTGCCAGTAACAGAATGCAGCATCATGCATTTTAATGTGAATTTCGGCTGATTCAGGATTCGGAGGCAGACGTGACCCAGGCCTCGGGGACAGGCACCGTGCGTCCCAGACCTTGCGAGCGGGGGCGGCGGCCGGTCCCCGTGCTGCGAGCTCCCGGTGTTCCCCCATGTGGCTACGATGGACAGTAGGCACCTGCTTTCCTCCCTCCTCCCTCCCCGCCCGACGCCCCTTCTCCATCTGTTTAAGGGCAGACGCCACAGGAGCTCGGGCCCAGGGCTCTAATGCCAGCTAGTGCACTCCCAGCTCCGGCTCACCATGCTCCCCCCCCCCCCCCCCGCATGGAACTGGGGTGGGACTGGGGTGGGACTGGGCCGCGCGGGAGGAGGGGGACGGGGCAGATCTAAGGAGAGGCTGGGAGGCCGCTGGGAGGGACGCAGCACGGAGCAGTCGCCACGGCTGCCCAATGAGTCACGCAGGCCACACGCGAGCCACAGCAGAGGCCAACAGCGGTAGCCCGGACCCGGGAAACCCCTCGAAAGCACAGCGCTGACCACTGGGCACCAAGCACCCCAGGGTGGAGCCAGACGCTGCCCTTGGCCGCCCCACTCTGGGCAGGGCCCCTGGTCGGCAGCTGCTGCAGCGGCGACCTTCCCACCAGCTGCCGAAGCGGCCTTCCACGCGGGGAGGCCCTCATCCAGGCCTGGCCTCTGGCACAGAGAGGGGGGCTAGTGATTGATCCCGCGGGATGATTGGCCAGAGCACGCTGCCCCCAACACCCGTCTGCGGGGAGGTCACAGCTGCCCTGGGAGCCCTCTTCCTATTTTTATCATTAATTACTACTTTTTCTTATTTTCAGAGTAACAAATGTCCATTTTAGAAAATGTCCCGGCATACGGTCCTTAGAATTCTATTGGAGGGGCGCCTGGGGGGTAGCACAGTTGGTTAGGCATCTGACTCTTGGTTTTGTCTCTGGCCTTGGTCTCAGGGTCATGGGATCAAGGCCTAAGTCAGGGCTTCAAATTCTCTCCTTCTCTCTCTGCCCCTCCTGCTCAGGCTCATTCTCTCTCTCTCTCTCTCTCTCTCTCTCTCTCAATAAATAAATAAAAATTTCTCCAAAGAAAAAATGAGTGGGAAATATCAGAGAGGGAGACAGAACATGAGAGACTCCTAACTCTGGGAAACGAACAAGGGGTGGGGGAAGGGAGGTGGGCGGGGGGTGGGGGTGACTGGGTGACAGGCACTGAGGGGGGCACTTGGCGGGATGAGCACTGGGTGTTATGCTATATGCTGGCAAATTGAACACCAATAAAAAAAATTAGGGAAGGAGGATCCCTGGGTGGCGCAGCGGTTTGGCGCCTGCCTTTGGCCCAGGGCGCGATCCTGGAGACCCGGGATCGAATCCCACGTCGGGCTCCCGGTGCATGGAGCCTGCTTCTCCCTCTGCCTATGTCTCTGCCTCTCTCTCTGTGTGTGTGTGACTATCATAAATAAAATAAAAATTAAAAAAAATTTAAAAATAATAATAATAATAATAAATTTTTAAAAAATTAGGGAAGGAAACAAAGCAATGTACAGAAAAATAAATAAATAAAATAAAAGTTAAAGTTTCTCCAAGAACTATACTTGAATTTCTCATATAACTTTTCAATCTTTTTTTTCCTTATGCATACATATAAATGATTTTAAAATGGGAGGCATCCTCTACGGACTGCTTTGTGGTCTCCTTTTCCCTCTAAATTATGTATCATGAGCATCTTCCCATATTATGAAATATTCTTCTAATGTATTTTTTTATGGCTGTATGGTGTCACGCGATAAGCCATAGCTTATCCGGTCAACTGTTTTGTTGAACATTTCATTTGCTTCTTATTTTTAAAGTATATTCAAAAAACTCTGCTCCACATACCCTTTTAGCTAAATCTCTGCATATCCACACGACTTGCTTCCAGCACCTCCCCAGAAGTGGGACCCTTGATCAAGGATGACATATTTTCTTTCCTTTTTTTTAAATTAATTTTTTTATAAATTTATTTTTATTGGTGTTCAATTTGCCAACATATAGAATAACACAAGGATGACATATTTTCAAACAAGCTTTGGACACATGTTGCAAAGTGGCCTTCCGGCCTTCCAGAAAGGCGGTACCAGTTTGTATGTGCAGAGCAGAAGACGGTAATACCTGTTTTCCAATACTCAGCGGCACCATGTGATACCAGCCAATGATCTCTTCCTACTCTGCTATTAGAAATAAGCAAAAATCCTTAAGAAAGAGGAGAGCTGGGGCCCCCGGGGAGCTCCACGGTGGAGCATCTGCCTTCAGCTCAGGGCGCAACCCCAGGGTCCTGGGATCGAGTCCCGCATTGGGGTCCCCGCAGGAAGCCTGCTCTCCCTCTGCCTGTGTCTCTCTTTCTCTGTCTCTTGTGAATAAATAAATAAAATCCTAAAAAAAAAGAAAGAAAGAAAAGAAAGAATAAAGAGGAGAGCTTGCCCAAAGAAACTTGCCATCCTGCGCAAAAGAAGGAGCCAGAACAGGGCATCTTCAAGGACAACAGACGGCATGAGCAGAGTTCAAAATGCCAGCGTCCAGCTTTATTTATTTATTTTTACATCTAATGATGACAAAGAGGTCTCCTCCTTATGTTTAGGAAGAACTTGGTGATAAAAGGAATACATTTACCACTTGGGATTGATTTTTTGAATGTTGGGAAACGATAGCACGGACTCGAGGGCCAGCTCCAGTGCTTGTCTCCAGTCGCGGGGCACGGGCTTCGGGCCAAAGCGGTCGGCGGACCCGAGCCCAGGGCCCAGAGCCCAGAGGTCACAGTGCCGGCCACGGGCCCGCGTCCTGGGCAGGTGCCTGGGTAGGTGCCGGGTCCCGGTCTCTGCGGTGCCGCGGGATGAGGGGCGAGTGGGCCGCAGGCCACGAGGGACGGAGAGCGGCCCCTGCAGCTTCAGGGGGGATTCTAGATTATTAGATCTCAAAACTGTGGCGGAGAATGTCCCTGACACACAGAGGCAGGGAACGGCCCACAGAAAATACGGTGCCCCCGCGTCGGGACAGTGGGTCATCGGCCCGGGGCCACGTCCCCTGCCTCGGCCTCACCGGCCGCCACCACTTCCTTAAGAACTTTACCTCTCAGAGACGAGGGCTCTTTTCTAAAAGTACGAAACCACACCGCAACGATGTCTCCGTGTCCTCGCCGAGCCGGCGCTCGATTTCCCCTTATTTGTTCCACAGAAGTTGTTTTAGTTGGTTTGAGCCAGAGTTCAAACAAGGCCACACCCCGCACTTGGGCGTGTTTGTGTGTCCTTCGAGCTCCCTGCTGTCTACACTGCCCCTCTCCCCCCACAGCTGTCTATACTTCCCCTCTCCCCCCTCAGCTGTCTATACTTCCCCTCCTTCCCCTCTCCCCCCAGCCTTCTATACTTCCCCTCTCCCCCTCCACCGTCTATACTTCCCGTCTCCCCCCCACTGTCTATACTTCCCCTCTACCCCCAGCCATCTATACTTCCCCTCTCCCCTCAGCCGTCCATACATCCCCTCTCCCCCCAGCCGTCTATAGTTCCCCCCCCCCCCCGCCCAGCCGAGTTGGGCTCTGAAGGGCACGCGGCCTGGGTTAGGCTGGCGGCCGCCACGTGCTGTGGGGACCTAACCCTCATGTCCTGTCAGCTGGTGGTGGGTGTAGAGCCTTCTTCGGACTCAGGTTTGGCGTTTAGCAAGGAGGCTCCTCGGTGGTGCTGCGTACATCCCATTGCACACATCGGGAGGCGGGGTATCGGCCCTTTAAGGGTGTCAGGGTCCAAACAAGGTTCTGTTGATCTGTGGGGTTGGGATGTTAACCTGGAATCACCCATTATAAAGTTCCCCGTGAGCTTGTTACCTAGTGATTTTAGGAGCCTCGACCACGTTGATCAGTGCGTTGCCTCAACTACAAGATTTTATTCATTTTAAGGGGTGAAAATGTTAATGCCTTATATCATTTTTTGTTAACTTATTAGCTAGAAAACTCCCATGAAGAAAAAAATAACTCCCTTTTTCGTTCATCGGGTACCTAAGACATGCTTGGTATATAGTAAGGTTCGGCAAGTCAAGATAAATACTGGATCATTCCCTCTGTTTATCAGTTTTCAGAATAATTAGTTTCTCTCCGAGTGTCCTTCAGAGATCATCAGTGGAGCTTTTTGTCTTATTTTGGGATTAGGGTTTTTTTTTTCAGCATTATGAGCTCATAGGTCTGAATATGTTTTATGTATTTTCTTTCATCGCAGTATTTATTCTTATTTATGCTCAAATTATCCAAACTTTGACCAGCAGAAGCCTCCTCAACTTGCCTCTTAGTTCTTTTGACAGGACCCTCGTGGTCTCTGATAGCTTCTCTGCTAGCTGGTATGACACGATGTCCCAGGCTCATTTTTTACTCTCTTTGCCTAGACCTGGTATCAGGCATTTCTCCAAGGAGCCCTGGTCCTTTTTAGTCAGAATTGGTATTTAGAGACCACATTGTGGGCCCTAGATTGGATTTTGGAATGAGTGATTTATGAGTTTTTTGGAAAGGAAGTAATGGTCACTAGGCACCAGGGCCTAGTTGAATTAAAGTCATCATACATTTATTAAATAAGACATGGCTCATTCTAGATGAGGGAGAGGAGACTGAGCATAAGCAAACAACTGGGACATGATATTATGTAGAAAGAGCTTTGGGGAAATAAACCAGGCATGAAATAATTATGCCTGGAGTCAAGGAATAAGGCTTCGGCAAGAAGGGGACATCTGAGCAATGGAAATAGTCATGCAGCCAAGGTGCAGTGGAGAAAGTTCCGAGCAGAGAAATAACGTGAGCGAAGCCTCCAAATCATCAAAGTGCACGGCATGGTTGAAGAAGAGTCAGATTTGCTTCATTTCCTGTGACAGGGATAGTGGATTCAGTGGATTCAGAGAGCAGCCAACCGCAGTCAGCATAATGCATCTGGACTTCAGCGGGGCATTTGTCCAGGCCTATCCTGATATCATTATGGACAAGATGGAGAAATATGGACTAAGCGATAGGACTATTAGATGAATTAACAACAGTTAGGTGAATAAATGAACCCAGAGGATGCTGATTAGTGGATGGATATCAGCATAGAGGACGGTCTCCAGTGGAGTAACACAAGGCTCTGTGTAGGTCAACTTTTTTTTTTTTGGATTTAGATACAAGTATAGAACAAATACTTAACAAATTTGCAGATTATCTGGAGCTAGGTAGGATAACGAGTAGTCTTACTGACAGGGTCTGGTTTCAAAGAGGTATGGACAGGTTGGACTTACTGTGATAAAATTTCTAGGGATGAGTATAAATTTCTATAGCTGAGTGAAGATAGCAAATGAAAAATAAATAAATAAAAAGAAATAAAAAATAAAAAGAAGAAGATAGCAAACGAGGACCCAAGTGCACACGCGTGTGCGCACACATACCGGAGACGCATGGTTAGTAGTACGCACATGGAAAAGATTGAGGAGTTCAGTTCTTCACAACATATTATTATTTGGGTGCGTGGGTAACAGTGGAGCGCCCAGAATGCAGTGGGGGTGCTCATCAATGGTGAGATGCTCGGATCCCTCTTGAAGAACACTTCGAGAGAGCAGTTGACCATCTGGGGTATGGGGTAGTTTATAGGAGAGTAGCCTAATTGGTAGAGGAATTTTAAAAAGCAATAACGAAAAAATCAGAAACCTAGAATCGCGGAATTCACTGGGATTAAAAATGCCAGAACAGCCGTAGAGCTGCCCCGTGGAAGTGTTCTGCGACATTACCCTAAGGCGACACGAGCCTCCACCTGGCACCACTGGGTACGAGTTAGAGGGAAGCAAATTTCCGCCCAATGGGAGAACATAATCAGAGCTCCCGAGACGCAGAGGAGCCTGCCCCACAGCTCGAACCGACCATCCTAAGGACAGAGAGTACTGGTGGGGAGGGACTTGGGCATCTTAAGAATTGGGTTCACCTCTACATCAGCGAGTCCACGACCCCTGTCCTCCCCGGCAGCCTCCTTCCAGGCTCCCGAGTCCTCCTGCTACTCACAGGGTTGCTTAGGGGCTGCCCTGCGATGTTTAGGACGACCATGACCCCCACGGTGCCCCACACTGTCTTTTCACGGTTCCTGGTACCACTGTCAAAGGTGTCATACTCCGCTGAGACTCAGGAGAGACAGAGTCTAGTTTCCGTGCTTTTTTTTTTTTTAAGATTTTATTTATTTATTTATTTATTTTTATTTATTTATTTATTTGAGGGAGAGAGCTAGCATGAGCAGTGGGGAGGGGCAGAGGGAGAAGCACACTCCCTGCTGAGCGGGGAGCCCAGTGGGGTGACACCAGGATCCCAGGCACCCGGACATCAGGACCCCAGCAGAAGGCAGCGCTGAATCACTTCACCACTTAACCGGAGCCACGCAGACACTCCAGTTTCAGGTCTTTTAACGCTGATTCCAGAACTTCGGGTGTGGGAGGTTAACGATGGCCCCAAATTCCTTGTCCTTGCAGCAAGGGGTGGGCTCTAACTCCCTCTCCCCCTGCAGTCCAGCGGCGGCCAGCGGCGTGCGGCGACTTGCTGCAGCAATGGAACATGCTAGAAGCGGGGGGACGTCCAAGAGTAGGTCTCAGGAGGCCTCGCTGTTCCCCCCAGCTCATCGTGTAAGGAAGCCCCCGGGCCGAGGGAAGACCAGGCGAGCAGGCCGGCTGCCCAAGGCACCGTGGCCCCAGCACTCAGGCATCGAGTCTCTCCAGCCGAAGCCCTAGACGCGGTTTGGGGCAAAGGGGTCATCCCCTCCTAGGCGAGTCCAAATTTCATATTAGAGGGAAAAATGAATGGTGGTCGTATTTTCCGCTGCTGAGTTCTGGGCGGTTTTTAGTGCAGCAGTAGGTAACCACATGCAAGCCACGTGTCCCTGCTTCTTTGGGGTGTTGATTTTCAATCTGCAAATGACGTGACAGGACTTAATACTTTTTAAGGCCCCTTCTTCCTCTGACATTCTCTGCAGCCCACATTTGTGGTCCCGTGATTTCTTTACACTTTTAAATATTATTCAGAACCTCAAAGAGCTTTTGCTTATGCAGGTCATATCTATTGATATTTGCCATATTAGGAATTTAAACTGAGAAAAACATGTATCATTTATACCTATTACTTCATTTAAAAACAATAAAGATCCATTAAATGTTTACAAACAAAAGACTTCTGGGGAAATGTTTTCCCAAACAAAAAATTACTACAAGGGTGGCATTGCTTTATATTTTTGCAAATTTCTTTATTTTTAAATTGCATTTCTTTTCCTTTTTAAGATTTTTGTTAATCGGAGTATAATATAGTTGACTTACAAAATTATGTTAGTTTTGGGTATACATCATAGTGATTCAACAATTATGTACAGGACAGCACCTGGCTGGCTCAGTTGGTGGAGCGTGCAATTCTTGGTCTCAGGGTTTGAGTTCAAGCCCCACGTTGGGTGTGGCGATTACTTAAAAATAAGATCTTTTAAAAAGGAACAATTATGTGCGTTACAAAATGCTCACCACAAGTTTCTTTAAAAACCTGGCTTACTAGAAGGCACCTAGAGTCTTTTATCCGCTTCTGCATGAAAACTGTTGTAATCACACGTCGTGTAACCTCTAGAAAACTTCACTGTACACTTGAGAGAGAATGAGAATGAACAAGGTCAACAATGTATTTTTATTATTACGAGAATGGTCGTGACCTCACAGACCCCTCAAATGAAAGTCAGGGATGTCCAGGCGTCTCCAGACCATACTTTGAGAACCACTGCTCTGAAGAAATGATGCGTAAAATTAACCTATGTTGGTCCATTAGTAGGTGATAACCCGTAGCGTGTTCAAATTTTTAGAGTCATTTGCGTTTTAATGAGAAATAAAGTCTTCCTCCGAAGGATCAAGCTCTAATGACAGCATCTCAAAAAACACCGAAGGTGTTCATCTGGCTAAGGGTCCCCTGTTCTGGTCCATCTACCCTTCGGCCCCCACTGAAGTCTGGCTCTAACCAGAGGGAGGCTGTGGCCACAAGACTAGACCCATTGGAGGCAGAAAGAGAGCAAACTGGCTGTTATGATCAGTCTTCCACAGTCCTTCACTTTAAGAGAATGTCTCTTTCTTGGTTCATGGACGGAGAAAGGTTCTATGTGTAATTAGCAACGAACCCGAGATTGCCAACCAACCATTCTTGCCCCCATTTTGAGCAATTAGACTGGGTTTTTCACTGTGTTGGGAACTAGGCTAAGAGACTGTTGTAACATGGAGGTAATATGCTTGTTTATTTTAATTAAATCATTGAAAATCAGAAATGATATCATATCTAGCCCTTCCTAGCATTGCGGACATTTCCCAGAACTTTTAACTGCAGGTTTTTAGTAATTGCATTGTGCTAATCAACTAAAATGGCCCAGTATAAATGTTAATAAATAAGCATAATCATAATCATCATCCTAGACATACCCAGTTGCCAAGGACTTCACGAAGTCATTGAATCCATCCGTCTGCCTCCAGGCGAGCTTTATCTTCCAGTCCATTCCCAGCAAAAAAAAAAAATATTTTGGAGAATATGTTCTACATTGGATACTTCTTTCCACCTTCCTTATATATATATTTTCATATATCCTAGTCCAGAAAAAAAATAATTAACTCAAGTAATTTTAGAAAGCACTAAAGAAAAATTGAAATACTGAGAAATTCGTTTGAGGGAAGATTTAAATTATCAAATGAACCCCCCCCTTTTTTTTAGAAATCAAACAATAAGTACTTGGCCAAATGCTTACAAACCTACGAAGTCCACATATGTTGAATATGATTTAATTTAGATAATTTTCTTTTTCACTTTGGTAACAACCACACTTTAATGACAATTAATTGAGCATTTTTCACCCAGGTCCACTAGGAATTAGGTATGTTGGAACACATTTAAAAGTTTTCAGATTTGAAAAGATACCTAGACTGGATACACTATCTAATACTTATTTGGAGAAATCGCAAGAATTACCGAAGATTTACATAAGGTTGAGGTTCCATTTTGTTATCTTTAGGACTAAATAATTTGTTAGAGAATGCCAGGTGATGTCCTTTAATTTTGGTCCTATGGGATTTTTCTAAAAGATAGTTCCTCTGAGGCACCTCGGTGGCTCAGTAGGTTAAGCCTTAGACTCTGGTTTTGGCTCAGGTCATGATCTCAGGGTCCCAAGATGGAGCCCTGCTTAGAATTCTCTCTCTGTCTCTTCCCCGGCTCCCCTACCCCTGCTTGGTGTCACTTTAGAAGAAGAAGGAGGAGGAGGAGGAGGAGGAGGAGGAGGAGGAGGAGGAGGAGGAAGAGATAGTTCCTGAGTTATCAAGATCTCTTAAAATAATAAAATAATCATCTGGCGCACTTTCCGCATGCTCTGCGACCTAGAAGAGAATTTCTTCTTGCACGGTCTATAAATTGAGCTCTGACCCCAAGCCACAGATGGAATCAGCATGCTTAGGTTTCCAGAGAACTACCGCTGTCAAAGATGGAAATATGTACTTTCCTACCTCCAGCGCGACAAAGCCCTTGGTCCAGACCCTGTTCCTCAGGGACCACCCCCTACCTGGCCCCCATTCCCTTCACCACGGTCCGTTTTGAATGTTGCAGCTGGAATCTTCTACCTCGGCGGCCTGGAAATTAGTCCTCACCCCTCGCACGAGCTCTGTCACGTTTAATATCGACGCTGCGGTTTCCACACCTTACTCCTCGGTCTTGAGTGCTGAGAATGCTCTAGGAAGGCCTGGGGGGCATAGCACAGCGGTTAAAGGATCAGCTTTGACGTCTAAGCCTGCTTCCCCCCCACCTAGCTGTGTAAACCTGGACCAGCTGTTTTTGTTTAAAAGTTGTCATGTGGCGGGATCCCTGGGTGGCTCAGCGGGGTCCTGGGATCAGGTCCCGCGTCGGGCTCCCTGCATGGGGGCTGCTTCTCCCTCTGCCTGTGTCTCTGCCTCTCTCTCTCCCTCTCTCTCTCTCTCTCTCTCTGTGTGTGTGTGTCTCTCGTGAATAAACAAATAAATAAGTCTTTTAAAAAAATAAATAAATAAAAGTTGTCGTGTGTACAATGGGGTTGTGCTGGTCTTTGGCTGGTAAGACTCAGAAAACCAACCAATGTGGCTTAACGTCTCTCTCTCTTCCCTCTCCCTCTCTCCCCCTCTCAGATGCGCACATGCACACGCACACGCGCACACACACACACACCCGGGGCTTCCCTAGCTTCACAGCTGTGTGACTCCAGGAGCAGAGGCAGGAAGCTAAGAGCCTTTGGGAGGTGGCAGTTTGGGGCTCTCCGATGCTGGCTCAGGGATGCTTCTCCACTTCTGAGTCCGCTTCCCCCCACGTTGACCGGGTCTCAGCGGCATCTTTCCCGAGGGCGCAGGATGACCACAGCAGCTCGCTTCCAGTTTCCTCCACGAACCCGGTGGAGGGCGCCCGGGGGCCAGGGGGGTCAGGGGGCTCAGCGCCCGCCTCTGGCACAGGCCATGATCCTGGGGTCTTGCGCTCCCTCCCCCTCCGCCTGCCGCTCTGCCTACTTGTGCTTTCTTGCTGTCAAATAAATAAATAAAATCTTTAAAAAAAAAAAAAAAACACCAGAAAACCCCAGTGGAAGAAGGGTCCATTTGCCAAGAGTCTCCCCCAAAAGGCCCAGAATGGCTCTCTTAGCCTTTGGTTGGTTCAGCTTGGGCCCCAGCCCGACTTTAGAGAATTGCCGCAGCCGAGAACACGTGTGCTTTCCTCGGCCAGGCCAGCGTCGTGCACGGAGCACGAGCGGACCGCATCTGACCGCGTGGCCTGCGATCGTTGCTGGACAATTCCTGGGAGACAAATCGGGTCTCTACGTGCAGATGAAGAGACGGTGGGTCCGGAGCAGACAGCAAACAACAGGAAGCTGGCGTGACCTGTCAGAGAGGCTCAGAGCTCCTACCTTAATCCCAGGGGGGTGTGCTCACGCGCAGGTGGGCCGGGCAGACACAGGCTCCCCTCCGAGCGCGGGCCAGGCCGGGCACTGGACTTGGGGCCGGTTCTCAGAGCCCCGACATCATGACCTGAACCAAAACCAGGAGTCAGAGGCTTAACCGACGGAGTGGCCCAGGCGCACCTTCCTGGGGGTTTTATGAGAATTAAACAGTAAGAGCACATGGCCCGGGGCCAGCTCGGGGCCAGGGCTCCACAGCATGGGCTGTCAGAGTCCTCGGTCAACCTCTGAAGTGGATGTTGAATGTTAGCCCCGCCTTGATAGTGGCCACTCCAAGTGGATGGCATCGCACCTATTTAGTGAAAAGTTTTATTTTTATTTATTTATTATTTTTGATGAAACCCTTTAAGGGGGCGGGTGGCAACTCACGTGCCAAGTCCATTAGTGACTGCATGGACTGCTGGGTTAAGAAGGATTCTGAGGCCGATGCGGGGCCCATCGGGAGCGTGTTCCATGCTCCGTTAGGAATGTCTGGAGGCCCCCCACGTCCTCTCTTCTACAGTAAAACCAAGTCCATAAGGCTACTTAGAGGACCGTGTCACTTGACTTTGGGTTGGGGGATTATTAAAATACGGGATTACATGTAGAGTTTCCATCCATATTAGGAAGGTTAACGAGGACCATATTATGCAAAGTTAGAGAGAGGAGAGGGCGGGCTGATGCCTCACTCACTCTTAGGGAGGCAGGGCCTGGCACATAGTAGAGGCTCAGTCAATATTTTTCTGAACTGAAAATAATTATATTATGCTGAAATCTTTCCCAGGAACCCAGGGGGGATATTGGTAAAATTAAACCATGTGGAACTTGAGTAGTGTTAATGTTCTGTTCACAGGTTCCCTGTATTTTTGCATATATTTCATGGCATTTATATTAAATTCATAAATAAAATATTCCTCTGTTTGCGTGAACTCAATGAAATATTTTAAAATAACAGCAAAAACATCCTCCCGCCCTCCTATATGTTCATCAGTAATCCCGCTGATTCTGGGCACCCGCAGACCCCTGGAGAGGTTCTACTAGGACTCCCGGCGGGTTACTTCGTTACCAGGAGGCTCGTTAAGCTCGTTACTAAGCCTCAGTTTCTTCGCCTACAAGATGGAGCTAATATGGATCAAAAATACAGAAATGTTAGCCTCGTAGTCACTGTGAGTGTAAACAAGATAAGAGTCATAAAGGCCTTGGCACATGGCAAGTGCTCAATACGCGGTGGCTGCCGTTACTGTTCGGATTTTAAGCCCCAACTCGGAGGGTGTTAGTTGAAACCATACATTGCATTAGATCTTGTAGATTAAATTACACATATGCACAGCATGTGGGTCACCTATTGCTGCACGTCGCTGCTGTAATAGTCTCCAAAATCCCAAGCCAAGAAATTTCGGAAGTGGTACTCCCATTGATACGTGGCATAAAAATAGTCCGCTTCATTCTCTTTGGAATGTTCCTTGAAGATTCATTCCTTCTTGCATGTCCTTAGGAGTCCTAGAATATGCACTGGGTCAGGATTGGGTATTTTGCAAAAGGAGGTAGAAACGTAATCGCACCATTGTGGGTGTGGGATGGGACCCACCTGGGTCGTGTTCACCAGGGGTCCCGCGTGACTCCTACCTCCTGGGCCCTCACTTCCTCTTTGTTATTGTTGGATCCTTGTGGGGAATGTAGGAAGAGCTTCAAACCAGTGGTGGTTTTGAGGCTGACTTTGCAAGGTAGCTCGGGTTGTACCTTGTGGAGGGAAGGGGGAAGGAGATTCGAGCTGGACAAGCTGCGTCCTGTCTCCCTGACTAGTTTATTATGGGGCTTAAATGGGAACATGCACGGGTGCCTGGGGGGCTCGGTGGGTTAAGCGTCTGCCTTCGGCTCAGGTCATGATCTCAGGGTCCTGGGATCAAGTCCCAGGTCGGGCTCCGTGCTCCGTGTGGAGTCTGCTTGTCCCTTTGCCCCTCGCCCCTGCTCATATGTACACATACACACACACACTCTCTCTCTCTCAAATAAATAAATAAAATCTTGGGATGACTGGATGACTCAGTGGTGGAGCGTCTGCCTTCAGCTCAGGGCGTGACCCCAGGTCCCAGGATCGAGTCCCGCATCGGGCTCCCTGCATGGGGCCTGCTTCTACCTCTGCCTGGGTCTCTGCCTCTCTCTGTGTCTGTCATGAATAAATAAATAAAATCTTTTAAAAAATAAGTAAATAAATAAAATCCTAATATATATGCAATATATAATATAAAAATAAAATCTTAATATGCATATATATAAAAGAACATGTATATATGAAACGCTTTATAGAGCTGCTCATTTTTGCAACAATGGACTGGTAAGACTAGAAAAATAGGATGAGTTTTTTTTTTAAGATTTATTTATTTATGATAGAGAGAGAGAGAGGCAGAGACACAGGCAGAGGGAGAAGCAGGCTCCATACGGGAACCCAACACAGGACTCAATCCCGGGACCCCAGGGTCACGCCCCGGGCCAAAGGCAGGCGCTAAACTGCTGAGCCACCCAGGGATCCCCAGGATGAGGTTTTCTATAAATGGTACTTAATCCTCATTTACCGATGACAGAACTGAGAAGCCAAAAGGTAAATTCATTTGCCCAAGCTTCCATAGCTGGTGAGCAGCAGAGCCAGGATTTGTGCTGCGGGCTGACTAGCTCAGAAGCCCAGAAAGTCCATCACTGAAGCGTACTACCTCGATTGTCCAAAATCTTGAAATGCCAGGATGAGGACTGTGCACTTGATGCGACGAACCACTGGGCAGCCCAGACTAGTGTGAACCAACGAACCACTCACCTCGGGCGCGAGAGATAAGAGCCACCAAAAGAACCCAGCAATCAAGATTGATGATATTATAATGTGATATTTAAAAAAATTAAAAATCAGCAAATACAGGCCCCAGCCCCTTCTTTGTTATTTCTTTTTTCTTTTTTCTTTTTTTTTTTAAGTATGATTGAAACCAGAGGCAGGATTAAGGTCAGATGAACGAGACAGAGTTGTACAAAAACAGAGTTGGATCCTAGTCTTTATTTAATATTTTTATATTTTGTTCGTCCTATTGTCCAGCATTAAATTTGTTTGAAAAAATGTTGCATTGTAATAGTATGTATCTTGATTGCCGAGTGTTTCGTGATTCCCTAAAAATCTGCACCCAGGCGGAGCCCTCTGCCTGTTTCGCCCTCGTGCCAGCCCAGCTGGGAGTCTGCTTTTCAAAAAGAGGAGTTTGGCAGTGATGACCTAGGATGGGCGCGGGGAACAGACGAGCACAAAAACAGCCGGGGCCCCATCCCACACCCACAATGGTGTGATTACGTGTTTCTACCTCCTTTTGCAAAATACCCAATCCGGACCCAATGCATATTCTAGACCAATCGGATCAGGAGCTTTCACATTACTGAGCTTCAAAACTCTCTGAGATAGTTCCCTTCTGTGTGGTTATGGCACCAAACTGGTACCTACCTCAATCCGTTTGGTTAATTTTGCTTTCGAATCTTCACTTTGCTTTTCAGTCTCATTTGTTTTATGATTGTGGAAAATACTGACATCATTCCAAAGTCACATCTTTAAAACAAGGTAGTTGGAGAACTCTAGCTTCTCGTTCTATGCCCCCGACCCTGGTCTTGACCTACCGCTCTTAGTAACCCGAAGAAAAACGTATCCCTCAAAATAACCACCACCATAATAATAATGATGATGATGATGATGATGATGATGATGAAGAAGAAGAAGAATCCGGACCCAAAAGAAGAAATTGGGAGTAAAGACAGAAAACACAGGGAGACACTTTTGAGAATGAAAGTCTATGTAACTTGGCAATTAACTTCGTGGTGAGGAGGACGCATGACCCTCGGACAACCCCATGACTCGGAAAAGATGACTCCTGAGTTTCGGAATGTGCCTCTGGAGTCGGAACCGGGAAGTCAGGAGAAAAGCCTGCTTTGGGAGGGTGACGTCAGGCTCAGGTTCGTGGCAGCCTGCGAGCACTGGCCTCTTTCTGTCCTATTGTTAGCCCGTTGACGCTGTGAGGTAACAACTTCAGCAAATAAAACATTTGAAATAATCGGGCCCGTGATTAGAACTTGGAAATTGTGTTGTTTTTAGATTTTTAATGGTGAGTTTTCACTATTTTGGTCTTAGGTTTTGGCTTTTTGAGGATAAAATGACCGTAATGTCAGTTTCTCCTCCTTTTCCTAGAGGAGGCCAAAGACAGGATTTATTTATTTGCCTCATATCTAGATTTTCCTCTTTTCATCTCATATCAGGCATCTGAAATGCAAAATATCTTTCATCTCTCTGGGGGGCCTTCTGCCTTCATAAACACTCACCCAGCTACTATATTAGCTAATTTTTCTTTCTTGAAATCCCCTTGTACCTGAATTATTTAAACTGAGCTTTTCTGAACTCCCTCTAAGTATTTGGCGATTTCATAAAGCAAGGCATTTTAGAATGCGTCCATTTACTAGAAATGTCTTTGGAAGGCCTTTCAGCCCATTGTGTGACACAATACCCTATTGTGCATGTGTAACCCAAACTAGTTTCAGGCTATTTTTACCACACACGCTCACCCTGGTTTGAGCCTTTTAATTAAATCAGATGAACAACCAATCACTAACTTGGTAACCATTCACTGAAAACAGTCAGACAGATTGTGTCTGTAGATACAGCCTCAATCTTTTTGTTAACACAGCCATTTTGGTTTTCTCCACTTAATCTCATTAAGGGCGCCCCCCCCTCCTCTCCCTCCACCTGATTTAGGACTTTCTAGGTTTTCCCGGGCCCAGTGAATGTTGAGGTTTCCAATTACATGTCCCCAGATGCATTTGTTCTGCCTTAATTCTTTTTGTTCTTTCTCTTCAATGAATTTAATGTATTTTGACCTGCTGTATTTTTCATTTGTCCTAACCGGGTTTTTACCAGTTTCCAGTTTAGGGTCTTAGCATTTTAGTATTAGGTATGCATGCCATCTGTGTGTGTGGAGGCATTATAATATCCTTATCTTGGCTTCCTTTCATCCTTCGCTCATCCCGGGGATGGACGAAGGCCTTGTGTCTAATAAGTCATTTGCATCAGCATGTCCCAAATGACCAAGGGATGAGGATAGGAGAGATTAGCATGGTAATCTCATTCTGATGGATAAAATTAGCAAAGATATTCCCCACAAATGGAGAGCTGCCATTGGCGAACTGCTGTGCTTAGAATCAATTACTAAATTACTTTGAGCTCTAAGTTGACATTAACAGAAAAAAATTGCCATCGACCGAAGGGAAATAAGATAAAAAATATGCGATCATTAAATCTCTCGCTACTATTCACAAATGTGACTCACAAGAATGGTACACAAAATAGGGCAGAATTGAATTTCTGACAGTGCCCCCTGTCAACATTTCATCCCAAGCTTCTCAGTGGCCATTCCCATTCAGTCTTTGTAAAGGGATGAGAAGCAAGAAGGGGAGGAGAAAGCAGGTAAGGGGAAGAGGTCCGGGTCAATTCCTCCACCTCTCCCCGTGGCTCAGCAGCCAGCCGAGCGGACCCAGGGGCGGTTTCTGACTCCACAGCCACCCATCATGCCAAGTGGGGATTGGCGGGCTGCCCCTTTGTGTCCGAAGGAGAACCACATCAGAGAAGGCCTGTTGACATTCTGGACGCCTCCGATCCTCGTCACCCCTAACACCCCCCCCACCCCGACTCGGACTAGCCCAGCCTGCCAGGGACGTAGTAACTGCGAACATTTCCTCGGACCATCGCTGGTGCCAGCCGCTTTTCTGGACGTTGGTCAACTCACACAGAATTCCTGATTAACGCGAAGCACCTACATTAAGAAAAGCCTGTCCCCGTTCAGAGCCCCGTCCTTGTCTTGCTGGAGAGACAGTGCTGGTGACGGTGACAAACAAGGAACTCGGTTGGTGTAAGGGAGAAGCTTTCAGATCGCTTCTTTTAGCCGGAGCCTGGGGAATCCCAGTGGCATAGTAATTGTTAATATTATTAGCACAGTATACATATCAGCTGTCGAGATATTATGAGGACTTGAATTCAATCTCTGTTGGGGGAGTCAGGGTCAACATCATTAACTATAGATCTTGTCTCGGTTTCCATATAGATGCCTCAGGCCAAGTGTCTGCTAGATACATCTCTATAGATGGGCATAACCATGGGACGTACAAGGAGCCCATCGCACACATCAGTAATAGACAACAAGCTTTTGTTTATCTGAAGGTTTGCTGGAATTAACTGATTAGTGTCAACTTGACACAATAACTTTTGTCTACAATGCAGTAGATCATTTTGATGGTTTTATTGATGGAGTGTGTGGCCTAATGTAAATTGTAGGAGAAGTCGAATTTAGATAAAGTCGGGCACATTTTTCTTAAGAGGGAACTGGAAAAGCTGTTTGTAAATGCACCCTTGACAGGACACCTTCTGCAGTCTTATGGATATTACAATAGTAATTGTGATATTAATAATAATAATTACGAGGGAGGGTTGTAATTGAAACGTATGCAATTCAGCGGTTGGCAAATGCATCTTTAAGAGGACACATTTGGTGCTCTTACAGATATTACAACAAAATTGTGATATTAATAACAATGATTAGAAGGGAGATTTGTAAGTGAAATGTAAGCAATCCATTCTTAAATTAAACTTGGAACACAAAACCATTAAAGGGAAATTAGAAAATAAGGCTAGGTTGTTAAGGGTGACACAATTTGCATGTAAAAATTGCCTGTGAAAATGGCAGAGAAATTAAATGGGAGCAAGTTGGAGTTTATATATCTACATGGAATTTTAAATAACTGTAAACAAATTTTATTCAAAAGCTAAATTCTAATTTGGGGAAAAAATTAAAAATGGATGCTGAGCTCTGAGGGATTATTTGTGGTAAACATCAGCAGAGCAATCAAGCAAGCTGTATGCACAGTCAATTTTGAGATTTAGGTAAACCCAATCACTTCCAGAATAATTAAACGGGGATATTACTGGTGATTTAAAATCCCCTAAATCAAATAGTGTCTAGAAACAATTCGGCACTTTGACTTTCTTTTCAGTTTGGTCCTAAAATTCTGTATTTGAAGGCTAACAATGGCAGTTTTCTGAACACATGTTCTGAAAAAAAGAAACGGTTCGCTATGGTCCCAGGAGAAATGACAAGGATTACTCTGGAAAGTAGAAACAGAGTGAGCATCTAGGAATTGGGGAACTTCTTACAGGAATAAAGAGAGGAAGCTGGCATTCAGTGACCGGGCTCCATTTAAACCCCGACTCACTGCCTACTGTGGGGAGCTAGCTTCTCTTCTCCCATAAGGACAGGACACGCTGTGAACGACGCAACGGAGTCATCATATCGTGAGCACCTCGTGGATGTGCCCCCAAAGCCTGCGGGCAGCCATCCCGTCGAGTTTCAGGAGAGAACTGGTTTCTGGTCTTCACGAGAGATACACCAGCACCTCGTGCCGAGGTTACTACACAACTTTTCTTGCTCTTTCTTCCTTTGCGTTGTTCTAGACCCTCAGTGATGGGCCCTATTGTAAATAACTGCCGTGTAGGCCACAGAGTAGTGCTAATCCATTGGGAATTATTTTTTTTAATATTTTATTTATTTATTCATGAGAGACACAGAGAGAGAGGCAGAGACGCAGGCAGTGGGAGAAGCAGGCTCCATGCAGGGAGCCCGACGCGGGACTCGATCCTGGGTCTCCAGGGTCACGCCTTGGACTGAAGACAGCACCAAACCGCTGAGCCACCCAGGCTGCCCTCCATTGGGAATTATTGATCACGCTTTCCTCCAATAGTCACACTCTCCTCTTCTGG
Source organism: Nyctereutes procyonoides (assembly GCF_905146905.1). NCBI lineage: Eukaryota > Metazoa > Chordata > Mammalia > Carnivora > Canidae > Nyctereutes > Nyctereutes procyonoides. The sequence goes on along the minus strand of NW_026575021.1, from coordinate 15,996,687 downwards.
GCTCCCAAGACAAAAAAAAAAAAAAAAGAGGATAATGCCACCAGTATTCTTGTCCTGAGAAATGAGTACTTGCTGCACTGTCTCCCCTGCAAATGTCGGGCTAGCTTCTGCACACATGCCTTTGGGTCCTCAAGAACAAACAAGCCACAAATGGTTCTTGTGCCTCCTGCAGACTTCTCTATCTCCAGCTAGAACAGAAGGTCACCTGAGGGTCACCTCTGGCCCCAGTGTCCTTCAACAAAAAGGACCTCCATCTCCTTTCTCCCAACCACGAACCTGGAAGAACAGAAACTTTGGGGGAGGGGGATGGGAAGAGTGAGTTAGTAAATTAATCCATTTAGGCATAAATGAACCCATTTAGCTAAACAGCAGAAGCTCACATCAAAATAAGAGTGTTTTTAAAATAGAAAATAGGGACGCCTGGGAGGCTCAGCGGCTGAGGGCGTGACCCCGGGGTCCTGGGATCGAGTCCCACATCGGGCTCCCTGCAGGGAGCCTGCTTCTCCCTCTGCCTGGGTCTCTGCCTCTCTCTGTGTGTCTTGCATGAATAAATAAATAAAATCTTAAAAAAATAAAAGAAAATAGGAAAGAAAAAGTAGTTCCTCGGGACACCGAGGCTGACAACATCAATATATCGGCAAACAGGTGCTTGGCAAACACCATTGTTCGGCTCTACTCAGTTCTTTCAGCGAGCCTGTGGGTTAGGGATTCCCATCACCATTTTATAGGCAGGAAAACTGAGGCCCTGCCAGGCGATGTGACACAAAGCGAGGTCACACAGACGAATGGCAGGGCTGAATTTTAACCCAGAGATTAAAAAAACTCTGGTTTTACCGGTGCCCTTCTACCTCCCCCCTTAGGCCCTCCTGCTCTGGGGTTCCCTTGGTTGCCCCCCATCCCCCCCGGGACAGCCGGGCTGCTGGGCGGGGTGGAGGGGCTGAAGGGTCCCCATTGTTTAGGAGGCTGCTGGGCCCGGGCAGCCCGCGCTCGCCCCGGGCGGTGTCTGAGCAGCAGCCTGCACAGCCTCATCATCCCTGACAGGCCAGGGGCTCTGAGAACAGAAAAGGCCCAGCCCCGGGGGGGTGGGGGGGCACCGGCACAGGAGCCTCCTCTGCCCCTGGCCCGTCATCCTCCAGACTCCGCGCCCGAGGGACGGCGATCGCAGCAGCAGCTCAGAATTCGAGAGCATTTCCCACGGATGCCCAACCTCTGAGGGCCCAGCCCAGGGAACACGACGTGCCATGTGGGTAATAAGGACAGTTCTTCCCAGTGAGGTGTCCGGAGCCGCAAAAACCCCATATAAGAACATGTTAAAGTCCAGAACCTTCCCTTTCCTTCTCGTGTAGCTCCCTTGTTCCCTGTTCCCATGACCTCCTGGGACGCAGACGTCAGGTCCTATCAAGCTGCAGGTCTCCTAACATCCAGCCTCCAGCTGGTCCTGTTATGCTGGAAGGTCTTTCCCGTTCCCTCCAGCTCACTCCTGGGACCCGACAACAGGATCCCCGTCCCCATTCTCTGAATTTCAAACTTTGAGCCCCTCTGCTCTGACATTCTGTACAACCCAGGCGGGCCACAGGAAGGGGCAGGAAGGGGGTGAATTACAGTACAGCCCCTCGGAAGGTGGTTTAGACGTTTCAAACGATAAGGCTGAAGGTACTAGAATAGTTTGGGTAGCGGATCCCTGGGTGGCTCAGGGGTTTGGCACCTGCCTTTGGCCCCGGACGTGATTCTGGGGTCCCGAGATTGAGTCCCACATCGGGCTCCCTGCATGGAGCCTGCTTCTCCCTCTGCCTGTGTCCTGCCTCTCTCTCTCTCTCTCTCTCTCTCTCTCTCTCTGTCTCTCATGAATAAATAAATAAAATCTTAAAAAAAAAAAAAGAATAGTTTGGGTAAGTGCTGATGATCTAAAGCTATGTACAGGGGCCCCTGGGTGGTGCAGTCAGTTGAGTGTCTGCCTTCGGCTCAGATCATGGTCCCCGGAGTCCTGACCTTGGGCTCCCTGCTCAGCGGGGACCCTGCGTCTCCCTCTCCCTTTGCCCCTCCCCTGCTCTTGCTCTCTCTCTCTCTCAAATAAATAATCTTTAAAGAAAAATTTAAGCTAAATATAGAGAACAGCGCACAAAATTATGCAAACTTGGATTATAGTTTATCAAGGCGGTTAAAGCGTGGAATTGGGACTCAGGCAGACGTAGACCAGAATCTCCCACTTACAAGCTGTGTGCCTTTGGGCAAATTGCTTCACCTCCCTAATTCTCCATTTTTTTCAACCGTCAAAGACGAATAGTCATAGTCAACAACACAAAGATCTTATGAAGATCCGAGGAGGTGATAGCTGTTGGAGGTTTAACATAGGACTGTGCGTCTCTCAAGTATCTACTAAGTGGCACCTATTACAATTAGAAGGGAAGTTGAATTGGAATGGGAGAGTAAACTCTCCAAAATGTCGAGTAAAAAGGATGAAAGGTGGGATTAAAAAAAAAACTCTCAGGGAAAGAGACTTCTGGTGGGATCAGGCTACGGGACCACTGGCCCTTGGAGCCTGGAAATGAGAAGCCAGGGCAGGGTCCACTCACTTGAGACCAGCACGGTCAGCCTTCTGGGTGCTCTCACCTGAGCACCTGTTGGGCTACGCTCCGCGTGACGGGCAAAACGGGAGCCTGGGACTCTTGACTCATTTGGGGTCGACTTAGATTCACTGCTTGCTTCACATTCAGTATTTTGGAGGACCCGATTACAGAAAACAACCATGAAAAAAAATCGACCTGTCAGGGCGCCCAGTGGCTCAGTGGGCTAAGCGTCTGCCTTTGGCTCAGGCCGTGATCTCGGGGTCCGGGGGTCGAGCCCCGCCTGGGCCCCCCTCCCTCTGTGCCTCTTCACCCCCCCCCCACTTTGTGCTCTCTCTCTCTCTCTCTTTCTCAGATAAAAAAAAAATCTTACAAAAGCAAATCTCCCTGGCAGTTATCGTCCCGTGAGGACAGGAATGCTCATGAGGACGTCACTGACGCGCAGCACCCTTTACTGAGCGTTCCTCGGGGGCTGGGGTCTCAGGAGTAGGCCGGCAGACCCAGCCCGCCCCACGCTGCGCACCCACCCAGGATGCTGTGTGGCGCCCCTCTCAGGGGACAATTTCGGGGTGGTCGAAGTATCCATGATTTGCTTCTCTGTTATTCCATGTTTTCCTGTTTCTAGGATTAAAATGTGTTCAATAATAAATAATAAAATAATAATAAAATAAATAATAATAATAAATAAATATAATAAGATAACCATAAAAATGTGTTATTCTTTTTTTCAGGAAAAAAAAATGCCATCTAAAATGCTACCAAATAGGGCAGCCCCGGTGGCGCAGCGGTTTAGCGCCGCCTGCAGCCCAGGGCGTGATCTTGGAGACCCTGGATCGAGTCCCACGTCAGGCTCTCTGTATGATGCCTGCTTCTCCCTCTGCCTGTGTCTCTGCCTCTCTCTCTCTGTCTCTATGAATAAATAAATAAAATATTTAAAAATAAAATAAAATAAAATGCTACCAAATAACCAGTTCAAGCAAATTTTCGAATTTTCATCTGATGGGTGGGTATCCGGTGAGCCGAGTCCAGGGGCCCCTGCACCCTTGGGGTGGTGGGATGGGCTCTGCGTGCTCCCATAGCAGCCTCCGCGGGACGGGGAGCCTCACTTGGCAGGAGGGTGGAGGCAACGAGCCCCGGCTTTCCTTTCTTCCTCTCTGCAAAATGCGCTCAGAAGCCCAGAGGATGTGGTTTTGGTTATTTTCAAACAAGGCCATTTTTAAGAATTGACTGCATTTAGAAACTCATTCCTATCACTTAAAACTCTTGCTGGTGCTCCTTGGTCTGCTCCACTGTGCTAAGCACCCTGCACAATTGCCTCGTTTCAACTTCACGGCAAACCTAAGGAAACGTATCATCATCGTTAAATAAATTGTCCGTGATGATAGAATAATAAGCGCCGGGCCCTGATTCACCTGCTGAAAATCAGCCTCCGAAACCGCGACTTCAGCGCATCCTGGGATACTTGCTGCTTACAGAGGGAGGGAGGGAGGGCGGTTGGGGACGCAGCCCCCAAGTTCTGGGGAACCAGCGACAGGTCCTGGCTACGTGAGCCCCGAACGATTCATGAATAGCTTCCCTCTCCCTGCTGCCCTAAGACCAACAGCAGGCCCTGGGCCTCCGTAAGATCTCTTGGAAAGGTGCGACCGGGGATCCTTCGGGGCCACCAAACCTAGTGACAGCTGACAATAATAACACAAAAAACCCCAACTTCAGGAGATCCGTGTGCAGGGGCAGGACGGGGTCTCCCGCTCCCGTCAGCATCCGAGATGAGCTGCTGTGACGACCACTCCTGAGCACCTGCTCTGAGTCGTGGCCTCAACAGGTGCTTTATTTATTTATTTATTTTTATTTAAGATTTTATTTATTTATTCATGAGAGACACAGAGGAGAGAGAGGCAGAGACACAGGCAGAGGGAGAAGCAGGCTCCATGCAGGGAGCCCGACGTGGGACTCGATCCCAGGTCTCCAGGATCACATCCTGGGCTGAAGGCGGCGCTAAACCACTGAGCCACCTGGGCTGCCCTCGACAGGTGCTTTAGACACGCTACCTTGCATATGAGGAAACTGAGGCACACAAGAGTCCAGTAGCTTGCTCAAGGTCACAAAGAACACGGATTCTGGCCTAGAGCCTTTGGCTCTGCACCCACCGCCCCCGCCCACCCCGACCGGGACAGCTGCACGGCCTCTCCCGGCCCGCAGAGCCAGGGCCGGAGGGCAGGTTTCAGCTTCCCGAAGCTTGAGGCTCTCCAACCCGGAGGTGAGCCCTGTGCTCCGGGCACGGGGGCTGAGGCCACGCTGACCGCGTGGGAGGCTGGGCAGGGACACCCCACACGCAGGTGAGCTCAGAACACGCAGCCCAAGATAGCTGGGAGAGGTGGGAGGTCGCGGACCTTGGACAGCCTCTGCCAGGCTCGCCCTCAGATTGCTAGTGTGGGACGTCTGTGGGTCCCCAAGGGTCCCCTGTTTACCGGGAGGCATCAGCCTCCTCCCCGTCCCAACCAGAGACTGCGAGCGTGCAGGCCGCGCAGAGGACCTGCGTCCTCACGGCCCGCTCCCAGAGCCCTCCACCTCTGGAAGCAGGAGGTCCCAGGAATCGCCACGATGCACAGCAAGGCAGGAGGTCCCAGGAATCCTGTCATTTCGGCTTCTCTTGGGGCAGCTGAGTGGCTCAGTGCATCGGCCGTCGGACTCTTGATTTTGGCTCAGGTCATGACCTTGGGGTCCAAGGTCGAGCCCTGAGCCAGGTTCTGTGCTCAGCGTGGAGGCTGCTTGGGATTCCCTCCCTCTGCCCATTCCCCCCACTCGCGCTGCCTCTCTGTTTTACCCTAAAATAAATAAAATCTAAAAAAAAAAAAAAAAAAAAAGAAAAGAAAAGAAAAAGAAAAAAGCTTCTCTCAAACCACCCAGGTAGTTCCCACTGTGACTGCCTGGGGCCAACTTGTCGCCTTTCCATGCCCGGAGGATCAGTCGCCTCTTGCACTCTTGTCCCCGCACGGAAGAGCTACAGTTCTGTCAGTGTGACCCTTAAATACGCACATCAAATCCAGCCACTTGCTCACAGCTCCCTCCTACCTGTGGGTTTCCATCAACAGGGAAGACGGGGCCCTCACGATGGGCTCCAAGACCCTCTGTGGTCTGGCCTCCTGCACCCCGACCTCACCTCCTCCCACTGCCCTCGCTCATCCGCTCTGGTCACCGTCCGGCTGCCCGGCATTGCATTCGCTGCTCCATCGGCCTGAAATCCTCTTCCCTCGGACAGTCATGCGGCCCACAGCCTGACGTCCCCCAGGTCCCTGCTAAAGGGTCACCCTTGGGACACCCGGGTGGCTCCACGGTGGAGCGTCTGCCTGCAGCCCAGATCGTAACCCTAGGGTCCTGGGATCGAGTCCTGCATCGGGCTCCCTGCATGGAGCCTGCTTCTCCCTCTGCCTGGGTCTCTCTCTTTCTGTGTGTCTCAGGAATAAATAAATAAAATCTGAAAAAGATAAAACAAAATGTCACCCTTATCAAAACCCACCCCTAGTCTTCCAGCACCTTGACTCCATCTGCCAGGAAATGTTCACATTTTCAGCATGTGCGTGTTGGCCATGTCTATGTCTTCCTCTGTGAGATTTCTGCGTGGGTGTATACATCCGGGGAAGAGAAGGCCCGGCGTCGTGTGGAATCCAGCCCTGGGCCGGGCAGGGGCTCCCCGACTCTGCAGAAAGGAGCACCCCCCTGCCTGCCGTGCCCCCAGGTGCCTGACCTATGCACCTCTCTCTCTAACGATTCCCACCCGTGGATGCAAGACTTGCCTCTAGGCTCCTTGCTCATGTGTCTCCAGGCTGCCACGAGGCTGGAGAAGCCAAGGCCTCTGGAGTGGAGCCTGCACTTCAGCAGGGCCTGCCCCCGACAGCCCCGGAGACAGCCCCGGAGACGACTGCTGCACTGACCGCACGACCCAAGGGGCCGCATCCTGGGGATGCGGAGGAGGGAGTCGTTGGGAACACAGTGAGGGAAGCTGCAAATGAGGAGGGGAGGGGAGGAGGACGGGCAATGGGGGGAGGTGTTAGGGGGTGAGGAGCGCAGACCCTAAAGGGGACGATTCGGTCATCCAGGTGATGACCGAGCAAATAAAGATGCGGGAGCCAGGTGACGCCAAACAAGCTGCAGCCTGTGTATAGCCATCAGGGTGCCCGGCCCTGGGGTCAGCAGCGGGGAGCTGCAGCCTGTGCACAGCCATCAGGGTGCCCGGCCCTGGGGTCAGCAGCGCCGCGTAGACATACACAGGAGGGCTTTCCGGGTTTGGCCCTCCGTGACGATTTAAGCTTCCACGTTTGATGCTCCTCTTCGCGGGGGGAAAATGATGTAAAGTCTCCCAAGGTCACCGTGATGCGGTTTGGGGAATAACATCTCACCCGTTTCTGAGGCCCGCGTATTTTGTTCTTAAATAATTAAAACACTGAATCCCAGAATTCCTTTCCTGCCCTTAAATGTGTCACCTCATTAAGCGGGGCTGTGAGCAGCAGCAATTCATTGAATCGCATTAACAATCTTTATTGTAAAACAATATCAGGACGGCCCGTGATTTACTAGAATCCATTTTCTGTCAGGCACTTGACTTAATGATATTTCCTCTTCAACTTACTTATGCATTTCATTACCCGGTTTTGTGTCTTCAGAAACACAATCAACTATAAGCAACATGAAAAAGATTGGTACGTTTTTCCGAGCACGCTTCATTTTTCATCTTTAATGGGTGTTCTCGCAGGTTCTTGTGAGCGGTGGAAGGAGAATGAAGCGGTTCCCGGCCTCGACCCCAAGGCCCCGCTTCTCCTGGAACAGCGCGGGGAAGGAGACGCTGGGCCTGCGGGGCTTGGCGGGAGCGGTGGGGAAGGGCAGGAGCCCCGCAGGGAGGGAGGGAAGGAAGGAGGGCGGCCCCAGGCCCCTGCGGGCCCTGCTGTCGGCCCTTCTGTCCAAGATGCGCTCGTGTTCGGGTCCAAGTCTTTTTTTTTTTCTTTTCTTTTTTCTTTTTTTAATTGAAGTTCAATTTGCCAATATATAGCATAACACTCAGTGCTCATCCCGTCAAGTGCCCCCCTCCATGCCCGTCACCCAGTCACCCCCACCCCCCGCCCACCTCCCCTTCCACCTCCCCTAGTTCATTTCCCAGAGTTAGGAGTCTTCATGTTCTGTCTCCCTTTCTGATATTTCCCGCTCATTTTTTTCTCCTTTTCCCTTTATTCCCTTTCACTATTTCTTATATTCCCCAAATGAATGAGACCATATAATGTTTGTCCTTCTCTGATCGACTTACTTCACTCAGCATAATACCCTCCAGGTCCATCCACGTTGAAGCAAACGGTGGGTATTTGTCATTCCCAATGGCTGAGGAATATTCCATTGTACACATAGACCACATCTTCTTTATCCATCATCTTTCGATGGACACCGAGGCTCCTTCCACAGTTTGGCTATTGTGGACATGGCTGCTAGTGTCCCGGCGTTTCATTGCATCTGAATCTTTGGGGTAAATCCCCAACAGTGCAATTGCTGGGTCATAGGGCAGGTCTGTTTTTAACTCTTTGAGGAACCTCCACACAGTTTTCCAGAGTGGCTGCACCGGTTCACATTCCCACCAACAGTACAAGAGGGTTCCCTTTTCTCCACATCCTCTCCAACATTTGTGGTTTCCTGCCTTGTTAATTTTCCCCATTCTCACTGGTGTGAGGTGGCATCTCATTGTGGTTTTGATTTGTATTTCCCTGATGGCAAGTGATGCTGAGCATTTTCTCATGTGCTTGTTGGCCATGTCTATGTCTTCCTCTGTGAGATTTTTGTTCATGTCTTTTGCCCATTTCATGATTGGGTTGTTTGTTTCTTTGGTGTTGAGTTTAATAAGTTCTTTATAGATCTTGGAACCGAGCCCTTTATCTGATACGTCATTTGCAAATCTCTTCTCCCATTCTGTAGGTTGTCTTTGAGTTTTGTTGACTGTATCCTTTGCTGTGCAGAAGCTTCTTATCTTGATGAAGTCCCAATAGTTCATTTTTGCTTTTGTTTCTCTTGCCTTCGTGGATGTATCTTGCAAGAAGTTACTGTGGCCGAGTTCAAAAAGGGTGTTGCCTGTGTTCTCCTCTAGGATTTTGATGGATCTTGTCTCACATTTAGATCTTTCATCCATTTTGAGTTTATCTTTGTGTCTGGTGTAAGACTCTTTACCTGATCAAAACTCTTCAGAGTGTAGGGATAGAGGGAACATTCTTCAGCACCTTAAAAGCCATCTACGAAAAGCCCACAGCAAATATCATTCTCAATGGGGAAGCACTGGGAGCCTTTCCCCTAAGATCAGGAACAAGACAGGGATGTCCACTCTCACCACTGCTACTCAACAAGGTACTGGAAGTCCTAGTCGGGCCCAATTCTAATCGTGTTGATGCCATTGGCCGAAGCGCAGTCTTCCCTGCCTCAGCGGCACCGGCTTTGCAGACGGAGGCACGACGCCCCCGCCCACTTCTTGCCAAAACCGTTTCCTTTCCCTTTTCCAAAACCTCCTACAGGCACAGTGGACCGAGGCCGGGCCTTCCAGAACTGGCCCCCCAGAGTGTGGGGGCCTCAGCCCAGAGCCACTAGGTCATCATCTGCAGCTTCACGAGATCCCCAAAGTGACCCGGTGGCACATTCGAGCTTAAAAAGCGCTGGCTGAGGTCAAAGTGCATAGGATGAATAAATCCAGTCCAGGGTACGTCTAGACGCGGGGGGACGCTAACACACCAAGTGACTTTGACCTCCTGGGAGGCAGCAGAAGAAGAGAGGCTCGCACAACTGAAGTACGTGCTCCCGTCTTGTGTCCTTCTCACACGTTTCCCAAGTGCCTCAAAGCGTACACATGGAAACATAAAGGGTCCCAAGAAAACATTTATAAGAATCTGTCTTGTGGGCTTTTTTTTTCCTTATCAGAAATTGAAGATACAGGGACACCTGGGTGGCTCAGGGGTGAGTGCCTGCCTTCAGCCCAGGGCGTGACCCCGGGGTCCCGGGATCGAGTCCTGCCTCGGGGTCCCCGTAGGGAGCCTGCTTCTCCCTCTGCCTGTGGTTCTGCCTCTGTCTGTGTCTCATGAATAAATAGATAAAATCGTTAAAAGAAAGAAAGAAAGAAAGAAAGAAAGAAAGAAAGAAAGAAAGAAAGAGATAGAAAGAAAGAAAGAAAGAAAGAAAGAAAGAAAGAAAGAAAGCAATTGAAGACACAGAAGAAAGATCCAAATGCTCGGTATGCGTGCCCGCGGGCCGTGGCTCGCTGTGGGGTACTCGGGTGCCGAGCTCCCCGTCCACCAGGGCCACAAGGGGTCCCTTCACTCTGGGATAATTACACGGTGAGTGGGCTCCCGGCAGAGGCCGTCACCAGCTCCAGAGGGCCCTCCCGGCCACGTGCGTCCTGGTAAGGTCTTAGACGCGGGAACTCCGAGTCCATGGGGAGGTTGCTGCGCGGTCCAAGCCCGCGGGGACAGCCCGACGTGCGGGCAGCCAAGTGCCTCGGTCTCCACCAGAGCATCCTCCGGGGCTGCGTGCTCCCCCACCATGCGGGATTCCAGTCCTCCCGCGGGGCAGCCTCAGGATAACGGGGAGCGCTGGCCGCCCTACTCCAATGTTGCTTATGAGACCCTAATGGGCCTAATGGAATCAGCGCCGGAGGCCAGGCTGTTGGAAGCGAGCAACTTGCATGGAAATAATTCAGGGCCCCTGCACGCTAAGCCCCAAGCCCATCACCCGAGCAGATTCCTCCAAATCGACGGCAAGTGCCCAACTCCTGCTTCCGCCTCGGCACGCGTGCTCTGCTCCGACCACACGGTTCACCAACTGCCTCGATCTCCAGGGCTAGGCTGACGGTAGTGAGGAAATATGCAGTGCACGCAGAAAGTGGGGTGTTCGGGAGGCGGCGGGCCGAGGGGACATCGTGCTCCCCGGCTCGTCCCCAGGGGTCCCTGCAGCTGGCTGTAGACACCCCAGGACCCACAGCGGTCTCCACCTTTGGCCGCTTGACGATCGAACCGTTCTAGTCGGGCCCCGTGCCCCGGGGCGCTCGGCCCACGACGTGGGCACAAGTTCTTGCTCAAGGTCCACCAGCTGTCGGAGCAGATGGTTGGGGATTTGTTTACCGTGGTCCTAAATATCGCCCTTTAGCTCTGAGGCACTGGGAACAATTTGACAAATTTGATTAACTGAGAACAATATGACGCTTGCCTGGGAAGCTCTCTCAACACTTTCCCAGAGTTCCTTATGTTCTTGTCATGCTCTAAGGATACAGGGTGATATTAGCTGCCAACCTCGGTGCAAGGACACTATCAGGGAAGACAAAGAGGGTCACCCTTGGCTACCCCTTTTGTCTTGCAGCCCAGGGTCCCCAGCGGTGAGGCCTGCGATTCGCCCCCAGGCCGCCTGCTCTCCGCCTCCGATGCAGGGACAGGAGCTTCCTGACGACGGGAAGAGACAGGAGGTTCCGGGCCATGGACCTGCCACTTTGGGAGCCCGATGGCCAGCAGGCCTCCCGCCGGAAAGCCTCACATGCCCCCGTCCGCTTGCCTCTGCTTCTCCTCCCTGCACCCTCTGGGCACTGGCCGGGTGCGGCCCCGGGGAGGCTGGCAAGGCCTTTGGGGCTTTGAGGGGCGAGCGTGCCCCGGGGTGTTGGAGTGCACCCATGGGAGTCCCCGAGCACCGCGAGGCTCCGCACAGCCTGGTGTTGGGAGAAGAGGCCCCCAGGCGCCCTGCTGTGCCCCGGAGCTTGGAAGCGGGCACAAGCCAGCGCAGGCCAGAGGCTGGGGGGCCGGGGGGAGGCCCGTCAGGGGACAGGCTTTCTTGTGTCCGGATTCCACTTGGGTGACCCTGGGCGGGGAGACCGCTGGCTCTTTTCCAGGGCCACAATGCCCCATTTACGAGCTGCAATTAGTCGCAAACAAAATTTGTGCGCCCACCACTAACTGTCAGCTCAAGGGGTTGAAAGTTCAGTCCCGGGGAGGTCAGGACGCCTCCTGAGGGGCCGACGACTTGGTTCCCAGCCCCCTTGCCCCGCGGCAGTGCTGGGGACTCTCCTGGGGGGGGGGGGCGGGGAGGAAGCCACATTCCAGATTGGGAGGCCTGCGGAGCCGCATGGCCAGTGTCACAGGGGATCTGGCTCCGACCTCCAGTCCAGCAGGCGGGGGACCAGTTGGACGCCAACCTGTCCTCTGCTGGACGCCGCCGAGTGGGGACTGGGCCTGTGACAAGTGTGGCCGTTCGACGACAGCAAAGCAAGCCCTGCTCTAGCGACGAGGACCATGAGGCCCGAGCTGCCGCTGGGAGGTTCAGCAGCGTCGCCCGCACGCTCCATGGGGAGCAGGAAAGGCAGCGGGGCCCAGAGAGGCTGTTCTTTGCCAAATCCAAATGTGTAATAGTTCTTCTGAGAGCACAACAAAGGGCCTATTTTGCCCTTCAGCACCAGAGCCAGACACAGGAAAGGGCCAGAGTCAGCCAACCGGAGCACAATGCGGAGTTAAGGGTGACGGCATGACCGCGGCCACCACGCCTGCACCTGCCCTGCGGCCCCCAGAGCTGGAGCGGGCTCCCCCGGGTTGGGAGGCCCCGTCTCCCTGGAGCAGGCCCTGCACCCTGGCCCCGCACCCTGGGACTGCTGCTGTCCGCCCCCCACAGGCGCCGGGAGGTGCGGGAGGCCCAGCGGCCACAGCCACCCCTGCCCTGCACAGAGTGGAGCCCTCGGGGGCCTCGGGGCCTTGCTGAGCCACTGCGGGTGTCACCAGGGGTCTCCCGGGGGTCCACTCGGGACCCCCAGCAGCAGCCCCGGGGCTCACCCAGACAAAGGCTGCTGTTGCTGCTGTGACCCTCAGGCGGCACCCAAACCACCTGTCGTGAGGCAGCCACTAGCCGGTCAGCAGAAGACGGAGCTCGGCCCTGGCAGCCTCGTAGGACCCACACCACCTGGCAGACACGCAGCACGTTGGGTTTTTAAGATTTTATTTATTTATTCACAAGAGACCCAGGCAGAGGGAGAAGCAGGTTCCCTGCAGGGAGCCCGACGCGGGACTCGATCCCGGGACCCCGGGGTCACGGCCTGGGTCGGAGGCAGGCGCTCACCCCTGAGCCCCCCGGGAGCCCAGATTGCACATCTTTATGCTTCTCCCCGAGGGCTTCGCATGGAGCAAACCCAGATTTCCCGATGCAAGGCCTTCGGGGATGGTGTGTGTCGTGCAACAGACCCCGACACCCAGAGGGCCCCCCCCGAGAACCTCTGCTTCCCGCCCTCCCCATCCCCCCGAAACCACTGAAAGGTGCCCGCTGATGTGCACAGTCCCATCAGAGGGAAGTGGGGTGAGTCTCCGCGGGGACCAGACCGGCTCTGGGAAGCAGCCCTTCCTGCACACGTCCCGTCACCTGCGCGCCCACCACACCCGGACCCCAGAGAGCACAAAATACCCCTCCCTTGCTGGGCGGAGGTCGCAAAGCCAGACTGTGATGCCCGATGATAAATTAATGAGAAAACTATCACCTGGTGGGTAATTTTTTTCTAATTAAGTTAATCGGATTTTTTTATTATAAAAGGAATGCATGCTCATTATTAAACATTTGTAAAATGCAGAAAAAAATAGAAAGTTGGAGAAGAAAAATAAAACCTACAGGTGGGTAATTATAGTCCTAGAATTATTAGTCATTCTGACTGGGCTACCGTTAATCCATGAATTAGGTTTTCAGAGTCAACTACAGTTCCACTTTTTGGTTTAACTGCTTGTGTCGCCCAAGTCGATGCCACAGTTTATTCCGCACAATTCGCGTGGGGAGGGCAAAGCCCCAGCTATCGGGACCACAGGCCCCCTGAAACTTCCAAGGAGAGCCCTTCCTCTCAGAGTCCGCTAGGCTCCAGGTTCTGTCCCGGGCTCCGTCCTCAGCTCCATCCCGGGCTCCGTTCCGGACTCCGTCCTGGGCTCCATCCTGGGCTCCGTCCTGGGGCTCCATCCCGGGCTCTGTCCCAGGCTCCATCCTGCGCTCCGTCCTGGGCTCTGTCCTGGGCTCCATCCTGGGCTCCATCCTGTGGCTCTGTCCGGGCTCCGTCCTGGGCTCCGTCCTTGGTTCCATCCTGGGCTCTGTCCCACGGCTCTGTCCGGGCTCCATCCTGGGCTCCATCCCCGGCTCCATCCTGGGCTCCATCCCGGGCTCCGTCCCAGGCTCCGTCCCGGGCTCTGTCCTGGGGCCCTCTGCTGCTGGGGTCTCTCCCTCCAGCTTTCCGGGCCGGCTCCCGGGGCTTCAGCTTTCACCCAGCACTAGTCTTGATTTCTTTTCCCCACCATTGCATTCCTTTACATTTCTCTGAAGTCTGCTGTTTTTATAAAGTGTCCCAGGTCTGACAGCATTTCTGGCAATTCACCCTCTATTCCCCTCTCCGCAAAGTGTGAACACTTCTACAAAAAGATGGAAGCAGAACAAAGCAGACATCAGGCCAGATCTTGGCTCCGGTACAGGAATCAAATATCCATCGACCTCAGCTCCTCATGGCTCAGGACACAACAAATGAAGAAAGGTTCCCAGGCAGCTGGAGCCCAACAGCCACGCATCCCCTCCCTTCATCACTCCCATGAGGGCCCCATTCAAGGGACCCCTGGGGGGCTCAGTGGTTGAGCATCTGCCCGCGGCCTAGGCCGTGACCCCGGGGTCCCAGGATCGAGTCCCGCATCAGGCTCCCTGCATGGAGCCTGCTTCTCCCTCTGCCTGGGTCTCTGCCTCTCTCTGTGTCTCTCAGGAATAAATAAATAAAATCCTAATAAAACAGAACCCCCATTCAAGAAAATAAGATTTTTTCGGTTTTAACTGCAAGGTGACAATGGATCCTGGTGGGAGGGTAACCACCCGGCAAACAGAAGGAAATAGAAAGACCATCAAAGCATAGGCACAAGGCCTGGAAATGCCAGTAATCTGAGGCCACCTCGTTCAGGGAAAATCGGTCCGTGCACATCAGTGCTCCTCGATGCATTACCACATCGCCGCATAATGCAATTACGACGGTGATGTCGAATTGTGTTCTGTACAGAGCTGACGGAAAACGGAGAATGTGTGACCCATTTTAGAAATGATTTTTTTAAGACTTTCAGGGAGACGTCTCAATTATACGGTAAACACGATTAATAGAACAAGTCCATTGACAGCGGGGGTTTGAGACCCCACCCACAGTTACCGTGGCTGACCGGGAAGCCTGACACCACTGACCTCCTCTAGGCTCCCAAGGCCACGGCTCAAAAAATTACCCTCCCTCAACCATCTATTCCTACTCTATACTTCTACCCTATGATAAATAACACAAGCAATGCATTTTGTCCACCACCCTGCAACAATGACACTGGTGGTACACAACTGATGTCCAAAGTGGTATTTGCTTAATCAAGAAAGCCCGATGGGAAGTCTCAGTGGCAGGGATGAGGATGGGTGTAAAGAGCACCATCAAGGCAGGGCCTCTGACTTGGCTTCATATCATCGTATCTTGAAGATGTTCCAACAGAAAAGTACTCAGTTATTTTTTTTTGTAGCCAACAGAATAGCAGTAAAATATTTTGAAGCACCTTGAAAAACAAAGCAAAATATTTATGTATCGTAGGCCGATGGCTGCGACAAGTAAACGTGCACAATGATAAAGACTCAAGCACAACCAAGTTCCTTTGTCGCAGCAACGGGTGGGTGCATAGGCCAGCCCTTCCCCACCAGGGGCCCAGGGACACACACTGACCGACACTCGGCATCTTTGGGAAGGGACGTTCCGGGCGCCTGGGTGCAAGCACCCAGTCCCGACTTCGCTCCAGTCATCATCTCATGATCATGGGCCTGAGCCCCGGCATCTGGCCCCTTACTCAGTAGGTAGTCTGCTTGAGATTCTCTCTCCTTTCCTTCCTCCTTCCCCCACCCCCGTCACTCTCTCTCTAAAATAAATAAATAATTTTTTTTAAAAAAAGGAGGGGGCACCCGGGTGGCTCAGTCCGTTGAGCAACTGCCTTCAGCTCAGATCATAAGTTCAAGGTCCTGGGATGGAGCCCCACGTCAGACTCCCTGCTCAGTGGGGAGCCTGCTTCTCCCTCTGCCCCTCTCCATCACTCCTGCTCGCTTTCTCTCAAATAAAATAAAAAATCTTAAAAAAAAAAAAAGGAGGGATTTTTAAGATCGCCCTCAGAGGTCGTCTCCATTCCAGCCTACCAACAGAGGAAGGGGGACACAGTACTTCTACTTCCACATCATGGGTTAAAGCACAATCCCATGGCCACACTTACCTGCGAGGAGGGCTAGACGGGCAGCTCTGTTATGTGTCCAGGAAGACAAGAAAATGGGTTTTGGAGACCACCTAGCAGTCTCTCCCATAACTTGATGAACTGAAGTTAACAGTTATCCTTCCTCAAAGTTGTTCGACCAGCAATAAACTTCTTCACTTTATCTGCAAAAAAATTACCCTCCCTCAACCATCTAACTCCTACCCTATACTTCTACCCTAAGAGAAATAACACAAGCAAGCAAAATGTGTGCACAGAGGCTATGTCTTGAATTTACTACAGACGTAGTCCAATCTCCCGTGCTTCCTCCAAGAAGTAACAAAATCACAGCATCTTAACACTGGAAATGGAAATAGAAGTCATGTAACTCCATCCCTTCACTCCGTGGGTAAGCACATGAGCGTTAAAATCCTCTGTGGTTTTTCCCGAGATAACAAAACCAGTCAGCTTGTGACAGAGCGGGAGCTAGAACCAAAACTTGGAAATAATCATCAAAATGAAGGACAAAAACCCTGAGTTTCCAAAAGACCTCTAATCACTGAGGACACTAGGTCCATTATAATCTACTTGTAGGGCTAATATATTTTTAGAAACGTTTTCATCAACAAGAGTTGAAGTCAAAATGATTGCCTTTCTGAATTGATTAAGGATGATGGATTAGAGATGACCACGTGCTCCTTCCCAATCCTCCACTGAGAGGTGGAGACAGTCCTCCCGCCCCCAACGTCCTCTTGATTTGAGTGTGACCCTGTGACTGACTTGAACATACTGCAGCTCGGGTGACAAGGCTTAACGGTCAAGGCCGAGTCTCAGGTACCTAGCAGCTGCTGAGTTCAGAGTCAGCTACCTCTTGGAACCCGGCCACCATGACGCAGAAGACCTACAGGTCACAGAGGCGGGTGGGGCAGTACTAAGGCCTTCAGGTGGACACCCCAGCTGACTCCCAGCGTCTAGCTGGACCCCCTGCCAGCCATGTAGATCAGCCTGCCCGGTAGGGCCCCACTCGGATTGTAGAATCGTGAGAAAATAAATTGCTGGTTAGGCCACTACAGTTTGGTGAGGCTCGAGATGCAAAAGTAAATGATTTCAAGCAACTCTCTCCAGCATCAACCCAAGAGAAGCTACGCAGTCATTGATTTCATCAACTCAGTAAAATGCATTCCAATATTTTGAGCATAGGAGAAAACAGTGTTGGAATATTCCCTGAAATCCCTAGACATAAACAAGAGCGGATCTTTGTGATTAACAGCGTCAGCAGGGCTCTCCAATAAGGTGAGCAGACACCCAAGCATAGGAAGGGATCGAGTGTGTGAAGTCAGAAAATGCAAAGGCTTGGGGAGCCTGGGTGGCTCTGTTGGTTAGGCATCTGCTTTTGACACTGGTCATGATCCTGGGCTGCTGGGATCCAGCCGCACATCAGGCTCCCTGGTCAATGGGGAGCCTGCTTCTCCTTTTTTTTTTTAAAGATTTAATTTATTTATTCATGACAGACAGAGAGAGAGAGAGGCAGAAGAAGCAGGCTCCATACAGGGAGCCCGATGTGGGACTCGATCCCGGGTCTCCAGGATCACACCCCGGGCCAAAGGTGGTGGTAAACCACTGGGCCACCAGGGCTGCCCCCTGCTTCTTCTTCTACTTCTGCTTCTCACCCTGCTTGTTCTCTGTGTGTGTGTCATATAAATAAAACCTTTAAAGAGAAGAAGAAGAAGAAGAAGAAGAAGAAGAAGAAGAAGAAGAAGAAGAAGAAGAAGAAGAAGAAGAATGAGGAGGAGAAGAAGAAGGAGGAGGAGAAGAAGAAGAAGGAGGAGGAGGAGAAGAAGAAAAGAAGAAGAAGAAGATGAAGAAGAAGAAGAAGAAGAAGAAGAAGAAGAAGAAGAAGAAGGAGGAGGAGGAGGAGGAGGAGGAGGAGGAGGAGGAGGAGGAGGAGGAAGAGGAGGAGGAGGAGGAGGAGGAGGAAGAGAAGAAGAAGAAGAAGAAGAAGGATGAGGAGGAGGAGAAGAAGAAGAAGGAGGAGGAGAAGGAGAAGAAGAGGGAGAAGGAGAGGAGAAGGAAAGGGAAAAAGAAAGAAAGAAAGAAAGAAAGAAAGAAAGAAAGAAAGAAAGAAAGAAAGAAAGAAAGAAAGAGAGAGAGAAAGAAAGAAAGAAAGAAAGAAAGAAAGAAAGAAAGAAAGAAAGAAAGAGAGAAAAGAAAGAAAAAAATGCAGAGGCCGTGAGACGGGAGAGGGCGCGGTGAGGCTGAGGGGCTCCCTATCTTCCTGCTCCACCTCAGGTTCAGCTGGAGATAGCAGAGGTGGGGCTTCTTCCCTGTCGCCCCTGTACTCACTCATTCGTGCACACATTCGGCAGTTACCTGTCAAGTACCCGCAGAGCACCAGGCACGTGACCGGGCCCGGGGACCCGTGTGGCGATGAACGAGGAGCTGGGCTGGGGTTACGGTCAGGGCCAGCGCACCCAGGGAAGAGAAGACTGAAACCATGTAGGTAAACAAATAAACAGACGAGATCCTTTCAGATAGGGAAGATCTATTAAGAGAACCAAAAAGGATGACGCGACTCGTGACCGGAAGGCGACGGCCGAGACTTAGAGCTCAGGGAAGGGCTCTCCGAGGAAATGACATTGGTTTGAGACCAAAATGACAAGAAGGTTACAGCCATGCAGATACCTGAAAAAGAGTATTCCAGGCAGAGGGAACAACGGATGCAAATGTCCTAATCCAGGAATGAATTTTGCATCATCGAGAAACAGAGAGGAGGAGGTCAGAGGGCCTGGAGACAAGCAAAGGAGCGGAGGAGCCTCGGATGGAGTCACGGATGGACGCGGCCAACTTCCTGTAGGAACTTGTTAGCCACGACAAGCCGGGTTGGATCTTGAGTGCACGGGAAAGCCTCTGAAGGGTTTTAGGAACAGGAGCTCCCCGATCTGCTTTGTGTTCCTGGAACGTGGCGCTGGCCCCGCCGGAGGGTGGGGGGGCGAGCCTAAGGGCAGCTTAGGGGGACGGCAGCTTCGAGAAGGGCGTGATCTGCAGCCATAGAAGGAAGGATGCATGTCTGAAATAGGTTTTGGATATAGGGTCATTTGGACCTCCTGGTGGGCTGAGGTGGGAACGAGGGGAAGACGGAGATCAGCAAGGACCTCTGTGCCTTCAGCTCGAACTGCGGCGACAGAGGTTCCGCCTACCGGGATGGAGACGGTGGAGTCAGAGTGGGCCTGGTGACAGGAAACCGAGAGCAGTTTTGTAAGGTCGTGTTCAAGCACAGAGCCCGTTAGATGTGGACATGAAGAGGCCACGTAAGCAGTGGGACTCCTGGTCTGGGGCTCAATGGAAGGACACAGCTGACCATCGTCACTCAGAGGATGGTATAAAGTCCTCAAAGAGGATGAAAATTCCTAGTGAGAGACGGTCCGGCGAAAAGAGAACGAAGTCCCCAACCAAGCCGCAGGGGATGCCAACGGCGAAGGCGTGAGCACGGAGCACGGGGACAAGAGGTAACGGCCGGGGTCACTGCTGATGCAGAGGGGCAGCTGGCTTCACCGAGGTGGTAGAGGGGCCCAGAGGACAGTCCAGGGGAGGAGCCGCTGGGGGTGTTCCACGATCTCCAGAGCTCGCGTGGGAGTAGATCCTGCCACACTATTCAGGCTAAATGCCCGGGTCCTCTCTGTCACCCTTCCCATGTCCCGTCTGACGGCAAATGTGACGGGTTTTCACCACTTGCAAGTCCCCTTCTCACGCAGATGGGCTGGAATTGCCTCTTAACCAGTCTCATGGCTTCTGCCTTTGTTTCCCGTGTTTGTACCTCCCACTGCATGGAAATGACCCCAAAACTCAGCCGCCTACAATGAGCATTTGTTATCTCGCGATCTGCATGGGGCGGGAGGGCGGGAGTGGCTCAGGGGTGCCCGGCTCAGGCCGCCTCACGGGGCCAGCCTCAGGATGGCATCTAACGGCTCGGTCGGGGGTCTCGTCGACGCACCCTCGGTCGTCTTGGGCTCCTGCGCCGCGTGGGCAGCTCAAGCGCCCTCGGGACACGCGCCTGGCCTCCCCAGAGCAGGTGGCAGGAGGCAAGGACGAGCTGCACCAGCCCTGGTAGCCCCCGAGTCGCGCCCGCCCCTTCCACCACTTTCCCCTGTGTGCCGGGCGTCACTCGGTGCGTCCCCGCTCCAGGGGGGCAGGTAGCGTCTGCTCTTTGGGGAGAGGAGCCCTTGAGGCACGTATAGGAAAGCCAGCCCGCTCCCCTATGATCTGTCCTCAAAGACGGAAGCAGGATGATGGTTTGCGCCAATTCTCTACCCCCCTACGTCACTCACAAGCACCAGACTCCTCCAGTGGGCCTTCGATTCCTGCACGCTCCGGGGCCCTGGCCCCCTCTGACCTCACGTCCCACTCCCCAGCCCTTTTCCTGCCACCCCAGCTGTTCCAGCCTCCTCGCCGTGCCTGCTGCGTCCCCAGGGCCTGGGCGTTTGCAGTTCCTCTGCCCGAAATGCAGATCCCCCCACGCACCCTGATGGCTCCTCATCTCTCTACTTGGGTTTTACCAACGTGGCACCAGTGCACGGAAATCAGCCCTGAGCGCTCAGGTTGGAACTGCCACTCTTGGGGCCCCAGGGGCTCAGCTGTAGAGCGTCTGCCTTGGGCTCAGGGCGTGACCCCGGAGTCCCGGGATTGAGTCCCACGTCGGGTTCCCTGCATGGAGCCTGCTTCTCCCTCTGCCTGGGTCTCTGCCTCTCCCTCTGTGTCTCTCAGGAATGAATGAATGAATAAATAAATAAATAGTAAATATTAAAAAACAAAAAATAAGGAGCCCCCAAGCTTCCACTCTCTACCTTCCTCCTCCTAACCCCATCTACTGCTCCAGACGTTTCACCCAGTTGCTGTCTGGTCTGTTCCTCACAGCAGCACTGGAGCTCCCTGCGGGGAAGATGTGCTGCTCACGGCGGTAAAGACGCGCATGAAACCGTGGGTGGCACCAAGAGGGCACGTGGCACCAGTGTCCTGAGTGTCACACACACGGTGCAGGGACCGGGCTCGCAGCGGGGGCATCCACGCCCGTCCTCAGGCCCTTGTATCCGTGAAGGTGTTCGGCGTAACCTGAGCTGGAATCCCGGCCCTGCTGTCACCCCTGTGTGACCCTGGACCGACCACACAACCTCCGGAAGGCCAGTCTCCTGTGAGAACTCTGACCCCAGATTGTGAGGAGGGTTACAGAGGCTCCTGCAGGGAAGCCCCCACCCGTGGCTGCTCCGGATAAGCAGCTAACCTAACCTCCCACTCAAATTTGAGTTACACGTGGGACGTAACCGCCCACGACAAACCCCGTGAAGTAGAGGCTGCAGGTACTAGCTGCACCCGTATGGGGACCCGTGACGCCGGCGGTGGGGCTGTGCCTCCCGGGAGCCACGGGCAGCGTCAGACACACGTTAGGTCGTTCAGCGTGGGGTTGCGGCTCGTCCACGTGGGGGCCGGGGGCTTCAGCAGGTGCAGCCCCGCTGCAGGCCGGGTAAAGGCCTGACACCTCACGGTCTCAGGGGCCCTGCAGACTCTCTGCTCCCCTCGGCAGCCCTCTCCCCGGCCTCTGCTCCTGCTGCCAGCCCGTGGGCACGTGGGGCCTGGGGAGGGACATCCTGCCCACAGAGGCTACCTTCACGTCAAGGAACCTGGCCCCGGTGGAAAACGGCGTCGCAGGGCCACATGCTGGTGTCTGCGCCCGAGCTCTCTACCCCGGGGCCCGAGGGCCGCCTCATCCTTCCCTGGCGCTCCTGGGCCCCCTCTGCCCCGATGCCCTTCCCCAGGAGGCCTCCGGGGATCCGCCTTTCAGAAACAGCCCCGTCGCTGTCCAGGGCCCGGTGCTCAGGGCCCCTGGCCTGGTGCCTCTCCGTGGCCAGAACAGAAGGTCCTCGGAGCCGAGCGTGGGGAGGCAGAGGCAGGGACCGAAGCGGCCAGTGTCAGGCTGCCCAGCCCCAGTCGGGGCTCTGGCTCTGGCACCGATGTCTGAGTGCGCGTGTAAGCGTGTGAGCGTGCAAGAGGGGGACGGAGATGTTGGAAAACCCCTCACAGTTAGGTTCACTTAGGTATTACCCACCCCCACCCCAGAGTAGCTGGCAGTCCTCAGGAGTGTGCCAGCTTCCTGACTCGGCGCTTGGAGTGTCAGCCTTCTACGTTATTTAATTGGATCTTTTTTTTTAATTAAGATTTTATTTACTTATTCACGAGAGAGAGAGGCAGAGCCCCAGGCCGAGGGAGAAGCAGGCACCCCGCGGGGAGTCGAGGCGGGACTCGATCCCGGGATCCGGGGGCCGGCCCGGCGCCTACTTGGACCTTCCCCAGGGGCCGCCAGGTGGGCGCACGGCCGGGCTTACAAGGCAGTGAGGCCCAGGCCGGGGCGCGGCTCGCTCAGGGTGGGACTCAGGGCCGCAGCCTCCGCCAGCTGTGGGTCCCCGCCGCCCACCGCCTGCGGCAGCGCCAACCCAAACTGGGGCATTCGGGGCGCAAACGACAGAGCCCTTCCTGCTGCAACAAGACGGGTATTTTTTCCCCTTTTGTTCTCTTTTTGCTGCTGTTGTTTCTGAAGGACAAGATGTTCTCTCATAATTAATTCTTCGGACCATCCCAGTTTTACAGGATCCTCCAGAGAAGTCTGAACGATTTTACCAAAATTGGTTTCTAAATAGTACAATGTACTTTTTAAACTAATCATTTTTGCAGGCTGCGCCCCATGTGGGAGAAACTCTGCCAAAAAAAAAGAAAGAAAAGAAAGAAAAGAAAAGAAAAGAAAAGAAAAGAAAAGAAAAGAGAAAAGAAAGAAAAGAAAAGAAAAGAAAGAAAAGAGAAGAAAAGAAAAGAAAAGAAAAGAAAAGAAAAGAGAAAAGAAAGAAAAGAAAAGAAAAGAAAAGAAGGAAAAGAAAAGAAAAGAAAGAAAAGAGAAGAAAAGAAAAGAAAAGAAAAGAGAAAAGAAAGAAAAGAAAAGAAAAGAAAAGAAAGAAAAGAGAAGAAAAGAAAAGAAAAGAAAAGAAAAGAAAAGAAAAGAAAAGAAAAGAAAAGAAAAGATCTCCCTGGAGTCAGGATTGCACCTGGAAGGAGAGACCGACAGAGCCCCCCCCCCCCCCCCCGCCCCGTGCAGCCCCCAGGGGGCCGGGCCGGCTCCCCCACCGCGGAGGCGATGCCTGGTCGGGCCCTGCCCGCCGGAGGGAAGCTCCCTAAGCCCACCCGCCCTTGCTGCCCCCTCTCTCAGCTCGGCTCCTGTGGGCGTGCCACGTCCAGGGCTCCCGGCTTGAGCTGCTCTGCTAGGACTGCAGCGTGTCTACACCGCCCCGCTCTCCTCTCTACCCTCCGTGTGACCTCACTGCCATTTCAAGGCCGCCTAGTTGGTCACGACGACCCGAGCGATCGCGTGATGTCCCACCCACGGGGATCCCTAACGTGTCCTCCACCTGGAAATCAGAGCGCGTCTTCTTTTACCCGGAAGCCGTATTCACTTACACAGATCTGGGCGGGAGGTCAGAAAGACGGAGCCCCCGAGGGCATAGACCCGTCCACTCACTCCTTAGACGGCAGACCCTTCGGGCCTGTTGGCGGATGGATGGAGCCTCCTGGATGAGGAGCCGGGAGCCCTGATTTCTAGCACAGTCTCTGTGCAAGAGAAATAGAACATCAGCCACATATACTTAGAATCTTCTAGTAGCTGCATCTCTTAAAGTAAAAAAAAAAAAACCTAAATACATTTCAATAACACATTTTTTACTTAAATACCCCAGATATTAACATTAATTAATATTCCATTATTCAGCTGTACCATGGTTTACCCATCCACTCATCTACTGAAGGACATCTTGGTGGCTCCCAGGTTTTAGTATTCATGAATGAAGCTGAACAAAGCAAAGTAGTATTTACGAATAAAATATTTATGAATGCAGCTTTAGTATTTATGAATAAAACATACGTGTAGGGGTTTTTGTGTGGACATGAGTTTCCCACTCATCTGGGTAAATACAGAGCACAACTGCCGGACCATTTTGTAGGAAACTACTTGAATCACTGAACTGTCTTCCCAAGTGGCTGCATCATTTTTCACGACCGCCGGTAGTGAATAAGACCCCTTGTTGTCCCACATCCCCATCAGCACTTGGTGTTGTCCAGGTTTTGAATTTTAGCCATTTTAGTAGGTGTGCAATGATATCTCATAGTTGTTTCAATTTCCAATCGCCTGACGATACGATGTTGAACAACTTTCCCTGTGCATATTGTCTATATACCTTTTGGTGAAGTGCCTGTTCATGTCTTTTGCTCATTTCTTTAAAAGATTTTATTTGTTTATTCATGAGAGACACAGACAGACAGAGAGAGGCAGAGACACAGGCAGAGGGAGGAGCAGGTCCATGCAGGGAGCCCGACGTGGGACTCGATCCTGGGACCCTGAGGTCACGCCCTGAGCTGAAGGCAGAGGCTCAACCGTTGAGCCACCAAGGGGCCCCATTTTTTTTAATTGGGTTGTATATCTTCTTATTGTTGAGTCTTAAGAGTTCTTTGCAGGCCTTAGAGAACAGTGCTTTATCCAGAAAGGTCTTTAGCGAACATGTCCTGATCTATGCCTCATCTCATTTTTGTGACAGGCTGGCCACATTTCCAGGACTCAGTGGTCCCCCTAGCCGTGGTGCCCAACAGGCCCAGCAGCCACTGCGTTGGACTGCACGGCTTCTGGTAGCTCACCCTGGGTATGGATGCAGCCACTTAACCTCTGCGACGGGGCCTCCAAAAGGGAACACCCAGTGGGTGGCTGAAGCCAGGATGTTGGGACTCAGAAGAGAAATCCAGGCCGAATTTAAAGATGCGGGTTATCAGCAGTGAGACGGTAGCTGCTGTTCACGAATGATGACACCACCGAGAGGAGAGTACAACCGGGAGGGAAGAGGCCCTAGAACTGGTCTTCAAATAACACCTCCGTTCGGGACGGTGAGGATATACTCCGATTCCGAATATCCCCAACTCAGCTCATTATTCCCCCCAGCGCCTCTCGCTCGTGCCCCAGCTGGCCCTAGCTGGAGACGCAGAAGCCAGCCTCACTCTGGCCTCAGCTTCCAATGTTCATGTGAGGCCGACTCCTGCTGACTCTGTACCCCAAGTTGCCCTTGCATCCTCCATCCCCTATCACCGTCCTCGTTTCATCACCTCTACCTGGATCACTGCCACAGCTCCCCAGCTGGCCTCTCCGTCTCCAGTCGGGCCTCCGTCCAACACATTCTGGACCCTTAGGCCATGGTGACAATTTATAATAAGGTTAACCAGGGCGCCCGGGTGGCTCAGTGTGTCAGGCGTCTGCCTTTGGCTCAGGTCCTGATCCCTGGGTCCGGGAATCAAGCCCTTCGTTGGGCTCTCTGCTCAGTGGGGCCTGCTTCTCCCTCTTCTTCTGCCTGCTGCTCTTCCAACCTGTGCTCCCTTTCTCTCTCTCTCTCTCAAGTAAATAAAGTCTTTAAAAGGTAAATCTGATCTTGTCACTCCCGACTTAACCCCTCAGTGACTCCACGCTCATCCCTTGTGGCCCGAGCTCCCACAGCACTGGCTCCTGCTCGCTCAGTTCTGCTCTCACACCCTTGCTCCTGCACGTGTGCTACACACTGAAGGCCATGTCCTCCTCAAGCTCATACGTTGAGCTCCTAATCCCAACGTGTCAGTGCTCAGACGTGGGGCCTTTGGGAGATACTTGGAGTCAGATGAGGTCCTGAGGGTGGCACCCCCATGGTGGGATTAGTAATAAGAAGAGGAGGGGACCAGAGAGTTCTCTTTCCACCAGGTGAGGATACGGCAAGCAGGTGGTCATGCGCCAACAGGAAGAGCGTTCCCACCAGACATCAGATCTTTGGGCCCCTTACTTGTGGACTTCCCAGCTTCCGGAACCACGAGAAGTGAGTGGCTGCTGTTGAAGCCACCCAGCCTGGGGTTCTGTTACAGCAGCACCCGTGGACACGTCCCCTCGGCCTTCCTTGCACACCCCGCCTCCTCTCCTCGTTTCCACCCGGGGAACGCCAGCCTTTCACGTTCGTGCCCAGCAGCGTCCTCCATTCTGAGGGGCTCCCCTGGGCTGTGCCATCCTAAGCCAGGGCCTCCTAGGTCACCTGTGACTTTGTGACTGGTGTGCATCCATGTGTCCTGCCACCTGGACTGTGAGTCCCTGGGCTTGTCATCGCTATAGCCCCAGAAATTTCCCTGGTGTTTGGCAGAAGGTATCTGATCAATGTTATGGGACAACAGGGCAGCAGAATGCCCACCCGGCACCTGGGAGGACCCAGAAGGGCGCTCTCGCATCTCACCCCAGGAATTTCTTCAGAGCTAAACTGTTGGGCAAAGGAGGGCGCAGCACTGGGAGTGTTGGAGGAGCGGAGTGGGAACAGCTAGGATTTTTTATGGCCTAATTATGAATTAATGATCAAATTAGAAAAGTCGCTGTTAAGGAGTTAACATCCACCATTGAACAAACCCCGCAGAACTCCTTGCGGGCTCTGCGTCCGCTCCCACGTCCTGATGTCCCCCGCTGCCCTCGTGGAGGGGAGTCCCGTGCCCCCGAGTGGTTGTCAGGCCCATCCGCTGGGCTCGTGCTTTGATGGGGGCCATGCCTTTGAGGACCTCGAGTCCACAGAAGCATTCCCTCTTGGAGGCTTCTGAGACACACCGTCTTACTTCAGTGGGGACCTGGAGACTTTTCCAGAACTGAGGGAGCCCTGCCCTCTGTGTGGAGAGAAGACAAAGTGAGATGTTATGACCTGGTGCACCGGAGTCAGGCAGACCTGAGTTTGAATCCTGCTCTGCCAGTTGCTGAGCCATTGGCAGTCCGCCCGCCTCGGTGTCCTCACATCGGTGTCCTGCAGCTCCTGCCACAAGCTGTCCCAGGCAGGGGACTCAACCTAACACTCACTCCCTGCAGCTCCCGGGCCAGGCACCGGCGCTCCACAGGGCCACCCCCTCTGGGGGCTCGGGGGGTCAGTTCCTCCTCGCCGCCCCCCCCCCGCTCTGAGTGTAGCAGCTTCATGGGGCCTCACCGTGTGGGCCATATCTGAGGATAAATATGAGGGCCTGGGACCACTGGAGAGTCCAGGATAATCTTCCATCTAAATGTCTCTAACTTGGGGCGCTGGGGGGCTCCGTTGGTGAAGCGTCTGCCTTTGGCTCAGGTCATGATCCCGGGTCCTGGGGTCGAGCCCCGCTGCTAAGGTTCTCTGCTCAGCGGGGAGCATCCTTCTCCCTCTGCCTCCCACTCCTCCCGCTTGTGCTCTCTCCATCGCTCTCTGTCAAATAAATAAATAAAATCCCTTCAATAAATAAATAAATCAAACTTTAAAAAAATTTATTCATGAGACACAAAGAGAGAGAGGCAGAGACACAGGCAGAGGGAGAAGCAGGCTTCATGTAGGGAGCCCGACGTGGGACTCGATCCCGGGACCCCGGGGTCACGCCCTGGGCCCAAGGCAGATGCTCAACCCCTGAGCCCCCAGGCGCCCCAAATATATCTAACTTAATCACAACTGCAAGGACCCTGTTTTCAAATGAGGTAATATTTACAGGTAGCAGAGTAGGACTTAACACCTTTGGGGACACCGTGACATTTCTCAACCATTAATAATTGTTTCTACTGGAGTTCTGTCCTGGAAAGTAAGCCCCAGACAGGGACTCATGCAAGTAGAGTTTTGGGGGAAGAGATCCCAAGGAGCAAGAGGGGGCCTGGGGAGAGTAACACAGGGAAGGAGGGAAGTCCACAGGAGCAAACCGTATAGAGCTGGTCTCCATGTGTAGCTGGGGCTCCATCCTGCTGAGGACCCTCTGAGAAGTGTCTAGAATGACCTCAGCATTGTCCTGTGAGGATAGTAGAGGGAGCCCTCATCACCTAGCCGGCTTTGACCCTGTGGGATCTGGAAGCAGGGACGCCCCAGAGCAGAAACCCTGATAGAAGCCACACAGCTGAAACAAGGTGCCCCCAGGCCGCACCTGGAGGAAACGGGTTGTCGTGACCACAGCTGGACCAAAAAGCTGAGTGAAGAAGCCGGGTGAGGCAGACCATGGTTCTGGTCCTCACGTGTTGGGAGGGTGCAATGTGGCGACGTGCACCTCTACCACGTGGTCAACACCCGCGAAACGGGAGCCGTCACTTTGGTGGCTGCTGTTACTACCACCTGAGTGTATACCACATGCCTGGCACGGTGCCTAGAGTATGTGCAACTCCCAGGGTATGTGTGCTGGTGGAAGGAGGGAGGTGAGGAAGGAGGGAGGTGAGGAAGGAAGGAAGGAAGGAAGGAAGGAAGGAAGGAAGGAAGGAAGGAAGGAGGAGAGGGAGGGAGGGAGGGAGGGAGGGAGGGAGGGAGGGAGGGAGGGAGGGAAGGACAGGCAAAAGCAAACAGACAAACCAATACATGTTCTGAAACGAAACTTGGCGTTTACCAGGTAGTCAGACGGGGGCTTTGAGGCACCCGGTGAATACAATAGGACAGGGACCTGGTGCCAAGATTAACGCTTTTTTGAACCTAACTGCTTTGGGTTTTTCTTCCGCTACAAAGTTGAAGGAGACTGAATTCACTGTGAGTGAAATGAAACTTTGAGTTTCCATGGCTCCGGGCAATTTCAAGATTCAGCTCCAGCTATTTCACGCAGCCGTGGATCAGTTGCAGCCCTCATGCTGTGTTGGGCTGGAAGCGACGTAACTTTCCATCCTGGAGTGAAATGTTTTCGGAAGACCCAGGTGCTCTGATTCCGGGGCCCAGGACTGCAGGTTAGCAAGGCGCCCACCGCCTTTAGGAGGAATATATTCGGACCCCTGGGTCGTTATCATCATCCATCTCCTCTGAAACAAGCACTTCGTGCTTCACTAGATGCTTGCTAGGCGCTAACCCCTGTGTCGGGCGCTAAGAGTAGAGGATTCACCATGGAATCCTTAATGAATGTATAATCTGGGGAGATAGTGTAGTTACGTAAAAATAACGTTGCTAGGCAACTTATAATAAGGCCCGTGGAATACTTCTGACAAAACTGCTGAAGCCGGGGTAGGGGACCGGGCTCACAAGTTCTGTAGCTCATCCAATCCTCCTGAGGATAGAGCAAGCTCAGGCCTTGAAGGGAGGGCTGGACTTGGATACTTTGAAAGGGGACAGGAGGAGCGATGGCAGGCCGGAGGAGCCACGTGGGAGAGGGGCTCAGCACTCTCCAAGGGGAGCTCTGGCCAGGGGGTCCTGGGCAGACGGGTGTGCCAGCAGGAGAGAGAAGAGAAAGTACTAATGCTTCGTCGCTCATCATAGCCCAAGGAGGGCAGGCTGCTAGCCCGAGCCGGGCCGGTCCACATATCTCCAATCCAGCGGCTACAGTGCCAAGAACAACCTAATTTGGGATTGAGGCTAGTGAGATCACACTTGGCTAACTTTCCTGTAGCCAGATCATGGTTGGCTGCTGCTCTCTGGCAGGCATGTTGAGAAACAAAGAAATAAAATCCCTCTTCTTTTAATGCTTTAACCGTATGTTTTCCATCTTTCCTGCCTCTGCCTGGTTCTGCAATGGAAGGGAAGGATCATCCTCTTGGGTTTACTCATATATCCATCTGTTTAGTCAACAAATATTTACTGAGCACCTGCTGTATGCTTCACTCTATGCTAGGCACCGGGAGTCGATGGTGAGCCTAACAACCACAGACCTTTTCCTGTAGAGCTAAGAGTGTAGTGATGTAGGCAGTTGCTAATCTGATCACCATCCCTGTAAATGCAAAATCACCACTCTGGTGAGTTCACGGAATCTCTGGATGTGTTAATATGGGGGGGGGGTACCCAGAAAGGCCATGCGGGACCTGAAGAAGTGACAGTTGGGCTGAGGATGAAAGACAGCAGGCTGAGTCTAACCAGGTGAAAATAGGGAGCAACATTGGTCCAGACAGCTGCCCCTGCAGTGGAAGAGGGCTCAGCTCATTTGAGAAACCAAGAGAAAGCCAACGAGATGGGGACGCAGAGACTCAGGGGAGCAGAGGGGAGGATGAGTCTGGAGAGGCAGCCGTGGCTGAAGAAGGCCGTGCTTTGTGGTCCGTGTCATGATTTTGTCCTTCAGCCTAAGAGCAGTGAGGAGTCATCAGACACCCAAGTAATGTTGCTATGGAACAAGAGGACGGAGTCAGCACAAGTCCTGCTAGTGTTATCGAGCTCAAGTAGCGGACTTTGTGGTGGTAAAATACAATAATATTCCAAGTTAGTTAGGCACTAACAGCTGGGTGATGGAACAGAGACCACGAATACTAGTGATCTCGGTCTGTGTCTCTGTCTAGGGCAGCATGACGGCTCCACAGTTATGAATCAGGCCCCCTCTGGCCTGTCACTCTCATTCACGGGTCCAAGGTGGCCCCACTGCCAGGACAGCATTCCAGGCAGCAGGGAAGGAGAAGATAGGCCTCAGAAGCGCTATGACTACACTTTCAATGGCATAATCCAGAAATTGCACAACTATTTTTGCTCACATCCCCTTGACCACAATTACTTTTTTTTTCAATTTATTCATGAGAAACAAGAGAGAGAGGCAGAGACACAGGCAGAGGGAGACGCAGGCTCCCTGCAGGGGCCTGATGCAGGACTCGATCCCAGGCCCCTGGGGTCATGCCCTGAGCCCCCCAGGCACCCCCCACAATTACTTTCTCATCCTCTCCTAGCTACAAGGGAAGCTGGGAAATATGGCTTTTCTCATAAGCAACCCTGCACCTGCAGCTAAAGATCCTACCACTTCTCCCATTAAAGGGGAAATAAATGTGGGTGGACAGCTGGCGGCCTCTGCCACCGGGCCGTTAGAGATCACCCAGCACCAGGTCGACTAATGCAGGTACACATTCATGTGATGACCACCTACTGTTTGTCATGCCCCGTGCTAGTGCAGAAGCTGTGAAGACGAGTGACACCCAAGAGCCACCCTCAAGGGGCTCACCATCGAGTGCAGTGGCGCTCAGCCTCGGCTCCCTGTTAGGATCACCTGAGGAGATATTCAGTATTGCCGTGCTCAATGTCTCACCCCTTCCTCATTAAATGAAAATCTCGGAGAACTAATTACTGGTGTGTCTTAAAAGTCCCCAGGTGCTTGTAATGTGCTGCCAAGGTTGAGAAACACCGGCTTTAGTGGAGGAGCTTTTGGGCGAGCAAAGAGCTCCAACATCAGGCAGCGTGTGCTCAGAGAGAGGTTCAGACCTCCGTGGGAGCACCTGGGGGCGTGGGACTCCTTCCGGGGCCCCAGGTCTTGGAGCCTGCCTGCAAGAAGGGCCACCTGAGCAGAGTCTTGGAAGACTGGTGGCAGCTTGCCAGGTGCGCTTGGTTGGGACGGGCATTCCAGGTGGTGCAAGGAGTCCGTACAGGAGCACAGACCTGCGACCCACTTATGGAATTCTAAGATGAGTGGAAATCTTAAATTATACAACGTCCTAGCACTTGCAACCATCGACAAGTCAGAGCCCTGCTCGTTGTACCTGAAAGCAACTGCTAGTCTGCAAACAACCAAATATTAACCTTTTGTGCTTATTCCTCTTCTCCTGGTTATAAGCACTTAGCCTTGTGGGTTCCTGGAGCTCGAGGAAGCAGGCATCTTTCCAAAGGGGCAGAAAGAATGGATGCAGCTAGAGCCCCGGCAGGGCTCAACTTTAACCCTTTAGTTGCCAGAACGTGGGGAGGTGATGGGCCGAGAAAGCCAGGCTGAGGGGCTCAGACATTTTAGTAAATGGTACGACTGTGTGGTTGCCTCCTAGCCAGCGTCAGCCCTGGCCACGGTGCCTCACTGAGCACGGAAAACCAGGTATCCCCGCCGCCACCTGCAAGGCGACCTTGAGGCCGAGAGGCGTGACGGCGGCCAACAAAGTGGAGATAAGGCGAAGGACGGGGGTGACAAGGTGGCAAAGTGTCGATGGAGGGGGGAAGGACTCTAGATGGAGGAGCTCAGGGCGGTCATGTCAGAAGAAGGGGGGAACCAGGTGGCGGAAGCCAGGGCAGGACAGGCCCGCGAGGTGCCTGCCGCGGCCGAGGCTCCTAGCATCACGCCCCCGAGAGCCTGTCTCTGCAGCCCTCCTCGGCTCCCTGAAGCCTCCGACCCAGGCCGAGGCTCCATGGCCACCACCACCCCGGGGGGCAGTTCTCCAGCTCAGTCTCTGACTCCGGGGGGAGAGGAGCGGAGTGAGGAATGTGCCAGACGCGGCCCAGGACAGGAGGGCCAGGAAAGGGCTGCTGTGTCGGACTGGCTTCGGCCCCTCTTCCAAAATGAGAGGCGGACAATAGGGGGCCATTGTGTCCCCAATCAACTCTCAATTATCCAGGGGCAGAGTCTCCACTCCGGGTCCCCCTGCTCCGGCCGAGCTGCCTCCAGCTGTCTGCCCTTTGACCGCCCTCCCACCACCAGAGCGCTTGCAGGGCGGGCAGGTGGAGGCAGGGCGAGAAGTGAAATTCAGATCCGTCTTTTTATAGCAGGTCCTTAGAAGCTCTTGCAAAAGGGGGAACAGTCCCTGCTTAAACCAACATTCGGTTTATTTGGGGTTTTAATTTATCAGGGCCCTGCCTCATCCCTCATTAGCATGGGTAATTGGTAATTGGCTAAGTGATACTTATTCAATCTGTGGCGCCTCTGCCACTGTAGCTGCCTTGTTCCATTTTAAAAGTCGTCTGCATTAGTGAGTGCTATATTGAAATGACTTTCTTAATGCACTTAGAGCTCTGCTATTTTAGCATAAAACCTGCATGTGCATTCCCCATCTGGGGGAGGGGGCGCCTGGGGAACGGGGGGGGGTGCCCACAGACCGGGGTGTCTGCTGGGACATTTGCGCTGAGCACCGTACAGTGACATTCGTCCCACTTTCCAGTGTGAGCCACTGAGTCCGAGACGGACGTGAGGAGGCATTTCCCACAGATCCCCCTGAGGGCTGTGTGGCCAGGGGAGGCCCGGAAGCCCAGGTTGCCCATTCCTCTCATCCCCCCCCCTTTAATTTAGACACCTTGTGTTCTCGCCTGCAGGAAACAAAGGTGGTTCTTTTCCTCACTGGAGCTTAGAAAGCTGAACTCACGTCGGTCCACACAGAAGGAATTCCCGAGGTCCGGAGGCACCGTCCACGTGTGCGGTCTTATCAGAAGGCAAACCAGGGCGGGATAGGTGTCCCGGTCTCCCGACCAGGCTGCAGGGTGAGGTGAGCAGAATTTACACTCTAGGGGCAGAGAGAAAAATTCCCTCGTGTGTTTTGGGGGCTACTTTTTATTGCGGATATTCCATAGTGTTTTGAATGGTCTAGGGTCACGAATTTTTTTTTTTTAAAGGAGGAGGACCAGCCATGATTAACCACCAAGGAGTTGGGCTGAGATGTGGACAAGTTGAGTGCTCACCCTTTGACTTTGATTAGAGCAGCCCAGCTGTGAACGTGGCCGGGGTGCTGCCTCTGAGCCCACATCTGCCCCCAGGGGGACAGGGAGGTATTTTGCAGGGGGGCCTGACCCACTCCGAGAAGGTCTGGGTGTGACCCTCACTTGATCACTGATTTGCCAGCTGCCAGGCAGCGTCCCTGAGCCTTGATGCTGCCACCTGACTAATGGGCATGGTAATGGCTCCTTACCCCATAGGAGGCCAGGAAGGACGGGGTGCGTGAGCTCACTTAGCATGATGCCTGGCACACAGCAAGTGCTCAACACATGTCCAGTCTCCCCAGCACCTGCAGGGTGCTGGTGCTCTGAGAATCATCGGTAGCTGTGAAAAGAAAGTATGTGGGGAATTGAGAAGAAAGCTGCGGGAGGAAGGGGTTGCAGTTGCACGACACGGGCTCCGCCCAGATAACATGCCTATTTATCCAATCACTGTTTAATGAACTCAGTTCTAGTAGGAGCCCACCAGGTGCGGCAGGTGACTCTATTCTTACCTTCAAGCTGAGCCTTGCCCTGGGTTGACCTGGCCTGGGAAAGCATGTGCACGCGACAGCCAGGTTTTGATGAGGGTCCTGAAGTCGTCTGTGGCAATCTGATGGTGGTCCCATTCCCCAGCCAGAGGGCGGGCGGCGGGGTCAGAGAGGAGCAGGTCCTTGCCCGGCCTCTCGCAACGTATGGAACCGCGGTCCTCCCGTTCGGGCATTTCAGAAAACGTTTGAATTGCTTTCGATGTCTCACCATGCTAATTAAATAAAATATGACTAATTAAATGTCATAAAGCACGATGTAAACTTGTTAATGTCAGGGGCGATCTTTAAAAACAACTATCAAGATGGGCATCATTTGTCACATGTCAACATTTTTAGTTAATTTTCGGTGGTAAATAAGTAAATTTTATTTAAGAAATGTGAAAACTGGCGAGGTGATTAGGGCATCCTATATTTTGTGCCTGATTAGACTGTGGCTTACATGGGGGGCTGGAGAGTCTCTTCTGAATAGTTAACTACCCATTTTTTCAATTAAACATAATGTTATGTTAACATCCTTAAAGAGGTAAATGATGGCACAGTAAATCCAATTAGAATACATACTTAGGACTGGATTCTCCTGCAATTTTCAAAAAGCTGATTGCATTTTACATCTTCCCTGCTATTGTCAGAGCGGCTTGAGCACAAGTTGCTTTGCACCCCCCGCCCGATGTCTGTGCCTTTTCGCGGTGACCTTTGCTGGAAGAGCGGCTGCAGACATCACAAACTCTCACATCAATTTGCCACAATTGGATGTGGCATCTTGCAGCTAATTTGATTTGGGAAGAAATGCACCTGGCTCTGTTTTTTTCCCTATAGAACGTAGAGGGAGTTCTGAGTCCTCGCAGATGCCATCTACCCGAGGAGCCCGGGTGGTTTTCAAGGTCTAAGCAGTTTGTCTCCACCTCCCCCAGTACAACCCGTTACAAAGGGAAAGGAGCTGAATTATTTAACGCAAAAGGAAATTAGATTGGTGTCAGGGAGGGAGAACGAGAAACAAAGTGAACTGAGAAATACAACTGTTGATATTACGTCCAGTCTTTTTTCCTTAAAAGAGAAACCAGCCCTTTTAATTTGGCCCCTTCTCTTTGTTTTTATCACATCAATTACACACAACCCACTGCCCACCCCCCGCCCCAGATCAGAATTCTAAACAAATGCCAACCTGTCAAATCCATACTATTTGAAAGACATACAAACATACAAATGTAGTTAGAGAGGGTTTGGGGTTTTGTTTTTGTTTTTTTTTTTAAGTTTCAAACTGATTTGAGGTTGTGGAAAATAGATAAAATGGTAATGTGCTTAATCTATTATTGATGAATTTAAATAGATCAAAGGGCTGCCTGTTGAAGGAAAAATACAAGTCTCTTTTATTCAGTGACCCACATTT
This sequence comes from Nyctereutes procyonoides, assembly GCF_905146905.1. Taxonomy (NCBI): domain Eukaryota; kingdom Metazoa; phylum Chordata; class Mammalia; order Carnivora; family Canidae; genus Nyctereutes; species Nyctereutes procyonoides. The sequence continues at coordinate 15,961,557 of NW_026575021.1, read as the reverse complement.
TATCTCAATTATTCACCAGATATTGAAAAACAAAATAACCAACAACAACAACAACAACAAAACCTGCTTTGCAAATATGATTTATATTGAATAGGTGAGGATGCTCTAAAGGTAAGGGGGAGAAAAAGGATACTGAGTATTTATTTGCCCCAGAGACGCACTGGATTTAATTTGCACGGGAAGAGTGGTTTCCTGGGGAGGTAAATACATGTTTATTGTGTGGAACTCTCCAAGGGCGGTTGGCATCTTGTCTGTCCTGCTGCCCCAGGACTTACCTACAACGTGACTTATGTACCGGAAGGTGGGGGCATTCTTTGGAAAAAGAAATCTGTCATTTTTTTAAGTAATCTCTACCCCCAATGTGGGGCTTGACGTCACGGCCCCCAATCGAGAGTCACATGCTCCACCCACCGAGCCAGCCAGGTGCCCCTTCACCTGTTATATTTTTAAGAGTGAGTCTACACTGCGTCAAAGGTTGAACTAAGGCGGTTTTACTTACACCTTCATGTTAAGGGTCTGATTCCACATGATTCACGCACAGGTTTGAAGTAAAGATGGGGCGGGGGTGTGAGTGATTCTCGCCAGGGAAAGGAAGGGGCCTGCGGAAAAATCTAAGCAACAAGAGGGCAGGGACCATTCTGATTGCTTCCTCCTCTCATCCCTGGTGCCAAGTCTGTCGTGGATGCTTAATAAATACTTATTAAATGAGTTCCTGAACCTTTATAACTTCAGCATTCATTCTCCTTTTGCACAGATAGACCTAACCGAAGTATGTCTCCGGACAGCAGCCTGACGGGTCCAGAGGTACCTGTGTGCATGCCGGATGGTCTGGTGATTTTTATTTTGAAGATGCAGAGCGTGTGGTTATTGCCATCACGAGCGCCTTGTATACTTTTACTCCTGCTTCCCCTGCATCTTAAAGATAGAAGGTTTGGGGTGAACTTTGATCGTTGTAGAGACCAAGGACAGCTCATTTTCGGCTGGTGAGAGTGAAAGATTCTGTAATCTTCAACAAAAGGCGGAAAGGCAGGGAAGAAAATCAAGACAAATTTCTAGAACTCTCCACATCCCACACTTATACCATCAACGGTCCTCCCGGTGCGTCATCATTCTTTTCTCTGAACTTGTGATTTTCGGATCGTTAGACAGCTCCATTTTTAAAAGCAGGAAGATGCTATAACACAGACATAACCATTCTGTATAATATTCCATTTGGATGTGTAGGAGCCACAACTCATCCCCATGAGACCAGTGACCCGAAGAAGGAAATATCTCAAGAGGTTGCTTTAACTCTTCAGCTCCTACCACAGAGCGGGGACTCAATAAACATTTGCATGAATAAATAATCAATTAATGAGCATAGAAACCAGCACTTGGGAGTCAGGACAGGTTGGCTGCTTACACCAGATGTCGAACAAGCAAAATCACGGTGGCTTTTACCCAAGAAAAAGTTGCCTTCACACTCATGTTAAGGAATTCCAGAGTCAAACAGTATGAGATTGATAGTGATGCAGTTCGATGCTGTCTTCAGAGACACCGGCTCCTGCCCCTGCAGCTATTCGCACGGTCTGGCGTCGACTTTCTAGACGGAATTGAAGGTTCGAAGACAGGAAGGCAGGAGGATAGAGAGGGAGCCCTCCAGGAAGAGGCAGCTGCTGTTCAGCAGCTTAGAAGCTCCCACAACGATCCCACTTATCTTACTGTCTAGAATGTAGCCCTAAAGCCGCACCTACCCGCCCGCCAGGGAGATTCGGAAATGTAGTCTTTTGTCCAAGCCTGGAATTCAAGCTCTGGTACCAAGGAAGAGAAGGCAAGTTGGTATTGGGTTAGGCAATGATAATACCTGCTACGTTAGCATATACTCTGCAATAGAGGGTTGTAAACAAAATTTTTGATTCCTCCATCTGGCCTAATTATTCATTTCCTCCACATACCTGTCAGGGGGTCGAAGAGGAAGAGGCAAAGGGTTTCTTTAAGCATAAATGTCAAAGGCATTGAATAATAACATAACGTTGCTAGGTGCCAGGTACTGTTCTAAATACTTTACCTATATTAATTCATTTAATTTCTACAACATACATACAATTCTTACAAAAGCCCTCTTATTATATTCATGTTACAGATAAGACTTTAAGACACAGAAGGGTTGAGTGACCTGCCCAGGATCAATATATGTGGACAGCAAATATATGATGGAGCCAGGACCAAACGGAGGAGGTCTGACTTTTAATCTACTCATCAGAAGTTGCCAAATAAAGACTGAACAAACTAACAAAGTTAGAGAACAAATTCTTAGATTTTCACAAAACACATCTCTTTTAAGAGAGAAAGAGAGAATGCATGTAAGCGGGGGAGAGTCAGAATCTTAAACAGGATTCACACCCAGCATAGAGCCTACGTAGAGCTTGATCTCAAGACCCTGAGGTCATGACCTGAGCCAGAATTAAGAGTCAGACACTCAACTGACTGAGCCACCAGGCGTCCCCACAAAACACAACATCTTAATCGAAATATGGGATGAAGTAAAACTTAAGAATTAAAGTCCTTTCCTCTCCTCTTACCATTTCGTTAACATTTTCTTAATGCTCCTAAAATACTGTTTTCTTTCTGTCATGTTTTCATTTGCGGTAGATGATTCAAAGTTAATAAACATTAGAAAAACTCAAGATATACTTTTTGGACGAAATTACTCAAACTTTATTCTCCCTCTGGTTTCAGCCATACATTCTTAGAGCATACACATGAGTCTCAAAGCTACATGAAAACATGCTATGTGGAAGAAGGCAGACACAAAACACATATTGTATGATTCTACGTATATGAATTGTCCAGAATAAGTAAATCTACAGGGACATAAAGTCCACCTGGTGGTGGAAGAAAGGGATGGGGATAGACTGCTAATGGGAATGGAGTTCCTCCTGGAGGTCAGGAATATATTCTAAAATTAGATGGTAGTCATGGATGGACAACTGTGTGAATGTACAAAAAACCATTGAACTGTATACTTTAAATGGCTGGATTTTAGGTATCTGAACAATATCTCAACAAAACATTTTAAAAAGAAAAACAAGGGGCACCTGGGTAGCTCCCTGGTTAAGCATCTGCCTTTGGCTCAGGTGGTGATCCCCAGGTCCTGGGATCGAGTCCTGCATTAGGCTCCCCTCTAGGAGCCTACTTCTTCCTCTGCCTGTGTCTCTGCCCCTCTCTCTTCATCTCTCATGAATAAATAAATAAAATATTTAAAAAAGAAAGAAAGAGAGAGAGAAAAAGAAAAAAGAAAGAAAGAAAAACAAAAGCTTAATGTTTAATGGTTGATGCAAGTCCAGAGGACCCACCATGCTAACGGCTCTGCAGCTGTGCAGGCTGCGGTAGCTTGGGTTACATCCCCCGTCCGTCTCCTTTTCTGTTCCCATCTTCATTCCGGGCAAACGGGCAGACCCAGTGTTCCCTGGACACAATTATGGGGTGTCTGTTTGTTTGTTTTTACTTGTTCTTTTGTTGACTTTGCCACCATCCTGGATTGCCCTCCTCAATCACTCCCTGCCCATCCTTCAAGGGCGGCTCAAATCCTACCACAAGACTGTTCACCCACAAAGTTGTCCTTCTTTCCGTGTTCCTGACACCAGTAGATGCCACCATCATCCAGTCAGTAAGTCCCCTGTTTTCTCCCTTCCTCTTACTCTCTGCATGGAGCCCTGCTAACATAAATTTCAAACATACCTTGAATCCACTCCCTGTCTCCGTCTCTACCATCATCACCTTTCTTAGGTTACTGCAGTCAGCTTTCTAAACTGTTCTCCCCACCTACATGGCTGTTGGGCTCTTTATTAATCTATTGTTCTCACTTTCTAAACTCTAATTTGGATTGCCGCAAAATACATTTCTGCTTCCTAGTGACAACAAATGACAGCTGTTCCTGTTAGGCTCTACCAGTAGGGGACCCCAAAGGGAGACTCGAAGAGAGAAGGTGGGGTGAGGTGAATCAAAGACTTAGAAAAGAGGAAATACCACCTAAGATAGAAAAACTTACCAACTGACTGGGTTCCATGTGGAGGCCCAGAGGAAACCCCTTTACTAAAGCAATCACCAATGCAGCAGCAAACGGGGACCCAACATTATTGAGATGACTGTCCTCTACAGCAGAGATCAGCAAACTTTTTTTTTATAAACGGCCTGAGAATAAATATGTTAATGCTTTGCAAATCCTATAGCCTCTGCCACAACTGCTCAATTCTGCTGTTGCTGCACAAAAGTGACCATAGACAATATGTAAGTGAATGAACATGGCTGTATGTTCCAATAAAACTTTATTTATAAAACAGGCAATGGGCTGGGTTTGACATGTGGGCAGTAGTTTGCCAATCTCGGAGAGACAGATGATGACTGCAGGTAGACCGTGTTGTTATAGAACTGAGTCATCTGTAGCATTGAGAGTAAGAGAGTCCTAAAATAATAGAAGCTAGGTAGGGGCACTTAAAAATCAGAAGCAAAATGAGTGCAATTATCATAATGAGCAGCAAAGTTAGACTGGCAATAAAGCGGGCCTAGCCTCAGAGAGGTAGGAAAATGGTTATTAGGGGCATCTGGGTGGCTCAGGGGTTGAGCGTCAGCCTTTGGCTCAGGACATGACCCCAGGGTCCTGGATCGAGTCCCGCATCAGGCTCCCTGCATGGACCCTGCTTCTCCCTCTGCCTGTGTCTCTGCCTCTCTCTCTGTGTCTCTCATGAATAAGTAAATAAATAAAATCTTAAAAAAAAAAGTGGTAGCCTCGATTACAGCTGTTGTGCCAAATGTGGTATCATTGCTGGAGCAGCTTTGTGAATGCATTCTTTCCATCCATACAAGGAAGGGGGATCAAAACCTATTTGCATCCACAAAAGATGGATAAGAGTATATTTTTAGAGACTCGTCCCCAGCTATATTAACTCTTCTGCCCTGTGTTATAATATCTTCCAAAGGGATCTGGACCATCTTGAAATACCACAAAGCATCAGACTGGCCCACTGTGTCAGCAGCATGATATCCAGCTCATCAGACTAGACAAGCAGGAAGTAGCGAGTGTGGTGGAGGCTTTCATAAGATCCATATAGTCCTGAGAGACAAAGATAAACCCTGGGAAGATTCAGAAACTTAACACATCAAAAAATTTTATAAGAGTCCAGTAATGCAGGACATATTGGTAGATATTCTCCAAAGTATGCCTCTTTCACCTCCACCTCTGGAAAGAAAACCTCATGCTTTTTGGAGTTCTAGAAGAAGTATATTCTCCATGTTTGAGTGCTACCCCCTATTAGTTGACCAGGTGACGTGCAAGCCTACCAGCTTTGGTAGGGCCCAGAGAAGGACAGGGCTCTGAAGGAGGCCCAGGCCCCTGTACCAGAAGCTCTGTCATTTGGACCAAATAACCTGGCAGGCCATTTGCTGGAGATATCCGTGTCGAGAGACAATTTTCCATGGTTTTTTTTTTGTGTAAAGATAAAGGTAAAGATAGTACTTCCTTCTAGAGGAAAGCGCAGGCATGCTCACTGCCCATTATAAAATGTTTGGGTTCCCTAAACGCAGGGGTCCCTCTTCTGGAACAACCCGCTGTGGATACAGGTGTGATGTGATACTCTCTGCATCACCTTATGGGAATTGGGGTCCAGGAAATCAGTTCAAAAATGCTGATATTCGGGCTACTGCTATAGCTGTGGGGAATAAAGTGCTCTTCATCTCTGACCCAGGAGCCTCATGTCTTCTTCCAGCACCCACGAAGGCGTGGCAGGTTGACTTGTTGGCTTGCCAGGAGGGTAAAGCTTCAGACCCTTCACAGTTCTTGAAAGTTATGATGGGAACAGACTCAGTGTGCCATGTATGGCAAGCCCCGATAAAAGAGTCATGATGTGGGCCCCCAGGGTCCTGGACAAACAGCCAAGAGATGTAAAGGACTTGACTCACAGGACTGTGGGCCTGTCCAGCCCGAAATCTATTTGGGTGAGAGTTGATATCGCAGAGGTCAAATTTCCAACAGGCTGAAGACCCGGGCAAGGTTTTTGTACTGCAGTCGTAAGAAAAACTTATTCTTCAGGAAAACTCTTATTCTTCAGGCTTCCTCCTAAGTCTTCAACTGACAGTATGAGGCCCTTCACATTATTTGGATGGCAATCTGCTATGCTGGAAGGATGCTGATTTAAATGTCGTTCCATCATGAGAGACTCCTAACTCTGGGAAACGAACTAGGGGTGGTGGAAGGGGAGGTGGGCAGGGGGTGGGGGTGATTGGGTGACGGGCACTGAGGGAGGCACTTGATGGGATGAGCACTGGGTGTTATGCTATATGTTGGCAAATTGAACACCAATAAAAAATAAATTTATAAAAAAATTCATGTATGATTCTTTATGTAAAATAAATAAATAAATAAATAAATGTTGTTCCATGTAAAAAATGCCTTCACTGCAACTTTCAGCCTGGTGTTTGGCCCAACGCCCAGCAACTGGGTACCACAGCCTAACCAAGTCAATATAAAATTACTTGTTGGGGGTCCCTGGGTGGCTCAGCAGTTGACTGCCTGCCTTTGGCCCAGGGTGTGACCGCGGGGTCCTGGGATCGAGTCCCACGTCAGGCTCCCTGAATGGAGCCTGCTTCTCCCTCGGCGCATGTCTCTGCCTCTCTCTCTCTCTCTCTCTCTCTCTCCCTCTCTCTCTCCCTCTCTCTCTCAAATAAATAAATAAAATATTTAAATAAATATATATATATATAATTACTTATCACATCATCCAAGCCGTACAGCTCCCCATACTAGTGGCTGCGGCCTCTGTCGCCACCACCCCTCAGCCCAGCCTCTACCCCCCTCCCAGTCCTGCTTCCTTCACCTTCTCGCTACTGGTGCTCCCAAGAGCGACCTCCCAACAAGCCTCCTGTACAGATAACTCCTTCCGAGAGTCTGTTTTCCCAGAATCCTGAAATAAGACAGAGACACCAAGATACACAAACCGTGCTATCGGAATAGTTACCAAGTCTACGTTAGCAGCTAACTCCCAAGGGTTTTGTTGTTATCTTTTAAAATATTTGAAATCACAGAGTCCATTATCTTTGAGAGAAATAAGCCTGTCTTATTATGTGTTGAAAAAGCCATTTGACTCCAAGACTAAAGCAACTGATCGATTCAACAGAAAGCAAATAATGGTTAAAAAAAAAAAAAACCTCTCTTACTTGTTTTTCTTTGTGAGCTTCTCTCCTAAGCAGGAACTGCTTGGAGTTTTAGAGCTCCAAGCCCTCGATCTGTTACTCTTATCCATGCACATGTTTCAAGAATGTGTGCCCACAGACATTCAGCAGATGGTCTCGGGCTGGACATCTGGAAGTCTCATCAGATTATGGGGCACAAATTTGTGATAATAGATTTAATTCAGTTTTTGCTTAACATTTTTTTGGCTGGTTTAAAGACCCTGGGGTCAGTATGTAACTTGGCAAGAGTTTTACAAAAATTGTTCCGAATTTACCATCAATGGGCTGATCTTATACAATATTTTGTTTGTGCAACTCAAACCAGCTGGGTAAAAGCTAATGAAAGGAATGCAATTATAGGGGGGTGGGAGGTACACGCAAGCCTTATTAATGCATTAGTCATTCCCCATGTACCCCTGACCATCCCACATGTGCTGCTGCATAATGAGTGCAAGATAACCTTGGGGAGCAGGGCCATCTTCCTTTATTTTCTGATTTGAGACTCTAGAATATGTGCTTCATCTTGACAATTAAGGGGCAACACGGCCATAATTGTAACCACATAATTTTGTATTATTATTAGGAATCGTCTAATATAAACCTTAAGGTCAAAAACGTGAATGAAGTAAATGTTCACCCCAATGCAACACTTATGTAAGGTTAAAGAAGCTTTCTCTTCTGATCACCAAAAAGAGTATGAATCAAATCTTGGCATATAAGACACGATGCATTTTTCATGCTCCGTTCATAGCATCTAGCACCCGAGTTTCACTCAAAAAGTATTTTAAGTGGATGGATAGATTTCTTCTCCTTACTTATGTAAAATTAAGAATGAGAATAAACCAAGAAGAAAACGTCTAACCACCCCCATTCAGAGAGTAATCAAAGATTATAAAAAGGGCACGAACAGGAAAAGAAATCTCAAAAGCCAATCAACATAGAGAAAGGTGGTCGGTCTCAGTATCACTCAGGGACATCAGATTTGACAAGGAGAAACCACGTCACGCCCTTCATGTTGGCAAAAATGTAAAGAAAGACAGGCCACCCCAGAGCTCTGCAAGAACTGTCACACCGTCAGGGTGGGACTGAATATTGTGGGAACCACCGGGAAGAGCCATCGGCTGCTGGTAGGTCGGCCAAAGATGCACTGAGCCTAAGACCCAGCCATCCTGCGCGTGGGTTTTACATGCCAGACGAGGATACCAGCTCACCAAGGCTCATTGCAGCATTGTTGGAGGTAGCGAAAGCAAAAACAGAATTGCAGCTCACCTAAGGGTCTCTCAGTGGAAGAAGGGATGAACCCATCCCGGCATATTTCCACTCCGGGTGGAATACTATGCGGCAGCCAAAAGGAATAAATTATGGTGGCGTCTGCCAACAGGGATACATCTCAGAAACAACAACAAGAAAAAAGCAAATTGCAGGAATTTAGAAAAAGTACTTCCCAGAAAGTTGAGAAAAAAAATCTTAAGAAAAAGTTTGGATGGGGACACCTGGGGGGCTCAGCGGTGGAGTATCTGCATGTGTCCAGGGTGTAACCCGAGGGTCCCGGGATGGAGTCCCTCATCAGGCTCCCTGCAGGGAGCCTGCTTCTCCCTCTGCCTGTGTCTCTCCCTCTCTGTGTGTCTCTCATGAATAAATAAATAAAATATTTAAAAAAACAAAAAGAAAAAGTCTGGATGTTTAGGGATGCAAAATGCATAGAAAAATTACTAACCATGCATGGGAAAGACAACCACTGAAATCACTAGGGCGGTTACCGCTAGGGAGGAAGGTGCGGAAGTAGAACTGGGGTGGGGGTTCACAGATGGCTTCAGTTGTGTCCAGTACTTCTACATGGGGGGGCATCTGAAGAAAATAAGGCAATATGTAAGACTGCTGCTCTTGCCGTAATTTTCTGTTTCTTACAAGTACATTTAAAATATATGATGTTTTCTTAAAAAGCAATATTTAAAATAAAACAATCACGTTTATTTAGAAATCTGAGATCAAGGACCAGCTTCCTTGAACTCCATAAATTCAATGGCGCGAGGGAAGACGAGCTCACTCTGACACCGGCCCAGCAAACATTTCTCCCAGCGGCCTCTCTCCATATTTGCAATGAAAAATCACCAAAGAGAGGACGATTTGTCTGGGAGAGCTGAGCTCATCCTCTCCCTGTGAGCGCGCTGGATTTCCTTTCATTTCAGTGCTTACAAAAATAAAAAAAGAATTGAGGCTGCCTCTTCAACAAGCCTCGATGGAAAAGTCTACATTAGCAGAAATCCCATCAGCTACCAAGCTTCTATTTTTAATTTCGCCTCATAATGTAAATACTTTTACTTGGAATTATTCACACACACCCCTCTGTGCCCCGCTCCCCCCAAGGCCTGGAGCTAACATGACCTGGTCTAGACTCTTTTTCATTTCTTTAAAAACAAAACCAACAAAAATCCCAAACCCGCCCCCATCCCCAGGACCTCTGATTATGCTAGCAGCACCTGTCCCTTGTGGGAAATTCAAAAAGTGCTGAAAAGCATTTTCCAAATTAGAAATCACTTGTAATCTCAAGACTCAAGCTGGCACCTTCGGGACGCCGGGGGGGGGGGGCGCTATGGTTGAGCGTCTGCCTTCAGCCCAGAGTGTGACCCCGGGGTCCCGGGATTGAGTCCCAAGTAGGGCTCCCCTCATGGAGCCTGCTTCTCCCTCTCCCTGCGTCTCTGCCTCTCTCCCTGTGTCTCATGAATAAATAAATAAAAATCTTAAATTTAAAAAAAGGCAGAAACAACCACCCTTAACGTAGCCACAGTACTGTTTTCCTGCTTTTCTCTATGCATGTGAACACTTGCACACACACACCTGAAATCACACCGTCTACTGTGCTGCATTTTCCTCACTCGACAGCACATTCCACTGCATCGCTGGCCTGGAGCATCCCTCTACGGTCCGCGGAGGCCACAGCAGCCCTTGCGCAGGGCCCACAGCGCACGGAGGCTCCCAGCAGTTGCCGTTCCTGAAGCCTGACCCAGTTCCTGCCTGGCGTGGCCGGGTCCGCCGTCATGAGGACGTCCAAGTCCCCATCCCCGTCACAGGGAGACACTCATCGTACGTCCCGGGCTTGCAGAGAGGCCTCTGCCAACGCTTTGGTGTGTGCGTGTAAAGCACTGTTTAATGGCCAGAGAGCTTTTGTACAGGTTTTCTCTCTTCAGTACAAGCCGTTAGAGTAGCCGTCGGCCCTGAAAAACCCAGAGTCCTGTTGACCTGGGCTAGCAGGCTCCTCGCACTACGTAAGCTCCTTGGGGCCAGAGAAGACGCTTGATGTGTCCTTGTGTCTCCAGCGTCTTGCACGTAAAAGGCTTTCAGGACATGTCTGTTGAAGGCAAGAATAAAAGGAGGTTAAATCCATGTCGCGCAAACCCACAGTTGGCCGTGCTATGGAAATCACTTTATACCTTAAAGCTGTGTTTTCAAAATGTCGCAAAAATTGGATTCAACTCTCGTAGTTTAAGAGCTTCACTTCTGGGATCCCTGGGTGGCTCAGCAGTTTAGCACCTGCCTTTGGCCTAGGGAATGATCCTGGAGTCCCAGAATCAAGTCCCATGTCGGGCTCCCTGCATGGAGCCTACTTCTCCCTCCTCCTGTGTCTCTGCCTCTCTCTCTATATATGTCTATCATGAATAAGTAAATAAATAAATTTAAAAAATTAATTTAAAAAAAAGAGCTTCACTTCTCCGTGTTCACAACTGCTACGTCGGCCTTAGGACACGGGGCCCTGAGCAAGCCAAGGCTGGGTGGCGGAGAAACATAAGAGTGAGATCATAGGAAAAAGGAGCCTAAGGACGCAGGACATTTGGGGGCTGGGGGCAGGGGACCAGCAGCCTTTGCAAATGACTTAGGCTGTTGCCCTGGGCTTTGGGTCTACACTGAGAATGCTCATGTCTGCAGTAGTAAGAAAAGACGATTCTTGAGCAGCCAGGATGGACTCTGGCCAAGGTCGGGGCCCTGGGTCCGCAGCCGCACACCCCGCCCGCCTGCACCATGAGCCAGGCCCGCAAGGGCCCTGCGTCCTGCCAGCAAAGCACAGGCGAACACAAGTCCAGGAACCTCTTGCGGGGCAGACGTGTGCTAAGGGGCGGAATGGCTACAGAAACAGGGCGATCGGCCCTACAGCAAGATGTACTTTTGCGCTCAGCGTTGACTCCAGCGGCACAGAGCATGGGCCTGGACACTGTCTGCACAGCCCCTTTCCCAAGAGCTCTCAGATCGCTGGGTGGGGTGGCGGGGGGGGAATGACCCCTACATGGTTACGGAGAGGAAACCGGCAAAACAGCCAGTTGAGTGTTTTGACGCTGCCAAGGGGGAAGCTGTGTCCTGCCAGCGATTCCCACTGAGGCCTCCATGGCCGTGAACCCAGGGACCACCTGCGCCACTCTCCATCCATCGGGGGCGACGGCTGCCTCTGGATTAAAACTTACCCGAGAGCCAGGCACCATGCAGGTGCTTTTCTTGGCCGTGAGCGCTGCCTGACGTGTTTTGTATCACGTGTATCACGTGTTTTGTATCACGTGTTTTGACGCGTGGAAGACACCACGTGTGTGGCCAGCACGCAGCCAGTGGCCTAGGCGAGAAGCCACCGGTGAGGGATCGCGAAGCTTCAGGCCGCACCAACCCATCAGTGGTCCCAGAAACATAGTATCGTGCCGTCCGGCTAATCCACCTGTGGCAAGCCGTGGGGAAACTGCTTGCGGGGTCGCCTCATGTGACAAGTCCAGGCAGGGAGGCGGTGAGTGAGGCCCCGATCACCTCAGCCAGGTAAGAAGCGAACTCAGCTGTCGTCGACCGTGTTACTCACGCACGGTTGTTTGTTCCCTTCCTACCCTCACAGTGCTTTCTTGGAAGATGGAAAATACTCCTCTACGCTGTTAACTCCAGGCTCAGACCCATGACTGGCTTCAGGCAACGAAGCATGTGGACGCACCATCTCCAAATAGGGGCTGCAACCGCGTAGAGACGTGTGTGCTGTCATGTTTACTGCGGCCTCACTCACCACAGCCCAGATATGGAAACCTGGGAAGAGCCCATCAGTGGATGAACGGATAAAGAAATGTGTGTGTGTGTGTGTGTGTGTGTGTGTGTGTGTGGACATACATCCTCGATGGAATGTTATTCAGTCTTGAGAAAGAAGGAAGTCCTGCCATTTGCAACAACTTAGATGAAACCCGAGGGCATTATGCTAAGTGAGATAAGTCAGACCAGGAACAGAAGATACTGTACGACGTGGCTTATATGTGGAATCTTAAAAAGTCAAACTTCCAGTAATAAGATTAACAAATTCGGGGATCTAACATACAGCAGACAGTGCAGCTAATGTATTGTCAACCCGAAGGCTGCTAGAAGAGCAGATCCTAAATGTCCTCACCACACAGAGAGATGGTAGCAAGTGACCGGCTGGAGGTGCCGGCTAACGCTACGGTGATCATCATTTTGCAACAGATACACACGTCAAGTCAACACATTTATACCTTCAACTTATACGACGCTATGTGCTGATTCTGTCTCGGCAAAGCTGGGAGAAAACAAACAGAAACTCAGGAGCGGTTGCACGATGCAGTGTGACTTCTGAGGCTCCCACCATCTGCCCCAATAATGTGCCCTAGACAGAAGCGTCACGATGAAAAGCTGGGAGCGCAACTGAGAAGAGCCTTGCAGAACCAAGCACAGCTATTGCCAACCCACAGACACGGGGGTGAGGAGCGAGAAGTATCCCCATAAGACACGGGCTTGGGAGTGAGTACAGCACAAGCCCACGAGTGCAGGACATCTGCTTGAATCCACAATCCGGGTCTCTTTCATTTTGCCCTAGTGCCCCCATCCTCAGGCCTCGAGCTCTCCCCGTCATCAGCCTATTTCCTGGTATCTTACTTTTCATATTCTTGGTAAAAATACAAGGACCTCTCTTTTTGCCTTGTTTTCCTAGCTGTGATACGAGGTCCCTGGAAAATCCCAACATGAGGGGCCCCTGACTGGTTCAGCATCCGACTCTGGATTTTGGCTCAGGAAGGTCAGGATCTCAGGGTCTTGGGACTGAGTCCCACATCAGCACGGAGTCTGCTTCTGCTCCCTCTGCTCACGCTCGCTCTGTCTCTGAAATAAATAATTAAATAAATCAAAAGAAAGGAAGGAAGGAAGGAAGAAGGAAGAAGAGAAGAAGAAAGAAAGAAAGAAAGAAAGAAAGAAAGAAAGAAAGAAAGAAAGAAAGAAAGAAAGAAAATCCCGACATGGAAGACAAATGACTCCTTGCAAATGTAGATATAAATACACGCACATGTATCTACACATAGATACTTTTTAAAGCCCATTCCCTTACTGTCACTATTATTTCCACACTCATTACCCACCAGACAGTCAGGACACTCTTGACACAGCTCAGTTCTCACTGCTGTTTACAGAATGGGACAATCGATCAATATTCGCTTTGCTTAAGAGAAAATGAAAGACTCAGAGATTGATAATAATAACAGTGATCTCTGGGTCTGTTGCTCGCCAGGAGCCCCATCTGTGCTAAATGATGGTATTTAATCCCTACAACTACCCCAAGAGGCAGGTATTCCGGGGACAGCTGGCTGTGCCCCAATTGCCATTTTTCCTGACTTCCCTTAGTAGTTAGGGACCGGGAGCAAGGCCCAGCGCCACCGGCAACACACGTTTTTCGTGCTTCTCTGCCACGGGCGGCCTGGGTCACTAAGGTTTGGCCAACAGGATTGAAACAACATCCAAGTCTTGCTCTTGAAAGAAAAGCAGCGTGCCTTCCCTTTTCTTTTCCTCCTTCCTCTGGTTCGATCCAGACATAATAGCAACACCAGGAACAGATCATGAGCTCAGGGTCCAGGGTCCCTAAAATTTAACATGAACAAGGAAAAAAATTATCTGTTTTCAGCCCCTGTGGCTGAGCTCACTCTCTCACACACACAGGCCGAGCACCTGTCGTGTACCCTAACTAGTCCACCAGGTGGTACCGCTTTGTTTGGATGGGGAAATTGAGGTTAAGATGGATGAACTTAGGGGCGCCTGGGTTGCTCAGCAATGGAGCATCTGCCTTCGGCCCAGGGCGTGACCCCGGGGTCCTGGGATCAAGTCCTGCATCGGGCTCCCCGCATGGGGCCTGCTTCTCCCTCTGCCTGTGTCTCTGCCTCTCTCTTTGTGTCTCATGAATAAATAAATAAAATATTTTTTTTAAAAAAAGAAAAAGAAAGAAAGCCAGCCAACCTGACATCCAGTCACACAGTCATGAGCACCTGTGCCAGGACTTGGTCGTGGTGGGGCTGGTGCCCACGGTTGGCTCTTGGTGCCCGGCTCACCAGCTTCTGTAGGTCAGTGTTTAACCCTCGGGCTCCGTCTCCACCCATTGGTTGCCACGGAGTCCAGCACAGCGCTCCGTGACAGGCTGGAAGTTCCCCTCGGCACCAGGCAGGTGGAGGCCTCCTCCAGGTGGGCCACACCCAGAAGGAGAATACTCTGCGGCTGGGGGAAATCGAGTCATGACTCCCCTTGTCAGGATGCTGCAGAGAAAGCATCAGGGCAGAGTGTGCCTCGTGTGTAGACGAGACCCAGGTGAGGGCCTCACGACCCCAGGGTGGTGGGATCGAGTCCTGCATCGGGCTCCCTGCTTAGCGGGAGTTTGCTTCTCCCTCTGCCCTCCCTTCCTGTTCCAGATCTCTCTGGCTCTCTCTCCCTTTCAAATAAATAAAAAGAAAAGAAAAAAGATGATCTACTCAGGCCTGACATAACTCAGCTAAACCATTTTAAAGTCATCAAGAAATGTCCTATTTTTAAAAAATTAATTTATTTAGTGAGAGAGCGAGAACATGCGCATGTGAGTGGGGGGAGGGGCAATGGGCAAGGGAGAGAATATCAAGCAGACTCCCCACCGAGCACCAACCCCTCAACACACACACCACCCCCCACCCCAGTGCGGGGCTGGGTCTCACGACCCCAAGATCATGACCTGAGCCAAAATCAAGAGTCAGATGCTCAACTGACTGAGCCACCCAGGTGCCTCAAAAAATATCATATTTCATTTTATGATTTTTAAAAAATATTTTATTTATTCATGAAAGACACAGGGAGAGAGAGAGGCAGAGACACAGTCAGAGGGAGAAGCAGGCTCCATCCATGAAGGGAGCCCAACATGGGACTCGACCCCGGGACCCCAGGATCACGCCCTGGGTTGAAGGCAGGTGCCAAACTGCTGAGCCACCCGGGCTGCCCTCATTTTATGATTTTTAAGAATATTTCATTCAATCATTTTAGACCATACGAGTGGTGGGGAGATCACGACCTGAGCCAGAGGCAGACGCTTCACTGACTGCACTACCCAGGGGCCCCAAGAATATCCTATTTTAAAGACGATCAACAAAAAAAATAAATAAATAAATAAATATGATCGACATGTACCCTCATTAACACTGAATCTCAACCCTAACTATAATATTGAGACTTGAGACATTGGTTCCTGATGGTATGAAGCCATCACGCGTGTCTTGCCCTATAGGTAACCTCCTTTATTTCGTCATGCTAAAATGTTCACTTTTGTGTGTGTGTTGTAATTCAACACCATATAAGAGGAGTAGTGCACAGGATATAATTACAGACACTCTCAGGTGAACACTAAGCATATGCCGTTCATCCATGATTTTGAGAGTGCATGCTTTAAAAGTTTTACTGATCAAGGACACAATCAAAAAGGGTAGTCTGGCCTCGTAGAAGGATGATTCCATCAAATCCTTCCTGGCTGCGGGGGCAAACATCTCTGACCTTCATCATGAGAGTTTAGGGCTTGATGTATCACCAGGTAAGAGGAGGGGAACATGACGCATAAGCCCTCACTCTAGATCATGGAGAAGACAGATTTCTTTCCGTATGCTTTATTTTTTCTCAATGCAATAACCTGTTAAATAATGGAATCAAATTATTTCACCTTGGACCAGCACATATTGGATAAACCGAAGTGGGTTAAAATGACATTTCTGGATGACAGGTTATTGTGCATGTGGAAAGTGTCAAACTGAACTAGTGTCATGGTTACGTACGGACAAGTATCAGGAAACATCTCCGAATAATGCACAATTGCCTTTAATGAGCGTCTACAATGAGGGGAAATTCTCGTCCGGGGTCTACTCACTCTTTGCGACACTAGCAATAAAATAAACATTTACATACATCGAGGTTTTTTTAAAAGATTTTATTTATTCATCTTGAGAGAGAGAGAGGGGGGGCATGGCTGGAGCAGGGACAGAGGGAGAGAGAGAGAGAATCTCAAGTAGACTCCACACTCAGGGCAGAGCCCAACCCGGGGTTCTTTCCAGGGACTCCGAGATCATGACCTGAGCCAAAATCAAGAGTCGGCTGCTTCACCGACTGAGCCACCTCCCCATATATACACCTCTGGGCAGGCCCTGCCATACACACCCTGCTTGTACTAACTCATTTTGTGATTAGGTTAACTCCCCAAGGATGTCCCATCGTCCCCATCTTCCAGAACAAGAAACTGAAGCGCAGAGAATGTAAATATCTCCCCCCAACCCATAGTAGGTGACTGAGCCCGGATCCAAGTCTAAGCAACCTACCCTCAACCTCACGCTTCTCAGCCATATGTTTTACTGCTAACCACCTAACAGGGCGCACATTATTAGCTCCACTTTAGAGATGAGATAATTGAGGCACTGGGTGGTAGAGGCAGGACTTGAACGCAACCTAATGGAATCCAAAGCCCGTGGCCTTCCCACCTACCCTGCTGCCTTCTAACGTTAGTAGTATGACCAGTGGTCCGGTCCCTGGAGAACGCTGGGAGGGCAATCTTCTTGTTAGAAAATCTGTTCTTTATAGAAATAGAAGTGTCAGCTCTGCCATTTTCTTTTTGTTTTGCTTGCAAATGCCAGAAAATTCACTTAAAGGGTTTTTCTTCCCATTTAGAAAAAGTATATTCATTCAGAAAAAAATCAGATATTGTGAGTGTGCGGCTCAGTGAATTTTTATAAACTGAGAATTAGTATTCTCTTCAATCTGCGGTTTCTCTCTCTTTTCTTTTTAAGATTTTATTTATTTATTTGAGAGACAGAGATTGAGAGAGCCCAAGCAGGGGGAGCAGCAGAGGGAGAGGGGAGCATTTGCTGCGGGACTCCATCCCAGGACCCCGGGGTCATGCCCTGAGCCCAAGGCCGACGCTCCACCGACTGAACCACCCATGTGCCTCATGCGGTTTCTCTTTTTAAGACACATTTTGTGAGGGTTTGTTTAGTTAATGTGCATTCATAGTTGCAAGCTCAACCTATGTCATCCATCAGACACGACAGGGATTTATTTCTTGTTCGTGGAAAAAACAAAACAGGGGCTCCCGACCGTCCTGAGCTCTCCTCGAGGGACGATCCAGGCCTGAATCCCTTCCCTGTGGCCTGTTACCATCAACTCATGGTTTCTAGGGTCATGATGCTTCAGAGGAGGGCGAAGGCCTCGAGGTCCCGGGCCCGAGGTGCCACGGGCCAGGCGGGGAAGCGGGACGGTCACTTCTGTTACCGCTGCCCCGGGCCCCATGGCCTGCCCTCACCCACGGAGGCTGGAAGGCGAGCGGAGCTGCGCCCAGGAGCAGGAAGCAGGCCCACGGGCGGCGGCCTCCACGCTGCGGCCCTCGCCCAAATGTCCAGGAAAACATAAGCTGTTAATACTCTAGGGGCGCCTGGGGGGCTGTCATGACCTCAGGGTCCCAGGATCGAGCCCCAGGTCGGGCTCCCTGCTCAGCCGGGTGTCTGCCTGTCCCTCTCCCTTGCCACCCCGCTGCCTTGTGTGCTCTCTCGCTCTCAAATAAATAAAATCTTCAAAGAATTAATATTCTAGTCACAAATCCTCTCTAATTTTTAAGCAAGCCCCTTTAACGGGCCTCTATTAAGCAACGTAAAATTTATCCCAAATCATACTGCATTTTGTCACTTTAAAGTTAATGAAACCACCTTTCCTTTTCAATGATTTATAATTCACGTTTTTGAAGTAATTTGATCCAATGTTTCCTACAATAAGATGGAATTGCATAATCATAGAATTTTAGTTTTGAAAGAAGCCTGGCGCTTGCTCCTCATTTTACAAGTAAGAAAACTGGAAACGGAGAGGATGGGAGGCGTGGTCAAGGTCACAGGGCCACTCACCGAGGTCTCCCTGCAGAGCTATAACATTTTCTGTTATAAGGTTTAACTTCCTCAAGTCAATGTCCTTCATGTCTAAATATAATTTGAACTTTTCTAAAGACTCCTTTTTCCGTTTCTTCCCATTAGGGAAATTACTTTTACTCTTTGTTCAAGGAACTGACATGGCAAAGGGCAAAACATCCAAAATAAAAAGAACTTACTTAAGAATTCCTCTCCTCCACCCCCATCAGAGCGCTCTGTTCCCTTCTAAATTGAGAACTGATGGGAGCCTTCCTCACTCACCCCTAACTTCCTGAGACGGAATAAAGTAGTGTAATCTGTTCAGCCCACAGTTTTTCGAAGAAGCCACTGTATTTCCAAAGGCACATATCAGGTACTTCTTGTTCTTTCTTCTTCTTCTTCTTCTTCTTCTTCTTCTTCTTCTTCTTCTTCTTTCTTTCTTTCTTTCTTTCTTTCTTTCTTTCTTTCTTTCTTTCTTTCTTTTCTTTTAATGAAGAAACCTGGTCAAGTGGTAATTAATTATGTGTTTTAAAAACCCAACTCCGGGGGCACCCAGGTACTCAGTCTGCTGAGCGGCCAAGTCTTGATTTCAGCACAGGTCCTGATCTCAGGGCGCTGAGTGGAGCCTCCCGTCAGGCTCTCCACTCAGCACAGGGTCTGCTTCTCTCTGTCGCTCTTCCTCTCCTCCCACTGCCCCTCCCCACTGTCTCCAAAATAAATAAGTAAAAAATTATAATTAATTAATTAATTAATTACCAATAAGCTTCAATTGTACACATACCTACTGAGCACTTACCACGGGTCTAGTGTTGTGCTAGATGCTGGAGATGCAATGGAAAGCCAAACACACAGTCTCACTACCTGCAGGATGACAAAGTGCTTCCCCGACCACTCCTCCCACTAGAGAGAATTCAAAACCATGCATAAAGTATTTATCTTATTTAGAAAAGCTAATATATATTCAGAAAAATGCAGATATCTTAGGTGTATACAGATCAATGAACTGTCACAAACTGAACAGATCTGTGTAACTGGCAGCCAGAATTAGAAATACGTCATCAAAAAAACAAAAAGAAGGAAAGAAAGAAAAAGAAAGAAAGAAAGAAAGAAAGAAGAAAAAAGAAAGAAAGAAGAAAGAAAGAAAGAAAGAAAGAAGAAAGAAAGAAAGAAAGAAAGAAAGAAAGAAAGAAAGAAAGAAAGAAAGAAAGAAAGAAAAAGTTATCAGCGTTCCAGACACTTCCCTCGTGCTCCCTTCCAGGTACTAATCCTCGATCACCCCCGTGACCTCCAACAGCATAGATCAGTTTGCTGATTTTGAATTTCTGTATACATGGGATCATGCTGTATGTTCTCTCTCTCTCTCTCTATTTTTCAAAATTTTATTTGTGTATTTTAGAGGGAGCATGAGCAAGGGGCAGGGACAGAGGGAGACAGAGAAGCAGACTCCTCACTGAGCAGGGAGCACAACCCGGGACTCGATCCCAGGACCCCAGGATCCTGACCTGAGCCCACGGCAGCCGCTTCCCCGACTGAGCCCCGGGCGCCCCGTGCCATCACTTCTAAGTCCAGGTTGTCTAGTGACGCTCCTGAGACACGTTCGTGCCATTCCCTGTAACCGGTTTGTTCACTCCCAAGCCCCGCATAGTGGTGTAGACACTACACGGAGGACTAATGCCTCCGTTGATGGGGCCGTTCTCCTGCGGATGAGGACTCGCCTCCTTCCTAGTTTTAAAGCGCTTACGAGTAAGACTGCAGGGAACCGCCTCAAGGGCGTCCCTCAGCGACTCTGCATCTGTATTGGTGTCGGGCCCTATGTTGGAATGCAGCTGTTGGGCTCGGACACGCACGCGGGGTTGGCCCCAGTGCACACACACGGGCCTTCCGGGGTGCAGGTGCCCTCGTACATTCCCCCGGCCGCCTGTGACGCTCTTTCATGACTTTTTCTAAAATTTTAAATGTATCGATAAGTAAAATAGGGAACATTCCGAGACCAAAATTAACTAATAAAGCAGGAATCCAGAAAAGTGCTTAGGGTCCTGAAGAGAACACCCCCCCCATGAGGCATTTGCTAAGGCCACAGGACTCGAGGCTTGGAAACGCGAGGCCTCAAGGGACAAGGGGCATGAGGGACGAAGGGCCCCAGTCGGAGGGAACTAACAATAAACTGAACCCCCCAGAGGAGAGGGAGAAAACTGCCTTGAACCCGGGAGTTCAAGTAGAGGAGGTGAGGGAGAAACGCCCGCCCCGAGGCTTCAGAGCCCCAGGCGGGCCCCACAGGCCTTCACAGCTCAGATTCACGGCACTCAGAGGTGCGAAACACCTCAAGACCTGAATTTAGTTTAAACTAGTTCTGGAAAAAATAAAATAAAATAAAATAATAAACTAGTTCTGGGAAATGAACTGGGGAGGGTGGAAGGGGAGGAGGGTGGGGGGTGGGGGTGACTGGGTGACGGGCACTGAGCGGGGCACTTGACGGGATGAGCACTGGGTGTTATTCTGTATGTTGGCAAATTGAACACCAATAAAAAATAAATTTATTATTAAAAAAATAAAAATAAAGTAGTTCTGAATGAGGAGTTCACCCAAGGAACCTAAGGGGTGGGGAGGAAAAAGTCACCCCTCAAACTATACGTCTAAGAAATTTCCAAGGACTTACCTAGCGAGCAAGTGCTCACAGTAAAAAAGGAAATTAAAAAGAGAGAGAAAAGAAAAAGAAAAAGAATCACAAAACACACAAGTTCAAGACACCACGAGCCAGAGCTAAGAGACACAACCGACAGCAACACTGGAACAAAGATGAATAAATAAAATAGAAATATCCGTATTATCATTGGAATTTCCACAGAATTTCCATTTCTGTGACTTCGGGCCGCTGTTACTTTGCCGTGTGCTGTTACCTGGGGTGGGAATAAAGCTTACCCAATCATTTTCAGTGTCTTTAGCAAAATTTGGTCTATCCAGCGTCAGTCCTTGGTGTGCCCCCCATGAGTTCTTCCCATTGTGTGGTATCGTCGTACTCTTACATACTCAGTGTCTTATTTAAATTGACTTATTTTTAGAAAATGCATATTCAGACATTAGCTTAGCGCTGACCAATAATATCCCAGCATCACAACTTCTACAAATTGAGTCTCGAATACAATTTAAAATAAATACTTAACTATTACATTTCAGATGCCTGGGCGAGGAGCCCCCGTGACAGCCCCGACACGCACACTCCAGAGCCGGCCGTGGGGTACGAAGCAGGCAGCAAGACAGAAGGAGGCAGGTGCAGGCCAGGGAGATGGCGGGGTGGCGTGGAGGTGAGCAAGGGCAAGGGGGATCGGGCCCCAGAAGCCAAGAGCAGGGCAGGCCCCCGAGGGACGTGACTAGTTTGCAGGTGTGTGTGAGCGCTGGCCCAGCCCGGTGACCGTCCTAGCAAGTCACACACCGACGGGAGACGCCTTCGAGGTCCTTCCGGCTAGCGGTGATCGGCTGTGTTCACACTGCCGCCTCCTCGGCAGGCGACACTCTTGGTGACACAGTCAGTTCCTGGGACGTGGGCTGTAACCCACAGCGAAGTCGCCACGACCCACGAAAGCAAGGCCAAGAGCACAGGCACACATGGTTGCTGGATTGCAAGAGAGAATCAAAGTCCACAGACGTCTACACTCTATTACTCCTTTGAAGTCACTCCCGCCACACCTCGCAGCTCGAGACAAACCCGGCCGGGTCACCGTCTCAGGGCTCAGGAGGCGGCGGGCCATGTCCCCTGCCTCCCTGCACACCCCGACTGACCTGTCCGGCCCGGCCACGCCATGGAGGCCGTGCAGCCCGGCCTGAGAGGTCTCTACCAGGGCAGGAAAGTCCCCGCTGGCCCGCAGAGGGGACCCCCAGGGCCACGCGGCTTGGGGGCTCGTCTCCCAGCAGCACCCCGGGCCCGCGACTGTGACCTGCGCCCGGGCTCCCTGTCCATGGTGGCCGGCCTGTGGCCCGCGCCCTGGCCCCGCACGACGGCCCCAACCCAGCCTCCCCCCGAGTGGGCGAAGCACCCGGCGCGGGCTGCCCAGGGGAGGAAGGTGGCCGGGGGGCTTCCTCTGCACGAGGGGACGGTCACAGAGCCCCCAGGTCCCACCTTGATGGGGTCAGGTCAGGGCTCGGGCCGTTGGGCTGGGCCACCCCGGGGGCTTCACCTTGTCCCAGGAGCCACCCAGTCCCGGCCCCACCAGAACCTGCCGATGGCCATTCGGGCCGCGTAGATGCGGAATCCTGTCCTGTCCCCCGGAGCTCAGCGCCCAGCCCTGCCTGGTTTACAGCCCGCCGTGGGCCCACTGGAGCCTTCGCTGCGGTCCAAGTGGGACGTTTCTAGGAACGCTGCTCTTCCCTTCATTGACTGCCATTTCCAGGAAAGAAGGTCGGGCTTTTATTTATTTATTTTTCTCCCTTTCACTGCACTCCGTGGAAGGCTTTCTGCTGACATGGTCCATAATTAAAAATCAAAGCAATAAAGTGACATTCTCAAATTTGAATACTGGGTACAAAAAGCTTAATTGCCAGTCCCCGTTGCCAAATGGCACAGTGGCTTCAACATGAAGGCACAGGGATCTTCAGGAGACGAGAACCTTAAAAACGCGCACACGTGATTCTATTAGAAGCAGCTTCAGAGCCTCCAGACAAGCTGCAAACACTGGGTCGCCGCCCGTCCCTTGCACCTTCTCCCTGTCCGAGGCCCCTTCACGCTGCCGCTAACCCCGGGGTCGAGGAGCTGACCCACCAGTGAGCGTCACTCACATCTCCTGGGTCTAAGCTGCTGAGGTCCAGGCTGCACCAGGAGTGGAGACTCCGGGCGCCCGGCGGGCTGCGGCGGGACAGCCTGCGACTCTTGGTCTCCGGGTCGTGAGTTCGAGCCCCACGGTGGGCATAGAGGTTACTTTAAAATAACAATATTTAAAAAAAGAAGAAAGAAAGAAAGAAAGAAAGAAAGAAAGAAAGAAAGAAAGAAAGAAAGAAAGAAAGAAAGGTGGAGACACCAGGGCAACGTTTCGCGCCCCAGGGACTGACGCCGGGGGTATCACCTCCCAGGAGAGCAAGGGACGACTGAGTGAAAGGGGACTGTCCCCAGGGGAAGGTTGCCTCAAGCTTACGGGGCCTTCCTTCTCCACGAGATTAATTCCATTAAACACGCGCGGGCGGGGGGAGAAGCTTCAACACGTTCAGTGCTTTTCTCTCGACCTCCAACATCCCCCAACACTAGGGGGGACAAACCCACCCACCGCCTCCAAAGATTTACCCGTAAGAAGCTAGATTTGATTAAACTGCACACCTCTCTTCCTAGGATGCTAGGACAGGAACATAGACGATCTTGCCGCGCACGCCCTTAAAGTCGACCTGAAGAAATAATGGAGACTTACAGGCCACGGGGGTACCTAGGACATGGATAGCAAAAACTTCAGAATTTTCACAATCCGGGGAAGTCATAATTATTTCTCAAGCGTGGTATCTTTTTAGTAAGTTATCTTGACGTAGGAGAACAGATCTGGGCTCCTACTGTACTTCCTTGGCCGCAATACTGCAAAAACCATTTTATTGAACCATGTGATAGAGCCGTTAGAACAGTTTTTATTTCAAGCACGGAATCTGTATTAAAAATAACACAGTTTCATGTCCTGCTTTCTGTATTTTCTCCTAGCGCGAGGGAAAAAACACCTTCCTAATATATTTTCTGGGCGCACTCTCTTTGTAATATTTCCTTTGCAAAGGTCCTGTTCATATTTGTATCTTATTACTTTTCTTATACTGGATTTATTGATAGTTTCTAACAAAAATATGATTTCAGTATATTTACTGAACAAAATTCAATATAACAGACCCCAATTCAATTTTTTTCATCAAAATGGAGAACAATAAAGAACCTAAAGTCCTCAGTTCAGACACATAGCATCAGAAAAACTTATATTGTTTAAAGAAATAACTCAATAAGAGGAAGTGATAGATATTACTTAAAGAGCAACATTAGCTTTGTTTAGTTATCTGTGTTTCTAATAATCCTGCCTCTAACTTAGTAAGCGACAAGCATTTTTGGTGTCCCTTGGTTATTGAATCCTACGTAAATATAGTCATTTTCTGAAAAAGAGGGGGAAATGGTGATCATGCGTTCCAAGGTACCCCTGGTCGGTATTTACCGTTAATCGTCATTTTGTGCATCCAAATTTAATTTAAGAGAATCTTGAAGAACCTTACGGGGTCTGTTTCCCAGATTATTTTGTTCTCGCGCCAGTATTTTTTTATGAGTTAATCATGCTCCTGCTTTGGCATGTTTACCAGGGTTCGCATCCTGAATTTCTAATGTCCTGACTTTGAAAACCGATTACAGAGGGTTTTCTTCATTGACCATTAGGTAAAGGGTTGAAAAATAACTTTGGTTTACAATAGATTTTTAGTTTAATGGATGGGTGTATTCATTATTTCCCTGTTTTCAGTCTCTTGTCTATCGCCTAGTGATGATTATAGCTGTCTTAAAGATGATCCTCATCTGTGGGCTATTGCATCATCCTGAGATTTAGTAATGATTTTAGATTTTTCCACCTAAATTACAGGGCACTTTCCACTGAAAATGGTAAACAATATTACAAACTAAAAAAAAGAAGTAATCTGATTTCTGGGAAGAGGGAGCCCCGTGAAAGATGTGTGCTTTTATAAGGATGGACAATGGGAAGCAAAATAATAACTCCTAACTTTGATTGTTCAAATCTATTCTGCAATACAGAGAGCTGCATGCAGGCTGGAGCAGGCGTGGGGCAGGAAGGTTAAGTAGAAAAGAAGGCACAATACTTCAGATTGGCAGTAGACTGCAGCAAGAATAATCTAATCAAAACGAAATTAAATTATCTAGTCCCAGGGCAGGCTCCTGGGACTGCTGCACTGAATGCTAGCAGAGCCCCTCCTAGACATTTTTCCCCAGTCAAACTCACATGATGAATGCAGATGAAATTTGAAATATGAAAATCTGAAATAATTTATGGAAGTTGTCAGAAATTTGGCCTGCTTGTGGTGTAATTTCCTCTGAGACGAGGCAGGCCGGCTCACTGCTGCAAGAGTTGGAGCGGCTGCTGGCCTTCCAGTGGATGGATCAACCCCTTTAAAATGCTCTTCCAGACAAATTACAGCTCATTACACACAGCCTTGCACCATGCCATTATGTCAGAGGAAATCTTTTTTCATTTGCACAAATTTGCTTGGAATTCTCATATTTATTTGAGCATCCATTATCGAATCTGAACATTGAATTATCCACAATTATTTTCTGGGTACGCGGATGTTTGTGTATATGGAATAGATGGTGACTGCAGGGCTATAAAAATATTACAGTGTGGCTGCAAACCCCACGTACTTTGTAGCCGTGGTACAAGAGCGTCGTTGGCCTGCTGGGAGACAATTGACTTTGGGGGAGATCTTTACAACATCCGCCGTCTCTCTGAACACACTCTGGGGGGGACTAACGGCTCCGAGCGACTTCCTCAGCTCTGTGGCGTACAAGAACCACGCGTTATTCGCCACGCCTAGGTTAGGATCCTCTCCACCCACCCCACGCCGCCGTCTGGTTTGGGTGGTCACTCTCACGTTCCTCGTGCAGCGGCTCACATTCTTGCACAAAGCACACTGCTCCTGATGGCTCCAAAGAACACCGTTGTCCTGAAACCCATTTCTTCCTTTGTCACTCTTCTCGTACTGTCACCATGGCAAGGGTGGGCTCTAGTTGCTCAGAAACCCCGCAATAGCGCCACAAAATGAAACGGTCGTCTCAAAAAATTAACTAGTTTCAGAAAAATCCTAATCGCCGGGGTGTTCTATCACGGCTCTTAAGTTGTGGCTGTTGCTTAGCATAATAAATCTCTGCTTCGTGCAATACTTCCAAATTGAGCCCAGTGCTTCCCAGTATTATTTTAGCCAGTCATTCCGGCTTGGATCTAAATGCCTCGCCAACCTTTCCAGCGACTAAATAATTAAATGGTCTCTATTGACTTGTTGACATTTCACCCGTTATGGCAGGTGTCTATTCAAAAGAAAAACGCAATCATTTCTCCAAACCCACTTATTTTCTCGAAGGCTTTTACACAGAGAAAAACCAACCCGAAAAAACTCTGAGGCGATTAGACCTGGAACACCTTACCATGATTTTGTGAATCGGGGTCAGTTGCAACAACAGGAGACGCACTCTCACGTGCATGGGATTCGTTTTGGTCATGGAAGCTAAAAAGCCAGGGTAGGTAGTCGGCTGTCTACACCGCCTATTGTGTCTGTGGCCCTAACACATGAGCGTTAGTGTAAGATACTTCTGTGAGCAAGAAAGAAAGTAGGCTCTGCGTCATGGAAGTCGGGACCACTGGGATTTGGAAAACCACACCGGCTGCCAAGGGAATGGAGCAGCTGGATGCTTGGCTCACGCCAGAGCGGTGGCGCTCTGTCCCTCGGCCTCCGGGGCTGGGACTCCCTTGCCGTCCGCTGCGGGGCCGGAGCACGTCGCGGCCTCCCCAGCTCCTCCTTGCTGCAGGAAACTTTGTAATAGCACTTGGACAAAGAAAGAAACTGGGTTGGAGATTATTGCTTTCATTGTGCTATTGTATATGTGTATTATGGAGTCACTCCATAGTTTGACACAATCAGTTGAATGTGGGACAAGACAAATGTTGTATATGACAGTGGGGTAGTATTGAAAGATGACCCCATATCTAGAGGGCGAAGAGTTATGGATGCATTGATCGCTGCTACTAACATTTTGAAGCGTGGCTGTTAAATTTTGCCTGCTGGCTTCTGGCTGGAGGCCGGCCGGCCTGGGCAACAGAGCAATTGAAAGGAACTGCAGGCAGCTTTTTTTCAGTACACATCAAGGAACTTTGTTCTTCCTTTATTATAACTGACCACTGACAGGAGTGGCTTCTGAAGAAAGCAAGGCAAACAAGGCGCGCTGAACACTTCCCAGCTGATCTTTGTTGTGAGTTTTATTCACTTCCAGTGGGCACTTTCCTTTTCTTAAAGAACCGTTTAGATTTTTAGAGACACATTCCTAAGCCGGAATATATCATGCAAATCAGAGGCAAGCTTGAGAACATATACAGGGAGCATTTGTCATCGATAGGGTGGGACCCTACTGAGAACACAGTTTATGGAGAAAAGGAGGCAAATAGCGTTGTTTATAAAAGACCTGTGGGAAAACCATATAATAAGGAGTCTCACAAAAGTATACCTACAACATTCGAAACCTGGACTGTGAGTGACGTTTCTTTTCAAAAGCAGTAAACAGTCGGATGGCCTTTGAAAATACAGGGTAAGTTTTCCATGTGCAGACGAACATGAATCATATGAGCAGGAAGCTTCCAGGTTTGAACGACTTATTCAAACAACGACATAGCTAAGGTCTTTGTAAAACATCGCTAATGACTGACCTCTTTTAACAAACTGGTCCGAAAGGACATTTTAGAAGCTGGGAAGGAGTGATGCGGCTCGTCGAAAAATGGATGAACATATTGGACTCTAAGAGCCAAACTTTTTCTGTCTTGCCTGTGTATTGAACTTAGCGACCGTAAGGCTTTATCAAGAGGCCTAAGGAATTTGGACTTGAATTAAGGCCATGTGGTTCCTTTGCTCTGATTAGCTTTCACCACAGAAGGTGTAAGAGGTGAAAATAAAAAGGATCTGACTGCAGCCTCAATCAAAATATACGAACAAACTCCACCTGCATCGCTATCAAAGAGATGTACCAAAACTCTAGCCATGTACATACCAAACATCAATACTTCCTGCTTATGAAACTCTATAGTCATATAAATTGTTATGCGAATCCCAATGTTTATGAAATTCCATCCTACATTTGAACAAATGCAATTTTTCAGTCACTATAGCTAGTTATTTTGTCATTTCTTTCCAGATTTCCCTAGAGATCCACTGAGGACTAAGCACATAAAAACTTTCATCATTTTTATGCCACAGCCAGCCAGTCTTCAGAGGAAGAGCAAAATTTTTCACTGTGCACTTTTAAGCTAATAAAATATTCCCGGAAAATTAGAAGCATAAAAAATCGCTATGCAAATATGTATATAACCTTAGTAATGATGCTTGGACAAGCTAATAAAATAATATTTATCATGAAAAGAAAATTAAGTAAAAACCCAGCCCCTGCAAAATTTAAATGCAATTTTAGACTCATTCCCTTGACCTTCCTTAAAACAAAGTAAATGAGGAGGTAATGATCAACTATTTTCTTTTTTTAATGAGAAAACAAAACTTGAATTAAAGTGGGAGAAGAAACAAAATAGAACCATATTTTACAATGTCTGGTAGAGGTTTCTCATAAAAACTCACTTTCAGGAAATTCTTCTCATAATTGAGACCTTCATTGTGATTACAACAAAACATTTTCCAAACACAGATAATCATGTATACTTAAGTCAATGCTGGGATATTTTCCTGTATCTTCTCCCTATTTGAAAATCATTTCACATTTTAATACTTGAGGTACAAAAGTGCTGATTCACTCGTCTGCACAAACCTACTTTGGAATTTTTCTTAAAATCCAGTTAAACAGTAGGAACTTGAAAATACATATATATATTTCTTTTTTAAAAAATTATTTATTTATGATAGTCACACACAGAGAGAGAGGCAGAGACAAGGCAGAGACATAGGCAGAGGGAGAAGCAGGCTCCATGCACCGGGAGCCCGACGTGGGATTCGATCCCGGGTCTCCAGGATCGCGCCCTGGGCCAAAGGCAGGCGCCAAACCGCTGCGCCACCCAGGGATCCCTATATATTTCTATAAAAAAGACAAAAAGAGCTTTTATTATGGCAGCTAATTAAAGTATTTTCCTATAGCAGCTAATTAAAGTCCACCTTGAAGGCACATACATATTCCCAACATGTATTAGAAAATAATTGCATAAAAAGTTAACTGTGCTTTGTCTTCAGTAAGTGCTGTAAGCAGACAGCCTACAGGTGTCCCGGGACAGCCGTGGGAGATCCTCACCCTTAGAGCTCCCAGGACCCTCAGTCGGAATTTTAGGCCAACTTTGGGGAAACTGAATTTGCTCTATCCTTAGGGTACCAATACTAGATACTTCTACTTGTTATTAAGGACCCGGAGATACACAATAGGTTTTTTATTCCAAAAAGCTTACAGTTTATTTTGTTCAGAGGCGAGGAGAAGGTGAGAGAGCCAAGCAATTATTTAATCAACAAAATCAACTCAGTGGAATAAATTAGAGAGTTTGGGCTCAAAGTCTTTCCTTTTCTCCGTCTCAACGTGCATAGAGATGTAGCCTTTACAGTATCTGGTCACTGTAAAATTGCTCTTAGGGAAAAGTCTGTACACTCGCCACATGTCTGTTCAGCCAAATTATATGGATAACTACCTCAGCTCTACAACCCAATTTGAGAAATGATGTGGCCACAGAGACTTTATGGGGCTGACCTGACTGCAGTTCAATGTGGTTCTTAAGATATTATGGTTTCTCTCCAGCCTTCTCTCCAGCAAGCTCCTAATTGTGTTCTAGACTGAAATTTCCGGACTGGGTCTCATCTTCTTCCTCAAAAGACTTCTGTGAGCATATAATATGTTGGAGCTCAAGAAAGCAAGAAAAGGATTCACTTTAACACAATAAATCGAGGAAGGTTTGCAAAGGAATACTCAGAGGACATTGTCAGGTCCTAAAATTTTCTTTAGAAATTTTATTTATTTTTTTGACATTTTATTTATTTACTCATGAGAAACACAGAGGAAGGCAGAGACACAGGCAGAGGGAAAAGCAGGCTCCCTGCAGGGAGCTCGATGCGGGACTCGATCCCGGGACCCCAGGATCATGACTTGAGGCAAAGTCAGATGCTCAACCACTGAGCCCCCCAGCCATCCCAAGAATTTTAAAATATTACATTTGAAGGCCTTTTGAAAATACTATGTACTGCTTTACAATCGGAGAAAAAGTTAATTTTTAAATACCTTTCCTCATCTAGAGGTGCTAAACCATAATTTTCCATATTTTCTCTTTTAAATGATAAACTCATGTGACCTATTGTTAAGTTCTACCTCCTTGGAATGCAATACACAATAATTCAGTAGACTGATAGTTCTACTCCACGAGTTTGCCTTCTAGGTCGAAATCTCCAGGACAAAAGAAATGGACATGACCGGTATCTGAGAGGCATAAATAGTGAAAATACAATAGATTGGTCTATTAGATACAAAAGCTCTATATATCGGTCGAAGGCTAGTGAGTGTGCAGGGTCATTTCTTTCTAAAATGGGGGGGCTGTCCTTCCCACCTCCCTACAGGGCTCTCAGATCTTCAAGGGTACCCAGCACCATTGTGAGTACTCTGTTCAACATAAAATATAACAAAATATAGTCACGGCCACTGGAGGAGAAGTTGAAGACGAATTCTAGTCAGTGCCTAGGACCCCGGGTAGAAGTCATACGTGACCAACTCTGTCCAACATGTGCCCCCACTGAAAACCAAGGCTTCCGCCACCTGGATGCGCACGTTCCCTGATGCTTCCATACCTGGAAGCCCTCATGCATTGACATGCTCTGCAGACAAAGATACTGCTGTGCTTGCCCAGCAGCCCTGGAGACCCAGGAAGGACCTCTCACTTGGTTTCTTAGGAGCCTAAGGAGCCGAACTGGAGAGCGTCACCTGCCACAGGCATATCCCTGTCATTTGGCAGCTACTGCTTCTCGAGTCATCGTGCACTCCAGGGTAACTCTGGCCAAATGGCCGCAACCTTCTTTGTTTGCTGTAAGAACAATGGGACAGCATCCTTTAGAAAATAAAGGCATAGCAATAATAATAATGATGATGATAATAATAACTATAATAATAATTGGTTTTGTTTTTAGACTAACCTAATGAATCTTGCTTTATTTTAGTTGTTGTTATATAGCAGAGAAGCAGTAGACAATTCTTTCATTCTGATTCCTCAGTGGGTTTGGGACTTTCCTGGCTCTCTTTCCCTCACTTTCAAGGACTAGCACCTGCTGCGTTGATAATTCCCTTCTACTACCTGGGAAGGGAAGCAGGAGGTGCCCTAACACCACGGAAGGCCTGCCGAGGGGGGCCAGGTACCTTGTGCTCTTCCCTGTGCCCTGCTCCCACCCTGACACCTAGACATCTGCGGAGGCTGAGGCTGACCTAGCCTTTGCTGAGGGAGAAAGGGAGGCAGCCATGGTGTGTGTGTGTGTGTGTGTGTGTGTGTGTGTGTGTGTGTGTGTGTGAGAAAGAGAGCCAAGGTTCGCCTTTCAACCTCCCCGCTTCCTCTGCAGCCCTCCTCTGCTCTCTGCGGCTGGTGGCTTAGTGCATGAGCTGATTAGGTAACAACAGAGCACCTACCCTCCCTGTTTCCTCTCAATGCATTTGGGCCACAGCTTTTGAAGGAGCCCAGCCCTGCCACTATCCTGCCTTTATCACGGGCTGTATGGGGCTTTATCTGGAAACGCCTGGGCTTTGCCCCTGGCTTCATCAATCATTTGGACCAGTTCACATCCCCTTCACGGTGTTCCGCCTCATTAAACCCATCAAGGGCGCTGCAGAGAAGCGCTGGGGCCAGGGAATGCCTGAGCTCTCCTTCCCACTGCCCCATATCTCCCTGATGAGAAAGCCCCACAACCGTGGGGGACAGGGTGCCCAGGAGGACTTGCAGGGCTACCAGATGCTCAAGCTTCACCTTTCTTGCAGCTCCAGGACATTATTTAGAGCTGCACATGGGAAATTAAATGATCAGCCCAGGCTGGCAACTGTGTGCTCCTCGGTGTTGCTTCTTAAGGGGCTCATTTATCTGCTGGTGGAATCAGAGACCACAGCTCCATGGGAAGGGGAGGGTTTTAAGGTTGCCAGATGCAAATGCTGGTTATTTAAAAAAAAAAACTCATGATCACGAAAGAAGCTTGAGACTGAATTTAGGGTCTTCAGAGGCAGACTCAATCATGAAGTGCTACCCAGATAACCTAGACAAAACCCTGTTCTATGTTTGGTGAGAGGAAGGTCCCACAGTTTTCCAAAGTCCTGTTCCACTGACTGATGACTCCGGTTTCTATTTTTAGGTTCTCATAAAGATTTTTATTTTTTTAAACATTTTATTTATTTATTCATGATAGACACACACACACACACACAGAGAGAGAGAGAAACAGACACAGAGACACAGGCAGAAGCAGGCTCCATGCAGGGAGCCTGACATGGGACTTGATCCCTGGACTCCAGGACCAGGCCCTGGGCTGAAGGCGGTGCTACACCGCTGGGCCACCAGGGCTGCCCAAGATTTTTATTTTTTGTATAGAAACGCATCACAAGGTGTTTTCTGACATTATTTCAAAACAACCCTTGGAAGCGGCTAGAGCTGGCATTTTCTTTTCAATGGCCTGTGAAGAGGAACACAGCCAAGGCAAAGAGGCTGCCCTCCAGACCCGGCCGCGGGCAGTAGGTGGGCTGCCAGCCCGTCCTTGCTCTCCCACCACTTTGTGGAGGAAGGAGCTCTCGTTTGTGTGTCTGTTTTGCAACAACGGCCTTGATGTGACATCAGGTACCCAGAGGCAAACGCACTTCCCCACCGGCTGCCCCAGCCTGTAAGGAGGAGGGAGAGGAGGAGGAGGAGGGAAGGGGAAAGCAGACACTGTGGTTGCTCTGGTGCAGTCGGGGCTCCAGGGGTGCAGGAGGACGTGCACCTCACTTCTGGGGCGCAGGGGGGTGCAGGTAACCAAAGCAGGTGGGGGAGCGGGGAGCCAGCATCCCGCGCGTCTTGCAAACCAGAGCCGGTCCCCTCCCCGCGTGGCACCGCCTGGGACCCGGAGTGACAGCCTCGGGACCGTTGCGCCCCAGCAAGCTCCCTCCCGGCCCGGGTCCCGAGAGCGCGCCTGCACCTGCTCAGCAGGGCCCCTCCCACCTGTGCACCCCCGCCAGGCGCACCGCCGCGCATCCCCAGCACTGCGGGTATTAACAACCCTAAAACACCGCGCGGCTACAGAAGCAGAAAGTGCTAAATGTCAGGAGCTGGGGCAAGATTTTAAAAAAAAAAAAAGGCAACGCACCCGAACCCAAGTCTGTACTTTAACTTTTTTAATAACGATTTTTTTTTTCTGGGCTGGAAGCTCGCGCCGAATCCTGGAGGAATTGCTAAATCAGATTAAGGTTATATTTTGCAACAGACTGGATGGAGCAATAAAGGAGAGCACGCGGAAATGGGACTTCGCCCATCAATTAGATCTCTATTAGCAGCCAATGCAGGCTTCACCACAGGAAATGTCACATCCCTGCCCAGGCAGCCGCGGGGTCCCCCACCCCCAGCTCTCACCTCTCGCCTCCCCTAGAGTTAAACTCCTCGGGCGCACGCGCGGGAGCCAAGCAAGCCCCTTTGTTTCAACAAGGGTTTTTGTTTGCGTTTGGTTTTTCCTCCCGGTCGGGTCTGGGAGGCCGGCGCCACCTGCTCGGCTGCCGCCCGCGCCGCGCGCTGACCCGGGACGCTCGGACAGGTTGCGGCGCCGACACCTGCGCGGTCCGCCGGGCGCTGGGCCGCGCGGTGCGGGGGCCCGGGCGCGGGGCCTTATTAATATTAAACGCTTTATGACGGTTCTGAGCAGCCCATAATGGAAGGCGATTAACAAGACAATGGGCAGGGCCCTGAATGGCGGGGAGACTCATCTGCTATTATAGCTCTGGCCCGCCTCGGGGGCCCCGGCGTGCGAATTCCACCTCGGGAGCCGGACTCCGGGGTGCGGGGGGGGGGGTTGGGGCGCGGATCCAGGGCAGGACGCGCGGGTGCGGCTCGCCGGGGGGTTGGGCCGCCGGGACAGCGCGCCCTGCGGGCCGCGGCCAGACCCTTGCGCGGGGTCCATTCGGACCGCGGCTTCTGTCGGGGAGCTGGCAGGTGTGCGCGCCCGAGCCCCGGGCTGCACCCCAGGACCCCCGGCTGCTCCCCCGCGCAGGGAAGGGAAGCGGGGCGCGACCCCCCAGCCTGGAGAGCGCGCCCGGGCCTCGGCCCCGGCCCCTCCGCTCCCCGCAGAACCGAGGCCTCTCATCCTCCTCGGGGGGGCCCCGGGTGACCGCGCCCCTCGCCTGGGCGCCCCGCTTGCGCCCCCCGCTCCGTCCCCCCAGGCCCTCGCCCGAAGGAGACGAGGTGCCCAGCCCGGGAGGGAGCATAAAGGGGGCCCTGTTGCCGCCGCCGCCGCCCCATTCAGGGCCGAATTCAAATGGATATTTCCCCCGCGGCCCCGCCGCCGAGCCTCAATGCCTCAAAGGTGCAGAGCTGCCTCCGTGGACATGCTCTGGGGCTGATATTATGATTTTCATAATGCGCTTTTATGTGGCTCCAGACTCCTCCGGTGGGGAGCCCGCAGCGCCGCTGAAAGGGGCTGCCGCGAGCTGCGCGCCCCCCGCCGGCCTGAGTGGCACCGCGTGCCCCGGCGGGTGCTGCCCCGCGCCCCTCATTAGCATGCACCCAGCGCCCGCCGCCCCGCCCCGACCGCTCCCCCGCTCGGGGGCCCCGCGGGCCCAGGGCGGGGCGGGAGGGGGAGGGAGCGAGGAGGGGGCGGGAGGGGACGGGAGGGGGCGGGGGAGGGAAGGCAGGGGAGGGGGCAGGAGAGGCGGGGAGGGGGCAGGAGAGGCGGGGGAGGGGGCAGGAGAAGCGGGGGACGGAAGGCAGGGGAGGGGGCGGGGGGCAGGGGAAGGGGAGGGGGCAGGGGAGGGGACGGGATGGGGCGGGGAATGAGGGCAGGGGAGGGGGGCGGGGCGGGGCAAGAGCGGGGATGGAGCGGGTGCGGAGCCAAGGCCCTGGGGAAGGGGCCGGGGCGGGGCGGGGGCGGAGCCAGGGAGGGGCGGGGCCTGAGAGGGGCGGGGCCTGAGAGGTGCAGGGGGGCCGCGCAGAACCGGGGGTGGGGTGGGGGTGGGGTGCAGTTTGGCTCTGAACCCCCAGCCAGCGTGGACCCGGCTCCTGGAAACTCTCGCAGGAGGGGCCTGGCAGCGACAGTGGTTCCCCAGGTGGCTGTGCCCGGGACCCCCAAGGCCCAGACCTAGACCGGTGGGTCTAAAGGTTCCTGCTGCAACTGAGCTGATGGCCCCTGGCTCAGGGTAGCTCAGTAGGTACGGCCGGGGCAATCCCATGGCCGGGTTGCAAAGGCCAATCCTGGGACTGTCCAGAGTCCTCAAGGCTCCTGTCCTCACCTACACTCAGTCCCCAGAGCTCATGGGATAACAGCTCAAGGCATCTTCCATCCTTGCCTTCATTCCAGACTCAACGGCAGGAATTTGTTTGACACACTCAGGGTGGCTGAGAGTCCAAGTCGGACAAATGCTGTCCCAATAAAGACATTACAGGTCGGTATGTATGTATCACGGTGACACTGTAAAAAAGGAGGGGAGAGGAAAGAGAAGGGGGAAAAAACTACACTCTGGAGGGACTTCCCAAATGAACTCATCATTTGCATTGACCCTAAATGGAGAATTAAAAAATATCATTCTGACTTAACCAAAATACAGATTACAGCAGGCCCTGTTGCTGTAGACTCAGGGCTACCATTCTTAAGCGATTCTCTCCACCAAATTTGGTAACTAGTCACAAGAACTCTCAGATAAAAGTCGTAAAGCTGTAGTTAACTCTATCCCCAAGGCCAAAGTTTAAAAAAAGGGGGGGGGGGCAGGCACTCATAATTGCTCTCTAAAGTCAGGAGGCTACTATGAAGGTGGCCAAACACCAACTTTATTCATTTTTAAAAGGTCCAGCATATGTACTGATCATGAAAGACAGCCATCAGTATATGTCCTGCCCCCCCTTCCTATTTGTTCAGAAGGTAGACATGTACCAATAAATACAATTACAAGCCCAAAATTCCTTGCTTTAAATAGCAGTAAGAGGAACCATGCATTCAGAGTTAGATTTACCTGCTGTTAACATGCCAGGAGCAGTTGCCCCATAAACCCTCAGGGCCAAATCATAACCCCAGTTGCTCATCCTCTTTTTTTTTTTTTTTTTTGGTTGTTGTTGGCATGATTAGAGCAGTATCATGGTATTGTCAATGCCCACCGTGCACTGGGCAATGAAAACTAGCCCCCTGTTCCGTCTGCAGTAATGCCACAAGGTCGGTCAAGAATCAGTGTCAGGTTGGATTTCTATTCATCTACACGAAGGCCTTTGGGGTTCACTCTAGACTTGAAAAATTTTTGTGACCTAGAACTAAGCAATCGATCCAGAAATACAACGCACAGATTCCATCCCCAGAGTGGTCCCGGTGTTTGATCGTCCTCCTCAAACTAGCTGCATTGCTCGTGTTTACGGATCTACTGATGCAGCCCTGCATATCTAATGAGGTGATCCCCAATTACAGCTAAAATCTGTTCTTCCTGGTTTGCTGCAGCGCAATGAAAGATAACTACATCTGAAATTCTGGGCCGGCAGCTGCTCATAGATTTCTTCATTAAATAAACATCGGGATACCTGCTGATTGAACCCATTTTGGGGTTTCGATATGAATGGCTCTTTAAAACCCTTCCCATATGTTAGCCTCTATTAAATCCCACAACTAGCTGCCTCCACATCAGAGGCTATTAAATCCTTATTAAAACTTGAAAATGTTCTAAAGTAAAATTGCATTGCATGTTTGCAAAGAAGTGATAAAGTGCCGTTTTTAACACACAGTTTTGTAAAGCCTGGACGTGGTAGCCCGGATCAGAAGGTCAAATCACTCAGAAAATTCCTGACACCCACCTAGATGGCTTTTGTTTACATGAGCCAACTGAACGAGAGAGGAAAGAGAGTTGGTTTAAATTATTTAGCTTGTATGCCTTTTAAGCCCTGAAAAAAAAAGGCTCAGTAAATCCCATCAGTTTCAGAAACTGTGAGATTTGACAATAACTACCAAAACAATCGCCCTCATAGAGGAGATGATGATACCAAGTTAATGAATGTCATTATTAAAAATAAGAAGACTATAACCCCCGCCCGTTGTGCATGTTAAAAGATTTTTTGGAAGGCATAGTTGGTAATTGTCAAATTATGGATTTGTGTCAAATGATGAGTTTAAAATATTACAGTATTAGGAAAAGAAGTGAATTCTATACGGCTTGCTTAGGATGTGGTGGTAGTTAGAGAAGTGAGGGGCGAAATGAAGTAGACAATAAATTCGGGATTTATCTGCAGGCAAACTGAACAGCTGTGGTTCCAAATACCTTCTTTTCCACTCACCTGCAATATTTTTCCTCTTTGTATGTGCAGGCACAGCCTTTTTTCTCTTTTCTTTTTTCTTTTTTATCTTTTCTTCTTTTTGTCTACCTGAAGCATTTTCACTTCCTTTTATTGCAAGTACGGAGACAGGAATAGGAATACTGAGGGGAATATCTGGAAAATTCTCTCAAGAATGGAAATCTTTCATGAAAGGAGAACTTCTACAGCCCAACTCCCCAAATTGGGCTGCTGGCAAGGATTTAACTGAACTTGTGATTCCTTTGCCTATGCAGACAGTAGCTTATTTACAGGTCTGCTGTGGGTGGAAGGTAGATCTTGCAAGAATTGGATGTAAATGCCTTTGGGGTTCCTTTTTCTTTCTTTATTTCTTTTTTTAAGGACATGGGAAAAAATACTGGAGAAACGTGCCCCTGATTCAGTAAAGGACAGGAAAGGAGAGGGAGAGGGCAGCCCCGGTGGCTTGGCGGTTTAGCGCCGCCTGCAGCCTGGGGTGTGATCCTGGGGACCCTGGATCGAGTCCCATGACAGGCTCCCTGCATGGAGCCTGATTCTCCCTCTGCCTCTGCCTCTCTCTCTGCCTCTATGAATAAATAAATAAAGTCTTTAAAAAAAAAAAAAAGGAGAGGGAGAGAAACCTCAGTTGCTCTTGGAGTCCTACCGTGAGTGTCCATGGTGATCACCATTTTATCTGCACAGGCTCGGTTTCCTCACCTAAAAATAGGAAGTCAGGTTGATCCAGACATTCCCTCTCCCATCTATAGTTTCGATGCTTCAGGAAACCAGTGCCTGCCAAAGCCCGAATCGCTTCATGCCTGGTCACAAACTCAGATGCATGTTTCCAGAACGTAACTCCAAATCCGAAGTGTTCAGTTCACGCTTTACCATTTGTCCTTTGCGCTATACTTAGAGACCACAGCGCTACATATGGTGGCTTGACATTTCTCTGCTGATCGATAGGGCCCCGTCTCTTACCAACAATGACAATAATCAAATGGCTTTCACTGCATGTACAGAACATGTTAAAATTCCCAAATAAAAATTTGGTAAGTGACTTTTTTATGTGTGGATGGATTCCTGAGAGAAGCTGTGTGAAATGGACGCCAGGGGTGAACAAAAGTCTACCATCCCACGTATTCAGATAACAATTTCAGATATGCTTTTATGGTATCATGATGGAAAGTGACTAACAATATTTTGACTTTTATTTTTTCCACTGTACTTCTCCCTTGTCCATCTTCCATACTGAATAGATTTCATGAATACACCTAAAATACGTTTTAAGAGAAAAAGAAAGGGGCGCCTGGGTGGCTCAGTCGGTGAAACATCTGCCTTCAGCTCAGGTCATGATCCCAGGATCCTGGGATCAAGCCCCACATCTCATCTAGTCCCTCTCCCTCTGCCCACCCCCCACTCATGCTCTCCCTCTCAAATAAGTAAATAAAATCTTAAACACACACACACACACACACACACAAGAGCAAAAAAGAATGACAGGGCATTAGGAAAAATATTAAACAAGATAAATAATCATGCTTTCTCCTCTTCACAAATCTGGTATTTGCAACGGTATTTCTGAATTCCAGAGAATAGTTTTTAAATGAAAATAGCACTTAATAGATGCTTTTTTACCATATAAAAAAGTAAAGTTGGTAATAAAATGGCACTGAAAGGGTGAGATAAAAGGTCTTTCGGAGAGCTATACCTTAAGTTAAAATGTTTACTACTTGACAGCAAGATTTATTAAAGACAAATGAGAGTTGGGAATTTCTTTGAGCCTCCAGTTGCTATTTTAAATTTTACATGGTGAGAGTGTGTCCAAAAACTGCAAATTATTTTAGCTAATAAAGACCTCTTAAATAACTGTAGTCACAGCTATGTGCTTCATTCAAAACTAATAAAGCCAGTAAGTTAATAACAGTAATTAACTCCCAGTGTACCGCACTCCCTTCTATAGATGCTCTGCAACGTACATTTGATATTAAGTTAGCAAGTATGGGAGAGCAAAACACAAAAAGATGATGCTCCTGGGATGAATATGGGAAAAAATTCTTACACCAAGAAACAGAAATGTGTTTGCCACACAGTTGTGCATGCCCCCATAAGATCTCTGAGCTCATGAGGACGCATCAGATCATTAATTCATAAATAGCCGGGAATGGCAAGCATGGTTTCCCCATGAAGAGCCAGTTCTTTTCTTCAAGTCCCTTTTGAAATAGCTGGTTAACTAAAAGTGTTGGGAAGGGATTATCAAAATGAACGTTTTGAGGAGAAGAGACTCAAGAAGATTTTAAAGAAGGAGAAATTAAGGTGAGATGATCAGTGAGTAGGAAGTGATGTGTAATGTACGCTGAATAAGCAGATTATTTTTTGAATAACAAAGAGGGAAAATGTATAATGTCCTTATTTACTTAGAAATGATCTCAGCTAACATCTTGAAAGGTCTCTGGAGGTAGTGGGTTAAATACCGTTTTGGGGTTTCTTTCTGCTATTTCTTTTTAGGGTTTCCTTTTATTCACCTTATACAAAAGGCCATTCGTCAAGTTCAAGAATAGGAAGGACACAGTGCCAGTGGGTGTAGTAGTTGTTGTTGTTAGGAAAATGAGTTTACATCCCAGCATGGTGTCTAAAATGGTAGCTAAAGTGCCCCACAAGCAACCACTGAGCAAATGGAATTTCCATACAAGTCATGGGCTTCTGCAAACCAATCTATTTGCAGAGAATTATCTGAATCAGACCCATATCCTATTGATTTGAGCAATAAAAGAAAAAGAAAAGAAAAACCTTTTCTTGTGTTTTGGGGGAAACAACACGCACCAACAAGG
The DNA here is from genome assembly GCF_905146905.1 of Nyctereutes procyonoides. Taxonomy (NCBI): domain Eukaryota; kingdom Metazoa; phylum Chordata; class Mammalia; order Carnivora; family Canidae; genus Nyctereutes; species Nyctereutes procyonoides. The sequence goes on along the minus strand of NW_026575021.1, from coordinate 15,921,162 downwards.
AAGAAAAAAAAAAAAAGAAACCCAAAGCAACACACTTAGCAACTCAGTAGGGAAAAAGGTCAGGCTACTATTGACAAGTATGTAAAGACACCTCCTAAACCATGGGAAAACATGTATAAATCGGTTCGACTCACTGCATTCAGAACCCATGGAAGGGACTCACAAAACTGCACTTTGGCATTGTTGGCCTGAAAGGATATCTATTTATCATCTTATAAGACAGCTCGAATGATCTTTATCTACTTTGCCCACTTTCTGACCCAAATTCAGGGTTTTTATGGAAAATTGCAGTCAGTTTGATTGATGAAATCCAAAGATGTCTAAAATGGCACCAAAGATCTCCAACTGTGCAGACTCCAGCCGAGGGCTTCAATGTTGGCATTGTTCCTGCAGGAATAAAAAAAAAAGAAAAAGAAAAAGAAAAAGAAAGAAAGAAAAAGAGAAAGTTGAGAAAAACAGGCAAAAGTTAGGGGATTTCTGCTTTAAAACTTCAAATTTCAATGAAGATCCCCAAACCCATTATCCCTGTTCACACGTGCGAACCGGGCGCACATCAAAGTATTTCCCACACATCGCAACAAAACCGGGTTCCTGGTGCAACCAATAAACCGTCTTTGTAACCCGCTGAATGGCTGCGTCGACGGAGCGAGCAGGTTTCCGGAAAGGGGGCGCGCGGGGGGCGCGGGGGAGGGCACGGGGGGCGCGCGGGGGGCGCTGGGGGGCGCAGGGCACGGGGGATGCGCAGGGGCACGGGGAGCGCGGGGGGGGGGGGCGCGGGGGGGGGCGAGGGGCACGGGGGGGGCGCCGGGCACGGGGGATGCGCGGGGTGGGGAGGGCACGGGGAGCACGGGGGCGCGCGGGGAGCATGGGGGGAGCGCACGGGGCTCGGGGCTCACGGGGGCGCGGGGAGCGCAGGCCTGGGGAGCACGGGGGCGCGCGGGGGGCGCGGGCCTGGGGAGCACGGGAGATGCGCGGGAGCACAGGGGCGCGCGGGGAGCGTGGGCCTGGGGAGCACAGGGGGCGCGCGGGGGGCGCAGGCCTAGGGGGGCGCAGGCCTCGGGGAGCACGGGGGCACGGGGAGCACGGGGGCGCGCAGGGAGCGCGGGCCTCAGGGAGCACGGGAGCGCGCGGGGGGCGCGGGGCGCGCGGGGGGCGCGGGGCTGGGCCGCTGCCCCCACCACGGGGGCGTGGAGCTGGGCGCCCCCGACCTCGGGTCCCCTTCGGGCGGGGGCGGGGCGGCGGCCGAGCGCACCCCTCTCCCCTTCCCTCCCCTCCCGCCCGCCGCCGGCGCCGCTATTAACCCAAAGCCAGACCCGGGCGGAGGCACCGGCGCCAAGGCCCCCGCGGAAGCAGGGGACGAGCCGCGATGGTCTCCGAAACCTCGCTGGGTTTTTGGGGGCCGATGCATTGTAGTGAATGTTGTCACCTGCCTAATTGTTCCAGGCAGGCCCCCTCCCCTCCCCCACTAGTAATAATAGCTGGGGCGCGCCTCCCACCCGGTTACCAGGCCCGGGAGCTGATGAATGAACCCCCTCGTAGGGGAAAATCTTGGGAGCTGTCTTCCGTCGTATTACCCAAGGGGGCCGGCTATAAATCTTCCTTCATTTTAACCACATTTACCCTCATCCTCCTCGGGGCTAGGGATGCTGCGTTAAGATTGCACTGATGTGCCAACGCTCTGGACCAGCTGCTCCTAAATACAGACAGGTCCTTGTCAATTAAGGCTTTGAGAAGCAGGTCCTCGGGGCCCTGGGGCATTGGAGCAGCCAGAAGCGTGCAGCCCCCACAATTAGTATCCATTTGGAAGGGACCTTCGGGGCACAAATGCACAGGCAAAGGAAGAATCAAAACACCAGGCAACTTCAATTCTGGAAATTGGTCGCGTAAGTGTCGTGAAACTGAACAGACGGCCCCCAAGAAGGGAGCTAAGATTTCTGCCACAAGCCGGGCCTCTCCGGCCCCCCTTCCCAATATCTCCCCTTTGTCCTGTTTCCAGCCGGGCAGTAGGCTGAGCCTGCCCATAGGTTTGGGGAGGGGGGCGGGAAGGAAAGATAAATGAATACCGTTCGTTCGCCTGCTCCAAGCTGAGGTTGTCTCTCGGTGGCTTTTGTGGCCACCTCAAGCAGCTGGTCCACCCTGCCCGGACCCTGGCCTTTGGCCCAAAGGGCGCTGGACAAGGCAAGCGCTCCAAGGAGAAGAGCGGCGATGTATCAGGTCAGGGAGGCCAAGCGGCCGGTGGGCCAAGCAGAGCATTAGCGGCTCAGCTGAACAAAACCCAAAAGGCTCAGGGGGCCCCCGGGCACCGGGAGGGAAGGTGTTTGTTTAAGCGATTAGGAGCAGTTGGTAGTTAGGGGCGGAGGAAAGGGCAGAGCTTGTGACACAGGGCAACTTAGCTGGACAGCAAGGGTGGACATTCAGAGGACATTACTGTTTAAGGCTATGTGACCCCACCAAGTTCAAGAACAGAGCAAACAGCACAGGCCATTAGGGACAGCCGTCACCCGATGGCAACAAAGCCAAGAGGGGCATGGAGAAAAATGTTTCAATATCAAATATGGAATGGTATTAGGGACCAGGGCAGGAGGTCATCGAAAGTCAACAAGAGTTTAGGCTTAAGTAGAGAAAGAATTTAATATCAGAAATGCATAAATCTGCAAAGGAGGCAGCCCCATAATGGAGATAAAAGAACCAGTTGGGTCAACAGTCTGTGATAATGGCACCATAATAGATAGCATCAAGTTGTTAATGTTTAGCACAAAAGTTCAGAGAATGGAAGGACAGGCAGCTCCTTTAATGGAGAACCTGCTGGAAGATTTCCTTAGGCCACCAGGGATGAATGGTCGCTAACGAGCTGCTTTATTAAGAAAGAGGTGGGCCTGTGCCTTGAGGTTCCTTAGGGTTTCAACCCACCCTCACGCCTCCTCCCTCCCCCCCCCAAGGTTTCCCTCCCAGAGGCCCCGAGGCGAATGTTCTCTAAAGAGCCAAAATGCCCTTTCTCCCGGTACCCACTGTGATTTTCCCTCTCCTGTTTCAGCAAGGATGTGAGTGAGCTAACCAAGTTCCCAGCAAGGAACATAATTACGAAAAGAACGGGTTGCTTTGGTTTGGTTTGATTTTTTTCCTGCTGAGAAGAAAAACATGTATTTCTTCAGCGGGATGGATCAGTCAAAAAGCCCCTAAACGATTTCTCGCTTCCCTCCCTTTTCCGATCAATAACAAATCTCATTTTTAAGGAAACTTTCAGTAACAGAGTCCTTAAAATTCAGCGAAGCCTGCTGAAGAAAGTATTTCTGCTGCGTGCGAGGTCTCTGGGACTTTGCCTACGTATGAAAAAAGACCCCTTGACCGGCCCCCCGAGGACAGGGCGAGTCCGGGAGAGACCATCTGTCCTATCTTGACGGCAGCACGGTAGGCGGCAAGTGACTCGGACTGTGCCTACTTGCCCCCCGAGACTCGGCGTCCTTCCGAGGCTGCAGGACCCACAGAGCCCACCCTGGGGCGGCCACCGCTGCAGCGCGGAGTCCCGGGGGCTGGGTCTCTATCTCTGTTGCCCTGAGGCTGGTTAGTTTTCCAAACACATTGACATACGTCATCAGAGTTGGTCCTTAGAACTACCTTGGTGCAACCCCCGCCCTACAGGCGAGAAAACTGATCTGAAAGATTAGATACGCCGACTCCGTTCCAGCCGGGGACAGCCAGGTCCCACTTTCCCTACCCTTTTCCTCTATTTGGGGAATGCGAAGTTCAGGAGCACACTTAGAGACGGATGTCCCCGTCAAGCTGTACGGGCACTCTGATGCCCATTCACGTGTCTGCTGTAAATACGACTCGCAGGGGTCGTAGGTACGTCTCAGAGCACGTGGGGACTCGGGTGGGGGTAGGGGGCTCTCGGGACTTCCAGAGCATGTGTCCAAACACGTTCATTACACGCATGAGAAAACCGAGGCTCAGAGGCGGTCCGCACCCCATCCAAGGCTAGAAATGGCTAATTTAGGCCCACCCTGAGTCCTGTGGCCCCACGCCCAGGCTACATGGGCCACCCTTGTACCCACTCATTTTCTCCCAAGGAAACCGCGAGTTCCTTGAGTGCATTGCTTTCTGTTTTTCTTGGGTCTCACATGCAACTGTCTCCTCACAAAGCGTTTGTGGAGTTAATGGCAAGTGTGTGGATGGATGGGATTAGGAGCGCAAATCAAAGAGATACCAGTCTGGGCCTACCTCCAACGACACTGACAGCGGCCGTGCGAAGACCAAACTGCAGATGTCTGGACCTTTAAGTGATCCCTTTTGAATGGCAAGAAAACATGCTGCAAGGAAAACCAGCGCCAGAGTTGGGGGACCCAGAGATCCCAGTTTCATAACAGCTACCAAGTCGAGGTCTAGGTCCTGCAATTGCCACTCCCCATCACGCTTGAGCAAGGAGAGCCAAGGCCACAGGACCTAAGCTCAACAGAGTTCACCCCAGCAAGGTCCAGCCCCAGCCCCTCACATAGTCCCCTGCAGGGAGGGGCCCGGAGGCCCTAACTGAATGGAGGGGGACGAGACGTGCTACGCCCTCACGCCTGGAGGTGATCTGACCACCGGACTCCTAAGAGCCCTCCCATCTCTAAAGTCCTAAGATGCTGCCCTGGTCCTCTGGCCAGCTCAAGGCCAGCTGGGCCTATCTAGGCTGGAGATGCGGATGACGCGCCAAGGGTCCCTGCACCCCCACCCATCAACCCAGAGGAAGCCTCGGAGAGCAAAGCTGGCCCTGGCGTTTCCAGCCAGCTCCAGCGGGGGATCCTTGCTGGACACAGGCCTGGCCAGGCTGTTCCCCGGAATCTTTGAAATCACTCTACTTCCCCTCCCCTCCATCGGCTCCCTCCTGTCTCGGTGCCTGGCGACCAGCCGCGTGGCGCCAGCAGGGGCCCTCTCGGGCGGCCAGCACCCTCACTAGATCAGGTCACTGGAGCCCACGGGCGCCAGGCCGCTCGGGCAGCCGGGGACCCAGCAAGCAGCGGGCACCCAGGACAGCTGCCCTTCCCTCCCCTGCTGGCGGAGGACCGGCCGGGCCCTGCGAGAGCTCAAGGCGACTTCAGGTCTCCGGGAAAGGTGGGGATACCCCCCCCCCAACAGCGCGAGCTGGGAGAAACCAGGGCCTTGGCAGAGAAGCAAAGCTTCGGCGCCGGACAAAGCGGGAGTCGGGAATGTGCCATTTCCAAGCCTTTTTTTTAATTCCCCTCAAGAAAAATGTAATTTGGCTAAATGCAGCAAAGGTTTTCCGCGGGTTCAGAGGGTCAAGCAGATGTAGACAAGCGCAGGGGAGTTATTTATGTCAATTCGGGTTATTGTACAGGCGAGAGAAAGAATGGCCGGGCGCGGCGGCCAGCGGCCGGCGGGGTCAGGGTGGAAGGCCGAGCGTGCAGCCTGGCGGGACGGTAATTGCCCCGGGTCTGACACGACGCCGGGCTCGGGCGCCTCCATCCATCTCCATCCATTTAGCGGCGGCCCCCGACCAGGCGGGAGGCCGGGCTTGGGCCTCAGCTCCGAATAATGAGAACAATTGTCTCCCTGCCTGGCACTGCCCTTATCTGCTCCCGGCTCCCTGCCCTCTCCTTCCTCTGACCCTACTTGTCCCCCGGCCTCGGCGACCACATTGGATGGGAAGTGAGCTGGGGACCAGGTGGGCCCCGAGCGCAGCGCGGCGGGCCGGGAGGCCTGGGAGGAGACCGGGCTGCGCCCACGCTGGCCCCGCTCGGGTCCGGGCCCCCTGCCGCCTCCTCCAAGCCCGAGGCTCAGCCGCGCGGCCTCGCTTTCCAAACCCGGGACCCTCCGGATCCGCCTCTAGAAGTTTCCATCAGCGCTGGGGGCCGGTCAAGATTCTTCCCCTCTGACAATTTAATAGTCCCAAGTCATCATCTGTGTGACATTGGCCATCCATCTTGTCCCAGGGGAGGACAAAGCCTGGCCTCCTGGACTCCAGGCCTCTCCCTCCCCAGCTCTTTCTATTTTGGGCGGCCTCCCCACAATGGCATCCTTATGATCCATAATGGTGATGTTTATGAAGGCAGCAATACCAGTGTATGAAGACAATTTTATGCCTAATTAGGGAATGATGTAACCCGGGAGAAGACAAAGAGGAGCTGTCCCCCCTCCCGTCTCTCTCTCTTCAATCACACCCCAAATTTCCTTGGCCGTCCCCTTGCGCTCCGGGCTCCGGGGGCTCCATTAGGACAGCATCGGGGCTCCCCACGTGGCGGGGTGAAGGCTGCGGAGCGGGAGGGGCAGACCGGGTGCTGGGGCTTGAGATTTGGGACGCGCTCTTGCACTTTCTCTCTTCCCTATGCGCTCCCATCCGAGGGGACCTCACCCCTGGGAAGACTCCAATAAATGCAACCCGGCGCCACTCGATTCCGGGATAATTTTTAATATATATGCAATAAATGTTCACTTTGTTAGATTGAATGACAGACAATAATATCGGCAAATCTTCATATCCATCCATTACCAGCAAATGAGCCGCACAAAGGACAGATTTGCTTTTGATTAATTTATTTGCAGACTCGGGTTGATAAAGCAATAACTATTTGGTTAAACTTGACATTTGGTCTTCGGGGGGTTATCAGACAAATCCCTGTCGTTCGAGAGAGATAATAAAGTTGTTTAAAGGGGATTAATTATTAATTGGCTGCAATTAATTTCCCCCCTTTGCTCGGCTGCTGCCACAAGGTGCATCCCTCACCCACAAACAAAAGGCAGGCTTTGCCCCACTCTACCGACCTAGGGGAGCGGGGGTCCCCGAAGCCCGGGTGGATGCGTGGCCTCTTGCACCCTTATTCTTGTGCTATTTTAATGAACCACCAAGCCTGGTGAAACGTGCCCGTTTGGAGCCCCTGAACTCTCCGTCCAGAAGCTTTTCTTGAATCAGGGGTCCAAGGAACATCCATTTGAGGATCACAGCCTCTGAACAAGCGGCTTCCCTGGTCTAGATAGCTTCGGTGATTCAGCCCGTCAGCTCATCCTGGTTGTTCTAGGCCCACGTCCTCCAGTGGGTCTCCTGGGGTCAGCATCTTCGGGGGGGCTGAGCCCCAAAGTCCCCTCTGCCCCGCCCGCCGCTCGTCCCCGGAGGCCACTGAGCGCAGGGAGGCCGCGGTCCTGCGTGGACGCCTTCGGACTGCGGAGGAATGGGCTCTCGCAGCGGCCTTGGCCTCTCGGTGACCTTCACGCCCCTTCCCTTGCTAATAACCTGCCTCGATTGTAGGAACGCATCCCGAGGCGCGAGGCGCGAGCCGGCAAATCCCGGGCTGCCCAACGAGGCCTGCCTCGGGGGCGCACGGGGCGGGGTCCAGCCGGGCGGGCCGCTGCCCCCGGGGCTCAGCGAAAGGGCGAAGCGGGCAGCGGATGGAGGGGGTTCCCGGGCTCGAGGACGCGGGGACGCGGGGGGGGGGTGCGGTGCAGCAGGTGCGGGGGCGCACGGGCCTCGGCTCCGGGCTCAGGTCCTGGGGCGGACGGACCCCAGTCCCCAGGCCGCCTGGCTGCAGAACCAATGGACGTGGGGGGCGCAGAGGGGACGCGGGGGCGCAGCAGGTGCGGGGGCCTGCGCAGCCCGGGGCGCCCTGGGTGCCGGGGGCCCGACGTGTTCTCCGGGCAGGTCCCGCGGCCCCGACCCCCGCCCGCCCCCAGCGGCGCCGAGGAGGTGGTCACTCCTCCGGTCTGAGGCCCAAGGAAACGCACGGGGGGGGGACCCTTTCCTTCTCCTCTCTGCCCCCCCCATCCCTCGCCTGTTTGCTCTCCTGCTGCTCAGCCCCGTCCGGCCGCGGATAACCAGGTTCCTTTCTCCAGCGCGGGGGTCCTTGGGCCCGGTCTAGCGCCTCCCACGGCCCCGCTGGATGGGGCCGCTCGCTCTTGCGCTTTCCCACAGGTCCCTCCAGAGAAAGCCCTTTTCACGCCCGGGATCCGCTGATGGATCCGTTTTCAAACGGCGCGGGCCGGGGCCGGGCTCGCGGGAGGCCGCGTCTCCTTAGTAATCGCGCGGGCCGGGCGGGCGAGGTCGGGGCAGGGGTCGCGCTCACCGCCGGCCCTGGGCGCGCAGGGGGGGAGGGGGGCTCTGCTGCTCCGCTCCTGCCCCGGCCCGGGTGCCCCCCAGTCCCCCGGTCCCTGCTCCCAGGGCGCGCAGGTGGAGGGGGGCGCTTGGGCACTGCTGCTCCGCTCCTGCCCGGCCCCCTTGGTCCCCCGGTGCCTCGGTCTCCCGGTACGCAGGTGGAGAGGGGGGGGCTCGGGCACTGCAGCTCCGCTCCTGCCCCGGCCCGGGTGCACCCCAGTCCCCCGGTCCCCGCTCCCAGGGCGCACAGGTGGGGTAGCTCCGGCACTGCTGCTCCTGCCCGGTCCCCCCGCCGGTCCCCTTGGTCCCCCGCTCCCTGAGCCCGCAGGTGGGGGAGCTCGGGCACTGCTGCTCTCTCCTGCCCGGTCCCCCCCATCCCCCGTCCCCCGGTCCCGGCTCCCTGAACGCGCAGGTTGGGGGTGGGGTCTTGGTCACTGCTGCTCCGCTCCTGCCCGGTCCCCTTGGTCCCCCGTCCCCGGATCCCTGGGTGCGCAGGTGGGGGAGCTCGGGCACTGCTGCTCCTGCCAGGTCCCCCCGGGTCCCCTTGGTCCCCCGTCCACCACCCCCCACCCGCTCCCAGGGCGCGCACTCCGTCCCCCAGCAGCTCCCCGAAGGCGGCGGGGCGGATGAGGGACCGCAGGGTAGTCGGAGACCCCCCCCAGCCCAGCGCCGCCGTCCGTTTCCCCCTCCTCCGGGTCGCCCCATTCCGTTTCCCCCTCCACCATCTGCCCAACCTCCGCAGACCCACAATGGGGCTGGAATTTTCCAGAACTGCCGTCCCCCGCCCCCGCCCGGGGCTCGCAGGCAGTGCTCGGGGCAGGATGCGCGCACGGGGGGCCTCGAGGCTGGGGCGAGGGGGAGGGGGAGGGGATGGGCCTCCCTTGTGTCCCCTCCATCCCGGGCCGGGGTCCCTGCAGGTGCAGGGCGGAGTTCCCTCCCTGCAGGGGTGCGGGAAAGGGGTGGTGGGCTCAGCGGCAACCCTCGGCGCACCCCGCACCCTGGGCCCGGGGCGCACCCGCCTGCACCCGCCTGCACCCGCCTGCATCCACCTGCACCTGCCTGCGCCCGAGGGATGCTGCAACCCCGTCGCCCCCCCCCCGCAAGGTGGGCACCTCCCGACCCGGCCGGCCCGGAGCTGACCCCGCCAGGACACCCACGTGGGCCCCAAACCTAAAAGGCCGGAGGCCTGGCCGCGCCCCTGCCCGGTGGCGCCCGACCCGGGGCGGCCGCGGCCGCTACTTACGTTGCAGGTGCGCGCATCCGGGCGGCTCTGACCGGCCTCCGCCGCTCTCGATTATTTTATACATTTCTCGGAGATGCACTTATAAACAAGTGGAAATTGTGCATCCTACTGCACCATTTTATACATGATGAGCCGTCAGTAATAGGATTATTAAACAAAAACCGTCTCAGGCGCTGGCGTTAACCTTTTTTAAAACGGCTAATTAGGTTTTGCACAGAAAAATTAGATTTAACGTTGCTTACATTGCCTACATTTTCAGTTGATGCTCCGGTAATTTCGGATAGGCCGGGCTGCCGCCATGCAAGAGATAATAAAAAAAATTAACTGTTTTAACATATATTACGGATCCCCTATACCGAAATAAGGCAAAGGATATTTTCATGATCAAATATTATATACATAAAACTAATTATCTTTTTTCAGCTGCCTCCATCAATTACTGGGGAGGAGGGGCCGCCGAGCGTCCCCTGGTGGCGGACGAGGAGCGGGCCCCGCGCTCTCCCTGCAAGATGCATCATCCACGGTGGCTCGGTGGCATCCTTCACTCTCCATCCACCTTTCTTCCTTTGGAATATTTGGGGCATTTCAGTCTCTCGTGCTCATTTTCCTCTCCAGAACCACCCACGACAGCCTCAAATATCTAGATAGGATAAGGTGCCCCGTAAAATCAAAAGCTTCCCTCTCCGGGATGTAAGAGGCAACGTGATTAGTCAGGGGTCAGAGCTGCAGGCCAGCCTGGCGTGGGCCCCGAGAGGAAGGGCCCGCTGCTGGCTTTACCAGGACATTCCATTTATGGCACCCAACCAAAACCAGAAGGCGCCTACACGCGTCCAGTAGGCTCCACAGGATGTACAGTGAAGCAGTGAAGTTCCCACATTGTCTCTGGTTAAAGGAAACCCTACAAAGGGCCTTGGGGCATCTGCTGGACACGGAAGTGTGGAGCCACGTTTTCCGACCCGCATTGCTCAGAGCAAAATTCAACACTTGGCTCCTGCTCTTTGCCTGGAAGCGAACTGAACAGCACCCCCAGGCCGGCCGCTCCCCGGCTGTGCACGTGGATTTGCAGTCTGTCGGTGGGGCCAGGATCTGTGTGTTACTCAAAACTGGCCGTGGAGGATGAAGGTCACCCGCCCCCCCTTCGGCTCCGCTCCTGCTCCTCTGAAGCAATCAGCTGGGGGAACGGAAGGGGGATGAGGAACCATTAGGGAGGAGATTCATTAATTTCTTAAAGATTCAAAATCGGTTAAGAGTTTATTCGAGATAACAGAAGACTTTTAAAAAATCGAATAACAGAAAGAAGCAGGCGGAGCCCCATATAAAATACATTATTTTAAAGGGGCGTAATAAGCGCCTGCCCCGTGTTTGTGACACGGCGACCGTCATACAGCATAGCATAGCCCTGCTGAACGAGCTCACTTTTAAGAGCCTTTTTTTCGATTTACCCCGTTTCATGATTGAGGTTCACCATCCTGTAAATCTCCCCAGCCGCTCTGGGACCTAAACACCAAAACAAGCAAACAACCGGCCCTGAAATGCTTTATTCCCTGCCCCTCCCCAAGGTTGTCTAATATATGCAAATGAGAGACCATGAAATCAATAATATTCCGGTTTCCCCCTAGCCGGACAGCACGGTTGCGGGATTCGAGCACAGCAGTCCACGAGGACCCCGCGGTGGCTCTGCTGTCACTTGGTTGGCATGAGCATGTCTTCAAGACTCAACAGGAAGCAGTGTTGAGGGGCCCACAGCAGATCCTGGGGTTTGTTGGGATTTGTCTTGTTTCTCAGGAAGCCCAGCCTCAGCGCCAGCCCCACTCCACGGAGCGGAGCTGACCGGCCCACTCTTTTTTAATAAATAAATGACATTAAAGAGCCTGGCAGTTCTGGGAGGCAGGCTCCTGTGAGCTAATGACACCCCTGGGGGGAATCTGGTTGTGTGTAGTGTCCTCTCACCCTAGGGGTGTGATTGCGCCGTGGTGGCCACACCCACCTGTCATGCTTTATTTCTTAACTAATAAATCACTACAAATGATGTGATGTGCGCGGCCATCTATCTCCGACCTCTGTTCCTGTGCTCGTGAGCAGCCCCCTCCGGTGACACCAGGGGGGAAGAGTGACGTCCTGCCAATCGATGTTTCCCATCTCGCCCTCTGAGATAAAAATTCTACAAGCCGCGGGTGTCTTGGGTGCGCCCGCTTTTCCTTTCTTCTATCACGGCCTCCACGGGGGGGGGGGGTGTGGACTCCTCGCCACGGGAGGTCCCGTCGGCTAAGGAGATCCCTTGGGCCACCCCGGAGGAGTGCCCACCTGGCGCGCGGTGGGCTCCTGTGGGTGAGAGCACCAGCGTGGCCTCGGCATCCTGGGGTTTTGGTGACCCCGGGTGAGCGGGAGCGAGACTGCGCACCTCTCCCCAGAGGGGCTCCTCCGGCTGCTGCCCGCCAGCCAGAGCTTCTCCCACGTGCTGGGTCCCCCCAGCCGCCTTCCCCTCCCTCGCCAGCCCCATCTTCCCCAGGAAGGCCTTCGTGTCCTTTAGCTCCACCTGGTCCAATTGACAGGATCTATTGTCTGCCTAAAACTTTTGTTCCTTTTGTCTTTACCCCCCAAAGTGGGAATGCAATGCCCATCTCTCTCTCTCTCTCTCTCTCTCTCTCTCTCTCTCTCTCTCCTTAAGACTTCTTGGGCTGATTCCATACAAGGCAGGAGGCTACATAAAAGGCAATGGTTACCCCAGGACAGACAAACCTTCAGACCCAGGAAGCCTTGCTGGAGCTGGACGCCAACCAGGAACGGGGTCCATGCCTCTGGGGCCTGCAGGAGTCAAGAAAATACATCCGTGAGACTCCAGGGTGGAGTTGTCTTAGGACTTTGCAAAGGGAAGGAAAATATATTTAAGCATGGATGTAGCTTGTACTCTATCCCTTGCAATGAATTGGAGAACTTGCCGCCAAATCTGGGGGCGGGGGGATTAGATTGGGGAGGGGGTGCTACCTCCAACGCAGCCCTGAGAAGAAATAACCATGCTGCCAGCATCAGCGGCCAGGCTGTCCAGAACGGTGGCCTTGGTGGCTCCGACCTGGGCTTCCAACCCCAATCTCAAGGCCGCGCTCCTGCTCCCACCGCCCATCGCTGTAGTCCTGCCGCATCTGGGCATGAGGGGGGCTGGGTACACTGTGGCTGGAAGATCATGAAATGGGGTCCCCACCTTGTATGATTACCGAGAGAATCTGACCTTCGCTTGTCAGGATGGCTTGACGTTAGTGACGTGTCATGTTCTCGTAGGTGAATTTAGAGCTACAGCGACATCCATTGGCGTGACTAGTAAAACGCTGTAGTTAACGGGTTCTGGGAGACATTCTAACTTAGATTTATTCTTTGTTCTATATTCCACCCTTATTAAGCACAAAAAAATTTACCAAGCCCTTCTCGGCCTCGGAGGCCCGTATCTCCACCCAACAGTAGTTATCATCAGGGAAATTTTACCCGAGAGCCGCCAGCCACACGGATTCACTTTGTTCTTCAGAGACACCGGGAGGCCGGGCAGTGCCCTGGAGGCCAGTTCTTTGGGGCCTTCCATCAAGGGGGTGCTCCATGCTGGGATATTTCCCTCACGTCTGGGAAAGGGAGCCAGTGTGCGTGCACATCCCGAGTCTCTCTAGTCTGACTCCTCAAGGAACCGGCCTCCTACCCTCCTTACGTTTCCCGGCCACCTCCCTCCTTGAGCATCCTCATCTTTTATTTAAAGGCTTTCTATTTGTAACTGGTACCCAGATCATGCCACTTGATTTCGGGGTCCTGAGTTCAAGCCCTGGGCTGGGTGCGGAGCCTACTTCAAAAAAAAATAAAGTAAAATTAAATAAAAACCTCTGTTCACACCTTAAACTTACACAGTGTTATGTGCCAATTTTCTCTCAAAAAGCTAGAAGAAAAAGAAAGACTCTCTGGTCTGTACTGATGCACGTGGGGTACGTGAGACCACAAGGCCCGAACCCAAAGGGTGGGAGAGGCCCTCACTTTGTTATATGCTTCAAGGGAAAAAAAAAAAAAACCCAGACCGTCTTTACAGTATTGTTCATATTTACTGTGAACAGTGTTCAGGAGCACACACTCCAAGAGGAGAAAACATGTGTGAACTCAATTCTGGGTTCTGACCCTTCAGCTTATGACCTTGGACACGTCACTTTAATTCAGACTTTCAAAGTCTGGAGGTGCAAAGAGGGTGATGTCTGCTCCGCGGGACTGTTGGAAGAGTGACTCATAGAAGAGTAGCGGCCATGCCATTCACTGTGCACTGGCCCTGATGCTCAGGCACCTCTGAGCACTCTGGGTGAATCGTCCCATTACTCCTTGCAAAACCCCGTCTGAAGAAGGGCTAATGAGGGCACAGGATGCTCACTGGAAGGCTCTGTAACCGGGAAAGCTCTGCGACGATACGGTATGATCGTGTTCCACGTGGTAGAAGGACCTCTGTGTCTCTCCCTTATACCTGGAATTCTTAGCCATTCATAGTTTTCCAAAACTCCCTTACACATCTGATGTCCGAGGCTGGATAACGGAAGAGTAGAGACACCAGGATGTGCTTTTGGCTCCTTTCACGTGGAGATCGTTGATCTTTCCACTACACCTGACCCGCGCCTGGTAGATTGGGAAGCACGTACTGCTCGAACCCAGCCATCGTCTCTGTTCCTTGTTACCCAAAGCGGAACAGCACCAGCTTCGCTGGCCCCAGCTTCGTCAAAATCCAGATAAATTTCTGTGTTTATAATGTTTACTTTCATTCTGTCTTGAAATACGGTCTCCACACTCCAGTGGTGGTACGTATCCATTCTAGGCCTCAAGGTCCCTTCTGGGCGTATGAACAGGAGCATTTATGTGAATGCGAAGCCCTTCACCAAAATGTGTAGCCGTAATCCTGAATTTAGGGATGGACTTCTTGACTGAGAAGCTCACAGTTGTTCTCCTTTTACGGCTGTTATTTCTCTTACCGCATTTTAGAGGAGGCAGGACCCACAAAACACGTTTTGGGGGATATGTATGTGCTGTATGGTTAAAACCTTAACTCTCCCGCTAATTATCACTAGTTCTCTTGCATTGAAATCCCATTCTGTACAGTGAACTCACCCTTTTCACTGGCTAGGGTACCTCGGACCCTCACGGATTTGCCTGGTTTTGAGATCAAATTATGGATTACTACTTCCTCTTGCTTTCTCCTGTTGCTTGATCGTCCATCTACCAGAGGGTAGGAGCAAGGACCAGTTCTGATATTTGGCTGCAGCCCTCGTAAAAGGTTTATTGAAACCAAAATTAATTTAAAATGTGATTTTTTTTAAAAAATTATGCATTTTTATTTATTCTTGTGATTTCTGTTCTCGGTTTTAATGAACGGACTGCCCCCTGGTGGACGAGAACGGTCAGCTCACTTGAAAACAAGTGCTTTTGCTACTTGAGGTGAATCTGAATTATTCTCCTTCAGTTTATGTGAATTATAGCCACATAAACAGTAAGAATTGAATCCATAATATGTCCGATTCAGTAAAATACAGAACTCTAAGATCCTCCTCGGTAGTGGTGAAGTGGGACTAAGATCCCGTCCTCAAGTACGAGGGCAAGGGCAGGATCGTAATCTCTGTCTGGTGAGTTTTCATTTCCCTGGAGTCGCAGGGGAGTTGTGGAGTCTAATCGGTGGGTTCTCGCACTGTCCTTGACGACCGTGTTCATAGATCAGTCATTTGCAAAAGTTTGGCGCGCAGCGTGTAGTGGACTAGTGGGCAGCTAGGGCACCACTGCAGTAGTGCTGTGTGCGCTGATCTTAGACCACTTGTGCCAAGGCCTTTAGGAAGCTCCTTCCTGGGAGGCAGGTCCAGCTGCTGTTCCCCTTGTGCGAGCGAAGAAACATCCGCTGTGTAGCTTGGGGGGGGACAGCTGGGATCGAAGCCCTGGGAATCGGGCTCCAGCGAGCAAGGCCTCCACCCTACGCTAGGTGGCCTTGCTTAGGGGCCCCCGGGGTCCCAGGATTGAGTCCCACATCGGGCTCCCCGCAGGGAGCCTGCTTCTCCCTCTGCCTGTGTCTCTGCCTCTCTCTGTCTCTGGATCTCTCATGGATAAATTAATAAAATCTAAATAAATAAATAAATAAATAAATAGCCTTGCTTACGAGTTGCAACATGCTGCAAGATGCCGCAGGGCCTCTCTCCTGAGCACTGTCGCCTGTCATGCCGTGTTGTCGATGCAGATGTGGGAAGATTAAAATTAACCTGTGGCAGTCCCACCGCCTCTTCCCTTCCTGCCGTCACCACTGTGACCCCTCCCAAAGCACCCGACCCATTAGGGAGCGCAGTAAATATTTCTTATCAGTGAACTTACATTATTCAAAGTGTTCTTTGAAAAATCTCAGCTCTTAGTGTATATATCATTCTTTTTTTTTTTTTTTTTTTTTTTTACACGATCATGGTGGATCCTCCATCTGGTCTCCTTTGACCCTTGGAGACAACCATTGACTCTTGGCTCTTACTGGAGTGGCAAGGAGCACATCCGGGCCCCCAGGGACCAGGCCCAGTTTAGCGAGGGAGGTGTCCTCCTCTCCAGGCAGCCTCTCTAGTTCAAGTCAGATGGACCGGTTCTGCATTTCTACGTGTGGCACTTTTGGGGCGATCTTGGACACCGGACTTTGTGAGGGTCACAAAAGGGCCTATTGGAAATTGCTGAATTCCAGGACGAGGTCCATAGGACAGACTCCAGTGCCCTGTGGGCCACCCTCTCTGGGGGGCTGTGAAACAGGTACGACCCTGAAGCGTCCACGGTGGGGGGGCCACGTTATTCTGGTCACAGTGTTGCTTCTGGTTTCAGGCTCCTACAGACTTGCTCACCCGCGTACGTCACGGTACTGGGGCTGCAGCCCCCCATCCACCGCTCAGCTGGGCTACAGGTCCCCATCCACCGCTCAGCTGGGCTACAGCCCCCATCCACCACTCGGCTGGGCTGCAGCCCCCATCCACTGCTCGGCTGGGGCTACAGGCCCCCATCCACCGCTGGAGGACCTGGATCTTTCGGGGGTCTGATCTCCCTTTGGCAGCAAGGGCCACTTCGTCCAGAGCCATCTGCCGCCAGCAGAGAGACGGGTTCTGGGCCTCCCGACGCCGCCCCGAGGCCCTGGTCGAGGCCCCGCACAGCACGCCCTGCAGTAAGGGCTCGGGCTGCCACGGGCCCTGCTGCTCCGGGTGCTCCGGGTGCTCCGGGTGCTCTGGGTGCTCAGGCTGCCGGCTCCGGGTGCTCACTCACCAACCGATCTCGCTTCTATCCAACCACCTGCCTGTGAATCAACGAGGCTCTCAACAACCGCTTCGGGACTGTATTCACGAGCAGGAGCTTCAGAGGTATTTTTGAAGAAGGGACGGGAGGAGCCACCTCGGGGCCTAAGAAGAGTAACGTGTCTCCTCTGACCGCCAACGCCGGCATCTTGCTTTGTCCTTAAACTAAGCATTAACAGAGCCAGAACTCTTCCTGCTTTATCCCTCCTGTTCCTAATAAAGCTCCTTTCGAATGGCATTTCATTGGTTTTTAGTATGTCTTAAGGGAAAACAGTCCAGTAGGCAATTCAACTTGAAAACCTTACATTTCACACACACACAAAAATGAAATTCTAGTAACTGTCAAGTCTGAAGTACTGATATCATTAATATAGGCTTTAATTAAGTGTCCTTTTTTTCCCCCTTAAAAAAAAAGAAAACTTACCATCTGCATTCACCCAGAAGCACATTAATGGTTGAAATCAGACCGTCTGGGTGTTTTGGACACAAAAGAAACCTTTGAAAACTCTGATTTGGGCATATGAGTGTCAAGAACCCCACCACAGAGCCAATCCAAAACGTGCTACAGTGTTTCCATTCAGAGGGGATCAATGTGCCTCTTTAATGGTTTTTCAGAATCCCAGGAAATTGTGATTACATGGCATTAGCTTTTCATTTTCTAAAGAATGGATGAAAAGCATGAAAGTCCTCTTAACAATGTGAATAAAAGTATTTTTGGTTCTGGTAAGCTTCTGCTGTTCTCTGATAAAGACGACACAGAAGATGCTTTTAAGATGCCACACAATTGTACATAGAATCGTAGCTCAGTAGCACGGGTGCTGCAGAGATCACAACCTCATTCAGCCTGAAAAAGACCCCCAAACGGCCATTGTCCCTCCTCGACAGTGGCTCAGTCAAGAATGGTATTATTCATCCCAGCGACATCGTGAATTTATTTTCCCTCCCCTGTTAGATAGATGCTCTCAGTTCTCCTTGCATGTGGGGCAGGAAATAGTTCCAAGGACATCGCTATCGATTTCGGGGTAAACGCACTTTGCCTGGTTGACTCGGTATTTGCTGTCACGGAAGGTGGATGGAAGGATGGAAGGATGGACACCAGGTGTTCACAGAAACCACTTGGAACAGGACCAGGTTGTGGTGGGATCTCATGACATTTCCAGAACCCCCGGGGTTGATCCCTTCCAGACCTCGGTGAGGACCAAAGTCAGCATCACAGACAACCTCGGGGCAAGAGGGGCCTGGAGCTGCTGGCGCTCAGGCCGTTCTCAGTTCCGTGTGTCCCGGAATCACCAAGGGCCCGTCTTAGCAGTGACCCCAAGGGCTCCACGCTGTGCTCCCTGCACTTTCACGTGAGTCGCAGTCGCCTGGAGCAGCTACAGAGGCTCAGGCCTGGAAAGGTGGGGAGCCCCGACATCTGGGGTGCAGCCCAGAGCAAGGGTGGCCCATGGCTGTGTCCCCATATTCCCCTAGTGTGAACCTGCGGACTGTGCCACCTTGCTGAAGGGCCTGCCCTCCTCCTGGTAGGGATTTGAAGGTCCACACCAATAGTCTTCGGTTCTTTCCGCAGAGGGAGAGACGTGTGGAGGGCCGCCCGCCCCCACCTGCCCAGGGGGCTGCAGGAGGGCTAGCTGCTGGTGCCCAGGCAGGGGGGCCGTGGGGCAGGGGCGGGACACACAGGGGTGAGGACGCGCACCCAGCCCCCCCCCCCCAGCCCCGACTCACTCTTGCAGGTGAAGGACCAGCTCCCTGCCCAGCCCTGCTTCCACCCCTGCGGGTGAAGCACATGCACCCAGCACCGCCCCCCCGCCCATCCCTGTGGGTAAAGGACACTGACTCGGCCTCCCGCCCACCCTGCAGTGCACAGGGGATGGGCTTCAGGAGATGGGCTGCAGGGCACAGGGCACAAGGGATAGGCCACAGGGCACAGGCAGCAGGGCACATGGCGCAGGGCACAGGGGATGGGCTGCAGGGGACGGGCCACAGGGGACGGGCCGCAGGACACAGGGCACAAGGGACGGGCTGCAGGGCACAGGCCACAGGGGACAGGGCCGCCCGCTTCTGTGCTTGGAGCACGAATGTCCCGCGTCCGTGAGTGGGACGGAGGCGGCCCCAGTTTGCGGCATGGGCTGCTGTGGCAGCAGTGGTGGCTTTGGGGGCCGACTGCAGAACAGGAGCCGGGCCACTGCTCTGGCTGTGCAGGCCGGGCACCTGGTTGTGCAGGGAGCCCTCAGCCTCCTCTAATCGAGCGCTCTAGCCTGTAGAGCCACGCTTGATGTCTCTTCCTGTGACGAAGAATCCAGCACCGTCCAGGTCTGACGACCCAGGCCGAGCCTCGGGGGTTTCAGACAGGCCGGGCACCCGCGGCCTGGGTCAGAGGAGCCCGCCTCGTGGTCTCAGAGTCCTGAGTCCGTGCCCCATGCTGACGGTAGAGATTACTGAGAAAAAAATAAATAAATTTTCAAAAAAAAAAAAAAAAAACCTCTGAATTTGAGTCCCTCCCTCTGCATGAAGACCAAATGATCCCGCCTGGGTTAAATACACGCGTTAAGTACTTTTTTTGACTCTGAAATTTCTTTCTTTTCTTTTTCTTAGGAGAGGAAGAGAGAGCCAGGGAGAGGCAGAAAGACTCTCAAACAGATGCCCCGCTGAGCCCGACCCGGGGCTCCATCCTGGGAGCCCCCAGACCATGACTTGAGCTGAAATCAAGAGCCGGGGGCTTACCCAACTGAACCACCCAGGCGCCCCCAGACCACGGTTCCCAAACTCGCATCAGCACAAGGGTTTGGAGTCGTGTGAACAAGAGAGGCCCCAAAACAAAAAGTAGGTGTTTACATTTGCTATAGGAGGGAAGAGCAGCAGAAGAGAATCCTCAAGAATACCCACAGCTCTGAAGTTCAGCTGCCAACTGAACTGCCCTGGCCCGAAGTGCCACTCTGCCCCTGCGCTCCTGCTTCCAGGAGAGGACCGCTGCAGCTGCAACTATGGCTGGACCCTTGCAAATTGGATGAAACCATCAAAGTCACTTCCCGTGTGATGTGACCCATAATTTCAGTTGCAAAGGTGAAGTCTTCGGGCACACTGATTGGACAGATCTTAGAGAAATGTGTATTTTTATCTCCTTGACTCTAATGCCAGCTCCATTCAAGTAGGGTCTTTGTTTCTTTTTTTTTTTTTTTTTTTTAAGTTGTACTTATTTGACAGAGAGACACGAGCAGGGCTGCAGGCAAAGGGAGAGGGAGCAGCAGGATCCCTGCTGAGCAATGAACCTGATTCAAGGCTTGATCCTGGGACCCCGGGATCATGAGTTGAGCCAAAGGCAGACGCCTCACCGACTGCACCAGCCGGGTGCCCTGAAAGTAGGCTCTTTGTCCTTCCCATACGTTCATCTGTTTTGTTTCCTAAATTCCACATATAAATGAGGGTGCGCGGTATTTGTTTTCCTGTGACTGGCTTATTTCACTTAGCGTAATACCCTCTGATTCTAGCTCTATCCACGGCCCCGTAAATGCAAGATTTCATTCTCTTCAGTGGCTCAGTGACATTCCATTGTATATACACGGACCACGTCTTCTCTATCCATTCATTAGTCAATGGGCATTTGGGACGCTTCCCATCGTTCGGCTATCGTTGACGATGCTGCTGCAAACATCGGGGTGCGTGACCCCTTCAAATCAGTATTTTTGTATCCAGTGGATAAATACCTAGTAGCGCACTTGCTGAGCCATAGGGCAGCTCTATTGGTGACTTCCTGAGGAACCTCGACACTGTGCTCCACAGTGGCTGCCCCAGCCTGTGTTCCCACCTGCAGTACAAGACTACGGAAAAGGGCTTCCCTTTCTCTGCATCCTCACCGACACCTGTTGTTTCCTGAGCTGTTCATTTTAGCCGCTCTGACAGTGTGAAGCCGTACCTCACGGTGGTTTTGATTTGTATTCCCCTGGCGATGAGTGATGCTGAGCATTTTTTTCAAGCGTCTGTTGGCCATCTGGATGTCTTCTTTGGAAAAAATGTCTAATTCGTGTCTTTTGCCCATTTCTTAGCTGGATTTTTTGTTTTTTTGGGTGTTGAGTTTGATAAGTTCCTTATAGATCTGGGGTACTAACCCTTTACTATGTATGTCATTTGCAAATATCTTCTCCCATTCCGTAGGCTGACTCTTAGTTTTGTTGATGAAGACCCAATAGTTCATTTTTGCTTTCGTTTCCCTTGCCTCCGGAGATGTGTCTAGTAAGAAGTTGCTGTGGCTGAGGTCAAATTGCTGCCTGTGTTCTCCTCTAGGATTTTGATGGTTTCCTGTCTCACATTTTGGTCTTTCATACATTTTGAATTTTTTTGTGTGTATGATGTAAGAAAGTGCTCTAGTTTCATTCTTCTTTATAGGACTCTCCAGTCTTCCCAACATCATTTATTTAAAAAAAAAAACTTTCCCGTTGGATATTCTTTCCTGCTTTGTTGAAGATTAGTTTATCATATCATTGTGGGCCCATTTTTGGGTTTTTCTATTCTGTTTCTTTGACCTAGGTGTCTATTTTTGTACCACATGCTCTTGATGTTCACAGCTTTGTAATACAGCTTGAAGTCTGGAATCATGATGCCTCCAGCTTTGCTTTTCATTTTCAAGATTGCTTTGGCTATTCTGGGTCTTTTGTGGGTCCATACAAATTTTAGGATTGTTTGTTCTAGTTCTGTGAAAAATGCCGGTGGTATTTTGGTAGGGATTGCATTCAATCTATAGATCCCTTTGGGTAGCATAGACATTTTAATAATGTTTGTTCTTCCAATCCATGAGCATTAAATGTTTTTCTCTTCCTTTGTGTCTTTCTCAATTTCTTTCATACGTATTCCATAGTTTTCAGAGTACAGATCTTTTTTTTTTTTTCAGAGTACAGATCTTTTATCTCCTTGGTTAGGTTTATTCCTAGCACCTCATTTGGTGCAACTCTAAATGGAATCAATTCCCTGATTTCTCTTTCAGCTGCTTCATTTTCGATGTATAGGAATGCAACAGATTTCTGTACGTTGATTTTGTATTTCACGACTTTACAGAATTCATGTATTAGTGCTAGCAATTTTTTGGTTGAGTCTTTCAGGTTTCTACATAGACTATCATGTCCTCTTCAAAAAGTGAAAGTTTGACTTCTTTCTTGCCAATGTGGATGGCTTTTATTTCTTTTTGTTGTCTGATTGCTGAAGCTAAGCCTTCTAATACTATGTTACCATTTTCAGTATTGAACACAGAGGTTATATATACACAATAAAAATTGACTTGGACATTCTTGGATTTTTCCATAAATATCAGTATGTTCTATTTTATGTTGTAAGAGGATATAAAAAAATGTTCTAACTTCAAATATTATTCTGGTAAAGTAGTTTTTTGAAACCTTATGAATCTCCAATATTCTCCCTGTGTTTGAAGCAAGCAGTACTTCAAAGATACCTCTTAGACTTTTCAGAGTGAGTAGTTTCCATCTAAATTGGCAATTTATTTGGGAGTCTGCTATCCTCCACCTACTTTGCATAATTAATATTGTAAACAATGTTAATAACGTTGTTTGATATTGGAGTTGGGAATGAAAATTTCATTTTCATTGTTTTCTGCAAATAATTTGATAGTTGATTCTGTAGATGTCATTTTTAATGTACGTATAACTGTTTTTCCAACAACTGCTCTGGCAGTAAGCCACACAATGCAGGGAGTAGTCTGTTTTCTTGGAGTAAATAAAACAACATATTTACCTTCATTTCTGCTTGGTTTTTGCTTGCTCTGATGCACGTTGCCAGTTCTGAATTTTAAAAATGAAGAGTAAATTCTGATCACCTCGTGTTTTCTCATCGTATCTCAAAAAGAAATAAAAGGATAAATAGAAACTTAAAATAGGAATATAAAGTGCCTCTTAATTAACCTGCTACAACCCAATTTCAGAAGAGGGACAATTGTATTCGTTTTGTAGGGCTGCCATCACTAAGTTTTACAAACTTACATTTCTGTTAGACAGCTCTGACCTATCACCTACTTTAAAGCACTCCACTAGAGACAATATGATTACATCAGGTGTTAGTTTGGTTTTTAAAGATTTTATTTTCCAGCAATCTCTACACCCAAGGTGGAACTGGAATTTACAATCCCAAGATCAAGAGTCACATTCTCTACCTACTGAGCCAGCCAGGCATGTTTGATTTAATTTCACCCTACAAATAGGTATTTGAAAGCCAACATTCTGCAAATATTCCAAATGTCTTTGCCTCTAATCAATCCCAAAGGGCTAATGAGATAGACCGTATGTTGTCCCAAATACATACAGCCATATTTGGAGTCCCTCCCTATTGGAGAATAGCACATCCCCGTCCCCCGTTGGCTTTAGGCTTGGTCATGTGACACTTGGCCAATGAGATGTGAGTGGCAATGACATATTCCACTCCAAGCAGGTGCTTTCAAGGAATTCCCATGATCCGCCAATCCTTTTTGCACTGTGACACGAGACCACATGCTCCACGTGGGGACAGCTCCTCCACCCTGGCCACGGGAATCTAAACGACACACAGCAGAGCCACAGCTGACCCCTGAGGAATATGCAACCTGAGTGGGAAGGCAATCTCCCCTAAGGAGTAGCCAAAAAAGTGAGGAGTATGGCCTCTGTTTTCCCACCTGCCCCAGAACCAAGGGTGAAGCTCCTCCAACTTGGCAGGTGAAGGCCTGAAGCTGATGCAACTCTTCAGGAGAGGCTCTGCCCCGGAAGCTGCTCTGCGGAAAATTCTCCCAATCATCTGACATGTGAAACTATCAGTGAGAGATTGGGTTTTCATTAAGACTCGTCCAAATGGAAATTTCTCTTCTGTCAGCAGCGCACGCAGTGATGCAGTGTCCGCAAGTAGAAATGTGCCGCCACGGGTTGCTTCATAAACTACCTAACGAAGAGGAGTAAAGCAGAGGAATGCTTTGAAGAAACATTTCAATTTCTATTTCCTGTTTCTTGGACACGCGATGTTGCCGTTAACGAAGATAACGTAAAATCCACAGTATCCGCCCTGAGTCCCGTCAGCGCAGGGTTATGTATTCAGCCCGTAAGAACGTTTGATGAGCCCTAATATATTCTTATAGCTCATGCATGAGTGAAGCACAATTAAGTTGTTCTCAGATTTCACGGGATTTCTAAAAATTCAATGGCATATAATGTTATGTGAAGCTGAAAGGAAATTTTCTAAGTTACTGGTAATATTTTCTTTGTGATCAATTATGCCAAAAGGAAAGACTAACAAAGGCTGTGGAGCCCTGTGGAAAGTTGAACCGGGAGGTGTGCCCACAGAAAGAAGACTGACCCTTACTACAGAGGGTGGAAAGGTCCTAAGACCTGTGCCTCACTTGCTATGAGGACCCAGCAGGCCTTATTAAAGCACTACTGTCCAGTTCCCGTGTCCTGGGGCAGCTGGGCCCCAACACAGAGGTGTCAGACTCAAGACATGTTACTAAAGCAGAGTGGGGCCAGGGGATGCCTGGGGCAGTGACCTTTCCCGAGCCCACTGCGGACAGGGTGAGACTATGGACGCCAGGAATTGATCCATGATGTGATGCCTAATGATTGTAGGCTTACTTTTCCTTTAATAAAATTCCTTTTTGCAGGAGGCAATGTTCTTATGAGTGCCCAGGTTATCCAGAAGGATGAATTTCTCAGGTTTCTGGCTGTTAATAGAAATGTTAAGACTCAGAAAGGTGTGGAACCTTCCAGAACAACTTGGACCCTTGTTCTAGGGACCTCAAGGTCTTCGAGTTAGGAATACCTGTTTTGTTACCTCTCTTGTGCAAGCATCAAGCTTTTTGATGTCTTTTTGTCTCTTACTCTCATTCTTCCTTCCCACGTACCCAAACCCTTTGCCAAGGAATTGCCACTAGTTTCTGTGCCTGCCCACAGAATGCCCTCAGCCTGGAATGTTCTCTCACCACACATCCCCCTCAAAAAGCATATACAACAACAAAATAGATACGGTGGGCCTTATTAAAAAATTAAAAACTTCTGTGCATCAAAGGACGCTATCAGCAGAGTGAAAAGACGAGCCACACAATGGGGAAAGTATTTGTAGATCATACATCTAATAAGAGATTAATATCCATAGCGTCTGGGTCACTAAGTCGGTTAAGCATCTACCTTTGGCTCAGGTCATGACCTCAGGGCTGGGATTGAGCCCCATAATGGGCATGGAGCCGACTTAGAAAAAAAAACAAACTTTTTTTTTTTGACAGAATTAGAATGGTGGAGACATAAGACCTTGGATTTAGCCTCTCTGATTCATACCTCTCACTTTAGGCAGAGTACTTTCCATTTTTTAATTGAAATCTAATTAACATTCAATAGTCTATTAGTTTCAGGTGTACATCATAGTGATTTGCTATTTTTTGTTACATAATGAAATGATAAGTCTAGTCACCATCTCAGGCCAAGCACATTTGAGCATTCCTAAAAACAAGGATTTATCAGGTTCATGAAAACTTGCCAGAAGTGCATCTGTTGGCTTTGCTAACCCAAGATATTCCTCTAGAAGGCTCACTTAAATTCTTCCTAAATAGTTGTCTCTTCATTTTTCCCTTTTCCTTCCTTTCAAAAATACTTACTGAGGACCCTTACTGTGTAGGGTACTATTTGGGAGACATCATGGAGAAAAAAATGGGAAGATGGATAGTAATTAAACATAAACAGTTAAAAAATAAAAAATAAACATCAACAGTTTTTGAAAAATTATTTATTTACTTATTCATAAGAGAGAGAGGCAGAGAGGCAGGCAGAGGAGAAGCAGGCTCCCTCGATCCCAGGACCCGGGATCACAACCTGACCAGAGAGGGCAGACACCCAACCCCTGAGCAACCCCAGGTGTCCCTAAATATAAACACTTGATGTAAATGCCAATTTTGCTTCCCTATTATCCATGGGCACATTAATTAACGTCTCTGTACCTCAGTTTTCACATCTGCAACACGGGTACAACAATACCACTCATTTTATAGTATTTGTGTTGAATGTCTTGTTCCTCCAGACCCAGCACTTTTGTCTGCCCCGTTCCTGGCCCTGGGGACCTGGCCTCTGTGGGCTGTGTCCATATCCATATCCTTGCTCTCTAGTTTCAATTTGGATTTGACCAATGGGGATCCCAGGAGATCAGACCAGGGAAGATCAGAGGTAGGTAGGCAATGAGAGTTGGTTCTTCCTTTTCTTCTTTCTTCCCCTTCCCTCCTCCCTCCCTTCCTTCCTCTTCTCCCAGGCTTCCTCCTTACCAGGTCACTGCCCAACGGCTGCCTCCCAGTGCAAGCTGCTGCGAAGGCCGCCCTCTCTGCAGGCCTTCCTTTTCCTGAGCAACCACAAACATTTTATAACAAGCCTAGAAGTTATCACGTTCACACCAACTGGCCACCACTGAAGACGTGAGTACCAAGGGAGGGGCAGTGCCTTCTGAGTAACAGCACAGGTTCTGATTCTCGGACATTAGCAATAGGATCCCAGATGAATAAAATCAATCTTTCTTTCTTTCTTTCTTTCTTTTTTTTTTTGATTTTATTTATTTATTCCTGAGAGACAGAGAGAGAGAAGCAGAGACACAGGCAGAGGGAGAAGAAGGCTCCATGCAGGGAGCCCGACGTGGGACTCGATCCCGGGACTCCAGGATCACACCCTGGGCTGAAGGGAGGCGCTCAACCTCTGAGCCACCCAGGGATCCCCAATACATAAAATCTTTTTTAAAAAATCTGAATTTTATATTTTGAAATTGTTAATATAACTACTGAATTTTGTTCTTCATAAATGTATATAAATTGTTTAACCAGGAGCAGTAATGAAAAATTGAATAGATATCTTTGAAAGGGGCAGCCCAGGGGGGGGCTCAGCAGTTTAGCAACACCTTCACCCCAGGGCATGACTCTGGGGTCTTGGGATTGAGTCCCGCATGGGGCTCCCTGCATGGAGCCTGCTTCTCCCTCTGCCTGTGTCTCTGCCTCTCATTCTGTGTCTCTCATAAATAAATAAAAATCTTAAAATATATATATATATATATATGTATATATATATATTTGAAGGTACAGTAAAAGGCAAATCTCTATTTTAGCCATAAAGATAACAAATATGCAAATTATTTAAACTATGAAATACCTACCTGGTGTAAAATTAGGTAGCCAGTAAAATATTATGTGACAATGACATAGGAATTGTGTATTATACTGAGTAAGAAGAATATAAAAAGTTTTATATATGAAAGATTATTACAATGTAAGAAAAAAGTCCCATAAATACTTAGGCTTTAATAAAAGCCAATTGTTGTCTGGATGGCTGTATTGTGAATAACTTTTCCTCTTATTCTTAAAATGCTTTTTCCAAATTTTCTAATATAAACATATATTATTTTCTTTTGTTTTTAAAGATTTTATTTATTTGAGAGAGAGAGAGCTTGAGCAGGGGGAGGAGCAGAGGGAGAAGCAGACTCCACGCTGAGAAGGGAGATGTCTTGGGGCTCCACGGCAGGACCCTGAGATTACGACATGAGCTGAAGGCAGGCACTTAACCGACTGAGCCACCCAGGTGCCCCAAACATGTATTATTTTCCTAATGAAAAATATTAAAGCATAAGAAACCTATAGTTTAAAATATAAATAATTTTCCTCACTAATGGAGAGGAAATATGTAGATCATAGACAAACTAATATGGGGCATTGGGCTGGCTTAGTCTGTAGAACATAATGACTCTTGATCTCAAGATTGTGAGTCCAAGCCCTATGTTGGGTGTAGTGATAAAAATATCAAAAAAATCTTTACATTTGCAATGATGTGGATAGAGCTAGAATGTATTATGCTAAGTAATATAAGTCAGTCAGAGAAAGACAAATACCATATGATTTCACTCATGTGGAATTTAGGAAACAAAAAGGATGAACACATGGGAGAGGAGTAAAAAGAGAGAGAGAAGGAAATGAATCATGGGTCTTGACTATGGGGAATAAATTGAGGGTTGACAGAGGGCAGGGGTGGGGGATGGGATAGGTGGGTGATGGGTATTAAGGAGGGCACCAGTGATATGATGAGCACTGGCTGTTATACGTAAACGATGAGCCACTGAACTCTACTCCTAAAACCAATATTGAACTGTATGTCAACTAACTCGAAATTTTTAAAAAAGAATTTTAAAAAATCTTTAAAAAGTAAAATACAAATAATTTTCTTTACTAATGGAAAGAAAATATGTAGATTATAGACAAATAAATATAAAATTATTCTTTTGGACTTTGATCAAAAGGATATATACAGGGGCACCTGGGTAACTCAGTGGGTTAAGCGTCTGACTCTTGATTTTTGGCTCAGGTCCTAATCTTGGGGTTGTGGGATCGAGCCCCACAATAGGCTCCGCAGACATGGAGGAGTCTGCTTCTCTCTCTTTTTCTCTATGTCTCTGTCTCTGTCTCTCTCTCTCTCTCTACCTTTCTCCCAGGCCCTCTCCCCTGCTCTCACTTACATGCTCTCTCTCTCTTAAATAGTAAATAAAATAAATAAGTCTTTTTTTAAAAAAAGGATAAATACAGCATCCAAAACTGACTCTTTCGGCTTCCAACAAGATTACAAATCCTATTATTATTATTATTATTATTATTATTATTTTTTTTTTTTACAAATCCTATTATATATAAAAAAAGCCCACAGCTAATATCATCCTCAATGGGAAAAAACTAAGAGCTTTTCCTGTACAGTCAGGAACAAAATGGGAATGTCCAACCTCATCATTGTTATTTAACATAGTACTGGGAGCCCTAACCTCAGCAACCAGACAACAAAGAGAAATAAAAGAATCCAGATTGGCAAGGAAGAAGTCAAACTTTCACAATTCACAGATGACATGATACTCCATGTAGAAAACCCATAAGACTCCAACAAGAAACCACTAGAACTGATACATGAATTCTGTGAAATCACAGGATATAAAATCAATGTACAGAAACCTGTTGCATTTCCACACATCAAAAATGAAGCAACAGAAAGAGAAATCAAGGAATTGATCCCTTCACAATTGCTCAAAAAAACATAACATACCTAGTAATAAACCTAACCAAGGAGCTAAAAGATCTGTACTCTGAAAACTATAAAACACTGATGAAAGAAATTGAAGACGACACAAAGAAATGAAAAAACACACTCCATGCTCATGAATTGGAAGAACAAATATTGTTAAAATGTCTATATTACTTAAAGCAATCTGTACATTTAATGTAATCTCTATTATATGCTATTTATTTTATTATTATTCATGTTTTTATTTTACTGACATTTTGTTATGATTAAAGCATAGCCGAATAGCACAATCTTGATCTCTAGAGCTACTGGCCAGCTCCTCTGTGATAAAATAGCAAATGAAAAGGATTTGGATTGGGAATAAGGAAGCTTCAAGTCCATTGTCTTCTATTTCTTTGTTTCTTCTAGACTATTGGAAATTTTGATCTACCGGATTCAATAGGTAGGGTAAGGTTTATAGAAGCTATTCCATCAGGGCCAGTTGAGTGCTTCAAGTGAAAGGAAACAGAGCTAGGGGGACTGCGGCATCAGAACAGAAAACTCCAACTTCCTTGTAAAGTTTAACTGGATACTTTAGCTTTTAAGCAGAAATGCTTAAGATTTTCATTTCATCTTGCAAAAACACTATTTGCAGGTCAATGATTGAAGGCAGGCAGTTCACTGTTAGCTTTCTTTTTAAGAAGTAGATTGTAGGGATGCCTGGGTGGCTCAGGGTTGAGGGTCTGCCTTCGGCCCAGGCATGACCCCAGGGTCCCAGGATCCAGTCCCGCACTGGGCTCCCCACAGGGAGCCTGCTTCTCCCTCTGCCTGTGTCTCTGCCTCTCCCTCTGGGTCTCTCAGGAAATATAAATAAAATCTTTAAAAAAGAAAAAAAGTAGATTGTAAAACCTCTGGGATCCAGGTAGGGTAAGGAACAGATGATCTTAGACGATTTCTTTGAATTGTCTGGAATTCAAACTTGAGTTTCAAAGGTCAGAAGGTAGTAAGTAACCTGATCTCTTTCAATCAGTAGCTGTTAAAGTCCCAGCCAAGTCTATCTCCTGCGCATGTTTAAATCTATAAGATGGAAGAGAGTGGGGGATGCCCTCATTTTCTGAAGCCCTAGGATGTATCTCTAGCATATATGAGTGCATATACCATATTCAATCTCTAGTATCCAAGCCTCTGATAAATTTTCAAAATAAGGTAAAATTCTGACAAATACGTAATATTTATAAGCTAAGAAATTATCTTATATGATGTGTAAAATAAACACACGTCAAAGATTTCAGGGAGCTCATTAAATACTGAGAGACCCGGAGATTTTGTTAAAAATGGCTCAAAGAAGGAGTCAGAGAACTATAATTCCATACGGAGTAAAAGAAATGGAAGCAAAACTGGATTTTGCTACAGGAGTGGGTGGTAGAGAAGTCAATCTCCACCTGGCAGGATTTATTTGCATGTCTATAGATGGTGGAAGGAGAATAATGCCTCCTTCCCCCACTTCCAAAATAGTCCAACCTACTCCTCAGAACCTGGGAATATGTTAGATGGTGAAGGGGAATTAAGGAGCTGCAGATGCAATTAAGATGGGTAGTCAGGTAACATTATAGGGATTATTTTGGACCATCCAGATGGACTCAATACAATCACAAGGGTCTTTAATAGTAGATGAGGGTAGGCAGGAGAGTCAGAGGGAGCAGCAACTATGGAAGAAGAATGATCAGAAAGATGAGACATTGCTCATTTTGAAGATAGAAAAAGGGCCCAAGAGCTTCAGAATGAGGTAACCTCTAAAAGCTAGAAGAGGTGGGGTGCCTGGATGGCTCAGTCAGTTAAGCATCTGCCTTCAGATCCAGTCATGATCTCAGGGTCCTGGGATCGAGCCTGCTTTCTCTCTCTCTCTTTAGCTCCCCCTGCTTGTGCTCTCTTGCTCTCTTTCTCTTTCTCTCTGTCAAATAATTAAATAAAATCTTTTAAAAAATGAAAATAAAAGCTAGCAAAGGCAAGGAAATAAAATCTCCTCGGTAGCCTCTAGAAAGGAATGGAGCTCTGCAGATAACCTTGAACTTAGCCCAGCAGAGCCTGTATGGGACCCCTGGCTTCCAGAACTGTAAGAAGAGAATAAAGTTATGTGGTTCCAATATGCCAGATTTGTGGTGATTTTTAAGAATAGAAACAGAAAACTCACATAATAGAAAAAAATTAGTCGCTCTATCAGTTATCTACAACTTAACAGAATTTAGAAATAGCTCAAAAACAAAGGCACACACACACTTACACGTACATACACAAATGCACATTCATAGTTAAGACCTCGTACTTGTACCATATCCACGGAGCATATGTAGCTTACTTTTTGGGCAGCAAATAAAAGTAGGGATGTATTTCTTTCTTTCTTTTTTTTTTTTTTTTTTTTTAGGGATGTATTTCTAATGAGATGAATGACTCAGCACTTAGCAATTGCAAAGATGCCCTACCCAACCTCAGGATCATTAATCACTGATGGAAGCAGAAATGAGCAAATTGATGACTTGATGGTTCAGTAGAATCCCCCTTGGAAACTGGGGAGAGCCAAATCATCAATAACTCTGAAATCAATTCTTGCTCCATCAGCCAATTTCTAGCCAAAAGGAGTAATGGCCTTTTAGTAGCCAACTGCTTCAGCTTTGGGGTTGTGTTACAGCAGAATTTTCTTCCTTCAATTAAAATAAGCTGGATAACAGAAATTGATGTTCGCCCTAGGGAAACTCTTATCAAGTCAAAATTGATAGGCCCGGGGAAGAAAAAAGCAAAAATATGAAAAGCATCAGATAAAAAATGATGATTCAAGTGGAACTAAATTGTTTTTGTTTCCTGGCACCCATACTTCATCCTTTTCATAGCAACAGCCTTAGAGTTCCAGACGAGGCTGATCCCACACATATTCCTCTTACTACTCCATTCAGACGAGAGTGGGTGAACGACCTAAGCCTGGCCCATCTGTCTTAATGATAAGTTAAGAATTTATGTGCTCAGGGGCACCTGCTGGCTCCGTTAGAGCATGCAACTCTTGATCTCTTGCATAGAGCTTCCTTAAAAATAAATTTAGGGGCGCCTGAGTGGCTCAGTTGGTTAAGCAGCTGCCTTCTGCCCAGGTCATGATCTCAGGGCCCTAGGATGGAGTCCCGCATTGGAGGGGGGCTGCTCAGCGGGGAGGCTGCTTCTCCTCCTGCCTGTGCTCTATCAAATAAATAAAACCTATAAAAATATTAAATTTAAGAAATTAAAAACATTGGACACCTGGTAGCTCAGTCGATTAAGTTTCTGCCTTTAGCTCAGGTCATGATCCCGGAGTCCTGGGCTCTAGCCCTGTATCAGGGTCCCTGCTCAGCAGGAAGTCTGCTTCTCCATCTCTCTTGCCCCCTCCCCCATGTATTCTCTCTCTTTCTCTCCCTTGTTTTTTCTCTCTCAAATAAATAAATCTTAAAAAAAAATACGTCAGGAGAAAAAAATCCCAATTGTTAAACAAAAGCAAGGGGGTTAAATAACATCTATACATAACATGATTTACAATACATCTTGCGGAAGAAACATCATAGATATCCCTACATTCAATAGTTACACTAACCACTGAAAGCTCTTACAGAATCAAATATCTTGGCAAAGTGGCTTCAGCTTCTTCCACTAGGACTTCAGTGTATTTTCTACTGTCCCCAAGGTGCCTGAAACACTGTCCTGGAAGCCATACCAGGATCTATAGTTATATTTGAAGCCCAAGGGAATAACACAGAAATGAAGAAAATAGTCTTTGTGATGCTTCTGCTCTAGGGAGAAACAGCAGCAGAAGAAAATCCAGCAGTTAGTAAAAGTGAGCACCATTTCTGAGAATAATTATAGTACAATCTGATAAGTTGTGATCTCCTTATTTTCATCCATTCAAAATAAATGATTTCTTCTTTGTAACATTTCTAGAACCTCCATTGTAGGGCTACCTCTGTGGTCCTTTTAGTCTTCATCACATCTGAGAATGCAGAAGAAGCAAAAAGAATAAAATCGAAGGAACTCAATTATTAGAATAATATGATTAAGTTGGGTCAGTCAGCAAAATGAAGTCAACCGACTAAAAAGAGTTTTAATGGGGAGTATCATCCTTCATAAATCAGGCAAGCAAACCATGAACCATTTGGAAAGCAGCTAGGTTTGTGCCCTTTTCATTTACCTTAATTTAATAGCTCCGTGGAGCCATGGCCTAGCAGCTCCTAGTTAAGGTTGGGGTCTAATGTTGTGGGACAGATTGTTCCTCCATCCTTCCACCATATATTCACTTACTGTTTTTATTTAGCTTTCAAAGACAGAGGGGAACATCTCAGCTCATAACAAAGGACTAGTGTCAAAACATTACTTTAACTTTAAACCTACCTTTTTATTTTATTTTTTTTAAGGATTTTATTTATTTATTCATGAGAGACAGAGAGAGAGAGGTAGAGACACAGGCAGAGGGAGAAGCAGGCTCCATGCAGGGAGCCCGATGTGGGACTCGATCCTGGGACTCCAGGATCATGCCCTGGGCCTAAGGCAGACCCTCAACCACTGAGCCCCCCGGGCGTCCCAAAACCTACCTTTTTAAAAAAGAGATTTTACTTATTTTAGAAAGAGCATGAGCAGTGGGGAAGGGTAGAGGGAGAAGGAGACTCCCTACTGAGCAAGGAGCCTGATGGGGGGGGCTTGATCCCAGGATCCTGGGATCATGTCCTGAGCTGAAGGCAGATGTTTAACTGACTGAGCCACCCAGGTTCCCTAAACATACCTTTTAAAAAACTCCAACAAACCAATAATAATAGTATAAGAGACAAACAATCCAATAGAAAGAGACGACAAGGACGGCTGGGTGCCTCAGCGGTTGAGCATCTGCCTTCAGCTCAGGGCTCAGGGCATGATCCTGGAGTCCCAGGATCCAGTCCCACATCGGGCTCCCTGCAGGGAGCCTGCTTCTCCCTCTGCCTGTGTCTCTGCCTCTCTCTCTGTGTCTCTCATGAATAAATAAATAAAATCTAAAAAAGAAAAAGAAAAAGGGACAACAAAAGAGAAAACCTGAATGGCCAATAAAGTTGTGGAAGGATGCTCAACTTCACTGCTACTAAGGAAAATGCATATTAGAACAAAAATGCTATACCATTTTCCTATAGGTAAGATGGGTGGGAACTAAAAATAACAAATGTTGGCAGAGATTAGAGATATTCTCATAATCTAAGTACAACCACTAGGAGTAAATTCACCATTATTTTAATATGCAAATTTGAAGACATCCAGACCTACCAGTTCCACTTCTTATTTATTTATTTATTTATTTATTTATTTATTTATTTATTTATTTATTTATTTTTTTGAGTAAGCTCTATACCCGACGTGGAACTCAAACGTACAACCCCCCAAGATCAAGGGTTGCATGCTCCACCGACGAGCCAGTCAGACAATCTATATTCCACTTCTAAATACTTATTCTAGATAAACTCTCATGCAAAGCTGTTCACTTCAGAATTGACTTTGAAGGTAAAAAAATTAAATGTCCATTAAGATGCCAAATAAATTCATTTGGGTAATGCTTAATAGGATTCCATAGGATAGCTAGGATACATGAGCTAAACCTAGGTGTAGGATCACGGTTGCATCTTAAACACTATGTTAATTGAAAAAAGTAGATTCCCGGAGAATGCATGAAGTATGGTACAATCTTTTTCTTTTTTCTTTTTTTTTTTAAAGATTTTATTCATTCAAGAGAGAGCATGAGCAAGAGGAAAGGGAGAAGCAGACTCCCTTCTGAGCACAGAGCCCAACGCTGGGCTCCATTCCAGGACCCCAAGATCATGTCCCAAACTGGAGTCAGACACTTACCCAACTGAGTCACTCAGCATCCCAATACAGTACTTCTATTAAAAGTGTAAAAGGAGGGCAGCCCGGGTGGCTCAGTGGTTTAGTGCCGCCTTCAGCCCAGGCCGTGACCCCGGGGTCCTGGGATCAAGTGTTGCATCAGGCTCCCTGCATGGAGCCTGCTTCTCCCTCTGCCTGTGTCTCTATCTCTCTCTCTCTCTCTCTCTCTCTGTCACTCATGAATAAATAAAATCTTTTTAAAAAATGTAAAAGGATACTAAACTATATTGTATATTGTTTATCATGCATGTACAGAGGTAATACAAGTATATGTAATAAAAGTATAAAAACATGCAGAGTAACTTCAGTGAAAAGGTAGCTCTGGATAGTTAGGATAATGGAGTGGGGGATGGATATCAACTGTATATACTGTTTGGTAAAAAGGGAAAAAATCTGAAGCAATTATGGAAAATATTAACTTCTGTGATTACATGTAGCCCTGGGAGCACAAAAAAATTTTCTAAAAGATGTATTGGCATTAATATTTCAATGGCATAGGGGCACCTGGGTGGCTCAGATGGTTAAGCAGCTGCCTTCTGCCCAGGCCATGATCCCGGTGTCAAGGGATTGAGCCCAACATCAGGCCCCCTGCTCAGTGGGGCATCTGTGTCTCTTTCTGCCCCTTCCCCCACTCATGCTCTCTCTCTCACTCTCTCTCTCATTCTCTCTCTCAAATAAATAAACAAAATCTTCTTAAAAAAACATTTCAATGGAATGAACCAAAGCAAAACTTCCATGTATTTGTTTTCCTAAAAGTTATCTTTCTGAGAACTTGTCGCACTGGTCCTTGCCACATTCTGAAAGGCGTCCCTTGCAATCATCTAAATCTTTGTAGCTGTCAGATTTTCCAGGGCACCAAACAAAGGGATAGTCTTTAAAAACACAACAATAAATTTTCGGAGAAGTGGCCAAACAAAGGAAGAGAACTTTGAGTCTACAGGTTGACAAATTGGAGCAAGGTAAATATATGGGAGAACCAGTGGAAGAGAGAGGGTAGTTAGTGATGTCTGTTTTGTAGATTCCTTCGGTGCTGCCTCTGGGCTGATAAGGGTAATTTTTGTCCTTCCCAGTAGAGAGAGGAGGGGGAATAACTTTATCAGTTTATGTCCTATTTTAGGCAAGTAGGAGTAATGCAGAGAGCTTTCCTTTTTATCTGTTCCTTCTCAGTTGCCTTCAGCCTAAAATAATCCTTATATCAAAGTGCCATAATTTGGGGTGCCATATTTGGACACCATTGACTTGCCGTTGCCCTTCTTTTACTAAAACTTTTTTTTTTAAGATTATTTATTTATTTATTTACTCATGAGAAATGCAGAGAGAGAGGCAGAGCCACAGGCAGAGAAAGAAGCAGGCTCCATGCAGGGAGCCCGACATGGGACTCGATCCCGGGACTCCGGGGTCATGCCCTGGGCCGAGGGCGGGCGCTAAGCCGCTGAGCCCCCCCCGGGCTGCCCTTTACTAAAACTTTTGACTAAATTGCAGACACCCTGGACCTTGACTTCTAAATCCCACATGCCTCAAAAAACTAACAATAACCATGTAATGTTATCTAATACCCATCTCATAATCAAATGTCTGAAATGGCCCTCAAATTTCTTTTCTTACACTTTCCCAATTGAGACTCTAAACAAACTATGCACTTAGTTGTTTTGACTTTATACATTCTAATTTGAAAAAGCTCTCCCACGTTTTATAGTGATACTCACTTTTTGAAGAGTCCAGACCAGGTATTTTGTAGAAGATCTCACATTTTTATTCTTGTCTTATGTGTTATTTTACTTTGTCTCCTTAAATTTTCTCTAAATATAAATTGATAGGTAGGTCTAGAAGGGCTTGATTAAATTCAGAGTAAATATTCCGCAAAAAATAAATAAAAATAAAAATAAAAAATAAAAAATAAATATTCCGCCAAAAATTTCTTATAGGGAACGTTGTGAATATGGTTTTGGGTCACATCAAGAGACTCTGTAAAGATAATCCCCTATATCTGTGATACTGAAGTTGATCTCCTGGTTTAGGTTTTAACTTCATGTGGCTCCTTGGAAAAGATTCATCTTTCCTTTTGTAATTAGTTAAAAAAAAATATCTAGAGTAATACTTTGGAACTATGTTCCCCATCAACATTTCACCCCATGGGTTTAGCATCCAGTGATGAGTCTTTTTATTATTGGTATTATGTCCTGACCAGTTATTAATGTATTTATTTTTAAAATGAACAGTTGTATATTATATTTTAATTAAGAATATTTCTAAGACTATGGGGATGCCTGGCTGGCTCAGTCAGTAGAGCATGAGACTCTTGATCTCTGGGTTCTGAGTTCGAGCCCCATGTTAGGTGTAGAGATTACTTAAAAATGAAATCTTAAAAAAAAAAAGGCTATCAAATCGAACTTCTATATATATATAATATAATATAATATAATATAATATAACATATATTTAAAAAAGTAGCTATCAACCAAAAGTCCTCCCCATTCTTCTATCCCCCATTGTTAAGTTTCTCATGTTTGCTTCCTTGAAACTTAAGAACTTTGAAAATGTAAAGTAATTGAATTAAAATAAAATATTAAATAAATTCTCTAATAGAATAGGAATATATTTAGGCATTTCAATGAGGGATTTTTCTGTTGGAAAAAGGAGAGATTGGTGATAGTGTTACTGGGCAGTGAGACTGAACAGACATTTGAGTAGGCATGCAGTTAATTTGCTGGAGCCAGCTCATATTGGCTTGCAAGAGCTGATTGTTAAATTTTTTAGAATTTTGTGAGCTGGTTGTTAAGCACAGCCATTATTAAAAGTTAAAGGGTATAAATTTACAATGAGTTATACTAAAAATAGATAATAGGGGCACGTGGCTGGCTCAGTTGGTAGAGCATACAACCCTTGATCTCAGGGCCCTGAGTTCAAGCTCCATGCTAGGCATAGAGATTACTTTAAAAAAAAAAAAGATAATAAACATTTAGAACTCACTAATTCTTAATTATTTTTACTACATTTTATCATTATTTATACCCTTGGGGTTATGTCTATTGTATCTGCATGATGGAAATATTATTTAATGTTGTGTTATGCACATCTCTTCCCAATTTCACATTCAGTGAGTCCATGTTGATGGTTTGAAATAGGTCACGGTAGGGGAATTTACAACATGGCAACACCAGCAAGCATTGCCAATCAAGGCTCAATTTATTATTTTGTTGATTGTCTAGACTTAAAATTATGGGGAGAACGTTGATGCAGATTAAACCTAAAAGTGTGTTATGTCTGTAGCTGTTAACATTGTGAGTAGCATTAAAAAACTGAGTAGATATTTGTCCAGTATTCAAAAATCATTACTCAATTCAGAAAAGAAGTTGCTCACATCATTGTTGAAAGAATGAAGTTTCACTATATGTCTTTGTTGTTTCATGTTGTTTCACTTTTGTTTTATTGCTTAACAGAAATATCAAACAACATTCATGGAATTATGCTGGTTTAGCAATAGTAACAATATGTTTCTTTGGTTACAAAAGTTCAGTAAAAATCAACAAAAGTGTGTTGTGTGAACCAACTGGTTATATGGACTTTAAAAGAAGACGTTTTATAGGTTAGTATTTTTGTAATAAGAGCATTTTTTTTTTTTAAGTATGCTTCAGGCTGGAACTCATGACCCAGAGATTGAGAGTCACATGTTCGACTGGCTGAGCCAGTCAGGCGTCCCATAAAAGGACTGTTATAAATCAGTACTACACATATGTATATATTGCAATGGACTGGATTGTGTCCTTCTAAAATTTATATGTTGAATCCCTAACCCTCAATATGAATATTTTTGGAGATAACATCTTTAGAAGGTAATTAGGTATAAATGAGGTATAAGGGTGAGACCCTACCATTGAAATGACATAGCCTTATTAGAAAAGGGAAGAGAGAGCTCTCTCCCTTCTTTCTCCCCTATGTGCCAGCACCTTGGTCTTGGGCTTTCCAGCCTTCAGAACTGTGGGAAATAAATTTCTGTTGTTTCAGCCACCCAACCTATGATATTTTGGCATAGCAGTTCAAGGTCAGACACACACACTGCTGATAGGCACACAAGTTGTAAGAAGTGTTAAGAGATGATAAGTGCTATAAAAATATGGAGTAAATGATATGTGAGGAGTGCAGTGGAGGTGGATTATTATTATTATTTTAGATAATCCAGGTGATAGATCATGAGGACCTGACCTTGGGTAG
This sequence comes from Nyctereutes procyonoides, assembly GCF_905146905.1. Taxonomy (NCBI): domain Eukaryota; kingdom Metazoa; phylum Chordata; class Mammalia; order Carnivora; family Canidae; genus Nyctereutes; species Nyctereutes procyonoides. The sequence goes on along the minus strand of NW_026575021.1, from coordinate 15,882,402 downwards.
TGACCTTAGAAAAACAGAAGTTGGGGATCCCAGGGTGGCTGGGCGGTTTAGCACCTGCCTGTGTCTCTGCTTCTCTCTCTCTGTGTCTCTCATGAATAAATAAATACAATCTTAAAAAAAAAAAACAAGAAAAAAAAAACTGAAGTTTACATGGTTTCAAGAGGGCGCCATTCGACTTGCCGCCATGACTGACTACACCAGGATTGCCATGGAGGTTGGACGTTTCTTCTATATATAGATATAGATATTGATATAGATATATGTAAAATATCCCACGTAACCCCCTGAATTTTAGGTTGTTCCTCTGATCATCCTCTAACCTACTGCCAGGCTGATTGTTCTAAATCCATTTCTGCTTAAAATTGTATTCTGATTCCCTGGATTTCAAGGTCAAGTTCAGATCTTCTCCTTAATCCTTCTAACTTGCTACTTTATCCCACATCTTTTACAATCCACTTCTCCTAGCCGCACCCCTACCCCCCAACACATACATCCTAGTCACACTCAGCTAGTTCCTTGACTCTGCCCTGTTGCTTCATGAACTTTCTGTTGCTCTATCCCGACCTCCCCCCTCCCCCCACCATTTATTTATCCAACTTCTCCTTGTCCTTTAAAATTTAGGTCCAGAGTTACCTTTTCCAGGAAACCTTCCCAAACTCTTTCTGACTTGGGTCCCCTCCTCTGTGCTCTCTGCGATTAACTTGGACTCTGCCCATATTGCACAAGCTCTGTGCTGTGATATTGGTTTACTTACCTGTCTTTCCCACAATCTGCATATATTCTTTTTTTTTTCTTCCTTTCTTTCTTTTTTTTTTTTAAATTCACTCTCTGCGAGGGGACTGATGGCAGGATCCTGGGGGATCAGGCCCTGAGCCAAATGCAGATGCTCAACCACTGAGCCCCACCCAGGTGCTCCATATTCATCACATTTTTCTTTTCTTTTCTTTTCTTTTCTTTTCTTTTCTTTTCTTTTCTTTTCTTTTCTTTTCTTTTCTTTTCTTTCTTTTTTAAATCCTCCAAGCCGAACATGGGGCCTGTCCCATAGCAGGTGTCATTAAGTGCTTGTGGGAAGAATTAAATTTATAGGTAGAACCTTGCACCAGTGAGCCCTGGAGGAAAAGGCAAAGAAAGAAATGTGAGTATTCCACATTAAGGAGCAGACACCCTGCAGCTTGGACATTGGCAGGGGGCAGGGAGGAAGGAGCACCTGGCAGCCTGAGCCGCGGGCAAAGGTTGCTTTGCGGGCCTGCTCACCTTCCACACTTGCACAGCCAATCGCAGGGCAGGACAGGTGAAACTGAAGGGAGGAAAACTACATTTCCCGTCATGCCTCAAGGCGCCGCTGTCCGCTTCCGGCCTCGGTCACCGCCTCTTCCGCCGCGGAAGTGAAAGGAGCACTTCCGGGTCGGGCAGTACCGCGGGCCGGCGGCGTCTGACCGGCCGTGTCGGGTCTTGCTCCGAAGCTCCGCCTCTCGCCGGTGTTTCTAGAAGCCCGGCTGGCGCTCGGTGCTGCGGTGCAGGTATTCCCCGGCAGCTCGGGGCGCTCCGCGGGGGCGGGCGCGACTGTTCCGTTGCGGCTCGGGGGCGCGGCGGGCGCGGCGGGCAGGTGCCCCGGGGGCGCGGCCCCGCGCTGAACCCCTCTCCTCCCTCCCCGCTTGCAGGGTCCCGGACTCGGCTGTGGGCCTCCCATGGCGGATGCGGCCCCGAACGGCCCCCAGGGGGCGGGCGCGGTGGTGAGTGAGCGCTCGGGGTCGGGTCGGGTCGGGTCGGGGTGCGTGGGGGGCGCTCCCGGGCCTCGCTGCGGGGCCCTCTCCGCCGGGCGCCGTCACGCCGGCTCGGCCGCTTCCGGCCGCGGGATGCTAACTGCGCGGGGGCGGGGCTATGATGGGGGCGGGGCGAGGGGCGGGGCTACGTGGAGTGGCGGGAGCGGTCTTTTTTTTTTTTTTAAGATCCTCGCCCCCCCCCCCCCTTTGTCACTTTGTCCTTCTGTCCCTACGAAGAGGGATGCTGGGCTTCCGTGAATATACTTTGTGCGTAACACGCAGACCTGCCTGCTAATTAATTCGTACCCAAAGCGTCACTGCTCTCCGATTTTTAAACACTGTGAATATGTGAATTGAGCAGCTTACTTTTTATTTATTTATTTATTTATTTATTTATTTATTTATTTATTTATTTATTATCTTTAAAGATTTTATTTATCTATATATTTATTTATTCATGAGAGACACTCACAGAGAGAGAGAGAGAGAGAGGGAGGCAGAGACACAGGCAGAGGGAGAAGCAGGCTCCATGCAGGGAGCCCGACACGGGACTCGATCCCAGAACCCCAGGGTCACAGCCTGGGCTGAAGGCAGATGCTCAACCGCTGAGACACCAGGGCTGCCCTCCTCATGCAATTTTGACTGTCAGGAGTTCAAACTTGCTTTGTTTTTCAAATTGAACTTGCCTGCTTTTTCCCCTGTGACTAGCTAGATTCAAGTCAAGCATTTTGGCAGGAATAGTACATAAATGCTATTCTATCATTTTCAGTGTGTGATATATGAGGAAGCATTTTATGTTGATTTATCTTATCATCGCAGATAAGTTTGACAATTTGGTTTAAGTGGCATCTACCAGACTATTGTAAACACACCATTTTTATTTTGTGATTAAAAAGTATTCTCTGGCATGATACTTTGAGACTGAATAGCTTTTCACCTGGGTAGGTTTTCACCCAAAATTTCAGTGATTTTTTTTTTGCCCATACTATTTATAACATGACTGGGCTGTTGACTCTTAAAAGTGTAAACCAATAAACTTTTTAAACCTTTTCTATTATGTATTGAAATGCAGATACACAAAGTGCAAAATGAAATGAATAAATCAATGATCCACGGTATTACAAAAGAAGCACCCTAAACAAATGGATTTCATTTTATTTTTTAAAAAGATTTTATTTTGTTTATTTTTTTTAAAGATTGATTTACTTTAGAGAGAGAGTGGGAGCACGCACGCGTACTGTGGCGAAGGGCAGAAGAAGAGGGAGACTTAACCAGCGCCGACTTCTGCGCTGAAGTCGGAGCCCAACTCATGCTTGAGCTCATCTCCCTGAGGTCAAGACTTGAGCCAAGACTAAGGGTTGGAGGCTTAACCGAGTGTACCACCCAAGAATCCCGAAAAAGATTTTTATTTTTAAGCAATCTCTATACCCAACGTAGGGCTTGAACCCATGACCCCAAGAACAAGAGTCACGTGTCCCACTGCCTGAGCCAGCCTGGTGTACTTAAGCTAATCGATTTTAAAGACCGTGTTTTGGGGCAGCCGGTCGCTCAGCGGTTTAGTGCCACCTTCAGCCCAGGGCCTGATCCTGGAGACCCAGGATGGAGGCTCCCTGCATGGAGCCTGTTTCTCCCTCTGCCTGTGTCTCTGCCCCTCTCTCTCTCTGTGTCTCTCATGAATAAATAAATAAAATCTTTAAAAAATAAAATAAAGAACATGTTTTAAAATTAGATTTCAGACCATGATGTAAAATCTGAGTATTTGTGGAGAACCTGAGTACAGGAAGCTAGATTCATTCTTCCCCTTGACTAGGGTGATCATTTAAATTTAAAGGAGTCACAATGTAGTAGGTTTGGATAGAATAATTACTTGCATATTGTTGAAAAGACATGCAGCGAAACATCTTTTGATTTTAAAATGTACTTGCTTTTTTTCCCAAAAGGTTTTTATATTTTTCGAAAGATAATTAAGTTAGACTGCTTAATGTTTTAGGCTTCATGTTACGATTCACTAGTGAGTTTTGAAATCCATTTAGTGAAAACACTAAGTCTTTCTAAAACATTAGAATACAAAATACCAAAATCCATTACATAGGAAAGTTAAGTATCATTTTTTGTGAAATTTCTTTATAGAAGTTTATTTATTTATGTATATCTGTATTAGATGTTGATGTAAAAATTATTAATATAGCTTCTATCAAAAAATGTAAAAGCCACTTAGAAGACACATTTTGAATGGGAAAACAGATTTTAAGTGATTCTGTTGATGATAATGGATCCATCTTTGACAAACATAGCAGGGGCAAAGATAAAGATAGAAAACATGGAGAATAAAGTTGTATAAGGGAGTTTAATTTAGGGCCACTGAAATATTCAGGGTAAGATATGTGGGGCAGCTTCCAAGGGGATGAAGAAGTCATAAAATTGAAGAGGCAGGTACTACTTAATATTTGACAGTCATATTTTGAACACTTAGGAGTATGTCAGGCCGTCATATGTACATAAGCAAATTCTCCATATATTAATGAGTTGGGTAGTGAATGATTATTACCATGTTTTACATTTTTCCTTTGTAAGGTTTATTTAATCCAAACTGGCTTTTTACTCAGATCTGAAACTTACCTATTTGAATTTGAGATTTCTAAGAATAGGCATTATGGTTCTCTTGAGAGCAATTAGTTCTTATTTAAAGTTCTTTTAAAATAAGTGAAGCCAGTATTATCAGTGCTGGAGGAATAGAGACAATTGTAGTTAATCTCTGTTCACGGGTTTCTTTTTTAATCTTTATTTTTTAAAATATCAGCTAATATTTTTCTATTTAAGTACTTCCACTGCTTTCTGCATCAATGCCATAAGGTTTTTGGAGGTGTTACTGAGTGTATAGTCGAAACAATTGCCTTAGGAGTTCTCATTTAATGGTCTTAAATAATCGCTGCAGGGTTGTTAAAACATTTTGAATATGAAGAAGACTATGTTATCTTCATCCTTGGGAAGATAATTTGCTGGCTTAGTTTACCACCATATTTTTCTTTTTAAATTTAGCAATTCATGATGACCAATAAGCTGGACACAGCAATGTGGCTTTCTCGCTTGTTCACAGTTTACTGTTCTGCTTTGTTTGTCCTGCCTCTTCTCGGGTATGTATTACACGGATATTCTGCCTTTGATACTCAGTTGTTTGGTGTTTATGGACTGCCTTTTATGTGCAAGACTCGTTAAACTGCAAAAGGTTCTGGAACAGATGAAACGCAGGTCTCCTCCTTTAAGTGCTAATAACCCACTAATAGTATCAACTGGAGGAATATCTTATGTTGTGTGCTTTGTAAAAGCTGACACCATGTTGAAAATCAGAAAGAAAGTGGATGTGTAGGGATGAGAGTTCCTATTTTTTTCATTTTTGATTTTTTGACTTAATAGTAAGATGACTGCTTTAAAAGGAAGATGATTGCTTTATAAAATTTAGTCGGGTATGTATATGACGTGATACCTCTAAGAAGGTATAATAGGTTCAAATAATTTTTTTCTACTGACAAGAGATTTGGGTGTTGTGCAATTATGATGCAATCCACAAAGGAGGAAGAGACATGATAGTTGTCAGGTCTCAGGATAACCTCTCCTCTGGTAATTTGCAGGTTGCATGAAGCTGCAAGCTTTTACCAACGTGCTTTACTGGCAAATGCTCTTACCAGTGCTCTGAGGCTGCACCAAAGATTACCACATTTCCAGTTAAGCAGAGCATTCCTGGCCCAGGCTCTATTAGAAGACAGCTGCCACTACCTGCTGTACTCACTCATTTTTGTCAATTCCTACCCTGTTACAAGTATCCTTTTTTTGTGCCTTTTTGACAGAGAGGTTGCCTATCAAGTGTACAGGGAATCTTTTGTTATTTCTTTGCAATAGGAAGGGTTCAGCAAGGAGGGTTTCCGTGAAGCCTGGGTTGGCTGGGTGGTTGACACTTGATTTAAATGAAGATAGATTTAGTGTAAGAATTTCTGACTCTAAGATGTGAAATCTAAATTTGAAGAGCTGATGTGGGAATTTTAAATTTTGTATCTTTGTTCTTCCCTCTTGTAAGCTTCTCTATTAGCAATGGATATTTTAAACTTTGGATTCAAAGCACAAGATTATGGAAGACTTATTTTAATATTTAATTCATATCTTTGGGAAATTGTCCATATGTCTTGCTTAAAAAAAAATCCTCAGCTCTTTCAATTCCTAGTGAGCTAGAAACAAATGGAAATTCATCAAAGAACAACTTATTTAAGCAGAAAATGCGATAATTAATAAATATAATAAAAATACTGGTATTTACTGTGGATAGAGTAGAAAATGGATAATCTTTGGAGCTAATGAAAATTAACACATTTGGAATCTCATTTCAAAAGTGTGTTGGGCCATAACAGGTTTTCTTAAAAGGTGGGGAGGGTTGGGGAGGAAAGTCGCAGTTTATTTTGTTTGGGAAGCACTAGATTAAACAGTTTGGATTTCTTTACTGTAGGACTTTGATGTGCTAATGTGCATTGTGAGGCAAAAGAGTGACCAGAGTTTCTTGATCATTTTAATACTACTGTCCCCCTGTGGTCCCTGTGTCCCACAGGAAAGTGTTTTGTGCTTTAAGTGCTGCTCTTAAGGATTCTTGACTATGTCTGATACATCTGATCTACTCCTAAACAATACGGGTGTATACATAACTACAGCTAATGGAAAACACAGTGAAATGTGTCTCTAGGGCTAAATATTACCTATTTAAATAATACTTTTCTCTGTGAAATATCAAATTTTAAATAGGTTTTTTAAAGGTCTTAAGGAAAAGAGAATAGGTAACTGAAATTTTTTGAGTACTTATTTTGTCAGCATTTACAAACCTGACGTACTTAATCCTCGCAACACTGAAAAAAGTCAAAAATTTTTTTTAGATTTTATTTATTTGCCAGAGTGCAAGCGTGTGAGTAGGGGTGGGGTGAGGGAGAAGCCAACTTCCCAAGGAGCAGGGTCCCAGGACTTTGAGACCTTGACCTGCGTGAAGGCTGAGGCCAAGTGTTACCGGATTGAAGCACCCAGGAGAGGAGCCCCAGGCAGCATATTCGATGAGGACACTGAGGCTCTAAGAGTTTCAAATAACTTGGCCTGATGCCACATTGGCAAGTACATAGTAAAGCTGATAAGGTCTGTCTGGTCTAACAGGTTTACCTAATCTACGGTTAATGTATGAGTAACACTTAGGTATAGTTTTGAGGTATTTCTGTCTGTACCACGACGAAGCAGTCCACATGGCAGGTGGTCAGTGAGTTTTGTTGAGTGAATCCTGAGTGGATGCTAAAGGAAGCTCATGACCAGTTAAGACGGCCTCTCTCCTGTTCTGTGCAATTGGTTATTTGCTAGCCACTCTCTATGGGAATGTTGAAGATTAAGGATTTCCTGTTCCTTAAATTCTTAATGTTAGGGGTGGAGGTTGGGGAGTAGTAGTAGTAGAAATAGTCTAAACTAGTAACTGATAGGAAATACTAGTCTGATTCTTAAAGCACTTGAGTATTGTTAGTCAATGAAGGTGATCCCAGGGTCATGTTACAAAGTTGTGTTCTGTTCTTTGGTCTTACAAAGGTGATACTGTCCTTGCTCTAACAGGGATAGGTACTTAGAGTTTAACTTGTAGACTTTTCACCCTTTCTATTTTCTAAATAGTTTAAAAGTGACATTGAAAGCTAAGTTATGAATCTCTTATCAAGGATTTGTGAACTATAGAATGCTAGAGGTAAAACACTCATTAGAAAACTAGCTTTTTAAATTTTAAATATTTTAGAAAGAGCATGAGTTGAGGGGGACGGGAAGAGGGAGAGAATCTCCACTGGACTCCCTGCTGAGCATGGAGGCAGGTTCCATCCTATAACCCAGCTGGACCAGAAATCATGCCCTGAGCTTAAATCAAGAGTTGGACACTTAATCCACTCAGACACCCTGACACCTCCCCTCCCTTTTTTTTTTTTTTTTTTTTTAATATTTATTTGATTGTGGGCGGAGGAAGTGAGCAGGGGAGAGGGAGGAAAATCTAGCTTTGATGAAAGTGGTCTAGCAAGTGAAGTTAGTGTCAGCCATGATTGGAACCCAGGTATCTTGACTGTCCATTCAGGGTTGTTTTCATTACCTGCATTGCTTTACTGAATAGGCTTCAAATTAAGATATGTTGTGGAGTTTGAGTTTAACTATTGAAGAAACAACAGAATTTTACAGTGGCCTTGGAGAGGAGAGGCTGGCAGCTTTCATCTGTTCCAAAGGGATCTATTAAGCTATACATGGTCTCTACTGAGGAAGTTGGCATTTTACTTAGTTCTTGTAAGTGTCAGGGAAGAATTGGTCAGGATACTAATTAGGAAAATTCTAATCCTTGGGTATAGGTCAGTGTCTTGGTTGCCATTTGGAAATCGGGCACTTTTGGATCTTAATGAATTACGTGGTAATGAATTTGGAATTCCTAGTGCATTCTAATCACCATTTCCCACCACAGCAAAGCTTTCAGTTAGTGAAAGCTTTTTTGTTAGAAAAAGATAATGGTTCGTTTCTTAAAAACTGCAGATAAATATTTTTTAAATGAGGGCAATTTAAAAATTTTTTTGATTATTTTTTCTAAGTAAACTTTACACCCAACATGGGACTTGAACTCATGACCTTGAGATCAGGTCCCATACTTTAGTGATTGAGCCAACCAGGCACCCCAGAATCTGCAGATACTTTTAGGGCATGTGTTTTTGCCATTCAAAGTGGACTAACAGTCTAGATCATTTTATGAAAGTTATTTGACAAGTTTTGTTGTTGTTCTTGTTATCAACCTGGCAGAAATTGGAATAAATAGGGTCTTTGGAACATTCCATTTTTCAAAAAGCTGAATGAAAATCGCATATTTATCTATGACATAAAGCCAAACAGTTGAACTCAACTACATGTCTAATTAAACTGATGAGACTCAGTTAAGTGTCTACAAACCCAAATACACACTTTTTACTTGAGATTGAGAATTTATGAACTGTATAAGCTCAATAGGTACAGTGTCTTGAGATAATGAGGATCTTGTGGGAAAGAAATAATGAAAGATCTTTAGTTGAGGAAAATTGGAGAAGTACTTTTTAAAGGATTTTTTTTTTTTTTTTTTTTTTTTTTTATGTAAACTCTACTTGCAATGTGGGGCTTGAACGTACCACCCCGGAGATCAAGTACAACCCTGATGAGATGGAGTCCCATGCTCTACTGACTGAGCCAGCCGGGGCGCCCCTGAAGAAGTACTTTTTAAACCATTACCCCAGACTCTTTCCTAAGCAATTGTGATGAGGAAAGTAGTATAAGAGACTGTCTTTATATTTGAAGGCCAAATTATTCTGGCCAGGATGGCCATTGTGGGGTTAAAAGCCGTAATAAATATTTAAGGTTTCTTCTAGGTGCTCTAGATTTTGATTAGATATAGCAGATGTTTATTAATATTTCATTATCTAATAGAAAAAAACTTTTCACTATTAATTTTCTTAATAAATTATGAGCTTTAGAAAATGAAATTGTTTACAGGTAGGAAAAAAACTTCATATGGTTAACAAAGTGAAACAAGTCTTTTTAGCAGATGCTGGTTCAGCTCTATATGGGACATAATACAAAGCCTGTTTTACAAAATATTTGATACATGTTGGATATTTTCCTTAATTGTTTTCTTCAGTGAGTATTTTTCCAGTCTTGTTGTTCTCTTTGCTTCATGCTGCCACATACACGAAAAAGGTCCTTGATGTAAGTAAAGCTGTTTTTTTGACTCCTGTTGGCATGAATTTGAGTTCTAAGGCATTTTGGCATTTGTCACAAAAGTTTCCTTCATTCCCTGCAAAATACATTTTAAAAGTATTGTGTTGTAGAATACCTCTCAGTTCCCAGAGAATTTCTCAAGTTTGAAATAGATTTTTTTTTAAATCATATCTTTTCTATTTGGTAAGTTGTCATAGATCTCTTGTACTGTCATTGTTTAATTTTAAGAACCAGGTAAGTAGAGTGTACTGAATTTCTTTTACATTTAATGTTCAGAACTGCTACTTTCCTAAAATATTTTCTTATTCCTGGATTAAACATTAAGCCTAAGTGTCCCAGGTGGATTGACTGCATATGCACTGACATTTAAATTAAAATACCCAAATGTTTGCTTTGTGTTGCCCTTTTTCTTTATCTCCATAGTTCTTTGGTCACAGTGGTAATTGGACTTTAATTTCTATTTTGTATTTAGCTAAGGATTCACAAATACCTTATTACTAGGTAGTCTGATTTTGTTTATAGTTAGATAGAAATAACCTCCATTTTTTTGTGTGTGAAAACACACATCTATAGTGTTTTTATTTTTCAAATACACAAAATCAAAGCAGGAAAATATACTTTTACGTTATTTTGTAAACTTTTATATTACCATTTCTAAAATAATCGTCTTTTAGTTGCATACCTGTTGGGTATGCTATTTATCTAAAAAAAATTATGGAGTAATCAAAAATGCTTCATTCTTTCTAATATTTATTTTCTTATGTTTCAGGCAAAGGGTTCAAATAGTTTACCTCTGCTGAGATCTATCTTGGATAAATTAAGTGCTAATCAACAGAATATCCTGAAATTCATTGCTTGTAATGAAATATTCTTGATGCCTGCTACAGTTTTTATGCTTTTTAGGTAAGAATAAAAATATATTTGTTTTGAGAGGCAGATGACTAAATGAACATAATAAATGTATTAACTCAAATTTTATCCTGCATAAATCTGTTAGATACTGATGTGCAGAGCTAGATTGATCTTAGCCACCATTTTTTCAATTTATTGTGATGAATGTGAGACGTTATGGTAAACCTAGGAGCTTGTCTTATTTATCATTCCTTGTGATTTACCATTTAACATTTTGAAAATTAATTTTAGAACTGCTGCCTTTGAATCTTGAGAAGCCTAGGTTAGTGCATTCTGCCATTATTTAGATGATTTTTTTTTTTCCTAGAAAAATTATGGTCTGGTATTAATAGTCGCCTACCAACACCTCCATGTTTGTTTGTATCTTAGTCATAGAAGTAATGTAAAAATTAGATCAGGCTAGTATTGACCCTCCCCATCAAAATTCTTGCGTTTAAGTTTTAAAACTACATTTCTAGAGAGATGGGTGAAATAGATGATAGGAATTGAGGAGTACACTTGTGATGAGCACCGGGTGATTAAAATTAAACTTTAAAAAAAAAAAAAAGGAAAGGGGAGGAGCAGTTTAAATGGTATAAGCTTTGGTTACCAATTCAGAAGTTCTTCTCTGTCTCTATTAATGTGTTTATCTTCTTTGTTGTGGGAAAAAAAATTACTGCTTAAAAGCCAATTGGGGAAAAAAAAATCAAATTAGCAGGAAAAAAAATAGAGCTACATTTCTGCCTGGATTATAGCTTTTTAAATTTTTCCAATAAGAGGACATTATAGATAAAAGCCAAATATTATTTTACCATGAACCATTGTTGCAGTTCTGTCCTCTCCTCCTCCTTATGTGTACATGCATGTAGTACTTTAAAAATACTTCTATAGGGCAGCCCCGGTGGCACAGCAGTTTAGTGCCGCCTGCAGCTCAGGGCGTGATCCTGGAGACCCTGGATCGAGTCCCGCGTCAGGCTCTCTGTATGATGCCTGCTTCTCCCTCTGCCTGTGTCTCTGCCTCTCTCTCTCTGTCTCTATGAATAAATAAATAAAATCTTTAAAAAATAAAAAAATAAAATAAAAATACTTACATAGATATGTAGAAAATACATACTACTATGGTGTGGGGTTTGGTTTCTTTCATTTTTTTATTTTGCATCAGAAGTGTCCTAATGGATCAGTTACCTGCATCTTGCTTTTTTTCAGTTAATATGAAATAAGTTAGTATGTTTTCATGACCTATTTATAAATGTTGATAGATAACAACTCTGTTTTCTTCCATTTAATGACTGTGTAGTGTTCAGTCATATAAATAGGCTGCATTTCACTACCTATTCCCTTGTTAATGGGGAAACATTTGTTTCCAAATTTTTGCTTTTCCAAATATTGATGGAGTAAACATCTTTTTACCTTTTAAGTAATTTCTACCCTTGGGCAGCCCTGGTGGTGCAGCAGTTTAGCGTGATCCTGGAGACCCTGGATCGGGTCCCACGTCAGGCTCTGCATGTGTCTCTGCCTCTCTCTCTCTCTCTCTCTCTCTCTCTCTCTCTCTCTCTCTGTCTCCATGAATAAATAAAATCTTTAAAAAAAAAAATAGTAATTTCTACCCTCAGTGTGGAGCTCAAACTCAGGACCCTGAGATCAAGAGTTGCATGCTCCAACTGAACCAGCCACGTGCCCCTCTTTTTACCTTTCTGCCTATACTTTGGGCCTCTGTTTACTTTAAACCAGAATTGATTTTGCTGAGTTTAAGCTAAGTGCACTGTATATATAATGGACCATGGCACATTGTCCTCTGAGACGTCTGTATTATCTATTTTCCATAAGCTCATTAATTTATAAAAACTTATTTTTGTTTATGAAATATTTCATTTTAATGTGCATTGCCTTAATTAGTGAGATTTTAGCATGTCTCATTTTTTTCTTTAGCAGGCTGTAAGCTGGTAACTGAGTTTTACAGATTTCCTCATAAATAACAGTTACTTGTTCCATTCTTTTAAGTAATGTTTTTCTCTGGAAACTCCAGGATCACCACATGTGCTCCAGAATGACACAGTGAAAAGACTTCTTGTTGGGTGTTAGGGACCTGGATTCTAGTTGATGTAATCATTGACTTAGACTCTTGAGCATTGATATCACATTTAAAGAAGTTAAACTTTAAAATAACTTGATTTTAATTTTCAAGATTATTGTAAAAGAGATGAGAATTTACCAGAAATATTTAAATAGAGAAATCACTTTGTTATTCTAAAAAGTAAGATTATAATGTCTTATTCAGTCCCTAAAGCTATTGATGCTTTGATGTCACTCGCATATAACACAAACTATAAAATTAAAATAACTTAAAATCATTATTCCTTAGTTGCTCCCTTTATGATAGAAGAACAATCTAATATTAGAAGGCTTCATTAAGTTATGTTTTTCACAGTAATGCTTCAAGCTTTGTATTTAAAAATGAGGTAAAGTCTGTGAGATTATCTTACATATACATGAACATGAGTGTAAAAAAACATAAAAGGATGAGGTCTTTGTAGCTTTATTAGTAGAGCACTTGTTACATAATAGTAATGCATAAGATGAACTGCTTGAAGCTGTAAAAAAGAATGAGGTAAATTTATGTGTTGTGATGGAGATAATCTTTAAGGTATAATACATTTAAAAATTTTTAAGAACTGTGTAGAGCATTCCCCTTTTATATCTTGGGGTATGTTTGTGTATTTAAGAGCATGTGGGTTTTTTTTCTGCTTCAGTTTCTTCATTTTTGAAATGAGAGTGATAATGCCAGTTCCCGCTTAGAATTGTTTAAGTGGATTTAGCGAATCATAAAGTAAACACCGTATTAGGGTTAGTCATATACACTTGTGCATGTGAATTTCTGGAAGGATATATTAGCGACTAAGCTGGAACTCTGAGGAAGGAGCTAACTTGGAGGATGGAAATTTTGTTTTTTATTGTATATTATTTTCTATATTTTCTATAGTATGTATATTTTTCCATTTGAAGAGTTAAAGATTTGTCACAGGAATTTCTGGGGGAAGTGGATGTAATGTTTAGTGATTAGTTTATAATTACGTAAATTTTTATTATGAAAGTAATATCACAATTTAGAAGAAAAGGTGAAAATTAACTTTAAAACCACATTAACATCTTTAATGTACTTCCTCAAAAGGTTTAAAATATAATAATATGTATAGTTCTATATTCTGCATTTTTCAAAGTTGCTGTATAGTTTTCATAATCAAGATTTTAGGTAGTTGCATACTCCATCAAGTAAAGCTAATATACTCAACCCTGCTACCTAATTATCCAAATATTGATGCATTTACTTTGTAGTTATTGGTAGTGAGTGTCTTAATCCAGATAGTCTTTCCTAGGAAAAGAATTCTTGACTTAGAATTTCATAAATTTGTATATAGCTCTTGGGTATTATAATAGTGCTTTTTAACCAAGCAAAATAGTAGAATAAGCTGTGTAAATTTACTAAGGAGCCTGTGTGATTTTACTAGTTTTTTTTTGTTTATATAAAATGAACCACTTTTCACTTACTGTGTTATAAAGTTTCACAACTTGATGAACAATTATTTGTTGGTAGTAATTATAGAAGCATTTATACATTTTCTTTTTTGGGACATCAGTCCCAATCTCAAGGCACTTTCCTAAGTGTCGAATGATAAGGAAACTAATTCAGGGTACAGTGTTCCCAAACCAATATATGATGCATTATTATGTTTGCTTTATCATATATCTTTTGAAAGGTTTTATTTATTTGAGAGAGAGCATGAGTGGGGATGGGGGCAGAATGAGAGAGAAAGGGACAAGGACAGTCAGACTCTGGGCTGAGTGAGGAGTGTGATGCAGGACTGGACCTCAGGACCTTGAGATCATGACCTGGGCTGAAGTCAGAGGCTTAATTGACTGAGCAACCCAGGCATCTGTATACATTTTCTGATATATTTATTTAATAGCTTTTAAGCTTAATATATACATCAATATGATGTTTATAAAAATTTAAACAATAACATCTTAGTCTTTAACAATCATATGTATATTCTTTTATTTCTTTTTAAGTAAGCTCTATACTTAACTTGGGCTTACACTTACAACCCCAAGATCAAGAGTCACATACTCTACCAACTGAGGCAGCCAGGTGCCACTCTTTCTTTCTTCTTAAGAATAACTTTAATTTAGGGGTGCCTTGGTGGCTCAATTGGATACATATCCAACTCTTGATCTTGGCTCAGGTCATGATCTCAGGGTCCACACTCAATGGGGAATCTGTCCCCCTCCCCCCCATTTGTGCTCTTGCGCCTGTGCTCTAAGTAAATAAACTTTGATTTAGACATGATAGATACTACCATGACCATTTATTTTGTTTATTTTTAGAGAGAGAGCACTTACACGTGCACCAAGCCAGTGGGGAGGGGCAGAGGGAGAGAGAAAGTCTTAAGCAGGCTCTTTGCCCAGCACAGAGCTGGACACGGGGTTCAGTCTCATCCTGAGATCATGACCTGAGCCAAGATCAAGAGTTGATGCTTAACTGATTGAGCTCCCAGGCACCCCTACCATGACCATGTAATGAATGAAAGCATACACATTCTTCAGTTAAATTGCTTTCAGTTTTGAGAGTGTACATATGAATTGGTAATGTATATTTCTTACCCTTTATTTATTTCAGTGGTCAAGGAAGTTTGCTCCAGCCTTTTATATACTACAGATTTCTTACTCTTCGATATTCCTCTCGAAGAAATCCATATTGTCGGTAAGCTGGTGATTAATTTAAATCTGTTTTATTTGTTGAGAGTATTGTAAAATAGAGTATAACTTTTAAGAGTTATTTAGCTTTTATGTTAGAGTTAAGCAAGAGATATTTTTTGTAAATTTAACTTCCAGGCCTTAGTAGGGTTAGTGAGAAGGTGGTTGTATTTCTTTTTAGAACTTAAGACCGGATCTACCTTGATCTCCACCAAAGTAGTAATCAAATAAAATAGTATTCAAGTTTAAGAGATTTAAAGATGTCTAAGACATCAGTCCCAATCTCAAGGCACTTTCCTAATTGAAGAAACAAAACCATATGTCAGATAATAAGGAAACGGTAGTTCAGGATACAGCATTCACAAACCAATATATGATGCACTCTTGTGTTTGCTGTATCTTATCAATACTGTGCTCCACAGGGAGGAGAGATCCTTGAGCCAGGAGATAAAAAGGGCCCGTGAAAGTTTCACAAAGCAGAGATTTTAATTGTTCAAGAAAATTAAAGCCTTTGAATAGACAGGATAGGTAACAGCATTTTAGGTAGGAAGAGAGTAGGAACACAAGTTCAAAGGCAAGAAGGAACAAGCCATGTTGAAGGACATTGGATGGACCTGTGTGGCGATACCAGGGATCCTGAGTGCTAAGTGGGTGTAGCTGAGATTAACAAGGTGTATTAGAGCCAAATTGTAAAACTTCTTGAATTTCTGGATCAGAAGTTTGGCATTTATCTTTTAGATGTATAGGAATCATGGCTTGGACATGATCGTACTCTTCTAATAGACTTGTGCAGAGTAGTTTGGAGGAAGCAGAAATATTTGAATGCGTTACCGTAATGTTCAGGAATGGAGGCTTACATGAGACAGTAAGTTCTGCGTGCTGATCTCACAGGTTAGAGTGAAACTGAAACGAATAGTGGTTTTTAACAGCTTCTTGGATATGTTACTGGGATGCTAATGTTAACGTAGCTTTTGTTTACAAATTTAAAATTCATTGTATAGTAGAGCTCAGTCAGAAATTAAGTGTTTTAGCATGATGCTTATTTTCATGAGAAAAGTAAAAGAACTGAAGTTGAATCCTGGTCCATCATTTGCCAGGTGTGTAACTTTAGGCAAGTTATTTAAATTTTAATTTCTTCACTGGTGGAAGAGAAAACCTCTTCCTGGAGGTGAAATGAAGTAATGTTTGAAAAATGCTTAGATTCGGCTGTGTTTTTAATACATAATTTATTTTCCTCTTTCTATAATTCTGATTCATGTTTTGAGGGGTTTTTATGCTCTGTTACAGACAATGTCTTAAAGTACTTCCTAAGACAGAGCTTAGTTCAGACATAGGTTTTCTTTCTTTTTCTTTTTTCTTTCTTTTTTTTTATTAAGATTTTATTTATTTATTCATGAGAGATGCAGAGAGAGAGAAGCAGAGGCAGAGGGAGAAGCAGAGGCAGAGGGAGAAGCAGGCTCCATACAGGGAGCCCAGTGTGGGACTGGATCCCAGGACCCGGGGTCACGCCCTGGCCTAAAGGCAGATGCTCAACTGCCAAGGCACCCAGGGATCCCCATCAGACATAGGCTCTGAATAAGTCCCTAGTCAGGAATAAACCTTCAGTTTTACTTGATTCCGTGAGTTTTTGCCCTTTTTCATTCTGGTACATGTATTCATTTCAGAAAACAGTATCTTTGGGGCCCCTGCCTTCATACACATTTTCATCAGCAGATTTGATTTTCTTTACTGTTTTATACCCTTATAATCTCTACCCCCATTTTCTCATTTGCCCTTAAATCAGAGAAATTTTAGAAGCGTCCAGTGGGATAAAAAAGGAAAGGATAGCAGTAGATCTGGGTAACACAAATACGTGCCAATAAGCATTTTCAGAGATCTTGCATAAGCACACAAAACAAAACAGAGGGAAGGTAATGGGAAATATGTGCACTTAAAAATATTGATAAACAGCCTATAAAAACTACATTTTGTTTTTTGGGGTTTTTGTTTGTTTGTTTGTTTGTTTGTTTGACAGAGCAAGAGAGAGCACATATAAGCAGGGGGGAGGAGCAGAGGGAGAGGGAGAAGCAGACTCCCCGCTGAGCATAAGCCAGGGACAAGGGGCTTCCACTTTGATCGCGGGACCTTGGTATCATGACATGAGCTGAAGGTAGATGCTTAACCGATGGAGCCCATGCCCAGCATGGAGCCCAACTGGGGCTTGAATACATGACTCTGAGACGAAGACTTCAGCTTAGATCAAGAGTAAGATGCTTAACTCTTGAGCCACCTAAGTGCCCCGCGTTGACCATTTAAATAAAAAAATTAATTAAAATTCATATACTTTAAAACTCAATTCCTGAGTCACGTTAGCCAGTTTCACACACTCAGAAGCCACGTGTGGCTGGTGATCACTGTTGGAAAGCACAGAGAAACATTTTCATCGTCACTGACTGTTCTGTCGTCACTGCTGCTCCAGAGCAGCTCTGAGACATGGTCTAGATCATGCCAGGGGTAGAGCCAGGAATGAAAGAACTAGCCACGTGGGGATGCCCGGGGCAACTGTCTGCCTTCTCACAGCGTGATCCTGGGGTCCTGGGATCAAGTCCCACATCGGGCTCCCCGGAGGGAGCCTGCTTCTCCCTCTGCCTGCGTCTCTGCCTCTCTCTGTCTCATGAATAAATAAATAAAATCTCAAAAAAAAAAACAAAAAACTAGCAGCATGACCTTAAGGCAAGCCGTTGACTTGTAATCTGTCATCTGTAACCTGAGGGGTTTGACCAGTGTATTTTCATGGTACCATCTAGTTTTATTCATTAGAGTCATTCAGAAGACCGTGATTGTGTGTTGGTGATAAGTTTATGTAGGATTGAAGTACTTGCTTCCTAGAGCCTTAGAGCTGAGTGAATTAGACCCTCTGTAAGTCAGTGTGCTGGTGACCGTCCCGTGAGAGCACAGAGATCAAGGAGGCAGCTGATGGGGAGCTCACCCAGGAAGTGGTACCAGAAGCCAGGCCTTCTAAAGTCTAGGTTTGGGCACGGGGGCCCCTGAAAGTGCAAGGTGCTTGAGTTAGGGAAGTGTAGAGGGAAGTAATGAAGCTCTGTGCCTGGAAGGTAAGACAGGGAGAGATCAAGAAAGGGTTTAGATTTTATTTCATGGGAGGGAGGAGCATTTGAAGCTCAGAACATGGAGGGGTTGAGAAGGTGATGAGATATGATGTAGAAATATCCCAGAAGATGTGTCACCGGCTCAGCAAGAGGGAAAGAGGGGCCACTTTGGAGCCTGTGAGAGTAGTCCAGAGCCTAAACTAATTCTGTGTAAAATAAAAAGGGATACATTTGAAAGATTCAGGAGGTAAGAGCTTAGGGCTTAGGGAGGAAGACCAAGATAAGGAAGCCCTTTCTGGCCTGGGACTTAGGAGAGTTGTGGTCTGCCACAGGTAGATACAAGGGCAGGTGGTTGGATAAAGTTGCATCTTTACAGATTTCCTTCCTGTCTTTGTGTGAAAGCATATCACATCCTTTTTTAAAATTGTAGCTTTTCTTTTTCCTAACCAGCAAAATAACAGAGGATACAGAAAGGTAGAGCAGGAATTGTCTTATGCAGGATGAGTCAGCACATAAAGTGAAAACTCAAAAGTGAATAATCAGAATTACTCTGAATGACCTTTCAAAAGCTCTTATAAATCACAGTTCGCCAACATGCATGATTTTGTGTCTGCCAGCCTGTACCGGGTGTGTGATGCGGGTCCTAAGGAGTCCTTTGGAGGCAGCAGGCACAGTTAAAGTCAACGGCCTGTTTGGGGCACAGAAGTGCGGCATGACTGGGGATTCGGGAGTCCTGGCAGAGAGTGGGGGAGGAGATGAAGCTGCAGGTTCCATTACGACCAGAGAAGGCATAGAGAAGGCATAGATGTTAGGAGTCGGGCTTGAGTCTGAAGATAAACAGGAACTGGCTTGATCGGGAAATAGCACTTACGGATTATCCTCTCTGCTGTCTCACTTAACTTACTGGGTGACTCCATGAAGTCCATCTTCCTCTTTTATAGATGACGAGAGCTCTGAGAGGCATTATGTATGTTTAAGGCGATAGTTTAAGGAAAATGGATGGAATTTCACTTTCTTGCTCTTTTTTAAAACTAGTGAATTTACCAAAATTAAATGTGAAAATGATGTGACTCTCCTGTAAAGAAGGTATAAATCACCCCTTATCTCAGCCCTTGGAAATAATCATCGATCAGATGCTGTGGCCTCACCCCCCAAAAGACACAAATACGGATTTTGAGAATTTTCTTTTGTGTGTTTCCTACGGTGCATTCTAGTTATTTCTTTTACTTCAGATTCTCTAGTGGCGATGGGGAATTCCTTTATCAGCATTTGCTTTGTATTCTTTTTCCTTTTGTGTCTGAAAGAAAACTATTTTATTTTGCAGGACCTTGTTTAATGAACTGAGGATTGTTGTTGAACATGTAATAATGAAACCGGCTTGCCCACTGTTTGTGAGAAGACTTTGTCTCCAGAGTATTGCTTTTATAAGCAGACTGGCACCAACAGTTGCGTAGTGTAACATCCACCTAAGTTATATATAGTATAAATAAGCATTTTTAGCAGTTGGTACTTCTGCTCGGGGGTTGTTAATTCCAGGTGTAAAACTGACCTCAATCCAATTTGCATAATTTACATAAATGCATCTCAGTGGAAACATGATTATTTTCCTGGCATGTTAAACCAAGCCTTTTAAAAATTCCCAAGAAAATTTTACTGTGCTGTGTTGTTAATGGTTAAGGAAGTTTCTATCTTGTGATAAATGTATCAGAATTTTTTTAAATGCTGCTGTGCCTTTATCATGAAATACATTTATTTCTCTTATTGTAAAAGTAGCTCTTAAATTTCTTTGAACCTAATTGGTACTCTAAATTTACATCTGGCATGATTTCATTATGGCAATATTAACATACATGAATGCATTATATTTTGAGACAGTATTCTTTTGCCATTCAGTTATTTTGGTTGATGATTTTAAAAGAAACCTTTACCACTGTATTTAATTTCAAATTGTTCTTAAATTGATTTTGTGCTGCTTTGTTAGGATTTATTTTGGATATACCATTATAAGAGGAATTCTGCATGCATCTTACACTATGACCTTCCAAAATTTTATTTCCATAACTACTTAATGTGGCTTTGAATATTTTTTAGAAGGCTGAGCTATAAGCTTGTTAGCCAAATGGGTAAATATCTGGGGTCACAACTGTTTTACATCAGAAAGCCGTGGTAGTTCTACAGCTTTCCTTTCAGAGAGCCATTCAGTAACCTTTCTCAAATAGGAAACCCTTCTACAAATGTGGACACATAGATTATTAGTATTACTATAGTTAGTAGAATTAGATCAGATTCTTGACTGCCAATTTTCTCGGTTTCTTAGGGTTGAATTTTCATAGACAGTTGCAGCAGTTCAGATGTCTTTTGAAAGGAATGTGACTGAAGATTGAGCATATGCCTGTGCTTGGTGTCTGTTCTGAAATAATAATGAAGATTATCCTGTAGATTACATACTGTGACCTATCCAATCTGATTTTTAAAAGGTTAAATGGAAAGGTTTATAGGTAAGATAACTGATTGGGAATGGGGCTGGAGGAGGAATTGTGGGGGAACAGTGTGCATTTTAATTTTGTAAATTTACAGGTAAATTTGGGAGTATTGGGTGTATTATGCAGCCGTGATTGGAGTTGTATAATATGTTAAATCCTGTTTGTTGAGCTGCCGTCAACTTCTTTATAAAATTCATTCTGATCTTTATTACTGTTGCATGATTAGGAATGTTTAAAACACTGCAAAATTTTTAGTAATAGTTTTTGTAATCAGTTTTCTTCTGTCTGCATGTAAATGGATTTCTCAGATACATTCATACTTGTCAGTAACCTCAGTTTCCTTTTTGTTCAACTTTCCCATCTCTGGAAATGTGACATCTACTTGATAGCTCAACTGTAACCAACTGTTTTTGTATTTTTGTATAATATTTATCTACTAAGTTAGAAAAGCAGCCTCATGCAATACAGTTGATTAGGTGGGTGGATGGGTGTGTGGCTCGCCTCATCACTATATATGTAATTTGATGGTTTTAAGAACTAATTTTCTAGAGCAATAAAGTGATTATAATGTTAAGTAAACATTGATTTCTAATGATGTCTTTAAAACTTAAGTCTTGAATTATATCAAGAAATATGGCAGCTGAAGTGATTTATTTTTAAGTTACTAGTTTTTTTGTTTTCTACAATTTTTTTAATCATGAGATACTTTTAAATTTATAGAAGAGTTGCAAAAATAGCACCGAGAGTTCTTGTATGACCTTTTACAAGCTTCCCCTTATATTAATATCTTATGTAACTATACAGTTATCAAAACTAAGAAATTAATCTTGGAACAATACTATTAAAGTATAGAACTTACTCAAATTTTGCCATTTTTTCCATTTATTAATTTTCTTGTGAGTTGTTTTTACTATGATTGTCTTTTAATGACCTATGAGTATGCCTCTGTTCTGAGTTTTTCCTCCTTCGTTTAGAAATTACTTTTGGTCAGAAAGATTTCCCTAAAGGAAATGATTTCATGTTGGTTTTAACAAAAGGAATTTTAGTATTAAAACTTAATAATTTAGAAACCCTGTGCTTTAAAAGTTGAGGCTTTTTATCACATAGCAAGATTATATTTCTGATACGCTCCTGATGGACTATTCTTTCATGGAAGGCTTGATTTATAAATAAAATACTCCTCGAGTCATGAAAAAGTAAATTTTACAATTTGAGCATTACCAGATACTTAGTTTGCATGGCTTGTAGTTAGGAATCCTGCAATACGTATACATGCAACCAGCTGATTTGGCTCTAGAATGATAGTTTAGTAGGTACTCTATCAAATTAAAATTAGAAATACAGTAGCAGTATGTGGAATGAATGAAATAGGAGAAACTATAGCTTAGCTGAACCTATTTTTACGTCTGGGTTTAAAAAAGTTAACATCCAGAATATCTGATTCTTTAGAAGTGATACAGTATGCGTTTGTTCTTCTAGTACTTTTAGATATTAAACCCTCTTGGACAGGTGGAAGCCGAACATAGAACCTACTTTTATTACAACAAGAATTCTATATTCTTTTTGTATACTTGATTCCTCATGAAGTAAATTCTGTTTAATGTCAGTCCAAAGAGAAATTTCTTAAGAATTTGTATTTACATTTTCTTGGAATAAAATTTACCAAGGTAGATGCTCCTGGAAGTAAGCAAGTAATTAAATTTAGATATTTAGGAACCTCCCTTGCAGGGAAAATCAAAGCATGCTGTGGTATTAAACCAGAAGTTATGAAAAATTTAGGAGATCTATTTTATAACTGAATTTTGTAAAGCTGTCAGAATTCTCTTTCTAAAAATCAAGATAAAAAATTCTGATTAAGGTTTGTAAGGTTAGGACATGAATATTATTTGATGTGGAAAGGAAAATGAGTGTATATGTAATGAGATAAGTGGAACCGAGAGACTTAGTTTTTTAAAAGTTTGAGATCAGAGTGAATGGAATTAATTTTGAGGGATTTCTGGTTAAAGACTTTTGTCTAATCCTGAGGAGTTTATTTTGATTAAAATAGTTACTCTAAAACACCCCCCCTCCCCGCCCCCACCCATGCCGGCCCAGATCCCCCTAGGATCTGCTAGCCTCAAAGCTACCACCCAAATTTAGACCAGTCTTGATTCTTCCTCTGTTAATGAGAACCTCAAGGGAGGAAGTAACCACAGACCATCACGGTCCTGAGCGGTAGGTGGCAGGCTTTCCTCAGGGAGCCTCCGGGAAGGGAAGGTCCGATGCCACCAGAGGCGCGGGAGTCAGCCAGACTTGAGGACCTGGTTCCCTTCGCCCTTTTTAATATGTAATTACTCAAATTCAACAAATGTTTAGTAAGTATTTATTGTGAGTACATAGTAATGTAATGAAACTGCAATACTACGTATTCGGTTATATTGGAATCGTAGTAAAATATTGAAATGTTGAAAAGCTGGAGGAAGTGCCCTGGTAATGTGTACTTTCTAGTTAAATGGGAATATAGGCCACACTTGGGAGCGGCATCATTCAGATCACGGGCCCTGTGTTGTTTTGTTTTTTTTCTTTATAAATAATGCCTGAATCACCTAAATACATCAATTATAAGAGTGTTCTTTATCCTTAATTTTTAGGTGTGTAGAAATATGGTACTTAGAATTTTTTCATGAATGTTTTGTAGGTATACAAGGTATGGCCAGTTCAGTCTCTTAAAATTTAGACTTTTCGTGGTAATATAAAAGCAATATTGAAATATTTTGGTTATTATATCAAGAATGATACTTAGACTTGTAAATTCAGTTTGAGTTGCAGAGACAACTAGTTTCTCTTTTACACCATAGTGGAATTTCTCTAGGATTAGAATTCTGCAGAGGCTGTATATATATATGTGTCTGTGCGTATATATATATATATATGATGTAGTTGAGTAGATAGTGTGGCAAAAGTATGTCTGTAAATCCAGGAGTCGTTTCCAGGGTTAGTTTTAATTGAGCAGCCCTCTTCTAATATTCAGAGTGGAAAGGTGTTGCTGCATCTGGTATTAGGATAAGAAAATTTGGAAGGATTCCCGCTAGTAATTATTTTGGACACATGTATCTTCTAAGGTGGTATTCAGGTGGGTCCTGAGAAGGAACTGGTTTTTTCTGTGTGAGGGATGAACCCTAGAGTGCTCCTTCTCTTGTGCAGCGCAAATAGGAAAGCTGCACTCAGTTTGAGTTGATGCGACAGGAGAAAAATTACAGTATTTTTAAAATCTAAAGCAGATTCTGTTTCGTAGAGAATTAGTAAGAAAAAAAAAATTGGTAGATACCTTTGCTGGAATCTAAAAATTAACTCACATTAAAGGAGAAGGAAAGGCTCCAGTCATCTCACATTTTCCTTCATAGCCTTCTTGAAAGTAACTTTTTGATATGCTCAATCCTTTTAAACTAGTTTTTTTTTTTTCTTGGTTCATGACAGTTGAATTCTAGATTTTCTTTTGTACCTTCCGAGTAGAACAATTGCTTTTGATATGAATTTTTGCCTTCATATATATTTGTAAGTTGAGACCAAATGGGCAAAGTCTTGGGCAGGTAACATTTGTGATGTGTCTTTACTGGAACAAATGTAAAAGGGTCACAAAGTCTAGAAAGAGTCATAAAACACTGCTTGATTTATAAATGCATTAGTTATGGTGCTCCATATAATGGGATATATTGAACTAAAAAATTTGTGTAGATAGTATGTCAGCATTTCTTAGTAACCTCTCTTGAATCCATTTTTAGTATCTAATCCGTACAGGTTGGGGAGTTATACTCTTCAGGCCAATACTATCCAGACTGTATAAATTTATAAAATAAATTGAAAAATTCATCATTCTCCTATATTCAAGACCAACGCACATAAATGCTAATGTAGGGCTCAGAGGGGAAATATATTTCTCCTGAATATTTGAGAAAATGTGAAGTCCTTTCAAGAAAATCTAATAAACATAATAATCATAGCCTGCTGACACTAAGGAAAAAGGGCCTCATTCGCTCTTTCTTTTATGCAGCGATTTACTGGTCCCTACTGATTTCCAAATTGGATCACTGTAGTAAATTATCTATGCTGGTACCTGTGAAAGTAAGCCCTGGGATCCATATTTGTTTTGTGTTCTGCTTAAATCAGCAAGAATGATAAATTTGATGGTATGAAATTGGAAGTGTCAGGGCTTTCTTTGGTGATTGAACAAAATGATGTCTCCACTTTAATTTATTGTGACCCTTTTTCACTCTATGTGCTTTGTATATCTAATTTATTTCAATACAAATTAAATTCTTGTTCCTTCATCTGTATTGTTATATATCTAAGATTTTATTGATGTAAAAATCAAATTGTGTAATAAAAATCTCTCTGGATTTAAGCAGATTTGAAAATGTTATGTTTCAAAAAAAAAACATTTACAGTTAGAATTCAGCTTTTCATTGTGCTTCATTGCCCTATTGTTAGAATAAGGTGAATTTGAGCACTTCTGTTGTGCTCAAATCTAATAAAAATGGTGTAATTTTGTGATCTTAAGGTGAAACTGGAAAAAAAGAAAAATTACAGTGTATCTCTCAGCTGTTTGTGTGCTTGCTTCTGTATTTTTTGTTTAGTGAGATTTATAGCCTAGCGGATAAGTTATTTATAACCCTATAATTTTTTTACAATATACAGTATAGCCAAAGTATTAAATCAACACAGGGTAACATAGAAGGATATATTTCCCATCTAGGTGTTTAGAATTGGCAGATATTTTCTGTGGCAATTTTAACAACTTGTACTAAGGAAAATGCTGTACAAGTAAGTAATTTATAGTGCTTTTTTTGTTGTTGTTAAATTCTTCAGATTTGGACCTCTGCAACTGTTAAGATCAAGAGTTCCAAGAGTAACAGACCATTTTCATTTAAATAACAAACCAAAAACCTCAAGACAAAGACTTGAAACTTGCAGTGATCCAGAATAAAATGTATTTTTTTTTTGTCATTAACTCATAAAAGATACAATTGTATATGCAGGTGTCTGTGATCTGAAGTAATGGTCCTTGTTTCAGTGAACTATCAGGTTTATGTTGTTCAGTTGAGCTTAGTAATAACCGAAGCATATACTTCATCTTCTATAGTGTTTAGAAATTACTTTTTACTCCTTTATCTAAAAAGCTAAATTTCCTTTTGGGGCTTATAGTATTATCGGGCTCATTTTGAATTAGTATTTATTTAAGATTTTTATTTATTTATTCATGAGAGACAGAGACCCAGGCAGAGGGAGAAGCAGGTTCCCTGCGGGGAGCCCAATGTGGGACTCGATCCCAGGACCCCGGGCTGAAGGACCCCGGCCTGAGCCACCCGGGCTGCCCTGAATTAATATTTTATATATGAACTTTGTATTCCTCTTTCCCAAGGGCAGTCCTCAATACAAAAACAAAAACAAACGGAAGAACATTTCTTTACGAGTATTGGAAGAGGAGCGCCTGATTGGCTCAGTCGGTAGAGCATGTCTCTTGATCTCGGGGTTGTAAGTTCAAGTCCCACACTGGCTATAGAGATTACTTAAAAGTCTTTTAAAAAATTGGAACGGCTTTTAGAAAAATAATTTTATATGGGCATATTGCTGTGATAAAATAATTTTTTAAAAATTTTTATTTATTTATTTATTCCTGAGACAGAGAGAGGCAGAGACCCAGGCAGAGGGAGAAGCAGGCTCCCTGTGGAGACCTGACATGGGACTCGACCCCAGGTCTCCGGGATCACACCCTGGGCCGAAAGCGGCGCTAAACCGCTGAGCCACCTGGGCTGCCCAATAAAATTTTTTTGAAGTGAGTGATTAAACGTTTAAACCAGAGAGTTTGCCTTTTAGTATTATAAAGTTAAAGGATCGGGGACGCCTGGGTGGCTCAGCAGTTGAGCCTTTGGCTCAGCTGTGACCCTGGGGTCCTGAGATAGAGTCCTGCATCGGGCTCTCTGCACGGAGCCTGCTTCTCCCTCTGCCTATGTCTCTGCCTCTCTCTGTGTGTCTATCATGGATAAATAAATAAAATCTTGAAAGAAAAAAAGGCTTTAAAAAATAAAGTCAGGGGATCCCTTGGTGGCTTAGCGGTTTAGCGCCTGCCTCTGGCCCAGGGCGCAATCCTGGAGTCCCAGGATCGAGTCCCGCGTTGGGCTCCGACATGGAGCCTGCTTCTCCCTCCTCCTGTGTCTCTGCCTCTCTCTCTCTCTCTCTCTCTCTCTCTCTCTCTCTCTCTCTCCATGTCTATCATGAACAAATAAATAGATGAATCTTTAAAAAAAAAGTCAAAGGATCTATAAGGCTTATTAGTATTTGAGTTTTTATGTTCATTGAAGTTGCTCTAAAGTGGTTTTGCCACAACTACAGATACTTCTATAGCAGGGATAGCTTCCAGTAACATCCTTTGACACTAAAATGCCCAAGTGACTTTGAAGCAGGTTTATAAAATCATTCTTAGTCTATTTTCTATCTACTAGGAGTTGATCAGATTCTCAAATTTTTATTATTTATTTATTTATTTATTTATTTATTTATTTATTTATTTATATTCTCAAATTTTTAAAACATAGAATCTTATTTTAATTATGAGCACCCTGCCCCCTGCTGGCAAATTTTCTGAAAAAGTCTAATGGTTCAGTTTGCATGTAAAAAAAAAAATCACGATGGGGGAAACATAGCTTGACTCTTGATTTTTATTTCTAGTTGGCTTTTACATTAAATACTAATAAAGGCTATGAAGAGCTTCTTACTCATGATTTCAACCTTTTAATGTCATAGAGTTTTTAGGATTAATCACTATTTCAAGATGCCTCAGTGAGCTAATGAAGTTTTTCATTATATTTACGAGACAAGTAGACTTTTTGTCTCTGTTTTAAGACTGAGAAACCAGAATTCCAGACAAGCCCATGGGAGTTCCTAAGTGATCATTTGTGGAGGAAACCAGAGTACAACCCTCATTCAGACCCTGCTCGCTGGAGGCACATTTTTAAAGTGTAAGTGACAGTCTTAGGAAACAGCAGCGCTTGGCTGTTCTTTGTGAGACCATCACAATTTGAGTATTTATACAAGTCTTTCTTTTTCAAAATTTGTAGAATGCATCCTTCAGTCCTTGAGTTCCTTCCGTGCATTTGCGGCTTGCCCCACCTCAGGAGGCCATCGTAGGCACCCTTCACATGCCTTCAAGCTGTTGAGCAAGGATGAGAGGAGATACACTTCTCTAGTACATGAACTTTATTTTTTGGTTGTCAATAATGGGTCTCATATATGGGTCTCCTGATGACCATGCCAAGAACAGAAAAAGCGTTAAGAACTGTTTATACCAGATATTCAATTTTTTTCCTTGAAATAATATGTTAGCAGTCTCAGACATCAGTGGTTAAGTATTTCGGTGCCATTTTTGTCTATATTTAGCCCATCCCATACACTTTCACGTTTTGTTATCACCATTAGGTGGGTATACAAGACGCCCTTTAAAAATCCGAAGCAAGTTTGGGTTGTGATTAGCCACTAGTAAATCTGGTTGTAAGTTGTGGTGCTCAGCCACGTAGAGTCTTTCAAGGATTTTTTTTTCCCCTGAATGTTGATCCCAGACCCTTAAAAAACAACCTATCCAGGATCCCACGTTTTCAACTATTTACTATTATCCAAAGAAAATTAACTGAAAGGATGATGGCGCACGTGCCAGCAGTTCCAACAGGAACGGAAGTCCCCAGTGAGGACTGCGCCAAGGGGAGGGTGTGTGGTTCCAGCTGGAGCATCTGGACACCGGGCGCCCGGGTGGCTCAGTTGTGCACCTGCCCTCGGCTCAGGTCACCATCCCGGGGTCCCCTGCCCAGCGGGGAGCTGCCTCTCCCTCCCTCCGACAGCTGCTGCCCCGCTCCCATTCTCTCTGTCGAGTAAAATCTTTAAAAGAAACGTTGACGCTCGCACTGTCACTTGGACCCGGTGCAGCACCAGGCCAGCGTGTGGTGGTCCCGGCCAGTGTACCCGGGTAGGGAAGGGCTCCGTCCCAGGCCTTTTCCGGCTTCCTGGGGGGCCGAGGGGCTGTGTCACATTCACCTCCAGGGCCCGCTCTTCTTGCCCAGATGCTTCCCTGTCCCTGCCCCGCGTCCCTTTGGGTAGAGGAGACCTGGAGCTCGAGTCCTGCGGGCTCCCCTCTTGCAGCTGCTCCCCTGCCCAGGACCTTCGGGTTGGAGCAGAGCAGGGAGCGAGGGGAGAGGAGAACGGGCACCCCCTCCAGTCCCCTGTCCGTCGGGGACAGCCTCAGGCCCCGGCCTGGTGCAGCGTCTCCAGCACAGAGACCCGGCCCGGGAGGCAATTTCCCCGATGCCCCGCGCTGGGCTGGAGGGGGGGAGCTGGGGTGGCCAGGCTGGGGGATGCTGAGCTGGGGGGGGGACTGAGGACCAAGCCTCCCGCCGCAGCTGCCCCTGCGCCACCTTGCGCCTCCACCGACAGATGCTGGCACATCCCTCCCCGTCCCTCCACATGCCCGGCGCCCCTCCGCGGTGTCCCCGCGGTGTCCCCGCCTGCACAGCCCCTCGGGGCGGTGCTCCCCGCACACCTATCGCTGCACCTGTCACCGTCCTGGCCGCACAGTCCCTTCTGCGGTTAGTCGGGTGTCAGGTGCGCCCCGGTCGTCACCGTGATGACCCTCGTCCTCTCACTGCCGCCTGCGCATCCTTCTGGGGCTGTGGCACGAGGGGTGCGATGGCAGGAGCGGGGGTGTTAGCCGGACGCCCGGTGCTGGGCCCTGGCTCCCGAGGCGGCCACCACCCTGACGTCGCGGGACCTGGTGTAGGTCGTGGCCTGTCCGATGGCTGCAAACACGTTCTTGGCATAGGTTGGGCCTGGCGCCTTCCCGCTGTCTGCGCTCCAGGTGCCTGCTGTCCCGGGGGGCACCTACCGTGGGGCCGGGGGCTGCAGCCTTGCACGGGCACACTCGGGGGAGCTGGGGGCGGCCGGGAGCAGGGCCCTCGCCCCGCACACACCAGCCGGCCACGCTGGGGCAGGTGCCCCCCCCAGCCCCACGGCAGGTTCACCCCCCCTGGCCCCACGGCAGGTGCAGCCCCCCGGCCCCATGGCAGGTGCAGTCCAGCCTCCGGTGCCTTCCCCAGGTCCGTCCATCTGTCCCGGTCCCAGGCGGTCTCTGCCCCACGGCCCGAGGTCCATTGCTGAGTCCCCGGTGCTGTGACTCAGTGCACTGCTACCCCCGAACTCCACAGTAACCCGGAGCTCGATATTTTTAATCAATAATTTGATAATTTTATTTTTTCACTGGACAGTCTAGTCCACTGATACGTTTGGCCTGATTTTCAGTTATCTTTGTGCTTTTCGTCCTGCCTTCTATGTTTCTTTTTCCTCCATTCTTAATTTTTTTTAATTGGATTTTTTCCCCCTCTACCATTTTGGAATTTATATCCATTTACTATTTTTTTTTCCATTAAGCTTCAGAAATTTTAACCTTCATACCTAAAGTTTTGCATTAAAATTTCCTTTTCTTTCTTTCTTTCTTTCTTTCTTTCTTTCTTTCTTTCTTTTTTTTTTCATTAAAATTTCTAATTTGCTTCTGCTGGGACCACTTTAAATTCTTAGCTCTAGGTTTTTGTTTTCCCATATAGAAAACATAAATTGGGGACACAAATGTTATGGACATTGGCCCGTGGTTATGCAGACTTTTCTTCCCTCCACCTGTCACCAAGGGTAGAAAAAGGCACGTCTCCCCTCTCTCCCCTCGGCTGCCTCTCCAAAGCTGCAGTTGTTTGTTATGCAACCAACTGTCTCTGGCCGGAGCCTCCTCCCTGGGCGGCCTCCCTGACCCTGTCCTCCAGTCTGGGCCTGGCTCCCCACCTGTGCGCCTCCGTTTCAGAGGTGTTAAAACACCACCTGCGTGTATTCACTTAACATTGAATTCTTTGCCTTCTGAACATTCTTTGCCTTCTGTTATCTTGGGGTTGCTTTTAGTGCGTGTGTGTTGGGGGGGTGTATTTATTTTCCCATTTGACCAGATGTTTTTAGGTTGACTTTAGTAGAAACATTATCTGGGCTGTGGGCCATACTACTACGAATTAAGGAGTCCAAAGTTAGGCTTCGAGATTGGAGAGCTGGTCGGCACTCACCATAGAAAGGTCTTTTTTTGGGCGGGGTTCACTCTGAAGGATCTGCGGGATCCAGAGGCCCCCCCCCGCCCACCCCCAACCGACAACACAGCTGGAACTCCAGTGATGCTCTATGGCTGCACCAAGATAGAAAAGGGAACCTACCGCGATGAGGGGCAGGAGAAGGCGGGGGAGGGGGCAGGTGACGGTGCAGAGGCCGGAGCCTTAGGGAGGGAGGGGACCACCGTCCGTCCGAGGTGGACCCTGATGCCACCTGGTAGGAGACTCCACGGGAACAGTAAATGCACGTTTTGCCATATTTCCCGAGCGCTCCTTGTGCCCGACCTCTCTAGTTTTCTTCCTGGCTGCGGATTCAAAGCGACCCGCCAGCTGCATGTCGAGGTCCCGTCAAGGACTTGCAGGTACGCCTGAAGTCGATCGTCGATCGGGTGTCTTGTCACAGAGCCCGCGAGCGCTGCTTCCCGCCTTCCGACGGCCTCATGGCTTCCGGGGCCTCTTCACTTGTGGAATGTGGCCAAGAACAATGGTTCTGCGGATTGTCGGGTGTGAACATATTTGTACACTGTGATGGTTTGTACAAACAAATAGCTACATTTTAGGTTTCTCATTTTACCTTAGGAGATCCTGGGACTCGGGACTTAAAGAACTTCTCTCAAGATCCTGCTTGAGGAGTCAGTGTTCGGTTAAAACTTGCATTATCATGTTTTAAGTCAACGCCTTTCTGGGCAAAAAAGAAACTGGACCTGTTAAGAGATTCCCCGCCCCCATCTTAAAATACAAAGCCTTAGGTTGACAGCTGGATTTTTTTTTTTTTCAATTCACAATTCCAGGGATATAAAGGCTCATGCAAGGGACAGAAAGCAAAAATGCAATTACTTGGCAAAAAAACATCAGATCAGCTTCTGGAATTGTGAGAGCTCTCTCCAGAAGCACATCTTCAAAATCAGTAAATGATTAAAAGTCCTCTCAAAAACAGGCTCTTTCTAAACTATCCCAAATGAATGCATAAGAAGGATGCAAAAATAGTCTTAAGAAACGCTCAGAACTAAATTTATCTATAATATGCAGAGAAATGAGGCCCAGAATTACAATTCTTTCTTCTTTAGGGAATTTGCCAGAAATTCAGAGTGACTTAGTTCTTTTAAATCCCAAGGGAGACACCTAGAAGTAGGGTTGATGAGACCATTACACAGGAGCCAGCGGGGCATGGCCAAGCTCTGAGGCCCTGAAGTCTGACAGGCCTGGGGTCAGTGCTTAGCCCTGTGACCCCTCGCCTGTAAGATGGGGTTACCAGACCCCACACGCTGTCAGGTAGGAAAACGAGCCCAGGCACAGGGTGTCTAGCACGGTGCTTTGCCCAGAAGGGCTGACGACGTTTTGGGTGTCCTTGTCATCCCATGTGGTTGAGAACAACTGTGCGGGCTGCTTGATCGAATAACTTGCGTAGGTGACAGAATTTCCCATTTATGTGTATCCCAAACAGAAAATAACTGTCATTATTTTCCAGGTAGTGTTTAGTAATCATGGATGTTTGCATCCATGACCACCTCTCGTCATCTCCCTTACCCAGGTTCTGTAAAAGTCTGAATTGTCGGGCAGCCCGGGTGGCTCAGTGGTTTAAGCACCTGCCTTCATCCCAGGGCATGATCCTGGAATCCTGGGATTGAGTCCTGCATCGGGGTCCCTCCATGGGGCCTGCTTCTCCCTCTGCCTGTGTCTCTGCCTCTCTCTCTCTCTCTCTCTGTGTGACTATCATAAATAAATAAAAATTAAAAAAACCCAGCAAGTTTAAAAAAAAAGAATAAATAAATAAATAAATAAATAAATAAATAAATAAATAAATAAATAAAATATTTTTAAAAATAAATTTATTAAAAAAAAGTTTGAATCGTCAGAGGTTTTGAATTTTGGGGATTCCATCATCTTGTGATATAAGGGTAAGAGCCCAGGATCTGGGTAGACCCCAGATTTCAGTAGTCACTACTTTGTACAGATCTGTGACCTTGGGTCATGCACTTACTCACTCTTGACATCTTTTCGGTTTTGTAAAACTAGGGAGTAATAGAGGATCAAAATCACTAAGGTATGCTTGATGGGATTGGGTTTTCTTCCCTGCCACTCCCATTTTCTGGAATGTTGTATTCTTTCTTTAAGATTTTACTTATTTATTTGACCGAATGAGAGAGAGCACCAGCAGGGGGAGGGGGAAGGGGAGAGGGAGAAGCAGGCTCCTAGCAGAGCAGGGAGCCCCGCGTGAGGCTTGATCCCAGGGCCTGAGGTCATGACCTGAGCCCAAGGCAGGTGCTTAACTGGGGCACCCATGCAGGTGCCCTGGAGTGCTGTGTTCTAACGGCCACCCAAGTCATTAGAAGGGTGTTTTAAAAATAATGTTTACCTAAGATAGTGAAGGAGAAAAAGTGTCCGTGCAATGAGGAAAGGTCTAATTGCATTCGGTATTTTATGGGGTGGGGGTGGTGCGGTGAGACTCCCATAGGGTCGGTCTTCCCCGTTTGGCTTCACGCAGATTCAAGTTCTGAAATCTGCCCACAATAGTAGAAGTAGCTGGAGCAGAGAGACTGACAGCGTCCTTTGGAGGCAAGGCCCAAGGACCGGAGGTGGGATTCTGAGGAACGCGGGAGTACCTCAAAAGGATTGAGGCTGCGTGTGTTTGGAGAAGCAGTAGAAATACAATGCAAGGCACAGATGCAAGCTACTTGCATAATTTTAAATTTTCTAGGAGCACATTAAAAACAGTAAGAAGAGGGGCATCCGGGTGGCTCAGTGGTTGTCTGTTTACTATGTTTTTTTTTTTTTAAGATTTTATTAATTTATTCATGAGAGACACAGAGAGAGGCAGAGACCCAGGCAGAGGGAGAAGCAGGTTCCATGCAGGGAGCCCCATGTGGGACTCGATCCTGGGACCCCGGGGTCTCACCTGACTCAATTTTAGGTCAGACCTTTCCTGACCATCCGTCCTATTTAAATGTGCCATACCGGGCAGCCCTGGTGGCCCAGCGGTTTAGTGCTGCCTTTGGCCCGGGGCCTGATCCTGGAGACCCGGGATCGAGTCCCACATCAGGCTCCCTGCATGGAGCCTGCTTCTCCCTCTGCCTGTGTCTCTGCCTCTCTCCCGCTGTCTCTCATGAATAAATTAATAAAATATTAAAAAAACCAAAAAAAAAATAAATGTGCCATACCCCAGCCCTGGCATTTCTTCTCCTTAACTGCTTTATCTTTCTGACCACATTTATTGTCTTCTCATATGGCATGCAGCATTTTCATATTTAACATCTGTCTCCCCTACAGAGAGTAAGCTTTATGGGGACAGGGATCTCTTCGTTTTCTCATGCTAAGAGCTAGTTCCTAGAACACAGACTACATTCAGTAAATAGACACTGAACGTCTGAAACAAAATCCACCGTAAACAGAAAAGGATCCTTTTTCAAAGGACATTGAGTAGCTAACTATCTGGATGTAGAGGATCAAGCTTGGAAGCTGTGGAACGAGGAATGATGCAGCTTCTACCGGAGACGGTCATCACACTTAGGGGCCACTCACCAGAACTTAGGTCCCTACTCTCCCTGAAAGCTGCATGTGTCTTGGCCTCATACCTCTTCCCTTGCCCAAAATGTATTCCATGAAATGCCTTGGTTTCCCCATTACTTTCATTCAGATGGAAATATCTGTCCCATCTGTGGGGCCCTAAGCTGCAAGGGGGTCTGGGAAAGCAAGTCCCAGCCTCCTTTTACCTTGGGGAGGTGGACCCCACGAGCGGGGAGGTTCCCCTGATATTGGAAATACATTAAAAATATGCTGGGCTGACAGAAAATATGATAAATGTCCTTCAGTGGCCCTGAACTCTACTATTAAAAAAAAAAAAAATTGGGCAGCCCAGGTGGCCCAGCGGTTTAGCGCTGCCTTTGGCCCAAGGTCTGATCCTGGAGACTCGGGATCCAGGCCCACGTCGGGCTCCCTGCATGGAGACTGCTTCTCCCTCTGCCTCTGTCTCTGCTTCTTTCTCTCTGTGTCGTTCATGAATAAATAAATAAAATTTAAAAAAAAAAAACAGAGAGAGAGAGAGAGAGAGACTGATGCCAGACAGAGGCACTTCCACCAAGCTACCCGAAGACAAGGGCTGTTGGCCGTGTTAGGAGAAGGGGTAGCAGAGCTGGGGGGAACAAAGGAGCATAAGGAAGCATGTCCATGCTACTGAAATATTTGATGGAAGGTGGGTTCACGAGAGGCTGGGAATACAAAAAAAGCAAGACTCTGGCCCTGTTTATCTTTTTACCTTCCTATCCCTTGAGTAGATATTTGAGGCAAGAAGATAAATACTGGCTCCCATTCGTCCCTCTGATTCCCAACAGCGATGCCGAAGTGGGGAAGTGGCTTCAGACATGGATGGAACTGGCACATGGTCAGGCCAGAAGGGCAGGGCTACGAGGTCACTTATGGAGAAACAGGAGGAGGAATCTTTAAAAAAAAAAAAAACAAAATAGGGGATCCCTGGGTGGCTCAGCGGTTTAGTGCCTGCCTTCGGCCCAGGGCGTGATCCTGGAGTCCCGGGATCAAGTCCTGCGTCGGGCTCCCTGCATGGGGCCTGCTTCTCCCTCTGCCTGGGTCTCTGCCTCTCTCTCTCCTTTGTGTCCTTCATGAAAAAATAAATAAAATGTTTTAAAAAAAAAAAAAAGAATCAGGAGGAGGTGGTGGACGAAGAGATTAAGGGGAATGCTGGAGGCCGCGCATGTAGATCCCTAGGAGAGAGGGAAAGGATTCTGGAGGCTGAGCGAGCCTCTGGGGGATGGAACTCAAAGTTGTGCAACATTTAAGGGGAAATACTTATTTCTCCTAGAAGAGCTGCGTATATGTTTATCGAGAGGGAAGGAGAGCTGATTAGAAAAGAAATAAAAGTGGATTGAGAGCTGTCTCTGTGGGGTGACAGTCCTTAGGGATTTTATAGCCGGAACCGTAGCTCGCTCTCTCTGAAGGGGCCTAGGGACTAAAGGAGAGTGAAAACATTTATGTAGTTCCTACGGTTTTGCACGCGTTAGTTTTGAGAATCTCAACTCCAGAGGCGTAAGCATGAAGTTTTCCTGTTTTTCTACACTTGGTACTTGTCAAACTTCATTGTTTTCAGGTAACAGCCTCCCTGGTTACTAATACTTTAATTCCATGTACTGAGATTTCCTATTCTTTTAAAACATTAATCTCAGGTGTCTGGGTGGCTCAGTTGGTTGAGTGTCTGACTCTTGGTTTTGGCTCAGGTCGTGATTTGGGGGTCATGGGATTGAGCCCCATGTTGGGCTTCATGCTCCACAGGGAGTCTGCTTCTCTCCCTCTTCTCCCCCCCCCCCACCAACTTTGCTCTCTCTCTCAAATAAATAAATCTTTAAAAAAGCATTAATCTCATATGTCATTTAAAAACATGCACAACCCTCTGGGGTAGAGTAGACTGGACCCGTGGCTCCAGCTCACTCCCCACACGCCTTTCTCTTCCACGTACTTGCTCTTCTGATGGTGGAGTCAGGAGCTCGATCTCAAACGCGTGAATGTGGTAAAGTTGCTGTCCCCCCCCCCCTTTTTTTTATGAATTTGTTTTTTATTGGTGTTCAATTTGCCAACTGGGTGACGGGCACTGAGGTGGGCACTTGACGGGATGAGCACTGGGTGTTATTCTATATGTTGCTGTCCCCTTTCTGCAGGTCATTGTGGCTTATCCAGCTACTTGTCAGTGAGGACACATGGGGATTCCCAACAGACCCAACTGAGGAGAACTGCAATCCCAAGCAGCTTCTATGCTTTGATCGTTCTTTGCAAGATGCGCTGTATCCATCAGCCGACTGCTGGTTGCAGGGCTGAAGTACGTTCACCTGATACATGCATACCTATTGCCTTGTGTTTCAGTGTTCTGCGACAAGTCTACAGGTGTCAGTCTCTTTTATTCTCCGCGATCCCAACTTGAGGTCTGTAGGATCAGTCAGGATGCACAGTCTCTGCTCCCTATGCTGTCTTCCCTCAGGCTTACCATGTCCTCCGTAATTCACGGCACTGGGATAGGCCAGCAAACTTGGCAGTTAAGCAAACATCCAAATGGGGATGGGGTCTTGAAGACACTCCAAAACTTTGCAAGTACCATGGCAGGAGTACCAGTTTTCAAAATAGAACACAAAAGATACTCTCAGTGAAATAAGTTGGTAGTTTAGACAAATTGATAATTTAACATTAAGAACTTCCTTTCTGGGGATCCCTGGGTGGCGCAGTGGTTTGGCACCTGCCTTCAGCCCAGGGCCTGATCCTGGAGTCCCGGGATCGAGTCCCGCGTCGGGCTCCCGGCGTGGAGCCTGCTTCTCCCTCCTCCTGTGTCTCTGCCTCTCTTTCTCTCTCTCTATGTCTATCATGAATAAATAAGTAAATAAATAAATTAAAAAAGAGTTAAAAGAACTTCCTTTCTTTCCTTAAAAGATACCACTAAAAAATGGTAAGATGTCTCACCAAGTGGAAGGTGGTATTCGTAAAGCATATATCCAACAAGGGACCTGTTTCCAGAATACACATATTAGTAAGAATCCTGCAAATCAATACGAAAGGCACAAAGTGAAAGAAAGGTGGGCAGTAAGGGTCTTGAACAGGATATGAAAAGGATATATCCGAATGGCCAGTATGTACTGGAAAAGGTATCCGGCTTCATTCATCACCAAGGAAGTGGAAATTGAGTAGGCTCCATGCCTGCCCGATGTGGGGCTTGAACTCATGACCCTGAAATCAAGAGCCACATGCTTTACTGACTGAGCCAGCCAGGAACCCCTAGGAAGTGGAAATTAAAGCCTTAATTCCGACCACTCCATACCTACCATGAGGTTAAAAAAAAAAGGTAGCAGCACGTGTCCGTACGGTCGCGAGGGAGCAGGACTCGGACACACTGCGTCGGGAGTGTG
Organism: Nyctereutes procyonoides; assembly: GCF_905146905.1. Lineage (NCBI taxonomy): Eukaryota > Metazoa > Chordata > Mammalia > Carnivora > Canidae > Nyctereutes > Nyctereutes procyonoides. The sequence continues at coordinate 15,844,601 of NW_026575021.1, read as the reverse complement.
TATGTTGGTGCAGCTGCTGTGGGAAACTGCGGTACCCGCTAACACTGGGGGTCTGCGTGCTGGGCGGCCTCGGTCCATGCGACAGCACCCCCCCCCCCCCCCGGGCCGTGGTAAGCTGTGATAAGTGGCTCCAAACTGAAACTACCCAGATGCTGGTCTGCAGTGAAAGGGGTACATTGTGGGATCTTCATGCAGGGGATCTTACGGCAGCGATGACGAACACAGTACGGGTCCCAGGAACATAGCGGGTAAGGAAGTGACTCTTTCGCAGGAGCCATCTAGGAAGGACTCAGCGCACAGTTCAGGCACATGAAGTCCCCGAATGGGGAAGGCCAGTGGATGTGCTCAGGAGCAGGAGCTTGCGACCTCGAGGGGCGGGAGGGTGGTGGCTGGAGGAGGAGCTTCTGGTTTCCCCAGCTGTAATGCTTGTAATGCCCGGATCGCCGGCGTCTAAGGACCAGGGCCACATGGTGGCAGATGTGTGTATAAAGAAGTTCACCTAGGAAGTTCCCCCCCAACTTACAAAGTGAATTGCAGAAGGGGTTACTCTTTTTTTTTAAAAATTTTTATTTATTTATGATAGTCACACACACACAGAGAGAGAGAGAGAGAGAGAGAGAGAGAGAGAGAGAGAGAGGCAGAGACACAGGCAGAGGGAGAAGCAGGCTCCATGCACCGGGAGCAAAAGGGGTTACTCTTGGGGAAGTGAAGATGGATAAGGCAGCTGGGACCCAGGAAGATGGTCGTCATCGGAGAACTCGATCTTTTTATTTCTGGATGGAAGCGGCAAAGAGTGTGCCTGTCGAATGCAGGTGCGGATACTATATAGTTATTTCACATAATAATTGTGATCAAGGAACAAGAGAAAACCCATCAGAACAACCAACCTCTGCCTCTCCCCAGTGCACCCCATGCTCACACACACGGATTTGGAGTCAGAGGACCCGTGTCTGATTCCGTGTTCTATCTAGCCCGTCCTGGCCAAGAGGTCTTGGGAAAACCACTCAACAGCTGACAAGTGGACAGGAGGATTAGCTCGGACACTGCATCAGCTTCACTTTTCAGTTCCTTCCTTCCTTCCTTCCTTCCTTCCTTCCTTCCTTCCTTCCTTCCTTCCTTCCTTCCTCCTCCCTCCCTCCCTCCCTCCCTCTCCTCTCTCTCTCCCTCCCTCCCTCCCTTCCTTCCTTCCCTTAGATTTTATTTATTTTTTCATGAGAGACACAGAGAAAGAGGCACAGACCCAGGCAGAGGGAGAAGCAGGCTCCCTGCGGGGAGCCCGACATGGGACTGGATCCCAGGTCCCTGGGGTCACGCCCCGGGCCGAAGGCGGTGCTAAACTGCTGAGCCCCCCGGGCTGCCCCTCGTTTCAGTTTCTTATGCAGACATTTGCCTGTATACGCAAAATCTATCTGGGCAGCCCCACCTTGCTTTCGACTGTGCCCGCAGTGCAGCACGCACTGACCCTCTTGTCGTGGCCTCCCTTGTATCCACGTGTAACCCACTTACTTTTTAAGTGCTGAGGTGGGCAAGCTCCGTCCGCCTCCCATCCTGCATGCAGAAGGCAGCCTGGCACCCAGAAATATACGCGCTCAAAATTAGTGTTCTCAGTATCCCCCATGATAGCACCACTCACTTTATCTTGCAATGCACCATCGGAGTCAATTTTCCGAATAAATGGCCAAATCTGTCTCATGATCAGAATCCCTATGTTCCCAAAGTAATAGCCAAGGTGAAACCAAGCTCAATTACAGAAGCAAATTCCTGAAAGGCGTAGGAACTTCTACAGAGTTCATGGAAAGCCTTGCAGGTGTGGTGTCTGCTAATAATCAAATGACCCTTGGCTCCTTCCGCCTTCTATTTCCAGCTCTCTGACCTAACCGTTATCTATATTTAGGCATCTATTTGTATCACAAATCCTATGAAACTCTATTTTTTTTTGAAATGCAATGTCAATGTCATATCGATCTACATTAAAAAATCTAGGGCCACCCTCTCTTGACCTACATTTCAGGAAACGAAAGGCAATGTTGTCATTCAAATCTTTTGAAAGACCTTGTATTTTCTTCCAAAGGATAAAATCCACAGACTTAGAAGGTAAAGTGTGGTGGTTAAAAGCAAGATCCCTGCCTTAGTTTCCTCATCTGTAACTTGGTTAGGTGTCATGAATGAGATACTGCACATAGAGGGTGTGGCAATAAGTAAATAATATTATTACCAATAATACCATTTTAAAGTAAGCTGTACCCCAAACATGGGGCTTAAACTCACAACGCCAGGATCAAGAGTCCCACGCTCTGCTGAATGCCCATATAACATCATCACTATTTGAAATTATGTGTTTATTTTTAAATTTTCGGTCTCCTCTGATAGGAAATAAGCTCCACGATATTGGAATTTTACCCACTGAGTACACATAGGCAGCTGCTGAGTGGTCTGAAGTGGAGCAGCAAGGCAAAGTCTCTTGGGAAGGATGGGATTTCTCAAAGAATTTAGGGTCAAAGGAAATTCTCCTAAGGAACTCTAAAACTGACATTGCCTCAATTTTCAGCACTTTGGGAGATTCTGAGGACTGTCCAGCAGGACAGGTACATATATAATGACGATATGGCTTTACGCACTAAGACAGCTGCGGTGTTTTCATCCAAGTCCATGGCGACCTTATTATCTGATAGAGCATCGTTAGGGTTAAATGAGGTAACACAGCGTGATCCACTTTATTCCTCAAATTTATTTGGCAAGTCAAGGCTTCTGGAGGTTTTATCAAAATGAATACAGTATCCACGTTAAGAAACCAGGGGCTACTTTAGGAATCCAGAGCACGTAAGTACTGTAGTGAAGGTTAGTGGATATCAACGTAGAATTAGAGCTAAGCTTCTTTGTATTTTATTTTTCTTTGTATTTTATATCACAGAGTTGAATTTCTGTTAAAATCTATTTACAAGGAAGAGATAACTTTCCTGTAATTCAGACATTTAAGTAATCTTGAGGTTATGAATATTTATGGCACATTTTAAAATGTCCACTTAATTTTTTTTAAGAGAAGGAAGGGAAATAAGTGGTGAGTTTATTTTTAATATTTTTAAAGATTAAAAAAATTTATTTATTCATGAGAGACAGCGAGAGGCAGACCCATGGGGAGAGGGAGGACCAGGCTCCTCCAGGGAGCCAGATGCAGCGCTTGAACCGTGGACCCTGGGACTGTTAACCATTGAAATGCTCAACCACTGAGCCACCCAGGTGCCCCTTATTTTATTTTTTATTTTTATTTATTTATTTAATAATTTTATTTATTTATTCATTAGAGATACAGAGAGAGAGAGGCAGACTCCATGCAGGGAGCCCGATGTGGGACTCGATCCCAGGACTTCAGGATCATGCTGTGGGCCGAAGGCAGGCACCAAACTGCTGAGCCACCCAGGGATCCCCTATTTTATTTTCTAAAAGAGATTTTATTTATTTGAGAGAGAGGGAGAGAGAGCGCTGCAGGACAGAGGGGAGCAGCAGAGGGGCAGGGCTGCAGGTGGGGCTCCATCCCAACCACCCAGAGATCAGGACCTCAGCTGAAATCCAGAGGGAGACGCTTAGCTGACTCAGCCACCCAGGTGCCCTGACCATTTAGTATTTTAACCTGTGTTTATCGTAGAAGTTAAATTTGTTTACCATTCTTATAATTTCATCATTATGACGTCATTAACCTGGTGATCTCCATCAGCATAAAAGACTGTTGACTCAGAATTAGGAGCATGCTAATTTATTTCCTTCTGAAATAGCTATTGTGGAGTGGCACAGTTAAGCTGCTCAGATTTATTTCAAAACAAGCCACCGGGTTGGCCTGGGGGGCTCGGTTGGTTGGGCGTCTGCCTTCGGCTCAGGGGTGATCCCAGGGTCCTGGGGTTGAGCCCGGTGTCAGGCTCCCTGCTCTGCGGGGCATCTGCTTCTCCCTCGACCCTTCCCCTTCACGTGTGCTCGATCTCTCAAATAAATAAATAAAATGTTAAAAAGAAAAAAGAAAAAACAAAAACCCACCATGCATTCCGCTGAGTGTATTTACCCCTTTGGGAGCAGCGATGGACACAGCCTGAGATTCCAGCATCCGGATGCTTATTTTCTATTCTGAGGAGCAGGAAATCCCCCAAGGATAAATACACGGATGATTTCAAACAGTGATAAGCATTACCGAGAGCAGCACCACCACCAGCGCGCTGCGCACAGCCGGCAGGTCGGGTCGCGCCTGTCGCCTGCCTGCGCTCAGCCCTGCGTGAGCCCCAGGACCCCGGGCCCCCGCCCAATGCAGACCCTGGGCACGAGACCCCCTTCCTCCCCACTTTGTTCCCACCTTCCTCCCCATCCTTCCTCCCACCTTCCTCCCCATCCTTCCTCCCCCCCTCCCTCCCCATCCTTCCTCCCCCTTCCTCCCCTCCTTCCTCCCACCTCCCCTCCCACCTCCTCTCACCTCCTCCCCATCCTTCCTCCCCCTTCCTCCCCATCCCTCCTCCCACCTTCCTCCCACCTTCCTCCTCATCTTCCTCCCACCTCCTCCCCATCCTTCCTCCCCACCTTCCTCCCCATCCTCCCTCCCCTCCTTCCTCCCACCTCCTCCCCCTTCCTCCCACCTCCTCCCCATCCTTCCTCCCCACCTCCTCCCCTCCTTCCTCCCACCTTCCTCCCCATCCTTCCTCCCACCTTCTCCCACCTTTCCCCATCCTTCCTCCCACCTCCTCCCACCTCCTCCCCATCCTTCCTCCCCATCCTTCCTCCCACCTTCCTCCCACCTTCCTCCCACCTTCCTCCCCATCCTTCCTCCCCCCCTTCCTCCACCTTCCTCCCCCCCTCTCCATCCCTTCCTCCCCTCCTTCCTCCCCACCTTCCTCCCACCTTCCTCCCCACCTTCCTCCCCTCCTTCCTCCCCATCCTTCCTCCCACCCTCTCCCACCTTCCTCCCCATCCTTCCTCCCACCTTCCTCCCCATCCTTCCTCCCCACCTTCCTCCCCTCCTTCCTCCCACCTCCTCCCCCCTTCTCCCCACCTCCTCCCACCTTCCTCCCCACCTTCTTCCCACCTTCCTCCCACCTTCCTCCCATCCTTCCTCCCATCCTCCTCCCACCTTCCTCCCCACCTTCCTCCCACCTTCCTCCCATCCTTCCTCCCACCTTCCTCCCCATCCTTCCTCCCCATCCTTCCTCCCCTCCTTCCTCCCACCTTCCTCCCACCTCTCACACCTTCTCCCCATCCTTCCTCCCCACCTTCCTCCCACCTTCCTCCCCATCCTTCCTCCCACCTTCCTCCCCATCCTTCCTCCCCACCTTCCCCCCCTCCTCCCACCTTCCTCCCCACCTTCCTCCCCATCCTTCCTCCCCACCTTCCTCTCCCCTTCCTCCCCATCCTTCCTCCCCCTCCTCCCCACCTTCCTCTCACCTTCCTCCCCATCCTCCTCCCCCCTCCTCCCCTCCTTCCTCTCACCTTCCTCTCCCCTTCCTCCCCACCTCCTCCCACCTTCCTCCCCTCCTTCCTCCCCCCTCCTCCCCATCCTTCCTCCCCACCTTCCTCCCCTCCTTCCTCCCCACCTTCCTCCCACCTTCCTCCCCTCCTTCCTCCCCACCTTCCTCCCCTCCTTCCTCCCACCTTCCTCCCCATCCTTCCTCCCCACCTTCTCCACCTTCTCCCCATCCTTCCTCCCACCTTCCTCCCCATCCTCCTCCCCACCTTCCTCCCACCTTCCTCCCCATCCTTCCTCCCCACCTTCCTCCCCATCCTTCCTCCCACCTTCCTCCCACCTTCCTCCCCATCCTTCCTCCCACCTTCCTCCCCATCCTTCCTCCCCACCTTCCTCCCCATCCTTCCTCCCACCTTCCTCCCACACCTTCCTCCCACCTCTCGCAGGGGGGCTCAGGAAGCAGCCAGGAGGCGGCAGACGCGGGGAGAAGCTGTCCCTTCCCCCAGAGCTCCCCGGCTGCCCAGGTGCCAGCAGCCTGGAGGACGATTTCCCAGCGACGCGCGGAGCTACAGGTGCGGGGCTCAGACGAGAGGGCGGAACCAAGCCGGGCTGGCCCCGCCCCCGCCCTGGCCCCGCCCCGTCCTCGGCCCCGCCCCCGCCCCGTCCCGCGGAGACCAGGCGGCTCAAGTCGCGCTCCGCGTCCCTGCGTCACTTCCGCCGCCTGCGCGCCGGCGCCCATAAATGGAGTTACCGCTTCCGGGTCGCGGAGGCCGCCGGCGGCGGCGCAGGCGAGAGCGTCGGCGGGCGCCGGTCTATGGAGTCCTCGGGGCCGCGCGGGTCGCGGAGTCTGGAGGCGGCGTCCGGCTGGGGGCCCGCGGGCCGCGACGATGTTGCCGGGCTTGGCCGCCGCCGCCGCCGCCCGCGGCTGTAGCTGGTCGTCGGTGTGCCGGCTCCGTCTGCGCGGCTGCCGCGAGCACCCGGGTGAGTGTCCGCGCGTCGGCCGCTCCCGCCGCCCTCCCGACCCCGGGACCCCGGCGAGCCCCGGGCGGGCGGCGTCCTGAGCGGCCGCCGAGGGGCCGAGGGGCCGAGGGGCCGAGGGACGCTGCGTGCGCGGCGCTGGGCCCTCCCTCCGGCCTCACTGAGCGGCTGCCGGCTCCCGGTGCCGGGCCCCCGCCCCCCCGGCCCCCCCTTCGCCTCCGCCGACCGCCCGGCCCCGGTTCCCGGCCCCGGTTCCCGTGTTCCCAGCTTCCTTAAGTTTCCTAAAAAGATGGAGAGAGGGAGGGAGGGATGGATGGGAGGAAGGAAGGGTTGGGATGGAGGGAGGGAAGGATGGGAGGGAGAGAGGGAGGGATAGGAGGATGGGATGGAGGGAGGAATGGGGGGAGGGATGGGACAGCACTCACCGTTTATGATTCATCCTTAAGTATGAGGACGTGAAGCTGCAAGAGCCTCTGAGTGGCCCCGGCCTTGGGTCCTGCAGCCGCAGAGCTAAATTCAGTTCCACTGAACAGTCTTTTAGGTGAAAACCTGTGTCCCGGAGCTGTAACCCCGAAAATGGTGCTTGATGAGGGTTTTTATCCCTCTCCTTCACTACTCTCTCTCTCTCTCTCTCTTTTTTTTTTTTTTATGATCTTACTTATTTGTTAACAAGACACAAAGAGAAAGGCAAAGACCCAGGCAGAGGGAGGAGCAGGCTCCATGCAGGGAGCCCGATGCGGGACTCGATCCCGGGAGCCTGGGTCATGCCTTGGGCTGAAGGCAGGCGCTAAACCACTGAGCCACCCAGGGATCCCACACTAGTGTGTTTTTTTTTTTTTTTTTTTTTGACTCAAATTTAAGTTGCCCCACGGTTTCCAAAATAGCCTTGAGCCTGTTTCCAGCGGGCTTATCTACGTTAATGCTGTAGCTCAGCATCCTGCAGCTTGACTCGTGGAGAACCGAGGGAAGAACACAGAACCACATCCACCCCTGGTCTAACTCCCCAGATTCTTGAGCATGCAGACTCTGTACAGGAACGTTTCCCAGAAACTCACGTTTGAAAAAAAAAAAAATCGGTAGCGTGTTTGTGGCCTGGCGTTAGAAGTTAGAGCTTGTAGTCCCAGACCTTCAGGTGTACAGGTAACGTAAGCCACAGCGATGCCTGTGCTGTGCAGACGGTTCGGAATATATTAGTATCTTTAATTTGCAGTAAATGTAAAGATTGGCTCTTAAAATTTCAGCAGAGTTACTGTTAACATCATGTTCTGGGGGCTTTTTAGTGGGGACAGAAAATTTGACTTTTTCTGTATTGGTAGTATAGCTGGTTCTCTTAGGAGCAAAATGAATCTTCTGATTATACCGTACTCCAGAATCCCCAAGTAAACCTTCTAGCGTAGTTGATTCGATTGACCAAGCAATTTTGGCATTTTACACTTAAATTAGGTGTATTGGCTAAGCTGCCTTCTAAGTTGGTAGAAGGGACTTGAAGTAGTGAAATTTGTAATTCCTGTTCTCCGTAGCTGTCCTCATGCTGAAAATTATGTGCTCTTTGTCTTGCTCATCTGTGAACCACAGATAGTAAGTACCTATTGCTTCGGTCAGAATGACTTTGCAGAGTTCTTTGGAATGTTTATCAGAAAATTAAAAACGTGTTTTCACACTGAGCAGATAGTAGGTTTTAAAAATAACCTTCTTTGTGAAAATTTAGTTCCAATAATAACTGAAACAGTTTTTAAAAGGGCGGTCATCGTGCTCACTTCGGCAGCACATATACTAAAAGGGCGGTCATTATGGTAAGATTTAAAAAATTTAGAAAAATGGTACTATTTAAATCGAACGGATGTAAGAAAGAAGAAAAGGACATTTGAAGAACTTTGGGGAAAAAATCTAAAAACATGTTTTTCTTTGTCAAGAAATAAAATTTATGCTTCTAAAATTCCTGTATTCTAAAATACCACCGGGGGTGGGTAAAATTACAAAGATTAAGCAGAGAAGGAAACCTTAAGGGAAACAATTGCTTTATCTGCGTACTTAAAAATAAGAAATGCCTATACACCGAAAGCTCAGTTTAAAGGTAAAAAGGAAAATCGTGTTCTAGAGCCGCACTGTCCAGAAGTAAGATAAGGTGAGCCATGTATATATAATCTTGAGTTATCTGACAGCCATATGTGGAACAGTCAAAACAAAACAGATAGTTTATTTTAATGTTTTAGCCAATAAATTCAAAATACTACATAATCAAAAATTGAGATACTTGCATTATCTTTTTGTACTAAATCTTCGAAGTCTGTGTATTTTACACTTAGCACTTTTTAATAGCCACATTTCAAGTGTTCAGTGAACAGTGACTCCCGTATTGAACAGTGCAGTTATGAAGTTAGTATCCCTAATTTATGAAGAATGTTTACAAACCACTGTATCTTCCAGTAAAAAAAAAAAAAAAAAAGTGGGTGAAGGAAATGAATGAATTCATAAAGGAGTTCAGGTGGCCAATGAAAATGTAAAAATGTACCATACTTATCAATATGCATAGAAATACAAGTTTAAGGATTTGCTACTCATTGCCTGTCTTACAGGGGCTAAGTTTTTCATGATACCTCCTGCTGAGGGTGCAGGAAAGCAGGAACTCTTGCTATTGATTGGGACATACAGTGTTTTGGAGGTCAGTTATTCTTTTACGAAAAGAAATTCAAAGTTTTATGCTTTCTGACCAGTGATTCTCCTTTTTTTTTTTTTTTTTTAAGATTTTATTTGAGTGAGAGCCTGTGATCAGTGGTGTGGGGGAGGGAGAGGAGCAAAGGGAGAGGGAGAAGCAGAACTCCCTGCAGAGCCCTAGGTGGGGCTCAGCCCCAGGACCCTGGGAGCAGAAGGCAGACTCTTTAACAGACTAAACTACCCGGGTCCCCCCCCCCATCCACCCCCACCCCGTGATTCTATTTAAAGATATATAAAGAAATAATCAGGTATTACAATGTGTGCACAAGTTCATTCTTTGTAGTAATGAATTGATAACATAGTCATGCAGAATTGGAAATGGAAATATGTTGCCTTTATTATGAGTTGGTGATATATGTCATATTAAAAAAATCAATTTAGAAGAATAGTGACATGGGAAAATTCTATTATAAGGTAAAACTAAAAACAAAGCACAGTAAGAATATGTACTGTAATAGTAACTAAGTTTCTCTAGAAAATTAACTTTGTGTTTTTCAGTTGATCTATGATAAACAATCCTTTTAAGTGATGAAAATGTGACTTAGTTTCTATAGTAAATACTTCCTTTTTAAGTTCCTCTGATTTTTGCATAGAGCACTTATTTTTCATATATTTATGCCTTACCTCATTTGGCAAAAACTTGAAATGGAAGGATGCTCCTTTAAGTATAGCATACCAAATTAACAGATGCATGCTTTTGCTTAAATCTGTGGTTAGTAGAAGTGTACTTTTAAGTAAAAAGAAACTAAATTTTTGTATTTTTATTCTTGTCTCTAATTTGAGAATTTTGTTTTGTTGTGCCCTCCCCCCACTCCTCCCAATAACTAGCAATAAAAGGTCATTCTGACAGGCTGATAGTGTGGTTCTGTGTAGTTCAAGTTAATGACAGGATTTTTAACCACAAAAGGATCCTGACCATACCATGTGCCTCATAAGTTTTCAGCAAGGAGGTGCTAGACATTGTTGTTGGTGCTGTGGTGCTGAACAAGATAGACCATATCCATGTTTTTTGGGCAGATGCTAGGAATGAGAAAACCTAAGTGCTGTAAGAGTAGTAAATAGGGGGATGGGTTAGAAAGTAACTAGCATAGGCCATTTTATTAGATATACTGAGGAGCAGTGACTGACTCAAGGCTTGAAAAATTAAAATGAGCAAGCCAGGTAGAGCAAGTAGGAACCCTAAAAATCAGACTAGTAGTATTCAGGAGCAGAAGAGAAAACTGCTGTGGCTGGGGTAAGTGTAGGGTATGAGGTGAAGTTTGAGAGGCATCGCAGCCCTTTAGACCATAGGGTTAAAAAGGCAATATTTTTAAAATAGCAGTCTGTGGAGAATGGATTGGAACGGAGAGAGTGAATTGGAGACCTTGGGAGTTATCTAGGTAAACAAGACTGTTGCTAGGCCCTGGTTGCAATGAAGATGGAGAGAAGTAGATGGCTTTGAGGTATGTTTTGTGATATGAATTATATAATAATACAGGTATTTAGGACAGTGGCACTTGGTAAACCCTGCATGTATTAGATACTGTTTTCACTTTTTTAAGCAAATATTAACAAGATTTAAGTGCAGTAGAGATGTATACCAAGAGGCAGTGCAGGAAGTTGCCAGGATCTCATATTTCTTACTAAAAAACAACAACAAAAAACTTCTCTGCTGCTTAGTCTGTTCTCAGCAGGAGTCCTGTTGGCTGGACTTCCTGATGAAGGTCACACTTGGTAGATGATTAGGCACAAAAGGTTTCTCTGCATCTTTGGCTAGCTAAAGCATTATAAGGTAGACTAGATAGTGTTAGTAGTAATAATGGAAGTAATTTGGCAATGACTACATTCTTCATTTTGAAAAATTTAGGCCTTTTTTTTTTAAATACAGAGAAGTATAAATTATGGAGTAAAAATTATGCATAATCTAGATATTTCACCAGCCACATTTTTTTTTTAAAGTAGGCTCTATATACAATGTGGGGCTCAAACTCAGAACCCCCAGATTAAGGGTCACATGCCCTACTAAGCCAGCCACCTACTCTCATTAGTCACATTTTAATAGTTGAAATCCTGTTAGGTTATTTTGTCTCTTGCTTTTTTTTGATGCAACATTTTTTTTGTATTTCAAATCCCACATTCTTAAAAGATTTAAATGTATACACAATGAAGCTATAGGGACCTTTGAGGCACCTGGGTGTCTTAGTCGGTTGAGCATCTGCCTTCGGCTCAGGTCATGAACCCGGGGTCCTGGGATCAAATCCCAAGCCTGTTTCTCCCTGTCCCTCTGCTTGCCTCTCCTCCTGCTTGTGCTCTATTTTTTAAATAAATAAATAAAATCTTAAAAATATATATATAAGGCCCTCTCATAAGTTAATTATTTTTCTATTAGGAGATATGTAAGTTTCCAGTTTTTGCCATGATAGATATTGCCTGGAAGAACAGCTTTTGTGTTTTATATTACTGTGTATTTAATGGGCCCAGCAAGCTTCTGGTGTGCTACTCTGCTTACTATTGTGTATCTTAAGTTAGCAGTAATGTCTTACAAAATTAAGAATAACAATGATTTAGTTTTTTGATATGTCAGTGCTTGAGGAATTTGGAGGAGAAACTACTGAAAAAGTCTCAACTAAAGAGACTGATCTCTAGAAGACTCAGGCTATGAAACTGACTCTCTAGTCCTTAAATTAGCCAGTAAGGAAACAGTACAAACTGCAAGAAATCTGTTTTTAGTTATGATTATTGTAGAAGCAACATACACAGTAGACAGAATTGTGAGTTTGCAGGAGACAAAAAGTTTGTTTGTTGTAATCTGAAAAAGAAGGCCAAATTTCCTCTGAAAGCCAGAGTAAGTGGTAGGTGAAATAAAAGCAGAGAAGAATGATTGTTGTAACTAGACAGACAAGAGTCTCTCCCAGTCTTGGTGAAGAAATAGCTCTCCTAGGGGCTCCCGGGTGGCTCAGGGGTTGACCATCTGCCTTCGGCTAAGGGCGTGATCCTGGAGACCCGGGATTGAGTTCCCCATCAGCTTCCCCTCAAGGAGCCTGCTTCTCCCTCTGCCTGTGTCTCTGCCTCTCTCTGTGTCTTTCATGAATAAATAAAATCTTTAAAAAAATAAATAGCTCTCATATATGCAGCAATGAGAAGTCTTTGTCCAAGCCCATAGAACGGTGAGCACTGAACTCTCAAAGATTAATCTTACATAGGCAGTTTATTTCAGATGTCCCTTTGAAGAAAGGATATTAATGGTGGTAACATTTTTTACTGTTTTTCTGCCTTCTAGAATTAACTCATGAATTCAATAATTTATTTAAAACTTGTTGTTTCTTGGGGGTGCCTGAGTAGCTCAGTCGGTTAAGCATCTGCCTTCAGCTCAGGTCATGATCCCAGAGCCCTGGGATTGAGTCCTGAGTCTGGCTTCCTGCTCAGCAAGAAGCCTGCTTCTCCCTCTGCCTGTTGCTCTCCTTGCTTGTGCTTGCTCTCTCTGTCAAGTAAATGAATAAAAATCTTAAAAAATGGTTGTTTCCTTTTTTAAAATAGTTGTGTTTCTATTGTGTGTTAGGTATTTGTTTTACTGAATCAAATGTGGTCCCATTTGTTTTTTAGAGTATAGAATATTAGAGATGGTATTTTTCAAGTTTTGTACAGTTTTTGATCTTGCATTAATGCCAAGTGTGTACTTTTAAAGTTGCTGATAGCTGGAATTCTACTGAAGTTAAAAATTAAGTAAGGACTTTCCAGAACAGCTAGCAAGGAAGCTATCAAAGATTATTATTTGTTTTTTTATGTAGGTTCTATGCCCAGCATGGGGCTTAAACTCATGAGCCTGAGATCATGAGTTGCTAGCCATACCAACAGAGCCAGCCAGGCCCTCCAGAACTTGTCACTGGTTAGTAAGTAGTGATGTTCTAATAAAAAGAATCAGAATTTAGATAAAACTTTTACATCCATTTGATTTATAGAACATATATAAGAACAGGTTAGACAATACAATGGGAAATAAATCAGAATTCAGACTGGAATGGTTCTTAAAAAAAAAAAAAAGACATCGTGGGGCACTGGGGGTCGCTCAGTCAGTGTCTGACTCTTGATCTTAGTTTGGGTCTTGATATCAGGGTTTTCAGTTCAGGCCCTGCAGTGGGCTCTGCACTGGGCATGGAGCCTTCTTAAAAAAAAAAAAAGAATCCTGTGGCTTAAAAGAGACTTAAAAGACCTCTCAATCAACAATAGTATGTGGATCTTACTAGGATCTGTTCACACAAATACAGATTATAACACTTCTAACAGTTGGAAATTGAGGATATTTGATGATACTAAGGTATTGTGTATTTTTTTGTAATGGTGGTTTGGCTATGTTTTTAAAAGTCCTTGTCTCAGACTACATACTGAAATACTTGTGAATTATTTTAGATTTTTTTTTTTTTTTAAGATTTTGTTTATTTATTCATGAGAGACGCAGAGACACAGGCAGAGGGAGAAGCAGAGGCTCCATGCACGGAGCCTGACGTGGGACTTGATCCCGGGTCTCCAGGATCAGGCACTGGGCTGAAGGCGGCGCTAAACCGCTGAGCCACTCGGGCTGCCCAATTATTTTATATCTGAGATTTGCATCAAATTAACATGGAGGCAAGGAGGTATTGGTGCAGGTAGAGATGAGACTAGGTTCACCATGAGTTGATAATTGTTAAAGGTGGACGATGACCTGGACATTTATTGTATTGTTTTTTCTACCTTTGCATATGTTTGAAACTTTGTAATGCTTGAAAAACTAAGGAGAACTTTGAAAAAAAAAATCTAGCATCAAGTCATGGAAATATTGTCATCTTCTGAGGAAGGATTTTTATACGTGAAATAATCCCTCTTTAAACACTTGAGCACAGTCTCTGTAAAAGGATTTGATCAGTGGGTGGAAAAAAAGCATTGGTGGCATATTGGCTTTGTAGGTAATAATCAGGAAAGATACTTTGGATAGAACAGACGGGTCAGAACACTAGTGGCCGTGGTAAGACGCTTTCCTGGAGGATGAGTTTCTTAGGAAAATTTGCTTTAGCCCTTGCTTCACTGATTGGGCTAGTAGGCTGCAGATTTTAATGTGCAAGGAGATACATTGTTATATTTGCTTTACTTTAAGAGTAAGCCTTTAAAAAATAGAGGCAAATGACCAAGAATATACTGGGCCTTCAACGATTATTTGCCAAATAAGTGAAACGGTAAGTTGACATCAGGAAGTTTTTCAAAAAAACAACTTCAAGCCTGAAACTTGAATATTTATGTTGTTTTATGTTCTTCATGCTTTTCAAATAATCTTTGACATTCATGATAACTTAGGTTCCTGATGAATTCTCCGAGGCATTAAAAGGTTTATTTTTCTTGGTATCGGACAGCATACATCTGTACATGCACATACACGAATTAACATCTTTGGAAGATCGTTATTAAGCAGATAAGAGTTTTACCGTGGGGCTGCTGGTACTGGTTCAGTTGGTAGAGCACACATGACTTGTGATCTCAGGGTTGTGAGTTCCATCTCTAAGTTGGGCATAGAGATTGCTTAGGGGGAAAAAATGGAAAAGAAAGAAAAGTTTCAACCCTTAAATGCTTAACTCTCCACTCAGAAAAACTTGACTATCTGTTATGATAGAACTTCATTATTTTACTGAACACTTTAAAATATGTAAATTATTCACAAGGTGTTCAAAGTCTAGTACTCATAGTTGAGAGAGAGAGAGAGAGAGAGAGAGAGAAAGGGTCCCATGAGAGAGGCAGATAGATTTACTTTTCTGCCACTTGAGTGCAAGTGTGGAATATATTTTTCTTCTGTATTTCAGCCCTCCAAAGCCCACAGTCAACCAGATGTAGCAGCTGAAGTGCTTTGTAATTAGTGTCTATTCTTCCCCTCAATTAGAATTCCTATATGCTTCAGAATCTCACCAAATGTTGATCTAATTATCTGATTAAAAAAAAATCAGTGACAGTATGAATGACTGATTAATATAATTCACTTATTGATTGTGAAATGAAAGAGGAATAAATCTCTAGCAGAAGGAGGACACAGGGTAATTTTGAGTAGGAAGCACTCCTTACCTCCCCCCTCAGTCTACCCTGAAGAGTCCATCATGCCCACAGACTTGGAGCATGCAGCCGGCATACAAAATAAAAAGTATCTATTAGATGTTAGAGACCTTTCAGAAGAGGTGAATAATAAGAATGTCTTATCTGGTTAATTACTTATTTTAAAAGTTTCCAGGGGTGCCTGGGTGCGCTCAGTGGGTTAAACATCGGACTCTGGCTCAGGTCATGGTCTTGGGTTCCCGGGATTGACCCCCGGCTCGGGCTCTGTGAGGATCGCCTTGTCCCTCTACTCTGCCTCCTGCTCACTCCCTCTCTCTAATAAATCTTTTTAAAAAGACATTTAAAAAGTTTCCTATATAAATTACAAATTAGAGTAGGAATATATATATATATATATTTTTTTTTACTTTACAAAGCATAGTCCCCATACACCTGGGGGTTGGTGACCCATGTCTAGGGAGGGTGGGCATTTGGGTATTAGCAGAATGAAGGTTTTGTTGTAATTCTGTAGAATCACTCTTTCTAATCATAGTGGGTATGTTTTTATTTGGTATAAATCTTTGTTGTGAGTTTGTTTGAAATTAATTTTTTTCCTCCTAGAATGGCAGAATTTAGTGACGTTGAGAAGCTCTTCACACGTGATTCGCTGTGGGCACCCGTACCTTCGCGCGCTGAGTCCAGTGAAGTCGTACTCCACAAACGTGCAGAAAGAAGGACAGGGGTCGCAGACTCTCAGAGTGGAAAAAGTACCATCGTTCGATGAAACAGGTGTGTATAAATCTTTTAAAATAACCTTTCTCTGTATAATGAAACAAGCTTGTGTAACGTTACTTGTCCCTCACGTTTGATAGAGCTTATGTACGAAACTGAATTAGTGCTTGCTTTGTGGAAAGCTATTTTTTTTTTAATTTTTATTTATTTATGATAGTCACAGAGAGAGAGAGAGAGGCAGAGACACAGGCAGAGGGAGAAGCAGGCTCCATGCACCGGGAGCCCGATGTGGGATTCGATTCCGGGTCTCCAGGATCGCGCCCTGGGCCAAAGGCAGGCGCTAAACCGCTGCGCCACCCAGGGATCCCTGTGGAAAGCTATTGAACTGCTTATTTCTTTTCATTTTTCTGCTTTAGACTCCATTTTGGTAATTTCTAATTTTTCTGAGAGTTTGTCCACTTAAACTAAATTTTAAATTTACTGGCATCAAGTTCATGACAGTCTTCGTATACTCTCAGCACATATAGTTACATCCTTTTTTTTTTTCATTCCTAATGGTTTGTCATTTTCTTGATTAATCTTGCCAGAGCTGTGTCCATTTTCTTATTTTTCCAAGTAGTAATTTTTTTGTTTGAACTTTTATATTGTATGTTTCGTATTTCATTAATATATATTCTTACCTAATTATAGCCTCTTGCTTTCTTTGTGTTCTGTCATTCATTTTTAAGTTATCAGGTAGCTGTTCATTAATTCTGAACCTTCCTTCTCTCCTAAGGTAGGATTTTAAGCCGTGATAGCTGTCATGGTAACTTTTGACAGTCTTTCCTTTATATATATTTTGAAGTTATGTTGTTAGATACATTTACATCTAGAGGTGTTCCTTAACACTGATGAATTATACCCTTTATTTTTATGTAACAGCTTTTTTTTTTTTTTTAATTTTATTTTTTATTTATTTATTCATGATAGTTACACAGAGAGAGAGAGAGAGGCAGAGACATAGGCAGAGGGAGAAGCAGGCTCCTTGCACTGGGAGCCCGACGTGGGATTCGATCCCGGGTCTCCAGGATCGCGCCCTGGGCCAAAGGCACGCGCCAAACCGCTGCGCCACCCAGGGATCCCCAGCTTTTTTTTTTTTTTTAAGTGATATCTTTACCAGATTTGATATCTCTGCCTGGTATAAATTTTTCTGTCCTTTGACTTTAACCTTTTTTTTTGGTCCTGATTTGATAATCTGTGTCTTAAAATTAGAAATTTAGTCTGTTTACATTTACTGTTACCACTGATGTTGGGGCATATTTCTGCCATTGTGTCATGAGCTCCCTTGTGTTTTTTTCTTAAATCTCTTTTTGCCTTTAGAAATTTTTTTCTCTGGCAGCCCGGGTGGCTCAGCGGTTTAGCGCTGCCTTCAGCCCAGGGCGTGATCGTAGGGCCCCGGGCTCCCTGCATGGATGGAGCCTGCTTCTCCCTCTGCCTGTGTCTCTGTTTCTCTCATGAATAAATGAATAGAATCTTTATAATAAAATAAATTTTTTTTTCTCATTGCATTATCCTTTCTCCCCCATATGTATTCACATACATGCACTTGTTTGGGAGTTACATACTCAATGTACTTTAAAGGAAATTAAAAGTTCACGTTTTTTTCTGGAAAATCTAAAGAACTTGGAATGCTTTAATTCTGGTCACTTTCTCCCAACTTACATACTATTTATTGGCTAGTATTTTGTATTCTACTCTTTCTTTCTATACAGTATACATTGTTATTTATTCAAATTTCTCTAAAATCTTTGTTAACCATTTTTTCTTATTTCTGTGGTCTTTCTGTCTGATGTGCATCCTATAGAAGTTCCTTTAGGTGAGGATCTTTTTATGGTAAAGGCACGTTTAATGTTTTTCAGCTTCTGTTGCTGTTGAGAAGTCATATGTCATGCTTTTGTTCTCATGTCTTTTATATGTTATTGCTTTTTAAATTTGATTATTTTGAAAGTCTTTTTCTTTGGTGTAAACTGCAACTTTCCTATATGTATTTCTGCATACTAGGTATGTATTTCTATGTACTTATCCTTTTTTTTTTTAAAGATTTTATTGATTTATATATTTGAGAGAGAGAGGGCGAGAGAGCACAAGCAGGGGGAGTGGAAGAGGGAGAAGCCAACTCCTCACTGAGCAGGGAGCCTGATGTGGGGCTCTCAAGCCCAGGACCCTGGGATCATGACCTGAGCCAACAACAGACACTTAACGTTCTCACTATATATTATTTTTTTCTTCTGTCTCCTCATTCATGATGCTATATATATATTTTTCCCCCCCACTGAGAGTTGTTCGTTTTCCATGTAGTTTTATATTTTGGAACTATTTGAAGACTCTCTGGATTGAAGATGCATTCCTGCATAGAGTTTGCTTTTTCCTCAGCTGCTGAAAATACAGCGTAGGACCAAATTAACTTAAATTCTTTGCTCTAAAAAATAAAATTCTTTGCTCTAGGTTTTTTAGACCACTTTGGTAGCATGAATTCAGACTGCAAACTTGTGTGAGGGCTGACATAGCCTTCTGTTTTTCATCCCCACAATTTAACACCAAAGTAGAGGTTGGCATGCTTTCTTGCTGTTCCCTTCTGCGTGTATATTTTTTAGTTCACAGCTATACTGTCTAGCTTTTTTTCTGGGTGTCTTGTTAGATGTCCCATCTTCAACCGAATGTAGTCTTGTTCTCTCATGCCCCTAGCAGCAGTGGAAGTAGAAACTCAAAGACTATAAACCTCAGTAGAAATCTCAGGGGAAAGGTTAGCTTTGATGTTCTCACTTACTCTGTAGACATTCGGCTTTCCTTTTGTTTTTGCCCTCTTCACATTTTTTGTGAGCTTAGCAATGTGTTTGAAAAAAAATTTTTTTTAAAAATTTTTATTTATTTATTTATGATAGTCACAGAGAGAGAGAGAGAGAGGCAGAGACACAGGCAGAGGGAGAAGCAGGCTCCGTGCACCGGGAGCCCGACGTGGGACTCGATCCCGGGTCTCCAGGATCGTGCCCTGGGCCAAAGGCAGGCGCCAAACCGCTGCGCCACCCAGGGATCCCTGAAAAAAAATTTTTTTTAAGGATATCTAGTCTGCTGTGCAGTGTTAAAATGAAGTTTTTTCATTTATTCCAGAAGTATTTATTTTTTTAAAGATTTTATTTATTCATTTTAAAGATGGAGCAGGAGGAGGAGCAGAGGGAGAGGGATAAGCAGATATTCCGCTCTGAGCTCAGAGCCTGACACGGGGCTTGATCCCGCAACCCTGAGATCATGACCTGAGCTGAAATCATCAAGAGTCAGATGCCCAACTGACTGAGCCATGCGGGTGCCCTCAAAGAAATATTTATTGTACGCTTTTTATATGGCAGCAAATGAGAATGATTCTGCTTATTACTAAAACAGAAAATTACTAACAGAGAGTTCAGTGAATATAATACTGTATGGTAAATACCATGATGGAGGAAATACTGTATACTGCAGGAGAACTTTGGAGGGATATTGAACTGAGTCTTGAGTGGTTGAGAAAGTTTTCCATGAGGAAATGTTATCTAATTAGGGACCTAAAAGAAAATTAGGTATTGGTGATGAATGGTGGAGAAGGTAAAACTGCAAGTAATTTTGTGTGATTAGATTAGTGAGTAGAGGACCTGGTGGGGATTTTATCAGTAGTTTTGAGAACATAAGGGATGACTATCAGGCAGTAAGTAAAGTCAGATCAAGTTTTTGTTGAGTTTGGACATTGTTTTGTAGGCAGTGGGAATCTATTAGAGTATTTTAAGTAGAGGAAGTACTTGATCCTATTTAAAATTCTACTGGAAAACACATAGGAAAGGAAGGAGACTGAGAGCAGTACTAGAAATGAGGGTCAGTCTAGACTAGGTTAATGGCAGTGCTTTTGTGAGAGATGAACTGGAAATTTAGGAGCTGAATAATTAGGACTTGGTGATTTAATTTGGGAAAAAGAGGAGAGTCAAGTAAAGCATGGTGGCTGGTTACTGGTTTGGATGATTGTGTAGATGATTCACTGATTTCTAAAATTGAGAATACCAAAGTGAGAATGTATTTTAATGAGAAGATGGTGATTTACTTTTGGACATCTGAACTGTAGGTGCCTCTGTGACTTCTTAACATGATTGGTAGGCTGTTGGGTTACTACTTTTCTGCTGTGAGACATCATCATCTCTTGGCTGGATTACTGCAGTAGCCTTCTCCTGGGCTCCATGCTTCCACACTCTTTTTCATGCTCATTATGTTTCAGTCAAAACAGTCTCTTTTTGGTTCTTAGAAAATACAAACCTTGTTTTCAGTATAGGGCCTTTGCTCTTGTTTCTCTTTCTAAGGTGCCCTTCTACACATGGCTGATGCCTTCTGGTCATTTACATCTTAGTTGAAATATCAACTCTGCACAAAGTCATTCTTTAATCACTTCATCTAAAGTAGTCACCCACTTAGTCGGTTAAGCATCTGCCTTTGTCTCCAGTCATGATCACAGGACTATGGGATCGAGCCCTGTGTTGGTCCAGCTCCCTGCTGAGGAGGGAGCCTGCTTCTCCCTCTCCCTCTGCCCCTTCTCCCACTTAACTCATGCGTGTTCTCACTCTCTCAAATAAGTAAAACCTTTAAAAAAAAATAACCACCCAGTCTTTAATATTAGCCTAATTTTAATTCTCTAAGTAGCTGTTAATACTGATTGTTATCTTCAATATTTATTTCCCATCTCCCACTTGTTTCCAAAGCCTCGTGAGAACAGGAACCTCAGTGCCTAGAGCAGTGGTTTGAATATAGTCTCGAGGTTTAATAAATATTTGTAAATGAGTGAATGAAGTGTTCTAACTTGGGGAGAGATTTGGGAGTTATTACCTATACCCACCAGAAAACTGAAGTGTGTTGGAGACCGTACAGGAAGGGAGTTCAGAGTGAAGAGAATAAGTCCTCTAGTACAGTAATTTCCATTGAATCAAGGGACAGATGGGAGGGGAGAAGCCTGGAAAGGTAGGAGAAAAACCAAGGAGAAGATGGTGTCAGAAGAAGAGGGTGTTTGAGGAAAAACATTTCAAGAATATCTTTTCTTTATGTGGATGTCTTTCACAGGGGAATATTTTATAGATTCCTCAAGAAACCTGTGCTTGTATTTACAATGCCTGTTTTTCATCCTTTTCCCTAAATCCCATCTTCCTTTTGGGCTTACTGTGCAGTTTTAGTCAATTTGTTCTCTTTTCCTTATGATGATGGAGAACTGCAGGGAGAAATAATGATTGAGTATGATATTAGAAAATGAAGAGGGCAGCCCGGGTGGCTCAGCGGTTTAGTGCGGTTTTCGGCCCGGGGCGTGATCCTGGAGTCCTGGGATTGAGTCCCACGTCGGGCTCCCTGCATGGAGCCTGCTTCTGCATTTGCCTCTGTCTCTGCTTCTCTCTCTCTTTCTCTCTGTGTCTTTCATGAATAATTAAATAAAATCTTAAAAAAAAAAAAAGAAAAAAGAAAATGAAGGGATGTAGAGCATAATAAGCCCCTCAGTTCCAGAAATAAGCATATTTATTGGAACACAGAAATGGGAAAAGAAACAAGTGATAAAATAATATAATTAAACGTAAAATGTTATAATACTCTTTTGAGGTGAACACAGACTCAGGCAAAAATACTTAATGTTGGTTCTGCTATACAAAATGCTTGAAATTAAAATTTATGACCAGGTTTCTTATTTCTCTGCTGACTGAAATCAAGATTTTTTTTCTTAGATTAGAAATTCATTGTTTATTGATGGTTTTATTTTGGGCTCAATTTTTCAGAATTTGCTTAGGCCAAATTAGAACTTGTTAGCCATTAGATAGACAACAACTAATTGCCTGATTGAAAGATAATTTGTATATTTAAGGATTTGAGATTGACTTTTGAATAATTCAAATCACATGGTAAAGTCAGGAACAGCTCATTAAGAGGCAGAGACTTGCTAAGGAATCCTTAAGTTTTTAAGGAGCATTCAGATGTTTTAAATTTTAGTAAAATTAGTTTTAATTTTGCTAATGACAGCAGATGTGTGGCAAACAGCCAGGGGTTGAGCTTTAAACAAGTGTCTAGAGATATTCATGGATAGAATGTCTTATTGAAATCACAAAGATTCTACTCCAGTGGTACAGTTTAAGTTTATACAGATGTTGGTGTGCAAAATAAGTATTCGTACACATGTTTGAACCATTTACTAGCATTCTTGTTTCTGATTCTTAGCACTATATTATTAGCATCATCTCGATAGTTTGTAGTGAGAAAAACATCCAGAAATATCTGCCTTAGAGCAACTTACTTCATGTGATTTGGTTGAATTACTTTGATCGTTGTGGAAAAGAGGATTGTCTCTGAAACTTCTGACATTAGGTTTTAGTTGTTCAGATAAAAGCTGGTTTGGAGCCTGGAAAGAGGAGTAGGAATTTCAAACTGGCAGTTAGAGATCTGGTTCAAGATAGAAGGATCAGATTGAGTTTTGAGCACTAGAGCATGAGGAGGAGAGTGAAAGTACACAAAGGATCATATTGCAATATATAAATTTTAAATCAACACATTGTACATCTTAAACTTATATATGTCAATTATATCAATAAAAAATAAAAATAGATGAAAAATTCTGATTAAGAAAGTCAACAAAATCAAATGTGTATTAACTCTAGATACTAAAATAACAGCTCGAATTGCTTTAAAATAAGTTTGATCTCAAAAACATAAATGAAGTACTCATATTTTGGAATACAAACTGGCAGAGTAAAACCAGAACAAACAAATTTGGAAAAGAGCTACCTAGAAATCTTAGAAAGTGTACTAAAATAAAAATTTAATAGATTAGGGGCACTTGGTTGACACAGTCGGTTAAGTATCTGATTGTTGGTTTTGGCTCAGGTCATAATCTTAGGGTCCTGGAATTGAGCCCTGTGTTGGGCTCTGCTCTCTAAAATAAATAAATCTTTTTTTAAAAGAGCTTAATAGATTATATACTTGTCATAAACTAGACCTTCAATGTGCATAAAACAAAAAGACTTTCAAAAAATATTGAAAAGGCATTTAAGAGACATGAAACTAGCCTACATTTAATAGACCATTTCAGAGAGAATAGAGAAATGATGGAGAAGTATAGAGAGATGATAAGAATTTTTCAGATTTTGACAAAAACAATCTTCAGATCAGAAACACACTTTGAATACTAAGCAGGATAAGTAAAAAATTCATATTTAAAAACAAAAACAAACATCCCAACTTAAAAGCTTCTGAAAAGAAAAATAAAAATGCTATCATCCAGTTGTTGCTCTTTTGAAGTAGAGTTTTTATCTGCCACAATATGCAGGAGTGATTTGGAGTCACCTCCATGAAAGGGTGAAAGGAAAAAATGAATGTTAATGTAGAATTTTACACGGGTCTAAATAACCAGGCTAGAGTGAAGGCAAAAATACTTCATGTCTAAAAAAGGACTGTCATTACTATTAACCCACCCACATTAAAAAAAGAAAAAGTATGTATTTGTGTAAGATGCAGGATAAACGCAGAGGGGAAGAAAGCATTGGAGGGGCACCTGGGTGGCTCAGTTGCGTAAGCCTTTGCCTTGGGCTCAAGTCATGCTCTCACGCTTATGGTGATACGCCTCGGTTCTTGTCTCACGGAACGGAAGAATGAATCTCGCCGAGTACAGAGGGCGAGCAGAGCCATGCAGCCAGAGCTCTCAAAAGGGACAGGCAGGGGTCCCCAGAGAGTCCCAACTTGGTAAATCTCCTGTTAATATGGGGGGGGGGATTTGTAAATATCATGTCTATATTTAGAACAAACACATATTTCTTTGTGAATATCCTGAGCACAAACAAGGTGTTCCCTGCTCTCTGGTTAGTCTCTGCTCCCTAATACTCCTCTACATCTGGGGTTGCTTAGTAGCCATTAGAGGAGCGACTCCCTGACATCTTGGAGCTGGGGAGCTAGGCTTATGGTTGTTTTTACTGTCTTACCTCTGTTTTCTTGGGATGGGTAGGAGCCTGACTCTGGGGCCTTTCCCTTATCTTTCCCTGACTTAACCCCATCTGTCTGCCCCTAACTGTTCCTACATCATTGGGATGGAGTTTGCATTGGGCTTCCTGCTCAGCGGGGAGTCTGCTTCTCCCTCTCCCTCTGCTGCTCCCCCTACTTGTTCGTACTTCTCTCAAATAAATTAATTAATTATAAATTTTCTTTTTTTTTTTTTTTAAAAAGGAAAACACTGGGATGTAAAAGAGACCATAAAGAGCAAGAAATGGATAAAATGTGTTGGTAAAATTATTGATAAAAACAAGAACAACCTCTTAAGTTAATGCTAAAATCTTAGTCAAGAGTAATAAGATCGAAGAACTTTTCAGTAATTAAAGATTTTTTTTCTTGTTTAGAGGAAAGTTGAGATAACTGAATAACTTTATAAATGGTTAGGAAGATTTATAGGAAAGTGTGTATGTTAAAATTTTAAGTGGAATCATTAAAACGAAAGAAATATAATCTTAAAAGTTTCAGACCATCATAGGAGATGGGGCAGGAAGAAGATGTAGAGAACTTTATCAATCTAACAGATGGCAAGAAAGACAAAATAAAAATAAAAGCAAAAAAAAAAAGATGGTAAACTGAAAACCGTAAAATGGCGGAAGTCCAAATGTACCACTACTCAAGTAGTCGGATTTCATGGTGCTGCGTATCATTTAACTACACGGATATTCTAAATATGTAGAAACAGGTTTTATTTTATTACATATTTTCAGATATGTATTCTGGATCCTCTACTGTCTCAGCTGCTCAGGTTCTTTGCTCTCTTGATTATCCTCGTGATCTACTTTTACTACACCAGCGTGATCTCCCTCTTCATCCTTCTCCTCTCTGTAAAGGACAGGTAGCCCTCCCTTGATCTCATTCTCCTTGTGGCTCCTGATGAAAGTCCAAAGATTGCTTTCATTTTCTCATTTCTCATTTTCACCTCAACCTATTGCGTCTATCCCCTTCTTCCTGCTGATGCTGCTGTTGTCAGAAGGTTACCAGTAATCTCCATATTGCTGATCCAGTTTTTACTTCTGTCCTCCCTCCGCCTCATCCCGCCCTGTGAAAAATGCACAAATGTCTACTCATATAGCAAATATTGTTTTAGAGACAATATAGGAAATTGGTTAAGAGCATAGACTAATCAGAATGACTTTGGTTTCAATCCTGACTGTGCCTTTATGTTTAAAATCCTAGCTGTGTGGCTTTGTGGGAAGTTACAAACTTTTCTGTGCCTCAGTTTCCTCACCTGAAAGATGAAGATAATAATAGTACTTACCTTAGCAGTTTTGCTAGGATTAAATGAAATAATGCACATAAAACTTATAGCATGTGGCACATATTTAATACTTAGTAAATGTTAGCTGTTATTAATAAACTTAATGTATTTTACTATTGAGGGTATAAATATAAGGGAAATTTTTTAAGGGTGATTTTTATTATGAAATATTTGCTATATATGAAAGCTTGTATATGATATATATGTAAGTTAGAAAATCAACAACTGGGAATTTAGCATGCAACCTAAGAACTTACATTCTTGATCACCTTCTCATATTCCCCTTCACCCTATGTATCCAAAGTGACTGTCCTGATCAGTCACTCAGCCTCTGCTGCCCATCTACCAGAGCTCCGGTGCCACCTCGGCCTGTTGGTCCTCCGCAGGAGGGAGAGAGCCAGCAGGTGGCCAGTTGATGAGGGCCACCCATGGCCTTGTAAGCTCACTGTTGGGCAGGAGTAGGGATGGCCACATATCCCAGTGCGCTGGGCTGGACGCCAGAGACTGACCCCATGCCTGGAGCTGTGACGTACATGTAGTTGCAGAGCTGCCACCAGTCCCTGACCCTGGTGAGCAGCTGCCCTCTGGGGCCTTGAAGCTGGGTCCAACCCCCTGGCCCTGTGCATGCATGGTGGCCACCCTCGAAGCATTGTGGCCTGTCCTGCCTCCAATGCCCCCAGCTTAGGGCAGCCTGGGCTGGAGGGGACTGTGTTTCACCTCTTTCAAACCACGTCAGTGAAGATGATGAGCTGGAAGCTGTTGGAAAGGCCCGTGGTGCCTTCAGCTGCTATTCTCTCTTAAAATCCATGTGGCAAGCCCTGCAGCAGGTATAGGAAAGACAGCAAATTCTGTTTATCGAGAACATTCCATTGCTGCACCGAAGGCACACATCTTTGGTGGGACTTAGAATTCTGGAGAACTCCCTTTGTGAAAAACTGGGTGTAATTCCTTTAAATTCCATCTGTCAGTTTTCCACTTTGTTATGTTTCGGGGAGCATGAAGAAACCATGAACAACTTTAGTAATGGCAGAGTTTGACTGCCATTTCCTCAGTGAAGTCTTTATTGCCAAGGACATTCTGAACCAAAAAATTTACAAAGTTTTGTCTTATGATAAGGATGCTTTCTATGTCATAGACCTGGGAGACATTCTAAAGAAACATCTGAGATGGTTAAAAGCTCTTCCTTGGGTCACTCCCTTTTATGCAGTCAAACGCAATGATAGCAGAATCATAGTGAAGACCTAGCTGCCATTGGGATAAGATTTGACTGTGCCAGCAAGACTGAAATACAATAGGTGCAGAGTCTCAGGGTGCCTCCAGAAAGGATTATCTGTGCAAATCTTTGTAAACAAGTATCTCAGATTAAGTATGATACCAAGAACAGGGTCCAGGTGATGACTTTGGATAGTGAAGTTGAATTGGTAAAAGTTGTCGGGCACATCCAAAAGGCAAAGTTGATTTTGCGAATTGCCACTGATGATTCCAAAGCAGTCTGTCTCAGTGTTAAATTTGGTGCCACATTCAAAACCAGCAGGATTCTTTTGGAACAGATGAGAGAGGTAAACTTTTTTTTTTTTTTAAAGATTGTATTTATTTGAGGGAGAGCACAAGAGAGAAGGAAAAGCAGACTCCCTTCTGAGCAAGGAGCCCAACTCGGGGCTTGATCCTAGGACCCTGGGATGATGACCTGACCAAAGGCAGGTGCCTCTGAGTCCGGCAGATACTATGTTGTATCAGCTTTCATGCTCGCAGTTAATACCATTGCCAAAAAGCTTGTATTAAAGGAATAGAGAGGCTCTGATGATGAAGATTGAGTCGAGTGAACAAACCTTTATGTACTATGTGAATGTTGGAGTGTATGGATCGTTTAGTTGCATCCTCGATAATTATGCACGTGAAGCCCCTTCTGCAGAAGGGACCCAAACCAGATGCAAGGTACTATTCAACTAGCCTATTGGGACCAATATGCGATGGCCTTGATCACATTGTTGAGAGCTGTGATTTGTCTGAGATGCATGTGGGCAATTGGATGCTCTTTGAAAACGTGGGTGCTTAGACTGTTGCTGCTGCTGCTACTTTGGGGCCAACATGGCAACTGGTACAGCAAATCCAGAAAAACGACTTCCTGCCCCGAGTAGAGGAATAGGAAGATGTCAGCCCTCTGCCTTCGTCCTGTGCTTGGGAGTGGGATGAAGCATTCCCTGCTGCTTGTGCTTCAGCTAGGATTAACGTGTAGTTGTTACTCCTCTAGCTGTTAACTTCAAGTTTAGCTTGGATTGTGGGATCTGGGGGGACCATTTAACTTAATTACTGTTAGTTTTGAAATGTCTTTGTAGGTGGTGGTGGCATAATATGCAACAATACGGAAGGCTAGGAGATGGAGTCTCCTTACCTGTGTTCCTGTGGAAACTATTTGAATATTTGTTTTTATGGGATTTTTATACACTTCTCGCACATGCCACTAGAGTGCCCCTCAACTGCTGAGCAAGTGTTTGTAGCTTATACATCATCAGAATGGGTCAAAAGCTTAGTGTTGTGACCTGTTTTAAAAACAAAGTATGTTGGAGTGCCTGGCTACCTCAGTCAGTTGGGTGTCCTACACTTGGTTTGGGCTCAAGTCATGATCTCAGGTCCTGGAGTCAGACCCTGTGTTGGACTCTGCTCAGCATGGAGTTGTCTTAGGATTTGTTTCCTCTTCCTCTCCATCTGCCCCCTGCCCCCATACATCTTAAAAAAAAAAAAAGTGTTTTGAGGGAGGCCTGGCTGGCTGGCTTGGTGGAACATGCAACTCTTGATCTCAGAGTTGTAAGTTCAAGCCCCATGTTGGACGTAGAGATTACTTGAAAAGAAAATCTGTATTGGGGCACCTGAGTGGCTCAGTGGTTGTGTTTGCCTTTGGCTCAGGGTGTGATCCTGGGTCCTCTATCAGGCTTCCCACGGGGAGCCTCTTTCTCCCTCTGCCTGTGTCTCTGCCTCTCTCTGTGTCTCTCATGGATAAATAAAATCTCTAAAAAAAATAAAATCTATATTTTTAGAAAGTATCTTGAAATAAACAAAAGCTAGAAAAACCATAGTGACTTCTGAATTTTGTGTTTATTTCTAAAAATAGGAATGGATTTAGACATTTTATGTTTCTCATTGTTTAGCTTGTTTGTGTACTGTGTGATAACTTGATATGTGTATGCTTTTGTGATTTACTTTTTTCATTAAATTTTGCTAAGATTTATCCTAATGGTATATGTATCTAGTTGATTAATTTTCGTGGAAATAGAGTATGTACTTTTGAGGGTTGTGTGAATTAAATCAGTTGATAAATGTAAAGTGCTTAGAATAAATAGTGGTTGTCACATAGTGAAGGCTCAGAGAAAGATAGTCATTATTGTATTTATTATTCACTAGTGTATGAAATGTATGCACAGTCACATGGTCTATGTGTTCTCCTGCTTATGGACATTTGAGTGGTTTCCGATTGAAGCAACAGTACACATTGCTGCTCTGAAATATTCATGTTCTTTTCTCCTTATGCTCTTGTGCAAGTTTTTATTAAGGTAAATGTATCGACCTAGAAGTGGAATTTGCTAGGTCATAAGTTAGGCTTGTGCTAACTGTATCAGAGAATGCCACCTTGTTGAGCAAGGTAACTGCCTGTTTGCATTTCTATCAGCAGTGTAGGAGTTCCCATTGCTCCGTATCCTTGCCAACATTAGATATATTTTTTCATTTTTTTGTGATTGGATGGTTGTAAAATGACTTCTTGTGGTTTCATTTGGGGTTTGTCCATATGAGGCAGCCATTTCTTCATATGTTTATTTCTTATTTGTATTTCCTTTGCTCCTTGTTCTTGTCTTCTGCTCTGTTTTTCTGATGAGTTGTCTTGTTGATCTGGAGGAGTTCTTACATAGTGGTACTTCTCTTTTGTTGATCCTGTTTGTTAGAAATATCTTCTCCCAGTTTGAGGTTTTTCTTTTCTTTTTTTTTTTTTAAAGGGATCTTTCATTGGACAGAAGTCTTGAATTTTAATTTAGTAGAACATATCCATTTTTTCTTGCTTAAGAAATCTGTCTCGGCACCTAACTCTAGGAAATGAACAAGGGGTAGTAGAAAGGGGAGGAGGGCGGGGGGTGGGGGTGACTGGGTGACGGGCACTGAGGGGGGCACTTGGCGGGATGAGCACTGGGTGTTATGCTATATGTTGGCAAATTGAACTCCAATAAAAAAATTTAAAAAAAAGAAATCTGTCTCAGGGTGCCTGGGGGACTCAGTGGTTGGGGGCTCAGCGGTTGAGCGTCTCAGGCTGGGACCCTGGGGACCCAGGATCAAATCCTGCATTGGGCTCCCCGCAGGGAGCCTGCTTCTCCCTCTGCCTGTGTCTCTCATGAATAAATACATAAAATCCTTAAAAAAAAAAATCTGTCTCTATCATGAAAATATTCTCTCTTGTTCCCTCTTAGGCATGTAAACGTCATCATCATGTAAGTCCTTAATCTACCTTAGATTGTGTGTGGGGTGAGGTATATTTAATTCTTAATTTTTATCTATGCAGTTGTCTCAGTAGGCACTTTATTTGAGAGAGAGCACAAGCAAGGGAAGGAGCAGAGGGAGAGGGACAAGCAGACTCCTTGCTGAGCAGAGAACTGGACATGGGTCTCCGTCTCAGGATCCTAAATCATGACCTGAGCCAAAGTCCGATGCTTAACCAACCGAGCCACCCAGACGCCCCTCTAGAATAGTTTTGAGTTAAAGGATTTATAGTGTGTGTCCTTGTTTTGTTTCTTATTTTAAAGAAACACATTTAAAATGTTCACCATTGGGTATGTTTGTTAGAGTTTGTTTTATTTTCTAAGTAAATTCTGTTTTATCCTAGTTTTCAAAAAAGGTTTGAAACTGGCATGGGTATTCAATTTCAGTGAATGTTTTTTCTTTACCTCCTGAAATGATTCTATAGCTTTTGTCCTTCAGTCTGTTAATGAGGAGCATTAATAGTTTTACTAATGTTTGACTACTTTTGCATTCCTAGGATAAATCCAACTTGACCTATCATATATTATCTTTTTAATACATTGCCAGATTGCTAGCTAATATTGTTTATAGGTTTGTATGAAAGCATCTACTCACTGTAACTTTTTGAATAAACTTTGTAGCAGAAAATATAGGCGCTGAACTGAAAGCTCCACTTATTAAGCAAGAGCCTCTCCAAGTAAGAGGTAAATATACTTCATTCTAATTTTTACTATAATGGTATTTTGAATTAAATATACAAAATGAGTTTACATAGAGCTCTGTATAATTATATTATTCTGGGTGTACGTCCACTTTTACTTTGCTTTATATATACCAACCATAAAAATTCATTCTCCTGTTTATAAGCTAATTTTCTACTGAAATTCACTTTGCATTTTGGTTACAAATTTTGTGGTAATTGTTTTTTTCAAAACCCCAAAGAAAATAAGGGCAAATAAAAGTCATCAGCTCCTTTATCATTTTTGGAAAAGTAATGTGA
The DNA here is from genome assembly GCF_905146905.1 of Nyctereutes procyonoides. Classification (NCBI taxonomy): domain Eukaryota; kingdom Metazoa; phylum Chordata; class Mammalia; order Carnivora; family Canidae; genus Nyctereutes; species Nyctereutes procyonoides. The sequence continues at coordinate 15,813,896 of NW_026575021.1, read as the reverse complement.
TTAAAGAAAAAGAGACCAATGCCTTTCAGTTATGGCATGTTCAAGTCCAGACAGAGTTTGGACATTCTTGTCCAACTTTTTTTTCTAGGAATAACTGAGTGATGAAGGAGTTCTTGTTTACAGCTCTGCTCTTTATAATGAGCTATGGCTCGTGTCTCCAGAGCAGCGTGTTGTACGTGTGACTCTGTCACTAGAAGCACCGTGGCTTTGGCGTCATGCAGAGGTGGACTCTGTGGCTCCAGCATATCCTCGCTGTATGGCCTTGGGCATTTCCCTGAGCCATAGTTTTCTCCCCTGTAAGATTGAGGTAATAGAGGAATTTCTTTTCTAGGATAACCTTGAAGATGATCCATAGTATATACGGTTACAGTTCAGAATAATGAACATGATAGCAGTCACCATTGTCACTAATCGGGGCCAGGACAGGGCAATAGGGATTTCTGTAGACTTTGAAGGAATCTTTAAAGAGTAATTTTAAAAAACCCACTCATCTTTTAAAAGAAAGAAGTAATTCTTTGCTCTAGAGAAGCTCATCTGGATTTAGAATTTTAGGATTATTATATTAAAGGAAGCTAATGAACTTCCTTGAATGTATTTTTTTCAAATACAGTTTTGATTTTTATACTGACTTTTATGTTTGTAATGTTATGATTTGTGAATTTGATTTTAATAGTTAATATGTTACCTTAAGAGTCTTATTTACCAACTGTAGTGATGGATAATTTTAGTCTTAGTTTGTTCTTTCCACTTCAAATTACAATGGACAACTCGTTTATTAATATCTGAGAATAGAGTATGAAGTAAAGGGTGACAATTTGAAATATAACACATGATTTTCTGTTGTTTTGCCCTTGCTCTTCAGATATTTGCTTTATGTTAATATCTATGTCATACCACCAAAAGTCTCACTTTACAATGATCATAAACATAGACCTATATTGAGTGTGATTATTAATTCACAGACTTTAATTGATGCCAAATTGGTATTTTTTTTGTTATCTTTTTTATTTTTAGGAACAATTTGATACTTGGTAATAGGGAAGTAATTTAATAGAAGACCATATTTTACCTGTAATCTGTAATAAACTTCCTGTAATTTTTAACTGATAAAAATATTCCTTATGTTTACTTTAGCTTTCTTATGGACTGTGTGAAGTAGTCCAGCAGCTTTCAGGCTTTTTTGACTGCAACTCACATAAGAAATATTAATGACCTACTATATAAAGAGATTATTGTATGTAACCGAAATAGAAGTCTTCACAAAAAGTACTTACTCATTGTATGTGGTACTCTTTGACCACTTTCTATTTTCATTTTTTATCAAATGCTGGTTTCACCCTGTAATTTGAAAAACATTGAACAAGCATATAATTTTTAATTGAGACTTCATTTTCATTTAGACCCTAAGACAATTTATTATTATTTTTAGACCCTAGACAATGTAAATTGTACCAGTACAATGTAAACAGATCAGGAATACCTATGCAGGATATCCATTAGACAAAAGATTAACATTTTGGCATCGGTTACAGATGACTATGGAGATACGATCTAGATGTCTACAAACGGAATTTTGTCCTGTTCTGCACTTGGGAGACTTTCTTCTGATGCCATTCAGTGCATCAGGAAAAACGTTTTTTTTGTGAAATTCATTAGTGAACTCACTTAAGTGTCAGCATATATGTTCATCTTCTAATGTGTTTTCCAGTGTGCAAATTTATTATGTTTTTGTATATTCTTGAATTTAGTCAAAGCAGTCCTTAAGAAGAGGGAATATGGACCAAAGTACACTCAGAATAATTTCATCACTGGAGTCAGAGCAATAAATGAGTTCTGCCTTAAATCCAGGTACGACATTTTGTTTTTTCTAATGTGGTAGCTCTGTCTAATCTAACCATTAATTTCTTTTTATGCGTTACTTGCTACCTCCACCTGGAAACTTTGCAAGGACTCCTTCCTAAATTGAACTATTCAGTTTAAAAATGTTAAAATTTTTAGCTTACTAAACGGAATTGTGCTTTAGTGTGAACAATCCCAGCCTTTTGTGGTATCTTAAACTCAAAAAAGCATGTTCTTCAAAACCTCTGTATCGTACAAGAACTTTAGTAGGAGTTTTATTATTATGTTAATATGTACCAGTTATCAATGAGATATTTATGTATTTGTATGTTTACCTTTTTAAAGTTTTGGGTTTATTTGGGTAGCAGAGTTGAGTAATTTAGTTATTTATGTTCACAGCCCAACTGTGGTTTCTGTTGAGCATAAGTTATCTTTCTTTTCTAATATCTTTTTGTTATTAAATTTCTTGTAATCATAGAGATTTGTTGAGATATTTGTCACAGATTTAAAAATTTCACCCTCCTTTGTGTGTTTACCTAAGAAAGCCGTATTACATGGAAGATTTCTTGGCAACTTAGACATCAGATTTAGCCTTTTTTCCCCCCTCTCCCTCCTGGTCACATCTTCTATGGTATATTATCAAGAAATAAGAGTTCTTATAATCAGTTTTATAAGTTATATAACTATTAAAACAACAACCAGTTGTAACATTGATATAAAAAATGCTTGTTTCACATGAAGTGCTTCATTTAGTTCTCACAAAAATTTTGTGAATTAAGTAGATTAGATATTGCTGTTTCCACATTGTAGGCCTCCACCCTGTAGGCCATAGTAAAGATGTCAGTGATGACCGAGCTCATTTACTGAATATGTACCTTTGATACCTTGCTGCCCAAACTTTTTATTAATATGTGATAGTGGTTGATTTATGTATTTTAAAGATTTTATTTTTAAGTAATCTCCATAATTTTAGTATTACCACTTAGTATTAATCTGGATATAAACAAGTAGGATTATAAATTCTAAATTTTATTTTATTTATTTATTTGAGAGAGAGAGAAGGAGAGATCATGAGCAGGAGGGAAAAGGTAGAGCAGCAGACTCCATATTGAGTAGGGAGCCCAGTGCAGGACTTGATCCCAGGACCCTGGGACCGTGACTCAAACTGAAAGCAGATGCTTAATTACCTGGGACACCCAGGTACCCTAAATTTAAATTCTTAAATAGAGGATGATACTCTAATTGATGTTTTTTCCACTTTTCCTTTTTTTTTTTTTTTTAATATATGTCAGATGTGGCAGTAGGGTGTCCATAGCAGATAAAATATAAACACCAGTGAAGGAGTTGAATCTCTGCATATTATGTTAAGGCATCTATAGTTAGCATCAAGAATAATTGTTATTTTTTCACTGTCTCTACACCGATTTTTGTATACAAAATGCCACCTTAATTTTTCAAGCCTTTAAGTTGATCTGTGTAGCCTTTAAAGATCAGGATCTAGGTAGTGGCTTTTATCTGCCCCTAGTAATCTTTCTAATAACAAAAATTATATGAATTGTATCTGAATAAATTTAGCATGTTTCTTTCTTCAGTGATCTAGAACAACTTCGAAAAATCAGACGACGAAGTCCTCATGAAGATACCGAGTCCTTTACTGTATACTTGAGATCAGATGTGGAGGCAAAGTAAGAACTTATTTCTTTTAAACCAAATACACAAGCCAAATTTTGGATTAATAAAAACCCATATTAGATAGACTCAAAGGTTTTTAAATGTTACACTTTAAAAGAAGAGTATGTACTAGTTAACTAAAAGTACGTGATAATTTATATGACAATTTACTGTTGAATTTACTTACTGATCAGATTTAATTCAGAAAAATTTCTTAAGTGCTTTACATTTTTCCTAAAGGACCTTATGTTTTGTTGTAAGATTCTCATATAGTTATAGTTCATCTCAATTTAAATATCATTACAATAAAGTCATTAAAATTGTTCATTATTGATGGCCGTGTGTGTATGTGTGTGTACACAGATCTTTGGAAGTTTGGGGAAGTCCTGAAGCTCTTGCCAGAGAGAAAAAACTGCGTAAGGAAGCAGAAATAGAATACAGAGAAAGTAAGTATATTCATTTTATTTATTTATTTATTTTTAAGATTTTATTTATTTATTCATGAGAGACAGAGAGAGGCAGGCAGAGACATACGCAGAGGGAGAAGCAGGCTCCATGCAGGGAGCCCGATGTGGGACTCGATCCGGGGACCATGGGATCACCTCCTGAGCCGAAGGCAGATGCTCAACTGCTGAGCCATCCAGGTGTCCCAAGTATATTCACTTTAAAATGGAGTTAATTGAAATGTAACTTGTAGGTAAAACTTGGGCCTTTAATAATTGCACTTCCTGGTAGTTGCATGCCTCTTGGCTTTTACTCTTTTGGTCCTAGTAAATACCAGTTTCCACTTTGGGATTCAGTTTCTTTTTAAACAGTATCTGTTTTTTGTTTTTTTCCTCTATAGCTCATTAAAGATGATGAGAAGAACCAAAGCTAGTTGGTGATTTGAAGATTATATGTCCTAAAAGTGGTAGTGCTTTCTTACAGGAAAGTTTGTTAATTTAGTTTCCCCATTTCTACCTTACTTTTCTTTTTTCTTTTTTTTTTTTTTTTAAGATTTATTTATTTATTCCAGAGAGAGAGTCACATGAGTGGGGGAGTGGCAGAGGGAAGGGGAGAGCGAGAGAAGTAAACTCCCTGCTGGGCATAGAACCTGATGCCAGGCTGGATCTCATAACTCATAAGATCATGGTCTGAACTAAAACCAAAAGTTGGATGCTTAACTGACAGAGCCACCCAGGCACCCCTCCTCCCCCCATTTCTACTTTAATTCATTCATTGAGCAGATAGTTATCAAACATTTATGGTGAACCAGATACTGTGCTTGATGCCTGAGATTTAGGTGCAAATAAGACTCTCAGGGTATTAAACAGTCCAATAATTGCGTGACAGAGCCATCTTTATAGAATTAATTATTTAGGATTATGTGAAATATATTTAGATAATTCTTTGATTTATATATATATGCATGTATTCATGAGAAAAGTGATGCACACTTGCGATTTAAAAAAGAATACAAAAATATAAAGAACAAAAGGTCTCCTTTTAATACCTCTACTTACCATGTCATTTTACTTTCCATAGATGACTGTTGGTGGCAGTTGGTATCTATCTATCCAGAATATTTCTGATGAATTTTCAAATCTGTATACATACATGTTTTCACTTAAATGTAAATTGGGTGACACAATACATATTGTTTTGCATCTTGTTTTTTATATTTACCAGTGTAACCATAAACATCTTTCTTTGTCTACATATAGAAATCTGCCTGTCTCATTCCTTTTAACAGCTGCATAATATTCCATTGCATGGAACTCATTAGTGAATGTCCTATTTCTTAAATATATAATAATATAATACTCTTATTGCAGGTATATGGGATAAAATGTTAATAGTATTTCAGGGTCAAAGGACATGGGCATTTTAAGATTTGATAGAATAATCTCTGAAGGAATGTGGTACCAGTTCACATTTACACTTAATGGTGTGTGAAAGTGACTATTTTCTCATACCCTTGAAAATGCTGGATATTACCATCGTTTTAACTTTCTTGTGTTTTTGATGGGCAACAGATGGTACCTTTAATTATGAGTTTCTGTGATGAGTACTGAGGTTGGTTATCTTTTAATATCTTTTCTTAATTCTGTGATAATTTTTATAAACTTCTATTAAATCGTGTGTCTTATAATTGATTTTCATGAGTTTTTGGTAGATCTTAATTTTGTATGTTCTGAACATTTTTTTTTTTGAGTTACCCACTTTTCATTTATTTTTAAAATATTATTTATTTTTGTTTCAAGTTTTTACTTAAATTCTAGTTAGTTAACATATAGTGTAATATTGGTTTCAGGAGTAGAATTTAATGACTTACCACTTACATTTGACACCCAGAGTTCATCCCAATAATTGCCCTCCTTAATAACCATCACCCATTTAGCCCATCTCCTTCGCCCACGTCTCTTCCATCAACTCTTAATTTGTTCTCTGTAGTTAAGAGTCTCTTACAGTTTGCTTCCTTTTCTTTTTGTTTTTGTATTCCTTTCCCCTATGTTCATCTTTTTTTTTTTTTTTTTTTTTTTTAGATTTTATTTATTTATTCATGAGAGAGAGAGAGAGAGAAAGGCAGAGACACAGGCAGAGACAGAAGCACGCTCCATGCAAGGAGCCAGATGTGAGACTCGTTCCCGGGTCTCCAGAACTACACCCTGGGCTGAAGGCAGCGCTAAACCACTGAGCCACCCGGGCTGCCCTGTTCATCTGTTTTGTTTCTTAAATTCCACGTTGAGTGAAATCATACTTCTTTTTCTCTGACTTATTTTGTTTAGCATAATACTCTCTAGCTCTCTCTACGTTGTTGCAGATGGCAGGATTTCATTCTTTTTGATGGTTGAATAATATTCCATTGTATACATACACCACTTTTACTTTATTCATTCATCAGTCAGTGGACATTTGGGGTCGTTCCATAATTCGGCTATTGTTAATAGTGCTGCTGTAAACATCAGGGTGCATGTGCCTCTTCAGTATTTTTGTATCCTTTGGGTGAATACCTAGAAGTGTAACTCCTGAGCCATAGGGTAGCTCTATTTTTAACTTTCTGAGGAACCTCTACACTGTTTTACAGAGTGGCTGCACCAGTTTGCATTCCTACCTACAGTACAAGAGGGCTTCCCTCTCTCTGTATCCTTACCACCTTTTGTTTCCTGGATTGTTAGTTTTAGCCGTTCTGACAGCACGAGGTAGTATCTCGTGGTGGTTTTGATTTGTATTTGCCCGATGATGAGTGATGTGGAGCATCTTTTCATGTGTCTGTTGGCCATCTGGATGTCTTCTTTGAAAAGTCTATTCATGCTTTCTGCCCACTTTTTAACTGGATTGTTTTTGTGGGGTATTGAGTTTGATAAATTCTTTATAGATTTGGGGTACTAACCCTTTATTAGATTCGTCATTTGCAAATATCTTCTCCCATTCCATAGGCTGACTCTTAGTTTTGTTGAAGAAGACCCAGTAGTTCACTTTTGCTTTCGTTTCCCTTGCCTCTGGAGATGTGTCTAGTAAGAAGTTGCTGTGGTTGAAGTCAAAGAAATTGCTGCCTGTGTTCTTCTCTAGGATTTTGATGGTTTCCTTTTGTTTTTTCATTTGTCTTTATTGAAGTTTGATTTACCAACATATAGTATAACACCCCGTTACCCCATCCCCCACCCACCCTCACTTCCACAACCCTTTGTTTGTTTCCCAGAGTTAGGAGCCTCTCATGGTTGTCTCCCTCTCTAATTTTTCCCACTCAGTTCCCCTCCTTCCCCTATAATCCCTCTCACTGTTTCTTATTTTCCCCATATGAGTGAAACCATATGATGTTTGTCCTTCTCTGATTCACTCAGCATAATACCCTCCAGTTCCAGTCACGTCAAAGCAAATGGTGGGTATTCGTCCTTTCTGATGAGTAATACTCCATCGTGTATATAGACCACATCTTTATCCATAATCTGTTGAAGGACATCGAGGCTCCTTCTACAGTTTGGCTATTGTGGACACTGCTGCTGTGAACTTTGGGGTGCAGGTGGCCTGGCAGATTTTGATGGTTTCCTGCCTCACATTTAGGTCTTTTCATCCGTTTTGAATTTATTTTTGTGCATGGTGTAAGAAAATGCTCCAGTTTCATTCTGCATGTTGCTGTCCAGGTTTTGCAAGATCGTTTGTTGAAGAGTGTGTCTTGTTTCCATTGATATTCTTTCCTGCTCTGTCAAAGATAAGTTGACCATATCATTGTGGGCCCATTTCTGGGTTCTCTATATTCTGTTCCTTTGATCTATGTGTTTATTTTTGTGCGAGTACCAACCACACTGTCTTCATGACTACAGCTTTCTAATATAGTCTGGAATCATGATTACTCTAGCTTTGCTTTTGTCTTTCAAGATTGCTTTGGCTATTCTGGGTCTTTTGTGGGTCCATATAAATTTTAGGATTGTTTGTTCTAGCATTGTGAAAAATGTTGGTATATTTTGATAGGGATTGCATTAAATCTGTAGATTGATTTGGGTAGTGTAGACATTTTAATGATGATTATTCTTCCAATCCATGAGCATGGAATGTTTTTCCATTTCTCTGGGTCCTCTTCAATTTCTTTCGTAAGTATTCTGTAGTTTTCAGAGTGCAGATCTTTACCTCTTGGTTATAGGTTTGTTCCTAGGTATCTTACTGTTTTTGGTGCAGTTGTAAATGGACTTGATTCCTAGATTTCTCTTTCTTCTGCTTCATTTTTGGTATATAGAAATGCAACAGATTTCTATACGTTGATTTTGTATACTGTGACTTTGCTAAGTTTGTGTCTCCGTTCTAGCAATATTTTGGTGAAGTCTTTTGGTATTCAATGTAGAGTATCATGTTATCTGTGAAATTGTGAAATTTTTACTTCTTCCTTGCCGATTTGAGTGCCTTTTATATCATTTTTTCCTAGTGAGGGAGAGAGTAGGGTGGGGGGGGGGCGGGGAGAGAGAGAGAGAGAATTCAATGTTAAGCAGGCTCCACACCCAGCATAGAGCCTGATGCAGGGCTCAGTATCACAACCCTGGGGTCATGACCAGAGCCAAAATCAAGAGTTGGATGCTTAACTGTCTGAGCCACTCAAGCACTTCAGGATGCCTTTTATTTTTTTGTTGTCTGATGCTGAGGTTAGAACTTCCAGTACTGTGCTTAACAGTGGACATCCATGTCTTATTCCTGACCCTTAGCAGGAAAGTGCTCAGTTTTTCCCCAATGAGGATAATATTAGCTGTGGGTCTTTCCTACATGACTTTTATGATGTTGAGATATGTTCCCTCCATCCCTACTTTGTTGTGGGTTTTTGTTCTTAATATTTTTCTGTTCCTTCTTCACATTTTGTTTCATTTCCCATCAGTGGGAGATTTTTTTTTCTTTTCTTTTTTTTTTTTTATGAAGGATTAAGTAAGTGAAAGTCATGGGTTTGAGACCAGTAGTTGCTATTTAGCTTAGGTTTTTTCCCAATATAGTTTTTTTCCCCCAGATACCTCTGTTTATTAAGACTTTAGGAATGCATGTCTAGACCAAACTATGAGAGCAATTAAGTTCACATGCTTGGAACAGTTTGTCTCTATTGACCTTCCACCCATAACCTTCTCCCTCTTCCCATTCTTGTCTAAGTAGAACTTGTATCTGATCCCATTTTTGGTGAGGGATGACTGAGAATGACTTGGGGATCAGAAAGGTGGGAATAATAGTTCTATAAAGCATCCCCATATTATCAGGAGGACTCTTCAAGTAAGGCTTCAGAGGATAGTACAGAGGATAGTATAACAACCCCTCAAGAATCCATCACTCAGCTTTACAATTATCAATACATGGCCAACCGTGTTTTATCTTTATCTCCCTTACTGACCCTCACTCTTTTAAATTGCTTTGAAACCAGTCCCAGTATTCTATCATTCGTCTATAAATATTTCAGTATATGTTTCTAAAAAACAGGTGTTTTAGTTAGTTCCTATGATAGTGATAGTTAACTGTTTTAGAACATTCACTAACTCCTGCCTGCAGTTAATCTGTCAGCCAGTCCTCATATCCTCTCAGCTGCACCTTGGTTGAAGATCTAGGGTGATTTTGGATAGTTTGAATTCAGGTAAAGAAAATCAGTGACCTTCTGCTGATTGGTTATTCCTTGTCTTGACAAAATAACATTTTTTTCTCTTTCTGACTAATGTAGCCAGGAGGAATAAGAAATATATTTGAGGTTCTCATAGGCCTACAATATATAATATTAAGTTATCTGCATGTTGAGCAAGTATAGTTTTTTTGCAGAATATAAGTCCTTTAAATCATTAGTTTAGCATTTTGAAAAGTAATAAGGAGAATTAGTGAATCCTAGTATCTATGGGGGTTTTGGCCTCTCAGAAGAAGCAAACAGTTATGGATTATATTTACAGATATGTTGAAGAGAGCTGCAATTAAATCCACAGAAGTGAAATAATTTCAGTAAAAGAAATATATATTGGGGTCAGGGAGCTTTGGAATTTTGGTATCACTATTCAGTTAAAGGCTTCCATTGGGTTCTTTTAGGTAATAGAGATGCTAATACAGGATATGATCAAATATTGTTCCAATAGGGCAGATTGCATTGGGGAATTAGATGCTTGCACTGCACTTATATTTCTGATTACTTTGGGGATCTGATAATGTGGCAGGATTAAAATTGAGGTAGAGGTGTTAGTGTCTGAGAAAAATGTCCACGTTTTTCTTTGACAGTCACCCTTTATTTAGGAGAATCTGAATTCTTTAATTGTATTTCTAAATTCTGTACAGGACCAAAGCTTAAAGGTGATAATATTAACCTTCCCTTGATGAGTTGGTGAAATTTCTAGATGGAAATTGAGAGACAATTAAGATCAGTAATATAAGAGGAAAAGAAGCAGAGAGTTTCTGGAGAGCATGGGAGTTCAGAATCATTCAGTATCAAGACGGGGAGCAGTGGGATAGGAAGGAGATCCAGGAGAAGGGAAAGGATGGAGGAGACATGCTAAGAAGGAAAGAACAAAGTAAGCAAAGTAGAGGTGCTCAGATTGTTCCATATTTGGCCATTGGAAGCACCTCAAGTTGGTTGCACCTCAATATACCTAATATTGTAGCATCCTTGCTGTTAGGTACAGTAAGGTGCTTCGGGTTTGTTTTGTACATGTCCTGCCCCAGGCTGAGCATTACTCATCTCTGAAAGGAACTCCATTTCTTTTTAGTGGGAATTAAAATTGAAACACTGTACTCAGGGCATTAGGGGCACTCATTTTTTGTTTGTTTTGTTTTTTGGGGGGAGAGAGGTATGGAAGGGCAAAAGGAGAGGAAGAGTAAGAATCCCAAGCAGGCCTTCATGTCTAGTGTGTAGCCTGATGCAGGGCTCAGTCTCATGACCCCAGGATCGTGACCTGAGCCAAAATTTAAGAGTTGGAAGCCCAGTCGACTGAGCCACCCAGGCACCTCAGAGGTACTCATTTTTAAAAGGCTGATGTATTTTTAAGGTCTTTCCAATGGACAGAAATAGGAAATACTTTTCCTTAAGAGAGAAGATATATAGGCTATTCTGAAAAACTTAATGTTTTTTTGTTGTTGTTGTTGTTGTGTTTTGTATCTCTTTTCTTACACTGAAAATCTTCTTAATCCAGTAATATAATAAATTACATTTTTGTTTTATTCTTATGTGTATGTATGCACACATAAAGAAAGGATACAGTGTAGTTTCAAAATAGTAATACCAATATTATAGCCATCAGGATGATTTAAGATTTCTTGACTTTTCTTTTTGTTGTTAGTATATATTCCACTAGGGATGTATAGTTAAGTGTCTGTGTTTTAAATTCAATTGAAATTTGTCTGGATAAACCATCAAATAGATGTAAAATTATGTTCATTTGGTTCATTTTGCTTTTGATTTTTAGAAATAATTTTGATTTTTATTTGGTAATTTTATAAAACATTTACGTGATTCCAAAGTCAAATCTATCAGACAAAACCTTCAGAGAAATTTAGTTTCCATCCTTATCCTTTCTACCCTATTCCTCCCTCTCGGGTGGGTAACCATTTGAAAAATTAGTTTTGTAGTTTTTTCCATTAAAAGATATATTATGAAATAGGTATTATTCCCCCTTCTGCCCCCTTTCATAAATAAGGTATACTTTCTGTCCTTGCTTTTTTTATTTGACATTGAGTCCCAAGGACCATTCTTTGGCAGTAAATGGAGACATTTCTTTGTTCCTTTTATAATACTCCATTTTTGGGGATACATCATAGTTTACTCAGTCATTCCCCTATAGGTTGTTTCCAATCTTTTACCTTTTTTTCCCCCTGTGTTAAAAAACACAACAGAATTTATCATTTTAACAGAAGTGTTCTGTATCTTTACATTGTTATGAAATGAATATTTAGAATTTTTCCCCCCAGAACTCTTTCATCATGTAAAACCGAAACTGTTAACAAACAGCTCTCCTTTCTCCTACCTGTAGCCCTTGGTAACCATTATTCTGCTTTCTGCTTCTACGAATTTGACTGCTATAGATACCTCATATAAATAGAATCATACAATATTTGTCTTTTTTGACGGAGTTATATCACCTACTTAATGTCCTCAAGGATCATCTATGTGCCAGGATTTTCTTCTTTTTAAATTCTGAATATTTCATTGTATGTATATACCACCTTGTATGTAGCCATTTGTCTGTCCATGAACATGTTGATTGCTTTCATTTTTTGGCTCTTCTGAGTAGTGTACTCTGAATATGGGTATGTAAATACTTGTTGAAGTGGGGTTACTAGATTATACAGTAGTTGTTAATTTTTTGAGGAACCCTCCATCATGGTTGCACCATTTTACAGTCCCACCAGCTTGCACAAGGTTTTCAGTTTCTCCATTTCCTTGCCAATATTTGTTTTCTGGGTTTCCTTTGGTTTGGTTTTTGGATAATGGATATTCTGATAGGTGTGAGGTGATACCTCATTGTAGTTTTGATTTATATTTTTCTGATGATGAGTGTGATAATGAGCATCCTTTAATGAGCTTGTTGGCCATTTGTATATCATCTTTGGAGAAAGGTCTGTTCGGGTCCTTTGCTCATTTTTATTTGCATTGCAGATCTAGAGTTTTTATAATAATCTGATGTTTTTGCTGATAGCCAGCAGAACATATTTAATATACTCGTAAAGAGAATAATTGTGTTGACCTAAAATGTGACTGATAAGAATATGTATGAGCTAAAATGTATTTTGTAATTCTTTTCTTATAAAGGGCTATTTAGAAACCAAAAAATATTAAGAGAATATAGAGACTTCCTCGGAAACACCAAGGTAAGATTATCTTTCTAATAATGTTATGTGTGCATATTTTGCATAATGAAATTTTAATATGTCTGATCACAAGTCAAGATTTTCTTGAGCACACTGTAATTTACTGAATTATATAGTCTGTCTGTCTCTGTGTGTTTTTCTTGAAATTAAAAAAACTGGGATATAAGCTCTCTTTAAATTCAAAACAGGGGATCCCTGGGTGGCTCAGCGGTTAAGCGCCTGCCTTTGGCCCAGGGCGTGATTCTGGAGACCCTGGATCGAGTCCCACTTTGGGCTCCCTGCATGGAGCCTGCTTCTCCCTCTGCCTGTGTCTCTGCCTCTCTCTCTCTCTCTGTCTCATCAATAAATAAAATTTTAAAAAAAAAAAAAATTCACAACTGTTATAAACCATAAGTATATAGGTAAAGGAGAAGACTTCATTATGATTTTAGCAAAATTTAACTCTCTCATATGTACTTTTAATTTCCTGTGTCCTCTCCTCTACTTCTAATCCTAATTAAATATTCAAAATGCCACTTCTCTGCTTGTAACCAAAAAGATTAGCCCTTGGAGGAGAAAATTACATAGCCATTCTGATTGTTCTTTCCTATTATGGGTACATAAAAGTCAGTGGACACAGTATTAGTTGACAGTCTTACTGAACTTCCATAGTACATTCAGTCTCTCTGTGAGATAGCTGTTGCCTGTATTTCCTATCTTCTCAAACTTCCTAAAGCCTTAGTGTTCTCCTGATGACCTTGCTTCATCGCTCACTGAAAAAAATAGACGTAATTGAATAAGGTACTTTGCTTTTCTTCACCAGATTTACTAAGATTTACTTAACTTGTCTAAACTTGTGTGCCACAATACTTCCTATTAGAAGGAAATTAATATTGGGACCAGTATAGAAAGTTTACCTTCATTATCCTATGTCTTATTCTTTTTTTTTCTTTATTAAAATTTTATTTATTCCTGAGAGACAGAGAGAGGCAGAGACACAGGCAGAGGGAGAAGCAGGCTCCCCACAGGGAGCCCAATGTGGGACTCGATCCCAGGACCCCAGGGTCATGCCCTGAGCTGAATGTAGATACTCACCCACTGAACCACCCAGGCGTCCCTGGCTTATTCTTTCTGAATCCTCTTCATTTGGCCTTTCATCCCCACCATTCTACTGAAATGGGTCTTTTTTTTTTTGAAATGGGTCTTATCAGAGTCACCAATACTTCCAAAATACCAAGTAGTCATGTCCAGATTTAATGTTTGCATTTAAACCTAGTTGGGAGGTATTTCCTGTCAAGAAGTGAATATCTCCAGAAGTCCTATCTGGAGAAAACGCTAGCTGTGCAAATTGTCTCCTTTTTTTCTAAGTTACATTTGAGACATTGTTCCCTTTTGGCAAAATTTGTCAGTGATGGCAACTCTAGTTCTTTTCAATTCATTATATTCAAAACTCCTTAATTTCCATTTCCCTTTGGGTTTTGTGTTTCTTGCATCCCGTTGGTGGAATCTTCATATACTACATGAGCCAGCCTTCTCACTTCTATGCCCCGGCAGCTGCTGCCACTGCCTTTGCTGTGGAATAGCTTAGGCTGGTGAGAACCTGCCTCCTGGGAAGATCTGTTCCTCTGTGTTCCAATTGCTTTTGTTATGGAATTTATGTGGGTTTTTTTTAATAACTTATTTATGAGAGAGAGAGAGCATGGCAGGTGGAGCAGCAGAGAAGAGAGGAGGGAGAAGCAGGCCTCCTGGCTGAGCAGGGAGCCCGATGTGGGGCATGATCTCATAACCCTGGACCCTGGGTTCATGTGCTGAGCAGAAGGCAGATAACCAGCTGAGCTACCCATGTGCCCCATGGGTGGTTTTAACAGGATGCTTCCTGTAGTGAATCCTAGCTCCTTGTAGATCTCTTGTGTTGCTTTGGTCTTTGTCACTATTTCTGATCTGATGACTACCAACACATTTTCACCTTTTCTATGATCTTTTTATCTTTTTTATCAGCAATTTGAGCTCCATGGATATCTTTTTTGGTTATAAGATTCTATTCTAATTTTAAATATCTAATTTCCCTTTCTTATTTGTCTTATTCATCCCAAAAGTTCACAAACCTTTCTTCTAAAGAAATATTTTTCATCTTCCACTTTTTTTAAAAAATTAAATCTTATTTTTGTTTATTGGAGTTCAATCTGCCAACATATAGCATAACACCCATTGCTCATCCCATCAAGCGCCTCCCTCAGTGCCCGTCACCCAGTCACTCCCACCCCCCGCCCACCTCCCTTTCTACCACCTTTTCCTTGTTCGTTTCCCAGAGTTGGGTGTCTCTCATGCTCTGTCTCCCTTTCTGATATTTCCCACTCATTTTTTCTCCTTTCCCCTTTATTCCCTTTCACTATTTTTATATTCCCCAAATGAATGAGACCATACAATTCCATTGTATACATAGACCACATCATCTTTATCAATAAGTCATTCGGAGAAGGACAAATATTATATGGTCTCATTAGCAATGACAAATACCCACCATTTGCTTCGATGTGGATGGAACTAGAGGGTATTATGCTGAATGAAATAAGTCATCTTCCACTTTTAAACAGCATCTTTTCACTTAATCTCTGTGCATTCTTTTTAATGATTCCTAAAATAATTTTTCTTATTTTTCTCTCTTCAGCCAAATGATGCATGCAGCAATTCTCTATTATAATAAAACAGACATACTCAGTTTTTTATTTATCAATAAACAATAGAACTCAGAAATCTAGAGCCATGGTCATAGTTTATAGTTTGCATATCAGAGTTCAAGTTGAAATCATATGGATAAGGTTTCTTCCTGCCTCATTCCTTGTCTCAGCTCTGGAGGCAGTTTAAAGCAGAATTTGGGGGCATCTAGTTGCACAGTTTGTCAGGAGCTGGCCTTAATGCTTAAAATCTAGAAGCTCCCCCTTGTGTTCTGTTGTTCAGAGAAAGTAGGAGGTACTGTTTAAAATCCTGGTCTGTAGACCTGACTGCAAAACACTATAAATGTGAGAAATAATTTAAATAGGCATTGTTCTTTCCTAATGCCTCATAGAGAATCTCACCTCAGCTTTCTTGGCAGTACCCAGCTGGAGTGTAGCTATAGAATTCACGTGGAGTCTACAGCAGCCTGTCTTAGAGGACCTACACCTTCAGTAAGGGCTGTTTCCCCTTCTTCGGGGCCTTTTAGCCTGAATGCAAGGGGACAAAACTGCCGGAAGTGTGGGGACTTAACCAAGAACTAACTCTCACATGGCACAGCCCCGGTAGCCACCTCACATTTTACTCCTTGTTTTCTTCATCTGTTTCTCAGAATTCTAAATCAGTACATTAGATCTTAAAGAATCTTCTTATTTAGATGTACCCAGTGACTTGTAGACCGCTCTACCTGTTTTGACCAAATATGGAGCCATGAAAGAACATGTTGACAATGTGTACCAACTCCCAACATAAAGGAGGGAGCTAATAAGCATGCCCAGCATTCTCTCCCAAATCAACGTCTAGAGGGCCACTGGGGAGGAGGGGAGGCCACCGGTATGGGGGAGGGGGAAATTCTCTTCTCATGGAAATTTGAGGTAGAAGTAGTCATGTGCCCACCACCCATGTGCCCATGTGCAAGTGTTCTTGGAGTAGCAAGTTTCCTTACAATGCCTTGTTCTCTAGGAGTCCAAGACAGTCTTTCTCCTGGGTTTCTTTGTACTTCATTAACACCTCCTCTTTCTTCATCTCTTCTGCAAGAAACTCTGCTGATTCATTATAGACCCTTTTATATTTAAATGCTATTAGTAGGTCCAACTGGCAATTTCCCTAAAATAGATACCTAGTGCAACTGCTGCTCACTGTTCTCTTATGGAAACCTTAGTCTAAACCATCACCATCCTTTATCTGCAGTACCCTCCTAATTGTTCTTTCCACCTCTGCTTCTGTCACCATAATTTATTCTCTACATTTTAACTATATCTTGGAAAATCTAAATTAGATTATCCCAAATACCTACTTAAAACCATATAGTGCTTGCTTTTTGGCAGTAGAATAAGATTTATACTCCTTACCATGGTTTCCAAAATCCTGTGGGTTATGGTCCCTGCCTCCTTCTCTGTCCTCATCCCCTCCTATTTTCCTTGCTCTCTGTGCTCTTGCCACACCAACCTTATTTTGTCCTTTCCACACACCAGTCTTAGTTCTTTCCATAGTCTTTAAGTATGCTGCATGTATACTCTGCCTGAAACCATTCTCCCAGATTTTTTCATGGTTGCTGTCTTCTCATCATTGAACCTCTTTGCCGCTGTAGCTAAAATAACCCTTCCCACATACACCCTCCCCCCATACATGATCCTCTCCGTTCTTTTTATTTTATTATGTTCACTGTTATCTGATGTTATATATTTGTTTACAGATTCGTTTCTATCTTCCTGGACTAGACTGTGAAGTCAGTGAAGGCAGGACTCTTGTTTTGTTTACTGTTAGGTCCCAGCAACTAGAATTGTGCCAGTAGTTGCACAGTAAATATTTCTTGTGTAAATGACATAAGCAGAATATGTGAAGTGCTTTAATAGAAATGTAAAGTTCGGTAATAAATGTGCAGCAGAGTATTTATTCTGACAGACCAAGGAAGGTTTTACATAGAAAAGTGCCAGTTGGCTTAACATGGACTAGAATGGATAAAACCTGGACAAATTGTGGTAGAAGATGGTGATAGCATTCCAGGGAAAGGAAGGAGCAGGAAAAAAAACTCAGAAAGTGTACATTAAAGGAACAGCAAAACTACATTTAACTCAAAAATATTTGTTGCCTTGTTTCTTCTGTTTTGGTCTGTTTTGGAATGAAACCACTACTTGAGGTCTTTGGTATGGAGCACTAAAGAGTTAAATTAGAGAAGCAAACTTGGCTATAGTTATTCCTTGTTTAAAACAGTAACTTGCTCAAGAAATGGAAAAATTTTAGAGTATATTGATTTTAGTTCAATACATTTTAATCACTTTATCCCTAGTTTCTGTGTAACCAACTCATATCTTTTCTGGCAATATGCAAGAAATTACTTCCGAGGAAACAAAAATAATTAAGGTTTTGGAAAAGGACCCATATGTATTCTCAGTTTCAATATTGTCACTTTTTAAAGTAGAGATTCTAGAGCAAAAGAAGTAAATAACTAAATCTAGTTTTTAGGATTTGATAGAGGAGATATTATCTGGTGTGTCAGGGTCACTTATAAGCATTAAACTGTTTTTCTGGGAAATCTTAGAGATTCTGTGTGTGTGTTTGTTTTTATAGCCACGGTCCAGAACTACATCAGTTTTTTTTAAAGGTCCAGGAAAAGTGGTGATGGTTGCTATTTGCATGTAAGTATCATTTAAATTTTTAAAAAAATATTTTTAATATGTACATCCCTGAAGGTGAAAATTTATTACTTGGTATCTAGGTTAAGAATTAGAAGTTCATGTTGTTATAGAAGTAAGTTGAATGAGCCTTTGTTAATTATTGTCAGTAAAGTGTTGAAGCAAGAGTCCAGATAGATACCCATGCTTGTGCTGGGTCTATTTTTGTGGTTAAGATCTAAGAATAGTTGCTCTCTGGAAATTCTTTTATTTTCATTGGAATTGATAGAAGTCTTTTTTAAAAAGGTGAATTGGCTGTAACTAAACCAACCTGGGTCATAACTACTGAAGAATATTTACATTCTTGTTTTTCCCCACTTACCTTGGAAGAACATAATTGATATTTGTGCCTCTTTTTCCTTCTGTCTTCTTGATTCCTATTGTTTTATCTTTTGCTGACTAATCTATTTTAGGATGTTTAAAGTATTAATTTCATAATTCATTAGTTTGTATCTTTGTTTCTGATATACACACACACACACACACACATACATACATGTGTCACGAATTGTGGTAAGGTCTTGAAATACAAGAATAGAATACATAACTCTCATCTTTAAGGATTGGAGGGGCACTAGACTGAAAGAAGTCATGTACAGTGATGCAGAGAAGAGATGATGATGCACTAAACTAAGATAATGAAGGTAGGGATGGGAAGACCTATTTAGGTCCAAGATGTATTTAGAAGTATGGTCAAGAATGGTGCCCAGGTTTCTGGTTTGGACAATTGGATAGATATGGCGTCATCATTGAGAGGAGGAGCACTTGAAGGAGGGGCAGGATGGCAGCAAAGGAAATGATGAGTTTATTTTTGAATCTGAGTGATCTCTAGGGCATCAGGTGGAGTGATCAACAGCATTAATTCTTAGTAAAGTGAGGTTAGCAATTAAAGCTTTCTTCATTGGAAGAATGTGTGAATATGTGTAAGCTGCTTAGCATAATACTCAGGACATAATAGGTACTTAATAATTGATATTACGTGTTGGTCTGAAGTTCACAAAGAAGAGCGGGATTAGAGATTTAGAGTTGAGAGTTATTAACATATAGATGATAATTAAAACTATAGGAGTAGTTAAGACCACCTGGAGAATGTGTATGAAGTGTGAGGAAGAAAAATCCTTCAGAAGAAAACGTTGAGGCATGCTAACATCTGTGAAATGGGTGCAGGAAAAGAACCTGCAGAGTAGACCCAGGAAGAGAAAGGAGCAGGAAAGAAAGGAGAGCAAACCAAGAACTAGGAAGAAAACCAAGGATATCATGGATGCCAAGGAAGATCGTCTTTTAAGAAAATAGTGGCATACGCTTCTGCAAGATTAAGAAAAATACTAAAATGTTTTCAGGAATTTAGTAGCAAGAAACAGCTGTTGGTAAGAATAATGAGGTACATCTGAGGCATAAGCCATTTATTGTTAAATGGATTGAAGACTTAGTGCAAGATGTGGAAAACTGAGACAGCAGGAGGAGATATAATTCAAGAAATTATCTGAAATGGAAAAGAGGGAAAGGGTTATATAGTTTCCTTACTTAGAGAATTAGGATATTATTTATATAATAATAGCATTATAATAAAACATGGTAAGTGACTAAATGTAGTGCCCGAGATAAACTGTATTGGTCATTACTGTTGGAATCTGAACAGCTAGCTTCCTCAGAGCCAACCGCGTTTATTTTTAGCATCTATTATCTTCTAGTATGACTCTGGGGCTGTTTGGTCTAGATTTGTCTTCACCTCTGGCATCTGACACCTTCACATCTGGCCTGGTTAAGTAGACAGACTTTCACTAAAGTCTTGGTTTTTGATACTGGTGTGCTAGACAGTATCAAGTGTGCAAATCCTCTTTAACCTACCTAAGACACTTAATTTCCTTTCTAACTTTATTTTGTCCAAATACAAAACAGTCTCTCCTCATCAGTTCTCAGAATACACATATCAGTAATTTGTTTACACATATCATGTTTCTTCATTTGAATATTTAATGATATAATCTGTACTTTTCAAATTTGTATTCTTGGTATCTAAAATATAATAAATTCTTGAAGGCTAGGTATTCTTTTTAATTTACTTTGAACAGAATCTAGTATAGAGGCTTATATACTCAAATAAGCTTTTGGTGGAAATTTTTATCAAAACCTATGCTAAATTGTTTTCTTTCTCTCCTAGAAATGGATTAAACTGCTTCTTTAAATTTCTTGCCTGGATTTATACGGGTTCAGCAAGTATGTTCTCTGAAGCTATACACTCTTTATCTGATACTTGTAATCAGGTAAGGGTTAAAGGTTTTTTTCTTACTAATTTTCAAGTAAATGTTTTAAGGCCTTAGTCTAAAAGGTAACCTATTTAAAAACCACGATTCCTGTAGTTGGCTTGAATAAACTGAAAGTTTTTTAAAATTTTCGAATGATAAAGTACATAGAAATTTGATCATAGTATTTTTTTTTATTTTTTTATTTTTTTTTAATTTTTATTTATTTATGATAGGCAGAGACACAGGCTGAGGGAGAAGCAGGCCCCATGCACCGGGAGCCCGATGTGGGACTCGATCCCGGGTCTCCAGGATCGCGCCCTGGGCCAAAGGCAGGCGCTAAACCGCTGCGCCACCCAGGGATCCCCCAGTATTTTATTTTTAAAATCAAAGATCTTTATTTTTATAATTTTTTTTAGAGAGAGAAAATGGGGTGAGTGGGATAGGTAGGAGGGCAGGAGGAGAGAGAGAATCTCAAGCAGGCTCCACACTTGGAACCCCTAATCATAGTATTTTAAAGCAGATTATGCTTTAAGAACTTAACAAGAATGGAATACAAAGACATTCCATGCTCACAGATTGGAAGAACAAATATTGTTAAAATGTCTATATTACTCAAAGCAATCTACAGATATAATGGAATCCCTATCAAAATACCAACACTTTTCACAGAGCTAGAACAAACAATCCTAAAATTTATATGGACCCACAAAAGACACAGAATAGCCAAAACAATCTGGAAAAAGAAAAATTAAGCTGGTGGTATCACAATTCCAGGCCTTAAGTTATATTACAAAGCCATATTAATCAAGACAGTATGGAATTGGCACAAAAATAGACATGTAGATCAATGGAACAGAGTAGAGAATCCAGAAATGGGCCCACAATGATATGGTCAGCTAATCTTTGACAGAGCAGGAAAGAATATCCAATGGGGAAAAGATAGTATCTTCCATAAATGGTGTGGGGAAACTGGACAGTTACATGCAAAAGAATGAAACTAGATAGCCTTCTTAACATGGTACACAAAAATAAACTCAAAATGCGTTAAAGACCTAAATGTGAGACCTGAAACCATAAAAATCTGGAAGAGAGCAGAGATAATAATTTATCTGACATCGGCCATAGCAGTATTTTTCTTGATATGTGTCCTGAGACAAGAGAAATAAAAGCAAAAATAAAGTATTGGGTCTACATCAAAATAAAAGCTGTGCAGTGTGAAGGAAACAATCAACAAAACTAAAAAGGCATCCTGTTCAGTGGGAGAAGATATTTGCAAATAACATATCTGATAAAGGGCTAGCCTCCAAAATATATAAAGAATTGATAAAACTCAATACCCCCAAAACAAATAATCCAATTGAAAAATGAGCAGAAGACATAATCAGATATTTCTCCAAAGAAGACATGCAGATGGTCAACAGAGACATGAAAAGATGCTCAGCATCACTCCTCATCAGGGAAATACAGATCAAAACTACAATGAGGTATTACCTCAAACCTGTCAGAATGGCTAAAATTAAAAACACAAATGCAAGTGTTAGCGAGGATGTGGAGAAAAAGGAATGCTCATGCACTATTGGTGAGAATACAAACTAGTGCAGTCAGCCACTATGGAAAACAGTATGGAGGTTCCTCAAAAAGTTAAAAATGGAACTACCTTATAATCCAGTAGTCACACTACTGGGTATTATCCAAAAAATACAAGAACAGTAATTCAGTGGGATGCATGCACCCCTCTGTTTACGGCAGCATTATTTACAAGAGCCAAATTATGGAGGTAGCCCAAGTGTCCATCAGTAGATGAATGGCTAAGATGTAGTGTATATGTATCTGTGCCGTAAAAAAGATTGAAATCTTAACATTTGCAACAGCATGATTGCAGCTAGAGAGTATAATACTAATAAGCAGAGTCAGTCAGAGAAAGACAAATATCATGTGATTTCATACGTAGAGTTTAAGAAACAAATGAGCAAAGTGGGGGAAAAAGACTCAAGCCAAGAAACTCCTCACTCTGGAGAACAAACTGATGGTCACCAGAAGGGAGGTTTGTGGCGCTGGGTAGATAAGTGATGGGTATTAAGGAGGGCACTTGTCATGATGAGCACTGGGTGTTGTATGGAAGAAGTGACTCACTGTATTGTATACCTGAAACTAATATAACACTATTAACTATACGAGAAGTAAAATTAAAACGATTTTAAAAATTCAGCAAATGATTCCTTCTGATGTTGGGAAAGATAACCGAAAAGAGGCACAAGAGAACTTTTTGAGGTAATTGGAAAAAATCTGTGTCTTAATGGGAATATATGTTACAAGGGTGTTGATTTGTCAAAGCTTAAAGAGCTTTTTATATTTAGGATTCTTGCTTTGTGTGTGAATTTTATCTCAAACTTAAAATTTCCATATGTGGAAATGTGATTACTGAGTATATATTTTAAAATGTTAAGGAATTAGTATTAAAATTTTAAAGTACGATGGTCTGGTGTCTCAATTTCTAAAATGCCTTAGAGTTTTAGTCATTCAGATAAAATATTTAAAGATGAAATGGTGTGATGCTTAGAATTTACTTCAAAATATTCATGGGAATGGGTATGGAATAGAGAAAACAGATGTGGTTATGTATTTGTAATTATTGAAGCTGAGTAATGGATGAGTTGGGTTTATTGAAATGTTCTATTGGGTGTTTAAGAAACGCTTTATCCGTCTCTCTGTATGTTGACAGTTTCCATAATATAAAGTGCAAAAGACATGATATAGATTGTGATCAGCTTTTTAAGCACATGCACACTCTTCCCTGAAATCTGGCACAAATACATTCACAAAAGCAACATTAACAACTATATACAAGTATATATAAAGATAGTCTGAAATATCCATCAGACTCTTAAATTTCCTTTCCTGTCCTATTTGGTTTCTTTACAATGAGAATGTGTTAGTATTCTAATTAGAAAAACAAATACTTTCAGTAACAGATGGAGTGTAACAGAGGTAAATAAACCTGAAATCATGTGGTATTGGTGCTTTGAGAATCCTTTTATTTTTTTTTTAAAGATTTTATTTATTCATGAGAGACATACAGAGAAAGGCAGAGACATAAGTAGAGGGAGAAGATGTGGGACTCAGTCCCAGGACCCTGGGATCACGCCCTGAGCCGAAGGCAGATGCTCAGCCATGGAACCACCCAGGTGCCCCTGCTTTGAGAATCCTCGGTGAAGCATTTTTCTTGTTGCGAGTGTCAGAAAGGCTTTGATGAAAAAGATTTCAACTGGGCCTTACTGAGTAAATGGAAATTGTATTTCTTCTGTTCTTTTGAAAACTATTTTGGGACACTTCGGTGGCTCAGTCAATTAGGCATCCACCTCTTGATTTTGTCTCAGGTCATGATCTCAGGGTTGTGAGATCAAGTCCCATGCGTTGAGTCCTGTGCTGCGTGTGGACCCTACTTGAGGTTCCTTTCTCCTTCTTCTCCCTCTCCAGCTGCCCTTCCCTGACCCTGCTCATGCACCCCACCCCCCCTCCTAAAAACAAAAACAAAACTATTTTAGACGTATAATAATATTTCAAAAAATTCTAAAGAGCTCCTACAACTCAATAGCAGAAAAAAAAACCTATCTGATTTAAAAAATGAGCAAAAGAATCCGAATATTTTTCCAACTAAGACGTTCAAATGGCCCAGGAAGTATATGAAAAGGTGCTCAATGTCACTAATCATCAGGGAAATGCAAATCAGAACCACAGTGAGCTATCACCTCACACCAGTTAGATGAGCATGTAGAGAGAAGGAAACCCATGTGTGTGCACTGTTGATGCGAACGTAAATTGGTGCAGGTACTATGAAAAATAGTACAGAGGTTCGTAAAAGAAATAGAACTACCATATGAGCCAGCAGTTCCACTTCTGGAATTCTAATCTTAAAGCTGTCTGCACCCTCATGTTCAGTGCGGCATTATTTATAGCAGCCGAGACTTGGAAACAACCTAAATTCTATTTCAAGTAGATGAATGGATAAAGAAAATGTGGTATGTATGTGTGTGTACAGACACACACACACACACACACACACACACACAGAGGAATATTATTTAGACATTAGAAAAAAAAAAGGAAATCTTGTCATTTGTGACCTTGAGGGCATTATGCTAAGTGAAATAAAGTCAGACAAAGATAGATCCCAATTGATCTCACTTATATGTGGACTAAAACAAAAATACCCCAAACTTATGGATATAGAAAATAGATTGGTGGTTGCCAGAGACAAGGAGTAAATGGGGGTGGGTGAAATGGGGAGAAGGTGGTCAAAAGGTACAAACTTCCAGTTATTGAAAAATTAATTTTTGTAAATTTTTATAACTATAGTATTTTTTTCTTTACCTTTAGAGAGACAAAAATACCTCAAGTTTTAAATTTAGGCCTGTGCCTCTAGTGATATCTAGGTTTACAATTTCTGTGACAGTCCTTTTTTAAAGACTTTTCTTCTAAACATACAGCACATCCTTAACATTAATTGGTATGAATTTATCGAGCACCTGAATTTACAATACAGTGTTTTGAAGAAGACAGTCTTCACTCTGTCTTCTGTAAGGAGGTCAGAACAACTGGAAAGATTCCAAGGTGACATTTAAGGAGTTGCATGGTAGTATAATACTGAAGGAAAAATCAAAAAAGGGAAGGATAATCTTGGAGGGGGAAGCATTTATAATCTTCTTAGCCAGTAGATATTAATATTCATTATGCTGCAAACCAAGCAGATGTAGGTTATATTTACATATCTGATAGATATATCAGCATGTATATTTATATATGTATACACACACGCATTGTAATTGTGCAGAAAAAGGTCTGGAAGGATACATATCAAACCTAATTCATGCTACCCTACCTCTAGGGGAAGTGGGGGGGCACAGGGTTAGGGATGGTGTGTGATAATTTATTTTTATAGGAAAAACTAATAAATTTGGCCCATATTGAGTTTATGAAAAACTTGATATCCTACACTTCATTGCATGGCCAACCTGAATATTGATTTTAAAAATAATTGAATGCCCATTGGCTATTTTGTAAACATGATAAATGCATGCGTATGTGTGTGTGTATACACACATACACACAAATAGTGTGAATTAATGAATATTTTGATTTAATTTACAGTTCAAAAGAATTCTATGTTCTATCTTAATTTGCTTTCTTTTTTGGGGGGGTTTGATTAATCAAAAAATCATCAATTGTGTTTTTAATGGTAATCTATTTTAGATATCCAAATTCACATCAAACTAGAATAGAAAAGACTTAGCATAGTAATATCAGGAATTTCCAGCGGATAGCTCTTTTTAACAAAAAATGTGATTGAAAACCAAATAAATGAAAGAAAGGCAAGAAGAAAAGATGAAGTCCAGGGAGGAAGGAAGGAAGGAGAGAAAGGTGGTAACTGCGATTAAAGACATGTTTATAGTTTCGCCATATCTACTTTACGTTTTTATTTATTTATTTTTACTTTTTTACAATTTTATATATTTGACAGAGAGAGAGCGCACAAGTAGGGGAAGGGGCAAAGGGACAGGGAGAAGCAGGCTCCCCCTGAGCAGGGAGCCCCATGTGATGTGGATGCCAGGACCCTGGGATCATGAGTTGAGTCGAAGCCAGACACTTAACAGACTGAGCCACCCAGGCGCCTCCGTTTTTGTTTTTTTAAAGAAATAAAAATCTTAGTTGTAATTATTAGCCCTACATCTTTATTCTCCCCTCCCGCACCCCAGATAATCACTACTCTGTATATATTGATATGTCTACTTCTAGTGCATGGCTTTGAAGTTAACAGTAGAAACATATGTGCCTGTATACCATGTATACTATTCAAATTTTTTATTTGTACAGCTATACAAGTCACTTTTCCTATAAAAAACAAATAGACTAATGCTACTTCTCTCCTCAGAGATATAAACAGTTGAATGTGTATCCTTCTAGAACTTTTCCTGTGCTTTATATTATATGTTGTCTACAAAAATGACATAAGTTTTTTTGTACTTAACACACTGTTCCTAAACTTGATTTTTTTCTCTTTCACTTTAATATTTAATAGTATGTCTAGGAGCTTTTACCAAGTCAGTACAGAAAGCTCTATCTCAAGCCCATTCTATTAAACTATGGTAGAAGTAACTTATGGTTTGGCAGTACCATCATTTATTTTGCCATTCCTTACTGATGGATTTTTAGGTTGGCTTTCACATTTTTCAACTGTATAAACAATGGCATTTTGAACTCCTTTGGGTTCATCTTTATGTCTGTAAGGTAAGGGCTATAAACCAGAATTGCTTTGCTGGGTTATTGTGTATGTGCATGTAGTTTCTTTGCCCTTGTCAGATTGCACAATCCAGATTGGTTTTACCACACTGTACTCTCCATCTTGCTAACAATTATTTACCCCTTTTTCTTCTTGTCCATAGGGTTTATTAGCAGTGGGCATCAGTAAGTCTGTTCAAACACCAGATCCAACTCATCCGTAAGGACATTGCCTTTATTTTATTTTTTATTTTTATTTGATTTTATTTTTTGGCAGTAAGTTATTGAAATAAAAGCAGTTGAATTTTAGAAGTCTCCTGCAGCTTATATACCTGCAATTTTGTATTAAAGATTTGGTCATTTCTTTCACTATAGTATCTAAGATGTAAGACTCAACCACAGTGTCAAAATAAATTCAAGATATAATTTGAAACTTATGTTTTAAAATTATTTTTATGCTTTGTAACAGCATAGAGATCTTGTCCTCTTCATATTTGAGAATTAATAACAAAGCACATATTTTGATCTTAGAGTTCTATTTTATTTGGTTAAAGGAAACATTCCACATTTAGACTAACAGGCACTGAATCTGAAATTTTAGTGATAACTTTTATTAAATTCATATTTAATGTATTTTTTAATCCTTTTGTGATTTGGAAATAGTATCCTGTTAACATTTCAAAATTATTTGTAAAATGAGTATCATTTTTAGAATATATTATTTTGAGTTACATAAGTTATTTGATAGTTTTTTTCCTTTTACTAACACAACCAGCTAATACTTTTGAATTCCACATGTATCATTTATTTAACAAGCTTCAATATTAAGATTTTATCAATCTTAAGGCAAAAAAACACTTATTTCTGTAAAGGAGTCTACCTCTGTACTTTGTTTCTTTTGTTTTTTTTTTTTTTTTTTTTAAGATTTTATTTATTTATTCATGACAGAGAGAGGGGAGAGAGAGAGGCAGAGACAAAGAGGGAGAAGCAGGCTCCTTGCAGGGAACCCGATGTGGGACTCGATTCCGGGTCTCCAGGATCACGCCCTGGGCCGAAGGCAGGCACTAAACCGCTGAGCCACCCGGGGATCCCCTACCTCTGTGCTTTGTATAAATGCCTTTTGTTACTCAAAACCAAGACACTATTGTTTTCTTATAAATAATACTGTATTTTTAATATCCTAGAGATATCAACAAGCAATTATTGAGAACAGCTGGCTTTCTTATCTACTAATTACACATTGTTAAAATATTTTTTTAAAAAAAGAATTTTTTCCTGATCAGTTTTATACACCAGAATTTTAAAAACAGGATAAAATTTTACATTTTTAGGTTGTGGAGATTTTTGTTATTTTCAACAATCTACTTTAATGCTGCTCAATAGAATTTTCTACAGTGATAGAAATATTTTATGTCTGTCCAATATGATAGTCAATAGCTACATGTGGCTATTAAGCATATGAAATGTGGCTAGTGTGAAGAGTTACATTTAAATTTTTATTGTTTTAATTAATTTGAATTTAAATAGCTTTATGTGGCTGATGACTAATATGGGACAGTGAAGATCTATATAGTTAAAAATTTTTAGTAAGAACCCTACAGTTTTTTGAACACACATAGAAGGAAAGTAATAGCACTTAATTTAGATCTTAAATTACTTTAACTGAAAGAAATATGTATATCTTACAGTAGTTGGGGTAAATTTAGAAAAAGTAAATTTTCTAAATAAAGCTGATAAAGCATTGTCACATCTATAAACTGAGAATTCCCCATGGCAAGATCACTACATATTTGCAAAAATAATGAAAGAACAGTTTTAATTAAGATCTATTTTTAAATTGGCATCTGCCAGAAGGGTGCCATAGAGTTTGGCTTTGGGAGTAAATTTCCCAGGAAATATTTTTATTAACGTGTGATTCCTTTCCTCATCTAGTATGTCGTGTTTTGAGCTGCTTAAAACTCAGTATTTTATTGATACGTACAATAATACAAAATAATACACAGTGACCAAGATTCTTAAAAAAATAAGTGTTTTTTTAATTGCCATAAAAGCACCCAGAAAACTGAAGTTCGTAGTCCTAATAATGGTAGTTAGTTGCTGTGTGCTAAACTATTCAGAACCAGCCCCAAGTATCCAACATCACATTATAGGTAATAGAAATCACTGATTGGCAGTTCAAGAAGACCAAATATTCAGTTAAAAGCTGCATTACAGGAAAATTTAAATGTCAACCTCTTCATTAAACATCTGAATGCATTTTAAAAAGATTAATTTTATCCATATTTGTGGTACATAATAGCAAATTGCCTCTATTTAATCAAAACAGACTATATGGAAAAGGGATTAAAAAATACATGAGTTCAGTCATATCACTCTGTTTTTATATATTTTCAAAGATCTTGCAGTTTTTTCACTTTATGATTTTCTGATTAGATTTAAGTTTGGCCCTTGCATTTTACTTAAATATAAAACCATAAAAATTTTTATATTGTAAGAAGTTTTTGGTTTTCTTTTTCATTGACTTATTCAACGTGTATTTTAAAACAATTTTTATTTCCTGTAAACTGTATTATCTTTTTTTATTTTTCAGGTACGGATTTTCAAATATGCGCTATATTGCTTCACTGATTAGTGGTGTTGGTATTTTCATGATGGGTGCAGGATTATCTTGGTACCACGGAATCATGGGATTGCTTAATCCTCAACCAATGGAATCCCTTCTATGGGTAATTTTTTCCCCCCCCCCTCAGTTTTCACATAATATAAGATAGTGATTTAAGTACAGTGAATGTCTTTGTCATATTGATTTTAAAGAAGGGGACTAACATACCTTTTTTACTGTAATACAGGGTTATGTACCTGTAGTTGTGCATTTTAGAACATGACTAGACATGACCTCTAGGTGCATATGATTCAGTGATATTGAACAAGGGTATCTCTGTAGGTACTGGGGCACCTGGACAACCCAATTGGTTGATCTCAGGGGTTTCGAGCCCCACGTTGGTTTTAGAGATTACCTAAAATAATATTTTTTTTTTTTTAAAAAAAAGAGTACCTCTGTAGGTACAGTCATTAAGTACTGATTCCTTGGTTAAAATCTTGGACAGTTTCATTAATTTCTCGTTATATTGAACAAGAAGATCTCTGTTCATTTTTAGTCCCAAGAATAATCTGTCAGTAATTAAAATATCCAGTGCTACAAGATAGTCATAGTTTGGAATTGCTGTATTTAAAGATTTTTTTTTTTCTACTCCTGTCAATAGGAAGCCTGTACTGGGGGAATGAGAAGATGAGAGAATGGTCACCTTCCGTATTTTCCTATCTAGGGCTTCGGCCCTTCTTTCGTACTCCTGAAGTTGCCTCTGGCAGCATCAGAAGTGGGGATTGAGGGCAGAAAAGTACTGTTTTACTGGCACCAGCATCATCTTGCATTGGTTTCCTCTGGCCTTTGTAAATACTTAAAGCTGTCCTTTTCTCTCATGGAAACTTCTTGGAGATTACCCTGTGTAGCCACTCTGACTCCCTTGACAAGTGCAGATTGGTCATGTGGCACCACCCCCCTGGGCTTCTGCATCTTATGGTGTAGTTCCAGACTCTTTCTGCTGAGGTTGCCTTGCATTTTCAAGAAGGCTCTTGGGGCAGTTGATCTCTTTTCAAAATCCTACTCAGTAGGAGTTGATCTCTTTGCAAAAGACTTCTCAGAATTCTGTGGTTTGGCTCTCTGTGTTAAAACAGACATCTTTAATACCTTCTCAGTGAGAGTGCAGTTTTTTTCCCCAAACATAATCATCTACTCTGTTGACACAATCAATATCTGTAAGACTTGCCAATAAATTTATTTTTACATGTGCATTAGATGTAGTTCAGTGTAGTCTCTAAACACTAGGGATCCACATCCAGCTTTCTGAGCAATCTTAGCAGCTTAATAGCTTTCTTCAAAGAAATCTTCACTTTTGGCCTTTAACCTTAGCTCTTCCTCATGGGTTAGTGGGTGTGGAGTGAGGAGTTGTAAAGCCAGGCTGAGGCATTCTCTGTGCCTGAAGAGATGGTACAGCACCTCATTTTGGGATGTGGGGGTACTTACAATCTAATTTGTTCTCAATTGGAATGAGTCTCATTTAACATCTTTTTTTCCATTCTGAAAAGGTTCAGCCACTTTATAGATACCTCATTTGTCTAGCATTCATCTGATTTGTATTGTATTACTTTACAGAGACTAAGTGGTTAATGAAAATTAGTTAAATTTTCAATTGTGTTTAAGTTTTAAGGATTGTAGAACCTTGGGGTGCCTGGGTGGCTAGTTGGTTAAGCATCTGATTCCTGATCTCAGCTCAGGTCTTGATCTCAGGGTCCTGAGCTCAAGCTCTGTGTTGGGCTCCAGTGCTGGGTGTGGAGCCTATTTAAGGAAGAAAAAAAAGCTTCTAGAAGCTCTTCTGTCTTTTTGCAACTAAATGAGGTTACATCAGACTATGACTATTATTAATAAATCATGGATTCAGTGTACCATAGACTAATTTATGTTTATTAGGTATTGGAATCTTTGGCTGATATATGTGGTTTCCCTTTATTGGGTGTTAAATCCTTTCAGGAAAAAGGATTAAAAAAGTTATTGGGCAGTTTAGCAACTTTTAATTATGCTTTAGGTTGGCAGTAAGATTCAGTGGAGATAGCCTCGAATTGAGACTGGAAAACACATATTCTAGTTCTTACCCTGGTATCATTTCTATGTACTGAAGCAAATCACATAGCTTTTGGACATTCAGTTTCCTTAACAGAATTTTAAGAGTATCAGACTAGGTTCAGAAATTTCTAAACTTCTATTTCAGGGAAGTCTGTGGTTCCAAAAAGGTAATGCAGAAAATTCTATATATGTTTGGTTTGAATTTCATTTAAATTTCTAAAAATTTGTA
The DNA here is from genome assembly GCF_905146905.1 of Nyctereutes procyonoides. NCBI lineage: Eukaryota > Metazoa > Chordata > Mammalia > Carnivora > Canidae > Nyctereutes > Nyctereutes procyonoides. The sequence continues at coordinate 15,782,306 of NW_026575021.1, read as the reverse complement.
TTGCGAGGTTATCTCTTGGTTTAAATTTTTTTTGTGAATATTTAATTCAAGTGTGTCCTGGTACTGCAAGGAGGGTGATGTAATTCCCCTCTCCCAAATTGATCACTGTTTATAACTGCTTATCTTTCTGAACCGGGGTTGGTACTGGGCATCTGAAGAAAATCCAGAAATTATGTGGGTATGAGTGTGGATCTAACTGCGTCCTGGTATCCATACCCCAGATTTCAAATGTTTTGTGTCCATTTTGAACTTGAGAAAATTTTTAAACTAATTTTTTCATCTTTTATATCATGGATTTAACTTAGGTCGTGTTACAACATTCTATAGATAGATTACTCTTCTAAGTATTAAAAAATGAGATGATTATCAAATTTTTAACTTTTATTTTTTTCCTTTTATGAAGATACACTATCTATCTCATTGCCCTCATTTGAGCTGTGTCCTTATCTGGCTAGGATTTGAATTTATGTTTCCATTTTAAACATTATAAACTTTATGCATGAATCATTATGATTCTCTAAAAAATATGAACTTACACTTTAATACTTATTTTCTAGGCATATTGTATTTTAGCGGGATCATTAGCATCCGAAGGAGGTATGTACTGTTACAGTATCTCTTTATTTTTAATTTAGTAATATATATTCAGTCCATTTTTATAAGTTGCTAAATTCCACTGATTAAAGAAAAACTGTGGAAATAGAAATTTACTTTGAGCGAGAAAATTCTTTGTATAATGAACTGTGGTTACTACTATAATGGATGGGGGCAAGAGAAAAGCTATATTTTTGTTCTTGAGTGTCTTAATCATAACACTCAGAATATTCGGAATGGAGTGTGAAAACATAACTATATACTGAGTTTTTAAAAATCTGGTTTTAGTGGGGTGCCCGCGAGGCTCAAGTCAGTTAAGTGACTACCTTCAGCTCAGGTGATGATCTCAGGGTCCCGGGATTGAGCCCCACATTGGGCTCCCTGCTCAGTGGGGAGCCTGCTTCTTTTCCCTATCCCTAAAATCTTTTTTTAAAAGAATAAATGACGCCCAGGAGGCTCAATGATTGAGCGTATGCCTTCGGCTTGGGGTCGTGGTCCTGAGGTCCCAGGATCGGGTCCCACATCAGGCTCCCTGCATGGAGCCTGCTTCTCCCTCTGCCTCTGTCTTTTTCTCTCTGTGTCTCTCATAAGTAAATAAATAAATAAAATCTTTTAAAAAATAAAGAATAAATTAATAAAGATCAGGTTTTAGTAGTGTTAATCATGAAAGGCCGACTCTTTGCAATAAAATAGTTCAGTTTCCTCAAGTTTCAGCTGTAGTATAGAAGTGCTACCTCATGCAGGAAACTGCCTAACTCATTGCTAGATCCATAGTATACTTATTCTAGTACATTGTCATTTGCTATGCATAGTGTTCCCTTCATCTTTGAGAGTCTGTAAGATAGTGCTGATACTACCTGCCTCAGAAGGTTGGGAGGATCAAACATGATTGTGCTTGTGGTGCCTGCCAGCTAGTTGCTGTCCAAAAATTATGGTCATTAAGGTTGTGGTAATGATACTTAAATTACTATGGTTTTTGTTTTGTTTTTTTGGATTTATTTATTTTTTCATGAGAGACACAGAGGCAGAAACACAGGCAGAGAGAGAAGCAGGCTACGTGGAGGGAGCCCGATGTGGGACTTAACCCCGGATCCTGGGATCATACTGTGATCCGAAGGCAGATGCCCAACCGCGGAGCCATCCAGGCGTCCTATAAATTATTATTATTTAGAAATAGGGATTCCTTGTGTTGTGATGATAATTGGAGTCTTGATAATGACCAGTTAATACAGAACTTTTCTTAATTGACAACCCTGGCATTAAAAGTGTTGTTCCTATTTATTTTGAGATGCCATCTTTAAAATTTGGAGGCATAAAGTTTTTTTCTCGCTGATATGAATGCTTTTCTTTCAGCAACGCTTCTTGTTGCTGTAAATGAACTTCGTAGAAGTGCTCGGGCTAAAGGAATGTCATTTTATAAGTATGGTATGTATCTTAGAAAATAGGTGTCTTACTTCATCTCCTTTGTTTTCGAAAATTGCCCAGTACTATTGCTTTTTCCTTTTAGAGGTGTACAAAATATATCTCAAAGTCTTCCCTGTGTGTCTCTTACATTATATATCATCTCTTTTAAAAAGAGAAATGAAAAATAAATAAATAAATAAATAAATAAATAAATAAATAAATAAATAGAGAAACGTGTGATATGAACATGAATACTTTATATTTGAATTTTAACTTAAGTGAATTATTTTTGTATATGTTTATATAACTAGAGAAAGTAATTTGACTTTATTTTTTTTAGTAATTTGACTTTAAATTACTGTCAACATTTAAACCAATAAATTATGTTTACATTGAACAAGATTTTTAAAATCAGGATCTCATACATTTTTTAATCTTAATTTATATCTTAATTTTAAGTGGATACTTGTTAAAATGTTACCTGATAGTATCAAATTAGAATTTGAGAAAGTTTCTTTTCTTGTCTCTATCCTAATGATTAAGTAATGGAAAGTCGAGATCCTAGTACAAATGTTATATTGCTGGAGGATACTGCAGCAGTCTTGGGAGTGACCATAGCAGCTACCTGTATGGGCCTTACTTCTATAACAGGTAAATATTTCTTAAATTATGGGTGATTTATTTGGACTACTTTAACTCTCTAATATTGTGGGCATTTTCTTTTATATCTTTGAATAATTTTAAACCAGTAGATTGTTAAATACTAATTTCATACTAACCATTTATTTGTGTAAGACAGATAAGACGGTTAAAGTCTTCAGAGTTCTCTCTCAGAAATTTTCTCTTAGTTTAAGATAAAGTAGGCTGTTGTTAGAGCATTTCTAATGTGCTAAACCTTTCTAGCTGTGGCTTAATAAATTATGCAGCTACTCTGAGCTTTAGTATTGCTGTTTGGCCTAGTGACCTTGCAGATTTATTAAGATAATAAATGGAAGAGAACTTTAATAAACTCTAAAGTTGTAAATACATATTGTAGCTCTTGTTCATTTGTCTTTCATTGCTAGGGCCAATAATTGCTGTCACTTTCCTGTTTTTTGGACTCTCTAGTTGCTTTTATCCTCATTTTGGTAGCTAGTTCATTATTTTGAAGACCTTGTAGTATGAAAAGATCCCCATTTCTGAGGTTGGAATTCTCTTGGAATGGAAATTCTTCCATGCTTATCCATTTGTTTTGTACATTTGAAATAATTTTAGGTGATGAGCTTCCACAGTTCTACAGTGGTTCTTAAAATACTTGAAATATGAATGGGTTTCTATCTATCTAATCTATCTATTTATCTATCATTTTAAATTACATCTTAAGACTAAACCAGCCTTCTCTGATGTTCACTGTGATCCAAAATATTTCTCAAAGTTCTGATTGTTTTTCTAATTGACCTTACCATTTTAGACATTTCTTAGACAAATTATTAGCAAAATTTTAAGTGTCATTTGATGAATAAGTCAGCTTTTAATAGAATATTTTCTTTTGTATAATAATAAAAATAGTCAAACTTATGTGAATTTTTAAATTTTTATTTATATATTTTTAAAGATTTGTTCACTTATTTTTTATGAAGGGAGGGAAGAGGAGGAGAGAGAGGCAGAGAGAACAAGTCGGAGAGGGGCATAGGGAGAAGCAGACTCCTCACTGAGCAGGGAGCCTGACATGGGGCTTGCTCCCAGGACTCTGGGATCATGACCTGGGCCGAAGGCAGCAGGCACTTAACTGAATGATCCACCAAGGTGTCCCAAACTTACATAAATTTTTGTGTTAAGAGTTTCACATTGTTTTATTTAATCAGCTAAATTAATTCATTTAAATTGAATAACATTCCAAGAAATAAATATTTTGCAAATAATATTTCTGTGATTTCTGTAGGATTATTTATACATGTATACTTTTAAATAATTAGATAAATTTGAAGTTTCAAAGAACAGTATTTGATTTTGAGCTGTGTAATTACAAACCTCCTAGTAGATTACATTTTACAAACGGATCATTTTTAATACTTTAGTACAGATTTAGTCACTTTACTTTTGTAATGCTATATTCTGACTAAATGTTAATAAAACTAGTATGTAAATTGACTTTTTTAAGTAATATGTATGTTTTATCAAGCATTAAGAAAGGTAAATTTAATATTGACATTTGATCTTTAGAATAAAAAGAATTCTATGAGTCTTGTATGTAAAATTGATTATAAAATTTAAAATCTATTGATGTCTGTTTTATAAATATTAACCTACACATTCAAAGATAATAAATCAGCTCTTCTCATAGGTCTTAATCCTCTCCCAGAACCAAACAGTCTGGGCACCTGGTTGGCTCAGTGGGTTAAGCATCTGCCTTTGGCTCAGATCATGATTCTGGAGTCCTGGGAGCAAGGCCTCCCCCCCCCCCCCCCCCCCGCCGTGTCTGGCTCCCTGCTCAGTGGCGAGTCTGCTTCTCCCCCTACCCCTCCTCAATTGTGTTCTCTCTCTTCTGCTCACTCTTGCTCTCTCAATAAATAAATAAAATCTTAAAAAGAAAAAAAAAATCAAAACTAACAACCTGAGGCAGACTTTAGAATCAGAATCACCTGGAGGGTTTGGGAAGACCGAGAATGCTGGTCCCAACTCCGGGCTTTCTGATTCTAAGTCTTAGGTGAGGTCTAAGAACTTGATTTTCACCAAGTTCTCAAGCGATGCTGATGCTGCTGATTAAGGAATTGTACTTTGAGAACCCCTGTTCTAAGGTACCTGTAGCATGCATCCAACTAACCTCTCTCCTTTGTATCTAGAATGGTGCTAGCTATGTATCATCCTTGGTTGAATCAAAAGAATGATCCATATCATTTTTTGTATGGCTTAATTCTCTCACAGAACCTTGATAAGAATAAGGGACAAATTATTATTTTATTTTATTTTAAAAATAAAATAAAATAAATTTATTTTATTTTTATTTTAAAGCTGGTTATTTTATTCAGCTTTTGATCTCACAGTGTTGTCTGTATGGACAGGAAAAGAGCTGATATATCAAAAAGAAATGGATTCTATTATATTATTAGTATGTATATGTCATCTTTAATCTAAAATGATCTAGAACCCTCACTCATGTAATGACCAGAATCAATAAATAGATCCTAAATACTTAAACCACATAATACTCCTATATAATGTGAGGCATATTGTAGCATTCCCATTTTGGTGTAGTATAGTAAACCTATTAGGAGAAGGTCATTAAAAGAAAGGAAGGAATTTCAGGTCCTTTGCTTTAGTAATTTTGGTTTTTTTCTCATTAAAGCTGACTGAAATAATAGAAAATGTTAATTTATTGACTTCTGTGCTTTATTTAGGTAATCCGCTGTATGACAGCCTAGGTTCTTTGGGTGTGGGCACGTTACTAGGCATGGTCTCAGCATTCCTCATCTACACTAACACAGAAGCACTCTTAGGGCGATCCATCCAGCCAGAACAAGTGCAGCGGCTTACTGAACTCCTGGAGAACGACCCATCAGTAAGGTCAGCTTATTCCAATGATGGTGCTAAAGTTTACAAAAATATATTATGAAATAGAAATGCTTGCTTTATAAATACTTCCAAAAGGGTTTGTCGTTCCCTAGCCTTTAGATAGAAGTTTTTAATCTATGACTTTTCAGACTTGCAACCTTGTAAGAAAACAAGTGAAAGCATTTAGGAAACTCCCTGTTTTCTTTTAAATTCTGTGTATCTTTAATTTTTAGAATAAGGAACAATTAGATGATTGAATGGGAACAGAAGTTTGTAAGCAGTTGTCTCCTTAATGTAGAAGTACGTATGTGGAACCTTCATATTTATATTTTCCCTATATTTGTATTATAATTACAAATTGCTATGTTAAATTTAAGAAGATTTTTATTCAATGAGGGAGTGATTACCAAATTGAATATAATTTATACTCCTTTTGAAAATAGACTTCTTGTTTTAGTTTATTTTAAAAGTTTTTCCTTATAGTCTTTATCTTTTAAATGATATAAAGATGAAAAACTTGACGGGGCACCTGGCTGGCTCAGTCAGTAGAGTATGCAACTCTTAATCTCTGAGTTGTGAGTTCCAAGCCCCCCATTAGGGGTAGAGTTTACTTAAAAAAAAAAAAAGAAGAAGAAGAAGAAGAACTGAGGACTTAAGGGGTAATCAAAAGAGATAAAGCATTCTAATTAGTACTTTTTAGTGAAATTCAAGCTTCAGTGATATGGAAGGAGTAAGCCTTTAAAAAATCTCAATTTCCTACTAGCTACATATGTATGTTGAACTTTAGAAGAATGCGTTTTTCTTCTGTTATAACCATATCTTTTTTTTAAAAAAAAGATTTATTTATTTATAGAAAATACAAGTTGGGGGATGGGCAGAGGGAAAGAATCTCAAGCAGACTTCCCACGAGCATGGAGCCTGCCTTGGGGCATGATCCCACAGCCCTGAGATCGTGACCGGAGCCAAAATCAAGAGTGGAATGCTTTTAACAGACTCAGCCACCCAGGCACCCCCTTATAACCAGAATCTAAGTTAAATCTTTTAATAATGACCTGTATATCTGAATCAGTAAAACAAATGAGTAAATTTTACTAGATTTATATTCCAAACTTTACATTTTTAATTTGGAAAAATACCTAGCTAGATCTAGATTAGAAGTTGAGTGTTCTTAGAATCAGTATTATTAGACTTAGTACTTGATTAATCCATGTTAATATCCTTTCCTCGTAATACCTTGGTCTGGTTTTGGTATGAAGGTAACATTGACAATACAGAATGAGTTGGGAAGTCTTCTCTTCAATTTTTTAGAAAAGCTTGTGAAGAATTGGTATTATTTCTTCTTTTAATGTTTGGTAGAATTGGCCAGCAGTGTTCTCTGGGCATGGGCTTTTCTGTATGGATAGTTTTTTGAATACTTACTCTACCTGTTTACTTGTTACAGGTCCCTTCAGATTGTCTGTTTCTTCTCAAGTCAGTTTCAATAGTTTTATGTTTTTCTAGGAATTTGTGCTTCAGTTCTAAAAGTTATCTAATTTGTTGGCATAGAACTGTTCCTAATTTTCCTTTATAATCCTTTCTATTTCTTTAGGGTTGGTGGTAATATTTCTTTCACTTCTGACTCTAGTAATTTGTCTTCTCTCCTTTTTTCTTGGCCGGTCTAGCTAAAGGTTTGTCAGTTTTGATCTTTTCAGAAAACCAGCTTTTAGTTTGATTTTGGTTTTTTCTCTATTTCATCAATTTCTGCTCTGATCTATATTATTTCCTTTCTTCTGCATGCTTTAGGTTTAGCTTGCTTTTCTTTCCAGTATCTTAAGATGGTAGTTTAAGTTTTTCATTTGATAACTTTTTTTTTTTAAAGTAGGCTTTTATAGTTAGAAATTTCCCTCTATTACTTTCACTGTGTCCTATACAGTTTGATATGTTGTATCTTCATTTTCATTCATTCCAAAGTATTATCTGATTTCACTTTTGATTTCTCCTTTGGGCACTGGTTATTTAGAAGGTTATTTGGGCGTCTGGGTGGCTCAGTCGGTTAAGCGTCTGCCTTTAGCTCAGGTCATGACTGCAGTCAACGTGTTAGTTGGGACCAGAGGCGTGTCCTGGGGAGGGATCTGCTTCTAAGCCTGCTCCCGTAATTGTTGACAGAATTTGGTTCCTTATGGCACGGGCTTCTCCAACATGGCAGCTTACTTCCTCCTAGCGTGCACAGTAAAGTCACAGATTCGTCATCTAATCTTAGAAATGATAGTTCCTCACTTTGCCATGTTCCCTTGGTTACAAGCCCTTAGCTCTAGCCCACATTCATAGAGAGGGGATTGCGTGAGGGTTTGAGGGCAGGAGGTAGGGTCTTCAGGAGCTGTAGCAGAGAAGCAGCTTATTACAAACACTTTTCTATCTGCAGTTACTTATGTATAAGAACATAAGGAAACAGTATGTGAATATTTGCATTTACTGCAATTTAGTCTTAGTAAAATAATGAAGTTTGTATTTTGTTAGGACTAAGGCAGATACACTTTTTTAAAAAGAAAAAAAGTATATAGCTTCTTGCCAGCCTGGACAAGTTTTGTTTCATTTTGCGCATATACAACTTTATAAAATCATTTTTATTTTTATCCTAGTTGATAAAGATGCTTCTATAGTGCTATGGCTAAAGAATTTTAGACTCAGTATTTAGTAACTTGCTCAGGATCACTCAGAAATTAGGGTTGGATGTTTTGAGTATTTGGAGTCTCATTTATGTTTGTTTTCCTAAAGCCTTCTATATTCCCAGGATTCAGAGTGTTTTTTATTTTATATATCCCATAAAGAAAAGATGTTAATAGTGCTTATCATGGAATAGAATTTCTCAGTGGTTTTCTACAGAAGATTGATTGCTGAGGGTTAGGGTGGAAGAGGTGAAAAGCAGTTACAACCCTAGAACATCTGCTTCCCTTTCTCGGAGACGGAATGGTATAATAATAAATAATAATAATAAATAAAAATAAATAATAAATAAAACCACTGGGTTTGAGTGTCTATAAAGATCTGGAGGGGAGTCCTGCGTCTGCTGTGGACTAGCTGAATTACCATAGGCAAGTCGCTTAGGCCCCTCTGGGACAGTTTTATAATCTGTAAAGTAAAGGTGCCAATTTATCTACATTCTGAATTCCATTCATTAAATGCCTACCATGTAGTTGCTTCCATGTGAAACATTTTATGTATGTGTTGGTTATTATTTACCATATTCAAATCCTTTTAGGTAGTTGTTATTAACTTCATTCCAATAGAGTACTTCACAGATGAGTATGAAGGCTTTTAAAGAAAGTTTTTAAAAAAGGAAAAAAGGATTATGAGACAATATGACAACATTGTGGAAAAGAGATTTAGAGTTAATTTTTTAATCCACAAACTAATTCATGTATATACAAACCATAAAATAAAATATATTAAGTTTGCATCTTCGGCATTATGCAAAAATATCTAAATGGACGTTTGTTTGGATATTTATAGATGGCACTTAATGGTGAATACTGAGACCCGTCTTGGTGTATTTTCATCACTGATGGGGAAAAAAATAAAAATTCTGTACTTTGTAATATTAAAATGTATAGGTGTGCATAGCGTATATAAATTTATGTGCATTGTTATTGATTGCAGAGCAATTCATGATGTTAAAGCCACAGATCTGGGATTAGGGAAAGTAAGATTTAAGGCAGAAGTAGATTTTGATGGACGAGTTGTTACAAGATCATATTTGGAGAAACAAGATTTTGACCAAATGCTACAGGTAAGTTTATATACTCACTGTTTTCTTAAATAGTCAAGGGTTAGAAAAATAACTTTTTAAGTAAATAAAAAGAAACTTTTACAGTCTTAAAGTCAGTTAGGCTTTCAACTTCTTAGGGTTCCAAAATTGGAGAGAGACCGTTTTATTTGCTGTAGAATAGGTGGGAGGAGACAGCAGAGGAGCAAACTATATTATTTTAGAAGATAATATAATGAACACTGCAAAGGTTACCACTTGCCTTTGTCAAATTTTAACATTTTAGTCTACTATCTTTGCTTAGGGTCTTGAAAAAGGAAATAAGTTGTTAAAAAACAGATGAAGCCCTTGTTTTCCCCTTCTAGGTCCCATTCTTCTTCCTCCATCCCTACGACTAAAATTGTCTTGAATTTAGTGTTGTCATTTCCATTCAGTTTTTAAAATACTATTTATTTGTTTGTTTATTTGTTTATGAGAGACAGAGATAGTGCCAGAGATAGCAAGAGAGGCGAGGAGAGGGAGAAGCAGATTCTCCACTGAACGGGGAGCCAGATGTGAGGCTCGATCCCAGGATCCCGGGATCATGACCTGAGCCGAAGGCAGTTGCTTAACTGACTGAGCCACCCCGGCTGCCCCTCCATTCAGTTTTCATACCTTTCATCAGACTTTTCTTAGCATAGTATATAGTAGCATTTTGGATATTTAAAAATTGATGTAAATGGTATCATACCATCGATTTCCTCTCGCGGGTTAGCAGCATGGTTTTGAGATTCCTCCATGTTAACATATACACACATACATGTGTTCATAGTAGCTTCTAATATATTAGCATATATTAATATTCTAGTTTATTTTAATTGTACATGATAATCTCCCATGAATATAATGCAGTGTTTTTATCCAGTCTTCATTTGATGGGCATTTATGTCCACAATGGCATTCTCATGTATTTCCTTGTTTAAATATGTAAGAACATATTTAGGGTACCGTACAGCTAGATATAAAATAGTTGGGCCGTAGAGTCAACCTGAGGCCATGAGTGGCTGGCGGTTAACTGTCCAACTCTTGATTTCCACTCAGGTCTCGATCTCAGCATCGTGAGTTCAGGCCCCGTATTGGGCTCCATGCTGCATGTGGAGCTTACCTAAAAACAAAACAAAACAAACTTACCTTCAGCTTCCTTAAATATTGGCAAATTTTTCGCCAAAGTGTGTCAATTTAATTTCCACTGTCTGTACATCAAAGTTTCTATTGCTTCACATTCTTATTAGATTGCATTATATTGACAGTTTTGAAATTTTTGTCGTTACAATTGATATGAAAATTACAATTTGTATTTAATTATGATTTCTCTTTCCCCTGGTAGTAGTAGTGAAGTTAGCAAGCATTGAAATTTATTGACCTTTGGGATTTCCTCTACTTGCTTGTTTATTTAATTTCTGTTATTTTGGCAAATTAATAAACATTTTATTTTTAATATATTGCACTAATCCTTCCTCAGTTGTGTATATGCAAATATCTTTTACTAGTTTGTGATTTACCATTTCACTTTGTTGTTATATAGAAGGTTTAGTGTGTTTGACTTTATGTCCAATTTATAATTTTTTTCTCAAGGCTTTTTTATTATCTTGCTTGAGAAATACTTCCTTATTCCAGTATCATAAAAATAGTCTCCTTTTTTTTCTAGAAGTTTTGTGGTTTTCTACCCTGAATTTTTTTTTTATTTCACTTAAAGAATTTTTTTGTTTGTTTAATGATCTAACTAGGGGTTTAATCTTTTTCCTGTAGAAAAATAATTGCCCTGGCACAACTTACTGAATAGTCTGTTCTTTTCCTACTAATTTTGTAATGCTATCTCTGTAAAGTATTATACTTGATTTCTTGTCGAATTAAATTTTTTTCAGAAGTGGTCCATCACCTATAGCATGAAAGTTTTCATTAGACTTAATGGTGTTACAATTTTTTAAAAGAAATCATCAGTGTACTACTATGATTTTTTAAAAAGTTATTTTGTCTTCCTGTTATCATTTTCTTTATAGGAAATTCAAGAAGTGAAAACTCCTGAAGAACTAGAGACCTTCATGCTTAAACATGGAGAAAATATTATTGACACTTTAGGAGCTGAAGTAGATAGACTTGAGAAGGAACTGAAAGTAAGATATATTCATAATAATCATAATGCCAGCTGTTTTCTTGAGTACTGTGTCTGTGTCACTATGCTGATTATATCACAGGTGTATGTTTATCTTCTCAGTAACCTCATGGTGCATGACTGGTAGTTGTGAGCAGGAAAAATCACTGGGTTAGTAAGTTGGGTGATTTACTCAAGGAAGTAAGGGTTTGGGATTTCAACCTTCATTGGTCAATTTCAAATTTTCTTCTTTCAACCACTATTCTACACTGCTTGCTTAGTTTCTAAAGTAGTCAAAGATTTTTTGTTTTGAAATAAAAAGCATTTTGAAAGTTTCTAGAAAAAGGTGAAAGGGAAACTAGATTCTCTTCAGAAGTTTGAAAAACCAGTGTGACCTTGAACATATACATACATCTTTGTTTTACCCCATCTGTCATTAATTTGTATTTTCTTTTTTGCTTCTGTTCAGTTGGAGCCTCTTGGTTTTTTACTGAAATATTACCTGATTTTACTGAAATATTACCTGATAAGACTATCTTTAAGAATATCTTAGTGTGGGATCCTTGGGTGGCGAAGCGGTTTGGCGCCTGCCTTTGGCCCAGGGCGCGATCCTGGAGACCCGGGATCGAATCCCATGTCGGGCTCCCGGTGCACGGAGCCTGCTTCTCCCTCTGCCTGTGTCTCTGCCTCTCTCTCTCTCTCTCTGTGACTATCATAAATAAATAAAAATTAAAAAAAAATTTAAAAACTTCTGTTTAAAAAAAAAAAGAATATCTTAGTGTTCTCAGATTGTCATTTATTGACTCTTGAGTTCAAGTTTTTGCAATAAATAAAACTTATAAATGATCTGTAACATACATAGCTTGTTGAAGGCAATGTATTTTCTTTAGTTGATGTTGACCATTTGTTAGTTTTGTTAAAAGTTGAAGGGAAATGACAAAAGTTGAAAGGAAGCATTTTTGTCAGTACTTATTATTTTTCTTTTGGACTCTAGGTACCAGATTAATAGAAGCACTTCAAATAATATGATTTTGTTTATGTTAATATTATAGTTGACAACATGCTTTTCAAGTTTGTAGATGAGCAATTCTCAAATATTTTCATCTTAAGATTCTTTATATTCTTAAGAATTATTCAGGACCCAAAGAGCTTTTATTTATTTTAATTAATATTTATTGATACTAAAAAAATTTATTGATATTTATTAAATCACAAATTAAAACTGAGGGTTTTAAAAATATTTAAGAATTATAATAAACTATTACATGTTAATATAAATAACATTTTAGTGAAAGTAACTATAGTATCCAAAATGGGGGGGGGGGGAAAGTGGAAACAGTGGTATTTTTTTACATTTTTGCCAGAATCTAAGACCACTAGATTCCCATATTTGCTTCTGCATTAATTCTGTTGACATATATTGTTTTGATTGATGGATATGAAGAAAAGGGAGGAATCTTTAAAAGTATCCTTATAGCCTTTTCAGATAATTGTGATATTTTTTTTTTTGGATAGTACATCAATACTAACAACTGGTAGCCTCTTAAAGCTTAGTTGTAATATGGAATCTGAAACTATATCAGAGAACTTTTCAGATGCTGTTTGTGAAGTTAGAGGACACAGTCCACAAATCACCCTCATTTCTGATGCCAGTTGCAAATTTCAAGTGGTTCCTCATTTTACCCTCAGGTTTGATAATTCACAAAAAGGACTCACAAAACTCATTGAATAATTTTATTTATTTATTTTTAAAAAGATTATTTAGAGAGAGAGAGAGAGCATAAGCAGGAGGGGCATAGGGGGAGAGGGAGAGAGAATCCCAAGCAGACTCTACACTGAGCACAGAGCCCAACGCAGGGCTTGATCTTAAGATCTTCAGGTCATTTAAAAAAAAAAAAAAAAAAATCTTCAGGTCATGACCAGAGCCAAAACCAGAGTTGGGCACTTGACCTGCTGCACCACCCATGCGCCCCCACTGAATGCTTTTTATACTCATGGTTATGATTTATTACAATGAAAAGATACAGATTAAAACTAGCCAAGGGAAGAGGTGCATAGGACAGAGTTCCAGACACAAAATTTCAGTTGTCCTCTCCCCTTGGAGTCCTGGACACTGTTATTTTCCTGGCTATGATATGTGACAGTTTGCACAGAGTATTGCCAACCAGGGAAGCTTAACTGAGCCTTGATGTCCAGAGATTTTGTTGATGGTGGCCAACCTTTCACCTCTAGCCTTTCCTAAGAAAAAGTGACACTTTAAGTCTCTAGTCCCTCTTGGATGTATAGCATATACTGTGTGGCCAAAGATAAAGACAGAATTATCAGGACATTCCAAGGGCCTAGAGATCACCTCCCAGTGGCCAAGGGCCAAGGCCAGACCTCTCTGTAGGTAGGATTAATTATCTACTATACACTGGTACTTTAAAATCCATTGTCTTTTTACATTGGATCTTTTAAGCCATGCATGATTCCAGATTGTTATGATTTGGTCATTTGGAAAATACTAATACACTGAGTTTATGCCCATCTTTCAAATGGTGATATGCTTCTAAGTATTGGGAAGTTGTCAGGGTCATGGTAGTAGATACAAGTTTTTCAGCATTCGGATTTTCATTTGAAACCTTGCATTTTACCATTAGCAACAAATGTTGTTTTCCTTGAAGTAACAGATTCATTTTGTTCATTTAAGAAGATTCCTAGAAGGGGCCCCTGGGTAGCTCAGTCTGTTAAGTAAGTGGCTGCCTTCAGCTTAGCTCTTGATTCCAGAGTCCTGGGATCGAGCCCCACGTTAGGCTCCCTTCTCAGTAGGGAGCCTGCTTCTCCCCCTCCCTCTGCAGCTCCCTCTTTATTTTTTTAAGATTTTATTTATTCATTTGTGAGACACACACAGAGAGAGGCAGAGACACAGGCAGAGGGAGAAGCAGGCTCCCTGCGGGGGAACCTGATGTGGGACTCGATCCCGGGACCCCAGGGTCACGCCCTGGGCCAGAGGCAGACGCTCAACCCCTGAGCCACCCAGATGCCCCTTAGCTTTACTCTGGAATAGAAACAGTAAGGCAGAAGCCAGATGTAAGTTAACAAATTGGTCATTCTTATATTTACTCTTATCACAATCGGATAAGTTTATTGTTTTGTTTAGCTAACTTTGTGCTTTAATTAGAAGCTATTAAACCTTTAATAGACAACTAATTCATACGTGTTTTTGAATTTTAAATCTTGAAACCAGGGAACAAAGTTTAACCCATATTCTCAGGTTAGAAACCTCTCTAAGGTAATAAGGCTTAATTTATCTTAGAGGAAAAGTTCTTCATTGTTGAGGCACCAAACCAAGAGAGTGCATGAATGTGATTCTTTTTTCTTGTTATGAAAATCAGCTGATTTTCTTTTGAAAACTAAAATTTTGGCGTATCCCCTTCTTTTTAAAAAGTACTCTAGCATGGTTGCCTTCTAAGTTTAAATTTAATAATTATTGAATTACTTTGGAAGATCACACTCAGTGATAAAATTTAGCAGTATAGCCATCTCTGTTAAGCAATGCCATTGATCTAATTTTGAGACTAGGTAGTATTTTTGGTATAAAATCTATAACTTGGATAGTTCTATGTAAAAACATAAAAAAATAATGGAAGCGAATTTATGAAGTCCCATATTATAAATGTGAAACATATTTTGTCTTATTTTGAAGTTCTTTGAACTGTTAATTAAAACATTTTGGTTCTACTTCTATATTTCAGTCTGTCAATAGACCCTTCTCACGTCCCTCCAAGTAGTTTTTTTGTTTGGGAGGCAATAATTCTGTTGAGAATTAATTCAGTGGGAAGATGCTGTAGTATTTGCAAATTCCTAATCAGCAGTATTCCAGTTAAATGTTCTGCTCTTTACTCTTTTGCTTCTCGAATTGCATCCTCCTGTAGCATTTTCTTGAGTCTGTAGTATTGCAAAGTAAATCATGGTGTGGTTTTTACCTGTCCATAGTGAGTTTTGAAATAAATTTGTCTGTAAAATGTTTGAATTGAAGAGTGCCTGGGACAGAGTAAACAATAAGTATTTGTTGAAGGGCGCCTGGGTAGCACAGTCCGTTGGGCATCTGACTCTTGGTAGCTCAGGACGTGAAGCCCCACATCGGGCTCCCTGCTCAGCGGGAGCCTGCTTCTCCTTTCTCTGCTGCTCCACCTGCTTGTGCTTGCTCTCTTTCTGTCAAATAAATAAAATCATAAAAAAGTAAGTATTAAACAAATGAATGAAAATTATAAGTTGAATACTGGTTAATTGATTTTTAATTCTATTAACAATATTGATTCAGTTTCTGCTATGCACATGATCTCTTGTTAGGTACTAAACATTGAAATCTAAGGATATTAATGCTTTTTTTTATTTATTCAAATATTTTGTGTGTTTCTTCTTTGTATTTGGCACATTACGTTTTAGGAATTTGATTTTTTTCTCTCTAAAAACTTAAAACATAATCAACTGTTTAGTTTTTTTCTTGAGACTAAATTTTTATTGGTACACATTTGTTATATAGTGTTTTTTTTTTAGAGAGAATAATTTCAGATTTTCTATTAATAGCTAAGCTTTTCAAGTCATATTGGGATGGGTTAGGGAGAATTAGAAAGGGAAAATAAAATTCAGTTTTGTTTCTGTTTGAGGAAATCTTTGTTTATTCTGTACTGAATTTAGGGAATTCTAGATGGAGCACATAGTTTAAGGTAATGAGAACATTGAGAAAAAAGAATGTACCCCCATGTTTGGGGGTCCCCTGGCCATTCTTGCATTAGGATCCAAGAGGAAAGTACCCCCAGGTATACTTGAACGAAACTAATAAGAAAAATCTCGGTGCACACTCAGTAGATAGAATGCTCTAGCTGGAGCTAAACTCCAGTATTACATCATATTTTCATCTTAATAATTGAATTCCTTTAAAGGGCAGCCCCGGTGGCGCAGCGGTTTAGCACCACCTGCAGCCCAGGGCGTGATCCTGGAGACCCGGGATCGAGTCCCACATCAGGCTCCCTGCATGGTGCCTGCTTCTGCCTCTGCCTGTGTCTCTGCCTCTCTCTCTCTCTAGCTGTGTCTCTATGAATAAATAAAAAATCTAAAAAAAAAAAAAAGAATTCCTTTAAAGATTTTATTTATTTATTTATTCACGAGAGACACAGAAAGAGACAAAGACACAGGCAGAGGGAGAAGCAGGCTCCCTGTGGGGAGCCCGATGCGGGACTTGATCCCGGGACCCCAGGGTCACACCCTGGGCTGAAGGCAGATGCTCAACCGCTGAGCCACCCAGGCGAGGAATATACAAATGTTCGTAGGATGTTTTTAGATTTTATTTATTTGAGAGAGAGTGAGAGAGCGAGCATGAGTGAGGAGGGGCTAAGGGAGGGGGAGAAACAGGCTTCCCGCTGAGCACAGAGCCTAACATGGGCCTTGATCCCGGGATTTTTCGATCATGACCTGAGCACCCAGGTGCCCTCCCTAGGATATTATCTTTTATTTTTTAAGTTAGGTATTATTAATCCTGACCGATTATCAGAATCTCTTAGAAGAGTTTTTTCCCCATATTGATTTCTTTATCCATTTATGTAATATTAATTTATTTAAGTAATCTCTACATCCAACATGGGACTTGAACTTAAGATCGAGTCACACATGCTCTTCCAACTGAGCCAGTTAGGCACCCCTATTTTTACAATTTTTATCAAATAACACACAAAATGGGTGAGGTCAAACAACTGAAAAGCTTAGCAACAGAAGTGTCACTTGCCTCACCCTCCTCAATCCTTCTGCTCACAGATAACCATTTTTAGTATTTTGTTTATATTTACTGCCATATTTCTATATGAAAGTCTTAAACTGCTTCTCCATACTTAAATGTTCTTTATTTCCTCTTTGATAGATCTGGGTTAGTTATATAGTTAGTTTTGTGTGTTCTCTCTGCCCTCCATTTACACAGTGTCTTTATATTACATCTTATTACACTTTTAATTCCCCCACAGAGTGAGTTAGGTGTCCCTCCATTTTGTACCCATACAGATAAAATCCCAAGACCTTTACCTTGCTCTCTAAGTAGTGGGCTGTTAAAATTTCCTGCTTACCTGCCTCCGTTTCCTCACTAGACAAAAAAGTTCATCCAAGGCAGGGACTGCTTGTTTCCTGTATGTTGTTGTGTACCCGGTGCCTGGCGCAGGGTAGGCTTGTAATAAAGATACTTTCTGTTGTTTTTGACTTGAAGTTCCTTAAACGAGCATTTAAATTTTTTCACAACTTGGTTTCTGCTTGCCTTTCCAGCCTCGTTACTAATCTCCTTTTTGCAACTTCTGTGACTCACTACACCGTACTGCCAGTGCGTACTTCTTAGGCTCCCCAACCGCTCATGCTCCTTCTCTTGTCTGGGTCCTTTTCATCATCATCTCTGGAAAACTCACTACTTTCAAACCTTGTATAGCTATTGTATCCTCAGTGAAGTCTTGCTGGACCTCAGGAGTCCGTAGATTTGACATTTTTGTTCCCAGAATTAGCCTTATAGGACATTGTAATAGTTAGGAGCTTGGGATCTATCCTGGCTTCATCAGTTCTAGCTACGTAACTTTGGGCAGGTTGGTTAATTTCTTCAAACTTCAGTCTTCTCATATGTGAAATGGAAATGATTGAGTTATTAGAGAATTTTTTATAAAGATTTTATGTATTTATTTGAGAGAGTGACAGAGCAAGCATGAACAAGGTGGTGGGGGGATGGGCAGGGGGAGAGGGAGAAGCAGACTCCCCTCTGAGCAGGGAGCTCATGCGGGGCTTGATCCCAGGACCCTGGGATCATGACCTGAGCCGAAGGCAGATGCTTAACCACTTGAGCCACCTAGGCGCCCCAAGTTATTAGAGGATTTTAAAACACGCATGTGCATGTGAAATCCCTTACTTAGCACAGGACTTGACACAGAGCAAATGCTCATTTTTATTTTTATTTTTAATTTTTTTTTTTTAAGATTTTATTTATTCATGAGAGGCAGAGACACAGGCAGAGGGTGAAGCAGGCTCCTTGCAGAGAGCCTGATGCGGGACTTGATCTCCTCCTTAAATGTTAACTCTTGTTATTATTAGCTCTAATGCTGTATCTCATAGATGATTATTGGTATACTTGGCTCCCTGCCTAAACTGAGTCCCCAAAGTCAGGAACAGTCTTATTTAATAATCATAGCTCCACTTTCTAGCCTGGCCCAAAACTATATGGGTTGCTGTAAGGTATATACACAATAAGTGAGTATCCGTTTATTTTTTTGATTATTAGTGTTGTCTTTTTTTTTTTTTAAGATTTTATTTATTTATTCATGAGAGGCACACAGAGAGGCAGAGTCAACAGGCAGAAGGAGAAGCAGGCTCCATGCAGGGAGCCCGACGTGGGACTCGATCCTGGGGCTCCAGGATTGCGCCCTGGGCCAAAGGCGGCACTAAACTGCTGAGCCACCTGGGCTGCCCTGATTATTATTGTCTTGCAGTGAATTTCTTTTTACCACAAATGAGGGTGTTTCCAGGGCTTTGCGATGTTTGGCACGTATGAGATTCTTATTCCATTACTGTATTAATGAACATATGAACAAACTCAGGGAGGTAGTGCTGCTTACCCTCTTGTTTATAGCGTATAATATTCATCTGTTGATTTTTATCCACTAATACGCTACCATGAAATTGTTTGACCTTGTTTTCCATGACTTTAGTGTGATCTAAAGGAATAAAAGGAAACAAAAATCTGTTTTGCTATGAATAACATGGTGGTGATCTTTCCTTCTAGAAACGAAATCCCGAAGTTCGACATGTAGATTTGGAGATACTATAGATTTGATGGAATGAATCACTTCGAGGAAGCCATGGAAACAAGTTCGGCGAGCCTGCTCTCCCACACGGAAGGAGTCCATGCTATTCAGAAGTGGTGTTTTTTTAAGATGGAGGAAATACTTTATGTGAAGGGCAGTTCAGTCTACAGAACTAAATACTACTTCCTACTTCTAAGAGACATTACAAGTTGAATCAGTTGGGAGATCATGTTTTTATGTTTCAATAGGGAACATTTTATTTAACTTGTTCATAATTTTTCATCTTACCCTGTCAGGGTGTCTTGTACTTTGCAATCATGTTTCCTGTCTTCACATTGGTAAAAATAATCATCCATAGGATTACGATTTTTAATTTATGACCACTGCAGATTTCACTCCATCAAAACCTGCCAGTCTTGAACATTCTGGCTAAATCTTGGTTTCTAAACAGTCATTCTGGTTTTTTCGTATAGAATATGGAAATTATTTCTACATAATTGTGCCCTGAGCACTAAGAGGAACCCTCTTCCAACCCATAAATGTTCATTCCAGAAATGTTTTACTTACTGAATTGAAGGAAGACATGTCAGTTCACTCTTTTAGGTTACAGTAGTTGCCATTTTGTAAAATTTCTTCTCTCTCCTTAGCCTTTTTTCTTTATTTAGTTTAATTTTTCCCATGTAGGAGATACTGAATAACCCTATATGTTTCCATAAGCCAATTTGATAGCTGCTTTTTTGTTTTTGTTTTTGAACTGGCTTCAGTGCCATAGTGTGTATTTACTAGGAGATAATGCATTTATAAGCATTTTAACATCCTGTAAAATGGGCTAGAAATATTTATAATTTTACAGACAGGACAGCATTTTATTTTTAATTTATTTAAAAAGGCACTACTCATGTAAATCTGAACTGTGGGATATTTCTTCTTTAAGAGAAAGAGAAGTAAATCTCTTATGCAGAAACTTTGTGGCCATGATTTTGTGTAATATCATAGTCAATAGCGTGTCTGTAATGTGAATTTCTCGCAGTTATAAATGGGCATTTAACATAATATATGGCTACACATGTAAGTGAGTAGCTTTCTAGTGATCATAAGGTATCAAGGTTAAAAAAAATATACAATTCAGTAATGGAAAATTTAGTGCAAAACTACAGCTGTGTCTCCATTCATCAAAGCAACTCATATGCACTTTAAATCTTTCGGGGGCAGTGAGCATTGTCCAGGCGAGTGGTGGCTAGGGGAGGTCTTTGCTCGAAAAGTGTTGGACCTAAAGACTTAACTAATTTGTAGGAGGTCAGTGTCTAAAAACTTACTTAGATTGAAGTTTATGAATCACAGCAAATTGTAATGCTGGAAGCAAAAAAATAAACATTTGACTAAAGGGTTTATAATGGTAATTTTTTGATCCAGAAATGCCATTTATTGGAAAATTACGAAAATTTATAATGGGGTACATTTTTTTAC
Organism: Nyctereutes procyonoides; assembly: GCF_905146905.1. Lineage (NCBI taxonomy): Eukaryota > Metazoa > Chordata > Mammalia > Carnivora > Canidae > Nyctereutes > Nyctereutes procyonoides. Next base: position 15,761,632 of record NW_026575021.1, on the reverse strand, counting down.
CGTTATAGAGTACTTTGCATGTTGTACATTTTAAGTGAAATTACATTCTCATTTTAGTTTTGAAGATATAAAATTGTTAGGTACACACATAATTTGATCCTGTTATGGTTTCAAATTCTTTACCCTTCCTTTGTGGGTTTTTTTTTTTTTAACTGTTTTTTACCCATTATACTCCACTCTCTACTTCTTCTGTCTTCTTCCCTCCCCTTCCCACTTCCCATTTGTTAGTCTCTGTCACTGCCATATGGGAAGGGACCAAATTGTATCCAATTTCCTCCCTGTGAAATTACTCTGAAAAATTTCACATAGCTACACGAGAGGAATGAACTCATTTAGAAAAAAAGTCAGAGTTGGTGTGCAGAATTTATTCTAAGTGGTAGATTTTTTTAAGGATTCCCTAAAAGAAGCCAACCCTGATAGTTGAGTTTTTTAATCTGATTTTGATTGAGGTCATACTTATTCTTAAGTAACAATAGAAGGCTTATGTTTCTGTCTTTTCTTTCCATTTCTGTTCTGCACTGATACTGTAAAGTTCAACAAAATTTGACATAAAGATGTACAGCAGTATCCATGAATTTGAGTATTTCTGTGGAATCAGGAAATGTAAGCTGTCTTCACTCTTTTTTTTCCCTCCTTTTAAACAGGAGTCAAATTTGAATTTTAAAACCAGGGAATTTGAGCCTCTTTCTTTAAAAACAAGAAAATCTCTAGTTCAGGTTTTTTATTTTTATGTTTTTCCAAATTAATGCTTCTCCTTTAAGTCTTGACCTGATGGATAGCGCTTGAACATTTAAGCACTGTAATCTTAATATTTTTAAGGGAAATAGCTTCTGGGGTAGAAGAGTTGCAAAAGTAACGTTGGGCAGTGAGGAGGGCAGTCCGGCCCCGTGACTCCCGCGGGCACCGAGCTGGACTTCCAGCTCTGCGGAGGGTGCAGCTCTGCTCAGCTGGAGCCCGGCCCCGAGCTGTCCGAGGGGGCACCTTCTGTGGGCGACGGCAGTTGGCGGGATGAGGGATGGAGACCTGTTTCGAAGTGGACCATCCCAGTGGCCGATGACACCCAATTCCAGAGAGGGAGCTTCCTGAAATGTACTGAAGATACAGAGGATTAGACTGGAAAATTTTCAAGTTTTTTTTTTTTTTCTTCAAAAACAAAGTTAATCTCTGCATACAGCCTCCTACCCACACACCAGATAACCCAGAATAACAAAATGGCATCAGACTCGAATTCTGGGTTTATGGTTTTAGTGTTACCTTAATTATCTCATAATTTGGAAGATGCTTTTTGCTAAAATTATACCATCTACAGGAAATGACTTCAGTTTTAAATCTGATAACTTTTTAAGGTAGAAATCAGGGAACTACAGAAAATCGCAAGGCACTTAGAATTCATACTATCTTTCCTAGATTGCATTTGTCAAACTTTGGCATTTCTTTTAAACACAATGACCCCCCACCCCCAGTTTACCAAACTGTCAGAAGTCAGTGAAGCAAAGAATTGAAGGTAAAATGTTGATTCAAAGATCGTCTCCCCTAAATCCCTCATCCCTGTGTCTGAAATGGAAATTTGGGAGATATTTATATAGAAGATTGGTCTGGCAGCCTTTATATTCGCATTAATTTACTAGCATTCCTAGACTCTGGTTTTATGGAAAAGAAAGTTTTTCTTTCTATTCTATTGTATTTCATCTGATTTGCTGGCTGATGAAGATGAAGGTCCTGGTCCTTCAGGATGCTTTTTCCTTAATAAACGTCATCTGTAAGTAAGAGCAGTTCACTTGCTAGTTTTATTTCCTGATAAATGTTTCGTCAACTTAAATCATTCTTTACCTCATATGCTCATAAGAACTAACCTGTAAACTGTAGGTATATTTCACCTTAAAAAGCCTGTATTTTTTGAACGATTTATTATTCATCGAGTAGGCTTGTTAGTTTGTAAGTTTCCTGGTTTTACAAAACCAAAACACGACAATTTAATCATTTTACTGTGTTTTCAGCGTAAAGAGAACTGCTGTGAACGTCCTGTTAGGATGAGTGTTTGGTATATATTGCTCCGTTTTGGCAAAACTAGATTATTTAAATATGTTAACTAGGTCATTTCTTCTGAGATGTGTCTAAATAGCATATTCAGAGAAAAAAAAAAGGAAAACATAAGAACACTAAGAGCTACAACCTAGAGCCAGCCTGCCCTGGGGCCCATGATGAGTCCTATACCAATCCTAATATAGGAATTCCAGCTGTATTTTCTTTTCTACAAGAAACAAAACCAAAGTAATTACTGAAAGTAATTTGGTATTTTGAGAGTACACAGTTCCCTCCCCCAAATCAAAATTCATTGAAAATAGCAGCGCAGGGGCACCTGGGTGGCTCAGTTGCTTGAGCGTCTGCCCGCAGCTCAGGCCGAGCACCCGGGGTCCTGGCCTCGGCCCCGGCTCCCTCGGCCTCTGCTGCTCCCCTGCTTGTCCCCCGCCAAATCTTTTTTAAAAAATGAAAATAGAAGCACGAAGGTTTAGAGCGTGCGTAGGCTTCTTTGGGGCCCGTGGGGGTGTCGTGCCTGTGCCAGCGGTAACGGGGTTTGAGTCGGCGCCACCCAACCTCACGGCCGCTCGGCCGAGGTCCCTTGCGTCGCAGGGGAGGGCAGGGGCCGCTGGTTGCGGCGCTGCGGGGCCCAGCTCGGCTCGACAGGTCGGGGTCAGCAGGTCCCTGCGGAGCCCGGAGCCCAGGGCCGAAGGGCGACGAGGTGGGGCACCGGGATGGTTGTGTCGCCAGGGGAGGCCGGGCTCATGCCGGGCCGGGCGAGGCTCGTGCGGGTCGGACGCCGGAGCAGCCTGAGCCGCGGGTGCCGGGCCGGGCGCCCTGACGTCCTGCGGGAGCCGAGCTCCGGGCTGTCACCTGGACGACTCCAGAGGCCACCCACAGGATGACCCGGCCGGCGCGCTGAGCCCTGGGGGGCCCCGGGGGGCAGCGGGAGCCGCGCCCAGCACGGGGAAGCCTTTACTTGGGGTTCCAATGCCCGCGGGCAGCGGGAGCCCCCGTGAGCTCCACGCACCCGTTCCCTCTCCCGGAGGACACGGCTGGACGCTGCGCCCTGCCCTGCAGCTGCCCAGCCGGGAAGCGCCTCCGACAGGGCTCCCCGTGCAGCAACGGGGCGCAGCGGTTCCCAGGGCGCTGCGTCCCCCGTGACCTCAGGGCGAGGCACGTGAGCGTGGGGGGTGACCGGGCCCTGGGCACCACACGGGCTCCCGGGGCGCCGGCCGGTTCCTGTGCCCGGTAGCTGACGGGTCGCTGTGCACGGGCCACGGTCTACGGGCCATGGTCGGGGTGCTGGCCACGGCACAGGGGCCACGGGCTACGGACTACGGGCCACAGTCGGGGTGCTGGCCACGGCGTGCGGGCCACGGTGCATGGGCCACGGGCACTGTGCGGGCCACGGAGTGCGGGCCACGGACTGCAGCGCAGGTGCAGAGCGGGTCCGAGGCCCTGTCCGGGCCGCTCCCTGCAGGAATTCCCACCTTGTCCACAGCTCCCCCATAACCTCCAGCGGGTCCCATCTCCGGAAGCACATGAAGCTGTAACTGTTGCGCGTGGACAACGCCTTGAGCGCCCCTAAGCCAGCACAGCCCGCCTCGCCGCCGCCCCCCGAACCTCGCGGAGCGCCAGCCGGCGTTTGCACAGAACCCCCACCGCAAACCAGGAGAGCGTCCAGTGTCTGCTGCACTTCGCCGAATCCGGCCCCCGAAGCGCAAACCAGTACAGGTGTGTGCATGCGGCACGCCGCGAGTGCATGGCCGTGGGCTCTGCTCCCCGCCGCTGCCCAGGCTCGGGGACCTGGGGCTCCTTGAATGTCCACCGTGACTGTCTCCGGCTCCGGTGCCACGTGGGCCCCTGTGCATCCCGCATCGCAGCTCGGGGAAGTACCCGGTCGCCCACCTGCAGCCCCGTGTCCAGCGACTGTGTTCTGTGTTTCCCTGGCAGCGGCTGAAGGCCGGACATTGCAAGTTGAGCCGCCGTTGGGTCGGGGCCACCCGCAGCGCCCAGGTCTCCTTCCAGCCCGTTCTGGCCGATGTGCCCATGTTGCATCAGGCTTCCGGCTGGTGAAGGCCGCCTCGGCTGGCGCTGCCTTGAACACGTAACTTTGTTTCAAAAATAGTTCAAAGTGGACTTTCCGTCTCATTCAAACGGGGAGCACCGAAGGGGCCTTGAGTTGTTACCCATTCGACTGAAGCTAACGGACCCGCCGTGTGTTGATCACATTAGAATAATAATAAAAAAACAAACCTGAAGTGTGATGGGTGCCGGTCGGTGGCGGTTAGGCTCTGGCCTCTTGGTTTTGGCCGAGGCTGTGGCCTGCGCGGTGACCTCGAGCCCCAGGTCAGGCTGCACCCTCGGTTCGGAGTCTGCAGTCGGCTGGCGCCTCTCCCCCTCTGACCCCCCCTCTCAAATAAATAAATCTTTTTTTTTTTAAAGATTTTATTTATTTATTCATGAGAGAGAGAGAGGCAGAGACACAGGCAGAGGGAGAAGCAGGCTCCACGCAGAGAGCCTGATGTGGGACCGATCCAGGGTCTCCAGGATCAGGCCCTGGGCTGCAGGCGCCACTGGGGCTGCCCCTCAAATAAATAAATCTTAAAAAAAAAAAAATAAAACAAAAGCAACCAACCAAGAACCTAAGGGGGTGAGAATCCTTGAATTAGAATTTTAACACTTCCTTCCAAAAGGAGGTGAGAACAATTTGAAAGGGAGAAGACTTAGGCTCATCGCTTTTATTCTGTGGCTTGGGCTCGGCCCGCGGCCAACAATGACCGAGGGGGGGTGGCCGGCGGCGGTGAGCCCCGTGCCTGACCTGCGGGGACCGGCGTGTCCTGACCCTGGCGGGTGGTCGCCGGCCTGTCCGAGGGGCCACGGCGGATGCCCTGCGGGGGGGGGGGGGCTGCGAGGAGCGGCAGGGACGCGGTCGTGCCAGGTGGGCTCGCAGCGCCCCCACTTCCGGGCTGTGGCGGCCAGGCCCGCACAGGTGGCCCCGGACCAGGTGGGACCAAGTGGAACGCGCACGCCTGCCCCTGGCCCAGCCCAGGCCCCCGCGGCCCGGAGCCTCGTGCACGATGAGGACAGCTGCCGGCGGTGCTGTCCCGGGGAGATGCCGCACCTGCGGGGGGTGGGGCTGTCCCGGGGGAGATGCCGCACCTGCGGGGGGTGGGGCTGTCCCGGGGAGATGCCGCACCTGCGGGGGGTGGGGCTGTCCCGGGGGAGATGCCGCACCTGCGGGGCGGGGGGCTGTCCCGGGGGAGATGCCGCACCTGCGGGGAGGGGCTGTCCCGGGGGAGATGCCGCACCTGCGGGAGGGGTTTGTCCCGGGGGAGATGCCGCACCTGCGGGGGGTGGGGCTGTCCCGGGGGAGATGCCGCACCTGCGGGGGGTGGGGCTGTCCCGGGGGAGATGCCGCACCTGCGGGGGGGGGGGCTGTCCCGGGGGAGATGCCGCACCTGCGGGGAGGGGCTGTCCCGGGGGAGATGCCGCACCTGCGGGAGGGGTTTGTCCCGGGGGAGATGCCGCACCTGCGGGGGGTGGGGCTGTCCCGGGGGAGATGCCGCACCTGCGGGGGGTGGGGCTGTCCCGGGGGAGATGCCGCACCTGCGGGGGGGGGCTGTCCCGGGGGAGATGCCGCACCTGCGGGGGGGGGGCTGTCCGGGGGAGATGCCGCACCTGCGGGGTGGGGCTGTCCGGGGGAGATGCCGCACCTGCGGGGGGGGGGGGGCTGTCCCGGGGGAGATGCCGCACCTGCGGGGGGGGGCGTGTCCCGGGCAGATGCCGCACCTGCGGGGGGGATGTCCCGGGGGAGATGCCGCACCTGCGGGGGGGGCTGTCCCGGGGGAGATGCCGGACCTGCGGGGGGGGCTGTCCCGGGGGAGATGCCGCACCTGCGGGGGGCGCTGTGCTGCGGGGACCCCACGGCCCCGACCCGCGGCCGGACCTAGCTTCCCGCGCCTCGGGCGCCGCAGTGTTGGCGCTGGGGCTCGGGGGCTGGGGGCTCGGGGGGCGCTGGGGCTCGGGGTCTCGGGGTCTCGGGGTCTCGGGGTCACGGCCTCGCCGCGCAGACTCGCAGACCTTGTGTCCCGTGGTGACTCTTTAAAAAACTCTTTTACCTACTGGAGCGGGAGGGAGGGGCACGAGCGCGCGGGCGGGGGGGGGCGGGCCTGGGTCCCCGACGGGTCGCGCCCCAGGTGCCCGCCGCTGCCCCGCCTCCCGCGGCCCCTCTTCCCTGTATTCGTGAACTTGGCTTCTCTGGTTTTATTTCCCACAGCTCTGAGCGCCGCGTCACGGGGGGAGGGGAGGGGCGGCGGGTGCGGGGGGAGGGGCAGGGCCGCGGCGGGCGGGGCGGCGGGGTGCGCGGGGAGGGCGGGAGGGCGGGCAGGGGCGCGGTGGGCAGGGCACATGGGCGGGGCGGGGGACAGGGGAGCAGGGGCAAGGGCGACGGGATGCAGGGGGGGGAGCAGGGGCGCGGGCGACGGGGGGTTGGGGGGGCGCAGCCACCGTCGTCCCCCCCCCAACCGCGCCGACAGGTCCTCTGGGCCACAGGGGCACCTCTCCCCCTCCCCCTCTTCCCCTTCCCTCCCCCCCTGCCCTGAGACTGTGCCCCAGGCCCGGCCCCGCCCTCGAGGCCGACGCTGACCCCTGACCCCAAGAAGCTCCTCCCTGGGGAGTCCACGGGCCAGAGCCTGGGGGTGGGGGGCGCGCTTGGGGCACTGCCCTCTGGGCCCTGGGGACGAGCCCCTGGCACTGCTTTTAGATTAAAGGGGTTCAGTTTTTTTTTAAAGATGTTATTTATTCACGAGAGACCCAGAGACAGCAGCAGAGCCTGGTGCGGGACTCGATTCCGGGACCCGGGGTCACGGCCTGAGCCCCGAGGCCCCGAGTGCGCCTGTACCTTTTACCGGGGTTATCCTAAGAGCCTTCTAACAGGTACATGGGGTATCTTGTGATTTTTGATTGTATTTCACTAATGATTAGTGATGTCGAGCACCTTTTTTTTTAAATTATTTATTTATTTATGATAGTCACAGAGAGAGAGAGAGAGAGAGAGAGAGAGAGAGAGAGAGAGAGAGAGAGAGAGAGAGAGAGAGGCAGAGACACAGGCAGAGGGAGAAGCAGGCTCCATGCACCGGGAGCCCGACGTGGGATTCGATCCCGGGTCTCCAGGATCGCGCCCTGGGCCAAAGGCAGACGCCAAACCGCTGCGCCACCCAGGGATCCCTGTAGAGCACCTTTTTATGTACCTATTGGTAATTTATTTTTTTTTAAATTTGTTTTTTTGAAGATTAATTTATTTGAAAGAGCAAGAGAGGGAGAGCATGTGCAAGCAGGGGTTTGGGGGGGGGGTGGAGGGAATCTCCAGCAGACGGTACCCTCGGGCCCCACTGCCCGACCAGCCTGGGAATGAGGAGCCTGAGGTCGCCCAAGGCCAGGCCTGACCTCAGGACCACGACCTGAGCACAAGTCAGGAGCCCCACCCAACCACCCAGGCCACTCCGGGACACCCCAGGGCACCCTGTTGGCAATTTATTTGTCATCTTAGGAAAAATGTTCAGATGCCTTGCCCACTTTTAAATGGGATTGTTTGGGCTCTTTGCTATCGCGTTTTACGAGTCCTTCAGGTATTTTGGACGCAAGCCCTTTATGAGATACGTGATTTGCAAACATTTTCTTCCACTTGGTGGGTTGCCCTCTCGTGTCACTAACGGTTTCTGTTGATGCGCAGAAGCTGTTTAGTTTGTAGTCTCACGTGCTTATTTTGGCTTTAGGTCGCCTTTGCCTTTTTGGAGTTTGATCCAAAAAGTTATCACTGAGATTGATGTCGGCGAGCTCACCACCTAAGTTTTCTTCTAGGAGTTTTATGGTTTATTTATCTAATTTTTTGATACTCATCTCTGCTCCAACTAAATCTGGCTGGAGTTCCCGTAAAGATTTATCTTCCCAAAACCTCACTGTAGAATTAACTTTCTCCTTAATAAAGATAGTCCTCACTGACTGTCCCCCCGCCCCCAAACACCCCCTTATCCTCATTAGCTGTTTCACCGGCGTTGTAACTCCCGGTGTCTTTTCCTAGAATCAGCTGGAGCCGTTTTCTTAAAGTTTAACCTGCATGCAAATCACCTGGAAATCTTGTTAATGCAGATTTTCGGATTCAGGCGGTTGGGAGTGCAGCTGGGATTCTCGCTCCTAACGGGCTCGTCGGTAGTTCATTCTAGAGGCGCTGGCTCGTGGACCCACTTTAACTCTCAAGGACTAAGGTGATTTTCTGGTGCTTGGATATGTGGCCCATTGGCACAGGAACGTCTGCTCTTTTACAGTAGATGCATCTCCAAAGAAATAGGGTTATCGTGGTTGGGAACCTGAAACACTTTTAAAAGAAAGACCACTGTGGATTCTCTTATAGAGGAATGGCTTTCCTTCCTAGTCGGTTTCTTAGAGATTATTCTGGAATCGTATCCAAAGTACAGCCATTGGGAGGTGGGCGGGAGGATAGGCTAAATGGGTGATGGGAATCAGGGAGGCCACTTGTCGTGATGAGCACCGGGCATCATATGGAAGTGATGAATCACTAAATTCTACTCCTGAACTTGTATTACGTTCCGTGTTAACGAACTAGAATTTAAATAAAAACTTGAAACAAAATACAAAAAAAAAATGCATGGCCATAAAATAATGTCAATAGTATTTGAAATAGATATTAAAGATCCACTAAGCGTTCCTTTAAAAACAATCCCTTGTGAGGTTATAATGTTATTCTAATAATGCTGCATCTTTGGGATTTTGCTTGCGAGTTAACTAGAGAATTCATCTCCCATCTTTTAAAATAGGCTTGATGAGATGATGGCTACCTTCATCTTTTGAGGATAATTTTGATTCTTTTGGAAGCAGTCAAACCAGTTGGAGATAAGATCGATGAATATATCGGATGGGTAAGCTGGTTATTATTTCCAGTTAAAAGCAAGGAACACTATTTGGGTTAAAAGCTTATGTTGTGTCTGTGGCTCATGAGTTCACTTTGTAGGAAAAGCCCTGACTGTGCCGGGAACACTGTGCAGTTTGTCCTTTCACTGTCGTTAGTAATTTGAAGAATCGCGCTCACCCGAAGATATAAATGCTGGTTTGTTGCTTAAAACAGTCAGTCTCATTATTTCGCCATCCTCACGGGACATAAAAGGCACTTACTCGAGGTCACAAAGCTGGTGCTTTGGAGGCATATTTGGGTTTGGGTTCTGCGTCTGCTACGGACTCTGTGTGACCTTCGGCGAGTTGCTTTACTCACTCGGCATCAGTTTTCTTACCTATTAAATGCTGATAACACTATTATCTAAGTGCGTGGGGATTAAATGAGGTATCAGATGTCAAATGCTATATTTTATACCGATTAAAGTTAGCTGATATTATTACTACCATCATTGATGGTTAATTCAAATAATTCTTGATTAATCACTGAGTGCTGTCTTGCTGGGCATTTTTACGTGTTATTTGCTTCTTTAAATTTACCTTCACTTCTGCCTGTGAGGACAGGAATCCTCTTCGGAAAGGAGGATCCTCTTTCTCAGCTAGATCAGCAGAGAAACTCCGTGGGGGAAGCGGGACCCTTAGGGACCAGGAGAGGAGATGTGGTCTTGATTATGGGCCACTAAGGCCTCAAGGCGTCTGCAGTTGCAGCACAGAAGCAGATGCGCCTGGCTGAGCCTGGAGAGCTTGTTGAGTTGGGGTGCAACTGGAGCTCAAGGAGGGGCACCCTGCTGGGGGGGCGTATAGAGAGCATGGAGGTAGAGCCTTCGTATGGGGTGAGGCCCCCACGTCTGCGGTTAAGGACTCGGGTCATGCAGAGGACGGAGGTAGAGCCTTCCTATGGGGGTGAGGCCCCATGTCTGCAGTTAAGGATGCAGGTCTCATGCATGCGGGGAGACAATCACTGGAAATCCGTAGCCCTGACAATTCCCGGGGTTCACACCACGCTGGAATAGTTTTCCTGTCAGAAGGAAGAAAACTCTTACAGGAAGTACGGTGGAGACCCTGCGGGATCCCAGCCCTGTGAGGTTACATTAACCGCAGAGGAAAGGCTCCTCCGGATCTACGGTAGCAAAGCCCAAGCCAGCCTCGGAAGAAGCAAACGGGGGCGCCCGGGGGCCTCGGTTAAGTTCAGACGCTTGGTTTTGGCTCCGGTCCGATGAGGGGCGGGGGATGGAGCCCCCCGCTGGGTGGGGGGGATGGGGGGGGCCATGCTCAGCGGGGAGTCTGCTGGAGATTCTCTCCCTCTGCTCCTCCCCTCACTCTCTCTCTCTCTCAAATAAACAAAGAAATAAATGAATCTTTTTAAAAAAAGAATCACGCTGATCTGCAAGCAACTTCACAGTACGCGCCAAAGGAGTCCAAGCACTTTATAAGAGACTCCGAGATTCCGGATCCACGCACGAGTCACAGCGCCCAGCAGCCAGTCGACACCTGCCAGCAGGAGGCCATGACCCGCAGCTAGGAGGAAAACCGACCAAAAGAAACAGCCGGGACGTGGTAGGGATGAAGACCTTGGCAGCCAAGGCCCCGAGGACAGCTGGCTACATACGGGTTTGCTCAGGGACGTAAATGCAGATGTGGACGCGTGAGGGCAGATGTGAGTGAGTATGTGTATTCAGGTCATGAGGTGCGTGGAAGAAGAAAGTGTGTGTGTGTGTGTGTGTGTGTGTGTGTGTGGTGTTTCAAGAAATTAAAAAAAAAAAAACTATGACGAGAAAAAGACTCTGGATGGGGTAATAGGAGATTTCGCCCGGGTGAATTTGCAGCATCAGGTGCCGCCCCAAATCCAGCGCAGCCAGGAGTCACGGGACCCACGGGGACCTTCACGCAGCCTGCCCCGTGGCGTAGGACTCGGCTGTGGCCGCTGTAACAATTCGCACCGTCTCCGTGGCTCAGCGCCGAGTATTCTCTCGCTGCTCTGTAGGCTGCAGGTGCGGCTCAGGTGTGGCACCATCGCGGGCTGCTCTCCTCCTGGGGCTCTGGGTCCTTGTCCTCGCCTTTCCCTGCTGCTGGAGGCCACCTGCACTTCTTGGCGCCTGGCCGCCTCCTCCATCTGCGAAACCAGCAGGTGAGTCAGGCCTTCACCTGGCGCCACCTGGACGCCCCCTTCTGCTTCCTTTTCCACCTCTGGGGATCCCCGCCATGCACTGGGCCCGCCGGGTGGTCCCAGACCACCTGCCCGCTTGAGGGCCCTGTGCCGGGACCCATCGTGTGCGCGGGCTGCCGGGCCACCTCCTGCAGCCTGGGCTGGGCTGCGGACGGGAGGGGTGCGGGGGGCAGGAAGTAGGTCTGAAGAAACCACTGAAGAGGTTTCCAGACGTGATGAAGCTGGGGGCCCCCAGACCCCACAGGTGTATCAGAGCCCAAGTAGGATCAAGAGAAGCACACCCAGCCTTGGCATAATCACACCGGAAGAAACAGCGATAAAGAATGTTCAAAGCCACCAGAGGGGCCGGGGCGGGGGGTACATAGGCACGGAGATCCCGGGTTGGAGGTGACCCTATAAAAATATGGGAGACTTCACACCGGAGACTACGGAAGCCGGAAGAAAATGGACGGACAGCTTTAAAGTGCCACCAGGACACCACTTCTCAGCCCAGGATTCTACACTGCGCTAACGCCTCTTCCAGAAACAAAGGTGAACTGAACAATGTTCCACACGCACAAGCAGGAGTTGCTCGAGCAGGAGGCCTCCGCTATGAGAAGACTTAGGGCGAGGCCTACAGGCAGAAGGAAAATGGAAATGGATGGAAACCTGAGTCTGCAGAGAGGGATGGCGCGCCCTGAAAGAAATGAGCACATATAAAAATGTTTTGTTTTAAAATTAGTGGATAGTTGATGGTCTAAAGCCAAAGCAATCACATAGCGTGTTCCGGGGCGTGTGTCAAATGCAGAAGGGAAACATGCAGCAACAGGGGCAGGGGAAGGAGAAACACAGGAGATGGCAGCGGGGGCGCAGGGCGGCTCCTAACTGCAGGGATCACCCTGGGCACCGAGTCGAGGGGTGCGGGGGGCGGGAGTCACGGGACTTCGCGAAACGACTAACGCGCTGGGTGCTCAGGAGCTGATTTTACCCTCACTCTGGGAAACGGACAAGGGGTGGTGGCAGGGGGTGGGTAGGGGGCAGGGTGAATGGGTGACGGGCACCGAGGGGGGCACTTGGCGGGATGAGCACTGGGTGGTATGCTACATGTTGGCAAATCGAACTCTAATAAAAATTTTTTTAAAGGAGTTGGTTTTAAAACACATGCGCACACGCCTGCATACATGTGCACACACGTGCACCCACACACATGTGCACACATGCAATACACACATGCAGACACACACTCGTGCACACGCGCATACACACATGCACACACACACACGCACATGCACACACATACGCACATGCACACACTCATGCGCACACAAGCGCATACACACATGCACATGCACACATACATGCACCCACGCACACACTCGCGCACACATGCACACACACGCACACACTCGTGCATGCACGTGCATACATGCACACGCACGCACACGCACTCGTGCACACACACACACGCGATACACATGCACATGCACATAGACACACACGCACACACGCATACACACATGCACACATGCATGCACATGCACACACTCATGCGTACACACACACATGCACACGCACACACACGTACACATTCGTGCACATGCACACATGCGCACACACTCGTGCACACACAAAAGGCTCTGACACCTGCGGGCAATCCCGGCCCTCGCAGGCCCCCGCGCCCAGGCAAGGTGTGTGCTCTCACCTGTGGAGCAACCGCAGACCTGGAGGCGGCGCCGCTGCTGCTCACGGACGCGCCCTCGCCGGGCGGGGGAGGGATCCGGGCCCCAGACCCCGGCTGACCCTGGGGCCGGCGCCCAGTGACCGCGGCCTCCACACGTCCACCAGCGGGAGACGGGCCGTTGCCGGAGGAGGCCCCGTGGGGGGAGGGTCCCCTCGGGAGGCCTGGAGGGCGCGGACCGGGGCAGGCAGGTCGGTGACCCTGCTCGGAGCGCCCGGCCGTCGCGGCCCTAACGCAGGGCCCAGCACCAAGGACGGGGGAACCCGCTGAGCCGGAGCCTCCCCGCGGTCCCAACCCGAGTCCATGGGGACCCCGAGCCACCAGCGGCCGCCGACCTCGCTGGCCCCGGGGGGCAGGGGGGAACGGCAGCTACCATGAAGGCCCAAGGCCTCGGGGGAAGTGGGGTCGCGCTGACACCCAGGGGCGCAGAGCCGAAGGGGGAGGACACGCGGTGGGCCTCGGCGAGTGTGCACGGGAGGTGACCGTGCCCACCGCGCACACCCACCACGCGTGCATCACGCACACTGCACACACTGCGTGCACATGCACACTGCACACATGCTCTGCACACACATGGCATACACCGCGCACACCCATCTCACATGCACTGCACACACACACCATGCACACCCACCACGCATGCACCATGCACACCGCACACACCCACCGCACATGCACCATGTACACTGCGCACACCCACTAGACACGCACCGCGCACACTGTGCACACCATTTACGCACTGCACACACACGCACACCCACTGCGTGCACACACTGCACACACACTGCATACACCGCGCCCACTGTGCACACTCACACACACCCCGCATGCACTGTGCACACACACCCACGCTGCACACACTGCACATGCACCATGAACACACATGCACACTGTGCGCACACACCCACCCACCATGCACACACACACCCGCACCATGCCCACTGTTCATGCACTGCGCACACGCACACATGCACCACATACACCATGCATGCACTGCACAGATGCACACCCACCCGTGCCCCGTGTCCTTCCTGTGCCCCACGTCCTGAGCGTTCCTGTACCCCATATCCTGGGGGTTCCTGTGCCCTGTGTCCTTCCCGTGCCTCATGTCCTGGGGCTTCCTGTACTCCATGTCCTGAGGGTACCTGTGTCCCATGTCCCAGCCCTTCCTGTGCCTGTGACCTGTGTCCTTCCTGTGCCCTGTGTCCTGAGGGTTCCCGTGCCCTGTGGCCTGGCCCTTCCTGTGCCTGTGCCTAGTGTCCTTCCTGTGCCCAGTGTCCTTCCCATGCCCCATGTCCTGGGGGTTCCCATGCCCTGTGTCCCGGGCCTTTCTGTGTCCCATGTCCTGGGCTGGCCTCCCCTGTGGCCCCGCCGACCAGCGGTGTGTGTGCACCTGAGGCCCTGTCGCTGCTCGCATGTGGCACGACCCCGAAGGCCTAGCCTCAGCCTTCAGCACGTGTGCATCCGATGGACGTTCATGCATCTGCACGCCTGCGTCACGGGGTGGTTCTCACTCCTCAGGTGACGGTGGAGCTGCACAGGCTCAGGCCCGGGGCCTGCCCGCGTCTGTCTCGCCTCACAGGGGACCCGCGGGGGAGGGGAAGCCAGAGCCCCCAGTGTCCCCGCCCGCATCGTCCCACTGACCGCAGTGAGGACACTTCCACTGTCTCCCACAAGCCGCTTCAGACCTTTACAAGCATCGTGTGGGTCACGCGTGTACGTACATGTATAGGAGTGCCGTGTGCGGACGTGCCACGAAATATCCCGGGGCTCCAGGCCACGTGTGGCCACTGCGCCCAGTACAATATACAAAAAGGCAAGAAAATCAATTATGTGCCTCGATGTCATGGGGCTAAAGGTCCCCTGGGGTGTGCACGTGATTCGAAGACGCGCACTGACACGTAGTTACAACGTCGTCGGAAGCGCTAGTGAGCAACAGGAGGCCGCGAGAGCGGGATGACCGACGTGCGCCCGCTGCCCGGGGCATCGTTCCCGTGGCTGGGCCACCCGCTTCCCTGCGAGTTTCCAGGGCGCTCGTTCCCATGGCCGAGTCGTCTTCCACCGAACCCACCAAAGACTCTGAAAGTATCATCACGAAGACGCCAAACCCGAAGCGGACAGTAAGTCACACGGTTTAGTAATAAAACGATCCTTTCAGCGTTAGTGTGCTCAGAGCCGAGCGATTTCTCTTTCACGAGGTGTTTCTAGTACAGTCTCTGGGGCAGGAAGGGCTGTCGCCTGCGATGACTCTGAGGGTCGGTCGCTCATCGTCTCCTTCCCCTCGGCTGAAAGAGCGGTGATCTCCAGGGGGAAGAGGCAACCAGGGAGCGTTCACGCTAACGCAGGTTAACCACAGGATTTCGGAGGAAAACACTTCAGGCTCTCCGTTAGCAAGTGGGTGTGGACGACCTATTTTTTTTAAGATTTTATTTATTTATTCATGAGAGAAAGAGAGAGAGGCAGAGACCCAGGCAGAGGGAGAAGCAGGCTCCACGCAGGGAGCCCGACATGGGACTCGATTCCGGGACTCCAGGATCACGCCCCGGGTTGAAGGCGGCGCTAAACCACTGAGCCACCTGGGCTGCCCTATTATCATTTTTAAAATTTCTGTTTATTTATTTGAGAGCGAGCGAGCACGTGCGGGGAGAGGGGCAGAGGGAGACTCCCAAGCAGACTCTGCGCTGAGTGTGGACCCCGACTCGGGGCTCGACTCCGGGACCCTGAGGTCATGACCTGAGCCCAAACCAAGCAGCAGATGCTGAGCTGACTGAGCCCCCGGGTGTGCACAGCATGTGCCGTGGCCGGGGTAACCCGCAGCGCTGGGGCAGCCCACCTGCTGTGCTCACCGCGAGCTGTGTCAGGGGCAGCTGGCCAGGCCCGGCTCCCCGCGGCGCTCACACCCGCGCACCTCGCGGGGGCGGTTTCCGATTCTCTCCAGCCACAGCCCGGTGGCCGAGCCCGAGCAGTGACGGCGACATCACGGTGCTTTGGCTCCGTGTCCTATCTCTCTCTCGTGACAGGGCCGGAGAGCCGCTCGCGTGGTGTGTACACGGCAGAGGCTTTAAAAAGACAAAAGGAAAAAGAAAGAGCGAGAGGAAACAGGAAATGGGTGTGTGGCTCGGACAGCTGCAAAGGGAGACGGAGCTAGAGCTGGATGTTGTCAGCGGTTGCGGAAGCAGCGGAGCAGGAGACGAAAAGCAACGATCTTTAGGAAGCGCTGGATCATTATCTGGTCCCTTGTTTGTAAAAGTAGCTTTATTTTAGGATCGCATTTGAGTGGCTGGATTTGAAGCATTCTCCCCAGGCCCTGCTGTGGTTAGGCACCTAACACTGAGCACTGAGTACCGAGCACTGAGCACCGAGCACCGAGGCGATGGAAGCATGTGCTCGCTGGACACAAGCACGTGCCCAGGTTGGCTCCCCAACAACCCCATTTGCCTTTCTGATTTGAGCCGGGGCGGGGGGCGGAGGGCCACACAGGGAGGGCGGGAATGAGGCAGGTGGCAGAGTCCAGGGCCGGCGCCTGCAGTGTACACGGGTGGGTGTGTCTGGCTAACGACACGGGAGGGCTGTTTCTGGCACAGAGTAGTCGCCCCTCAACCACGTTCCTTTGTGAATGTCTGTATCAGTGTCCCGCCAGGTGTCACCATGAGACAGGCCCGCAGATCAGCTTGGCAGCGAGCGGAGGCGGGGGCGCGACACTCGGGCTGCGGGTATTGCGGGGAGCAAAGCTGCTTTGTTTCAATAACGATGCAGCATGATGCCTGGTGAAGAGAGCAATGTTCATTTTGAAAGTGGCTCATCCATTTGTCTCTCTAATACCCGCTTTCCGGGCTAATAATGCGGCCATTTCGCTCCCAACATTTAGAGGCGACACTTCCCTCCGCAGGGTCTCCTCCGCGCCAGCACCTGCTGCCAGGACAGAGGAGGAAGAGGCGCGAGATGGGCCACGGAGGGCAGGGTGGTTCCGAGCAGAGAGAAGGCTCTAGATGGAGGGTCCTTAACGTGGAGACCACGGGGGGGGGGGGTTTCGGGGACTCCAGGGCCCCTGGGAATGTCCTGGAAAACCCCGGCGTCTGTTCATCTAGGGAGAGAGGACTGGTCCTGACCCTAAAGGGCTCGGATCTGCCGTGTGATGAGTCAGGTGAGCCCGTCCCGCTGCGGGGACCCGGCCCAAGGAGCGCGGGGACCCGGCCCGAGGGGAAGAGGGACGGAGCCCAGGCTCACCCGTTCTCGATCGGATGGTCCGCGCAGCACCGGCCTGCCTTTGGCTTCCGTGTCTTTCTACAGTCACAGAAAGACAGTCCATCCAAACATAAACCAGAAACCAAAAGGTAATTATTTAGCACAAAACACTAATAGAAAACACAATACGACCCACCATCAAACACGATTATTTATTTTTTTTCTTCAATTGAATTGAAAATGCTCTGTGTTGCCAGGAAGGGGAATGAATCGTTGTCACTGGTGCAAGAGGGATGGAGTAGGACACGTCTCCTGCCCCGACCCTCCTGCCTCCGCGGGTCGCCTTCCTCCATAGACTCCGGCAGAGGCTGGAGACGCTGCTGTGAGTCCCTTATCATCGCCCAGAGGACCCCGGCTTTGGAGAAATGCCTGTATTTAGAGTTACGAGCTCTGGTCGCCGTGCTTCCGTTCGGGGACGCAGTGTCCTGTTGCTCGGATCGCGCTCTTGCCACGAGGACAGCAGGATAGTCTTGGCTATTTTTGTGCCTTGACACATTTTGATTTTTACGACTAAGGAAAAGCGGACAAGAGGCGCACCAACCTGGGCTGGGACGTGGTTGTGCAGCGAGGAGGAGCGTGCGTCGCCCAGCTGGCCTCCGGGCCGCAGCCCCGCCAGAGCACACGCACTACAGTCGGGCGCCTCCCAAGTACGCCTCGGGTTCCGCGGTAGACGCGCTTCTCTCCACCTTGCGGGGCCTCGCAGGCGCCCCATCCAGGCCCTGGGCGCGGAGGGCTGCAGCAGCGCCAGGGCCCAGGGGTCACGCGGACACTCACGCGGGCCCTGTTTTCAGGCCTCCACGGGCCAGGCTTCTCCGTGCAAACCGAGGGGAGGCGCCGTCCGACTGTCCCACTGTCGGGCCGGGCAGGGTGAGCAGGTGCTTGCAGTCTCGGCCCAGCTGCTGCACCTCACCCTCTCCTCCGGCGCGTCCTGCAGGCGCCACCTGCCCCAGGAGCCCCACCATGGCACATGAGAACGTCGCCTCCCCGGCCACGTGGCCACCAGGTGGCATTGGCTCTGCTACTGGGGCGCGACCAGCCCCGGCGTCCTGGGCGCTCGTGGGCGTCAGCGGCCCTCCGCAGAGTGGGGGTGCTAGCTCACCCTGGGCACCCACCGGGGAGCCGGGCGGCGGGCCAGGAGAGCACCCGGCCTGCCGCATTGAGTGTGCGGTCCCCGGAGACTCACCGGGCGGGGTGTGGACGCCGACTGGCGGGGTCCCAGTGCGGGTCCTGGTGAGGCGCAGCTGAGCGGCCCATGTCCCTTCGTGCGGCTCCACGGGCGCAGGCTGGTGTTCACAGGGGCGGGTTCAGCTGGGGGGGGGGGACAGGAGATGGAGAAGAGGGGATCGGGGTGCTGACTCCTGGGCTGAGCCCGGCACCGGGCCCCCCCAGCCACCGCCCCTGCCATACCCCCGACGTCTCTGCCGACTGCCTCTCAAGTGCTTGGGGCCGCCTGCACCGCCAGGTGGGTCCCACCAACACGGAGCCTGAGGTCTGAGCTACTTTAAGCATGTGCAGGGTGTGGGGGGACGAGCATCTAACAGGACTGGGGTGCGGCAAGTCACGAAGGCCGAGGCCCGCCCGAGTCGGCACGTACCTTGGCAGAGGTAGAGCCGACGGTCCCGCTGGGACGGACACACAGGCTTGGTGGCACCGTCTCAGGCTCGGGGCCCCAATAGCGCGTTGAACATGGCTCTGCTCGCAGGGGAACGTTGCTCCGTGGAGCTTGGGGTTTACTCCTAATTCACAGTGGGTCTTTGTCATCGTCCTCCACGTAGGTATTTAGCCATTGGCCAGACCAGCGTGGGTCCCGGGACGTGGGCCCCAGTAAACACACCGGGTGAACGTGTCTCAGCTCAGGATTCTATCCCCAGACATTTGGTTCCTTCATTACGTGGCCCGTGTACTGAGCGGCAAACCCTAAAACCGACCCACCCGGGGTTTCGACCCACTGGGTACCGAGGACTCATCGTAGTTCATACGCATGGAGCCCCGGAACGAACGGGCCCTCGTCTGGCTTCTTCCATCAACATGTTCTCCAGGTCCGTTCACGTCGTCCGAGGTGCTGCTGTTTCTTGTCTCACGGCTGCCACCCCTCGTGTGGCTACACATCTTCTAACGCATTTTGTTTACCCGTTCATCAACTGGTGCACGCTTGAGCAGTTCCCACTTTTGGGCCGTGATAAAGAATGCTCCTGTGAACACGTATGTACAATGCGTTTAACCCTCCGAAGTGTACGCGGTGGGTAGGACTGCTGGGTCACATGTTGACTTTTTTTTTTTTAGATTTTTAGATTTTTTTTAGATTTTATTTGAGTAAAGGATACGAGGGAGGAGGGGCAGAGGGAGAGGGAGAGGGAGAGACAGACTCCCCACCGACTAGGGAGCCCAACCTGGGGCCAGATCCCAGGACATCGAGATCAGGACCTGGCTGACGTCCGACGCTTCGCTGACCGGGCCACCCGGGTGCCCTATAAATACACGTTTCAAGCAACTGCCAGTTTTTCAAAATGAGCACACCACCTTCTGTCCTGCCCAGCAACGTACGGAGGTTCCAACCACGCCTGTGAGGGTGGCGGGGCCGGGGGGGGGGGCCAGGGGAGGGACATGCCGACTCCCCAGCTGAGCTCAGGCCCCAACCCGGGGCTCCATCCCATGACCCAGAGACTGTGACCTGAGCCCAAATGAACAGCTGGACGCCTGACTGAGCCACCCGGGCTTGGCCCCCAACTGCGATCTGAGATCACGTGCTCCCAGCATCAGTTGTTGAAAGGATTATTCTTTCCCCATTCCAAGGTCTTGGCTTTGTGTTAGAAACCAGTGGAGCATCATCAACGTAAGGATGTCCAACTGTCGAGTACCTGGGTTCCTTGCATTTCCGCATCTAACTGAAGTTCATCTGAATGAATTTCAGGATCGGCCTGTCCGTGTCTGCGAAGCATTGTCCTGAGACTTGGGCAGGAGCTGCAACGAACCCGTTGGTCATCTCCAGGAGCGCGGACATCTGACCATCACGTCCTTGCATTGTTACCATTATTATTTAGACCTTTTGGAATTCCTTCCACTGATGTTTTGTAGTTTTCAGTTTACAGATCTGAGACTTATTTTATTAAATTTATCCTTAAGAAGTATATTATTCTTTGTGATATTATCGTAAATGGAATTGTTCTTAAATTCATTTTCAAGTTGCTTGTCGCTGGTGCATAGAAATGCACTTAATTTTTGAATACTGATCTTATATCTTGCGACCTGGATGAATTTGTCCCTGATACCTTTTAAAGTATTTAAATTTGAAGTTTCACCCCGTGAGTCTGAGGTAGATATTCAAAATATTTGAGAAGAGTGGAATATTTGACAATATTTTAAAACTCAAGTTACTTAACAATCCTCTTAATGCTTTATAATGATAAATTCCATTTTAATTGATATCTCAATTGAAACCTGAATAATTCAGACCAAGTTACTGCTTCATCCAAAACTGGTTGAAATGTTGCATCTTCTACTGAAAAAAAAATCCCATCTTTGTATTTTTCCTAAAATGAAGCAAGTGTTTTCAGTTTTCACTTAAGTCTGATTTGTGAAATGACGTTTATTCAATTTTATTCTATAGCGGGTGATATGTCACATTCATATTTTATGTAGGACTAACAGGGGGAAGCTACTATCATGCCACCTTGGCCATAACTGTTCTGTTTTTGTACTCAGATCACTGTTCAAAAACCATGAACAATCAACATTTGTTCATTTTTAAAGGTCATGAGTAGCAGCTGTAGGATTTTTTCCTCCCTGGTAGGACGGTGCTGTTGAGTAGGAAACAAGTTGTGTTTCAAGTGTCAATGTACAGAATACTGGGAAGAAGCCCTCCTGGATTCCATATGCCACTCTTCCATCATCACCGGGTGTCTTTTTCGTTCACTAGATCACACGACTTTTTGGATGACTTTGATCAGTTCTCTGATCTAACTGGAGTGTCTTGTACTTATTTGGGCTTTAAGTACATAGGATTTGCTCAGGACCCAGAGACAAGCAGAAAAGCTTTTTGAATGAATTGAAGAAAGACGCAAAGAACAAGTTAAAACACTTAACAGAGACTTGACATTTATTGTGCAATTTTATCTCCAACAGAACATGTGGCATTCTAGAGGTATATGAGGTAATAAAATCAATACTCCAATTAGAACACCTGAAATAACTGGCTCTAGTAACAAATGTTTCTTATAATTAAAAATATTGGATGTTTAAAAAACTCTTATAACATTTTAAGTTCCTAAAAGAAATGTGCCTAACACTTAAAAAACAACTTACTTTTCTATATAAATTGTTCACAAAAAAAATCTTGCTATTCTATATTACACTATGCATTTATAGTTTTATTAACATATCCCTAGTGGGTATTAATTCTACACAGTACAATCGAATAGAAATTATTCATAGAGAATCAACAGGACTCCAACAATAAAAATATTAGGATCAATGGATTTGTCACAGTTTCTCCACAAGTGTTCATCATAGAAAATAGAGTAAAGGCAAGTTGGCCCCAATGTCAGGCTGCTACATGAAGCTCCAGAGAAGAGGGACAGAGGCAGTGCTTACACTGGGCAGGGTCTGGCTGGACCAAGGACCTCGAAAGTTTCAGGACCGTCTCACCGTCTGGCGCGCCCTGTTCCCAAGAAACACAAGCCGGGCCCGCATGGCCTTGGCAGGCTCCTGAACTCAAGCACAGCCCCAGAGATGTGAAAGCCAGTAACTACGGGAAAGGGTCCACAGATTACCATATTTTCCTACAAAACCTTCACAACGGTTCTCACAGTGACATCGTACATTAAATCCCTCTCTTCCAAACCAGACTCATCGACTCTAAGGCTACAAACACAACAAAGGCGCAAACTGAAGGAAACGTTAGCTAACCGATGCCCAGTGCCGTTTCTGACATCTAGGGGTCCCCAAAGAAGATCACTCCACTGAGTTCAAATGTTTGCTTTTATATCCCTGCATTTTTGTACAGGGAACCTACGAAACAAAGGTGAACACATCAGCGATTTTAATTTTTTCACTACTTTAACACTTCTTGTCAACATGGACTCTCACGCAAGTCAAGTCTTACGTGGAAACCCGGGCAGTTACCAGAACAGGTATGGTTTCTAGGGTCCTATTGAAGCGTCAACACACTTTAAAGGTGGTTTTTAATAACACAAATATCATCTTTCCCTCGATGCCATAAATCAAACACAATCCATTCCAGACTGTTGGTGGGCTTTGAGAACTCTGACTACTGGGGAAAACTGAACTAGTCATCCTGCTTCCTGAGCCCAAGGGGATCGCTTACTAGCTGAGTACCTTGGGCAGCGTCCTTACGGATAAACTGGGGTAACGAGAGTAACCGCCTCGGAGGACAGTCACGAGGATCAAAAGGAGACGATGCGTTAAAGTGCTTTGTAGAGAACCTGGCACACGAGAACTCAAGGAGTATCAGCTGCAGTTAGTAGGGTGGTTGTTAGAGGTTTGGGGTGGGCCTGAAGGGTTTTCCAACGTGGCCAACACCCACGTGGCCACTTGTACTGGGGCAATTACGCTGAAGGGGGAACTGTGACTCCGTGAACACCTAGACCTTGTATCAGTCAGCTATGGATGGTCACCAGGAAAACCAGCCTGGCCACTTGTACCACAAAGATTTGGTAAATTTAGTGCTACAGGAGGCAAAGCTGGTCGTTCGTTAGACGGGCAAAGTCCAGTCCTCTCACCGTTGCCTGCAGTTGAGTTCACTATGGAGGGTGAGGTGGCCTCTAAGGTGTAGATGGTATCAGTTATGGTCTTGGGTTTTACACACTAGAAGGCAAGTACTGGGGCCTTGGTGTACGTGCACCCCGCCTTGTCTGGCATCAATCCCTCAGCCTCTAGGAAACACAAATGCCACTGACAATGCAAGTAACTGTGCAGAGGGCCACCGGCAGGGTAGCATTTTCCTGCATCATTCCAAGGGAAGTGATTATTTGTATTCAGTACTTATACGACTGTAAGAAGCCACGGCTATGTTTACAAAAATATATCATAATGCGACATAGCCCTGTTTAGACACGTTTACATTAGGGTTCTGACTCCAGCGTTCTAGTTGACACGCTTTGCCAAGCAGTTATGGCAAATGTTGCCACGTTAAACACACACCAGCGAGGCTTGCACCGTATGTGCACAATCGTTTCCCATTACATTTCTTGAAATTTGTGTAGAAGAGCTGTCAAAAACCATAGATCTCTACTGTGAAATGACACAGCTCTGAACGAGAAAAGTTAGGTTTCAGTCTTTTCTACAAATAAAGTTATCCCAGACTGAGTTTTTAACAAATGACTAAACTCTAAGAAAAAACTAAGGAGGTAGTCGGTGGGTATTAGGGTTAGAGTCTAGAGCATGGGTCGTATAGTAAAACCCAAATGAGGGGGAATGTAGGTTTGCTTTTCTGAAAACCGTGCGTTTCACCTCGCATAATGCTCCGTCCGGGTTCTGAGAGCAGCAGGGAGGAGGACTAGACATCAAAGGCGGGAGGAGAACGCAGAAGTCACGAACCTTCCGGTTCACCGGGTTGGGGTTGTTGTCTAGATCTGGGGAAGACGTCAGGTATCACAAGAACAGCTACTGGGCCGCATACCCCGTTCTACCCGCATCTGGCTCTCGGACGCGCCGGGCCAACTCCCGCCTCTAGCAACGTGTCCTCTACAAGGCTGACAGTCCCCTAGGCCGCTGTGCTTATGGCCGAGGAGGGGCCAACGAAGATCCGGACCGAAGTGCACCCGCCTGCTCTGCAGCTGTGAAGCAGCTCCGCGGGTCTCCCAGTTCCCTCCCGAGGAGGGGCAGCCGCGTTCTGCAGCCGCCGTCACCGGCCTCTCAGCGTCCGGCAACGGCGTCCGGTGGGGCTGCTCACGGCCCAGCGGCCCTGCCCTCCGCAGCCTCCGGCCTGCTGCCTCCCTTGGGTCCCCCAAGGGCCTCCGGCGCCCAGCGCCGCTGCATCCGGGGCTTCGGGTCGCTTGGAAGGTAGGCAGAGTCCCTGTCCTGTCCCCTTACCTCGGGGCAACGAGACACGCCGAGACTGTGTCACTGGCGGGCTGTCCGGTCACGGTGGTCACGGAGCACACGGAGCACTGGGCAGGTGGCGGTGAGCCTCTGGGGCCAGGCCAGGCCAGCCCTGGGTCACCCCCCCCCCGCCCCCCGAGCAGGTGGCGCCGCCGCAGCCCGGGCTGCTCAGTCCGTCGGTGCCGGTGCCCAGCGACTCAGGGATTCCACGAGCTGACGCGACACTTTCTATCTAGCCACGAGCGATCCGCCAACTGCCCAAGGGGCCGAGCGTAAGCCACGTCCTCAGGTCTCCAAGGACATCAGGGCAAAGGGGGACAGAGCGGGGACGGCCCCCGGTCTTGGTGGTGGTGAGCTTTTGAAATCTCGCTCCACACTCGCTCCACAGGGTCTCACCACAAAAACACAAACATCCTCTGCACGCCCCGATTTAGGGATGAGGCAGCCGAGAGGCAACCGCCGCGAGCCAGGCTCGCACAGCGGCCTCCGACGGCGGCCCCCGAGCCCCGGGGCTGGGCGGACCCGCACCAGGACAGCCAGGCCGCGAGCAGGCGGCGCCCCAGCCCCACTCAGCCTAAAGCGCTCAGCCAGCTCCAGCGAGCACCTGATGCAAAAAAGCAAGGACAGAAAGACAGAGGAGGTTGCGGGGACAGTCTGCGTCTGGCCAGGATTTCCTGCCACCAAAGAGTCTTATAAGGCACTGCTGACTTCCCAGACCTCTGAAAACATTTTAAAAGTCTCCCCCTTCCTTGGACCGCCGAAGGCAGCGGTCTCCTGGTTCCCCTAACATCACATTCGCCATCATCCTTTTACTTACAAATCTAAGCCAACGTGCCCCAAACGGGGTCGAGATACTAGTTCTCCCCACACGACTCAACAGATCCAACAAAGGACCACCTCTATGAACATTAAACCCTTCAATGGACGAAGCTAATAATAACAGAAGCTAAAGGAGAACCTACTTCCAGGGCCGTGCATACAGCTGGTGCTAATTACTGAACATAAATGATAATTTACAGTCTCACAAAAAACCCTCTTTATAAACGGATGCTCATAAAACTTCAACGAATTTCCGACCGATTTTCAAAACCCTCATCACGTTGGTGGACGTTAGGCACCTTCAGCAACTCCTGCCCACGCAGCCCTAGGCTCTACAAAGAATGTTAATACGGAGGTCGGGGTGACGGAGGAAGCTGCTCCTCCCCCCGAACCTCAAGCCCTCAGAACCAGCTTCTAGCATCTCCAGTCTGTGGGGGAGGAACGCTCCCAAGGACAGTACTAATTTCACGGACGGAGCTCAACAAATTCAACAGGAGAGAACACGTGGGAGTGGTTCAGTGCTGACTTAGCCAGAGCCTGTGTTCAACAGATCGGGGGGGGGGGGGGCTGGGGGGGGGGAAGAGGCACAAAACAGCAAAAACAGTCGGGATGAAACATTTTCAACAGTGACAATGAGAAACAAAAGCTTATGCAAAGTCTACACATCTACTCAGAGGAAGACCCTCACGTTTCAGGGAAATTACAGACGAGCCCGTTGCATAGTTGTCAGAATGGCCTTGCGGCTGTGTATGCGATCCCAGAACGTCCGGTCAATCGGCGACCACCAGCAGTCACACCACTTGTCTGGCCTCCAGTGACTGAAATCCTCGTTGCTCAACCCATCACTTTGGCATCGTGTCGACAAAGTCTGAGTTAAGGCTGTGGGAACGGTGGGTCGGTGGACCTACAAAACCGAGCAGCTGCAAAGGGTCTTGGATCTCTGGCGGTTTCCTGACTGAACAGAACGAAAACTTACTGTTTGTGAACTCCAGAGCCTTTCTGATCAACAGGGCAGATTTTTGGGCTGGGGGTGGGTGGGGTGGGGTTCATAAAAAAACTTAAAAAAAAAAAAAAACCAAACCCAGCGGTTTCCAACGAACCGTTGTCTAGCAGCGACTTCTGTTCTCAGGCTTAATACAGGCTTTGCCAACAGGCGACAGTGTCGCCCACCCTAGGTCTTGGCTGAAAAGTAGGAATTCAAGTCTTTGGAAAATGGAGAGACAACTTATTTGAATTAAAATAAAGAAAATGTTCATTGTCCCTTAAAATAACTGCACATCTGCCTCTTCTTTCACGGGCAGGGCCTCTAACCCCGTACCCCGTCTTCTGCGGGGACGGGCTCTGCTCAGGAAGCAGGGCTTACGGGAAGATTTCAGACAGGTGACCAGTAGTTCACCGATTTTTTTTCACCCTCACTGTCTAGCTAGGAATCAATTAAATTCAATTGTTTTTTCTTTTTATAATGTACCCAAAGTCTGCTGTAGGTTCCATAGACTTCCCAAACAATCCCAAAATGGATTTCTATTTGGGAACTGTGGCAGTAGGTCAAGAGAGTTAAGGTTTGAGATGTGTACAGTCTGACAGAAGGACATGGTCTGGACTCTCAGGGGACGGGGACAGCACACGGACAACTGGAACTGTTGAGAGGACCAGCCGCTACGGTGTAAAGATTTTTGTCCACTAATCCCCAGGCCCATCCTGGGAATTTTTATTGAAGACCTCATCCTGGGAAGCCTGGTGATCGATCCCTTCATAAAACGAGCCACCGTTGTGCAGGAAAGTCCCCACCGCCCGCCCCTGCCGGGCGTGACCCACAGCGTCGCTGAACACTTTGTTTATTTGTTCCTCCGAGGGCATCCACCAGTCGGGGTTGGAAGTACAGTGCATCCTAATGAATTCTGTGGGAATATACACAACAATAAAGAGAGAGAGAAAAACAGCTGGTTTTTATGGAAGATGACAGACAGGCTGCTTAAACATTTACAGAAGCTCTATAAGAAGAACTGTACGGGAAACCCAACGTAATGCTGTGATGATGTCACTTCTAGACCCCACTAATCACACGTAAGCTTTCTACCCACGTGCAAAAGCAAAAACCACGCCAAGTGAGAGGGTGATCCTCCTAAGGAGGACCTGCCATCGAGTGGACGGTACATCTGACTGGTGAGAGGGGCCGCGGTGGACGTGGCGGAGTACGTCTGGAGCCCGTCGGCACCCGCTCACTTTTCTAGGATGTCAACTCTTTCCGGGAACGTTACCTAACTACCATCAGCACAGTACTCGTTAGTCCGCTAGTGATCTGCAGACTGAGTGTAACAGGATCACAACACCTCAACGACTGAGAACCTGTCTGGCTGGTGGTTCCGAAGGGGTCCCCACATTCTTCCCGCGTATTAGAGGTCGTGCTTGGTTCTCTAATCAGGACATCTGCACGTGTGCTGACAAGTATCTCTTAAGTATCTCTAAATATTTCATTTCACCAGAAAGCAATCAGCACGCCTGGAAGGGCGAATGGGTAACAGGTAACTAAGACTCTCAGGAAACACTCAGCCTCCCTCTGGGCGGCACGCGGGATCCTCCCCTCCGTGTGCTCGGGGGGCTGGGCACGTACACAACTCCCGCCTGGCTATTCTGACACGGACACTGGGAAACCGAAGTGAGCAATTTTGAAAAAAGTCCTAAGTCAAACTCTGTCCTTTTTGCACGGCTGACTGGAAGCCCAGAGCGCCTATTATACACCCCGGCTCTTCTCCAACACTGCTCCCAGACAGAAGCAGGTCTGGTCAGAGGACTGGGTTTGTCTGAAATGACTGCGTGGAATCTTGGCCCCGTTTGCCTTTAGGAGAAGCTGACGCTTCCCGTGTTTGGACCCCCAAAATCCCAAACTGAACCTCGCCCGTCTCGGTAGACAGATGGAGCTTAGCAGAGAAGCGGCGGCACCGCCGACTTTGTTGGCATCCCCCTCGATCCTGAGCCTGAGTGGGGAGCCTTGCTCACCTACCTGAGCCCCAGACCTTTACTGAAGGGAAAGAACAGGGTTTATTCAGCATCTCATCCTGCCAAACTGTCAGGATCAGACGGCTGAGCGGGGGCCCAGGCCTGGGAAACACTGATGGGGAGCCCCCTACTGCTCTTCTGTCCCCCCCACATCCCTACTGTGTTCAGCAGGTATCGAGTAGCTGTGGTGGTTTCCCAGTCTCTGTCTGGATTCCCTACTCACATCCACACAAGGAAATAAAGGCTAATGGATGAGGATGCTATGACCCTGCGACCCCAGGAACGTGCTGCTCTGTGATGCCTCTCGACCCCCACCCCCAGCTCAGCGTCTGCTGCTGACACAGGACCTTCTCTGATATTGTAGAAAAGACTATTAAAGGCTAAATGCAGAGCTCTTCTGGTTACACAGACCGGACACATGTCCAGTGGCCCTCTAGGGGAAGGTCAGCCCTGAGTTTGGTTCCATTCCCCAAAGCGCCCTGCTTCTCATCACTAGCGTCCAGAGGCCTGAGGTTCCCTGGGCTGTTCCAGTCTTGCTCGCCACAACGTGGACGTCCTCTCCGGGTTCCCCAGGCCTAAGCCTTTATGTAAAGAATCCCATCTGGGTCAGAGGAAGGCCCTGGGATTTCAGCTTTTGGGACTAGTATGTAAATGTTCCCATCACCCTTTTTGCCTATGAATTCTCCACCTGAGGGCACGGGGAGGCCTGTGCGTGTCCCCAGGTGAGGATGAGCTGGAGAATTCAGGTTCTGGTTAGCCAGCCTGGGCTGTGTCCGTGTCACAGCGGCTCAGGCAACGTTCTCAGGGCAAAGCACGAGTGCCCTGGGATGTTCGTTAATCCCTGTTTCACGGACTTGCTGGTTAAAATGTAAAACATTTAGTAAGAATTCCTGGAAAGGGATACAGCTGTGAGGCCCCTTGTCCTGATGCCCCCTATGGGCCCCAGAGCCACTTGGGGTACAGTGTCCCCAGGAGAGCCCCAAGCTCACGGCTGCCTCGGTTACTCTCCGTGAGTCACTGTCAGCTCTGATGATGTCGAGGAATAAAGGAGGCTACGGATAGTTTGCTAGGACAGACCTGGCCGTGCCCATCGCCCACTCTGAGTAAGGGAAACTTTCAGGCTGGCGCACCTGTGCCTGCTTGACGCAGGTGCTTTCACTCCAGGTGGTTTTCTCAGTATGGGCCCCCTGCACCAAAATCACCTGGGGCGGGGGAGATGGGCAGCAGTGCCTGCCTCTCCCCTGCACACCTGCCGAGTCACAAGCTGGGGCTGGGCCTGAGCCATTTCGGCTGCTCACAAAATCTCCATGTGCCTCGGGCACGCTAGTGTTCCAGGATGCTGTGGGCCTCCCACGAGGGACTGCTGGAATGTCCTTTCTGTAAACCAAGGCCTTGTCAGTAATACTGTTTCTTCGCTGCGACCTCATCAGGAAATATTTTGATCCCTGTCCAGAGTAAATTATTACTAAGTTTTCCCAACCAATGAAATTACTATTGAACCACGTACAGGCTAATACTTGAGCTTTTTGATATGGATTTTTCAGGTGTGAACAGTGTTCTGTCGGCGCTCTAGCGCCTCTACTTGCCTACGTCTGTGTTTATGTGCACCTGCCGAATCAGCCGTCTACCCCCGCCTTCTCCTCCTCTCCCTCTCCTGACCTGCCACGGTGCGGATCAGCTGTTAATACTGGTACAGCGCTATTCTCTGAGCAGGATCTTTAATATAGAACCTTAAAAAAAAAAAACTAGCAGAATAAAGCTGACTGGGCAACAGGTACTTGAGACAACCAATTTTAAGGAAAACTAACTAAATAAATTTAAGGAGTTGGGTCCGAGTCCTCTGGAGGAGGTAGCTGGGTGGGGGGTGGGGGCCCAGGCTGCAAATGGCAAACGGGATAGATCATTTCACTAATTTTTAAAAATATTCCACACCTCCCCTTCCTCTTGTGCGTTTCCCAATGCTCCAGTTTGCGGGCGGTGGCCTTCTGTGGCAGCAAAGAAAATCTGAATTTAAAGCGTGAAACATGAGGTGCTATGCAATGCTTATGTGCCATTAAGTGAGAACGTCAAGGCTCAAGCAAACGAAGAGTTTTGAAAGGACTTCTCAATACCAAGTAGATGGGCCACATGGAAGCCTATAAAGATCTCACGGGGGAAAAAAAAACATCAAAATACAGTAAAGGCTGAACACTTGCACGGGGGTGGGGGGGAGCCACAGCCAATGCGGTGAAATGAGACCACAGATGGTGACGCTGAGCGGAAGGATGCAGTACCTCGGAGGCATGTTACTTTAACTGGATCCAGAGGGCGTCTTTCGGGACCTGTCTCTCCTGACTGCACTGACCTTTTCCTTTTCCCAAGGCCGCATGAGTACTTAAGCTCATCGGTTGTGAAAACAAATCTGATGAGGTATCGAAGGAGCCGTCTTCCGTCTTTCTTTGAAGAATTTACAGCCTCGTCCCACTGTTTGCTCGTTATGTAGACAGGATAGTTGTTCAACAGCTGCTTGCTTCCCTGGAAAAGCCAAAGTATTTTCTCATTACCTTCTTAGCCAGCCAGCCAGCCAGCCAGCCAGCCAGCCAGCCAAGGCGATCTCCATTTCAAAGGCAAGACATGGTTTTTAACCAAGTGGCTCTGCTGACAATGAACCAGGTAGTGAAGAGCACAGGTAATTGCTCACACTCAGAACGGGCACTTTTCAAATTACATTTGCATTTTCTATAACAAGAGCCAATGAGGTATAATGAACACCTTTGAAAGAGGAGCTATTTATAACTTGCATTTTAACAGGTAGGTTAAAATGTGTCAAGATCCAATGACAGGGAACACTATTTAAATATAACCCGCAACTTTCCTTTTCAATCTATTAAAATATGCAAAAAAATGACTTTGAAGAGTGTGATCAAACAGGTCTCTTCATCCTCTGGTTGGCGGTTAAGTATTTTTAGAAATGATGCTGGTGGTCTAATTTTCGTAAAGGTACTACTCGTGTTTAATTCGCCTGACACCTGATAGCCATTGCGTAACAGCAGAAACAGCATTAAAAAGCGAATTTAAAAAAGGGGGGAAACTGTGAACCCCACCCCCCCAAGTCATCATGGATAATAATAATGCAAACCAGCTTTCGTCAAATTACAGCTTCTGCAAATGCCACTGTGTCAACTCAAAATTTTTCTTCCTTTTCATCTTCTTAATTTATGTCTGCTACAAAATTCCCAGGCTCAATAGCTGCAGTGGGACTAATTACAAGAATTTCTGTAACATTTATAAGGCATGTTTAGTCAATTCCACCTACACAACCATTACTTTAGTTCCGGTTGTCCATAAAATTCTACAGTCCAGGACAAATTAATTAACCCATGATCTCAGTTTTAATGTACTCCCTTCCTCGGTAATTCAGGTGTTCAAAATAAAGAAGGAAAAATTCATTCAGTTTTACAACTCTGTAAATCGACTACAGGTTATAAATTGGGCACTGTTTGGGTCCGATATGGGTTCATTTCAGAAAGTGCCGTTAGTAAGCAGGGAGAGGGCGATGGGCCAGGCTGGGGCCCCCCGGGAAGGTGGCTCCCGGGGAGGTGGCCCGCAGGGGCCCAGAGCCCGGCGCCGGCAGCACGCGGCTGAGCCTCCTTGGGGGAGGCCGCGGACGCCCGTGGTCTGTGCTCTGCGTGTGGAACAGCGGCAGCTTGCACGGAACCTGGCTCCGCGGCTCCTGTGGGGTCCTGAGTGACCTCCACTAATCGGGGGGACCAGAACTCCCCTGCGTGGGAAACAGGAAGAAGTGAACCGTCGTGGGTTTAGGAGTGAGCACACGGCACGTTGAGGGCCGGAGGGCGGCGGGGCTGACGTGGGCCCAGGCCACTGTCTTGGGGGGGCAGGGGCTGGCGGGGAAGCCAGAGGGGAGCTGTGGGGCCCAGGGGCCGGGGGCGCGCGGAGGATCCCCACGCAGGACAGCGGTGCCCCTCCCAAAGACAAGGGCCAGATGGCCACGGTGGGAGGCAGCGAGCGAGGACCCCCGAGGGTTCCCACACTCGGGGAGGAGGAGCTGGGCCCTGGGGCGCGGGGGGGGGGGAGCCTTCCTCAGCCCACAGATGGCGTCAAGGTCTCTCCGGAAGGACCCACCAGGATCCGCCACCAGATCCACCAGCAGCCGGCCTGCAGGGGCATGGTGTCCCCACGGGAGACGAGCCCACGGCCGGGGCCCGGTAACAGTGGCTAAACGGGGACTCCCTTTCCTTCTTTCTACTGCTGTGGCACTGGGACGTTTGAAGAGCCTCCGACGGGTTTTCGCTGGCAACGTGAGAGAACTTTAGGGAGAGGAACAAAGACGGGGGGGCCGTGGAGGGCTCCCGGGGGTGAGGGCTCCTGCCAACGTGCGCCCTGGGCGATCGCTTGGCCGTGCTCCTTGCAAGCACACCCGACAGCCCCAGACGGGGAGACTGAGCGGCTCTTGGCAAACCTTTTATTTAATGTTGTGCAAGTTTTTTTTTTCCTTTTTAAGATTTTATTTGGGAGAGCAGAGCTAGAGCGAGCATGAGCACGGGGAGCAGCAGAGGGAGACGCAGGCGCCCCGCTGAGCAGGGAGCCCGAGGCGGGACTCGATCCCGGGACTCTGGGGTCACGCCCTGGGCCAAAGGCAGGCGCTAAACCGCTGAGCCACCCAGGGATCCCCAGTATTTTTGTTTTTGTACAATAGAAATGTCAAGTTCAGAAATGTGGACCCTATTCTGGGAGCAAAAATGAGAGAGGGGGAGGATGTGCTGCCATGGTCTAGGGACAAGGGCGGGGAGGGAGGCAGAGGGAGGAGCGGCTCCTCAGCGAGGCTGCAGAGCAAGCAGACGTCAGGGCCGAGGAAGGCGCGGAGGCTGTGAGGGCTCAGGGAGTTCCACGTGGGGTTGGTGCTGCCTTGACCCGGGAGAACCGGGTGGGGCCGGAGGGCGCAGGGCGTCCACGGTTGATCCCAGCGGCCGGCAGCGGGGCACCCGGAGCCCAGATCTAGCTTTGGGGCCCGTTACCTGCACGGGCTCGTGGTCACAGGGAACGGACCTGAGCGGAGAGGGGGCGCGGGAAGGGACGAAGGCTGGCGCCGGACAACAGTGCACGCAGGGCTCCTTCAAGCACGACGAAAGCCCGGGGAGCCAGAAAGTTCCTGACCCCAGGGCCAGAGAAACGGCGCATGGAGCAGGGAGGTCTCCCCCCGCCCCCCGCCAACAGCCGGAGCTGGGAAGGCCACCGCCGCCTGCAGACGACTCCAGCAGTGGAGGTGCAGCCAAAGGACGGGGTGAAGGTGGGACGGCGGGGGGAAGAGCAAGTGGAAACCAAGAGTGGGGTCACCATGTCACGAACGCAGACCGGTCTTTCAAGGGCTTAATGACTAGGAAAAAATGAGGTCACCAGTCTGCAGGGGCCTTCGACGCCAGGCCTGCGGGGCACACGGGAGGCCGCCTGGGGAGCAGGGGCACCGCGGCGCAGGGTAAGGGCTGACGGGCTATGCCCAGCGACGGAAGCTGAGGGAAGGCAGATGATGGAGGCGGAGGGAGGGGTCAAGGCAGGCCGGTCTTCAAGGGGGGAAGACTCAAGGGTGTGCAGCACGCAGTGACCCAGTAACCGGGTGACAAGGGACGTTGGCCGCGGGAGTCCCGGGAGGGGAGCGCGGCACTGAAAGAACGGATGCGGGTCGGGCTGGTGCGGGTGGCAAGGTGGTGGGGGGGACACCGCCGGGGCGGGGCAGGTGCGCGGACCCGGAATCCATGTGGTAGGACTCGCAGGACCGGGCTCAACGTGGTGCTGCCGAGGGTTCCACGGAATTCAAGAGGCAGGGTGGCGGGGCCAGGGGCAGGGCGCTGCGAGGAAGGGGCAGACGGGGACGGGCCCCTCCTAACCGCGGGGGAGGCGGGTGACCCCACACCCGGAGCTGGGAGTCCCAGGGCGCGAGACCCACTCCGCCCTTTTCACCCTCTGGTGTCTTCCGTGCAGACGCGTGCAAAGCAGCGTGTCCCCATGTGCCCTTGGCCGTGAGGCCGGGGTCAGGGCGGAAGAGCAGGTGCGCGGCCGGACGTGCGCCACAGCTGTCCGGGGACGGAGGCTCAGGACGACCAGAACTGGACACAGGAGTGCGGAAGGATGTGTGACGAGGACATGCGAGAGGGTCCTGCCTCGACTCCCCTTGCCACGTGAGGAAGACTTAACTCCCCAAAAGGCACTTACGTACTGAGGTCAACCCAAGACGTTTCTAACCACAATTGCTCTTCCACTGGGTGTGGGTTCTGAAGTCCGGAAGATAGGGCAGCCCGGGGGGCTCAGCGGTTTAGCGCCGCTTTGGACCCAGGGCATGACCCCAGGGTCCTGGGTTCGAGTCCCGCATCGGGCTCCGTGCATGGAGCCTACTTCTCCCTCTGCTTGTGTCTCTGCCTCTGTCTCTGTGTCTCTCATGAATAAATAAAATCTTTAAAAAAATAATAAAGCCCGCAAGATAAAAATAACACCTATCCAAACCTGAGCCTTGGCAATCCGGTAAGAACGTGCCATGTTTCACCCGACCTGCGTCCCCGCGCCCTGGCAGGGCTGTGCTGCTCCTGCAAGGCCCGAGCAGCCGCCAACCAAGCCGCGGCACAGAGATCGTGCACCTGCGTGGGGGCGCTCGCTCCGAGAGCACCAGGGCTTTCTGGAAGCGGCTCCAGCGGGGGGAGGTGAGGCGGTCAGCCCCCGGCCCGTAGCAACGCTGCGAGAGTGGCCTCTGCCCTGTTCACTGCTCTTCCTTCCTCCCCCCGCAGCACACGGCGTGGAACCTGGCTGAGGCTGGACACCCGCGTGCTCTTCCTTCACGGGAGACCTACGCACAGGTGGGGGAACCACCAACCTCAGCGCCGCGCGGGGCTCGCGGCCCGTTGTGCCGTGTCCGTGTGAGCCATCAGGACGCCGCACCTGCGGGGCAGCCGAGCGGGGCCGCGTTTACCTTCCTGCAAGGAGCCTACCTCGGTGGGCTGGTCTGCAGGCTGAGGGACCAGGAGCTGGTTGTGGTGCTGCAGCACGGTCTTCAGGTAATCCAGAACAGTCTGGCAGGGCACTGCGGGGAGAAACGGCAACCACAACACATTAGCAGGCCCGTGACAAGGAAATGAAAGGGCCTAAGGCTCAAAAAGAGTTTGGATGTAAACTTCTAAAAAAACCAAAAAAACAAAACTTTTCTAAAGGAACTAGAATCTTCTTTGGTTTGACATCCGCAGTTATTTCCGTTTGTAAATACACAACAGATGCCTACAGTCTGGGGAGAATTTTTCGGCTCAGCACAATTCACCGAGAACTTTCGAGTCACACGCGCTCCAAGATGAATTTGGGCCGACAGTGACGATCAGTGAGGCACTCACACGAGGGACGGGTCCTGGAGCCTTCAAGCTGTACCGTTAGCACCCAAGGTCGCCGCAAACTAACCTCCCCAGTTTCAGATCCGTAGTACAATACTCGTTTTTTTTAAAAAATAAATTTATTTTTTATTGGTGTTCAATTTGCCAACATATAGAGTTAACACCCAGTGCTCATCCCATCAAGCGCCCCTCTCAGTGCCCGTCACCCATTCACCCCCACACCCCACCCTCCTCCCCTTCCCCCACCCCTAGTTCATTTCCCAGAGTTAGGAGTCTTCATGTTCTGTCTCCCTCTCTGATATTCCCCACCCATTTTTTCTCCTTTCCCTCCCTATATTCCCTTTCACTATTTTTTATATTTCCCAAATGAATGAGACCATATAATGTTTGTCCTTCTCCGATTGACTTACTTCACTCAGCATAATACCCTCCAGGTCCATCCACGTCGAAGCAAATGGTGGGTATTTGTCATTTCTAATGGCTGAGAAATACCCGTTTTTGACGGCAGAGCCATTCCTAGGTCAGCGGCAGGCGGGACGGGCACGCGGGGGACACCTGCTTCCCGACCCGGAGAAAGCCGGCCAGAGCTCTCACCCCTCGGGGCCCAACGCACATTTGGTTGCTGTGTAGCTCGCCAACTGTTGCACTAAATTCTTGGGCCTTAATCTCATCCATTCGTTGAATAATTACAATAAAACCGAACAGATATTAACCCGACATGGAGCCTTGACACCTTTTTGTACCACTGCATAAGTAATTCCTACGGCGCGAGATTTATGTAAGAGCCCTTTCAGGAACGGTATTAACTAATTGCTTTTAAAGGTCTTGGTAGCTTAGTTAATAACCTAATTTATAGGAATTATTGCCACTGTGTGTCCCAGCTGTGGGGTTTTCTTAGGCTGTTTTTGTCACATTAAAGAAAATAATATTTAACCTAAACCTCAATTTTAAAGTATCACTGCTGCTTTCTGCACTTTCTTTTTCCTCACTTTTTTTTTTTTAAGATAGCATCTTTATCCACACTGCTAATAGCTTTGGGGTTTTTTTTTTTTAGGGGACATCACATTGTGACGTAACGAATCAAAATGTCCATCCACATCCTTTCGAAGGATATGAACGATAGGAAGTAGTCGTAGTTTGGCAATCTTTTCTTCTTGTCAAAAAAAAAAAGAAAAAAGAAGTATTTTGTTGAATAACCACCTTTCTGGACCTGCGTCCCACTGTCCTTGAGTGCAGTCTTCGTGCTGGAGAAGCACTTGCTGCACAACCACGAAGCCACGGCCTCCTGTCAAACCAGAGCCTCGTAAACGAGGACGTCGAACTTCACGCCTATTAAAAGTCGAAGCCACCGTACTGATGCCTCAGGGAGGGAGAATGAATTTTGCTTAATGGCAGTAATGGGGGGAAGCAGAGGACCCGCGAAGCTAATGGAGCCAGGAAGCCATTCGCTGCTCCAGTTCTGGGTTTTCACTAACCGCGTAGCCCGCGGGGCCCCATTTCACTCCTGTGTCCAGGTCTCCTGTACCCGGGACCGCGCGGGAGGTTCCCAACAGCAGCACTTCCCCTTCGCGGCTTGTGATTCGAATCACACGCAGCCGCACGCACGTCACTGATTTGCCAAGTGACACGTGCGAGGTAAGACTCTCGCTTTCGTTTGTTAAGTTTTAGTAAAAGTTGCAAAAACACTGGGCAGCCCGGGGGGCTCAGCAATTTAGCACCTGCCTTCGGCCCAGGGCATGACCCCGGGGTCCTGGGATCGAGTTCTGCGTGGGGCTCCCTGCAGGGAGCCTGCTTCTCCCTCTGGCCCGTGTCCCTCATGAGTAAATAAATAAAATCTTCAAAAAAGATTGCAAACACTCATGGACTGATTGGGATTTGAATGAAACTCCTTTGGATCCCTTACCCATATTTCATAGTCATTAAGACGTTTACGAGGGGGCGCCTGGGGGGCTTAGTCGGTTAGCATCTGACTGTTGATTTCAGCTCACGCTGTGACCCCAGGGCTGGGCGATCGAGCCCCACAACGGGCTCCGTGCTCTTCCGTGCTCCGTGGGGACTCTCTCCCTCCCTCTCCTCCTGCCCCTGCTTGTGCGCACACACTCTTTCGCGCGCTCTCTCAAATAAATAGATCTTTAGAAGAGATATTTATGAAAAAAGTGTTTAGACGAAGCGTTTAAAAACGCTTACGACACGGAATATTCAACATGACCTCCATCACGTTACGAATAATTACGTACATAAAGAGACTGGAAAGAAATACGCTGGAGCATTAATAATAATAATTAGCGATGATTACGTTTTAGTAGCAGGATCAGGGTAGTTATTATTCCCACAGTCGTTGTAAAAACCAATTTAAAAAAAACTTCCAGGGGGGACCCCTGGGTGGCTCAGCGGTTTAGTGCCTGCCTTTGGCCCAGGGTGTGATCCTGGAGTCTCGGGATCGGGTCCCGCGTCGGGCACCCCACAGGGAGCCTGCTTCTCCCTCTGCCTGTGTCTCTGCCTCTCTATGTCTATCGTAAATAAATAAAATCTTTAAAAAAAAATAATAAAAATAAAAAAACCTCTACAGTGGGCATGTGTAATAATAACGTAGAAGTTGTCTGAAGCACGTTGATAGGATTGCCACCCCGGTTCCCTTGCTGGTCGTCCGCACAGCCCTGGGAAGGCCCGCAAGCCAGCTCCCCCATTCCCCACACTCCCAATACTTGGGCAGCAGTGCTGAGCTAGGAGCGAGGCCGGCGGATTCAAACGTTGGGAGAAAATGGGATTTCACGTGCATTTACGGGCTGTAGGGGCAAGTGGGTCCTGTAGGTGGGTACCTGGGCCCAGGCTGAAGGCCAGGAGGCCAGGACAAGGCTCTTCCCCAGCCCTTACGATGTACACCAGCCCCTGGGTGTGGTGTGGGGCCCTCCCCGGCCCTGATGCTCACAGGGCAGAGGCCTCCAGGCCCCTTCCCAGCCCCTGAGGAGACCGCAGCCCTGCGGTGACACATCTGGAATGTCACCCGAGTGGGCTCTTTGCAGGGCTGCCCGTGTTTATGCAGAGAAGCTGCAGAATCAGACGAAACTTTGTGTGTGTGTGTGTGTGTGTGTGTGGAGAAAAACCCCAATAAAGTCCGTATAGAAAGTGGGGATAGTTGGGTCTGTTCACGAGGGAAGACCGTGAAAGGAGAGACTCGATCCTCCCCGCAGCCACACCATGCTGCCTCCCAGAGGAAGCAGCGGCCCCGAGAAGAAATCGTGGAAACGCCCCCGTCGCGTGGCCTGCTGCTCCGCAGACGCTGCTCCCCTGGCTCTCACGGGGCGCGGCCGGGGGTCAGGGATGGTCCGGGAGCTGCGATGCCCCAGCCGCCTCCGCATCCCACGGCCCCCCACGCACATCCTGGACAGTAAGCAGGGCGCCTGCTGCCGAGAAGCTGCGGCCGGAGACCTGCTGGGGGGCTTTCACCTACTGGCCGAAGCCTTAGGCCTAAGAAAGGCCGCGACCCGCAGGCTTAGGGAGACCCTAGACGAGCCAGAGCCTGTCAAAACTTCCATGAAAGGGGAGGGAGGACGTAAGGCAGTCCACAGGTCCCCAGGTCGGTCCTGCCGTCAGTAATCACTACTTCCACCCCCCCCCACCCCGTCCCCCACGCACCAGCATGTGGAAATGCAGAGTCCTGCAAGGAGTACAATGCCCAGGAGGGAGAGAAGCTACAGGTTCGTAAGATGTTCCGTGTCCACGGAGACGGGGGGAAACGGGTTCCCAACACCCCCCTGGTCATCCACGGCCTGCCGAGGAACGTCCTCCCCTGGGACACAGGCCGGTTGCCTCGCCCGGATGGCTCCACTTGGTCCTGTCGGGGGGGTGGGGGGGTTCGCAAAGTCCACACCGGCAGGGCCTGCACCACACTGTCCGCCGCTCCTAGTGCCCATTAGTTGGCTGCAGGGCCCTCCCCGCGGACATTGGTCCTCGAGTAAGTCTTGGGTGGCTTTCCCCTTCATGGTCTCTACCTGGCACTAGGAACTGTGATTGTGGGCAGGTTGGTCGACCGGTCTTAGCCTCTGTTACCTCCTCTGCAAAACAGGGACAATTACCTACTGCATGCAGGTACTGGGGGGACCGAAGCACCCCCGTCGAGCGGAGAGCCCCAGTGACTACTGCCCCATGTCAGCTGGTCTTGTTTTACCCCCAGGAGCCTAGCGAGTCGCCTGGGGGTCACCGGATGGACTCTGTTGGGGCAACGAGTAAGGAGGGTCCAGCCCCAGCTCTGCGTATTCCCGTTAGGGAGGCCTGGCTCTCGAGCACCTGGTTTTCACGGCACATCAGCACGTTAAAATCCCGAGCAGTTCCTCCAGCACTATTTAATTTACTTCACTGTGTAACTGTCTTTAAAGACTCACAAAATACACCCCCCCATGATTTTACGGGGAAATTGAAATGATCGACTGTCCCGATGACCACGCCGTCTGGGCGCTCATGCCATCCTTCAGTGTCCTGCTTATGCGGTGTCTGAAGCGTAAGCCCCTGAGCCGTGAACACGCAGGGAGGAATGACGAGCTTTTGGTCGTACGCGGCCCTACGGGGCCCTATGTGCGTGATGTCAGCGCCACGTGCAGATGCCACATGCCCGGCAGTGGGCTAGGCTTGGGGCACTTGGAGGACACTGACCTCGCCGGTCCTGTCAGGACGCCCGGGAGAAACGGGCAAATGCACAAAGTAAACACCTCCCCGGACACGGACTTTCCCGGGAGTGTGTGCAGGACGGACCAGGGACAGGGTCCGTCCTGGCCGGGAGCTGGGGGAGAACTCGGCGCAGAGGTGAGTGTCCTCTGCACTGGGTCCTGGGGGATGAGGCGGCGTTTCTCATGTGGGGAAGAGGAGGAGGTTCTGGAACCGGGAGGACAGCACGAGCAAGGGAAGACCAAGTGCCCCCTGGGGCTGGAACACCTGGTTCACACGTGGCAGGAACGGAGGGAGAGTCTCCAGGTGGACGGGAAGACTCGGGTAGCGAGGGGCGCCGTGGTCGTAGGGCTGCTCAGCTTACCTACTGCCCCCGCGACGCCTGGAGCGGCCTTGCCGCGGGGGATGATCGGGGCTTTTCGGTCAGGGAGGCCGGGGTCTGGGAGGCCCTGATGGCTACTGCCCAGGTCCATGCCCGTGCTGACAGGCCCGGATGAAAGCGGGGGGCGGGGGGCAAACTGAGGAGTGTTTGAAGGGTGGAGTCCAGGGGGAGGCTGACCCGGGGGAGGTTCCTAACCCGGGTAGCTGCGTGCGGACCGCTTCACAGCCAAGAATGCGACTTACACCCCAGGAAGACCACGTAAGATGTCGGCATTGCCGGGTGCAGGACGGCCCCCCCCCGCCCCGTTTTTACCGTTGAACACTAACTAGAGGCCCCGGGAGGCACAGCCGCTGCCCAGTGAGCTCCGTGCCGCCGACACCCCAACAGCGCTACTGACCTCGCCGTTCGGAAAGAAGCCACTCAGGCTCAGGATGGTGAGGCCGCTCGCCAAAAACCACAGGCGGCCAATTCCAGAAGCAGAAATCCAAGCCCGGCTGTGCCTCGGAGCCCATTCTTCCACCACACGTCGGTCCGTCTCTCTCTCTCTCTCTCTCTTGATCTCGCGGCCACTGCAAGGGCTGTGACGACGTCTACCAACCTCCAATAAAAGGACCTCAATCCTCGTACTCCGCTGTTCCCCTCTGCTAGGTTTATACGCACAATATATTCCTGGGTCCTCCTCTCCTTAGAACCCCCACTAAAATCTGGTTAACGTGCTTCTGAGGACCCAAAGCCACCCCGACACTTCTCCCCAGGCACGTCCGGGCACCTGCGAGCGGGAAGCGGGGGAGAGGGCCCCGGCGCACCTTCACTGCACTCACTCCAAGGCCACTGTATAAAACCTGATCCAAAAAAGCCTGACATTCCTGATTTAGCTTTTAAAAATCATCTTAGGAGGGACGCCTGAGGAGCTCAAAGGTTGAGCATCTCCCTTGGCTCAGGGCATGACCCCAGGGTCCCGGGATTGAGTCCCGCGTTGGGCTCCCCGCGTGGAGCCTGCTTCTCCCTCTGCCTGTGGCTCTGCCTCTCTCTGTCTCTCATGAATAAATAAATAAAATCTTAAAAAAAAAATCTTAGGAAATGACAACTGTGGACTAATGGGGTCAGAGCTGCATAATCCAAGGTGAGTTTTCTGGTTTGTACCCTCGAGTTAGTACGGTCAATCCCCATCATTCGCAGATTCCACGTTTTTTCCCAGCTTGCCAGCTTGCCGAAATGTCTGTGGGACCGTCCCCGACCCCGGCCCCTCACCGATCATCCCAGCTGAGGCCCCAGCTGAGGCCCGGTGCCGCCTGCCTGGTTAGCTCTCGTGCCGTAGCAAGTGGGGCCCCCGTGCCACATTTTTCATACTTTTGGTGCTTTATGTGGGGGTTTTCCTGTGTCGAAGGGACCCGGCCGGCCGGGCTGAGGGCCACGGGGTGCTAAGTGTGGGAAGGCTGCGAGGGCCTCGGGGGGTGGGGGGGAACATGGCTTAGAGGAGCTTCAGGCGGGTGGGCTGGTCAATCCCACAGCACCACGCGTTAAACAGGCCTCTTTAAGCAAATGTGTACGTAAGACAAGGCTATGTGCCTTGTTTTGATAGATTTGATAGATTTTGATCAGTTGATAGAAATGTGACCCGAGGTCCTCAGAACCCCAGCTGTCACCTGCCCTGGGGGCGAGGCTTCCGCAGGTGCTAACCCCGTGTTAGAGACTCCTCCGCTGCACCTTGGGGACCCAGGGGGTCATGAACTCGGGCGGAGTCAAGAGCTCGGAGGACAATCCTAGCTCCGCCACACACTTTGCCCGTCCCGCTGTCGAGCCCGCATCTATCAAGGGGGAGTAGTATTGTTTGTTCAGCGTCAACGAAGGGAAGTTGAGATAATCATAAATGTGTTTTTAAAAGGCAGAAAAGCCCTTTAATAACGTCAGTCGTAGATTTCGGTATATTTGGCACTTAGAATGGTTCAAGGTAGTTTCAAGGAGTCATGATTATTTTACTTTGGAAGCTATTTTTGAAAATTGCCATATTTTATGATCCTGAGACCCACATTTTTTGATATTCGCTTGTTCAAAGATAATTCTAAGGCGCAATGACGATTCACTGTTTTTTTTTTTTTTCTTAGAGGAATGTGGAGTGCTGGTGCACCTTGCATTCGATTTTTTTTTTAAAGATTCTATTTTTTTGACACAGAGCACGAGCACGGGGAGCGGCAGGTAGAGAGAGAGGAATCCCCCCCCCCGCGCTGTGGGGCTCGAACCCAGGACCCCAGGACCAGGACCTGAGCCAAAGGCAGATGCCTAATGGACTGAGCCACCCAAGTGCGCCTCACTGGGGTCTTTTTTTTTAAATTTTTATTTATTTATGATAGTCACAGAGAGAGAGAGAGAGGCAGAGACACAGGCAGAGGGAGAAGTAGGCTCCATGCACCGGGAGCCCGACGTGGGATTCGATCCGGGTCTCCAGGATCGTGCCCTGGGTCAAAGGCAGGCGCTAAACCGCTGCGCCACCCA
The DNA here is from genome assembly GCF_905146905.1 of Nyctereutes procyonoides. Taxonomy (NCBI): domain Eukaryota; kingdom Metazoa; phylum Chordata; class Mammalia; order Carnivora; family Canidae; genus Nyctereutes; species Nyctereutes procyonoides. The sequence continues at coordinate 15,718,736 of NW_026575021.1, read as the reverse complement.
GGGATCCCCTCTCACTGGGGTCTTAAATTAGAGGACATCTAGTTTTTTTTTATTACCCCCCCCATGAGTTCTCTCCCCTCCTGCTGACCGTGAACTTTCTAAACAAGGGCACCGGCTCTAACCTGATCCCCTCTCCACTGAGGCGTTTCCCCAGTACTTTCTTTTAGTAAGGTCTCGGCTTTCTGGATTTCCGATCCAAATATTTCCTTCCGTGGCTTTTTAAAAAGATTTCATTTATTTGAGAGAGCGAGAGCACGAGGAGAGCAGCGAGAGGGGGAGGGAGAAGCGGGCTCCCTGCAGAGCAGGGAACCCCATGGGGGGGGCTCCATCCCAAGACTGCGACCTGAGCTGAAGGCTGACGCGTCCCCCACTGAGCCACCCAGACACCCCTCCTTCTGTGGCTTTTTACTTTGAATTTATCTTCACTTTCTTTCTGAAAGTTTAAACTTTTCAACTGACTTTAATTTCTGGTGTGATAATCTAACACAAAAGAGTAAGTGCTAACGCTCGCCCCTTAGGACAGTTACCTGCCCCCGTCTGCAAGGAAATGTGGGACAGGGAGTCAGTGCTATTCTCCAGAAGCCCTGTGCTTGCGTGTGATCATCAAAAAGCCTTTGCTGTTTGACAAATACTACAGGAACCCAGATCCTGTCTGGGTCTTAAAAGAGCACCTTCTCCAACCTCTTTTTTTTTGGGGGGGGGTAAGATCTGCACTTTCCTGTCCCCTTTTTTAACTGCCCAAGTGAAATAATCCCCCACTGCATCCTAATAGGCTCACGTGAAGCCCTGTTTCAAGAAAAGCTCCCAGGGGATCCCTGGGTGGCTCAGCGGTTTAGCGCCTGCCTTTGGCCCAGGGCACGATCCTGGAGTCCCAGGATCGAGTCCCACATCGGGCTCCCGGCATGGAGCCTGCTTCTCCCCCCTCTCTCTCTGTCTATCATGAATCAATCAATAAATCTTAAAAAAAAAAAAAAAAAGAAAAGCTCCTAGGGACGAATGGTTTATTTCAGGGAAAACCCCAAAACACCAAGAATCTCAAAGTCACTCAACAGCAAAACACCGGAGCAGCCGAGAAGGAACTAAAATCAGTGTCTCAGCCGTGACCTGGGAAGGCGTCCCTACTTTTTACCCTTATTTCCTCTGAATGCTTTCTCCTTTGTAACTCATCCATCTGCTTGGCTGTTAGGCAGACTGATCCCACAACGTAAGGGTACTTTCTACCACAGGGAGGCCCTAGGTCCTCCCATGGAAATGCACCCGCCTTTAGAACAACAGAGGCCTACTGGGGCCGTTGGAAACCTTGATGATGCTTAGAGAAATCCATGCCGTGTTATACAGGAGGCTACTGCTTACAAAATACTCTTTGTTACATGCAAAACCAGAGGACTACTCGCTATGCTTTTCTTCAAATGGCTGTCTAAAAATAACAGATTCCCCCCACCCACTCGGATTTGTAGCTAAAGGAGTGAAAGGTGGATTCTTAAGTGATCACCCACAATCTGGTTTGTTGTTTAGCCAAGGATGGAGACTGGGTGATGAGGGCAAGGGCACAGTGATGCCTTCTCTTGCTTCAAACTTTTTCTTTTACTTTACTTTTTTTTAAAAATATTTTATTTATTCATGAGAGAGAGAGAGAGACGGAGAGAGAGGCAGAGACACAGGCAGAGGGAGAAGCAGGCTCCATGCAGGGAGCCCGACGTGGGACTGGATCCCAGGACCCCAGGGTCACGCCCTGAGCCAAAGGCAGATGCTCAACCACTGAGCCACCCAGGCGTCCCCTGCTTCAAGTTTTCATTGTTAAGTGAACATGTTCAATAGGATGCCCAATACTAAGCTGTCCCTAGGTAATGAGAAGTGTTAAGTAATCACAAATAAGCTAATCTTTCTTCTGTTTAGAGAGAGTGAGAGCACATAGGGGAGGGAAGGAGGGCCAGAGGGAGAGACAGAATCTCAAGATGACTCCAAGCTCAGAGTGGAGCCTGACACGGGGCCTGATCTCATGACCCAGGCTGAAGTCAAGTCAGACGCTCAACTGAGCCACCACCCAGGCATCCCTTAAATAAGCTAATCTTTCTTAAATTTGACACTAGTTTTTTTCTACTCATAACTGACAAACTGATTTTCATTTATACAGTTGGGTTTCACTATGGATTTTATTATTATTTTTTCACTATGGATTATTTACAGCAATCACGGTTCTCCACGTGAAACGGCTACCGATTCACGTTCACGGAGGGGACTGCCAGCATGGCTGGAATGTTTACCCTCACCCTGAGGGTGGTGACCACAGCCTCATTTCAACAAGTGTCATTCAGTACTGGACCATCAAGAAGGCTCAAGAAATTGCAGCATTTAAAAAAAAAAAAAAGAAAACTGCAGTATTTTCATCTTTCTGGGAAACAGAGACAGGGATTACTGGAAGATCAGCAAGGAGTCATCTGCGACACAGACATTTCACCTCATATAGATTCTGAGAAATGGGAGGAGGACTACATCCCAAACTACACCTTGGTATTTGCCAAGGACAAGTATTTAGGACTGGGAATCAGACAATACCACCTGGACATCTGTGTTACTTGTCCTTGCACTCTGAAACTCTTAGGCACAGCTCCGAATGGCTGATGTCGATCTCCAGGACGCTACTTGCTCCCCCATGCAAAGAAGAGGATGGGGAGCAAGATGGAAAACACCCCTCTGGAGATGAAACCCCTCCTTGATCAACCATAATTTATGGAACTGTGAAAGCTGTGCAATCCCACAGTGTGTCTGTCCCACCCCACTCCCTTGGACTTGGGAGAACCCAGTAGAGCGCTGGTTTCACTGCATTGAGTTCTACCCCAGTGTCTCTTGCAGCTGCTGCCTGCCTGGCTCGGGAAGACACCGCAGCCCTTCATCTAACCCCAGGGCTCAAGTGCAAAGGGAGAGATTGGATTAACTTCGCCTCTTGCTTCTCCCCGCAACACAACTGCACTCAATCTAATTACAAAATATTCTGAACCAAACCTCAGGTCTATTTGAGGAATGTCTTTAAATGAAAGGATGGAAGGAAAATAAATGTCTGATTTGGCCATTCTTAACACCTGCTTTTGTTTTTGCTTTGTATGCGTACCAATAAGCAAGTGGATAGTGTTTTTCGATATTTCCTTCTTTTTAAGTCGGCTGCCAAACTGGGTGGTTCAGAGACACTGAGTTAGGAAAAGAACAAGCTTTCTATTGATATTTATGTATCAGCCTTAAAGTTATCTATTTATTTATTCATTTATTTATTTTTTAGCCTTAAAGTTTTTTAATGTGCTATATATGCTATATTTTGAACATACTATATGAGTTATAATAAAACATGTATGTAATTAACCAATAACGGTGTACACCGGTGGATACGTGCTCAAAATTTTTTATCAATGGGCTGCATGATTAAAAAGCTTTGAAGATACTGTTCTAATGATCGTACTATCTTTTGTAGGTCACAGACACGCAGGAGTGAATTAAAAGATATAAGCAAAATTGGCACCTTTTTAAGTAGTAAAAAAAAAAAAAAAAAAAAAAAAAGATGTTTTGCAACCCAGAGACGATCTTGCCATAAAGATGACTTCACTACTCCACAAATCTAGTGTCTCTAAGAGGCAGAAAATGCCTGCTTCGCCAGGGGCACAAATAGTTTGGGATCAGCTTAATTACTGGTCTGTCTTTGATCTATTCCTTTCAGTTTACAGTTGCTTATTAACTTTAACGGGGAGCCACATGCTAAAGAGAGACTGTGCCTGGTGAAACCTAACAAGAACGGCAAGAAATGAACGGAACAGGAGAGACCATTTGATCAGAAATACTCGCGTCCCCGCTCTGGAAGGATCAGTCCACTTTACTCTCTATAACTACTGAATAAAACACATATAGCCAAGTCTTTAAAAATACAAAAGCTAAAAAAAATAAAAATAAAAAAAGATAATAATACAAAAGCTGCTTTTAAAAAAGAGGGCCACTTTTTGACGCAGACTCAGGCTCATGGCACTTGGCCTATTCCAATCTTCAGTCTAGAATGGACATGGATAGAGATCTTTGAACAGGACAACTTAAACATACGCAGGGCAAGGCTAGTAGCTCATCCTGAAATTTCTGTTTGGCACCGGAAGACTAAGGCCACCCTGTGCATGCCTGTTTGTTTTTTTTTTTTTAATAACTTTTCTCCCTCGCTGGCCAAAACCAAAACTAGAAACATGCATACGCATGCACGCAGACACACAAACAGATGAGACCGGGAACGATCTGCAGGTGGCTTGTAAGAATAAGGCACGGTACCTGGTATGCTCTCTAATTTCCGTCTGAGCTCTTCATTTTCTTGTTGTAGTGAAATAACCTCCTGCTCCAGCTCTTGGCATCTAGGGCAGTAGCCTTCCTCTTCCTCCTCTTCTTCCTCCTCCGGCAGTGTAGAAGAGGACGGGTGACCGTGGGATTCGGAGGTTGCCGGGGAGGTCCAGCCACCTAGTGTATGCACGGGGGAGGTTGACAGAGGATCCATGTCGGCCAGCTGGCCATACTCACTGACTGAAGAGGTGTTTGGAGTTGGAAAGCTCCCTGAGAGCAGGTAATTCTGTAGGGAGTCAGTGAAAACCCTCAAAAAGGCAGAAGTCTGTTGTTTCCTTTGCATATATTGCATGTCTACGTCTATGTTATCTGAGGTCTGACTGTGGACCCCTTTCCCGATGGGACACTGCTCCTGTCTTTCGGTATAACTGGAGCCTTCCTGCTTTACACAAGAAATCATGGATTGAGAATGGTTGGAGTCCAGAAGCTTTCCTCCACAATTTAAGAGACTAAGAACTCGACTGCATTGCTGGGCAAAGGCATCCAAGATCATTCGACTCTCTGAAACACACGAAAAGACACATCAGAGATGGACAGCCAAAGACAAGGGAGAAGGTCCTCAATTTTGAGGTTAACGTTCAAAAATGTCAAAGATGTGCATTTCTGTCCTCCACCCCCCAACTACGGTGACAAGGCAGGATGCATTGGCTTCCTGTCATGCTGTAACCAGGTGGGTGCCCCAAGAGTTACCTCCACCCCTTACTCTGGGAATCGGCTGGACTGCGACTCTGGGCACCAGAGAGACCTCTCCCTCGCTGTGGCATTAACTGGCCTGCACAGGCCTGAATTCACACCTTTGGCTTCATGAATATCGTTACTCTAATGAATCGACCCGGCCACTGCAGACTCAATTCCTCATTGATAGGAGGGCTCACGGCAATCATTACTTCTATTTCTGGAGTGCCCTCATGCCCTTGCTATTAATCAGCTGATACAATCCCTGCCGAGAGTATGTTGCTCCCAGATGCAAACTGGAGAAGAAAGAGAAGTCCTTCTGAAGAGCTCACTAGACCTCTGAGGTAAAACAGAGAGTGGCCTATAAGGCAAACGATGACGAGCCCGAAAGCAACACCGTGCTATCCGACACCTGTGCTCGCTACGCTTTCTTTCCATTGATCTGCGGACTTGGATTTCTTGTGAAGGCCAATGTTTATGCCAATCTGTAAGAAGCATCATGTGGAAAGCAGCAGTGCCTCTTCGTACAGCCTTCCATCAGATTGCCAAACCTCTTAAAATGGCACGCACGCACGGAGCGTGCTGGTTAGTTCACGGAAACGCCTTCTAACGCAAATTAATTGTCAATCAGAGGAACGTAAAAACCAAATGGAAACCCATCAGCTTAGAAAAACAAACTAAAACCTCTCAAGTCGGTGAAAACGTGTTTTCATGACGTCAGCCTACGGGTCTTAAAAATTCACCCTAAATGCAAATGTCACAGGTACATTCTCTTCTTTCCTGACCACCACCTGAGACAAGACTACCTGTAAATACAGAGAGGTGCGCTGTAAGGCTTACACGGAGGTAGTGGATGCCTCTCATCTTCTTCTCTGCTCTACTCAGAAGAATGGCTACAAACAAAATACTATAGATCTTAGATTCCAGCAGCTATTTATGATAGAAATTTAGCTACCTACTTGCTATTTCTGACCATGTTGATCAGCTGTATTTTTGAGGGGGGACAAACTTTAGAAATGAAAAATGGTGAGATGCTGGAGGGCTTTTATGGGGACAACGATATCTTTACTGAATATATGCAGGGCCTCTTGTAAAAAAAGATAAGATTTGAGTTTATAGAATTTCATATTTCCTTGGCTGGGGTGGCAAGAGCACTCTGGGCAGGCTGTGAGTCCACAGGGCTATTTTCCTCCTGGCACAGCGCATTCCTGCTCCTAGGAACAATACTGCCCTTAGACACAGGCAGGAGGGGGGGGGGCTGCCCTAACCGTCCTCCTCCATCCCGCCCTCTCCCCATGGTGAGGTACCCAAGATCCAGGAGTTCCTTACTCAAACTGCTTCGAGGGCCTGTGCTGGACTCTTCCCTGAGCCATTCTCCCAAAGACAGACCATGGTGCCAGAGCGTGGAGGTTTGGACTGGGGCATCCATTCGTGTGTATGTGAGGTTCCTCCTAGTGGAAGAAGCTGGGGGTGGGGAGAGAAGGCCATGGGCTGGCTGAAAACTCCAAAGTCAAATCTGATCATTAAGAAGGCGTCTTTGTCAGGGTAGGTGGATGGAACATACTTTATTTACCAGTTTGTTAATTATATTTAGATACGTGGTATGTAGGCCTGCATTTGTACTTTTGTTCTAAACCCCACAAATATTAGGCACAGGCCTGTTTTTAACACAGTGATTTTTGAGTCCTGAAGAAAGAACCAGAAGTCAAGTACACGGTCAGGCTAGAACTGACCGATGGGCTGGGAACTGCATTGAACAGGCCGGCAGGATAAAAGTCCACTTGCTATTTTGGAGGAAAATGGATATGGATATGGGAAGTATCTTTTCACACCAAAACACTAGAATTGATGCCTCTGCCCCTGCCAGGTAGAAGGGAAGAACTGTTCGAACCCATGATTTAAACCAAAAAGTAATGGGAAAGACCTGAGGCATTTGGGTATTATTTCTTTCTATTGACCCAAACCAGATAAACTGCCGAACCATATAAACAGGAAGACTTAAGATGTTGCACTGTCATCTTCACTTCCGGGTTTTTGTTCTATTACTAGTAAAATCAAAGGATGATATTGATTGGGAATTTTCAATTCTAGCACACTAGCAGTTTTCATTCATTTTAATCCTATAATCCCATTCTAGACCTGAAGTTGTATTTACCGTTTGCATTTTAATCAGCACAGTCTCAATTGATTTACATCCTATGCACCTTTACCATAACCTTGATGAAAGGAACAAAATATGAAAAGAAAGGCGAAAACAGAGGTGCCTATAAGGAATTGCCCGAATAGCACACTCAGTAGCTTTCATCATACTGATAAATCACATCAGGGTATAGATTTTAAGGGAAAAAAAAAAACCTGATTTAGGGACAAGCATGATTTGTTTTCTTAATTGAAGGATAAACTTGTAACACGCCGAAAAAAATCATCATGCAACACACTACATTATGAAGATAATGTATTAAAGTGCACTCACAATATCAGAGAATAGCTTTAACCATAAAACAGTTCTTGCCTTCAGTGTTTTAAAACGCTTCATTCTGATTTTGTTCTAAGAGCTGACAGATGCAAAAATAGCGACCATAAGCCTTAAAGTCAAACTTCTCCTCTTTTTGGTACCTTAAGATATTTAAATAGTGTCTTAACATCAATACAAGGAAGAACATGATGAAAAATAATACTATTACACTTGGCATTAAACAGCACATCTCTCTACCTACTACACAGCCCAGCCAGCAATACCTCAGCTTTCCAGACAGAATGTGATTAGAAATGCAAGTACTACGCAGTTCCCATTATCGCTAAGAAACGGAGAAAAGTTCTGTTTTTATATGAATACAAGTGGTCGCTGACCCATGATTCTTAATTGAGCAAAGTGAGAAGATGAACATTTTGAATTTTTTTAACTTTTTTTCCCCCTAGTAGAACGCTGCACTCAAGCGATGGCAGGGAAGTAGAAAGTCAACAGTCTACAAAGGGGCTTTATAAAACTACCTGCCGTATTCCTAACTTCTCTAAAATCCAACACTGCAAAATGTAGATAAATCCCAATCACAAAGCACCGCAAAGCGACCACCTGTAATTTATTTTGCTCTACTGTGCAATCTGTTGGGATAATATCACGTTGCAAATTGTGCCGAGTCTGATTCCAAAATCTGAACCCGTGGTTATTTATTTTAATTAAAAACTTCATTTCTAGAAATTCTTGTGAATTTAAGTGGTTCAGTCTATCCTAAATCTGATAAGTGAATAAGAAGAGGGATGGGAACTCGGCAACCAAACACAGGCGCCTTTACTTTTAATGGCCTTCTTTGTAAGTAAAGCCCTGAATGGAATTTGCCCATCACAGCGGATACCCAAGAGTATTCTGTTACTATGAAGGAGATCACAGTCTTCGAGATTAGTGGTAACCTTTTGATTTTAGCCCAGTGAAGGGTGAAATATATTAATATTAAAAATGCAGAAGCAGAAAAGACTTTTTTTTTTTTTGTGATCCACTATCCTGTATCCGTATGTTCTATCTGCCAAAAGGATTTCCAGCTAGTTCAAGATAGATGGTTCCCTTAAAACATTAATGTAACTTAAGAGAGGACTTCATGGCATAGAAAATAGAAGTCAGAAAATGAAAGCATCTTTGGGAGCATCACCCTCGTCTTAAATCAGTGAACTAGGTCTTTTAAAAAAAAAAAACCACCATCCAATTTTTTTTCATAATGGCAAACATCAACACAGCAAAACAGGATGCAATTTTTCTAAATAAATAAATCAATGATGTGTCAAAAATTAACAGATGAGTTAATATACTCGGTGCTATCAAAACCAGATGGTGCTTCCTAATATCCATCCTGCTCAGTCAATCCCTGAATATTTTCTGGACCATCGGTATATAAAATAGGATGCTGCTATTTGTGATGGCAAACAAAAGCAATCATGCCTGCCAAGCACATACTATAACAGGCAGCATTTCAGCTCTGCTAGACAGAAAGTAATTAGAATGCTTTTAATGTCCAAAAGAATGATGCTGATAGGCTGCCACAGATGTGTAGATTTATGAATATTTATATGGTGGTTTATAGCTGACACTTTTATCAGTTGAAGAAGATAAAATATCTGCCTGACTCAAAAGCTTGACAGTCAGGTTAATAAAATCTCATTAAAGAGAATGACCTATGCAATTATATAGGATTTATTGTAATTCATTTTTGATTGTACTCTGCTTAAAGATGCAATTTCCCATTTCCTGATGCCAAATTTAGGCTGCATATCAAGATCTACGTGGGTTTTAACTCTAAGCCTCCCACAGAGGGAAAATATGCTTTTAAAAACCATGGTATATTACCCCTTTTAAGGGAAATTATACTCTTTGTGAGATTTTATAAGAATCCTGAAAAATCTATTTTTAATCACCTATTTCTCCTCTCAATGGTTTATGGCTTCTAATGGCAAATAAGATTCACTTCAACCTTTTCATCTTTTCCCTGTATTTACTCTGGACACTCAGCTGTATCTCTTCTATCCTTGGCGCGATTCATCACATGGATGTCTTGACTATTCTCCCTTTACTGGGTGGCTGGAGAGGCTGCAAGAACACTTTTGTGAGGGTGCAACAAGCAACTTACCACCTCCCCAGCCTCCTCCCCAATACGCTTAAATGGCGGCTGTCTGTGTGCACACACGCTCATTGGTTCAAAGTGGAACCATTAGTTCCTCCAAGGGCCAATCAGCTCTTCAGGTGACTGTCCCTCTGATGGCCACTCACATCTCTGTGCCTGTAAAGAGCCGGCTTTGTCCATCAATGATGAATTTTATGAGCACAATTCATGAGGTCTAGTACTATGGCCTTTTTTTTCTTTTTTTTTTTTCTTTTTTCTTTTTTTTTTTTTTTTTTTTTTTTTTGCTGCCAGACCATTTTCCTCACTGCATGGAAGGAACCTACCAACCAACCCATCTTTCCAACAAGCACATGGCATTCTGTCTTTGGTGCTATCAAGCTTACCTCTCTCTGACCTTAAAAAAAGAGCAGCAGCAACAGCAGCCTTGAGAATAAAAAAAAATAAAATAAAATAAAAAGATATAGGGAGTTTGAGAATAAAAGAAAATAAAAAGATATAGGGAGTTTGAGGGTGCATCAAACAAAGCCCCCTTTCACTCTTTTAGATTCAGTAGTGTGATTTCCACCTGGGAACAGAGACAAAATTAACGAAGAAACACTGAAAGAGAACATTTAGAACAAGGCGAAAAGGAAACACACAAACTCCTTGTGAAGGGAAGACCGCAAGGGCGCTGCCAGAGTGGGAAGGGGCATGGAGAGGACATCAAGTGGCAGGTGGAGAAAAGAGACACAATGCAGGGAGAAAGAACAGGAAAGAGCAACGTTAAAACTGGCTGAAAATGGAAGTGAGGGAGCAGATTCAGAGCGTAGAAAAGAAAGTAAAAGATTGAAAGATAGCGAAGATGGAAAGGAGAAAGCAAGAGGGGGTTAAAGACAGAAAGGGGGAAGACCCTGGGGGAACGTGGTGGAACTAAGGTCACCCAACGGGGCGGGCAAAAATATTGGAGAATGGGAAAAGAACTCGAGTTGGGCAGAAACAACATAAAAAGTAACGCCAAAGCACAACTAGGGCGTGAACGTGGGCATGAATCACAAAAAAATAAGAGTCTAGCCGCAGAAAGGAAGAACACAGAGCTTCCCGAGGAGGAGAGAACACAGAAGAAAAATAATGGGAAAGACGGAGGCGGGTGAGGAGCCTAAACACAAGAGAATATGGGGTGGAGACCTCAAAAAGCACCCCACAAACAGCAAGGAGCCTCGGCAAGATCCCCACTTAGAGCCGGCAAACCTCTCCCAGTCAGGCAGGGGGGTGATGGAACCAGGCTCACTATTACCTGCAATTAGGTTTTCTTTCTCAAAACCACAATCCTTCATGTGTCAAAATATTGACAAACAGCATAACGCAGGCACCGGCGCCTCTAACTCCGGTAGAGACGAGGCTCCCACTTCCATTAGGACAAAAGCCTCGGCCCGCGGACACGCAGCTTCGGGGGCTCGGAACGGCCCTTTGGGGCCCGAGGAGGAAGTTTCCGACCTGGGGGCGCCCCGGGGGCGCGGGGGGTTGGGCCAGGCCCGGCTCGGCCTCCCCGCCCGGGCGCCGGCTGCGCGCGGAGGGCCCCGCAGGGGGCGGCTCCCCGGGGCGGTCCCCGCCGGCCGCCAGGGCCGCGCGCGGCCCCAGGTGCGGCCCCGGCCTCCCCGCGGAGCCGAGCCGGCGGGCCGGGCTGGGGGGGGCGCCCCGTCCCCGGAGTGCGCCGCGGCGCCGGCAGGTGCGCACCGAGGGGCAGCGGGGCAGAGGGGCGGCGGGCGGGGCGGGCCGCGGGAGCCAGCGGGCGCGAGGAGCCGGACGCGGCGCGGGGGGCGCGGGGGCGCCGGGAGGTGCGGCGGGAGGTGCGGCGGCCCAGGGCCCAACACGGCGGCCGTCCTGGGATGCCCGGCGCCCTCCCCCCAGCCCCGGGACCCGGGGACCGCCCGCGCACCCCGCCGCCCTAGGATGCCCGGCGCCCCGCCCCGCCCCTCCCCCCTCCCGTCCCGGGACCCGGGAACCGCGCCCGCCGCCCCGGGACCCGGGGACCCCCTCCCCGCCGCCCTAGAATGCCCGGCGCCCCGGGACTGCGCCCGCCGTCCTAGGATGCCCGGCATCCCCGCCGCCCCTCCCCCCGCCCCGGGACCCGGGGACCGCCCCCCGCCACCCGCGCCCCGCCCTGGGATGCCCGGCGCCCCGCCCCCCCCCCTCCCGTCCCCGGGACCCGGGGACCCCGCCCACCCCGGGATGCCCGCCCCGCCCCCCGCCCCGGGACCGGGGGACCCCGCCCGCCCCGGGATGCCCACCCCCTCCCCGCCGTCCTAGGATGCCCCGCATCCCCGCCGCCCCTCCCCCCGCCCCGGGACCCGGGGGCGCCCGGCGTCCCGCCCCGCCCCTCCCCCCTCCCGTCCCGGGACCCGGGAACCGCGCCCGCCGCGCTGGGATGCCCGCCCCGGGATGCCCGCCCCGCCCCGCCCCCCGCCCGGGACCCAGGACCCAGGACCCAGGACCCAGGACCCCCCCGCCCCGGGATGCCCGCCGCTCGCGGAGTCCGAGCGCGGAGCCACCTGTTAGGAGGCGCGCGCGCCGTCGGAAGCTGCGCACGCGGCGGCAGGTGGCGGCGGCGGCAGGTGGCGGCGGCGGCGGCGGGGAATCCTCTGGAAGTTGCGGCGGCGCGTGGAGCCCCGGGGTTGCGCCCCGCCGCCCCCGCCCCCGCCCGCGCCCCCGCCCCGCGCCCCGCGCCCGCCCCCCGCCCGCGCGCGGGGGAAAGTTGCGGCTTGGCGCGGTACCTGCGCTGAGCTCCAGGCTGGCGCCGTCGCTGCCCGCGCTGCTGCTGCTGCTGCTGCTGCTGCTGCTGCTGCTGCTGCTGCTGCTGCCCGCGGCGGCCCCCGGGCCCGGGCCATAGCGCACGACGGCGGCGAAGGACGAGGACGAGGACGCGGCGGGGGCCGGCGGCGCCGAGGCCCTCGGGGGGCCCTGGGGCGCGGCGGGCGCGCAGGACGGAGACGACGACGAGGCGGCGGCGGCCCGGCCGGGCCCGGGGGGGAAGGAGCCCTGCGGCGGGAACGGCGGCGGCTCGCCCGCGCTGCTGCTGCTGCTGCTGCTGCTGCTGCTGCTGGAGGCGGCGGCGGGCGGCGCGAAGGGCGGCGGGGGCGGCGGCGGCGGCCGGGCGAGCGGCGGCTCGAGCAGCGGGGCCCGGTCGTAGCGCTTGGCCAGCGCCGGCCGCTTGCCCGGGAACGTCCTGAGGACGCTGTAGGGGCCGCGCTGCCGGTAGATTTTGGGGCCGCTGGGCCCCTCCTCCGCCGGCCGCAGCGCCCCCTCCATCCCGCGCCGGCCCTCCCCGCCCGCCGCCCGGCTCCGAGGGCGCCTCCGCCTCCCGCCCGCCGGCGCGGCCCGTGTGCGCGCGAGCGGGGGCCCGTGCGCCTGAGCCCGAGCCCGAGCCCGAGCCCGGGCCGCCGCCGCCGCCGCCGCCGCCCGCCGCCGCCGCCGCCGCCGCCGCCGCCGCTGGCATCGCTGAGCCCCCGCGCGGGGGGCCGCCGCCGAGCGCTGATTGACAGCGCGCCTCGCCAATGCCTGCGGGGAGAGAGCGGCGCCGGCGACCGGCCGGGCAGTAAGTGCGGGCGGGCGGGCGGGCGGGGCCGGGGCGGGGCCTGCGCGGGCGGGCGCCTCCGACGGGGGAGGGCGGCGCGGGGCCCGGGGCGCGCGCCGAGGGGCCCCAGGTGCGCGCAGGTGCGGCGAGCCCGGCCTCCCCGGGGCGCGCGCGCGGGGCGGGGCGCGGGGGCGCGGGGGCGCGGGGGCGTCGGCGGGCGGCGCGGCGTCGGGGCGCGGCCTTCGGCCCCCCCCGCCGCGACATTCGCCCCATTGTGCGCACGGGTAAGCCGAGGCTCTGCGACGCAGGTGCGCACCGCCCGAGCCTCCGGAGCGGGCGTGGCCGAGGGCGCACGCGTGGGAACCCAGACCCCCCCCCCCGCAGCACGTCCACGCTGGGCGGTGGAGGGAAATCTGGGACCGGACACCATCCAGTGGGGCGGCGACGCGCACCTGCCAGGGTGGCCCTAACACGGGTCGCGCCCCGCGTGGCCCGGCGAGCTCCCCGGTGCACTGCGGCCACACTCCCGGCGCACACGCCTCTCCGGTACTTGCAAGGCGGGAGACCCAGCGCTTTGGAGGAGGCTCCCCGGGGCGCACAGATGGATCTAGAGGCTCCTCGCAGGGGCTCCTTGGAGGGAACCATCCCTCCCCGCAACCGGCAGGGAATCTGGGTGCACTTCCCCCCCGCCCCCGCCCCCGCCCCCGCCCCCGCTCCCGCCCCCGGGGGTATGACCCTGCTTCTCCCCCCTAGAGTGACATTCCTTTTCAGAGTTTTCCTTTCACTCCTGGGAAACTGACCCACTTCCTTCCTGGGGGTTCAGGGCCTCCTCCGCCTTTTACTCCCCATCTCGCCCTTCCCTCTCTCTGCTGCTCCAGCTTCTCTGTTCCTCCACCCAGGACGGTGCCCCTCTCTTCTGCAGCCTCCTCAGATCATGCCGTGGGCAACCCCCCCTTTCCATTTATTAGAGATGAAATAAATAATGCCATAAATAAAAGTATTTGGGAGTCCAGGAACTGTCAGAGCTGATTAGGGCATAGAGGACATTTTCTTTCTCATTATGCAAAAGCATTTCATGGGGAAATAAAAGAGGTTTCATTGTAACTCATGCATGTCATATTTCAAGGAATTCAAGATATTAATCATATTTAACATTATTTGCAACGTTTCTCCCTGGCTTCTGAAAACTGCTAAATGAGGACACGTGGATCACTAGGAGAAAGGGAGACAAGCATGAGAGGGACAGTTAAGAAATAATGAAATGCTGGTAAAAGACGGGGAGAGAGAATGAGATGCCAGAGGGATGTTTCTTAGGGGCACCTAAGTGAGAAATGGGGGAGCTGCTTCTGAGACGGGAGGCAGCTGAAATTGAATGATATACTGGAGGAAATGAATGATAACAAACCTCCCCACACTTTTCTCTCTATAAAGCGGTTCTGAGTTTTGCATTGACATGTTTCCCTCCCACTTTACTCCCAGATGATTTGCCAGTAGGTCCCGGCGGTTTGGAAAGAAACCGAGGTAGCGGCAGTGTTGGCGCGGGGTGGCTTCGAGGGGAGAAGTTCACGAGGGCTTCTGCTGGAGGAGTCATTTCCCGCCCCTGAGAGCGTTCTCTTTGGGTCACGTATTTTTAGTTTGTGTCATCCTCGCCGCTTAAACCCCCGGAGAGACTGGGAACAGTACTTCTGTTGTTGTATTTTACCAACTGGAAGGACCTGCCATCCTATACATCAAAAAGTGGTCATTTCTGTAAATCTCAATGCTAAGATCAGTGATTTCGCTTTAAAAGGAAAGGTGGGGTGGGGGAGGGCTCCTAGCGGAAAAATATTAGAAATTTAGAGATGATCGACTTCCGGATCCTCATGCTAACAGTCACCTACATCTGGGTCCGTGGAAAAACGAAGTGCTTCATAATCACCCTCGGGAAAGTAAAATGGGCATTTATTCCAAGTGTGGAGTTGAACTCAATTTTAAAATTGTGACTGACCACGAGTCCCTGCCTGGGATTGCAGTTGGCTGGGTATTGTGCGGAAATGTAACGTACTGAACTGTTTATAAAATCACTGGTAGCACTTTGTAAGCATCTTTCTGTAAGTTATAGTCTAAATTATCAGATGGTGACTTTGCTGATAGCTTCTCTTTAGGGTCTCCTAGGGGCTGATGGGATGGTAATTACACCCATGTTTTAAGTCTCCTTAGATATTTACTCTTATCTCAAAAAATAAAATAAAAAGGTAGTGGACTTTTAAAAGCCAAGCGGCTATTTATGGACAGGGTGATTTTTGACTGGCAGCATGTCAATTCCTTGAGCCATCCAGAATATAGCTCTTAAATAATAAGCCAGCCATGGGAAATGCTTTTTATTGCACCAATTTCAATGATATTTAATGAGCTTCTGATTGACTGTTTGATCTCCCAATGTTTTGTGCTACTTTTAATTCATTTCGTATAATAGAAAAAAAAAGTAATTGGAATAAAATTTTGTGACAAGATAATGACCTTCTACTTTGAAATTAAATGTCTGATTAGCTTCAATATTTTAATGCTGAGATGATATTGCAGCAGGAACAGGGGTGTGCATACGATCATTTGGTGGGAAGGGCTGAGGAATACTCCTTTGCTTTTCTCCCCGCATGGCAGCGAGGGTGCAGTGGCCACAGACTCATAGCCTGGTGGTACTAGAAGGGACCCTCGTGGCTTTTTATTCTCGAGACTAACCTATGCCTATAGCTTTTCTGTGACATTGCTAAGTGTTGGACAAACCATGCCTAAATACTTCCGGTCATGGGGACCTCACTACTTCCAGAAGCATCATTCAGCCAAGGATTTGTTTGTTTGGTTTGGTTTTTTTTTTTTTTCAAGTAGACCTCACAACGGCGAGATTGTGTGCTCGACGGACTGAGCCAGCCAGATGTCCCTCACCCAAGTATTTATTCAACGGGTATTTATTGAGTGCCTACTATGTGCTGGCTACTGTTTTAAGCACTGGGGGATATAATGGAAGCAGAATCTCAGATCCTACTATTATAGAATTGGGGTGGGCAGGTGATAAATAAGCTAGAAACTAACCAAATGATATTTTACATTTATGTAATATAATAAGCAAGTACATTATATTAATGTGCTTATGTGGTTAACATTATACTAATGGAGTAAATATAACGTATGAAACGTGTATAGTATAAAATACTAGTATTGATCATCTTGCAGATACAAATAACGTTGAAAAAAATAGGACGCGGACATTACTTTAATAGAATGGTTTGAGAAGACCTCGGAGAGGGCACCGTTGAGCTGAGAGTTTACTGGTGAAAAAGAGCCATCCATGAGAAGAGGACTCCACGTTGAGGGACAACAGGTGCAGGACATGTAAGGTGGGAGCAAGTTGGAGGTCCCCGGAGGCTCAAGCAAGGGTAAGTTGTCGGAGCATCCTGTCAAGGGGCAGGGTGAGGAGATGAGGCCTGGGGGCAGGTTGGGCCCAATGGGTGGGTGCTGTATCCTGGACCCCTTGGGAAATGTTGGGCTTTTATTTTACTTTATTTTATTTTTAAAAGATTTTATTTATTTATTCATGAAACACATACACAAGAGAGGCATAGACACAGGCAGGGGGAGAAGCAGGCTCCAGGCAGGGAGCGCGTTGTGGGACTCGATCCCGGGACCCTGGGATCACGCCCTGGGCCGAAGGCTCCACCGGGCATCCCTTGGGCATTCATTTTAAATGCAACAGGAAGCTTGGAAGTGGTTTAGATGGGGAGTGACATGACCTGATGGGTGCTCTTAAAAGATAATTTTCAGAAAAGATGATAAAATTCTGACTCTCCTATTGTACACCAAAAATGAACTGATGTTAATGATTTTATTTAACTCATGGTATTCAAAGGAAAAGTAAAAAAAGCACAACTTGATACGGAATAAAGGAATGTTGAATTGAATGTGTAAATGGTTTTTCCATGCAGAAACTGGTGTTTGCACAGGGTTGGAGGGGGGTGCAGATGGGGGGGAAGGGAACCTTTACCAGACAGTTTGCATGTCTGTCAGTTACCTGAACTTTCAAAGTCGTAAAAATAGTTCAAAGTCAATGAAAGAACAGAATCAGGTAACTTGGAGAAGGGTGTGTCGTATGTAGACAATGCATGATTTTTCACCAAAAGACAATTTCTTTTCTCTTCTACAAATGCTTTTTTTTTTTCTAATTTTTAAGAAAACACTTTTTGCTTTGCAGTGATTGCAGATTTGCAGGAAGTTGCAAGGATAGTACAGAGAGGTGCTGAGCGTCCTTCGTCCATTTCTTCCAACGGGAACATTCTATGTAGCTGTAGTTACACAGATGGAATCCTGCAATATGTGATCTTTTGAGGTTTTCCACTTAGTTCAAAGCCTTTGAGATCTTTCCATGTTGTGTGTAGCAAGTTTGTTCCTTTTTATTGCTGAGTAGTACTCGGTGCTATGGAGTCCCACGCATTCAACTAGGACATTCTGGTTGTTTTCCGTTTGGGGCTGTTACAAACAAGGCTGCTCTAAAAAGTCATGTACAGGTTATCGTGTGAATGTAAATTTTCTTTTTTAAGGGAGTAAAAGTCCGGGAGTGGGTTGCTGGGTCACTATACGGTGTTTTCAAGGAGTCATTTTGCCCCGTGGGCCGTGCACTGGAGAGAATCAGATTGGCAGCCGGAGGATAATCTACTACTTTCCAAACAATGACTGAGCGACCCTTTTGAAATATAATCCTGTCTCTCCACTGCCCTGTGTTGTTTTTCTCCTCCAGAGAAGAAAATTCAGAGTCTATGCAGTTGCCTGCTTAAGGCCCTTCGTGATCCACAGCCTCCCTGCCTCTTGGCCTCCCCTTCCACGCTCCCTCGCTCCGCTGCAGCCTCGGTGGTCGTGAAGAGGCCCTAATGTCCTGCCTCCACACTTTTACTCTCAATCTTTCTTCTGCTTAAACTGCCCTTTCCCCAGATGTCTGCCTCGTTCCCCATCTTACCTCCTTCCAGTCTTAGCTCCAGCATCTTTTTCAGTGAGGGCCTCACTGGTGACTATTTCTCTGCTGTAATCCAGCCCCCCCCACCCCCGCCCCACGCTCCCATCTCCCTTCCTGCCTAGCCCCTCGCACCATCTGTCATGCTGCATATTGTACGGTGTTTGGCTCCCCGGTCCAGATTGAGGACTCCTTTAGGGCAGGGATTTTTGTCCATGCTGCTGCCTCCCGAGTCCTCCGCATCTAGAACCGTGCCTAGACCGAATAGAGGCTCGATGAACGTATGCCGAGTGCACGATGGACTTGAGGAGGCTCGGGTAGTGGTGGGTGGGACGGGAGCTGAGGTGGGTGGGACTGGTGCGGAGGCAGTGGGGTTGCAAGAAAGTTAGGCACATGCGGGACACATATGCCCCTATGCGGGCCCATTCCGTCTCACACAGCTCCGGACGGCTGGCAGGTGTCCTTACCCTGAGTCCGAATTTGCTTCTTCCAGCTGCTGACCCTTGGGCAATTCAGAGGGCATCTAATCCCCTCTCTTTCCTTCTTGTGACCGCTTCCAGCACCTTTTTAGAATGGGCACATCATTTCAAAGAACAGTCATCTTTGATCGAATTACTATTTTTCTTACTAATAGGATTCCGTGTCTTTCTTAGGATTCGTTTAGTAGCCAGTGACAGAAACCCAATGCAAATGGATTAAGCGTAAAAATGCTTTTGGCTCACATGACCCTGAGGATGAGAGGCATATCTGGTGCAGAGATGCTCCTGTGGTGTTAGGAATCTACCTATCTCCATTTCTCACCTCTGTGTTTTTTTTTCTTTTCTTTCCTTTTTTTTTTTTTTTTTTTTTGTTCTCTGGCAGGCTCTGCCTTTGTGGTGTTCATCTGGCCACCAGCAGTGGTCACTTGTGTGGAAAGAGAGCATCACTTTCCATTGGCCCCAGCAAAAGTACCAGAATGGGCCATCATTGTCTAATTGGGTCAGTTCATTTGTTCGTTGGCCCTTCCACCGTTGGGAGGTGTTGGGGCTGTTTCCCTTAAAGTGCACGGAACTAAAGAACAAGGAATTGAAGACATTTCCTCGAAGTCACAAAACAAATCATTGGAGGATTTAACTCAAGTCAGGGTTCCTCTGTTTAATCAAAGTAGCAAATATACCTTGTCAAGTTTAGTAAATCTAATCTTTTATTCTCCATCCTTCACTTTGTGCCAGTGTCTAAAAGAATATTTCTCTCAAAGAGCTGAAAGCACCCTGGGCAGAAGTATGAGCTTGAGATGTTTATGAGGACAAAGTTGGGTATTAAAGCCAGGAGGGAAAATGGTGCAAAGAAAGAAGGCAAAGAAGTGGAAGGTGAGGAGATGTGGTAACAAGTCAGGTGACAGGCTCAGTTTCTGAGAAGAGTTGGTTGGCACTGTCTTCCAGCAAGATGCCTCCTCCCTCTTTTCACCGCTTTGTATGAATATTGCAGTGCAGCGGGACAAGATGAGGTTGTAAGCTCATTCCAGACCCGCAGGAGGACCAGCTTCCACCAAGAAGGTTCTGAAATGAGCCAGTGACGAGCAGCTTAGATATGCACCGCCTGAGGTTCTTCTGACATCACACGTTCCACAGTTTACTGGGATCTCCACAAATTAAGCCAGCCCAGTTGCCCTCAACCAAGAAAGCAGTTGGATTTGACCTGACCGATGCACTGGTTGCTTGGAGTATTTTGTGGTTTGCTAACAAAGCTTCTCTAAGTACCCGTCTCTGAAAAACAATAGAAATCGTTTTTTTTTTTTCTGTAAAAATTGTGATAATTTTCTGACTGATTTCTCTGATGTCCAGGCAGTTGGGCTTTTGGGATTTCTTTTCTAGGCCAGGAGAAAGGTAAGTTTTGGGTTTGATTCCTCTTCTTTGTCTTCAGAAGGCAGCTGGCAATGAACTTCATGTGTTGCATAAAGGTCAACGATGACCTTTCACCTATGGTTGCTCAAACTTCTGGGTCTCTCCCCCCACCACTACAGACAGCATCAAAGGTGAATGATCATAGAATCATAGACTTGTCGTTTCTGCAAGGGGCTGTATTTGTTTCCTAGGGCCATCATAACCAAGTACCACAAACTGGGTGGCTCGCACCTCAGGGAGGTATTGACTCTGGAGATGAGAAGCCCGCGAGCACAGTGTCAGCCCGATTGATTCCTTCTGACAAAGGGTGTCCCAAGACCCTCCCTTAGCTTCTAGTGGATGCTTTTCTGGAAATCTCTGGTCTTCCTGGGCTTGTAGAGGCATCACCCCCACCTCTGCCCTCATCTGCACTTGGCGCACTCTGTGTGCCACTTTCCATCTGTGGTCCTGCCTTTCGGCAGCCCTAGCTAGCTAATACATATGCCGTGTAGGTGGGTTGTGTGATCATCTTCATTAACCAAAATGAGTTTTGTCAGAAGACTCAAGTGTTTGATTTTTTTTTAACCTTTTTAAAAAAAATTAATTTTTTTTCAGAGTTCAATTTGCCAACATATAGCATAACACCCCGTGCTCATCCCATCAAGTGCCCCCCTCAGTGCCCGTCACCCAGTCACCCCCACCCCCCACCCACCTCCCTTTCCACCACCCCTTGTTCGTTTCCCAGAGGTAGGAGTCTCTCATGTTCTGTCTCCCTCTCTGATATTTCCCACTCATTTTCTCTCCTTTTATTCCCTTTCACTATTTTTTATATTCCCCGAATGAACGAGACCATATAATGTTTGTCCTTCTCCGATTGACTTACTTCACTCAGCATCATACCCTCCAGGTCCATCCACTCGAAGCAAATGGTGGGTATTTGTCATTTCTAATGGCTCAGGAATATTCCACTGTATACATAGACCTCATCTTCTTTATCCTTTCATCTGTCGATGTTTTGTTTTGTTTTAAAGATTTATTTAGTTTAGAGTGGGGACAGGGCAGAGGCAGAGGGAGAGAGAATCTGAAGCAGATTCTGCACTCAGTGTGGAGCCTGGAACGGGGCTTGATCTCATGACTCTGAGATGTTGACCTGAGCTGAAACCAGGAGTCGGATGCTTAACCGGCTATACCACCCAGGAGCCCCAAGTGGTTGGCTTTTTTTTTTTTAAACAAGTCTACCAGAACTTGAGTGATTTAATATGTATAGACAGAGGACCAATGCACACAACAGCTACGCACACTCGCACTAGCAGTGAGTTCCTGTGAGGCCACAGAACACAGGGCTAATGTGTAAGCGGTATTAAGAACAGGGCCTTTGATCATTCCTGTCATACCCTAGGAGATATCCACTGTGGTTTAATGAATTTTAGCGTACCTTAGGAGATACTGAAGGAGAGTTATATAGGGAGAACCCGTCTGTGCCTTTTCCAACCCCACCCCCAAGGCATAGTAGAGAACAAGTTATTCTAGTTGAATCAAACATAAAAATCCTTAAAAACATGTATAAATGTATTTTTAGTTAGCCAAACTTAATCTTGGTTGACTTAACCTTGGCTGGGAGAATTTGGAAAAATCCTGATGCCCAGGCCCTTCCCCAGACCAACCAATTAAAACAGAATCTCTGGGGCAAGACCTTGGCCTTGTTTTTTTTTTTTTTTTTTTTTTTTTTTAAGAAAAATCTCTTTAGGTGATTTGAATATACAGCTATTCTGAGAACCACTGCTTGAAGCAATGGCAGTGTCACTGGAATAAGTGCATCATGGTATCAAGGTTGGAAGACAGTTCACATTGGGGTGCTTGGGCATTTTGCTGTTTATGAGCAAACAGGATATGCCCTTGCCGTCCCAAAGACAGACTAAGTTACTGCAGTTAGAGGGTAATCACACTGGCCTGAAGTCCGGGCTAAGTGGGGTGTGAAAAAGAAAGAAATGGATTAAAATCAGGAGATGATTCAAACTAGCAAGACGACAGGTTTATTGGGTATAAAAGCAACTTGGTATTTGTAAGAGAGGGGAATACATTCAGCTCAGGCAGGCACCTTCGGGGAGAGGTCAAGGCAGTGATTGAAACTTTCAGTCTTTTATACTAGGGCTCATTTGGTTGCTAGAGACAGAAATCCAACGTGGGCACAAAGGGAAATTTATTGGCTCATTCAACTCAGAAGGATGCTAAGGTAACTCACAGGAAGGAAGGAAGGAAGGAAGGAAGGAAGGAAGGAAGGAAGGAAGGAAGGAAGGAAGGACGGACTATGGGGATTCGAGTCTCTGAGATTAGGAAAAGGGCCTCACTGATTCCAGAATTTTCTCATCTTCCACCCAGGGAAGATGGCCTCTAGCACTCTTAAAAGTGTCATCTTTCCAGCATAAAATCTGCAACAGAAAGAGCTGTCACATCTATCCTTGGACTAGTCTTTTATTGCTTGGGAGAGAGGGTTCCGTCATAGGCTAGGCTGGGAGCACGGGGACTGGAACTGCACATGGGAAAGTGCTTCCCTAAGTAGGGGATGCAGACTAGACTAGAGCTCTCTTTTGGAGAGCAAACTAATAGCCCTCTTTCAACTTTTAATAAAAACCATTTCTGTGGGATAAAAATGTTCCCTAAATCAAGGAAAAAGCCTTCTTTGGAATTGTAAGGGAAAAATGAAATGGCAAAGGAAGACAATCTTGAATGTCAAAAGCCAGTTTCACGTTTTACTATCTCTCTTTTCTAGTTGGTGAATTTAGGAGGATTGATCTGGACTTGTTTGTTCACGGACAGATACACCTGTGCAAACAGTGAGTTGACTTGACTTGCCGCACAGTCTGCTCTGGAAAGCAAGTAATGTATTTTCTGTAATATGCATGACAGCAGCTGTTACTTAGCTGTTGCTTTCCCTTTAGTGAAAGAGCCTAGTGGTTTTGTTCTGTATTTTTTTCCTCCTCCAGCTCGGATTCGAGGCTTCTCAAGAAAGGTCGTTCATGAACCCAGAAGATAAGAGCAGATGCAGGGGTGTGACTGCTGCTAGCAGACCACCCATGTTGAACCTATGGGGGCATTTGTTTTCAGTCTGTTGACATTATTGTAGGTTTTTGAGATTTCCAAGAACATAGATATGGTTTCAAGTGTAGGTTTGTTTGTTTGTTTGTTTGTTTGTTTGTTTTTGGTGGAGGCAAGTTGAAAAAGAGCCAATTTTTCCCCTTAGAAATTTGTAAGTTGGGGTGCCTGGGTGGCTCAGTCAGTAAGCATCTGCCTTCGGATCAGGTCATGATCCCGAGGTCCTGGGATCTAGCCCCGTGTGGGGCTCCCTGCTTAGCGGGGGAGCCTGCTTCTCTCCCTCTGCTTATGCTCTCTCTTTCATTGTCAAATGAATAAATAAAATCTTAAAAAAAAAAACAACTTGTAAGCTACTCCATGTTCCAAGGGTCTCATTTTTGCCAGTACAAGGGTAGCATGAGTGTTATTCTGAATAAAAGTCTGAGTGGCACATTGTTGAATTAGGAGGTTGTAGGCTGTGCTAACTATCCATTATCCATGTATCTTAGAAGCAGGAGAACATAGAACTTAGGAGTTCTGGAGCTGGTTACTTGGGTTTTATGTTGGCTCTTCCACTTACCAGCTCTATGTCCTTGTACCCGTTAGGTAACCTTCAGGATCTTGGTTTCCCTGTCTCTGAAATGAGGTTAATAATGCACTCGACAGCATTGTTCAAGGAATAAAAACGTGGCGCATGAAGTCTGGCACAGAGAGGACACTCAGTATATCTTAGTCCTTACCATTGTCTTCATCATCATTAGATATAATCAAGTGACATCTTTGTGTGTATCTTAATCCCAAGCAATCGCCCGTGAGAGGACTCTGTGTGGCTTAGGCTAGTCTGCTGGCCCCGCTGTGTGAAGAGCATAGACGTTTGAACCAGCACCCTTGGACCCATATTTAGGCCCCACCACGTATTGGCTCTGAGAGGGTGGTCAAGTTGTGTGACTCTGGGCAGATTAGGCACGTCTCTGAATCCCATTTTCATCAATTCTGAGCCATGGAAAATCACACTGAACTCCTTCCTCTGCTGGCTGGGCCGATCGAGGGGACCACATTCGCCGGCTGCCCTGGGCCGGAGGCCCCGCGCCCATGGGTGGCCCCCGGCTCAGATGTGCTCCATCTCTCCTTTCTCTCCCCTGGTGATGTTTCAGTAATGGGAGACACCCTACAATGCACGGTGACTTGTTTTTAAGTCTCCCATTTGGTCCCTGTCTCGTCCTCAAATTTTTGCTATTCTGGATTTCAGGAAATAGTTCAGTTGCCAAAATTGGTTGAATGAGCTACTTTCAAAATTAGTCAAGTGATACAAAGTACTGCTTTTCAGAGTGGTTCTAGCAATTTCCTATCACGGAGCCATTCTGTAAGAGAGTGTTTTGACAAAAGGGGAGGACTTATAAAATTTGCATTATGAGAACTCGAGAAAATCCCAGTGTCATATAAATCTCTTCCCTTCCTAAACCAGAGCATCAAGATAAATCAAGGCAGGGATCATCTTCAAGTAACCTTACACGGAGGTATCCAAAGATAGAAATTTTAAATTTATTATTCCTTGCTTCCACAGTGAGGTCCTCTCTCGGCCTCCCGGTTTAGTCCTATCTGTATGGCCCCAGGTTCTAACCTTAGCTATTTAATTTAAACTCAGTTCAGTAGCTCATGTTTATGGATAAATGAGCAAAACAGTAAAGATCAAAAGCAAAAAAAAAATTACTATGGAATTCAATATTTCAGGAGCTGGAGTCGGGTAAACGGTAGTGAAGTGTGGCGTTCAGGACGAAAGGCCCTCTCTTATGATAATGCGCCTAACAAGGAAATGAGATTGACACAGCAATTCTCTGTTTTTGTTGTCCCCTGAGGTTAGAGATTATGCAGTGCGTGTTTCTGTTTTTAGCTTCTTTGGTAATTCCTATGGTGAGAGACTACACTCTGCATATTTGTCAGGTCGGCTGCTGTGAGGTGCTGGGTCTGGAGGGAGTGCGGGAAGCACTGTGCCCAGCTGGGCCTTGCATCCAGCTCCCCAGCTCCCCAGGCCAGCTGCCCCCGGACGGCCCCCTCCTTGTGTTCAGTTGCCGGGGAGTCCCACAGAGGAAGCATTCGTCTGTCCTAGCAACAGCTGTCGCTGTGAGAAATGTTGAAGGGTGGCCGGGGACACGCTCCCGTCCCTTAGTTGATGTCCTGGGGTGATCCTGGAGCCTTCCCGCGCCCACTGGAAGTCAGCTGCGCACCGGGGACTGGGGGAGGTCAGCATGGGCATGAGTGAGAAGGATACTGGGGAGCCTTCTTTCATGTACGACCAAAGATCATCCGTCCCGTGGCTCTGGATCCGAGCTGGCGTAGCCGGCCCCTGGGTAGCGCATTGGCAGCAAGGCCGGCCAGGCTGAACGCAGGTTCGGGGTCACAGGTTCCCCGGAGCAGCAGGGCTGCAGCAGTGGGGCCCAGGCTGGGTGCTGGCAGGATGCCTTCCCGCCCACCCTCTAGCCACCCCTGCGTGTCTCCCCTCCTCGCTGGGAGTCGTTCTCGGTCCTGCCCCCCCCCCCCCATGAAGGTGCACCTGCTTGTGTGTCGGGCGCACACACAGCCACCCTCAGCCCCGGCTGGTACCTGGCCAGAGACAGCTGCTTGCACCTGGTGCTTGTGTGTGGATCCCAGGCCGGGACGTGGATTCCCTCTACTTTGGGGTGCATGCCCACCCCTGTTGTTAAAGAGGATAGTACAGTTGGCAGCTCTGCGTCCTGGCCAGGGCCAGGACGGCGTGTTCTCAGGAGCAGGGACTGAGATCATTGTCGCTGGCGTCCAGGACAGTCCACCCTCTAGCTATGTGTGACATGTGTGTCATGAGGTCACAAGATTGCCTTCGTTTATCATCACTGCCCCGTCTTCAGCCAAAATACGCTCACGTGCTCCCTAGCGAGAGAGACAGCTCCGTGTCACATCCCGTTGTTACACCAGCTCCCGGGGTAGCACTCCGGGCATCACCTTTCCTCTAGGACACGCTCAAGCCTGGCTCTCTACGGTCTGGCAGCCCGTGGCTAACCGTCTCCCAAATACCCAGCGTGTGATGATGCAGCTGGAGGGGCAAGTGCGGGTAAAGACTGTTGGTAAAAAGGGAAAGGGGGAAGTGGAACGGAGCAAGCCAGCCCTCGGCCTTTCCCCTGCCCTGCTAGATAGGGAGAGGGGGCTTCCTTCTCCAGCAGTGAGGCTGCTGCACAGTCCCGTCACCTGCTACCAAGGGGCTTCGCTGCCAGCTCACAGTGTCTCTGCCTCTGTCTGTGTCTAGGAGAGGCGTGGCCCACTTCTCAGGGGACGCGGAGGTCATACCCCTGACGTCTGTGCCATCCTCCGACCAGTCTTTTTCTGGTTGCATGATGCTGGCCATACATTCCAAACCCTGGCCTGGGCCTTGTGGACCAGTGATGCCGGACCTCCCCTCAGGCATGTCCAGCAGTATGTGTTATTTTTTTTTATTTTTTTAAATTTTTAAAAATATTTATTTATTTATTTATTTATTTATTTATTTATTTATTTATTCACGAGACACACACACACACACACACACACAGAGAGAGAGAGGCAGAGACATAGGCAGAGGAAGAAGCAGGCTCTATGCAGGGAGCCCGACGTGGGACTCGATCCCGGGTCTCCAGGATCACACCCTGGGCTGCAGGCGGCACTAAACCGCTGAGCCACCGGGGCTGCCCCAGTATGTGGTTTAGATGACAAAACATTAACTTTTTAGGGACTTTATTTTGAAACTTTTTTTTTTTTTTAATTTGAGAGTAGTTGACCCACCGCGTTACAGTAGCTTCAGATGTGTCGGGGCCTTTCCTTTTCATGCGAACCATTTGTGTTGGAAAACTTTCTATGATCTAACACGCACTTCTCCGCCTCTAAGAAAAATGTGAGTAATCCGGTTCATTGCGGAAAAGCAAAAACACAGAAGCATTGCCCGTGATACCACAGCGCGGGGATGGCTGTGAAGGGCCGACCTGGAGTCTTGCGACGTCCCTTTTCACTGTATGCCTGGTGTTTGTGTGCACGTTGGGCAGGAACAGGTCCCACCGCACAACCCGCTGCTGTCCGCCCGCACCCCGACGTGGGATAGGCCAGAGCAGGGAGAGCACTGGCCTTCCTGACGCCCCGGAGGAGCCCGTCGTCTCACTCAGGATTACGAACCCAGGGGCGTAGCGGCGAGTGCTGGCCTCAGCGAGGACTGGCTCCCCATGCACGACTGAGCCTCCCCCTACCCGCTCCTAACCCCTCCCCGGAATTAGTCCCCCCTCCCCGCCCGGGGTACAGCTACTTTCCTCCAGCCTTCCTCCTCTTCCCACGCTCTGTGACAGAGACCCCTGATGTTTTCCGTTTGCAGCTTTATGGGAAGTTCTCCAGGACATCCTAATGGTTTGTGGGGCCAGTGGGATGCGATATATGAGACCATGACTGTCCTGGAATATGTGGGACCAAAGGTCACCATGAAATGGAGATAGGGAGTCTAGAGGAACAACACTTTGGTTTATTTTATTTTATGTTTTAAAGATTATTTATTTATTCATGCGAGACGCAGAGAGAGGCAGAGACCCAGGCAGAGGGAGGAACAGGCTCCATGTGGGGAGCCCGACGGGGGACTCGATCCCAGGACCCCAGGGTCACGCCCTGAGCCGAAGGCAGATGCTCACCTGCTGAGCCACCAGGTGTCCCAGTACCTACTTTCGATGATTTATGCAATAACACTTATTACTCACCTGTCACTCGCCTCTGGTCAGACCCTACCCGGGATTCCTGAAGAAACGCGTAGCTGGACCCCTTATATGCACACCCCTACCCTGTGGCGAGGGCGACGCGGAGTCCCCTCCCTCTGAGCTCTGCGGACGCTCGGTCCCCTGTAATCCTTCCCCCAAAGCCGTTTGGTCGACTCTGCCTTTACTTCCCGTGCCTCGCCCTCAGTTTCCACGCGTGAAGCCAAGGACCCTCCTGCCTGGTCCCGCAGGCCCGCGCTGCCCCGCTGCACGCTCCACGTCTCCGTCATGGAGCCTGGTTCTTTCCTCAAGACCGAATTTAGGTTTGGGGTCAGATCCGGTCCTTTTGTTTCTTCCTTTTTCCTTCTCCTCGTGTTGCCCTGAGCCACGGCACGCCACGCGTCCCACGGGCCTGAGCTGTGGACACGGGTGTACATCTCGCCTGACCTGTGGTCAGACTCCATGCAGACTCCATGCAGGGAGCCCGACGTGGGACTCGATCCTGGGACCCCGGGGTCACGCCCTGGGCCGAGGCAGCCGCTCCCCCACGGAGCCCCCAGGCGCCCCCGTCTGCCCCTCTGGTACCAGGCCTCTGACCTCACATCCCCCAGCCAGCACCCTCCATCTGCACCAGCTGCGCTTGTCCTGGGGCTCCCGCCCAGCAGCCCCACTTCAGGGCCCGTCCATACGTCCACGCGTCCATGCGTCCTGCTCCTTCAGCTTCCTCGGGTCTGCACTCTTTTTGTCAGGTGCGTGGGCCTGCCCGCGGAGACCCAAGTCCCCCTCCTGGTGAGGCCGGCCCCGTGCTGCCCCCGGCTCACTGGCTTCTTGGGCCCTCGGAGCAGTCCCGTCCGTGGGTGGGCTACCGCTGCCCCTGGGCCGCGGGCCGCCAAGGCAGACTCGTTGGCTGCAGCATCCCCGGCGCCTCCCCAGCGTCCGGAGCCCTGGGGGTGAGTCCGGTGTCCACTCCCTGAGGGAGACGATACGTTGTAGGAAGTGGCTGTAAGATCAAATCTATTTGCCACTTGATTTTCATTATGAAATTAAAGATGCATTTCTATGAAAAAAAAAACCCCCAAAAAAAACAAACTCCCATGGAGATTAAACAAGGATTAGGAACGCTTCCAAGCTTTTCACACTCTGGGCCTCATTGTCACGCTGGGTTTGCTCGCTGCCTTGGCGCCCACCCTCAGCTCCTACTCCTGTGTGACATTTGCGGCCCATGATGGGGGTTCTAATGCTGGGTCTCTCTCTCTCTCTCTCTCCAAGGACGGGATTTTTTTTTTTTTAATGCCAGGATCCCCTCGCTTCCTACTCCCGATGTCCTGAACTTTCTTCTCTCCCTTCTCTTTCAGCCTCAGGAGCGTGGCATTACCCAGAGGTTGCCATGCGCGGCACCTTCCAGGTCCGGTGCGGTCACGACGCAGCAGCTTTGATTCTCTGCTGTGACCTCCCTGGAGAGTCTCTCGCCCTGAAAACACCTCGTGAGATTGCTGGCAGCCGGCAGGGCTGAGGCCGCCACCTACGGAGCAGAATAGACGCCAGTTGGTGTCCGGCACCTTCTTCTCTCCCTTTGGCTCATGTGTCACAGTCGGGGGGCGGGGGGACTGCAGCCTGCTCTCGGGCCTCCCCGGTGTGGGGGCTGGTGTCTCCTCGCAGCTGCTGCCCCTGATGCCCCAAGACCCAGCGCCCGGGATGCCGCGGCCTTGGCACCGAAAGCACCGCCCGGGCTTCTCTCTGTGGCTGCTCTTTGCTTCACGTCTGCCTGAAGCTTCGGAGTCGTGGTCGACCCGACGGCTACCATTCCTACTCGTGGCTTTTTTTTTTTTTCTTCTTCCTACTCATGTTCTAAACATTTTAAGGTTGAGTCTTGGTCAAAACTCAAGCCCAAGGTTCCAAGAGCCTCCTGACCCTGTCGGTGTACCCGAAAGGATTTGAATGATCTCACTAGGGTGGTTGGGGATGGGAGCCTGAGAAAATGATCCACATCTTGCTCCAAGGATCACAGCCTTTTTTAAATTAAAAAAAATTTTTTTTTAAACTAAAGCAACAAGTTACTAAAGAGGAACTTGTTGCTTTAGGAAAGTATCCATGGTAGTTTCAGCGCATAGTCAGGGTGTGTTCGTTCCTTCATTCCTTTATAAATGCACATTGACTGCAGATGAATTAAGAGTATTAAAGGAAAGTGCAGGTTTTCTGAGACCGTATGGAAGGAGGCAGGGAGGCGGCCTGCAGGGATTGGGAAAGGAGTCAGGGACAGCCTCTGCAAGGGACTAACAGTGAGGGAGGCTGAGGTGTGAGACGTGGCCAGGAGTTCTCCAGCAGTAAAAAGGAGAAGAATGTTCCAGGCAGAGGAAACAAACAAACAAACAAACCCAAACCAAAATTTCTTAAGATTAAGGTTTTAAGGGTCTATGCACACATGTTTTAATTTATATTATATTTATTATAAATATATTATAAACTTATTTTATTTACAATAATATTCAATATAAAACAAATTATATTTAATTTACTTATAAGAAAATGGCAGACTGGGGCATGATAGCTTGAATTTAAATGTGGGTTGTAATAATACCCAAAATAACCCATCTTATTGCCTGTGACTGGGGCCACATTTCTTTGCATCTGTTTCTACTCCGATAATACCAGTGTTATGTGGATATTCATGAGAATGCCAGGACTCTTTGGTTGAGCAGTTTTTGGGGTCCAGCTTTGTTTATTTAAGTCATTCCTGGGCAGCCTGGGTGACTCAGCGGTTTAACGCCTGCCTTCGGCCCAGGGCATGATCCTGGAGTCCCGGGATCGAGTCCCGTGTCGGGCTCCCTGCATGGAGCCTGCTTCTCCCTCTGCCTGTGTCTGCCTCTCTCTCTCTGTGTGTGTGTGTGTATGTGTGTTTCTCATGAATAAATAAATAAAATCTTTAAAAAAAAATCATTCCTGAAGCTAGTCATGTGAGTAAGCCACAGGGTTTCATGGTTTCTAGGTATGTTTTCAAAGTGCTCACCAGCCTCGTGCTTTGGTTGGCTGGGTCAGCCCGTGGAAAGCCCCTGCGAGTACACACGAGGGGAATCCCTGACCTGAGGCACAGTTGAAGAAAAAAGCAATGCCTAAGAAAGGTGCAATGAGAAAAAAAAAAAAAAAAAAGAAAGAAAGGTGCAACGAGGATTCCAGTAGCGAGACCCTGGACGTTGGGCCTTGGGGACGTGGCTTGATAATAAGCAGAACCAAGGCCCTGTACGTGGGTACAAATTGTTTTTGGAAATTGATGTGACTTTTCTGGCAGGGAGTGGGTGAAAGCAAGAAGCCAGGGATCCCCTTTGTGTGGAGACCTTGGGCCCTAGTTCATTTTTCACACACCATGGACTGCAAGCTTGTGAGTAACAATAATCCGCTTTCATGAGACTCTTTTCTACCATTCACAACCCCATCTCTGTTTCTTCTGAATCTCAGTCTAAGACTGAAAATATGGATGTCAAAACCACTCATATTCTTGGGTGTTATGTAGGTGGCACCTTCAGGGTCCCTCGTTTGTGCCAGTTTTGACGGTATTCCTGTATTTGCTTAGGAGAGTGTGGACTTGCACATTGAAGAGATTTAAGCCATGCACAGGCGTCTCATCCGTTCGTTCAATCAGCACATGTTTACTGAGGACCTACCGTGTGTCAGGCACTGTTTCATGAACTGATGCTAAACCAAATGAATTTCCTGTCCTAATGGGCTCGCATTTAATTGAGAGACACAGGCAATAAAAGAGCACATGCACAGGGACGCCCGGGTGGCCCGGTGGTTGAGCGTCTGCCTTTGGCTCAGGGCCTGACCCCGAGGTCCCGGGATCCTGTCCCGCATCGGGCTCCCTGCATGGAGCCTGCTCCTCCCTCTGCCTGGGTCTCTGCCTCTCTCTCTCTCTCTCTCTCTCTCTCTCTCTCTCTCTCTCTATGTCTATCATAAATAAATAAATAAATAAATAAATAAATAAATAAATAAATCTTTTAAAAAAGTACATGCATAAATAGAGGAATGTGTTAATAATGTAAGTGCTAAGAAGGAAAAATGATGGGAGATAGAGAGTGATTCGGTGGTGGCGTCCTGCTTTGTGCAGGGTGGCCAGCAAGACTTCTCTGAGCTGAAAACAGTTTAGCAAAGATCTGAAAGAAGTAAGGGAAGGGACCATGGGCTCTTGGAGCATCTTACTCAGAGGAAATGGCACATGTAAAGCAGGGGAGGAGCAAGTATGTTTGGCTTGTTCAAGGAATAGTGAGGACTTGAGAAGTGATAGAGCGGGGCATCAACATGGTGGCCGGGGTCAGATGCTGAGTGAGCAAAGAAGGAAAATGTGTTAGGACATAAAAGACTGAGTGGTGGTCAGAGACCAGATAAGTTGGCCAAGGTTTTCTCTGTATGAGTAGCAACCATTGGAGGGTCTTTTTTTATTTTTTATTTTTTATTTATTTACAATAGTCACACACACACACACACACACACACACAGAGAGAGAGAGAGAGAGAGAGAGAGAGAGAGAGAGAGAGAGGCAGAGGGAGAAGCAGGCTCCATGAACCAGGAGCCCAACGTGGGATTTGATCCCGGGTCTCCAGGATCGCGCCCTGAGCCAAAGGCAGGCGCTAAACTGCTGCGCCACCCAGGGATCCCCCATTGGAGGGTCTTGAACATCATCTATGACATAATCTGACTTTAGGTACTATTCAAGAGACTTTGGGGGTGGCAGAGACATTGGTTATTGGCCTGGGAATGGTTTCTGGAAGGGCTCCAGGTCTCCCAGTGTTTTTCAACCAGGGAAACTTCACTTTGACTTATTTTATGTATTTGGTTTCTGGAAATATTAAAAAAAATTAATTAAAAATTTAATTTTATCTTTATTTTTAAAAATATTGTAGTTTTTAGAAAAAGATTTTATTTATTTGAGAGCGAGGGAGCAAGAGCGAGCAAGAGAGAAACAGAGAGAACATGAGTTGGGGCGGGGAGCAGAGGGAGAGATAGGCTCCCTGCTGATCACAGAGCTCAATCCCGATCCCGGGATCCCAGGACTCTGGGATCATGACCTGAGCCAAAGGCAGACCTTAACTGACTGAGCCACTCAGGTGCCCCGATTTATTGTATTTTTAAAGTAATCTCTACACCCAACATGGGGCTTGAACTTAACAACCGTGAGATCCAGAGTCACATGCTCTACTGACTAAATCAGCCAGGTGCCCCTGCATAGATTTTCTTTTTTTTTTTTTTTTTTTTAGATTTTCTTTTTTAAAGGAAAGGTTGTTATTGTTTTAAAAACTTCTGAAAATTATTATTTTATGTAGCCTGTGATTTTTATAAAAACAAGTGGCAAGTGGGAAAATTAAAGTCATAGGAAATAAATATCATAAATTTTATTGCATTAAGGCAAAGAAGGAAACTACTACGAAATCAAGAGGTGGTCAGTCTTCACTTCAACTGGACCGCCTCCTTTTATGCCAGTTGAATTATTCCTTTGTATTAACTACAAAGGAAAATGGCAAAATTACAAGTGAGGATTATTTAATTAATTTATTATTATTATTTTTCAGTAGGCTCCATGCCTTCCATGGGGCTTGAACTCTGAGCTCAAGAGTCACAGCTGTACGGACTGAGCCTGCCAGGTGCCCCCAAAGTACGGATTATTTAGAGAATTTATAATAATTTTTTAAGTGGGTGGGAATAGAAGTCTGATTGTTCACATCCATCTTTAGGAACATTCATCAAGATGGTGTCTGTAGAATTTGAAGCCGAGGTTTAAAAACATACACTGTAAATAAATATCATACGTGATAGAATTAGACATTTTTTCTTCTTTCCCTTTGTGTCATGTTGGCAAATAGGAAAAAGCATATAATATTTGAATTTTAAAAAATTGATATCGTAAGTTTTCAGGAATTTTAAAATTCATTATCCTGGAAAGGTACTGCCTTATTAACTTGTTGCCTGACATTTATTGAGCAACAACCGTATTCTAGGGCCTGTGATTTAATATGATTGATCTAAAAAGACATAAATCCTTTAAACCTCAAAACCCTAGTAAAAGTGTGTCATTATTTATAGGAAGCCTGCCCCCTGCTAGGTTCTAGGTTGAATACTTTGCATGCGTTCACCTTGGATTCCCACACTTGGCATTAGTTTATCCATTTCATAGATAAGGAAACTGAATCACTGAGAGTAAAGCGACCGGCCTGGCGTGAAGCAAAGGAGGAGTGGAGGTGAGCTTGGGAGGTGGGTCTGTTGGCCACACGGCTGGCCCTTTTGCTGCTGCACGCAGAGCCACCTCCCAGGGTGGGAGAGGCAGTTGGCTTGTTGAGGAAGGAGCCCAGATCTAGGTGGTAGAGAGAGAAATTTGACATCCTCCCCCTCCTGCGAGGACCGGTCTTCTTGAGCCCGTCATCTGGCGATCACATAGGAACTGTTCCTAGGGGATCCCTGGGTGGCTCAGCGGTTTAGCGCCTGCCTTTGGCCCAGGGCGCGATCCTGGAGTCCCAGGATCGAGTCCCGCGGCGGGCTCTCGGCATGGAGCCTGCTTCTCCCTCTGCCTGTGTCTCTGCCCCTCTCTCTCTCTCTCTCTCTTTTCTATGTGTATCATAAATAAATAAATAAATAAATCTTTAAAAAAAAAAAAGAAACTGTTCCTGGTGCTCTGGGTCATGGTACTTGAACTTGTCAGCACTTTTGTGGTTTTGGGGTGATGGATATTTACCATCTGAAATAGACTGCCTAAAGCATGACATAATAAAACTTCAGAACTCTGATATCCATAAAATAAAATATTAATGGTGCTTGTCAGCAAAGTATGTCCTGGGATGTGAATGAATCCCTGCTACGGAGACGTGTTTGTCAAAGTCTTTCTCCTCAAGAATTAAGAAATCTTGGAATATCTGTCATTAGGATGTTTGCTGTTCTAATAACGTTACCTGGTCCCGAAGATATGAAAGCCGTATCTGTATTCATTGGACCTTACAAAGTGTTAAAGAAATTTGATTAAAGTTAGATATTGATGTGAAACCGGGGGGGGGGGTGCGGGGACTTACATAACTTAGGTGATTGTGCCTATGTCCTGTTGTATTCGTTAACTGTTGTTGGAAACCGAATTTCTTCAGCTGGAGTAAATCAGGCTGAGGAGGTACTAGAAGAGTCTCAGATCATTTTATCTCCCGTGCCCTCTCCCTACCTTCTCCTTCTCTCTCTCCGTTACACTGTTGCTTTCCCTTCATCAGAAAGAAAAAAGAAAGTATGAGGGTAACCAATAAAATTTCAAACATTAGGATTAAAAAATGGGGTCCCAGCCCTGTAGCTTTTAAAACACGTTGTAAGTTTACGAATATTAAAACGGTGCTTGGCCAGGAATGAGGAACCCGCTGATGAATCATATGAGAAGGTCCATCCACTGGATGGATTTTATTCAGAAAATAATTTTCTGATTCCCTAGGAAAAAAGAATGACTGTGTTTTCTTACGGCTTACATCAAAATGCATTCAATTTGGAGAAGATTTTTAATGTAAAAGCAAAACTCCCTAATATGTTAGAATGAAAATAAATACTTTGGGATGGCAAAAGGCTTTTGAAGCATAATCCTGAAACCAGAAATAAGCACAGCTGATCTATTTATTAGATTTTAATAATTGAGAACTTCTATATGATTAAGAATATAATACCCAATTGAAAAGCGTATAAACTTGGACCAAAATGTACAGTCATATGAAAGTTAGTATCTTTATTATACAGAAAGCCTTTGTGAGTTAGAAAAGATCATCATAAAAAAAAGAAAAGATCATCATCCCAGTATCATAATTTAAGTTCATGAACAAAATTTCACTGAAGATACAACTGTTAATTAAGTGTTTTAAAAACTACTTTTAAGGTCACAAGTGATCAAATATATGCATTTTGAAACAAAGAAATTCCAGTTTTTGCATATCAGACTCCCAGAGATTATAAAGCATAACTTCCAGTCTTGCTTTGACTCAAGGGAAACTGGCACCAGGGATGAGAAGGTTATATAACATTTTTTTTTTTTTACTTATGATAGTCACAGAGAGAGAGAGAGAGAGAAAGGCAGAGACATAGGCAGAGGAAGAAGCAGGCTCCATGCACCGGGAGCCCGATGTGGGATTCGATCCCGGGTCTCCAGGATCGCGCCCTGGGCCAAAGACAGGCACCAAACCGCTGCGCCACCCAGGGATCCCCAACATTTCTTTTTTTTTAAATTTTTTTTCTTATTTTTTATATAACATTTCTCATAAAAAAATTTGATGGTGTGCATCAGAAACTTTAAAAATGTTTATAGCTTTTGACCCAGTAATCTCACTTAAAGTATTTGTCTTAAGAAAATAATCAGAAATGTGTACAAAAATGTCTTTTACAGATATATTTAATGATGGCATTAAAAATCATAAATAGTGCTATAGGAAATTGCTTATGACAAAATTATCATTAAAAAGAAAAAGGAATTCCATTTGATTAAGAACAAATATAGATATACACCTATGGATACCAAAAGACAATACGTCAACTTGTTAATAGTGATTATTTCTGGCATTATAGATGATGTTATTTCTCTTTTTAAAAACTTTTGGGAGTTCTCTGAAATTCCTACAATGCTTATGTATTTCCTCTATACTTAAAAAGGAGCATTAAATGGTAAGAAAAAGTTCCATCTCTTTGACTTCGGACGAGTTTGAAGCAAATCTTCCTTGGATGGCTACCCAGTAAATTAACAATCTTTAGTGCTTCAGTGTCAATTAATTTATCTATTTTTTCCTTTGTGGCTACAAGAAGGGCCCTTGGCAAGGGTAGTCAGAGAGGGAAGGTTGACAACCAGGCTGCTTTGTCCCCTAAGTATTTCTACTTTGTGGACTCCTTCTTCTATAAAAGAATATGAAAAATCATACTTTATGATGGCCCTGGCATAAAGATGAATACAGTCCACCCTGGTAGATCGTATTCATCTTCTTCTTCTGACTTGAAAAGAATGTAAATTAAAACATTTTAGTGGGTTCCTGAAAGGATGCTAGCCCTAGGCACTGGCCCGGAGCCCAGGCAGGAAGCAGAGAGGTGCAGGAGCTGGAGATGGGGGTTGGGGGGGGGTTGCCGCATGGAGGAGTGATTTCCTCAAAAGCAGGTAGAACAATGCCATCGACTCCACCGACTCCACCGAGTGGCCTTGAGCAGCTCAAGTTTCTTACGTCCTTGTGAGAACAACCCAGATCTCAGGCTGCTAGGGAGCCCGCTTTGAGCTTGGTTCTGAATCGTGCATTTGGGCCCCAAGGCCTTCCTTGGGAGGCAGTACAGGAATTCTGTGAACTGGGGCGCCTGGGTAGCTCAGCTGGTTAGGCGGCTGCCTTTGGCTCAGGTCGTGATCCCGGGGTCCTGGGATCGAGCTCCATGTCTGGCTCCCTGCTCAGCGGAGAGTCTGCTTCTCCCTCTCCCTCTGCCTCTCCCCATGCTTGTGCGCGCGCTCTCTCTCTCTCTCAAATAAATAAATAAAATCTTAAAAAAAAAAAGAATTCTGTGAACTTCTGTTTGGGGGTACGAGTGGTTAACAAGAGGCAGCTTGACTCCCAGATCTCCCATCGGGGCATCTGGCTCGGCGGCGGTGCTCTTCACTGTGCAGGTCACAGGAGGAGGAGGCTTCCTATTTAGGTATGCCGAATTTTAAGCGACTTGAGACCCGCAGAAGGACGTGGAAAGTAAAGCTCTTGGGTATGTCCCAGAACTCAGAGGGGAGCTGTGTGCCCGATTAGGTGGCTTGAGCCCCGAGCAGACGAGAGGAGCAAGGACGGGTGACTGGGAGGAGCCGGGTGACATGAGAACCGAATTCCCAGGCTGCTCCCAGAGCATGCGGTAGGGGACCCCTGGGAGCGCGAAGGAGGCAAAGCTCCGCGTAGAGATGCTGATGCCAAGAGAGGATGCAGTTCCCGAAGGAGGACATGATTCACAGTTTCGGAAGCCACAGGGAGGTTTAGCAGGATCAGGATTTAAAAAGGAAGATGAGGGATCCCTGGTGGCGCAGCGGTTTAGCGCCTGCCTTTGGCCCAGGGCGCGATCCTGGAGACCCGGGATCGAATCCCACGTCGGGCTCCTGGTGCATGGAGCCTGCTTCTCCCTCTGCCTGTGTCTCTGCCTCTCTCTCTCTCTCTCTCTCTCTCTGTGTGTGTGTGACTATCATAAATAAATAAATTTAAAAAAATTAAAAAATATATATTTAAAAAAAATAAAAAATAAATAAAAAGGAAGATGATTTAGGGGCCCCTGGGTGGCTTAGTTGGTTAAGCGTCAGACTCTTGATCTCAGCTCAGGTCTTGATCTCAGGGTCGTGAGTTCAGGCCCCACGTTGGGCTCCACGCTGGGCGTTTAGCCTTCTGAAAAATAAAATAAAGGGATCCCTGGGTGGCTCAGCAGTTTGGCACCTGCCTTCCACCCAGGGCGTGATCCTGGGGCCCCGGGATTGAGTCCTGCATCGGGCTCCCCGCACGGAGCCTGCTTCTCCCTCTGCCTGTGTCTCTGCCTCTCTTTCTGTGTCTCTCAGGAATAAATAAATAAAACCTTAAAAAAAAATAAAAATTGAAAAAAACCCAAGTAAGATGATGTACAAGTCAGGTGGTTATTGGTGATGTTCTGAGGATATTTGGCGCCAGGCCAGATTGAAGTGGGTTGAAGAGTTAAGTGGATGGAGAAATGGAGAGATTACTCTTTTCGGCTGTGAAAGGGAAGAAAGAAGGGAGGTCATAGTAGGTGTTGGTAGTAGCAGCAGTGGTCGTAGTTTTATTTATAACAAGGAAGACAGTAGAGCGTGCTTGTACGTTGAGCGGGTGGGAGCGCTGTGGCCTGGATCGAATGGCCCAGACGCACGTATTGAGGTCCTAACCCTTCGTGCCCCCAAACAAACTCTCTTTGCAAACAGGGTCTTTGCGCAGGTCTTCAGTCGGGAGGAGGTGATGATGGCGGGGAGCGGGTCCCCCGCGCAATGGGCCTTGGGGCTTTATACGCATGGAGAGTGTGGAAACAGCTGTGCAAACGGAGGCTGCCGAGGGGAGCGTGAAGGCGAGTCGAGGGATGTCTACACCGACGGCTTGGTGGCCTGTGAGGTGTCAGACGCCAGGGAAGGGGCAGGGGTGGCTTTCCTGTAGGGCGCCCGAGAGGTCCCAGCCTCTGGCCCCAGAGCCGCCTGGACGAGGCACCACGAAGAGGGCCACGTCCGCTGCTGTGGCTGCGGCTCCTCCACCCAGGAGTCGTTCCTCCGTACAGCCTGCTGGAGGCAAAGATCGTCGTGAGTGGTGCTGGTTGGTGTTTTGTTTTTTTTTTTTCCTTTTAATTGATCACTTCTCTATTGCATAAGTCCAATAAAATCTAACATCACGCGGCATAATTCATAGCGCTCTCGGCGATAACAGTTACAGTAACTTGGCAATATAAATCTTGGTAGTATTGACAAAAAGTGTTCATATAGATATTTCCAAGTACCCCGACTTGAGCAGAAAAGAGGGAGTGAGTAACAAATTGCACTCAACAATATCTTAACAGATTGATTTCCACTAAAATGAAAATGAAAAAAAGATTCCTATCTCGGCTGAATATTAATTCTTATGCTCTTTATAGAGAGCCAAATTAATCTTTAGGGCGAAATTCATAAGTCAGACCAAGGAAAACTATATGCGTCAAGAAGAAGAGCTGGAAGTGTAGTCAATGAATGCAAGTGCTCTTGAATTCCAGCATGATCTTCACTTATTTATTTTTGGGGAGCAAATGCATTGTCTGACAAGCGCTACCTTATTTACTTTGCAAATGACTTTTGAGAACGTCGATCGTACTAAAAGGATATGAATAATGTGTCAAACAGGAGAAGGGCTCCTCTGTGTTTAGGGGTCGCCTCAGAAAGGCTTTGTGTGGGAAGAGGGAGCAGGAGGTGGAGAGGGCGGGGAAGGGGCAGGACGGTGGTTGCAGCCTGCGGGGCTGGCGGCCCTGGGGCAGGTCACCTGTCTGGGCCTCAGGCCGCCCTCGCTGTCGTGCGCCAACGCGTGTAGCAGAGCGTCTGGGTCAGCGTGAAGGCACAGCTGACGTTGGTGGCATCAGTTTTATCCTAGAACCTGTGGCGGGAGGCCGCGTGGGAGAGCATGCAACAGGAGGAGGACTTGCAGAATTGGTTTCCCCGGACGCAGACGTCGGCCCAGCTTCCCAGCAGTGTGTGCTGGAGTTTGAGCACGTCACTGAAGTTCTCTGAGCTGCTGCTGCTGCTTTTTTTTTTTTCCTTTTTTTTTAAAAAAGATTTTATTTATTTA
This sequence comes from Nyctereutes procyonoides, assembly GCF_905146905.1. Classification (NCBI taxonomy): domain Eukaryota; kingdom Metazoa; phylum Chordata; class Mammalia; order Carnivora; family Canidae; genus Nyctereutes; species Nyctereutes procyonoides. The sequence goes on along the minus strand of NW_026575021.1, from coordinate 15,678,598 downwards.
TCCATGAGAGACCCATGAGAGAGAGGCAGAACCACAGGCAGAGGGAGAAGCAGGCTCCCTGTGGGGACCCCGATGCGGGACTCAATCCCGGGACCCCGGGGTCACGCCCTGGGCCCGAGGCAGACGCTCACCCCGGAGCCCCCCGGGCATCCCATCTGAGCTTCCCCTTCTTCATCCTAATACTCTTTATTTTATAAAGTTGCATATTGATTAAGTGAAGTCTCGTGGAAGGAACCACCCGCCGTTTTGACTCTCAGGTCACCGCTGGCCTGTGCGGCACTTGCATGTAAGTCATAAAACATCAACCCCCCCCCCCCGTCCTCAAGTGCTCTTACTTCCGCGTGTTAGAGAACCTTCCCAACGTGCTGGTGATTACAACAAAAAACACTTGGCCCTGTCTATTAGCTTGCTGGAGCTGGCAAACAAAATGCCACAAGCTGGCTGACTTAAATCACGGAGATTAATTTCTCGTGGTCCTCGGTTCTGGGAGGTCGAGGTCGCGGTGCCGGCAGGGCCGCCTTCTCCTGAGGCCCCCGTTCCTGGCTTGCAGATGGCCATGGTCTCACCATCTGCGCGGGGCCTTTGCTCTGCACACAGCGGTGGTGTCGCCTCCTTCCCTTTGGGGATCCCAGCCCTCTTGGATTAGGGCCCACCTGCGTGACTTCACTTAACTCTGCGTCCCCCGCCAATGCATACGTTGAAGCCCTAACCCCCGCGTGACTTGGACACAGGGCTTCCACGTATGCATTCGAGGGGGACACAGTTCACTCCGCACATTAGCCTCTGCAGGAAAGTTGTCAGAATATATAAATGTATGGGGGGCGCCTGGGGGGCTCAGTTGAAGAGCTGCCTTCGCTCAGGCCATGAACCCCGGGGTCCTGGGGTGGAGTCCCGTGTCGGCCGCCCCGCTCAGCGGGGAGTCTGCTTCTCCCTCTGCCCCTCCCCTTAGACAAACAGATAAATCCTTTAAAAAGCTCATTAAAAAGAATATATACGCTTTGAACAGAGTGCCTTGTGCAGTGTGCAACCTGCGGAGCCTTACGCAAGCCCGGCACATGGCAGGTCCTGATTTCATGTGGCTCTCCTCCTCCTCCCTCTTCCTCCTGCGTCTTCCTCCTGAAGTTGCCGCGACCTGTACACCTGTACGTAGGGAGGCAGGTCCCCAGGGAGCCAGACTTGTTGAGACGGCTCCCCGGCTGGTTTTCTGGCCCCCACGCCACCCAGAGGCAGGGGTGCCATTGCCACCCTCCATTTTTCTCTCTGCCACTGCCTCCTGTGTCCTCAAGCCGGCTTCCTCGGGAGAGGCCGGGTGAGCCAAGAAGGCTGGGCCTGGTGCCGGAGCTGCCCTGCGCCTGTCCTGCCCGGCCCGGGGCCTGCGGGTGGCCAGCCTCTGCGAGCGGGCCCGGCCAGGCTGAGCACCCTGGAAGGCACCGGGCGGCACCAGGTCCAGCCTGTTTCCAGGACTCCCAGCCCCGCTGGCTGCCGTGGGCTCCCTGGCATCGCTGCGCCGTTCGGTGCGCTGGCAGGGCCCTCCCTCAGGGGCTACTCCCCGCCTGTCGCATCCCTGATGGCTGCAGTCACTGTCGTGTGGATATCCCCAATCCCCTCGGCTCCGGGATTCTTTTTCTGTTCCGTTTATTTGGCAAAGCTCTGACCTGGACCCATGCGTGTGCCTTCCCTGGGCAGGGGCCCGAGCAGCTGGGCGCTGGCACGTGTGGCACGTGGCGGTCCTGCATCACCTGGAGGTGGCCCAGCTTTGACCTCGGCCCCCGGCCCCCTCCACTCCCTCGTTTCTTCCAGGCAGCTGCGGCCCACGAGCACATCTTCCTCGGGCAATAGGAGCCCTTGGTGGCAGCATCTGTCCTCGCCATCACCACTGCCACCGTCACCGCATCGGCCGCGGGTCTTCTGTGTCCACATCTGCCCCTCGGCCTCTCCCCTGTCTCGCCCTCCTTGCACCGTCACCTTGCACCCTCCCCTTTCTGCTGGGCCACGGGGTGTTCTCACGCCCCTTCCCGGACCCACCGTGTCCGTGTCCGGGCAGCCCCTCCGTGTCTCCGCATCTCATCATGGTCAGACGGGTCGGCGGAGCTGCCTGGCTCTTGTCGTCGGTGTCCACCAGGGAGACGCCGACCGTTCACATGGTCGCCCAGGGGTTGCACCGTCTCCGGCCGTCCCTGCGTGTGCTGAGAGCCGCGGTGACCCCTGGACGCCCCTCCTCCTTCACCTGGGCACCGCTTCTCACTTGGTACCCGCCCCCCAGGCCCTTCTCCTCTGTTCCACCGTCACTACCAGGTGGCCTCAGTAGCTGCTCATCGGTCCCCTTTGTTGTCCACATTCTCTTTCCTGAGGACCCTCTCCTGAGGGTCCCAGGTTCCTGGCATGTGTGTGCTGACGCTTCCAGCGCCCGCCTCTTCCGAGCTGCAGAGTCCACGGCCCGACCGCCGCCCTGCATGTCCCAGGAGCGTCCCAGTAACACGGCATCCAGGCCCTGGCCATGTTGGGAGGTGCTGATTGCCCAGCAGCCCCCCTGGAAACCAGGAGGCGCTCCTGGATCTTCCCGGGGCCCCCTCTACATCTAGCACCTAACCCGCCCCCTGGGACTTCACACTCTACTTGGGAGGTCTTCACCTCCCTGCTTCTCTTGCCCGCTGCGCCCGCTGTCTTCCCCGCCCCGTCCTCGTGGCCGCCACCCCTCTCGGGGCTGACGTGCGTGTCCCCCTGACTCCCCGGTGAAGGCCACTCTGGCAGCAAAAGCTGGAGGCCAGGCGCCTTGCACGAGGCTGCCCCGCGTGCGTGGCTCCTGCGGGTGTCCCCGCCATCCCGCCACGCTCCTCTCTGCTCTGGCCTGAGCACCCTGAGCACCCCGAGCACCCTGATCGCTGGACGGCCTGCTCTGACCTCCCGTTGGCACCACAGCGCACCTGTGCTGGCACCCAGTCTGCTGGCGCCACCCGTTAGCCAGCCAGTCCCGGGCCCAGACCCCTTCCTTGGGGTTGGCGTCCAGGCGGTCCCCTTGTCTGGCATCAGCTCCCCTCCCGTCCTGGGGAGGCTGTTTTCTCCCTGACACGGAAACCTCTCCTGCAGTGTCCCCCTCCCCTTGTCATGGGGGGTCTCGTCCACCCTCCGCCAAGTGTCTTTGCCTCCACACACTTATCCCAGGTGGAATTTCATACTTACTTCTTTGTCACTCATTTCAGCCTGCCCCCCTCCCCCCGGGACCATCAGCCGGACAAAGGCAGGGCCTTTGTTGGGTTGTCCCCCTGCCCGAAGAAGCCCGGCCCTCGGCATCACACGTGGCTCCTCATAGGCACGTTTGCTGGATTTGTGATGGGATGAAGCAGCTGCAAAGTTTTTTATTTTATTTTATTATTTTATTTTATTTTATTATTTATTTATTTATTTATTTATTTATTTATTTGCGAGGTTTCCGGTTAAGTCTGTTATCCCGGATTTGAGCTTCCTCACCTGTATTCCCCAAAGTGTCACTCTGGGATTCAGGAGATGATTACAAGGAACATCATGAGTCATCATGGTTCTTAAAACTACACGTTTCCGCTTTAATTAGTAGCTCTTCCTTCCCTGCCAGGAAGGGTGGAGGACGCGAGCACCCCCACTTCCTGCCACTCTCCCTCCCCACCTCCCGTTTTCCTTCTGGTACCTGATTACATCCTGGCAAACCCTATGCCGTCTACACCTGTTTCGCAGCCCTGACTCCCTCAGTTACTTGATCATGATTTTCTATCGAGATGGGGGAATTGCTCACCGTCCGCATCATTTTAGGTCCTTGGTGTTAAACAACAAAATTCAGTCTTGGCTGATGCTAGCAGAGAAGGAATTGGCTGGGTGTGTGTCCGGCGACTCACAGGAGGAAAGACGGGAGGGAACCGGCTGGAAGTTGGGTGGGAACCAAGGGATATGGAGCGATAAAAATCTTTAAAAAAAAAAAAAAAAAAAGAAGACCTGTCTTCTGTAATGTGATTTTGTCAAATGACCTCTACGAGAATCCACTCCAGGGTCAGAGGGTGGATTCTGTTCCATGCGCTGGGAACATTCCCTACGTTCCAGATTATTTACCCCCCACCCCACCCCACCCCACCCTACCCAAGGCCCTAGGTTCATTGAAGGGTCCTGACACCTTCATTTCTGGCGGAGAAAACAGGCCACGGGTGTCTCCTCTCTCACCCGTCCCTTCTAAGGAGCCGTTTCTATTTTCTGCCAGTTGGATGATGGGAAATACAAAGATACACCCTCAGTTCACCTCTGTCCAGATTTGGAGTAAAGTGGTTGCAGCATAGGATTTTTTTAAAAAAATATTTTATTTATCTATTTATGAGAGACAGAGAGAGAGAGAGAGGCAGAGACACAGGCAGAGGAAAAGCAGGCTCCATGCAGGGAGCCCGACGCGGGACTCGATCCCGGGTCTCCAGAATCAGGCCCTGGGCCAAAGGCGGCGCTAAACCGCTGGATTTTTTTTTTTTTTTTTTTTTTTTGTCTGGTGGGCCAGGGAGGTTGGTGGTGGAGGCTGGAGGGCGTGGGGGGAGGTCATACTCAGGAGCTGTGCTAGGCCAGAAACCCCTGCTTCGTTCCTAGGCGGCCCCTCCCCTTGTTTTGATGTGGGTGAAGCGTCTGCTAATTGCTCGACTCTGGACGTTGGCGGAGGGAGAGGCCCTGAGAGTCTCCACGGGCCCCAGCATCCCGATATTGCACCTGTCACCTCCTCTGGCTCAGGTTGGGTTTCTATCACTTGTGAACTGGACGGTGTGCACACGGGCAATGCCGTAGGTGGAGGAGGCAGCCGTTTCCCGTGCGAATGAGGGGCCCAGCCTGCAGCCTGGGAGCCTCGTACCTGGTCTGCAAGAGGTGGCTGGGGGGGGGCGGGGGGAGGGTCAGGAGGATCTCTTTCTTCAGCGGCTCGCTGGATCGTCTGCTTAACTGCTCCCCTTGCAACCTCGTGGAGCGATGACAAGCATAAAGCGACCGGCCCAGAGTGGGTAATTTTAAGAGCGCCGTGGTGCTCCGTGCGATGCACCAACTTGGCCAAGCCCAACTATCTGGTCAAATACCACCCTAGATATTGCTGTGAAGGTGGTTTTGGATGCGATCAACACGGCAGTCAGTAGATTTGAGTGAAGCAGATCACCCTTCAGGACGCGCTCGGGCACAGTGGAAGGACTTCAGGGGAGACACGGAGGTCCCTCCCTCCCGACAGGCTTCCCCACAGTGTGGGCCTCGGGGCTGGCCGACCTGCCACCTGCCACCTCCCATCTCCGTGTCCCCACAGCCGCTTCCTTAGTGTCCCCCCTCGGTGTACCCGCGCTTGCACCTGCCACAGCCAACAGCTGCTGCTTCCCTGGAGGACCCCACTGAATACAGGCGGGAGGACTGCATGCCACAGTCACCACGATGCCCAGTGGGTCTCCTAAGGGGCAGGTGACTTTGTCTCCTGTGGACCCGTGTGGGGTTTGCCGAGGTGAGTTTGCTGCCGAGGGGGGGCCGGCTCTGTGGTCGGGCTGCCTGGTTTCAGTCCCCAGTGCCCCCCTCCTTGCTGGCTACTCAGGCAGTTGACGTGGCCTCTGTGCACCCCGGTTTCCCCACGTGTGAGACGGGACGGAGGTTCGGATTGTGTGCAGATCGAGGTGACACCTACGAAGGGATCGGAATAGCTTCTGATACAGTAGATCCTGGGGAACCTCGCAGATGCGCTGTGGCCCCGCATCCGAGCCCCGCTGGGCCGGGGGCCACCGCCACCGCCAGCCTGCCGTCCCCGTCTAAGTGGGCTGCACCCGGAGGAGGAGGAGACACAGGGGACAAGCCCCGCATGCAGGTGGTGTCATGCTTCACCTCGGGTGTGGGCTTGGGGCGCCGCGAGCAGGGTACTGGGCTGCAGGGAGCATGCACACCCCCGCCCCGGGCACCAGGCACCGGGCACTGTCCCGTGGGGTGTCAGTGGCGAGGCCTGAGGCAGCCAGGCCTGGCAGCAGCAGCTTCTGCCCAGAAGTGCCCTGAGCTCAGGGGCAAGGACCCTGGTCGGCCGGGGCCCGGGGCACGAGGCGGGCTGGACACCTGCTGCCTCCTAGGCCCAGCGCGGGCGCCCGTGCCCCTGGTGCTCGTGGGGGTGGAGGCCGGCCGGTAGGCGCGTGGTGGGCCGCGGAGCTCGGCGCGTTAGGACCCAGGTGGCCGAGCCGCTCCCCTTAGGCCGGCGGTTCTGGAAGCCTGCACGTCGGGGGCACCCGCTGAGCCGGCCCTCTTTGGTTTTAATAGTAATCCCGTTGTCTCTGTTCTGACTAGAAATACTAAGTTGCAGTAAAAAAGGGGAGAGAAAGGAACATTTAGTATGAGAAAGAATAACAGAAAATCGCCAGGACTCAAAGGCAACCTGATACCGAGTCCGGGGACTCATGAGGGCACCTGAAATGTGACTGAACTCCCATCATCAAGGCTTTCATAAGTTACATTGTGAACCAGAATATTTATAAAGCAGTACAAATTGACTTTTTTTTAATTCCAAAGTTGTGCTTATTTATTTATTTATTTATTAGAGGTTTTATTTATTTACTCACGAGACACAGAGAGGGAGGCAGAGACACAGGCAGAGGGAGAAGCAGGCTCCATGCAAGGAGCACGATGCAGGATTCGATCCCGGGACCCCGGGGTCACACCCTGAGCCAAAGGCAGGTGCTAAACCGCTGAGCCCCCCAGGGGCCTCTCAAGGTTGTATTTAAATTCAAGTTGGTTAACATATAGTGTAGTGTTGGTTTCAGGAGTAGAATTTAGTGATCCATCACTTACACGCCCCACCCGGTGCTCATCCCCACAAGTGCCATCCTGAGTGCCCGTCACCCAGTTACCCCACCCCGCGCCCCGCTCCCCTCCTGCAACCCTCAGTTCTCTGTAGTTAAGAGTTGCTTGTGGTCTGTCTCCCTCTCTGTTTTTATCTTATTTTGTTTTTCCTCCCCTTCCCCTGTGTTCATCTGCGAAGAAGTACAAATTGACTTTCCCATTCGATTTTAGTTAAACGAAGGCACTCCACAGTCCTGTTATTTTGTAGGAAAATACTCTTCATCCACTCTTCTCACAGCCATGTGATATCTTCTCTTCCAAATGTGGGAAGGCCTGTGAACCACCACATGCTATAATATAACTAAGGTGGCTGGCGCTTGTACAATGCATTTTTCTTCTGCTGAAGTTTCAAGGGAGTGTGTTAAACCAAGTTCTGGGATAAAGCTTGCGCTATGGTCAGGAACCGGTAAGGTCACGCCGGTTGGCTACTTTTCTGTTTTTATTTTATTTTGATTAATTAATTGATTAACTAATTTATTGGCTACTCTTCTGTTTTTGTTTTTTTTAACTTTAATTAATTAATTAATTAATTTTTTGGGCTACTCTTCTGTTAAACTTCATTATTGCAGAGGAGAAATGGTCTACCACGTTTTTTTCAGGCACAGGTGGGTCTTGTCTTCTGAGTTTCAAAGCTGCCCAGGGGCCACCTTTTAGAGGATTGGCACCTCTAATGTAGTTAATGGGCTGATCATCACTTTCACCTCAATGGTCACTGCGACTTAGAGCTCTTTTGTGGTGATAAACATCAGGCTTTTTTTTTCCTTTTTCATACATAGCTTCTGTAGTGACAGCAGGAGCTAAGGAATCGAACCCCATCACCCCGTAGTACTTGGGTGGCTGGAGATCATTCTTTGCCGTTGCCGAGTGATTATTGGGCAAAGATGACAGTCTTCGGCTCGATGGTGTTGCTGGAATGGCCTGTAGACTAGCGGCTACGGTAGGAACACTGCATTTGAATGTTTTGAAAAACTCTCATATGTAGGCCTCCAGGTGAGGCTTTGGCTGGCCCTTTGGGGAAACGGGGGTGTTTCTGTGTTTACCAAGGCCAACAGACCCACCTGTGGAGGAAGGCTAGGTTTCAAGTTGTTTGTTATAGCAGGACTTTAAGTCTGAAAGCTGAGCAGTCGTGGCGCCGGGCTCTCCCAGAGTGGCCCCGTGCAGTGGAGGGCGTCAAGGAGATCACAGGATGGGTTCCGCTGGTGGCGTGGGCATCTTCCCTCTGGTTCTTGTTTTGCTCCAAAATCCTTTGATGTTTTCTTCTTTTTTTATGAGTTTTTTTTAAAAAAAAATTGTATTTATTCATCAGAGAGAGAGAGAGAGAGGCAGAGACACAGGCAGAGGGAGAAGCAGGCTCCATGCAGGGAGCCCGACATGGGACTCGATCCCGGGACTCCAGGATTCCGCCTCGGGCTGAAGGCGGCGCTAAACCGCTGAGCCACATGGGCTGCCCCCTTTGATGTTTTCAAGTAAGGCTGTCACATCCAGGGACATTTAATCCATTGAATTAGCTCAACGGTGACATCTGCATTCTCCACTACCGTGAGCAGGTCCACGATCCTGTTCTGCGACTCCTGACCCATCATATAAGGTTTCCGCAGTAGCTCTGTGTCTTCATGGTTTTCGGACCCAGGAAGACAGTGGGTCTGCCTCAGTCGGGCGGACAGCACCGTCATGTTCATTGTCACCACATCCAATTCGCTGTGCAGTTGTCCAGTCTGTTCGGGACTGATGTAACAGTAGAGCTCTGGAGAGCAGTTCAAAAAGAAGGGCTGGTGGGGTAGGAGTCCGTGAGGTCTGGGCCGTCGCTTGTCTTGCCGATTCAGCCTCAGCATCTGAGGGAGGGAACTGAACCCCTTCCTTGAGAAGGTCGGGGTACATGTCTCTCACTGCCCTTACGTCTGTTCCTCCTGGGAAAAGCTGTCACCAAATCTTAATGAAACTTAAGATTCTATCCTGAATGTCTAATAGCAGAATGTATCTGGGATCCAGTAGCTCAACTAGATTATCTTTGATGAATTCCTTCTTCACAGATTGGAAACTTGGACCACAGTCCTGCACGGACGGGCATGTCAGTAAGTGACCGGTAAGTTGGAGTTCTTTATGATTGTGGTTTTTGGAAATCCTTCACTTCAGAGTTCTTATTGCATCTTTTTGCCCATGATGGGCAGTGCTGTTTATGTCACACATGAACTGGCCCCCGTCTTCAGTCTGAATGCTAGCATATATGGCCTTTCTGTATTTTGGGGTGCTCTGTCCATCATTTGTAAGCTACAGATATAGCACATTGTTTCAGAGGCAGGATTCTGGGCATCCTATGGTCGAGTCACTCAACATAGAAGGTCTTCGTAGAACACCACTTTAGGGATCCAGCCACAAAGGACATCCTTGGTGGGAAGTGTGGTTGGGAAGAAATGGAGAGTCAGAATCTTGTTCTTCAGCATGAGGCCCTACTCCCACAGAACACTCGTGTGTGGCCCGTTCCAAATGCTTCAGATGGTTTGTGTTCCAGTTTAACTTCCAGACTTGAGCTTTGCAGAGTGTGCACTGCTAGAGCTCTTTCACGGGAAGAAGGCTCCTCTTGCTGTGCCCTGGGGTGGTAGCAGGTTAGGAACTCCTTCTCCCCTGGTCACAGTCCTGCAAGGCCTGCAGATGTGAGTTCCACTGGCCACCTGAGCCCGGACATCTAGAGGTGCCCCTTGGCTGGTGTAAAAATCAGGGTGCCAGAGGAGGGCCTGAGCTCCTTGAAACCGGTGAGCTGCAAGAGGCAGAGGGAGAGAAGGAAGAGGGGCCCGCCGGCCGCCATCCCTGGAGAGCATTTCAGCAGGCTCCTCGCTGTATATTAGATTAGCTGCCTGCCCCTCGGGCCACCGCCTTCAGACCAGCAAATATGCCTCCTTCCGCAGAGAGTCTGGGCACCTTTTAATCTGGACTCTGGGGCAAGATGAGACCTCTAGAAATGTTCTCAGTTTGCAGTATTGCCTTGTGGGTCCAGTCGACGCGAGTTCTGTTGATTTTCGAAGCACCCGCATGCTTTGGGGCTTGTCTCTCAGGCGCAGGGCTTAAGATGTGGGGTTCCCAACGTTAGAGTCCAACCCTTTACTCCTCAGGAAGGAGCAGCTGAGCATTTTGAGTTCCTTCCATGTTGTGAGTTGTCACCCTGGAGTATGATTTATGGTGAGATTTGTCTCAGCTTCTCCTACCCGCTTGGATGTAGGTTTCTTCTCATTTGTTGGACGTGTAGGAGTCCCTCAGCTAGCTTTTTTTTTTTTTCAGAGGAGGTTGTGCCATATGTAGGTGTAGATTTGGCGTGTCCACGGGAGGAGGCAAGTTCAGGATTTTCCCGCGTGACCATCATGAACCGGAATATCTGTAGTGTCTACACATATTTGAACCCATAAAGGTCAGATGGTTTATCACTCATTGGTGCCAGCCATCAAAATAGGATTGAAGTAGCTTTGGCAAAACATCTTCTCCTGGAACTTGTTTCGGTTTAAGGAGGTTAATCAGAGATTTTATTCTTCTTCCGTGGAGGCTGTGCAGCATTGCCCAGGTCCCTGCTTGAGGTAAAAGGGCTTAGTCCCCTCGCTACTTAGAAGGTTGTTGGCTAACGTCTGTCTCTGGAAATTGCCACCTGCTGGAGAAAGAGCCTTCTTGCCCAAGGTCACACTCCTTTGGGGGCAGCCCTCATCCGTGGTGCTGAAATATCCACGCTCCTCCCCCGCTTCCCTGGCTGGGGAGAACTCGGAAGGGCTGTTCCTGCACCAGACTCACCTGTGGGGTTGGCTGAGACCTTGTTGTACCTGCTCCATAGCCCAGCTTCTCCCCTGCCCTGTCCTGCTTCCATCCTTTTCTTCCGTGCGTATTGAACCAAGGGCAGTCCCAAATATGCCTCTGTACCTAAGTCAGCCTCTCAGAATTTGCTTCCTGGGGGAATGCAACCAGGTCTCAGCGGGAGGAGAAAAAATATAGTTCTCAGATCCTTACCGTGTGAGAAGATACTCACTTTTTTTTTTTTAAAGATTTTATTTATTTATTCCTGGGAGACACACAGAGAGAGGCAGAGACCCAGGCAGAGGGAGAATCTGCAGGCTCCATGCACGGAGCCCGACGTGGGACTCGATCCTGGGTCTCCAGGATCACGCCCTGGGCTGAAGGCAGCGCTAAACCACTGAGCCACCCGGGCTGCCCGAAGATACTCACTTTTGAGATACTCTGCCTTTGATCATTAAAAAGGAAAGAAAAGAAATGACTCTTTTGAAAATTGGCTGGGTCTTTCTGCTGAGCTCCACGCTCTGCTGTGTACTGTTTCCCTTTACTTAACTAACTTTCACCCTGGTTTTAATTTATCTCAAAATACTAATAGCCAGGCCGACTTGAACCCTTTTTGAAAGTGAAATTTGTTGCAGAACAGAAAACTACACGAGGAACCGGGAGGACAAGGCATTTGTTGGAACGGGAAACTCAGAACGTTATAGCAGAAGGGAGTACTCCTGGTAATGATGCATGGGGTTGAAGCGATGTGAAAGGGAAATCATTTAACCATGTAAATTGAATGAAGGAGCATCCCATGAGAATGACCCCAGGCCCCAGTTTTCAGGAAAAGAAAATGGTGGGTATCGGAATGAGGTCACCCCGGCGCATGTGGGACATTGGGTCTATCGGTCCACTTGGGTTTGGCATCCTGGTTTAATTCTCTACTGGAGCATGAATTAGTTTTCATCTCAACAGCCCTCCAGCTTCTCAGAGGGTAAAAAAATAGGCCCATTTTATAATAGACTGCAAGATATCTCCGGGTAGGAGCAATTTTAGGGAAAAAGGATTTTCGCAAACAAATTGGCGACTCCATTTGACCTGGAGTCTCAATTAAAGGTTTCAGTAACAGGTTAAAACAGTTGCATTTGCTGGAGACAAGGAAGAGGAGGAAGAGCTGTTATTGTTGTCATTGTTGTTTTTTTTTTTTCCTAATATTTCCTAACCAAGCAACTGCTTTGGGATAATAACAAAATGATTTCACTATGGAAAAAATGCAGAGAAGAGAAACTGGAGCCGTTTGATTGGCTAATAATGAACATAAAGGACTTCATGCTTGTTGAATGGCAGATTGAAATCCAGTGTGTATTCATGCAGATCTTATGGGGATGGTATTGGATTGGACCACAAATTAGTGCTGGCATTAATGAGATGGAGGCTGTAAAATACAGAGAGTTCCAATAACCATGATCTCTGATAAGGCCCGATTGAAAGCACCCAGACCTTTCAGACAAGTTCTGTGTGAGAGCAGAGCAATAAACAACAAAGAGACATTATTCAAAATGGGGAAAAACTGGGGATTATATAACGGACTGAAGTGGTGTTAGAACGCTTGGTTAAAATGACACAGCACAGCTGAGTGACAAACATAGCCTTGCCTAGAATAATGATTTTTAGAAACAGACACTGTTTAGATGCTACTCAAGTGATCAGAGAGAAAAATTATGCCTTTTTATTGTAGGGAAGTTGGTCTAAATGAGGAACTGCTCTGTGGCAATACCACCGCCGCTACCCTTAATGCTAATCACCTTCCATGTGATGTGTATTGTGATTTATGGTTTATGACGCTCTTAACATTTGTTATCCTGTTCTGGCCTCACAATGTTTGCACACCGATAGTTGAATACATGTCTGTGCACCCGGTTAGCTCTTGCATTCCATGACTGCAGGAACTGGATCTTACTCATTTTATGAAGCTTCTCCTCTTTTGTTTGTGAATTCTCCAAATCAGTTTGTTTCCAAGAACACTGCCAGGTGAAAAATCTCTCTTTTCCAGCATTTCCGGGATTAGCTGGCATACATAACAAAGGCTATTATGGCAAAATTATATTACGTAATGACATTAGGTTGACAAATGAACAGAAGACGCCGTGTGCTGTTAACGTGGGTGGCTTGTGTTTGCTTGAGTGGAGTTCTTGGGTAACCTCAGTCTGCAAAACTCGTCCATACCTGCTGTGGGTGTGTTCTCTTTCCTAGGCCGACCAGCAAGGTTTCGATGCGCACGTGTGCTCCTTGTAGAACCGCGTGGCTTCCTGGAGCTCTGTCAGTAACTTTTCAGGAGTTTGTCTTCATGTTGTCTCAGGTGAACCGGCTGGTGGCTCTCCTGCTGAGGCTCCCCGTGCTTATTTGCTACTCAAACTCCAGTCTTTTATTTCCTGAGCCTCTAGCAAAGCCTTGAGTCCTAAAGTCGCTGTGGCCTGCTTTTTGTTGAAGGCACACACAAGGCGTAGCTATAGGGAGAACTTATTTCATTTCCTTGATGGTCACCATCTTGGATTTGTTCTTCCACATTCTCATTTTCCACGTAACCTGAGTTATTTCTGTCTTTCAAGGGCCTCATCAGATACGCTGGCCTTTAACCTGCCTTTTTGTAATCTCTCCTTCCTGCAGAAATTTGTTGGGTGTTCAGCAAAGAGCTTGACATACAGTGTTTGTTTATTTAGTAAATATTGAAATGAGTTGAAGTACCCTCCACGAGAGGCCCTTCTATATTCATTGAATATATAAGAACAGTTAAACCAAGAGAGATTATATCTATGACCTTAGATAAAAATTTACAGCTGAGGAGACCCTTAGAAATCAACTAAGCTTCTCTACTTCATCCCCATTGTTTGTTTTGATAAGAAAATTAAGTTAGAAGGAAATTGGCTTTGCCAGTATCTAGCACTCAGGGGGTGGTTTCATAAAGGCTAGAACCCTGAGCAATGGTTATTGTCTGTGTCCCCATATGTCTTCCTCAAGGTTAGACACAGTAGACATAGAGACACTCCTGTGTGCATCATATTGATCTTGATTTCAACATCTTTCCCCCAGGCGTGGCGTGCCAATGGCTTTTTATTTACATCCCTTGGTGATTTCGTGTCTTTCTATATCAGGAATTTAAGAAATGTCAGGGAAGGAGAGCCTGGAAAACTTCCTGAACTGGCCCTCATGGAATCGTAGAATCTTGAGGTCAGAAGAGGTTATACAGGTCACCCAGACCAGCCATGCCCTAAAATTTGAATCCCCATCTACAACATTCTGACAACTGGTCAGTCAGATTTTATCGGAACATTCCTAGCCTCTCTCTTTGGGCAGAGCCGACTCTTGGGATTTTGCCTGAAAGCCATCTTCCTGGAGCATCCATGTGAGGACCCAAGTCTATCCCTTTGGGGACGCTCAGAAATACTGAATTTCTGGTCCCCATGGCAGTTCTTCCAGTATGCTTCTCCATGATGTTTCTCTTTCTATATCAACGTTTTTTTCTTTCTTTCTTTTTTCCTACCACTGTTTCCCAGCCTTTTGAAATCCAAGGCAGACACTGAAGATATTTGCAGAGCACCCTAGGGTGAACCCGAGGGGAATTAGGGATGTCTGTCTGGGGAGTGGTGAAAAACTCATTACGTTTTTTCACTATAGTATATAATTATGATAAAATAAAGTACAAACGATTAGGGAACATGTTAAATATTGAAATTGTAGGAAGCTTCCAAATAAAATCTTTTCAAAGGTTTGAAAATGAAACTTAGCTTGATTCCATGAACATAACCTTTAATACCAGGTTTTATGTTTGAAATGGCTACTTATAATTCCCGATCAAGACTCGTTGATGAATTCTTCAAATTTTCAATAGTCGAGATGGACAAGAAGCTGTGATTAAGAATTCAATACCGTTTTTTTCCCCACCTATGAAAAACAGAGTAGTTGAAATTATACTTAATTAAAGACACTAATACCGCTCTCTTTACTTTCATTGACAAATATAATGTTGAAATTTCTAATGTTGGTGAGAAAGGACTTCTACTCTGATTGCACTTTCATGTTAAGTATTTCAAAATATGCTGGAACTCTGCTTTGCAGAATGCACGTGCGTTGTTCGAGCAGACATCCAGCAGTACGGAAGCCTCCTGGAGGGGTACATCGGTGCACAGACACAGAGGGAAGTAGTTGCATGTGAAGGAAGAGACCCTGAGCAGCATGAGTCATACCCACTGGAGCAGCCGGCAGGCTCCTCTGCCTCCGCCCCCCACCCCCACCTCTAGCCAGGAGCAGGTGGGTAACTGTGCTCTCTGGGCACCTGGAGCGGGAACTACTTCGGCAGCAGCATCTCCACCTCTCTTTCAGGATGGGCTGCTGTGCTCTGCCTCTGGCTGCCAAGGTAGATGTAGAGGTGATAGATCTTGTTTATGCTCAGTACATCCAGGCTGAGTAGCAAGTACCAAGTGTCACTTTTAATGTTTTCCCGTTGGGGGACCGTGAAAGACATCCTGACCCCACTGTGCTTGGACAGTGCTTGCACAGACCGACCAGAGCTGCCTGGGCCGGAGCTGGCCGGCATAGGGTCTTCGGCTGTTCAGGTCCTGCTCAAGAGTTGAGTGATCCAGCTCCAGGCGCAGCTTTAAACAGTTCGGAGCACACCATGATGCCAGAGGCGCGTGGCCTGGGAGGATCTCTTGGACATTGCTTCCATGGAGTGCATTCAGATTCTTTCATCATTCATGGCCTTTCTCTGAGGTCATGTCTGATTGATCTCCATCCTTTTCACAGCCTGATGCCCAAACTTTGAACACTAGGTGCAAACTAATCAGCAACGGAGAACCCCCGTCCACCAGCCCCAGGGATCTTTACCTCTTTAGACATTGATACAGTGCTTCTAAGACGCATTCCTGGCACCTACATCGTGCCGTCTCGTCTCGTATTAAGCTTCTTGAATATTTTAGCTTTTAAGCAGCTAAATTTGTCTAAAAAAATTAAAAAAAAAAAAAGCCTGCTCCCCTGGCCACAAACGATTAGGCCAGTGATTTTTGTGAGAGTTAAAGGCAAAATTTTGATTGAATACAGGGAGACCAGCTGCCTCTGAGGTGACAAAACTGAGCCACATAGATGGCGGCATGTCCTCTTGCTTTGCTTAAGGAGGGTGAGTACAAATGCTAGGTACACGAGGAGGAGGCGTGTTACTCTTTGTGAACCTAAAGAACCTTCGGGTACTCCATGACCAAGAGCTTGGACATTTTTCTTTTTTTCTTTTTTTTTAATTTAAAGATTTTATTTATTCATGAGAGACACAGAG
The DNA here is from genome assembly GCF_905146905.1 of Nyctereutes procyonoides. NCBI lineage: Eukaryota > Metazoa > Chordata > Mammalia > Carnivora > Canidae > Nyctereutes > Nyctereutes procyonoides. The sequence continues at coordinate 15,662,676 of NW_026575021.1, read as the reverse complement.
AGGGAGAGAGGCAGAGACACAGGCAGAGGGAGAAGCAGGCTCCATGCAGGGAGCCCGACGTGGGACTCCATCCTGGGTCCCCAGGATCACGCCCTGGGCTGAAGGCGGTGCTAAACCACTGAGCCACCAGGGCTGCCCTTGGATATTTTTCTGTAGGCAATAGCAGTCATTGTGTTTGGAAAAGCAAGTAGCCTAATCTAGTTGTACACTTTTACTTTGCTTTAGGTTAGGATTTTTTTTCCTTGTAATTTCTCTTCCTCTTTTAAAATAAGCCAGTAGTGTTGGAATATGTATAAAGAAGAAGAGTGCACCAATCATACACGTACTCCCTAATTATTACAAAATAAACACACGAGTCAAGGAATAAAACATTACCAGGAACCTAGAAGATTTCTTACTTCCATTTACCAACCACTTCCCCTCCTCCTTGTCCAGATGTAACCACTCTCCTTACTTCTAATATATAGATTAGTTGTGCCTGTTTGGGACGTCCTACATGGACTCATCAAATGTATATTCTTTTGTGTTCGGCCAGTGTGTCCAACATCGTGTCCACAAGGTTGATCTGTATTGTCGAGATAGCCGTAGTTTGTTCTTTTTCATTACAATGTAGTATTTCAGCGTATTGAATATACCACATTTAATTTATCATTCCATTGTTATATGGATGTTTGGGTCACCTCCAGTATTTATCTCTCATGAATAATGCTACTAAGAGCATTTGTATACATGTCAGTGGCCCATATTTATGATTTTAAGGGATTATCATGCTTTGCTGCCACTTGGAACTGATCTGCTCTGGAGCAGAGCCTGGGCATTCTTCTCCCTGGGCACAAAGGCAAGTAGTAGAGATTCCTTCTCGAACCACGAAGCTATTTTTCCTGATGTATATCCCAAAGTTGTCCTCGGTGAAATAATAACTCTGAGTTTTTCTTTCTTTCTTTCTTTCTTTCTTTCTTTCTTTCTTTCTTTCTTTCTTTCTTTCTCTCCTTCCTTCTTTCTTTTTTTTTTTTTGTTTTTGGCTTGATGCAGTATGTATGCATGTATTTTAGTTCCAGTGTGGTTCACACACAGTGCGATATTGGTTTCAGGTGTGTAACAGAGCGATTCGCTAGTTCCATATATCACTTAGTGTTCCTCAAAGTAAGTGTACTCTTAATCCTCTTCAGTTCTTAAGGTGTTTTCCTCTCTTTGAATTCCAAATGTGCAGTCCACACCTGTGCAAGAGAAGAAAACACAAGACTGAGTTGTGAGATGGTGACATTGGAGGTTCTTTCCTACTCTGAGACCTACAAAGCAATGAGATATTCTAGAGGAAGGAGTGAGAGCCTAGGAAACTTGACCTTTGCCTCTGTCTCCATGGTGATCGAAGCCCAGCCCTTTCTTACCCTGTAGCACATTGTATCCCAGTCGTCCGTTTATGCTCATCTCTCTGGCCCCATAGGATCTCCTCAAGGATCCAGATGAAGTCTTCTTCATCTTTTTGGCTCCTAGCACGGCGCCTGCACATGGTAGATTCTCTGCATGAATTCCATCCTCAGGGTTACCACTGGACAGCTGCAGAGGGGAGGCTGGAGATTGGCCCTGAGAATACATCAGAACTGCTCTCGCACCTCTAGATTTTTCAAATTTGTTTCTTAGTGTTGATGATTCAGTATTAGCACTCAGAGGCACAATGTGGCTTAAAATAATAAAAAACACATAGTTAATGCTAATTGCATCTAATTCTAGTGACCAGACACCGTTCTATGTGTTTTACGTTTATTAGCTCATTTAATCCTAGCAAATCATCCCCGTCTTCAGGTGAGAAAGTTAAGGCTCCAGCAATTAAGGCTTAAAGTCCTCCAACTAGAAGGACAAAAGCAGGATGGGAACCCGCGCTGTCTGGCTGCAGAACCCCTGTTACAGCCATTCCTCTGTGTTGTGTCCACCAAGAGACGCGTAGGACAAATACCTATTGATTAGTTTTTGGTGGAGATTCTTCACCCTTTAAAGAACAAAACCATTTCCTATGTTAAAAGTTCTCTGGATAAATTGAAATGTATTCCAAATGGAAGCCTTGCATGGTAGTCGGGTACAGAATCCCGACCCGCGGTGGAGTGAGTAAGAGCATGGGCCCTGGGGACAGATGCCATGGATTTGAGTCCTCGCTCTGCCTCTTATTCCCTGTGAATTTGACAGTTTACATAACTTCTCTGAGCCCCTTCCTTCTTTCTTCCTTCTTTCTTTTTTTTTAAATTTTTATTTATTTATGATAGTCACAGAGAGAGAGAGAGGGGCAGAGACACAGGCAGAGAGAGAAGCAGGCTCCATGCACCGGGAGCCCGACGTGGGACTCGATCCCGGTCTCCAGGATTGCGCCCTGGGCCAAAGGCAGGCGCCAAACCGCTGCGCCACCCAGGGATCCCTGAGCCCCAATTTTCTTATCTACGAATTAGAAATAGTCATTTTTACTTTAAGTTTTTTTTTGAAAATGAAAAAATTATATAAAATACTTAGCATTACTAAAAAATAACAACAAATGGTAGTAATATTATTGGTAGTATTAGTATTTCTGTTAGTATTATTCGCTGTGGCACCACAAAGGGTCTTCGTAGGGATGTTTCTTTTCTGAAAACTTGTTCATCTCTAGCTCTCTACAATCAGAACCTTTTCTCTCTCAGGAAATCTTAGAAGGAAATAGACTCTATCTTCTCCAATACTCAGTGTTGTCTTGTGGCAAAATATACATGAAATTTACTATTTTAGCCATTTTTTAATACAGTGCTCTGGTAGGAAGTACACTTAAGTTGTTGTGCAACCATCACCACCATCCATCTCTAGAACCTTTTCTTTTCATCCATTTCTAGAACCTCATCTTCCCAAACAGAAGCTTAGTACCCATTAGACAATAGCTCCCCATTCTTCTTTGCTCCTGGCTCTTGGCAACCACCATTCTATTTTCTTTCTCTATGAATGTGACCACCCTAGGAGACTGGTGTAAGTGGAATCACACAATATTTGTCCTTTTGTGACTGGCTTATTTCATTTAGCAGAGTGTTTTCAAGGTTCATCCAGGTTAGAACGTGTGCCAGCATGTCCTTCCTTTTTAAGGATAAATAATACTCCATTGTGTGTATATATCACAGTTTCTTTATCCATTAATTCATCAGTTGGTTGCTTACCTTTTGGTTATTGTCAATAATGCTGCTAAGAACATGAGTATACAGATACCTGTTTAAGTCCCCGTTTTCAGTTATTTTGGTATATACCTAGAAGTGGAATTGTTGAATCATATATTAATTCCATGTTTAATTTTTGAGGAACTACCATGCTGTTTTCCACAGTGGCTGTACCCTTTTATATACCTACTGGCAACACACTAGGGTCCCAGTTTCTCTACATCCTCACCAACACTTCTTAGTTTCTGTTTTTGTTTTTTTTTTAATAACAGCCATCCTAATGGGTATGAAGTGATAGCTCTTGTGATTTTTTTGTTTGTTATTTTTTATCATTGTGGTTTTGATTTGAATTTTCGTATGATTGGTAATGTTAATCATCTTTTCATGGGTTTATTGGCCATTTTTCTCCAATATTCAGTTTTATTCTTTACAAAAAACACATGCTCCCACTCAACTCTAACAGTCCATCAATTCATACCAGGCAAGTCACCATACGATAGAGTAGGTAGTTGTTTCATATATTCATGATACTTCAGTGTCCTCTTAGTACGTTGCTGGACCATTGTAGGGTGACTTACTTGCGATAGATGACTAATCTGAAATGCTAGACATTGATCTTTTTTCATCATCAGTTTTAGGGCGTGCTTTTTCATCCATCTGTTGCCTTATCTGATGGGCAAGAAACTTTCAGTAGGAATTACCCCTGTGTGCAAGTAAACCCCATTAAATGAATGATGAATGAATGATGCCTTTCTTCCCCAGATGTACTGAATATATCTTGAGCAGTCTTTGACAATGTTGACTACTCTGTCCTTTTGAACTTGTCTTCTCCTTTGGCTGTCCTGACACCATCCTCTCTGGTTCTCAGTCTACCTCTCTGACATTCCTTCTAAGTTTCCCTCCCTTTTCTTTGTTCTTTTAAATATTGGTGTTTTCCATTTCTGTTTTGGCTCTTTTGTTCATCTCCATGGTCTTTCTCCCTCACCCACCATTTTTACCTCCATTTATATACGGGGAACTTCCAAACATGTCTCTTGCCTAAAACTCGGAGCTCCAGGATCATTTATTAAGCTCTTCATTAGAAAAATCCTATAAGCACCTCAAATTCTACCTTATCTAAAATAGAACCCAGATTCCCCCCCCAAATAATAATCTTTCTTGAATCTTCCCTAAATTGATGAAAGACATTACCATCAAGTCACAAAACAGGGAAATCATTCTGCATTCCCCTCTTTCCCTTACCTCCCCACATCCAGTAGGTCTCTCAGTTCTCCTCCCATCTCCTACCCAAGATCTCTGAACTCAGTAAGATGATGCTTGCAGTGTGCTGGCTCTGTGCCCTGCACACCATAAGCATGCCATTCATGATAACTTTCCTGTTAGTAGTAGTTGCTTCCAACTCTTGTTACCATCCACCAAGGCTCTTTCAATGGTCACCTCTCCTCCTGCTTCCAATCTTGCCCCCATCAAATCCATCCGTTAAATTCCTTCAGTCATTTTTAATTTTTTTCATAGCACACATCTTACCATCTCATGTCCCTGCTTAAAAATGCTTTACTGGCTCCCTAATGCAATTCAGTTTCTAAGCTCAGCACACAAGGTCCTCCAGCATCTGGCTGCTGGCTAAAGTTGGATCCATCTTTGGTTGCTTCCCCATGGAACCCTATCCTATGTTCTGGCCAGAGCAAATGCCTATGCTTCCCTGAACACATCCCATAGCTCCACAAGTTTACGGCTTTGTGCACACTCCTCCCTGTGTATAAAACGTGTTCCTCCCTCCTTTTCCTCCAACCACAGTTCATCCTTTGAGACCTCACCAAGTGACTTCTCTTACATGTTGTCTCCCCTGAGCTCAGGTTTTCCAGGATGGTTGGCCATCCTCTGGCTTGTGCTACTGTAACTCGTACATTATCACAGGTAATTCAGGTGTCTGATGAATAAGACAGAAACTGCTGACAGCGTCTTAGATGGAAGGTTTTCTAGCATTGAAAATAAAATAAAATTCCAAGGTCTAGTCTCCACTGGAAATCCTGTCACGGTATCATTTTTTCTCCCCAGATTGTTTTGTAATTGTTATTTTTAAAAATGTCTTCCTCCTGACTAATGGAAGACACGGGAAAAGGCCTGGGTCATAGTCACCTTTACCTGGCTCAGTGTGTGATACCAGATGCTTCTTGAGCACTGTGTGCCAAGCACTGCTGTAGGCACTGTGCAAATCGTAAGGAACAACAATCCCGGCATCCCTGAGGGCAGGGATGCACTCTATGCACTGCCCACCATTTCCCAGTTTCCCTCCTACCCAAAGGCTGATGTTATTCACAGACTTTTCTATGATTAGGAATATAAAGGGGGAAAAATCACTCAGAGAGAAAATACGAACTGTCAGATGAGAATGAAATTATAAGTGGTAAGAGGAGAATTAAATTAAGAGCAGTAAGCATCATGGATTTATAAAAACAAGTCATGTCAGACAAACTTAATTGCTTTTCCTGATAGAATTACCAAATTAGGGGATGGCGGGATACAATATCCTGAGAGCAGTTTCCTTCAACGACCAGGTAATGAATATTATTTTTTAAGTTAGCAGAACCCTTTGAAATAGTATCTGTTGAAATTGTACAAAATGAATTCAAATTGACTTTGATGTGAGTCTGGTTCACTGACTTGACAGCAGATTGAAAAGGAGAAAAGCTAAGGCAACTACAAACAATATGGCACTAAGCTTAAAGATATTGCCTAGCAGGAGCTTGGGGGTCTTTTTATTTAGATGTGTTTATCATGATCATTATCAGGGGTCAAAGTATGATTTTGTGGCATTTAAAAGACATTGAAAGAAAATCATAGTACTTGGGGGTAGTCATTGAATGGAGCACAGAAATGAGATGGTTCTATATTATCATTCTAATGGTATGGCCCTTGGAGTGATAAAACCCAATATTTTGCATAGTGCTTTAAACCCTTGCTACTCAAAGTGTGGGCTACAGACGGCAGGAGCCCGGAGCTGGGAGCTTGTTAGAAATGTAGAATCTCAGTTCCCACCCCAGTGATTCCAAATCTTCTTTTTAACAAAGATCCCCAGGTGATATTTGCACGCACTTTCATTAGAGAAGCACTGCTAGGCTATTTTCAGATTGTTCTACATGATTTGAGTTTTAGACCCTTCTCAGAGGTGCAAGACATTGCATTGATCTAATAAATGGGGACTAAGTCCCAGTCTCAGTAATCCCACTTATTTACCCTTTTTACTTTGCTTAAAAGCAAGCCTGTGCAGCTGATGAAGCTGTGTTAACTTCAGTGGGCAGTTAACTTCAGTGGGTCACACCATTGTCGTCTGTAAGGAGGAGCTACCCACTTGTGCCTCCTCACAGTGTTTCTGTGCGCCATGCATGTGTGCCGTCCCTTTGCATCCTTTAACATCACGGAGAAGTGTCTTACTAGTCTCATTTCACAGATGTGGACTCTGATGTTTGGAGTGTTAATATAATTGGCCTAAATTCATGTTTTTAGTAAATGGCAGAGCCAGAGCCAGAATTTAAACCTAGGCCTGTCTGATTCCCAAAGCCTTGGTGTTTCATATATAACAGGCTACGTCATGGCTATGTGTGATAGGGATTTCAGAAGATGGCACAGAGAGGGGGATTCACTGAAGAAATATTTATTGAAGGGACGCCTGGGTGGCTTAGTCAGTTAAGCCTCCGACTCTTGATTTTGGCTGGGGTCATGATCTCAGGGTCGTGAGATCTCGAGCTCTGTGTAGGCTCTGTGCTGAGAGTGGAATCTGCTTAAATTCTCTTTCTCTCTTCCTTTGCCCCTCCCCCCCCAAAAAAAAGAGAGAAAAGAAGAGTCTTTACTCAAAAAAAAAATATTTATTGAGCATCTATAATGTTGTAGGAACCTTGAGAATATTTATTAAGGAATAAAACAGACCTAGGCCCTGACTTTGTAGAGTTTACAATCTAGTAGAGATGGGAAATTGTGTGTGTGTGTGTGTTGAAGTGGGAAGAGTATGAGGCATATTGCTTCCAAACGTGCCGTTTGTTAGGATAATGCAGATATCAAGAACGATGGATGATTGGTAAACATGAGGGTATGAAAACAGCTTAAAATACATAATATACTATTAACCTATTAACGACAAACTTCTAGGTAACCATTTTGCTTTTTAAGAATTTCTTCCAACTTTGGAAGGAACCTTATTGGGCCCCTTAGAAAATTCTAATATCAGTGTATGTCAATGAGAACTTTGGAAAGGAGAGGTGAAGGAGGAGACTGAAACGCCATCTCTTTCATCTGACCTTGGCCCCATGTCTAGGTCCCACTCCCTTTTGGTATTTGAGGTTGAACTAAGAGAAAGATGTTTGTCTTCCACATGAGTCTGGTCTCTAGAAAACTGCTGAGTGACAAGCATCATAGAAATGTAGACTCCAAGAGTGGGGATCCTTAGTGGGGAAGTGGTACATTGAGACATGTGGGATCAAGCATCGCTCAGAAGCTTTTCTTCTAGTGAACTGTCCTTTATCCCTCAAGTTTCTGATCCTGCAGACCTGGTTAGGCAGGTGACCTCTGCCACATGGTCCTGCACAGCTTTTCCTTTTCCTTTAAAGTCCTCCTTAAATTGTATTCTTTTTAATATCCATTTCTTGCCACTAGTTCCCAGCTCCATGAGGGCAGAGCATTTGTCTCTTGCAATAAATACTACATCCCCAGGATCTAGCAGAGTGCAAGGCATATAATAGGTGATAAATCAATGATTCAATAGTTGTCCTATTAAAATTTGAAAAGCTGATATTTTTAAGTCTTTTCGGTTTTAAAAAATGTGGCTCAATAAATATCCTTTGTGTGTGTGTGTGTGTGTGTGTATGTGTGTATGTGTGTGTCTGTGTCAAAATGCATGTAACATAAATTTACCATCCTGACCATTTTAAGCATACAATTCAGTGGCATAAAGTACATTCAGATTGTTATACAACCATCATTACTACACATGCACAGATGGATGCAAAAATGAAACTCTGTACCGATTCAACACTGACTTCCTGTTTTCCCTTCCGCCCTGCCCCTGGCGACCACCATTATGCTTTTTGCCTCCATGCGTTCCACTACGCTAGGCACTTCATACTGGTAGGCTTGTGCAGTATTTGTCCTCTGAAGACTTTTTTACTTTTATTGTTCTGAAGGAGCAAGAACACAAACTACATGGTGGTGTTTGTTGGAGTGAGTCTATTCTCCATCTCATTTAGAAAGAAATATGCTTATTCTTGGCCTGTTCACATTGAAAGAGCCAGAGACTAGTAGAAGAGGAAGAGAAGTAGATGGATCTTCTCCAGGCTTCTTACTATTAAACTTCATGTAAAAGGTTTGTGGCTACACTGAAATTCAAGACCTATTGAATGTGAGAATCCAAGGCAATGGATTTAAGGTAGGGTTTCCCCAACATTACTTATTTTCACAGCTCACCCAGGCTCCTATCATAGTATTAAAGAGAAGGCTGAAATGCAGATAATAAAGAGAAACAGAACGAACGTGGCATGGATCCTCGGGCAGTAATTTAATACCTGAATCTGGGGTGTGGAGAAGGGACTGGCTCTGGTCTCTTCGATCTAACAGGGCCAACCAGGGATTATGAGGCCTGTCTGTGCTTTGCCTGGGATATGCTTACCACACACACAAATCAGTGGTTTAGAGATGACAGAGAGGGCTAGCAGAAGTCACATTTACCTTTGCAACATCTCTTGACTAGTGGGTGAATTGACAACGAATAGCAAGTAAAGATGAGACTTTGGGGATCTCTGTTTAGATTAGCTATCTATACTACTCAGATCGGCCTTTCCATGGTACAGGGAGGGGGGAGGAGAGTGATGTTTGGTGGGGGCTCAGCACCATGGCTGGGACCTGAAATGGGATTCTCCCTCAAGGCTTTGAGCATCATCAGATTCTGGGGAGCACATGGAGCCAAGAGCTGAGTAAGACACCAGAGTCCACTAAGCCCATTTAGGAGGTGGGAAGGAGTACAAAACGTGAAGGGAGTCGGAGATTGTTATCAGAACGAAGAAGCTGAAAGATAAGAAAGTACTCAGCATTTAAAGCATAAGTGGGCAATAGCTGGGACAGGGTGTTTTCTGTGACCATGGCCCATCATAAGGATCATGTAGGCAAGTTTAAAGAGCTAGGAAATTTTGCTCAAATTGCTAAACAGGTCACATTTATTTTACTGGGTAGACATAACCAAAGTGCCATGTTGATGTCTCTTTCCCCTAAACCCCACCTCCTCCACACCCTAGACGCTGGCCAGCTTTATATCCCTATTACAGACCAACCACCTGGATGCCAAATGATGTAGTGGTGTAATATTTAAGGGGGCTTCTAGCAAGATAAGTTCTCTATTTCCAGTGATTTGCCTGGGATTAGAAATGTGCATTCCACTTGGAGAGCCCTGCAGGTATCTGAGAAGCTTTGGGTCTTACACAAAACCATTTGCATGTCTTACGCACACGTTTTAGCTTTTACTTGTGCAGAGATGATAGTGGTTTTATTTATTCCTTCAACTTTCTTTGACTATTGAAAGAAGTAGTTACAGAGTTTGCTGAGAATCCTTGCAGCCGAAGTGCAAGTAAAAATACATATATCATGGATCTGTGTCTCTCTCTATATATCATATATCAAAGTATATTTTTATCCATGAAAAGATGGCTTCCGAAATTAGTGGACATATTTGTCTTAGCTTTTGCAACCTCAAGCCCTGCTGCCAGACCAGGTAATGCTTTTCTTCTTGGATCATATGGTATGTGCTTCAGTCTGAATAACATTAAAAATATTTCTCTTAGCAGGATGTGGTGGAGTTGTTTTCTTTTTTAATTTCAAATAACACCACTCCTTGAACTGGGAACAAACAATTCACTTGCAGCTCAGCTCTGCATTTATTTGTAATTTTCACATAAATCAACTTATATGAAAATGTATTCATAATTTGAGCTTTCTCTATAGCGATAAAATGTTTCTGCTTCTGTGGTAGAAAATAGCTTATTATGCAAACAACATTGCCACTCTTACATTATGCATGGGATTTACCTGGAGAACATCACAAAAGCTTCAAAAAAGGGGGGGCGTCCAGGGGAGGGTGTAGGGTACTTCATTTACTGCACCATTTACCTATAATAATTAGCTACAAATGAGCTAATATCAGTATTTAGCAACTTATTTAATATTGCTTTGGTTAATTCAGTGAAACAATGGAGGAAAAAGAAAAAAATACAAGGGAGGTCTTCTGATAAATGGTGCCTTTCAGGATGTCAGCCCAGTGAATAATGAGATCTTGTGGTTTCAAACTTAGGCCAGTGGTGGTGAGTAATTAATGGCCAACTCATTTGAACTTGTGTGCTCTATCTAATTTGGGATATTGAGGGTTCACACTGATTTGCCTTTAAAAAGAATGTCACTGGGGATCCCTGGGTGGCGCAGTGGTTTAGCGCCGGTCTTTGGCCCAGGGCGCGATCCTGGAGACCCGGGATCGAATCCCACATCAGGCTCCCGGTGCATGGAGCCTGCTTCTCCCTCTGCCTGTGTCTCTGCCTCTCTCTCTCTCTCTCTGTGACTGTCATAAATAAAAAAAAAAAAAAATAAAATAAAATAAAAAGAATGTCACTGTCAAATAAGGTGATTGTATAAGATTGATATGGAGAGCTCTGATTTGGATGTATAGCACAATTTATATTTAGAGAGGCAGCAGCAGTGTTATTCCAAACCGTGTGTGTAGTGTCACCACCATATCTGGATGGAAAGCTGGTGTTCTTTCTATATAGGATTCAAACAGGGATCACTTTAGGTATAAGTGGTATATGGTATTTATTTTTTTCAGTCACATAACAGATATGTTTTAAATGTCTTTTTGCTGTGTTTGGGCGTGTGGATAAAGTAGTAATACAAAATGGCCTCTGCTCTTATGTTACCTTATTGTGATTGGGGGGAAGTGGGTAGGCAAAGCATAACACAAGTAAATAATTGCAATAAGATTGATAAATGCTATGAAGGAAACATACAAGGAGCACGATTTAAGGAGTATTGGGATGGTAGAGATAATCTTTGACAAATGGTTTAACCTTTCTGAATTTGCTCTTTGTAAATTGTGAAGGACTATATGTGAATTATCATTACTTTACACAGTTACATACAATTCTACATGGTTGCCTCTTGTGAATCTGCCATCTTGAATCACTGTTAGTAGTCCATTTGCTCCATCTGGGTGATCCCATTTCAAAGGACCAAAAAGCAAGAAGATCACTCTGTGGTTGTGGCTTCTCAGCAGTTCCTAGCTCTTCTTTGCAAAGGCTTATGACTGTTCTATTGGGTGTTCTCCAAAGGGCAGCTTTCTTTTGTTGGTCCTGCTATAAGATTTCTGCTAACCTCTGTTTAGGGCTGAATTAGAGGCTCTTACTTGGAGAAATGACTTGGTAGATCAAGATTCAGGCCTGGAATCAGAAACCTGGTGTTCCATTCCTAGCTCTACCCTTTAATGGTTGCTTGACTTTGGTCAACTTACATACTTTACTGAACATCTATTCCTTGTCATGTTTAAAAACTATATTACAATAATACCCTCCCTAATAGTATCTAATAATACCTTTCCAAGTTATCATAAAGTAAAATGGAAACTCCTGTTATTTAATAATTTCAGGCTTTAGAAAAAAATAGATAGTTCCTTAGTTCATTTTACAAAGCCAATGTAATCTGATAATTATGTATTGATTTCACTTATAAATATGGATGCAAAAAGTAAAACTAAAACTGTAGCCCTGTATAAAATGAATGACATACCATGACTAAGTAGGATTTATTTCTGTAATGTAAAGGTGTTTTAAAATCAGAAAATCTACATGGTAATTCTTTAAATCAAACTAAAAGGGGAAAAATCATGGGATTAAATCATTGGATACTATAATGTAATTTTATAAGATTAAATAGCCATTCTTGGCAAAATAGGAATATAGAGAAATTTATTTAAGCATAAAAAGATTATCACATTATTTTAGCAAGTATAATAAGCTATCCAATGATAAAGTTATTTTGTTTAAAATTAGGAACAAAATAGGGCTCCTCTCTATGACCACAATTATTTACCTTGATTTGAAGGTAGTAGCAAATGAAATGAGAGAAGTAAATAATGGGTATAAATATTAGAAGAGATAAAATTGCTGTATTTGGAGATAGTATGGCTGGATACTTAGCAAACCCATGAGATTAAAAAGAATACTAAATTTGGTAAGAGGTTTTGGTAAGGTGTTTGGTTATTTGATAAATATACAAAATCTGTAATTTTTTTTGAAAGATTATTTATGTGTTTATTTGAGAGACAGAGTGAGCAGGGGGAGGAACAGAGGAAGAGGAACAAGCAGACTCTGCGCTGAGCCTGGAGCCCAATGCAGGGCTTGAACTCAGGACTCTGAGATCATGACTTGAACCAAAATCAAGAGTCAGATGCTCAACTGACTGAACCATCGAGGCACCTCTGTAATTTTTTTTACTAGTGTTAGTCAACTAGAGGTAGACTTTGAAAAAAACATTCCATTTATAATAGCAACAAAAATTTAAAATACTTAGGAATAATTTACAAGATTTATAGTCTTCCTTAAAAAAGCTTAAAAAAGGGATCCCTGGGTGGCACAGTGGTTTGGTGCCTGCCTTTGGCCCAGGGTGCGATCCTGGAGACCCGGGATCGAATCCCACGTCAGGCTCCCGGTGCATGGAGCCTGCTTCTCCCTCTGCCTGTGTCTCTGCCTCTCTCTCTCTCTCTCTCTCTCTCTCTCTGTGACTATCATAAATAAATAAAAATTAAAAAAAAGCTTAAAAAGTCTTACTGAATAAATTGAGAGACATATGATCTACATGGAAGACTTAAAACTGTAAAATTTTCAATTCTTTCAAAATCAAACACATATTTGCAATTTCATTTAAAATCTTAGTGGGATTTTTTTAAAAAGAAAATAATTAAGTATCTTAAAATAGTCAAGAAAATTATGCAAAAGAATAATAAGACATACTTACTAGATATTAAAACTAGCTTCAGAGCCATGGTAATAAAAATTGTTTGGTATCAGCATCAAATCAGATAAATAGATCAAAGAAGCAGAGTAAAAACTCCGGAAAAAGATCTAGGTATTTATAAGACCTTACCATGGCATTGCAGGGTGCCTGTGTGGCTCAGATGGTAAGTGTCTGACTCTTGATCTCAGCTCAGGTCTTGATCTCTGGATCATGGGTTCAAGCCCTGGGTTTTAGTCTATGCTGGGTGTACTTTAAAAAAAAAAGTGGTATTGCAACTTATTAAAAGCAATTATTTAATAGAAATTGCTGGCAAGAGTGGCTACCCAAGTGGAAGAAAACAAAATTTATAATCCTTACCTCATCATATAAAAAATAAAGTCTGGATGGATTAAAGAAAGTAATATGTCAATTTTCATTAAAATGAGTGATGTACTTAAGCTTTGACCTTGCAAAGTGAGTGGGATTCTAGCCAATAAACATAAAGCGCGTATGTAAGGACATGTATACTGATATTTATTACAACATTGCTTTTATTAGCAAACAAACAAGAAAACTGGAGACAACCTTAGTTTTCATCAATAGAACTATTGAGTAAGGGGAGATCCATTATTTGGCATTTTGTTTTGTTTTGTTTATGTAGCATTTTGAAAGAATGAATTCCACCTCTATTTATTGGTTTGGAAGGATGTCTATAAAGTAACTCAAGAAATAAAAGCAAGCTTCAAAATTATGTGATGAGTATGATCTAGTTTCTGTATCTATATTTTTATATATGCCCAAAAAAGGTTTGAAAGTGCTCACCTAGCTGTTGATATTGGTTTTCTCTGGGAAGAAGGCAAGGATGGAGGGAAATGAAGAGGGGGATGTATATTTTCTTCTTTGCATATTGTTAGATTTTGTCACATGTTAAAATGAGCACATGTTCCTTTCAAAATTAAAACAAAAATCATTAAAAATGACCAAATGAGTTCATGGACACAAAGGCGTACTGTCTGATTGGCCTTACTTTTTGCCTCTGCCTTTTTTTTTTATCCAGAGAATAGAAAACTAGCTTATTGAGAATGGGCCAGTTCTCATCTAATTAGATAATATTTTTCCAAAGATACTCTAAGAAATAAACCTTCCCAAAGATCCCTAAAAGCCCAGATCCCCAAATCACAAGCACTTTCCTTTATACTCAAATAACCAATGTTTTAAAAAATACATTTGACAGTAAGAACAATTTATAAAAGTTAGATCAAAAAACCTTTGGTAAGGCAATTACATGGGGTCAGCCTACAAAAGGAAGAGGCCTGGGGCCTAGAAGTTCTCAAAGGACACCTGTCTCATAGCTAGTAATGCGAGGCTCTGACTCTCCTTATCTGACTTGGGATGTGGTATCCTTTACTGCCTCATAACTGCCTCTCAATCTGGTCAAAGGTCACTAAACCTATTCCAAATGGAAATGATTTTTTCTCCCACCGATTTAGTAGACCTTTGAGGACTTTACAGGCTATTGTACTAAACCATATGTATCAAAATGTTCTGCTGTTTTGAATTCTGGTTTTTGAGATACTGAGTAAATAGAAATTTTCATAGACTGGGCATGACCATTTCTTGCCAGACCAAGTCAAATTGATGCCAGCTTCTACCTATCTCATTCTTCATTTTACTACTGTCCTAGTAAAAACTAAAGTTGGCTTGCAGTCTAGTGATAACTGGGCATCTATCTCTTGGTGCAATGCTATTACCTCCAGGTATCTGATGTGGGATGAGTTATTTAGGAGATGCAAGCTGGTGGCATGGACAAAGCATACTCTCGGGTATTAGCATAGTAGCCCAGTCGTGTGTGTGTGTGTGTGTGTGTGTGTGTGTGTGTGCGTGTGTTTGTAAGGCTTAGAATTGCCTCAGTAATGATCACAAGCACTTTTTGATGTTTGCAACTTATGAACACATGCCAACAATTGACTGGCTGGCTGAGCTGGATGAGTGTCCCAGAGGATGGTTGTTGGCAGCTGTTCTTGGTGTATCTTCAAGCATAGTTACTTGGGAGAGAAGAAATAAGATTGGAGCAAGAGAACAACTTGGCTTCATTTCTCTAGTATTAGAAAGGGTTGTGACTTCAAGTCATCTGTCTGTATCCTGATGTTAAGAGTAGCTCAGATGTAAATTTCAAATTAAATAAGAAAATCTAAGAGAATGCATTATGAGCTCAGTGCTCAATGAACAAAATAAAAAATGATTTCACTAAGGGAGTTAATTTTACTCTGCGGATGAGTTTATATGTTTCCCCTTTAAGTATACTTAGAATTCAGTCCTGAGGGTCAAATATTGACATTAATGAGACGACTTCTTATACTATACAGCAATGATAATGAAAGATTGTACATGAAACATTGTGAGTGAATCTCACAACATAATGTTAAGCACAAGAAGCCAGACACCAAAGAGTACACTGTATGATTCCATTTACATAAAGTTCAAAAACAGGCAAAACTCATCAATGGTGTTGGAAGTCAGGAAAGTGGTTGCCCCTGGGGGCAGGGGTGAGAGGAAGGAACATGAGGGGAGGTGCTTGCCATATTCAATTTCTTGATCTAGGTGCAGAGTACATGAACATGTTCAATTTTTGAAAAATTCATTGACCTGCATGATTATAATAACCATACTTTTCTTATGTATATGCCAATAAAAAATAAAAATAATTAATTTCTTGGGCCTTTCTTACCTGCCCTTTCTTTAATTGGCTTTTTTATTATCCTTGGTAAATGGCAACCATTCCTCCTCCCCTATCTCACTTTCTTCCTATGGGTAAATCTTTAATAAAGGTTACAATTGATTAGCATGAAACTGTTTTTGAGTCCTTGACTATTTAGAATGGAGTTCTTTTTTTTTTAAGATTTTATTTATTTATTCATGAGAGACACACAGAGAGAGGCAGAGACCCAGGCAGAGGGAGAAGCAGGCTCCCTGCAGGAAAAGCCTGATGTGGGACTCGATCCTGGGACTCCAGGATCATGCCCTGGGCCGAAGGCCAGTGCCAAACCACTGAGCCACCCAGGGATCCTCTAGAGTGGAGTTCATTTATTGTAGTCTTTTCACCTGACACTTACGGAGGGGGCAGCCTAATAAAACAGGTGCAGACAGCTTGAAATAAGTGTTAGGCATGAGGAAAAGATGGCCCATTAACCTCACACAGTGAAGGGTACCGTAATTGCAGATTGAGAGGCAACTTTCACCCTGTTCACAGATTTGCTTAAGGCCTGGTCATCTAACTAAGCTTTTAATCTCTGTGCTGAGTAGTTTGCTTATTTATTCTGTCTAGAGGCAGGGCGTTGTTTGGGAAACCTCTGGAGATATTTTCTGGTCTTTTCATTTCAGATTAAGTCTATCAGGGAGCATGGTAGGAGATGAGGACAACTTGCATTGTGAGTGATCCGAGCAGGGAGTGCCCAGGAATGAATGAATGAAGGAGGGGATGGAATCTGGTTGACCTCTAGGTCAGGACATCCCGCCTTCAGCTCAGTAATGTCCCTACCCCAGACCCTTCCTCCTGAGTCCACTCAAGCTGCCCAAGGCTGCACTCATCTTTGGTTTGTCTGCACTCTGCTGTTCCACCCCTACTTCTGTTGTGACCCCCTGGTACCGACCCATCTCTTGCCACCAAGTGGTGTTCTCAGGTACCATCCTTCTCAGTGAGGGATGGCTATCCACTCGCTGGCACTTCTCTACCATTATTCTCTCCCCCTTTCTGCAAGGGAACTCCATCGGAGCCTACCTTGGGATGTTTTCTCGCCACAACTTGAACTGCCCCTTGCTCACGGATCAGTGGCCCTGAGCTGGCATTGAACAGACAAAAAGAAGGGGGTGGTGGGAGGAGCAAGAAGAAGGAGAAACTCTGATAAAAGTTGCTCATCTTCTGGGTGCTTCAGTTCAAATGTTACTTCCTTAGAGAAGCATTCTTTAACCTCCCTTTCTACAGCGACCCCATCATTTTCTATCATATTACTCTTTTATTTTCCTCCTTATTCCTGAAATTCTCTTGTTCATTGTTTACTTGTTTGCTAGCTAATTCTCTACTTCACTACAACTGTGATCTCTGTAAAGAGTCCCTTACTTATCTTGTTTGCTGTGACATCCTAGCACTGTGATAGGACTCAACTCACATTTAATGAATGAGTGAATTTTTTTTATTTTAATTTTTATTTATTATTTTTTAAATTAATAAATTTATTTTTTATTGGTGTTCAATTTGCCAACATACAGAATAACACCCAGTGCTCATCCCGTCAAGTGCCCCCCTCAGTGCCCGTCACCCAGTCACCCCCATCCCCTGCCCACCTTCCCTTCCACCACCCCTAGTTCGTTTCCCAGATTTAGTAGTCTTCATGTTCTGTCTCCCTTTCTGATATTTCCTACCCATTTCTTCTCCCTTCCCTTCTATTCCCTTTCACTCTTATTTATATTCCCCAAATGAATGAGACCATATGTTTGTCCTTCTCCAAATGAGTGAATCTTTAAAAACACTCTGAAACTTGAAGAAGGTTTGAGTGACTCCCATTCAGAGTATAATATGTGAAGGTAAAATGGCCTCCATCAGTATGAAATCCTTGTGGTTTTGTCTTGCAAAACCCAACTGGCCAAAAACTATTGAACACCTGCTCGGGTTAGTTACACTGTGATGCTGGTGTAGACTTTGTTGGGCTAAGTGTAGATCGTTGGCCTATGATGGTGATGCTGCTTCTCTAGGCTAGCTTCTGGCTCTGGTGAGGAGTGTGGCTTTTAGTTACAGAGTGGAGAAGGCACGCAAGGTTAATTCTGAGTTAAACTTTAGGATTCAACTCCCCAGGGAGACCTAGAAATGGCTAAGATCTTACATTAATATGTAAACAAATTTAAACTCATATTTTAGCAACAAGGAATAGTAAATAATGCATTGCTTCATGAAGATTTGTTTAGTTTATTTACTTACATTATTTATAGGTTATGTTGGGAATAGACTTGGCCTGCTCTGCTTTGTTCACAGTAACATTCCATAAATATAACAGCAAGCAATAAAATAGCATTGATTCAGAAGTGAGCTCATAGCTTTGTATAACATCAAACATAAAAGCTGTGTTACAATGATAAATACTAAATCTTTAAAATATCTTTAAAATATCATTGGCTTTTTACTGCCATTACTTATGCAGTGTGTATTTCAGATTTTCATATTCAGTATTGTACGTTTTATGTGTGAGTTATGTCCTGAAGCTTTTGGTGTAGTTTGTACAGAACCGGCATTTTGAAGTTTTGGATGGGTGGCGAAAGAAGTTGATTCTGGTTCAGAAGACCATTGTGAGTTGTCCAGAAAGATCTCAGTGAGAGAACAAATGGCGTTCTCTCTCTCTCTCTCTTTTTTTTTTTATGTTCTCAAAGCATATTGGCGTTTTTTTTTTTCTATGAATGTGAAGTTCAAGCAATTTAGAAAAAAAAAGTGTGGGTTTAAAACAAAAGTCTTTTATTCTTCCTATAGTAGGAAGTGTCCTTGTTTTCTTATTTGGCATCTAGAATTTTCTTGTGATTCTAGAGTCTCTGCATGGCCTGCTATTGGTCTGATGGACTCCAAGATGGTGCTTAGCAGAGGCTGGGAGATAGGTATGTAGTCGTGTTAATATCTGGAATATGGAGTCAAGTAGCTCTGGCCTGGGGTTCTGGTTCTGCTGTTAACAGGTTGTGTTTTGGGCAAGAGACTTAATTAACCACTTGAGCCTCAATTTGCTTGTCTGTCAGAGATCATACCATATACCTAATAATGTAATAAATATCCAGTAACATAATGTTTGTGGAGCACAGTGCCTGACACATACCGAGGGCCTTTACATGTTGCATCGCCTTGGGGAAGAGCTGATGAAGAGGAGGGCCGTATAACCAAAATAGAAGTTGCAAATTACCTGATATTTATGGGAAAAGGTTTATATGAAATAGTCATAATTATACATTGAGACCTCACCTTAACACTATTTGGCATAAGGCATGTCTTGGAGACCCCTTTCAAGGAAATTTATGAAAACCAGTATTACAAAAAGGCCTGCCATAAAGTACAGTTATACACATCTATTTCCCTGCCAAAGGCCTGAGGGCAGTGTGAATATATTTAAAAAAAACACAGTCTGCAATTTTGCTGACTCTGAGTGTTGGGTAATTTAAAAAAAATTTTAAAGCCCTTATGAAGGCACAGTTGTGTTTTTAATATAGTGACAGACAGAAGTAGGAATGGGAACGATGGAAAAAGCAAGCCCAGGGGAGGACGGAAAGGAAGGGGGGCTGACAAATAGCCCTCGGATGGGACAAGTTGGAGCAGCTCTCAATTTATGGGCCACCACTTTCAACCCTGGGTCTGTCTTTGACATGCAGATTGGAAAGCAGTGGCTCAGACGGTTAGATCCCCATGTGAGGTGACCTAAATTACAGCCTCAGTGCACTGGGACACGGGAGATTTGTTAGAAATGATTTTCTGTCTCTTATGGTACCCTCAAGACTTATTTAATCCTCTCTCAAAGTTTGAAGAATACATAAGAATTATGGTATCTTGTTGAGAGTATCTTTTTTTAAAATTTCATCTTTTAATTTGAAAAAGAAAAGTACTGAAAAGTTACAAGACCAATACAATGAACTACCGTACATGTTCACCTAGATCCACCTATTATTCCTATTTTTCCACTTTCACTTTATCTACCCATATCTATGATATAGGATGCATGACATACAACATTTTTTATTTATCCTTCTGCTGAACCTTTGGGAGTAAATTGTAGAAATCATGGTCGTATCAGCGAACATTTTCTAAGACCATAAAATGCATCAACATCATGATCCCATCAAATCTAGAAAGTTTCACATTGATACAAGGCCATTATCTAACATACAGTACATATTCAAGTCTTGTCCATTGTCCCAGAAATGTCCTTTCCGGCACCTGTTTTTTTCCACCCCAGGATAATTTATTGTATCGACGTGCCACGTTTCTTTAGCTTGCAATCATTCCGTGGTTTTTCCTCTGTATTTCCCTTTTTTTCCCTTCTGTATTTCCTGACAGTGACATTTTTGAAAAATATCAGCCCTTTGTTTTGTAAGATGTCCTCCAATTTGGGTTTGTCTGATTGTTTCCTTATGATCCATTTCAAGTTCTGCATTTTTGTTACGATTACCACTGACATGATGTGGTGTCCTTCTCGGGGCCTCAACGCAGGTGATATGCAATGCCAAAGTCGAAAATTTTCATCAGCACTAAAATATATTTTTAATAATCTTATTTGTTAAAATGAAGACTTTGGAGTACTTCTTAATTGGAAAAATCTCCTTGAAAATCTTACTTTATGGAACATTAGAGCCATTAAGATCTGCCACCGTTTCTTGGAAGAATGGTTGTGGAGTCATCTTTCTAGTCTTCATCACTCGGTAGAATGACGCTGATGTGTTTAAATGTCAAAATATCTTAGGGACTTCTGTAAGATGCCTTGTTATCAGGGGAATCCAAATACATTGGAAGTCTGAGGGTGCAAATTAATCCCCATTCCCTTTCCGCAGGTGTTTAACCAGTTGAGAACACAAGGGGCAAAATGATGATCAGCTTTATCACCAGGAGACCCGGAGCATATGGGCAAGCCTTTTCCATCCCTCTCCGAAGCAGAACCTTCAGTCCTTCCCAGTCCTGACCTCACCATTCTCAGCCCACATTTGGAAAGGTTGAGACCTGGCCAGGCCTGCCAGAAACTGGTCGGGAGAGGAAACAGCTATCTGCGCTGTCGAGCACATGCAGATCTGAGAGGCCACGTGCAAATGGCAAGAGGTGGGGGCC
Source organism: Nyctereutes procyonoides (assembly GCF_905146905.1). Taxonomy (NCBI): domain Eukaryota; kingdom Metazoa; phylum Chordata; class Mammalia; order Carnivora; family Canidae; genus Nyctereutes; species Nyctereutes procyonoides. Next base: position 15,641,658 of record NW_026575021.1, on the reverse strand, counting down.
CTCGCTGGTTCCCCACTGCCTGGAGTGTGCCCACGACTGCTCTCTGTTTCCAGTCCTATCCTCTTCTGTGGAGAGGAACCAGTGACAGAGGAGAGGGAGGAAGTACAGGTGTTCTCCCTAACATTCCCCTAGAGGACGAGAGGTGAAGTCTTGTCCCTAGTATAGGGTGGCAATGTGGGGAAGAACAGAAAAGGACTCTTCCTATAACAGGGCCCACATTTATTTCTTGGGTTGCACCAAGTGGAATGGAAAATATGAAGTCTAATTGCAAAGTGAAATCTCATCTTTCTAATTAATGCTGCAGGCTGCCAGGGATGTCAACTTGCCTTTTCAACTCTGGAAAACTCATTGAAGAGCAAAACATTTGTCAGCTTTGCCAACCTAAACTGTTACTAAGACAGACTCTCCTACACTGTTTTTTTTTTTTTTTCCCTCTCTCTCTTTTTGGAAGAAATAATACATTCACATGGTTAAAAGTTTTAAAGTTACAAAATTTACAGAAATCTCCATTTCACCTTTTCTGTCTGTTGTTCAGTTCTTCTTTGAGGTTCCAGGGCTATTGCTTCTTGTTTTTAAAATCTGTTCTTCAGTGGTGTGGATCCAGCATTCATTTTTCAGACAAGTCATTATCGCCTGAAGCTTCCTCACCCTTCCATCCCTCCTGTCCATCTTGGTTCCCAATCTTTTGATATTAAAGCCAGATCCTGGAAAGGGGTCAGTACTAGACAGGGAGAAGATTCTAGGCATATGTGTATGCATATTTATGTGTCAGCATTTCAAAGTCAAATATAAATGATTTAGGAATTTCTCATTTAGTCAATAAACCAAAATATATTTATTATTTACTTATCATGTGCTGAGGATGATACAAAGAGTACAAAGAATGGTCCCCTGAATTCAGAAAGCTCCAGAGTTTACTTGTGGAAGCAGAATTAATAAACCTGTTTGCAGACAACTTCTAAGCCGTGTGGGTCCTGGGGTCTTCTGGAAAGGAGAGGATTGGTGTGAACTATGGGCTCTGGCGAGAACTTCATGGAGGAGATAGGATTTGAACAGCCCTTTGAAGGACAAGTGGTACCCAGTGGGTGTTGGGTAGGAGGGGCTTTCTAGACATGACTACCTAAGTCACACCGGCCCCTCTTCCGTTCCCCTCCCGTGGAGGCTCATTGCTGACATGCACCCTTACCGTTTCCTCTGCCCAGATCCCTATCCAGTCTGCTTAGCTAATTCTCCACCCCCAGGTCACTGCTCTAATATCACCTACCTGATGACACCCCCGCCCCAACCTCCCTATTGAGAATCAGAACCCACCTCCATGCTCTGAATGCCCCTTATTCTGATCTAGTCTTTCCAGGGCTGTCAGCAGTTTATAAGACATTCTATCATTTAATTTTGAGATTATTTATTTATTTATTTGAGAGAGAGAGAGAGAGCAAGCAGGGGGAGAGGGAGGAGCAGACTCCCCGCTGAGCAGGGAGCCGACTGCGGGGCTCCATCCCAGGACCCTGGGATCATGACCTGAGCTGAAGGCAGATGCTTAGCCGACTGAGCCCCCCAGGCGCCCCTATCATTCAATTTTAAAAACTCTATTAGTTGTTCATTTTCTGTCTACCCCCCACTAGAAGGTAAGTACTGTAAAGGCAGAGATTTTTGTTTTCTTCTCTGTTTTCTGCTAACATTGGCCTGTCATAGGCAATCTGTAAATGCCGAGTACAAGAAGGAATAGAGCCATCCCTTCCTTTCTCTCCAAGAAATTGTGGAGAGAGAAAGCCCACGTCAAAAAAAAAAAAATTAATCAAGTCATCCCTTTGAGCTCAAGACCTCTTTGCATTTCCTTTTTTTTTTGTGTGTGTGTAAGATTTTATTTATTCATGAGAGACACAGAGAGAGAGGCAGAGACCCAGGCAGAGGGAGAAGCAGGCTCCATGCAGGGAGCCCGATGTGGGACTCGATCCGGGCCCCCGGGGTCACGCCCTGAGCTGAAGGCAGATGCTCAACCACTGAGCCCCCAGGCGCCCCACCACTTTGCATTTCTAAGGGACAGTTATTGAAAGTAGGTGGCTCAACGCTGGGCCTCTGATTTTCTGCAGGCCTGAACATACACAGTTTGGAAATAGAAAATGAAGGGAAGAAAGTAAACATTGTTCTGCATATTAATGTGACACAGTGATGCTATTGAGAGAACAGCACCTTGAAATTTATGAGCAGTTAGAAACTGATTCCTCTTCATCTCTCCGGGCCTAGACGGTCTAGACGGTGTTGCTGAACTGCTTTCCCTCCCTCGTTCAGCCTGGCCCTCCCCTCTGCGTTGAATCCCCCTGGATGTGCTGGTGACACCCACACTTGCATCTCTTAGCCTGACAGCCCCATTTGCATGTCATGTCTAAGTCGCCCCCGTCTTCTCCGTCTCTGTTAATGGCACTATCACGTACAAAGGCTCCGGCCCCAGGCCTCCTGGTCATCGTCCATTCCTCCTTTTCCTCCCTGCTCACATCTCATTCAGTGGCAAGTCCTGTGAGTTCTTCCTCCAAAATGTATTACATCCCAGCGCTGTTCGCTGTCCCTCTCCACCACCATCACCGCCTCCTCACCTGCTGCTGGAGACTTCCACGGATCTTCCTGCTTCCTCCCTTGTCCCCAAGAACCTATTCGCACAGATCAGGCTGCGGTAATTCTGTCAAAGATGTAGCTCCGATTATGCCCCACTCCTGTTTAAGCCCTTTTAAGGTCATTGGATGGGACTTAGAATGGAATCTAAAGGGGATCCCTGGGTGGCGCAGTGATTTAGTGCCTGCTTTGGCCCAGGGCACGATCCTGGAGACCCGGGTCCAGTCCCATGTCAGGCTCCCGGTGCATGGAGCCTGCTTCTCCCTCTGCCTATGTCTCTGCCTCTCTCTCTCTGTCTGTGTGACTATCATAAAAAAAAAAAAAAAAAAAGAATGGAATCTAAAGCCTTACCGTGGCCCTGGGCTGCTCCTCCTTCACGACGTTGGCCTCATTTTCCTTCTTTGAATATACGGAACTCATTCCTGCTTTGGATCTTTTGCAATTGCTTTTCCCTTTGTCTGGAAGTCTCCATCCCAGGGCATTGCTGGACTCTGTTCGTTAGTCAGGTCACCCACTCAGAGAGCCCGTCCTGACTGCCCTGTATAACGCCTTTCCATCCCCACCCTATCTCCTACGTCTTATAAGCAGGAATCATTTTGATTGTGTGTCTGTTTCTCTTCAAGAGGTCCCACGGAAGACAGCCCGGTCACACGGCTGGATAAAAGGACCATTTACAAAGATTTAGGCAGATAAAGGGAAACGAATAAGTGATGGAAGTACTTCTTATAGCAACAATAACAGAAAACTGTTAACACTCCAAGGTCTGAATGGGGCAGAGGGTGAGAGTAGCTACTTGAACCTGGAGAAAGTAGTTGTAGTTTACAGGAGAGGCCATTTGGCATGTCTTTGGCCCAGCAGACAGGGTGTCAGGGGGAAGAAACACTCAGACCTTACTTTCCTGCTTCCATCCAGACTTTTGCTGCTGCTCCTCATTGACCAGATTCAACCAGAAGCTGAAGGGCATGACTACCAACTGATGCAATCCATAAAGGACTGTCTCCAAGGCGTACAGTTGGCTTGAAAAGAGAGGAGAGAGGATCCGGGAGGGCAAACAGAAGGTATCCACACACACCCCTTACAAGAATGCACGCTTCATGGGAGGAGCAACTGTCCTCCGAATCTAGGAGAGTTCCCGACACACATAGATGCCCAGTAAATATTTGTAGAATAAATGAATGAGAATTCTTTGTCTTTGGAGGATGTGTCTGTTTTTTTTTCCCCCCAACTATTATAAGCTATAAAATTGGAGAGAGTAAATAGATGTGCCTTCAGTTCACACTGCCGGAGCGGGAAGTTGGGAATGGATTCACTCTGGCAGGTGTGTGTCCTCCCAATGCTGGGCAGTGCTGTTGCAGCTGGGAGCCTGCCCCTCCTAACCCTCCAGCTGAAGCCCTGGTCAGGGTGTTGCTATATGCTTAACTACTCAGACTTGGAGAAGCATACCTTGGACTGGGTCGTGGGAGGGGATTGATTCTCCAAAAGGAGAGCTGAGGTTTCCCAAAGGATGGGTTGAGATTCATGAAGAGGAAGCATGAGGGAAGGACTTTTGTAAGAGTGTGTAAATCTGAGGGTAGGAGTTCCTTGAGAAGGATGTAACTTGTTACCCTCTGTATGTGACACCTGAAATCCTTTAGCTGTCTGTTATGCAATCTTTTTCCTTCAAGTTGAAAGAGAGAGTATTAATATTAATACCCCTTTTTTCTTAAGGAAGATACACTAAAGGGCCATTGCACATGTGCTTGTATTAAAGAATAATGAACAGCATCTATATAGATGTGTTATCAGCAATTCTCCTCTCTTGACACCTCCTAATATATATAATGAGAGACATGTTCCTTTGTTTAAGGCCTCATGGAATTTCACCAGGCCAAGGTCTAATAGAGCTTTGTCTTGAGTAAAGGCCTAATGGGATTAGGCCTGGGGGAAAGAAAACTCATTGTGGTCCTTTTAGTTTGTGCCTCTGGAAAAGTCAGGGGTGGGGAGAGAGACAGAAACAGAGAAACTGAGGGAGAGGAAGGGTAGATGGACCAAACTTTTCAGAAAGAGGAGATAAATTTTACTACTTCCTTTGGGCCATCTCACACATACGTGATTTCATTTATCCCTTAGGACAATATTATGATGTCAGGAGTTTTATTGTTTCATTTCTACAGTTAGGTAAACAGATTAGCCAAGAAATTGAGTTCCCCAAAATGAGAAGTCTGGGAACAGTTCCCTGCCTTTTTAGTCTTGTACCTCTCAAATCCATTCTGTCCACCAGTAAAAGAACTCCTTTCATTGGAGTTTACAACTCATTTACAACTCAGTTGTGACAGGAGGAGTTCTCCTTTCTTTCTCTTTGCCTTGGCATTTTTCTGACACAGTAGACTTTGCCCTGGACGAGGTTCCAGGTGAGAATGAAGGATTGATGAGGCCCAAAAGGGGTGGGAGGAAGGGAGTTGGTACATTTGTATTTCATACTCTTTCTGATGTGGAGGACATGATAAATGTTTTGGTTTAAGAAAAACCTTCCATAAGAAAACTCTTCTGAGGCACCTGGAGGCACTCAGTCAGTTAAGCATCTACCTTCTCAGGGTCCTGGGATTGAGCCCGAATTGGGCTCCTTGCTCAGGGGGAATCTGCTTCTCCCTCTCTCCCTCCACCCGCTTGTTCTCTCTCGTGCACCCACTCTCTCTCAGATAAATAAATAAAATCTTAAAAAAAAAAACCTCTTCTTTTAAAGAAGAGGTAGCGAGTTAATGTGAAAACTATCTTCCTAACCTAATAATGTCAACAATGATTAGGAAGCAATACGGATAACGCATTGAGGGTAATCAGGAGTGAATATTGCATAAGTCAGTGTAATGATCATCATTTCTTGAATTTCAGAAGGAGAAGGAAAGGAACAGAACTTTCTTAGAGAACATGGAAATATTGGCGCAATGGATTATCCCCTTCTCCTGCTGTTTTTGTAGTCAGAGAACAAACACTCTTTGTGTAAAGGAAATTTGGGGTTGAGCAAGGAGAAATATGTTAACTCAGACCTTTCTTTATTACTGGGTAAAAATAAGAAAGAAAGCATGAGAGGAATAATTTTTTGGAAGAAAAATTTATGCAGGAGAAAACACAAAGCCATGCTTAGCTGTATCTGGGCTATATCGTGTGGAGGATTTATTTACTTTCAGACTGATCCTGCCCACAGAGCATGAGAGCATGAGGCGAGGCAGACCAACCCATGTGTGATAACACTCTTGTTCTAGGCTCGATTATATTGTTTTTGAAACTTAGATAAAATTCCACTGCCCTGGTACCAGTACTGTGTACTTACTAGTTGTGATAGATATCACTATTTTTCACTGATATTTCCAATTTTCCTCTCCTCCTCAGACATATGAAAGACTATGTTTTCTTGCCCCTCCATTTGTTGGGTGGGACAATGTGACCAGTTCTAGCCAGTAGGCTAGGAATAAAAATGGCACGTGTCCCTTTTGGGGAAAGCAGTTAAATGCTGATGTGTTATTTTCTGTCTTTCTCTTAGCATGGTAGACCAAGAAGTATCACGTTGAGATGGAGAAACCCAAGATTGAAGCCTGGAATGCTGAGCCACTACATGGAAGACAAATGTCCCAAAAAGCCACCAGGACCTGCAGTGAATTTGTGTGAACAAATCTTTGGTTGTGTCCATGTCTGAAGATTTAGGGAGATGTTTGTTACCACAGCCTAAACTAGCCTATTCTTAGAACATCTGGGGGGTGGACACACACACACACACACACACACACATATACACACACACAAAAGTCAAGAAGAATGTACAAAACTGGCTCTTCATTCTGTTTCTAATTATATCTCCTAAGTCCCACAAATTACATAGAATATGAAGGTCTAGAGATGACGCTCCTCTCCCTTTTGCCACCAGCTACTCATCTGGGGTACCTGTAACCTTGGCTCTTAGGGCCACCTCTTGTGCTTGCTTCTCAGGTGGTCATTGCTCAAACAGGTTGTTCTAACTCCCCTCACTCCCAGAAGCTGGCAGCTTCCCCTTCCTAGCCTCTGGTGTGCATTTTAGTCATTCCATTTTGTTCTAAGGCTTAAGGTATTTAGGATTCTTGTGGAAGGATCATCTTTAGGACAGTGAAGATTTTCCCGTCAAGATGTTTGCTATTAGCAGGAATTCTTAGAGTTATGAGGCTGAAAGAATCCAGTATTCTGGATTGTGTGTACGTTGGTCTGTACTGTGTCGCAGGAAGAAGTGTTTGTGTGTATGGGGAGAGGTAGCAAGAGGAGGGAAACAGACCACCCTTCCCGCCACACTAAGAGACAAGAAAATGAGGCCTATCTCTGGTAGGATTCTGTGAATGCTCAGTAAACGCCAATAATGATGATGCCTGACTTTTCATTTATATGGTCTTATTTTGTTTCTGCCCTAACCTGAATGTGGTGTCAAGGGAACTATTAATGGCTGCTATTCAGGGACATGTGACTTGGTATTTATATATTACCTGCCCACTTCATAAAGTGCTAATGAATGTTTGCAAAGCTCTTTGAAATCCTCTGGTGAAAGGTGCAACGTTAAGTGAAAAATATTATTATTATTATTAGAAGGTAATAGACAGCTTTGAATGATTGGTCATAAGAATAACTGACATAGCATTAAAAGAAGTGCCAGAAATCATCCAGACATTTTCAGCTCCTCCGGCCCTATCAGCCTCCATATTACATATATTACACTGTTTCCCTGACACCCATTCTAATAACTGTATAATTCACACATTAAATCACCACTTCCAGGGAAAGGTTGAGCTCACTCACAGCTCTATTGATGGTGACACTGAGAGGATATTAAATGCTGGAAGGTCTAAAATGGAGGCGAAGTGCTCTTAGGTGGAGAGGCCAGATCTAGCCACTGAATGGCCACCATGTTTAAGAGGATATGAAAAGAGAATGAATCAGAGACACCTTGGAAATGGAGATAAAACTTTAAAATAGATGCAGGATGGGAAATCCATGAAAACCATCAAAATCTAAAGTGAGATAGCCGACACATAGCCATATTCTTTATTGTATGCCTTCTCTGGTTTGAAAAGTAGTGGCAACACAAAAGGACTTGGGTTTCCTAATTCCTTTAGCTTGGAGTTGTTTAGTATTTCTATCTTCTGCATAAAACTCAGTCTTGGTTAGGGTTGGCAAGTTACTTCCAACTTTTCTCACTAACTCTGGTTGGATGGCTGGATGGATGGCTGGATGACGGTAGCCACCTAAAGTACGGTGTTGAGAATTATGGGGGCACATTTGGCCTTGGCAGGAAAGAATGCTACGATCCATTAGCAATGTCTGCCCAGGCAGAGGGAGAAGAAAGACTGGCACATATGTGGACTAGGCCTGACCACAGCTTGGGCTTAGTTCAAGGCTGCTTTTATTGTGACTTATAACCAAAGCTATTAAAAAGTAGTCCAGGAGATGCCTCTTGATCACCTGCCAGCAGAGGCCAGAAAAGCTTGTGTTCCTGGTCCTGTAGGAACATAATAATCCAAGTCTCCTGGAAAGGAACTCCTACGTCTGTCTGGCACCGTGATCTTTCTGACTTATGTCAGGAGACACCTCTATATTGCCTGGCTTTAGTTGCCAGTGGGACTTATGCTTATGAATTCCATAGGACTGTAACCAGCCAAGAAACATTTCTTAAACATCTACCATCCTAAGGCATAGTAAGAAGCAACCAACCCAGGAAATTTATTTTTTTCTGTGATGGAGGCCTATTAGCTTACCATCATGAACACAACCAGGGGTAGGCTTCTGATTAGGCATGCATCTTGAGGTGGACTGTAATCCTTTCCAGAGACCTTGAAGAGCAGGTGCTGTCTTTTTTTTTTTTTTTTTCCCGAGCAGGTGCTGTCTTCATGCTCACCCTCTGCTGTGCTCCAGAGTGCCAGCGTGTCCTGGAGGGAGTGTTACATGATTTTGGTGCTCTACTTTTTGTGTCTGGAGCTCAAGTTTTTGCAGTTGCCACCTGGGGGGATGCCTCTTAATTGCTTGGTTCTGGTGGCCAGGGGCACTTGCATTCCTGGGTCCCAAGAGACTGTGACAATCAGAGAGATGGTTCTTGGCAGGCAGGCTATCATCCCTATGGCACTGCACAGACGGCAGACCATGGTACACTCCCCAGTATTTCTGTGAAAGACACTTGTCTTGGAGTTTTGGTATGAGGTGCAAGATTCAGGTTTGGCACACATTTAGTGGCTTCTGGAATTGCTCTCAAAGAACATAGGCTGTGGATGCCATCTTGCTGCTTTCCCTCTGACCTGCTTCACCTCACCAGTATCACCCAGAAAAGAGTTTATCTACTCTTCACAAATTATGTGACTGCTGCTCAGGGGACACCTCCAGATCCCTGGCTCTGGTGGCCAATGGGGCTTGCACTTGTAGTCCTATAGGACTGTATATATCTGCACACTTCAGAAAGTTGATGCCTGAGGGTCTGGTTTTAGTCAGTCTGAATATAAATGCTGAGATCCAAAATCAATCAATCAATCAATCAATCAATCAATCAATCCATGCTGAGATCCTCCTCTTTGGGACATTGACAGGTTTCGGCACATTCTCAACCACTGATAGCTATTGAAGATGTAATAGGCTACTTGGAAAAGCAGAGAGGTTTGGGAGAAAACCAAGAGCTGAGGCAGGGTTAAACCAGGGTCATCTCCTATACAAGGCCACTTCTCCAAGACTGGAAGAGGTATTTGTTTCATCTACCAAATAGAAACCAACGTAGAGAGTCAAGCAAAGTGAGGAAGTAGAGGAATATGCTCCAAATGAAAGAACAAGATAAAACCTCTGGGGAAAACAAAGTTAATGAAATAGAAATAAACAATTCAAGTGTTAAAGTGTGCTCATTAATGGTCATAAATATGCTGATCAAACCTGGGGAGTCAAAAGGATGAACACAGTGAGAACTTCATCAAAGAGATGAATAATATAAGAAAGTACCAATAGAAGAAGTCCTAGAGTTGAAGAATACAGTAGCCGAAGTAAAAAAAAATATACTAGAGGGATTCAACAACAGACCAGATGAAGCAGAAGAAAGAATCAGTCAACAAAAAGACAAAACAGTGGAACTCAACCAATCAGAGCAGCAAAAAAGCTAAAAGGATGAGAACAGGTGAAAATAGTGACTTATAGGGCAACATCAGATGTTCCCATCATAAGGTCCCCAGGCAACTAAAGGGAGAGGGAAAGAGAACCAAAAATCTTATTTGAAGAAATAATGGCTTAAAACTTCCCTAACATTGGAAAGGAAACAGACATTCAGATCCAGGAATCCCAGAGAGTTTTATATAAGAAAAATCCAAAGAGACCCACAAGAAGACATATAATTCAAGTGTTAAAGGTTAAGGACCAGGAGAGGATCTTAAAAGCAGCCAGAGAAAAACAACTCGTCACATACAAGGGAACCTTTGTAAGACTAGCAACAGAATTTTCAGCAGAAACTTTGCAGGCCACAGGAGAGCAGTATGATATATTCAATGCGCTGAAATAGAAAAAAAGGCTTTCAACCAAGAATTCTCTGCTTGGTGGTTATCAGTCAAAAATGAAGAAGAGATGAAGAGTTTTCCAGACAAACAGAAGCCAAAGGACTTCATCACCACTAAACTGACCTTACAAGAGACGGCAAAGGGATTTCTCTAAGCTGAAAATTAAGGGTGCTAATTAGTAACAAGAACACATGAAAGAATAAATCTCACTGGAAAGGCAAATATAGTAAAGGTAGTGGAGTAATCTTTTAAAGCTAGTATGAAGGTTAAAAGAAAAAAGTAGTAAAAAATAACTATAATTACAATAATTACTTAAGGGATACACAAGATAAAAAGTTACAAAATATGATCTTAAACACGTAAAACATTGGGAGGAGAGCTTTACAATGAGATCAGACTTAGGTTGTTATCAACATAAAATAGACTCAACTATAAAATGCCAAGAGTAAAAGAATTAATCTTATATCACTGTTGCAAAGATTAAATGAGATGATACATGTAATTTAGAATAGTGCTAGAAACACAGTAAGCTTTTATAATAATTTTTAAAATATTTTATTTATTTAATTGAGAGATGGCAAGCACAAGCAAGGGGAGGGGCAGAAGCAGAGGGAGAGGGACAAGCAGGCTTCCTGCTGAGCAGGAGCCCATTGAGGGGCTCCACCTCAGGACCCTGAGACCAGGACCTGAGCAAAGTCAGATGCTTAACTGACTGAGCCACTCAGGTGCCATAATCATAATCATAATCATAATCATGATCATAAAATTTATCTTAAAATTTAAAAATATTATTAAAAGTTTATGATTTATTTGTACTAAATATTTTGTTTTATATTTTGTTTTTGGGTTTTTTTTTGCTTTATACTTTGAATTTGCTTAATTTTATTCTTTATTTACATTTTGCCTCTTATTTTTGTTCTTGTGCTCTTTGTTAGTTTAAAGGTACACACAATTTGGCTGTAAACAGAATGTTCATCTGGAGTCTATGCAAAAACGTACTAGAACTTTCCCTATTGTCCTAGAATTGCAGCTAAAGCCCAATAGGCCATGTTGGAAATGTGCTATTATTGAGGGATGATCTCCTCTCTCCGGGGCTTACAAGAATTGTCAAGAAGTATGTTTGGCCTGGCCCTACAACTGCCTGCCTCCTTTCAAATGACCCTAGTCAATATAAAGCGAGGATTAAGAGTGAGGAGTTAGCATTAAGGGGGTGAAGTGTTTGAGACTGTTCCCTCCACTCATCCTAACAGGGACTTCAAGAGACCCACAGGTCAGGACAGAGTGTCCTAAAGGAAGAGGAGACTAACCTTTCATTCTCCAGTTATGACTGCATAGCCAGGAGACTTGTGATTTGTCCCCAGGGCTTGTGACCATGTAGAAGATAATTATTATGAGTCAAGGCATGGAACATAATCGGTATTTAGACACAAAAGAGTGCATTAGTAGCAAAAATACTAAAAAGATACTGAGGGGTACCTGGGTGGCTCAGGTGGTTAAGTGGCTAACTCTTGATTTTGGTTCAGGTCATGATCTCAGGGTCCTAGGATCAAGCCCCATTATCAGGCTCTATGCTCAGTGTGAAGTCGGCTTGAGTTTCTCTCTTTTCCTCTTCCTCTCCCTCCGCTAATGCTTGCTGTCTCTCTCTTTCCACTAAATAAATCTTTTAAAAATCTTTTTAATGTTTTTTTTTATTTTTAAATATCTTATTTATTTATTTATTTATTCATGAGAGACAGAGAGAGAGGCAGACACAGGCAGAGGGAGAAGCAGGATCCCTGTGGGAAGCCTGATGTGGGACTTGATCCCAGCACCTTGGGGTCATGACCTGAGCCCAAAGCAGACACTCAACCACTGAGCCCCCAGGTGCCCCTAAAATAAATCTTTTTAAAAAAGGGATACTGAGCTAATTTTTGTAATTAGCATCCCATGTGTGCCAATTACAAAAAACAGTTTTTAGGCTACTATAGCAAAAGCTAGACATTTGAGGTGTTTAGCATCGTATCCTTCCAAGAGACAGTGCAAGTGTAGTGGTTAGGCATTGATTTTAGAACTGGATTATATGAGTTCAAATCTTAGCTTTCTTTTTCCTCGTTGGTGGCCATTTACAGCTGGGGTCCCCATGCCTCAGTTTGCAGTAAGTGGTATTCAGCTTGAAGGGGGTGTTGGCCGAATTAAGAAAGTTGGTGTATCTAGAGCTGTGCTGTCAAACGGAAGAGGCCAATGAGCCATATATGTAATTTAAAATGTTCTGGTAGCCTCATAAAAACCCAGAAAAGGGGAATAGGTGAAATTAATTGTAATAATATATTTCGTTTAATCCAGTACATCCAAAATATAGTTTCAATGTGTAATCAATACAAAATTATTAATGGGATATTTTACATTAGTTGTTGTCTGACTCTTAGGCATCTGTAATTTATACTTACTGCACAACTCAGGTTGGACCAGCCTCATCCCATGTGCTTATAGCCATGAGCGGCTGGTGGCCACTGCGTCCGACAGCACAGCTGTAAGATGTTTAGAAGAGCACCGGGTGCATGCAGGCTGTCATATGAGGTTTATCAATTCTTTTACCTTTCAAATATTTTTCAGATGGATCACCTTTCTCCTTCTCCACTGACATGCCCGAGACCAATTTATCATCATCTTTGCCAGGAAAGATGGATTAGCCTCCTGCCTTGCCCCCCCCCCCCATATTCACTAGCCACAGCCCTTTGCTCTCTGTTCTTCATACTGACGTTCAAGGCATCCTTTCAAAATATGGGTCTGATCATACCCCCACTCCTTTGCCCCCGAACCTTCCCTGAGCCACGTTCGTGCTCCTCTGAGCTTTGCCACTAACCTTTGTTCAGTTCCTTGCGGAGTCCTTGGACATGTACCCCCATCTGTAGCCTTCCCTGCACGTCCCCCTTCCTTTACATCTTCTTGGGAAGCCCTTTCTGGTGGCTTTCGGTCTCTGTCAGATAACTTTGCTAAACTGCAGGCATAGGATCCTGTTCTTTTCCCAACGTTCTTTTCTCTGTTTGTAATTTTGCTTTTGTTAGTGCAATAAATTAGTTAACCTGACTGCTGCCCCATGTAGACCATAAATTCTTTCAGGGCAGGCACTTCATTGGTCTTTGTTCACCGTTTTGTCCCCTTCATCTAGCTCAGTGCCTGGCACTTTGTGGGCCCTCATGAAATATGTTTAAATGAACTACTGAAATTAGTAAACATGCAAATATTGCCTGACAGGACCCAACAAAAACAGAGTGAGGGGAATTTAAACCAAGGAAGAAAATGACACAAGGTCAGCTTTTAGTTTAAATTATTAAAAGATAAGAACAGAAGGATTCTAGAGTAGAACGACGCACCACGTAACAAGATGCAGAAGGCTTCACAAACATAGGAGTACCAACGTTTGGACTGATGTAGACAAAGCCGTGCGCAGACGGTGTCCTTAACCACCCCAAGTGTATAAAATCAGCCTGTAAGGAAGAGAAAGAAAAGGAGGTGGGGAGCATGGAGGAATATTGTGGGCCATCTTTTACTTTTCTGGTGCCTGAGAAAGTAAGTGAGTTGGGCATGGGGGAGTATGGCTGGAAGAGGGAGCTTGGGGCCTTTTGACCCAGATTTTACACAATAGACCTGTACTCTCTTCTCTGTAAACAGCTGAACTATAATGGAAATTCCAGGATCTCAGCAAATAGTAATGAAATGGAGCTGGTCAATGAGTCAACAAATGTTTTTATTTTCCGTAAGCTGCGTGCTGGGAACCCTGTGGAAAGCAAGACAGCTTGGTGTCCGTCTCTTTAGGTCTAGGGATGATGTCAGTTTCATACTTCCTTTTTCAGTTCTCTGTCAACGGAGCTCGGACCAGGCCAAGTAAGGGTTAAAGTGGAGTGTCTGGACACGTAAAGTAAGTGACGGTAAAGGTGGTTCAACGGATCCCACCAATAAGGCCGTCTACTACGTATTAGAGGACGGGGGAGACCCTGACTTGAAGAGTTCTCCAATATTGCCCCCCTCTGGAGAGTAGACGACTACTCCCAAGAAATCATGGAAAATGGATGAGAGCGTCTACTCACTGCCGACGTGAAGTTTCTGTCCAATTGGTTGAGTGGAGTGAGAACACCAGAGAAAGGAGCAAGTCGACTCCATCTTGGATGAGCCACCTCGTGCCCCTCCCATAAACTCATCGCGGAGTCTCAGTGACGTAACCCAGTAGGGATTTAGCCCGCGCTCACATAGTGTCTGTTGTGCATCCGGCGGCTCTCTGGAGCAGCACGCCTTCAAGCGGGGACAGAAACCCAGGGCTCTGTTGTCTCAGCACGACTTCCAGACCTCCAGGTGACCTCTAGGTGGCCAGGGCAGTGGAAGAGAACTGTGGCACTCACTCCCTCAGCCTGCAGGGGACATATGTCACTGTCATTCACAATCCCCCCGGGCAGAGGGAGTCAGTACAGCCCCTGACTGCAAACAAGTCTGTGACGGGCCAGCTTCCGTGTGCCCAGGAAGGAGGGCGACTGGATGTTCATGAACGTGAGGAATGTCCACCACACAGGAGATGCACTTAGGGTGCCCTTGAAACATCCGAGTGGGACTCTCCGATAGGCAGCTGGACACAGGGGTCTGGAGCTGTGGGTCTCAAACCTGACTGTGTGTAAGAATTATCTGGAGGAGATGGTTAAAAATTCATATTCCTAGGTCCTCCGCTCAGAGGCTCCAGGGCGGTAGGCCTGGGTTAGGCCATGGGGTCTGAACGTTTAGTCCCCGCGGAGACCGTAACTTGGCGAACACGAGTAGAGACTTAGAAGCTCAGCCCCGTCGGGGTGGTCCCAGGCTGCCAGTGGCCACGGATGGAATATATGGGGGTGGGGGGCAGATAAGGAGAGAAAGATCCAGGAAAGTCCAAGGGGAGAGGCCGTATGGAGAAGGCAGCAGGGGCGGCATTTATGGCCGGTGTGGGGCGAGGCTCAAGGGCTTCGGGGGCCAGAGCCCGAGGTCGACCGCAGCTGTGCTCGCTGAAGAGTGGGTGGAAGCAGCAGGCAGCATGGGCCCCTCCTCGAGGATGTTTGGCTGCAAAAAGGGGAGAGGGTGGCGGCTGAGGTGAGGGCACGAGATCAGGGGAATCAGAAGAATCCATAGGGTGAAGCTTGGACATGGTTACGGGCTGACAGGAAGGGGCCGGGGGTGAGGGTTCAGGTGGAGGGACGGGGACTAGGCCTCCGCTGCATCTTCTCCGTGGACGTGGACGGAAGGAAGGATGGACACTCCTCCTCTGTGGTGGAGGGAAGGGGAAGGGGTGCTGTTAGCTCCGGACACGCAGGGGCCTGTCCCCCGTGAGGAGCCGGGACCAGAGTCCTGCGCAAGCTCTGCCCACGGTTGGGACGCGCCGCCGACCCTTCCAGGTGGCCGCTGGCTTCGAAGCAGGCCTGGTCACTAGGGTCCAGGCAGGGTCGCAGGCCCCGCTCAGACCCCAGCCCTCGGCTACGGGACCTCGTCTAGGGGCCCATCCCCGCCATCCCCTCTGTCCCCACTGTCCCCGCCATCCTCTCCGTCCCCTTGGTCCCCTCTGTCCCTGCCATCCCCCCTGTCCCCTCCATTCCCTTTGTCCCTGCCATCCTCCACCATCCCCTCTGTCCCCTTTGTCCCCACCGTCCCCTCTGTCACCGTCATCCCCTCCGTCCCCTACATCTCCACCGTCCCCTCTATCCCCTCTGTCCCCTCCGTCCCCTTGGTCCCCTCTGTCCCCGCAGTCCCCTCTGCCCAGCTTCTGCTGGCCCCCTGCTGGCGAGCAGGGCTCGGGCCGTGGCAGGACAGCGGAGAGGCGAGAGGGACCCGGGCCTGGCCATGGGGGCGGCGGGGGGCACCTGCAGGTGCAGAACCGGCGGAGGGTGCCAACCCGAAGGCCCGCATGGCCCACCACCCACGCCGCGCACGTGGGCGCTCCCTGTCGAGCCCTGCGTGGCTACTTCATCTGGAGCTCGAGGCTGCTGGCAGTCCAGAACGAGCCCCTGGCCTGTTGGCTGCAGGCAACTACGGGGACTAGATGGGGCCGTCGCCCAGGCCCGTCGCAAGCCCGTTCAGGACGAGAGCTCCGGAGGGAGGCGTCGCGGTCGCGGGTGCCGTGCTTGTGCCTCAGTCAGCAGGACACACTTGCTCACAGCGAGACCCCTGTTATTTCTTGTTTTTCACCCCATGAAGTTGAATCCTGCGTGAACCCATAGTACAAACGAATGAGGAGGCGCTCGTAGTGTATGTGGCGAGGACCCAGGAAACCACGGACCTCACAACCCTTTTTAGGCAATGTTTTCCTAATTGTGCCCCCCTAAACTTTTCTTTTATTATTTACTTATTAATTTTTTTTTAATTATCGGAGTTGGTTGACGTACGACGTTACGTTGGTTTCCGGTTTACAACAAAGTGGTTTAACAGGACATCTGTTCCGTCTTCAGCCTCCATCCTGCTAAGTGGAACCGCCGACCGACGTGTGTTACATGGCTGGTGGGCGGTTGGTATGGATGATGCTGCGTCATAATTATATCACCCCAGGGTTTGCAGACTTTTTCTGTACACGTCTCATGTTTTGTGGGCTGTCCAGTCCGTCGCAGCCACTCAACTCCGCTCTTGTAGCCCCAGAAGTGTCTCAGACGGTAGGTCAGTAAATGGGCACGGCCACCATATTGCTTTTCTTGCTGTGTCCTAAATCATCACAGACTTAGTGGCTGAAAACAATGCGCATTTATGGCCTCACAGTGTCCGTAGGTCAGGAGTCCGCTCAACTGGGTCCTCTGCTCGGGCTACCATCAAGGTGGTTCAAGGGCTGCAGTCTCATCTGAGGCCTGGGATCCTCTTCCAAGCTCAAGGGCCCGCTGGTGGGATGCAGGACCTTGTCCGTCTAACTCACGGCTGCTTGAGAGCTACACATGAGCTCTCTACTCCTCTTACTCATCTCAGCCGGACGCTTGGGGAAGGCCTAAGGTGTCCTTTATGGGCTCACCCTGTTAGGGCAGGCCCGCCCAAGGCCGTCTTCCTTTGGTTACTTCACAGTGAACGGATTGAAGGCCTTCATTACACCTACAGAATATCACATCCCTTCACCTTTGCTATGCAAGGTAACATAATCCTGGGGCGGGAGGGGGGGCACCTCATCATAGTCACAGGTCCCACCCACACTTGAGGGAAGGAGAGATTACAGAGGGAGTGGGAATACGGGGGGCTACCTTGGACTTCTGTCTACCGCATCTGTGTCCTAACAAAACGACAGAGGTCCCGGGAAATGTGAGCGTCAGAGCTCTTTTCCCCTGTCACAAAAGTGGTATTCTTCTCTTGATTATTTTTTCGACCCTTTAAATATGTAAAAGTCACTCTTGTGGGCTGGAGGAAACAAAAAGCCAACATCATCAGGCACTCGGCTGGACCCGTGGCCTCTGGTTTGTCACAGCCTGATGCCGTCTGTGGAACGGAGTGAGGCAGCTCTCGTGGCTGATAGGGAGGTGGTTTCCAGAACCAGACGCTGGATCCGGATGTTAGGGCTCTGCAGTGTGCGGAGCAGGGCTGGAGTTTGAGGGTGACCTGTTGGGATGGAAGACGCTCGATCCCTCCAAGACCTAACAGAGAGCAGAGCCACAGCCCTGACCGTTGCCCGCACAGGGACGCGTGTGCTCAACCAGTGCTCCGCAGCCTGTTATCTCCCCATTACCCTGTGAGGACGTGTTCTCTGTGCTTATTGATGCAAATTGTCGCTTTCCTGCATTTACCTGTTCCAGGGCTTATTTTCTTCAAGGCTTCAGTGGGATCCTCTGTGGGGCTGTTGCAACTTCACATAGTCAATCAGGGATCAGCTTGTTCTTTGGTGTTACGGAAAATAGAATTCTGCTGAAACGGAATTTATGGCCAGAAAAACCCCAAACAGAATAAAACAGGAAGCCCAAGCATTGCTTTTCATATCACAAGGCACAATCATAGTTTCAAATATGTGGATTGTACATCTAGGCTAATTTTCATATTGTTTAAATCCAAATTTTCGCCTGCACAAACAAAAAGATGAACAACTGTGAAAAACGTCCTTGTTCCGGAAGCTCAAGAGAACTCTGCTCGTATTGTGTGAGACATTGGATCTTAGAATCATGATCTACTCATCTAGCCATAAATATACTTAAATGTGTATATGGCGCTTACTATGTGCCAGGCACTGTTCTAAAGATTTTATTTATTTATTCATGAGAGACCCAGAGAGAGAGGCAGGCTCCACGCAGGGAGCCCGATGCGGGGCCCCATCCCAGGACCCCGGGGTCACGCCCTGAGCCGAAGGCCCCTCGGCGTCCCTGCCAGGCACTGTTCTAAGCCCTATGCAAGTAGTAATTTGGTTAAGCCTGGCAATAACTCTTCAAATACAATATTATTAATATCATGACAACAAACCGAGGCACGGAGCAGGATTTAGTCACTTGACCAGTATCTCCTGACTAAGGAGTGGCTGAAATGGGATTTGAACCCCAGCAATTTCCGTCCAGGGCCCGTTCTTTCAACCACTATCCATAGTACTTCCCCTCCATATAATAATAATTTCTAAATGTCTCCTGAACATGCTGTTGTGATTCATGATGCACAACTAGTTGATAAGATATTTAAATGAAAACACTGAAATTAGTGTGAAAATTCTTGCCAGGTGACTGAAATGGCCAATTAAATGACCATCTTTCCCCTGGTCTCAGCCTTGGCAGCCTTGTTGATTAGCCTGTCAGGGTGTCCTGCGATATTTCTAATGCCAGCTTTGAGATTCTTTCCCAATAATGGTGATATCAGAATCTTGGTAAGGATCAGTTACATAGCACACATTTGCAACGACTGTATTAATAATTCATCAGATTTTTTCAATTGATGCAGAAGTTGTTATTGTAAAATTATTCAAAATTTGTTACATTTCTATAATACGAATGAAGACATTGAAATAATTGTGTGATTTTATCAAAGACAAATTTCGTCCTATTCAAACATAAGATTTCTGATATGGATGCCTGTTCTCAGAAGAATACTAATAATGTCTCGATCATCACGTGCTTAGTTTTTATCAGCTGAAAAAGTTCCATTGTCAAGACATTTTCCAAAGACCCTAAATCAAAACAAGGCCATTGCAATTTTCCATGACACTTTTTTTAAAAAATGGAGAGGCATAAAGTTTCTCCATGTGAATCTTTGCATTTTAATCAGAATTGAAGAGAAAGATAAAAATGTGAATGATTTCCTTCTAAAAATAAAAGAATTTCAGAAGAAAATCGCCAGTAATGTTAACTATTCGTTGTGATGTGGATTTGGTGAAACGGCTGAGGGGATGGGAGTAGAATTACCCGCCTTGAGAAGGAATATATTGAAAAGCTTTGAACGGTTTTGCTTCACTTGGACAAAACGACAAAAACTTGTTAAAAGGCCCTGGAAAGGATTATCTGAAGAAAGCAGGGAATAATTTCTGGGATCTTTTGTTTTCTGTTGCTGCAGAGACTTTTCAAAATGGGATCCTTAAACTCTCGCTTGAATAGTTGTTTGCTGAGTGGAAGCAGAAGAAAACAAAATTCCGCAGAAAGATTTCCATGGAGAAACATTGTACTATTCCAGGGTTTCACGCCACATGGTATATGGTTCCAGTTCATGAGATCATTTTTGCTGACAGCTTTTGGAGGATTACTAAAATAATTGATATAAAAATCTCTCTTGGTAATCAAGTGAATTAGACTTTCCAAGAGCTGTTTGGAAAAAAAAAATTCTAACTTCACATGTTGAATTCTACAAATGGGCACAGACCCTGTCATCAGCTTTGACAGAGATGATGAAATTGTATTAAAGTAAAATCATATTAATCTGTCTGTAATTTTTTTGCAGAATTTTTAATTAAGCCCCACATACATGTACCCGTGTTGGTAAAAGGCAATGGGTTAAATGTATAACTCGTAAAAGTCATTTTTTTCCTAATTTCTGAGGCTTTCTAAAAATAAATTCACAAATGCAAAACACTGGTTGTCAGAACATGAATTTAAATTCGGGGTCTGTCAATATGGTCACCATATGAATGTTCTGGACCAGAACGAGTGTTCTGAGCCAGAAAGAGAGAAGCAGAGCACTCACAGAGTGGATGTAAATGAGAGAACGATGAAGTGTGGGTGATCTGAGGATTAATGGGGGCTTTTTTGTGTCCTGAAGGAAAACAAGGCAGACATAAGATGATTCTTGATAAGGTAATAATCACTCACTATCATCAAAGTGTAAGTACTTCAGCCAGAGACTGCTGAGCCCCAGGAAAGGGCTATTAGGCCTTGTTAAGGCGATGGGCTGCTTCGGTCGTTATGTGTGTGCCTGGCATTTCACAATCAGAACTCGGCATCCGTGTTAGGAGGCCGCTGGAATTCACGAATTTGGACGGACAGATTGGCTGGATGACGACAAAGCGGGAAGTCTGTCTTTTCTGCGCTGAACCTCAGCAGAGAGTGAGAAACACCGTGACGCACCCACGCTAGCCGGGCGCGCTGCACTCGATGATGCTTCCCAAGCCGGCGCTGGGCGCGGAGAAAGGGATCCGGGGAAAGATGTGGTAGGTGGTGTTTTGGAACAACCAAAGGTGAAACGCACGCCTATTTCCTGAATAGAAAGTTATGAAATGGCTCATTTGCTCGTCCAACAAATCCTGAGTGTGTCCCGTGTGCCAGGCACCATGCCAGGGGTGACAGATAGACCAGTGAGCAAAGATGGGCCACAGGGCTACGAGTCCAGCAAAACCACAGGAAAGGAGATAAAACTATTATTTGCAGGGCAGCCCGGGTGGCTCGGCGGCTCGGCGCCTGCCTTTGGCCCAGGGCGTGACCCCGGGGCCCTGGGATCGAGTCCCGCGTCGGGCTCCCTGCGTGGAGCCTGCTGCTTCCTCTGCCTGTGCCTCTGCCTCTCTCTCTCTCTCTGTGTCACGAATAAATAAATACAATCTTAAAAAAACCTATTATGTGCAAGCTGGATTGACTGCGTATAAAAAAACCACATACATATTAGGAGGAGGGATCTACTACCCGTGTTGTTACAGTAAACACTACTGGATGTCGTGTAAATACAGTCCAACTGCTTTTTCCTTTTAAAGATTATTTATTTATTAGAAAGAGCACACGCATGAGAGAGATCACGCGCAGAGCATGAGCGGAGTAGGGAGGGGCAGAGGCAGAGGGAGACTCCCTGCTAAACAGGGAGCCGGTGCGGGGCTCGATCCCAGGACCCGGAGATGGTGACCTGAGCTGAAGGCCGACGCTGCACCAACTGAGCCACCCGCCCGCCCACAGTTCAACTTCTAATTAACGTTTCTTTTGCATGGAAATTATATTTGACTAATACATACCAGGGGAGTCCGTGTGATTCTTTTTAAAAAACGAATATTAACTATCGCATAATCCCAGAATTTTGTTCATCTAGTTTCTAAAGAAAATTTAGGTCATTATACAAATCGACCAAATTAAAACTGACTTGCAAAAAAAAAAAAGTGTTTTTAGCATATGTAACCTGGGAGATTTCCAACTTTGAGGAAAACTCAGACTCCATATAGTTCCACTTTAACTGCACTTCTTGTAGTTAAAAGTGTTTCCAAGAGATATGCACATTTAGGAAATATTTCTCACGTACTGAATTCTAGATGTTTGCATGACTTCTCAGATGGAGCAGGAAAAGATTCTGATAGTTTCCTATAAAGGAATAGCCCTGAAAAGCACATAAAAATTCTGAGCACTTTACACAGCGCTTGGCACATAGTAAGTACTCATTAAATACTTGTAGACATGAGCAAGCAAATTGGGCATGACAAGTTAGCATCACGATAATTAGATAGTAGGGGCCGTTCCCGTTTTGTGAAATCGGAAGCTTTTGCAATTTTGGGAGCCCTCTAAAAAAAAAAAGAATTCAAAATCATACGTATAAAATTAGGCACGAAAGTGAATATCCATTTAGAATGAGAAAATAAATCACTACAAATTATAATATTTAAAAGGATAGACAATTGTGAAAAAGCACTTCTTCTTGCATGTTTTTGGCTTCTCCCAGGATGTTTCATTTTGTCATATTTAATCAATAATCTGCAAAAATACACAAAACGATTCTGAAATTAAGGCATACAAAGGAAGAATGCAAATGCGTTTTTTTAGAAAGCTGCCCTGCCGGGTGGAGCTACGCAATTGTGTAACCAAGTCACTGAGACCCTGGAACATGCCCCTATTGCCCTTTGGCCCCTGGCCCAGGGCTCTCGTGTCCTGACGTCGGGACAGCCAGTATGGGGGTGGGGGTGGGATGGGAAAGAAGCCAAATCGTCCAATTCTGGGGACCCTCGGTCACCCCTCTGTTTCCAGGTCTGGGGCCGAGCACTGGCGCTTGGGCTTCACGGTGTTGGGATGGTGGCCCGTGACTGGCACCACCTGCCACGTGACGGGCTCCCGTCCCCGACCTGCTCTCCAGCCAGGACAACTTTACCAACAGGGGGGCACCTAATGTGAACTCTGATTTGCACAAATGGTGCAATAAAAGGGGTCCTTCTGGTCCTTTCTGCTTGCAGCTTCTCAGTAAAGGGACATCAGAGCTCATATGGCAACTTGGTGACCGAGGCACCTGTCTCCAGTGACTGTCCTTACGGCCTCGATGCGGACTGGCGCAAGAGCAGGACGTTGTCGGGAGGACTCTAATCCTAAAAGGTCAGTTCTTAGCCCTGCTGCCCCGCCCGGATCCTCTGGCCCAGACCCGCCGGGGCCCTGCCTCTCAGAGCGGGAGCCTCCTCCCAGGCCCGTGGGCCCTGCGGGGGCCTCTTCCCTCCCAGAAGCACCGCCCGACAGCGGCCGCCCTCCTGCCCCGGACACTCTGCTAGCTTGCCCAGCCTCCAGGCCACCAGGCCGCGTGGACCCTGAGTTCCCACGGGTCTCGGCGCTGAGGCCAAGCGCGTCAGTTAGTTCCCCGTGGAAAGCAAACCTGGGGCTCAGCTTGCCTCCCGAGCCCGGGCACTCCCCTTCCTCACCGAGTGCGGTTGGGGTTGTGCGATCTCTGGGGTTAAGGCTAGGGGGTGCTTCTGGGCTTCCTGATGGGCCCCGCGCTTGCTCTCCTCACACCCATCCTTGAGGCTGGGTGCTGGTGAAGGTGACACACGGCCCCCGGGACCCAAGCTTGACCTTCTTAAGGCTCCCTGCTGAGCTAAACCACAGCTTGTCCACATGTGCAGGCTCAGGGGGGCCGAAGCTGGGGGGGGGCACCCGCCCGGGGGGCCGAGGGCTGAGGCCAGGCTCAGGGCTGCTGGAGCAGGTGACCTCATGACGGCGGTGGTGGCACTTCTCTGGTGTTGGAAGTGCCAGAAGCTGGGAACCCCCAGGACATGTCGTACTCCTGGTTCAGGGTTCCTGTGACCACATGGGTCTGTGTCCCTGTTGTGCTCACATTTAAAACTGGACTTTTTGTGGGTTCTTTTTTTTTTTTTTTGTCTCTTCTGTCTCCCTTTTTTTTTCTTTTTTTTTTTCTGTCTCCCTTTCTTCATCTGGCTGATATTTCATCCTTCAAAACACTCTGCACGTGTTGCTGCTGTAAGGAGAGCCCTCCTGATGCCCCCAGAGTCTGCACTGGGTCCCCCAGGTGCTACTGCGGCAGCCTCCACTGTGGGCTCCCACGGGGTCTGTGCTGTCTCGCAGGAGGAGCTACGTCTTTTGTCTTGCCGTTTCGATGTCTCGTGCCCAGTAAATATGCAACAGATGCCTGTTGAATGAATGAGTGAGTGAGAATTATTGACTTTTTGGGCATCAAACTATTCCAGACCCTGGTGATCTCAAATCCATCACCATATTCTGCACAAACTGATTGAATATCGATCCCTTGACATTGCTTTGAGTTTTTTTTTTAAAAGGCCTTTTGAAAATATGATGTGCAACTGTAAAAAAAAAAAAAACCTGCTTCTACAACACACACGTAGATACCAGTCTTATTATTTTATGATTATCCTTTGCAGGTAAGATGTGAGATGCCCAAGCTGCAGGCAGACCTGAACACATGCTTCACGAAGCTTCACTTTGTTCGCTCATAGAAGACATAGTTTCGATTGAAAATCTTGGAAAGAAACAGCTTGACCAGGAGAAGACTTGCAAATAGTCTTTTATTTCACTCCCGCCAAGACCGACCGGGTCTGTGCCCATATGCTAATCTTCAAGTCCTGCTCTCAGTGGCCCTACCCCCTCGTCCTGGGACTCTCTTCTTGACACAAACCAGTCACACACCTAAGACGCTCCCAGTTTATTCACTTCCACGCAACTTTACTGAATACGTACTCCTCACATTCGCTGTTGTTGAGATTAGGTCACGGGGTCAGGGTATCTGTATCCAATGGCTTTTTCTTATTCTTTTGTTTCTTCAACAAATACAAAGCTTTCATGTCAGGGCACCGCGCCCTCCCGAAGCCATGAGAGGGAAAGAAAGGTCGATGCTTTCCTGATTTCAGAGAAATCTTAATTTAATTAGGAAGATAAGGGACACTGGCGTGATGTGTTGAGTATCAACGGGAGCCAACACTGTTAGGGACGACCCCTGGGGAGGTCCCTCGCTGTCACTCCACCTGCCCCTAGGATTTTCACCCTCACAAAAGGCCGAGTTGGGTGTGAGGGCGAGGAGACGTGGGCAGGAGGGTGTGCAGGATAAGGAGACATGGGTGAGTGGGCCAAGCCCAGGGTATGGGGGCGGGGGGGAGCCGAGCCTGGAGCTCCAGGGGGATGGGGTTGGGGGCGCCAAGCCCAGGGCCTTGAGGGATGAGGTCTGGGGGAGCCAAGCCTGGAGCTCCCGGGGGAGGGGGCAGTGGGGTAGGGGGGAGTCCCCCGGGGTCCTGCTGGGCCACAGCCCAGGTGCTTCCAGGAAGTGGGAAGGGAAGGCCACGGGGGCAGGGGGGGGAGGGCAGGGGCTCAGGTCCGGTCTCAGGGTGGTGGGATGGAGCCCGCTGGGGCTCAGAGCCCAGCCCAGAGCCTGCTGCAGGTTTTCTCTGGCCTGGCCCTGCCCCACTCACAGGTGTGCACTCGCTCGCCCTCCCTCCCTTCTTCCCTCCCTCCCTCCCTCCCTCGCTCTCTGATTCTCACACACACATAAATAAGTAAAATATTGTAAAAAGCAAGTGGGGCGGGGGTGAGTGAGCAAGTGAGGGGGGAGGGGGTGGCCGGGAAGAGCCTGGCGCAGGGGCGCGGTGATCCGCAGTCTCCGGGGGAGGAGGCGCAGGGGCCTGCAGGTGCCGGGCAGCAGGTCTCAGGGGGCAGGGGCCCAGCACCCCACTGCCTCCTGGGGACCAGGACAGGAGTGAAGCCGAGCAGTGCCCAGAAGGCCGTGTCTATGCAGGAAGCTGTCAGGCGAGTGCAGCCCGAGTCACAAGGAGTCTTGAGCTTGTCCCCACTGCAGGGGCCACCGTGGGGGCTGGGGACGCTCCGGGCGACGCCACCTGCACCCCGATGTCCTCCCCGGCCCTGCGGGGACAGCTGGTGGGAAATGAGACTCAAGGGCCTTCGCGGTAACCTTGACCCGGGCCTGGGCCTCTGACAACGGAGGGAGCGTCGGTTTGCGCTACAGGATGGCCTCGTGCCCCAGGTGTGGCCTCGTGGGGGGTGGGGGGCTCGGTGCAGCACAGCCGGGAGCAGTGAGGGTAGGGGACCGAGCGTCTCCGTATTTGTGCCGCTGGGAGCCCAGGCTCACCCAGGTCACCCAGGAGAAGAGAGGCCGGGGCGCCCGGGGGTGCTGGCTGCAGCCCGCAGCTGCCCTCCGCCAGCCCAGCGTCCCTGCAGGACAGGACCCCCCACCACCCGCGCAGGGTGAGAGCCCCCAGGGCAGATGGGACCTGGAGCCCCTTGGAGCCCCTTGGCTGGAATTTGAAGGGCCCACCCCCTACCCAGGGGCGGCCCCGGCCCACGTTTCCGAGCTCCGTCTCTCTGCCTCTAAGCCGGGGGGATGAAGAACCCGCCTCCCAGGTTTCCTTGGGGTTGCTTCGGAAAGAACGGAGCTCATGCTCATAGGGCGCTTAAAACAGTGCCTGTGTACAGTCCCGCAATGCGTGTGAGCGTGGACGTGACTTCTACACGCACTGTATGGGCACGATGTGCGCCCACACACGGGTCAGGGAACGCACATGCGTGTGTACACATATGGATCACGAAATACACAGATAATGAGATGTTTCCTGCGTGTCCCCGCTCATAGACTGGGAATCCCGCCCGCGCCCCCCGGTTCCTGGGGCGGCACAGTAAGAGCTCGGAGGTCGCCAGTCCTCTCCAGCCACAAGGAAACAGCGCAACGAGCTGGCAAACAGTAACTTGGCTCGGATTTAGCAGAGAAGAGCGGTCACAGGGCCGAAGCTGTCCTCAGAGCTGGAGGACAGACGGACAGACCTCTCCTGCCAGTAGGGCTGCTGCTTCCCGGGGCTGCACATACACCCGGTGGCCTCGTAGGGAGGCTCGGCGCCTTGGCCGGTTTCCCGCCCCCGGAAGGGCATCGGCCACAACGCAGGGAACGAGAGGCGGCCTGCGGAGCCCAGGTAACCTTGGAGGGAACACCCGAACGTGCATATCGACGCAGCCATTTGAGTAAGTATCCATTCCTGGTAGCTGGGGCCCGGATGCTTAGCTCGTGCAAGAGGTGGGAAGGGTTACTTACACATCAGGGCATAGAAAGCTTAAAAAAAAAACAACAACTCGATAAACCCTTGGGGGATCTTGTCGTTTTTTTCTTTATAGATACTTAGTTGATGGAGAATGCAGTGGGGCCTGTGGCTTGCTGGTTATTGATCCATAGGTATGATTATAAGAGCCTATAGGTAGCTGCGGAGACAACCCTGAGCGGGGAGCAACCGCGATTCCCTGGTAGGAAATTGATAAGGCAAAGAGGAATTCGGAAAGGGGTGCCTATTGGACAGGAACTGGGCTGGTTTTTCTTCTGGAAGGAGGGAGGTGCAGTTTTATGAATTTATACTCTAAACCAGATCAAGGGCAAGAACCAGGGACAAGACTGAATGTGATGGGCCCTGGATCTGCTTGTACTTCTCTTCAGTCATCCACAATTAAGCCACTTGCATTTATTTAATATCTCACGCTCTCAAAATACACTTTCAAGATCTTTTTTTTTTCCCAGACACTGTCATACCATGAAGGAGACAGAAATGTCTTATTTTTGGCCACACATGAGAGCAGAACAAGGCTGAGAGTCTACGGGTGGGTTCCAGGGGAATGGACAACTAATGATACTGCAGTTAGAATGTCCATCTGTCCACCCATCCACCTGTCCAACTGTCCACCCACCCATCCATCCATCCACCCATCCACTCAACCACCCATCCACCCATCTATCCATCCACCCACCCACCATCCATCCCCCCACCATCCACCCACCCACCATCCACCTATCCATCCATCCACCCACCCACCCAGTCACTCACCCACCCAAAAACTCATCATCCATCCATCCATCCATCTATTGATCCACTCACTCACCCACCCACCCACCCATCCATCCACTCATCCACTGTCCACCCACCCACCATCCACCCACCCATCCATCCACCCACCCACCCACCCATCTATCCACCTACCCAACTACTCTCCCACCCAACAACTCACCCATCCACCCATCTATCCATCCACCCACCCACCCATCCATCCACCCATCTACCCGCCCACCCATCCATTCACCTATCCATCCATCCACCCATCCATCCATCCACCCACCCACCCAGCCACTCACCCACCCAACGACTCATCCATCCACCCACCCACCCACCCATCCATCCACTCATCCACTGTCCACTCGCCCACCATCCATCCACCCACCCACCCAGCCACTCACCCACCTATCCATCCACCCATTCACCCATCTACCCACCCACCCATCCAACCATTTATCCATCCACCCATCTATCCATCCATCCATCCTCACCGTCCACGTGCCTACCATCCACCTGCCCACCATCCACCCACCCATCCATCCATCCACCCACCCAGCCACTCACCCACCCATCCATCCACCCATCCACCCAACCATCCATCCATCCACCCACCCAGCCACTCACCCACCCATCCATCCACCCATCCACCCACCCATCCATCCATCCATCCACCTATCCATCCATCCACCTACCCAACCACTCACCCACCCAACAACTCACCCATCCATCCATCCATCCATCCACCTGTCCACCGTCCACGTGCCCACCATCCACCTGCCCACCATCCACCCACCCACCCATCCATCCATCCCATCCACCCATCCACCCACCCACCCATCCATCTATCCACCTACCCAACCACTCACCCACCCAACAACTCATCCATCCATCCATCTATCTGTCCACCCACCCACCCACCCATACACCCACCCAACCACTCACCCACCCATCCATCCACCCATCCACCATCCACTGCCCACCATCCACCTGCCATCCATCCATCCATCCATCCATCCATCCATCCATCCTACATTTGCTGAGTGTCAGGCATTGTGTTTACGTCTGGAGGTTCATAGATAAGCAAAACACAAGTCCCTAGATCAGGAGCTCATGATCTTGTAGGGGAAGAGGGAAGACAGCTGTGTAAACAATAATAGGCATCATCATTATCCACATTTAATTTTTTAAAGAAAAGTGTTGGATTGCCTATTTTCAGCAGAACCCAAGCTCTTTTGTTTTAAATTGGAAAAATAATGTGTCCCTATCCCATTCAAAAATGTCAGTTTCTCCAAGCATCTTTCAAAAACCCTTGTAAACACCTATACAACTATCCAATAAAAATGTCTGGTTTAGTATAAAACACCTTAAACAGCAATAATCTAAGTTATAGCACTTCATGGATTTCTTAATCATCTTCTTGTGCAGCATACAATGATACTGAAGAGCACTAGATAGATCATGTTTTACCCCATGATATTGTGTTCAGGGAACTGGAAGTATTTTCACACGACTGAAGTGTAAGGCACGAAGGGCCGTGAGACCGGAGAACAAGGCACGAACCTGGATGGGACGGCCTTGTCTGGAATTTATTCTGGAAGACCTGGACCCTGTACCTGAACGCCTTGGGGCGAGAGTGTCAACATCCCCTTCGAAGTTTAGAACAGTCCTTGGGAAACAGAACAGAAGCAGTTTCTGGGGCCTGAGACCTGGGCCCCCGAGGTGATGAGGTGATGCGGCCCAGGGTGGGGGCCACTGCAGAGGGGACAAGAGGAAGGGCTGGTCTGCAGCGTCCTGAGGGTGGAGCTGGTGGGCGTCCTCGGTCTCTGCACTTCCCCGTGCTCGCCGTGCCCAGGCAGTTAGGATCGAGGGTAGGTCTGTTCCAGGTAGTGCCTCCCCAGCAGCCGCTGGCAGAGCCCAGCGCGACACCTGGGTAAATGCCGTCACTTGGCCAACGAGGTGCCGAGGAAGGAGTCAAGTAGCGAATCCGTGAGTGAATGAGTCACTGACTCTCTTCTTGGCAGCGTCTGGGCTCCCCCCGGCCTCTGGCCTCTGTCCTTCATTCCTACCCCGTCCCCATCCCGGGGAGCTCAGAAGTCTCAGCCAGGGCATCGTGAGACCCTCGCGGGCACCCTGCAGCCTCCCTTCTCCTGCCCCAAGTCCCGAAGCGCCCCTGTCTGGGGGTGGGAGCCTCCCAGTCTAGGGTTTCCTTGACCTCAGCTGAGCCCCAGGCACTCAACTGTTTGCATCATCTCTCTCTCCGCAGTGGAAATAATGATCCTTATTCATCCCCCTCACACGGATGTCGGACAGATTGATTATTTAATGTGCAAAAATTGCTTGGAGGATGAAAAGTGCCTATTATTATTATTATTATTATTATTATTATGTTGTGTCCAAGAGAAATTCTCTGCCTTTTAAGGGGAGCCCCGGAGTGGTCGCTGATGTGTCGTTGGAACGCTCTGCGCCTCACAGGTGGAATATTTATTTACCAATAGACAGAAATACCCACGCGCAGGACGGCTCCCCAGAGCGCGCTCATCCACTTCCAGAGGAGGTGAGCAGATCGCTCCCGTGGAGTGTAGACGGGCTGCTGGGTCAGGGCACGTCTGGGCCGATGTCCGCGGGGCTCCATCAGGCACCCTGACCCAGCTTCGCGTCTCGTCCGCCACTTGTCATCTCAAGTGCCACGATGGCCTCAGTCACGGAGAGGGCGTCTCATCCATCTGTCCGTCCGTCTGTCCATTTTTCCCCCTGAACGCTTTGGACTTAGAAACTTTCACCTTGGCCAGAGGTGAATAATGGCTTCCCAGGGGCATCCTTTTCCAGTTGCTTCTCTACGGAGGTGATTCTCATGCACGCACCTCAGGAATTTCCGTATTGAACAACGACAACTACAAAAGGAATGTTTTGATTTTCTTTCTTTTCTTTCTTTTTTTTTTTTGAATCCCTTTTTTAGTTTGCGGCTTGATAGAAAGTCAGGGAAAGTCAAAAGAAAAGTTTCAATTGCTTTTTAAGTAGTGGGAAGGGGGGACCCTTAATTCAAAGTGTGTGAATATAGAATTGATGCTGGTGGCTTGATGTCCCAAGCTTGATTTGCTGCTAGTTTTCTTTAGCAACTTGGGCTTTTAGTGTGATTTATGCCTAAAGTTTTAGAGTGAAATTTATGAACTACATTAAATGCTAAGGAAGAAGCATAAAAATCAGTAATTTGAGAGTCTGCGGCAGGAGAGTGCTGTGTACAAATAGGCTAAATGGAAATAATAGACTAGTAGATGTGTCGGGGAACAGCAAATGGCTCTCTGACATCAAGGACCCAGAGCTTTGGGAAATTCTTTAATTACCATCTAATTGGCTGGATGAGGTGGCACTGCGAAGGCTGTATGGATGCGAGGGGTGCCCTTTGCAATGGGCAGGCTGGGGTGGGGGGCGGCCAGGCCCAGTGGGGGGGCCACGGGCTCTGCTGCACACCAAAGCCAGGGTGCGGGCCGCCGCCTGCCTTTTTCTTTTTCTCATTTGTTTTTATTGAAGTTCGATTTGCCAACATCCAGCATCACCCCACGCTCATCCCATCAGGGCCCTCCTCATCCCGTCACCTGGGGCCCCATGCCCCCACCTCCCCTCCCCGACCCTTTGTTCATCTCTGGAGTCAGGAGCCTCTGTGGTTTGTCTCCCTCTCTGACCCCTCCTGTCTGGGACCCCCTGCCCCCTGTGCCCGGCTCCCCTCCCTGGGACCCCCTGCCCCCTGTACCCGGCTCCCCTTCCTGGGACCCCCTGTCCCCCTGTGCCCGGCTCCCCTCCTTGGGAACCCCCTGCCCCTGTGCCTGGCTCCCCTTCGTCTCTGTGGTGGCACCTGGTCCCCCCCACCCTGTGTGTGGCTCTCTCCCTCCCACCTGCACTCCCTGAGGGGCTGCTGCGCCCCTCTGCCCTCCACTGTGCCCCCCGAAGCACTGGCAGATGAGCAGGGCTAGGGTGCGGCTGGAGGCTGGGGTGCCCAGCCTGGAACTCCTGGCTGCCCCCCGAGCCCCCGTGGGACAGGTGCCTTCTGGCCTTTGACTGACGGGGGCCTGAGGCTCGGGGCCCTCGGAACTTCCCCTGGGGGCGGCAGGGGGAGCAGCAGCCCTTGGCCCCCCGTGCACCTCCTGCCCAGGCCCTCCACCCGGTCCCGCAGGCCCCACACCCGGTGTCCTGGGCGCTGGGCTTCGGATGCACCTGAGGACCCACGTGGCTGCGAGCAGAGCCCTGGATGCGGCAGGGCAGGCGCGGTGGGGGCGTCCCGGGGGAACAGGGCCCCTCTGGGTGGATGGGTGGGGTGCACAGGGTCCCCACCCCGAGACCCGGAGCCAGGGCGGCCGGGCCCTGAATCCTGGTCTGGGTGGGAAAGCCCGAGAGCAGCAGCTCTGGGGTCGAGGGCCGAGGAGCGGCTCCACCGGCCGCCGCGGATCTGAGCATCCTTCGCCCTTCCGTTGTGCGCGGGCCCCCACCCATGGTGACACCCTCCGCGCCCCTCAGCCCAGGCAGGTGACACCCAAGGTCGCGGTGGGCGTGGGGAAAGGAGGAGGTGGGGAAACCCGGGGGCTCAGACGCCGAGGGGGCCATGGGGGCTGGGGGTGCAGAGCGGGGGAGTCCCGCTGGCTGGGGGGGCCTGGGGCAGAGTCACCCGTGACCCCCTCTCTGGGGGCCGCGCCCCGAGGAGCTCGGCTGCGGGATGCTTGGGAGCCTGCTGAGCCGGGGCAGCCTCCTGGATCCCCCCCACTCGGGACCGGTCGGTGGGGACGTGGAGGCTCTGGGCAGAGACTTCGAGGTGAGACAGCGGGAGCTGGTGGGGCCGGGTGGGTCCACAGCGGTGCCGGGGTGCGGGTGCCCCCGGGGAGCTGAGAGGGAGCATCGGGGGGGGGGTTGTGGCCCCTGCGGAGTGGGCTCCCCACGGGAACGCTGCCCAGCAGGGAACTAAAGGTGAGGGTCTTCTGCGGGGGGCCTGGAGCCCAGCTTCCTGGCTCCAACCACGGCTCGCATGTCCCCCATGTCCCCCCGCGGGACCCAGGATCCCATGCCACCCGGAGCCTCGGTGTCGCCACTGGTCCCCAGCCCTCAGCATCACACTCGGGACAAGCGCGCTCGTATCAAGGTCGTGCTGGCGGGTGACCCTCACCCCACGGCGGCCCAACACATGTTGCCAGGTTTCCTCAGCGTGTGTTTTAGGAGGCAACAGGCCCTGCCTGGAGCCCTGCAGGTGGCCGGGACGGGGTGACGGGGCCTCTGCCTCGGTGGGTCCCCTCTCCGCCTAAGTTCCGGGGAGCCCACAGCGCCCCTCCCCCCGCGGGATGGTGGCTTTGCAGCAGGGACATGAGGACCGTGCACACCCGGACTTGCCAGGCCTTTTCCAGGCGGGATCCCCCAGCGGGCTCTAGGGGTCACCCCGCAGAGGGCAGGGCCGGCGCCCTCCAGGCTCACCGGTGCTCCGGCCCGTCGCCCCGGCCAGCTCTTACTCTGATTACAAGCGCCGGCTTGGGCCCCTGCTGCTAAGCCACGTGCAGACAAAGGGACACGGGGATGGACCTGAGCCTGACAAGTGTCCCCAAGCGTGGATGCCCTGCAGGAGACGCAGCCTCCCCCAGAGGGCGCTCGCTGCTGCTCCTGGAGCTCCTGCAGCCCCGGCTGCGAACTCCGGCCTCGCAGCTGAGGCTTGTTGTCACCAGCACCTGACGCCCCTGGCGCGAGTGGGAGAGTGAGCTACGGAGGGCTTCCTGCTGTTTCTCTTGTGAACAAAGCCGCCCCCCGCCCGGGGACTTGGCCGCCGCGCACCCCGTGTCCCGTTGACAATCATCAGGACAGGAAGGGAAATGAAGGCGCCCACAGCCCGAGGCCCCTGCGGTTGAGGCTGGCCCTGGGGACAGGGGGACGGCGGGGACGGTGGGGACGGCGGAGAGTCGGCAGGCACAATGTGCTCCCACAGCCCAGGAGCCACGTGCGGGGCGTGGAACGTGGCCGGAGCCCATGTCCCTGGCGGCCGAGCGAGAGGCCACCCGCGGGCCCGGCAACACCCCTCTAGGAATCTCCCTTCTCAAGCCCGCGAGTGGCTCGGGTCGGAGCAGCATGGAGGGAAGCGAGTCGGGGCCTGGGCGCCCTGGTGACCGCAGCCCTGCTTGTCACGTCGGCCCCGCGCTCGGCCCTCGGTCCCTGCGCACCCTGCCCGCCTTCCCCGGGGCCTGGGGTGCTGGGCGGGGGGCTGGGGCCATGGGCGGCGGGCTCGGGAGGCCTGGGTCCCCGCAGCTCTGCAGCGTGACCTGCTGGTCGGGACGATCCTGAGGGCTCTTTTCTGCCCTTAAGGTCCAGGGCCACCAACTGGGGGGTCCTGCAGTGAGGAGAACATAGCGTGAGTCCCTGTGACGCCCGCGTCGGGAATGGGACGACTGCTTCCTGCCCTCGAGTCCAGTCCCCCCAGAAGCATTAGCCACTCGCTTTAAAACAATGTGTATTGAGGGGCCCTGGGGGCTCAGGGGTGAGCACCTGCCTCAGCCCAGGCCATGACCCTAGGGTCCTGGGATCGTGTCCTGCATCCTGACCCTGGCAGGGAACCTGCTTCTCCCTCTGCCTGTGTCTCTGCCTCTCTCCCTCTGTGTCTCTCATGAATAAATAAATAAAATCTTTAAAAAAAAAAGAAGGGTCCTCCCCAAGGCCTGCCCCCGTCCTCCCTAAGG
Organism: Nyctereutes procyonoides; assembly: GCF_905146905.1. Lineage (NCBI taxonomy): Eukaryota > Metazoa > Chordata > Mammalia > Carnivora > Canidae > Nyctereutes > Nyctereutes procyonoides. The sequence goes on along the minus strand of NW_026575021.1, from coordinate 15,607,408 downwards.
CCTGCCCCCGTCCTCCCCAGGGCCTGTCCCCGTCCTCCCCAGGGTCTGCCCCTGTCCTACCCACGTGGCTCCCCATCCTCCCCAGAGCCTGTCCCTGTCCTCCCCAGGTAGCCTTCTGGTTCCTCTGCTCCAGGCTTTGCCCCCCCACCCCCGCCCGCTCTGTTGCCGCAGTGAGGCCTTGTCCCCTCGGTCCCGCACACACACGATGCTCTGTGACCACGCGGAGGGCCCGCGGCCCTGAGGACAGTCCCCCTGAAGCCTCCTCCCCAGCGACCCGGCGTCCGTCCCATCCGTGGGGAGCGAGCTGATTTTAAGTAGCGCCGCAGGCATTTGGGTCTGCGTGTATTTATTTCCTGGTGTCCCGAGTTCTATGAATATGTTTGTTTTAATGTGTAATAAGGGGAAAGTATGGCAGGCCCGCGGAGTCCGTGGTTCCCGTGACGTGTGCCCGTCTGGGATGAAGCCAAAGCACGTGGAAGTTCAAGGATGAGTTCATTCGTTTATTCACTTACTTACTCATTCATTCATTTATTTTAAAGATTTTATTTATTTGAGGGCGCGCACGGGGCAGGGGCACAGGGAGCTGCAGGCTCCCCCCTGAGCGGGGCCCACCCAGACTCGCCCCCCCCGGGTCGGGACCTCTGGGGGGTCAGCGGGGACCAGGAAGACGGGGTCCCCTCCCCTCGTTGCTCATGCCGGAGGAGGTTCCAGTGAGGAGGCCGCTGTGCGGGCAGCAGGGGTTGCTCGTCACCCGGACTCGCCATCATCCTCCCCGTGCATCTATTTTATTATTATTTTTTAATGACTTTATTTAGTCATTCATGAGGGACAGAGAGAGAGAGAGAGAGGCAGAGACCCAGGCAGAGGGGGGAGCAGGCTCCCTGCGGGGGGCCCGATGGGGACTCAATCCCGGGACTCCGGGGTCACGGCCTGGGCCCCCTGAGCCCCCCGCCACACCCCGGCGCCCAGCGAGCATCCTCCCTGGTACGGGTCCTTTCCTCGCTGTCCTCGCAGGGCCCTCGCCAGCACCTCCCTTCCCTGGTCACCCCGGCCGCCTCGGCCTTTCCGAGCCCACTTCGCCGCCCGCAGGATCCTTGCCTCGGCAGCGCTTGATGTGCACGAGAGGCTGCCAGGTGCTCCTGACACTTGCCAAGGGGCAGCGGGCCTGTCGCCTTCTGGCCGCTCGGACCGTGGGCTGCAGTGTCAGCGAGTGCGGGTGTGCGACCCCCAGCTCCCGAGCTGGAGCGGCCGGCGGGGAAGCCGAGGACCCATGCGTGCTGCAGCCACATCGGCTCCTCCAGGCTAGCCCCAAAGGGCTGGTGACCCATGGAGCCCTGAGTCGCCGACAGATGGGTGTCACCCGAGGCCGCGGCGTTGGGGTGCTGTTACTCGGGCAACGCATCCCTGCAGCCCCGCTCTGCTCCCATTGGGAGGACCTTGAGGTGTCCCCATGGACCTTGCACTGTGGACCTTGAGGGTGTCCCCAGGGGAGAGCTGATGACACTGGGTGCAGTTTCCTAATACGTACCCGCCTGTCTTTCCCAGTAGGAAATATGAGGGTACGTGATGGTTATGGTTTTGCCGCCCATCGTGTTTCAAATATCTAGCATCATTTCTGCAAAAAAAAAAAAAAAAAAAAGATATGAGCTTGATTATTTTTGAAAATGTGGGTTGAGTCGAATCAACAAAGCGGACCGCAGCGGTGGCGCGCAGGCCACCGTGTTTGCCCGGGACCTCTGGGGCTGGTGTGGTTATCGCTGAAATCCTCCTTCAGTCTAGACTTTAAAGGATAAGTCCTACAGACGTCCCGTTGGAGGGGCCTTCGCGGGGTCTGGGAGGCTTCCTGCGCGGTGTCCGTAGGTCTGTACGGATCCATAAGGTGCCAGAGGGCGGGTTCGGCTCCAGCTGGAGAAGGATGTTGGATTTTCATTTTTATGTTTTTAAAGATTATTTCTGTATTTAGAGAGAGAGCATGAATGGGCGGGTAAGGCAGCGGAGAGGGAGAGACTCTCAAGCGCTGAGCTCGAACCCAGCCTGTGGCTCGGCCAACGTTGGGCTTGATCCCACGACCCCAGGATCATGACCTGAGCCAAACCCAGGAGTTGGTTGCTCCACCAGCTGAGCCACGCGGTGCCCCAGTAACGTTGAAATTTTATTTTATTTATTTATTAATTTTAATTTTATTTTTTAAAGATTTTATTTATTTATTCATGAGAGACACAGAGAGAGAGAGGCAGAGACCCAGGCAGAGGGAGGAGCAGGCTCCATGCAGGGAGCCCGACGCAGGACTCGATCCTGGGACCCCAGGGTCACACCTGGGCTGAAGGCAGCGCTAAACCACTGAGCCCCTGGGGATCCCATTATTTTTATTTTATTTTTATTTTTTATTTATTTATTTTTTATTTTATTTATTTTATTTTTATTTTTTTTTGACGTTGGAATTTTAGACGGAACTTCGCAGGGGGCCTGTCATTGCCCCCGTCGCCGCCGTATTGTGACCACGTGCTCTGGTTAATGCTGAGAACGCGCGTGCGTGTTAACTCTCGACGGGTGTGATCGCCCACCCTCATCCCGCTGCGATCACTCTTGGTAAAGATACTGACCCCTGTTTTATTCTCCTCACAGAATCCCTCCTCTAACTATGCTTCGGTGCCCTCTGGCTCCGTCGTAATGTTCGGTCGCTTTGCGTGGCTCCAGTTGCAGCCTTGGGAAGCTCGGGCATGTTCCGTGTGGGGCCCCCGCCCGGCGTCGTGAACAAATGTGGCAGCAACACCTGCCGGGCTGTGACGCTCGCTGCTACTCAGGCGGCCGGAGGGGGGGGTCAGCGGCTTAGCGTCACCTTCAGCCCAGGGCGTGACCCCCGGGGTCCCGGGTTCGAGTCCTGCATCGGGCTCCCTGCACGGAGTCTGCTTCTCCCTCTGCCTGGGTCTCTGCCTCTCTCTCTGTGTCTCTCATGGATAAATAAATAAAATCTTTAAAAAATAATAATCATAGCATGACTCCGAAGGGAGGCCGTGGGTGACGTGTGCCCACAGGGTGTCCTGGCGGGTGCCAGCGGACACACCGGAGATTCTGGCGTCGGTGGCTTCCCCGCTCCCTCCTGAGTGCCCATCAGCATCTGTGTGAGCTCATGCGGACCGAGGCTTCCTGCTGCCGATGTCCCGGGGTGGGGGGGTCAGGAAGGGAGCAGCAGCCGTCGGGGCTCGGGTACTGGGGGACGGTGGGGATGGCGGGCATGGTGTCCACTGCCGTCCGGGCCCCGGGGCACCATGTTGGTGTCGTCGGGCTGGTGGAGGGCCCAGGTGGGGGGGCGAGTTCCAGGGAGGGGTGTCTCGCCCCCTTCTCGACGGGGAGCCCGACAGTGACTCAGGAACCGCGTGGCACGAGGTCCGTGGTTTGGGACATGGTGCACAGAGCCGGGAGGTGGAGGGCCTGCGTGCGTGGGACCCCGTGTCAGCCTGGGCCCAGCGTGCAGGTGTGCGCCCCCAGTTCTGAGGCCCTCGCCCTGCGCCCAGGGCTCCGGTGCAGAGCAGGGCTGTCCTGGGGCAGGCGGTGTCCCGGGGGCCCAGGCGTGTGGGCCCTGGCACCTGCGGGCAGCCCTCTGCGTACCCCGTCGTCCCTGCCGATGCTCGCCCCGCCGGCGCCGCTTTTCTCTTTCTCCCCAAGATTCTAGTAGTTAACACACCGGGACGTGTGTTCCCGTGTCCGGCCCCGTGACTCCCCGACCCCACGCGCGTGAGCTGCAGGCCTGCCCCCCACCCTCCTGCCCCTGGGTATCCGTCAGCCTGTTCTCCAGAGTGAACACTTTTTTTTGTCTCTTTTTTTCCTTTGTCCACCGGTTTTGTTTCCTGAAGTCCACCCAGGAGCGAATCACCTGGCATTTGTCCCTCCGTGACTGGTTTCGAGCGTCCTGCTCTCCAGGCCCGTCCACGTGTCGCATACGTCTGGGCGATACTCCGTTACACACGCGCGTACACGCCCCACGCCTTCCGCGTCCAGTCATCACCGGTGGACACCGGGGCTGCTTGCACCGTCGTCAGCGAGGCTGCGGGGACAAGGCATAAGCGAGGCTGTGGGGACACGGCGTGTGTGCATCTTCTCGAGCGAGCCACCGTGAGTACGATCATCGTGATCACTTTTATGGCGGGAAACTGAGGCAAGGAAGGATTGAGCACCATCCCCCGTGCGGCAGGGCCAGCGTGCGAATCCAGGCCTGCAGGTGCCAGAGCCTCCGTCCTTAGCTGCCGTCCCACTTACCTGCTCAACACAGGGACTGGAGGGTCTCCGGAGCACAGGTGACCTCCGCCCTGCACCTGGGGCCATGCTCGGCCCGTCCCTCCTCCGCCCGGACCCCCGGCTCGCGGGCCCGGGACCCGGCCCAGGCCGGGCAGCCCGTCCAGGGGCCCGTTGTCGCTGCGGAGGCCGGCGGGGCTGCGTGTCCTCCGGTCACCCCTCCAGCGCAGACAACGCGGCGACCCCCACGAGCAGACCTGTCCCGTCTGGCATCGCGGCGAGCGTGTCCTGTCCTGCAGGGTCCATGGCCACGGGGCCACTGCCAGTCCCAGAGCGGCCACCCCGCTGCCGCAGGCTCCCAGGGCACGACCCGTGACAGGCCAGCACCCCTGATCTCGTCCTCCACGGAGAACCAGGCCCCCCGGCCCCCCACGCCGACTCGGAGGCTTTCTTTACCATTATTCTATTTTTTTTTTACGACTTTTGGAGTAAGACTATAATATTATTTCTTTAAAAAAATTTTAAAAAATAATTTATTTATTCATGATAGAGAGAGAGAGAGAGGCAGAGACCAGGCAGAGGGAGAAGCAGGCTCCATGCAGGGAGCCCGACGCGGTACTCGATCCCAGGACCCCAGGGTCACGCGCTGGGCCCAAGGCAGGTGCCGAACCGCTGAGCCACCCGGGGATCCCCTGTAACATTATTTCTGAACGTTCAGGACTTTCAAACTTAAGAGATTACTTTGTTCCTTACATGGGATGTCAAAGATGTCTCGTCACGCGTGGACTTAAAGGGGTATTTTCCCCTTGAAGGAAATATCGGAAACTGTGGGTGACGTGATGATGGGTTATTTAAACTTTGTTCTCCATCCTTCTCAGTAAGCATGTTGTGCTTTGATACCATGAGAGGAACTGGATTTTATTTGTATGTGTGGGTGGGTTTATTTATTTATTTATTTATTTATTTATTTATATTTATTTTTATTTTTTTGAGCTTCACTGTCTCCTCCAGTACAGCTTTATTCTATCTGGTACAGGCAACTTGTTTTCTTAGTAGCAATGATGGTTTTTTTTTTTAATTTTCTTTTTAAAAATATTTTATTTATTCATGATAGACATTGAGAGAGAGAGAGAGGCAGAGACATAGGCAGGGGGAGAAGCAGGCTCCATGCACCGGGAGCCTGACGTGGGATTCGATCCCGGGTCTCCAGGATCGCATCCTGGGCCAAAGGCAGGCGCTAAACCGCTGAGCCACCCAGGGATCCCCAATGATGGTTTTTTGTTTCTACTTCATTTTACTCCCCAAAATTCCTCCCAGACAGACCAGCTGAGAGGGAAGCAAACTAAGGGCACCAGACGGCGAGGCCTCGGGGTCCTCCTGCCCCGTCCAGAGCTGATCTGCGACGCCTTACAGAGGTTGTTACGGGAAACAGGGAAACCATTCGCCTGCAGCTCACTTGCTGGGTTCTAACAATGTAATTACCTGAAGATCCTGGTAGTTCAGGGTCCCCCGGGGGGCTCAGCGGTGGAGCATCTGCCTCGGGCCCAGGCCGTGATCCCGGGGCCCCGGGATCGAGTCCTGCATTGGGCTCCCCGCACGGAGCCTGCTTCCCCCTCTGCCTGGGTCTCTGCCTCTCTCTGCATCTCTCAGGAATAAATAAATAAATTCTTTAAAAAAGAAAAAAAAAAAGATCGTGGTAGCTCAGACTCAGTGTGAAAAAAAGGCCTTTTCAGCTTCTGGGTAAAGGCGGGAAGCTCAAGTGGTGGCGACCTGGCCGGGCAGGATTTCCAGGAACTGGTAGTGGGAGCGGTTGCATTTGAGGTCGTGTAGGGTGCCGTTGGGATTCAGAGGAAGGGGGGCGGTCTGGGGCTTATGGGTAAAGGGTTGGGGCGGAAACATCCCATTCAGGCGGATGATGAACCGGAGACAAAAGGCCAAACCACAAATGGGAAGCTGGAAACGTCCCGGCTGCAGAAAGCACGAAGCCGTGGGTGTTGTCTCTCCCTCCCACCGTCCCCGGTAGCCACCGACGGCACCCCCCGTGGGCCCCGTGACAGTTCACTAATCACCTCTGCTTTTCTTTCGTTTAACTGTAAGTTTAAAGTAAATATTGATATTTTCTAAGATATAAAACCAGTCACTCATCACGACGCATTTCAACAAAACCAAACGGCTCGAGGGCCTGCACTTCCAGAGGTTTCTCCTAATTGGATAAAACGATGAGGTCTGTGCTTTTTCATTTGCCTGATTAATTACTGCTCCAAAACCCTGGAAAGCAGACATGGTCTGTAAGTGGTATCTGTTGTTTAATCGGGGACAGATGTTTTGGGGCCCGGACAGTTACTCTTAAGTGAAGTGAATCATGGAACTGTATGTTTTAAAAGTGACGGTCCCACAGCAGCAGGAAAAAGCACAGTGTCTTCTGATGCTCAAATCATGGCCGTGATTGTGGTTTATCCCGAATCTAAGAGCACCAAGAAGTGGTACGGAGATGACAGTGGTAGTAACGGGTCCCCATCCATCCAGGGCCTAGGAGAAGCCCCAGCACTTGGTCCCCATCCACCCCGGGGCCTAGGAGAACCCCAGCACTTGGTCCCCATCCACCCGGGGCCTAGGAGAGCCCCAGCACTTGGTCCCCCATCCACCCCGGGGCCTAGGAGAGCCCCCAGCACTTGGTCCCCATCCACCTGGGGCCTAGGAGAAGCCCCAGCACTTGGTCCCCATCCACCCGGGGCCTAGGAGAGCCCCAGCACTTGGTCCCCATCCACCCGGGGCCTAGGAGAGCCCCAGCACTTGGTCCCCATCCACCCGGGGCCTAGGAGAGCCCCAGCACTTGGTCCCCATCCACCCGGGCCTAGGAGAAGCCCCAGCACTTGGTCCCCATCCACCCCGGGGCCTAGGGGAACCCCCAGAACTTGGTCCTCATCCACCCTGGGGCCTAGGAGAACCCCCAGCACTTGGTCCCCATCCACCCCGGGGACTGGGGGCCACCCTTTAGAAAGAACCCCCTAGCACTTTGGTTCCACCCATAATCCTCCCCCCCCGGGGACTAGGAGGGACCCCCCCCAGCACTTGGTCCCCATCCACCCGGGGCCTAGGAGAGCCCCCAGCACTTGGTCCCCATTTACCCCGGGGCCTAGGAGGACCCCCAGCACTTGGTCCCCATCCCCCGGGGCCTAGGAGAACCTCCAGCACTTGGTCCCCATCCACCCGGGGCCTGGGAGAACCCCCAGCACTTGGTCCTCATCCACCCCGGGGCCTAGGAGAACCCCCAGCACTTGGTCCCTTTCCCCCGGGGCCTAGGATGACCCCAAGCACTTGGACCCATCCACCCTGGGGCCTAGGAGGACCCCCAGGACTTGGTCCCCATCCACCCGGGGTCTAGGTGAACCCCAGCACTTGTCTTACCTGCACTCCCCTCCCTGGTCCCTGCTGAGCCCACGTCCCTGTGCTCAAGCCCACCTCAAGGCGTCTCTCCAGCTGTTTCCCCCGTCAGCCCCTACCGTCCTCATCTAAGCTAACCCACCGTAGCCGTGGGCCTTGAGGGGCACTAAGTTCACTCCCATTGGTTTGAATGAAGGCTTTAAGGGGGAGGCTGTTTTGGGTGCGCGGTCAAGGCCAGGGGCCCACGCAGGGGACATGGGGCTCCCAGGGACCAGGGATGCACTCTTAGGGAGGGACAGGGGTACGCTGCTCCCGGTGCTGGGAGCTGGGGGGAGGCCGCTGTGTCAGGGAGGGGTCGGCCGCGAGCTGTGGCCCTGCAGCCCCCGATGGGGGGTGTTTACCTTCAGCACCCCGATGCATCTCCTCTTGGCCCAACCCGCCCGAAGGCCAGTGGTGAGGGGGCCCTGGAGATGGAGCGCTTGGGCCCCAGCCTTCCGGAGCACGGCGTGGGGCGGGGGCAGGTGCGCATGACGCCCCAGGTGACTCCCCATGGTTGTCAGGTGACAGTAGGACTCCCCAACTCGGAGCCACAGAGGAACGTGTGCGCGTCCCCCAGTCGAGGGTCAAAGCCTGTCCCCAGGTGATGGCATCACAAGTGGGCCTTTGGGAGGTGGTCAGACCACGGGGTGGAGCCCCCGTGAGGGGGTCAGAGCCTCTGTAGGGACCCCTTCCCCCACCTGTGACAGCAGGTGTGTGGCCCCCGTCGGCTGTCCTAGGATTCAGCTCCTTCTGACGCCATCCCCCCAAGGTGGCACCGTCCCCGAGGGCTGAGGGTCGGGTCTTAAGGTGCTGCCGCCCCCCGCCCCCCAGACCCGCCTGTAGGCCCGGGTTGGTGACTCCTCGTGCCCAGCGCGCTGTGATGGAGCTTCCCACGCCCGCCCCCCGCCCGGGCAGCTCACAGAGCAGCAGTTTACTCCTTGCACCACTGGTTTATTGGGAAAGGAGGGACGGCGGGACGGGCGGGCGTGGGGTCGGGTCAGCTGCGGGAGGCGGCCCCGGGCCCCCTGCTTTGCGGACCTCATGGCTCTGGGCCCCAGGCCTGCAGCCCCATGGAAGCGCTCTGAAGCCTGCCCTTTTGCTTTTCTTTTCTTTTTTTTTTTTTAAAAAGATTTTATTTATTCACGTCCTCTGCGGGCACCCTGCCCGGATCCCGCCGCCTCCCGGCACCTGTCCCTTCTGGGCCTCGAGGGCAGATCCGGATCCTGGCGGAGAGGGCAGCGGCACCGAGGGAGCAAGCGCGTCCTGGGAGCCACATCTTCACGGCCTCCCTGCCGGGGGCACTGGGTGCAGCTCCCTCCTGACACCCAGCCCCGTCTACGCCGCTCTGCCCTATGGTACTTTCCATGGCTAAATCCTGTCCCGGTTGGTTTGTTGGTTTTTTTGTTTGTTTTTGTTTGTTTTCAGACTGTCTAGGGTCCTTCATACCTTTTTTTTTCCTTTTTTTTTTTTGAGTTTGTAAAAATGGACCTTAATTTTTTTATAAGAGGTTTAGGGTCATAGAAAACCGGAACAGGAAGTTCAGGGCCTCGTCTACGTACCTCCTCGCTACTGCAGCCGGTTCCACCACGGTGGCACGTCGCCCGGTACCCGTCACCGCTCACCAACCAACAGTGATACGTTGTTATGGACTCGCCGCACCGTTTGCATCGGGGCCCACTGTTGTGTTGTAGGTTGTGTGGCTCTGCCCAGCGCAGGACGTCGTGTCCCCGTCACTGCGGGACCGCACGGGACAGTTCCACCGCCCTGAAGTCCCCTGTGCGCCAGCCTGCCGTGCCCCGCTCTCCGCCCCGAGCCTTGGCCGCTCTGGACTGTCATGCGGCCCCCGTGAGTCTTGCTCCCAGAACTTCACGTGGTTGGAGTCGTGCCGCACGCAGGCCTGGCCGGCGGGCCTCGCTCACAAGCAATTTGCACTTAGGTGTCCTGCGTGTTTCTCGTGGCGTGGTTGCGGGGGATGCGGCACGGTCTGCTTAGCCGTCCACGTACCGGGGACAGCCTGCTTGCTTCTCGGCTTGGGCCGTTCGGGAAAGAGCTGCATTAACCTCCGTGCGCAGGTTCTGTCCGTGGATAAACACCGAGGGCGCGGTGGCGGGACTGCCCGGGGGACCGTGCGCAGCTTCGTGAGACCCGCAAAGCTGCCCAGAGTGGCTGTGCCCCCCGGTGCGCCCGCTAATGGTGCTCGAGGGCTCCCCTTGCCCTGCGTCCTGGTTTCTGTTCGTTGCCGCAGGGGTGCGCTGGCACTGGGCTGCGGTTATAGTTGGCGTTTCCCTGACGACGACGGAGCACCTCGAGCATCTCTCTGTGGGCTTAGTTGCCGTTTCCGCTCCGGGCCGGACTCTCGGCTTCGTCGACGCTTTCTGCGGGAAGGCTGCTTTCCTCCACGGGCGTCAGCCTCTGCCATCTGACCAGCCTCTTGACACCCGGTAGCTGGAAGCCACAAGCGTGTCCCTGGGGGTCACGCGGGCTTTGGGCAGGGCTGGGTGGGCTGGGTGGCTGTGCTCCGGGGCTCGGGGCTCGGGCTGCTCTGCTCCCCACGGTGTTTCACAACCTCTCTGGGACCAGTGGGAGAGCCGGCACCCACATTCATGGCAAAGGCAGAGGTATGAGCGGGTGAGCAGAGACACGTGAGATGTCCCAGGGCCTGGGCTCACGGGTACGTAGCCAGAGGAAGCCCCGTGGCTAGCCCACAGTCAAAAGCCAGGATGAGGCCCTAGGGAGGGTAAGGATGCACGGGGGAGGATAGAGAACCGGGAGGCCATTGGGCAGCACGGGCCACCCACAGTCCACCCTTTGGGTCACAATTACTTACCCCCCCTCCAACACGTAAAACGTCCTTAGCCCTACCCAGAGCTTCAAAGAGTGTCACTCAATCACGACATCACGATGCCATGATCTCCACGGTCCCGACATGCCAGAGGCCTCTAGACAAAAGTGATCAGTTATCTCCTGTACCCAAGCTTGCAGAGCTGGACAAGCAGAAAGAAAATAACGGAAATAAATACTTCCGTGGGAAACGCTCCTGTTTCTGCCCACATCCCATTGGCCGTATCAAGGTGTGTGTCAAGCCCGCTGTCAGGGGGCACCCATAGCGAGGCCGTGGCAGGGCAGCGAGAAAGAATTGGGGACGATACGTCAGCCCAGAGCAAATGGCAGTGGGAGAAAGGTTGTCCTTCATCTCCATCATCTGGCCACTCTGCAAAAGGCTTGAGAAAATATACCCTTTTTGGGGGCATCTGAGCAAATTTCTCAGAATGCTTCCAACCTGGAGTCCACGGGGCGGCTCGCAGGCCATCTGACGTTTCCCACGATTGCAGTCGGTTTCAGTCAAGGCCTGAAGTGATTCTGCCCATAAGACTCTCAGAAAAAAAACCTTTCTGAGTTTTTTTTTTTATAAAGTGGCAAAATATTTTAATGATAATAAATACCCAGTGTTAGGAAGGTTTCAGAGAACCTTTCTGAGTTTACAAATGAAAACAAACAGGGGCAGCCGTTTGGCGCCGCCTTGGGCTCAGGGCGTGACCCCGGAGTCCCGGATCGAGTCCCGTGTCAGGCTCCCTGCATGGAGCCTGCTTCTCCCTCTCCCTATGTCTCTAATGAATAAATAATAAAAAAAAAAGACCAACTAAAATTTGACTCCATATATACTTCCTTATGCATCATGGTTTTAGGAATTTCAGCAATTCCAGGTTTGGACCAAAATATATGTTATTTAGATTAATTTATAACAGATATTATCTTGGTAGTAGTAGTAGATTGAAATTGGTATTTTAATTTCCCCAGATCTTCCTGAGTATGTCAGATTAAACAAGGTGTCCCTCAGTGAAAACAGTTGTGTAATTAGTATAATTTGTATAATTAGTGGTTAATATATTAGTCCAAGAAAAATCTGTTTAGAAGATGTCAGAAGCACGGAGAAAATGAAAGACTAATGTCTGGGTACAGGCTTTATGCAAGTCTGATGGTTCCTAATTGTTTTCATTTAAGAAAATTGCAATAGGGTTTAACTGGGTTTTCAGTTGATAGAACTTTTAAATCTAGCTTTGATAAATGCTTACTCTGTGATTTTAGCATTTACCCCAGAAGTTCAAAGCCTTGAATGACATGGTTCCAACCAAATTCCTTCCAGTCCCATTACATTTTAAGGGCACGATTTCTCAGCACATAGATCCGTGGTAAACAAGAATTTTTTTTTTTTGTAAACAAAATTAAAGGAATACAGTGGGGAAAACATCTTTATGAGCTTTTTTTTTCTTTTTTTTTTTTTAATTTTAGTCTGCCTGTGTGTCAAAGTTCATTCGGGACGTGCTTCTCTGTCCCCGTCGCAGTCTCTCCGTCTGTCCGTCTCCGTAGTTGCCGTCAGTCCGGGCATATTGGGCTGCGGTGGGGTGATGCCCTTACATCTTCTAGGAACCCGGTTGTCAGGCTCCGAGGATCTCCTTGTAGACCAGGGTGACCCCAACGTGCAGCATCGGCATCACCGGGAGCCGCCTCGAGCCCCATGTCCTTGGGCTCCTCCCACACCTGTTGGTTCCCACCCTCCGGGGGTGGAGCCAAAGTACCTGCGTGAGCAAGGCCTGCAGGTGGCTGTGCAGCAGGTTAAGGTCTGAGAACCCTGCCCCAGCTGCCACCTTGTTTCTTCTAGAGTTTGGTCATTGCCTTGAGGACCTGGCGGACCCGGCAGTGTCCAGGGCTGGTCTTTGTCTCTAAGCCGTACCTTGAGGGCCAGACCCTTGACCTCGTCTTTGTCTCCAGGCTGTTCTCTTACTTGAGAATTTTCTACTGGCTGGGAAGTCTGGCAATAAAAAGGAACCGTTTCGCAGACCAGCTGGTCCGAGTTCCCTGGGTGCCGTCGAAATTCTCACAGCCTGACCAGTTCTCTGAACGGACCCGCAGCAGGCGGCCGGCTGCCGGCCAGGATCTTTGGGAGCCTCCCCAGCTCCCAGGCTCCTGGGGTACGTTTTCCATCTTCCAGCCTCACTCCAGGGGCCCCACCCATCCTGAAAGTTCGTGAGAGGCTTAATGATTATTATTGTTCCCAGGCCCGAGGCGTGGCTTAAGTTCAGGGTGGCTCTGCGTCACCCTGCGGGCAGGTGGGAGCGGGGAGGGCTCTTGGGTCCCAGTTAGGCCAGCAGGTCACCCGTGAGCCACTGGCCAAGGCAGGCCACGCAGTCAAGCCAAAGCTGATGAAAATGCAGCGGGAGAGCGAGGCTCTCATCTCACGGAGTCGAGGAATGAATCTCACAGACAAAGGAGAGTAAAGGGATAGAAGTCGATTAAGCAAGGACGCAGAGAAAGCTCTGGGGAGTGAGGGGGGGTCCCCACAGGGTTGCCCACGTGCGCCTCCAGGGACAGCCTTTAATTAGAGCTGCCCAGGGAGCCTGCGGCCTTATCCTTCTTGTGACGTCCCAGGCTGAGCGAGGACTGGTGAGAACATCCTTAACAGCTTCCTTACTCCAGGATCACGCCCTGGGCCAAAGGCAGGCCCCAAACCGCTGAGCCACCCAGGGGTCCCCTAGGGTCCGGTTATTCCTTGTTGGTTGCAGGCGACCATCACAGGAAAAGTATCTTCCCACCCACACCCAGGGCAGGGTGGTCTGGTTTGTCCCCTTACCTCTGGTTTCCTTACATCTCAGCATTTTTGGGTTTTGTGAGCCTGATTCCATGCCCCTGCCCGTCCCTCCCTGCCCAGCCCCGCGTGTCCCTTACTCAAAACCACGACAGGAGCAGGGATACGGGGAGGGCGTGGAGCGGAGGGCAGTACTGCAACCTGGTGTCACCCCCACCCTCCAGGGTGAGACTGGGAATCTCTATGAGCTGCCATGACTATAAAAAGTATTCTCTTTCAGAATCTTTCAACAAGGGATCCCTGGGTGGCGCAGCGGTTTGGCGCCTGCCTTTGGCCCAGGGCGCGATCCTGGAGACCCGGGATCGAATCCCACATCGGGCTCCTGATGCATGGAGCCTGCTTCTCTCTCTCTCCTCTCTCTCTCTCTCTCTCTCTCTCTCTCTCTCTCTCTCTCTCTCTGTGTGACTATCATAAATAAATAAATAAAAAATAAAAAGATTTAAAAAAAAAAAAAGAATCTTTCAACAATAAATAGTATTATTGTTTTTTGTTTCTTTCTACCACCAATCAGACTAAGTTTCAGAAGCTTGGGGTCACGTTGCCATCGTGTTCTTCGAGCCCAGGGGGTGCCTGGCGCACGCAGATGCTCAGTGACTACCCGGGGAAGCCGCATGCGACCGGATGCGCGGGCAGCGGGCCGAGATCCGCAGGGACCGGGCAGCGGGTGCGGGCTGCAAGCCGGTCGGCCTGTCGGCAGGGGCTCGTCCTGGGAGAGCAAGAGCCCGCCTTGCGTCTGAACTTCGGAGGAGCAAAGGGACGCTTAGCACTTGGAAGACCCCGTGGGCCAAAAAAGGGTAATAAAGGGGGAGAGAAACGGAAGCAAAGGGCAAGTGCTGAGTGGGGAGAGCTGATGGAACCCCTGGGTGGGTTTCGTGGGGCTCTCTCTCTTTTTCTTGAACTTTTTCTTTCGAAAAGGCTGAGGGAAGGCGCTCTGAGCCATTGCCCCCCCGCGCAGCCTGTCACCGCCCGTGTTTTGCAGTCATGGCCAAGCGTCCACCGGGGCGGGCTCGGGAGTGAGGCCCACCTGCCCTGGGACAGCGAGTGGCGCCCTGGAGCACCTGCCCGCTTGTCGCCTCCACCCCGCATGGCTGCGCCCGGCAGGCAGGTGGCCGGGCCAGGAGCTCCCTTCCTCCTGACCTTTCGGGCGGGTGAAGGGCACTGACCCCCGTGCCCTGACGACCCAACCCTCCTCCCGCCTCCAGGCCGCTGGAGGGAACCTGGGCCAGGCCTCCCGAGTCTGCAGCCGCTGGGCCGCCGCGGCCTCCTGCCCGGCCTCCTGCCCGGCCTCCCTGGTCCAGCGGCCCCCCACCCGGGCCAGCCTTCGCTGAGGGCAGCACCCGGAGGAGCATGGCCAGGAGCCCGCGTAGGCCCAGGGCCGGCTGCTGACCGACGGGGCCCCAGCCCACCTGGGGGAGCTCCCCGTTTCCCATTGGTGGCCTGGGGAGCAGCAGGGCGAGGCCGGGACGGCGGTTCAGGCCCGAGGTGCTCAGGCTGTGGGAGCCTCACGGCGGGAACTTCCACGAGGCCACGTTGGCCGCGTGACCACCGTCTGGTGCACGCTCAGGGTCAGGGGTGTCCTCTGTCGGGGACCCCAGAGGGCACGCCAGGGCCTCCTTCTGTACACTCCTGGGGAAGGCCGCCGGCTGCCACCACCTTCCTGCGTCCCGCGGGGTTGTTCCTGCTGCCCCCAAATGGCCCAGGGTGCTCGCAGCGGCTGGCGGTCCCCACCGTGGGCCCAGGGTGGTCCTGTGAGCGCCCATGACACCCACCCAAGCCCAGGGCACCCGGCGGCCCGGCTCGGCCACAACACGTGGAACCCGCCTGGCGCCGACCTCAGGAGGTGTCCACCTGTGGCTGTGAGGGCCCTGCCGCTGCTCCCACGAGGTCGGGCCCTGTGCACTGGCCTGGCCTGTGCCCCCTGCGCATGGGGTCGGGCCGGGGCTGCCAAGGCCTCGCAGCTCCACTGTCCCTCCCACAGGGCCACTGCTTGATGGCGTCTGCCAGCTCTGACCCCATAACACAGGAGCTCCAATGGGGCCGCGGATGGGCTTTGTGGGGTGCGTGGGCCCCAAAGCTATGCCCGCCTTCCCTCAGTGGGGCCAGGGCATTTGAGGAGCTCCGGGACCCCCCACCCCGACCCCCTCCCATGAAGCTCCAGGACCTCCACCTACGAAGCTCTGGGACCCCCCCCACCCCCTTCCCCTCCTGGGGAAGGGTGCTCCCAGTGGAGATGCTCCCGGGTGGAGGGTGTCCTCAGGGGAGGGTGCCCCCGGGGGGGGGGGAGGGTGCCCCCGGGTGGAGGGTGCTCCCAGGGGAGGCTGCCCTGGGGGGGTGTCCTCAGGAGAGGCTGCCCCCAGGTGGGTGCCCCCGGGGAGGCCGTCCTGCGTCGCTGCCCGGTGGGCGTCCCCGCAGCAGGCGCACTCGCCCTTCCTAGGCGCCCCGGAAGGCCCTCCCCGGGGTGGGGGCCCAGGGTGGGCGGGACGCGCCCGGCGGCTGGGTCCGCGGCGTCCTGAGCGGTGACGCGGCTCGGGCTGGGCCCCGGGGCGCCGCCGGCCTCCCTGCAGCCGCGCGTCCCCCACCCCCGGGGCTCCAGCCCGCCGGCCGCCCTGACCGCCGGGGCGTGGAGGGCGGTTGTGCCCCGGACGCGGCCCCGGCGGGCGGAGCCTGGAGGTGCGGGGCGGCCGGCGGGGCGGGGTGCACCTGCGGGTCACGCGGGCCGGGCTCCCGGCGGAGTCGGGGCGCCCCCCCCACCGGGCCCGGGCAGAGGGAGGCCGGCGGCGAGGAGCCAAGCCACCGAGGGAGCGGCGCAGGCTGTGCGTCGAGGGAGGGTCCGGGGACTCGGGGGTCCGCGCCCCGGGCAGCGGGGAGCCCGGCCCTCGGCTGATGCTGCGGCTCGGGCCGCGGGACACGGACACCGGAGCTGCGCTGGCGCTCCACGTCCTGCCCGAAACCAGCGCGGGGAGGGCCGTACGGCTGCGGGAAGGCGGCGCCCAGGCCCCCCGCCCCCAGACCCGACAGCGGAGGCGGCCCGGGCAGCGGGTCCTCCCGGGTGCACACTGGCCGGCAGGGTGGGGGCGCCACCCCAGCCCCGCGGACACCGGGCCCCGCCCCTCCCGCCGTGGCCCCGCCCACAGCGACACCGGACCCCGCCCTTCCCGCCGTGGCCCCGCCCACGGCGACACTGGACCACGCCCCTCAGGGTCGTGGCCCCGCCCACAGCGACACCGGGCCCCGCCCCTCCCGCCGTGGCCCCGCCCACAGCGACACCGGGCCCCACCCCTCCTGCCATGGCCCCGCCCACGGCGACACTGGATCCGCCCCTCCTGCCGTGGCCCCGCCCACAGCGACACTGAACCCCGCCCCTCCTGCCGTGGCCCCGCCCACAGCGGCACCGGACCCCGCCCCTCCCTCGTGGCCCCGGGAATCCCCGCGCGACATGCCCTGAGAGGTGCTCGGCCACGTTTGTCGCTGCCGCGCCGTTGGGGTTGAACTGCGTTCCCCAAGTGGGTTCAGGGCCTACTTCCCAAGGCCTGTGGAAATGGCCTTCTTTGGAACAGAGGGTGTTTGCAAGTGACTGACCGACCTAAGGCCCTTGGGGCGGGCCCCAGCCGCGCGTGCCGGGGAGATTCTGACGGAGGGAGGCGTGCGGGGAGCGACCGCGCTCCGAGGGCGCAGGGAGGCGCAGGGAGGGCGCAGGGAGGGCCCAGGGAGGTTGGTGAGCAGGGAGGGTGCAGGGGGGTGTGGTGCGCAGGGAGGGCGCAGGGATGGCGCAGGGAGGGCCCAGGGAGGTTGGTGAGCAGGGAGGGTGCAGGGGGGTGTGGTGCGCAGGGAGGGCGCAGGGAGGGCTCAGGGAGGGCCCAGGGAGGTGCGGTGAGCAGGGAGGGCTCAGGGAGGGCCCAGGGAGGTGCGGTGAGCAGGGAGGGCGCAGGGGGGTGTGGTGCGCGGGGAGGGCGCAGGGATGGCGCAGGGAGGGCCCAGGGAGGTGCGGTGAGCAGGGAGTTGCAGGGAGGGTGCAGGGAGGCGCAGGGGGGCGCAGGGAGGGCGCAGGGAGGTGCAGGGATGTGCGGCGCTCAGGGAGGTGCAGGGAGGGCTCAGGGAGGTGCGGTGCGGAGGGAGGCGCAGGGAGGGCGCAAGGGGGGCGCAGGGAGGTGCGGCGCGCAGGGAGGAGCAGCCGAGGAGCAGCGGAGGCCAGGGCTGCGTGGCGGGCGGCCCGGGGCGCTGGGGTCGTGAGCGCGTCGCTGCGCGCTGCCCTTGCTAACTAGGGAGGGTATGTTAACTCAGCTGACATTAATAAAGATTCTCAAAAAATAAATAAAAGTGCAAATGCTAAGGGGACAAACCAAAGCAGCCGCAGCCGGTGGGAGGCCTGCGCCGGAGCCCGCAGTCAGTGCAGGAGCGCAGACGCTGCAGGAAGCTTCTCAGACCCTTTGGCTGCTGAGGGTCCCGGCCGGCCCCGTCTTGGTGGTCGTCACCATGCTGAGTCCAGCGCTGTATTCAATGCTTTATTTCCATTACTCCGTTTCTTCCTTAAAAGGGTGGGTGTCAACAGACCCACTTTGCTGGACAGGGTACTGGGGTCACCTGTCGGGTCCGCGATGGGATGCGTCGAGGGGCCAGGACCTGGCCTGTGGGCCCTGAAGGACTGGGAGCAAGTGTTCAGACTAAAATACACCTGCTTATGGGTAAAGGAGTCCTGGGGGGTGGGGTGGGGGGTCCTAGGAATCTATCCACCAAAGAAAGATCATGTTTTCAGGCAAATATGTCCCGGGTTTTGTAAAATTCACTAGCTAAGGAATCTTCGAAACACGTTCCTTATTTGCTTGTTTACAGATTACCTGAGTCACTAAATTGAAATATTGCTTTACTTATAACAATGATTCAGAAGTTTTAAACATATGCAGAGATGTGCTATTTTTTTTTTTTTTTTGCTAAATAATGTCAGAAGATTCAAAATCTATATTCTGTTGCTAGAGGAAGCAAAGTGCTGATGGGCTGTTTGATTAGGGATTAGCAGGATGGGAGCTAAATGGGGGGCTGGAGATGAAAGTTACAAATTAAAAATAGGGGGGACAAGAGAGAAATCTCCCCCCCCACACACACACACACAAAATCAAATAACCATCCTTTTGGGACTGATGAAGATGGCCCTCTCCATTCCCTTTTCTCCCCACAAACATTTGATTCAAAATATGGAGCGTAATCATGACACATAAATCTGCAGAATTAGTTTTTTTCTGACTTAAAAACCCCATTTGTAGAACTACCGCAGGAAATTATCGTCACAAAGTTGCCGTATGCTTTGATTAGTTATAAAAGTTACTTAATAGATAATCAAAAGACACCTATTTTCTAGTTTTCTTGATCAGCATAGTCTCTGTGGTGCTGTATTCATCAGATCTCAGTGACATACAAGTATGAGAAGCTTGAGTCAAACTGGCTTAAAAGGAGGACAGAGTGGGATTAATCCGTTCACCTAATTGAAAAGTCTAGGGGCAATTAGTAAGGATAGATTTACGGACCTAGAAGATAACCAGTCTCGCCCATTGCTAATAAACATGTGATGTGAATGTAAATCTAAATCTCCTAGTTCTCTGTACGTTACCTTCGGATCGTGATGGTTTGAAATCACTCAGTGGCAGCCTGAAGATAACAGTCCTTGTTGTGTAATTATTATCATTTTTATTATTTTTATCACCGCTAAAGGGTTGTTTGCTTCTGAATGCCGGGAGAGACATTTTTAAACTTGAAAAATTTAAAATTTGCTCATGATGTTTATTTTATCTTTGGATGTTAAGAAGAATGGAAAACGGACCCAAAGTTAACCGAATAGCCCCTCCAAATAAAACATGCATGACATCCCCAGATAGTACTTGACCTTCACTGTGTGCCTGAGGACGGCCAGCTCCGATGGAGTTGCGCTTGGGTTGCACAATTCTCGGCAGGCCTTTATCTGGCGTGTTGGACTCTTGTGAGTAAGCGCCTGTTTTTTCCGTCCTAGCTCCCAGACTCCTGAATGTCCCATAAAGGTAATGTGGGAATGTCCCTACATGCTAAAATGAGGCCCAGCTTCCGTGCTCTGGATTTAAAAGTTGGGTAAATACGAGTTAATGGGTAGAACTTGCCATTTGATGGCAGAGAAACACCTTTGTCAGGTAAAGATATCGCTCTTATTTTAGAACCATGGAACTTGAGAGAGCCAAATCCTCCAGACCCCACGTGGCAGATATTTTGGTCAGGCCTGATAAAAACTCCCCGGTTGGTAGGTGACAGTGGGATGATGTGGAGAGACCACAGTCTGGATTTTAATTCCCATTCTGACACCATCTTGGTGGCTTTTCTGGAAGGATGGCGATGCTGGTCACCAGGGCCGAAGGTGCAGGAGGGAGAACGGGGGGGAGTTGGGAGTCCCACACCCACAGCAGAGCTGCCCAGACTTCCTTCTTGTTGCTACTTGAGGTTGGGGTTGTGTTCCCTGGATTGTCACAGCACCAAGAGAGCTTGTGGGTCCCTTTAGAGGCGGTGGGAACAAGACTCCCTCCCTCTCGTATTGCACTCAGCCAGGTGGTAACCAGAGGAGAGCTGCATGGGCCCCAGGGTGTCACGACTCCCTCAGTAGTTACCTGCCCACAGACAATAACCCCGGGCAGACGCCATTCCTGGGTGGCTGTGGCGGGTTTCAGTATCGGCTCATTCAGAGACCTCCGACCACAGGCTGTGACATCCTGGGTGAGGTTTTCTGAGTAGAAACCGGGCAGTATGTTCTAATAAGCAAGCCTTTAATAGGGCTGAAACCGGTTCATTGTTTTGCATCTTCCTGGTAACGAGGACAGGGATTTAGAATCTGAATTCCCTTTCCACCAGGAAGTGCAACGATGCTTAGGAAATCTGCGTGGGCACATACGTGTATGTTAAGAAGAAACGTAGCCCGTCTTCGTTCACCATCAGGCATCCAGGTCCCCAGTGAAAACAGATTGTGAGAGATAATTCCAAATCCACCGTCAGGACCACCCTAGGCCCAAGGTCTAGCAAAAATATCCTTTTAGGTTTGTTGTCAGCCTCAGAAATCCCTCAAATGTGACCCATATGATTCTGATGAGAAGGGTCAGCGGACTCCTACAGGAGAGGCACCTTCACCGCTGCAATGTGGTTTTCCACATTTGTTAATTTTGAATTCATTTTTTAAAGATTTTATTTATCTGAGAGAGCTTGAGGGGTGGGGGGGAGAAGGAAAGGGGGAAGCTGAGTGGGGAGTCCGACTTGGGGCTCCATCCCAGGGCCCCAGCATCACAACCTGAGCTGAAGGCAGGTGCTTAACCGACTGAGCCACCCACAGGCACTCCGGTTTTCCAGGGTTTCTCATCCTGCTGTGTAGTCACTTGCTCTGGCCGAGCACACGTTACAGCCTTCCGTGGAGCCGACAGCGACTATAATGCCGTGGGAGGCCAAGCTGGGTGGGCGGAGCGAAGACAGAGACGTTGCATCTTCACCAGGACACAGCGAGTATGATTGCTCAGAGGGGAGGGTAACCATATAATGCAAAGACCAGGAATGTCGCTTCTCACGGAAAAGATTGCACAAATCTCTCAGATTTCTCCTCTCCAGACGGCTGGGCATGATGGTGATCGCGTTGTAATCTGCGTGTGGGTCGTTGTTGTTCTTTTTCCTATTCTTGTCTCATCCTATGGCATTTCTAACGGGTGCTCAGAAAAATACAGTTGGGACGGCATGGGCACCCAGAAGCCAGGAGTCTGAGCACCCACTACCACGTGTCAGCTGTGTGACGCTGAGCAAGTCGTTTGGCCGTCCCTGCAGATTGAGGGGGATGCTTTCCAACATCCCATGTGGTGGTTGTACCCGATGAGGGGATGTAAGAGAAAGTGCTTTGTAAAACGGAAAGCCCCGGACGGATGCCACTTGCTACCACCGGTCACTTCACCCACCAGGGAAGTGATGCTATGCACTTAACTCCCATTGGCTTTCTCCGCCCCTCCTTTGGGTTTGCTAACTTCGAGAAGCCCCAGCAAGGTGTGCCCAAGCGAAGCCATACATCATCGCCCACCCTAGAAATGGTAGGAAAACACCTGGGCCCTCGAGGATGCATTCGTCGTAACATTTCTGGGCTTTGTATCAAGTTGAGAACTCACGTCAAGAGGCCTATGCTTGACCAAACTATTTTTTTTCTCACTCTCCCCAGTACCTAAAAAGGATCATATAGTCCTAATTAGGCCTAGAGAGGCCCACAAAACAAATGTGTTTCCAAGAGCTTTGGATTTATGAACTAAAGACTGTAGGCTACTGTGTATTTTAATATATTCAGAGAGACAATTAAGACGACTTTACTTACGGTTCTGGAAAACAGTCTGGGCAGCATTCAGCTGAGCGTATAGCCGTTCTCTGTCAAAAACCAAACTGGAATGACATTTTTTGGAATCAGCTCACTCTGTTAAAAGCAACCAACCATCTGAAAACACTCCATGAATTGGGCTGAAGTCGTGTAAAGTTTTGTGATCCTCAGGAGAGGAACAAAAATCTGGAGGAAAGTTCAGCTGCCAAAGTGCAGGAGCAGACACCTCACAAAGGAGGGAGTGAAATGGCCTGCGATGCGTGAAAGCGCTCGCCCTCACCGAACAAAGAGGTGTCCGTTGAGACAACAGCAGAATGCCTTTACCGGAGATGGACACGAGTCATCTTAATAGTCCCGTGTCCTATCCTGTGCTTGGGAGCATCACGGCGCAAGACCTCTTTGGATGGCAATCCGGCAAGAGCTGAAATGTATAGATTGGGAAACACCATGAGTGAAGGCATTCACCGCAGGCTTGTTGGTGGTAAGGACATTGGATACACCTAAATTGGGAAAAGCCAAGTGTTCTTTGGTGCTGGGGCCCGGCTGGATCCATGGGGTGGAGCTGGGTGCCGTGGGCTGCACACGCAGTCCAATCATCCCCGTGTTGAAAGCCCAGCCCTGGGGATGTTAGGAGGGGGCCCTGGGGAGGTGATTCGGTCAGGACCAGGACGGCGGGGTCCCTGCGGTGGGATTAGCGCCCTCATTAAGGGGGGGAGAGTCAGCGCTCTCTCTCTCTGCACCCCACGAGGGGCCAAGACCAAGACGTGACTCTGTACAGCAGGGGGAAGGCCTTTCCCACATCTCAGCCGTGTTGGTACCCCGATCTTGGAATCCCAGCCTCCAGAGCTGTGCGAAACACACGATTGTGGTTTGAGCCCGTCCGTGATGCTGTACATGGCAGCCCAGGCCGGCGCAGACCCCGACCCGACGTGAAATGTCATGCCGTCCATAAATTTCATTATTTTGAAACGTACTTGATAACATGAGGACTATTGTTCTAGAACATTCACTATAATAAAGACAGATTGACAACCTCCATGCCGTGCATGTGCATCGTGCTGCCTGGGAACTCTATGTAGAAAAGGAAGCGGGAAAGAGAATATAATAAAACGTTAAACCGTTAGGTGAGGCTATGCGTGGCTTCTGTTTTCTTTATGTATTTTTATATTTTCCAAGTTCTGTATAATTAGCATGGATACATTGTTATGTTAATAATCAATAAAAGCACCGTATTAAGTAGAGCAAATACTCGGCGTCCTCTCAAAACTGTCAGCGGAGCCCGACCTGCAGGTGGAGGCCCCACCTGCGCGGCAAGGACGCTCGGTCGGCCGGATCTCCGCCTGTTTCTCGGAGAGGGATTCCAGCTGGAGCAGGACGTGTCGTTGGAGTGAACACAGGCCTTTCAGTTCTGTCAGCATCAAAACCCTATTGAGTAAGTACAACAAGAATTAAAAAGGGAGAGGGTGAAAAAAAAAAGACCCTTATGATTTTCCTACGCTTTTTCCGTTTTTTTTCCCCCTTTCCCTTCGCTGTAAATTCTGTTAAGTTTTACCAGTACATTCTGCCTAATTGATATTCTGAAAATGAAGATAAAGAGAATCAGGCATTTGGGACTTTCTTGACAATGTTAATTAAAATGGCTCAGGGAAGACATAACTGAGACATCTTTTTATCTAAGATGGAGATGAAAACCCCGCGTGTTTCTAGGGTTTAACGGCACCCATGTGATCCCATTGTTTCTAGTTCTGCTGACAGAAAGGGCTTTCTCCTTGAAACCAAGTAGAAAGCCACTCAAATCCTATCCAGTTCCCCCTCAAAGTAGGCTAGAAATCACAATGCAGCATCAAGAAGAAAAGAGCTGGTTGGCAGCGGTGCTGGATGTTTCCTGACTGTGTCTCTACGTGCATTTTGCATCCGTCACCCTGTCCTCTGTCCAGGACTGGCCATTGGGGCCTGCGTGGACGGCCCATGCCCCAGAGATCCCGGTTGGGTTTGGCCGACAGAAGGCCCCGCAGCAGAAGGGGAAAGACCTTCGGGTACTTCCTCCCTGGCCTGTCGGTGGCTGTAGGGCGCAGGGCCCCAGCGCTCTCCTGGCCCGGGCTGGTCCCTCGCTCTCTCCTTCAGAGGCGGTCGGAGCGACCTCCTGTTGCCCCTAGCCCACGGGTGTCCTGCCATTCCCTGTTGGCGGGGCCTTGGTAAGTAGTGCCTTCGCCAAACTCTCTTTTATCTCTGTTTTTGAATTTTCCCTCTTTCCCGCCAGGATGCCGAGCCTTCCACCAGCTCCTGAGGCGGTGCAGCCTCATTCTGTGTCACTGCTCGCCGCGAGAATATTCTGATAGCCCATTTGACAAGCCCACTTTTCATAATTATATGGTTGGGGGAAGAGTCTGTGGACATCTCACAGTGTGACAATGGTCGGCCTCAAGCGCTCCTCTGGACAATGATGGATCTTAGCAACTGGGTTTCACAATACCCTGCTGGGCCGAAACAGGTACTGTTGATGAGTGCTTGATGAGTACTGACGAAGAACTGAGTTCTGTGCATTAAACACGTAATAAGAGTAGACGTGTTATTTTAAAAACTGTGCCATTTTTACTCACATTCCAGCACACTTTCTCCAGGCACAGGGAAAGGAAACAGAAAGTTCCAGCAAGTGTACCTGAAATTGCCCGACCCCTCATCTACGACACGGCTAGTCCAGAGGAATGGCCCTGGGAATGTGCTCCATATCCTACATGTAAGGGTGGGAAAAGGATGGGAAACTATTGTTGGTTCACATAGCAATTTATTTATTTATTTATTTTAAAGATCTATTTATTTATTTATTTATTTATTTATTTATTTATTTATTTATTTATGAGAGACACACAGAGAGAGAGAGAGGCAGAGACACAGGCAGAGGGAGAAGCAGGCTCCATGCCGGAAGCCTGACGCGGGACTCAATCCCGGGACTCCAGGACCCCGCCCTGGGCCAAAGGCAGGTGCCAAACTGCTGAGCCCCCCCGGGATCCCCTACATAGCAATTTATTAAGGAATTCCCTGGACTCAGGAGCGCTACTGTTCGTCATCCAAGGTTTTCATCGGCCTGTGCAGTATAGGGTCACTAGTATTTTAATTAATATTCACCAGTAGGTGCTTTAGAGGCACTGTCTTATTTAGTCCTCATACCTATTCACATCTCACCAATTAAGAGTTCGTCAGTGGGCTGAAAGGGAGATGGGCTTTGAAGCATGTGGCCCACCTTGACCAAGGAGCTCTGGGTTGGGTCCCTTGGTGCAGATGTGATCTGGGTGGAACTCAGCTCTGCCTCCTGCTGAGGCTGTGACTCTTGGATCGCAAGGGTAAAACAAGAACAACAAAAAAAATTTGAAATCCCTTTGGTCAGTTTAATTCAGTTACGTTGCTAGATGTGGTGGATGCTGAGATGAATGAAATACGGTTCTGGCCTCCGGGGATCTGAAGCCTACTTGGTAGACAGAGATATAAACAAATAATGAGAGAGCTGTCATAAAATGTGATTCAGATGATAAAAGAAGTATGCTTAAAATTTAATAGGAAAACAGACGAGGGAGCAATTATATCTCTGGGATGTAGAGGAGTGTCGGGAAAAATTATGCACCAGAGGTGACGGTTAAGCTTGACCTTGAAGGGTGTGTAGGAGTTCAGTAGTGGAACTGGTGGAGGAAGCGGTGAAAGGGCCCGGCAGGGGTCTTCATTCTCATTCCTGACAAAGGCTCGGAGTCTCCAGTTGCCTTCGGCCTCCAGTTGCGTTTCTAGCATTGGACTTCCTGTGACTTGTCCAGATTTCTCACTCAGTCCTGTTTGGGTCTAAGTACCATTGGAAGAGAAGCTTTGGGAGGAAGGAGAGCTGGCTGGTCTGGAATAAAATCTGACCATTGATCTTGATCTCAGCAGGACCATGTACTAACCTGAGAAAACCATCCAGAGACCCCGAGTCTGAAAGCTGACAGCCGCGTACCATGTGAGATGTGTGCGCAGTTCGCAGGACCCGCCTTTCACTTGGTTTTACAGATTAATCTTGGAGACAACTATCTCCCAGAGACCCCTGTGGCCGCATGGAGTTTGGATCATGAAAGTATGAGGGAAATAGGAAGAAAGGAGAATTTATAGAAGGGATTTAGCAACTCAATACTATTACTCATTAAGGATGCTGTATTATATCAGACCCAGACGAGGGAAGAGGATTTAGAAGATTGTCCAAGATGTCATGGAAATTGATAGAGTTTACTTGACTGAGGAAAGCAGACGAGTTAAATCCAGTTTTAGATTTTTAAATATGTGAGAGCCCTGCAACTCTTATCTTTGCCCCCAGACAGATGTGAATTCTTTCTTGCTAAGACCCAAAGACCCTCTTCACCACTGTCTTATGTCATCTTGTCTTAGACCTACCGTTGTTTCTTGTTCTGCCGACGTGGCCGACAGACACACCCTCAAGTCATGCCAGTGAGACTGGTGGCCTGGGCAAAGGGAAATGAAGAGAAGAGTGGGAAGAGTATGTTACTCTTTATTTAGAACCCAAAATCAGTGCCTGGATGTAACAACGAAAAAAGTACAAGGACGTAACAACGAAAAAAGAGGTGACAGACATAAATGTGCAGATTTTATAAGGGGAAGAAAAAAAAACCCTTTAAGACACTCTTGGAAGACGTAAAAGTAAACTTGAACAAATGGAAAGAAATCCCTGTTCTTGGATGGGTAAGAAGACTCGGTATCCTGTGTTCAGAGAAAATATGGCTAACTTCCCCTATAATGTAGGCATGAGAAGATCCTTTCTAAATGCAGCTCAGAATTCAGAGAAAGACAAGAGAAAAGACGGATAATTCAAGCTGCCTGGAAATGAAATGTATTTGCATGGTAAAAATTTTAAGAAAGTCATGACAAGGTCCTGAGATAATTGGGGGAATACGTTTGGAGCATATATGACAATTAAAGGGCCGATCCCCCTAACATACGCAAAGTAACCAGATGTGGGAGGTGAGAAAGCTCGTCCAGCTTTCTCCTGGCTTATCGGCCAGTCTTCACCCTGGGTTTTCCATAGAGGCCTCAGCAATTAGCTGGCTGTGGGGTTGATCTGATTTAACATTTCATGGTCACTTTGTTGTTATTTTTCACTAACTTGTACTTTCACTCCCTGGGACCTGCTTGATTTATGTGTTTTCTCAGATCACATTCTGAGCTGTGCTCTGCACCTGGTGTTTTTCCTGGGCCAGCCGTGATGACTGGTTTGCCGGGCTCTCGTTTTGCGGGTTCCTGGTGAGATCCGCCCCTGTGTGGGTGGTAGGAGGCCCAGGGAGGGGCGTTGGATTGAGGGGATCCTTCAGGAGAGATGAATACACTCCAAAATATGCTTAGTTTACAGTCTTGGGGCTTTCCAGGTGTTTTTAGACCCAGAGGGCCCTTTCTGGTGTCTCAACAGGAACGGATATGTTTTCAGAGGAGAGGGGTAAAATAAATAAGTCTGAGGTTATAGATATCTAAATCAAGCCTCCATTTCCATTGTTGTTATTCGAGTAATCATAGTTGAATGCACACAGACTAAATTTCATTGTCGTCGAAGTAATTAAAGTGTCACGGATGGACAGCAGGAAGATAATGGTGTTCTGGAAAGAGAATGTTCTGGAAAATTAAAGGAATGGTGCCCACACTGCCCCACCCCCACCCCCACCCCCTCGTGATGCTGGGGAGCAACTTTAGCCAGAGATTCGTGTTCGCATCAGGACAGAGGAATGCATTTTCCGGAAGTGTGTTCTTACAGATCTCTGGTCTGGATTCTGAGCTAGAGCCACAGCTGACCTGCTACTACCACCACCACAACGCTTTGCACGAGTAGAGGGATTTCTGTTGTTTTGTCTTCAGAGAGGGAGCGAGGGTGGAGGGTGGGGCGCACAGAAGGGCAGGAGAGAAAATCTTGGGCCGGCTCCACACCCAGCAGGGAGCCCGAGGTGGGGCTCGATCTCTCAACCCTGAGATCCTGACCTGAGCTGAAATCAAGATTTGGATGCTTAACCGACTGAGCCAGCCAAGGGCTCCGAGGGCTTTCCGGTTTGGGACTGATCTCATCTGGTCTTCGTGTGGCTCCATGAAGCAGGCAGGGGCGTGTATCGCCGTCCCCGTTCTGCAGGTGGGATCATCGAGGCTGAGAAAGGCTAAGATGCGAAGAGACAACCCAGCGGATGACTCTGGATTAAGAACCAGGGCACCCGAGAATCTTACCGCTCACCACCTGCGACGTCCTGAGCTCAGCTCCTGTGGTTTCCACGCCCCCACCCCCCACCCCAGCTTCAACTAAATGAGAGGTTTGTGCAAGAAGGTCCTTGAGGGCCCTCCCAGAGTTACTGGGGCAGGATCTGATCACTTGCTGGGCTTCACCAGGAGCTGGTTAGTGGAGGTGAAACAGTACGCGACGCCCCTGAGCTGCCAAGGCCTCCCCCTACCCCACACAGAGCAGGACCAAGAGCTCACCGGGGATGGGAGAAGCCTTTTCCTTCTGTGGACCACAGATGGAAGGCATACGTTCTCCTGTGTGATTCCAGGAAATTTTTAAAGTTTACTATTTTCTTGTAATGTTTTCCAATGCCCCCTGCGTACATTTTATTAATATTTTCCAGCTTTACTGTGCTCACTTCGGCAGCACATACACTAAAATTGGAATGAGAAAGAGAAGGTTAGTGTGGCCTCCGCGCAAGGTCGGCACACAAACATTTTCTAGCTTTATTGAAGTATGATTTGCGTGCCATAAAAATCCAACTGTTGTAAATACGTAGTTCAAATGCTTTTTAGTAAATTTATGGACTTGTGCAACTGTCACCATAATCTAGGTTGGGAACCTCTGCTTTATCTTAAATCATTCCTTTGTGCTCCCTTACATCAGCCTCCACTCCCTTCTTCAGCTCCGGGCAACCCCTGATATGCCTTCCGTATCTATAAATTTGCCTTTTTCTGGACAGTTCACAAAAATAGAATCATGCCTTTTCTATGTAGCCTTTTCCATCTGGCTTGTTTAATTTAGCATACTGTTCTTAAGGTTCATCTAGGTTGCAGTCCACGTCCGTAGTCCGTTCCCTTTTTTATGACTGAATAATATTCCACGCTTTGGGTATAGTATAGACCATATTTTGTTTACCTGGCCATCAGTTGGATAGTTGGGTTGCTTCCACATTTTAATGATGGTGAGTAATGCCGCTATGGACACTTAAGACTGAATCTCTGTGTAGACATGGGTTTTTTATTTCTTTTGGGTACGTTCCTAGGAATAAAAATGCAGGTTGGTTTTCTTACGTTTTTATGCAGTACGTGACCTTCTACTTTTAATCCTTATACCTGAGTGAAAGATTCACAGGAAATGTGTGGCGGAGCCAATGTGTAGCCTATTGTAATGGGCTTTCGCGATGCCCGGTAGCTCTTACAGGAGTGTAATCTGTCTCTGGAAGTAATGCAACCACACAGAGTAGCCGTGGTTACGGTTTGTGTCCAACCTTCGAATTCGTAGGTGGAGGCCGTCACCCCCAGCGCTCAGAATGTGACTGTCTTTGGAGACAGGGCCTGTGGCCCAGTGAGGTCTTCAGGGTGCAACCTGCACCCACCACGGCTGCAGTCCTCCGAAGTGGGGAAGGGCCCCGGGAGTCTGCGCACAGAGGCCACAGAGGACATAGCAAGATGGGCCATCCGGGCGGCAGAGTCCGGCTCGGGGGAGGCCAAACCTGCCTCAACTCGGGCTCCGACTTGAGCCTCCAGAACTGTGAGGAAATAGAAGTTTGTTGTTTAAGCTGCCCGGTCCGTGGGATTTAGTCTTGGCAGCGACAGGCCCACACACGGTCCTGGATTTCAAGGAATTTGCTCCAGCGCCTTTGGGAGGCTGTCTGCGGGCCGAGCCTTCACCCAGAGCAGCTTCCAGTAGAGCTGGGCTCCGTTGTCCTTCGTGCCCTCCGGCGCGGCTGCCTTCTGTGCTGTAAAATCGCAGGGGGGCCTCCTTGCCATCCATCAGGTCACGGTCACATCACCGGCTCCCCGAGCGACCCCGAGCTGCCTCCTCCCTGGACGCCTCCTCCTGTTTGGAGGCCGTTGGCCTGGGAGCAACCACCTGCCTCCACTTGGTTTCGCCACCCTGTCTGCCCGCTGCCGGGCCACCCTGTCCCTCACGCCACCCCGTCCCTCACGTCACCCCATCCCTCACTCCACCGTGAGAGCCCCTGGCAGCCGGGGGGTGGGCTTTGCATTTGCTGCCCTCTGACCTTGCCTCTGGCTCAAGGCCTGACACAGAATTGCGCCAATTCCTTAAACCCGACAACTCCAACTACCAAAATGTCGTCAAGTTCCAGAAATGTGTCGAGACGTGAAATACTGGTCAGTGCAGTAGGAGTAGAACAAGAATGGCTACAAGCATAGGAAGAGCAGACCCAGCACGTGGGCAAATCACTGCGAGGGCCTGGGGCCAATGACTCACCAGCCCCAAACCTTGGCTGCCTTACCCCTGAGTGAAAGGGTTGACCTAGCAAGGGTCTGGGGACCGCGAACCCTTTGCAGCCACCCAGCTCTTGGTGACGTGCCTCCCTGGGTACGTGGCTGCTTGAAGACGCTCAAGATCCAAATCACGTCGCGCTTTGATTAAAACGAACTTAGAGTGAATTTTGAGTGTCTGGCTTCCACATATATGGAATTTAGAAGTGTTAGTTATTAGTCTCTGGGGGCCCAAACCCTTGAGAGGGAAAGAAGGTAGAGGAACCTACATCACCCACCTTTTGATAATGGACAATTTAAAAGAAATGTGTACATGCACGCACTCACACTCGCACGCATGCACACGACTAGCTTGGATCTTTAGAGCTTCGTGTTCAAATCAGACCCCACTGGGAGAATAGTTTGTGTGGGAATTCTACCGTAAAGCAGAATAAAACACAAAAATTCCCCAAATGATAAGAAAAGAAGGGCTTATGTGGTAAACAGCCCCAGAAAGGCAAGTACTTCTGTGCAAGTGGCTTCTGACTTTCTTGGCCCAAGTTTTCCCTTTTCCCTTGGGTTCCTTTAACCTCTTCCTTCACTCTCCCTACCCCACGGTCTCCAAGGATTTGGAGATCTTGATTTCTTTACGCTGAGCACAGACAACAAGTCTTTTCTTTCGTTCACTCAGCAAATTTTTGAGGAAAAAAAAAAAAAGAACAAGGCACAGAGAGGGGAGGGTGGAGGAAGGAAATGCTCACACGGGTGAGCATTTAGGATAGGGTCTCGGATCCCAAGGAAATTAAATCCCTACCCCAGGCT
Source organism: Nyctereutes procyonoides (assembly GCF_905146905.1). Classification (NCBI taxonomy): domain Eukaryota; kingdom Metazoa; phylum Chordata; class Mammalia; order Carnivora; family Canidae; genus Nyctereutes; species Nyctereutes procyonoides. The sequence continues at coordinate 15,576,485 of NW_026575021.1, read as the reverse complement.
GGCAACCCCACCACCAAGCCCATACACCCATGATCCTTTTCTCCTACTCTTGTCTCGTGCTGGTCTATACCATCTCCCTGCTTAAGAATGAATCTACCTCATTAGCCTGAACCATCAGTGGCAAAGGAAGACCAGTTATGTGGCCTTTCAGAAGTTCCCTAATCCCCAGAAATGTCCCACCAAATTGCTTTTCTTTTTCTTTTGCTTCTATTTACAGCTGTTGTTTCATCTGCTGAGCCCTGATCGTTGGTGCCACTACAGCCCAATCTCAGTTCTTTCTCAGCTCCACATCTCGGGTACACATTCTGGTCGGCAAATGGTGGGAAAAGCAGATTTCCAGCCATAGTAATCATGGCAAGATGTGATTTCCTTTCTCCCTTGCCCTATCTCTGATGGGAAGGGTCTCGGTACCATAAAGAGTGTGGGACTTTGTTGGTATAATGATGTATTGAGGTTAAAGTAAATAGATGGCCAATATTAGGAGGGAAAAAAATGGACTTGCCCAGAAGAAAATGCTAGTGGTTTCCCCAGCTTTCCACATGTCTCAGGATCTGGCTCAGGCCTTCTAAGTCAGAATCTCTGGGGATACAAAAATCTACATTTTAATAAGCCCTCCAGATGATTCCGACACATGCTTTGGGCCATGGAGTTACACAATATCATCCATTCTCCATTCTTGTCTTTTTCATAATAAGCCATTCTCTATTCTTCTCTTTTTAAAATATATATATTACTAAGGGAAAGAAGTTTGTTTTTTTTTAAATTGGAGTTCAATTTGCTCTTCTCTTTTTTTCATAACAATAAAGCCCTCAAGGCAGCAATGTGCCCGACTAAGAGGTAACATTTCATATCATCCTTGCTGATAGAGCTGGCTCATGAGATGCAAACAGTAGTCATTGGGTGGGGCTTCTGGGAGATGCCATGAAAGGGAGCTGCCTCCCCCGGCAGGAATCCCCTTGTTGCCTTTGCCTCTCCCTTCTTTGTACTTTCTGCCAGCAGCCGCCTTGGACCATGAGGTGACCTTGGAGATGGAAATGACTATCATGGAGCAAGGAGACTGAAGGAGCATTGGCCCTGGTAACGAGGTGCTCCATATCAGCTTTGGACTGCCCTCCTTCATCTTCTTTAGAAGAGAAAGAACATTATCATGTTTAAGCCATGTGGGTTTTCTGTTATCTGCAGCTGAACCCAATCCTAATACAACGTGTGTTGTTTTGGATTATTTTTGTATCACTCCTCTGAAAAAAGTAGTAAGAGCTAAAAGCCTTCTCCAGCAATGCAGGACAAAGAAGAGGTATCATTTTCCAGGTTGAGGCATGGATCTCGGAGGCATGGACCGAAGATTAGGAGGAGAAAAGACGGAAAGGACAGTAGGGAAATAAAAGCAGGTGGGGCAGGACCAGAGAAGGGGTCATTCTCAGATGCTCTCCCAAGGGGGACTCTTTGCAGACTGATAATTGACTTCCTCAATAGAAGGATTATCTCTCACCAGCCTCTGCACTTTATATTTTGTATACTTATAATGAGAAATGCCTCCCAGTAATGGATGATACTTAAAAAATATAACTAAGGGGTCGTGCACTTTTATTTTCTTGCGCTCCTCTTATCGGATGCTTCGACGCCAGAGATTGTGACGGGAATATAAAGACGAATGTTGTAAAGTCTTTGCCTTGGAGATACTCAAGATTTGAAAATAATATGCAAGCTCAGTAGGAGGAAAGTCATTGTCTTTTGTAGCTGTTCAGAGACTTCGCCTCAAGAATATTTAATGTGAATTTTATTTTTTATCTTGGGCTAGAGCAGTGCCGCGTCTTGCTTAAGGTTGGCACAAGCCATCTTGCCAAGATTGGCACCATGCTTCCAGGGGTTTGCCTACATAGGTTAGGGGTTGTTTTGTAAGGTGGTCCGAACGTGGCTGGACACCTGATTCAATTTGGGATCCAAGTTCATTTCCTTCGTTTAGAAAACAATTCAGGGATTGTTTCACACTGTCCTTCTAAGTGCTCCTTGGGGTGACTTCCTCCGGATTTGGCCTTAGAAACAGCCCACCCAACCCACTTGGCTGGTGCACCCTCTTCAGAGGTCTCCCCGAACAGAGTTCAGAACCAAAGTAGCAAAGAGCTTCTCAGAGCAGTTTGGCTCACCAGGCTTCTCTGGAGATGACGGTCACTCACTCGCTCGTTCATTCAATAAAGGGATATTTCTTGAGTGTCTATTACGCACCAGGTGTTATCCCTAGAGCCCTGAATTCAATTGGCGAGACCCAGCCCTTCCCTTGGAGCTCAAGGTCAGAGTCAGCAGAGAGACCAAAAGAAAACCAAAGACAAACAGTAAACTCAAGGAACTGAAAATAAATGGGACAATTGCAACTTGTGACGTGAGCTAAGAAGGACACAAATAGGATACTGATGGTGAAAACCAGGCTTGGGGGCACGGACCTCTGATGACGGTCAGGAAGGCTTCTCGAAGGAGGAAAAATTTGAACTAAAGTCAAAAATTGAGAAGAAGGCCTCCAAGCTGGGAACCAGTGAAGCAGTCTCCAGGTGCAAGGAACAGCGTGCTCAAAGGCAAGGAAAGGGCTGTCAAATCCCAGGAAGTGGAAGAAAGCCAGGGAGGTGGGGCTTTGGGGAATGCTTTGCTCCCTTGGGCCTTGGGGGCCTGCAGGATTAAACACTGGCCAGTTCGATTGCCTGAGGTCAGGAGTTGGGACCAGTGTCTCTTTCTCTACCCACCTGTACTTCTTCCTGTGCATTTTGTTTCAGATACACTTACTAAAAATCATGAAAGGATTTGCATGTGTACACGGATGGACATAAAAAATGAAAAGAAAATTAGAGATGAGAGATGGAAGGAAAGAATAATTGGAAGTAGAGGGACATATGGCTTCTCTGTCTCAGAGAAATCGCAAAGCACAGCCCTTTGGAGGTATACTCTCAAGGTTCAAATCTTACTATTTTATTTTCTTAAAGCTCAGTTTGTCAAGTAGGCAATTAGAAGACTCAAATTAAAAAGCCAAAGTAAATCACAATTACGAGCTCTTAGTCTACTTAGATTCCCCTTCCCTTAAAATGCAGAATTGTGTTTCATGTCAACTTCCGTCGGAATCAGAACCAACAAAATTGTTTTCCATGGAATGAAGGCGGGGAGGGGTCTTGTCACAAAATGTCCCCTCAACCAGAGTCCTGGGAGGATCACGTATGGGACACTATGATCATTCATAGGGACAGAAGTCTAGAGAGGAGTTTTCAAATGAATTACAACAGTCAAAGAAAAGAGAAGCTGTTGGGAAAGGTTATCTTGTACCCTGAGCAGGGTAAGATGTCAGTCATGTGATTCATCAGATCTTTAAACGGACAGCACAGTCTTCATTGGAGATTGCAGTGGGGAGACCTCAGATTGCCAGGGTCCATGGAGGGCAGGGGAGGGTTTCACCCAGGTCAGAAGGAGAGGGTGTGGGGGGGCGGGGGTGGGTGGGTAAGGACTGTCTAATCCTCTCTGGCTGCTTCCCAACCAGTTGCGCGTACAGGGGAGAGAAATCGCAAGCTGACCTCTCCCTTTACCGATCTCCACTGTGGCTGAAGACAGTAGATCACTGGGCTCAGGAAGGATCAGGGTAGCCAGGTGAGAATCAGGGCTTCCCCAGGTTCTGCCTCTATGTGCCTTTTCACCAGCAATACATTAGAATTTGACTTACCACCAGAGTCCAGTCACCTAACACATTTCGAGAGCACCTTGACTTAATTTCCAAATTGCTCTTAAATCAAACCAAATTCTCAAAAAGCTGCCGACTTAGAATGTGCGGTCTTCCACTGTTTTAATTAAACTATTCCAATTAAACTTCTCACCACTGCAGGTAGAGCATGCGGTCTGGGGAACCAGATTTAATTTGACTTATTAAAATACTCTGCTTTTGAGGGATGTTTATATCCGTTTCATTATAAATTACGATTACGAATTATATCTGCTTCATCTCTGTCTGTAGATGGCTCACCCCAAAGTCTGACCAGGAGAGGGCTTTCCTTTTCATTTTCTTCCTCATAAGCAAAGGCTACGTAGCTTCCTGCTCCCGTTTTCCTCGGGGGAAGCCTGAATGGAAACCAAAGTCAGAAGTGAAGCAACAGGAGTGACCACAAGGCCAGGGAGGGAGGGGGAGAACCAAAATGACCTACAGGACTATGGGTGGAGGAAGAGAGTGAGAGAAACGAGCCAGAGGGACAAGGTTAAACTCAAGGGGGATAGGAGACAACTCTTGCAACACCTTCTGAAATCTGTGTTTAGCGTGAGTGTCATAGGAAGATTTTCTGTCCACCAATGAACTAGACCTTCCCAGCCTTGCAACCTTGCAGCCGGTAAGATGACACTGGGTCATAAGCCAACTCCTAGAGCCCAGAGGGTGGGGCCTATTGTCAGGTCAAGCCACCGTTTCCCTCCGTGTGTTGGCCTCCTTCTGGCCAACTTCTTTTGGCCCCTTAGCTCAGCAGCTATGGTGGGAAGAAACTTTGCTCTCTCAATATCTGTTTTATAATCTCAGGAAAGCATTCTGATTGCCCTTCCTTGGGTAATCCAGGAACAAGAGCTCCCGAAGTCCGCTGACCACAGCGAGGACGCTGGCATGGCTAGGATGGGAGGTTGTGGGCAATTAAGTGGGCCGTACCACTCAGCACAGCTCTCGGAGGCTGAGGAGTGCTAGCTGTTGGTGGTGCACGAATCCATGGTAAGTTCTAACCAGAAGGAGGACCTGAGAAAATGATACCAGGGAAGCTCATTTTGGTGGAAGTATTTTGGTTTTATTAGAGGGAGAGACTACTGGAGGTCCATATGTGACAGAAGAACCTTGCCCCATACTTCACACTTGATACACAAATTAACTTAAAATGGATCATGGACCTAAATGTAAAACCTAACACTTTTATAACAGTGCTGGAAGAAAGCATAGAAAAACACCCTTGGGACCTTGCATTGTACAAAGATTTCTTAGCTATGACACCAAAAACAAGATCCATAAAGGAGAAAAATTGGGAGACAAGGGGAGCAGCATGCTTTTCTTTCCTTGGGTTTTGTTTCATTTAGTTATGAATAATTTGACACCGCCCTCACCTTCGAGGGTGATGGAGCTCTCTGCTCTTGGAGAGCCGACGTGGTAACTTCAGGGCCTGGCCCTGGACTGGGCCCATCACAGACATGCAATAAATACTGGTGAAATAAATGAATAAGTGAAATGTAGGATGATCGCACGATAGCCAGGAGGAAATTCTCTGAACAGAGACATGAATCAGAAGTCAGATGAGCGAACTGAACACAGCGATAATGGAATCAATTAGCATAGAGGTGATGGGAACGGCTGCAGGAGGCCACGCATTCCCAAGGGAGGAGTCTAGATACAGAACAGAGAAGGCCCTGGGGTGGTCTAATATTGGAGGATGGGAGGGCTAAGGGGGGTAGTCTGTGGAGGAGACAGGGAAAGCATGATTGAAGAGGGAGGAGGAGGGTTAGGGCCACAGAGGGTCATGCAAACCAAGGGAGGAAGCGTTTCAAAGAGTGAAGGGTCAATAGTATCAGTTGCAGAAGAGAGGTCAAAAAAGGATGAGATTGGTGGAAGAAACCAGTTTCTCTCAAAGGAAGTCACTGGTGAACTTAGAGAGCGATACTTTCTACCACATGTAAAATTTTGGTTAATATCCTACAGAAAACCTATCAAAATGGCTGAGGCAATATGGAAATTCACAAACTATCAGGCAGGTGTCTGCTGATTTAAGGCACAAACATAACCGAGAGCAAACTTTGTCCTCTAGTGTCACGGTCAAGAAAACGTCACAGAGAACTCCAGGGACAACCGTCATTGTAAAAATGGGGAAAAATTAGACGCTGTCACCTGCCTCAGACACCGTATTTTTTTTTCTTGTTTCATTCTTTTCCCGTTGGGAACAAAATCTGTATGTTGGCAAATTGAACACCAATAAAAAATAAATTTATTATTAAAAAAATAAATAAATTTAAAAAATGTGGATGTTGGGGAAAAAAAAAAAGAAAGTAGCTACAGAGAACTCGGGCCGAGAAGACATGTGTTTGGGAAGCAGAGGCTGCCTCGACGTGGTTGACGCTGGGTTGATTCACAGCAGCAACTCTAACTGGACTCGGGAAGAGTCGTCGAGACAGAAAGTGCGGGTCCAGGTGGCGAGCGGAGGGCGCAGTACCTGACGTATGAGCGTGAGGGAACTTGGGGCGCCCTTTAAGGAGGATGATTTACTCTGGGGACTAACCCAAGGGCGCGTACGGAGTGTAGGGGTTCATTTATTTCATATAGAGGAAAAAAGCCAATGCAGTTCGCCGAGCTCTGTGGCAGATCCTGAAGAAGGACCAGGAAGGCTTCGTATTTGCCTGCAAACTGACCCTGAGCTGTCCCAGCAAGTGATGACCTCAGACACACGGCCAGGAGGCTCCGGGGCAGGGCTCCGTCCACGCGGCGGCCGAGGCCGGTCAGCCTAATAAACACCGTGGGGAAAGGAGTCAGAGCAGTGGCCTAACGTTCACTTAGAACAAAATTATTAGTGACTTAATAGTAACAGAGGGGGAAACGGAACAGTAACTCCTTAAAGAGGATTGACCAGAGTCTCCCAGAAGAGCAATAGAACATGCACATTTGTTTCTTGGCTTCTTATCGCTATAAATGATGGACTATCAAAGCAACAGCACACCCATTAATCAAGACTGTAAACAATTAAAATCTTTCTCCAGATCCGGGAAAGCATCAGAATGATCAAGACCGTGCCAAAAAAAAAAAAAAAAAAAAAAAAAAAGGAACATAAATTTCAGCCAGCTCTTTGGATCTGGGAAGTGTTTGGGCTACGCAGCCAAAAAGTCAGAGAGCAAAGAGTCTAAACTAAGCTGATAACAACTGATCATTAATTAGAGCTGAAGCCAACTATCTCAGGCCAGAGAAATATCTTGGCTACTCAGCTAAGAGCCAGAGAGCCAAAGGTCCAAATTGGGTTCGTGATAATTAATCACAGGCAAGACCACTGCCCTGAAAAGCCCCTGTTAGGGACGGGGTGCCTCTGAGAAGAAGCAGCCCCAAGAGAAGCCGGCGGGGCGGCTCCTGCTCCAGGCGCCCCCGAGCCTGAGGCCCTGGAATCAGCAATCAGAGCAGATTCCAGCATCTAAAGACAAACTGAGCAGCTGATAACTCATCCTATGGCAAGGATTTTCTTTTTTTTTCTTTTTTTTTAATTAATTAATTAATTTATTTATTTTTATTTTTAATTCATTTATTTTTTTATTTTCTTTTTTTTAAAGGGAGATTCAAGTCTTTAAACTTCATTGAAATAGGAGGAAGGCACACGAAGGAGAGCAAGCGGAAAATAATGGAGATTATTTATCTAAAAGGTGTCCAAGGGGAAATTAAATGTTGATTAACACCAAAAGTCAGTCACCAAATGGAAATGTGTAAAAATGGAAGCATGTGAGGGGCGGGGGGCGGTGGTCACGGCGTAAGGATGGCTCAGGGGGGTCGAGGATTGGATGTCACGTGGAAGTCGATGCACACGGATGCTTACCTTCCGTTCTGCATCTGCAAGGAAGCGTTTTTCCTATTTAATCAGAGAAGGCCCGAGCACCTTTTGGCACACACATCCGCTTTCCTTCTACCGTCGTATCTCAGGGTTTCTCAGCTGCCTGTGCCCACCCCCCCGCTGCCACAGAGGACCCCAGTCCTTGCCCTTGGGGTCTGCATACAGCAAGCCGGGGACCGCCTGAGGGCCCCTGATGCATGCACAGCTCAGCAGCTGGAAGAAAGGCGTGCAGGTGCCTAATACGGAGGCAGCTGAGACCTTCCGGGTGTGTTCCCGGATCTTTGCACGTAATGCAATTTTTGGCCTTCCAGCTCATTCTGTACGGAGCCCAGGTTCTTCTTGGGAACCTGGGTGAGGTGCTGGGCTGCACTGGGATCATTCTCTCACACTAAGCAACGATTTTGTGCTAATGACTCATTAAACCCTCAGTAACACAGTAGAGTTGGTAGTTTGTAGCTTCCCCATCTCACAGATGAGGAAATCGAGGTTCCAACAGGGCGGGGAACCTGCCAAAGGGTCACTGCTAGCAAGTGCGGAGGTCAGTACTTGAACGCAGGCCCATGTGGCTCCAGAACCCGTGGGCTCGACCCTCGTGTCACACTGACTCTACCAGGACAGCCTTTGGACAAGAAATAGTACCTGCGATTTAGAAGGACGGTGCTAAGAGAGGGAGAGGGAGAAGAGAATAGGGACAACGGATGTCAAGCAGAAGCGTAGGTACACATGGGGGCCCGCTCACTCTCAGGCTTTGATCCCGCCTGCAACTGCGTGTTTTCACCCCGTGAAGGCGGCTTTGCGAACTGTGGGGCTGATGGTACTGAGCATACGGGCCCTGCATCCACGTGTTCAGACCCCAGTTCCCTAAATAAGCAAGCTCTTGGCCCCGGGGATTCAGATGGTGTGGTTTCCACCACTGAAAGATTTACAAGTTATATTCCTGGAAAAGTGGATTGAAACCCTCAGTGTCTTCATTGTCCAAAGAAGGAATGACTCAGACACTATATGTGGGCCTGAATTCCCCGCATGAACGTATGTGGAGTGTGTGTGTGCGTGTGGGCGCATGTGCACCCGCGTGTTTGCACCCTCAGAGGCACCTACCATTTGAAGAGCTATAAAATACAATTACTTGGGTAAGCTTTGGACATGTGTGATGGTTCACGGACCCCACTCTGGGAGATCTAAGTCGTGTTTACATATTTTAAGACACATTAGGGTAATTCCCAATGGAAAAAAAAAACAAAACAAAACGTGTATTTTCCCCCAGATTCTATGCAAATGGCGATTTTGAATGCATAAGTACATTTTTGGTTAAAGAGAATATCACTGTCACTTAATATATTACTGGAGATATACACAGATGTTGTTTATGTTTGCGCTTTATGTAAATTGCCTTTCAGTGGAGAAGAAATGTATACATAAGATTTAAACTTGCTGTGTTTTACATATTTAGTTTGTGTAGTTTGTTTATATTTCACAGGAAGCAAATATAGGAAAGCATAGAAACCAGCATATTGCATCAAGCTCTTGCGATAGTTTTAAATGAAATGCCCCGAATGGATTAACCTTTACAAACGCCGAGAAATTAGGGGACAATTTCAGTGGAGTGTGTCTCCCGCAGCTGTCCCCGCAAAGCAGTTTCAGTGCTTAACTCGTCGGTTTTCACCGTTGGCTGAAAGCAGGCCTCCCCACCATCGCTTCTTTGCTGCTCCCCCTGTCTCTTCAGATCCCATTTCTTTCTTTCTTTCTTTCTTTCCTTTTTTTTTTTTTTAAATTTTATTCTTAAGTCATCTCCGCACCCCACGTGGGACTAGAACCTGCAATCCCAAGATCAGGAGCTGCCTGCTGCACGCACGGGGCTAGCCAGGCGCCCCCAGACAGTGCTCCTCTTAACATGGGCCGACGGGGGCAGCCCCGGTGGTGCAGCGGTTTAGCGCCGCCTGCAGCCCAGGGCCTGATCCTGGAGACCTTAGGATCGAGTCCCACGTCGGGCTCTCTGCCTGGAGCCTGCTTCTCCCTCTGCCTGTGTCTCTGCCTTTCTTTCTCTCTGTGTCTCTATGAATAAATAAATAAAATCTTAAAAAAAAAAACAAAACATGGGTCAACGGCCGGCAGGACGGAGAAGCAGGAAGGCCCGCTCCCCGACGGGTGGAAGGGGCAGCCAAGGCAACGTCCCCCCAGCTTCTAGAAGGAGCTGGTCCGAGGGCCGGCCGGGGGCCCAGCAGCCCGCGGTGCAGATCTTTACAGGGTAGAGGGTAACGCAGGTTGCAGAGTCAGACCAGAGACCTCGGGGTGGCCGCGTCCGGCCTGTTAGGCCACACCAGCTGTTCCCCTAACCCGCCTCGAGTCCCGCCCTTCCCGTGAAGGCGGAGGATGGGAAATGCTCTGACGCGCAGACCTGAGGCGCTAACTTGCTGTCACTTCGGGCACCTGCTCCTCTGCACCTGCGCGTCCTTGAGAGTGAGATATGTGGTGGGCTGCATAGCATTTTGTCAACAGGGCTGCCTCGGCGTTCTGGAGAATTCTTCGATGTGAAAGACTTTGCTACACTTAGCATCCCTGGCCCCAAATAAAAATAGGGGTCCCAGTCACCATGACGTCCCGCCGGTATTTGCCAGTACTCTGGGGTGGGGGGTATGATGCTGCCGCAGTCGAGAACCACCAACATGAGGCAGCTCTAGGATCCCTTTTCTAGACGATGATTTATTTATTGATGATATTCCCCTCGGAGTTAGCAGCAACATCATGCCGATTAAAAAAATATTGGAAAATAGCTTAAGTGCCACCAGGAAGGAAAATCATCCAAGACAGTTGCCATCAGCGATTTGACCTCGTCCATCCGGTCCCTTAAGAGTCTATTTCTTCTTTACATTTTAAGACTCAGATCGGATCTAGCCCGACGTTTTGTTTCGTGATTTGTTTGTTACCCGAAACAGTAAACTATGAACACTCTTCCACTCATGAAATACTCCCCCGCGACGATTTTTAATGAAACTTGTGAAACCTACTATTTCATATACGTCATTGATGTAACACGGAGTCGCATCACTCTCATCCCGTGTACACCATGCGTCTTTTCTCATCTTCTGTTTTTGGCACCAGATTATATTGTGCTTTTTATCCTCCTTTTTTTTAAATGATTTTATTTATTTATTCATGAGAGACAGAGAGAGAGGCAGAGACACAGGCAGAGGGAGGAGTAGGCTCCCTGCAGGGAACCCGATGCGGGACTTGATCCTGGGACCCCGGCGTCACACCCTGAGCCTAAGGTGGATGCTTAAGCTCTGAGCCCCCCAGGGTGTCCCTTTATTCTCCATTTATTTTATTTTTATTTATTTATTTTTAAAGATTTTATTTATTTATTCATGAGAGACAGAGAGAGAGAGAGAGAGAGAGGCAGAGACACAGGCAGAGGGAGAAGCAGGCTGCATGCAGGGAGCCTGATGCGGGACTCGATCCCAGGACCCCGGGGTCACACCCTGGGTCCAAGGCGAATGCTCAACCTCTGAGCCCCCAGGTGTCCCTTTATTCTCCATTCTTAAAAATAAGTGTATAAAATCACAAATTCCTTGAGAGCAAGTACTGGAGAAAAAAAACTTATTTGAACAAAAATAAATGTTGGAAGCACCTAAAAGAGCTTTAAACACTTCCTATCGAAGTGGATGCTCTATGCTCTCCCTCCCACCCTGGGGTCCCATCCTGGAGGTGGAAGGATCAACAATAATAGAAATTAACTCTTACCTAGCATCTTCCTGTGCGAGGCACCGTCTCAGAGCTAGTAAGTGTCTGGACTCTTTTTTAAAAAACAGATTTTATTTATTTTAGAAAGAGGAGAGAGAGAGAGGAAGGGAGAGGATCCCAAGCCAGCTCCATGCTGAGCATGGAGCCCAACACGGGGGTCGATCCCAGGACCCTGAGGTCATGACCTAAACAGAAATCAGGAGTCAGATGTGCAACTGACTGAGCCTCCAGGCCGCCCTTTAGTAGCCTGTAAAGATCAGCACCTCGGGCTGCTGGGCCGCTGGCTGACCCTCGGACCAGCTCCTTCTAGAAGCTGGGGGGGACGTTGCCTTGGCTGCCCCTTCCACCCGTCGGGGAGCGGGCCTTCCTGCTTCTCCGTCCTGCCAGCCGTCGACCCATGTTAAGAGGAGCACTGTCTGGGGACGCCTGGCTGGCTCCGTGGCTGCAGCAGGCAGCTCCTGATCTTGGGATTGTAGGTTCTAGTCCCACGTGGGGGTGCGGAGATGACCTACGAATAAAATCTTTAAAAAAGAAGGGGGGGGGGGAGAGCGACTCTCTCCAAACTAGGGAAATGGATGGTGGATCGTCAAGCCAAATATTTAAATGCCAGAAAAATGCTTCAAATTGAGAGTCATTTACAAAATGTCATGTGTGTTGTTACAATGTCAGCCGTGAGTGCTTGTTCCTTCAGGGACGGCGTGGCTCTGTTTGCAGGGACCGCACGAGGTCGGCAGGTGCACCAAGGATCTGCAGCATCTCTTCGGGCCTCCCTGCCTCTGCTCACCGTCTGTTCCGCCTGTGGCCTCCTCTCGCCAGTAGCGCCCCTCGTGGTGTCACCCCAGTCGTTGGTCCCGGGGCCGGCTCTGGCTTCCCTGACGGCCCGTGGGCCTCCTGGTGGGCCTCGGGGGTGCCCTGGGTGCGCGGGCCTAGGGTGCGGGGTGGGGAGGTGAGGGGAGGTGCTCTCCGGGTGTCAGCCCGTGCTCCTGAGCCGGGGGCTTCCTGGGTGCGCCTCGGTCGTCGGCTCTTCCGCGAGGTGGGACAGCTTGGCTGCGGGTGGCTGCCGTCAAGCGTGTCCCCACCCAGGTCCCTGGGACTCTGGGTGACCGGCTCCCTGGGGAGGCTCGGCGTGGTGGCCCGACTTCAGAGCGGTTCCTCTCTTCCTGCCCCTGCGAAGTCCGAGGAGTTTTGTCTGGTCTGGGGGGCCGGGTGGGCACCAGGAGGTCATGGGGTGGGGGAGGCGTCCCTGTCGCTGGGTAGCCCTGCAGGGTTTCCGTTTCTGTTTCTGTTTAAGATCTTATTTATCTGGTTTGAGAGGGAGGAGGACGGTGGCTGCCGGCTGGGACGGCTGAGCAGAGCCTGGGTGAAGGGCCACCGACCTGTTGGAGGGGCCTGGGGACAAGGAGGCCGGGTCCCCCGCGTGCCCCCGGGGCGGGGAAGGAGGGGCTGAGGACCTGACGGCCCTTCTATGCACCTGTCGTAGGGCCACGGGAGGGGCAGGCCTTGGGGCACAGCCCGGCGGGGCCACGCGGGTCAATCCCGAATGTGCTTTTAACGGGATGAGCACTGGGTATTATTCTGTATGTTGGCAAATTGAACACCAATAAAAAACAAATTTATCAATAAATAAATAAATAAATAAACAAATAAATAAATAAATAAGGAAAAGTGGGGGAAAAAAGTGGATCGGATGGGCAGCTGTGGGGTGAGGGAGGGAGGGAAGTCAAAGAAGCCTTCTGGGTTTTGATGCCTCGGGACAGGCACGCTGGGGATGGAGGCCAAGCGCCACCAAACCCGACACCTGGGCGGCCTGTCGGGTACCTAAGTAAAAGGCTGAGTTAGCCCGGGGCCGCAGGAGCGCGGAGAGCTGCCCCTGCAGACCTAACCCGGGCACAGAGACGGGATCTACACCCCGAGATACGCGTGGGCCCGGCGCCCGCTTCCCGCCGGAGTAGCTGCTGGAACCACACGCGCCTGCTGAGCCCTCGAGCCGCAGCCAGCAGGACGAGGAGCTGAATTTTATTTAACGTTCATCAGTTTAAATTTAAATGCAGAAACTGACACTCGATTCGGTTATTGGAAGACTTCAAGTGTGTTTGGAAAAACACACTGTAAATATTATAACATCAGGCATTTCCTAGGAAATGGAATCTAGGCATTTCCTTGCAAAAATGCGACGTCTGAATTAAGATGTGCTGCAAGTGTAAAACCTGATACCACACCTCAAAGACCTGGTACCCCAAAGGTAAAATAATGCATTAATAGTTGTAATATTGATTACATGTTGACACGATCATACTTTGGGTATATTGACGTTAAGTGTGCCAATGAAATTAATTTCACCGGGTTCTTTTGCCTTTTTTTTTTTTTTCAAAATGTGGCTCCTAGGAAACCAAAGATTATATACGCGGTTTGCGTGACGTCTCTATCGGATAGTGCTTAGCCCGTAAAGAAGAAATGTCTGAGTGTGGCTGGAACTAGAGGGTATTATGCTGAGTGAAGTTAAGTCAATCAGTGAAAGACGATCGTTGTAGGATCCCACTCGTATGTGGAATTTAAGAAACAAGATAGAGGATCAGAGGGGAAGGGAGGGGAAATAAAACAAGGTGAAATCAGAGGGAGACAAGCCCTAGGAGACTCTTAGTCATAGGAAACAAACTGCGGGTCGCTGGAGGGGAGAGGGTGGGGGACGGGGCGACTGACATGGAGGGGGCACGTGACGGGATGAGCACTGGGTGTCATAGAAAACTGATAGACCGTAGCCCTCTGCTCCCAAACCAATCATGCACTCCATGTTAATTTATCGAATTTAAATAAAAATAAAATAATGATATAGTTTTAAATTAAATAAAAAGAAATGTCTGAGGACTGAACCCTTGGGGACCTTTACTATTTAGAGATTTTGGAAAGGAGGATAATCCTATAAAGAAGCCTCAAAAAAAAAAAAAAAAAAGGCAGCCTCCTAGGGAGACCAGCCAGGAGCATGAGGTGTTAGAGAAACCAGCTGGAAAAAAATATGTCAAGAAAGAGGAAGTAAAGCAAGTGTGCTGGGGCGGCTGAGAGCTTGGGTATAGTGTAGACGGGCAAGTGGCCATTTGATTTGGCACCATGGTGATTGTTCGTGAACGTGACGGTTTCACCCTGTGTGTGTGTGTGTGTGTGTGTGTGTGTGTGCATGTGAAGGGGGCACAAACGGCTGATGGAGGTAGATTATTAAAAAAAAATGATTATAAACTAGTCCTTCAAGAAATTTTGCCTTTAGGGGGAATAGAAGGATAGAAGTATTGGAGAATAGGGATAAGGGACCTTTTTTTTTTTTTTTTTAGTTAATCCAACGGGAAACATATTATCATAGCACCTACTAGTTTTTTTATTCTCTATTAAGCTTTTGACCTAAATAATTCATCTTGCGAATATCTATTAGCTAGTTAGGATGATTCTAATCTTATTTAATGAGAGTTAAGGAATGCTAAGAATTCCAAATAAATACCTGTGTCGAACTTGGCCCATGAAGTCATTGTGTAGAGGTTGGTCTGGAATTGCCAAATCCCTTCCTAGGATTACTAGACTGAGTAACACCATGGATTGAACACAGTTCCCTAGAATATAGAACCGTGACATCATCGTTGTTGCAGTAGAAGTGTGTCTGCCTTCTAGAACTCGAGAACAGAGCCACAGGTCCCAAACTCGTATTAAATTTCGATTGATCATCATGTCTCATTTTAATTTCCGCAGTACTTAGTTGTCGATTTCGGCACATAATTAGCGCTTAGTATAATTGACCGAATGAGTGAAGATAACCTCAGCATCCTAAAATGCCAAGGGGACTAGCAGTACCCAAGGAGTCACCGACAGATGGCACCATTCCATTCTTAATTTCAAGTGCCCGATGGATGGGGGCGGGAAGTGGAATCCCCGGTTATGTATTTGGCTACTTCAAATTTCACAGTTGAGTAATTGGAGCATATTCACCTGTATTTATTTGTTGCAAATGTCTGTGTTTCTGCTCTGCATCGATCCTGTCTTTAGCTCAGATCTTGAGAGACAAGGAAACGAGATTGACCTGTAGACAAGAGAGGAAATCTCTATAGCGTTTGGCTAGTATAATACTTGTGGACACCAAGAAGTCAGGTCCTGCTCATTCATTTCCCCCAAAGAGGTTACTGTCCCTCGGTGGCAGTAAAAGCAAGGCTGTCTAGGGTGCATCCGGGGCGCCTGCGCGGCACTCCGGGCAGCACATGCTGCGTTCCGCAAGTTGGACGAGGTTCGGCGGGACAGGTGACAAGGCCTAAGCACACCCCATGGTTCAGAAACACGAACCCAACCAACGAAGCCCCATCCCACGTGGTCTGCACATGCACAGAGCGGAAGAGTCCAGGGCTCCCTGTAAGCACCCCGATTCCTCCCAACTTGGTTGGTTGTGACTTCCACGAGCCCCCGTGCTCCTGGTCTCATCTGCAGGCCCAGGCAGTGGTCGGCTGTGTCATAGGACCACGGGCCCGGGTCACAGCAAGTCAGGTGGGACACAGAGGCAGCCCACGCGACCTCTCGGGGTCCCCCACCTACACCTGGAGAAGGGGGCTGCTGCCACAATGGTATTTTTAGACTCATCCAGAGAAGTGTCTGTGTCAGACCAGGGCAGCTGGTTCGCCGTGAGCCCGGCCGGGTCCTGCCGTCGAGGGGCCAGACGTTGCCCAGCAGCCCCCCAGCTCGTGTGGAGGGAGCCCTGTGAGCCTGCTGCCCGAGGCCTGGGGGGCATCCGTGCCGACCCGGGCCTCCCCGGAAGGGCAGGGAGGTCACCAGGCTCTGGTGTATTTGAAACAGCCACCACCTTGTGGGGAGGTTATCGCTGCGCTTCCTGCGAACAGAAGCATCATTGTGAGCTTGGAAACCTCTGTGCATAAGTCAGTGCATCTTCAAATGACACATCAGTTCCTTTCTCCACGGTTTCTTCCACCTGGACACCCCCCAGTCGCCTTTGTGGGTTTCTTTCATCCTCTTTTAATTGGCATTCACCGCCTTGGCAGCGCCTTCCTTGGACCCGTGACCGTGACCATGGGGGGACGGGGACTGAGCGCTGCAGGCCTCTTCCAGGCCCCGGCTCCTGCCGCCTGAGGAACCTCTCTCCCTGCGTGTTGCCTTAGTGCCTCCAACACAGTACGTGGGGGAAGAAGAGCCCCCAGTATTCTCTTCCCGAACCTGCTGCCCGTCTGCGTTCACCATGTGTGCCTGCGTGAAAGTGTTGCGGTATAATATTTGACATTTCAATAAAAACACAACTTACGGAAGTTGTGAAGCATCATCATAAAACAGATATTCATGACCCTGCCATGTGACCTTGGAATCGGCGTTCACCTACTGTGCTGGCGTCTGCACAGAACCAGAGCGTCTCATAGTGTGTGAAGGTCCCATCGCTGCCGTAACCGACGGGCCCAACTGAGGACCCGAAGTGGGGAGATGGGAAGTGTCCAATGGGCCAGCGGGCTGCAGGAAGAAGCTGTGCCCTGGCCTTCTCCAGCTTTTAGAGGCCGCCTGCCTTCCTTGGTTGGTTGCTCCTTCCTCCACCTTCAGAACCAGCAGGGTCACATCTTCCAACCCCCCTGTCTCTGTGTGGCCGCTGCTCCTCCCTCTGATCTCTTCCCTGACTTTCTCTTTAAGGACCCCCGTGATTGCAGGGAATCCACCATATAATCCAGGATAATCTTCCCATCTTGCGATCTTTACTTTAAATGCCTGTTTGGCCTGCAAGATATACGCACAGCTTCTGGGGATTAGGATGTGGGCCTCTTTGGAGAGGGGGGCATCGTTCTGCCTACTAGCTGTGTAGTTTCTTTAAGAAGATCTTACCAAATAGGTAGATATCCATAAAATTTGTAAATTGAATTTTAAATTAACTTTCGAAGTTCATAAAAAGTATACATGGTCTTCAATTTTTTTTTGACTCATGTTATGACTCTAAGGTCCACCTACATCATGTTAAAGTCAAGTTGGTTGACATACCTCAAATCGCGTATCCATTCCACAGTTGATGCAAGGAGTCCTGCTGTGCAGAGTCTTGATTCCTGGGGCAAGAATGTGCATGGGGTTCTTGAGTGTCCTCTCTCCCGTCTCAGAGGTGCACCCTCATGGAATGTGAATTTTTCCACGTGTAGGACTTCTTCATATATTCTGTAGATTAATCCCTCATTCGTTGACTGTATTTCCAATAAATTCTGCCCCAGTTATGTCTGTCTTTCCCCCTACCTTCTTTACGGTGTCTGTGATAACACAAAGGATGAGCTGCTCAGATCAGACTCACGGGAATGAGAAGTCTCATCCAGGGTCAGGCTTTTATTTTTTTTTTTAAAGCTTTATTATTAATTTAAAGGATACAGGCAATTTTGTAATAGGTGAAGCGGGAGGAGGTCTGGGACCATCAATATCATTCTTTAGATCCTTTCTCATAGGCAATCTGTGAGATTCACATCACTTCAACACTAGGAGGTCGTTTTGAAAGTAAAATGTCCCCATCTGTGCACCATCAATCCGTAGATCTCAAGTTTGTTTGCCACGATCGGTTTTAGAGAATCAGGTATATCCTGCTAAAAGCATTCCGTGGATAAAGACCTTGCCTTTCACAAATTCCAGTAATTCATTTGCCAAGGGGTCTACCATCGGTGTGTTTACAAGGACATTAGATTGGGCTCTTTCTTTCCTGGTATCATTACTCCTCACTCCCTAACTGAAGAGACTGATTTACAGACCTGCTGTTTAACCATTTATTTCCCAGTATCTTCCCTCATGTTACGGTGTGAGGTAAAGAGTCAGTGCATTTTACATATGGGTAACCAGTAACCGTCTCAGTAATGTTTATTGAATTTCATGAAATCTTTTCTTCAAAGAGTATAATCTATATGAGACTCAAGTCTTTGGAATATGTGATAATTGGAGATTTAATTTATGAGTTAGTATGCGGTCAAGTTTTGAAATACTCTATACGTGGGGGGGAAGCCCGAATATTATGGAAGTGTCGGAGAAAGGGTTCTATGACTGCTGAATAATTCTGGCCGGCTAAGCGTGTCATTTTCAAATGGTTACTTTGCAAATTTTCACAAAGATTTATTGTGTTCGTGACTTGTGAACAATTGAAGTAGACGTGTTGAAATCTCCCAGTCTCTTACCTGCCAGTGTTCTTCTGTGGTTCTACTGGTTTTCTCTCTTCGTGAGAAGGTCTCATTACTGAGTGTATACAAAGTTTAGAATTATTCTGTATCTCTGTGAACTTATCATAATGTGGTGGCCTTCTCATTTCCTAATTATGCCTTTATCTCTAAGCTTTTCTTGTCTGATAGTAATATGATTATGTCAGCTTTTCAAAGTTAATATTTGCCTGGTCTTTTTTTAAAAAAATTCTTTTTATTTTCAACATTTCTAAGTCCTTATGTTTTAAGGGTGTCTCCTGTAAAGAGCCTATAATTAGTTTTATATCTCCCAGTAGAAAAAAAAAAACCAAACTTTCATTGTTTTAATCAGTTTATATTTATTGTGATTGCTGACATCTGTGAAGTTATTTTTATCATTAACTTTTCTCCTTTTTCCTTTAAAAGTTGACATCTTGCACTTATTTTTATTTATTTATATTTTTATTTTTAAGAATTTTTAAAAAAGATTTTGTTTATTCATTCATTAGAGACAGAGAGAGAGAGAGAGAGAGAGGCAGACACAGGCAGAGGGATAAGCAGGCTCCATGCAGGAGCCTGACATGGGACTTGACCCCGGGACTCCAGGATCACACCCTGGGCCAAAGGCAGGCCCTAAACAGCTGAGCCACCCAGGGATCCCTGCACTTATTTTTATTTGTTTCATTTTTTCCCCACCTGCTGGATTGAAAGCATGGATGCTTCTATTCTTTAGTCAGTACATTTGAAACATTATTCATATTTAACAAGTATGACTAAGTAGGGATTAAGTTCATGCCTTAGCCTTTCTTCTGAACAATACAATTATTTTAGGACATTTTAATTTCAGTCACTCAGTTTTTTTTTTTCTTGGAATGTCTTGTTTTTTTCCTTATTATTGAAATATAGTTTTTCTGGCTATACAACTTGAGATTAATTGGCATTTTTCTCAATAACTTTGAGATTTTAATTTATGGTCTTTTGACTTCCAATATTGCTATTGAGAAGTTGGCTGTAAACTAGTTGTCTTCCTTTTCTGTAGGTAATTTGTTTTTTCTCACCACCTGCTTTTAAGCTCTTCTCTTTCTCTTCAGTGTTCCTCAGGACCATTGCTATGTGTGTAGGTGTGGATTTCATTTTCTTTATTCTGCTTGATACACATCATGCTTTCTGTATATGTGGACTTGTATCTTTCATTGTCTTCCTGGAAAACTCTCAGCCTTTATATCTTTAAGAGTTGCTTCTCCTTCATTATGGCTAGCATTTCATTCTGGAGCTCAAAATAGGTATAGGACATCTTGGTAAATCTTTACTATTTCTTACTCCTTTGTTCCTATCCATAGCTCTCTGTGCTTCCATCTAAAAATGTTTTAAAATACACCGTCCAGTTTACTAGTTCTTTCTCTCCTTACCTGTGTCTGATCTATTGTTTAATACATCCATTGTATTTTATAGTATGATAGTTTTTACTGTAAATAAGTTGTACTTGATAATTTCTTAAGTCTACTTGGCAATTTTAATAGATTCTACTCTTCTTTTTTTAAATAAGTTTTTATTTATTTATTCATGAGAGACACAGAGAGAAGCAGAGACACAGGCAGAGAGAGAAGCGGGCTCCCTGTGGGACTTGATCTTAGGACCCCAGGATCACGCCTTGAGCAGAAGACAGACACTCAACTGCATCCCTAGGTTCTACTCTTCTTAACTGCTTATTTTTCATTTCCATCTTCTTTCTTTTGAACCCAACATACACATTTTAAAGATACTGTTTCCAATAATTCCAAATTCTGAAGTCTTGGGAGGTCTAAATTAGTTGTGTCTGTTGACTCTCACTCATAGAATCTCCCTCCACAATGTTTGACTTTGATTGTGAGTTCATATTTGTTTGAAGGCAGTTTTCTGATAGGATATGCATTTGCTTCTTCTGGTTAGTGGGGGATCTCAACTACCTGGGACAACATGAGCCTTCTTTCAACTTTTTCAGCCTAATGTGAGAGTTTCCAGTTCTGCTCACTTATTTTGCAACCAACACAGGACTTGGACTCACCAAGACAGGACTTCAGGGCAAATTTTGACTCTGCCCCAGAGACCAATCATTTTCAACCCATAGCATTTAGTATGACTGGAATATCACACAAGTGTGAATGAAAGAAATCTCCAAAGTCCATTTTAATATACTCTATAATCAATCTACTACTGAAAAAACTCTTTTTAATTGCAGAAAGAAATATCCAAGGATGAAAGCTTAATTCGGTTGTGATTCTTGGAATCTGAGCTTTTTAATTAAAAAAATGAGACTGTGGAATGGCATTCACTCCAATACTAACAAGTTTAGACTACCAGCTAGGCTAAGGTGTGCATAATATTCAGCGTAAAGGGGCTGCTTGAGAAACCTAACTCTCTAGCTTTCTGCAAATCTGCCAAGTGACTATGGGCCCCCATAGTCACTTGGCAGATTTAATCAAAATATTAAATCAAAGTTAATCAAAATATTAAATCTCAAACTATGTTGGGTGAATTGAGTGAAAATGAAAATCTGTTTATTGAGAAAATGAATCTACTTGGATTTTTGTATCACATAAATAAAACAACCAATTGATTCAATAAATATTTCCCTATTGTTCTCATTGTGCAGCTGTCTCATAATACACAGACTACCCAGCAGATAGATTTAGACCCTGGAGTTGGTGAGAACATTGGGCAAGTTTCTTAAATTTGGAGTGTTCTCATGGGATTGATGTGACCATTAAACAAGTTAACACTTGGCAAACACTCACCATAGCACCTAACACAAAGTAGGAACTTAAAAAATTATTCACAAAGACCCTCCACACTAAACTCATAAAATGAATTGTCATTTTGTGACCTTTATTCAAGGGATTTTCTTTTACTTTTTTCTTTTATTTATTTTTTAACCTACAGGAACAACTTAACACAAATAAGTTAATGTTTTATCTGCAAAAAAGTGATCACAAAGTTAATTTTAATGAACCAAAACCCCAATGTTCACTAATAATCACCATTTTATATGAAGTTCCCCTAAACAGAGTGTTTCTTGTGTGAATAAGTTATTTTTCTTTCTTATAATGAAACCTCAGAGGTCTAGGTATACCATCAAGATGTTAGAATATTTTCATTCAATTAACTTAAATTATGTAATGTGAAAATGAATGATGGCCAGAAGGCTGATGCCAGTGTAATTCTGGTGAGAAATTATATTTCACACATTGGTTTATTTAGTTAGAATTTTCTTTGGGTAGTAAAAATAGTGTTACATAGAAATTAGTTGTATCTAACCTCACACATACTGCCATAAATGACTCTTGCAAATCCTATACTGAGTGACAGTGACAAATCTCTCAGAAGGCAATTTTACAGTAAAATAGGGCTATCCCAGCCCCACTCTGAATGAGGTGTTCTCGATAGCCGAATGTTCCAAATAGCTGATTTAAAATAACAGAACACTGAACATTTCCACTATTTGGATTGGAACATTTTCTAATTGTATCATTCACTTATTTTTTTCTTAAACAGATTGTATATGGATTATGATGCAAGCTTTTCTTAGTGACTTAGGATACATCCTTCTGGTCTGGATGTTAAGGAATCAGACCTAGGTCTTGGTATTTGAATTATTCCCCCCATGTCACTCTTGGCTTCACTTTTTTTTTCTTATGAATTTACCAAAAGCCCTAGACATAATAATTCTAATGAACTGTCACAAGACATTGTTCTGGCAGGAATATAATTTAGATCAGCAAAGATGGTGGTCTCCGCAGAATGATCTTGATCTTGCAGGATCTTTCTCCTCTTGCTATTTATGCAGCATTCCCCCAAGATCTGGCCTCTGCCATCCACTGTGTAACCAGGAAAGGAACTCAGAGGACTGGTGAAGGGACATCAAGAATCGTGGCCTTTGTCTTCAACCATTTTTGTGGCTCAGTTGACTGTGTTTTGCAAATCTGGAAGGATGTCACTCAAGATGTCCAGGTCACATACTCATTGTTTAGTGCAGGTGTCTGATAGTATTTCTTCTAAGTGCCAACAAGTAGGGAGGGGGGTGTTCCAATCAGGAAGTTAAAACTGCTCATCGCTTGCTGCCATTGCTACATTAACTTGCCTCATAAATGGGAAGAAAGAGGAAATCAAAATACCTAAATTTATAAAGGAGATCTAGGATAAGGGTTGTCAAACTACTGCTGATGGGCCAAATCCAACCCACCGCGTGTGGCGTATGGCTCACAATTAAGAATGGCCTTTACCTTTTTAAATGGTTGAAAAAAATCAAAAGAAGAGTGTTTTGTGACAAGTGAAAATTGCATGAAATTAAAATTCCAGTGCCCATAAATAAACGCTTATTGGAATATACAATAAGCCATGCCCCTTCATTTATGTTCATCTATGGCTTTTTTTTTTAAGATTTTATTTATTCATGAGACACACACAGAGAGGGGCAGAGACACAGGCAGAGGGAGAAGCAGGCTTCCTGCGGGGAGCCCGACGTGGGACTCGATCCCAGGACCCGGGGTCACAGCCTGGGCCTGGGCTCAACCACTGAGCCACCCAGTTGTCCCCATCTATGGCTGTCTTTGTGCTGTAACATCAGAGTCGAGTAGTTGCAGCAGAGACTATGCAGACTGCAAATCTTAAAATATTTACTATCTGGCTTTTTTACAAAAAGGCCGCTGACCGATGGTCTAGAAGAATAAATTTTTTCTTCTGCCTAGAAAATTCATTTTTTGGACTGAGAAGTGGAGCTATCTCCATGCTTACAAAGCTTACGAGCCCACCCACTCTTATAAATAATGGTGATGAATTCTCCTGAAATCTCATGGCGGGAATCCCAGGGATGTATGTGTATGTGCATGTTTATGTGTACGGACACTAAGTACTTAAAAAAAGACCTGAATGTAAGTTGACTACCACATGTGATGATAATTATGATCATAAATTGTTCTTGTAAAAAGGTATTTGTTAAATTATGTCAATAATTTAAACAATATATCTTAAAAATGTTTTGTGACTTTCTCCCCAACCAGCTAAGGACATCCATTTACCTCAGGGCGTTCAGAATTCGTTAAAACAAGAAAAAAGAAAAAGAAAAGGTAATGCCCAGATTTAGACTACCAAAATGGGAATCTTTTTAAGTCCGTAGAAAGACAGTTGGTTTGAGAATCTTGAGGATTTTTGAAATTCCTGAAGTTTTACTTATTAAGACCTCTGCTGTGAAACTTCAGGGTTATGATAAATCATCGGTGGAGAGAATTCAGTAAATGATGTGAGGGGAAGACTCTGACCCATGGGAAAAAGGGAAAACATACCCCTTGGGCTCCGGGAGAGTATGGGTAACACAGGGATACACAGTGAAGAAGCAGTTGGTCTCCTGCCTCACAGTTAGGTCTTTCGTCCACGCCGAGTTGCTCTTCGTGTCTGGCGTGAGAAAGCGCTCCAGTTTCACCCTTCTGCGTGGGGCCGTCCAGTTTTCCCCACACCGTTTGTTGAAGAGACTCTTTCTTACTGGATAGTCTTTCCCGCTTTGTTGGAGATTGGCTGCCCACCGAGTTGAGGCCCCACTTCTGGGTTCTCTATTCTGTTCCATTGATCTATGTGTTGGTTTTTAGGCCAGGACCACACTGCCTGGATGACCACGGCTTTGTAGGTACAGCTTGACGTCCGGGATTGTGGCGCCTCCAGCTTTGGTTTTCCTTTTCAACATTCCTTTGGCTATTTGGGATCTTTTCTGGTTCCATACAAACTTTAGGATTATTTGTTCCAGCTCTGTGAAAAAACCTGATGGCCTTTTGCTAGGGATTGCATCGCGTGTCTAGGCTACCTTGGGTAGCGCAGTCATTTTAACAATAGTTGCTCTTCCAATCCATAAGCATAGGGTATTTTTTGCATTTCTTTGTGTCTTCCTCAATGCCTTTCATGAGTGTTCCATAGTTTTCAGTCCTCTTTGGTTAGGTTACCTTTCTTGGATTTATTCCAGAAACCAGGTCAGACCAGCAGCCCCGAGAGGGGTGACAGTAAGGACCGGTATGTGCATCGTAGACCCTCTCGGGCCCTCAGAGCTGGGGTAACCGGCTTCTCTTCCTCACTCCTCACACAGCAGGAGGACGGGGGGGGGGTGGGGGCAAGCGGCCCTGATACAGAGATGAGCTCCAGGGAACTGAGTCGGTAGCTCGAAGGGAGCAGCTTGCACCAGGCTGCTAGGTCTCCGGCTGCCTCCGTTCCCTGCACGAGCCCTCCCATCCCGCCCCCATGGGCTCACGTAGCCAGGATAGGGCTGACTGGTCAGTTATGGAAAAGGGGCAGCTAGTTTTTCTAGAACACGTTCTTTTTTAGAACATAGGAAGAGTAATGCGCTAAAGACTTCGACCCTTTTGCTCCCTTCAACACATTCAGCGTGTGACTGCAGGTTTGCTGGAGGCCTGACCTCTGGATGCCGTGACCCTGCCCTCAGCAACAAAGGCTGTGGCGGCATCATTGTCCGGACGTGGGGAGTCACGCATCGATCTGAAATAAAATGTCATGAAATCAAACTTACCTTTATCGAGTGTGATGTATTCTTTGCTTTGTGTCCTAGTCTATCTTTAAATAAATGCCATCTGTGGGCCAGTGAATCCATATCGTGACCCACTCAGGGTGTTCCGACTCACAACCTCAAATACGCTGTCTGAAAGCCCTAGTGAGGTGAATAGAACGTTTGATTTTTCACACCACAGCTCCGGATGCTGTGCTGTCGTATCATCCTGTCCCGAGAACCTTAGCAACCACCCAGTCCCCCTCGCTTTCAGGCAGCAGCCAGCCCTTAATGTCCCCCCATAATACTCCTGCAGCATCGGATCTGCGCTCAGGTATGTGTGATCAAAACGTAACCCAAACTGGCTTAAGCCAAACTTAAAGAAATTGGATCTGCATTATTTTTCTTTTTCATTTTCTTTTAAACTTTTTTTTTTTTAAGATTTTATTAAATCTCTCTGTGAGAGACACAGAGAGAGAGAGAGAGAGGCAGAGACACAGGCAGAGGGAGAAGAAGGCTCCATGCAGGGAGCCCGAAGTGGGACTCGATCCCGGGTCTCCAGGATGACACCCCGGGCTGCAGGCGGCACCAAACCGCTGCGCCACCAGGGCTGCCCCAAATCTGCATTATTTTTCCTCCAGATTGTAATTTTTTAAAAATACCTTTTGTTTCTCTTTTAAAAAGTACTGAGGATCTTATTTTACTAATTACATAGATACCAGCTACAGAAAATAACTGATAACATAGACCACACAGAAATCTTCGAAATTTCTCAAATACTTACTAGGCGGGTATTTGTATACATACTCTGTTGGTGTGTCCTAATCCAACCTTGTGCTTTTTTTTTTTTTTTGATTTCCAGGGACTTTTCAGATTTGCTTCTAATCTTCGTAAGACTAAACTTGCAGTCACGTGATAATTTTCTAAAAGGGAATTTGTTATAGGTTAACTTGATTTAGTGAAAAAATAAAAAATAGACATTTTTATTTACACCAAAAACACCAGAGGTGGGTTGATTAGTCATTATAAAACTTACCATGTGATTCTATTATGTAGCCGATCAACAGAATGTGTATTAATTCAAGCAGATAGGTGGATAGGTAGGTAGCTAGCTTTTGGGTGATTGAGGCATGCTCGTATTATGAAAAAATCGTTGGTAATATTTTTTAACTCATTACTAATAAAGATAAATACTGCACATTCATAATAAAGGTTACAGTTTTCAAGAAAAAAGGCCATTTGTGAGGGCAGAAAGCAGTCTCTTTTTTTCTTATCTAAACATCTAATGTTTCATAGGACTCAGCATATTTTATACTTTAATTTTTTTATTAGTTTCATAGGTAGAATTTAGAATTTAGTGATCCATCAGTCTTATATCACACCCAGTGCTCATCGCATCCTGTGCCCTCCTTCGTGCCCGTCACCCAGCCCCCCCGTGTCCCCCTCGCTCCCTCTCCTCCAGCGGCCCTCAGGGCGTTTCCCAGAGTTCAGCATCTCTTACAGCTTGTCTCCCTCTCCATTTTCATCTCATTTTATTTTTCCTTCCCTTCCTCTATGTTCATCTGTTTTGTTTCTTAAATTCCACATAGGAGTGAGATCATATGGTACTTGTCTTTCTCTGGCTGACTGACTTTGCTTAGCGCAATATCCTCTAGCCCCATCCATGCCGTCCATAAAGCACTCTCATCAATAAACTACGTTTAGTACTGGACTTTGTGATTTTTTTATGCCTTCTTAGGAGAGGGTGTGGGGGGGCAGGGGGGACACATGTAGGTAGGGAAGGTTATTTCCTGCATTTCCCATCTTCAAGAGAGCTAAGGTTGCCAAATAAATAAGTTCTAAATGGAAGGGGCGTAATGGCACATAAATCAAAGCGTTACCAACCCCCAGCTTCTCACAGACTCCACTGCACAGGCCGCAGCCGGGTGCACAGGCCTGTGTTTCAAGCCCAGGCCAAGTGGAGAAGCCAAAGAAAAATGCAGAGGGTGAGTTTTCTCCGTACCCTGGATCACACAAAGTACGGTGAGGAAGAGTAAAATGAAGTGACCGTGCAGAATGAATGGCTGGATAAAGTCAGGCGGTGGGGGAGGTGCCGCCCAGAGCTCCAGGGCCCAGGTGTGCAGTGGGAGGAGGCGCACCTGCACGCCGCACACCCGGACTCCCAAGGACAACACGGGGAGCCCACTTCCCAAGCCGCATCTGGTGGTGCCTGTTGGACCCGAGGTAGCGCTCTGGCTGAGGACTTCAAATAACCGATAGCAGGTGGTTTTTTGTTTTTTTGTTTGTTTCTTTTTAAAGGTTTTATTTATTTATTCATGACATACACACAGAGAGAGAGAGAGAGAGAGGCAGGGACCCAGGCAGAGGGACAAGCAGGCTCCATGCAGGGAGCTGAATACAGAACTTGATCCTGGGACCCCGGGGTCACGCCCTGGGCCGAAGGCAGGAGCTAAACCACTGAGCTCCCCGGGGATCCCCCGAGTGTAGGTGTTTGCACGGGGGCTGAGTGTACATTCTGTGTTCCTGCGATGGAGGATACTCAGTTGCCCCATGGGGCGGGAATTAGGGCCCTGGCCTCACCGCCCCTCACCCCTCACGTCGTGGGGAGAGCTCATCACATACAGGCTATTTGAAAAGGGGGAAAAATTAGAATAAGAGGTAACTCTGACAGCAACTCTATAGCAGCTTTCCAAAGAATTCCGGATGGTTCACAAACATTAGGGGTGACTTCAAAGTTTCCCAAACATTCTGTGTGGCTGGTGAAGGTGAGAAGGAGGGAAATAAGCAGCACCGTGTGTTTCTTTGTCCCCTAAGAGCCTCTCGGTCACCAAAAACACGTGGCCACCGTCGAGCCGCTTCCCATGTGTCCAGGGCCAGAGCCTGCTGAAGGCCAGCTCCTTGGAGAGTGTCAGGGTTGGGACTGGGCGCTCAGAAGGAAATGCCCCTTGCTGAGAAAGGGGTGGCGCAGTGGTGGGGGGGCATCTACTGTCAAGGAAGTTTCAATTAAATACGGATGCCAATTAATTTAATTTATATTTCTGCATGAAAAATGTCATTCCATTACACGCACGCTGGAAGGATGCCAGGAGCCCAGGTTAGTAAATCATGTCTCTACTGACATAATACGGAATCGCAGACGAATCGGATACTTACTAGGTGCCCCGCTGCGCTCGGGGCGGACCCTGTAGAAACTCGGCGGGGGTGCAGCCTGTCCCTGCGGATGGACACCCACCGCCCCCCGCCGCTGCTCCCGGCCTCGGGCTGTGGGGAGAGCAGCTCCCACGGTGGTGACCCGCGGCCCTAGGGCTCCCAGCCTAGCCACCCTGCCCCGGCCCTCCCCTAGCCCTTCCCCAGGCCTCCCCTAGGCCTCCTCTAGGCCTCCCCTAGCCCACCCCTAGACCTTCCCTGGCCTCCCCTGGGCCTCTCCTGGGCCTCCCCTGGGCCTTCCCTAGCCCTCCCCTGGGCCTCCCCTGGGCCTCCCCTGGGCCTCCCCTAGCCCTCCCCTAGCCCTCCCCTGGGCCTCCCCTGGGCCTCCCCTGGGCCCTGCGCCTGTGCACCGTGGGGACGTCGGGCGGCGCTCGGGCAAGCAGAGCGGGGACCCGGCTGGGGGGAAGGGTGATGGGAACGGGCGCACCCACCCCCACCCCCCGCCCCGGGTCTCCGCCGGGCGTGCCCTGCACCGAGCCGCCTGGAGGCTGCGCATCGCCGGATGCAGGGCCAGCTTCCCGCGGCCAGGCTGGCAGGAGACCACCCGCCGTGGCTCCCGCACCCCCAGGTTCCCCGGGCCTCCCCCGCCGCCCTGCGTAGGGGTGGGTGGGGGTTTTGCGGGGCCTGGGGGGACAGAGGTGCAGGGCCTGGGGCTCCGGGAGTTCCAGGGGGTGTCGGGAGGTGGAGCCGCAGCCCGGGCAGCGGGGGGCCGAGTCTGTTGAGGACGCGAGGCGGGGACCCCGGGCCGGCGGGGGCGCACAAGGCGAGCGGGCTGGGAACGCGGGACCTCTGGCCTCTCCATGGACCTCGGGAAGAAATCTTGCATTAAAAAAAATGTTTTAGGGGATCCCTGGGTGGCGCAGCGGTTTGGCGCCTGCCTTTGGCCCGGGGCGTGATCCTGGAGACCCGGGATCGAATCCCACGTCGAGTTCCCGGTGCATGGAGCCTGCTTCTCCCTCTGCCTGTGTCTCTGCCTCTCTCTCTCTCTCTCTGTGTGACTATCGTAAATAAAAAAAAATTAAAAAAAATGTTTTAAAGATTTTATTTATTTAGTAATATTTTTAAATTTGTTTTTTTAATAAATTAATTTTTATTGGTGTTCAATTTACCAACATACAGAATAACACCCAGTGCTCATCCCGTCAAGTGTCCCCCTCAGTGCCCGTCACCCATTCACCCTTAAATTTGAATTCCATCACCTCCCATACAGTGTGGTGTTGGTTTCAGAGCTACAGGTGGGTGATCCGCCCATCTTCGTCACACCCAGCCGACCTCCCGCGCCCGCCTTCGTGCAGCCACCGAGTTCCCCTGGCCCCCCCAGCCCCCTCCGCTGGGGTCCACCAGTGGGTTTCTTACCATTGAGTCTGTTATGGTTTGCGCATGTTAACAAGGTCCCAGGTACCGCCTGGGCACCTATGGTTAGAGACGCACTACTCCGGGGGCACTATGTCTAATCTCCTCTTCCTAAGGCAGGTACCGCCTGGACACCCATGGTTAGAGACGCACTACTCTGGGGGCACTATGTCTAATCTCCTCTTCCTAAGGCAGGTACCGCCTGGACACCCATGGTTAGAGACACACTACTCTGGGGGCACTATGTCTAATCTCCTCTTCCTAAGGCAGGTACCGCCTGGACACTTATGGTTAGAGATGCACTACTCTGGGGGCACTATGTCTAATCTCCTCTTCCTAAGGCAGGTGCCCTCTGGGCACCTTATTGTTAGAGACGCACTACTCTGGGGGCACTATGTCTAATCTCCTCTTCCTAAGGCAGGTACCACCTGGACACCTATGGTTAGAGACACACTACTCTGGGGGCGCTATGTCTAATCCCCTCTTCCTAAGTGAAGCCTCTGCCGCTCCACATAGGGCAGGGGAAGGGGCAGTGGGGTGCTGGGCTGCTGGGCTGCTGGGCGCTGGGTGGATGCTTCCGGGCACCCTGTTCTCCAGCGGTGGATCCACGCCCAAGCAGGTTGGAGGGAAACTACCTTTCCAGAAACTCAGATCCACGGGGTCTGGAATAAGAGATCTACAGTGAATGATTCAAGAAAGGAAGTTCCAAGGGAGGTGGGCGGGGTGAAGGGGTGGGGGTTGGGGTGACTGGGTGACAGGCACTGAGGGGGGCACTTGGTGGATTGAACACTGGGTGTTATGCTATACGTTGGCAAACTGAACTCTGATAAAAAAAAATTAAAAAAGAAAAGAAAGGAAATTCCATGAAGTCCTGGGCAAGGTTATTAAAGGAAGGTTAGTGATAAGAAGTCACTGCACGAAGGAGCTTGAGAAACTTTTTTGTTTTCTAGCTTATTTCCAGATCCAAATGCTAATAATGGCCGGGGGGGGGTAGATTTCCAAAGCCAAAGTGAAGTGTCCTTCTTATTAATTAATACATTTATTTGATCACTCATTTATCTTCACTTCCGTATTCCTTTGGCCTTTTCTCCTCCTTTTCTTTAGTACATTTTGCTTCCAACCCTTTCTGGTGCATTCATTTTGCCTGATTTTTCTTTACCTCTCTGCCTTTGCTTTTCTCAAATCTTTTCTCCAAAGACTATAAAACAAGAAGGAAACAAGACAAAGTTTAAAAGTATGGTCCAGGGGTCGTTTCATGCTGCTATCAATTCTTATCAAGAAAAAATTTTAAAAATGTGGTACGTAGTTTTTCTTCTTACATAAAAAATAGAAAGAATTGCATTTCCATTGTACTAGCACCTTCATGCAGCTACAATGATTAGCTACTGTCCATGGTGTTCCAGTTGTTTCTATTCCATCTTCCATTTCTCCCCTACCCTCTTTTTTCTTTCCTCCCTTCTTCTTTCTTTTCTTCCTCCCTCCCTCCCTCCGTTCCTCCTCCCCTTCTTGCCCCCTCCCTCCCTCCCTCCTTTCTCTCTCTCCCTCTCTCCCTCCTTCCTCACTCTCTCTTTCTCTCCCTCCCTCCCCTTCGCTCTTTCTCTCTCTCCTGCTGGTGTGGTGTTTATTAAAGCAAATCCCAGACATCATATCATTTAACTCATTTCCTATAGAATTTCCTGGAGGCAGGGCCACAAGAGAATGTAGGCTGAGGAAATGATCCCTTATAATTGTGTTATTCACCAAAATATGGAATTTGTGTTACTGAGATAAGGAAAAATATAGAATTTCCCAAACCTCCACATAATACCCCAGGTGGTATAGATTTTATTTTCCATCTCCAAGTCTTCCCCCTAGAGTCTTCGCGGGGGGTCCATGAGGACTTTTTGATCTTCCTTTGCTATTAAAGTAATAACAGAACATGTGGACGTTCATAAACCTAAAAAGAGACGCATATCCTCTTACTATTCACTAAGAGCGTTCTGAGAACATCACTTTTGGAGTTAAACTTTGTCAGTGTAGATTTTAGGAGCTCTCCTATGACAAAGAGCCAAACCCAACACCCCCCCCCCCGGGGCGTGCCCCCTGAGCTGACCCTTTTAATGGTTTAGACGCACCTGGGTCTGGATGGGAAAGCGAGGCGCGCAGTTGCTCTAATGCTCCCACACATCAGATCTACAGAGTATCAAGTGATTCGAAAGTCAGGTTATTTCCACTGGTAAACATCTAACTAAATTCGAATAAAATGCCCTCTAAATAAGTCAAATGGACAGGGGCTTTGAATGAAGGAATTAATTATCCTTGGTGTCCTAAGGAAAAAGAATCCCACTGTGGCACCGAGAACGTAATTAATGGGAGGCAAGCGCCAACAAATCACTCCTTAAAATATTAATGCTATCAAAGAACAGCTGGATAATGAGCGAAACTTGACCCTTGGGGGACCAGCAAACGGTCCTGGGTCCTGTTGCAGGACTTTTTGCAGTTGTGACGTAATGGAATTCCTTTAAATTGAACAAAAATAACGCAAAGAGGTGTGGTTCTGGGCAAGTTATTAGCAGTAAACATGTCTTTGTGGTTTTATCATCTTATTATGATCAGGGGAGCTCACTTTTGCTGTGGTTCTGAATGGCCTTTCCCCTGAGTTGTTCAGGATATGCACAATCCAAACAACGCTCCTAAAAAAACAACCTGAAAAAAACTTTAAGTCTGGCAAGAACTTTTCTTAGTTTTTGGGGAATAAAAATATAGCACCCAAGAAATTTTTGCAAAAGCAATCTTCCCATATGCCGAAGTCAAGAAAAACTGTACCATTGTTTGTTTGTGGATAAAAGCCAGAACTTTATTTGGTTTTATTTAATAGCTTATTATTGTCCCGAGCAGTATCTATTTCTAAGAGAGCAAGAAAACTAAATATTTACACAGTCCTACTTAGCATCTGACATGCTGGGCATTATTTTTACATTTTCCTACCTAAATGCTAATCTCAATATTTAAAAGCAAAAGTCAGAAGTAATTTTTCTTTTTAACTTGGAATGTATTTTAACTTGGATTGAAAAAAAAGAAACCGTTTTATTCAGAGTCAAAAAAAAAAAAAAAAAGCAGCTCTGAACCGCCTGGGGACCATGGGGAAGCTGCGGGCGTGGTAGATGCTTTTGAGACCCACACTTTTTATTGCTGGTGCACAGCTCACTTTTGTCTCTTTTGTTCCACTCAACTTGCCAACATCTAAATCAGTGACACGGGCATTCAGAGTGTCTGACAAATAGGCTGGGGTACGTGGAACACATTCACACCCACCAGCAGACGAGGAGAGGAAGTTCAGGATGCAGTAAAAATAAATGCCCGCGTTTAGCCTGGTTTCACATGACGCCGGTGTCCTAAGGCCCTTGCGCCGCCGCCGAGGGGGCCGCGGCCCTGCAAATGGCACACAGGGGACACATCCTTTAAATAAATGTGTTTCTTTGCCCCAACAGAAGTTCAGATCGGCTCAATTATCATTAATTTTGTTCTTTTATTTCCTTTGTGGGCGTGAACGAAGTCGTGCTCTTTGAGGGTTTTGGAGCTGCCCTGGGCTGGTGGAGGTGACCGGGGAGGGCGGCACGCGGAGGGGGGGCGGCGTGTGTGCGCGCGGGTGTGCGCGCGGGTGTGCGAACGTGCCCGTCCTCCTCCAAGTGGAAACCTAAGTGCAAAAGTTGGCGGCCCCTTGACCTCGCATCCTGAGCGCCCGGAGCAGGTGCCGCAGGCGGCGCAGGGTGCCCCTCGCCCCGGCCGTCGCGCCCGCCCTTTAGTTCGTGGGTCCCGAGCGGGCGCGGGAAGGTCACACGGGGTCGGCGGCCTTGGCCCTGGCTCCGCGGAGCGCGTCCCCCCCCAACCCCGTGCGGGGTGCGGTCCTGGGGGAGGGGGATCCGCGGGGGGGTATGCGCGCGGGGGGGGGGGTCTGCGCGGGGGGGGGGGATGTGCGGGGAGGGATGGGGGTGGGGGGATGAGCGAGGAGGGGATGCATGGGGGGATTAGGGGATGCACGGGGGGCATCCAGGGGGAGGATCCGTGGGGGGATCCGCGGGGGGAAAGGGGAGGATCCTCGGGGGAGGGTATCTGCTGAGGGTATCCGGGGGGGGGTATCCGCGGGGGGGGATCGAGGGGATGCGCGGGGGGGGGTGGATGGGGGGATCTGCAAGGGAGGGGATGGGGGAATCCTCGGGGAGGATGGGGGATGCGCGGGGGATGGGGATGCGCAAGGGAGGGGATGGGGGTTGCGCGGGGGGGGGATGCGCGGGGGGAATACGGGGGGATGGGGATGCGCAAGGGAGGGGATGGGGGAATCCTCGGGGAGGATGGGGGATGCGCGGGGGATGGGGATGCGCAAGGGAGGGGATGGGGGGTTGCGCGGGGGGGGATGCGCGGGGGGGGGGATCCGCGGGGGAGATCCGCGGGGAGGGGGAATCCGCAGGGGCGCGCGAGCCGAGAGCGGGGGACGGGCGGCCGCGCCCGCGGTGATGAGCGCCCGCGGCGACCCGGGAGGGCGGACTCTCCCGGAGCGTCGCGGCTCCCCCCCCTCTTCCCTTTAAAGGGCGCCCCGCAGGCCGGGCGGGCAGCAGCCCGGGGCCGTCGGTGCCAGGCCACTCGCAGGCGGGCCGACGGCGGCGGCGGAGCAGGGGCGCGGGGCCGGGCGGCCGCTCGCGGGCAGCCCCCGCCGCACGTCGGGCTCGGCTGGGGCGCGGGACGGGGTCGCGGGCGCGGAGGGGCGCCAGGCCGCGGGCGGAGGAGGCGGGCGGCGGAATGAGCCCCGCGGCGCTCGGCCGCAGCCCCCGCAGCAGCGCCCGCCCGCCCGCGCCCGCCATGCTCAGCGCCCGGCTGCGCAGCCCTCGGCGCGGCCCCCGCCGCCTCCCCGCGCCCCGCTAGCCCCGCCGCCCGCGCCCGCGCCCGCGCCCCCGCCCGCGCCCCCGCCCGCCATGAGGCCGCTGCTGGCGCTCTGGCTCGTCCTGGGCGCGCTGCGCCGGAGCCCCGCGGCCGCCCAGCAGGCGGGGGAGTACTGCCACGGCTGGGTGGACGCGCACGGCGGCGACCACGAGGGCTTCCAGTGCCCCGAGGACTTCGACACGCCGGACGCCACCATCTGCTGCGGCTCCTGCGCGCTGCGCTACTGCTGCGCCGCGGCCGACGCCAGGCTGGAGCAGGGCGGCTGCACCAACGACCGCGGCGGGCGCGAGCCCCCGGGCGTCACCGCGCGTAAGTGCCGGCCCCGTCCGGTGCTCCTCCCCGGCCCCCGGGGCCCTGATCCCCCGGCCCCCCAACCCGGCCCCGGGGCCCCGGTCCCCATCCCTGGCTCCCGGGTCCCCTCCCCGGTCCCCGATCCCCCTCTCCAGCCCCGGGTCCCCATCCCCGGCTCCCGGGTCCCCTCCCCGGTCCCCGATCCCCCTCTCCAGCCCCGGGTTCCCACCCCCAGCTCCCGGGTCCCATCCCCGGTCCCCGATCCCCCTCTCCAGCCCCGGGTCCCCACCCCCAGCTCCCGGGTCCCCTCCCCGGTCCCCGATGCCTCTCTCAGCCCCGGTCCCCATCCTCAGCTCCCGGTCTCCCCGGTCCCGATCCCCCTCCAGCCCCGGGTCCCCCCCACTCCGGTCTCCTCCCGTCCCGATGCCTCTCTCAGCCCCGGTCCCCATCCCAGCTCCCGGGTCTCCTCCCGCCCGGTCCCGATCCCCCTCCAGCCCGGGTCCCACCCCAGCTCCCGGTCCCTCCCGGTCCCCATCCCTCTCTCCAGCCTCAGGTCCCCATCCCCAGCTCCTGGGTCCCCTTCCCCTCCGCAGTCCCCGACCCCCGCGTGCGCCGCCGGCGGCCCCGGGTCCGCGCCCCTCATTCCTTTGCGCCCCGACTCCCGCCCGGCGGGGTCTCGGCGGGTGCCCGAGCGAGGGTGGCGGACGGCGAGGAGCGCGGGCCTGCACCGGGCGGCCGCGGGCGAGGCGGCTGGAGCTCCCGGGGGCGCGGGGGCCGAGGGGAAGGGCCAGGGGGCGGCGGCGGGATCGCGGTCTTGGGGCGCTGGGGCCCCCGGTGCGCGCCCGGCTGGGGGCGGCGAGCGCCCCTCTGCACCCCCGCGGGGCCGAGCGGCTGGGCCACGTCCCCCCCACCCTGGGGGCGCCTTCGCGGGGGTCCCGAGCCGCGGACTCCCCCGCGCTCCTCCGCCTCGGGTCGGCCCCGCGGGCAGCCCCCCTGTCGCGCCCTTCGCCCGCGCGGGGCCCGGGGCCCGCAGAGACGCGGTCGCCCCCGGTTCTCAGGCCGGAAAGCGCGGGGCAGATTCCCGCTGAGTTCGGAGCAAGTGAACCCTGGCCCAGCGCAGGAACGTTACACCTAAAACAAAGAAAACAGAAAAAAGAAAAGAAAAAGAGGGAGAGAGAGAAGAAAAAGCCTTGCACCCGAATGGGAACGTCAGGGAACCGGGTGGGAACCCGGAGCGGGTGACACCCCAGAGCCCCCCCCCCCCTCGGGAGCGGCCAGGGAAGGTCCCCGGGGACCGGGGAAGAGGGTGGATGGCGCCGGGTCACCCCGGGTCACCCTCCGCCCAGCGCCCAGCGCAGCCCCCAGGGAGCATAAGCAGGATGCAGCCGCAGGAATTGCACCTCGAGGGGCATCTGGGGGCCGGGCTGCTCTGCGGGGAAAGGGCCCTCGGTGCAAGCGGGGATCCCCAGGCTGCCCTGGCTTGTTAAAAAAAAAAAAAAGATACAGACCCTTTCCTCGGCTCAGCCACTGCCCCTGGGGTCCCGGGGGCCTGCGGGCTTGTCAGTGTGCAGTGTGCAGGGGGCTCCCCCAACCCCAATCCGCTTGGCCGCCCCAGGACAGTGGGCGGCTGGGTGACCGGGCAGGTCACTTAGCTGCTCTGGGCCTCGTGTCCCTCTAAAGTGGGCGCGCTGTTCTCGGAGCAGTTGGGCTGAGGACAGAGGGGGCGGGTGGGGTGCTTAGCCTGGGCACAGGCGGTGGTGGGCAGTCACTCTGCCTTTGCCTTCTTTTTTCTCTTTTTTTCTAAAAATTTTATTTATTTATTCATGAGAGACACAGGGAGAGAGGCAGAGGCACAGGCAGAGGAAGAAGCAGGCTCCATGCAGGGAGCCCAATGCGGACTGGATCCCGGGACCCCGGGGTCACGCCCTGAGCTGAAGGCAGCGCTAAACCGCTGAGCCCCCCACCCCCTACTGCCCTGCCCTCACCTTCTACAGGGCGCTGCAACAGCAGGGTGCCGCGACAGCAGGGTGCCGCGACAGCAGGGTGCCGGGAGGGCAGGGTGCTAGATGGCAGGATGGCGGGAGGGCGGGGTGCTACAAGGGGCAGAGTAGGTGGGAGGTGAGGCCAACATGCGGGAGCCACCGACCTCTGGGTTGAGTGTCACCATCACTGAGGCTTGCACATGCGTGTCCCTGGGAAGGTCAGACCCAGAGCCACTTGGGCATGGGCCAACGAGCCAAGCGCAGCTGAGTGTGTGCAGCCTGGGGTCGGGCGGTGCAGGAGGAGGAGCCGGGCCCACGGAGGCCTTAGTGGGTGCACCGCCACCTAGGCCGGGGTCACCCACAGAGGTGGCTCTCCCAGATGGGGCCACTCGGAGCGGGGTCCCGTGGGGGGCAGGGGGCAGCTCAGGGTGGGACCCGGCCCCGTGGGGGCCATGGCGTGGAACGGCCACTGACTCCCACTCCCAGCTGCCTCAGGACCTAGATGAGCCTGACCGTCCAGAGCCTGGGTGGGGCGCGGGGGGCAGAGGGGTGGCGCTGCAGGAGGCACCCCGGTCCCTCCCGGGAAGAAGTACCCAGAGCTGGGGACTGCACTGCGGGCCAGGCCGGCGGGTCCCCGAGGGTTCCTTCCCAGGCTCCCTACTCCTGTGAGGTCGCGGCCCATGCACAGGCCGGGGTGCATGGGCAGGACGCGCTGGGACCCGAGGGGTGTGTGCACCACCCGCTCCCACCCTCTGCCCACCCCTATGGGGTGTCCTTCCAGAGTCCCGGTGACCAGCCCGCTGGCCGTCCCGTTGCTGCAGGCCGCGGGAGGCGGCTGTTCCCCCGGGTTTCCACGGGAGCTGCGCGCGAGGGCGAGCTGTGGGTGTGGGTGTGAGCCCGCGTCCCCCCGCGAGGAGCCGCCGGCGGGTCGCCCCGGCTGGTGGTGGGGATGGCGGGGGACAGCGGCAGGCACGGGGCTGGGGCCAGGCCGCTTTCTGTTCCGGGGACTCTGCTGCAGCCCGGGCGGCTTTGCCTTTCAGAGCCCGTGTACGTGCCCTTCCTCATCGTGGGCTCCATCTTCGTGGCCTTCATCATCCTGGGCTCCTTGGTGGCGGTCTACTGCTGCACCTGCCTGAGGCCCAAGGAGCCGTCCCAGCAGCCCATCCGCTTCTCGCTGCGCAGCTATCAGACGGAGGCCCTGCCCATGATCCTGCCCTCCGCCGGCCTGCGCGCGCCCTCCCGCCAGTCCAGCACGGCCACCAGCTCCAGCTCCACCGGGGGCTCCATCCGCAGGTTCTCCTTCGCCCGAGCGGAGCCCGGCTGCCTGGTGCCCTCCCCGCCCCCACCCTACACCACGGGCCACCCCATCCACCTGGCGCAGCCGTCGGGGTTCCTGGTGTCGCCCCAGTACTTCGCTTACCCGCTCCAGCAGGAGCCCCCGCTGCCCGGGAAGAGCTGCCCGGACTTCAGTCCCAGCTGACGGGCTGCAGCCATCGGGCCTGCGGGTGGTGGGCCTGCCGTGGGCAGGTGCAGGGCGAGCCACCACCCCGAGGACCTCCAGGGGCAGTGTCCCGGGACCCGGCCACGGCCTGGACGAACGTGGGAGGAGAACGCAGCACCTTCGTAGCCTCCAGCTTCCCGGGCCCCGGTGCAGAATGGGGGGTGCTGCAGCCTCGGCTTTCACCCCCAGAACTGGTGGTGATGGCGTTTCAGGCTGTGCTACCTTCATGCAACACGTGCAGCAGGTGGACTGCAAAGGTGCAGACTGGCTGAGGCCGCGACAGGACAGGTCCGCTGCGCTGACCAGAGGAGGCCAGGGCGTCCTTTGGTTCTTGTGAGTTGTTTAGTGGGTCCTAACGCCGAGAGTGTCAGGAAGCCAAGGGAAATACCCGACTGCAGTCACTGCAGCTTCTCTTAAAAGAATTAACAAGTGAGCAGCCTGAGGTAGTGGTGATTCGGGGAAGCAGCCCAACCACCAACGCCGTTAGTGTCGGGAGGACAGTTACGTGTGAAGTTAGTAACTAGACTTTGTGCATTTTCAGAACACGAGATTTTACTAATCACACGAGCAGTTTAAAGTCTTAAATCTTCGCTCCGATTTCCATCCTAACACAGACCTTAGGTCAAAGCATTTCCCCCACCCACCTGAGGGAATATTTATTGCTGGACCCTTGGTGCAGCGAGTAGTGTTTAAATGAAAGTCGGACAGTTCGGTCTCAAGGCATTTATTTGTAAAATGAGTTATGTACAAATGTAAAGAGTTGTAACAGTGTATTTACCACGTGGGCGGCACTAATTATTTAGTAGGCACACTGATTATTTATGTTGGTCACTGTGGACTTGAGGGCCCAGCCGCCGGTGGCCTCGTTCTCCGTCCCTTCCGCCGCTGCATTCTGTGTCTGTTGATTACGCACTTGGACATGTATCATGCTGGGTTAGAATAAATAAAATACTTTACGTTTTCGTGAACTTCATTTGAGATTTAAGATCAAAGCGCTTCGTTTTATCTTCCTAACGAGATTGCTATTCAAGAAAAAGAAATGTCTTTACATAGCACTTCAGATTTTGAAATTAAAAAAAATAAAACTCCCACGTGGATGTTGAATTACACACAAAAGCTCTTTTCTGCATCAGGGCCTATGAAGGGCGGGGAAGGAAGTGAACTTTTATAGATTTAAGAATCTGGATATTTCTCATAAGAATCTCACTTCTTGTGACCCCAGGAAGATGTGGCGCTGGGGGTGCCCAGTGGCCCGGGTCAGGCTGCCCACTGCTGACAATGCATCAGCCAGTCACCAGCCTCCGGCCTGGTGTCCCCAGCCTGGCCCAGTTCCCTCCGTTTTGTTTTGTGACGTACCAGGCCCCTGGGGCTGTTTGGGAGCCAGGTTTATTTTTTATTTTTATTTTTTAAAGATTTTATCTATTTATTTATTCATGAGAGACACAGGGAGAGAGAGAGGCAGGGACACAGGCAGAGGGAGAAGCAGGCTCCACGCAGGGAGGCCCCCGCGGGATTCCATTCTGGGACCCGGGGGTCACGCCCTGGGCTGAAGGCAGGTGCCAGAGCGCTGAGCCACCGGGGCTGCCCTGGGAGCCCAGGTTTAGATGAATTCAGGCTGCAGTACGTCACCCTCGGTAGCTCTTTTCATTTTTATTTATTTTTTAAATACAACCCATTTTCATTTACTTTTTTATTTTTGAAGTAAGCTCTTAGCCCAACGTGGGGCTTGGGTTCGGGGCCCTCCAATCAGGGGGGCGTGCTGTCCACTGAGCCAGCCGGGTGCCCTCACGTGCCCTTTTTCAAGGCCTGCCCCGAGCCAGAGTCCCCACCCAAGGGGGCCGTGCGGGTGCCATGTGGGGGCCGTGGGGGTGCCGTGGGGTGCGGTGGGGGTGCCGCTGGGCCTGCCTCGGGCCTCCCTCGGGCCTCCCCGCTGGGAAAGCCAGTTGAAGGTTCTGGGCCTTGGGCCTTCACCCCGGCTGATGGCGGAGGAGCTCAGACTGCTGGTCCCCAGCTTCTCCTGTGACTCCTGTGACCGAAGTGGTGGCTTCACATATGCTGTGGTCCCGAAGAAAGGGAGGGAGGGAGGGAGGGACGGAGGGACGGAGGGAAGGCCTCCCGGGAGGATGCGGCTTGAGCCCGCCCCAGGGCGCTCCTGCGTCCTTACACTGGTTTCACTCGGGTTGGTCAAGTGTTGCGAGGGCCGGGAGGCCCCGTGGGAGAGGGAGGGGCAGGGGGAGGGCCGGGAGACCCCGTGGGGGAGGGGGAGGGCCGGGAGACCCCGTGGGGGAGGGGGAGGGCCCCGCGGGGGCAGGGGGAAGGCTGGGAGACCCCGTGGGAGAGGGGTACGGGTAGGGGTAGGGCCTATGGGGCGGGCCGGGAGCCCCTGTGGGGGGAGGGGGGCCCATGGTGGGGGAGGGGGAGGGCCGGGAGACCCCGGGGGAGATGGAGGGTCGGGAGCCCGGGGATAAGCTAGTGGCAGGTGGGGGGGCTGTTGCCGCGTGTCCCCTGCTTCCCGGGAGCTGGGTCACACGGGCGGCTGAGCCCGCAGCGACACCTCAGGGCGGTCTAACTGCAGCGGGACGGGCTGCGTAGACTGCGCGGAACCGCTTCCCTCCGCGGGGTTGAGACCCCCGAGCCCCGGGTGAGGGGGGGCGGGGCAGGCGGGTGGCCCGGAGGGGCCAGGGCTCGGCCACGGGGGGGCGGGGCGCCCTCTGCCCCAGGTCACCTCCCCTGGGGGGCCCCCGGGCCCGTGCGCCGAGGGTGTCCTTCCCGAGCTTTCTTGGGGTTAAAGCCGCGCGTGGGGCTGTGCAGATGGACCCACCGGCCCCTCCTCCTCCCCCACCTATTTATTTTTCCTTTTTCCCGGGGATATTATTCGTCAGGTCGCAGAGTGGGGACTTTGCCAGATGGATGTGAGTCCCGCAAGAGATTTTCTAAAATGGGAAAACCACAGGGTTCCTCAAAGCAGGCACCGCCACTTAGGGATCTCATCCTTGCGCTGGGGTCAGCTCACCTTTGCATGACCGAAAAACCTGGCTTAGTGTATGTTCAGGACAACCAGGGATGTAAAGATGCATTAAACTATTTTTTTAAAAAAAGGTTTTATTGACTTATTCATGAGAGACCCATAGAAAGACAGAGGCAGAGACCCAGGCAGAGGGAGAAGCAGGCTCCACGCGGGGAGCCCGACGCGGGACTAGAACCCAGGACCTGGGGTCATGTCCTGGGCCCAAGGCAGATGCTCCACCGCTGAGACCCCGGGCACCCCAAAATGCATTAAACCATTAAGGGGACAAACTGTTGACCTACACTCTGACCTATATATGGCTCCTTTAAAATTGCAATTAGACATTCGTTATTAATGCAGCTGTTCTGACAGCGAGCCCTTACCCGAAGCCCTAGGTGCAGCGTTTGTGCTGGAACGAAAAGCCGCGGCCACCAGAACCCCGTTTCCTGGGAGCCTTGTCGCAGCCCGTGGAACATCCGCGGCAGGAAGAGCCTTCTGGGTGTCAAGGAGCGGCGCCGCCTGGAGGAGACACGCGGGGTCGGGGCAGGTGGGCCAGGTGGGCCGCCCTGCAGCCTGCAGGTGAGGCCGCCCGGGGTCAGTACAAACATGCGGGGGGGGGGGGGGGGGGGGAGGACCGTGTCATCAGTCGCTGGGGCCACAGGTGACTCCCACGCACCTTGTGCTGCTGCGGTTCCACGTGGGAGGCCCACACCTCGCAGGTGTCCCCGGGGCGTCCTGAAGGTCCCCGGGCCCCAGTGACACTGCTCACTCTTTTTGGAGCCTGGTTTTTGCTCAGCCTCTTAGCCTCCTTTCCAGGGTTTCTCCTGCTTTTGTCTCCCACGGCACTTCTAATGTTTTTTGGTTACTTCCTTCAGATGTTACTGGCTCAACTTAGCCACTTTTTCAGGAACTTAAAAAAAAAAATGTGGTGGGTTTAGAAAACTTAGGAAATCCATCCATGTTACAGGTGGAGCCAGGAATCAGCTGTCGACTTGCAGGCTGATTTAAATACCTAATGGGGACATGGGGACAATCCCGGGAGGCTTTTGGACTGAACAACCAAAGTACAGGAATTTTGTTTGAATTTTTTTTTTGGGGGGAATGCTAATTAACCATGCCTCTCCCCAAACTTGACTTCCTATTATGCTCCACTTCATGTTTCCTTTCGGTGGATTACAATGAAGGGCCATTTTCTACATCACTGGGGTGGTCAACGAAACGTTAAAACGCCATTAAGTGGATGGACCTCCTCAGACTATAATTACAGTGGCTTTGAAGGTTTTATAAAGTAATCCAGTTTCTAAAATTAGCAATTAAAACTGCAACAATTTCTTTATGTAATGGTATGGTTTATTTAATTTTTAATAACAATGAGAGGACAAAATGTTTAAAATTTGCAGTTTAAAACATGCACATTCACAAAAGGCCAATGACACATAACACTGCATAGAACTGAGTATTACTCAACTTTAATAACTATTTATAAAACACAGTGCATTGAACATCGAGATAAACAAACCTGAGAAAACTATAATCACAGATTCAATAGTCTCCACTCATGCAGCTTCACAATTTCGACAGCAGTTTCAGCAGGAATGGTTTTTCATGGAGCTGAAAAAACTATTTTATCTTTAATGCAAACTTCGATTTTCCATAGTAGCTGCCTTCCAAGGCTGCCTTTTTTTTTTTAAACTTAATAAAGTTGAAAATGTGAAAAATGAAGCTTGAAGTAGCTAAATAAACAGCAAACAGTATTTACTGCATTTATGGCTTCTATTCTAGAACCATGAAACATAAAGATATTATTTTTTAATATTCTGCTCACGTTTTTGCAAGAGCAGATTTACCTATGGAAAGTTGCTGTTAATTCAAAGTAAGCATGTATGAAATCTAGCTTTTTTCCTACTTACGGGAGATTTATTTGCTGAGAAGTTTTGTGAGCTTTATTAAGGAAAGTTCTTAGAAGCAAGCTAAATAAAAGTTGCAATTAAATTTGTTTGTAAAATAATTTACTTATTAAAAAAAGTTGTGCAAAGAACCAATTAATTTGTCCACTGAATATTAAATTCCAGGTAGGCCATGATAGAATTTTATAAGGCAGAAATAAACATCAAGATTTACAGCAACAGCCATGCATTGGCCCAGGCCACTTTAAATATTAATTCATGCAAACCATAAACCTATCAAAAACACAGCTGCTTTCATACAGAAAATAAATCAAGACGAAAAATGGAAAACATTTATTTCCTTTCCTTCAAAGTTTAACTTACATTCCATTTTAATAGCCACTGAAGGTTAATTAAAATGCAGCAAAGTATAACTAAGTCTCACAAGTGACTTCAGTTATTTTAATGTGAGAAAAATCAGATTGTGATCTCTTAAAGAAGCATTATAGAAATGTTCATCATTAAAAAGCATTTATTAGGCACCGAACTGCATGGTGTTCATGAGTTTACAAAAAAAAGAACTCCACAGATCTGGTCCACATGATGTGAATGGGGTGGGTGTTGTCTCCATAA
This sequence comes from Nyctereutes procyonoides, assembly GCF_905146905.1. NCBI lineage: Eukaryota > Metazoa > Chordata > Mammalia > Carnivora > Canidae > Nyctereutes > Nyctereutes procyonoides. The sequence continues at coordinate 15,532,725 of NW_026575021.1, read as the reverse complement.
ATTTTATAAATGGTTATTTATAAGATTATAGGCTTATTTGATAAAATAAGTTTTAGAACCAAGAACTGTCATAGGGCACTGCACAAAAATATACACTGATGATCATTTAGTATGGTAACCGTTGGGACATTGCTACAAATAATTTAAAAACTACAAATATACAATCTATTACTTTCAGACTAGCATCCGTTTCCTGGAAGGATGTTTTAAATGGCAAGTGATAGGTGATGCAGAGCGCACACACCGCGGAACAAATTTATCATGTGATGTTCGTATTTGATATTTAGAATGCTAAATGGCAAAATTAAAATGTACAGCCTAACAATCGGAATAAATGTTGATTTCTGGAATTCAGCTTTCCCTCCGAAAATTAAGAGGAATCACTGACTCCATTCAGTGACTATATAATTCGTGTAAGTGAATAATATTGTTGATTAAGAATCCACGTTCACCTGACTTGATTAGAAAAAAGGGTTTCCGTTAGCTTTGCAACACTGCCGAGCCCGTTCACACCAGCCTCCGAGCGGGGGGGGTGGGAGGCTTGGGCAGCACAGAGAACATCTTAAATTTGCTACATTCCTGAGAAACAGCCATTCTCCAGTTAACAATTTCTGCCCTATTCTAGCATCTCTCCGGGTGTGAGCCACCAATATATTTTTATGTGTAAATATAAAACATTTAGAAAGTTCACGCTCGATATCGCGGTGCACTATTCAACATTAAAGAAGCCAACTCGCAGCTTTTCAATGTTAAATGAATGAGGATATTCTGCCGTCGTATTTTCTGAACTGTAAACATTGTAAAGCAACGGTGTTAGCATTTGCCAAGTCCCTACAAGGGCTTTTTAATTGAAGAGTATGTGTCCTCCATTTCAGAAAATACAAGTTAAAAAGTCACTTCAGCTGTTTCAATCCTGGCAAAACTGCTACTTTCCCCCTCCTCTTAGGAAGGTTAAAAAATCAGAGGTTTCCTCTAACGGGAGGAAGTCCCTGCGACTGCAGTGCTGTGTTTTAAGTTTTACCAACGAGGTCACTCCCTGTTGCCCAACCCCCTCTCTCACCCAGGGACCAGAGGAATTGACTTAATAATTCAAAAATAGGACTATGGGACAAAAAGACATAAATTGGCCCTATTTCAGACCACGATCTCATGCATTACTTAACCGGGGGCATTTTACTCACGTTGAAGAGCTCCATAGAAATAATCCATGTTTTAAGATCAAAAAGAAAACTTTTACTTTTTTTTTTTTTTGGCCAGAAAATTCATTTCTGTTATATTCATCCTATTTTGATATGAACATTTTGGAGAAGGATGCCGCTGATGAGGTGGAGGCAAGTGGACGTAGCTCTTGTCTGTAACTGCTCTCCAGTGTTTCTCTGCAGGGACACGCTTCATTCTTGTTTTTTGATTTGTGTCGTTTGACCTCGACTGTCATCACTGGGGGGCCCAGGAGCCTCTCTGAATATTCATTCAGTAGACAAAAATCTCCGACTTCAGAGTTTTGAAGCTGGTCTTAGGCTGTTAACACCCCTGGTCTTTCTAGGTGTTTCGATTCACGGTTTTCTTACTCTCAACCCCGAATGGGAACGGTCTGGGAAGTGACCTGTGTCACCTCCCTGCCCCCTCTAGAATTATGTATGTGTTATGACCTCTCTTATTTCAAGAAAACGGGGGAGGACCAAGTAACTACGAATACAGAGAAGGAAATGACGTGGAACCTAATTCTAAATCTAGACTAAGAAAAAGGGTAAAAAGAATGTGGAATTATATTAGACTCAAAGTGCGACCTGGAAAATCACCTCTCTTCACAATTCCAGTTGACTTTTTTTTTTTTTTTGAAAAGAGGAAGTTCCACCTATTTTGCTGGTAAGTCCACTTAAAGGCAAACAGGCTTCTGAATAAAAGGCAAAAAGTTTGCTTCGATCTCTGAAGTGTATCTGAAAACTAGAATTCCTTTTTATTTGATTTTCTTTTAAATGAGAGCATTATTTTAAAAATAGTATAGAAAACTGGTTGCGGTTTTTAAACAGCCCCTTCACCATTTATTGTCGGTAGCAAAATAGGCATTTGCAGGAGATGTCTGGGAAATGCCGAAAATGCTTAAACTAACATACATTTAAAGACCTAGTAACAGAAGCTACTTGGGGTGAAGACCGACTTTGGCGGTAAACTTACGGGTCTGAGTCCGACAGGTGTTCCTGTGTCCCACGGATCTGTCCCAGTTAGCAGCACATTAGTGTGAGTGGTTCTGGGGAGCCGCTCGACAAGCCCGGGGGGTGCTACGCACACAGCAGGCGACACGGGACAAAAGCCGAGCCCGGGGACATCACAGAAGCCCATGCACTTATCCCAAGGGGTACCCGAAGCTCCCCGTGTAAGCCCGCGGATCCCACACCAATACGGAAGCGTGTTTTGCTCGAGGGGGGAAACTGTAAGACAAAGTGACGGCGCTCAGTCTTCAGCAGAAGCCAGATCTCTAGAAAAATCTACACGAGGAGGACACCTCCTCGGAGCTGATGGGGAGACAAACACGGCTTAGAAATCAGGACTACGACAGCAGCATCACGTTGCCCGTGGGCCCTCCAGCGCCGACGAGTGAACGAGACAAACGAGACAGAAGCATCTGTAAGGCCAGAGGTGCGACATCACAGAGGTTAGTAGCAAATGCCTTGAAATACTCATTTTTGCGGATCACTTCTTACATCTGAAGAGTCAAGCATGCGGATCTTACAGCAGAACTGGAGGTATACGCTCTCTTAGTTTCTGGGCAAATGACTACGGGGTGGGAAATACACGTACTGAGCGTCTTTGGCAAACACTGATCAGGACGGTTTTTGACACAAACACTTATTAATGTCTTGTTTAGAAATTTTGCTCAGTGAGGGCAGTCAGTTCCTTAGAGAAGAGCGCTGGCTTTTTTCAGCATGTTCTGGAATCTAAGTCTGGATATCAAGAGTCCCTTTAAATTATTACCACTTTAGAGGGTTTTTTTTTTTTTAATGGTCGGTCGCCTTGTGGGTTTATATCTGCTGAACAGCCTAAGACTTACTGACCTATCCTCAGCTTAGGAAAGTGTTCAGGCAAGGTACAAGGTCATTTTCACCTTCTGCTTACAAAGACTCAGCGAACATTTGAAAAAATCTGAACGAGATGGTGTTAGAGTGGCACAGGGTACTGTGGGATGGGCACGGATCTGACGGTCGGCCGATGGGATGAGCTCAGATCCCCTTCCCCTTCCTTGCGCCAGACTGGGATCGGCCGGCAGGTTCCGGAAAGACCTGGGAGCTCCCCGTGCCATCACCACTCGTCGGGTCTCTGCTTCGTGGTGTCATAGGCTCTGATCACCTCAGACTGGGACACGATTCCGTTCTCGTCTTGTGAGAAAGCATACCCATCTGTAAGTGGAGGACAAGACAGAAATGATCACTGGGAAGTCACTGGGCAGGTCTGTCGCAGAGCTCCCAGGGCTCCTGCTCTAACTCGGGGCCCCATATGCCCGCCTGCCTTCTGCAGCACGAAGGAGACACAGGTTTTCTTACGTCCCCCAAAGATGACCCTACTGCACCCTGAGGCTCGGGCTGGCGGAGAGGCTGTGACCGCTTTGCCGCCCCCACTGCCCTGGGTGGCTGAGCAGGTGCTCGCAGCCCCCCCCCCCGTCCCGGGTCTCCTCTTGGCATCTCAAATCCGAGCCATCCGACTTCTGCTCCCAGGCCACTGGAGGGGGTGTCGGCTGTAGGGGTGCACGCTCTTCCTCCATCCAGATCACTGGACCGGAGACAAGCGAGAATGGGAAGGAGGCAGAGATGAACTGCGGGTGCCGGAAAAGGGGTCCCCTTCCTCAGGATGACACCGTCCTCGGCTCTCAGCATCCACAGAGAAACTCACTCTTGCCCCAGCATGGTCGGGGATAAGCCACGACCTGCCCCCACCCCCCACCCCCTGCACCAGGGACGGGGTCACATCTCTAGAAAAGGCCTCCTGAAGTACAAAAGGCAAGGGCATTAAACATGACTATAAAGATAAGTGAAAATAAATCACATGTGGAAACAACATGAAACAAAAGACAGATCACTAATATGAACCCATGCGCCACAGGGCTTTATATATTATATTCTTTTTTAGATCCTTGAAATGCTAAGAGGGCCCGATACCTAATAATTTCTTACAGCTCTGAAGATTCATAAATTTTTTTTTTGGGGGGGGGGATAGATGTTTCGCTGCGCTGAGCGAAAGCCGCCAAAGCCTTTGCAGAGTTATTCAAGTAGAAAAGATAACAATACAGAGGGGGCTTTTAGGAGTCAAGATTTATTCCACTAGTTCTTTTTTTTCGGATTTAAGGAAGCAAGGGGGCATGCGGAAATAGTATTTCTTCAAGGGCCAGCAGCAAGACGTTAAGCTGCTTTGTCTTTGCTACTGTGAGGGAGCGGGCTGCAGTCACTAGCTCTCCTCACGCTGGGTATTTACCTAAGGGTCGCGAATCAGCAAGGCCCGTGGCAGGTATTACGTAGTTGGGCGTCCCTCAAAACCGAAATGCTGCACCCCTGAAAGCTGAAGCCCCACAATCTATGTACGGGCAATCTACCTACGAGTCACGGCTCAGATACTCACGGAGCAGGTTTTGTTGCAAGGACTCCGAGCGGTACAAGTTCACGTGGTTCTTCTTAAAGACGTTCTTGAGCAGTTGCGCCCTCTCCGTGAGGCTGCGGAGCAGGTGCAAATGTGTGAAATGAATTATCGACTCGCCAGAGACCCCGGTGTGCCCACAGGACCACCAGAGAGTCAGCCTTAGACAAAAGCTTGCCTGAGAAGTCCGCGGCCTAGGGATTCTTTTTACCCCATTTTCTCAGATGGCAAATGAGATTTAAAGTATTTAGATACGTTCGAGGGCGGTTTTTCCCATAGCTGAGGAGAGTTTTGTTCCCAATAATCCAGCCAAAAGATTTCCCCACCCCCCAGTTAAACTAAAGTCAGAGGGGATACAGAACCTGTACAACACAATTAACAAAACAAAAAAACAAAACAAAAAAAAAAAACCAAAACCAAATCGGCCAGGAGTTTCGTTGACCTCTAAAAATCTCGCTTGACTTACCACGTACGTTCTGAGCGTGGCATTTTTTTGAGTCACAAAAAGATTACCGTGCATCTTTTTACGACTTTGCACGTATTTCGGGGTAAGCTACTATTTTATTTTATTTTTTAGTTATGTAAAGAAATCCTAAAAAATTACACAAGGAAGAAATTTCATAGACTTTTTAACCAGAAAAGTTCCATTACCACTCCAATAGGAAATGTGTTCCTTGATTTCATAAAAAAAAAAGGAAGAAAAAAAGAAAAAACTATTTTCAGAAAGTACTAGGTAAGATGACAAGGAAAATATTTATCTTTCGATAAACGTTTAGAATCATCTCCACAGGAACAAATCCATGTAATTAATTATGTGACTTCTAAACGCACACTGCAAGAAATAACGCATCTGGTTTTTTCCACGGCACATAGAACGGTGTCTCCCACAGCAGGAAGCCAATTATTTGTCAAATAAATGAATCCGACCAATTATTGTGAAACACACTTTAAATATCACCAGTCCTCCCAATCATGCCACTTCTCCAACGGTTTAGCGAATTTTGCTTTGATACCAAAGAACGCTAATAAGCCTAAAGAGCTAATAAGTAATAATCCACATGTGTTACAGCAAATGTTTATGCAATTTTGTTTTAATCACTGGAATGGACTCAGCTGAAAAATTTCCATCTTGTGTTTTTCCCACTATGAAAGTCTCCGTTAAATTGTTCTTAGTTATGTCAGCTCTGTATTTTGCCAAATTTTTCGAAATCCTGAAAGCGAACAGTTTTCATCACACACACAAAATAAAAGGATCATCTGCAGAACGAACTTGGAATCACACAAACATTTACGCGTTCGCCGAAGTAAAATATTTAGAAACGCTGACATCTGTAGTTATCTTCCACACATATTTTTTTAAAATCTAGGGATGTTAACTGGCACTTATTAGGCATACTTCATTGTCACTGGGAATTAGCTACGTTAAGGCAAAAAAAAAAAACTAAATAATCTAAAACGCCAGTGGTTTTGCAAACAGTTGTAAAACTTTGTTTTTTTATCAGTGAAACAAACAGGCACGGGGAGCGAGAAGACGGGCCGTTTTTAGAGTCCCTTGTCTTACTCTGTTCTTAACATGATCTAACGTTACAGACCCGGGGACCCCGAGGAGCACTAAAATATCTAAGTGCTTTGAGGAACTCGGCAGCTTTAGCAGCAGGTGGTCTGCTTTTGTTCGCGGACAGAGGACGGGGTGCTGGGCAGTCTCAGGGGCTCAGGAGGGAAATGACTGGGGCCGTGCCAGGACGACCACCTACGTCCTGGGGCCGCTTCTCCCCAAAACACATTTTCCAGGTTTCAGGCTGGCCTTCCTGCAATGCCCAATACTGGAATATCGCAACACGAAACGCTCAGGAGACAGATGGGAGAGCTTCGTCGTGCACGCTGGGAAACCTCCGAGTGAGATGTGGCGCGTAGGGGGCTACGCAGGGCCCCGGCTGACTGTCCAGGTCATGTCTGGGGCTCCGGAAAGAGAGAAAGCGCAGCAAGAAGGCTTCTTGGAAAGGAGCACAATACTGGGGACCGAGCCTGGGCTTTGGAGTCCTTCAACCACCCCCCCCCCGCCCCGGCAAGCCCCCCGACCTCTCATCCACACCCGGAGGACAATCGCCGGCCCCCAGGCCAACGGTGGGCATTCGGGGTGACAGGTGCTCGGAAGCACTCAATGAACACTAACCCTCTCCACCTTTCCCACGGCCCCAGCTCCCGAGGAATTTATCACACGCACAAAAAAATCACCCAGAACAGAGACGGTCCCAAAACAACAAGACGACTTTGTGAGGATCCTTCCCGAGGCCCCGGCGTGGAGTCAACGTCGGCTCCACACGACGCGTCTCCTGCACCGGAGTTTTAGTCTAATGTCCCCACTAGGAAAAGTACTAGGGTTTCTGTGTGTGTTTTTCCCTGAGCTCACTGAGCCCCTTGCCTTGGTTCTTGTAGGGCGGAGTCCCTCCTGCGAAACCCAAGAGCCCCCCACGGGATGGTGCTGAGTAACAAGGAGCAATGATGATGATGATGATGATGATGATGATGATGACGACGATGACGATGGGGCTCTAGCCTTCTCCTACCCCTTTCGGGAGCGACTCATCGTTTCAAAATGACGTAGTTCTCAGCGCTTCTTAGGGGCACCGCTGCTCCTGTCAAGTCACATTATACGGTCTACGGGCAACACGGCCACATTAACACACACGTTGAAACTTGGGTCTTTCTAGACTAGCTTAGTGCTGCGAGAAGGAGAAAAAGACTTGGAGAACTGCTCGTGTAAAGACCCCATCTTAATCACGGCTCTGAGTCCCTAGTGTTAATTTTGTGTGGTTTTTCATTTACGTGCCATGCTTTGCAAATTCAAAATTTGCTCAATGCAATTACGCAAGTGCCACTTAAACACCGTCCCCTTATTTCCAAGCCCATGAAAATGTTTCAGCTTCAGAATCTGGTAGAGGTAAGGTGGCTTTTTTCTTTTTTTTTGAAGACTTTATTTATTTATCCATGAGAGACACAGAGAGAGGGGCAGAGACCCAGGCAGAGGGAGAAGCAGGCTCCACGCAGGACTTGATCCCAGGACCCCGGGGTCACGCCCTGAGCCAAAAGCAGATGCTCAACCCCTGAGCCCCACAGGCGTCCCAGAGGTAAGGTGTTTCAAAACACCGTGTTTTAACATAAGACTTCATTTAGAAACATGAAGCATAGGCAAAAACCTATTTACGGTCTCGGAACACGTTGCCTTCAGGTATTTTCAGTAGGTTTTGAAGAGCGGTTAATTCGCGATGGTCTTTATGCTGGGCTGGCAAGCTCTTCTGGTTGACTCATTAAAACGGATCCCCCGAGAGTGGAGGATGCACCATCCGCGGAACGTGTTAGTGTAGGGACAGGACGGCCACCCCGGCCTGTGCTCCGGAGGAGAGAACACGTCACACTCCTCCACTTCCCTTTACAAATGCCGGACACAAGGGCTCCCATCGTGGGAAGGTGTTGGGAGAAGAAATGCAAGTCTTCCCTCTGACCACTGGTTTTGGTGAAGAAAACGACGTCTATGCTATGAATCCGTGTTTTTGCCGTTACTTTTTTGCAGACAGGCTCCAACCCTACGGAGCCTAAGCATCTATAATTCCAAGATGCAAAAAACAAACAAACAAAAAAACAAAAACAAAAACAAAAACAAAACAAAAAAACCCCAAAACTTAGAAATTCAATTTTTTTTTCCTGTAGGACAAAGCTTTAGCTTTAGCTTAGGGCAAAACGCTGGGTACGTGCTCCTATCCTAGACCTCTGCCGAGATTCCGTATGTAACATGGATACAAATCCATGGGGAAACTGAGCAATATAGTTCCTTTTCTGTTGGCTGGGGCGCAATGTAAAAATGGCTGTTTTGAAAGATAAATAATACAGAGCAAGGTTGAAAGAGGCCACCGTCGCCGTCCGCAAGGCCAAATGACCTGACCTCTAGACTTCCGTGCTCTGTCTTTAAAGCTAAGGGCACAGTGATGGACAAATTAAGGAGGAATCACCCGAAGATCCTAGGGTAAAACTATTTATTTAGTAATGGCTGCTGCTGCTGTGCTGGCTGACGTCTACAGTCAGATATAAAAAAATTATGGGGGTGCCCGGGGGCTCAGCAGTTGAGCATCTGCCTTCGGCCCAGGGGTCCCGGGATCGAGTCCAGCATCGGGCTCCCAGCAGGGAGCCTGCTTCTCCCTCTGCCTGGGTTTCTGCCTCTCTCTCTCTCTCTGGGTCTCTCAGGAATAAATACATAGAATCTTTAAAAAAAAAAAAAAAGATGGCTCTCATGATGGTATTTGCCTGTCTGTAGGATGCCCTCCTTCCCACACTCATGAAAGGCGTCCAGAGGTGGCTGCCCTGCCCAAGCCCAGGGTCTACGATTCCTTATTTTAAAGCACTGGGGTTTTGAATTCACATTTGTTTTTGTTACAGTTTTGTTTCTAGAAAAAGTGAGATGTCACACACAACTTATAGATGTAATACCCCCAGTGAGATCCCAGAGGCCCATATTCCAAAAAATTTACATTTTATGCTATAAAGTGCATAAATATTTACACTACAGAAAAACATAAACACCATTAATGCCTCTATATTTATAGAACAAACAGTTTTAGGTTTTTCCAGCAAATGTTTGCTATGAACCTAAGGGGAAAAAATTGAATTCCAATCTTTTTTTTTTTTTTTTTTTTGCATCTTGGAATTATAGATGCCTAGGCTCCCTAGTGTTGGAGCCTGTCTGCAAAAAGTAACAGCAAAAACCGGGTCTCATAGCATAGACGTTGTTTTCTTCACCAAAACCAGTAAGCCAACAGCTACACAGAGGTCAGAGGTAAGACGTGCATTCATTCTCCCAACACCTTAAACTGATTTCTACCGCGACCCGAGGTTCAACAGCAGTATTACTGGACTCGGGCGATGAGCTACATCTCCCTCCCCCCAATTCCCATGTTCAATTGGAATGAATATATGTAATTCTCTGGATAGTACGGTGAGGGACCTAGCATTTCTGCTAACACAAGATTGTTTTAACCAAAACGTTTTAGTTCTTGAACACGAGCACATACGAGAAATACATGATCGTGAAAGCTAATCTGGACACAGTGCTTAGAAGTTACGGTTCCTCTGATGCAGTTTCCCTTTGGGTGGAGCCCGACTCCACCGTAGCGCTTGGTGGAGGCGGCAAAAAACTGGGGCTGGGGCGCCTGGGGGGCTCCATGGGTTGAGCGTCTGCCCTCAGCTCAGGTCGTGATCCCAGGGTCCCGGGGTCCCAGGGTCGAGCCCCTGGTCGGGCTCCCTGCTCCGCGGGGAGTCTGCTTCTCCCTCTCCCTGCACCCATTCCCCTCTGCTCGTGCCTCTTTCTCTGTCAATTAAATAAAATCTTAAAAAAAAAAAAGACTACTAGTCAAGAAAAACGAAAAAAAAAATCGGGGCCGATCAACTTACAAGACCGTTACCACTTCCATCTAGGTGAGAGGTCAGCCACGGCTACCTCGGATGACTCGTTCGGGAGATGGAACCTATGTGGGGTTCTATGTTCTTCTGAATCGTGTTTTTATTGAGACTACCCACGGGTCAGTCATTTATTTATCACCCACTACTCAGCCATTCTTTCACCTGTTTGTTTGTTTGTTCGTTCATTCATTCATTCATTCATTCATCCATTCATTCACTCCTCCGTTTGTGCCCTGGACCATCCGATTGCCCATCGCGCGCTACGGTGTTCCTGGATCTGCGCTAGGTACTGGGTCACGGTTCAGACTGACAAGGAGGCTGCTTCTTCAAGGCCCTCAGTCCAGTGGGAGAAACTGAGACACACGGTAAACACACACACTGTAATACCTGTAACAACAGGAGCACGAGGCGCTCAGACAGTAGAGTAGGAACTAACTTCACCCCAGGAAAGGCGAGGTAATCGCACCTGAGTTGAGCTTTGAGAATTGTCGGGATTAGACCGCCCGTCTGTAGGAGGGCATCAGCTTCTCAACACGGGAGCAGCAGGTGCGAAGGCAGGGGGGTGTACAATAACCCGGTGTTCTGCAACCAAAATAGGTCTGATATCGCTCGAACACGCAGAAATCACGATTTTCTCCTCTTTGGAAACGTAGATAAGATGAGCTAACTTTTTTGAGATTTTACATCAATCTCATTCTCCGAGGTTCCTAATGTCACCGTGTCCGCGGGGCACCTGCGAGTCTTGATCTCGGGGTTGTGAGCGCGCGAGCCCCACATTGGGTGTAGAGATTTCTTACAAATAAAGTCTCAAAAAAAAAAATGATCCTGGCAGCGAAATCCATGTGACGATTCCTAGTTGCTCTAGAACGTTGTTATTCCGAGCGGAGACTTTTCCGAGCAGTCACCATTCTCTTGCCCTCACGGGCCCCTTGGTTCCTCTCCGGCAGCCAGTGCCCCGCAGGAGGGCGCAGCATCTGCATCAGGGGCCGTGGGGCCTCCCCGGGCCTCGTCTGTGGCCTTCAGCTGACAGCAAACTCGTTCCTGAGAAAGGCTGAGCCGTCACTGTAGGCAAATGACGCAGCCGCGGAAACTTACCTGCGCACCCTCTATGGGAAAGCTGCTCGTTTATGGTGGAGCTCACGTCATTCCTTTCAGGCTCTCTCTCTCTTTTTTATTAATCTCTACACCCAACGTTGAGTCCAAACTCACAACCCAACATTAAGAGCCACATGGTCTACCTACTGAGCCAGTCAGGTGCTCCTCTGACTTATTTTTTAAAGATTTATTTTAGAGAGACAGCGAGCGAGCGAGCAGGTAAATGTTGGGGGGGGGGCAGGAGGAGAAGGAGGCTCCCCGCCAAGCAGGGAGCCCTGACGTGGGGCTCGATCTCACGACCCTGAGGTCATGACCGGAGCCAAAATCAAGAGTTGGACGCTCAACCAACTGACCACCCAGGGGCCCCTCTGACTTATTTTTTTTTTTTTTTGTGGCAGGAGCGGCCCACATGGCAGAGCCACTGAGTCACCAGAACACGAGGTCACATCACAACCTCAGCTCGACTCCTGCACTGCCGGAGTCGCCCACGTGCTAGGAGCCGGGACGAGCAGGGATCCCACGCAGGCCTTGACCCGGGCCTTGACCTAAGGCCTGTGCGCACGCTCCCAGGTACAAGCAATGTCCCGCTAGGGGCAGTGACAGCACGGGCCCCCCTCACGGTCCTCAGTCTACAGTCTGAGTCACGATTTTGGGAGCTCGGGTCCTGCACGTCCCTGTGGCAGCTACAGTGAGAGAGAGAAGGTTGGCGGAGCGACCCTCTGTGGCAGCAGCGGACCAGACGGGGACGGCGCGGGGAGCGGAGCTCAGAACTCTCAAAGTAGGGGTTTTCCTTTCTTTCTCCCTTTCTTTCTCTTTCTTTCCTTTTCTCTTTCTTTCTTCTTTTTCTTTCTTTCTTTCTTTCTTTCTCTTTCTCTTTTTTCTTTTTTCCTTCCTCTTTCTCTTTCCTTCCTTCTTTCCTTCCTTCTTTCCTTCCTTCCTTCCTTCCTTCCTTCCTTCCTCTTTCTTTCTTTCTTTCTTTCTTTCTTTCTTTCTTTCTTTCTCCTTCCTTCCTTTCTATTTTCTTTCTTTCTTTCCTTCCTTCCTTTCTTTCCTTCCTTCCTTCCTTTCTCTTTATTTTCTTTCTCTTTCCTTCCTTCCTTCTTTCTTTTTTCCTTCCTTCCTTTCTCTTTCTCTTTCTATCCTTCCTTCCTTTTTTCTTCCTTCCTTCATTTTTTCTTTCTTTTCTTTTCTTTTCTTTTCTTTTTTTTCTTTTCTTTCTTTTTTCTTCTTTCTTAATTTATTTATTCTTGAGAGACACACAGAGAGAGGCAGAGACACAGGCAGAGGGAGAAGCAGGCTCCTTGCGGGGGTCTGACATGGGATTTGATCCCAGAACCCTGGGGTCATGCCCTGAGCCCGAGGCAGATGCCCAACCACTGAGCCCCCCAGGGTCCAACCCAGGGACGCCAACCCAGAGGAGGGCAAGAGGTTAAGCACGCAGCCAGGCTGGCAGGGGCTGTTTTTGCTGGTATCCCTTAGTCTTGGAAGACAGCAAAGGGGGGAGAAGAGTGAATGGGTAGGAGCAGGTGCCCCAGAATTGGTCGATGTGGGCTCGAGGCCCTGCTTTGTGATTTCTGAGTGAGAACTGCAACTCCCAGTTTCCTCCTCTGGGAAGAACGGGGTGATTAATCTGTCTGGGATCCTGGGGGGATCCCATGGGCAGCGTGTGTGCAGCGCCCAGCACCCAGGGAGTGCTCTGTGAGTGGCAGACACACACGTGTTGCCTGTGGTGTAGACTAAGCCTGAGCCCCCTTCCTGCACCTGACTCCGCCATCATCTTGTTATCACGGACCGTCTCCGAATCCTTCAGATTCCTTTCCGAAAATGTTTTGTGACCGCGGTGAACTTGATCAGTTTCCGACACTGTTTGGCTGGGGCGGCGGTGCAGGAGGGACCCGGGCGACAGGCCACGGCACCCGGACGCACGCGGGCTCCGTCCCCAGCGCAGCACACGCTGCCCTGTATCCGCGCTCATTTCCATCACCTACTATTTTGTTACGGAAATTGTTTCAAGCTAAAAGACTTTTTGTTTTTTACCCCCTTTCATTTTAATAATACAATAATATTTATAATGACCATTAATTTAAGGCGCATGAAGACCAGACACCTAGATACCTGCTTCGTCGATTATATCTTATTTAATTCTAAAAATGAGCCATGAGGGAAGTATTATTATCCCCATTTTATAGGCGAGAAAGTTGAGGCTCAAGGGCATTGAGCCACTTGGCTCAGGTCACACAGCTCAGTGAAGGACGGAGTTGATCTCAATCCACGTCCCTCTGATTCTGAAATGGGTCATCGACACTGCCAGCCTCATCTTAGGTGATAAATAGGAGTTTTACCACTTACTTCTAAGTTTTACCGCCTATTTCTTACCACCAGTAAAACCTAAAGTTCTCTTGGGGAAGAACATGTTTGATGGGCACTTTACCTTTTTCCAAGCACAACTGCACCTGGGTCTTGAGATTTCGCCTCCAGCTCCTGAACCTCATCTACTAAGGTTTTAAAAGCAGTCCTCTTGATGCTGGAGGGACAGAAAAAAGCATTTGCATGTAAATCTTTGTGTGCAGACTTTGTAACACTTTGCAAAACTGGTTTATTATGTGCTGCTAGGTACAACAGGAACCCGAGTACAGGCAAGCATTTTTCAATAGAATCTAAAAAAAAAAAAATCACAGTAATTTGGAGCATTATGTAATTACAGAAACAACAGTCTTCCAAGGAATGGTTTAGATTTATACTATTAAAGCTCTCACAGTTCTTCTTATTTTTTTTTCAGCTCTTACAGTTCTTAAAAAAAGTCATGTAATTAACTTTAATGATATCTTTTTTTTTGTGGGAAGAGATACCATTTTTAAAACTGATAGTCCTTGAGGAAAACTAAAGTTTTTGTTTCATTCCAGTTTCTTCTAATCAAGTTTTAGTTTCTTCCTATCTATATTGTACCTTGCTTTGAAAAAGGTAGGTAAAAACCTTTTTTTCCCCCACAACTACTGTTCATTAATAAAATATATGTGTTTTGAGATAACAGATTTTTCTTCTACCTTGAATGGATTTTTTTTTTGAATGGATTTTTTGAGCTGATTTCTTTCTTTCTTTCTTTCTTTCTTTCTTTCTTTCTTTCTTTCTTCTTTCTTTTCTTTCTTTTTTAAAGATTTTATTTATTTATTCATGAGAAACAGAGAGAGAGAGAGGCAGAGACACAGGCAGAGGGAGAAGCAGGGTCCCTGCGGGAGCCCGACTCGGGACTCGATCCCGGGACCCCAGGATCACACCCTGAGCCGAAGGCAGACGCTCCCAGGCGTTCCTCGAGCTGATTTCTAACAGTGTACTGTTTAATATTCATTGAAAGTACTTGCTTTACTTCTCATTCCATCTTCACACTAATTTCCTAATTCCTTAGTCACTCATTTCTTCATTTACAGATGCACAATTAATTAATATTACTAATTCCCACTTTGTGAACTCTACATCCTTGGCCTGATGTTATAAATCGGAGTCCTCTGAGGACTAATATACATCTACATTTTTGCGTATATAACTGAGAACTATACTCACACTTTGTACACCACATCAAGAAGTAATGATGCCACAGGGATGAACAACAGGCCCATCCAGAAGACGCCGGAACTGAACAGCATGGCAGCCTGAGGAGACCATCAGAAACGACATTATCTGAGCAACCAAGACGCACATCATTCATGTTTAGTTTTCATACGATTTTAGGTAAAATAATTTTTAAAAATCTCACTCTGCGAGAGGATAAACAAGGACTTTAAATCCAAACTTGTGCACGATGTGGAATTAAAAGCCAAATGTGTTAAGACATTTCTTTACTACATCTCTTTGTTTCCCCCTTAAGCAGCTAATAGAGCAAGGTTTTATCATGTGCCAAATGTTTTCATACTTTTTTACGTGAGGTTTTTATTACTGCGGTCAATATGCGAAGTAATAAACTCTGACCTTTTTTTATAACATAGAATATCAAAACCAAACTTTTGGAGCAAATTTCAAATAGTACTCTGGCTTACATTCTCTTATAATACAACATGTAAATTAAATCCTACTTAGAAACCAAATTTACTATTCCTGGCAAATAAAAATTAACTTTTGTAAAATATTAGACAAATTTAAAAAAATCATCCAGATAAACCACGATACAGTATAGTCAAATTAATATATCTACATTAGAACAAAATTTGGTTCAAAGATTTACATGACTATTGGTATGTCCTGTTACTGCGAAAGTCAAACCAAGTATCTAGTGTGTAAACCCCAAATAACAGTGTATTAAAAATAATTTCAACCATTCCTCTGTATTAAATAACAAATCACTATATCAGAAACTTTCAGGTTGCAAAGAAAATGATTCTATGGCTAAACAATTAATAAATCTATTAGCTATTTGCAATTATAATAAAATAAAATCCCTCTGTAATATAATCAGATTACACGGAGTTTAAAAGGAGTATGTCATACAATAAAATCAAAATAAATATTTTGTTTCACTTTGAGGCTATTTATCAGACTAAATTTGCAGTGCCCACTCAAGCGCATAAATATATTGCTGCGACTCCGTTAAAAAGCCGTCAACTCATGCATGCACATTTATACTCTGCTCAAAATCACAAGAATTTTTTTTCTTTAAATTAAGCGTGGTTCGGGAGTTAAAAATGACCTACAGTTTCTTATGGTGTTAACGATCCTAATCAATCTTTGCCTAATATGAGGATCACTAATTTTAAATTAAGTTAGAGATTTTTAAACTAAGTTTGAGATTACCTATCCGTTTTGACGACCAACGGAAGACCAGGAACGGTTGCCTTTTTTTTTTTTTTTTTGCATTAAACAGGGCCTCATTGAGATAGCCTGTCAGTTCAAGGATGTTATGGTCTTTTTTCCCCCTTATATAGGATTAAATAGCTCTGAGCATGTTTAAAAAGATGCCATTACAAAAGAATTTCAGAAAATAAATGTGGCCACGTGGATTCAGTGAAACAGCACCTATATTCTAGACACCAACAAGATGAAAAATATTCACATAAAAGTCACTTTATTTTATAAGCAAAGCATGATATTCAACATGTTTGCTGACATCTTCAATAGTGAAAACCAACAATTACTATGTAATAGGAAATGTCTATCAAATCAGTGGGTTTTGTTTAGATTGAAGGAAGCTTTTTAGTGAGGTAACTGCAAAAAAAAAAATAGCAAAAAAAAGCAAAAAAAAAAAAAAAAAGAAGGTCAAACACACACAAACCCAACTACATTTCTTTTTCCTTCTGGGGTGAAAGGTGGATAAGAGTCTAAGTCCTGCAACTGAAAATGCCTCATTTGCTTGCCTTCATTTTAATCTATTTTAGTTTAGGGGCAAAGGAAGAACGATTTATGCCTGCCTTTGCCACCTTGTACTAAACGTCGCTGGTGGAAAAGGCAAAAGTGGTGGTGGAGTCTCTGGGCTGCTAATTCTGACCATTGTGATGTTAACTATGAATGGGAAGCAACTGGCGCCCACTATTCAGTCCACCAGCCTTTGGCTTTACAAATGAACAACGTGAATTGAGGGGAAAAAAGTTTTTCTGCGTCATATCTGAAAGCCTGTCAGATTTTTTTTCTTTTGCAGAGTTAATCCAAACCTAAAAGATTTAAAGCCGACATTCGCATTAAAGACAGAGTCTCTTTGTATTTTTTGGATGGAGAAGGGAGGGGAAGAGAAAAAAATAAAATCCCACAGAGGTATTTCCTTCCTTTCTGTAGAGAAAGCTCCCCCTCAGTCTGTAGAGACCAGTTTTGTCTCTAACTTTTCACACGTCACCCCGCAGGCAGGTCGGGGAAGGCGCCCAGACAATGGGGCCGCGGGCTCCCCCCACAGTGGAGAGCTGGGGGGGGTCATGGCCAGCAGCCCCCTGACCCCCCCAGGCCCCTCTGGCCAAATGGAATGTGGGGGCCCTGGGGGGCCCCCCAGCAAGGCCGGCGAGTGGAGGCCCCGCCCCTGCCCCAGCCACCCCGGGGCTGCCGTGGCCCAGATGGGGCGCCAGGGACCAGGGGTAGCTCGACCCCGCTGCCGGGGGTGGGGGGGGTTGGGGGGGTGGGGGTCTGCACAGCGGAGCGCGGGCCTAGGTGCCTCCGGGCCAGGCAGGGGCCCTGGGTGGGGGCCGCCCCTCCGACCGCACCACGGGGCCCCTCGGCCGTCTGCTTTCCCACACCGCAGACCACTCTCCTGCCCTTCGCGGGGTCCCAAGGTCAGTTGTGTAGGACACGCAGTCTATACGTGCCACCTGTCTGCACGCTCCAGGGATGCACTGCTCACCTCCAGCCCGCCTTTCCCACCCAGGGCAGGTGGCGGAGCACGGCCCTGTGGCCAGGATCTGGGACCAGGTGAGCCTGGGATCTGGGGCCAGGTGCAGCCCAGCTCTGGGACCAGGTGCGGCCCGGCTCTGGGACCAGGTGTGGCCAAGATCTGGGAGCAGGTGGGGACCAGGTGCGGCCCGGCTCTGGGAGCAGGTGCGGGTGCTGGCCAAAGAAGGCCCCTCAGGGAGTCCTGGGGTGCCCGGATCTCCCTGGAGCAGTCCTGGCACCGCCGCCCTGCCCGTCTCAGCCTTGGGGAGAAGCGCGGAGCCCCCGGTAGTTGACCCAGTACTGCGGACCGGCCACCATGACGACTGGCAGGACTAACTAAGCAGCTTTGCTCGCCTCATTTAATTTTCACATTTCTTAAATCGCCCTAGGCCTCTTGTTCTTTCTGGGGCTCGCCCCCACCCCGAGCTTTAAGGAAGACCCTTTTCGTCACACTGTCAAAGGAAGCGAGCGGCGGCAGCTGGCAGGTGTCCCGGCCTTCCCCACCTTACGGCTCGGTACACATGGCTCAGCGCTGCCACTGACCCGGGGACTGACCGCTCACCTCAGTTTGTTCATTCTGGAAATGGACACAAATTATCTTTCTCGTAAGAATTATTAGAGCCTGCCTGGGCATAATATATCCCTTTAGGAAGGGGAAATTGTTCCAAAAACAGCCCTGTAAATCTTGCTTAGTTGTTTAGCACAGGGGAGAGAAGGGCAGCGAGAAAAATTAACACAAATTCCAGGGAGGTGAAGAGTTCATGCCAATAATAGTGAAAAACCAAGAAGTGATTATTAAGTGTCTAGATAAAGCTTTATGAAAGGACTTTCTAAGCTTAAGAACAGTAAAAAACAAAACAGAACAAAACAACAAACTATAAAAAGAGGCTTTAAAGATCGGATTCATAAAAATGTAGAAGCTCCACACGTTCGAAAAGAACATAACAAAAAAGCAAATGGTAAGAAACTGGGCGAATGCCACAAATATATGAAATCCGGCCTTAATATCTGCTTATAAAAATAGACCATTTATCTTCATAAGAATAGCTAAGGACCCGACACATTAGGCCAAAAGACCAGAGAAGGTATTCACGAAAGCAGCAGCAAGTAATCAATACCACGGTGTGTCGTCATAGAAACAGGACAGATCAGATCAGATTGGAACAATTGGCTGTCACGGTTGGTGTGGGAGAAACAGCCCTTTGTAACGATTTATATTTCCGTTGGCCACGTCCTCGCCTCTGGAGAGGTATTTGGCAACGTGCATCAAGGACGTAAACATTCATTCCTGCTAATCGGATAATTCAATTTCTGGAGCTGCGTGTCGGAACTTGGGACAGCTTCTGCGGATAGGTTCGGATCCCGTGGAATTGCTCTGGGGTTACCAGGCCTGAGAGCACGGGCCCCGAGAAGCCCGTCAGGGCCCAGGCCGTAGTAAGGGGATAACCGAACCCCAGCAGCACCCTCCTGACGCGTCACACTGCACGGCAGCACATTTGAGGCTTTGAGACACCACTGCAAAGGACCCTACTGAACAGTTACCTGTTTACTGATTTATGGCTTTATGTAAGTAATCTCTACACCCAACACGGCGCTCAAGCTCATGACCCCGAGATCAAGAGTCACGTGCTCTTCCAACCAGCCAGCCGGGCACCCCTCAACGGTTTTCTAAGTCAAGGTTTCTAAATGTAGTCATCCACCACGGGGCACTTTTGCCACGTTTTGCTTATGCACGCCTCCCCCCAAAGTACTTGTGGGGAATGCGGATACTCGCTGTGGGTTCTGGTAGGTAGGAGAGCAGCCGTGAAAGCCGACAGGTCACCAGGCGGCTGGTTCCGATGCACTTCCATATTGCAGAATAGCATCCCAGCTGTTCAGGAGGCTGGGCACAGGCCATAATTCTTACACGATGGATTGTCCAAACGAGCCCTGAATAAAGGGGAAGGTAAGGGATCCTAGCAGTGTCGGGCGGCTTCTGTTACCAGTAAACACATCCCCGGGAAGGCTGGCGGCTTCTCCTCTTATATGGGGACCAGTCACAACCTCGCCCTGGGGTTCACATCTCTTGTGTGTGCTTCAAACACACCGTCCAGCTCTGAACTTGAACACCGCACGGGGACTCGGAACTCGACACAACCGTCATCTCCGTCCAAAACGTGCCCAGAAAAACAAAAACAAAAACAAAAACAAAAACAAAACGTGCCCAGCCTCCCGACAGCCTGCAAGCTGGACTTAGTGACGCCCGTGGGGCTCGGCTTCTAGCAGCGTCTCCACACTGCAGCCAAAGGGATACTTCCCAAGTGCAAATTAGATTTTAGCGTTTCTTGGATTAAACCCATTCGGTGGCTTCATACTGCCTCGAGGGTAGAGTGCAAACTCCTTTATATGATATTAAGACCCTGCCCATGTGACTTCTGCTTGCTTCCCACGTGCCATCTCTGAAGCCAGCCCCCAGCCCTCGTTACACACGGGTGCTCCAGTTCTGGGAAGGTACCCATGCTTACTCCCATCCTTGGGCCCTTTCCTTAAAAGTAAACAATTTTCCCATCAGATGGTACCTCCCTCCTTAGACGCCGCTTAGCTGGCCCTACCCTGGGCTTCTATTTCTATCACCCATTTTCTAGGTGCTCCTTTGTCTTCCAATTAGACTATAATCTCTTTAAGAGGAAGAAGTATATCTTGATGAATTCTCACAACCAAAGTGCTCAACCACCGAGCAGGTGCTCAGTAAATGACTATTGAATAAATAAATTCTTACAACCCAGTGTTTGGAGAGACTGAAAGAAACACCAGAGCACTGGGACCCTGCTCCTGAGATGTGGCGGGGACAGTCGGCTTGGCTTTCCTGTGTCCTGGCATGGAGCAGTTACAACTGGGTGTTTATGTGACCTGGGGAGATGGGATAAAAGGTGGATCCAGCTCCTTAACTGTCCTTTTTCAACACAGGTTGTCTTTTCTGTTAAAAAAAGGCCGAACAGCAGGACTGCCCGGCTGGCTCAGTCAGTAGAGCGTACGACTCTTGAACTTGGGGCTGTGGGTTCGAGCCCCCTGGTGAGTGTAGAGGTTACTTAAAAACAAAATTGTAAAACGAACAAAGCCGAGCAACATTCACTAAAAGCAAGGCGTGTTAAACTACCCCCTGCCCCAGCCGAACCAACAGAAATATTTTAGTGAACCGGGGAAAGTATAACTGGAAATGCTGTAATTTTGGGGGGGGGTCAGGAGAGGACGTAGAACGAGCAGGAAGAGAACGAAAGTCTCCTCCCAACATTAACAAAGACTTTTATCAGCTACGTGAATCCTTTTCAATGTCAAATAATTAGAAGAATCTATTCCCCCAGTCTTCTCCATCTCAACAAATAGACTTTATCCTTCTAGCTGCTCTGGCCAAAAAAACTTAGAGGAGTCATCCTTGCTCCCCGCTTTTCTCCCAAACTGCATATCCAGCCTTTGGCAAATCCCAACTGCTCTACTTAATAACAAAATCCGCATCCATGGTCACAGCAGCGTCATTCACAACAGCCAGAAGGTGGAAGTATCAATAGATAAATAGGTAAGTGAAATGCGGGCAAATAGGTAAATGGATAAATGAAATAGATAAGCGAATAAACTACATACAACGGGGTATCAGTCTAAAAAAAATTTTGTTTTTGGACACATGCTGTAACAGATGAACCCTGCTATGAAATCGGCCGGACACAAAAGGGCACATCTTACAGATTCCATGTCTGTGAGGTACGCGCAGCCGTCAGATTCAGAGACAGAGAGTAGAGCAGTGGCTGCCAGGGGTTGGAGGGAGGAGGGAACGGGGGTAATTGTTTTCTGCATCTGGAGTTTCAGTTTGACGCGATGGAAAAGTCCTGGAGATGGATGGTGGCGATGGCCGCACAACGCGGCGAGTGCATCCCCAAACCGTATGCCTATAAAGATGTTTGAACTGATCAGCAGTCAATTAGGTACATTTTGTCAAATAAAAATGTTGAAAGAAATTAATAAAAACCGTCCTCCCCACCCAAAAATCCAGACTCTGCACACTTCATAGCTCTTCCACCCTGGCCTACATCCCTACCAGGTCTTCTGATCTCCGGGCAAGGCCACTTTTTGGTGGTGCCTCCATGACCTCTCCACCTAGAGCTGCACCCCACTCCCACTCCCATGTCCTTCCTATCCTATGGTTCTCCGTGGCACTTGCCACCGGCCAACGCACTGCACAACCGGCCGCTGAGACGCACTCCCCCCCCCCGCAAGAATATAAGAACCTGAGGGCAGGGATTTTATCTTTTGTTCCCTGTTGTATCCCCAGCAACTAGAAGAGCCCTTTGCTGCATCACTGTTGAAAGAATAAATCGTTTGATCCAAGTTAAGCGTACAGATTAAGGGTAAACCCCCCGCAGGACTGGCATGTTAACAGTGCCTACCTCCGGGCAAGGGGCAGTGCTGCTTTTTTCCCTCTATTTTCCCCCAAGTGTATTTAATGAACTCTCAGCTACTCACATAGATCAAAATCATGAATTTTACCTTAAAAAGCAGAAATACCATCAATTTTCACTGATGGGTGAAACATTCAAAATAGTTATAATAAAACCGCTATTTTCAATTACACCCTAGCCTCTCTTTCTGCATTTAGGATTCTTTTCCTAGGTTCACTTATAATCACGCAGAGAAGATGTATTTTCTTTTTCTTTTTCCCCAAATGGTTCTCTGGGAAGAACGGATGATTCAATAGTGATCCTCCCATCCAGGAACATGGGATGTTTATTCAACTTTTTTTTTTAATATTTCTCTCACTTCTCTAATTTTCTAGCTTTCTTCTCACTAACCATATACACAACTGGCTGAAGTCTCTCCTGTTGTTGCTGTGAATGGGATCTTTCATTTTCTTTGCATAGGAGGGCTTATTTTTGAAGACTTAGGGCTTTTTCAAGGGAGTTAACAAATTTTTGGGAAAAAAATCCAAACGCTTATTATATATAGCTTCTATATCCCATTATAGAAGGCGCTTCTTAGGATTTTGGTCAATAGGGTGTCGGACCCAAGAGTGTAACTGTTTTTTCCAGCCATCTTGTTCATGAAATCATTTTCATAAAAGAAAAGTCAGTGCTCAACTTTAGGTTTTCAGAGACTGTTCCCTTTCATACAAATTTTCTGGGTCTTTCCAACCACATCGCGGCTCTCTTCTCCCTACGGCCCTTCAATGCTTCGTCTTTGCCCCGGATGCTGGACACTTCATCGGAGAAGGCGGACTCTATGTTGATATATTCCACTTTCACTCCCATCTCATCCGGCCTGTTACTCATGCGGTCTTTCCTCCTTTGGTTCCTTTTCTCAGTCCCTCCTCTCAGGGGCCTGGGAGAGCCGGTGCTCTGAACCTGAGGTATGACGGTGGCTTTTGGTACCCTGAAAGCTGAAACCCACAACTTTAACATCTGTATTTTTATGGCAAAATAGAAATTTTATGTCAAAAGGACACTAGTGTATCAAGATCGTGCTTTCTCCTGGCAACAGAACCACTGACGTATGGGAACCTCATATTGGCTCACCAAAATCAACGCTGCTTTCAGACCGGGCTATTTGAATTTAATCTCACAAACATTTCTGAAAGGTGTCTTTGGGTCCAAGGCCCGGCCCGGCAGACACCGTGGTGTGGCACTGCCAGGGTCTCTAAGTTGTGCGAGCCTTTTCTAGAGGCTTGAGCCTTTCTGTCGAGATTAATTGTGGTTCCTAGCTCTGGGGTTGAATCTGGTGGTACCTAAGTCATCACCGGGTCAGCACTCTGTCGTGCATTCACACCACTTTGTACCTTTACTGGAGACAAATTTCAAGTCCATAGAAGCGTTGGCCTGAAGACACGAACTTCCACTGAAATCCTTCAGTGGCCACACATCTTGGGTCGTCTAGCTCCAAACCTCCCTCTGATAAAACCCAAAGATGGAGGAATGCACATGCCAAGGTCCACGTGGGGCTTATCACTGAGAAAGGCCTTTGATGTCTTATTTTAGCTGAAAAGAAATTTTTGCAAACCTTCAGTTATGTCATATTTATGTCAAAATTTAAAATGTCTTTCCTCCTTTACTAGTTTATTATTAGCATTTATTTGTCATGTCCTCTGACCCAAATCTTTATTGTACGGCTCTCAGATACCTTCTAGAATACTATGTATTTCACCAAGAAAAGCCATCCACCCAGGCTTAAAGGAATGACGTTAATGACATGAGAGTAGCTTTCTGTGACCTGGTCTTTGCTTAACTTTTCAGTTTTAGCTCCAACCATTTCCTGTGGCCGCGACCCCAAACTCCTCCTTTGCTTGGGGTGTTTTTTCCTTGGAAAGTCCTTCTCCTGCTTGCCTTCTCGGACAGGCTGGGAACAGCAGTAGCAAGAAACTATCCAAACTACAGCCTGGGGGTTGAGGGTCCCCTCCTCTGCGAGCCCCTCTGTGCCGTGGGCACAATACTTAGCACCTTCCATTGGAACTACCTGCTGATTGGTTGTTTGGTCCGTAAGACTCAACCTCAAGAGGACCCTCTTTTCTCACCTCATGATCCACTGACACCCAGTATAGGTCCTGACACATGGGCGTTCTGTAAATCTCAGTTGTGTGGAGCCAACTCGGGCTCTTACACAGGATGAATTATTACTTTCTCCATAAAAACAGAGCAGAACACCCAGAAAATAGGAAGGGTGTTTTGAATAAACTCCAGTATGCTTGCAATTATTCCCAGAAGCTCTTGATTATTCAGAGACAAAGAAAACTCTTGGCTTATTCCAAACAAACAAACAAAAATCTGAGAAAATAGAATTGTTCCAAATCATAGAAAAAACATGCAGATCAGATCCCAGCTCATAGAATTTATGTGATTTTTGCCCCCCACGGACATCTCTGGATGGTGGTGAGGGGCTGCAGTGGGAGCGATCACTCTGAGGGACTCCGAACCCATATCCAATCTAGCTGTATGATGCAAGGAGCAGCCTTTGCATCTCCACCCTCTGGCAAAGGGAGGAATGAGAAATGATTATGAAAGATGTTCAGAGGAAAGGGACAGAGAGTGAGTTAGTTGGGACCTGAATTGATAAGTTAACTTTTTTTAAAAAAAAGGAAGTAAAATTTCACTATAGACCAATATAGACCAAGAACTGAAGACGCAAAATCCTCTTTCTAAAAAAGAATCGAGACTGCCAGGATATGTATGGCTCTGAAACTCTATTTTCTGGGGATCTAGTTCCCAGAATAGTGAAAATAATTAAGAACAGAATTTATTTTGATTGTCCTTATTGTGCTATTTAAAAAAAACTGAAAAGTAGAAAAATGAGGGCAGAGTTAGTAACCAAATATTCTTTTTATTGTAAGAAATATAATTGAAAAATATCATGCTCCTGGATGAAGTTGTGGGAGACAGGGTCCATCACTCCAGGGCTCAAGCTCCTCACTTCCTCTGTCATTTCTGCAGTTCTTTAGAATTTCGTGATGGCTCTTTATTTTATCTCAAAAACTATCTCATAGAGCATCAATTCTTTGATCACTAGTAGTGCAATCTGTGACACTGACCTATAGATTTCAAATTCTAGAAGATCAATTCTAAAAATTTTAAATTTACTTTCCAGCCTTACTGAGCTATCACTGAGGTATAACATTAGGTAAGTTGAAGGTGTGCAACGTGTTGATTTGGTATGTTTATAAATTGCATAATGAGTACCGCCAGAGCATTAGTGAACACCTCCGGCCTGTCACATAGTTCCCATCTCTTTTAGGAGATTATTTAAAAAAAAAACTCAAAAAGTCAAAAAGCACTTAGCTGTAAGAAAGGCCTGTAAAAGCTGTTAAATGGCTTATTTTGAAAAATTACTAACTTTCATGGTAAAAACTCCTCATTGTTCCCCAATGCATCCCCTCTCCTCTTCTTAGTTGCAGACCTTGGGTTCTTGGCTGGATACTTTGTCCTCCAGCTCTGACTATATTCCCCTGGCTCTCCTGTGGCAGCTAGCTGTGGTCTAGCTTTTGGCCAAGGACACCTAAGTGGAAACGTGGTGGGCAAGGTCTAGGAAAGAGCGTGAAAGAGAAAGGGTTCATCTTTCTTCTTCCCCTTCTCGTTGGCTGGAATGTTGGTAAAACAGCCAGAGCAGAAGCAGCCACTTTGGGCTGACGAGGTTGGCAGGGCAGCCAAGAGCAGAAACCTGGTTTCTTGACGACTGCGTAGCTGCCACAGCTGCCTTGGACTGCATGGCCATCACCAAGCTTCTTTTACATTTAATCCACAATCACTTTTTCACTGAAGCATCAAAAAATATGCCACGAAAGAACTTGGTGCAGCTGGTACGTGGTAGGAAGCCGAAGTGAGAACACGTAACAAAGCGGCTCCTGACCACTCCCGGGGATCCCTTTACCTTACTCTAACCCAGAACGCCAAGACTTGTGTTCAGTGATAGGATTTATTGAAGCAGATCACACAGCGACATGTGGTTCCCTTCATGAGCCCTTCCGATGGAATCTCTCGCTTGTCCCTCAGAACCAAGTCGTGCTGGTCTTAGGGGTGGGGATGCTGAGCTCGTGAGGGCGCTGCACCCTCTGCCTGCCTCGCAGACTCCTCACAGCACCCTTGGGCGCCCTCTTGGCTCAGCATTCCTGCCCTGGGGCACACGTGCCTGCTGCTCTTTCAGTCCCGAAACGCTCTTCACACACGCATCATTCTGACTTTCAGCGTAATCTTTCCTTCTTCAACAAGACCTTCCTGGGGCGGCTGTTGTCCGTCTCCCATTTCCCACAGCACCCCGTTTTCTTCCTGCCACTTTGTGAAATTACCCTTAGTCGCCTGTGAACTGATTTAGCGAGGGTTCCTTCCCCCACTCCCTGGTCGCCCCAGCCCTCACGCTGGGGGATCCGGCCGCACCAACACGTGCTCACGGGATGGCTGACTGGTGAGAAGGGGCGGCACTCTGCCCTACAACAGCAGGTTCTGACCGGTCTCCTATGGTTTGCTCACCAGAGCCACGGCGCCCGACGTTCTGACATCAACGTGCCGTGGTGAGCAGGGAGGGCCTTACGGGCGGGAACGGGTCCCAGTCTATCCTGCGCCCTGCTGCCCGACAAGGAGCCTGGCCCGGGAAGACGTCGGGCCCATGGGCAGCAGGCCGCCCCGCAGAACCCCGACTTCCAAACGGCCCGCATTGCACTGCAGTGTCACAGCCACCTCTCCCCTCCCCTCCTACTCCTCCCACACAGGCGCAACGGGCTTGGAAGTGGCTATGCAGCTGGTTCCTTCTGCGCTGCGAGAACCCGGCCGGCCTCCCGGGCTGCGGGGCACGAGGCCTGCCGACCAGCGGCACGTCCTGCTGCAGGAGCTCCCCGCCGTTGGCTCCCTGAGGAACATCTGACCGAGTTCAGGGTAGTGGTTCCCTCTAGGCTACTTGGCTCCCCCAGTAACCTTGGACAAACCTCTGTCGCATCATGATACTGCCCCACCCCGTCGGCAAGGGCTGGACTTGTGGCCCATAAATTATTTCATGCTATCTAGGTGATTAAAGGCGGACAGATGAATACAGGCTATTTTAACCAGGAAATTCTTCATATGTAAAGTAATTTATTGTGTTGGTAAAGGGGGCAGTGGCGAGACTTGGGAAAATCATGTCACTAACGTAGTGTATTAATACCTTTCCTGCGGGGGTGACACCAAAGGGCTCAACAAAGATTTTTATTGTTTTTCAGAGAGACTTTGCAAACCTCAATCAAGAGATCTGAAATTCTGTAAAACACATGCTCGTTCCTTAACTTCAATTTCCTTCGGTAGTTTTATAGATCCCTTAGGCCAGGGAGAGCAGAACCAGATGGCGCTCGGGGAGACCTTACGGTGCGCGTCTGCAAAGCCACGACACATGGAAAAGTCTTGCTGATACTAAGCTTCTGGTATCACTCGTGATATGAGATGATCCTTGATGTACGCAGCTTGCTTTTTTTTTAGTCTTTAATCTGGTATACTAGTCATCCTGGCTAAAATATTTTCTTCTGGAAATTAAACAACAACAACACCCCCCAAGCCCCAGTAACATCATCTAGGCACGTCTGAAAAGCAGGCCAGCATATGTTTATATAACATAGCACTTCTCACCGGGGTCTCCCTTGCCCCATAAATTGTTGTCCTGGTGTGAAAAAAATACAAGTCAGGTCTGAAAAAAAAAAAAAAACAAAAAAAAGTCCTTCTCTTAAATCACAACCATATTTGTAAGAGGAAGCCGGCGACATATTTAAAGTCGCAGCCGAGCCTGTCACACTGTTTTTTTTCTTTTTCCCCTTCCTCGATGATTTCTTAGTGTCGCATGTTCTATCTCTGTATCATCCACTGCCCCGCCTCAGACCCCGATGGCCGCTTTTCCTTGGGACAGTTAAATATTTCAATAGTCCACGCTACCGGGACACTTGTCAATCACCGTCGTTGAATCGCCATCTGGGACAGAGACGGAGAACGGCTGTAACAGCAACAAAAGTGCGAAATGATTGGAGGGAAGGTTCCCACAAGGAAACACCCCGGCCACCTACGGGGGCCACCCCATCCGGCTGTAGCTGGAGACGCCAACGCCGAGGCGTTTGGACAACAGATTCCTGGGCATTCTCGAATGATGGTGGTGGCGTTCTCGATGTTTTTTTTGAATGAGAGGGGTATTATTTATACTAATATTGGTGTTAAGAAGAGGCAAGCAGCCAGGATATGGAGCGGGATGGAATTTCTTTATTTTTATTTTTATTTTTATTTTTATTTTTTGAGATGGAATTTCTATGCATGTGTTAGGGAGTCAGGCAGGTATTGCAAAAGGAGGACTGGAAACCCAGGTGCTTTGGAGAAGAGATGGGATCACGTCTGTGACCGGCTAACTTGGGGAAACTGGTTGGGGCCGTGGGTGTCGTGGGAACAGCTGCTAAATCGGGGAAATCAGTGGAATGCAGGGAAGAAGGCTGCGGGAAGGAAGAAATAAAAAAAATTTCCACCTGGGAGCAAAGAATAGCCAAGGGCCCAAAGGGAAGGTGTTTAGATCCCAATGCATTTGAGACAAAAACCTGGGATGAAGTCTCTGGGCCACCTGCCATTGCTCCGCTCGCCACAAAGGTTCGTCATACGGATTTCAATCAAACAAGGAATGCCTGGGAGCAAACAGTGCCCGGGGAGCAGCGTGTGTGAGCCATTGTCCCCCCACCGTGCTGCAAGGATTTTCCTTCTGTCTTCAGCGGGGGCTGCGGGGTGAACCGTCAGATCCAGACCCAAGTGTGAATGTGCGTCCAGCCGAACAGAGAGGAATGAGACCCGTACCTGCAAGCTGCCCGATTTGTGGGCGGTTTGCACCCTGAGGTCCCATTGACTAGAGCGAAGGAGTCTGCGCCTCGGCGACATTTACGATGTTCCATGGAGAGAACGGAGTGAAGGGAAGCCCACAGAGAAATCTCAATCGCAGGAGCTGGAAGGCGGCCGGGGAGACGCAGGTGAGCTCCTGCCTCAGGGTCACCAGGCCCGACCACACGGAAAGCGTCGCTGCAGGGAGTGTAGGATCCCGCGCTGCCGCCAGGCATCACTGCCTATTGGCTCTCTAGATGCTGGAAGACGTCCTAGGGGTGTGAAAACTGCCTCTGGGTCTTCTCTGCGTCTCGGTCTTCTCACCTGTACAGTGGTTACGACGAGTCTGCAGTGAGGACCCAGGGACCCGAGGCCCGGCTCATCCTGACAAAGTTCACAGACAACACCGGGCGGCCGCGTGCTTTCTTTCCCTCTTGCTCCTCCCGTCTGGCCCGCAGGCACAGCTTATCCGCTCTACCTCCAAAGGGCATTGGGAGTCTGGCCACGTCCATGGCTGCCGTCCTCCTGGGCCACGCACCACGATCTCCCGTCGGGCTCACGAGGTGGCCTCTCACATGGGCTATAACCCAATAGCCATGGTCCTACCACGAAAACCTAAGTCAGATGCCCATGCCCCTCCCTCAAGTCCCTCCAATGGCTCTCGACCTGACCAGAAGTGAGAGCCACAAGGCTGTGTGGGGAGCACGGCTGACAGCTGGGTTCTCCACCCCCTTTGCCTGCTGTATTTTCTTCTATATGCTCATCTCCATTTCACTTCGTTATTTTGTCTTTTTCCACCAGAAAAGTAGGCTGAAAAACCTGACGTTTTGTCTGTTTTATGCACCAACGAATCCCCAGTGTCTAGAACCATGCCTGACGCATTAAAGAATCTCAACAAACGGTTGGTGAATCAACTACATGAATATCTCTGCACTACCCTGTAGGCCCTTATTAAGCTCTCAGGCAACCAAAACATGCACACATATTTAATTAATTGCTCTGTCTTAGGAGGGATTGCTGCCCCATTAATATAGGAAAGGACTGGAGTCCTAGGGCACATGCAGCGTTGGCATCAGACACTGAGACCCAGCAGTGGCTTTCCCAGGAAGTCAGTACACACCACGCCACACATCCTGTGGGGTAGCCCTAAACCCCGGGAACTGCCCAGGCCATGCTGCATTATGTGGGTCCCGTAAAGCATGTCCAGCTGAGGAGGGCTAATATTTACACTTATCCCGATCTTATTTATAATAACATATGACTACATGTAACACTCAGTAATATATGTGATCTATGACAGCATTTTGCTAGGAAAGTTAAGAGCTGAATAAGCAAGTGTTATTCAAGATGGTTGGCCAACTACGTACATGCACATACATGCAAACACTGGCACATAAATGCATTTCTCATATATTTGCTTGTTTGTATGTATGCACGTGTGATGTGGCTATATCTTTTTTAAAAAAAAACTTTATTTTTTGAGAGAGAGAGAGAGAAAGAGAGAAAGGAGGGGGAGGGAGAGGAACAAGCAGATTTGCACCAAGTGTGGTGTGGACGTGGGGCTTGACCCTGAGGTGATGACCTGAGCTGAAACCAAGAGTCGGCCGCTCAACCCACTGAGCCACCTGGGCGCCCTTGTATCTGGCTCTACTCTCTTTAAAAAAAATTTTTAAAGATTTTTTAAAAAAATCATTTATGATAGACATAGAGAGAGAGAGAGAGAGAGAGAGAGAGAGAGAGAGAGACAGGCAGAGGGAGAGGCAGGCTCCATGCCGGGAGCCTGACACGGGACTCGATCCCGGGGCTCCAGGACTGTGCCCTGGGCCAAAGGCAGGTGTGAAACCACTGAGCCACCCAGGGATCCCCTCTGGCTCTACTCTTGATTGAAATATAGAATTTTAAGCTTCGAAATACGTAAAACCTAAGGGTGGTTGCCTCTTTCTGAAATTAACTGGATTAGAGAACTAGTGACTCTACATACAATAAAAAAGTTCAGAAATCGAGTTCCGCTACACAGATTTCTTGGCATTTCGTACCCAAAGCCCAGGAAACAGTAAATGTAGACGACCACCTATCCTCCCTGAGGATCTGAGTGGCATTTTGGTTACATGCTATTTTGGGAGTTGTGGGGCTCATTTGCATGCACGCCCACACACACCCACGCACACACCGAAATGCTTAGTGAGCATAAGTACTATATAAATTTAAAGCATTTTCTCTGAATAAATTCAACAGACTCACATTTCGCACAAGCTAGTCAAGCCCACAGGTAAATTAATCCACTCATCGTATTTTCAGTGGAGCACCAGCTATTTAAACATTATATTCGAGGAATCAGTAGCCATAAAATAACAAGAAAAAGAGCCACTGTTAGTGCTTCCCACCGAACACGAAGTGAACAGAAACGTGATGGAGTACTGACAGTCAATTCACTTTGAATTAGACACAGCATCACCGCAAGTCTCGGGAGATGATACGAAGTTTTGTGTCTGAGAAATACCAGGAATTCTACAGGCAAGGGGAGGATTATATTTGGTTGGCAAGAAGCCAACCCAGCTTGACACTTGTTCTAGAAGTAGGTGGTCAAAAACTCAGCTCTTGTCATCAAAGCTGTTGGCTCCAGTTGCTTACACTACCTGACTCTCAGCACCTCTGGTGTTCCCCATCTTGAAGGTAAAACATCAAGAAATGAGATGGAAAAGTCAGGTCTAGTGAAAATGATCTCAAATTGAAATCAGCCTCAGGGAAAAGCAGGTCTGATGAGACAGCGCACGTCAAATAAAAACAAAGAACAGAACCGACTTGCCAAGTGGCATCTTCAGACGGGAATGGTTTTTGATTTTACTTCTTCAGGGAAAAGGGGCTCAAGCCAAGGTAAGGAGGAGATGCACTCAGAGCTTCCTCTCTGCTTTCCTCAAAATACATGCTGTGAATTTTCTAGAGTTTGCAGTACATGTTTTATCTTTTTTTTTTTTTATTTTTTTTTAGTACATGTTTTAAAAAGAGGCCTTCACTCTGGGTGGAAGGAAGTGCTTGCTCCTTGATACGTCTGGTTTCACCGTAATAGTATATAATGCCTCTCTCTAATAAATTCGACCACAAAATTTTTTTTCGAATGTGTCTGCATTCTGCTAATTTATAAAAAGCAGGATGCTGTCAGATAAAATTTCATGAAAATGATCTATAAACCAGACTGTCAAAAGTGAAAGGTACTCAGGCAGTACTTAGAGGCAACAAATCCATGGAAACCACGGGAAAGCTTTCCTGTGGCTGCAGGACAACAATGTACTGTAACGAAGCTCACGTTTCCTTGACTTGCAAGTTACTGTGAGGTCACAGGAAATCCTGAAATGTTTTCCACATTTTCTTTTATACATTTTATGTCAAATTTCCTGCAATTGAAATCATAAACCCTCCTACTGCTGGAATCTCTTCTGAAGGGAAGGAGATCTTGTGACACTCCCCCCATGAACACCTAATAACTCAGTTCCTACCAGCGTAACAAGAAACCGAGAGACAGGGTTGAAAATGGACTGTGATAAGGCCGGAACGTCAGATGCCCCGATTCATTCGAAACGAAAAGGAAGCCAGTATCATTACAATGACTCTCCAGGTGCACTTAATCCAGCGAGAGTAGACTTTTCTTTAGAAGAAGAGACAACAGAAGAAACGGTGGGACTGTCCCAACGACATAAGTCCACCATTCCCCAAATCTCTTCTCCAAAATGTATTTTGTAAAAAAAAAAAAAAAAAAAAAAAGTATTTTGTGCATTTACAGCCAACTTTTTTTTTTTTTTTTTTTTGGCCAACTTTTGAAATGGCATCTTCTACGTGGAGATTCTTAATGCGACTCAAGCTCCTGACGACCACATTTTATCGATCTAGCTGTGCTCATAAAAGGATGAGTCAGATTTAAGTAAAATGCTCGAGTTTAAAACATTCTCCCAAGATTCATCCCGCGCAACTATGGAATTTAAAAACAGCGTTTAAATGGTCAAATACTACATTAATATAAATCCAGGCCGAACAATCAAGGCTCATTAATGAACAGCAAGTTTTAAGATTTGTTGGGTCGTGAGCTCCTAGGACACGTTACCTCTCCTGACATATCGGGGGCCATCGGAACGGCGGGCCACAGGGAGGAGTAGATGCCGAAAAACACCACCCAGAGCGCGATGCTGCCCCAAATCGCTATGTGGCTGAACTGCGAAGGAAGGGAACACGGGTCACAAGACGTGTGTCACAAGGCTGTGTACAGACGCGCCGACGACGCTGTTGCACCTGCCCTTAGTAATCTTATCACTACGTCCATAAGGTATGATCTGTGGGAATTTCCAGTAACAACGCGTACGCGTTCCAACCGGACCTTTCATCAGCGCCAACGCTCCTGTCCCCCCGGTGGCGGGACGTCTGCGGTTTGACGGGCATTCCTTGTCTGCTCCCTTTGGGGGCTCCCTCCTCGGACTCTCCTCTCCTACCTGCTACCATCTTCAACCTCTTTTATGTTTGCTCTGCGTGCTCTCCCCGGGGAAGTCACAATAAAACCTTAAAGGCGCTGAAAATCTTGTGGTCAATAAACTTGAGTTTTTTTTTTTTTTTTTTTTGACTCGCTGTTTCCGAACTAGACAAACTAGAGTCCCCAGCCCTCCCCACCTCCAGCCAAGACCCCTCACAAGGGACAGCCTGGGGGAACAGGGCCACATAAGTTAGAATGAAGAGCCATCGTGTCAACGTGTCATGGCCCGGTGGTGGTCAGGGATGCTCTTACCCACGTCCAGTACGACGTCTCCAATCCAGCTTTCAAACACACAGTTATCACCACAAACTAAAACAGAAGGGAAAACTTTATTTTACTTGATACGTGTGAGAGTTTAAATGTTAAAAGTGAGGTGTGTAAAGACCAGGTGTTCACTGTGCTATGGGACTGGTAGGTTCTGCACAGCTTGCCGTGTGTGTCCACCGAGCAAAGGAACAGGGGAATGAGCTGGGGGCTGCCCGGGATGGCCGTGACCTGTCAGGTGGGCCCACTAGCAGCATCCCACCACCACCGTCACCCCAGCCCTCCTCCCTGCACGCCCTCGCAGTCCATCCACGGGGCTTACGCCCACCTGCTTCTTGCACAATTCGTGAACCGTGAGTGTATGTCTGCAGTAACTTGGATTTTTAAGCTTGCTTTCATTTTATTTTATATCAAGGCCCCCCAGGTGGCTCAGTGGTTGAGCATCTCCCTTCATCTCCCAGGGTCCTGGGATCGAGTTCTGCATCGGGCTCCCCGCATTGAGCCTGCTTCTCCCTCTGCTCCTCTCTCTGTGTCTCTCATGAATAAATAAATAAAATCTTAAAAAAAAATTCATTTCGTATCATCTGGAATGCTAAAGTCCCTACTTTCCAAATTTTAGAGATAAATTCTAAAGATAATGTAACTGGTCGTTTAGAAACCTAATACACACTTTCTCTGTAACTTTACTTACATACGACCCCACGGCTCAGGATATAAAAGCCTGTTACATTCTCCATGACGTACACACCCGTTCCCATCACGGACTCTGCTGCTAATTCCCAAGTAAGGGAACTAGTTTAACTAAACTAGTTTTTAATGCTTAAAAATGTAAGCACCCCTGTGCTTTCCTTTTTTTAAATTTTTATTTATTTATTATTTATTATTATTATTATTATTTTTTACCCCTGTGTTTTCCATAGGGTGGCACAAAGGTTAGCTGGGCTGGCCCTGGAGTCAGACTGTTTGTGCTCAAGCCTCCACCATTTATTGGGTGTTTTGGTTAAGGAACAAGGCAAGTTACCCAACCTCCGTGTCTCAGCTCCTTCATCTGTAACCTGGTACCTACTGCACAGGGGAGGGAGTCTAAACCCCAGTGCTTAGCACTGCACTGTTATCTATTATCTATTCATAGGTAAAAATGAAATTTTAAATATTGTCAGTAGTCAAGGGAACTCTGGACACTTTGAGCAGTTTGGGACGGTGGAAGCGTGATGCGGGCCTCGCACCACTGATCAATACATGCCTGCCTACCTAGTTCTACTTCTGGGTTTGCACAGCATTAGGGGCTTCTCCACGGGGTCAGAGTGAGGCTCGGGTGAAGCATTTGGGCTTTCTCAGCAAGACATCTAAAGCCAATGTAGGATTAATATCTGTAGAAATAAAACTATTAAAAATCTAAGTACTCGTTAACAAGCTATATAAAAAGTTTAAAACTAAGAGATATATTTTGACATTGAATTAAACAGTAACACCCCCCTGAGACCTGAGTATCTTAATGTGTCCTTAAGGAACATTCCTGCTATATACTCAGATTAATTTCTTTTTTAAAAAATTTTATTTATTTATTCATGAGAGACAGAGAGAGAGGCAGAGACACGGGCAAAGGGAGAAGCAGGCTCCCTGCAGGGAGCCCGACGTGGGACTCAGGGTCATGCCCTGAGCCGAAGGCAGATGCTCCACCGCTGAGCCCCCCAGACATCCCTACTTGGACTAATTTCTAAACTTAGCCTAACTTACTTATTTCCATTGATGTCAACGGAAAGGACATCCCGGGAAAATAACTTGATCTCTCTGTTATTTAATGGCCTTACTGTCCTATCATTCAGTAGTTTTAACACTTGATATTTAAACATCACATTCTAGTTTTCTTGCCAACTGAGTCAGTCACATTGATATCTGCTTAGTATTTGGAGCAGCACCCCGCCCTCATTCGGGAAGGAATTAGAGAAAGGAATGTGGCCTGAGAATTCAGAGTTGAAGGTTATAGTAAACGTACCAGACACCCAACTACTGACCTCGGCCTTTAGCATTCAAGTAGTGCTTTTGACTTCTAAGGGAAAAGTGGTTTTCAGACATTTTTTGGCCCTTTATGGCAGGCATGGGCTTGCACTCATGTGTGTGTCCTCCACAAGTGTTTGGATAGTGACTTAACACAGTGGGTTCCGTGGCTTGTATGGATGAAATGTCCCCAAAGAGTGATTTCTCTCCCATTTTAGTTATCAAGAGACCCTAGAATCATGACTGGCTAACCGCCCAAGAACAGTATGATAATATCTGCCATAAATTCAGGAAAGCAAAAAGAAAAAAAAATTAACAAGGGCAGTAAAATAAAAATGAAGAAAAAGAGACAAGGAAGAGAAAAATGGGAATTGGGGGAGGGCGCTGAGAGTAAAGAGGGAATACTGAAAATAACAGCAACGAAAGTCCTATCAAGTCAGTGAGCCTAAATGACACATTAAAAACCTCACATAAAATAAGCTCCTAATAGTCAAAACATCTTATATTATTTTTAAACGGAAGTGCAAGCAACCCTACGTTCAGAAATGCCCACAGTTAAATTTGTAAATACAGTGAAAGGATTTGATTTTTATATACAAACTAGGCAAGTGCTCTGTACTTACAGTGTAAACAAAGTTTCCCAACAGCAGATAATCAGAGGTTTTCCCATTTCCAAATACATTTCCTGTATGACAAGAAGAGAGGCTTATTAGAAATGAAAATCAAAAAAAAAAAAAAAGAAATGAAAATCAAAGCAGTCCTTTCAGAATCCTTTCAAAGACAAATCAATTTATAATTGTTGAACAAAAGAAGGGAACCAAGGATTACACCCTAAACTAGGCTAATTAAAAAAAAAAAGTTATGAGAAGTCTCACAAAGTTGCTATAAATGTGGATCAAAATGAAAAGCAATTTTCTAATAGCCAACAATGGAGGAGGAAACCTGACTTGTTAACAATTCTCAGGATCCATGAGGTGGGGGAAAGAAAAAAAAATCAAACTAATTGTTCAAGGAAAGACCAATTCTATGGGCACTGAGACAGGAGAAGTCATCCTGAACCCTCACTAGAGACCTTTGTTAGCAACACAGGTGAGAGTTTTAGGGAACCTTCTAACTTCCTCTCAATGAAGTTGTTGGCATCAGACCAGATGGGATTCATGAATGCACATCACAGAAGACTGAGGAGCACCAATATGGTGCTAGGCACATGGCTCTTGGAAGGTTTGGCTAATTTGGGGGGAATATTTTAAAGTATTTTGTTACCCAGCAATGACTAACAAATGTGGCTCTAGATGAAGGGAGTGGTGGCCAACAAACACCACGGTTACTGATTAAAAAAAATAAAAACTGAATAACTGAATAATTGGCACCCATTGGCACCATGGGAAAAATTAAGACCTGTGGTACAATACCAGTACAATATTTTACTTATGCAAATATTCAACAATATTTATTAAAAAATCTCGTATGTAAGGACAAAACCTGGGAGAATAAAGTATGGGACGAGATAGGCAGCGTGGCCCCGGTGTGAAGACAAGTTGTAGCTGGGTGAGTCTGGGAAACACAGACCAGGCTCGGCATCTGTGACTAGCTGTGCCATGTTGGTTTACATAATCAATCTCCAAGGGGACTGAGCTTCTTCACTTAAAAGAAGGAGTGGAACTACCTACCCCCAGTGGGGTTTTGCTATTACAATGAGGTCCTGTATGTAAGGCTCCAAGCACAGAGCCAACGCTGGGTGCATGTGGCCCGTGCTCCATGCTGTGACCCTACTCTCTCTGGAGTTTTTGGTGAGAAGTAGTCAGGAAGGGCTGCCTCATAACAGCCCAGCCGCCTAGAGACCCCTCGTCTTCGTGGGGGTATTCCATGATTAAGGATATAGGATTTGGTGTGCTAGGCCTCATCTAATATATTGTTAATTATTAATTATTAAATTAATTATTAATTAATATATAATATTTCAAATAAATAAATAACTTATTTATTTGAAAGAGAAAGAGAGAGCAGGGATGGGGGGAGTGGCAGATGGGGAGGGAGAGGAAGGGGAAAGAATCTCAAGTGGACTCAGCCCAGAACCCAATGCGGGACTTGATCCCACCGCCCCCTGGAGATCAGGACCCGAGCTGAAACCAAGAGCTGGTTGCTCAACCAGCTGAGCCACCCACGTACTCCCCGAAGTGTTGGTCTTAAGAGCACAGTATTTACAAACTCGTACCTGCAATTAATCTGCAAATTTCCATGCAACCAAATTAACATACTCAGCAATCTACAGAATAACTGAAAATATCTTACAATCATGTCCAGACTTGCGTGCGTTTACGCAGGTCCTTTAACCCATGTACACAAGTTATCAAGAATAATATTTGGGTCCGCGTAAGCTGCTTTCTGGTCATGACTGGTTCATCATGAAGGACCCAAAGATTCATTTTAAGATCATGCTGAGAAAAAAAATCTAAAGGCCTATTGTGGGATTTGTCAGATTCAGCATTTGGATGATTCAGGTACATGATTCATTCTCACACTTTCTGGTCTCTAGGCTCCTTTACACTTAAAAATTCTTGAGGATCCCAAAAAGCTTTTGTTCATGTGGTTTATATCTACCAATGTTTATTTACCAAGTTAGAAATTAAAGCAGAATATTCAAAAAAATGTACCGATTTATCTAAAGATAATAGCAATAAACCCAATACACATAACATGAACAGATTTTACTTTTCTCCCCCCAAAAAAGGTGAGAAAACTGGCATTGTTTTATATTTTTACAATCTCTTTAATGCCTTGCTTACGAGAAGGCAGCTGGATTCTCAGAGTCAGGTTGAAATACGGGGGAAATCCTACTTCCCAGAGAAAGTTGTAAGGGAGGAGTGTGCTAATCGTCTTTTCTCATGAGTGTGGATATTCTTTGATACTACATCAAAACTCAGCAAGCAATTTCCTAAAGGTCAGGGTGTGGAAGCTGAAACTTGATCAGTGAGCCCTCAGTACTCTATTACATCACAATCAATGGCTCCACCGGACACCCCGATGGATCTTAAAATTCCTGCAGGATTCCGTGACCTCATGAAAGTAGCTGGTTCGGCTCACAAAAATAAATTTTTATTTTTATTTTATTTATATTTATTTTATTTTTATTAAAAAATAAAAACAATGACTGGCTAATACTGCAAAAACTATGAAACTATGACCTTGGGTTCCCTAAAAAGGTCATTGTGGGTATTTATAAACGGGTCTATAGGGCATACTTTGAGAACCACTGGAGTGTGTATCCAGATGCATCTGTAGCTGCCCTTTATATACTTCCATTTCTTGCGTACCTCATCCTTTCAAAAACCTAAAAAAAACCCCCAAAGCCTCTCCTTATTTGAAAATCAAAAACAAGGCAAAGAAACAACAAACCCCTCAACATTAGAATGTTGAGACGTAATTTACGCCACGTGCCATTGACGTGTTAAGAAGAGACAGCAAGTGTGCTGGGCCTCGGCGAGGTGTGGGTCCTACAGGCGGCACCCTTTCTGAACTGCCGGGGCCGAACGAATGCAAAGAGGGCCCCAGGATCTGCTCTCCAGGAGCTGGAATTACTCCGGGGGGGTCTGTCCTTTCAAACCCTGTTCAGGCGTTTCACATGCTATTTGGCTTGAGATAACCTTTGAGGTTACATTTCTCCTTTCTCTAAGTTAGAACAGCAAGAGACAGACGTGCTGAGTCTCTCATACCCGTATGGGTTCTGCAATTCAAAAATAAACTTCACCTAGAGAATTTGGCTACGGTCCTGTATCATACCCTCGATTTCAATAGAGTGGAAATAATCTAAATGTCCATCAACAGACAAATGGATACACAAAACGTGGTAAATCTATACAATGGAGTATCATTCAGCTATAAGGAGTGAAGTAATGATCCGGCCGTGATATGGATGAATCAAGGCCACATATGACAGGATTCCGTTCTTATGAAATGTCCGAAATAGGCAAATTCAAGGACAACAATCAGTGGTTGCCAGGGGCTCAGGGCAGAGAGTGTGGGGAGTAACTGATAATGGGTGTGGGTTTTTTTTTTTTTACTGGGGTGACGGAAATGTTCTGGCCTTGGATAGTGAGTTTTTTTTTAACAAAGATTTTATTTATTTATTCATGAGAGACAGAGAGAGAGAGAGGCAGAGACACAGGCAGAGGGAGAAGCAGGCTCCATGCAGGGAGCCCGATGTGGGACTCGATCCCGGGTCTCCAGGATCACGCCCTGGGCCGAAGGCAGGTGCTCAACCGCTGAGCCACCCAGGGATCCCCTGGATAGTGAATTTGTACAATTCTCTGAATATACTAAAAAAACACTGAACTGTATAATTTAAAAGGGGCAATTTTATGGCATGTGAGTTATTATCTCAAAAAAAAAAAAAAATCCACTGTGGTTCTCCCGGCCTACTGGAGCCAAGAGGCTATATTTTAATTGGATTCTCTTACCATCATTTCCATGGCTTAGAAAGTGAGAACCATTCAGGGCACCAGCAGAGAAATTAATGACGAGACGAGACCCTGGGGTCAGGACCCGCAGCCCGCGCCCCGCCTGCAGCGCCCACCCCGCCAGGCGTGGCTCCACCGGCCAGCCGCGCACCCTTCCCTGCACTGCATGCACTCCCTGCTCTTCTGAAGTCTCATTCTTTCTTTTTTTTTTTGTTTTTTTAAGATTTATGTTTTGAGAGAGAGCAGAATGAGAGTGAGCTTAAGGCGGGGGGGGGGGGCAGAGCGGCGGGGCTCGATGCAGGCCCCAGGGTCACCGTCTGGGATGGAGGCGCCTGACAGAGCCACACAAGCGCCCCTGCAAGTGGGATTCGAACCCAGGACATGGAGGGGCCCCGGTGGCTCAATGCATCAGGTATCTGCCTCCATCTCCGTCTGTGACCCCGGGGCCGTGATTGAGCCCCACGGCCGGGCCCCAGCCCCGCTCCGCGGGTGAGTCTGCTTCTCCGCGGTCCATGTCCCGGCTCACTCGCTCTCCTGAAATACACCAATAACACCTTGGAAGGAAAAAAGGAGAGGAGGGAGGGGAGGGTCTGCATGGGGGAGGGACAGCCTGTGGGGGGGATGATCTGCTTGGGGGTGGAATGGTTTGCGGGGTGGGGGGGTAGGGATAGTCTGCGAGGGGGGGAGGGGGATGGCCTGCGGGGGGGATGGTCTGTGGGGGGAGATGACCCTGTCTGGGAGGGGACCCTGTGCAGGGAGGGGACGGCCTGCGGAGGGGGGAACAGCCTGCAGGGGGGGGGGCGGCTTGCGGGAGGGTCCGCGTTTCCCTCGAGGCTCCTCAGAGGTCTGTGGGTTTCTGGAGACAGGCACCTGGTGGACCTACCATGTGCGGGGGCCCCCTGGCAGGTGGGACAGGACCGTGGTGGGGGAGTTGTCCCCAATTCCCCGGTGCAGGGCGGGCTGGGGCCAAGCAGGTGCAGCAGGGTGGGGGCCCGGGCAGAGCAGGTATGGGGCGGGGGCCTGGGGCCCGAGCAGGTGCGGGGTGGGAGCCGGAGCAGGTGTGGAGCAGGGGCGCCGTGGGCAGCTCTGTGCTGAGCGGCCACCTGAGCACCTGTCTGGGCGTCGGGATGCACCGGCTCGCCCGTCTCACAACGGACAGAGTAACGTCACCCCTCAGAACAAGCAAAGCGGATGCTGCTGCTCCGGGGAGAGCATGAAACCCTTAAAGTCTCATTGCAAACCCGGGCTCACGGAGGCGGGTGGACACTGGCATTCCTCATCAGCTTGGGGATGAAGAGCCGGGGCAGGCCTCACAGGTGTAAAGAATGGGCTACATAAAACATTAGCACTATTATGTTCAAACTACGCATCAACAGAGGAAGGAGGAAAAAAAAAAAGAGCCCTAAAATTTAACTCTCTGCAAGTTTGGAAAACATGAGAAGTCGAGAGGAAGGCTTTGCATCCATTAAATCACTTTGCTCCCAAAGGAATAATAAAAATCTTTAAAGTGTGTACAGCTTTTGGATGCATGCATTTTAGGGCAAGGAAAACAGCCTAGAGTGAAACTGCTATAATTTTTAACATATATTGACAATGAGTTATTTTTCTGAAAACGCAGAAAGTCATCTCTTAGCATTCATATCCTTTCTACTCACCATACTGAAGGGCTTTCAGTGGAAACCAAAACAGAATAACTGAGTGGAAGAGGCCATTTAAACAATGAACCCAGAAAACCTGAGGGAAAACAAAAATCCATGAGAACCACTTGCGATAAACTAGCTCCGTGAACTCTGACCTTTCTTTTTATCTGCGAGCTGGATTCACAAAACGTGTTTCTGTCGGGCCAGGGCTGTGAATTAATAGAACTGACACTTTCTGCCTCTTAGACCTTCATGGGTCATTTATTTATTTTTATGTTTCTCAAAATGTTTTTTCAGCTTCACCGAAATTTTTTCCTGCTTTTGAAAAAAAACCAAGTACGAACAGTTTAAATTTCTGCCCGACCAAGAAAATAACACGTAACGGGAACGTGTAGCTCCCGTTAGGTGAGCTAACGTTAGGTGGGGTCGTTTTCAGAATTCTCGGAGAAGAGCCTTCGGGAAGACACAGCGATGGGGGAGGTCCCTACTTTCCCCTTCCCACGTGCAGCAGGAGTGCCAACCTCCCGAAGGTGGTAAAGCATCCCCCCCTCCCTCCCCCCTCCCTCTCTCCCACCTTCCTCTGCACAAACTAAGAATAACGGGGTGGCGGGGTGGCGCGTAGGCCATATAATCCCTAAAGGCATCGTCGGGGTGACTGGATTCCTGCGAGGCTTCCAGGATTTCTGAGACTCGCCGGCATCAAGCCTCCAACAATCAGAACACCATCTAATCGTTACTACTCTTCTACACTGCATTTTAGGAGCAAAGGGAGCAGGCACCGCGGGTACTTTCTTTGTAGCCGGGATGGGAAAGATTAAGTCATAGAAAAACTGTTTAGAATTCTCATGGCCCTTTGAAGAGTCGCAGTTTTGCCATTGAAAAGGGCTGCTTGCGAGCAAAACTCACGCTAAATAAAAATCGGCATGTATTAATAGTTTTAAGCTGTTCAAACAACAGAAATTAAGTTGCCTGCCTCCCCAAATTTTCCACTGTGATCTCAATCCGCCCCGTTAGCTCACCCAGCCACCCTGGACGGTATGATCCAATTTACGCTCCAATACATTACACATTTGAACTTGTGTTACTCATTAACCTTTGTCTCTTCTCCTCACTATGTCATTACCGCAAGTTTTTATTTGACAGAAAGCACAGGTGGGTGCAAGAAAAATTAGTTCTACTTTTCCATTTTCCTGACCGATACTTATTGTCACATGCTAATCCTTTAACCCCTGTCATGACCTCGGGACCTCCGACCCTTTTTACCATAACAAACGTAATCATCGTCATTCAGGGCAACAATGCTTCTACGCTGGGGACCCACAGCAACTGCTGTGTGT
Organism: Nyctereutes procyonoides; assembly: GCF_905146905.1. NCBI lineage: Eukaryota > Metazoa > Chordata > Mammalia > Carnivora > Canidae > Nyctereutes > Nyctereutes procyonoides. The sequence goes on along the minus strand of NW_026575021.1, from coordinate 15,489,693 downwards.
ACAACTATGCATTTTGTAGCCATTTGTCCCTGAATTTTAAAACACTTAGAAGGGGTTTAATCAAAGATTTTTCACCGAAACCACTAGAACATCCACGTACACTATTAAGAAATGGTTGGCAGCTTGTGTATAAGTGTTGAAAGGGAAGAGAAATTAGTTGCATGATCTATTGGGTTGATCTAATGACTTTTCGAAATGCACGGGCTCTGCGGATAATGAAATACTCTGTAAACAACAAAAGGACAGCAAAGGACACAAGGAATGATGCTTCCACGTGAAAACTACGGACTGCCTTTTCCTTGGCCACCAGCCGTCTCAGTGGCCATGTGCGAAGGGTCTGAAACGATGGGACTTTCCAGGAATGGCTCTGGATAATCCTGTGAGGATCGATTTCTGTTTATAAGCAAGAGTTCCCCCGGCCAAGTTTGCGGCTGGGAAGCTAACACGGTGGGGGAGCCTGAGCCCTGGTAGACCGTACTTGTGGCTGAGGCTGATACAAGCCTCTCACCAGGTCGGTGAGAATTACGGCTAGTACCCCAGTAGGCCTGGCACTTTCTCAGCTCTCAAATCTCTCTCTCCAGGAAAACAAGAGTTCACCGTCCATTGTATCTGTCTTGTGACTTGAAAATAGCCACCAGAGATCATTAAAAAAAAAACAAAACAAAACATTACAGCAAGGTGGTCCAATTTAATACAAACTGGACATAAATAAATCTTGAAAAAAATCTAAAAATAAAATGTTAAAAAAATAAAAGCATAGATACCGCATATTATAACTTACTAATCGTTTTAGGAGAGCATGGTCTAAGATAATTCTCAGCTTTTTAAATTTTTTCCCCTGTTTTTCTAAATCAACCAAGCTCAGTTATTTAAAAAAATGGCAACGAGTTGTGTGTGCATGCCTGGACACGCATGCACGAGGTCTCCGAGGACGAACAACACCCTGGCTATCCACCGGGCACCGGCGCTTACAGCTTAGAGGAGCTGGAGCATCCGTTTGCTTTATTCTCTCGGTATGCTGAGGATGAACATCAATGAGGGCTCAGCAAATTAATAAACATTAAAAATATCCTACATTAACCTTCCTAAATGGGAAGAACTGGTTACATCTAAGTATTAGTAACAGGCTAACAAACATGCACTGTATTGGATGGGAAAAGTCCTGAGAAGGTGTATTATTGTATTTGTTGCTTTTATTATTGTTTCAAAGTGGCATCGCCTTGACTGTTACGAGACTAAGCACTTTTTTTTTTCCTGAACTGAAACCTGAATTACTAACAAATACCAGTGGAAAGACTTTACAATACAAACTTCGAGGAAAATAAACTATGCAAAAACAAACAAACAAAAAAAAGCAAAAAAAAAAAAAAAAAAAAAAGAAGAAGAAAAAGAAAAAAAAAGAGATTTTTGTGGTTGGTTGACAAATAACTGTCACGGACCCCAAGGGATCACAAATCACAAACAGTCCATGACGTGTTTTGTAGGATATAAATTCAGACTGTGATTTCAGATAAAATGTCAGATATTTTATCTTGTATTTAAAATTTTATGGCTTGGAATTACTGAGTATTATGACCTAATGAGTTATTGACCAGAGACTATAATGCAAGCTAATACTCTAATGGGGTCAAGGTGACTTGATGGAACAGAAAACCACCACTTTGCACGAGGAAGGACAGACCCTGCTGGTCCTGGAGGACCCGTGCGAGGAGTGAGCCTTTCCCCAGGACACTGCAGACACAGAACGGCGAGGGCCTGAGGACACTCGTGTCTGTCTTTCAGACCCGATTAACTGCCGTCTGGCAAACTCTAGTGAACTGTGGTTATGTGTTAATTTTATAAGAAAACAAACCAATAGAAACGCTTCTGAGTCCGCATCCGAACCTGCGGCAAACACGACTTGTCACGGTCGGAACCCTGGCGTTTGTGTCCTTAGCTCCGGGAGGCCAGATGCCCCGTGTAATCACAGCAGTTGAGCGAGTCCCACTGCCCACCCCAAACACGTGCGGGGCCGTTGTGTCCTACCTTGGTGTTGAAGTCCAGGGCGTTCTGGGAGGTTTTGTACAATTCAGGATACTTCAACATGTTCTCTTTTCTGCAGGATCTCTCAAATATTCCGAGAGTTAAGGGAGGCATTGCTGTAAACATCTAAAGGGCACACACTGGTCATTACTTCAAGGAGCCTAGTGCAAGGTGAACTTTAACCTCAAAGTATTTAATATCATATATTAAATTATTATAAAATTTAATATTAAATAATATTTAATAATCAGGAAAAATCAAACGTCTTAAACTTACCACGTTATAAAGACCTATACACCATCTCTCAAAGAGGATCTGTCCAGAAAAGCCATTCACAAAGGCAAACCAGATCTAGGAAGAAAACAACCCCAAAGCCCCCAAATTAGAACATAAAAAACATAAGTGCATCCTTTACAATCCAAAAACTCAGCCGTTGCATAACAGCAGTGTTAACATATGATTTTCACAACTTTCTTAAAAATGGCATTTCTTTGTTTTGCTTTCTAGCCTGAAGGGGTGCTTTCAGAAGGTATTTGTTATTTAAGTCAGAATTAGTTGCAGTTGTCGAGTCAAAAAAAGAGTCATATTAACAGGCATCGTACATTTAAAGAAAATTAAATAAACCTTATTTTCTAAAAGGCACTTCGGGGAATATATTTTATGTCACTAAACTTTTAGAGCTTTAGCTCCTTATTAAAATATGTACCTCTTGCTAATTAAAGAGATAACTATGTCCTGGAGATTAAAGAGATAAATTGTTTTGGTTACACAAAAAAACATGTTTCTGTAGAAAATGAAATGACTTTCCTATAACAATATAATCATAATTATTCCATGCTGGCTGCATTCAGATAGCTCATGTATATACACTCCCAGATTTACCCTACTGGAGACCTGTCGTATATAGTGTCAGGTCCTGCTCCTTTCCCTCTTAACAGTACATAACTTTTCTTAAGTTGTTACATATCCTTTAAAATGAGATTAATAGATGTACATCCCCTACAGTGGGACTATAACCATTTCGGGATATTTAGTTTGCTTCCAGTTTTTGCCATTCTACTGAATTCTGAGCCAAATATTCTTCTTCAAAAATCCTGTACATCTTTATTTTCTAAGGATGGATTTTTTTTTTTGTAAGTAAAAGCTACATTAAGGTATGACTGACATACAAAAGACTGCACAGTCAGGGTATACAGTTTGGTAAGCTTGGGCATATGTGTACGGTCATGGAACTGTCATCGTAATGAAGGTGATACACATATCCGTCACCTCTAAAACTTTCCTTGGATCCCTCCTTTTTTTTTTTAAAGGATAAATTCTTAGAAGTAGAATTAATGGGTAAAAGTTTATTGACTTTTTAATATTTCTTGATAAGTCTAGCCATTGGAATGTGAAATTTGAATTTATATAGTAAAAAAAACCCTTGATATCTTGAGTTTATGCTTTCATTAAGCATAAATCTTCAAGTAATAAGGCGTAATGTTCTCATATATTTTGTAATTCTCTTAAAAACAAAAGCCTTTGCTTTGGATACAAAATGAAAGACGCTATCTTAAAAAACAAAAACAAAAACAAAAGCACCCATCTCTAACATGCTTAAGACAAATGGAAAATTAAAGTGACTGTTAGTCAAAAACACATATATATTCTTCTAAGAAAGCAGACCTAAAATGTGATTAAAAATAAAAAAAAAAAAATCAAGCTGGTCTGGAAGAGTAAAAAGTCTGGCCTGGCAACGAGATTACATAAACGCACACTCACAAAACCAGAGCATAACGACGACACAAAACCTGTTGGAGGAAAGCAGTCTTGACATGCCAGTCAAGTGAATTTCTGAATCAGAGTCGCAGGGACTCTGCTACACTTCACGTTTCATTTAACCTCATTATGGAAGCATGAATTGCTACAAATTCACCATTTATCAATATGTACCCAGGCTGGCCTCCCTATGAACAGCTTCTGTACCCACATTGATCTTTTTCCTTTTTATAGTGGGAAGGAATGATTGAGCATATATAAAAACGAATGTCTGCTTCATGAGATGGAAAGGAACACAAAGGAGCGATAGCACATGAAAAATAAGTCCAAATTGTGTCAGGGTTGTAACACGCATTACCAACAACAATAACAACAGCATAGGAATCGGAGTCAAATCTGAAATTCTTGTGTGCTTTGCTACATCTGTTTATTGAAAAAAAAAAGAAATTGAACATTTGCCCTAGACTAGGAGCCGGGTCATTCACTCGTACGTGCTTTAAAAGAACTTAGTATGTTTATGCGAAGTTAACTTTATTCTTCGGGTGGTGCTGCTGACTTTACACCTTTTTTTTTTTTTTTTTTAAGGGTAAGTAGACACAAGGTGACAAAACAGGCTTTAATTCTCTGTATAGTGTTTTCACATTTGGCCTTTTTTCAGATGTGGATTATGTCAATACTTATTTGTGATACTCTGGGTGACGGTAATGTTTTCCCCGGAGGGGACTGTGATTTACTGCAGCAATACACGCTGAGAAGCTCTTTGAGATATCTTAGGGTATGATGGAAATACAGGGAATTTTTAAACACAGAGTTTTAAATTATGGCCTCACTAGTCTATGAAGATGTTATCCAATCATTGTTGGCCTGAAAAAAAGATGCGTACCAAACTTACCCAATGGACATGACCTGGCTCAAAAGGCTACAGTCATAAATGTATCTGCACTCATCAGTGCTATATACAATCAGAAAATTACGTTAAATTTGTGTGTGAGTAAACATTTGTGAACGCGAATGGTCTCCTAGCTTTGTACGTGACATTCGGTGCTGATTCAAACGCCACCATGAGCTTGAAATTTAAGAACCTCACTAAAAAAACAAAAAAACAAAAAAACAAAAAAACAAAAAAAACAAAAAACCTCGCTCAAATCAAGTAATATTTACAGAAAGCTTAACATTCAAAATTGTTTGCAAATAAGTGAACATGTCTGCAAAGTTCATTTAAAAAAATGCCCACTTTAACTGCTTTATGGAAGACATGTAGAAATTTTTAAGTGGAAAGCTATCAACACATTTTTACCTTTTTACTTCCCCTATTGAGAGGTAGGTGAGTATGTTTTTACAAATTACCTTCCTGCAATACAAAATTCCTATTCTAATTTCTTCTTTAAAAAAGGAGACATGACTAGAAGATGAACAGAATCCTTCGATATAGTACCCTACACCTTTACAGAAATATTTTGGCGTTCAAATTTACATATTTCAAAGGAGAAAGAGAAGGTCTTTGATAGTGAAGAAGTCTACCAAACGGCTGACTTCAAGCCCGTCTGATTTGTATTTAAAAGATATATTAGAGAAAAAAAAAAGATATATTAGAGACACATCCCATACTAAGTAAAACAGCACCTCGATGACTATTAACACATAAAAGCCCCTCCGCTGACTCAGTCGGAAGCATGGATACAAAAAGAAAACACCAGTCTTTCTGGGGAGGTGTGGAGATTATTTAAAATTCATAAGAAATCCATATCCCAGCACAGCGTGCTGGCAAAGTATCACCTCACTGACTTTAATCAAGGCTTCTGCAACTTAGAAACACTTACATTGTTTTGGGATCTTACCAGAAAACCTGGATGCGATCAATCATTTGAAAGAAAAGGTCCTATTTTGCTAGAAGGGAGTCAGATATTTTAGAGAGAGAAAGAGAGAGAAAGCGAGGGAGAAATCCCTCTAGAAAGAGCCAGTAATTTCAATGAACACCTAGGGCTGCTGCGGGGCGGCCACCTCGCGTCCGCGTCTTACGCTGCCACCTGCCAAATCTGTATTTATGTGTTTGGCTGTAACTGATGGCAACGGAGGAGCTGGACAGGGACCTTCCTGGCAAGGCAGCCACGGGAAAACCCCTGGCCGCAGATAATCTATGAAACGCACAGTGTTCCAGGCTATTCCTTTATTAGCAAAGAAACTGCAGACCTGCGTCTCCCGGTATTATTTTCTGAGTTCCACGTCCCAGCAGAGGCGTGGCAGTTAAAGCCTCACAGACTTTCTCCTCATGGACCATTTCTGCATATTAAACAGCAGCTTACAAACGGTCAATGAGTCCTCTGCTCCCACGCCTGGTCAGCACAAAACACTGAAAGGCGAGATTGGAGACTGGCAGTTGTCCTCACCAGAGACACCCCGTGATGTGTTCTCTATTCATTCACGGCGGTGACATGAGCCATTAACATCTGCAGAACTTGTTTTAGCTGGCAAAAGTTGGGTATCTGGGAATGGATTTAAAAGGTCAATTCCTTTCCAAGACAGTTGAACTATATTCAGCATATATTTCTATAAAGTGCTAAAAGAAAAATACCTTAAAAGCGAGATTTCCAGGAGAGTGTAGGACTTAACTTCCTTTCCAACGTGTGAAGAATTTGATCAGTGCTAAATATCTCATGAAGAGGCTTTAAATCCAAAGCCAAGTGAAATTCAGGGCTAATCTAACACAAATCGCATAACCCTGGGTCTGAAACAGAGCGTGCAGGCTCAGTCTTTCATGTGGGTTTAATGTATTTTATTTCCTCCATTAGTACGTTTCCCTCCACCTCATTGTCGATCATCAAATAATCTAGATTTTTAAACAGCAACAGGCTGAGCACTCGCTTCATTTGATAAGATTAAATTTTTGTAAGAAGGATTACTCTGCCGGTGGCTTTAAGATATTTGTATAAATCGATATTCTTTTCAACAGTATTTGTAAATAAACTGTATAAAATGATATCCTTATGAATATTGGTGTTTGGGACGAGAAGAAAATTAAGAAAAACTGGGACTATAGGAGGGGATTGGGAATCGAGAACTATTAATTCAGAAAAAGAACCACAAATTTGCACATTCACCGAAGACTGCATTTCTGGATCTTGCAAGCTATTTTTATTTATTTTTATTTTATTTTATTTTATTTTTTTTGCAAGCTATTTTTAGAAGTGCATTTTGCTTCAAGAGACAAGACTATCCCGGTGAGAATTGAGCGGTAATGAACAATGAGCTCACAGATTATCCTGTTTACGTCTCCAAGGGTTTGATTATTTTACCTAACGGGTTGTAACCTAATTATAGAATTTTTGTGACCAGTAAATGAAACTGCCCACGTGCTTCGGAACTAAGTGTCAAGGTTTTCCTAGCTGGACTCCTAAGAACTCTGCTCCATCAACAGCTTAATAAGGAGAGAGGCATCCTGACAGGGGCACAGAGGACAGCCGGACGAAGTGGGCGGCAGGCCCCGACCGACGACCACTGGGGTAACTGTGAAAGCCACTGAGGTCCTTGTTCGCGGTGTTACTTGGCTGGTGCAAACTATCAGCTCTTAGTCCCCCCCGGCAAATGGTCAGGTTGTGACTCTGGGGACAGAGGTGCAGAAACAGCAGACCAGAGGGCAACGCATGCGGGGGAACCTGGGTGGGCTGATGCAGGGGAGGGCGGGTGCTGTGACAGGAGAGGGAGACCAGGGCTCCCTAACCAGCTACAGGGCCCTATCCGCCTGCCGCGTAGCTGCTGGGGCAGCAAGACACTGGTAACGCCTAGAGTTTAGGACTCACAAACACAGCTGCTGTATGTATAAATGATGATAAAATGGTTATCTGTTTCAAAAAAAAAAAAAAAAAACGGGGGGGAGGCCGCCCCGGTGGCTCAGCGGCTAAGTGCTGCCTTTGGCCCGGGGTGTGATCCTGGAGACCCGGGATTGAGTCCCATGTCAGGTTACTTGCATGGAGCCAGCTTTTCCCTCTTTCTCTCCCTCTCTGTCATGAATAAATAAAATCTTAAAAAAAAAAAAAAAAGAAGCTAAGTCACATATCCATCATGTCCCAGTGAATCATTTAGTTTAATTTATCCACAGGTGCTGTGCTGTCCAGGATGGTGGCCGTTGGCCACATGTGGCTCTTGAACACTTGAAATGCGATTAGTCCAAATTGAGATGTGCTGCTAGTGTAAAATACACACCAGAGTTTAAACACTTAGTATGAAGAATATGAAATACTACGTTAATGATTTTTATAGCAATTCCGTGTTGAAATAGTTTTGAATATACTAAGAAAATATTATTTTATTATTTTATTTTTATTTATTTTTTAAAGATTTTGTTCATTTATTCACACACACTCTGTGTGTGTCTTCATGAGAGACATAGGGAGAGAGAGAGGCAGAGACACAGCAGAGGGAGAAGCAGGCTCCATGCACTGGGAGCCCGACGTGGGACTCGATCTCGGGTCTCTAGGGTCACACTGAAAATACTATTTTAAAATTAGCTGGGGCTTTCACTTTTACTTGTTGCTAATGTTAGAGCCTAGAAAATTTGAAATTACATATATTTATTTATGCACTGTATTCCACTGGCAAGCTCCTGGAGGACGGGAACCATGCTTGGTTTACTTTGTAGTTGCTGTGTTTAAGCCCGGCGCCCGGCACCCAGTAGGTGCTGCAAAAACATTTATAAAGCAGAAGGCCGCCTTTTAGAGGTGACGTTGCTGACTGGGGTTAAGTTTTAATTTAAGTTTTTAAATGTTTTTGATTTATTCATGAGAGATGCAGACGGAGAGGCAGAGACACAGGCAGAGGAAAGAGCAGGCTCCCTGCGGGGAAATGGGGGACTCGATCCCGGGACCCTGGGGTCACATCCTGAGCCCAAGGGCAGAAGCTCAACCGCTGAGTCACCCGGGCATCCCAAGTTTTAATGTTAATAATAATGTTATATTTGGCATCAGGAAAGGAATACAGAAATTCGTTGCTATCCAGACACAGGAACTGAATATTCTGAGAATTTCTAAGACAAATTTCTCATTATACCCAGCAATCAACTCAGAAGCCAAAACAGGTCTGGATAGCAAGCGATACTTGTATATTAGTAAGTCTGAAACACAGCAGGAACTACGAGATGACCCATACTAGCAAACCATGTGCGTATCCCTTCTGATTCTACCCCTTAGAACTGCTACCCTCGATTCTATGTCTGTCATTCCCGGACTTTCCTTCTAAATGGTTTTCCATGCGAGTATCCCTAAACAGTAGACTGCATTTCCTGGCATGATTCTGAGATTCATAAAAGATGCTATGTAGTCTATACTCTTTTAAAAACACTGAAAACAGCTGAGTAATATGTATACAATGGAATATTATTACTCAGCTGTTTTCAGTGTTTTTAAAAGACTATAGACTACATAGCATTTTTTTTTTATGAATCTCAAAATCATGCCAGGAAATTCAGTCTACTGTTTAGCCATTAGAAACGACAAATACCCACCATTTGCTTCGTCGTGGATGGACCTGGAGGGTATGATGCTGAGTGAAAGAAGTCAATCGGAGAAGGACACAACATTGTATGGTCTCATTCATTTGGGGAATATAAATAATAGTGAAAGGGAATAAAGGGGAAAGGAGAAAAAATGAGTGGGAAATATCAGAAAGGGAGACAGAACATGAGAGACTCCTAACTCTGGGAAACGAACTAGGGGTAGTGGGAGGGGAGGTGGGCGGGGGGTGGGGGTGACTGGGTGACGGGCACTGAGGGGGGCACTTTATGGCATGAGCACTGGGTGTTATTCTGTATGTTGGTAAACTGAACACCAATAAAAAAATAAATTTATTATTAAAAAAATCAAAAAATAAAAACGCTGAAAACAAAAAAAGTAAAAAAAATAAAAACACTGAAAACATTACTTCATTAATTCTCATTCAACATACCTTACCGAAACCACGTGACATTTTTAGCCAGAAATTTAAACATTAATTATTCTCTGTGGCCAACAGACTTCCACGTGATTGGCAGTTGTAAAAAGTGGGCCAATGTAGGATTCACCCAAACAACGAGAAACTTTTGAAAATATCTATGCACCCGACAAGAATTTTAAATAACCCGCTATTACCTCAATAATATAGAGGACTATATTCTTGTAGAAGCAGTACAGAATGCACTTGGAGACTCTGTTATAGTTCCAGGCGCCATGAACCATCAATAAATTCTTCAGATACTTGAACTAAATGAAACAAAAGCGGAGAAGAGTTAGGATGGAAAAGAATTCGTATTTTTCTCTTCATCCTGCCAGCTGAGACCAATGGTGTGTTTTGCAGAAATGCTGCTTTACCTGAGCTATGGAGTAGTCAGAAGAGTTGGCGGCCTGCAGGCCTTCATTGCCGCTTATGCCAACGCCCACGTGCGCCGTCTGTATCATGCTGACGTCATTGGCTCCATCGCCAATCGCGAGCGTTATGACTTTGACTTGTTTCTTGACCATCTCAACAACTTCAGATTTTTGAAGAGGAGAAACCCTTAAATCAGAGCAAATGATCAATTACCTCTGATTTCTGGAAAAAAGAAAAAAGGACTTTTGAAATGTCTTTATCTTTTTTTAGATAATCCTGGAGACCGGGGATCTTTTTTTTAAAAATTTTATTCATTTATTCATGAGAGACCCAGAGAGAGAAAGAGAGAGAGGCAGAGACACAGGCAGAGGGAGAAGCGGGCTCCATGCAGGGAGTCTGATGTGGGACTCGATCCCGGGACTCCGGGGTCACGGCCTGAGCCAAAGGCAGATGCTCCCCCCTGGGCCACCCGGGTGCCCCGAAATGTCATGATCTGGAAGCATAAAAGAAGCAGAAGATCCAAAAGGGCAGTTCTATGAAGTACCATTATGGAAAAGTCAGCTTTGCAAACGTTCAGGTTCCCCATTAACCTGTTTGCTGCTTTGAGGGGGAAAAAAATGAAGTCTAAGAAGCAAGGCTCTAGCTTGTGGGCAGAAGTGGGGACGCCCTGTTAAACACTACTTTACCAGAACAGCTGCATTAGTTTGTTAAAGAAATAAGCCTGGTGTTTAGAAATTCCATTCCTTCCTAACAACGCTGATGTTTCAAGGGCTTCGCGTCTGCGCGCCGAAGGTCAGAGAGGCGCCGGGCCAGCCTCGGCCCGTACCAAGCCCGTCCTGTACCCGGAGCAGATCCTCGACGACGTCCCGTCCACCTAAGACGGCTTCCACCCCAGGTTCAGGGCAGGGGCTCGGCCGCCCCCCGGGCCTGCTGTCGCCCCCACCGGCAGCTGCCCAACGCCGAGGGCTGGCGCGGGCCTCCGTCTCCCTCGAAGGTCCTGCGAGCCAAGGGGCGTCCCGCAGCCTCTACACCGGCGTGGGTCGAGGACAGAGGCGGCAGCACCCGCAGGAACGCCGTGCTGGATGCTCACCTCGGACCCACGCATCACAGACTGTGGGGTCACTTAAGAGACAGACCCCAGGGCTCACGGGCGGTCGGCACCCGCGAGGTCACCGCACCGCACAACGACCGGCGGTCAGGGGGAACACGACACAACCGACACAGGGAACGAAGACGACTAGTTAAATGCAGAGCAACGACCAAGGAACACAAGCCAGGTCAAAGCCTGTGTCGAGGCGGAGCGGAGCAGGTGTCCGACGCGCATCGGCCGCAGCATGCCCGGGTCCTCCGTTATTCTACGTGAAAACGGACACGGCGGCTCTGCGAGGCCACATGGGGGGCCTTCCTGAGGCTTTCCCCAGGAGCAACTCCTAGCGGCGCATTCTCTGCACGAACCTGTCCCTTCCGGAGGCCCCGCTGCCCTGCTGGGAGGCTTCCTGCCCTCGGAGCAGCCTGGCTGTTATTTCACGCTGGAGAATCATGACATGAGCCGCGAGCTCCTCGCAGCGAGCCAGGCCCCTCACCTTGGCGTTGCCGGGCCCGGTCCAGGCCAGGCCCCCGACCACCGCTGCTCTGTGGAGGAACGACGTTCAATTCCCCCTTTGGGTCTCCCTTCAGAGCCCGGCAGCCGCACAAAATGACCCCACTGTGAACACAGCCAGGGAATGGGGGGGTGTCGGCCGTCACGGGCTTCTTCAGCGTCAGCCCGCGTTTTCCTTCCAAGCAATTTTCCCTTTGTTTTCACATTTTATTCAATTTTTTCCTAACGGGCTGATATAAATTGGCGAGCGCGCTGGCTGCAGGCCAGCGTTTTATTTTTTTTTAATTTTTTTTAAATTTATTTATGATAGAGAGAGAGAGAGAGAGGCAGAGACAACAGGCAGAGGGAGAAGCAGGCTCCATGCACTGGGAGCCCGACGTGGGATTCGATCCCGGGTCTCCAGGATCGCGCCCTGGGCCAAAGGCAGGCGCCAAACCGCTGCGTCACCCAGGGATCCCCAGGCCAGTGTTTTAAACACGGACCACGGTGAACATTTCGTGAATGTAAGAAGGGAATGCTCGGCGAGAAATGATCTAAACAGCAAGCAGGGAGTGGACACGGAAAGAGAGCAGCATCCGAAAACATTCATCAAGTTCCCTTCACAGTGTAACAGGCTCACCGTGTAAATAAGTGTGAAGTCACACCATGGGATCGATGGAGCTAGAAAACGGGGGTATTTTTTTTTTGCATCGGCTAAATGGGTAATAAAGGAGAAATCTCTGCACGGTGCGCTAACAGTCGTGACTTAAAGCAGCATCAGAAAAGAGCTGGACCTAACTCTGTTTTCTCTTCTCATGGTCATTACAACCAACCGCTGTTTCCTCCGCCTGACGCTGCAATTTTCAGTGCCCCCAGATTAACGCTGGCTGAGGACTATCACCCACCTCGTGAGTGTCATTAGCTCAGGTGTTAAAAATGGGAATATTAATCTCCTTTGGCAAGAACGGGTGACGATGCAGTAGGAGCCCTCCCCGAGGCCCCCTGCAACCGTCGCTAGCAGGGGCATCCGCTTCCTCGACAAGCTAACAGCAGACAACGGGCTTGGACGGAGATTTAAGAAACAGTGGAAGCCCTCACATCTGATGTGTTTGACGTGCCTAGTAGTTGGTTGCTTAAGAAGAAAAAAAAAAGATGTCTGATTTAAGGGAGGATTCATAAAAAAGCAAAATACACACCCATCGGACATTTAACTCCTAAGCGTACAAGCCTGTGACGTGGAGCGAAGAACCGACTTTGCACAGGGGCCTGCAGTTTGAGGTTCTGCATGTTTTTTGTGGCAAAAACCTACTCACGCTGGTTCCATCTGAGTGGAGCTCAGAGCATAATGAGGCCTCCACCCCAGTTGACGGTTCTCTCACCCGCTCTGCATTAAACAGCATTTTTTTTTGACCCCCCACAACGTCTCTCTAGAGCATCACACCTGGTTCTCCTAGCGACAGTTTTGACTGATTCGTAGGAAGCACCCAGTCAACTCACAGACGCAAAAGCGCAGGTGTGTCCTGAAGAATGTCCTTCCAGCTCTGGTGTGATGCGTGGTGGGCACCAACGGTGTGTCTTACTTAGGGAGGGAATGTGGTTCACGGGGACTCAGGTGAGTCAAGCTGAAATCGGTTAAAAAGATCTGTTTTTACAGCATCCACTTAAAACATTTTTTTTCCCTTGCTATCAGGGGTTCCATGATAGCAAAAACAGACTTACAGGACATTTGACAGGAGTGTGGCATAGAGCTCTTTGGTGTACTTGCCAGCACTCCATAATTTCAGAGGATGCGCATATCAGACTGGGCCGCAGGAGGCTTCCTTGACCAGTTAGAATCTGATGTGGCCCTGAAGAGGGGAGGAGAGCTCATGTCAGGCAAAAGGAATAGCACGCACTAAGTTTCTTCACGTTCAAAATTACCTAGAATGTATTCCTTCTACCATTGTCCTTCCATCTAACCGAAGGTCGCTAACTGAATTCACACGTGACAGTTTACTTTCTTGACTTCTGTATGCATGCTCCTCTATTTATTTGTATACTTTCCAGAATAGTCTAGAGCAACCTTACTACATGCTAATTCTTCCAAATGTCTATAAAAAAAAATCATATATCCACAGTTGGAATACCTGAAACCTAAATTTTACAAACGCCAATAGTGACCCAATGCGTAATTCAAAAACATCACAAAAGTACAGCTTTCTAATCCAGATTTTTTTTTTTTTTTTTTTTGGGTAAACCACGCATGGATCTGCACCAGGATTTAAATTATACTTAGTCCTTTTCTCCTCCACTGTTGCTCCTTCATCTTTAGGAGAAGTCAGAGCCTCTGTGGAAAAAGACTACAGCCCAGCCTGTACTGTGAAGGCCCCACAGTCTTCCTGTGACTACACAGAAGGGGGTTCTCCATGGTGCAACCGAGCCACCCTCTGAGTGCAAAAGTGCACTTCAAAGAGGATTTTGGCTGTAGTTTCTGCACATGCTGTTCATTATTTTTTCTTATTTGCTACGTAATAGCTCTCATTGCCCTGTGAACATTAGATCAGAACACTGGAAAATTTTCCCATTTAAGCGGAAGGTATATAGGGTGGCACGTCTTAAATGAGCCTCACTTTGCACTCTTTCAATGGGATTAGCTAAACGAGATCGCCCTTTCGAATGGAATATGGATAAAGATTGCATGTGCAGAACACATAATAAAGAATATTTTAGGGGACTTTTTACAGGTAGCCAAAAGGAGTACAATAATTTACCTTACTGTATTGTGTTTTTAGGTTAATGACCTAAAAAATCTCATAGATACACTAGAAATTATGTTGATAATACATCATCTCAAAAACATAGACTTAAAAGTTAATATAAAGTTGTCATTAGAAGTGAATCTAGAAAAAAAAATGTTAAGAGCATGGAGGAAGATAGTATTTATCCTGAGATGTTTTTTTATAGAGCCCCTGTGTTTACTAAGCTTGGGGGCTGCTCCTAGTGACTATCTGGAGATCAGGATCATTAATTAGTGGGGGCTCTGCTGTATTTTCCTACACAACATACTTCTTAAGATTTCTCCTTGTGGATATTGGTCTGTTTATTCCCTACTGAGTCCTATTCTGAAAAAAAAAATCATAAAAAGAGAGGAAAAAAATCTAACAGAAAGCCTTTTTGAGGTCTTGACTCTTCTTCAAACTAAAATGCATTAGGCTCCTTTGTAACATTTTGAATTGAAGAGGAATTAAAATTTGTCAAAAAAAATTGGTTACTTGTACCAGAATCACATTAATGTGGTAACATTTCTAGAAACTCATCATCAATTTCCTTATTACTGGAATGAAAAGAGCTGCTTACATAACATCCCCCAAGCTATACTTGGCATATGGTACGTAATGAAACATTCGACCTGGAGAACTGTGTTATTCAAATGACTGGAGAGTGAGTACTTCCTCCCCTCCAAAGCAACATCTGTGGAGTCACCGCGTAGTCAGAGGCATCAAGGGGGCCTTATAATACGAGGAGTGAGTCTATGGGAATAAAATACGGATAGCCTTTCCACAAGATAAAAAAGGCAAAGTAACTTTTAAAAAGATGTCTTTTTGCAATGCATTTTCTTTATTCATTCAGTTAGTTCATTTGTTTGTGAATTAGTAGGCTCCATGCCCCAGGGTGGGTGGGGCTTGAGCTCATGACTCTGAGATCAAGACCTGAGCTGAGATTAAGAGTCTGATGCTTAACCCACTGAATCACCCACAAGCCCCTGCAATGCATTTTTGGATGCAAAACTACTACTACTACTACTACTTCTTCTTTTTTTTTAGAATTCAGGTTGTTATAGGTAAACTACTACTGTCTCCACTTTCAATGGTTCTGATAAAATTTAAATAGGGACTGATTGTATGGATAGTGGACATTTGAATACACGTGTGTGTGTGTTCACACCAAACTACGAGCTGGCAACTATACCTCATACAAACCCCAAAAAGAAAATTCCTGATAATAGAAATCTTTATTATTGTATTCACACCAGAGAACCATCTGTCCACAGTGCGACTGTTTATTTTCTTTTTTTCTTTCTCTCTCTCTTCCTTCCTTTCTCTCTCTCTCTCTTTCTTTCCCTTTCTCCTTTATTTTCTTAATATCATCTGGTTATCTGGAACCTAGCACTATATTTAGCCCAGAGCAGAGGTAAAGATGGTACTGGAACTGGATAAATGGTAATTTTGTAAAAATAAGAAATTCATCATCCTCTTATGTTATTATACGAACACTACAACTCTTACTCATTTTTCACTGTGTGCTGCTAGGAGGCCAAGTATGTTTAATCTGCTTTGTATCTAGATGGCAGATGAAGTGCATAAAGGAGATTGGATTCTCCAGGCTTTCTCACAGGGATAGGAAAAATTATTTCAATCAAGATTGAAAATTATTAAGTGGAGAAGAAACATACCACTTCTTCAAGCGAAAGTGGGCATATTCAGAATGGGTTAGAGCCAGGTGACAGGGGGCCTCTGCATGTCAGGATAAGAAAGTCTGACTATCACAGCTAGCTCTAAGCAGCAGGAGATGTTAATTAAAAAGCATTTGTGCCAAAAAAAGAGCATGGGACAAGACTTGTTTTAAAAATATGAGTTTGGGGGCAGCCTGGGTGGCTCAGTGGTTTAGTGCCCCATTCAGCCCAGGGCGTGATCCCGGGGTTCCGGGATCCAGTTCTGCATCGGGCTCCCCGCAGGGAGCCTGCTTCTCCCTCTGCCTGTGTCTCTGCCTCTTTCTCTCTCTCTCTGTCTCTCATGAACGAATAAATAAAATAAAAAAAAATGAATTTGGATTACCCACCAAAATGTACCTTTTTAATATAGGTAGATACCTATACCTATCTGTATATTTGTATCTGAATTGAAGAGAAAATGAAACACAGGGGGTGGGATAGGGGGTTTTGAATGAAAGTGGAATCAGAGATGACCCTGAGTTTTCCAACGTGAGTGACTGAGAAAATGACAGTCTAAACATTAATATATAAGGCCGGGAGATTTACAGAGGAAAATTCTTAGGGAAGTTCAGATAGCAGTGGGATATCCTGGTGGCATCATTAAGTACTGATTGAAGAGTCAGAACTAGGCTCAGAAAAGAAATGCAGAACTGCAGATGCGCATTCAGGCTTCACTCACTCATCAAGTGTCTAATTATCCCTTAGGATGTGATGAAATTTCTGTGGAGGAATATAAAGGGCAGGAAGGAGAAGAAAGTACAAGATCTTAGGACCTTCCTTTTGCCCCTAAATGCCATTCATTTAAGAACTTTTATTCTTAAGAACTGCTGCACCAGGAGTTACTCTCATGAGCCTACATATAGGACAGTGGTTCTCTACGGATTCTTGCTGCAAGGAGGCACAAGCGGCGGGAGAGACAGAAACCTCTCCGGCACGGTTCAAGGTCTAGCTACCTTTCTCTATCTACAGGAGAGCTGTGCTGGCAGCTGGAGAGCGTATCTCCTCAAGAAGGACTAGAGCGCTTCCCCTTTCTAGCTCTGTCCTTCTGTGACCTTGCTGTCAGAGTGGGGAGAGCTAAGGCCTCCATCTCTTCCCATTCTCGGCCCTTGCTTGGAGCCCACGTGGGCATGGGCTCTCTTCCCTTTTCTTGTGACTCTTTAGGCTGTAAGAAAACCAGCTTTCCTTTCCTTTCTTCCTTCCCTCCCGCCTTTTTGAGAATTCTCGCCTATGTAAAATGAGTTTCACCAAATTTTCTCTCCCCTTAGAAACACCTAGTGGAAGATGAAACAAGGGGTCGTGCTGGCTACTGACAGAAATCGAAATAAAATCCTGAAGATGCCAGGAGCTAAAGAAGCTTGGTAAAAACAAAACAAAACAAAACAAAACAACAACAACAAACAAACAAACAAACAAACCTTGGTAAATTTGAGGGTCACAACTAGTAAAACTCTATGAGAAACGCTTGGAGAGACATGGAGTAGAGGGTACCTGTTGGGAGGTAAATGGCTTAGAAGTAAAGAGTGGTGTGCCAGGGGCCACAGATAAACAAATAGGCAAGCGAGGTTTTCAGCGGGACTGCTCACTCCCTGTGCCTGCGTAAGCCCACCCGACCAGGGGCAGGGAGGTGAGACTGGGCTGGATGGAGCAGAGGGGCTCCTCTCTCACTGTAACTGAAAACTTTGGTGTAGGCTTGGAGCTTGTGGAAACTCAGAGTCCCCCAAGTCACATGCCTGAAAGGCTCCCCAATTCCAGGAGTGTGTCCAATGCCCTAAATCCAAGACCCCAGGAAAGTTCCAACTTCATACCTTGGAACCGGAAAGTTAGAGTTTTCTAGTCAACCTGGGGCATGGAGCCAGGCAGGGACAGGTGCCAATGACACGGGTGTGTTAACAGAGCCTTCAGTGTTGCCTTACCTGGGTAATTCTGCCAAAACGTGGCTGCCTCTCACAACAGCAATATTGGGCAAAGGAACAAGGGGAAAACAGGCATTCATGAAGCTCAGACTGAGCTTCAACTTTACCGCAGGCTGGGATGTTGCTACCAACCTTCCTCCCAAGGGACTTTCCTGCCACCAGGGAAAATGAGGAACAATATGTCACAGGGAAAACAAGAGAAGATTATGAGTACAAAAGAGATTACAATGACTTATAAGGAAGTAGAATCAGTAAAAACAGAAAGAACAAGAATTTTTAAAAAGTATGATAAAAAAAAAAAAAGCCTTGGAAAGAGTTGGGAAGATACTGAAAACATCAAACTGGATAAAGCAGTTACAATGAAGAACCAGTTGAAAATAAGTAATATAAAGATGTAACTGCTAAAATAAAAAAGCCAGTAGTAAACTTGATAGTAAATATTAAACCTAGAACTTTGAATTAAAAAACTGTCCCAAAAGATATAAGGAAATTAAATGAAAATGAAAGATTCTGAGAAAAATGAAAAGAAATGGAGCAATATGGGGGACGATACATAATAGGAGTCCAATAAGAGAATAAAGGACAGAATGAAGTAGAACATTTTCAAGAAGAAAGACACGTCCTTCTATTAAAAGTGCCAAAAAAAAAAAAAAAAAAGAAAGAAAAAAAAGAAAAAGGGCAGCCTGGGTGGCTCAGCAGTTTAGCGGTGCCTTCAGCCCGGATGTGATCCTGGAGACCCGGGATCGAGTCCCACATCGGGCTCCCTGCATGTAGCCTGCTTCTCCCTCTGCCTGGGTCCCTGGGTCTCTGCCTCTCTCTCTCTGTGTGTCTCTCATGAAAAGATAAATAAAATCTTTAGAAAAAAAAAGAAATATAAGAAAAAGGTACTTATCTCCAGACACATTCTGGTTAAATTAAGATTAAGAAAAATTTCTAAAGGTTTCTAGAGAGAAAAAGTAGATTACTTACAAAAGAAGTAAGATCTGACACTAGACGCATACACAAAATTACCTTAAAGTCTTCAGTTCTCATCTCCTCATGGAGGGGGGCAGGGGAAGGAATACATACTAATCCAGAGACATTAAGCAAAAACATGGTTATCAAAACCTTAGAAACAACCAGACATAGAATATAGATTGTGAAGCTTGCAAACCAGCAGAAGAAAATGTGATTTAGACAGTGGAAGGCAGGGGGAGAAGAAACAAAAGTCATAATAAATTAAAAACTCAAAATAAGATGAAAGAAACGAGGCCACCATAGTAATAATTATAATGAACGTAAATGTGTTAAATTCACTGACTGAAAGGGATTCTCAGCTCAGGTTAAAAAAAAAAAAAAAGATCCAGCAGTATATGGTGTCTAAGAGACATACCTTATAATGACACCTAGTGAGTAATTACGTGTTCTACTACGTTCTAAGCTTTTGTTTAATTCATTCAATTCTTGGGCAGCCCCAGTGGCTCAGCGGTTTAGCGTTGCCTTCAGCCCAGGGCGTGATCCTGGAGACCCGGGATCGAGTCCCACATCAGGCTCCCTACATGGAGCCTGTTTCTCCTTCTGCCTGTGTCTCTGCATTTCTCTCTCTCCGTGTCTCTAATAAATAAATAAAATCTTAATTCATTCAATCCTCAGAATAGCCCTAAAAGAGACAGGTTACTGTTACTGTCATTTTATAAATGAAGACACTGAGGCACAGAAAGATTACATAATTTAGGGCAAAAAGCAAGTAAGTGGTGAACCCAGGATTTGACCCTGAGCAGTGTGGACTGAGAGACAATATTCCTAACCACTATATCATACAGAAGGACTGAACATAAGGGTTTAGGGAAAAGAAAAAGAGAAGACACATATGA
Source organism: Nyctereutes procyonoides (assembly GCF_905146905.1). Taxonomy (NCBI): domain Eukaryota; kingdom Metazoa; phylum Chordata; class Mammalia; order Carnivora; family Canidae; genus Nyctereutes; species Nyctereutes procyonoides. Next base: position 15,469,761 of record NW_026575021.1, on the reverse strand, counting down.
AACCAAGGAAAGCCAGGTTAGCATTATTAACATGAGACAAAACAGAATTCAGATCATGGAAAAGGCCGTGATGGTCAAAGAGAATATTTAGAATTTGTCGCCATCCAATGAGGCCATATAAAGGAAGATTTGATAGCTTTCTAAGAGTAACGTAATTTTTAATAATAGCTACCAATGCACTGAACGTACATATTAACCCATTTCTTCCTCATAACTCTGTAAAGGCGATTAATTTTAACTTTCTTTCAAGAACGAAGAAACAGCTAAAGCTGGAGAAGTTAGAGAACATACTGCTGAGCTAACAGGAGGTAGGGCCTGGACTTAGATTCTGGAGAGAGAAGGGGCAGATTGTTTAGTAGGAGGCACCAAGAGAATCTGCTATGTCGAAATAACACCTGAGCCCTTCTTCCTAAGATGTACAAGAATAATCGTCGCATGGATTAAAGACCTATAAGGAGGGATCCCTGGGTGGCGCAGCGGTTTAGCTCCTGCCTTTGGCCCAGGGCACGATCCTGGAGACCCGGGATCGAATCCCACATCGGGCTCCTGGTGCATGGAGCCTGCTTCTCCCTCTGCCTGTGTCTCTGCCTCTCTCTCTCTCTCTGACTATCATAAATAAATAAAAAAAAATTAAAGACCTATAAGGAAAACAAAGTTGTGAGGTTAACAGAAGAAATGTATGAGAATATCTTTATGAGTGGGAAGTCCTTACTATTCAAAAAGCATAAAACATACAAACGAGCATTGATGGAACTGGACTGTGTTAAGGTCAGTGGTGGATCGTAGCTCCCCCTACTATCATCTACGTTTTGGCCAGAGCTGCTTTCGAGCCACAACGGCAGGGCTGAGTAGCTATGACAGAGACTGGACAGCCCGGAAAGCCCAAAGCATTTACTATCTGGCCCTTGGCGGAAAATGTTTGCCCACCTTTGCTCTATGAAATACTCACTTCCTCTTGGAAAATGCTATCCGGAACCACCTCCTCTTTCTCGCCTTAACATGAAGCTTGTTTTATGTCCACTGCTTGTCTCTGTGTCTGTTCTCTTGGTAATATGCCTTCTGTTTTCCAAGATCTAAACGGGGATGGCTAGATGGGTTTATGAGAAAGAAGGTAATCACTAGCAACCTCATGGGTTCAAGGAGACCCAACTACACCAAAGTAATTCTGTTTTCCTTTCCCACACAAAATCAGGTCTGTAGACAGACAGATGGAAGAAATGTTGTAGGTTACATCTATCACGTCCTCAACAAGCCGGAGAACGAAGACCTTTATCCTATCGCTGGAGAACCGCGCATAATGTGTCAGGTGGATTTGTTTTTGACTGAAGAATACATTAGAAGTGCTGACTTACTGATTTATGTAAAGCTTCAGGGAGTCCTTGGTGGGAAGCTGCAGAGTCTGTACTTAAAACTGCTGAACAGAAGAGAATCATCAAGCATTTGAGTGCAGTGATGGAGGATACGTACACTTATTCCAAGTTGGCAAGATACAAGACAGAAAAAGAACTGAAATGAATAAGACATCACTTAAGAGGCACGATCATGGAAATCAAGATGGCAGATACTCTTGGGAGGATAATGACGCTACAGGAAACACGAGGGGGCTTCTGAGATGCTCATTATGCTACGGTACTTGGTACAGGGGTGTATTCGCTTTATGAAAATTCACTAAGTTGCATGCTTACACGTTATGTACTTTCCAATAGAGGCTAAAACTGTGTTTTATTAGAATCATACGATCTGCAATTCTAACTGGTGTGTGTGTGTGTGCTGGGCGATGGCGGTTTTCTCTAAACCGATCACATCTAAAACTGTAATGTTGAATTACAGTGGAATTCTCAAGTGTTGAGATTTCTCAATCTAAATTTAACTGTCAAACATGGACTTCCCTGGTGGGGACGTGCACATCGTAGGTGGCCAACAGGCCGTAACACGGCCTTGCTGCTACTCTTAACATTATTCAGTAAAGACAGAGAAGCAAATGAGACAGACTGGGCTGAACCAGCTTATTATATTATGTCAAAGCAAAATATGGCCGTGTTACGAAGTTATAAAATTTATTCAGGATGTCCTCTTTTAGCCATACATGTATGAAAGAAATATTCTCTCAACATTTCCAACATTTATTCATGTTTTCTTGGACGCAAATATGGGGTTGACATTCATTAACAGTTTGTAAGTCTTCTCAAAGCCAAACATCTGCTTGGCATCCAACGGTGCTCACGATTTTTTTTCCTTAAAGGAATGTCTGTTGAGCATTTATTAGCTTCATTTGGGCTTTATGACTACCCTTCAAGTAAAACATTTATTTAGAGAAATCCTTAAAGTTTAAGACAAATCCTGAAAGATTTGAGAAGTAGATCTGTCTTGACCCTCTACTTAACGTACTCATGCTATGACAGCAAGTATTCGAAGCGTCCCCTTAGACCTCCCCTTCTAGGTGGACCCACTGATCAGACTAAGGTGAAAGGTTTTGCCTGGAATGCCACTCCCGAGAGACAACGCTCACTGAAGTCAAGTGTTTTTTTATGCGCTATGGGGAAAATGGCCTAAAAGGGGGTTAAACTTTGATTATAAATGTTGCAAGTAGGGAAAAATGCTTACTTCAATTTAACTTCTGCTTTTCAGAAGACATGAGTACATAAATTATGTAGGAGAACGGTGATTGCTAGACAGTCTAAAAGCTGGAGGCTCTAGGCCAATTTTCAACCAACTGTCACAGAACATAAGTTTCAAAATATGTTTAAACTAAACTGACAACTACAGAAAAAAATGTAAAATTCTTTGAAAGGCTGGGTTATGTGAACTGATGAGGATCTCAGAAACCACATGCTATTTAACACACAGCAATACTTCACTGCAACATTCCCACCCTCTTCTGGAGGGAATATTAAAAGAGGTAGAACAGATGCTTCCCCAAATTAAGCTGATCCGAGCAGTAGACAGACGCTTCCCAGCGGAAAGTGGCCAAGAGGAGTAGGGTCCAGAAGTGAAACGGCTAGGTGGGGTCCTCTGTCCCAGCAGCTTTCAAGCTGGAAGGAAATTACCAAGGAAGGGTGCGTGTGTGCATGCGTCTCCCACCTTTCCACGCCAGAGAAGCTCTACTCTTAGCTGCTTAGACATCCAGGCTCCGTGAAGGATTTGAATCGCCGCTATATGCCAAGCTCTTCATTTTATAGGCCACAAAACCAAAGCCAGAGAAATTCCATTAGGTATCCAGAGTGCCAGCGAGGTAAAATTAGAACAAGAATTTCATGAATCCTCAGATAAAATGCCACTTTGTAGAACAGTTCTTGATTTTAGCTGTGTACAAAAGTCTCCACAAGTCCGGGAGCAAGCTTTTCCCTTTTCTACCTACCTGTCCAGGAGTTTTAGGGGTCTGTGAAGCCCCTAACATGGTGCATTCAATTTAACACATTTGTGTGCAGTGTTTTTGTTTTTGTTTTTGTAGGGGGGATTGGGGGGAATGATCCACAGCTTTTCTGTTCTTCAAAAGTATCTGATCTCACCAGGTGATAAGATTTGGTTGTACCCGAGCAAGGGAAAAGAAGGGAAGAAGGACGACACGGAGATTACATTTATAACCAGGAAAACTTATTCGAAATTCCTGTGACATTAGATGCGTATTTCCTCTGAGATCGCTCAGGCTGTACAGGTAGATGTGCAAGGAAGTAAAAACAAAAGCTGCCTGGTAGCTATCAAAACACGGTCCTTGCTGGGCTGATCAAGACAGATTTCATTTTACTTCTTGTGTTTTACATACTTAGAAAAAATTACTTGAGGTATGACATGAAATCTCCCCTTTGTAAACCAAAACCAGGACTCCAAAGCCCCGACTAGTTTTGGAACGAGGGGATTATTTCTGTCTCTCAAGAGTCCCTTCAGAAAGTGGTGGTAAGAGATATAATGACGACGGACTGAGAACAACTGTTTCTTTCAATTCTGCTGTAGGCTCTGTAGGGAAGAACGCTCATCTTCATAACCGTGTCAGTTAGACAAACACTGAAAACTGCCTTCTGCCCTTTATGCTGATAATGTCAGGGAGGAAAGTGGCTGATGTCATCCTGAAGATGGAACTAATATTGAGAGCCTCATTATCCATTATGAGAAGGCTTTCCCCTCCACTGCCACTCTAGCTGTGGCACAGAGAAGCCTGCAGCGGAGAGCAGACTCTGAATTATCTTCACGTGAGGACAAAAGAAAAAAAAAAAAGATTGCAAAGTAGCGTGAGGGGAAAACCCATAAAGCCAGAATGGACACAAAGTCGTGGAACAGCACCTTATTTTGAAATAATATTCAGTATTTATCTGGAGTGTCTGTTCTAGTGGAGTAAAATAGAGAATTTCCTGGGGCTCGGGGATTGTAATCCTCTGAGAAGCCTGGAGTGACACTTGCATTTAATGGTAAAGAAAGATATACAGAATTGCCCACCTATTCCTCACAAGTGACAGAAGCATTATCATGGAAATTATACTTCAAGGTCAGTAAGCTAAATGACAAGAAAATGGTCTGGGCCAGTAGTTGAAATGCCAAGAGGCACCAGGCCAAGAAGGTGCACAGCCGTAACTCCAGTGGGGGCACTGATGTAATTATGGGCTTAGATGAATTCTCAACACCAGACCGGAAGCTGAGCCACGGTCCTTATGGGAAGAGAGAGTATGAAGGCAATTAGAAGAAAAAAAGCTGAGGAAAGATATTTTATTAAAAAAAAAAAAACCCAAAAACAACAAACCCTGAAAACTCTAAATAAAACCCAGTGTCTGCATAGGGACCTTCAGGTCCTCAAACATACATAAAACAGGACTGAGGGAGGAAGGGGCCACACACATCTTTATAAGCTCAGTTTCCGAGCTGCTCTGCACGTGCACGGCCGAGTGTGAGTCCCTCCCCGGGGCCTGGGCCTGGTGGGGCCCCGAGCTCCACGTGACTCGTGAGCATCCAGAACAAGGATCTCGGGAGGGAATTTCACAAGCGCACAACATATTTTTTCTCCCTCGACTCTGCTTTTTACTTCTTCTCTCCCTCTGCTATTGTTTAATTTTGTGGTTCCACTTTTTGAAGAATGGTGGGAGGTACTGTGTTAAGCAATGCTCTAAGAATGAGGCTCAGCTGCAGTGACTGCATTATGAAAATTGGCCTCCCACATCTTTCAAAGCAACTGATTCTACTTAAAAGGCGGGGAGGGGGGCGCGAAGGAGAGCAGGCAGGAAGTCTCGCTCAGCCTTGCACGCCCAGCACACAGTAGGCCTGGCACAGGTGCGGACTCGGAGCCCGCTCACTGCATCTGGGCAGCTTTGTATTCTCTTTGGTTTTCAACCAGGAGCCAACAGTCCTAGCACTTGATGTGCTTTTGGGCAATCTTTTGTTGATTCTCGTGATCCCATTAGTGAAAGCGATTAAACAACCAGAGCTGGCACACAAGCACGCTGACGGCAGAGTGTCAGAGTTGAACATTACTAAGACGTGGTCAAGAGATTATCAGCAAGGAATCAAGAAAAGTCCCTGGAAAAGCAAATTTTACAAAATGCAAATAGATCTCTGAGATAAATTAATTTCTAATTCTTCATCATTCAGCAGAGAGCCTGATTATTACTGATGTTAAATACGTGTGTACATTAGGCTCTCCAAGGGCGCTGCGGGAACGTTTATTAATACATGCTACAGTGAAGAAAAATAAATGGCTAAAATAATATGGTTCCTGGAATAAGCAACTTTTAATTCTCTGAGTAGGATATAATTTTATAGGTCGAAATGATGCTTTATAAAAGGTACTTATTAAATCTTATTTCACAAACTTAGGAAATATCTACAAGGCATGACTTATAAATTATATACAGGATATTCAAGTGAATAACCCTAGACAAAGAGGGTTTTAAAAAAAATAACATTCTTTTATTAGTAAATATGTTTTTAAAGATAATAATAAGATCTTAACAATCATGTTAAAAGAAAAAGTTCTGGGAAATTCTTCAGAAGCCTTGCTAAGATTTCATCTCCCTGGGGGAGAAAGCAAACTGGAGACACTGCACCCTAGACCTGGGGTGACCAGCTGGGTCTAAGAGTCTCAGTGCGTCGATGGCAAAGAGGGAAACCCTTAGGTTTCTTTTTTCTTTTCTTTCTTTTCTTTTCTTTTCTTTTCTTTTCTTTTCTTTTCTTTTCTTTTCTTTTCTTTCTTTTCTTTTCTTTTCTTTTCTTTTCTTTTCTTTTCTTTCTTTTCTTTTCTTTTCTTTTCTTTTTTCTTTTCTTTTCTTTCTTTTTTCTTTTCTTTCTTTTATTTCTCTTTTCTTTTCTTTTTCTTTTTCTTTTCTCTTTTTTTTTCTTTTCTTTTCTCCCTTAGGTTTCATAGTGAAGACAGCGGGCAGAGTCAGGAACATACTTGAAATTTCAGGACGACACAGTGTGAACAATTTAGACCAAGATACGGGGAAGACGCTTTGACGGGAAGTTCTGGAAGGATGAGAGCTAAATAGCTTATAAAAATGTAGTTCTGTGGCTTAAGCCCTGATAACGCAAAACTGATTCTCATTTAGGAAATGGGCCATATTATAAAAATCACAGGAAAGAGGAACCTCCAGTCAAGAACTCGTCTTCGGGAAAATGACTTGGCACCTCCAAAGTTAAGTGCCCGTGCCAGTCCCCAAAGTTAAGTCCTCCGAGCAGGATCAAAGATTGATGTGGAGAAAACAGAACCATTATGGAACTAAGTCTCGATGGAAATGTGGGTAAATGATCGATGTGGAACACAGGAGATTATGAACAAGGATGACTAAGAGATCATCAGTAGGACTCACCTAAAAACAAACAAAAAAACCCCCCAAAACTCTGCAGCTAAACTCTATTCTGGGCTGTGAACCTTGAGTGTCGAGTGAGCGAAATCACAAATAACCTGACATGTACAAATTCTGGATAGAATCACTTGGAGGAAGTTTAAAAATCAAGAGCGGAGGGTCCAGGTGCTGTTCGCTGCAACCTGACAATATTAGGGAGAACTTACCTGCAGCAAATAACAGCTTTGCATGACAAAGCCAAGTCCAGGAAATACTGTCTGACTCCGAAAGTTAAGGCGTACTTGAGGGTTTTCCCATCGATTATAAGAGCAAAGTCATTCTCTTTTCGCAGAGCATCGCCGAGGATGGTGCAGTGGCGACCGAGAGTCTCCCTTGTTGCCTGCAAAACCACACAAAAGCACCCGCAACGTTTACACCCGTTTGTTCTACTGAGATGCCTTAAGGACGCTGGGCAGCTACAGCTAGTTCATCTTAGTGCTTTCAACTGTTTTAAATTGCTTTCACTGAACTCTGCTCATTTGACTCTCGCAAAAGCCCCTCAAAGGAGATTGGACAAATGTTATCAGAAAAAGCAAATTACTCTATTAAAGTCACACATCTGTGCCCACCAGGGCGTGCATCACAAACCATGGATGCCTCCGCAGAGGCTTTGCTTGTTATTCCAGCCACACGCTCACAACCCTGCCGAGATATTTTCGGTAAATTATCTTATTATGAGACAATCACACTGTCCTAATTTATCAACGAGTCAGAACTGCTTAGCCAGGAACCCACGGTTGGAAAAGTCGAGGAATACAATATAGATAACTTACGGGTATTTTTTTGGAATCCCTCCATGCTATGGAAGCTTAATTCCCAGGAACCAAGAGGGGGGAACACAGTAGCTGCAATCTCTGGCCACGCCAATAGTTGGTCTCTGTGACTTTGATCATGATTTCACGACGCTGTATTTTCGTTGGGGCTGCGGACATGTGGCATGGTGGTCTTGATGGAGCGAGCAGAAGAACCCCTTCCATCAAGGGGGCTCACCTCCTGTCCACACGTAGGAACGTTCAGCCTCAAGGAAAGCTCTGCTCACCTCACCGACACAAAGGCGCCGTGTTTACCTCCCTCCATCAAGGACTGCTTCCCCGCTCTTCGGAGGCACGAAGCTTCGGGATGATTAGTTTTGCTCCCCAAATCCCACAGACTCTTCCTGTAACCCGGTGGGGCCAGCTTCCCACCTTACTAAAGCCTGGGCGCCGCGGAGCAGCCCAGCCCTGGCTGTGCCCGGAGAACACAGGGGCGAGTCCCCTCCGGCCAGGGTTTTGTTCGGAAGCCCACGGCGGAGCAGGTGCAGGCCGTGTACCCGGGCACCCGCGTGCACCCATACGGAAGACGCTGCCGTCACGATTTTGGCCTTGTCCGCGGGAGAGCGCATGGTTGCCGCCACCTAACAACGTGGCCCAGTGGCTTCGGTCACGTTCACGAAGAGGGAGGCGCGGCGAGTGGTCGAAATCTTCGCTGGTGATTTGGGAAGGTGCTTCTGCGTTGGACTCCAACGCCGTGGGCGCCGAGCCCTGGAATGTCGGAGTCTGTGGAGCAGCAGGCCCCGGCCCCATGCACCCGGCCCCCGGTGCACCCGCCAGCCCTCGCAGCTCAGTCCACGCGGCCCGCAAGGCCCCGGGGCCACCAAGGTCCACCCACTGCTTAGCGACGTGCACGGCACCCATGGACGCCTGGGAAGAGCCGGCTCGAGGAGGGCACCCACAAACTCTGATTTCATCCCGCCCGCGGCTTTCCAGCTCCCTGTTAGCATTCCTTTTTTTTTCTTAAATATTTTATTTATTTATTCCTGAGAGATACAGAGAGGGAGGCAGAGACCCAGGCAGAGGGAGAAGCGGGCTCCATGCAGGGACCTGGGGTCACGCCCTGGGCCCAAGCTGGTGCTCACCCGCTGAGCCACCCAGAGGCCCCCCTGTTATCATTTCTGATTGGAGAGTGTGTGAGAGACAGACAGACAGACACACACACACATGCATGTCCTGCTTGCTCCCTAACTGTCTCGAGAGGAATCCATCGCCTCGACAGCCTTTCAAACCCACTCACTGCTGCCTGCAGCGCCCCTGCAGGAGCCACGCCTTTGCCACGAGAGTCCTGAGCTGAAACCCCACATGCAAGCCGGGACGGCCCTCAGGAGAGCTCCCCACCCTGCGAGGTCAGCGGCAGGGCGCACGGCCCAGGGCCCCCCAGCTGGTAACCCCATTCTCCCCTCTGTGAGGGGTCTGTCCTCCGACCTTGCAACGGCCGCCGACTCTCTCACTTGCAGCATCAGCACCCCCGGGTTCCCTCGGTGGCCCTCACAGGTCCGCAGCAAATCAGAAGGTGTCAGGACTCGTAACAGAGGTGGCACTTCAGACGCGGGAGTCACACGCCTCCCCCCGTGACTCCTCCCGTCTGCCCGCCTAGACGGCCAGGTGACGGCCACAAAGCTGCAAACATTTCCTTATTTTAGTCCAGAGCCCTCTTTTGTAAGTGGCTCCGTGGTTGGCTGTGTGTTGCCAGCTACAAGTTATTTAGACTGCCGGGAGTATTTTAGATTATTTTATTTATGAAAGTTTATTGCTTCTCCCCTAAGCCTAGGAGCCATACTTTATGGCCACATTGCACTGAAGCTTATCTCCTGTAGCCAGAAATAAATTTATCACTATATTAGCTGTTGCTTTGTTTTCTTTTGAGCTACCGGAGGGGGAAATGTTTAAACATTTAAACTTAGTGACATGTGAAAGTGAAAATATATAAATGAGAAGCTAAATCAGAAGAAGGATAAAAGACCACAGAGTAGAACAAAATGAAAGCTCTGTAATCTCCTTATTCTACTTGGTCTTACTTGTGGGCTGAAGGAAAAGGGGCATGTGTTGCTATACTCGGAGACGGTGGGAGGTAAAGGCAAGCTGGGGACACCGCATAGGCCCGGGGCCCCCTCCCGGGCAGCCATCCAGGTAAGGGAGGGACCGAGGATGTGGCCGTGCCCCGGAACCTGGCCCCATCGGTCCCTCCAGTCACTCCGCTCAGCTCCTTCCGCCCCCACCCCGCGCCCCGCCGGGTGCTCATCAGGGGCTCTGGGGCGCTGGCCGGCCTGCCTGCTTCCCGCCTTGCTGCTCACCCTTCAGGCCACAGCCGACGCTCCCCTCGGTTCTCAGTCTCGACAACACACGTCAGCACGAGGTCAGGCTCTTGCAGCCCCTTTCTGTCGCACGGGTGCTCACTGCCCAGTGGGCGCCAGAGGCCCACCGGCTACTCCAGACCTTTCCTTCTCTCCGAGATCCCACGTTCGGCCCTCGTCACTTCAGCACACGTACACCTGCTTCACCGAGAACACCGATGCCAGGAAGGATTCCCTCAACCTCAAAACTTCCCTTCACCTCTTTCTCCCCCAATTCTTGAGGCAGGGGAAGAAATGAATTTCTTTCCCCTCGGTTTCCCTCCCTTTTCTCTTGCATTTTCACTTTCCCCGTTGTCAAGATCCGCCCTCCCCTTAAGACCAGACCCCGAAAACAGTGGACAAGTGGACAGACACGGCTCTATTTCTCCTGAGTGCTCCAGGTACGGGAGGACTACCATCTTTTGGATTTCCCACATCCTTGTTCACACTTCTGCAATGGAGCATGCTGTATAGTCGTTTATTTGTTTATATCTCTTTTTCTCTTTGGGACTGAGGCCTCTGATGAAGAAATAAAAGCTTTGTAACGAAACACCAAGCAAATTATTAATGGTTACAGGATACCTTGTGGGAGGTTACAATGGTTCTTGTGTGACTATTCTGAGGATTGTTTTGCTGACTATAAAACTCCAAGAATATCTTGGATATTTTTTTTTTAAAGATTTTATTTTTAGGGATGCCTGGCTGGCTCAGCAGTTGAGCGTCTGCCTTCAGCTCAGGACGTGATCCCAGAGTTCCGGAATTGAGTCCCACATTGGGCTCCCCGCAGGGAGCCTGCTTCTCCCTCTGCCTGGGTCTCTGCCTTCTCTCTGTCTGTGTCTCTCATGAATAAATAAATAAAAATCTTTTTAAAAAAAGATTTTATTTTTAAGTAATCTCCATAACCAGCATGGGGCTCAAAGATCAAGAGTTGCATCTCTACTGATGGTGCCAGCCAGGTACCCCTTTGATATTCTTAATTAGAACAACAACAAAAAAAGTTAATGTGCTTATCTTATTTTTTTTTTAAGATTTATTTGAGAGAGACAAGGAGAGTGTGTGCTTGAGTGGGGAGAGGGGCAGATGTAGAGAATCTCAAGCAGACGCCCTGCTGAGCGTGGAGCCTGACGTGGGGCTTGATCCCACGACCCTAAGATCATGACTTGAGCTGAAATCAAAAGTTGGATGCTCAACTGACTGAGCCACCCAGGTGCCCCCAACGTGCTTATCTTGTTATAGAGGAAATGGAGAACAAGCTGTTAGTGATGATCTAACATCTCCTCCTGTCTCATAGAATATAAATCGTCTAGTAAAAATAATAAACATCTAGAATATTTAGTGATCAAACCAGGTTTTAGAACAGTGAGCCAAGTAAACAGTATTTATTTGTTTTATAAGAAATATGCTTGGAAAAGAAGAAGATGCTTGGCAGATAATGAGGCCAGGATAATTCATCATAAAGATGACTCTGACCAGAAGCCCCTAGTGGAGTTCTATTTCAATCTTTAGGGGATAGCCTGGCGAAACAGATAACGTGTTCATAGAATACCCTGCAATGAAATAAAATACGACAACAGTCCTTAAGAAATCAGAGACCTGATTTACGGCAATCTTTTTCATTGCTTTTACATGACTTTTACCAGGGAAACCCTTGATAAAAACCACACAGGGCACCCTAGACAGGGAAATCTGACACAACTGTATAGTGAGATAGAGTGAATGCCCTGATTTGTTTGGAAAGTGTCATAGCATGCAACATGTCACTTTCACTTTGGCAAAAACTCTGCTTGACGTAGTTGGAAGAACCCAGAGGCCAGATGTGCAAAGAACACGTTAAGCCACCAGAGAACTATGTTTTTGATGGCCCAAAATGTAATGCTGCAGAAAGCACCTACATAAAAGATGGCCCTTTCCAGTTTCTAGCCTTGGGTTACCCCCCACCCACAGATACTTCTAAGAGATTTATTGTATGGACAGTCTCCCTTGAGAACACATCCAAGGAACACCCTCATAGAGAGATATCCCTAAGGAAAGCAGAATAAAAGCCGTTAGCCTTTGACTAGAAGACTAGTTAGCCAAGCCTAAAGAGCAGAGACGAGGGAGAGATCACAGCTAAGTAGTCCAGCAGGCACCACCGCATGGTCGTGGCTTCCACGCCTTGCCCAGGCCTGCAGTTACGGTGATGGGACCACTTTTCTCTGTCCCAGAGGGTAGCGTCCGCAAGGCTCAGCCCAAATGGCAAACGTTAAAGGAAAGAAGTGTACTTGTTTATTCCAAAGTATTTTCTGGTGTTTGGGTCTGACAACAAACAAGCACTTGGCATTTATATTTCTTCCCGGGAATCTGTTAAAATATGTGCGGGTCAAATGATAAACTTCTGTTTTAAGGAGAATTCTAGTCCCAGAAAGGGACTAATAATACATCAAAACTCTGAATTACACTTTGACTCTCAGACACAGTATTTAACAATGTACCTCATTGTTCTTGGATTTATTCTTTTCCTTCGTGAGCTCATCACTGGTTAAGTGAAATAAGCATACAATTGGGGCTAATGATGAATCACTTTGGGGAGACACTCAACTCTCGTCCTTGTCAGGAAGACTTAAGTTTACGAAGCCTGCACTTCCTACTTTCCTGTAAGCACCACAGGTTTCTGTTTTCACTTACTTTCCATAAAAAGGGCAAAATGCAACACAATGCTGCAGGAAAACACCTGCAGGAATCTTGCTGAACAAAGCTGGGGACTCTGCTAACACAAGCTAACTCACTGGAGTGAGCCCCTACTGTAAACTAAGTCTTCAGAAGTTGTCAGCTGATGTGCAAAGTCACCAACTGACCCAGAGAAAGCAGGCAGGGAGCTGGAGGTGGAACCCAACCTCAGGACCCCGGGATCATGACCTGAGCCAAAGACAGATGCTTAATTGACTGAGCCACTCAGGTACTTTGGAATCAAAATTTTCTCATTCATAAGACTGAGTTAATACCTGTTTTAGGGTTACCGTGAGGACAAAATAATTCCTCCACTTGTGAGTCAAGTGCCCTGCCCGGTGCTTGACTCAGAGATGACATCCAAGGAAGACTAGTTCTTTCCCTTCCTCTGACATCAGGTTTAACGGAGGTACCACCATCTGATAAAGAAGGATCTGCAAAGCGTCAGATACCGTATAATGTTAGTACAATTCACACGGTACCACAAAGAGAATCTTGAGTTTCCTTCTAAAATCTCCCGTTGGCAATTTATTTCAATCCACCTCTGACTGTTAATACTCAACCAGATACTTCTACTACATAAAAAGCATCTGGAAACCTGTCTTACCCTCAACTCTAGAGAAATTAGCATTATCTCTTCTCATACAGCCTATCGCTCTTGGTACATGGTAGGAAGACAAGTATTTATGTAACGAAACTAGCCTGTTTTTCTGTATCTCTTCATTCTGTCTCCAAACTGATACAACTCTAGAGTGGAAAATAACTTGAAAGTTACAAATCGATTTGTCATTTTTCTATTTTTTTTTTGTATAGATGACCACCTCAAGCAATATATTAGGCTTTATACTTCCATAAAGAATGTAAAACTATGTCTATGTAAAGTTACATGCAATAGTATTGCATATGCAAATGAGTGCTTCCTAAACACTAGGTTTAAAATAAGTAATGATAAAGAAAACACAGACGCCTTGTTTTGCTGCCATTTTCTTCAGATACGGCACCATAACTTAAATTCACAGATACTGATGGTTTACAATAGCAGAAAAATAAATATTCACAAGTGTGTGTGTGTGTGTGTGTGTGTGTGTGAAAAAATCTTACTATAACTTGCTAAAGGTCTCTTTTAAGACCCATTATAAGTTAATTTAAAATGTCAAATAAGAGGATATATGTAAGAATCTTAAACTAACACATATTAGCTGCTTTTGAGGTTTGCGGCCCCACCTCATCGTCATTTAAGCCATGAGGTATTTACAAATTTATGGTCCAATAACATTTCATTCTTTCTCTACTTTTACACTCTCCAAGTGTTCACACCCTAAAATTACAAATTAACAGAACATTCCAAGGACATTCTAAAATAATACGTTATGACCATATCAAGTATGGACAATGTTAGCAAGTTCTTTAAAGAGTGAGTTATGACTCCCATAATAGCAACATGGATAAACCACTGGTTATTACTTGTTTTTCGACAACGTGTCATTGATTCAGTGGAACACTGGACGTTCCACATGCGTCTGTGTAACACATACATCCACTATTCCATCAGCTAGCGCAGGCGGCAGTAAGCTGTAAAAAATGTAAGCCTGAGAGTAGAGAGAAACTACATTTATATATAATTGGTCCATTTAGTATTCATTCCAGTAGGATCGCCAGCTTTCTTGGACATGGTTTTTGACCAAAAAGCTCTGGTGTTTTTAAACTCCCAGACGATACAAGAACATAACCTTAAAAAACATATTTGTATAGAACCAAACTAACATACGGTAATTTTTCCAAAGTGGATAAGGGCAGACAGAAGGTGAAATCATTAAAAACATATGGGCAAAGAGGTCCTCCAAAAACAGCATAATGGAAGGCAGCCAAGGGAATGCATTTAATCAATACATATTGCTAAATATAATGAAGAGGGGAAAGAGACCAAAAAAAAAAAAAAAAAAGAATTCCCATGCTTTGCTGTTACATAGATATGGGCTTTTTATATGCATGGGAATACATATAAAACACAGTAACTGAGGAAGCAGTCCAGTCCCCCAGTAGGGTCATGCCATCAGAAAGGTCAAGGTTACAAAATGGAAGAAGGAAAGAAGAGGAAGTTGTAGTGCTGGATAAATTGGCCCCTGGGCAGAGGTTTGGGATGTGGGATTATGATAGGTTCCATCAGGCAAATAACTCCTTAGGAGGCATCTAGTCTCACTTGGGCTACACTGAAGAGAGGGGGGGCAGAGTGGTGTCGAGTCTGGGTCCGAGGCTAAGTTTCAGTGTTGGGGAGGGGCACGTAGCAAAGAGAAATCCAGAGAAAGGAAGGAAGAGTGAAGTAGGGGGTATAATTATATAATTTAAGTAGTTTTGTGGATGAAGGCTTTCTCCAAAGCTCTCATGGTAATTATTTTAAACCACCACTGAAAGCCTCCTAAACACTTATTTTGGGCTTGGTATTAAATATTCTCTGGTGGTGGCAGGAGCTCAAACGCAGAAGGAAGATTCCAGAGGAACCAGGTCAGCAGACATCCAGTCTCTCATACTGTCTTCGATTTGGCCAGGGAGAGGCTGCTTGGAATACACAGCTGGTTTTTTGAAAATAAGCAAATTACCAAATCAACGATTTAGAGGAAATAACAAATGGGGCTCTGTGAGACACTGTCACCCCCATAAAGCAAGAACCAAAGAGAAAGCTGATGTTGGGCCCATTTTCCTAATAATTTGAATTAATTAGTGTAGGAATGCAAAAGACTCCTTATCTGCTGTATGTTCTCAGTGCAAATCCCAAATGCACACTACTTCCATCACTTTATATGGACATTCAATAAAACTTTACATGCAATTGTCATATTAGTAAAAGGAAACGTAGGGTCTTTCCTGAACCCCATAAATGCAAGATGCTGAAACACTACAGTTTTCTAAAAGGGCATCCCGCTTTCAGTTGCTTCTGCAGTCCTGGTGGTGAGTGGGAAGGGAGAGAAGGACATAGTAGGAAACATGGGGGGTTCCTCCCAGAAAGCTTCCTCCTGGGACTGCGTCTCTGCCACCACTGGAGAAGGTATGGTTATTCAAAAACAAAAAGAAAAAAAAATGATTTTGGACTTAGAGCGACCGAGGTTGAAGTTCAGGATTCTGCACTTGCTAGGTGTGCAAATTCAAAGTCTCTCCCTGTAAGCGAAACACCCAAGCCCGGCCCCGTGGGAGCAGAGACACCTGGCACACAGTAGGTTTCCTCTAAACTGTCAATTTTATGGCTGTGATGACTCATCAGAAGGAATGGGTGGTGGGGATGCAAAAAAGTCACAAGGTGTGGCCTGTTGCCCCCCAGAATGTCAACAAGCTCTGGGGAGAGTGGCAGGGATAGACTGGTTAGAAAGCATTTACCTGTAATTCTAGGACTTGAGGATCTCTTGGAGGAGTTCAGATGTTCAGAAAAAAAAAAAAAAGTGAACGAGCTAAAGAATATTCAGGCTTGTGGATAGGAAAATTTTCTCAAAACAGAACTACTATGAATTCGTGAACAACTTCACTTGGACTTCTGCACGCCAGCCAAGATCACTGAATTTTAAGGAAAGGGGTCACATTTAGTTTTTAGGAGACCAAGCAATGCGTTCGATGGAACTTTCTCAGCCACATAGTTTGGCTTGTGGCAGGTGGCGTCTCAAATCAGAGGAAAATAGAACAGATTATTTGTTTAGACGCTATTTTCATTTTTTAAATCATGTTTACTTTTTTTTTTTTTTTTTTACTAACTCATTTCTTTCAAATGTAACAAAATTGGCTTTCTTCGCTGAGAGCCTCTCAGAGTCAGCGGTGTGCCAGGCACCACTTGAACAGTCATCCTGCAACGGGACATTTTAAAAACATAACTTGGCTTCTGATAGGGATATATTAACACCTCAAAAGTTAAACGCAGATCTTAAAATTTTCTGGCCAAAAAGCTGAGACAGCTTTGCTAATGGTAAGAGAAAATTCACAACCCTGAAGCTCCCACACTGGCGGTGGAGGCGAATGCAGTGTGGTTTAAAACCTGCCTAAGCTATTTTTCAAAGCAATACAATATGTACTGTATTGGGCTCGCGGGACCCATCAAGACAAAACCTGAGGTAGCCCCGATTCTCTTTCTCCCTCCTCCTTTTTCTGCAGTCAAGTCAGTAACTTGCTTATTCTGGATGTCTTTCAGAGGCCCCTCAACGGTGGCTGGTTCCCCAAACAGTGAGGTTTGTCTGCATAATACATACAAGTCGAGCTTAAAAGGATACAGATGACAACCTCACCCTTTATGTCACGAAGGCCCTGTAAGTTATATTTGAAGCTTACATGGTGTTAGAAAATCAAATTCAGCTAGAAGAAGAAAAAAAAAAAAACAAAACCCAAACCGAGCAATCTCATAAGGTGCTTTATTTTACCATGGTGTTGAAAAATATATATTCTTATGCTTGTGAGTATCAAATGCGGTTAAGAATTCATTTTCTATGAAATATATCAGTGGGGAAAAGCATCGGTATCCATAACCCAACCCGGGCTGGCTTGAGGTCATATTCTCCAAGTAAGCAGAGAAGTGTAAGTAGTGAGAAGGGCAGCTGTTGGATATCATCTCTCTCTCTCTTTTTAAAAATATTTTATTTACTTATTCATGAGAGACACACAGAGAGAGAGAGGCAGAGGGAGAAGCAGGCTCCCTGCAGGGAGCCCAACGTGGGACTCAATCCCCGGACCCCGGGGTCACGCCCTGGGCCAAAGGCAGGCGCTAAACCACTGGGCCACCCGGGGATCCCTGAATATCATCTTTTTTTAAAATAAATAAATAAATAAATAAATAAATAAATAAATAAATAAATAAATAAATAAAATCACTTGTTACATCAGCTGGCAATGAGGACCACCTTCCCTGGGAATAGTAACGCTAAGAGAACTAATAATAAGATGATGATGATGATAATGGTCTGTATTTTTAAAGAGCTTACGGCATGCTAGCCATTGTCTAGTATTTAGAAGGTACTGTTTTGTTTAATTCTCACCACATACTCCTGAGATGGATATTATCACCACTTTAGTTTTACAAGAGTAGCGGGTCACTGAGGCCCAGAAAAATCTATTTGCTTACACCTCTGAATCCAAGGCCTTGGACCCGTCCTCCCATGGCGGTCAGCACCAGAGATCAAGTTAGACTTCTAGAACGGGTGTGATAGTATCTGCCTATTAATGTTTTCAGGGGTGTGATCGTCCCTATAAAGTCTTTAGTCCAGTACCTGGTACAAAAAATAAGCACTTCATAAACACGAGCTGGTGTTTTTCTTATGATGGTCCCAGCAATGCACTGAGCTCTGCAGGGACAGGAGGGCTCCCTTTTCACGGAAAGTCAGAAAGCTGCATTTTGCTTTGGGAGCCTTTCCCTCTTGCCACGTATCAGGTGCCGACCCCTACTCAGGCCGAACGTGAATGTCCTAGGACTGCCCTGATGCTCTGAAGGAGAGGCAGGCAGCGCTGCTCAGCTCAGTCGGTGAGACTTGTACACGCTGGAAGCCTGCTGACTTTGAGGGCAGGGAACTTATTTCTCCAAGCTCTCTACGTACATACGTACACATTTAACCACCATTCCCCCCGACTCAACACATAGATAGTAAATAGTTTTCTCGTCTGCCCTTTTTTGTTCCCTAGGGAAGCCAGACACTAGAGAGGAAGAGGAGGGAACAGTGAGAACGGGTTTAAGAACCCGCATGGGACAGATCCCAGGACAGATCCAGCAACTCCCCACATAAAAGAGACCAAGGTTAAGAGTATATCACGCTGTAATACAGACACTAGGTTATATTATGGAGACCCAAATAGATTGTTCTGGCGCCCACGGGGTTAATGGCTCAAGACATGATGATCTCTCCTATCCTCCCTGGACTTGACAGATGAGGATGGTGGCATTGGGATTGGAAAGGCCTTAATTAGACACTGGCTGCTGAAGACAGATTGAGATTCCCTAGTTCTTAGCTCACATTTTTAGACTTTTCCCGTTTTAGCAGACAGACTTTGAACAAATCATGACAAACTAAAGATATGAAAGAGATGTGAGAAGAATCCCTTGGACCTAGGTCATGAAGTGGATGGGGCTTGAGACGTCTGTGGGATACTTCCCAGGCATTGCTGGGAACTGACGGAGGAAGTACAGCAGTTTCGAGCCAGCAATCTGAAATTCCTGCCCTTGCAGACCCGTAAGGAAACGTCTCCTGCCAAGGACATAATCAGAACTAATAAAGGGGTTCACAGTAGCACAAGAAGAAATGATACCAATTCCCTGAATGATCAGTGTATTACAAATACCCAATAGATTCTTACCAGCTTTAGATGCTTCGCAGTGGTGCTTACCTATGAAACTCCTATTTTCTAAACTAAGAGAAAAAAAATGATTAAGCTTTCTAGGAAACTCTTTTGCTGACGCTGTGGATACGGAACAACAGGTGGCAGGGGCCTGGGCGTGAACACCTGCTGTGCTCTGGGCAGTGCATTAGCAGGGCTGCTGCTGCTCCTGCTGTGAATGTGAAGGGAGCCAGGAAGGGCAGAGGCCTGTCGATTTCCAAATCAGATCTTTAGAGCAAGACTTTCACTCTGCATTTTCTTTTTTTTTTAATTTATTTTTTTATTGGTGTTCAATTTGCCAGCATATAGAATAGCACCCAGTGCTCATCCTGCCAAGTGCCCCCCTCAGTGCCCAACACCCAGTCACCCCCACCCCCCGCCCTCCTCCCCTTCCACCACCCCTAGTTCCTTTCCCAGAGTTAGGAGTCTCTCATGTTCTGTCTCCCTTTCTGATATTCCCCACATATTTTTTCTCCTTTCCCCTTTATTCCCTTTCACTATTTTTTATATTCCCCAAATGAATGAGACCATATAATGTTTGTCCTTCTCCAATTGACTTACTTCACTCAGCATCATACCCTCCAGTTCCATCCACATCGAAGCAAATGGTGGGTATTTTCAACTGCGGTTGGGTTTCATACTTTTACTTAACGGTTTTAAAAAATGCTGAACAGCTGTTAATTTTTCAAGAAGGATAATTGTATGCAAACTCCAAATGAGAAAATCAGAAAGCCAAATAACTTTTTTTTTTTTGACATGAGCTAGAGATGGGAAGACAAAAATTCCCATTATGGTGACTGCCAGGAGAAAGGTTTTTCTACGTGGAAGCGGAAGAGCCCCAAATATAATATTTTACGTGTACGAGTTCAACATAAAAAAAAAAGATTCGGTTTTAAAATGAACAATTAGCATTAAGAATATCTCGGTAGAAAACGTGCACGGTTCATAGCAACATGCGTCACTTAGGCAAAAGAAGATCTACATTTATATCTTGCTTAGAAAAAAAATTAGAAGATGGTGAAATAATAGATCTTTCGTAGTGAAAATGATCATTCCGCAAAACAACTTGCAAGCTGCTGAAATACTATTTTTCTACGAAACTTTATACCGTGTCTTTCTTCAACACGCCGTGCCCGGTACGACCCATACCAGTCCCGTGCCCAGGGTGACGTTATCCTCCCTTTACAGGCAGCAAAACTGGCTCGGAGACGTGACCTAATTTCAATTAGTCCAGGATCTCCGTTCAGAATAGGGCACAATTGTGTCATTTTACAGAATCATCTGAGCACGCTCATTAGAACTGTCACTTGATGAAACACACACCCACAATGCATTTCCTATTGCATGATTTCCTAAGATATTACCCTCCTGCCAAGTTTATCACCTACACGTTAGTTGTTTGTGCTGATGGAATGGTAATCCCATATTTTATCAGGCTCGGTAACAATCTGAACACACAGGATGCTTTGCTTTCCCACGACAATGAAAAATAAATCGTGATTTATCTACAGGCTTTCTAGCACATCTAATGATTTGCTTGAAATCTCAGCTGTGGATTTTACGACGCAAGATCTGAAGGAGCTATGCAAAGTGATGTTTCCTTTCCTGCTGAGAAGCAAATGAGAGCACCACAGCGGGTCTGACCCCAAACAGCCAGATTTGTAAAGTCACCACTTAACTCCCTGGGAGAAAAACCTTCCCCAGATGCAGTGAGAGAAAAAGCAAGGCTTCCCAGAGCTGGGTTCATTAGCGTTAATCCGTTTGTCTCCCACTCCATGCGGTCACTTGGACAGCCACGGGCCTTTCTAAACACCTCATCAGACAAGATCAATACTGCTGAATTCAAAGCCGATATACAACTTTAAAAAATTTTTAATTTATATATATATTTTTTTGATTTTTATTTATTTATTTATTCATGAGAGACCCAGAGAGAAAGGCAGAGACATAGGCAGGGGGAGAAGCAGGCCCCATGCAGGGAGCCCGATGCAGGACTTGATCCGGGGACCCCAGGGTCAAGCCCTGAGCCAAAGGCAGGTGCTTAACCGCTGAGCCACTCGGGGGGGGGGTCCCCAATTTATTTTTTATTTTTTTCCAACTTTATTTTTTTTTTTAAGGGAAATCCTTAATTTATAATTACTCAGTGACTTAATTCTCACATAGAGATGGAGGACTCACTGTGTGGTCGGCAATTTGCTGGGCATGCTGGAGAATTAGAAAGCAAAACAGAAAAAAAAAAAAAAGGAAAGCAAAACAGGCAGGCACAGACCCCTGCTTTCACTGAAACTACTGGCTTGGGAGCCCCACCTGGTTGGGTCCAGGAGAGACAGGTCGTGCTGGGACTTTCCAGGTGCTCATCACTTACGAGTCACCACCCTGAAAACTTCAAAATGAAAATAAAGGTCCTGCTCTTAACCATCATGATGCGGTACAGTGAATATTTTTGGCATTTCACTTTTATTTTTTTTCTTTTTCTCCTCTTGGGATTATGATTTCTATCGCTCACTACTTGCGACACATAGAGAACATTATATCCGACTTGGGAGAACAGTTAGGAGGCAGACGACAACCAAAGAAGCCTTGCTGTCACAGCCTGCACGGGGTGAAAGCTTTTACACCAGGACAGAAAGGTTCACGCGTCAGATCAAGCCAGGCCGGTCATACTTGGGCATCAGTGTCACAGGCCTCACCTCGGATGTCTTTCAGAAAAAGTATCTAGTGCCTGTCACCCATGTTGCTGACAAAGTCTTAAACGTCTACGGAGATGCAGAGAAGGCTTCCCCCGAAGTTTCTGCGGAGTTGTCAACAACTGCCACCCAATTCTGGAGCCACTCCAGGGATCCCATGGGATAAGCCTCCCCAAATTTCCCTCATGCCACATCGCTGGCCCTGGGCCCCCATCCCTTCTTACCTACGTCTCCCGGCCCGTTGCCTGCACCCCATGCCTCACCACCCTTCTGACCCTTGTCTCCCATCCCGCCTCTTTGAAGAGGCTGATGAAGTTGCCTCTCTTGCCCGTGGTGGAAGCAAGTCCTCAGAGCTGGCCCAGACCCCCACAGCTGACCTGAGACCACCTTTCCAGCTTCCACTCCTCTGTCATCTCTCCGCTGTGCCACCGTTGGAGACGACCTGGGTGGCTTCACCTATGCTATTGCAGAGCAACTGCTAAGGAGAGGAAGTATAAAGCAGCGTGAACCACATGTTGTGACTTGTGTTTGATAACAGGGTCTGTGCACCGACAAACACGTGTGTAGCCCCCAGCCATGGCACAACATCGCTGGATGAGCCCTCGGACACTGGAGCTGGTGGCCATCCCTCGGGGCAGAAACCAGGGAGCTTGGGTGTGAAGGAGGCGGGTTCACATTTTTAACACGTGCATTTGCCCCTTTCTATAGCTTTAACTTTACCCCTTACGTGCCTACACTTAGTCCAAGAAAACTTTAAAAAATTATGACCTTGTGTTCAACGCTCCTCTTTCACACCCCAAATATACCTTGAACTGACTTGCATTCAGTTTCTGCTTCAGGTGTTCCTCCATCACTCAGCTACTCGCCTCTAACTAAACGCCGCTTACTTTAACAACACCTCCCTGAACTTCACAATATATAATTTCATAGCAAGATGCCTACCTTATTTCTGTATCTGTTTTGTTCTTCATTTTTATTTTTTAAAAAAATTTTTGGTATCTGTTTTGTTCTTGTTTGCATTTTACTTATTATCTGTGAGCTTTTGAAGGGCAAGGCTAGCACAGTCATAATTTTTCACAACATTGTAACTTGAATAAACCAAAAAATTAACAACCTGAGGAGTTAGGGAACAGAGACAGCAAACCAGAAGGTGCGGGGTCCCTTGAGTGTTCACTTAGGGGCATGTTCTCGGTGCCTGTCAGAGGTCTACTGAACAAGTAAATAAAAAGGAAAGTCTTCCAACCACAGGCTAGAAATTTTTTTTTTTTTTTTTTTTTAGTTTGTGCTTGTAGGATTAAGGCATGGTTCACAAAATGTACTTATTATTGAGGATGTGAACAACTTTCACGGTTTCAAAAATCATGTGTTATTCTTTAGGCTACCAGTGTCTCAAAGATTTCACAAGAAAGGGAAAAGGATCACAGGGCTTGTTTTTGAGGCCAAATCATGAAGAGACCATCAACCAATCCAAAAATCAGAAGTCAAATCACTTCTTACATATAATTTCTGTTCTCCTCCTGACTTCTGAACATTTGCCTCTTCACCATCCCTCGAACACAGTGGCCTCTCCACTTCACTCACATCTTTAATAACAGGTTTTTCTCTGCTCCGCTTTTTGCGTCACAGTGGCTATTTCAAGCAGCTGTATAGTCACCTCCCTCATTCTGTCTTCCACCTTAAGTTACAAACACTCACCTTTACTTTAAAATTCTTACAGGTCATTTGACCTGCAATTTTTTTTTTTGGCGTAACTTCTATTTTACACTGTACACGCAACAAATCTTCCCTTCTTTCCCAAATATAACTTCATGTGATCGCAGCCCTGAGAAAAGGACATCCTAGGGATTTACATTTCAGCCCAGAAATTAGGACGCTAAAAAAACCCAAAACAGAACAACATGACTTTCCTATAAGGAATGGTGAATTCATGCCATTTAATAGGTTCCACAGATTTCTTTTTAAAGAAACAAAATATATATGAACCCTGGAAGATAAAGCAGATAGTAAGTGATGAATATACAAAATTCCCAGGTAGATATGAACAAGCTGCAATCACTCAGTAACCTCCTGACATGATGCTTTTGTAAAGCAGTTTCGTCTCACACCATCAAGCAAATCATTCAGTGACTTGTTTTAGCTGCTTGTGGACATAAAACTGGAATCTATTTACATCAACATGGTTCAGACCAGTAAACGTTACGTGACACCAGAGCAGGAGCGAGAATCATCTTTTAACCTGAGGAAGATCAAACATTTCCAAAGCTATTTGAATATAAAATACTGCAAGATGATTAAGTTGTTAAAGGATTAAAAAAATGATTTTACTTACATCAAGAGAGCCTTCGTTTATAACGATCATTCCCATGTTCTTCCTCAACAGTTTACAGGAGTGTCCTATGTCCAAACACAGAGTAGATTAATTGATAGAATCCATTTCTCTAGAGAGAAGCAGTGAAGATGCTAAAGTGGTAACACTCTAAAAATAACCTAAATCTTATTTATAGATAAAATTAAGGTTTTGTCTATTTTATTAGGACGCTGATGAAGTCAGCGGTTTCCAGGTTTGCAGGACGTTGAAGGCACGTTCTTCCTTCTTATAGGAGGGACACAAGGGTAACACTGGGCGTGTTAAGGTTGTTTTGATCAACAAGTAGGGAAAGACAATATGGTAATGACTTTCAGTGTCCCAAAACCTAATAAATTCATGTGGAATAGCCTTCCTGATGACCAACACGAGGAGCAGAAGAGGGGCTGGTGATTGTTCGTGGGGAAGGTGCAGGAGGGCTGCCTGGCTATATCTTTTGGACCGCTGATCCCACACCACCATGGCCCTGCCCCTGGACTGTGGTCCTGCCCTCTGAGGTCCCGTCCTCTTGCTTTGCTATACTTACCGCAGAGCAAAATCACCTACTGGTTAAACCACCTCTGCTGCTCTGAACCCATCTGCAAACAGACGAATGTGGCTGGAGCCAAACAAGCCACCCTGCTGACTGGTGTTTAAAATATGACCATTGCACGTAAAATAATATCACCTATACTTGCTCCTTTTGTGAGCTCGTTTGATACAATGGTTTGTTTGTTTATTTTTAAAGATTTTATTTATTCATGAGAGACACACAAGGAAAGGCAGAGACCCAGGCAGAGGGAGAAGCAGGCTCCCTTCGGGGAGCCCGATGTGGGACTTGATCCCAGGACGCCGGGGTCACGACTTGAGCTGAAGGGAGACGCTCAGCCAAGGAGCCACCCAGCCACCCAGGTGCCCCAGATACAATGGTTTTAAATACCACCTACACCTTGATCATTCTGGGACTCACATCTCCCACTTAGAGCTCTTTCCTGAACCCCAGACTCTCACATCCCAGTGTCTGTGTTAACAGCAGACGCTGAGGTGCAAAACGGGCATCTCAAACTTAACATATCCAAAACCTAGATTCTTGATGTCCTCCCAGAGCACCTGCTTCTCCTCAGTCTTCCCCATTTTGGTTAACGACCACCCCATCCTTCAGTCACGATGGCTAAAATTCCTCAGAGTTATGCCTGAGTCCGTGTTTCTCTCATACCCGACACATCCACTCTATTAGTCAATCCTTTAAAATAATATTCTGGCCATTTCTCATCACCTTCACTGTTACCACCCAGGTCCCAGTCACCACTGTGCCTCACCTGGATTAACATAACAGCCTCTTCTCTGGTCTCCCTGCTTCCACCCCTGCTTCCCTTCCAGTCCATTCTCTGTCAGCCTACAGGCCAGACTGTGGAAAGTCATTTTCATGGGAAAGCCAGTCCCCATCTTTCTTCTGCTCAGAACCACCCTGGGGTTGCCCATCTCCCCAGAGTAAACACAGAGCCCCCCTCCTTCCCCGGGGCCTGGGAGGCCCCATCCAATCTGGGCTCGGTTACACTATCCTTTTCTCCTACTCTCCCTCTCTGCATTTCTTCTCTTTCCAGAACAGAAGACAGCTTTCCCTCATCATCCGAAGGACAAGCTCTATCAACTCTCTTAGGTCGTTTCTCAAATGTCACCATCTCGATGAGTTCTTTCTGACCTTCTCACTTAAACCTGAATCCTTCTGTGCAACGCACCGTAACCATTTGTTATATGAATGAGTATCACCAGCTTTATTCTAGGAAAAAGGCCCCAAAGATTATGGCCCAAGACTCTACAAGTTAAATGTTACCAGATGCCACCACCGTACTCTTCACAGGAACTGTCGTCATGGCTACACACCCTGAACTTATTTTCCTCAGGTATCACTCTGCCACCATACAGTCTCCCTCCACCTGTAGCCATGTTTTCAATTCAGCATATTTGTCTTTTTCAGGTCTCCCAACTCTAAAGCATTCTATATCCTTTGCACATTTTCTTTCCATTTGTCTCTAACACCAGTGATAATTTTTATAATCCAAATTAACCATTTGCGTGGCTTATAGATTTAAACTTCTACTAGCTGGTGTCTTTAAAAAAATAATTTTCCTCTACTATCAGCCATTTAGTATAAATCTGGGGTTTTATATATGAGGAATACTGAGATTACTAAAACTTCTAAAAGGAGTATTAGCTAAATGTTTCTTAAATAATGATACTTGACGGTGACTTTCTAAAAATGTGGTTTTATGCTGTCAATGCCTCTGAACGGTTTCTTCGACTTTGGGAGAGTTTTGGATGTAATTCATATCATTAATATCCAGAGGCCGAATCTATGTCAGGGTTTACAGAGTGCAGGCCACCTGCTATACTGAATGTGGAAGAAAAAAAAAGTGACTTTTTTTGCACATTACTGGTATAATAGGCCTCACACCAAATATTCACCTTCTTCTCAGTAAGACCTCTATTATGGGTTGAACTGTGTCCCCCTCATTTTACATGCTGAAGCCCTATTGCACAGTATCTGCAGAACCTGCTTTTAAGAAGTTAGAACTAAATGAGATCAGAAGGCAGGTTCCTGATCTAATAGTAACGGTGCCCTTCTAAGAAATGAAAGCGACACCGGGAGTGTGTATCTTCTGTAGATACAGAGGAGAGGTCAATGGAGGACAAGGAGGAAGGTGGCCACTGCCAGCCAGGAAGAGAGGCTTCGGGAGACCCCAAACCTGCTGACACTTGATCTTGGACTTCCAGTTTTTAGAACTGAGAGAAAATAAATTTCTGTTATTGAACTCGCACTATCTGTGGTATTTTGTTATGGCAGCGTGAGCAGACTAATAAAACCTCTTTCTGAAGAATGAATTAACTGCAGGATGAATGTGGGATGAACTGGCAACCTTATTTCCCTTCCCAGAAATCACCTTTGGTCACATGAACAAGTGCCAGTACTATACAAGCCTGCCATAAACCCAGTCTCCAGACTTTCACAGACAGCTGCAGAGATGTTACCTACATGCGTCAATTATGGATGGAAGGTAGAGGTAGGTAGAAATACAGTAGAGGTAGGTAGAAATACAAAGGTGAGAGAGGATTATTTTGTGGTTGTGGGAGACTTGTTAAATGCAAAGGGGCCATTAGTAAACAGGTAAGCCCAATACTATTACAAATGGAGATCTTACAAAACCACGTCTTTCAGATCTTGAAATATCTCAAGTTTGTCTTCTAAAATATGTCAACGTGTTAAGCATCAAAATTTAGAGTTTGAAATTAGGTGAATTACCAATGTTGATGGCGGTTTCCTGCTTGTCCCCCGTGAGGATCCAGATTTTGATATCTGCTTTCATGAGAGTTTCTATAGTTTCAGGCACTTGATCTTGTAATTTATCCTCAATGGCTGTAGCTCCAAGTAGCTGAAGATTCTGGAGAAGATGAGAGGAAAAAATTTTAAGAGGAAAACCAGTTTAGATTCTTTAAGAATTGAAGTGTGCATATGTCTTTCGATCAGAGACTAAATGGTAACACAGAGATGTTGATGTGAATTCCAACCATCCCACTGAATTTTCTCTTAAGGATCCCCGACTTTGAATCCAGTACTTTGGCATGAACTTGAAGATATCTGTACTACCTTATTCCTTTCTAAGGCAGGGGATGGACTCCTATAAAAACAAAACACAACAACAAAACACAACAAAAAACCATACGGCAGGGAGAAATCAAAAGGGAGTTAAAGAGGAGCAGGTGGCTCATAACAAACAGCAACGACAAAAACTAAGGAAGATCAACCCAGCAAAGAAGCAATCCTGCTGACCTGTTTGAAAAAGCATTTGAAAAAAAGCTTATATATTAAATCGTAATTTGACGCAGAAAATATACACACATCATACAGTTAGAAACGCCAAGGAAGAGAGGATGAATCCAAGGGACGGCCTCAGTCTCTGTAGCAAAGAGCAGGTTGGGCACTTCTCACGTTGCTCCCTACTTGAATAGTAGGAGGCCAGAGTCTGTTAAAGACTGCTTGCTCGCTAGGTGGTGTGTGTCATACAAGAGCGATCACAATCAATATGTCCTGCAGAAAGCTCTTCTCATCGTTCACTAAGAAGAAGAAGGGTTTCTACTCTTGTCTTCTTAAACGGAGGAAAAAAGAGAACAACTTCTTGGTTGTTAGGGAAACGGGCTCACCATGTAGATAGACGCAATGGTTCTTGGTCTTAAATACACAGGAATGCACAGTGACCTACTAAGCCACAGTCGACGGATTCCTGGATTTCCCCTGTAACCTAACCACCAGTATGATCCACCCCAACGTTTATCTTTCTTTTTAAGCTTTTTCTCCCTTTTCACTTTTGTTTTATTTAAAACACCAGACAAGGACAGTACAGATACAAGGGAAGTCAAGTGCTAAGGAGAGTGTCCAAATTGGTAACAACGAAGAAAACATTCCATAGTCTGTCTGTCTTCCTTCTAACATTAAGTTCTGTTTACTATTTACCAAAAATGTAAGTCTAAACTTAGTCCTAAGTCTTGATAGGCATTGGAAATATATGCAAACACACATGAATAAGCACGAGAGAGTTTATGGATGTATTTGTTAGGAATGCTTTTGCCTACGAGTAACGGGAAAAAAAAATCTAACAATGGCTTAAAAGAAGATTTGATGTTCCTTCCATAAGTAGTCCTGGGACAGGCAGTTGTGGGCCTGGGACCAACAGCTCAACTCCCTCTGCAGGTCTCTTTCAACACCTTCAGGTGTCTGCTACGACTGTAATTACATTAGCCACCACCTGAGATAGGAGTCCGGGAATAATGCCCACTGTATCCATCTCTTATTTGAAAGTAAAAGTGTTCCTAAAAGTCCTTAGCAGATTTCCAAATACCGCCCTATTTGGTTAATATATTTTACACAGCCATCCTTAACTGTTAGTACTTAGCTTTCCCAGCCTTGACTGTGGGATGACAAGAGAGAAGAGGAATGGGAATGGGCGTTAAATTAGCCAGCCAACAGTCTTTGCCACAGCGCTTACAGATAGGCATGCACGTGCATCGGTGATTCTGTCCATGTGTATCTGTGTGTGCGTGCATGTTTATAGATACACACCACATGTTCTCCCTTACTTTGCCTGGAGAGACTTGGCTCCTCCTGCATGGCCAAACTCAAAAGTTACTGCTTCTATGAAGTTTTATTTCTAAAACAAGTTTTCCCCTCTGCAGTGCCTTGATGGAGCTTTGCTCATCTTCACATCTTAATTTATCATATTCAGATTAACTATTTTTTTTTTCATGAGAGATACACAGAGAGAGGCAGAGACACAGGCGGGGGGGAAGCAGGCTCCCTGAAGCGAAGCCCAATGTGGGACTTGATCCCAGGACCCCGCGGTCATGCCCTGAGCCGAAGGCAGATGCTCAACTGTTGAGCCACCCAGGTGCTCCTCAGATTAAGTGCTTAAATATACAACTGAGAGTTTTGTCAAGAGTATGGGCCATGTCTTGTTCATGTTTATACTTCGTCTCCAGAATACTGACATCAACATTCAGTGTTTGGTGCATTAGTGAAAGTGAGTGAATGACAAAAAAGAAAAAAAAAAAGAAAAAAAAAGAGAGAGATTCCAAAACCCAAATATTATAAAGTACTGTTTGTTGCAATCTAGACCATATTCTTTTCAATATACTCCAAATAAGTTATATAGCTATTAGATTCACTTGATGCGTGACTTCTTAGTTTATAATACATAAGACAGGAAGGCAAATTCCCTTCCTTAGGGAGATAGTATTATTTTATTATCTTTAATGGGAAGCAGATTTGAAATCTATCATAACCTGATGAATAATTATCATCAAGAAGTTCAGGAATGAAAAGGAAGAACAGTTCAGCAACAACCATGCCAACACGACAATTGCTGTATTTCAAAGTTTAGACGATGATTTGATCCATTCTTTCAGCCACTTTTGGGGCATTTGCAGCTAAACCATCCTGGCCCCCATCCCGGGGAAGATCAGAATATAGCTGTGTTCAAATATCAAATATTCCACAGAAGGAATGATGAGATTTTTTTTAATGAACATGGGGCCAGTCCAGTAAAACAAGCTCTCAAAATTCTTTTTTCTTTTTTTTTTTCAAAAATTTCTACTAAAAATTATGATTTTTCATAATGTCTCACAAAATCCTTGGGTACCTAGATAATAGGAGAGCCAAGATGTGAACACATTCATTAGAAAAACATAAATATATTTGTGGGTCTTGTAACGTGAAGGGGAGAACTGAGCTCAGGAAGTATACAGGTCTATGTATCATCATGCACAAATCCAATAAAAATAACATGACTGCATGAGGGGGATCACACTGAAGCCATCTCTGAAAGAAGGAAAGCACCTGGTTTTGCACAAGTAAAAAGGAAACACTTTTCAAACTAGGTGAAGATAATATTAAGGACTAAACAGGTAGGGCCAGCGACGTGGATGTGGAGAAAAAGCCAACAAGCAGGCTACCCGGGTGTGTTGGTGACTATCCTAACAGGAATTTCTAAAAAGGGTAATGAAACAGTTCTGAATATTCAGCAAAACTGCAGTGGGTCTACTTGGACGTCTACACAGGAAAAACTGTGTTCCCAAGCCTGTTAATCTTCCTTTTATCCTAAGAACTCCTTGGGTTCAGCACTTATTAATTTTAGTAGAAGGCTCTACAGCCTCCTTTCCTTTGGCCCCGGTGTCATTTATTGTGAGATTAAGATCTTGAGTGATAGGGTGTGTTGGCCCTGGAAATTAATATCTTTAGCTACATAAGGCCCATTAGAAGAAAAGATTTGAACTTTGCGTGCTTTTCCTGATCATAACACAGGAGTGTTTAAGCCATAATCAATTTCATCCCAAACATGTATTACCTTACACAGATGGCCACTAATGGGCACTATGGGAATTACATATTCCGCAAGTGTTGAAACGTGATAAAATTCCCATGGCATTTATGGAATTAAAAAAAAAAAAACACCTCAAACACTAATTTTACTTTCAAAATGTCACTATGCCGAAAGTTATAAAGGTTTCAGGTTGATGACTCTTCGACATAATGTAGATTTAATTATCACTGAAAAATCATGGAATAATATTTACTCACCTAGTAAAGCCCTCAATAACCTCATTTTCCCTTTCAGATGTTCATAATGTATGCAGAATTTTTTAAAAGGCACATAAATGTGGAGTTTCTACCCGAATAAAGATAAAAGGCTTCATGCAGCGTATTTAAAAACTGTACGGTAAATTGTATTATGATGGATTTAGAAATTATGCTTTTCCCAGTACATGTATATTTTGCTAAATAACAGAACCTCAAAATGACTTATTTCCATATGAGCAAATGTTTGGTTAGTACTTAGATTATTTTGTATTTTTTAAAAGCCTGTGATAATGTTCCTAAAAGATAAAAAGCATAATAATCAAACTCGTATCAACTTGGGCTTCAGATTACAACATGGGCTATTTGGCAGAAGTTTCTTTAAAGACAAATAAAGAAAGAACGTCAGTAAGCAAAGTCTTCCTACCAGAGTCAATATGGGCAAATACGAGCAACATTTGGTAACCCCTATTTCTTTTCTTTTCTTTTTTTTCCCCCTATTTCAATATAAAATAAGATTGGGACCAGGAAGATTTCCTTACTAGAGAAAATATATCAGATACTGCCAAGTGCTTTGCATGTATTAATTCAGTTAATAGCCTTGGGGAGGTTGAAGTAAATTATCCAAGGTCAAAGAGACGTGCAGCTGAGCGGATGGTGAGAACGAAATCCCAGGAATCAACAAACACCCAAAAGGCAGCTAATGAGAAGTTAACGAGTAAAACCGAGATTAAATGAAAGTTAGAATTTTATTCAAATCGTTAGCTTCTTAAACATTAGTTTCGGTTCTCAGTCTTTGGTAGTAACTCTGCGTCTCTGGGTGGGTTGCAGACTCGGTCCTGAGCGACACCTGCCAAGTGCACCTATTTCCCTGTTCCCCAGTCACCTTTTGGGGCTGGCGCCTCTCCCCGCACGCAGGCCTGCCCTCCTTCTCCCACAGACATGCTCCGGGCAAGGGGGGGACACGAGTCCTCTCCTGTGTGCCACCTGTAGTTTAGAATGAGCCAGCAGAGACTCCTCTCCGGATTCCCCGCAGCTTTCGGACTGCGCCTCCTTTCCTGTTACCGGTGTCCGCTTCCCCGAGACCCCAAGTCATTAGCCACGGGGCCGGGAGCCTACCGTGGTGGTCTTCAGAGCCACCCGGAGAACCTATTACCCACAGATCGTTAGGCCCCAAGCCCAGAACTTCTCACTGAGTAGGCCTGAGGTGAGACCAGGTGCGACAGCAGCAGCGTGACGGGCTTGAGGGCCTACAGCCCTGACAACTGCCTACGTAGAGCACGGCTGACAACATTTCTCCGTGAAGGGACAGGCAGTGAATATTGCATTTAGGGTTTGAGGGCCGTGCATTCTCTGCTGCAATGACTCTGCTCTGTCGTGGCACAGAAATAGCCAGACTGTGTGTAAACAAGTGGGTGTAGCTGTGTTCCAATAAAAATGTATTTATTTATTTAAAATATTTTATTTATTTATTCATGAGGGACAGAGAGAGAGAGAGAGGCAGAGACACAGGCAGGGGGAGAAGCATGCTCCCTGCAGGGAGCCCGATGCAGGACTCGATCCCAGGACCCCGAGATCACGCCCTGAGCTGAAGGCAGACGCTCAGCTGTGGAGCCCCCCAGGGGCCCCCCAGTAAAACATTATTTACAGAATTATGCAGTGGGTGCCTTTGGCCGTTGTGCGGGTTCGCATACCCCTGGTGCATAACGCCTGTGAGCAGCCCGTCTCTGTACTGGGCCCGAGCCTCACTGCTCTAGATAGTTCCTTGTCCAAACCCTACCCTTCTTCCTCACCATGGTCTCAGATCCTCTGGTCCCATTTCTTTCTCCTTGAAATCCCAAACCACAGCCAAAATCTCGTACCTGGAATACAGGGCTACCGTCAGAGTTCTCCCCAGATAACATTACCAAATGCCACATACACTATCTTAAAAGTAAACAACACATACTCTCTGGGAACCAAAGAGACACACAAGGAAGAGATCTCTTCTTTAGTCTGGGTGGCCCCAAAAATCCAGTCCAACACGAGTGAACACTTGACCTTAAGTCTTAAATGAAGAATTAAGACTTGGCCGTGGTGTGCAAAGGATGGGCAAAGGCATTGCAAACAGGAGAAATCCGATGCGCCAAGGCAGAAGTATGCAAGAGCGTATTGTGCTTAAGTTGCCATTTAGACAATATGGAAATAATTCACAGAACGAGGTGTGGTGGCGATTTAAATAATGCTAATTTAGTAGGACGGCTCCAGGGATGAAATTGGATCAGTCATCTCAAACTCTGGAGCAGTGAGAACAAGATGAGGCTGGGAAAGCCAGTAGGGCCTGGCAATGGGAGGGTCTGCAGATTCCAAGACAAAGGTTATTTGAGGAGTCGGCTTTAGCAGAGGGTTGGGATCAGATTTACGTTCCAGAAGGATTACTGGTGGCCAACCAGGGACGGGTTAGGAGGGACAGAGGCCTTATGACCAGGTAAGAGGCGACAGCAGTCATCACCCCATTTAGCTTGAAGATATGGGAAGTGAAGAAGGATGCCCGGTGGGTGTGTATCCTGGGCCACCTGACAATGCTGGCCTGCAAAGGTCGTGGGCTCCCCTCTGTGGCACATTCTACTGGTCAGCACTCCCTCCTGTGGCTCTTCTTCTCAACGTCTTGGCGCACACAACAGTGGGCTGTTATTTTAAGAAGGCGAAGCTCGTACTCCTTTCCTTTAGTGGGGTTTCACGTGGGGCTACTGAATGCTAGGCCTGCGAGCATCGAACCCCTGGAGAAACCAGGCCGCCGCTTAGCTTTTCTAAGGCCAAGAAGGAGATTTACCCTGGTGCTTTCTGAACCACGGAAATCCTATCCCAAGTCTCACGCAGCCAAGGGCTTGCCCAGTAAGGTCAGCATTCACACACCCAGCCACAAGGGATCAGGATCCCAGAGGAGACTGGGCGTAGCTGCAAAACCACCACCCATCTTCTCTGCGAAAGCAGACAGCAATGCCCCCCCCGCCGCCCCCCCGGGTGGCGAGAGGGCCACGGAGGGAGCGCTCACAGCAAGGGATCCACGAGGCCAGAGAGGAGAGCAGGTGGGAGGCCGAAGGGAAACCGGAGGATTTTAAACACGATTCTAAAGACGAGCTGATGGAAAATCATGAAAAACAAGGGTCTGCCTCCAAGTTTTAAAGAAGACAGGATGCACAGAGGCGACCCCCCAGCCTCGGGGGACGTGTCCTGGCCCGGCGCCTACCTCTCAGGTGCCAATCGGGAGATTACGCGACCACATGCTTGGGGGCATTTTATTTTTCAGGGTCACGGCATTTCACATACAGTCTTGCTTTCTCCTAAGCCAAACCCACAGAATAACATACGGATTATTAACACGGGATTTGGAATTAAGACAGAACTGGGATTTGAATCCCCGCTCTGCCAACCACTGGAAGTGTGTCCTTCAGCAAGTCTATTTCCTAAGAATTTCTACATCAGCAAGAGAAGACTAAAAACACAGACTGAATAGGGTGGTTCAGAGAATGGAATTAGATCAGTCATCTCAAGATTTTTTTTTTTTTTAGTAGTATTTTAGGGAAAAATGTTGAGTTCTTACCTAGGACGTTGCTGTATTTTTGTAGATGTTTGTTCTGTTTACATTAATAAATCCTGTACTTTGCAGAATGCAAAACCAGAAAACTATTTTTTAAAAAAAGCGGAGATAAAATGTAAATAGAAACAGAAGCTATAACATTTTCCTGCTCGCCCCAATGGATCATCTTCTGTAGCCCACTTTATTGGCCCTCGATCTAAATAATCAGGGTAAAGAGCAGGACCCTTGGAATGTGGTCAATGCTCAAAACGCGGCAGGTCTTATTAGTAGACAAGCTGACAGACTGCAAATATTCTTAAACAGTAAAACAGGAAACTACTGGAATTTTAAACCGTGAAATCACTAGTACACCATGTAAATTCTCATCCAGTACATTTCGTTTTTCAGTACAAATGAAAGTGATATTTGCAGCTACCAAGAATAAAAGTGGTGGTTTTATCTGAAAAAGCACTCCATTCTAACACAGAGGTTACCGTGAACTTGGCAGTCAGAAACGCTCAAGAAAAGTCCTGTTTTCCATTAAGTTTTATATTTTTCTAGGAATCCTCCACACCACTTGCTTCCACATGCTGCGAAGGGCGCTAAACTGTTGTGCTCAGTCACGCGGAGTGTGATGGCTCATCTATACGATGCCACATCAAAGCAGTCCTTAAAAAAATCCTAGAGACGTCAACCCCATTTGGGGGGAAGAGTAAAGGAAATAATGTAGAAAAGCTCACGACCCCTGGCTGTCCCGTCTCAGGGACACTCAGTCCTGTCGGGAATTAGATTTTTCAGTTTCCAACTGTCCTATCTGCACCTACTAAGACTGAAGACAAGGAGCTGGTTCCCGGGCTCCGTCCAGTGCTGCGCCCCACGGCCCGGAACAGAGCCCGCCGCGTGCTGGGGCATATGCTGCTGGATCTTTCCAACCCTGTGCTTCGCACGTTCATAGATTATGTAACTTAGAAGACACGTCTTTAAAGTGGCTGCGTCTACACTTCTACAGAATGCATTCCTGAAAATTACTAGCTCTTTCCCCCGACACATCCCTAAATTAATCCTCAGTGACAAACATGAAGCATTTCCCTGATGGTCAAATTGTTTTTTTTTCTATTTTTTCTTCTTCTTGTTATGAGGCAGAGATTATGAACTATGTTTTTAAAAAATGATAACTGATGCAGTCTTTTAAATAGATTATAAGTCAGAGAGGAGCTTAAGAGTAATCAGATGCGATGCGAACATCCTCGCCGTGGAGAAAGCATGGGCTGTATTAGTAGTAGGGGCCAGGCTTTTATTAAGCAAGCACCTACCAAAGAAACTTCGCTTCTGGATAAACCATTTAATTGAATCATTTATTATTTGGTCAAGTATTTATTTATTTATTTATTTATTTATTTATTTATTTATTTTTAAAGATTCTATTTATTCATGAGGGACACACACACACACACACAGAGAGAGAGAGAGAGAGAGAGAGAGAGAGAGAGAGGCAGAGACCCAGGCAGAGGGAGAAGCAGGCTCCATGCGGGGAGCCCGACACGGGACTCGATCCCGGGACCCCGGGGTCACGCCCTGGGCTGCAGGCGGCGCTAAACTGCTGGGCCACCCGGGCTGCCCTTGTCAAGTATTTATTCAGTAGTTAACACAGGCTAGACGGGCAAGCGCTGGAAATTCTGTGATGAATACCTGAAAAACAGTCCTTGCTCTCATGACGCTTCAATCTAGGAGATGCTCAACACTAATCAAAAGTCACAAAATGTGTATAAAACACTCTTACCTGATTTCAAAGGAGAGCTAGATTGTCAGAGCTACTGTTTTCTGATTACTATTAAGCTCCTCTCTGACTTATAATCTATTAAAAAACTGCATCAGATAAGTTATCATTTTTTAAAAACATAGTTCATAATCTCTGCCTCATAACAAGAAAAAGAAAAAAAGAGAAAAAACCCAATTTGACCATCAGGGAAATGCTTCAATCACTGCCCAATCTAAACACCTGCTATAACCCACTCTGTTTTCTGTTATCGCTCAAGATAAATAATTTGCTTTCATAAACATGAGATGCGATTAGTAGGTGATTTGTGCAATGCTGAAGATACAGCTGCACTCTTCTGTTGAAGCAAATAAATATAAAACGTTTTTAAAAAACCCTGTATTTACCATAAAGGCACACTTTCCTATTTCAACCAATGATTTAATCATAAAAAATCTTCCCTGATAAGATCAGAGCCCTCTGCACTATTAATTTTCAAAAGAACCCAGCAGCAGAGTTTGAATAGGAGGTAAAAAAAAAAAAAATCTGCTTTAGAAAGATGTCAGAATAAATGTAAAGTGACAGACCAAAGAACAAGGTGAGAAATTTCAGGGAAACCACTGCTAATGAAGCATAAAGCTTCATAATTATTCTCTTACTTATCTGTAATTTTCCCGACCAAATACATGTAAATTAATTCTAAATTTCATTTTAAAAATCGGATTTTTAAAAATGCAAACCAACACTAATAGGTGGTTTCATGACCTAGAATTACAAGTCCAAATACATCAATTATCTTTCAAAAGAACAAGGTTAAAGCAGGTAAAGCAGGTCAAGAATATTGTCTGAAAGGAGACAACTAAGTTCTCTGAAGTGGTGACGAAGACATGAAGAGGCATTTCCTTCCATAAAACCCGAAGCGATGCCACAATCCCCTTCCTAAACTAGGTCAAGACACCTGAAGGGCCTGATAGGCTTCTAACAATCCCTTTTGCATTTTAACTATGAGAACCTTCTCGTTCCTGCATGGTTTTGTCTCTCTGGGAATAAATGCTGCCTCTTGGCCTATCTTTAGTAATAGAAAAAATATGTTTCGGGAACATCTTGCAACAACTCAGAACATCAGAATTATTATTTTTTTTTAATCTTGAAATGCTGACCACCTGAATGCAAGTGTTAGAGCTCAGACCGTCCCGCCCGATGGCAGAGATGATGCTGTTATTTTATAGATGGATGTGGAAGTCCTCAATCCTCTCCTCGGACAGCCACTGTCGATAGGGATACCAATAACCAGAGAACTTTTTCAAACCTCTCACATTTCATTCTTAGTGTCCTGGAGGGTGGAGTGAGTACTCTCTAGTGCTCAGACTGCTGGGAAAGAAAAGAGACAAAGCACTGTGGCAAGGGACCAATGTCATTATCTTTTTGGATGTTCTTGGGTCTCTTTGGCTATTTTTGCAGCTTCTGCTAGGGGTTACAGCGGGTTATACCCGAAGGAATAAGCGTTGGATGAAATTTCAAAAACCGAATTACTTGTTTGAACAATGGAGAGATAAGGTCGAGAATAAGGTTTAAAAGTACAACCTTCATCATCTTTTAAAGAAAAAAAAAACCCCAAAAAACAAAAAAAAAAAAAATAAAGTTTTCACTTATTTGGTAACATTAAAAACATTCTTGTTTTCAGGAAAGGTTCTACGAATCCTTCAAATTTCAAATGTCTTTAGCGTGACACTACCACCAACATGTCAGGGGCATTTTGTATCATTAATGAAAATATGCTCAGAAACACCTTGTGTACAGGATCGCGAGGACGATCTGGTCTTTCATCGAGAAGCGAAAAGTCTTGAAAAATCTATAGTATTCTGAGGAGCACATTTTCTAAAAATTTCACAAATAGATGGAATATTTATATGGTTTTCAAATGGTGCTCAGTGGAGCCGCCAAATCACGAAAAGCTCCTCCCAGACCGTGCGGAGGGCAAGGTGCTAAGGCTGAGGGGACAGCCCACGTGGGGCTCCTTCCTACTCCTCCATTTTTTAAAACAGAGCAGCTTTTCTCTATTATATATATGATGATTCAGGCAATATTTTGTTTGGAAAATGTGTTCTGTTCTTAGAAAAAAAAAAAGGACTTAAAAACCATTCTCATGGTTTAAAATTCACTATCTTCTATGCTAAGCCCAACATGGTGGTCTACTTCAAAAACAGATTCCAATCACATTAAAAAGATTACATCATCAACACGCCTCACTAAAGTAAAGGCCAAGACATTGACCCGTACTGCTATGGCAGCTGACTGTCAAGCCAGGACAAGGCACCTGCAGGATCTGCGCTTGGACAGGCCCAAACTTGCCTCAGTAGGTGGTTTTTGGGGCAGCCAGTTCTGGTGCAACACTAATCCTTGATGATTTTAGCAAACAATGGAAGCTCCGGCCACACAAGGGGTCATACTGCCCTGGCTCTAGATACATGAAAAACCCTATGGTCTTCAAATGATCGGGGACGGGACAAGCATTTGTCTGAAAAATAGCTCTCTGTTGCCAGTTCTTCAGTATCTTTGTGCCTGGGCTACCCCCCCCCCCAAAGACTTCTGATCTTT
The DNA here is from genome assembly GCF_905146905.1 of Nyctereutes procyonoides. NCBI lineage: Eukaryota > Metazoa > Chordata > Mammalia > Carnivora > Canidae > Nyctereutes > Nyctereutes procyonoides. The sequence continues at coordinate 15,430,677 of NW_026575021.1, read as the reverse complement.
TGCATAAAAAAAAAAAAGACCTCTGATCTCCTTTAACTGGTAAAATAATAATATCTGGGGTTCATCTGAAAAGTCAACACTTCCCTGGAAACTTCCGTTGGACCATGTGTGTGGGGGCACCACTCTGGGTTCCTTTCGATTTCCTGACTCCAGAAATTTGTTAGGCCGGCGATGCTCAGAGTCTCAGGCGAGCGGGGGGTTGCTGGCGCGCTCGAGCATCTCTGATACCTAACATCTAGTAGCAGCCCCGGTAGCGTTAATGAACCTAATACCCGAATGAGATTATGGTTTCAGGGGTCGGGAGGGACACAGAAGTCCAGTCCTTTGGAAGCTGGCTGAGCAAGGGAACCAATCCCTTCATCATTCTGGCTTTTAGACTTTTCATTAAAACGTGGAGACCATGGCTTATCAGAATGCAAAATGGAACTAGCTATCCACCCCTCTTTTCACTCGGTGTAGACAACAGGCCGTCCCAGGGAGGCATCTGTATCTGCAAACTCAAAGTACACGTGCGGCTAAGGCCACTTCCCCAGGCAACTAGAAGTTCAGTGACTCACGACTGCCACCTGCTGAAGGAAGGCTGAACATCTGTTTAATTTAAAAGATGGAAATAAAAAACAAAAAATAAAAATAAAATAAAAAAAGGAAATCACAAGGCTTTTAATACCAGACGTTATTATAAACACCCCCCCCCCAAACAACAACAACAACTGTGAAACCTATAAAATCTAACCTATAAGCTCCAGGGCACGCAGAGTCAGCATGTTAACCAGCTACATTTAACGTCCAACCTCAGAATTTTCTACGGGGCGCTTCGTGTAGACACAAGACTTAGTGTTCAGGATCCATTTTCAAATACCTGATGGTAACTCATCGTGTATTAATCCTACCACACTGCCACGGAGGGTAAAGGCCACATCACATTCAGGCCACGTACATCAGGAGACAGGAGAAAAGTTGTTTCCAAACAGTAGTCTTTGGAAGAGAAAACTTTGTTTTAGTTCTCAGAAGCCTAAGAAAAGCAACGAATAGGGCTAAGGATCACGCGGGGAGGAAGTTATGTGCTGACAAGGGGAAGGGGAGGATGAAGGTGCCTAAGCAGTGAGGGGCATGAGTTCTGGAGCTAGAAGGAGGGTCCTGCCTCGCCCCCTTACGAACTGTGTCATCTCAAACGAATTACTTGACCTGTTTCCTTGATTTCTTCATCTGTAAAACTGGAAAAATAAATAAATAAATAAATCGTGCCTACCTCAGAGGGATGCCGTGAGGATTAAAGTCAACCCTCCAGATAGCACGTGGCACACAGTGAACACCACACAAAAATGTCTGCTATTTTTAAGGAAGCACAACTTCCTGCTATTCATACAGCATCACTCACAGTGTGTCCGTCACTTTTTGGGTGAACAGCCTTGGTTGTCTGTAAAATGGGAGTATTTTCAGTTGTCGCACAGATGAGGGATGTGCGTGTAGATGTGTAGGTACGTTTACAAATACACTGGATCGTCCACTTATATATTCTTTGTCATTAGCTACAGAGCCCCACAGCTGTGTTTGTGTTATATTTTGTTGTATTCCCCACTACACACCTCGATTACCTACATGCACACATGGCTGTACACGTCGCTTGTGTGCATGTGTGTGGGGAGGAGAGCATGCTTCTCTTCAGTGACGCAGAAGAAACAGTACACAGAAGCAAGAAGACAGGCTGACCTCATGGATCCAAAATCACAAAAAAGAGTGAAGGTCCACATAAAGCAATTCTACAGACTTTTCGGCAAAAGCTCTAACCACGGCCAATATTTGTTCACGCTCAGACCAGGGGAGGCTCGACAGTAAGCGGTGCGTCCAGACGTTCTGATCTTTATTTATTGGCTCCTTGAAAAGACTGAAGTTTTCTGGAAACCAAACTTTCCATATGAGCAAAAGTAATCCTTCACATACCTTTTCAATTAGCTCGTAACTCTCTTCGAGCTTGAGCAGCCGGTTCTGCACAGATGTGGACGCGCGCTGATAGACCGCTCGCCACTCCTGGAAGTCGCTCTCTGAGATCTCAGCCACGGCAAAACATAAGGTTCTTAACCCTGAAAAAAGCAGCACACATCCCAACACCAAATACGGTTTCATTTTGAAGTCTGACCCTTCCACTCGGATACAACTAAGTCACATTTTGAAAAGACTGGTTCAATTCAGACTGTATGTTGGTCCGATTCCGTTAGGACGTAAACTTGGCGTAAAATGCATGCCAACGCTCCCCTCACCTTTGACTGGAGCTCTGCCTTCAATTCCCAGCTCTCTCAATACATCCTTTGTAACTTTTCCAAAATCCTAAGCTTATCAGGTTATTCTTTTGTTGGAGATCTCTCAATCGTTCATCCCCGGGATGAAGTCCAAACCCCAAAGTCTGGCTCACTCGAAGGTCCCACACACCAAGGACCTTCGACCTCCTTCTCTGCCATCTTCCTTTTATTTCCCCAGGCCTGGGCACATGCCAGTCACTTTTTCCCCATCTTACTCCCTCCAACTCCCTCCACATCTGCCTTGCATCTACGTGAAGACTCAGTTCTTAAAATCATCACTTTGATGATTCTCACCTCACTCAGACCCTAGAGGCAGAGATCCCCAAATGCTCGTATGGTGTGAATGGCAACGTTTCCAATTGTGTTTCCTGTGGATCTCCATCCAGGATGAGCGTACCGCTCTTGCAGGGGATGGGTTCCTCCGATCTATAGCCTCAGCGCTGAGCACAGAGGCTCGCTTATAACTGCGGCTTATGAAGAAAGAGAGGGACACCGACGGGGTCTACCTGCTAGGCCATCTGCCTCCAGGGCTGCAGGGTTCTATTTATTACAGCTCTTTATCGCTGTAAATTTATAATATAAAGAGTCTTAAAACACTGAGGGATGGTGACTAAACAAAGTACTCATCAGAACTACCCTGGGAAACCATTCAAAGCTGCTGTCTGAGGCGGCCTACGCCCCGTGCTCCATGCCTATCAGTTTCATAATTCACCAGGAAGCTACCCTCAGCCAGGAAAAAAAAAATGGTGGACTGGAGCAAAGCAGCAGCAAAAGCGTTTCTCAGCCAGGACAAACGCAGTTAATCAGGTTCCTGAGAAGACAACACCCTCACTCAAGGTCATTAGCTCTCAGAACAACGGGGGGCTACGGACCTCAGGCCAATCGACTGTGGCCAGGGGGCATATCAGGAACGAGCTGCAGGGGACACAAGGACATGAAGGGCCCAGAGGACTCCGTCTTCCAAGGAAGGGGTAGGCTTGCCTACCGCCAGCGCACTGAGCGGAGAACTTAAAAATTTGGGGCTATATCAGGACATGTTTTTCTCTTCTGGAAACTTGGCTGGAGATTTAGACTCTGGGGTAGCACGGAGTCAGACTGTCGTTCAGCTGAGGGCCAGGAATAAAAGGGTGGAGGTGAAGGCCAAGCCAAGTCAGCTCTGCCCAAGAGCCGAAAGGTCTTCCTATCAGAGCCAGAGGAGAGGGTGATGCTCCTTCCGTCCCCCTTCCCGAGACGGAACCGGTGCTGGGTGCCAGCTAGGCTGCCCCTGTCAAGTCCAGCCAAGGACATACCTCCAGGCGTCTGAACTCTACGGACACGAGTGTCTCCGTGCTCTTGCATTTTCGGAGAAGGGAGAGAAGGTTCCCTATGTCCCTGCTTTTCAAAGCTTCGTGCTTTTTAAGACAATCCTATCTTTTCATAGCCTGGATTAAGAGGAACAAAGGACGCGGTCGGAGGTCAAGGCCTGCTGCCTACTGGTGACAGTCCTGGCTGATGCACAGTGAAAATTGAGATGGAAGATTCAGGTACAGCTCTGGCTACTTCTGTTAAGTTCAGAGATAAGACTCTACAAACTCGTGTAGTAAGTGGCCGTACTGCTTGAGGACTCTCGCGTCCTCCCATCTAACGCAGATCACCCCCCGGACTACGTGCCCCACCGGGCTGCACAGAGCACGCATTTCAGGAGGATGGAGACAGGCCTTTGCACGACTCCCTGGCCTCGCACAGAGCCTGGCATGGGCTAGGGGCTTAAGAGGTGGTCAGTTGGAACCTACACTGTGAATAACTATTTTAATAGTTCTAAAAGCTTATTTTTAGTTTTTTTTTTTTTTTTTTTTTTTTTAAGATTTACTTATTTGAGAGAGAGAAAGAGTGTGTGCACGAGAGAGCCAGCACAAGCAGGGGGCGAAGGGCAGAGGCAGAGGGAGCAGCAGGGAGCCCGACTGGGGCCTGACCCCAGGACCCGGATCACGACCTGAGCTGAAGGCGGACGCTCTACTGATGGAGCCCCCCGGGGCGCCCCAGCTAATTTATTTCTTATCCTCTTTCTTACCGAGAAACTGTCCAGTTTTTGGACTTCTTCTCCTTCTACGCTTCTAGAGATACACCGTATTTAAAGCTTGAATAGTACCCATTCTAAAAAGTCAACAGATTTATAGACCAAACACCCCCAAAACACAGGGGCCCGGTCTCTCTAAAATTTTAACACAGGAAGGCGAAACGAAGATAATGGGAACGGCATAGAGTACAACCTAAGTTGTCAACACTGTTATCTTACTTTCGGGGTTTCCAAGTAAGATAACAACAATCCCGCAAGACTTGAGGCGGGTATGACCCCCTTTTTGTCGTAATCACGCTTTGTTGCTGCATTACGCTCACCTTCTGTAGCAAACTGCTCTAAATGTTTTAAGGTGATTTCTTTGTATTTTGAAGTCTCTGCCAGTCTATCGTATATCACGGTGTCCTGGAAAACAAATAGAAGGCACGATACAGTTAAAATAAAGCATTTTGAGTTCAGGAATGTTGATGTTGGCAACAGTATCGGCGGCAAATCGGTTTTAAAAAAACAACCAATCACCTTGAGCATTAGTTTTAAAGCACAAAATTTTTTCCCCCCTAGTAAGACTGTTTCCCCGATGATACGACGAAGCCAGGGTCAAGGCCGATATTTCCATCCTTCTCCCTCCTGAATAAATCTTCAGTCCCTCCAGTGCTCAACGTCTCACATCCTATCGGTACTTCGCGGACCTTGCAAGATGCCGCCCCCCACCTCTGAAGGTTTTGCAGGACGCTGCAGGGTATAGGCACCGTATGAATACACAGGTGCCACAGGGGAGAATGGCCCAGCGCTCAGAAAGTTTGGGAAATGCTGCTTTGGATAAAGCCCGCCCTGCGGCGACGCTTCTGGAGTCTTTACAACGCTAACTTGCACAGTGGGTCTCTGGGGCGCCATACGGTGCAGGCCCCAACCTCACGCAACGCTGGATCTGAGCTGGAGATCGGGGCATCTGTACGGGACCGGGGGGCACCCACCGCAAACTCTGAGAAATGCCGGTCCAAATGCACAGAGAGGCCTGCTGGGCATTATAGGGAGAATTTCCAACAAACCGAGCACAGACCGATAGCTGCATATTTCTGACTGTCACGTTAGCCTCGAAAACCTCGATTCACTTAGTTTGTAAAATTCAATTACTGGGTGATCCTCACAGTCCCTTTCAGCTTGAGTATTATGCGCCACTTAGGTCTTCTCTGAGTTTTGCCCCTTTAAAAAACTGCTTATTGTTCCTTTCGTTACTCTTCGGCTTGGGTTTAACGTTTTCAGGATTTTAGTGTTTGGCCTCCACGGTTTTATTAGACTAGGAAAAAATAAATCATTTACCTGCAATTACTTTCTCAGTGGTATTACCCATTTTGGGGTCTCCAGTCTCAGGGCTGAGATTTGGAAGCAGACTAATGGAGTATGATTTAGAACCCTTGAGAGAAACAAGAACTTGGTGACCTCAGCACAGATGGAATATTCCAGGCCCCAATTATGAATTTCTTTTCATTTTTCAGGGGTGGAACGGGGAAGGGGGGGGAGAAAGCAAAAGGAAATGATAATTTCCCCTCATGGCTCCCTTTCTAGGAATGAGAGGTATAACTTACAAATGCTATTTTTTTCCCCCAGAGGCTAATGACATTTTCAGTGAAATTAAAAACAGGGGTTTTAAAAATATGAAAATCTTAAAAAAAATCAAAGTCAAGAAGTGATAAGGGAGAGAAAATTGTACCATGTAGCCACGTTTTCAAAAAAACCGATGCTCAAAATAGAATTTTCTACTTTATGATATCCAGGAAAGCAGGGGCCAGAATGCGGCCCTTTGCAGGAATTAGGTAGTATGTTTGTAAGTGACCGTCACAGCTGGCCACGCGTAGATGTGAGCAATAAATACGTGCAAATAACCTTTTTTTGCCCAGAGCTAACACTCACAGATTCAGAGAGCTACCTCAAGTGTTTGGCCCATGGTTAGGACCAAAAAAAAAGGTTTTTTTTTCACAGGAACTAACATGTGCATATATGTCTTATTTCCCCTAAGATCAGATTTAGAACCTACTGAGTCTACATTGGCAGAAAATCCTAACTGGATTCACGTATCCGGTGTCCTAGTGTTGGGTCAATTTCCACTTGAAAAGTCGTTTTCCTATTCATCTCTCAGACTCAAGTTCCCGCGCTGCTCTGTCCTCACTGACCGCATCCTGCACGTGTTCAAAACACATGCGTTACGTGACTACACCACCTGAGGTCATCCCGGGTCATCCCTGGGAGAGCGGACGATACCAAATTGCCAAATAACGGAGGACGGCCCAGCAGAACGGGAGAGTCAGGAGTAAGAAGGCAGCCAAGAGAAGAAAAGAGGTTTTACGCAATTAACCGTTTAAGCACTGCCTTTCACACTGAAGTTATCTGGGTGATCTTGCCACAGATGAAGCAGGTGCCCGCAAGGAATCGGATCCTGCTGTCGGGTCAACGGGAAAGGCCGACACACTGCGTGAGGCCCCTGGGATCTGGGACACCTGCTGAAATCACCAGCCGCAGCCACACGTGAGTGTGGACAGACGTCCTCTGGGCGTGTGCGTGCCACGCAGATTCCTCGGCTCTCTGCCGCTGGCCGGGAGCTGAAGTGCTGAACACAACTGACGTCGCATGTGGTCCTCCTTGATCCATGGCATGGGATTTTATTATATTATTTAGGGGGCACTTAATTAGAAGTTTTCTTTAAGCTCTCTAATGCACTAAGTGTAACAGGTTTCTAAGTTCTCCTCCACTATGTATCGGGGTAGGGTTTTCATTTCCTTCAACAAATTACGATTTTGTTTGTGTAAATGTGACTTTTCTTAAATCGGCCACTATCGCAGACATAAACTGTACTTCTCCTTTCCCTTTTTTTTTCATTTAAAAATTAATAAAGCAAGGCAACCTTACTGCAGAAACCCTGGAAAAAAGGGAAAAATGCAAATCATCCATATACCCGCCCACACACAGCCACAGTCTCCCCGTGTTACGTTCTAGACGGACTCTTCGGTACTGTTCTCCGATTCACTAACTGCACCCCTGCCACTGTTTAATTTAGACCGTATTCCATTTATCTGATGTTTTCTTTTAAATTTATGATTTCCAATTTAGCTCACACATATGCCCAAACCTCCCATTTATTTCTTTTTTTTTCTCCCATTTATTTCTGATTAAGAATAGTTGTGATTTTTTTAGAAAAATCATATTGGGCACTAAGCATCCTTGGTCAGACAGGTCTATACACATGATTTCACCTGGCGTGAATCCACATCCAGTTATTTACGTGCTTGTTCCCTCTTTGGCAGGAGCTTTCCTCTTGTGTCTCCACGTGTTGTGCCGCCTGGTTGTGCACAGCCCTATCTAGTGGTTTTATACAGAGTTGGCATGAATTTTTCTCAGCTTCTTCTCATGATTAGGAAGCTCACCACTGTCTCAGGCATCAAAGAGGGGAGGCTGGCTCTCATCCACATTTTACAGAAAGCACTATTTGCCCCCACTAACACTTAGAAACCAAACTCCAACCACCAACCAGATTCTGACCCAGGGCCTAGGACTCCCATCCCACTCAACCCTCTTTATATCCATCTCATGGATTTGGAATAGAGGATATATGTCAAAGTCTGAACAGACTGTGTCAACTGGACTGGAAAGTATTATCGCTGACTCTGTAGCGGACGTTTCTACTAAAGTCTCTGTGGCCCTCGTCACTGTTCATTATTCACTCTACCACGGAATCAACACTCCTCAGACTCTCCTCCAAGTCTGATCTCTCTTCCTAGATCCTCTACTCTTCACCCTTCGCCCTCCTCTTCTCCATGTAGTATTTCCTTCTTACAAGGTCTCATCCATCCCCTGCTTTCACCTTCCAGCTACACTTGTTAATTTCTAAATCCGCATCCACACTCCAGATTCCTTCCCCTGTGAAATCCAAGCCATCTCTGCCTCATGGCCCAGATGTGGCTCCCAACCCTCTACCGTGGGAAGTGGCACTACTTTGTCTACCTGGCCAAGTCCAAATCGGGTCATAATCCTAGGTCACGGTTTCCCTACCACGTACATGTAATTAGTTACTGAGTCCTAAATCTCGGTCTACTCCATCCTCTCTGCAACTGCCTGGGTTCAGATCCTTATCAACTCTCAAACTGTGGTCGCTAGCATCAAGGGTAACTCAGTATGCAACTTTCTGTCTTCAATCATCTTCCTAAGTGGCATCAGAACAATTCAGAAAAAAGTACAAGTTATTGAGCATGAAAAAACCCCCAGGACCTAACACACGCCCACCTTCCCAGCCTTGAGCCTGCTATTCTCTGCCAAACTACGTGCAGTTCTCAAGTGTACTTTGCCACTTTGCATGTTTCAGCCTTTTTAGTAGTCAACCACATTTCATGGCCAACTTGGGAGGGAGGAGAAACAATGCAATAAGCAAGTTAATGTATGCAGACCACCTCCATGATTAGTCAAAAAGGAAGTCCAATGTTTTTATTTTTTATTCAATGCTTTTAACTCCCTAAACAGAGGTTCTAGATGGAAGATTACTCAAAACTAAGAAAGGAAGGATGTGTGTTGGGTGTAAACCGGGCGCATAATCATTTAAAGGAGAAGGTCTTAAGGCTCTTTATTCCCTTATCACTAAATGCTACCACTGGAACATGGAAGAGCTTTACAATATGCCTCAATATTGTATCCTAAACTTCTCTTTATATATATAAATATTATATATAATATATAATTATAATATTTTATATAATTTATAAGTTAATAAATTTATAATGTATATATAATTATAAATTATAATTTATATAATTCACATACAATATATATTTATAATATATAATATATAATAATAAATTATATTATATATATATTATATATATATATTCTGTGACTAGGCTTAGTTCCTGACAAATGCTGGGTCTTCTCTTCCTTTCTCCAAAATCCAGTTTCAAGTCTGGTAGATAAACTGCACGTAATGAATAAATATTAGTTGTTTCAATCAACAACCACAGGAATTCTAAAACTAAATTTATGAGACATCATTAAATAATCCTACCAAAATGCTTTAAAACCAAGGCATCCCAAAATGGCATTTTAATGCTTTAAAACCAAGGCATCGAAAAACATTTTCAACAAAAATTTAAGTTAATAAGCTTTGGTTTCCTAATAAGTGCAGTTTCCACGTTTCATTTACTAGATCAAGGTTGTTGATTCTATTTAAAATTGGAAAGTTCCAAGTTGGTTAAGTTACCTGACTAGTCCAAGTAGACCAGGTACCTGGAAAGGATAATTCAGAAGGAAAATACTAATTTTAGGAATAAAAGGCAGGCCTGGTCAGTAGACTCCTCATTTTTCCAAGAGCATAAACAGATTTTAACTAAGAAAGTTCGCTCTGAATGACATTTTACTATCTCTGTCACTATAATCTGCCAATATACCAAAGCCAACCAATAGTCAGAAATTCCGTTATAATTAAAACATGCAAGACAAATGGTAATGACCCTATGATGAAATTACAGTAGTAACTATGATCCATTCCCCCCCCTTTATGGTTTTTAAAAAATCACATTCAAACTGGTATGGATCCCTACATTTCTAATAAAATTCCCAGGCATTTTCTGTTTTAACTGTCTTTTAATATATTTTATAACATAAACCTCAAAGATTGTGTATCAAGATTGAATTATATGAGTAAGCTAGGCCAAATTTTTTCAAAGTACCAAATTTACCCAGAAGGAATTCCACATTTCACCAGAAGAGGCTCAACACTATCACTATAAAACACCAAGGAAAGTGGATGTCAGCAACTTTATGCTAAACATCTGTGTTACATTTCCACAGCAGAATGCTGAACATATACATTATAAACCATCATAAATCAAAACTGTAAAAGGCAAAAATAAAAACTTACAGCTCCTTTGCAGTAAAGTCGTAACTTCCCGGATGGTGTGCGAACAATCACGGACATTCTTTTTCTAGCGCTGAAAGAAAGAGGTTTTCCATAATGTGTCATCGTACCGAGGATACGCATATGTATGTTTGTCATGCCTCACATATTTTAATACTCGCAGTGAAAAATAAATTTTACCAAATTATGAGCCCTGTCCTTCCACATATACAAGCCATCCCCTGGGTGTGTGGTGGGGTACCTTTGAGACTTACATTATGTTTTTTAAGGCACCAGAGTACCAGCTGCTGCCCTAGAGGAATCATTTACAAAATGCAACCTGGGAAACCTGCAGGAGTTAGTACCCACCTGGGCAGAAGAATGTTCTGGTTCAATGTTTTCAGATTTAAAAAAATATTTGAGTCAGTATCTAAGGGTGAATTATACGTTATGGCTTTTAACATACACAGAAATAATGATCCACCTAGAGCATATACCCAAATCACACAGAAAGGCAAGCGTGGGCACTTAAAAACTGACTTAAGCATTCACCGTTATTATCTTTCAATGATTATTAGTGAACCCCTGGCATCACGTAAAAAAAAAAATCTATTTGTATGACAAAGCGAAGCTGATAAGCACAGACATTTTAATACCGTGTCGGCAATACAGAACCGGGCGGTGACATGTAGGGCATCTCTGGCGACAACGAGGCAGCAAGTAACAGTGAACAACCCACCGGCACCACACCACACAGGACGAGCCTCACTTGGAAGGAATGGCGTTTAGGCATTCTTTCCAGAAATCAGGGCAATAAAGGACTTCTCAAGTGTCTGTATCTATTTGTTTTACCTCAACATTCTGCCTAAAAATGGAGATGAGCCCAGTATGAAATAGCATGTTAGACAGGGAGTCCTGGCCCCAGGACAGTCAAGGGTTTCTTTCCGAGGCATCCAGAAACATCCAGTCCTCTCTCTCTCCATCTCCCCTCTAAGTTAGTGCCTCCGATCAGCATCCCTGCGCTTGGGGAAGACGTATAATTGGAGCCTTTTCGTTACGGCCCTGCAGACTCCACCTTCTGTGTCAGCCCTCCTGCGTGCCTCTCTCTAACCCAACTTCAATGACAGGTGGCCCCAAACTCATCAGCTTTCTTGCTCTCATCTTCTTCAGGCAAAACTCCCAAATCCTGAGTAAACGGGAACCCTTCTGCGACATCACAGAGGATGGACACAGGTGGGGAAAAGTCGCTGGGCCACCGAGCTTAGGAAAGCCAGGGCGCAAGGCCACCGTGCTCCCCACTGGCCCACAACTCGCCACCTCCTTCTGGTGGCTTTGTCTCACCATCTGCAGGGTTTGCAGCACCTTCTCCGCTCTCCAAGCCCGTGATGAGCCCGCCTACTCCAGACCCTAGACATTTTTGCAATTCACCTTGGTGGAAGCCCCAGACAGGAAGTTCTTGCTCTTTCTGCCATTAAGACCTAGACATTCACACAGCTGTCTGCTGGGTGCCATCCTCTCCGCCTCTTTTCCAGACCATGGAGCAATATTTCTTTTCCCCTCAGATGCCTTCCTTTCCTACGTGCCGGGAACCCCTCTCTTCCTCAGGCACATCCCTCCCAGAGTCACGCTGCTTTCCCAGTCTGCATCTTCCCCTCCAGCTGGGTCTCCCTTATCAGTACGTAACGGGGTGAGGGTCTCCATCCTGCAAACCCAGGCCCGCACAGACCACCCCATGGAGCCACTTGCCTTCACAAGTCCGCCCCCCACGGCCGCTGTACCTGCGGCCTCCCCTTGCATCCCCTGCGCGCTACTGTCAGGCCCACCTGGCTTCTCTCCTGACCTTCCCCCGAAGGGCTCCTGTCAGCAAGTACTGCCCACCTTCAGCTCACCACCCCTGCTGCAGTCTCTGACACGGATGATCACTGCCACCTCGAAAAGGATCCTCTTCTCTTGGCTCTGACCGTTCCCCTCTATCTTCTACATCACTAAGCACGAAGCAGTCTCTTTTGCCGATTCCTCTCCTCCTAATCAACTCTTAGAAGCTGGGACACAGTCACAGGGCGATCTTTGGATTTTCTTGTTCCCCTCACCCCCTATATTTTATATCCATGAGATTCAACTCGTTTTTGGGGCTTTGATTACCATTTACAGGCCAACAACTACCAAGTTAATATTTTAGCCACAGGCTAAAGGCTAAAGGCGTCTCTCCTTTCCTCCCAGCCTTCACCTCCCACGGCCCACCTGTGGCTCCTCCATCTGCGTATCTCACGGGCACCTCATCTAGTCACTACTCCTCCTGTACGTACCATCTGTATAAACGGAACCTCTTCCCACCCAGCTGTTCAATCAGAGACTCTAACCCCTCCCTCTTTTCTTCTTTCACCTCCAACCCATCCCAAAGGCCCCCTGACATTCTTCCAAAAGGTATCTGGACTCTATCAACTTTACTTTCTTTGTGCTACCATCATCCTCGTCTAAACCACTAATGTTTTTTCCAGAGTCTCTTTTAATACCACCGTAGTCACTTTTCCCCACTTTCACCCTCACACCTACTCCCATCACTGAATCCCAAGAAGATCTTAAACCCCGAATCTTCTTTTATTTCTCTTTGTGGTGCTTTAAGATACGTGCTGATAAACAAACATACCCAAATGCTAACTGATATACTACTTATAATTATCTGCTGGTATAAGGCAAGTAGACTTAGGAAAAACAGCCACTTTGACATGAAAAAAAGAAAAGGGTGGGGGATACATTTTGGAAATACTCTATTACAGTTTACTCGTCAATGTCTCATGTATTTTCCCTTGAGCCCTTCGGTGCATACAAGTGAGGAAAAACAGTGTTTAAGTAACACGTTAGACAGACCCTATTATTTTTTTTTAATTTTTATTTATTTATGATAGTCACAGAGAGAGAGAGAGGCAAAGACACAGGCAGAGGCAGAAGCAGGCTCCATGCACGGGGAGCCTGACGTGGGATTCGATCCCGGGTCTCCAGGATCGCGCCCTGGGCCAAAGGCAGGCGCCAAACCGCTGCGCCACCCAGGGATCCCAGACCCTATTATTTTTGATATTAACCAATGGCACATGGTCACTCCCAACCAAGACAGCCAGCAAAGTTGTCATAGAAAAGAAAATGCCAAAAAGAAAGAAAGAAGAAAGAAAGAAAGAAAGAAAGAAAGAAAGAAAGAAAGAAAGAAAAAAAGAAAGAAAGAAAGAAAGAAAAAAGAAAAGGAAATGCCTTTTCCTTTTTTTTCCTTCCAAGAAGTTACATGTCTTTATCATTTTCTTTTAGTTTTTATGTAAATTCTAGTTAGTTAACATACAGTGTAATATTAGTCTCAGGTGTACCATTTACTGATTCAATGCTTCCATACAACACCCAGTGCTCCTCACAAGTGCCCTCCTTAGTGCAATCTTACTTATTAACCCATGCCCCCAGTCACTTCCCCTCCGGTGACCGTCAGTTTGTCCTCTATAGTTAAGATTCTGTTCCTTAGTTTCTCTCTTTTCCCCCTATGATTGTTTGCTTTGTTTCTTAAATTGCAAATATGAGTGAAATCATGTGGTATTTGTCTTTCTCTGACTTATTTTGCTTAGCATAATACCCTGTAGCTCCATTCATGTTACTGCAAGTGGCAAGATCTCATTCTTTTTTATGGCTGAGCATTATTCCATTGTGTATGTGTGTGTGTGGGGGGGCGCATCTTTATCCATTCATCGGTTGATGGACATTTAGGCTTCTTCCATAATTTGGCTATTGTTCATAATGCTGCTATAAACATCAGGGTACATGTGTCCTCTTAAATTAGTATTTTTGTATCCTTTGGGTGAATACCTCGTAGTGCAATTACTGAATTTAGGGTAGCTCTATTTCTGACTTTTTGAGGAACCTCCACACTGTAAGAAATGCCTTTTCTAGTCAATGTACAAGCTTGCCTTATGGAGAAGAAAGTTCTAGGTGAACATTTATTTCCTTGAACAGCAGGGTTACTTCCTGGTTGTGGCTTGGCTTTAAGTGTCCTGTTAATAGTGATGCAATCTTTAAAGGCCATCCTGTCTGTTAACTGAGGTCCATTTACCATTAATAGGTTATCTAGGCCCATAACCTAGAGTGTAGGTTAGTTCAGAAACTACATAGTCAAGCAAAAATAAAAAACCGAACTCATAGAGATGTCACTGATCATTATTAGAAGGTCTGTATTATTTGACCTTAAAAAATAAAGTTAAGTAGGATATTCTCCTTGATTTCTGATTTTTCCTACTAGATGGTAACTGGTTTCATAGCTAACAGAGAGATGGATATGGTTTCTGAAATCCCAAAGATAATTAGATACAATGAGCACAGAATTAGACTGCTGGGTTCCTAACTCTTGATTCAGCTTCAGCACACATAAATCCTGCAGCCTCTAAGTATAATGATGTTTCCAGATCACCAGCCATAAGACTCCTGGTCCTATACCCCACAGTTGTGATGCAGACTGGCTACGTTCAAAAATATTTTTACACTGCCTCCAGGAATCATGTCTTGTAATATTCTGAAGGTAGGTGTTAATGATTTATCAGCAGCTATGACAATTACAAACTATACTGCAGATTTTAACTTAATATCTTTTCTAAATAAATTTAGTTAAATAAAAAATAAAACAGGGACGCCGGGGTGGCTCAGTTGTTGAGCATCTGCCTTTGGCTCAGGGCGCGATCCTTGGTCTGGGGATCAAGTCCCACATCGGGGTCCCCACAGGGAGCCTGCTTCTCCCCCTGCCTGTGTCTCTGCCTCTCTCTGTCTCCATAAATAAATAAACTTAAAAAATACAATAAATTATACCTTTTAGTTATTTAAAAAGGAAAAAGCAAAAATATACAGAAATTTATCTTACAGATAAAAATCACAGAGCAGATGCTTTACCTGGTAAACTCCAGAACATTGAGTAATTCGTATCTTTCCTCTTGCCCCAGCTATAAAGGAAAGGAACACGTGATTACATCCAGTTGGAAGTATCTTTGGCTTCTTGGAAATAAACCCTGCATGCATGAAGTTTTAATGTAAAAAATAATACAAAGCGTTCCTTCTGAATATATCCTCTTTAAGTGGATTCATTAACTTTCGGATTAAGAGAGAGGATTGAATATACACATTTAGTTTCTGTCTTTCTCAAAGCCTCACTAAAACTATAGCAAGCACTTCAAAAAGAAAGTGCATGAAAACAAGAAAAGAGACAATATCACCAGAAATTTGGAAGCTAATTTGGAAATTTTTCCAAATTTGGAAATTTGGAACGCAGATTAATGAGTGGATGCATCTTAGTAGATACTGAGAAGCTGAATGCTATGGTGGTCGTGGGAAAAGCTGAGAACCCACCTGATTGGTACCACATAATCCTTAAGTGGTTTAAGGATGTGAAAATGCAGATAGCTCTAGAATTGTGAGGTAATTGTGAAGCAAAAGAGGGGCCTAAATTGGGGAGAACTTGGTAAGCACCGCTTGAAAAGCAGCTCTCAGCACCGGCCCTTCCTTTTGTCTAGAAGAATCTTTTGTCAAGAAGTTGACTGGCACAGCTGAAGACATGGCATTGTTACCACATTCATATTAAATGTCGAGCCCCAATATCCCAACCTACTCAGCCAGACCTTCCCAGGCAGAAATCAAGAGATTACTCTCTGGGGAATTCAACGAGGCCAAGGGAAGTCTTAGAGGTACAGACACCGACTTCCCAAATTAATCCCACCAGACCACCCTACAGTGAAGCCCAGTATAGACAACCCCCTCAGGCTCTGAATTGCCAAATTTGTTTTCAAGGTCTCCCGTCTTGACCGCAGGAGTACCAGAGATTAACAAACGCTAACAGAGATGTCCAAAACCAACGGATAAAAGCAATTTGGAGGAAAAAGAATTCAAAACCAAAATTTCCTACAGATTGTTGAAGTTTCAGGTCTGGGTTTCCTGATGGGCAGGAGGGGCTGGCGAGCAGGTCCCGGATGCCTCTTCACTTTAATTTCAACACCA
Source organism: Nyctereutes procyonoides (assembly GCF_905146905.1). NCBI lineage: Eukaryota > Metazoa > Chordata > Mammalia > Carnivora > Canidae > Nyctereutes > Nyctereutes procyonoides. The sequence goes on along the minus strand of NW_026575021.1, from coordinate 15,414,440 downwards.
GACTGAAGTAGTTTGCCACCTGTGTCATATGTGGCATTTTCTGTTCTATTAGCTGGATTACTGTGGCTTTCTGGTGGCATAAGACTTTTTCACAGTGTTTCATACCCTTGGAAATACTGGCTGCATTAGCCAGTATATGATTTTTAATGGGACTCATGAAAAAAATGTGGGAAACAGTTGTTTATAATAATTCTTATGTTTTTGTGATTAATGTTTACACTCTGGTTGCTTCTCTTTGGTCGTATGGGAGGAGACTGGCCTTATTATTCTGCAATTTGTGTCAAAAACCTGGTAGAGTCTACTATACATCCATATGCAAGGGACACAGTAATTAGATGCTGCTCTGTTCTCCTCAGTGGAAAATGAGAAACTTTGGGAAAGAACATCTGAAAGTTGATATTTAACTTTTGGTGAAGTACACTTTTCCCAAAACCAAAATCACTGCAGTGACAGTTTGAGACCATTTTATATATTCTGGTAAAAACTATAGTTCAAGTAAAGCCTTGTAAAATGTTTTGTAATTAAAAGCTTTGTTAAACATTTGTAAAATTTTTTTAAATGAAAATTTCAAAAAACTATTATTATTTCTCTCAGAGAAGTAATATAAGTTTGACTTTCATGAAACAAGAACAGGATACTATTAAAAAGAAATACTGAAAGAACAACAAAAGCCTTTCAAAACCAAAAATACAGAGTAGAAATAATAAAAAAAAAAGAAAGCTAAGACAAAGCTGATGAAAATTTCCAAAAAGCAGAGCCAAAAGGCAAAGATACAAAAAGCAGAAGTGAAAAGTTAAAGATTAGTTCAAAAATTCTAAAGAGAGACAGCAGGGCAAAGAGAGGGAAGGAAAATGGAATTATTCAAGAAAAATTTCCCAGAACTGAATTTTCCAAATGGAAATGGACCCACCAGGGCTCAGTACAGTGGGTTAAAAATATTCCCACTAAGGCACACTGTCATGAAAAACCCAAACTTTTGGGACAAAGAAGATCCTAGGACCTTCCAGAGTATGGGGCAGTGGGTAGGGCAAGTCACAAAGGATGTGGATCACAATAGCTTCTGATTTCTCAGGTATACTGGAAACCAGACAATAGTGGAAAAATAAAAATTTCTAAGGAAAATGATTTCAATCCTGTAATTCTATATTCATCCAGACTATCAATTACATATAACAGTAGGATGGAAAATGTTTAGACTCGAAAGGACTACAAACTAAATTACTCTCCATGTAAGAGTAAATCCACTCTGTGATAAAGAGTGGATTTCCCCCAAGTCCACTAACGGATGTATTTTAGTAAGAGTAAACTAAGAACAAGGCAGACATGGGATTCAGGAATGAAAGATCTAACACAGGAAAGAAGTAAAGAAAGTCCTCAGGGAGGTGATAAAGCAATCCCAGGATGATAACCATGAACAAAATGGTGACCCATCAGCCAGTGCATCTCAGAGCTGGAGATCAGGAGCGAGACCTACTTAGGGCTATCGTTACCATGTCCTCTGCTTCGGGAGGTACTTTTTAACCTAAAGAATCAAACGTGACACGTGTTCCATCCAAACAAGGTAGCTCACTAAGAAAGAAGGTTTGAGATTCAGGAAATAATCCCACACAGAAGAAAATCCAAAGGGATTCCAAGTATTGTAGAAGTATTAGAACTGGCATAGACCAAAAAGAATGGTGGACTTCTAGAGGCATGGGGGTGTCTCAAGGTAGGAACTGCCATCTGACTGCGACTGTACTTGTATGAGTGTACTAGGGAGATATGGGAACAATCACGAATAGGTAGAAAGAAAATTAGTCAATTGAAAAAAAAATAAGGGACTTCTTCTTTACTTCTTTAGGAAACAAAGGAAAAATTATTTTCAGGAAATAATTTATATCAGGATATATAAAATTAAAAAAAGGAAAAAAAAATCCTGAATACAAAAATGTTCAACTGTGAATATTGGTTTAGGCATAAAAAGCACTAAATAATGATTTTTTTTAAATGAGATGCAACTTATATACAAAAAGCACATAGACCTTAAATGTCTAATTTAGTGAAAACTGTGTCATTGACAGTAGAATGCTGGTGTGACCACTACCCCAATTGAGATGTAGAACATTCCCATCACCTCGTAAATTCCTTGTGCTCTCCTCCAATCTATCTCCTCCCTGACCCCGAGGCAATCACCACTCTGAATTTTATCCCCACATCATTCCTGTCTCATTTGGAGAGAGTATGCACTCCTTGGTGTCTAGCTTTTTCTGCTCCACATAATCCTCCTGAGGTTCATCCATGTTGTTGACGGATCAGTAATTCCTTCCTTTTTACCGTTTGGATATTTCATTGTATGTGTATATCACCATTTGCTGATTCCTTCTCTTATTGATGGATGTTTGGGTTGTTTCCAGTGTCTGGCTACTCTGGATAGAGCTGCTAAGAACATTCCATCAGGTATCTGTTTGTGGACAGAGACTTTCATGTCTTCTGGGAAACTATGAGTAGAATTGCTGGGTCAGCGGCATGTTTACCTGCGTTAGGGAGCTCTACGAGGTCTCCCAAAGGGCTCACGCCTTTGGAATGACTAACAACATACAGGTGTTCCACTAGCTCTGTATTCTCACTAACATTTGGTGCTGCCAATGTTTTTAATCTTGGCCATTTTGGTGGGTATATAGCATCTCACTGTGATTTTATTTTGCATTTCACTGATGACTAATGATTTTTTTTTAATGTGCTTAGTGGCCTTTCTTTTTTTATTTATTTTTAATTTATTTTTAATTTTTTATTGGTGTTCAATTTGCCAACATATAGCATAACACCCAGTGCTCATCCCGTCAAGTGCCCCCCTCAGTGCCCACCACCCAGTCACCCCCACCACCACTCACCTCCCCTTCCATCATATACCTTCTTCTGTGAAATGTTCATTTGAGTCTTTTGCCTATTTTAAAAATTATGTCTGAATATGTGTTTAACTAAAAGCTGTAATATTATTATAGTAAATATATACCAGGAAGGGATAGTGAGTCAAGAGAGATAAGTTCTCATTTAACATAACAGAACAGAAAGTCAGGAGTTATAGTCAAATGGAAGAATCAAAACATATTAATCACATGTTTCTGAAAATATGAGATTCATAAATGCCTGAAGAATAAAGAGATAAAAGAAAGTGGCTGCTTCTGGAGAAGGCAACTGGAGTAGGGAACCTCTACTTTCTTATCATCCTTTGATATTATTGTATCTTTGAAGTTATGCATATGTTATTATTTTGATGAAGAAGAGACTTAAAAATAAATAACTTACTGAATCTATAATCACCGAGTCCGGTGTTCTTCCAGTGAAAACAAAATTCAGTTGCTTGGCTGCTCTGACCAATGCTCCCTCATCTGTTTTAGGAAAACAGGTGAAAGCAAATACATGGTGAGATGAAAAAAATCATCCCTATTACAACCGAAATACATTACTATAATTTCTACTTAATTGTAAAAGAATTAAAATTCTGTTTATTCTGGCCCGTTACTGAAATCCATTTCTTTTAGAATTATATGATAATGCCAAAGGAACGAGTAGAGTCATTTTAAGGATCTGAGACATGTATGGCACTGGGAGTCCTATTTCACTGTTGGTCAACTCACCTAAGAAGGAAAATTTAAATGTCACCTTGGTTCAGAATATTCTCTAAAAAAACCTTTCTCAAAATAAATGCACAAGATTGTTTTACGTTTTATGCCTTTCCTCCTAAAACACTAAATGTAGAAAAATACTAATTGAGGACTCAATTTAGGTGGCTCAGTGGTTTGGCGCCTGCCTTTGGCCCAGGGTGCGATCCTGGGGTCCCGGGATCGAGTCCCGCGTCGGGCTCCCGGCATGGAGCCTGCTTCTCCCTCCTCCTGTGTCTCTGCCTCTCTCTCTCTCTATGTCTATCATAAATAAATCTTTAAAAAAATGGATATAAATGCACTAGGTTATAGACCTGAAACTAACATAGATAACACTGTGTGTCAACACTACTCATAAAAAAAAAAAAGCTTAGACAAGGAAAGAAAAGAAATGGATATATATGAATCGATGTTTATTTTATTATACATTAATTACTTTCATTGCCATATTGTATCAAACTTTCTTGTTGCTGAGGGTAGGGTGTGGGATTAGGAACATTCACATAGTGTCCATCCTAAGAATATAATATTTTTTCTGCTTCTTAGGAATTTAGTACATTCTGCAAGGTCACGGGTGCTGGTTTAGAATACAGTTAAAACATTTAAAGGTCTTTAAAGTATGTTCCTTCTTTCCTAAAATCTTGCAGTTATATTGACTGCCGAATTTTACACTGAAAATAGGTTTAAAATCAAGTTGAGACATTAAACATTGATAACCATGCTAATATGCATTTTATGGCATCCCTTTCAAATGGGTGAACTTTCTTCATCCAAAAAAAAAAATACACAAAAGTTCCTTGATTATCATTTCCAAAAGATGGAACAGATTATTATTATTTCCAAAAGAGGAAAGCAAAATTGTTATTTTCAAAGAAGAGAATAGATACTATATGTATAAAAAGGTACTTTATATTTGTGTGAATTTTCTCATTCAAATTTCTATGCAATTTATGTCATATGCCAAAAATATATAACCTTATACACATAAGGTTATATATTTTAACACATACATACTTAATTCTGAAAGCTAGGTTATTCTAATTGATAAACACATTGCTATTATCTAAAACATACAAGTTGGCTATTTTGCTTTTTCAAATTAAACTGATTTTTCTCTAGACAACCTCAAATTTCAGAATAATTCCCACTGTAAAACTACATTATAAATCCTTCCTTGTACCTGGAGATGCTGCTTGGTAAATAATCTTGTCGCCTTCTCGCTCTGGCACTGCTGTGTGACAAACTGCCATCATTGTAAGAAATTCACATATTATAGGTGCAGTTGGCTGTAAGAAATAAACACAATTCAACCCTTTCACTTAAACATTTTGACACTAATGACAGCAACATTACTTCATGTCTATTAAGACTGGCTGTTGAGCACTGAGGTGTGAGGTTATTGACAACAAAGAAGTCAACATCTATTATGAAGAAAATACATTTTTAACCAAAATCATTCGCTCTTACACTCTCTCTCACTCATTTTCCAAACATTTACACAAAACAACTTGGTGGTGTCAAATGAAAATAGCACAGTGATAAAAAGGCAGATAGGGTCAAACCCTGTCCTCAGAAAATAGGGGAGAAATTCTAAAATGCTCATTTACCTGGATCTAATTCCTGATTAGATTTAAACTTTTGGCATCTGTTCTTACTGGGGTTCCACCACTTTGTGTTGGGGTGATGACCTTAACCCGACATATGTCTTACTAAATAAAAAGAATTGGCTGAACAATTGTTGTGTACAATGGATTCTCAGAGACTGAGGAAGACATAGAAGTGGATCCTTTCTGCAAGGAGTTTATATAAGAAAAGAAGCCAGATTTTTAAAAAATTTATTTTGTAATTTTTTATTTATTTTTTTTTTTAGGTAGGCTCCATAACCAGTGTGGAGCCCAACACGGGGCTCAAACTCATGGCCCTGAGATCAAGAGACAGATGCCCAATGGACTGAGCCACCCAGGTGCCCCAGAAGGTGCAGACCTTTTAAATTAAATATCTTGCTGCTAATGAAGAGAAATATCAAATAAAAAGATTCTTCTATGATCTTGGCCAAAAAACAAAAACAAAAAACAAATGGGAGTGATTGGAAAGGCAAATCACAACGAAAAATCTGTTTTCAGGTTAGTACAGCGGAGAAAACAGACATGGCTCCCACAGTGTGAAGTGTAACTTGTGGGGATGAGAGAACGGACATAAATACACAAATATTTACACACAGTGTGAAAGGACTACAAGGGAGAGAATGTGCAAATACCATGTAACGTGATTTGGGCCAGTCTGCGGTTATTCTCAAGATAATGTGATACTTAAACTGAGGTTTTAGCTTCACGAGGAATTGAGCCAAGAGTTTTGCAATCAGATAAGACTGAGAAGATCCTACTGAAGGAAAGAATGAAGTGTGTTTGAGAAAACAAAAGCCAGTACGGGCGTGAGGAGAAGGAAAGGAAGAGAGACCCAGGCGAGGTTGGTGACTTGCCAGGGGCCAGACCACGTACCTCTGGAAGGTAGGCGGGAAGCCAGAGGAAGGTTTTAAACAGGGAAGCCATGGGATTTGATTTCCACGTCCATCATTTCAGTTGCCACGTACAACAAGAATCGGAGGGAAACAAAAGGGTACAAGGACACTGGCAAGTGTACTGGGACTTGTGCACTGGTGCAAGGATGCTGGCCGTCTGGACTAGGGGACGGAAAGTGAGAATGAAGTCAAGAAGACATTTAAGGTATATTCTAGAAGCCACTACTGACAAGGGCTTGGCCACCCTATGCAGCTGGAGATGGACGGAAGAAGAGGAATCCAAAGCAGCTCTTAAGTCCCTAGAAAGAGAATTAAAATAGGTGACGAAGCAACGTGACCCTGAAAACACAGAGGGGAAGAGGTGGTGTAGGTCTCGTGGGTCCTGAACCCCATATTCTATTAAAATCTCTTTTAAGAAGAAAGGCGACAAAAAAAAAAAAAAAAAAATACCTGTAGGGACACCTTGCTAGAGCTCCACCCAGGGGCACAGGTTAGTAAGACCACCGGTGCTGAAGAACCATGTTTTGAGGTAGTGAGTTCAAGTTCTGACAGAGCGAACTTGAAGTGATGATGAGAGCGGGCTCGAGGGCTTATCCTCCAGGAAGCCAAACCCTCTGATCCGATGGAATTTTACTAAGTGTCAAGTAACTTCATAGGTACAATGGTCACACTGGGTGGAAATTTCTGGAGTTCTTATTGTGTAGATTGGGCACTGGCCTATCATTTTGAGCAGGTGATTCATTTCTACAGATATTCTGAGATGGTAAGCAGTGAGCTGTTTCATACACACAGAATTCTATTGATTATTTAATATAAGACATTTTGAAAAGATAGAATACTGATTAACAAGATTTTCAACACTAAATTCCCAACAGCCATGAATTTGTGTGAGCCGAGTAAAAAAGATTAAACAAGAACAGATTTTGGTAAGTATTAAACATGATCACGAAACAAAAAGAAATATATAAACATGGAAGATAATTCACAAAGAGACTCACTAGCTTTCACTCATTAACAAAAAGATAATGGTTTTACGTTGCTTACATGATTATTTTGGAGGTTTTCCAGCAATGACGAATCACTAAACGTTTTTTCGTCTCCAAACTGTGAGCTCTGCCTGAAGGAGAAAATGGAGCAGACCTGGTTCATTTATACAAGCCATTGATCTATTTGCAACTTACTTCTTAAATAAATCATTATCCTTATTAAATAAATCATTTATTCTATTAAGCAAACGCTTAACAGATTAAATAAAATTTAGTCTGCATTTCTAGACAAGATACCATCAATTTCACAACCAAATCATACATTTTCAAGCATTCTGAAGTGGGATAGACTTCTGCAGGGTAATAAAAAATAGTATTTTATAGTTTGTTTTTCTGGAGTGGAATTACATTGTACCTATACGAAGCTTAAGAAAATTTTTGTAAAAAGTAAAAACACCACTAAATACCTAGAGGTCTATTCCTTCTACTTCCACAATTTCTTCAAGTTTTTAGATTTTGATTATAAAGCTACTATAAAAAAAAACAATATTGATTCTTTTACGTTACCCTATGAGAAATCTTTATTTGTAGTAACTAACATTACACGATTATCATATTCAATATAAAAATATGAGCAATAAGCTTTTAATATATTTCATCAACATCTAACACTAACAGATATCTGATACTATTTATGTAAATATCACATTTATTCTGTATATAAGGAGGACAAATCATAAATACGTTTGGGAGTTTTTGTGTCGGGGCTGTCTTCAGATGAGCAAACACTTCTGTGCTTCATAGGAAATAAATGGAGTCAGAGTTGCCTCTGTAGTCGGGCTATCATGAATCTTATGGCCATGCAATATAATATCAAAATGTCGAGATTAAAAGGAAGAACAAGGAGCATGTAAGTGGAAATGTCAAACCCAAAAGAGTGTATTTTGCAATGTTCAGTGAAAATATACACATTCAGGCTTTTGTGCATAGAAGAAAATTCTAGAATTCATTCGCCAAGGAAAAATAATGCATCCAATACTAAATAACTGTAACTGAAAGCTTTTCATCATGTGATTTACAGTTACAGAATTATCAATGCCAATGCACCAAATATCAAGAGCTTCATATTTTAAAGCTAGCAGTTCGAAAGGAAGGAGAAATCACTGATGAATAAAAGAACCTGAACTAACTAAACATACACGTTATCAATGAAATATATTTTTTCCATGAACCAAGAATGTTTATAAGGTACATCCTTATGCACATGTGGTAGTTTGATCTATGAATTCTGAAAATTATAATAAAGTACGTCTTCATTAGCATGTAGTAGTTTAGAATTCTCAAAACCACCCTAGGAAGCAGAATAAACACATTACTCTTCCTTTAGTTTTTTTTTTTCTTCCTTTAGTTTTAAAGATGGAGGGAAAAGTCCAAGAACTTTTAAGTGACTTATCAATGGGAACGCAAAAAGTTGGCATACATTTCTCCTCCAAATGCTATCATTTCTTAAAAATAGTTTATTACTGGGGCTCCATGAAGTCTCCCTATTATTAAAGTGTATTCATTAATGGTTCTTAGTTATACATTCCTACTTATTTGTTACATAAATTGAAATGTCAAGGAATAATCACAGTAACATCTTGCATGTGGAGGTCTATTTTCTTTCCAAAGAATTCCAGACTAAAAGCCTTTGCAAATCTGAAGATGTCTTATTAATCTCACCAGAAACCCTTTTATCTCATAAATCACAGTTACCATAATTGATACAACATTCAAGTGTATTTATAACAAATAACACTAGATATGCAATTTAAATCTTTACATGGACACATCCCACCCTCCATTTACCAATGAAGCTTCTACCACAAATAATGCTAAATAAGAACTCTTCACTCAGAAAGTAGCTTCTTTTCCAAGATCATAAAAACCATAAACAACTCATCTGCTAATCCACACAGCCTGGGTTAGATAACTCAGGCGTGGAGTTCTTACCACCCCTGTCTGAAATCTTACAAAAAAAATGTTCACTTTTAGTAAAAGTAAATAGATAAAATTAGGATGCTCATGTCATTTCAAAATAAGAACCAACTGCATTAAATAAAAGTGGTAATTTAAACTCAGTTGACAAAACGATGAATTTGCAAACTGCTCACAAAAACAAATGCAAGCCAACATCAACATTTTGTTGGATTTTCCCATAGAAATTTTCAAGTGGCACGATGCACACAGGAGACAAAGGAAATCATAGTATTTTGCAAGAAGGAATAAGAGAAGGAGGGTAACATTAAGGTGAGGAGAACAAGGAGCAGGTCACCCACAATGCCAAATAAATGGCAGCTTCTTGCAGGCTGATTTAAATAAGTATTTAAATTAATGTAAATAATTATTTACACTGTAAATAATTAGAAAAAAAATGAAGAATACCCATTGCAATAAAAATTAACATTTACAATGTGTATGGCTTAATCAGTATTACCTATTTTCATATATGACAATATGGACTATGAAATATTTTTAAATTCAAAATTCATGCCAAACAAAAGAATTGTTTGGGAAAAAATAGTTGGATTTATACTTTTCACCTTAAACCACATAAACTCCAGATGGACGAACAATTTAGTAAAAGTACTAACGATATGGGAAAAATGTTTAAATAACTTAAGAGTGGAAAAGGCCTATGTATCAAACATCATCCAGAAAGCAAGACAGATAAATCTGTAAACAACTGAAACATTTCTGCACAGCAAAAACTACCGTAAGCAAAATCAAAAGCCCAAACAAAAAAACTGGGAAAAACTGCTTCCAACTCATATCACGAAGGTTAGAACAAGGAGCCCACGAGGAAAGACCAGTGCCTTTAAATACAAACTCCAGTTTAGCCAATAATGAGAAAAATTAAAAGGATCAATTTGGCAGAAATAAAGTTTGACAACTCTGTGCTGTTGTTGTTATGGAAGGAGATAAATCATACCATTGGTGATTATGAAATTGGCATAACTAGTCCTAAAAAGAACAATTCTATCAAAAATTGTCCAAAAAGGATAATTTCTACCAAAACTTAAAATGCCACGTATCATCCCTTTGATCCAGTAATTCCGGTTCTAGGAATTTATACTAGCCATCTACCCAGTGCAAAATATCATACACACAAATTCATTCTTTGCAGCACAGTTTTATGAAGATTTATTTATTTGAGAGCTAGAGCTGGAGCTAGAGCGTGTGCGCACCTGCTTGATCAGGAGAGTGAGGGAGGGGCAGAGCGAGAGAACCCTGAAGCAGCCTCCCTGCTGAGCTCGGAGCCCATCCGGGGCTGGATCTCACCACCTATGAGGTCATGACTTGAGCCAAAACCAAGAGTCAGATGCTCCACTGACTGAGCCACCCAGGGGCCCCCACAGAACATTTTTTTTTTAATAGCAAAAGATTAGAAATAACTCAAGAACTTGAAGGATACTGCTTTAAAAATTTGTGGTACATCCACACGGGCAACACTATACCAAGAATAGGAAGCTCTTCAGCTGATCTTGGGCAGATCTCAAAGATGCACTGTCAAAAGAAAAGATGGTACAGAACAGGGCAGGCGGTATACAGTATATGCCTCACTTTCGTAAACATAGGAGAGAAAAAAAAATACACATATGTATATGTGTAGACCCGATCTGGAAGGAAACACCCGAAACTGTTGACATTGCCTGCCTCCAGGAGGAGAAATGGAGGGTTCCAAGACAGAGAAGGGAGATAAACTTCCTGACACCCTCTAAATAAGCAATGTTAATACCTTATGAACTTAAAAAAAATCAAATTTATTTTAAACATTTTATTTATTCATGAGAGACACACACAGAGAGAGAGGCAGAGACACAGGCAAAGGGAGAAGCAGGCTCCATGCAGGGAGCCCGACGTGGGACTCGATCCCAGGACCCCGGGGTCACACCCTGAGCCACAGGCAGGTGCTAAACTGCTGAGCCACCCCGGTGTCCCCAAAAAATCAAATTTAAATTAAAAATTAAACACAAACACAAAATCCATGCCAGCCACCTGAAATAGATACACAGCCGACACATGAACTGAATGCATGCATACACACACTACGCACACCACACAGGAAGATAAAGGTAGTGTGACTCTAAAGCACCATTTCTGGAAAGGATCTGCACCTCCCGCTTTTAAACGATGCTACTGGTTGCAAATCAAAATCCCTTAAAGGGAGATTTCATTTTTAGAAATGAGTTTGTTATTCAGAGTCATGTCCCACCAAGTCCGAGAATATAAATAAGTGATCATACTCAGTATTTTGGTCAGACGTTGGTTTTAACCACAGTAATGAGACCTGCCTCTCCTTGTGGCTCAAAGTACTTCTGAGGGCAATTACAAAAGAGGAATTCCAAAAACATTCTGCGAAATGGCTGCATCACCGAAATAAGTAAATGACCTGTCAACAGGACTACTTTGAAGACTAACACTAATTTGGATGTGTTAGGTCTCATTACTACACAGTCACACCTGGAAGGAGGTTTTCGTGAGCCTCCTGGCTGCTGCACAAAAAGTAAATATCACTCGTTCCATATGTAATTATAGACCAGAATGAAATGAGGAGATGAATAAGACCAGGAAATAGTAGCATCCACCGTTACTATGATAATCCCAACCACCACAGTGAAATGACTAAGCACGGAACGCATTAAGGAAACACTTTTGGAGAATAATCTCACTAGCACTAACTTAAACAAACACACCAGCGCAGTATGGAATCTATATTGAAGAGTCAAGAAAAATATATTATCTGGGATTTGCTTCAAAATAATGGTGAGGGAAAGGCATAGATGACACTAGTCCCGAGGGCACATTATTGAAGAGAGTGAATGAGTAATCGGCCTACTTTGGTTTATGCTTGAAATTTTCCACAGTAAACGTTACGAAAAGGAAAAATGGCCATGGAAATACATAGTCTTGAAAACAATCATATCTTAAGGGCTGCACAGATGCTGAGAATAAGCAGATCTTTTTTACAATGGTGGATTTTTAATAGAAAAGAATTAATCTGTAAGGTTGTACGTTAGCCTAGGGTACTTGGTAATAATATGAAGACCGTACCAATTTTGGAGTAAGTGGCTACTGGTTGGGGAATAACCTTATCTCTATAAACTATTTATACTAATATATTTGAGTAAAGCTACAGCCATCATCCAATTATCTTTAATGCCAAGAGTATGTTTGAAAATACTCTTGAGGGAGTATCATAGGTTTGCCTTCAAATTCCACTAAATGTAAAATAATCTGTACACATTTAAGTGTTAAATATTAAGTGTTTTTTAAATTTGACATTTTTGTGGTGAATATGGTTCAAGTGGGGCAGTAATAAATATATAGTATATATATACACACATATATATACAATATATAATATATATTATATTATATATACACACACATATATACTATATATATTATATATATATATATACACATACACGTTACAGGGTTTTTATGGAATTCAATGAACTTCACATTGAAATGTAAAGCTGCTGAAAGACAGGCATGAACTTTGATTTTGGATTTATACAGTCATCTATATTCTCTAGTTTATCCACAAAGGGCAGTAGCATGAAGATATGGTCAGATGCCTGGAGCATAGGATTCAGCTAGGATCACACTTTTTTTTTTTTTTTCCTGGATGGCACTTTTGATCTTGGTTTCCTTGGCAACATGAAATCCAATGGAGGAGGCTTTGGGGGAGATGCCAGATTTATGAATGTGCAACATTTCTGCTCCCTGCGCTAACTTTTCTCAAGTCAATTAAACTACCTGAAAAAAAAAAAAGAAAAAAAAAAACAACTGTACCTGATCTTGCTACCTTAATAAGAAAAGAAAAAAATGGACTGAAATGGTAAGGATACTTTATGCTCTGAAAGCATATATTCTTTAAAATTCTTTAAGGTTTGTAGGGTATAAAGTGACCAGCGCCCACTTTATAACCAGGCTGAGTGAGGTTTTAACTCTGGCTGGCTTCCATGTTTCCTGGTTGTGTAGTTGGGGGGGGGGGGGAGTTACTTATTAGCTTCTTTGCCTAAATTTCACCAACTTTAAGACGGTCATGTCAATCACAATTCTTCAAACATATCATGAGGATTGAGTAAGAGACATCAGGGCTAATACTCTCTGTGAGTATACAACGTCTAGACTGTTCTAAGCGCTTTAAAAACAACTCACTCAGGGCACCTGGGTGGTGCAGTTGGTTGAGCATCGGACTCTTGGGTTTGGCTCGGGTCACGATCTCGGGGTCATGGGGATTGCCCCACCCTGGGGTCTGTGCTAGTGTGGTCATGTGCTAGCTTGATTTTCTCTCTCCCTCTGCCCTCCCCTCACTGTGTGCTCATGCGCATGCACACACACTCTCTCCCAAAAAAATAAATTAGTCTAAATAAATAAATAAATAAATAAATAAATAAATAAATCAGAACTCAGTCGATCTTCACAACTTCCCTATGACGTCCACAGTCTACCAGATGAGGACAGGTAGGCAGAGAGATTAGGTCACTTTTTTCCCAGGGCACCGGTAGATCAGGATGTGAACGTGGGTGGTCAGCACCCCAGGTCTGCACCCTGGACCCCTGCAGAGCACCAGAGAGCAGCTCAGGGAGTGTCTGTTCCTTCATCTTTGCAGGCTGACAGGTGACTGATAGATGGGGCGTCTAAGAAGTATTTAGAGTAAAGCTCACTTTATTATAAAGGTGGTAAATGCCTTTCCTACTGTGTATTTTAAAAAATACTAATAATTAAGTGGAATCATATAATTTATTGAAAAATCTGGCATTTCTTATTTGGATTTATCTAGTTTAGAATATCAAATATCAAATTTTCCAAACAGGTGTTTTACAACAAGAATTTAACTGGATAATATAACATCCTCTCTTTCCAAGAGTGAAAAAAGTCATAAGATAACCTCTAACGAAAGTAGGATATTTTAAATGACCTGAGTAAACACACAACAATTTTTTTTCTTACATTTCCATCAACGAAAATATGGTCCTTCTCTTAGGAATAAATGAGTTCTCTTAGAAAATGTGTATTAATTCTATACTAGTAAATAAATTAATAGCATTACATTAACGTTACAGAAAATCAATGGAGGTAGCCAAAATTTCACTACCTTCTGAAAGAATTAAGTAAAAGGGAATAGCTACCACATTAAACTTGAATTATCCAACAGTAAGAAACTTTGGAATATTTTTAAATATGCTAAAAATTATTCAGTTGCATGTAGGTGTTGAAACTAGATGGAGCTCCAGGCAATGAGCTTAAATGTGATGACTCATTAGCTGCCTCTGTCATTATTATGGGTATGAAGTTTACTGCAAATTGTTACCAAATCTCCACTTTACTGAAGTAAAATTCAAGTTGAATATATTGAATGATGATATTGGACTTCCATGCACATTGGAAATGTAGCTAAATCCTACAACACATGTACAACCTGAAAATAAAAATATAACCACTTATGAAATCACATGTTCTACAATTACCAGCATTAAAAGAAACCTGTTTTCTGAAGCTTCATTGGCCACCAAATCATAATGAACTACAGAAATACCAAAATAAACTTATCTTGTTCTAAATGAAAATATAAATCCATGGAGGGGGGGATTTTAAGAGAAAACAAACAAAACCCCTCAAAAGTACAGAAATTAAAATGACAGAATGGCATCTTTAATAATTCTAAAATTAATTATATTCCAGGTAAATGTAGTCTGGGGAAGCACAGTATTCCAACATTTGTTCCAGACATTTATTTTTTTTAAATTTTCATTTTTCTAGCCCCTAAATAGATTACTAGACTAATGAAAAGAGATATAATGGAAATTTCCAGTCCTTGGGTAGGTTTCAGGAGCCTCTTTTGGTGGCTCTGTAGAGAACATGAATAGCAGCAGAAGGTGGCAGTGCTGAGCTAGAAAACATAAACCTTGGGCTTTAACAAATCTTAGCTGGTTCACTGCCCAGGACCCCAAAGTGATCATTACAGACTCTGTCATCGATACATAATGTAGAGCTCTAGCAAGCCTAACCATTAAACTAAATGTCTGTAAAATGACCAAAGGTCCCGCGATAAGAAATCAAAGATATTCAATGGGTTTCAAGAAATAAGCTCTTTATAAAGTACTGTTACCCGACCTGGACAATAATGCTTCCCCCCCCCCCCCCCCCAAAAGTAGTGAATTGTGTTTATCAAAAAACAGTGAAATGCAAGCCTTGTAAAGGAATCAATGAGGCAGAAAGGTCCATGCAGCTTACCATTCATCAGGAGAACAACCATAATCCTCAGGTTCGGGGACATGGCTTCAGAAAGCAAGAGGAGGGGGAAGAGAGGGAAAAAAATCATCATCACAGACAGGCCGGAAACAGAGGAGCATGAATAACGGAAGGACTGAAAGACGGATCTTGAAAAGGTTAAGAAAAGGAACTTTTAGTTGATTCTGAAAGAATGGCAGTTGGTGTAGTAAGTAGGACACGATTTATGGTAAACTAAGCATGTCTACAAAATTATTCTGTAACAGGACAGCTCACTTGCCTCTCACTGAGGAACCGATTCATTTTATTCAAAGAATTCAGTATTCACCAACAAATGTTTTAACCTGGAGTTTTAAATACATGCTTAAACCGATGGAAAGTTACATATTATATAATTATATGTAATTATAAGATTACATATTATATATATTCATAAAATTACATATTATATATGTCATATATAACAGTCACAAAATTATATAATATATATTATATTATATATATATAAATGTTTTAATGAAACAAACATAACTAATACGTAGGGACAAACTATCACATTGATGAAATCTGCCAGATACACATCAGAAATAAACGTGACTACCATAAAGTAAGGGATCTTTAAACAGGCACACTGGAGTAAAAGTCAACTAGATTTCTATAATTAATTGGAACTGCATTTTAAAAGATTAACTGATACTAAAAATTGTTCACTTAAATCATAATTCACTCATTAAACCATTTGTTATCTCACTCAGAAAATACCATTCATCAATAATTTTAATTTCCTCCTTTAGCTCATTTGAGGCCCGGGACAAGTCCAACTGACATGTAGCCTTTGTTCTAAGCAGCCAGTCACGTATTCGCTCCGAAGTGGCCCATAATACGTGGCTGAGCAGATTTTCTTTTCCTTCTCTACGTATTTATTAGATTTTTCTTCCTATTGTCCAATGTTCTCCGGCTTTGTTGAGATATACTTGATGGATAACACTGTTCAAGTTTCAGATACAACGTGATGGTCTGATCCACTTCTGTATATACTGCAACAGGACTACCACCGCGTAGCTAACACTGCCATCGGTCACGTAACTACCATTTCGCGTGCGTGTCGTGGGAAAACTAACCTCTACTCTCTCAGCAGTGAGGACAGATCTTCTTATCTCTCATTTCTTTCACTATATATGACCATTCAATAATTTTTCTTTTCTTTTTTTTCTTCATTTTTTTAAAGAATTTATTTTTAAATATTTTATTTATTTATTCATGAGAAACACACACACACAGAGAGAGAGAGAGAGAGAGAGAGAGAGAGAGGCAGAGACACAGGCAGAGGGAGAAGCAGGCTCCATGCGGGGAGCCCGATGCAGGACTCAATCCCGGGACCCCGGGGTCATGCCCTGGGCTGAAGGGGCACTAAACCGCTGAGCCACTGGGGCTGCCCTCTTTTTTTTTTTTTTTTTTTAAGATTTTATTGACTTAATTTGAGAGAGAGAGAGAGAGAGCGCGAGCACGCACAGGAGTGCGGAGGGGCAGGAGCAGCAGCCGCAGCGAGCCTGACCGCCCCCCTTCATCCCAGGAGCCGGGATCATGGCCTGAGCCGGGGGCAGGTGCTTCACCTACTGAGCCGCCCAGGCATCCGGCATCCCAATATTTTTTCTTTTAAATTTAGTAGCTACCAATAGAGTCTAAAAAAAAAATGCAGAGTTCAGTACAAATATAAAGTCATTCATTGCTTCTGAGAAACATAACCCTCCCTGAAAACTCGTCGAGTCCCTCCAGCCGCCACCGTCCACACACTGTCTTCACCCTCCAGCAACTGGCCTGGCGAGGCCTCACCGCGCCACCTCCTCCAACGCACCGAGTGGCCTCCCGGGCAGCGCCCACCACGTCCAGCCACACTGACGGCGGTGCCCTCTACCCACTAGTCTCCCTTCTACCAGGTGGCTTGTTGATGCTCCAGGGGGAGGCGAGCCGAGTCTCCCGTGGGCTGGGCTCCCAGACAAAGACACCGCCCTCGGCGGCTTCCAGGCCCCGGCTGCAGGCCCGCGCGTGGGGCATCACGCTGTTCGGTCGGGCCGGCCGGGGACCACGGTGCCAGGGTTCTGGCTGTGCAGGCAGTCCCACAGGGCTCGGGGGCCCTTCTCCTGGGCCTGGCAGGGCTGGGTGCTGTTTGCACCCGGGGAGCCGCAGGGGCCCCGCGCACCTGCTCCTGAACCTGTGTGCACCTTTCCCCGCCAGCGCGGCTCCAGCAGCTCTGGTGCAGGTGCTGGGGGTCGCTGGCGTTGGTGAGCGTGTCGGGACCCCGGTCTCTGCCCGTGGAGCTCTTCACTTAATCAAACCCCTTCTTCTAGCGCCCAAGCCTCTGCTTCTCCTGGCGGGGTCTCCGGCCTGCCTGATGGGCTTGCATCCCCATCACACACTCACCGGGCCCTCCCCCTCCGTGCAGCCTGTTAGCCTTGATTACTTATTAACACCCATTTACCTCCAATCAACCACCAACTTCAGGAGGGCAGGAGCCATAGGAGCTTTCGCCGGTTATTACAACCCCATCATCTAACAAGGTGCCACGTACAGAAGGAGATAAAATTATTTGTGGGAGTATGTAAATAAACAAACGGGAGGTGTCTCCCCAGCTCTTGCCCAGGTGGGCAGTAAGATAAATGTGTTGGTTAGCATCTAGGCCTCAGGGCTAAGTTTTATTAGCCCTGTGATTGTGAGGTTTCTTTCTTTCTTTCTTTCTTTCTTTCTTTCTTTCTTTCTTTCTTTCTTTCTTTCTTTCTTTCTTTTCTTTTCTTTTCTTTTCTTTTTCTTTTTTGATTGTGAGGTTTCTTGTGGTGAATCTCTTCTCAGTGTGAAGCACAGATCCTTTTAGCAAACATACTGGTAAACAAAATATTGTCGTGTTAAGCCATTCGCGTATTGTATTTTATATACATAAGGATTGTTTTTAAGGAAATTTCATTTTTTTTACTCAAAGGGAACATGTCAATGAAATGTTTTTGGCTTTGATTAAACGACTAGCCCAATAAAAATCACTATTTAGTTGGCTTACTAGAATTTTTTTTTTTTTAACTTTAGAGCTTTGTACTGTGTTAAGCTTTGCCCAGCTGATCAGCTCATTCTAATAGTAAGGTCTAAATTACTGACAAAGATTATACTTAGGATAAGAGCCTCTTATATTCACTGTTTTGAGAGTCCTAGCCACTGAAACATAAAATTTTGCCTCCTTACCCCTTCCTGGTATTCCAGTTACTTTGATAAAACCGACCCATTTCCTATAGGAAGGAATTTGCTGAAATGATACTTTAACAAATGTTTAACAGTAGAATTTCTAGTGTCTAATAAGTTAAATTTACAAATGACATCAATTTACACTTAATCAAAGAAAGATATAATGAAACAATCTAGTAAGTTTAAACATAGTGGCCTCATGGATAAGGTTGAACTTGACAAAATAATCATCACTACGAAGTGACGGACAAAACTTTATTGTGTTGCCCATCATGAATCCAATTTGGCCGTGGTTATGTGAAATGAGACAAAAATTGCCAACATCAAATTTGGAAGCATTGTTTTAAGTGTTAAATATTAGCGTCTTGGGGATTCCTGGGGGGCTCAGTGGTTGAGCATCTGCCTTTGGCCCAGGGCATGACCCCGGGGTCCTGGGATCAAGTCCCGCGTCGGGCTCCCTGCATGGAGCCTGCTTCTCCCTCTGCCTGTGTCTCTGCCTCTCTCTCTGTGTCTCTCATAAATAAATTAAATAAATAAATAAATAAATAAATAAATAAATAAATAAATAGTAGTGTCTTACAAATCTAAGAAAATACAAGGCAAAAATGAAGACAAGTCTTGTTCTTCAAACTCATAAGAGCCAACAGATTTCAGCCCTGACTCTACCTAGCATAAAACCAGGCTTTTTGTTACTTCTTAAAAATGCTGAAGAAGGATCAGTTCTGAAGTTGTAACCCCAAAAGCATTTGTTAGTATATGATGATGTGTGGTGCTCTCCTTTGTTTTGCTACGTCCTGGGGGGATAAACACCATGCTTTCTTCTGCTGGAGTTAAAAGGTACGGATATGTCATAGTTGCCCATATTAATCAAGTGTTAACGCTGCTATAATGCAAATGGATTGCAAAACCATGTAATTTCCAGGCCTGGGTTCCGATAACCCAAAAGTGGCCCCAGGAAATTCCACAGAAAGATGGCTGGCAGTAATGACTTTTCTTGCTGAGTTTGGTGGAATTAGGGACAGTGGTGTGTCTTTTACTGTAAAGACCTAAGCATCTGAAGTTTCCTTTATCAAAGACATTTATCACCACTGTCTACAATGCTGACAACTCCAGTTGTCCATCAGGATGTCTGGGGGAGGGGATGTTGATGAAAAATCAGGATTAAGGATCGTAAACGCACAAACACAACACTGCACGATTACTGGAAGCAGTTTAACAACCAGCTTCACTCAGCAAGGCTTCTGGTATTCTCAAAAACATGACATATCACCGGGGAAAGGGATGTATTTCTGTTTACATAGTTAAATTTGCAAACAAAGGAACACCTTTCCTTTTATTTCTAATAAAACACATTATTATGTTTTTTTATATCCAGAATTTTATATCTGGAAAAGAACTTCAGAGATCATCTTATCTCACTATCCTCATTTTAAGGAGTTTGGAATATTTGAAAGGAATTATTGATAGTTACATGGTGAATTAGTGACAAAGCTAGGACTAGTCTCATGGCTGCACCTCAATAGAAATTATGTTATTTGCCCAAGAGGAAATTTGTCTTAATGGAAACCTAATCTAAATGATGACTCTTCTTAACTCTTAATACTACTTTAATATTTACCAGTCTCAGACTCACCCTATCTGATGATGATAGCAATAGACCCAGAAAGAACACTGCTCTTTAGAACTACTGCCTCGAAGTGTTTAAAGACTTGTTGCAAGAATAAGAAAAAAACTTGATAAAATGCAGGAGAGAGACTAGATCTCATTCTAGTTTTCTGTTCTGGTGAGTTCACCATCAGTAACTACTAATTTGAAGAACTTGCTTATTCAGTTAGAAATTTGCAAGATAAAAAAAAAAAAGGATGTCAATTATCAGACCACTCCAAAAGTAAATTCACTTATAAAAGCAGAATTTTTGTAAAAACAACCTCCATAAATCTGTCAGGAAGTAATAATAGGCCTTTCCTTCTCTTGCCTGGGGTCATTGTGGGTCAAATATGCAGGATGTCAAAAGGTGTGGATGCATCTGCCCCACAAAAGCAGCTAACCAAATTACAAGGCCAGAAACAATTGGTGGGTAGGGAGGAGTAAGGACAGCCTTTTCTAGGGGAAGAGAGAGAGCTTCAGATAGAGGAAAGATGCAAAATGGCATCCAGCCCTGGAAACAGTAAGTATGCTTCTTAAATTAACATCCTGTCTCTGCAAGTGTGAAAGAGCCATTCAATCAAATGTCTTTTCAGCTTCATTTACACAGGCACTTTGAAGTCCTTTTAGTCACATTCTCTGCTAACCCAAAGAATAAGGATATCTGCCCCCATCTACTTCTCTTTGTAGACCTTTGTATATGAGCTTTTACAATTCTTGACCGAATGGTTATTTATTTATAATTTATAATTTTAACTGAGGCATTTTCAAAATTCATTATTTTTATACTAGCTTACTGCTTGGAGACAGAGTGTTGAGTGGGGAAGAGTGGGTATAAGCCACAAAACCGAAATGCAAGTGACCTTACTTGAATGGCTAAGAGATCAGTATTTCCCAGTCTCACTTGTTAGATAAAGTCAGTAGGAAAATTTGGTAATAAGTCATGGTCAAGGTCAGTCTAACCAAGGAGATCATGTCCTTTTAGGAAACGTACAGATTAATTTTCTCACATTACCCTCCGAAGTATTTCAAAAAGAAAGAAAGAAATGGGTTTTTAACAAGCATATTCTAAAGGACATTAGAAGCCTAATAAAAGTCTCTTTTAAAAAAATTTTAATTCAATTAACATGTGTTATTAGTTTCAGAGGTAGAAATCAGTGATAAAAGTTTCTGATGGTAGCCATTACACACTGGATTTAAGAGTTTCATGTCCTACCTCCTTCCCACCATCAGAAATTTAGATTGCTCTGTGACAGCAAAGAGGTGAGACAATATAAGAAAAAACAAATTGAAGGGATAACTATCAGAGAAAAACGATATTTTAACTTGAAAAGTGCCCAAGGACATTCTGCATGTTATTACGACGCTGTACTCTAACTTCATGGCAATGTAGAGGGGCATGTGTTTGTACTTCATGACCAGAGCAGTTGGAGACCTTTAGCAACTCTTAAAACATGGAAATACTACCACCTTGTAGGTAATTCCCAATGAAAACCAATTCCAAACTGTAACACACAAAACATACATGTATGTTGAAGTCAGAACAGGGGCTTTTTATAGTTTAAAAATTTCCCCTATAAGAACTCTCAAAACATACCAAGCTTTTAGCACTAATTAAACGTGCATGTCATATTCTAATTAAAGGAGAAAAAAACTTACCCATAAGCAACTCCAGCTATGGTGCACTTCTTAAACTGCATTACATTGCAGGTCAGAGTACCGGTTTTGTCAGAAAATATGTATTTTACCTAAAAAAAAAGTTTAAAATTTCCCATTAAAATTTCAGAATTCTTTTTATGCCAATCTCTCACAAAGGGGGAAAATACCCCTTGCACAATTACTTTTCTTCAATCTTGTTACGTTATGGACACAACAGATGCTATTAACTGATGAATTTCTTCACATTCATTAAGGAATATGTTCAACTTTTTTTTTTTTTAGTGTTTTAGCAATGAATCATTTCAAATATGAATAGCGAACACTATCAAGATCTTAGGGAAACTGCAGCCATACAGAAATATGCCTTGATATGGTCTCAATTTCCACTAGAAAGTAACACTACGGCTATTTAACATTTGTGGTGTCCTAAAACATCTACCAGTATTTCTCAAAAAAACAATTACAGAATTGGTGGTGGCTTGTGCCACAAGCCACCACCAATTCTGTAATTGTTTTTTTGTAATTGTTTCTGTCCATACATCTGAATTGGTAAGAAAAAGGATAATTCTGGCCAAAATGCTATTTGAAAAGTATGAGTTAGCAAACGGCAAAAATACAGAATAAGAACTGCTCCTCAGCTAGTATGTAAATATGGATTACAAATACACACGTGTGTGTAACACACACATATGTGTGAAAACAGTATGAATTATACATCTAAAACTCTGGTTTGATTACTTTCATATATTGACTTACACAGCCTCATTGATCAATTTAACTTTTTCTTTCTGGTCAAAAGCTGTGAGCAATTTTAATGCTAAGAGTTTATAACTCAAAAATAGCCAGTACTTTATTACTAACCAGGTTATATACTGAGGGAAATCCCTTAGCACAATACCTTATTCTGAGAGCAAAATAGGTTAACTAAAAATTAAAATTGATAATTATGTACTATCATGTATTTATGCTGATTGCTCAAGTAATGGGAAATTAGGAGCTAGCAATTCATATGCAAATATGGCAGAAATTACAACAAATCTGACCTCCAGTTTAACATATCACCTAGAAATTCAGTTTACCTGGCCAAGTTCCTCGTTCAGATTAGATGTTCGAGCCATAGCAGCAGTGTCTGTGGGTTCGTAGTGCATGTCGAGATCCTATTTTTTTTTTTTGGAAAAAAAATAAAAGAAATTACTAAATGCAACTGGTAACAAGAGATTGACTGAAATTTTATTTAGCTAGTCAGCTGTATATGCAACCACTCTCATTTATTGCCATCCCTATGCCATTTCAATTGATTTCCCTGAAAAGTACTTGGTATAGAATATTATATTTCACAGTAATGGCAGGACAGTATGAAACTTAGAGCATATCTCTGCAATCAGGCAATCTTGATTTTCTATAATTCTATCTTTTCTAGATATGCGACCTATGGTAAGGATGAAATAAGGGATCCCTGGGTGGCGCAGTGGTTTGGCGCCTGCCTTTGGCCCAGGGCGCGATCCTGGAGACCCGGGATCGAATCCCACATCAGGCTCCCGGTGCATGGAGCCTGCTTCTCCCTCTGCCTATGTCTCTGCCTCTCTCTCTCTCTCTCTCTCCCTCTCTGACTATCATAAATAAATAAAAAATTTTAAAAAAAAAGAAATAAGACAATGTATGTGAAGCGCTTCCTAAGGTGTCCGAGATAGTATAAGTACTTAATGTAGCTAAATAACAGCAACTGAACATTGCTCAAATAACTAAGATTTTAAACCCCTAGAAAAATTACTCAAGAGATCCTATCTGGTTGTATAGACTTTCTTGACTCAAGTTCCTTCTACAGTATATACTCGAAAGCAAAATGCGTGCACTTGTCAAAATCCAAACAAAAATATACAGCTTTTGTACTAATTTGTACTTGTTTTGTACCCATATATTATGAGGCTTGGCTATTAACCCTGTAAGAATTAGTATTTTCTATAATATACCATTTGATTAGCAAGTTAGGGTTTAATGATTTTCACATGTCAAAGGAAAAGGACGAATTTGCTTTCCCACATTTGCATTTCAGACTGATCAGTATCAGTTCTGAAGCAGGCTGTTGACTTATAGGTGTCATGTTTTAAGAAGGATATTAAACAACTGAGCAATGTTCAGAAAGGAATGAATGAAATGGGGAGTAGGCTGGAAATCGAGTCTAATAAGGAACAGAAGGAGACGGGGAAGATGTGATAGAAGAACAGAACATAGTAGCCTAGATTTGTTTTGTTTTGTTTTTAAATATGTATTTGTTTGTAGAGAGAGAGAAAGAGAGCACATGTGCAAAAGGGGGAGGGGGGAGACAGTCTCAAGCAGACTCTGGACAGAGCATGGAGCCTGATGAGGGGCTCGATCATCTGATCATGAGGTCATGAGATCGTGACCTGAGCTGAAACCAGGAGTGAGATGCTTAACCGACTGAGCCACCCAGGTTCCCTGCTGAGTTCTAATGTTCTGCAAGGCTGTTGTCCAGAAACAACAATAGACATTTTCACAAAAGTTCAGGTAGAGCCAGTATCAAAGGGGGGTTGTGGTTATTAATCTCATTTCCACACACAGAAAAGCTGCCTGGGAGGAGGAGAACTGTTAGGAATGTTATAAAATCTCTGTATAATAGAAAGGTGGTTGAAAAGCATAAGCCTGCTGGGTTGCTCCGACACTAAAATTATGCCATTATTTGAAGCAAATATTATTATCGAAAATCCAAGTAAACAATAATAAAGTGACTAGTTATTTGATTTTCATAATGAGTCATCTTATCATTTCTTATTGTAAAGTGGGAAACCTCGATAAGTTTTAATTGTAGTTACACAAATTTTATTACATAACTTTTCAGCAACATATTTCCTGTATGAAATAAACCACATCTGCAGCTCATTTTAGATTTCTAAATTATACTGGTCACCTACCAATGAATTAGGCAATGAGGTGGATCATTTACCATGGGAAGATAATGAACAAAGGCAAAAGGATCATCAGTTATATTTTTTAAAATGCTAATATTGTTCATTTGAAAGACTTTAAAATAATTTTAAAAGATAGCATCAAAAAAGAATACCAAATTTTCTCAAAAGAAAAGAAAATTAAATTTTTTGGCAGAGTAAGTCTGAAGGTTTATTTAATTTACATAAATTCATTAATTTTAGCTTTGGTAAAATAAAACTAAGAACAACACATTTTATAAACAAAATATTTATGAAACAGATGTCCAGCACATTTTTCCAAGACTTAAAAAAAAGTCTGAGAAGAAAAAAAATTAAGAATAATCAAGCACAGCTGAATTTGTTTACAGTGTGGAAAAATAAACTACACAGGTGTATAAAACATGACCGACAGCTTTGGTTGTTATAAGCAGTGAGTACAGTATTATTTGTACAGTACTCAACTGTTTAGGAGGCTGCTTGCGATGCTCCTTTGCTATATATTACCATCATGAGATGCTGGTAAACCATGTTTTATCATTTCTATGTAAAGGTCCAAGAAAATAAGTTTCAAAGAAGTCAGGTGGCTTGGCAAAGTTCACACAGCAAGTAAATATAGAACTACAACTATAAATCAGATATTTTTACATCAAACCCCATGGTGCTCCTTTTCCCCAGGACCACTATGTAACCCAAAATACGTTTCCTTAACTGGGGACCTACTTCCCCAGAATGTCTGGTCTGTAAACTTGTATGATTCTGAGATAAGAGTTTTTACTATAATTTTTACATGTCCAATGAATTTGTTACAATTATATTAGAGTCAAAAATATTTTGAAATGTCGCCTTGTAGTCAATAAGAGATAAGGTATCATTAAGATTTTGTTTCTGAGAGATCAAAATACCCGATCAGGGGGTTGCCTGGCTGGTTCAAATGGTGGAGTGTGCAACTCTTCAACATGAGGTCGTGAGTTCGAGCTCCACGCTGGGTGTAGAGATTACTTAAAAAAAAAAAAGTCTTCAAAAAAAAAAAAGTCTTCAAAAAACCCTACTGATAAAAAGACAAAACATTTATTTAGAATGATGAAAACAATAATAATTTATATTTACCCAATTTATAAAGTATGCCTGGGTAAATTTCACCACTTCTAATGTAACCAACAAGCTGATAGGAATGAGATTGTTGAAAAGGATGATGAAGGTCAAGAAATTCAGTCCAAAATTATTAGCACCACCATCTGTTGGGAGAGGTAGGAAGAAAGTCATTTATAGTCTTACATATTCCATTTGTATTGATCAGAACTTCAGCGTAACAAAACTTTTCCATATTACACAACATATCCAGATAGATAGGGAGGAACACTGTACTGAGAGCATAACCTTATTCTCAATACATTCAAGATGGAACAGCACTTTTTGTGTGTGTTCAGTATGTTGCTGGTCCTATTAAGAACTTCATAATGGTACTAAAGAATGAAAGTACTACCAAGTATTTCAAATCCTAAACAGGAAGTTTAGAAACTATGTTTAGAAACAGGAAGTTTAGAGCTATCAGAGACAGGACTGTGGGTTTACACATGTAAAATCTCAATTGGGTAAAATCACTTTTACCTAAATTCTTAAAAAGCACTTCCAATTTGAAGCATGCCTTACAAGCAAGCAAACAAAACAGCAGCAGCAAAACTAACCCAAATAGCAAAAAACAAGGTAGGGCTGTATCCCAGGCAATGACACCCTTCCTCTCCAATAATGAAAATAGAACAGCTATCCCAGACGTGCTGTAAAGTATGTGAAGAAGCAAATTGATGGTGGTCATAACAGTTCTAATGTTGAACTAGTAAATCAATGCCAAAAAAAAAAAAAAAAAAAGTTGGAATGGCCACAAAACTATATCGATGTGATAAAAACTGAAAAAAAAAAAATCAATCCTGCTACAAGGTTTACTAGAATTTGTTTTCATGCCTTTGGAAATTAAGTATTTACTGGTTAAGTACTCATCAAAAGGCAGTGCAGACTTATTTTCCAGAAATATTCAGGGACAGTGCATTAATCTTATAATCATAAAAGGATAGATGATCCAAAAAAGGACTTATTTAATAGGACTTTCCCTAAGACAAGATGACCATTAACATGTACTGCATTTGTGAGTTCAAATGACAGTACATTCAATTTATACATTTTACAAGCATGTGCTCTACTTCTGGTGCTTTTACTGTAATCAATCTGCTTTCTTTACCAGGTAGCTATCTAACCACCTGTGTTAAAATATTTTTAAAGAATGAATAACATTAAAAAAAACAATAAAAAAGAATGAATAACATTCATAAAAATAAAATCAATAAACATTTTCTACTACTATAGAGTGATCATTGTATTTTTAAGGATCCTGAAATTTTAGAGACTCTAACAGTTTACTTTTACTGGAAATTGCACTGAAAAATAAAAATTAAATGCCCAGTTATCTTGGCAACAAGGTTTTCTTTTTAGGAATTATAGGAAATCCCATCAGCCGTGAAACAAAAATGTGGTTTAACCAAAGAAAAAATAAATATAACAGGCACTTTAATACTTACAGTTTAGGTTGAGATACCAGTCCTTTCCAGAATGCCTCCGATTCCAAATGGCTGAGCCCACAGAACAGATGAGAGACATGGCAATTAAGATACAAAATAAAATCAAAATTTGTACATTTGTAATCCGTTCCACATTTGAGAGTTTAAGTGGTGGACTTGTTGAATTCTGTAAAAAGAAACAAGATGAGCAATAAAAAATGTGTACAAATTGGTTTTAGTAATGTATATTCGGTATTTTGGTGAAGATGACAAAGTAAGTCACAGCTCAAAATCTATTTAGACATGGATAGATGCCTAAAAATTATACAGAGAAAAAAATTCCACAGACTTAATAAGCTGTCAAATGTTAATCATCTTTTTTTCCCTAAAGGCCACTATACCACCAAGGCCTTTTTCTAAGAGGAGGAAATAATATTTCTCTTCCAGACATAACTTCTGCATCATGGCAGGGCAGATGAACAGTGTGCATCACTATTTTAGCAAGTAGGGTAGACTAGAGGTACTGAGCATCTCAGCTCAGGAAGAAAGCCAGAGATGGTGGCCGATGTGCCCAGAACCAGAGACCGGAATGTTCCAAAGCAGGAAGGCCACAGTGAAAGGATGTCTGGTTTCCAGATTTCTGGTGGCATCCCTGACTGTTCTACCGAACGTAGCAACAATCTAAGTAGTCTTGGCTATAAAGAACAACAGAAGTAAGTTTCCTCAGGTATAAAATAATGGTTTACAAAATTTATAGAACGGTGACGGGTGGAAGCATCATGGTTAGGATGGAATCCTTAAAAGGATTGCCTGTTGATAACGTCTCTGTGGCTTTACAGTTTACAAAGTTGTCAGACCTTGAAACAGATTTTCCTGTAGTATCTTAAAATAGTTCTTTGCCTGTGCATCTACCCACTGAACACTCAATGATGTTATAACCGAGAGAAGAAGCATCCACAGGCGCGTAAACATTACAAGGGCTAAGACCAAAGCTGATTGAAAACAGCTTAACATAACAAGGATACCAAAAAAGGGTCAACACTTGACTCACAAATTCTTAATTTTATGAAAAAAAAGGAAAACAGTTGTAAAACTTGATCACTGCATTAAAGTTATAAGACAAGTACTTTAATGCAGAGCACTCATCATTACGTAGACAGCTGGTACCAATCGCTTCAACAGCTACTAAACGCTGCCGGAGGACCGATACATAAAATCAGGAAGAGTTCATGCACCGCTGATCTCTGATGAACTCCCCAGTATTCCCGCGTGCATGAGCCACTGTATAGCCCCACACGCTGAAGAACGAGATTCTGAATGTACAGAGTGGGGCTCAGGAATCTGTGACAGATGGTCTGCTATGTTTGGGATTATTGCACAGAGAGCTACAAATAGCACATTTCCAAGAGAATAGGTCCAAAAGGTTTTCATAGATAAAAATCCCACCTGCATCAGTTTGGTGTCATGTCCAGTGTAGACAACTATTCCGTGAACCCACTGTGTATTTCTCAACTGGGCGCCTCGAAGAAGAATCTGATCTGCTCCCAGGGGGACAGTGCTATGACAGATGATGTTGACATTAGAAACAACATTTTTTAAAACGCTTAAGAATTCTATAGCTACTACATAGTTTCCAACGGAGGTTCTGCTATTAAAATAGCCCTTCTCACATTTACTTTATTTTTAGAAAAGAAGAAATTTTCCTACCACTAAAGAATTTTCTAACACGAGGACAGCTGGAAGGAAGCATTTCAGTTGCTTCTCCTTAGCACCAAATCAGCCATTTCTTACAACTTCACTATCCAAGATAGTAGGCAATGTTTTGGAATTCAGAGGCTAATTGTCAAACCTATTTAAGACTTTTCCTGATTTAGTCTGTTTAGGTTTCTGAGATGTTTGGAAGTGGTAAGATTAAGGGATATGCTCCCCCTCCCACAGCTAATTAAAAATAGCTTGGTGCATGATAAAGGTTCAAAATATAGACAAGGCAAGGTAAATACACAGATCTCATCATACATTCCTGTTGCCATCCCTGCCCCACAGAGACAAGTCCCTGTATTTAAAATCTGTAGGGGAATTTATTGTATCTGGATATCAATTCTCCAAGAAATGTAAGTATCCAGTAAATGGTAAGCATCTAACAAATCTTAACCATTCCTCAGAAATTACAGCAGATTGAGGAGTATCTATTCCATATAATCCTCAAATCCTTTAAACCACATTTTTTTCAAGAATAAAGGCCAAGTTGGGTCTTTTGTGGGTTCTTGGTAAAACTACCATTACGGTAGGCTGTTGGTTGACACAGCTTCATGCAGAGACATCTGAAAGGTACAAGTTATCACAGACATAGCGGGATTCTTTACGGAAATGTACTACACAAAAGGTAATGGCTCAAGGATTCCTATTAGTATGTCTTTAGTGGAAAAAAAAAAAAAGCAAGAAAGAAATGTCAAGTATAAAGAAAAATATATTAAAAAAAAAAAAAAAAAACTTCTGTAAAAAGAAGGAAACTGTTCTCCTAAGAAAAGTCTTCAGAACTTTTTGGCCGTAGAGGCAAGGTGAGGTTGAATCTTTCATTTCTGATGGGCGTTTAGGTCTGGTAGGTGTCTAGAGCTAGCAGAGGCTTGGACCTCGGATCTTCTTTCAGGAAGTACACGAATGTCAACTGGCTCAGGTGAAATCAATTCAGATGTGTGGGTCATAACAGCACCTGAAGGCCTCCACTTAAGCCCTATGGAAATGGTGTATGCCAACTTAGAAAAAGAACACAGTGTCTATAATCCTATAATTCTTATTCTTTCTGCACAACGGGATGCCTTTCAGACCCTTCTGGAGAGGAACCCCTCTCGTGTATACCTCAAGATTTGCGGCGCACTTCAGAGCTGGGAGAGGACCTGAGGCCTAAAACACATTTCCAAGAAATTCTTGGGAAGCTGCTAGACTATGCTCTGGGGTACACATGGGCCAAGTGTTCCTCACATATACAACAGGGTAGGACAACTGTCATCTCAGCATTTGTGGTGTGGATAGATTGGAATTGGATACAGGCTCATCAAAAGCAAAAAAAAAAAAAAGAAAAAAGAAAAAGAAAAACAAAAAAACGAAAAACAAAAAACAAAACCAAAAAACCAAAAAACCACCTTTCAATTACAAAGACTCAACAAGAGTTAGTTATTAGATATCATCAGAGTCGGAATCCCAAAGCTTCTGGCATTAGACAATGACTCTCATCCTTAATAACGGAATCAAAGTCCGCTCATTCCAAACCAAGGGGCTCCAAGAGCTCTGGGTAATCACTGTAAAAGTTAAATGTGCTACAAATACAAAGGTATCTGTTTCCACCTTTTGTATATTTTAAAGCATATTATATACATTCTACCTGTACCCTGTACCCTAAATCTTGGCGCTATAATACAAAGCTTCTCTTTGCATGGATTTGCTTGGCATTGATTTTGATGGGGAACCAATAAGAGATGGAAGCTGGCCAGTGAGGAATGTCAGACTACAGAAACATCACTTATATACATGGCCAACTCTATTATTAGTCTACAACCATATGTTCACTCTGTGAGGTCACTCTGTGCAAATTTTAGAACAATATAGAATTACTTCACAAATTACAGGAAAGCTTTCGGTGGATCTGAACGGAGGATGACAGTTTAGGGTCTCTTTCAAATGTCCTTTAGATTTCAAATACTGGAGTAATGCAATTACAAAACAATGAGACCGCTGATCATCTCCCTCAGGCTGGTGGGATGATCTAGTGCACTGAGCGGGCCTCTAGGGTGAGGCAGGGGAGAAGGGAAGGGAGCACAAGAGGAAGAAGAGGGAGATAGGAAAGACCCCACCCTTCCTGCCAGGTTCTGCTCCATTTCTGCTCCCTTTTGCAACAAAGCTCCCTGAACAGTCTGTCTACACCCCGTATTTTCAACTCCTTCCCCTATCTCAGATCCACTCCATCAGGCTCCACCTGTTCTAACCAAGCTCAAGGATTTCTACTTTGCTAAATCCAACTGTTCATTCTCAGCCTCATTGCACTTGACCAGCAGCAACATCTGACCCACTTTAGTCACTTCCTCCACCTTGGTAGAGTTTCTTTACCCTATCTCAGCTTCCTTCCAGACCAACCCAGTTTGGGTTTCTTTTGCTGGTCCCTCCTCTTTACCCAGCCTTAATGTTGCAGTCCTAGGACAGTCCTTGGGACTCCTCACCTTTCTATCCATCCCCTTTTATCCTCAGTGATTTCTTCCACGTCCATGGCTTTAATTATCTATGTCAACTATCCCCAAATTTATCTCATGATCCAGACCTCTATCCCAAACTCCAGGCTTATATATTTACCTGGCTCCCTGACACAAATTTATAAGTTCAAAACTGAACTGCTGGTATCCCCCCCTCCCCAACCCCTGAAAGGATCCCCATTCCACTCAGAGTAAGACCCTACACAATGGCCTTCAAAGCCTTGCATGGTCTTCCTTCTATTACTCTGTCTTGGTGAGATTCCACTCCAACCATACTGGCCTCCCTGAAATTCTGTAACTACTCCAGGTGCTTCTTCCCCACTTTAAGATGATGTAATAATAATACAACTAATAATTGTAATAACTATTCCTTCTGTCTGGAATCCTCTCCCTCTAGACATATAAATGGCTAACGTCCTCACTTCCCACTCACCTTGTTCAATTATTACCTGCTGAATGAGACTGTAAGGATCCTAACTCAAAGTGATTCCCTCCCAAGGACTCCCAGTCTGCCTTTCCTGGGCTACTTTTTCCAAAGCATTTATCATTTTCAAACAGTATAAAATTTTCTTATTTATCGTTTTATTGTCGGTTTGCCTTTCTCTTACTGCAAGAAAATAAGCTCACCGGGGCAGGTATATTTATCTCTTTTGTTCATTGGAGTCTCCTTAACACCTGTAACTAGCTTAGGCCACTTGGTGCTCAATACTGGTTGAATCAAAGAGGGAAAAGGTAGGAAAAGAGAAGTGGGAAGGGAAGAAGAGCAGGAAGCAGGTAATGGCAAAAATAACTACAGATGATAACATGGCCTAGAAAAGAGTATATGAAATGATACAGAGAAGAAGACAAGAAATTTGTCTTGTACAAGTACGATGAACTCCTTGGGCGTAGAGCTTAAACTCCTTGAGGCACCTATAGGTCACAGGTAAGGACCCGCGCCATGGAGATTGCAGACAGGCCTACAACATAAGTATTCTGGCCAAAGAATAAGCCACTACACAATGTGCCAGAAGCCTGGCATGTCCCTGGAAACATCTAACTGTCCCTTTGTCAGGAATCCCGAGGAAGCTGTCAGCTGTACCACATGCGTAGCGTCGAGAACTAACGTTTCTGCAAAAAGACTCTTGGTGGAAAGCAATATAGAGCTGCTTAAGAAAGAGGTTTTGAGCATTCACACTTAGAGCATGAGAAAATAATACGTTCTCAGGCTTGGAAAACACTTAACCAATACACCGGGACACTGTGTTTTTATGAAGACCGCTTTTACGTACCTGTGTCCATCAAGCCTGATGTTTCCCACAAAATCGTACAGATGTCTGTTTGGACTTTCACATTCAATTCTGCCAGAAAGTCTCATCAAACTGTCAATGTCTTTTATATCTGATGTCGCTGGTAAGCCCTGTTTAGAAATTTTTAAATACGCAAAAGAGTATATTAAATGAATTGCGTGTGGGAGGGAAGGAGGGAGGTAGGGGGGATTCTGAATTCACCTAGGCCTGAAGCTCTAAGAGATCCCACTATTTTATAAGCAAAGCTCCCCCCTTATACAATACTCTTTGCCAAATCATATTTAAGGGGATACCTTCCTCTCTGCTTGAGCATAGTGCAGCTTTTATGAAAGTCTGAACACATATTTGAGACTATAAACTTTTCCGCAAAGATATTTTGAAGTCTTCAAAGATTATTTTGAAGTCTTCTTTTATTTTTGCTTCCAAAAATAGAATTAATATTTAGCACTATACAGTCTGTCTGCTGAATCTCAAAAAAGAGAATGCGAAACAAATAGAATCTGCGTCCAAAGAAGAGTCATTATGCTTCTGTTCTTCTAATCCACAGAGAAGGAAAACTCAAAAATAGTTCTTCCCTCTGGCCAAATAGATTCGACCAGCTGGAAGTGGACAGGCCACTGCTTCCCCAGGCACGTGGAGTCTGGGTGCTAGGGTGACCTGCTTCCCCCACATCCAACCTTCCCACGTGTCATTTCCATCATTTACCTAGAACGCAAGAGAGTACATTTTGTGAAGTCCCTTTATTTTTTTATTTTTTTATTTTTTTTGAAGTCCCTTTAAATGATCTTTGCTTTCTGTCAGGGACGGTAGGTGAAGCAAACAGAGAAATCTAAAACTATTCCCTGAGATTAGTGAGCTTTTAAGAATAAGCAATCCAAACTCTGTCTTTTCTTTTTCTTTTTTCTTTTTTTAATTTTTTTTGTTTTTTGTTTTTTTTAAACTCTGTCTTTTCAATACGGCAAAGCCAAATCATAATTTGGCCCAGGGAAATAGGGGCAATAAATAGGTGAACCCATGTCAAGGCACTTAGAACTATTAGTACTATTATTATCAGATTGTTGGCTACTACTACATAAAATACTAAAAGTATTACGAAGAGTATCTAGATGATGGACCATATTTCATCAGGCAAATAAATCTGAGTCTTCCATTATACTTGAGGATACCTCTTCATAGTGGCTCACTGAGAAGGCATTTGCAATTAGATAGAATTACTTCAAGACAGTAACAGAAATAAAGCTCCTGATTTCATGTAACGAATCAGCAAACATCATATAAACCCGAATTAGATCTTACCTGCCTAATTTTCAGGTTTGTTTCACCATCTAAATTGGAAGTCTCAATGTAGCACATGGCCTGGGGCTCACTGTTGTTTAAAATTGAAAAGCAGAAAGATTTAGTGGGGGAAGGAAGCATAATAATAACTTATTTAAACGCCTAGATTCCCTGAAGCCTTTTGTTCTAAACAAAGCTCTAGCCCTCTAGTTTGATTTTCAATCTAATTGCTCATGTAGGACAACCCATGGATCCGCTTTTCAGCTAGAAGGACCCAAAAGCAATTTCCTGACCACAATCAGTACTGATCTTCAGGATAATGAAAATGATTAGATTTGTCATAGGATACTAAATTTGCTCATCCATACAGACACAACACAGACGGCATCGGAAATGTAAAGCAGTTTGTGTCCAGATTTGTCTCCAGCTCAAAAATATCAAGTGAGATTTCATGTTTGTAGCCCATGTATAAATTGATTAAGGAAAGTGTTTGATTAGAGGACTCCAGATTGCTGCTTGTGCAAACTCCCATTTACTACCTTTTAAGAAAAGATGAATAGGATCATATGAGTCATAATATTTACATTTTAAGGCTACTTTAAAAAAAAAGTATGAACAGATTTTACAATGAAAGAGGATATCCATTTTTCTCCTCCTATTTTTTGTTTTGTTTTTTTCCTGCTTCTGTTCTATTTCTTGAGGTCCTTTGAGAGATTCTCCTGGTAGAAAACACTAACACTAAAACCAGCCAAGTTGGCCACCCTACCCCTTGAACTAAACCCAGGAGATCCACCAGAGTGGTTTTGGGAAGTCCAGTGTGCAGTGGCCGGTGAAGGGGTCGGTGTGCTCCAGTTTTATCACAGGTGCCACACCCTGGGCTGTTCATATCCTTCCCCTTCATAAACTAACTTGACATGCCCAACAATGACAGACAGGAGAATTTGCCTTCTACTTGTATAATAGGGTCTTCAAGTATAAGGAAAAGTGTTCTCAAGTTATATTGATTTCATTAACACTTGGCTGTACAATAAGCCTAATTAATATCACATAACTCTGAACGTAATCTCAGATTAACATATGTATTCACAGTTAGGAAAAAATGTGTCAGTTACAAACATCTGGAATCTTCTAATCAACTTTCAATTTGTACATGTGCAAAACACACTATTCCAAGTTTCAGAAATGGGCCGGTAGCTTAGTTTTGTGGCCTGGAGGTTTGTGAAAAAGGCTGAAACATGGTCACTGATCAAATATTTTACAGATTCTTTTTATTTTCTTATTTTTTAATTTTTTTACAGATTCTTTTTTAAAGTAACTTTGCAAGTTCTTCAGTTTACTGTATGGATTTTCTGTTTTCCCTCCCATAAAGGCTGATGCTTTTATTCCAATTGGAGAATTTTTTCGATATTTATATTTTCACGCTATCACTCATTCAACATTTGGCTTTTTATTACTGTCACAGTAGTAATTTGGCTCTGGTAACTGCTGCTAATTTGTAAGTTATGTATACCTTTGAAACATAAATGGTTTATGAAATTATAAAACATATCTTCTGAATATAGAAGCACAATGAGAAGCAAATGCTAACTGAATGATGTGGATTCTGTATTTTGGCAGTAAAATGCATTAAAATATTATTGATCAATATATCCAAGGCTATTCTCACATTAAAATAAGAATAACATTCTGGTTTTTCTTATTCAACAAAGCAATTTTTCTAGGACTTTAAATGGCTGGGAAGTTAAAAAGTCAAATGGCTGACTTCTATTTGAAGCAGGGCAAATAAAAGGCATCCAAATTCAGAACATTCTCAATCCCTTAAGACAGCTGTTACTGAAGCAGTGCTTAATAGTGCACGAAAAAGCAGCAAGAAGTCTTACATGGGGAATCATGCTGGATAATAAATATTTCAGCAAATTACGTTGACATCCAAAATGCAAACCACAGAGAGGCAAAGCAGGCGTTTTGATTAGTAAGTGGAAAAATGAAACAAGATGCACATCACAATACAGACACTAGTGGACAGCTGAACTTTATTACAGTAACATGCACTTTGTCACAAGTTATAAGTGGGATAAAAACTGATTCCAAAGCATGCGGTACAAAATGTACAACATCCAGCTTGGTGCAGGGGGTCCTCTGTAAACCCTATATAAACCCAAATTAGAGTCATAATTGCTGAAGCGATTCTGCAGAACTTATAGAAAATTTTGAATATATGAATAAGACGAAATTCCTCAATTACTTCATTTCATGAAAAGCTTCACACTGTTCATTCAAAAGAGCATCCTGGAGAGGTATTGGATTCCACCTTCGTACTTAGGCATGTTGGTCAATACGAATATATGTTAATGATGTAGAGGAAATTAAAATCTGCCTTTACAGTCATGCCTCACAGACTCCTATTGATAACAATAGGAGCTGAATCTGCCCACTTGAGGGACAAACAGCATCCAACACTGTATTCATAAAAGGCCTTTAAAACATCAGTAAAATGTCTATCTCCAAGAAGTATAAAAATTTTTGTGTTTTAAAGGAAGAGATGTTGAACTCAACCATCTTTGGGTATAATTGTTCTCTGTTGTAGGGTGAGGATCCACATACACACATCCTGTACGACTCAGTGGTTCTAACCTTGAGGACAGGCTGATGAGATCTGCTGGGAGATGTTCCCCATTGGTCACTTTCACTATTTCCCCTACTGCCACCTACAGGTCCCAGTTTAAAATAATTAAAACGGAAAAAAAATGAAAAACAGAAAAAAGAAAAAACCAAACAAATGGACAAAAGAGACAAAGTTTGAAATTATTATAGAAAATAATACGTGTTAATAAAAATGTCTAATGCCAATTTTTTCAAAATTTATTTTGATCAGGTCTAAAGGCACAAGAAAATGTGAAGGATTATTTGCTTTTAAGTCCAATTTTCAATTTTTAACATGGAAACTTTTGATTTGTCACAAGACTCTCTTATCAAATAAAAACAATTTTAAAGAGCTACTTCTCTGATAAATTTTCCTTTCTCCAATTCCTCACTCTCATGCCATCTACTGTCTGTTTACTCGCAGCCAAGAAGGAAAGAATCATGGAAACCATGTTTTAGGCTTTTGAAAAACCAAGCATACTATACTAGTCCTCTGGTTGCCCCCCCCCCCCGCCCAATACAAGAAAAAAAAAAGTATTAGAAACTTTCTGATTCCAAAATATTTTCAAAGTTAATTGCATACATATCATTAACTTTAATGCAAAGCTATAAGGATACGGATCTTAAGATGTTAGAAGGCATAATTGCAGCCTTTTGAGTTGTTCAATAATTAACAAAAGTCTTGGTGACCTGGTGATGCCTGGTCTTCAAAGGGTAAGGCTTTGAACTCAGGGAAACTTTCTCAGAGGGTGTGAAACAGGCGTTCCAGGAACCTGTGTGGACTCGGATTAACAACCTGAGACATTTAGCTCTATTTTATTCTTTCTCAACTCATATATGTATTTGTTTGTCATACGCTAAAACCTCAGTTTCTTCACGTCAAAGTGATAACCAATCAGACACTAACTTTCAATAATGTTCATGCTTTAATTTCAGACTACTTCAAAGAGGGTGCACTCTTAGTAATTAATAATAGAAAAATATTTGGAAATTAAAATATTATAAACTGTTGTTTATGCTTACTGTTAAAGGTGCTCACCTACAGTCAAAAGTCACCATGTCCTTATTTTGACAGTGTGGCATACTGAAGGTATTAGATGAGGGCTTAAGGATCTCAACGCTGACCTAGCGTTAGCTCAAGTTAAATGGCAAAAAATAAAGTCAATCTTGACTTAAAGTCAAGATTCTGCTTTCTGTTAAATAATGACAAAAACTCCTATTTCTTTTTTGTTTGTCTGTTTGTTTTTGTTAAGTAGGCTCCATGCCCAGCATGGGGCCCAACATGGGGTTCAAAATCACAACCCTAAGATCTGAGCTGAGATCTTGGACACTTAACCGACTGAGCCACCGAAGCATCCCAAAACTTCTACCTCTATTTCTTAAGGCTAATGTAGGTTCACAAGAGTAAGGCAAAACTTTTTGAGGGGGGCGGGGAAAACCACCCTGAAAAGTGGTATTTTGCCACTGGGATAGAAATATGTAACTGTAGAAACTGTATACTTTACTTTGAATTCTACTAAGTAGTTAAATGCAATGAAATCAGATAATGTCTTTAAAAATAATCATCTTTGGAGCCAGTTCATCTCTGTGGATGCTATATTAAGATACAGAAACTACTGGGGCACCCAGCTGGCTCAGTGGATGGTGTGTGACTCTTGATCTCTGGATTGTGAATTTGAGCCTCACACTGGATGTAGAGATTATTTAAAAATAAAACCTTGAAAAAGAAAAAGATGTAGACACTGTTTTGATCGACCATATGTATAGCTACACTACAACTATCTAAAAGTCACCACTGAATCTTTTTAATGTTGAGAACTCCTGGAAAAGTGCTCTAAACTTTAAGAAATTTGAGCATCAAGCTTTCTGGCAGACCTTGAGGTTGGACAGAGACAGATGAAAAATATTTTTAAAACTTTCCATCCATAATTAAGTATAAAGTCAGGGCAATATAATCAACTGTCTTCACACTTTTGAGCATATAAAAAATAAATAGTGTAATTCATGGTTCGCATATATGATACTCTCTATGATAAATTAGGTCTCTATGATAAGATTAATCAGGAAAACATCATTACTTTCTTAAATTGCTAGAATGCTTTACTATCATTTTGAACTTCATCAGATGACATTCAGATGGTCAGTCATCTGCTACACTTATCAAACTTTTACTGAGTACCACCAAGTAAGTGCACATCGGTCTGCTGGCTAGACATTCTTAAAACTTAAATAAAAGATTACTGAATTTAAATAAAAAAGAGAATCAGAAAATACTAGAGTTTGGTCATTTATTCCACCTTCCTCACTTTAAAAGATGTGAAATCAAGGCCTGAGAGGTTACTATTTTGTTCAAAATCATGACACCAGGATGGGTAAGAACCCTGGTTTAATGTCTTCTCCTGAGCAAAGCTTTCTCTAGTATCTGATGTGAGACAATGACAGTAAGTTCACTGTTAAACTTGTTCTCACCCAGCCACGTGTGGACCAGTATGTCTACTTCAGTTTTTGAACTTACCCTGATCAAAGCTGTAAGCAAAGAAAACTAGTAACAGAAAGGTTGATTTAAAAACATATTAATTTTAATTTTTCTGAAAACAACACCTATAGGTAAGTGACACAAAAAGCTCCCAACTATAAAATATGAAAGCAAAGCTACCCACAGTTACTCAACTACCCACAGGCTTACTTCTATAAATATCTGGATAACTCTTATTTGCTCCGTTAAGTTTCACTAACTTGTTACATATCCAATCACTTTAAATAACGACCTGATTAAACAGATTTTGAAAAAAGGACACTGTCCATAATTATATGTGGATTTTACAAATAAAACTGTCCAAGGAAATGATGATAAACAACCTCTAAGATCTTAAAAAACATTTTTCTTAATTTATATTAGGACTAGTTTTACAGTTTTTAAACCCCAAACCATTTGAAAATCACATTCTTTAAAGGGTAACAGTGCCATATGTTCTGAATACTAATTCATGACTATCTTAAATATGAATAAAACAAAAATTATCTAAAATTCAGTCTTAGAAAGAACTTAAGAGAGCAATTAAATTTTTTGTTGGAAGAGTATGGCATTTCAAAAGGTATGACGACAAAAAAAAAATCATTCATCCATTCTCTTGTACTAATGCACCATAAAGATCAAGGAACTTTGGAGGGATATACGAATGCATCATAAAGGAATTTATCATGAACAAGGATTGCAAGGTAAAATCAATAGAACTCAATCCATGTATTATATAAAATAAATGACAGGAAATCTTAGGAGTTAGTGGTCCACAGAAAATGATCTGGACATATCCAGAGGGAGAGAGTAGACTCCTAACTGTAATTATAGTTTTTGAATTACACGGTATAGTACCTATCACTTATTCTACATGGCAAGCATGAAAGAGTCCATTAAGTCCAATCATATTTTTTTAATGTTTAATTCAAAATCATTAGAGAGGTTTAAAATTCTTCGTTTATTCCTTATTTCCTTGGAGAAATCACAAGGTCAATGCAGGGTAGAGAAACCATCCTCTACACTGTTTGAGCATCAGTAGGTATCTCTACCTTGATGAGAGAAGTACAGTGTCAGCAGGTATATACTCTTTGCCTTTTATTATAACTATATCTCCAACATTTACCTGAAAGAAAACTGGGAATCGGTTAATTATCTGCATTGAAATATAGTTACAAATATACAACCCACTGTATTTAAGCATAGAATACAGTAAAAAATGGTCACTGGCAAACAAGAACCACTTATCTTCACAACATGGCATAAAATTATCTAGGAGTGAGGCCAAGGATGGGGCAGTCCTTTAAAATATGAACACTGTATCTTTGTTTTTATAAACTATAGGACTTAATAAATTCATCCATTTTATCCACTTAATGGACATCTCAACTTCTCATATTCTCTCTCTGTGACATAAAAATAAAAAGGAGGAATTTACCCAATGAGATTTTTTCCTTGTTTAAGGAAATCTCAATGCAGCTGGAAAAAACAACTTTTATACATTTGATCAATACTCCTCACAATGACTGTATGAAATAGGTGTGATATATAATAATTCACAATTTAGAGAGGAAGAAATGATTCTCAGCTTCTAATTTATTTGCCTAAGATCATGGTAGGAGGAAGAGCTTACTTACACTCAAACCTCTACCTAACTTTCTGCAAAGCCTGATTTTGCATAAGTAAATATACTAAAATGACCCCTTATATTAAAAAAAAAAAAAAAAAGCCAAAAGAGCTTAACCTTTTCCTGGTTTTACTACCCGGTAGCATTTTTGTGAGCAAGGCCTAAAAACAAATTAAAGATATGATAAGGCCAGAAACCCTTTAGAAGGGATTCAGGTGACAGGATTGTCACAGAACTTTTAGCAAATGATATAACCCCAACTAAGTAAGGACTTGACCAAATTACACTGATAACCACTCCCATTAAATCAGGAAAGTGCCCTCATTCTTAGTAGCCAGATAAACCTATGAATCCATTTCAATCCTTAATCGAAAGAAGGCTTCTTTGTTGTTAGAGTCTTTTTATTCTTTCCTCTTCCTACTTTTCCCCGAACCCTAACATAACATTTTATTGGGAGGAAGGAGAGCACTGGTGTCTTCAGTGGGAATCATAACAAAAAAAAAAATTATTTCAGAGACAGCCCACTGTAGTCTGCTTTATACACCTGGGGGAGGAACCATTAGGGAAGGTTGGAGGGGGGCCTTCTAATTTATGGTATTTATGCTGGTTACCCAGGTAGGGAAGCTCTGATTCAAAAGAGATGCTAGCTGAAATCTCGATGGTTTGAAATTGACAAATTTCTAGGGACCTTGGCATCAAACATCCCCTCCTCAAAAAAGGGCAAATTGGAAAATTAAAAAACAACCAGCCAACACAGCAAGTATAGGTGTGATGTGGCCCCTTCACGTGTTGTCACATTCCTCTGACAGCACCCAAGATCAAGAAGCGTAAGGCCACTGGGGCATTTAGAGAGTGCGACCCAGGCTACCATTTAAATGTTCTTTCATCTTCTCTTGTGTGTTAATGTTTGTTCTCCAATTAGACTAGAAACTTCGGAAAATTGAAATATTTGTCTACATTGATAGCGTCAGAGTTGAATAGTTAGACTTAAAAAAAAATCCCTAAATGGATCCTACTGCTTTCCCACATCTTTATTCATTGTTAAGACAAAAGCAAGGCCTGCAGTCATTAAACTGAAGACTAAAACAACTATTAGCACCTTAGAAAGTATCACCTACTTGTTTCAATGGCCTGGGAAAACCAAGGGCTCACTGAGAGCTAAGGTAGTTCTTGCAGTGGTAGGAGGAGAGCAGGGAACCTACTCACTCCCTGCATAGGATTCACATGTTTTAGATCACTTCTGAAATATATCCAAGCACCTCTCTTTCTTTTTTTGGTTCTGAGCTCCTCATGTGGCATTCACCCCTTCCAGCCTGGTTTGTACGTAAGAGTAACAGAAGAGAAGATCAAGATGGCAAGAACTCCTCGACCACATGTTCTCATTTTAGGAACATCACTACAGAGGAGTTTTAGTTACCCAAATATTGGCATTAAGGAACTATTTAGGGCTTTAGGCTTCTACCTTGAGCCTTCACTGACACTAGTACCTACAACTGAGGATTATCAAAGTATGATAGGCTGATTTAAAAATCTTTGTCCAGTTGTAGGCCCTGACATATTTACATTTTAATAAGGAATTTTTGAAGATATAAATTCTTAATCCAAAGAAATACATTTCATGGTGGAAATTTCATGCATTAAAGCGACGTTAGAGAGCGACTGACTGGTACACCTGCACAGAGCCCGCCACTCTACTAGGCTTCTCTATAAAGCCAACAACATTGGGTGGAGTCTAAGATTCCTCCTAAGTTCTCCACCTGCTACTATCTCCAAAGCCTGGGAACAGTCTGAGCTGCATCTCAATTTGAAGAATCGGACTTTGTGGTAAGGGCAGTGAAGACAGTAGCTCACATGTCAAGAGTAGAGATGCAGTGCCTCGTATGGGGCTTTGCAATCATGGTACTTTCTTTGAAAACCAGACACTGGCAATTTAACCTTAACCAACAGAGCAAAGGCTTCCGGGCAACACCGGAGGGATGAGCTATTATATCTGAGAGCTGAAGTCTGCCCGTCTGTGAATAACTGGATGTCGGCTGTGCAAATTTGTAGGTCCTCTGAGGACCATTAAAAGGCAGCCGCAGTAGCCGCACATTCAGGAAAACAAAGAAGGCGGGCCCTGAACGAAGGCCCACTTGCACTAAGGTTGATCATATTACCTTGGCATGAGGATCAGACTTTTGGTTTCCGTTTATCAATCTTATTTCGGATTGCACAAAAGACAACAAAGGCTAAAGAAAAAACTTGCCCCACAATCTGGCGAACCCAACAGGCAAGCCTGCTTTCACGCCTGCCCGTTCAGCGTTCCAGAAACCCAGGTGTACTTGGCTGAGGTCTAGGTGAACAGGGCTCTGTTCTTTCCACCTATGTGTAGACTTTGTGACACAGGAGCCTTCGTAGGTCTTGCTTGCTGCAGTGAGCTCAGTGCTTGGCACACGCACTCCATAAATATTTGCTGAATGAATGGTATAGAATTTCTCTGTGATGCCGCAGTATTTGAAATCACAGCTTTCATACATCACAAAATGTGCCAGAATGGAGAATGCCATAATTTAAAAAAATGCTTTGCCTGTTGTTGGATATCCACATAGTCTAACTTTTCATTACCATGAATAATGTCATAGTAAACATTTTAATACATGTGCAAATATTTTCCCCCTACCTCATGATTATTTTCTTGGGATAAATTCCCAGAATCCCCCTTTTATGGTTCTCAACATGAAGACCCAAACTGCTAATCCATGACAGTACATGAATGAAATAGTCCATAAAAACAAAAATTCTGATGTGGAAGTAAAGTATGGCAAATGAGACGTCACTACGGTTTAAATCTGCCACCTTCATTACTAGGTTATACTGAGTCTGGTTGCTTATTTTATATCTCCTTGCTTACTCCCAACTTTTATTTCCTATTTATATAACATTTTCGATCTTTTGTCATATTTGGTACAACTATGATCTTCCATATGGTGCCTACTTATTTGTGATAGTTTTTGTTCTGTAATTCTCTTAAATTTTATATGATCAAATTCCAGAGAGCTTGAAATCTTGCTCTCCTCCAAATAGTTATTAAAGTCTTTATTATATTTGTAGGTTTTTCAAAACCAATGTTTTAACATTTGACTTTAAGCCAGTCGGAATTTATTTTAGCATGGGATGTGACTTTATCAACTGCACTATTTCTTGGAACTGCAAATCTGTCATCCTAACATTGCTTATTAAATAATTCCTTTATTAATGATTTTCTCTCTTTTACCACACATTAAATGAGCTTTATTTCAGGGCGCCCTAGCCCCTTTTCTTCCTTTCTATTTTTACTCTCTCTGTCGATGCCTACTTTTGCAACAGATCCACACCAATTTT
Source organism: Nyctereutes procyonoides (assembly GCF_905146905.1). Classification (NCBI taxonomy): domain Eukaryota; kingdom Metazoa; phylum Chordata; class Mammalia; order Carnivora; family Canidae; genus Nyctereutes; species Nyctereutes procyonoides. The sequence goes on along the minus strand of NW_026575021.1, from coordinate 15,370,034 downwards.
AATGACTTTTGCTCTCCATTTTATGCATCCTTGCACACCGTCCATTTTCCCAAAATATTCTATTTTCTCAACTGTTTACCAAAATATTCTATCTTCTCAACTGTTTATTTTTGAAATTAGGATGAAAAATTTAGTCAACTTTGAGGAAAAAATAATAATTTTCCTGGGATTATATCAATACTTTGGAACAACTGGTATTTTTAGTTTCTAGGAATATGACATATTTGCCATTTTTTGTGAATTTTGAACACCTAAAGTTTTGATGTTTTCTTTACGAAGGTCATATACATATTTTAAATTCATTTATAAGTATCTCACATGCCACAAGGAATGAGACCTTTCACTGTATTTTTCTAATTTGATAAAAGAATGCTGTTAATTTTTGAATATTTATCTTAAATTCATCATTGAACCAATTTTTATTAAGTTTAGTATCTAATTATTAATTCTAGCATCTAGTATTAATTCTAAGTATCTAATTCACATTATTAAGTAACATCAGCTCTTTTTGGCCGGGTGACTTTTGTCAACACTTTCATTTTTATCCCCAAAGTCTCTCAAAGTGGGATGCGCAGGTAAGGTGCGGCCTCATCTCCTAGACAACGAAACCCGCCAGCATTAGGAGTAATCACGAGCTGGTAACTTTTTGTCTGTGAAAAATTGGAAAAGTTACAGTAATCCCCTCAATCTTGAAATAATGAAATAAAGTTACAGTAAGCCACTCATAAAATATGTATATGACATTAGGAAAATAAGCCACTCTAACAGGTTACCTTCAGAGTGAAGTTGTGGATCCTTATCTCCTGACTTTATGACTGCTTATTTTTTGAACAAGCACTCTGGGTAAGATGGTAAGAAATCGCTATTATCAGTTTATTAGGATATGTGTTTGTGCTAATCACCCTGACAAATCCAGTAAGTGAAGAAATTTCTTTTGGAACAGTTCTTTGAGCATTCTCATTTTTTAGCTTGCTTCTCTGAGAGGTGACTGTCACGGAAATAAAGAGAGCACGCTCGAGGTATTTTCCTCTTTGTTACTTTTATGTCCAAGACCAGAGAGAGAGAGAGAGTAGTGAGTTTCCAAACATCTAGAAAAGGAGATGTCAATCTCTTGTTTCGGCCACTGATTTAAAATCAACAAAAATGCAATTACCCGAGAGGGAATCCTACGCCTGCAGGGACCCAAGGTAACTATGGACATCTCAGGGCTGAATTAGGGGCATGGCCTTTAACCTGCGAGGAAATCCTGGAGGGAGGTACGCTGACTGCGCCACACCTCCGCTGTTCCTGGCAATCTCCGAAAACAAAACCCCTTGGGTAGAGTGGCCTTGTCTCCCAAAGTCTCACCAAGTCACAAATATTCAGGTGTGAATGACCAGAGGTCACAGTCTTCCAGGACTGAGGGAGAACTGGTACCAACTGCTTACCTTTTGAAACTGAGGTCTGAAAAGCACTTAGATAACACTTGTTAAATTATGACTCGGCTCACTGAGTGTCACGTTACGTGTCCTGTGAGCCTATTAACCTCTTGATATTACGAAACTGACTTCCAGCTCATTAGAAAATGATGTTTAGTTAGTAGGCTTTTTTTTTTAAGGAATTAGCAGTGTAGTCATAATATATGAATTTGAAATCCAATTTGCAAAAGAAATATCAGAATTCCGAATTTTTATTTTTACTTGGACAGTAGATGATTAAAGTAAAAAGTTTCAACAGAAAACAGTCCATGGTTAAATGAAATCTATGAAAACAGTACTCAAAATATACTATGAAAAAACAAAGAGTTCTAAATACTACTTTTCAAGTCTTTCTGGTATAATGCAGAACTATTAAATGGAAGTGAATAACTGAAGTCTCCATGTATGTTTACAACATTAATTACTAAATAGCTTTCATATTAGAATTCTTGACATTTGTTTATATTATATACAAAAATTACATCTACTAGAGTGCATATCTATGCCCTTCTGGAACAAAAGAAAAATCAATGCATACCTTTTCCCAGTGCACAATTTCCCAAGCACCATTTCTCAAAACTGGAAAGAAAAAAGGTGACATTTTAAACAACATTTTTACTACTTACCAAAAGCCTGCTTCTGAAGAAACAATCATTTTAAATGGATAGCCTCAAAAACACTGAGTAGCAGCAATTTTTACAGGTCTAAAAATTAATTATGACAGCAAAGATGTATGAAATTATACAAAGAATTAGAGATGACCAATGCACATTTTGGATCCCACAATAAATTATTACATTACTAGCAGAGGGTCATCTCATTGGCGCTACAAAGGCTTTCTTCACTACACAGAAGAATTACAGGCCATGGCTGGAGGAGGAGAAAGCCATAAAAATGATGTGAAAGGGAGTGACAAGTTCAAAAAACATCTCAGAAGCCCTAATAGTAGCAATGTTAAAAAAAAAAAAAAAAAAAAGAAAAAAAGAAAAGAAAAAGATTCTCCTACAATCACAGGAGAAATAGATTTCAAATTGGCTGGTAAGAATTGAACTCATACACAGATAAAGAATCTGCAACCTTTAGTTTCAGAACAGTACAAAATGCAGAAGTTTCCATATTTGGTTTACCAAGAAGAAATGAAAGAACCTATTATTAAATTATTCTAGAGGGGTCTTTGACTGGTGCTGTATTTCTGTGTCACAGCTGAAGAGTTGCTCGGTACACCTTTTTTCCTTCCCTACCAGTTGTCTGGGGCATAATACTGAATACACCACTAGATACTAAAAGATAAAAAAAAGAAAAAAAGAAAAAAGAAAAACCAATATAAGCAATAACATGAGGTAGAAAGCACAGCACTTAGTACTTAAGAAAAGGAGTAAGTCGATGTTGGTTGACAAATTGTCCTGACAGCAAATTTCATGAGGGCAAAGCTAGTATTTGCTCCGTTTAACACAATATTCCCTGGAAACAGCACGGTCCCTGGCACCAAGCAGCGACTCAGTAAATCTTTGCAGGATGACTAATTTATAGGTGTAAAACATCAGATTCGTTTTTTTTTTTTGATATCAGAAAACGTGAAGCCTGAACCCTCAAGTAAATCATCATCATAATAATAATCTCCAAAATACTAAATAGCAAATCTAACATTAATTTTGCACCAACTGGCCTTGCGGTATCACAGCATACATTATTTTAACATGAATGCAATCTTCTTTGTGTTTCCAAATTCCCTGAGCACAGTGCTGTGCCTTATTCATCTCTCCATAAAACCTCCCACCGCAGAAGACACTGCGATGCTTGTCAACCAAATGAGCAAAGTGCACTAATGAACATCCTGCGGTGCGCTTCAGGGAATCAGCTTCATTAGGTTAAAAAAATAATAATTCCAAGCTGAAGCACTAACAGGAAAGTATTTCCAGTACAGCATCTAGAGCTGCACTAGTTCAAGCTCCGATCTTTACAGGTTGAGGATCGCAGCTGCAGGTGTCTGGAAGCCATCCGTCGTCTCCTACCCGAACCCTAAGGCCTGCGGGGTTCACCAATCTGACCCCAGGAGTACACCTGCCCTTGTTGTTGCTCCGGGAGCAGGAGAGGGCCGGGACGTGCGGAAAGAGGAAGCAGCCCAGGGCTGGGTCATCTGCTGAGCAGCGTCTTCCTCAAAGTGGGCCTCGCTGAGAGTGAAGGCGAGCGCCCCGCCGGCGGCCGGCTTGCCCGGGGCTCCTGCAGAGCAGGCTCGGGGGGCAGCGGCAGGTGCCCGGTCAACGTCGCAGCGCCGACGCCCGAGTCGGGCTACACCGTGCAGGACCTGGAGCCAGGACAGTGCGGCTCAGCAAGAGCCGGAGCCCTTCACTGCCGCCAGCTTTCTTCCGATGCGGTCTCAGGTTAATCCTTCCTCCCCCGACTGCGATGCTTCGGGTTGTTGTGTTCTAAGATTTTATTTATTTATTCATGAGTGACCCAGAGAGAGGCAGAGACACAGGCAGAGGGAGACGCAGGCTCCCCGCAGGACTTGATCCCGGGACCCAGGGTCATGGCCTGGGCCGAGACAGGAGATGCACTGCTGAGCCCCCGGGTGCCCCAGCGATACTTAGGGTTTTTTTTTTTTTTTTTTTTTAAATCAGTGTCCAACCTTTGTACAGCCAAGATCTGGCATGAAAACAAAGGCTTGGGCTCCCCTGGGGAGCGGAACAGGCGGCCACTTGCCACCTGTCGCCAGGGCCAGCGCTCTCGCCCGCAAGGTCTTCCGTGGCTCACCGACGTGGCCAGAGCGTCGCTGCAAGCGACCGTCCCGTGAAAGCGAATCCGCCACCTCTAACAAGCCAGGAAACCCCATAAGGGTTCCCGTCGCTCCTCACAGCGCATCCCCCCACGTCCAGAGGCACATGTCCACCTGTCACCATGTGCGCACTGTACGCACCTGCCGCTCGGTCCAGGGTAAGTGAGGAGTCACTAGATTCTACACCTGAAACTGATATTACACGTATGTTAACTAACTGGACTTTAAATAAAGATGTGAGGGGAAAAAATACATGTATCTCTCCTTAAAGGGAAAATTAAAAAAAAAAAGCAACCTTTTTTTCCCAATTAAACTAACACGGTGCTACAGTACAGACACTTCTAGACTCTGTATTCATGTCTTTGATCAATTTGCGTATCTTCGCATCAATATGCACCATCTTGATTACTGTAATCTTTGCGTAAGTTTTGAAATTAGGTAAGTCCTCTATTTTATTCTTTTTAAATACTGTTTGGCTATTCTAAGCTCTTTGCATTTCCATATACATTTTAGAATCAAATCATTAATTTTGGGGGACTTGGGGATTCCTGGGATTTTGATCTGGGATAAGCCTTTTAATTCATGGACAAGTCATATCTCTACATTTATTTGCATCTTCATTCATTTCTATCTGATATGTTTTTGTAGTTTACAGTGCATGGGTCTTTCATTAGATTTATTCACTGATAGTTGATACCTTTTTCTTATATTGTAAATGCTGTTTTTACTCCATTCTCCACTGGTCCCTGGTAGTATACAGAAACTGAATTAAACTTTCCTACAATGGCCTTGCCATCTTAAAATTTTGTTAAACTCATTTATTCATTTGGGTGGGGTTTTCTCCTTGTTGTTTTTGTAGCAATACTTCCTAAGACACTTAAATTCTTCTCGTTAACCAAGCCCTGTTATGATTTGGGGTGATTTTATTACACTCCTGTGCCTCACCGTTCCTCTCATTTTTAAAACTCTTCTGCTCGTATCCAAAAACTACTCTTTAAAAATCAGGAATAATTCTTAGAGCTAAAAATGTCCTGTAGATTTTATGCCCTAAGCATTTCAAATTCCACCAAATAATATGTCCTCCACCATCACCAACACCAGCACCCCTACCTCAAACCACCATCATGTTCCAGCTGGCCCGAACACTAGTTTCCCACATTCCCTCTTGATCTCTTTCAAATTTAGTTTCTACAGCACAGCTACAGTGATTATATATAGTGATCTTACTTATACGCACAACTATGGATTATTGTGCATGAATCCATATATCCTTACCCATATATAAATATACACATATATGAGATTAGGTCACCCCTTGCTCAAAACTCTTCAACTGGCTCCTCCTGGCTCATAAAATAAGTTCGAATGTCTAGAAGGCCTTTGATTAGCAGTGCCTGACTACTCCCCATGCCCCCTCCCCATGCCCTCCCTATGCCTACTCTATGCCCCCTCCCTATGCCCTCTCTATGCCCCCTCTCCATGCCTCTCTATGTCCCCTCCCTATGCCCTCCCTATGCCCTATGCCCCCTCCCCATGCCCTATGTCCCCTTCCATGCCCCCTCCCCATGTCCTATGTCCCCTCCCATGCCACCTCCCCATGCCCTATGTCCCCTTCCATGCCCCCTCCCCATGCCCTCTCTATGCCCCCTCTCCATGCCTCTCTATGTCCCCTCCCTATGCCCTCCCTATGCCCTATGCCCCCTCCCCATGCCCTATGTCCCCTTCCATGCCCCCTCCCCATGCCCTATGTCCCCTCCCATGCCACCTCCCCATGCCCTATGCCCCCTCCCTATGTCCCCTCCCCATGCCCTCTCTATGCCCCCTCCCCATGCCCTATGTCCCCTTCCATGCCCCTTCCCATTCCCTCCCCATGCCCTATGCCCCCTCCCTATATCCCCTCCCCATGCCCTCTCTATGCCCCCTCCCCATGCCCCATGTCCCCTTCCACGCCCCTTCCCATGCCCTCCCCATGCCCTATGCCCCCTCCCTATGCCCTCTCTATGCCCCCTCCCCATGCCCTCTTTATGCCCCCTCCCCATGCCCTATGTCCCCTTCCATGCCCCTTCCCATGCCCTCCCCATGCCCTACACCCCCTCCCTATGCCCTCTCTATGCCCCCTCCCCATGCCCTATGTCCCCTTCCATGCCCCTTCCCATGCCCTCCCCATGCCCTACGCCCCCTCCCTATGCCCTCTCTATGCCCTCTCCTCATGCCCTCTGTGCGAAAGCAACATGCTCTTTCCTGCCTCAAATCCTTGGCACGTTTCCATGATTCAAACATTATCCCCCCAATCCTCACCTAGATGGTATCTATATAAATTCCAGATCTTCAGCTTTCTGGGGACTTTCTTGATGCCCACTACCCTCAAGTCTACATAAGTTTCTGGCACTTTTCTTTCAGTTTTACTACATATTCAGTTGAGAAATGATTTATGTGAGGGCCGTCTCCAGGCCTGGACCGTAAGATCTGTGACAATGGGAACATTCTCTATTCTGCTCACTGCTCAATTCCCAGTATTACATCAATGACACAAAGGTGCTCAGTGAATACTTGCTGGATGGAAAGCCGGATCCACTGGTGTGTTTGGATCATATGAAGCCACGGTAAGAGTTAAATAGATCTACTGAAGATATAATCCTGCCTCCCAGTAGGTCTCATGTTAAAAACAACACACACACAAGGTTTAAAAGACTACCTATAGAAAAACACATTGGAAATTCCTCAAAAAGCTAAGCACAGAACTACCGGGACCCAGAAATTCCACCTGAGTATCTCCAAGAGAACTAAAAACATATGTTCCCAAGAGAACTTGTACACAAATGTTTATCGTAGCATTATTCATAGTAGCCAAAAAGTAGAAACCACCCAAGCATCCATCAATTAATGAATGGTTACATAAAATGGGGTACATCCAAATGATGAAAGATTATTCAGTCATAAAGAGGGATGAAATGCTGACACGCGCTACACCATGAACAAATCCAGACACAAAGGCCACATAGTGGGTGATCCCACTTGTATTAAATGTGAGAGTAGACAAATCCATAGATACAGAACGTGGACTAATGGATGTTGGTGGGGATTGACGGCTTACACAGATGAGTCTCTTTCCGGCTTGATGAAGATATTCTGGAATCGGGGGTGATGGGTATATAACTTTGCAAATACAAGAAAAAAACACTGAAATGTATACTTGAAAATAATGAATTTCGTGTATGTGAATTATAACTCAATAAAAAACAGCTACATGAAAGATGCCAATGAACTACTTAAACATTTGCTTAAAATAGACTTCTCACTTTTGTAAGTTCCTAAAATGATCCCAGTGGGGGCCGTTGGAAATGTTTATATAACCATCAGATGCACCAACGTGAGTGTCCTTGGAAGTCTGCTCCAGGCCACCCCTTCCAGATCTGTGATCTGTGCCCTCCCTGGGGCACCTGGGGTTCAGTTGGTTAAACACTGGACTCCTGTTCTTAGCTCAGGTCATGATCTTGGGGTCCTGGCATCGAGCACCCCCCTACCATGGTCTCTGTGTTCAGCGGGGGCGTCTGCCTGAGGATTCTCTCTCTCCCTTTGCCCCTCCCTTCACTTAGGCTCTCTAAAATAAATCAATCTTAAAAAAAAAAAAAGAAGAAGAAGAAACAAGCCCTCCTTGAGATGCTGCTACTTGGCCAATGTTTGTTAGTTTACATCTAGAAACAGCCTGAACCACGCCACGGGGTCCCCTGTAGAGGATGACATGTCATGACAGGCCTCCCAAACTCAGCAGACCTCGCCGGGGAGTCTTTGCTCCACTAACGAGGGTGGAGACCTGTGGTATTTTCCCAGAACCATGGAAAACAATCCTCCAAATCTGCTTCCCGTCTCCATTTTCCCTCAACCTTGCTCCCATCGCTTCTTTCTGCACATTCGAACCTATTGACCTCCTTCCCCTAACCGGTCTTTCTGCACTTACTTGCCTGTCTCTCAATTCACCTGTCCTCCCACTACTGGGACTCTCTGTCCCCACCCACACATTTCCTGAAAATTCATCATTGAAGAGAATGCGGGAAATGTGGCTTCCTGTAGAAATCTACTTGTCAAAGAAACATTTATTTTTTGTTATTTTTTTAAAAGATTTATTTACAGGGATCCCTGGGTGGCTCAGCAGTTTGGCGCCTGCCTTTGGATCAGGGCGCGATGCTGGAGTCCCAGGATCGAGTCCCAAGTCGGGCTCCCGGCATGGAGCCTGCTTCTCCCTCCTCCTGTGTCTCTGCCCACCTCCCCCCTCTATCATAAATAAATAAATACATAAATAAATAAATAAATAAATCTTAAAAAAAAAGATTTATTTACTATTTATTTAGAGAACGTGTGTGTGAGCAGGGGGAGAGGGAGAGAGAGAAGCTCAAGCAGACTCCACGATGAACCCTGAGCCAGAGGCAGGGCTCAATCTCATGACCCTGAGATCTTGACCTGAGCTGAAATCAAGACACTGACCCTTAACTGAACCACTCAGACACCCCTAAGAAATCTCTAAATACATATTCAGTGGACAATGTTTTTTTGTTTGTTTGTTTGTTTTTTAATCAAATACAACATCGATGCATGTTTGGAAACAGCCGAACAGAGCTATATAACAGGAAAATGGACATGCTCTCATCTCATACCACTTTTTTTTTAAGATTTTATTTATTTATTTGAAAGACAGCGAGAGCATGAGCAAGGGGAAAGGGAGAAGCAGACTCCCCACTGAGTGGAGAACCCAACGAGGGGCTCGATCCCAGGACCCTGAGATCATGACGTGAGCTGAAGTCAGATGTTCAACTGACCAAGCCACCCCGGCGCCCCTCATGCCACGTTCTCAACATAAGGAATACTCACTGATGCATCCTCACGAACCTTTTTCTAGACAAACATGAACATATGGACTTTTGCTTTCTTTCCTCTGAAAATTTAGTTCTCTGCCGCTTGGGTTTCTACTTAATACGTCACAGATGCTTTCAGGACAAGTTGTAGAGATGACCCATTCTTTTTAAATATTTTATTTATTTATTTGACAGAGAGAGAGAGAGAGAATGCACACAAGCAGCGGGAGCGGCCTCCCCAGGGGCGTCAGCCTCATGGAGAGCTGAGGTGCTGGGCGGGCTCAGGCCATAGGCGTCTACCTTTGCTGGGGTCCACCCCAGGGTCTCGGGAGTGAGCCCTGCAAAGGGCCGCCTGCTCAACGGGAAGCTGCCTCTCTTCCCCCTCCGCCTCCAGCCCTTCTACTGCTCTCTCTTGCTCTCTCTCAAATAAATGCATAAAATCTTTAAGAAACAGGGAAAGAAGGAAATGCTGGGGAGGCCTACAGGAGCTCCATGGGCGCATCCTGAAAGCTGTGTGCCAACCGGTGACTCATAAAAACAAAAGCACGGGTGAGAGGACGAGCTCAGAGCACAAGGGTCAGCGATCCCCTTTCCTCCCCCTGGTTCTCCTCAGTCCTGCTCACCGTCGTGCCTCGTTTGCTCTTTCCTGCACTTAATCAGACAGTTCCTTGAAAGAGAGGTCTCCCTCCCCCGCCTCGGCCACCGACCATCCCGGCGGGCGTGCAGCGGGCCTGGCCTTGCGGCTCTGCAGCTTGGAGCGGAGCACCCTGAAGCAGGGTGCCTCCTCCAACGCTGGACGTGGTGGGTGTCACGGCCTAGCTGGGCAGCACTTGGCGCTTGACAAGCTTCTCCGTCCTTTGCCACGTCCAGCTGGGTCTACGTGCTGTGCATTTTAAGTTGCCTTCCCATCCTCACCACCCTAGCCCAGCTCCCTAGTTAATCAAAAGTCAATCTCCCCCCCCGCCCCCCCCAAAAGTAAAAGAAAACAGAAAGTCAATCTCTCTGCTCTTCCCACCTCCCCGTCTCCATACAGCTGTCAAATTCCTCTTTCAAAAGCACAAACTGGGAACCCAGCCACACTCTTCGCTGATTCTTTCCAACTTCCCCACTCTGGTTTCCAAAACCTCCAAAAAAGCCCCCCCTCCCCGCCTTGCTAGGCCTGCCTGCAGTGTCCCTGACGGGTATTCTCTGGTCCAGCCAGAGCGGACTATCTCCTCTTCCCAGAACACAGCTGACACCTTCCCACCTCCTCCTGGACCACCGGCTGCCGCCGTCCCCGAGGCCCTCGTCCTCTACGAGGCCTGGAAACGCATTTCGGCATTCTCAGCTCTCTCGTTTGGCCCCTGCTGGTTCCATCCTGCAGCACGGCACTGGTGAGCATCCCATCTCTCGGCCACACCACCACCACTTCCTGGGGGAAGTTTCTTTCTGCGTTTTCTGCACCGGGTCCTGCGCAAGGGAGATGCTCAGTTCTCGGCTGCGAGCATGGGACGGGACAGGTGATGCTCCAACTCTGACTCGCTGGTTTTCCCTCTCTGACGTAACCGTGGCCCCAAGTCTCCTTAGAGGGTTTCCGCTTTTATACATGGGACAAACGAAAGATAACCTGGGGTTGTATTTCCCCTCAAATAGACACCTGCTCTCCACCCGGAGCTACGGGTGAAAATACCTGGCTAGTTTGATTCACACGACCCTAAGATCTTGGCAATGATTTGAAAATATGAACAATCTTAACATGGGTCTGAAAACATTATCTAGGCCATTCGTGTGCTCAGTTTCCAAGCCCGACGTTGGAGATCACGGAAACGATGCTTCCCAAGAACTATCTTTGGTAAGACGATGCACATGCGGCGGAGCATATGTTCAGGCCTACTGGGTGGGTCTGACGTGCAGACACCTCCAGGGAGACAAGAAGGCAGTCGGTGTACTGGCTTTTTCAATAAGCAGGAAACTGGCGCTGTCCTACGTCCCTTTGCGGGGCATGAACGCATCCAGATGGGCTCAGCCTGTTAGTAGGCCATTTCAGACTTAAAATCTTGAAAACGTATTCCACCCCAGGCGACTCTACCCCTTTCTCATAAAGGGTTTTAGAGGTGAAATGATTTCCAGTGGGAAAGAGGTCACTGCCCTGCAGGGACGCAGCCTCCTTAGTGACTATGGGTTACCACCAACTCAACTCCATTCCCGAAAAGGCTGATGTCACTCCCGGGAAGGGAGATACAGCTAAAGATGAGATCTGGTATTTTTAGCCACATACCTAGTTGCTGTTGTCCTTTTCTAGATTAAAACAGAGAAAACCAGCTGGATTAAAAGCTCTAATCTTGTGTTTGCTACACAGCAAAGCAAGGTGTGAAACAATCTAGTGATTGATGGTGACCCTTTTTCAACTACAGCATCAAATCAGGTGACGACGGGCTTCCATGCCACAGGTAACCCCCATCTATTTTCACTGGTGGAATGTATACACGCCACCCTTCAGGGAATATATTCAAACCTGGGATTTTTTTTAAATCTATTCCATTAGGCGGGCATTTTTAATTTTAATTTTTAAGATCTTAAATATTTTTCTTAGTCTTCACATGAACCCCATCTTTTCCCAGACTCCCGTATTGTGATTTGAAGGGAAACTACCATTCCGCGTGAAATACTGGCACGCGAGCCATAATAGCACACTCATGTAAAGAAATATATGTTTACGATTTAAAAAGAGAACTAGGGGATCCCTGGGGGGCTCATCCGTTTGGCGCCTGCCTTTGGCCCAGGGCGTGATCCTGGAGTCCTGGGATCGAGTCCCACGTCGGGCTCCCGGCATGGAGCCTGCTTCTCCCTCTGCCTGTGTCTCTACCTCTCCCTTTCTCTCTCTACATCTATCAATAATAAATAAATAAATAAATCTTTTAAAAAAGAGAGAGAACTAGTTCAGCCACTATAATAAAATCATACAGAGACTGCCTTCCATTTACATATTATAAATATAATAATGAAGCTACAATTTACAAATGCCCGCAACACCACCCAAATGAGGGAAAGCACTGAGAGACTGCCCCCAGTGTGTGTGCAGACACACGGAGAGAGGTGTATCAAAGACCCCGAGTTCAAATCTTGAGGAAGAAATCAGAGGAAATGAAGGTAAGTTCAGATGCAAAGAGAATCAGGGCATCCTGAATTTGGCAGTGTTCTGGTGCTTCGGGGAAGGCAAGTGATAGGCAGACACAGTACCGTGGACACAGCAGGCCAAGGGATGATATGATGACCTCACAGAGAAGGTAAAGAGACAGAAGAGCTTCCATCATATCAGTATTTTATTAGCAACAGTCCGGGACACAGTGTTTTGGAAACACTGCCTTTCTTGCTCATACCCCAGATAATGAATTTTCAAGAAGTCTCCTTTCATTTCTGGTCTTTTCTTGCTCTTTTGTCTGTACTCGAGGATCTCTATGGAGAGTGGTGCATTCACCCATTCCACCCCCTGGGCGAAGAGGAATGGGGAACACAAAGATGAGTAAGAGGGCGCACCTACCAAGTCCACACAAACCATCATACAAGAAAAACATGGGAGCCAAGAGAAGGAATTCCAATTTATGGGGAGGAGTGAACCACAATACTAGAAAACTCATACTCTCTGGACTTCTGACCATCAGTTTACTCTGCTCTCCCTCAGCAACTAGGTCTTTAGACAGCAATATACAATTCTGCATTTGCCAGCCCACTGTACCATCTACCTAAGCACCTCCTATATCCGCAGGACGAGACGGCTTGTTGCCATATCGATGATAGGCTCAAGATGTAAAGTTTATGAAATTGGGAGTTAGGGCCCAAATCCATGATTTAATCCTTATTGGATTCATTAGTTCATGAAAATGAGGCATTGAACAGTCTATTGTCCAATGGCTGAAAACAGTTTTGTAAATGAAATTATGAATTTATATATATATTTTTTAAAGATTTGATTTATTCATGAGAAAGAGAGAGAGATGGGCAGAGACACAGGCAGAGGGAGAAGCAGGCTCCATGCAGGGAGCCTGTCGTGGGATTCGATCCTGGGACTCCAGGATCAGGCCCTGGACTGAAGGCAGCGCTAAACTGCTGAGCCACCCAGGCTGCCCTGAATTTATATTTTTGAAGTCACTAGGGAATGACAGAAAAAAGTCACTCTGGTGCTTCAATGAAAAAGAAGGAGACACAAAATACTCATTTCTGTAAGAAAAGAGGATTAATATTTGAATCTGACAGAAAGGTGTCCTCTTACATATTACGTGGTCTTGGTAAACATTTATAAAATGAAAATTATGTCAAAAATTAATTATCTGTCAAAAATACCCCCCTTTCCACTCCTACACCCATTCTTTCCTCAATTCAGGGAAGCAAATTCAATTTCATTCTGGTCTAATGACAACAGATGGCTTTCATATTAAGCAATTCAAGTTATCTGACAGCAAACAGTATCCTACTCAAACATTTCTGTTATCTCCTATTAACTGCAAAACAAAAGACAACCAACATTCAGTGAGGCAAAGAAAAAAAATACTATTCCCTCAGAAAATAAATGTTAATTATCAAACTAAAAGAACTTCTTGGATATAGAATTCTCAAGTTCTGTACTGATTTAAAATGGTTTTGATAGCTATTAAGCTCCAGTATTTTATTTTTGACATGAGTTTTATATACTATTGAAGCTTTCCCTCTCTCTTGCCTGTTCTTCATTTTTAGTCATAGAGTTAATCTTGTTAAATCCCAGATAACCTGATGAACCAAGAAAGAACATTTTCTCTAAATAGGAGACAAAAGTGAGTATTTTTTGAAGTAGGTAAGCACCTGGAAAATGGGAGAACCCATCAGTACAAGGTAGAGCAGCCTAAAATCATCATAGCGATGGTTGTTGCTCTTTAATCATACAATATTGATTTCTTGGGCCAAGGCTTGAAGATAAATGACTGCTAGTCCCTGAAGATAGCAATTGTAGATAGCTATCAGACACATTATGTATTGGAAAAACATACTTTTGGTTTAAAAGTGGTTATTGAGTATTCTAAGCAACACGGCAACAAACGCAAATGTATTTTTGCATATTGTCCAAAATACCAGTACCGATAGCATTTGGATTTTTTCCCCTTTCAATTCCTATGGCTGTCTCCTTCCCATCCAATTCTTAGATGTCCTCTGTCTCCTGGCTTCTATAGCCTCCTATTCCATTCCACTCTTTCTCCAACTTTAATCTGGATGGTCATCCTCTTTTTGGCTTGTAAATCTTCAACAGCTACTCAGTCTAATCAAGAAAAATTGGAATCTCCTTGGCTTGGCATTCAGGGCCTGGAAACTTTGACCCTGGCCTTCCTTTTTAATTGTGTGTCTGCTTCCCTTTGACATGAATCTCCTTTCAACAAAGCAATGCAGCAGCCTTCTTCATCCCTGTTCAGGATGACTTCTCTTCTTCCCTCTTTCTCATGAAACACACGCATAATGTATTCCCACTTGGATGCCTCTGCTCAAAGTGTTCCCCAAGATTCAAGATCTACCTCCAATTACCCCCACAATTTTCTCTCCTTCTCTTAGATCCATATAGGATTTGACATAGGGACCATTATTTGCCACAAAAATCTAGAGAGACATTGAGATCATGTAATCCAATTCATTTTGATCCATACAAGATCATATCTTGTGCTTTTATATAGTTTCCATCTCATGTTTTCTCACATGTCCCATAATAAATAATATAATCTCAGTAAATATTTTGTTAATTTATTCAGTGATACTTTAATAAATGTACCTTCCTCAAATGTATCAAAAACCAGCAGATAATCCTTCTAGTGGAAGCTATAAGCAGATGATCCCTTTGGAAGACAAGTAGGGTATTTGACAGGGTCCCATAAAAATCACAGCAGTATAAAAATACTGTTTTTAACTAATTGGGCAAGCTCAGGAGTGGGATAAGATGTCTGTTTTACATGTTCCTGGGTATTTTTTTTTCAAAAATCTAAGAGCATTATGGTCTATTTATGGTCTTATGCTAAAGGTCATTTTGGGTTTTGCTCTATCAAAATGAGACAGACCCACAACAAAAGATGTTTTGGGTCATGTTTTAAAGTGCCATGTGCTTTCCAGAAGTTGGCCTGATTTCTGTTTTATTTATTTCTGGACATAGATCATTGGTGTGTACAGTATAACACAAAGTGCTTCCAACATGCCTTTTAACAAGTAACATCACATCTGATTATTTTCTCTAAGTCTTACCTAAAGTAACATCAATTGATCAACAACAAAATATAGACCCCTTGCAGCATGAACATGTCAAAACAACTGCTGATTTCATGGACAATATTTTGGAATACATTGCTACGAGGCATCTAAATGTATTAAAAATGTTATCTTTCAAAAGTATTACCACTGTAAATCACTCTAATGTGAATTTAAGTGTCATGCTAATAAATGTTACGAGAAGCTCTATGCTGGAACAAAAACTTAAGACGCAGACAGTATGTTCAATTGAATTACATTTAATTGAAGTGATTTGTATATATTACTATGAACATATTTGACAGATATGAGAAATAAAATGTAAAATTCCTACCTTGTGTCTGTTTCTTGTTCACTGCATTATCAGCTTTATGTCGTTTCTAAAGTTTAAAAGCAGAAACAAAAACTGTGAAAAAGTGGATGAGACTAATAAAACAAAGTAGCACCTACAACAAAAAAGACTTCTTTCAACTTATGTTTCTCAAGGCTTTTATCCTTTTATACCCATATCAATTTTATAGGCATGCTGGGGTGTGGTGATAAGAAAAATCAGAGGGTCTGTGGGAATTTTAAAATTGAAAACACAATCTATAGCATCTTCCTACAGTACTCCTCTTGTGGGAGCACAGCTGTGTGGTCCTCAGAAGGATTGTACATTATTACACAGGTAAGATTAAAATTTTAATGTAATAGAAAAGGCTCATTTAGCTTTTTGCTTAAACAATTCACTTAAAAAAGAAGATTGCCCAAGAGAATTATCTATAATAACTACCATTTAATAGTGGTACTGAGATATTTTCAGCTTCTTGTAAAATTCATTATCTAATTAGGCTGAGTACATCTTCCATAATTTAATGACATGCTGATGTCTGTCAATGAGTAGAACCAAACACATATACCATTTGCATAAAGCCTCTTCCATCCACTGCTTCTCAATGGTCCCTTCTCCCCGTCATAAATCACTAAATCACACAAACCTATTCTCCTTCCTCCCAAAAACGCGAAAAAAAATTAAATACTAAATAGATGAGTTAGCCTAAGTCTGGGTGGGTGAGTTTGAAGAAGTCACATAAGCCAAGGTTTTGGACAGACAGTAAATGAAACGATAGGTCAGAGGAAAGGTGAGAATTTAAGCGGCCAGGGGAAGCTCTCCTGTCTACAGTTCAACTACAGGTTTTCCATGGCTTCTGTCTAAACTTACAGCATCAAGTGTAGCACATCAGCCTCTGTTGATGTTACAAAAAAGTACTGACTGTGTTCAAAAATCCTATCGTTAGAGGTCAAGATCAGATTTAGCTGCATATACCCGACTATAAGGTGGATTGGAATGAATAGAAAAAAAAAAAAGAGTTCCTAATTTTTCCATTTGAGAAAAAATATGGTTTTTAGCATTATATTGCACATATGATAATACCCTCCAGAGTTGTGGATTAGCACTCCTCCAAAACACAGCGACACTCAGGAGGAGTGGCATAGTGGCTGGCAGCGTGAACTCAGTTCATACAAACAATGAGCCACTGAACTGTACAAAATGCAAATAGAGCATTCAGAATGCCTCTGTGGAAGGCTTGTAGAAAATAATTCTTGCCACATCCATATGCAAGAACACGCTACAATTCTTTCTCAGAACAAAACACTCATTAATAAAACTGTAAAAATGTAGACTTTCATCAGGCAAATTACTGCTTCCAAAAGTAAGCTTACGATTTGCCAGCAAATGCTTTTAAATGAATTTTTTAGGTTTAAATTCGGAGCAGCAAGTAGAGAGTATTTTATAATTGATGAGACTCAAAAATACTTCCTCTTTTTTACTGTTAATAAAGATCTTAAGAAAATTAGAAATAACCCCAAATAAATTTTGGTCCAAAATAATGGTCCAAGGCAAATTTAGATATTTGAAGGAGGTACAAATATTTCCAAAACAACACACATCTATGATAGGCCATAGTTAGACTTCCAACTGAAGGAGACAAATAAAAGCTAATTAATGAAACATTCCTCTTAAACAGGAAATTTAATCTTAGTGAAACCTAAGGAGATCCTGAACATTACTTTCCATCTACAGAGAATTGTTGTGCAGGAGCATCTCTTTCCTTGGCCTTCCCGCCATAGAATGAATTAGGTTGCCTGTCAAGAAATAATTGTGTTGAGTATACATAGGGATCCACCCAGGTAGGCAGATCCTAATCTTATGACTATGAAAAGAAAGCATCTCTGGATCCCAAGCACATTATTATTCCTTCTAAAATGAACAGTTCAGAAAACATTAATACAGTTATTCTAGGAGTTGAAATGCCTCCCTGTCCTGGAATGAGAATTCATTTCATTTCACGGAGGGCTGGTAAACTACTGAATATTATCAATATTTAATTGACAGTGCACCAATGAACTGTACCGGACAAATGGTGCCATGAACTTTAGGGTACTTAAGTATGTAATGCTGACCACTGCCTCCTGGGAACCCTCCCCCCACTTCCCGAGCATTTCTTATCACATCTTTGCCCAGGTGGTTCCACCTGTACCTTGGTCCCTTCTTGGTCTCTGGTCTTGTTACAGAGTGATGGAATTCCTCCGGGCTTACTCCCTGGCCCTCTTTGCTTCTCACTCTATACTCTCTCCCCAGCTCAGCTCACCCATACCTGCAGTTTCAATTATAGCTGACACATAAATATATA
The DNA here is from genome assembly GCF_905146905.1 of Nyctereutes procyonoides. Lineage (NCBI taxonomy): Eukaryota > Metazoa > Chordata > Mammalia > Carnivora > Canidae > Nyctereutes > Nyctereutes procyonoides. The sequence continues at coordinate 15,352,042 of NW_026575021.1, read as the reverse complement.
CCAGCCAAGACTCTCGTCTGAGCTCCAGACAGTTATACCCAGTGGCCCCCTTGATATCCCCCTCTGGCAGTCTCAAAGCCACCTCAAGTTGTGTCCAAAAGGCAAACTAGGACTTTTAACCCCCAAGACTTGGTCCTTGTTCTCAGACATGGAACCATATACCATCCACTTGCACAAACCAGGAGCTTGAGAGTCATCCTTAGCATCTTCTTCTCCCTCTTACTCCCATCCAATCCTTCTTTATGCAATAATGTTTCCAAAACACCCTGAGCCAGGCCCTGTCACTGCTGGTGAGGATACAGCAATGAATAAGAGACAAAACCCTTACTCTTCGTGGAACTTACATCCTAGTGGTTGGAGAGAGAATGTGAACAAAATAAGTATGGTATGTAGCATGTTGGATGGTGAAAAGTCTTGTCAATTCTACTCCTAAACAGATACTGAATTCATTTTTCTATATTACTTTATCTACAATGCCACCTGGTCTAAGATCTCTTCATTTTTTTATACCAGCTTCTAGACTATACTTCTTACTAGTGTACCCAATTCCTGTGTCCTCCCAATCCCATTTTCTAAGTTTTAGTCAAAAGGATAGTTGGATCATGATAATACAGTCAACGTTTATCCATCACTTACTATTACGAGGTACTGTTCTAAGGACTTCAGTGCATCATTTAATTGTTATAAAAGTTGTCATGGTTACTTGATTAACGTCCATCTCCTCTACTGGACTGCCACTCTCTCGTGGCTACTTTTACTCACTAACCTCTTCTTAGCATTTGGTCTCTAAACACTGTAGACTTTGAAAAACTATCTGTTTTATAATGAGTAACGTTTATCAGAGTTTCAGTTAACAAGTGGATAGCAAAGAAGGTATGTTTCTTATGGTGAATATTATCAATTTAACAACCAATCTTGACCCTTACTATAAGAGTTGGCATGTGACAAGAGGCAGCCTTTTTTTTTTAATTCAAAGCTCTCCACCAATTTTAGAGTATTTTCAAGTAAGTATTTGTCATTTGCTACTTGCATGTTAAAAACAGGAAATCATATGTTAAGCTATGCAAAGCATCAAGAGTTAAAATGCACTGGGTGGGGGTAAGTCTTAGGTGTCTTACCCATAGGGAATTCTTACTCTTTTATTGTACATGGTCAGTATAATAGAAAAGACGACTGACTGTAATGTCAACTGTGTTTTATTCACTGGCCTTGGAGTGGTAGACATTACCAGTTTTCACCAACATCTAACTTTCTTCTATTTTTGTGGACACCGAGATGAACTTCCTTTTTGTCTTATCACTAGTTCTAATATTAACCTGTCAGCAGAGGTGATGTGCGCCATTTCTGGGCCACAAATTTCTGGACCTCCATTCTCTCCTCCTCTGCTCTGGTGACCACCAATATCCCACCCAATGGACCCTCCTTTCAGCTGCATCCCTGAGCGACTGCACGAGTAATGGAGCCTGCTGCTCTGGCTTCCTCCCAGACAAAAACCTGCCGTGTCTTTGAGTACATGAAAAACAAACTTAGGTTTAAGCCACTGACATTTGGGATATGATAATAATACTGTGGCAAAAGATGAACACATCCTAATACGTATCTTAGTGAATTCTTGGCACCTAAGCACTGCTTCATAGATTATGTTGAATGAATGGACAAATATATGCAGTCCTTATAATTACTGATAAAGATACTCTTTGGGCAATCATCTAAACTACTTGATATTTTTCCTTTTCTAGGGAGTAATTTTTTAAAAATTTCTAACACCTATAGGTTGATACAAACGTCTTGTTAAACCTCTTCTTAAGTAACTATTTTGTCAATTTCTTGATAATGATTTTATTGGAAAAGTACTCCACACAGCTACTATTACATCTTCCAGGAATTGCTTGATAAGCTGCTTTCTGAAAGTACCCAATTATTGCCTTGTGCCAATAAGAGTTCTTTTTTGAAAACAAAACCAAACAATAACCTCTTAGATATAATTTTATTTACCATTTATTTTCATAGAGAAGGGTACTAAAAACCATAGCTAGACAACTTATAGTTTTGTTAGGGAAAAACAAAAAAAGACAGGACAGCCAGCTTAGAGCAGTGATAGTAACACAGAGCTCTGGAACCAAATTGCCTAATTTTGAATTCTGACAGCCCCAGTTATTAACTGTGTGACCCTGGGCAAGTTACCTTGCTCCTCTGTGCCATCACCCCCTTATCTGTCAAATGAGGATAATTCCAGTAACCCTTTAAGGAGTGTTTATAAGACTTAATAAATGTAAAGGACATAAAACAAGTACATGGATCCCAGAAGCTCAATAGATGTGATTAACACTATTGTTAGGTGACTTGTCATAATACAGAAAAAGAGCACTGGATGAGATAGATTCTGGTCCCAACCATGTCTTGGACAGGTCACAGGATCTCTATGAGCCCCAGCTTCCTTACCTTTAAAATGGGATTAATATCCAAGTTGTAAAGTATGGAAGAAATCAAATGGGAAAAACATTTGCAAAAGTAACAGCACGACGTCTAATAAACAGCATATGCTCAATCGAAATTATGTCAACGAAAGAAAAGGGAGCATAGAAGGCAAAGAAAGAGACAAATTAAAGATCAATCCTTATGGATTGCTAGATGCAAGCACAATCGAAAGGATGGTAAGTCTGTGTGGAACAGTCTAGGTGAAGAGAGGGTCTCCTCAATTTCCAGCGTGTGGTCCCCATCAAGCAGGTCATTTCCTATCCAGAGGACCGTGATGTTTCACACACGCAGCCATACGACCTCTGTCTGTAGTCTTAGACACTTGGATGTTTCTGAGACTGGATGATCTAAATGGCCACTTGACCCATTTCAGTTTGATTCTCTCCAGAAATAATATAAATGGTTGTGAAACTTTAATTTGGAGCTTCCTGAAGAATGTCTCAGGCTTTCCTCACCTTACCATCTGATTGCCTCAGGTTCAACAGAAGGTCATTTCAAATAGGCCAAGTATCTAAAGAGCACAGGAAAAAAAAATAGCCTTCCTCAACTAAGGTAGCTAAAATAACAGTAAAATAGAGGAAAAGAAACATCTGAATTTATTTTGGGGAACTTATTTTATAAACTGTAAACTGACCTCCCCTTTTCTTAGCTACTACAGAATAATAAAAGTAGTGAATGTCCTTACTTTCAATAAAATAAAGGGAAGCTTGGAACTACTAAAGATGAAGAGAAATCGAAGGCATTTCGTAAAATGAAAATGGTGCATACCAATTAAAAAATACATTAAGAGACCCTTTACATTTAGATAATTTGGAGGTTATTGTGTTTAACTTGAAATAATGTTCAAATTGAAAATTGGGCATGCTAAAAATAATGTTGAAATAGTTTTCTCTCCAAGCCAATTATTACATTTAAGTTAAACACAGAGAACGCTCTAACAAGCATTCTGTAACAGCAAATCTGTAGAAACTAAGAGGAATGAACTCGAGAGCACATTTTATATATTTTTAAGTTGGATGGGCATTTTAACCAGCCCGTGTCAAGAATAAAAGAGAAACTAATATTTCAAAAATACGTATATCCGGTAACAAGTCACATTTATTTATGAAAAAATTAAATACTTACAATATCTTCTATTATCTCTTTGACAGCTGCCACAGCTAAAATAAATAAGAGAGGAACCAGTGTTGTGTAGCGACCTGTTGGTGAAACATCAGGTATTTGCTATTTGAGGGGGAAAAAAAAAAAGAAATCCAGTGAGAACTTTGCAAGTTTATAACACGTTTAAAAACAACCGAGTCTTAGTGCCTCTTAAAATACGCCTCCGTGATCTTACCACTGAGGCAAGCTAACAGTGAGTGAGGCATTTGCTCTGATCTAGTAAGTGGCTGGCAGAGAGTGTTGCCAGCTTCCTGACACCTAGAGAAAGGGGACTCAGTTCAATACCATATAAACCATTAAACACGATATTCTAAAAACACACCAAATCACATGGGAAGACATCCACATAGCATTACACGGTTAAAGCGGAATATAAAACATTTGCATTCCGTGATCGTCTTCTTGTACGCTAAATCAATAAACAATACTTGGAGTGGGGGCGACGGAAGACCAGAAGGATACACAGCCCGATTTTACTAGTAGTTGCTTCTGAGGAAAAATAATAGTTTTAATTTTTTTTTCTTTAGGCTTTGTTGTGTTTTCTAATTATTTTTACAATGAACGTATGATTTTTTGTTTTTTTTGAATGTATGGTTTTTAATAAAATGAAAAATTTTCCCGATTATTAACTCAAACACAAGCTTTAAAATGGAAATCCTTATATTCTAAGGTTCAGAACTGACAGTTACTGTTACCAAAATAAATTATTATTTAATTAATATTTGAAGGAAAAGTTCCATCTCCCTTTATCATCAAATTTCATCCCTCCCATATCAAATTTACAGAATGTTTAAAATAGGTTGATAAAAATGAATCAAATGTCAGTGAAATTCTGACATTGCTTGCAGCAAGAGCTGGAAATGTCCACCCAAACCAGCTTGTCTCTCTATGTTTAGATAAGCTTCAGAAGATTGGTCGTGGGCTTAACAAAAACATTTATTAACATCCAAACATTTGACTTTGAACTAAAGTTTTATGACATGACTTTACCTGAAGCAGTGCAATAAAGAGAAAAAATGAGTTAGCAGCTCTTCTGAACTGAGAGTAGAGAAATCTTGGAAGGAATGTGATTATGTTGTATTTTGCAGTGCTAGAAAACAAAACAAAAAATAGCATAAAACTTAATTACTCCATAATTAGCACCCACATTTACAAAATTGTATTATCATCATATAAAAAAATCAGATAAACACTTGCCCTCTGTTTCAAACCAGGAAAATATTGCAAATGGTCATTAACCTACATGAAAACGAGTAAAAGGAAATGTCGAATCCTGAGTTCAATTTTCTGCACAATATCTTTTGTTCTCTTTGGCCAATCATCCCTTTTTTTTAATTTTTATTTTTTAACATACTAAGAGTAGCCTACAAAGAAGCAACTTAAATTAGGAGAGTGTATAATACATTAGTAAAAAAAAAATCTTACAAAACAATCAAATTTGAGTAAGACCAGTAACTTTCAATAGAGACGTCTTCACTGGATAATTTCAGAAAAATGTGAAGTGTTCTAGGGTTCTGTTTAAATTTTCTTCATGGTCCCTCTAGGAACGGGGCTAGGACTCCACACTGAACACACCCGTGATATCCACAATCAGTCAGAAATCAACACTTAGGCCTCGAAAACATCCAACCTTCCTCTTGTTATTTAAATAGAAAGGAGATTATATGAGTTGATCACTGTGATGCTGGATGATGGGTACAAGGCGGGTCGTTGTGCCATTTACTCTTACGTTTAGTATTTTCCACAATAAGAAGCTTCAAAAAATTTAAAAAATAGGAGTTTATAGGATCACATACCACAATCCCCAAACTGAGAAAGCTACTCTAGAATTTGAAATTGCAAATATAAATTTTAAACGGGCACGTCTCAAATCCAGGAACTCCCCCGCAGGAGGAACCCTGGGCTAGTGTCAGGGGGGACGGGGCGTTCACGCTCGCTCCAGTCCAGGGGCCACTTCACCAACAGGGCTTACGGCAGGGAGGCTCCTGGAAACAGTGGAGTAATTCTCACCGCCCTCCATCCCTCGACACCATACTCGATCTTACGACTTTCAAAAGCCAATGTTTAAAGACTATTTAACAAAAAGAGGAGTTCTTGGTGAAGAACTGCGAAGACCTCTTCTAAAATGTCAAACCTTGTTGGCCAAAACCACTAATTCATCACTCTGTTAACAGGTGTGAGACAAAGGCATTTATCCATGAGCAGCTTTCACTATTCAGACACTATAGATGGAGAGGGAGAGAGAGAGAGTTGGGAGAGTAGTATCCTTTCTGCTCCTCCCAGCTTCCAGATTCTTACGAACATTTCATCATTGGATAGAAAATGGAGAAAACAGCAGATTCAAATTGCCCCCAGGAAGCTCTCCAATGTTAACAGACTTCACTGAAAGCTCTCCGTAATCATTTTTGTCCTGGCCGGAGAGGTGAGATGGGCCATGGGGTGCTGCTGTGATGCTGCTCCCACGGGGTCGGGGTCTCCCCCAGTCCCTCCCTACCTGATGTGATTTTTTTTAAATAATAAATTTATTTTTTATTGGTGTTCAATTTGCCAACATACAGAATAACACCCAGTGCTCATCCCGTCAAGTGCCCCCCTCAGTGCCCGTCACCCATTCACCCCCACCCCCCGCCCTCCTCCCCTTCCACCACCCCTAGTTCATTTCCCAGAGTTAGGAGTCTTTATGTTCTGTCTCCCTTTCTGATATTTCCCACACATTTCTTCTCCCTTCCCTTATATTCCCCTTCACTATTATTCATATTCCCCAAATGGATGAGAACATACACTGTTTGTCCTTCTCCGATTGACTTACTTCACTCAGCATAATACCCTCCAGGTCCATCCACGTCGAAGCAAATGGGGGGTATTTGTCGTTTCTAACGGCTGAGCAATATTCCATTGTGTACATAGACCACATCTTAATCATCATCTTTCGATGGACACCGAGGCTCCTTCCACAGTTTGGCTATTGTGGACATTGCTGCTAGAAACATCGGGGTGCAGGTGTCCCGGCATTTCGTTGCATTTACCCCAAAGATACAGATTCAATGAAACGCCTACCTGACGTGATTATTGCAGAATTTTGTCAGCTGGGGCTGGTTGATGAGTATCATCCGTACTTCCTCCTGGTCGGCCAGCGAGGTCTTCTCAGAGACATCATCAGTCTTCTCATAACCTGAAAGACAGACAGTCTCCTTATTCAATAAGAAACCGCTACAAAAGGGATCCCTGGGTGGCGCAGCGGTTTGGCGCTTGCCTTTGGCCCAGGGCGCGATCCTGGAGACCCGGGATCGAATCCCACGTCAGGCTCCCGATGCATGGAGCCTGCTTCTCCCTCTGCCTGTGTCTCTGCCTCTCTCTCTCTCTCTGTGACTATCATAAATAAATAAATAAATAAATAAATAAATAAATAAATAAATAAATAAATAAATAAATTTAAAAAAAAAAAAAAAAAAAAAGAAACCGCTACAAAAACACACTTTGCAACTACCTGGGATTCTAAAATACGTTAAAAGCTATATGCTTCCCCCCCGCACCCCGCCTGCCCCGATTGGTGGTGTTTCTTTTATAACAACAACAACAAAAAAAGGAAAACCCCCACATCTGATATTTCTACTAAATCTGAAAGGCAGCATTTAATAGTCATGTAGAACCAACCATTTCACAAACAGTAACATCCTTCCTTTTGCAATGTTTCTCATCGTTCGCCCATAAATGTTTGACCAACTTCCCTCCATTCTGCGAGGCTATATCCGAAAGCAACAAACAATTGTGAACCAGGTGCCACTGCAGTTCCTGCAATGGAAGAGGAGGTTGCATTGCAGCCCCTTGCGTGGCGGAGGGGGTTGATAAGACAGGGGTAATTTAAAATATATTTTTAAAACTTAAGTTTACACATGTAACGCCTCTCTAGTGTTTGGCTTTGTTTTCCTTCTCGCGCGAAGACCGAAAAAGGTTTACATAGGCCACCGCCACGCTGCGCTGTGACCACAGTCCACGAAGATCCTCTTAATCTTTCTGCTAATTACGATTTATGTTTACAATGAATTTTAAATTTCCTGAGGCCATCTCAAGATCATTCTAACAGCAGCAGATTCCGGCAACTTCCATGGGGTAACCTCTTGTCGCCATGCGGATAACACTTTTTAAAAATACGAGTTCCAGAAGAACGGGGGAAAAAGACAAAAAAAGAAACAGTGAACTGCTTATTTTACTGTCCAGTGAGAATTAAGTGAGACCAGATTAAACCCGTCCCTAGCCCTTTCCTTGAAGGGCCACCAACAGGACCCCTATGAGATGCTCACTTTTCTTCTTATCAAGCCAAGCCAACACCTCCCCCAGGGCTGCACACCCCTGAGGGCTCCTCTGGAACGCCCTGGGGGGCTCAGTCGGGGTCCCCGGGGGCCCCACAGCCCTCTGCACCTCCTCTCCTCCCCAGCAAATGCTTGGCCCAGGTGCTGCAGAGTGGGGCTCCCGAGGCCACGGGTGGCCACCCATCCCCACCTTCCCAATACCTGCACCAAGGAGCAGCAGGGACCCAGGAAACGTTTACTGAGTAAAGATCAAGTGACAAAGGAGTGGCTATTCAGTCGGGGGTTTTTTCTTTTCCCAAGGGCAAGTAAATTCCTCCCCACCCAACGATAAGGACACTAGTGACAGCCAAGGGCTGGTCACCACCTGGGGAGTTTCGCCTCCTGAAACCAGTTAGTCCCTTAGGCCTAGAGGTGGGGACAGTGCAGCCCTGTCCTGGGCAGGTGGGGGCAGGCCCCGTAAGGTGGAGGGCGGGGAGAGGGGTGCTGTGCTGAGCAGCCCGGCCGGACCTAGGGAGACCTCTCGGGCGTGTGCAGAGGTCTGGGACGGCCCTTGGCTTGGTGGCGTCACTCTGGAGCCCTGGCCTATCCGCTCTGCAGTTACAGACCCACTGGCAGCGATGCCTGTGGTCACAGGGTTAATGGTTAATGATTATCTTTTACTCTTACAAACTTCCCTCTCCCCTAGTTTTACATCATCAGAATTCTATGTATGGACTGTCACAGACTGGACGTTCGTGGCTTCCCCAAATTCATACATAAATGTGTAGTCCCCAAGCTGGGGGTGTTCGGAGGTGGGGTATTTGGGGGCTGATTAGGTCATGAAGGTGGGACCCTCATAAATGGGATTAGTGTCCTTATTACAGAAGAGACCTTAGAGGTCCCCTGTCCCTTCCACCAGGTGAGGACACAGTGAGATGGACGTGGGCCCTCAGGGGACAGTGGGTCTGCTGGTGCCTTGCTCTTGGACTTCCCAGGTTCCAGAGCTGTGAGGGATGCATCCCTGTTGTTTGTGGCCCACCCAGTCTACAGAACTCTGCGACAGCTGCCCCAATGGACTAAGACATGGGACACCACATAGAGGGATATAAATTTCTTTTTTTTTGATTTCTTAAAAATCTTTTTTTTAATTTCATTTATTTATTAATGAGAGATACAGAGCGATAGAGGCAGAGACACAGGCAGAGGGAGAGGCAGGCTCCATGCAGGGAGCCCGACGTGGGACTCGATCCCGGGACCCCAGGACCCCGGGACCCCGGGGTCACGCCCTGGGCCAAAGGCGGCGCTAAACTGCTGAGCCACCCAGGCTGCCCGTAATTTCTTAAAAATCTTTTATGAGATTTTCCTTAATGACAGCACAAAATTCATCATGTACTGTTTCTGGCATCTCGACTGGACAGAGATCCTTAGGAAAAAACCAGTTCTCTGCTCTGAGCTGATGCCCGTCACATTGTATTTAGTTGATGTGGCTGAACTTTTGAGGGCCTGGCCCTTGGTTCTTAGCTGAAGAGTCACACTGGGGTCTCCAATGTTGCCAGGTGGCACCCGACATCACACCTCCCCCTCACATCCTAACGTGTATTCAAGAATATCTACATAAAATCTTTAGAAAAAAAAAAAGGGGGAGGATTTCCTGGGTGGCTCAGTGGTTTGGCCCCTGCCTTCGGCCCGGGGTGTGATCCTCGGATCCCGGGATCGAGTCCCGCATCGGGCTCCCTGCAGGGAGCCTGCCTCTCCCTCTGCCTGTGTCTCTGCCTCTCTCTCTCTCTGTTTCTCGTGAATAAATGAATAAAATCTTAAAAAAAAAAAAAAGAATATCTATGAAGCAAAGGAATCTCCTGGGACAAAGGGATTGGAATCGCCCCCCCCCCCCGGCCTTAAATGGGAGAGTCATTAAAACAATCCTAATACCCAGGTCTGAACATAAAGAACCTTAAAAGAAAAAAATAATTTGCCAAAATTAGGGGGAAAGTCTAGACTGGTGACCCGGTCTTGTCCAGTAGGGGAGCTGGACGGCGCTGAGCATGGGACAGTGCAGATGCCACAGGCCTGGGGCGTTCGGGTACTAGAGACCAGCGCGTTGGCAAGCTGGCGCATGTGCAGCTGCGTACACGGAGCTGAACCCCTGGGGCTCAGGCGGCGGGATGCCGGGGCCGGGTGGGACACTGGACGGGGCGGGGTGGGGGGGGGAGTCTGTGCTGCAGGTGGGGAGCCAGGCGCCCAGCCGGGGGGAGCTGGTGGTCAGCCCTGCCGGCCCCTCCCCGGCAGTGACAAAGGGACCCTGCAGGCCCCTGAGCCCCCTTCCAGGCCGTTGAAGGCTGGAGGGTGTAGGTTGCACCCTGTGTGTGCCCCCAAATCCCCGGCAGCAGCGAGCTGGCAGGCACAGCCGTCGCAGGTGCACCTGGGCCGACGCAGCTCAGTCACAGGCCGGCAGGGATCATCCCCGAAGGCGTCCGGGAAGAAGCCTGGCATCCTTAGTGGCCGCGGGGGTGGCACCGCAGTCCCAAGTCCCTGAACGTGTGGGGCGTCAGCCCACGGGGGATGCAGGAGCCTGGGAGCTCTGGGCCGCGCCGGCCAGAGGCCCCAAGCCGCAGGAGCGCAGACCTTCGAGGCTGCCGGGAGGACACCTTGCCAGTGGCCACGCGACCGCAGGTCAGTTTGACACGATTCTCTTCCCTCGCAGAGAAGGGGGCCACCAGGGCTCGACCCCGACCGCCCTCCCTCCCAAGCCGTCTCCAGGGTGACGCCAGGATCTGATCCGCCAACAGGGCCTCGCCGTCAACCCCGCAGGCCCGGAGCAGGACGGTGCTCCCCGTGGCTTGGGCTTCCAGAGGAGGCAGAAAGCCAGCCCGTCTCCCGCTGCCCCCCAAGTTCTGGCGGGGCACCCCAAGGTGGCCCCGGGTGGCGACCTGCGGCGCCCTGACAGACACCCCCGGCCCACCCCTTCATTCTGGGTTCTCGGGGAGAACCAGTCAAGCGTTCGCCCCAGCGCCCCGGCGCCCGCTCGGCCGTCTGACCCCGCGGCGGCGGCCCCGCTCGCCTCACCTGTCAGTGTGACAGGCTGGAGAGGCCGAGGACGTGGTGGCGCGGTGGCTCGGTGGCGCAGGGGACGGAGCCGCAGCCGCCCCACTCCTCTCTCCGGCGTCTGCCAAGTGGTGGATGCAGCCGGCAGCAGCCCCGTCTCCTGAAATCCACTGCTCTGCGCGGTTTTCTTGATGTGAATGAGGAGAAGACCCTTTGTCCTTTGTGCGACAGGAGAGACAGCGATGGGCAGCTTGGGATGGCAGGTGCCGCGAAGACGCCGTCCACTCCGTCACCACGCCCCACAGGGAAGCACCTGTCCCCCGAGCACCTGTCTCCCGAGCACCTGTCCCCCGAGCACCTCTGTCCCCCGAGCACCTGTACCCCGAGCACCTGTACCCCGAGCACCGCTGTCCCCCGAGCACTGCTGTCCCCCGAGCACCTGTCCCCCGAGCACCTGTACCCCGAGCACCGCTGTCCCCCGAGCACCTGTCCCCCGAGCACTGCGGTCCCCCGAGCACCGCTGTCCCCCGAGCACCTGTCCCCCGAGCACCTGTACCCTGAGCACCGCTGTCCCCCGAGCACCGCTGTCCCCCGAGCACCTGTCCCCCGAGCACCTGTCCCCTGAGCACCGCTGTCCCCCGAGCACCGCTGTCCCCCGAGCACCTGTCCCCCGAGCACTGCTGTCCCCCGAGCACCTGTCCCCCGAGCACCTGTCCCCCGAGCACCTCTGTCCCCCGAGCACCTGTCCCCTGAGCGCTGCTGTCCCCCGAGCACCTCTGTTCCCCGAGCACCTGTCCCCCGAGCACCGCTGTCCCCCGAGCACCTGTCCCCCGAGCACCTGTACCCCGAGCACCGCTGTCCTCCGAGCACTGCTGTCCCCCGAGCACCTCTGTTCCCCGAGCACCTGTCCCCCGAGCACCTGTCCCCCGAGCACCTGTCCCCTGAGCACCTGTCCCCCGAGCACCTGTCCCCCGAGCACCGCTGTCCCCGCTGCGCCTGACCAGGAGGCGCTCAGAGCTGCTGCTGAGCGGAGTCCGAGCCGGGCGAGGCCGGGCTCCCGCCAGGCTGAACTGTGCAGCCCCGCGTCCCCGCGGCCGAGGGCCCGATGCTGCTTCTGGACTTTGGAGGGGCCGAGGGGCCCACTGGCTCCTCCGCCCCCGACTCGGTGCGGCGTGAAGCCGCGGGGCTGGGGTGGGCCGGGCGCTCCCGCTGTCCAAGGCCTCGCCGCCCGCGCTGTGCTCGGCCCTCGCGACGCGCCAGGCGGGCGCACAGGGCCCCGGCCTTCCCGGGCAGCTCCCAACCCCCGCGGCGCCGCTGCCTGCCGGCGCCAGGAGGAGGGCAGCGGCGCAGCACTTGTGCAGAGCAAGGACCGAATCAAAGACCATCGAGATCTCCCGACTGGCGCCAGCGGCTGCGACACGGTGACGGCCGCCTCCCGTGACCTGCAGCGGCCCGGAGCTCCGCGCCTGACGAGGGAAGCGGCGACTGTCCCGTCCCCGGCACCCACCTGGCCCCGCTAGCGGCCCGCGAGCGAGCCGAGCCACCCTCCCCGTGACACGCGTGCTCACGTGCCTTAGACAAGATGCTCAGCGACTACTGACGTGAGGGCTTCGAGGCCTTTTCACACCGTTACGGCCTAAGCATCATCTTCCAAATTCTTCTTTCGCTCGTCACAAATATCACGACCTACTCTGGCCGACCGTTCATTCGTTCGTTCGTTCGTTCATTCAGTCAACACCGTTTTTTTCCCGCTTTTCTGTAATGAGTTTATTTTCTGCCGTTCTGAAGCTCTGATCCTTTAAGACACACAGCATCACAAACAATTTAAACCTTTTTTTTATGCTGACATCATATTCTCGAGACTTAGCACGGCCACCTCATAACTTCTCTTAGGGCACGAGCTGCGTCTTACGCGGACCCGTGTCCCCGGAGCACTTCCTGCCACGTGCACGGGAGACACAGGAGATACTTGCTAAGCGCGTGAGGGCATGGACTCGAGGCTCGCTACTGTCAGTATCGGGGGCTCTGAATGCAGAGTGGCCAGAGACCTCAGCGGTTCCTTTGACAATCAGTCCCTCGTTCATCAGAGGGCGCGCCTCATTTAGGTTTCCTGAAAGAATAAAATGCAGTGACTTTGGGGCAGTCGACACCTTTCGACAGGAAGTGCCTCCTGTGTCCCAGGCTTTTGTAAGAAAAACCCCGAGGACCAGCAGACAAGGTAGTCACAGACCCCGGCAAGTGCGAGGAAACCGAAACACGCGGTGGACCGGAAGCCGGACAGAGAGGTCCCCGTGCCTCAGTTTCACCAGCTGTACGACGGAGACGACAGCCGTGTCTGCCCCTAACGGGGGCACGAGGCCCCGCGGGTTAGTAAATGTGGCTCACGGGGCGGCGCAGGGTCGGGGCTCCCTGCAGGCCGCCTGTCCCCACTGTAGCCGCCCGCGCCCGGGCAAGGCCGCCGCGAGGACACGCCGAGTGGGGACCTCAGGGAGGAATTCCAGAAGGGACGGTGCAAACCCGGCGGGGGACTAGCGGGACAGAGCCCTCCGGCTGCCATCTGCAAGCGCACGAGGATCAGTGCTGTGACCTTACTGGGGTGCATCCAATTAGGAAGGGCAGAGCCACATCTGGAAAACAAGAAGAAACTTGGATTGACACCCTTTATGCGGCCGGAATCCACCGCCGAGTTCTAGGCGGGAAGAGCACTTCGAGGCTCCTGTGATAATGGCCCTGGTGAGCCAGTGGGGACAGACACGAAATGGATGTCTACACGATGGGCTTTTTTTTGGGGGAGGGGGCTGCTCTGACCCTACAGCCTCTCCATGCCCAGCGCTACCAGGCCACCGCTGTGCGACGCCACGCACACCCACGGACTGGTGCTGCTCTGAGCCACAGCCAAGGCTTGAGGGAAATTCGGGATTTTAAATGCAACAGATAATTAACCACTTAATGGAATTCGCTTTCCAGTCAGCCAATCCTATCCTTAAAAACCATGCATCTTTTTCTTTTCATAACATCCCAATCGATAATACTGCAAACTCATGGTGTAGTCAAGGAAGGCGTTCTAGAAAGGTCTCTCAACTGCGGAATGAGACACACCAGTTGTGAGCTACGGTTGCCTCAGGCAGGTTACTTAACTTGAGCTGCCGACCTTGTTTCACAGGTTTTTGTGGGGATTAAATGAAATAATGCAGGTGCACAAAGTACTTGGGACAGAGCCCGGCTCCTCCTGCACCTATAAAAACTCTAGCTATTATTTTCATTACTGTAAGCAGAAGGGGAGACAGTGGGGAAAAGGAACAGGCTTTATGGTCAGGTCTGTATACACATTTGCAGATGACACTGTGCAAATTATTTTATGTTCTGAGCCTCAGCGTCCTCATGCATAAAACAATGATTAAAAGGATCAAATGACATTAGGTGAGCAATGTAGCACAATACTTGTCGTTCATACAGTTCCCGTCAGCCTGCCCTCTATCCAGATACGCTAATCTCCCCTTCAAAATACTCGAGATGAGGAAAACAAGTCTTCAAGACACTGATGCAGGTATTAATATTTGTAAAATGTTTGGGAAATATTTAATTAAGGTTGTGACTGGCGACTAGATCTAGACAGTAAAATGATGGATTTTCCCTTACGATTTTTATAAATCAATATTAAATCAGTAAATGTTTTCCCTCAAATTGTCATCTGTGTGGGGGGTTATGCAACAAAAAAGCAGGGGTGGGTAGGTGGGAGGGAGGAGAGAACAAAATACAAAGTCATTCTGTTGCCTGGTAATACGGTTACAGAACCATTGAGTTTCTGCAGACCCAACTTTATTGCAATTATAAGCAAGGCTAAAGCTGGAATCAGCGTATCTATTACATTACCTCCTAACATATTCGGGAGAGTCCAATTGTGTGTCCTTTTGCTCAGTGGTCTCCAATATTAGACATTAAAGAGGTCACAGTCATTGCTCATGGTTTTTGACATAGAATGAGGTCATCAGGCAAACAGTGGTGCTTGCAACAGTCATGGAATCTAATAGAAGATTAACTGGAAAACTAGCCAGAGACTTCAGAGGCCCAAAGTGAGAACTCGGTGTGATTAAAGTGAGGGGCTGCTTGTTAAGAAATCATAAGCATCATCCTTTCCAAAATTTCACTGTTTCTGTGTTCTGATTAAAATAACAATTAGAAGGCCTCATGCAACAGGGTTTTTGTTTTTGTCTTAGCTCAAGTTTCTGGAACAAAGCAATCTTTAGCTAAGTATAATTTATAGGTCTGTATTTATTTTGTTTTTGCTGGTATCTTACCACATAAGTAGTTTATTTCATTAGAAATATAGAGGCAAAAAAAAAAAAATATATATATATATATATATATATATATATCGAGGCAGTTACCAGAGCTGCAAAAGAGATTTGCAATCCTGTATCCTGCATTGTCAGAGCAGAACAGTGATTTCAAATGTTCAGTTGTGAGCTTGACAGCAGCTGCTTAGAGAGTGCACAAAAGGAAGAAACCACCACTCTGGAAAACAATGAACTGGGTGCTTTAAGGGTTAAGACTCACACTACATTTTCAAAGAAGGCATTGAAGAAATCAAACACTTTTGAAAGTATGGAAATTAAACAGAAACTATTTAGCGACCTATCTCAAATTTCTAGCCCGTGACTACAACAGCCAGAAGGGAAATTAAATTTTCAATTGCCTCACTGCGCCTTCCTATGCAGGGTGTTGATTTAGGCTCAGCGCAGTGGACATCTGCTGCTCATTTCAGCTCAGCATCTGCTTCTCCCGAAAAATCCTGTGCTTTTCTTTGGAGAACTCGCCTTCCCCAACTGCAGGCAGCCCTCAGGGACTGAAGGATCAAGACACTATTCCGATTTTTGACTTAAAGCTGGGGGACAGGATCCACGGTAAACTAATCACAGTCGATCTGCAGCCTGGACATAGGAGCACAGATAAGACTGGCCTGAACTAATCGCCTATTAGTCAAGCTGTCCTGGATCATCTTTGATCTTCCTGTAAAGCTTCTCGTTTTGATTCTAGGAACTACTCTCCCTAAAGAATATGCTCAGCTTCCATATTAGGGAATTATTTATTTATTTATTTATTTATTTATTTATTTATTTATTTATTTATTTTAATTTTTTTGTTATTTTGTTATATTAGGGAATTTTAGCAGAGGCACCTCTGTCCTTTGCTGGAAGTTCTCCCCCAATGCCCATCTAATGTAGGATATCGACACCATACCTGGTCCAGGCCACCAATCACTAGCTGACTTCCGTGTTCTGCTCTGCATGGAACGAGGACCTGGAACCATAATGCAACCACCCTGCCCCACAAAATCAGCAGACTGCCTAGAACCTTCCCCAACCGGCCCTACTTGCTAGACCAGATCTCCTCTGATGTTAACAGCTGCCCTAACCAAGCCGAGTCCAGCACATTCTGAACTAACGATGTGTTGTCAGCGTAAGGAATCTGCACAACGGCCAAAAGCTTTCCACATCCCTAGCTTCCTCTCCTTCACTTTCTTGTTCATGCAAATGGGAAGGTAGCTCATGACCCTCAAGATCAACTGAGTGATAACAAAATGTTGTAACAAAGGACATCCACTTACCCCAGTGATTTAAGACATGGTTATCTGCTTCAAAACATATTGGTTGTTTTCATCTTACAGAAGGGTTCACTTCTTTTTTTAAAGAATTCTTCTCAAATGATGAAGATAAGGAAACTCCGTCTCGTGGAGAACTGCTCATGGTCAGAGAGCCAGTGAGTACCATAGCTAAGACAATCCATGGACACTGACTAAGGACCAACCTAGCTCCAACACTGATGGATGCATTCATTCATGCAACAATTAAGCTTGACCTAACTTCTAACTCTATTTCTTCTCTACTGGGCTTAATAGGTTTTCCACCCATAAACCTCTCCTACCCTCATGGCCTTGTTAGATGCTACTTAGACGTTAAAGCACTCTCGCTGACCATTCCTATTTGAAGTGTCACCTACAAAAGTTTTCAATATATAGTGGTCTTTTGACCACTCTGATACTAATCTTTTGATCTATACACTTACACATAGGAACTAAGAATAATCATAGGTGTTAGAGATATACCGAATTACGCACTGAGACAGGACAGGCATACGGGCACAGGTCAGGTATATTATTCTAATATGGGGAAGTGACAAAGAACATTTCAGGAAAGTCTTCTGCATGTAATAAATGTTCTCTACATTTTCTATTTTAATATCAGGCATCCAAAAACTCCCAGAAGTTCTGTGCCTACCCTGATACCCACTAATATATCCTATCAGGACCTGTCATACAATACATGATAAACGGTATTTTCCTTTAAGTGTCTTTGTGGGAACTGATCTAAAAATAAACAAGTACGAAACCACACAGACAGTATTTCTTATCTAGAACAGGAAAAAAAAAAACGGCTTAATACTTCCTGAACTCATGCTGAACTGCAGCAAGCTCCAAAACTAGTACTATGAACTGTAAGTGGTGGACACTAAAAAAAAAAAAAAAAAAGTATTCCTGACATTAGGAAGAAAGGCTATCCTTCAACAGTATCACACGAAAATCGATGACATGCCTGGTGTTGAACCTCACACATGGTAAGCACTCAATTTCCTTGGCTGCCAGCCCTGGATATTAACCTAGAAAAAATAATCATCTTGGGCATGCTTAATTGCTAGAAATAATAATAGAAATTTTGATTAATGCCAAATCATGCTCAACAGGAAAGGAAGAAGAACAATAAAAGATGGAAGGAATCTAATGACATCTCCCCGGGAAGAGCCCATAGATCATTCGGTCAGATAAAAGAAAGAATTTGTATGTTCCCAATATAGATTTGAAAATTGGCCCAGAAACAGACTGCATTAGCAATGAGGGGTTTCAACTGCCAGACATCTACGAGGCATCTCCTCGAAGTCTCAATTAGCTAAAAGCACCACTGACTTGTCTTGGCATCAAATTCATCTCTGAGAAGATACAGGAAACAAGATGAGGAATCGCTACCATGGACTGGACTCTAATCAATGTGAAAGGGATAAAGTAGACACAAATTTGTAGAAAACACAACTGTATCAGAGAACTTCTGACGGGCAAAAGGGGAATACCACACTAAGCCACACATGGGTTCTAGACTTTGGAAGGACACACCTTCAAGTTGCTATCAAGACCTAGAAAGGGCAGGAGTCCAGAAGGCCGTCTAAAGCAACGAGCTGGGGCTCCTGGGTGGCTCAGTCGGTTAGGCATCTGCCTTCGGCGCAAATTGTGATTTGAGGGTTCTGAGACTGAGCCCCAAGTAGGGCTCCCTGCTCAGGGGCAGTCTGCTTCCCCCTCTCCTTTTGCCCTCCCCTCCTGCTCACTCTCAAATAAATAAATAAATAAATAAATAAATAAACAAATAAATAAATCTATCTTTAAAAAAAAGAAAAGACTTTCTTAGAAAAGTTAGAACAAACATTTGTTGGAGGAACTAAAGCATGAATGAAAGTAGGGGCTCACACCTAACTGCTCTAAATGGACTCGTAGCATACCCATGTCTGGATCTACACACACACACACACACACACACACACACACACACACATATTTTCAAACCTACAGAACTGTGAGAACCTGCAGAATCATGAAGTGAATTGTCACTAATCTTAGAAGAACCATCGTGAGTGAGAGGGGTTCCAAAGGTTGGAGGCAAGAAACTACTGTCCCGGCGCTCTAAAAGGAAAGAAAAGGAATCCTGTGCATTAGAAACTGTGAATGAACATAGTCTACAGAAGTGTTTTCAGAGTTCACAGACTTATATAATGGGAACTACAATTTCTAAAGGATTTACGGTAAAAACCTGAAAATAACTCAAAGTCAAAAACAACACTCCCTTGAGCATTGAGAATTCGGTTAACATTGAATAGGACCTTCACTGTTTTAAAAGTGGTGTTTCTCATAACGCAGGATATAAAGTCAGAGATTAAAAAAAAAAAAGTGGTTTAAAGAAAGGAGGTGATCATCAGGGACCAGCAAGCCTCCAAAGACTTGCCTTTTTTGGAAATAGAGCCTTTCGGGGTGCCTGGGTGGTTCGGCTGGTTAAGCCTTCGGCTGCAGGGTCCTGGGATCAAGCCCTGCACTGGGCTCCTGGCTCAGCGGGGAGTCTACTTTGTCCTCTTCCTCTCCCTTACTTGTGCCTGTGTGCGTGCACATTCGTGCTCTCTCTCTCTCTCTCCGATAGATAAAATCTTAAAAAAATAAAATAGAGCCTTTAGCATTGAATTCCACCAAGGCTTTCAGCTAAGCCCTATTCTTGTAGACAGAGGCACCTGATTCCACGATAATGTAACGGGGTGTGGGTTCTTAACTAGTTGATTAACATCTGCAGACAGGGCTCGCAGGAGAGGTTTCCTTCACCTGCCCACCCCTACCTGCCTGCAAGTCCTTCTGAAGAGCTTACCCTGAGACACCTTGGCTCCTGCCCCTCTAATCCTCTCCTGACCTATAACCTCGGCCTGGGGTGTCAGGGTTAACACGGGGCACCTGACCAGCTAGGCCAATCTGATTCCCTTCTAGGAATTGTGGGGCTTGCGGTCCAGAGACATAGGCAGGCAGACCCAGCATTGAGGAGGGACCTTCACAGACAGTGAGGCTGGAGGGGGCCAAAGGAATGAAGTAGGAAATGAAGTAGATTACAGAGGAAAACAACAAAACAAACAGGACAATAGTGTGCAGAGTGAGTGACCCCCAAAGACTGAGTCCCATGATTCTCTGCTGTGATACAGAAGGATCCCCTGGACAGATGAAATGAGTAAGTAACTTCTAGAGGGCCAGACTGCCTGGATTCCAATGACAGGATAAGGACACAAAAGGCATCACTAATAAATGTACTAACGGCATTAAAGCATCAGAATTTGAGGTTTAGGGAGCTTGGATGAATTGAAGGTCCTCTACTAAGACCTAAACAAAACCACCAACTGTGCAAATACAAGATGGGGGACATTTGGCCCAGCAAAACGTGGAGCAAATAAAAGCTTTCTTGCTTTTATTGCTTTCTTAGCAAGAAAGCACTTGCTAGGAATTCGACTTGGCTGAGAACGGAATGAGCTATTTTACAAGGGGGCACGATTCCCATCACTGGGAGGTATTCAAGCAGGGGCTGGGTAACCAAAGGCTAGGCAGACAGTGCCAGGGACTGTGTTGTACTCTAGGATCACCAGGTTTCCTCCAACCCTACAAATCCCACAAGGCTATCTTTTTAAAAAGATTTTTTAAAAAAGGAAATTACGAGGTCATCAGAGAACCACAAATACAGTACCAATGTGCAGCCAAGCTTTAATCACTTTAGACATGGAGAAAAGCGTTACTGATTTGATGAAAATCCTTGCAGGCCAGTTAACCCTATGGTCTTCAGGAGCAATGCATTCATAGGAAGATACAACTGAAATATCGTTCTAAATGAGCCGGCCCTCAAAACACACGAGGGGGAAAAATACAAATAAACCACCATGAAAATTATCTGAATTATTTCAAGTTTCATTTTTAGAGCAAATAGCATTTTATGATGTAAAAATAGGTGAACACGTGACAGTTTCCAACAGACTAGTTCTCATTTTATTTAAGGAAGCAGAAACAGTCAAGTAACATCATTTTGCTGTATTATTCTCAGGGTGAGTCAGTGGAGTTTGACAGGCACCTGCTTCTTACTTCCATTGTGACTTTGCAAGAGAGAAATAATAATTCTCCTTTGTTTCTTAACAAGGTCTCAACCATCAGAAACACCTAGCGAGGAACCTAAAGCCTACCTGCTAATTATGACTTTGGCGGAGAAGTCAGTGCAGCGCACACAGCAACATAAACTGCCCGTAAGCAAGAGCATTTTACTCTAGAGAACACTGCCCAGGGTGAGAAAAGGGGGGACGTGCATGCTCATCTGCCCATTGAAGACAAGCGGTGGCACAATCTGACATGTAAAATATCTCACGAGACCACTGAACAAGGCTAGAAAAATGGGAAATCCATAGAGGAGCACCTGAGAACTCACCACATACCAACATGACCTTAGGAAGGACGTGGCTTGGGGATGGCTTATCTGCCATAAGCACTCTGGGCGGTATTAAAGAATCCACCAAGACTCGTTAGACAAGACAGGCTCAAAGATCTAGGAGTCACTTGCACAAAAACCAGTAAGGCATGGCTGGCTTCCTTTAGTATGTCAGGATGTGGCTAAAGAAGAAGACAGAAACCTCCACCGAGCAGATTAAACCAGGATGTGTGAATGACAGCTGGTGGGCTGCAAAGGCACAGAAGACCCAGCACCGAGCTCGATGACATTAAAGCAATGACACCTACACATGTGTGAGATTGCCATCAGCCCTACCCAATTCGCAGGTGGAACAAAAATGATGCAAGGATGGGTTGAACAGATGCTTCCAGAACCTTCTCACACCCTAAATAAAAATCACCCACTGCAGAGGGAGCCTCTTAATTCAACATGTGTGCCTCCACATGTTACCACCACTAATTAGAATCACAAAATCAGCCCTTCAGATCTGCTGGGATACCTTGGCCATTGTTGAATGATGTGGAGAAAACTCCGTGAGATTTTTAAAACCACTGTTAGGGATCCCTGGGTGGCGCAGCAGTTTGGCGCCTGCCTTTGGCCCAGGACGCGATCCTGGAGACCCGGGATCGAATCCCACGTCGGGCTCCCGGTGCATGGAGCCTGCTTCTCCCTCTGCCTATGTCTCTGTCTCTCTGTGACTATCATAAAGTAAAAAAAAAAAAAAAAAAAAAAAAAAAAAAACACTGTTAAAACCCCAGCTTCCAAAATCTGAACAGCTTGAGCTCATCCCAGTCACTCACCAGACACAGATTCAAGTAACATTTGCTTAGCACCTACTTTATAGCAAGTGCTTCCCGTTCATTTCTCCACTCTGAAGGATGTCCCTGCAGCCTGAAACACCTTAAGAGCCAAGAGAACATGATGATGACATGAAAGAAAGCTCTCATTAACTCTGATTATGGAGTGAAAAGTTCTACCAATAGAAATATCAACCCCAAAAAGATTCAATCCATACAGTTGCCAGAGGCCTAAAATCCACTGTGACAGATAAGACACTACTAGTTATGTACACCGAAACTCTAAAAAATATTCAAAGAAGATGAAGGAAGTGGAAGATGGAAATCCTGATTTTAGAATAAATGTGATATCTAAGAAAAAACCAACAAAAAAAAGCAGAGAAACATACATATTGGTCACATATTAGTGGATCTTCCCATTCTGTTCTTACACGCTGGGATGTTCTTGGGCCTTCATGCCAGTGTTTTCTATCTCAGGCAATGGCACCATCATTTTGGGCTCAGGGCCCAAATTTTTATTCATTCTCCACTCCTCTTTTTCTTTAATGCTCCACCATCCTCCCCATGAAGGACGGCGGAGCATTGGCTCTACCTTCAGACCATCCTCAATCTGCCCCCTTCCTGTCACCTCCCCGGCTGCCTAGCGGTCCATGCCATTATCACTGCCCCCTCCCCCTGTTTCATCTCCTATGTCCCAGCTGAAGTCAGAATCCCTGGGGGTGGGACCCGGGCACCAGGGTGTTGAAAGCTCCTTGGGGGGGAGGGAGTCCAGTGTGGCGCCAGTCTACTCTCCAGCCCACCCCCCAGGCAGGAGCTGATTTACGGGTAGGTGTTATTTACCGCCCTGCCAAAGGAAAATGGGGCCTCAGGTTGGAAGAGCCAGACGTCAGTTATCACTCCAGGCTTACTGGGAGCCCAGATGCCGCATCTCATTTTCTCTTAAGTCAACTATTGTAAGGTGATAGCTTAAGATGCTGAGGAGAGTAGGGACCGCGCTAAGAAAGTTACAGTCTCCAATTCTGTGGTTGGGCCACCAAAACCAAACTCACTCTACTTTTTAAGTAGCTCCCTTGTCAAATAGTCTGGTACCAAATAGACTAAAAATACACGAAGTATAAGCAGTAAAGATGGCGATTCTAGTTTGAGTCCATGGAATTTTTATTTTTATTTATTTTTTTAAATATTTATTTATTTATAGAAACACACAGAGAGAGAGGCAGAGACCCAGGCAGAGGGAGAAGCAGGCTCCATGGAGGGAGCCCGATACAGGACTCGATCCCAGGACCCTGGGGTCACGCCCTGGACTGAAGGCGGGTGCTCAACCACCTGGGCCCCCCGGGCTGCCCGAGTCCATGGAATTTTTAAAACAGGACAATTCCAGCTGAACATATGGAAAAATGTCTGATATCTTATAAAGAAAAATATTATGCAGACTAAGATCTTGGTATTCAGACTTCGTTAAAATTAAAACATGTAAGGGAGTAGTCCACCAACCATAAGGATACATTCCACAGGGAAAGTCACTTAATAAGATCAAGGAAGATGCAACTTGGCATTTGAGAAAATTGAGATTTTTTTTTCCCCCTTCTTTCCTAATTGCATTCACTAAAGAAGTCAACAAAAGGCCAAGTCACGTAATGATTCTTTCACTGAACTTTAAACAAAAAGACAAGAATAAGTAGCCATCTGGGGTTAAATTGAGCCAATAATTCAGAACTTCCTCTTCCCTCCTAGGTTACACTCTGGCTTTTAAAAAAGATTTCCAAAAAATAAATAAATAAATAAATAAAATAAAATAAAAATAAAAAAGATTTCCATCTGTAGAGGAAAAGTCACATTATCACCCTAAAAAAACCCTCAAGTCTAAATGTAGAAACAATAAGGATAGAGAACTATATATAAAAAAGAAAACAAACAAAACCAATTGCACAATGGTCAGACACAAAGCACAAGCTCCAAGGCACTGTGGAGCTTGTCTGCTAAAGCTCAGAGTTTGAAATAATCACATCCCGAAGCCAGCCCTCAGCACCCATGCACGCGGCCACAGAGAAAGCCCGTGGGCTACATTAAGTCTCAAAGATGGGTTTCACTTTAGCAACCAGAGAAAAGCAGGTAAATTAGGACTTGTGGTGAGTTTGCATTTCCTGTACATTACCCTGTCAAAGACTTCACATCACGGTAAGATAAATCCAAGAACACAGAAATTCTAATCCGAAGGGTTGCCCCGCTGCTTTAGCGGCATTATCAATAATAGCTAAGTTGTGGAAACAGCCCAAGTGTCCACCCACTGAAGATGCATTAGGAAGACGTGGTACGTGTGCACAATGGAACACTATTCGGCCGTACAAAGAATGACATCTTGCCATTTGCAACGACACGGATGGAGCTAGAGAATGTTAGGCTGAGTGAAGTAAGTCAGAGAAAGACAAATACCGTAAGATCTCACTCAGACTTGGGATTTAAGAAACAAAACCAACCAGTGAAGGGAAAAAGAAAGGGGGCAAACCAAGAAACAGACTCTTAACTCTGGAGAACACACTGGGGGTCACACCACAGGGCAGGTGGCGTGGGGGACGGGTGAGTTAGGTGATGGGGATTAAGGAGGGCACTTGTTGTGCCAGGAGCTGCATGGAGGTGTTGAGTCACTGTATTTTATACCTGAAACTAAGATTACATTGTATGTTTACTGATAGAAATTTAAATAAAAACATTTAAAAATATTATAAACTGGAGAAAATAATCCCCTTAACATAAAGTTGCCCCAGAGTTTCACACTTACCAAATCACTGAGGTATTTCCTATAAATACAAATGATTACATATGAAGCCTACAAATATAGGATGAACAAAGAGATTTAATTATGAGCGCGTACTAAAAGTACGTAGGCTAGCAAAAAAGACTAGTCATGACACTGCAGAAAGGCTCAAATTCATCACGCTCCCAGAGTAGCTATAACACCAGCTAAAAATAAACTAAGTGTGTTTACCCGTCTGGTTATACTGACTTAAGTGTTTAGAATTTTAAAGAAAGCCTTCCAAATCTAATAATCGAGTATCAGCCCAGAACCTTTACCATTTCTGAGCAGGGAAGGCAACAGGAGCATAAGGAGACCCATGAGGTAAACTGAGCAATGTACAAAGATTCACCGAAATATCCACATGCACTTCGTTCCCGGCTGGCAACCTATACATGGCTTTACACGCTCCATTCCCCATCCTCTCTGCGGAGTAAGAAAATCCAAAGATCGACACCAGTGTCTTGCAGTGTTGCTGCCCTTCAGCGTCACCCCGGAGATACCACGTGTCCAAGCTTGGTCCCTAAGCCCAGTGGGGCAGACTGACTGCACGGTTCTGGGATAGGTCTAGGTATCAGCACCACTTAGGAGTTCCCAATTTGATCCGCTGTGCAACCCAGGCTGAGCACCCCAGAAGTACACAACGTGGCCCTAAAACCATCCACATTACCCAAGGCTCCCCCTGCCTGATCACACTGGACACGCTTTACAGGAAAGACGGCAGCCAGAATCAGTTCTTCTTCTTCATGTCGTCTCCCTGACCGTTACTCATAACTGTGAAAATAAAGTCATAAAAGTTGAGTAAGTCCACCTGAGCACATTTATGACAACCACCTGGCATCGATGGTGGGATGGACTTAGGGTGGAGAGCACGTATCCAAATTGGGCAAAACCTATCCACAGAGATCTATTTTATTTCTTTGGTCGGGGGTAGGCCGCGGCCTGGGCTTAAAAAACCTAACACTGGAAGGGGACTGGAAGGGGTCAACCAGTCACAGACATCGGGAGGACAATCTGGTGGCAGAGCAAAGGACCCGGGACAACTGGTCGCGGACAACAGGTACACCCAGAGCAGAGCTGCAGCGGGGAGCAGCACGGCGGTCCGGACAGCTGGCCAAGAGCAACGGTGGGGAGGGTGGGAGCGCGGTCCGCAGGGTGCCGGGGCCTGGCCCGGCGTCAGCGGTGCCCCAGTGCAGAGCCCGCCGGTGCGCGCTGTGGCCGGGAGGAGCGTGTCCTCTTCGGGAGCGAGGCCGGGCCGCAGCTCAGGGGCTCCGAGGCCCTGTGACAGGCACTCGGGCCCCGGGAAGCAGCGACAGGTGACTCCCACTGTGGCCCCAGGGGGTGAGGTCATCTGCTATGGGGGGCGCCGGGGAAGAGATGGGCCACAGCGGCGGCAAGGGGGCCGCCCGCGCACCGGGCTGTGGGGCCACCGGGGCCGAGGCACCGCGGCCGGCGCTGCTCGAGGTCGCTGTCCCTAAAGCACCCTCCGGCCGGCCTGGCCTCCCCCGGCGAGGCCAGTCCCGTGTCCTAGTGGGTCTGGCCACCACGGCGGCTGCCGGGTCCAGGCGGAGGGGGCTCCGGCCTCCTCGGGGACGGTCCCTGCCTCACCGCCCCGGCCAGCCCGGCCAGCCCGGCCAGCCCGGCTCAGGACACGGCCATCCTCGAGGATGGCTCCCGGGAAACACCCAGCGGGGTCTCCTTCCAGAACAGCGCTCCGGCGCCAGTCGTGGTTTCACTTTTTTTTCACAGCCGAGCCCCACTGCCCCCTCGGACCCACCCAGGTGACGGCAGGTGGCATCCCAGGGCCCGCGGCTCAGGGCCGCTACCGAGGCGCCCGCGTCAGCCCACCGGCCGCGTGGGGACTGGCGGAGGCCGGGGCGGGAGGGCTTCGGCTTGCCAGGTCGCACTAAAAGGAGAACTTAAGAAAAAAGAAAGACAAACCCGTAGCCCCAAACGTGCCATGACGAACCTCCGTGAAGCCCTGAAGTGCCAGGAGGGCCGCGTCCCAGGCAGCACCCGGTGGGCCTCGCCAGGTTCCACGAGGGCGGCCGCGGGGCGGGGAGGAAGGCCGAGGCCCCAAGGCAAGGGCAGAGCCCACGTACAGCCTTGAAATGTAACTTCGAGCCACGACTTCCATCATCAAGTTTTATCCTGAAGAACACGTCCGCACGCGGTGGAGGGTCACCGGCCCCGCGCGGCCCGGAGCGGCAGCCACCAGCCGCAGGTGGCAGCCGACGACACAAGGCGGGACCGGCCTGACCCAGAGGTGCTGGGGATGCAGGACCTGCAGCCGTCGGAAACGCACTGCCCCAAAGTGCACGCGAGCGGTCTCATTCTGAGTTTTTATACCAAGAATCTGATAAAATAGTACTTTGGATATGTTGAAAGACAATATATTGCTAAAATTACTTTCACCAGTTTCTGTTCATTTTTGTAATGTGGCTCCCAGAAAATTTAAAACTACCTGCGTGTCTAGCATTTGCAGCTCACATTCTGGTTCTCCTAGTATTGCCCTCAGATATCGCAATATCTGAGGCAATTTGATGTAAACCGAGTCCATGGAATCTTTAGTTACATCTAAAGATTTAACTGGTCTAAATAGGTCTAAATTCTGGTCTATGCTCCTAACACATGAGTAATATCTCAGCTATGTTTTAAGGCTTCCTATATGAAACCTTAAAAGTAGTATGTTGGAACCAGAGTCCACAATACTTCAGCAGATAAAAATGAACCAATCTTGCTGAAAAAATAGTATGACCAA
Source organism: Nyctereutes procyonoides (assembly GCF_905146905.1). NCBI lineage: Eukaryota > Metazoa > Chordata > Mammalia > Carnivora > Canidae > Nyctereutes > Nyctereutes procyonoides. Next base: position 15,324,662 of record NW_026575021.1, on the reverse strand, counting down.
AATATACCCGGTCGAGTCTAATGCATTGAAAACCTCATTTAAAAATACTCTGTTTCACGACACACAATTTTAAAATTTATAAAGATGAAAATCAACTGAATATTTAAAAGGGAAGAATGCAGACGACGGTCAACATCAAAATCAAACACCTCACATGTGCTGACAGTAATATAGAAAGGATTCTAGCCACAGTATCTTCCTAAAATTTAAATCATCTATGAACAAATTATTAAAGTAGAAAGGATTTATTTTAAGAAAGCTCTACCCAGCACAGGAAAGAAATGGCAATAAATAGAGAAAAGAAACTAAGCTTTAAAGACTCAACAGGGATCCCTGGGTGGCGCAGTGGTTTGGCGCCTGCCTTTGGCCCAGGGCGCGATCCTGGAGACCCGGGATGGAATCCCACGTCGGGCTCCCGGTGCATGGAGCCTGCTTCTCCCTCTGCCTGTGTCTCTGCCTCTCTCGCTCTCTCTCTCTGTGTGACTATCGTAAATAAATTTAAAAAAAATTTAAAAAAATAAAAAATAAAAAATAAAGACTCAACATATGAGGGACGCCTGGGTGGCTCAGTGGTTGGGCATCTGCCTTCAGCCCAGGGTGTGCTCCTGGGGTCCCGGGATCGAATCCCGCATCAGGCTTCCCCGCAGGGAGCCTGCTTCTCCATCTGCTTGTGTCTCTGCCTCTCTGTGTCTCCCATGAATAAATAAAATCTTTAAAAAAAAATAAAGACTCAGCATATGAAAGATGTCAATTCTCTCAAATTCATAAGCTTAATGTAATCCCAAGAAACCTCCCAATACATTTTTAAATTGAGTGATGCATTCACTGGTTCAAGTAGGAAAAATAAAGATGAAAAATTAACAGAAAAAATTAGATAAAAGAGTAGTGAGAGTTGGATAGCTATGAGGATAGTTCTTAATTGCAGTAACAGCATTTGATACTAAGGGCCAAAAAAGACAGACCAAAATAGAGGCAGTGGCGGGGGGGAGGGGAGATGGCAGTAAGGGGGAGGAGAGACTGCTTCCAGAAATGACTCAACTATAGAGGTCAATTTACTATTTAAAAGAAATAACCTCAAAGCAATATGAGAAGAATATAGTGTTAAGTATATGATGATTATTTCAGGTGGATTATAATTTCAGGAGAAAATAAAACTGGATCCCTACCTCACATTTCACAGCAAAATAAACCCCGCAGAAATCGCCCACGTAACCAGGCTTAAATTGAACCCTAAAAATACTAGAAGAAAAATGTAAGTGATAAATCATCATTATCTAGAAATGAGAAATATGACACAGAAGCAGAAATTTTAATGGCAAAAAAAAAAATGGAAGGTTATACATAATAAAAATTAACTTGGCTACAGAGAAGGGTCCTAGAGGGCAATGTAGGAAGACCCTGATCTCACCTCCTCCGTGGACATGGTGAATCTACATCTACATATGGGAACAATTCCTCCTGAGGAACTGAGAGACTGAACAGCTTCTGCACAATAAAAGATAAACTATAGGGAGGTGGCAGGAGAGGCAGGACATGGTGACAACCAGGAAGCCCTACCTCCAACACCACGACTACAGTACTGAGGGACTGTACGCAGATGCATCTGTCCTGGGACACAGAGAAGAGAGCAACTAGATCCACCAAGCACTCACTGCGGGGTCTGCTGGAACTCTGTCTCGGTAGGGGGGCTGGCAGCCACCAGCCCTGTTCATGTTCCCCCTCCATCTTGATAGGGCAGACAAGATCCAGGGTCTGGGCACCCTGGCCGGCCTGCTGCCTCAGTGATATGGGCCCTTAGGTGACCCCAGCCCCAAGCCATCCCACCAAGTGGGCCCCAATGTGGTACACGCTGGGACACCCCTGCACAGCACCCACTACGACTCTAGCCATCTTGCCAAGGACACACAAAGGGGCAAAGCGTCCCAGAACACTTGAGGCCTACACAGCTCCAGCTCCAGCTCCTCACTAGGGCACTAGCTACATGGAGCCCTGCAGGACCTTTCAACCCAACACTCTCTTCAGCTCTAGTTGTGCCACTAGGGCCCTCCCTATGCAGAGCACCCGGAGGCCTCCCAGCCCTGCCTTGGGCTCTAGCCATCCTGACAGGGTGCCCTCTGCTCAGAGAACCCTTAGACCAGCCTGGCCCACACCCACTTCAGCTCCAGTTATCCTACCAGAGAATCTTAAAAGAAGCAAGAGAGAGCCAACTAGGTAAAAGGGAAACCCCATTAGGCGATCAGTTGCTTTTTTTGTTTTGTTTTTGTTTTGTTTTGTTTTGTTTTGTTTGTTGGTAGTAGAAACTTTGCAGGCTGGAAGGGAGCAGCATGATGTATTCATAATGCTAACAAGAAAAAACCTACAACCAAGAATACTCTACACGGCAAGGTTATCATTCAGAATTGAAGGAAAGATAAAGAGTTTCCCGGACTAAGCAAAGTTAAAGGTCATCACCACTAACCTGGCCTTATTAGACATGTTAAAGGGACTTACTTCTTTAAGTGAAAAAGTGAAGGCCGTAATTTGAAGAAAATTATGAGAGGGAAAATATTTTGCAGGGAAAACCAAAGACACAGTAAAGGTAGTAAAACAATCACTTTTAAGGCCAGAATGAAGGTTAGAAGACAAAAGTAGTAAACTTGATTATAACTGAAAGATTAGTTAAGGGGACTCAAAAAATTTAAAAAAGAGGTAAAATATGACAACATATATATAAAACATGGAGAGGGTAGTAAAAAAGTGAAGTTCTTTCAGAATATGTTCACACGTGAGTAACCACCAACTTAATATACTCTATCTACTTAGAATGTTACATATGAACCCCACGGTAACTGAAACTGAAAACCTATAACCGATACACGCACACAAAAAGAGAAAAAGGAAGCTAAGCATAGCAATAAAGAAAGTCATCAACCACAAGGAGAGACAGCAAGAGAAGAAATGAACAGAGAAAAAACTATAAAGGTAACCAGAAAACAATTAATAAAATAGCAATATGTACACACCTAACAATAATTACTTTAAGTGTAAAAAATAATAATAATTACTTTAAGTGTAAATGGTCTATATGCTCCAATCAAAAGAAAAAGGGTGGTGGAATGGATAAAAAAAAAAAAAAAGACCAACATATATGCTACATACAAAAGATTCACTTCAGGCCTAAAACACAAACAGACTAAAGGGAAGGGATAGTTCATGCAATTGGAAGGAAAAAAAACAAACAAACAATACTTATGGGAGACAAGACAGACATTAAAACAAAGACTAACAAGAGGCACAGAAGGGCATACATAATGATAAAGGAAACAAACAGGAGGATATAACACTTGTAAGCATCTATGCACCCAATATAAGAACAGCTTAATACATAAAGCAAATATTGACAAGCATAAATGGAGAGACTGACGGTCATACAATAATCGTAGGGGAGTTTAACACCACGTTTACATCAATGGATATATCATCCAGACAAGAAAATCAATAAGGAAACCACGGCTTTGAATGACACATTAAACCAGATGGACTTAACAGATAGACACAGAACATTCCATTCACAAACAGAATATACACTCTTTACAAGTGCACGTGGAACGTTCTCCAAGACACTGAAATCAGATCAAGCATCTTTTCTGACTGCAACAGCATGAAACCAGAAATCAATTACAAGAAAAAAGTTGGGGAAAAAATGCAAACTAGAGAAGGATAAATAATAGGTTACTAAATAACCAATATGTCAGTGAAGGAATCAAAGAGAAAATAAAAAAAAAAAATACACGGAGACAAATGAAAGTGAAAATGCAATAGTCCCCAAACTTTGGAACTCAGCAAAAGCAGTTGTAAGAGGGAAGTTTAAAATGTTACATGCTTACTTCAAGAAATAAGAAAAACCTCAAATACGCAATCTAACTGTATACCTAAAGAAATCAGAAAAAAAAAAAAAACAAATAAAGCCCAAAGTTAGAAGAAAGGAAATAATAAAGATCAAAGTGAAAAATAAATGAATTTTTCCTAATTTTTTGGGTCTCCTACTTCAATGAAACTGAGATGGTTCTTTGAAAAGATACACAAAATTGATAAATCTTTAGCCAGACTCATCAAGAGAGGACTCAAATAAAATCAGAAATGAAAGAAAATAACCAACATCACAGAAATACAAATAAGAGACTACTACAAAAAGTTACATGCCAACAAATTGGACAACCTAGAAGAAATGGGGACTTCCTAAAAACATGTAAACTTCCAAAACTGAATCAGGAAGAAACAGAAAATCTGAACACACTTATTACTAATAATGAAATTGAACTGGTAATCAAAAATCTCCTGACAAAGAAAAATCTAGGACCTAAAGGATTCACAGGCAAATTCTACCAAACACTTAAAGGAGAGTCAACACCTATTCTCAAACTATTAAAAAAAAAAAAAAAAAAAAAAAAAGAGAGAGAGAGAGAAAGAAAAGCTTCCAAATTCATTCTCCAAGGCCAGCATTACCTTTATACCCAAACCAGACAAAGACACTACAAAAAGATGAAAACTGCAGGTCCACATCTCTGATGAACATAGATGCAAATATCCTCGACAAAATGTTTGCAAGCTACATTCAACAATACATTAAAAGGGGGATCCCTGGGTGGCTCAGCGGTTTCACGCCTGCCTTTGGCCCAGGGTGTGATCCTGGAGTCCCGGGATGGAGTCCCGCGTCGGGCTCCGGCATGGAGCCTGCTTCTCCCTCTGCCTGTGTCTCTGCCTCTCTCTCTCTACGTCTATCATAAATAAATAAAAATAAATCTTAAAAAAAATACAATACATTAAAAGAATCGTTTACCATGATCAAGTGATATTTATCCCAGGGATGCAAGAAGAGCTCAATATCCATAAATCATTCAACATGATGCATCCCATTAACAAAATGAAGGAAAGGATAAAACCCATATCATCATCTCAATAGATGCAGAAAAAGCATCTGACAAAATTCAACATCCATTCGTGATAAAAACTCTTAGCGAAGTGGATTTAGAAGAAACATCATAAAAGTCATGTATGACAAATCCACAGCTAACATCTCCATAGGGAAAAGCTGAAAGCTCTTCCTCTCAGATCAGGAACAAGACAAGTATGTCCACTCTTGTCACTTTTACTCAGTAGAATACTGGAAGTCCTGGTCATGGCAATCACACAAGAAAATTAAATAAAAGGCATCCAAATTGGTAAAAAGTAAAACTATTTGCAGACTATATGATACTATATATACATATATATACATACTCATATGCATATATGTAGTATATATGCACGTGCTTACACACATGCTACACACACACACCCTAAAGACCACCAAGAAACTACTGGAATAAATGAAATGAGTAAAGTTGTAGAATTGTAGGATACAAAATACACAGAAATCTGTTGCATTTCTATACACTAATAAAGTAACAGAAAGAGAAATTAAAAGTTCTATTTGTGATGGAGCCTCTCCCCAAATACCTAGAAATAAATGTAAGGAAGTAAAAGATCTGTACTCTGAACACTAAAATTTCGATGAAAGAAATTGAAGATGCCACATATGGAAAGATATGCTATGCTCCTCGATCGGAAGAATATTTTTAAAAGGCCCATACGACTTAAAGCGATCTACATTTTCAACACGATGCCTAGCGAAATACCACTGGCATTTTTCATAGAACTAGAACAAAGGATCCTAAAATTCGTATGGAACCATAAAGGACTCTGAAGACCACAGTAATCTTGAAAAGAAGAATAAAGCAGGAGGTATCACAATCCTAGACTTCAAGCCACGGTACTAAGGTATAGTAATCAAAACAGCATGGCACCGGCACAAAAATACAGAGATCAATGGAACAGGGTGGAGAGCCTAGAAATAAGCCCACGCTTGTATGGTTAATTGATCTACAACATAAGGGGCAAGAATATAAGTGGGGAAAATACAGCCTTTTCAATAAATGGTGCTGGGAAACGAGACAGTTACATGCAAAAGAATGAAACTAGACCACTTTCTTACATCAGACGCAAAAATAAACTAAAACTAGATTTGAAACAATAAATATGTGTGAGAACTCCTTAAACAAAATATAGGTGGTAATCTCCTGGACATCAGCCTTCGCAACTTTTTTCTAGCTATGTCTCCTGAGGCAAGAGAAGTAAAAGCAAAAATAAGCTGCTGGGAAAACACCAAAATAAAAAGATTTGCACAGTGAAGAAAGCCATCAACAAAATGGAAAGGAAACCTAGTGAATGGGAGAAGATATTTGCAAACGACATATCCGACTGGGGTTAATATCCAACATATATAAAGAACTTACACAACACCATACTAAGAAAACAAATAACCGATTAAAAATGAGCAGAGGACCTGAATAGATATTTTTCCAAAGAAGACATACAGAAGACCAAGAGATGCAATGAGAATAGCTCAAAATCACTAATCATCAGGATAATGCAAATCAAACCACCATGCACTATCACCTGACACCTGTCAGAATGACTATTCTTGAAAAGACAAGAAGCAGTAAGGATTGGTGAGGATGTGAAGAAAAAGGAACCCTCATGCACTGTTACAGAGACTGTAAATCAGTGTAGCCACTGTGGAAAACAATATGGAGGTTTCTCAAAAAAAAAAAAATTAAAAATAGAAATACCCTGTGACCCAGTAATACTACCACTGGGTACTTACCCAAAGAAAAAGAAAACATTAATTTGAAAATATGCATGCATCCCTATGTTCACTTATTTTTAATTTTTTTAAAGATTTTATTTATTCATGAGAGACAGATACAGAGAGAGAGAGAGAGGCAGAGACACAGGCAGAGGGAGAAGCAGGCTCCATGCAGGGAGCCCGACATGGGACTCGATCCTGGGACTCCAGGATCACGCCCTGGGCCGAAGGCAGGTGCTAAACCGCTGAGCCACCCAGGGATTCCCCCACCCTTATGTTTATTGCAGCATTGTTTACAATAACCAAGATCTAGAAAGAGCCCAAGCACCCACTGATAGATTAATGGATAAAGAAGATGTGACACGTGAGCATGAGTTCACGTACATACACATGCGTACACACACACACGGGATATTACTCAGCCATAAAGAAGGATGCAAAAAATAAAATAATAAATAAAATAATAAATAAAATAATAAAATAAAATAAAATAAAATAAAATAAAATAAATAAAATAAAATAAGGATGCGATCTTGCCATTTGAGACAATATGGATGGACCTATGGGGTATTATGCTAAGTAAAAAAGAGAGAGAGAGAAAGACAAATAACATACAATTTCACTTATATGTGGAATCTAATAAACAAATTAGAAACAAAAAACAGAAACAGAAACAGACTTGCCGGTACAGAGAACAGGGGACGGGGGGGGGGGGGGGGAGAATGGGCAAAATGGGTGAAGGGGAGTGGGAGATTCAGGCTTCCAGTTATGGAATAAATAAATCACAGAGATGAAGGGCACAGCCTAGAGAATACGGTCAACTGTGTTGTAACGAAATCGTATGGAGGCAGGCAGCAGCCACGCTTGCAGCCAGCAGAGCATAACGTAGAAAGAAGCTGCATCACTGCGATGCCACCTGAAACTACTGTGACACTCACTGTGTGTCAACCATGTGTCAAAACAACTTTTTTTTTAAATTAATGAATATTATATTACATAAAATAGATGTTTTATGGGATTGAAAGTTTTAAACTCATGGGATTTTAGCGCCTGCCTTCGGCCCAGGGCATGGTCCTGGAGTCCTGGGATCGAGTCCCCTATCAGGCTCCCTGCATGGGGCCTGCTTCTCCCCCTGCCTGTGTTTCTGCCTCTCTCTCTCTGTGTGTTTGTGTGTGTGTGTGTGTGTGTGTGTGTGTGTGTGTCTCTCATTAATAAATAAAATCTTAAAAAAAAAAAAGAAACTGGAAATGACCTAAACACCCTAAATGTCACAGAAGAAATGCCAAGCTTTCATACAATTAATGATCTATATATGGATTCAACAAACAGTACCAAGTGCCCCTTCTAAGTTCCAGGCTCAGTTCTAGAGGATATAAATGGTGACAATAGGTAAAAATTCTATCCTTCATGCAGTTTACTATTTGATAGCCAAGGATGAAAAAAAAAAGATAAAAAACAATGTCAAGTATGATCTCATCTCTCTTAACACACTTATTTCTCCTATCCTGGAAAATAGCTGGAAAGGATATACGCTAAAATGTTAACAGTAGTCATATTTGGGTGGCATAGTTTGGGGTGATTTTTTTACTGTCTTCTTGACACCTGGTGCCGCGTGCGTTTTTTCCAACGAGCAAGTGTTACGCTTCTACGATCAAGAGAACAACACTAAGCTCTTCCATTAAAAACAAAGTTCAGAGTTATCATTCGTGTGACAAACAACCACGGAGGGCCACAGATCACTCAGTGCACACCGTCTGTTTTTTGTTTTTGTAAACCGCTCCCGCCGTGGTGCTTGGGCCCCAGGAGGAGGGTGTCAAGTAGGCCGGACTCAGGCATCTCTGGATCATCTTACGCCGGGATCACAAGATTCCTTTATCTCCTCAACAGCATCTGAGCTGCTACTACACCCCGGGCAAGGTTCTCCGTTCTCCGTGCCAGCCACGTATCAGCAAACAAAATAGACAAAACTCCCTGCCTCTAGTTTGGGGAGCTCACAATCCACAGAGGAGCAGCTTTGGAAGCCGTGGGCTCCGGCGAGTCGTGAAGAGTGAAACGTTGCCTCTACAACATCTACGTTCTCATGAAACGCAGTGGAGACAAACGCAGGCAGCAAACATCTCACCAACTGCAGAAGTGTACTCTGAGCGTGCAACCGTTCCCTCGGTCGTAAAGTAGGCCCATGATTCAATTCCGCTTTTGAAATAATACAAATGAAAACGTGAGTGACAGGCTACAGATGAGAGAACTCTGAAACCCTCTGGTGGTGCCCCACGGGTATCTCCACAATCACACCAAGCAGATGTGGATTGGGGATGCTCAGATCTGAATCCCGCGAGGCATCACTACCTACACCCGCGCACCCTCTCTCTCCCGATGCTGGGCCAGTTCTCAATCTCTAACCCATCCCCAGGCTTCCTTTGGGATCTCCTTCCTTCACTCCTTTGGGATCTCCCTCCTTCACACCTTTGCGTCCCATCACCCAACCAGCTGGCACGCAGCAGGCAAACAACACACGCCTGTTCAAGGGAACAAATAACCGTAGTCATCCTTCACCTCGACAAATGAAACTTCCTCCCTCAAATTTCCCTTTAACAATTCTTACAGAAACTACTTGAATGCTCCTTTTGTTACCTTTTAAGTAAATAAAACACGACATTCTATAAAATCGCAAATGTTTTAAAATTGTCATCTACGCAGACTGGTTTAGGAAAACAATGCCTAAAGCAACCAGATTTGTCAGTTAGCACATGATTTATACGACCAAATGAAACGTCTTACGTTTTAGCACGATCACATTCAGCAGAAGGAAATGCAAACTATTGGACACACACATGTGTATGTATATACTTCCTTAGTTTTGAATATTGTAATGATTTTGTGAATCATTTAGTAAATTGTAAGCTCTAGAACATTCCTTCATTTCAAGCCAGAGCCTTGCACAATCTGAATACCTGAAGGTGACTGGACCTGTTAGCTGCCTCCCCGCCCCCCACCAGCTACTCCTCCTTTTTCCCTTTAGTGCTAAAACCCTGAGTAACGGGCCCAGCCAGAAAACTACGCTTCCCAGCTTCCCTTGCAGATGGAAGCCAAAGTAAAATCAGGAGAAGTCTTTATGTGGCACTTCGAGGAATATCCTTTGGTCTTTCATCTTTCTGTTGTTTTTTTGTTTTGTTTTGTTTTGTTTTGTTTTCCCCATCCCTACCTGAAACTTTACCACGATGGCTGGAACCCCAGCAACTATGCTATGACTTCATGGAAGATGGTGAGGCCAAAAGGCATAAAGAACACGCCGCTCCTGACTCCAGGTGTCCCCCCGAGCTGACCTGCACCGCCTACCTCCATACTAGTTGTACAAGAGTGAGAAAATTTTGTGGAAACCACCATAACTTCAGTCCCTGTTTCTATTGCTCCTGATGTTGTATTCAGAGACTCATTTGATTTAACTGGAGGTAAAAGTGCAGAAATCCTTCAGAACGTCTTAGCTTTCTGCTTTATTCTGTTTTGCTTTCTGGAAAATTTATCTACTATCCGGGTTTTTGCTATTACCCTTGAACTCAAGACCTCCTCCCCCCGCCCCCTTTGATTTTGCCCACATCTAACCACCAGTTCTAAGTATCTTCAAAATACGTCCCTTTGGGTATTGCACAGTTACTGCTTCTTTTAGTATTGACCCTCCTTCTCAATTTCCTTATTTTTTTAATAGATTCTTTTTCTCCCATCAGGCTTAAGACTAAAGCAGAGTTCCTCAAGGTGCGTTTCGCCTACATCAGAACATCCTGGCGAGTTCAGGAAGCACGCAGATTCTCAGTTGTATTACAGATCTGCTGAAGAAAATCTTCATGCGTAACCCAGGAAATTGCAGTTTTAATGACATATCTGAGATCTCATAAACATTAAAATTCAAAATTACCGCTTGACAACTTCCTTTCACTTTAATCCATTTCTCTCCTGCTCTGTATTGCCTCAGTCTTAGGATGTGACCTTTGCGACCTCCTTTCCTACGATTCCTATGTCCTATGACCTCCACCCCCATAGGATTCCTTTTACCCTCCTGCCCCTCCTGCCTCGGAGACCTCTGCTGTGACTGTTCCCTCTGCCTGGAACACTCTTTCCCTGGATCTCCACAAGGCTAACTCCTTCATTTCCTCCATGTCGTCTTTTCAGTGAAGGCCCACCTAAGCAACCTACAAGCCACGTTGTTGTTCACCATTTTTTTTCAATCCGTTACTCTCTACCTTCAATACCCTCCCAACTATAGGGGGAAAAAAAAAAAGCAAACTCCTTTGGAATCTTGCTACTCAGACCTGAAGGCAGGGCCATGGAGCATTATCTGTTTGTCAGAAATGCAACCACTGCAGCCCCACCCCAGACCTACTGATTTAGGATCTGTACCTAACAAGATCCCCAGATGATTCGTGTGCACTTTATTTTTTTTATTAATTTTATTTATTTATGATAATCACAGAGAGAGAGAGAGAGAGGCAGAGACATAGGCAGAGGGAGAAGCAGGCTCCATGCACCGGGAACCCGATGTGGGATTTGATCCTGGGTCTCCAGGATCGCGCCCTGGGTCAAAGGCAGGCACTAAACCGCTGCGCCACCCGGGGTTCCCCCTTTTTTTTTTTTTTTTAATTTTTATTTCGTGTGCACTTTAAAGTTTGGGAAGCGCTCATCTCCAATTATTCCTCAATGAAGCGTTCACTGGGCAGGCTTCACGCTCCATGTCCTGACCTCCAGTGGGACCTATGTCACCCACGGCAAGCACAATGTTCTACTAATAACAGCTCCCCTTAGACTATTTATTCTTTATTTCACGTAAGTTCTTTCGCTCCAATCTGGATGTAAATAACTTGCACAGAGGACAGCCACGCATGTGGCCCATCTGGATTCAGGTAACAGAAGCCCATTCAAGTCACTTGAAGGGAAAAAAAGAGCTTATTCTAACAGTGCTTGGGAACAGGGACTAGAAAACTCCGGGAGGAAGGATTTCCAGGGTCGGGCTATCCCTTCTCAGCATCTGCGTGTCGGCCCCATTCTCTCCATTCAATCCTTTCTCTCTATTTTTATTCTGTTCACCGTGGTTCCTGCGTCCTCTGGTCAGCCTAGAGCTGCTTTCCTCTCCTCTACTAGCCTAGTCACCTCTGCCCCTTTCTGTTTCAATTTTCCCCCTCCATCGAGAGGCTTAACTCTTCCCACAAGAGAAACAATAACCACAAAGAATCTTTTTGAGCCAAACAACAAGGTTACAAGTGTCTGCGCCACCTATGGATTGTCTGCCCTGGAGTCATGAGTCATGAGCCCTTCCCAGTCCAACCGGCTGGGCCAAAGGGCTTGCAGTTCAGCACAAGGCCCTTTAGGCAGCAGGAGCTGCCAAAGGAGAATATTCCCTAGGAAAGAAAAGTGTGGGCAGGGCGGGCAGTGAGCCACATCTCCAGCCCACAGTGTCATTATCTACGCTGTCCTCACAAAGTCCTGGGCAAAATCCGGAGCACATAATAAAGTGAAACCAACCACTGTGGGAGGGAAGGGTCATTCACCGAGCTCCGCTACGCCCCTGACACCGTGCTGGTCGTACAGCGAATACAAAGACGAGAATAAAAACACAGTCCTCAGTTTTCCAGGTCTCTAGACCCAAATGTCTCACTGAACTAAGCTACTTGACCTTGGGCAAGCGCCTCCACCACCTGGGCCACAGTTTCTTCAACTATCTGATGAGACCACCTTCACTCACCTCCAGGAGGGTCCTAAGATTCCACTAGACAACCCCAGAGGGGGAAAAAATTTAAAAATGTTTTGAGAAATACACAGAACAATCAAAAACCATACTGCAGCCTTTAATACTAATAAAATCCTCTCACATGCCACAGGTTTTGCATTGTTTTCTGGTCCTTTCTCTTTTTTCTCATTTCCCACAATAGATGATTCATCAATGGCTGCTGTTTGGGGGGAAAAAAAACAATCCCGATTATCACCGCTGTATGTTCATTATCTATAAGGTTTACTGGGACAGCGGTTAGCAATATTCATGCATTTCACTCAGAGGCATGAAACAGAAGAGACTAAATTGTGTCCTGTGTACTTTTAAAAAATAACACTATCATTTGTTCACTCTTGTGTCTAAAGCTGTAACGTCTTGTATGTCTTGTATACCTTTTTCACTACAACACAAAAGCAAGAGGTATGTACTAAATTGCAGTGCAGGAACACAGGTCAGGTGTGATTCCTGCGTGGCCACCCACTCAGGGCACGTTCATTTAGCATCTCGTAAGTACTGTGATCCGTGAACCATACCTATTAGAATTCAAGGCCCCCATTTTTTGTCGCGAAGGTTCTAAGGAGGGAAAAAACAGTAAAATGGCCCTGGAGTCCTAGTCTCCTGCTGTACTGCTGTATCTTTTTTTTTTTTTTTTCTAAAAACCACTTTACCACCCGCCTCACAAGAAAGGGGGGAGGGGGGTGGGACCAAGGTAGACCAGTTCTCAGACACAGGTGTGCCCTTCCAGCCTCCGCAGGGTTCCGCTACTGCTTTATGGGACAGAAAACCAAGAACACAAAACTCTGGATTCGCACAGCCCTGGCTGTGCCCTCAGCAAAACCGGGAAAGCTTTCCGAGGGGCCCTCGGAGGAGCGGCCGGGGTGTCTCGGCCCTGAAGCCGCCGCTGCACGCGGACATCTGTTGCGCGGCGCTGGCAGGTGCAGCCGTCCCACAGCTGGCGGCGGAGGCCCAGCTCCCACCTGCGGGAGGCGGGGGCGCGGCTGGTCGGGAGGGCAGCAGGTGGCGGCTGCGGGCTGCGGGCTGCCGGCGGGAGCTGCGGAGGGTGCAGCGCGGAGCTCGCGGGGGGACTAGCGCGGGGGGGTCCTGCGCCCCAGGGGAGGGTGGCTGCGGGGGGGTCCTGCGCCCCAGGGGCGGGCGGCTGCGGGGGGGGGTCCTGAGCCCCAGGGGTGAGCGGCTGCGGGGGGGTCCTGCACCCCAGGGGCGAGCGGCTGCGGGGGGGGTCCTGCTCCCCAGGGGCGAGCGGCTGCGGGGGGGGTCCTGCTCCCCAGGGGCGAGCGGCTGCGGGGGGTCCTGCTCCCCAGGGGCGGGCGGCTGCGTGGGGGAGTCCTGCACCCCAGGGGCGGGCGGCTGCGGAGGGGGGTCCTGCGCCCCAGGGGCGGGCGGCTGCGTGGGGGAGTCCTGCACCCCAGGGGTGGGCGGCTGCGGAGGGGGGTCCTGCGCCCCAGGGGCGGGCGGCTGCGTGGGGGGGGTCCTGCTCCCCAGGGGCGGGCGGCTGCGTGGGGGAGTCCTGCACCCCAGGGGCGAGCGGCTGCGGGGGGGTCCTGCGCCCCAGGGGCGAGCGGCTGCGGGGGGTCCGCACCCGGGGCCTGCGGCGGCGGGGCTGCGAGCAGCCGGGTGCGGGTGCGGGTGCGGGGGGGGGGCGCCGGGGATCCGCGGGGCGAGGCAGCCCGCTGGGGGACGGGAGGCCTGTGCGCGGCGGGGGAGCCGGGTGGGCAGCGCGTGCGCTCGGCGGGCCCGGGCCCGAGGGGACGCAGCCCCCCGCAGCCCCCCGCGCATCCCCGCTGCCCCCCGCACCCCCGCTGCGGCGGCGCCACTCACCCTCGGCGCGCGAGCGGATCTCCGACACGGTCCTCCGCATGGTGGGCATCGCGGCCCCCCGGGCCCCGCACCTGCCGGCTCCGCGTCCTCCCCGCGGGCACCAGGCACTCGGCGGCCGGCGAGCGCTCAGCGGGAGAGGCGGCCCGGCCCGCAGCGGCGCAGGGGCGGGGAGGGGGAGGGGCCGCCGCGGGGAGGAGGGGCCGCCGCGCGCGCTCTCGGCTCCTGCGGCCGCGCGGGGAGGGCGGGGAGGGCGGGAGGGAGGGAGGGGCGCGGAGGGCGGGAGGCCCCGGAGGCCCGCCCCGCCCCCCCCGCGGACCGTACCATCCTGCGGGGGAGCCCCGCCCCGGCTCCCTGCGCGCTTCCACTCGGTCGGCCCGACCCCGGGGGGAGCGGGGGCGACGCCTGCTCAGGTCCCCGCCGCGCGCCGGGGAGGAGCCGCGAAGTGCCCCCCCCTCGGTCCCGGGCCCAGCGACGGGCTCTGAGGACGGACCCCTCACCCCACCTGCACCCCCGCCTGCACCGGCACCCCCATCACCCCCCGCCGCCCTCACCCCACCACCCCCCGCCGCCTCACCCCACCACCCCCGCCGCCCTCACCCCACCACCCCCACCTGCACCCCCACCACGCCCGCCGCCCTCACCCCCACCAGCCCCACCTGCACCCCCACCAGCCCCACCTGCACCCCCACCAGGCCCCCGCCGACCTCATCCCCACACGCACCCCCGCCTGCACCGGCACCCCCACCACCCCCCCGCCGCCCTCACCCCACCACCACCACTTGCACCCCCACCCCCACAGTCACCTCTATCCTCACCACCCTCTCAGCCTCACCACCACCACCTGCAACCCCACCCCACCCTCTCCCACCTCCACCTCCACCCTCACCACCATCACCCCCATCCTTACCACCCCCTCCCTCACTTCCACCCCTACCCTCTCCCCACCTCCACCCCACCACCCCCTCACCCCCACCCCCACCACTCCCACTCTCACCTGCACCCCCACCCTCACCCCCACTCTCTCCCCACCTCCACCGCCACCGCGCTGACCTGACGCTCCTCCCTCCTCCCGCTGCGCTCAGTGCCGCCCCAGGAAGCTCGGGAGGTGCAACAAATTCAACTATTGGGCCAGATAATTCAAAAATCACTATTTTGTTGTTTGGGGTTTTTACTTCAGTCAAACCTGCAGGCAGTGGGGACCCGAAGGGGGTGAGTGTCCTGCTAGGAAACCCAGGAATAGTACATCTCAACGTGCTTCCTGTCCTAGCGATCACTGTGACCTCACTCCCTTGTACTTTACATACTGAGGGCTACGCTAACGAGTCATTGAAGCAAGTACTTTTCTTTTTTTTTTTTTTTTTCCTGTAACCGGTTTTATCGTCGAGTTAGGATGTGAGGTTTTATGTGCGTTCTTGAGCTGCTGAAATGGCAAGAAGGAACAGATCAGAAGCGCTCAGCCTCTCCCCTCACCTTTGCTCTTCCTCCAGCACCCAGTGGCAGGGAGGCCTTACCTCCACGGAGGCCTTTTATGTGAACCGCTTGCAGATTCTGAAGGGAAAGATCTCTCGAGGTTTGACCGCAGGGATAAGTGATTATTCCCAAGCCTCAAGAAAAAAATTGAAATCTCCTAATAGCATCCTCTCCCCATTTGCGGCATTTCCTTTGCCTCCGCAGGTAAGTTAGCTCATCAGGGCTTGCCCCACATTAATACTCCCGGCAGGCGGTCAATGCATATTTATGAAGAGCCCACTCCACCTGGCCCTGATTCAGAGGCTGGGATTAGAACAAAGAAAATCTACCCCCAGTAGTCATGAAACACCAGCAAGGGTAGAGCAGGGCTCAAGATGAGGGTGCTCTGGTGATGGCCAGGGTTTGCAAGGATGTTCTTCTGAAAGTAAGAAACGAGCCCACAGTCCTGTTAGGACAGTTTCCACTAGCCATTTTTAATTCATCCAGGTCCGGAACCTCCTGTGTAAAGCAGGTGTCCTCCGGCTTGATGAACATGAGTCTGGAGCAAAATGAAAAAGGTAAGTACAACGTGGAGACAGTAAAAATAAACACAAAAAACCAACCAAACAAAAAATAACCCACCACCATCAACAACAAAAAACACCTTTAAAAGTGGCCAGAAACCAGAGATAATGTTGTGTTTTTATGATTAACATTTTCAGGAGTAATTTTATATAAAGCCGGAGCCAGTTTTTAATCAAAATCAGTGCACACAGGCTTGCCAGTTTTTGATTTATGAACAATCACCTCTGCAATTCCTAACAAGCCCTCAAATGAAGCTCAATTCTGCTTATTTACGAATAATAATTAACTGAAGGGAGTTCCAGAGATTACCTCTGTTTTCCATAGAGCGATGCATTTTATGTTTCTGGGTATGTGTGTGTGTGTGTGTGTGTGTGTGTCCCATTAACAAACCCATCAGCAAAATGGACAATGCTTGCCGCTCATACAGGAAATGACAACTGCCTTTCATGCAGAGATCGCTGCACGGTGTGGTCTGTAGCTCACTGCGCGTCCTCTCTCAGATTATTCTATCACTGTGTCCATAATGGTAAGAGTATCCGAACTAACTCAATTCTGAAAAACCACTCCTTCCTGATTGCTAGAAATCACACGCTTTTTTATTGGGACAGAAACCTGGTGGACTTAGAATATGACACTCATCTGCATCTGCTTGATTTCAAAGCCTTCTCAGATATTTTCATCTTCCATTGATGAGCAGAGTGCAGTGCCCAGTCCCTGGCAGGGAACTCTGGTTCTAGCAACGCGACCTTGTTGCAGAATCTGTAGTACGATTCGATTCGGATGTCAGCAAGACCACTTTAAAGCATTAGGATCCCATGACTACACTCCTGGCAGATTTAGGAGCAAGAGGGTTATTCAAGGATAGCTTCTCCAAGGACCAGGTTTTATCATCCTCTACAAGATCTATAGTAAATGCATAAAGCGTGTGAGACGCCAAGCCAGAGTGCTGGGTGACAAGGACCACGCACATGCGGAAGTTAACCAGCAGTGTAGACAAATTGCTGAGGCTTAACGTCCAGTAGACTACAGACATTGAGAGGAGGAGAGAGGCCAAGAGTGGAGATGATCAACATGATTAAGTTGGGCCTTAAAGTTGGAGGTAAGGCTGTGGAAATGAAAAGGAGACATTTCAGGAAGGAATGCTTGGCATATAGTAAATACTCAACAATGATTGTTTCGCCGATGTTTACGGTAAATGGAACGATGGAAAAGCATATATCCTTGGAGGAACAGAGAGATCAATATCTGACAAAGATTTTCCTTGGGAATCTCTACCCTTTAAATGGGTGAGTTGTATGCTATGTGAGTTATAGCTTAATAAAGATTTAAAAAAAAAAAGTCTCCAGAGTTGTCAGCCAGAAAATGACCAAATCCAGAAAGTCAAAAAGAGATGTCGGAGGATATTCCTACCTTGGTGGGTTTTCACTTACCTGATGTTTGCCTGAGTTGGTTGTTGTTTGGGGCCACCAGGCATTAAGAATTTGGTCTCCTTCGGGAGGAACTCATAGTCGTACAGATGAGAGAGGAATGCGCATGCATTTACTGATTTTCTGTGAACTTGCGGCCTCTACAAGGTGGAGTCATGCCTGCGAACCCCATTTAGGACCGAGGTGTGGAAAGTTGATTTCCAGACTCTCGTAAAATACAGATGCTGCATAGTGTGGGCCATTATACTCTAAATTCTTTTGCAGATACACAAAATAACCGGATAAATTAATCTTTAATTGTAGATAATTCCATCCTTTAGCTTAAAATTGAGCTTAAAATATGACTTAAAATTGCAAAGCTCTCTGGTGATTGTAAAACAAAAGATGCTTATTAACTTTGGAGCATGTCGGTGTTCTGCTGATTCAACAGATAGTGTAGGGTTAAGATATTATATTATTAGATTTGTAAGGCGTGTTTCCCAAGTCTTCCCATCTCACTTGCTCCCTTTCTGTCACCATCCCTTACATTCACACCCCTCCGGTAAACCAGCAAATTCTTTAGGCTCCGTTTCCAAAATATATCTCAATTCTATCTGCTTCCGTTCATCGTTGCCACCATCGTCGTACAAGTCACCACGATCTCTGACCTATCGTAACCTCCAAACGGGATCTGTCTGCCCTTATTCTTGTAGCCCGTTCATCTTCTAGAAGCCATGGTTATTATTTTAAAACACAAATCAGGGGGGAGGGGCAAGATGGCGGAAAGAGCAGGGTCCCCAAATCAACTGTCCCCACCAATTTACCTCGATAACCTCAAACTCCTGAAAATTTACTGAATTCGGCTGAGATGTAAAGAGGACCAGCTGGAACGCTACAGTGAGAAGAGGTCCGGCGCTTCTATAATGGTAGGAAGACGGGGAAAAAGACAATAAGAAACAATAGGCCTACAGGGGAAGGGGCCGCGAGGAGCGGGCTGAGGCGGGGCGAGTGTTCCCAGGACAGGAGGCCCGGTCCCGGAGGAGCTGGAGCTTGCCACCAACCTTCCGGGGGAAAGGGGCTCGCAGGGAGTTGGAGCAGGCCTCCCAGGAGAAGCGGGATGCCCTCGGGCTCCGAGGGACACTAACAGACACCTGCGGAGGCAGGAGAGTGCTCCGAGCTCCTAAGGCTGCAGCACGCACCGGTGCAGCTCGGAGGGGCTCGGGAGGGCTCCAGGGAGATGAGCTTCGGGGCGGGAGCTCGCAAATCCAACACACACAGGCCCCGGAGCACCAGGGCGCCGGGAACAGCCCAGGAATCCGCTCCCCCCGGTCAGGCAGTGGCCGGGAGGGCCAGGAAAGAAGGACGCTCCTGCCCCGAGGCTGAGCAGAATCAGCGGCCCCGCCGGAGCCTCCAGGCCCTGCAGAAGGGAAGAACCGAGAGACCCGAGTCCCCGTAGTTTACTGACGGAGGTCTGAATCCAGGCTTCCAGAGCGCCATAGAAACTGCGGCTGATCCTCCTGGGGCCTCACGGAGGTAAAACACCCCGATGAGACCCTGCAGCAAGGAGGGGAAGAGCCGCTCCCCCATGTGCTAACACCTGAGATTCAGCGAACGCCCCTCCCCATAAGACCTGCTAGATGGGACCAGTGATATCCCCGTGTTCCAATACAACTTGTTTTTGGCCACTCTGCACTGAGCAAAATGACTAGAAGGAAAACCTCATTCAAGATAAGAATACAGAAAACCCCCCCCCCCAAAGCCCTCTCTCCTCAGAGTTTCAAAAATCTGGATTACACTTCAATGTCAGGGAAAGCCAATTCAGAAGCACTATCTACAGCTACTGGTGGCTCTAGAAAAAAGCATTATGGCCTCACGAGACTTCATGACTGCAGAATTTAGATCCATCAGGCAGAAATTAAAAAATCCAATGAATGAGATGCAATCCAAACTAGAAGTCCTAACGGACGAGGGTTAACGGAGGTGGAAGAACGAGTGGTGATAGAAGACAAGTTAATGGCAAAGAGGGAAACTGGAGGAAAAAGAGACGATAAACATTAAAGAACCAATGAAGAAGATTAAGGGGAAATAAATGGACATCTAAGAAGAAAAACCTACGTTTAATTGGGGTTCCCGAGGGCGCCGAAGGGGACAGAGGCAAGAATATGTATTTGAACAAATTCCATAGCTGAATACATTTTCCCAATCTGGTGAAGGGAAACAGGCATTCAGGACCCAGGAAATAGTGAGATACCCCCCTAAAAATCATTAAAAACCGTTCAACACCTGACATCTAATAGTGAAGCTTGCAAATTCCAAAGTTAAAGAGAAGATCCTATAAAGCAGCAAGAGCAAGAAGTCCCTGACTTTCATGGGAGGAATTCTACGGGTAACAGCAGACCTCTCCACCAGAGACCTGGCAGGACAGAAAAGGCTGGAGGATATATTCCTGGGTCATAAATGAGAAGAACATGCAACCAAGATTACTTTATCCAGCAAGGACTCTCATTCAAAATGGAAGGAGAGATAACGAGCTTCCAGAAAGGCAGGAATGAACAGAATATGTGACCTCAAAGCAGCTCTGCAAGATATTTTAAGGGGACTCTTTAAACTCCCCTTTAAGAAGAAGTTCAAGTAACTCTGAACGTGAATGGGTTAATGACCCATCTAAAGGCGCAGAGTTTCAGACTGGATAAAACAGGAACCCATCTATTTGCTGTATACAAGAGAATCATTTTAGACAGAAGGACACCTACACCTGAAATAAAAGGTTGGAGAACCATTTACCTATTCAAATGTTATCAAAATATACCCTAAAAACTACAGAAACACTTTGAAGAAATGAGGAAGACACAAAGAGTTGGGAAAATTTTCCGCTCATGGATTGGCAGAATTAATATTGTGAAAATGTCATGTTACCCAGGGCAATTTACACGTATAATGCAATCCCTATCTAAATACCTGACTTTCTTTCAGAGACTTAGAACAAATTATTTTAGATTGTCTGGAATCAGAAAAGACCACAAACAGCCTGGGGATTTTAAAAAAAGAAACCATATTGTGGGCATCACATCGCCAGATTAGGTTGTACTACAAAGCTGTGTTCATCATGACAGTGTGTACTGGCACAAAAACAGGCACTAGATCAATGGAACAGAACAGAGAACCCAGACGGGTGGGACCCTGACTTTATGCTCAAAACTAATATACGATAAAGGAGGAAGACGATCCACTAGAAGAAAGACAGTACACTCTTCAATAAATGGTTCTGGGAAAATTGGACATCCATATGCAGAAGAATTGGAAACTGGGACCACTCTCTTGCACAATACACAAAGATAAACTAAATAGATGAAGATCTAAATGTGAGACAAGATTCCATCAAAATCCAGAGGAGAACTCAGGCAACACCTTTTTTATACTTGGCCACAGTAACGGAGAAGACCAACAGTGTAATGTTCCCATCATTTGAGGGAATATGAATAATAGCAAAAGGGGATATAAGGAAGGGAGAAGAAATGTGTGAGAAATATCAGAAGGGAGACAGACATAGAGACTCCTAACTCTGGGAAATGAACTGGGGTGGTGGGGGGGAGGAGGGTGGGGGGTGGGGGTGAATGGCTGACGGGCACTGAGGGGTACCACTTGACGGGATGAGCACTTGGGTGTATTCTGTATGTTGTAATTGAACACCAATAAGAATTAATTTATAATAAAAAAAAAATAAAACACCAAATCATAAATAAATAAATAAAATAAATAATAAAAATAAATAAATAAGATAAATAACAAATCGGCAATATGTTATTTCTCGGGACTCTTTAGTGGCTTCCCATAGCACTTGGAAGGAAACTCAAGCCCTTTGTGATTTTTCTCCTTGCCTGCTTCTCGGACTCCTCTCCTTTTGCTCCCTCATTTGGTCCCTGGGCTCAGATTGCTCCACGCCCCACCTGCTCAGCTTACATTGCCCCACCTACCCCAGGGCCACCCACTACCACATTGTCTTGTTCCGTTCTTCTCAAAGCACTTATCTCTATCTGAAGTTTTCATAGTTGTTTATTTACCTGTTTAGGAGAAATAAGTCTTGCTGTATTTGTCTTATTCCAATTTGTGTCTGTCGTGTGGCACAGTATCAATAAACATTTGTAGAATGAATGAGTGAACTGAAAAATATGTGTACTGTGAATGATCTGGTTCCCTAAGACTGGAAACTGGGAGTCAGTAGAAGAAGAGGTGGTGTTCTATTTGAAGAGCTCATGAGAGGGGATCCCTGGGTGGCTCAGAGGTTTGGTGCCTGCCTTGGGCCCAGGGCCTGATCCTGGAGTCCTGGGATTGAGTCCCACATCGGGCTCCCTGCATGGAGCCTGCTTCTCCCTCTGCCCCTCTCTCTCTCTCTCTCTCTCTCTCTCTCTCTGCCTATCATGAATAAATTTTAAAAAAATTTAAAAATTTTAAAAATGAAGAGATCATGAGGTATACCCTTCATAAACATACATGCGAGAATATATTACTTTGTCACAATCATTTACATGAACTAATTTAACAGCATACTTGCCACAAAGTATTTGAGATCTGGAAAATCTTGTGAATACCATATTGGCTTTTGTCAAAATTAAGTGATGAAATTTTAAAAACAAACCGATTTCAACTAAAAGCTCTAAACCCATTGTCATTAAATAATTCAGGCACTTGTTCTTTCTCATAATGATAAAATCAATAATTTCTCTCATGCCCGTGATTCATTTCTCATGACTGTATCATCATTCTCTTTCCAAACACCTGAGAAAGGTTTTAATTCAAAATTATAATGTCTTTAAACATTATCATCTTTTTCATATACTGGGAATTTCTGACAGAAAAAGCACAATGATGTTTTTTCTCCACTGTAATTGAAAATCTTCTACTCCTGTTTAAATGAAACTAGAGTTTTAAAACGTGGATTTGTATTATATGAAAGGACTTTTAATAGCGATTCTAAAAACTATCGTCCATTATGTTTAAAATAGCATTCAGTGCACATACAATCTTTTAGGAATAACGTTACTGGATATTTTACTCAAAAAGTAAATGGACATTTGAGGGAAAACAGTCCTAGTGTTAAGATCTTAAGTTCATACCTCTTAATTTCAAGCTGAAAAGAGATTAAATAAATGGTAAGATTTTTACTTTAAAAGTTTCTTTTCTATCAGACACAGGAATTGTAATTAGCAGTTAATCAGAAGTGCTGTTTTTCCCCCAAAAGTTAGCAAACAGCTTTGCGCAGTAGCAGTATCATAGCCAATGAGGTTTATCCGAGGCGCGATTATTGCTAATTGAAAGGTTAGCAAACAACGTTCCAGTAATGCTGATCCTGTGTAAAATATCATTGTAATATAATCCATGAACTTTACAGATAATACATTTAACATGATATTGTCATGGATTTTGACATTTTCAAAAGCAGCTTTATTGAGGTATAATTGACATACAATATGTCAAGCTTCATAAGTTGAATTGAAAATATTGAAATTTGACAGCATTTAAATCGAAAGTATTTTCAAGTATTGAATTTGACAAGGTTGGACATATGTATGCACATTCAAGATAATGGGCGTATACCTATTACCTTCAAAAGTTTTCTCTTGCCCCTGGGTATGATTATTATGTATAGCTTGAGATGCTTTTCCTCCATGCACACGCAATACAATTTATTGAGTGTCTACCATAGTCTAGATACTGAGCGGAGTATTGGAGGTTCAGTTAAAACAAATAGGTTCCCGGCAGAACTTATGACATTGACCAAATAATTATGTAAATAAGTATAAAATCAGAACTGTACATCATACTCTAAGGAAAGACAGTTTGCACCTGGATGTATTGATTGCACTACAAAGTATTTCTGGGCTTTCACATTATATCTGGAACTCTTCAATTTGCTTGTATGTGCCTTTGTCATAGATCTAAAGATGTATGTTAACATTTTGTTTGTACTCGATGCCATGGCTTTTATCTTGAAAAAAGTATGATAGGGATCCCTGGGTGGCACAGCGGTTTGGCGCCTGCCTTTGGCCCAGGGCGCGATCCTGGAGACCCGGAATCGAATCCCACATCAGGCTCCCGGTGCATGGAGCCTGCTTCTCCCTCTGCCTGTGTCTCTGCCTCTCTCTCTCTCTCTCTCTCTCTCTCTCTGTGTGTGACTATCACAAATAAATTAAAAAAATTTAAAAAAAAAGAAAAGAAAAAAGTATGATATTTGTTATGTGGAAAAGATAACCAGTGAAGGCAGATTTTATTATAATCCATTTCTTTGGTATTGCCCAGAAAGCAATATTGGAAACAAAAAGAAACACCCAAGAAAGTCTCCCTTTTTTTTTTGCCATGTCAATTAGGTGCTGTTTGAGGGAGGAAAGATGATGATACTGAGGAAAAATGTATGGAAAGAGATGAAAATCTCAAGATTTTCATTAAAAATTAAGTGTAACAGTAAATAAGATGAATAAGTATAATTATCAAATATAATTTTGCGATTCCATGACTTTTAATTGAGAAATAATGCCGAGCTTAAAAAAAAATGGTTTCCTGGTTAACTGAAATAAGCCATGACTTTCAAATATGAAATATTTGCCAATTGTATATTGGTCTCTTGGATGGTGTATCCTCTGCTCAAGTTCATAATTCACTGCAGTGTTTAGCAGATCTACTGGAAAATCACAATGTTTTTCTTTTTTCCCTCTGATCCCAAAAAACCAGAAACAACATCTGCTGGAAAGAGGAATTATTTATCACTGTAGACTCTTGCCAACTTTGAACCCTGAAGAAATCCACTAAATGGAGAAAGTGAATCAATCCGGGATTACATTTTAGTAATCCCCAAAGGAAAGAAGAGAGGGGAAACACTATAAAGAAACAAAATGAAGAAAGTAAACTCACTACAGATTCAAGATTTGTGGGCACTGGAGTCATTGGAGGTAGGACTACAGTGAGCTGTGCCAGCGGGAGAGCAGACACTTGGGCCTTTTGTGCAGGAGGGCTTGCTTATGCCAGGCTTCGAATGTGGGCTCCTCTTCCCTGCCTGTATTGTCTTGTCTTTTTTTTTTTTTTCTCTTAAATCCGACCTCAGCCTGTTAATTGGAACCTCTTTCCCTCTGTTCCTGAACCCATGCTGTTCTGACTCCACTTGGCTCCCATGCTTTCAGAAGGCCAAGCCCCCTCTAACTGAGGCTGCTCCAATCTATTGCCTGCTTCGCCCCTCAGTTTTCAATTGACAAGGCCGCTAAGCCCTACTTAAATTTTTTCCCCATCCACTTAACAGAAAGTTAATTTATGTAAAAGAAAATTCAGCCATTTAAGGGTACAATGTGATGAGTAGGACCTGTGTGATGCCCACGTATCTACCACCATGGTCAAGATGCAGCGTGGTCCCAATGCCCGTTGGCTTAATCTTATACCCACTTCTGTTTCCTGATTGCGTCTGGCTGGTTCTTGTACCATGACAGTGAGAGAGGCAAAGGGAGACCTCTAGGTTGGGAAATACTAAAAAATAAGTTTGAATAAGTAGAGGAACCAAATTAGGGAGGACTATGCAAACCAGCAAAGGTGATGGAACATGCACAAAGTGAATAGGAGACCCTGTAGGCTCTGGGACATGATAAAATTGTGTTTTCTTGCGATAATGAATGCGGAGCATGAAGTAGAAGCAGGGACACCAAGTTTGAGATGACGAAGATCTGTTTCATTAGCAGAGGAAAGGGTGATTTTTAAAAAATCAACATGGCACGTTTTAGTAATACTGATGGAACTGTGAAGAACAAAGGACATGTTTATCTGAGAAAAATAGATCATCTTCTCTGTATAGTTATAGTTACTGGCTACATTTGAACTTTTTAGATGTTGAATCAATTTCTTATTGACTCAGTTTCTGACATTCAAAGAGGGGAGATTGCCCTTGCCACTTTCTTTGAAAAATGCCACACTTACAATTAAATCTCAGAAATCATTCTTTAGGTTACATTATTAAAACCCTGGAGTTGTTCATGGACATCACAGTGAAACTATGTCTTGTTCAAATTGTGTTTTGAAACATTTATAAGAAAGGAGAAAAAGCGTTTGCTTCATTTTTAGAAACAGGCTTGGTGAAATGGGTTTCTGCTAGCTGGGACTTAGCAGAAAATGTATTAAATGCTAATTGAAAAGAATATTGAATTGAGTGCTTTAGAAGTCAGAGAGGGAAATTGATTTAATGAGGCAGTAGCTTAGTGATTAAGGTGACTTCCTGGTTAAAAACAAATACAATCTTAGAGGTGAAAAAGAGACAAAACAATGGATGAAGTAGAAACGTAGAAAGATTTCTATTTCGGTTTTTTTCTGTGTTTAAATCAGAAAAGGGAAAGATCAACAAAATAGAGGTTTCTGAAGAGAATTGTTACATAATGGCATTTTGGGAGCACCAATCCGTCAGTTGTGCGTGGGCTGTACTTTGGGGGAAGAAGCCCACACCATGTCAATAGGAGTTTTCTGTGTTCCTGACGATGGCCTTTTGGATCCCAAAATGATCATTGGGAGGAAACTTTATTTTTAAAAATTAATACTTAATGTACTAAACACATATGTAAGAATATATTTCTTCCTTAAGCTTTAAATTCAGCATGATAATTTTCTTCTATTTAAAGATCTAGCACAGTTTAAGAATTACTTTTTAAGGACGTGGTTGATTAATGTTTGATCCCGTTTATAAACTATAACTCCCTTAAAGATTTTAAACTACACTTAACGAAGATGAATTTTATTTTCTTTTTAAGTAGCTTAGTCATTTGTAAGAGTCTTTCCAGTATTTAAGTAGCCATTCTAATAGGATACGTTTAACCTATAAAAATAAGTCTTAGGCTTTCTTAAATTTTCTAAAACTGATGGATTTCAGCATAAAATCTTTGATATCAATTAGTTTTCCAGTCAGCTTAATTTGGAATCACAGGCATGATGTGTAATGGGTCAGATTTTCTTGATTATTGATTATTTGTAGACTTTACTAAAAAATATTAGTACTTATAGGTTTGACTTAATCTCTCTCACATACACACACACACACATATTTATATTTATATTTATATTTATTTATTTATATTTAATTTTCCAAATTTAAAACTACTAATTCTCTTGGAAACAGTCAATTATGCCATTTAAATAATTTTAGGGTTGGCACTACAAGTACTTCTGGAGGTTACATTTTAGATTAGCTGAAGCTGAATATTAACCAGAGCTATCATCTAGGACATCTGAGCTCTGGAACTACAAATACCCTTGAAATTCATCTCACATCTTTGGCTGTCAATGGGCCCCAGTCCTTGAGATTCAAGTCCTCTGTTACCTCCTACTTCTCTTCATGTATGGAAGTTTACATTTCATCCATTTGATTGGCTTCAGCTCATCTACTATGTATTTTTCTACTTCAAATTATTTTCATATTTTTTGCTGATAGTACTAACGCGTATAGTTCTTAATGACATTGGATTGGGTTTTATTTATATTCTATGTTTTTTTCCTAATTGGTTCCATTTAATTTTAAGGTCTAAGCTTCCAGTCGAGGGAATCTGAATGAGGGTGGCAACTGGAATGGGAGCAAAGGGAGGAATGGAGAGATGTCACACGAGGAGAATAGAGGGGACACGTAAGGAAGATTAGAAGAGGAAACATTGAACAAAGACCCAAGAGGTAAGGTGGAGACCAGCAGTGCCAAATCCTCCTCACTCCATCCCCTGCAGCTCTTGTGGTCCTACTGACCCCTATGAGAACTCATAACTAGACTTATCTAGATGAGGGTATGGAAAAGCTGTAATCCCAAAGTTTCTCTTGGGTCCTCTGGTAGCCATAGTTTGGCAAGCAAGGACAGATAACTGTTGTTTGACACAATGGATTTTTCTTTCTCACCAGCAGGCTCCTTTCCATGTTTAGGAAACTGGAAGATGAACATGAGAGTAGTAGTTGGAGTGCACATTAATAGGGACAAGGACCATCTTCTTGCCGAAAGAGGGACGGTGTGAAGGTTATTCAATTTTTAGGGAACTCTTTCTTTTTCGATATGAACCTATTTCAGCTTGTCTCAGAAAGTCACTCCTTGTTCTCAGGGAGTGTGCATGTGAGAAAAAGAGAGATGCGCAAGTTTGTTACAGTTTTTATTTTTTAATGGAGCAGGAAGGAGGAGGCCTGTGGTTGCCTCCCATCGATGGAACGATGTCCTACTGGGCAGGTCCTTAAAGTGCCATTATTCATCCATCTACAACCCTCACTGTTTATTTCATTCCAGACTGAGTTATTTAGCATTTGGAAAATGGGCTAGTGAGTCCAATATAGTGCCGTGGCTTCCAGAGAATGGGGGTTTTCTTAAGTAGAAATGGAAGTTGGCATTGAAGGTGTAAGCATTTGTGAAAAAAAAAAAAAAAAAAAAGAAGGGACAGCGTGACAGGGAAGCAAGTCTAGAAACTAAAGCATTCCCTCAAAGAGATTCCCTGTGCATGGATTAAGCTATTTTTTTCCCTTTCCCCTGGGACTATGGGACCATATTTATCTTCGTGTCTTATATTACAAATTTGCAACATAATTTTGATGTTTGAGACTTATAGGGCGCTGTTAAAATAGAACAATTTTGCCATATTTGCTTTATGTTCTGTACTGTTTTTCTGAATAGTTTGAGAGTAATTTGTGGACGTGATATCCCTGACGCCTAAATAATTCCGTGTGTCGCTTCGGAAAGTAAGCATGTTCTTTTACATGACCACAACACGGTGATTGAAGTCAGGTGTTTAATATGAAAATGGTACAAGCCTCTGATCTCTAGGCCTTATTCAGATTAGCACGACTGTCCCGATACTGTTCTCCAGATAGAGTGTGGCATTCAGTTGTCGTGTCCCTCCTGCCTCCCGTAATCTGGACCGGTTCTTTCGCCTTTCTTTGTATTTTGTGACCTTGACATTTCTGAAGGGTACAGGCCAGTTCTGCAGCTGCCTGGGTGCGTCTGATGCCTCCTGGGGGTTTGGGCGGGGGGGGGGGAGCTGTGTTCTCCTCCTCAGGGCATCTTCTCAGAAGGCCCCCCACATGGGCACCCCAGTGCTGTCCATGGTGACTTTGACCCCGTGGTTGCGGTGGAGACGCCCCTGTAAGGGGATGCGTCCTCCTTTTGTAATCAGTAGTTCTGTGGGTGAGACTAGTTTTACACTTTTTGAAAACGTTTTTAATTCATGGTAGAGGGTGATTCTCCTCTTTCGGAAAAGGAGTTTTGTTTCTTTCTCTTTTTCCCTAGATCTACTCTTAGCTGTCCACTCGCTGGCTCTCCACCATGTCGCCGGTGCCACCCTTACCTCTTGGTCTGGGCCTGGTGTCGAGGGGGAGAAGGGAAAATCCACAATTCCGTCACTCCCCCGCTGTTCGGTTCGCAGAACACAACTGTGAAAACAACATGAAATATACTTTGTTGAGCATTTTGGGAGTTTCTGAAAGGGGTTATATAAAATGGAAAATAAGAGGATATTTCTCACTCGGTGGCATTTCAGGAAGTTTTTTCTGCTGAGTGATTTCCTGGATACTTTTCTTACAAAAGACACAGGCATTTTTTTTCTTCTGTGGACCTTATGTGTTCCTCCTTTTCTGTTATGTAGGAAGCTTAGTTCCTGCACGAGATCGAGGTCACAGAACTTTATTTATTTATTTGTTTTTTTGAGGTCACTGAACTTTAAAAGTGCGACTGTCACACCTAAAAATGAATACTAGTGTGTTAGCATTATTGCACATCCAGTAAAAGCTCAGAATTCTTTCACTTTCAGCCACTCTTATCCGTTGAACATGAAGCTAGGGAGAGTGTTCTCATTGTAGGAAAACCCCTCAATGTTAGCATAACCACCAGTCCTGGGGAGAGGAAGCATTTTACTCTGACCTACCAAACCCTCTGTTGCTTGGGGTTTTCCCTTACAGATTAGTTGATGGGAAAATGTAGAGGGTAAGACAGGAGTGTTTCCTTTTCGGTGTCTCTTTCCATAACAGCCAAGATAAGACGCTCAGGAGACGTGTATGTGAGAAAGGAGATGCCACTTTCTGGGAACGGTAGGTAATAAAAGGAGTAGGGCGAGCTCATCAAAATTTCCACTCTGCCAAAAGCCTGCTCCAGTGAATGTTTCATTCTAAATAATAGGAGGAAAAGCCCATCTCACGTTCTCTCAAGTCCATTTAGAGTGTTTCCCAGCGTTGGGCAATAAAGACGGAGTCTTGGTTTTGTTTTTTTTTCTTATCCAGACACAGTGTCTTGGAACCATGAGAGCTCAGACACCGGAGGGAGCGCTGGGACCTGGTTTCCTGGCCGGGCCTGAAACCGGGGGGCTGGGAGGGGTGGGGGAAAGTTGGTCCGTGGGGAGCTCCGACCCCAGATGGCCTCAGCTGCCCAACCAGGCTTCGGAGCCTGCAGCCTGCTGTTGGGCACCGCCTGGCAGGTCCCTATGGGGTCGGGCCACCGAGGCCCAGGGGCCACTGCTGTCCTGCACGCACTGGGTGGACCTGGAGCAGCGCAGTCCAGGCCCTTGGGCCCGACCCTTCTCCACCTGCCGGGTGCATGTCCCCCCACCCCTCCCGCCCCATGCCCTGTGGGGACCGCCGCCCCGAGGTCAGGGTGGCCGTGTCCTCCACCTGCGGGGCCCATGTCCCCCCGCCCTTACTGCCCCGTCCCACCCCTGTGCCCCCGTGGGGACATTATCTGTATTTAAGTCCTAACCCTACCACTTTCGAGCTTTATAAGCTTTGGCACCGTACTCACCCTCTTTTGCCTCAGTTACTTTATCTGTAAAGTGAGGGTAATAATAGCTCCTGTACAATAAATATATTGTTCCCTTTTTTATTATTTTAGAGAGAGAGAGAGAGAGAGCAAGTGCCTGTGCCAAGGGGCGAGAGGGGCAGGGTTGGTGGAGAGGGAAAGGGCAGGAATCTCAAGCCGACTCCACGCGGAGCCCCGAGCCCTGAGAGTCGGGTGCTCAACCGACTGAACACCCAGGAGCCCCAGACTCTGTAAAGTCATTGTGAGAATCAAAGAGCATTAGATGCATTAATGTACCTAAAGCATTGAAAGCAGTGCTAAGTACGTTGAGTCCTAGAAGAGTTATTATTAACTCCAGCATTCGTATGCAAATCTTCCTATGTAATTGTACCCCCCTTCTTGTTTTAATTTTATAAAATAATGGAACCTTGAGTACTTGGTGCCTTCTGACCCAGAGAAACAGCATAGTGATGCCTTCAGGTCCTGCTACGACAATGTGGATGGTGAACTGTTCAATGAGCGGCCTTCACGGATGTTCATGGTAATCCCTACAGTAAACCTCTAAGATAAGCACCCTCCCTCATAAATAGGTGAGGAGATTCAAGGACTTGCCCAGGTTCACGCCACCAGAGGTGAGGATTCGAGATGCAAATCCAGAGGTGGTGTGACTTCAGAGCTGGTGTGCTGGGCCACCTCACCACACCACCCGTGGATGGGTCTTCTTGTCCCCACGTGGGGGGTTCTTGAACTTGAGCAGGCACTGGAACCCCCGAGGCCTTGTGTGAGAACACCCCCTAGATGGCTGGCCTCCCACCCCAGAGGTTCGCATTCAGTAGTGCTGGTGTAGGCTGAGAACTAGGTGCTGGGTTGCTGGGTGCTGTTGCTGCTGCAGGCCCAGGGATGCGATCCTACATGGAATGACTCCAGATGATTTTTAATTCTGATTATTATTTTTGTTTGTCTCATTACTGTTAGCTGCCACTTGACGCCATCCCCGTGTTCTTTTGCTCTTAAACCCTATTATACGCACATTAAGCTGTTTTAGAGCTCTAACCCGCTCACCTCCTGTGGTTTTGAATGTGTGGATGTTAGGGCAGCAGCTGCCACTTGGAGGCTTCCATCAACTCTGCTAGGAGCTTGACTTACGTCTTTGCATAGTGCTTCTTTTTATTTTAATGTAAGAAAAGCGATGAGTAACTAAGCTTAATAGATTTAAAGTTTCCATCACGTGCTGCTTTTTTCCCCTCCAGGTTGAGGGTTTCACACCCATCAGAGGATAGTCTCTGATATCGCGTAGTGCAACCCAGCACACCATTGACTTGGGTTTTCAGACTCCTCAACTCAAGAGTCTTCTCCTTCCAATGACCTGGTATTTTTGTATCTACCTTTTTTTTTTTTAAGCTGCTTCTTTGAGTCTAGTTTATATCTTTTATCCATATAGTTCGAATCCTGTGTGAGACATGGAATGGTCACTGAATTAGGTTGAGCAAGATTTTGTTCTTGGTAGAACTTTATGACTTATTCATTCATTCATTCATTCATTCATTCATTCATTCATTTATTGACCATATAGTAGTAGATCCTTGATTCCTGGGCTGCTTCTCCTTAGCTTCACGGACTAAGAGACAGGAAGCTGACAAGTCTGGCCTCCTCCAAAGTGATGGGTCCCTCACTCTGTTAAAGTATAGATAACTGGGTGCACTTTTGTGAGAAATCGGGTCATAATAGGGAGCAATGTTGACTCACTTGTTCCCTGACCTCATGTTTATCTTTTGCATTGCTTTTTTGGCTGGTTAGTAAACTGCCAAACTGAGGTAAACACAACCTTAACCATAGTCATCATTTTAGACCATACTTGTGTTCCGGGTAATTCATGTTTCCTCACATTTACTTTTCATATTATAAACCCATATTTATATTTCTAGATTGCTAAACACCTTTACCATAGGCCCTTTCTACATTGATGGATGGCAGTCATCTTCCAAGCTCTGGACTCATATTGAAAGAGAAAAATAATATTTATTTGTTTAAACCCCTATACATTGAGATTTCTGTTACTTTCAACTGAATAGATTCCTTAGTTGATTTTCTCATATCATCAGAATTCTGTAAGGTAGGACTCTTTTAGGTGGTTAATTCAGTGGCTCAAAAATGTCATCAGAAGCTCATCTTTTCTGTTCTTCTCTTCCCCGCATGAGAGCAGACTACCTCATGGTTGCTTTATGACTGCAACAGTGCAAGACATCACGTACTTTCACATCAGTGTCAAGAGGAAAGGAAAAAAGAAATCCTTTGATCTTGGTTCTCTTTTCCGGAAAAGGAAAACACTTCCGTAAAGTCCCTCAGCAGGCTTCTCTCCATGTCTCTTTAGGTCACATGCTATGACAAACCAAATAAATGTTTGCCAAGGGGGATAAAACAACTATGATTGGCTCCAGTCAGTCGGGAGTCACCTGCTAGGGAGGGAGATGGATCTTATCTTCCCCGAAAGAAATTGCTACATGGAGAGCAGTTAATCAAATCAAGGTTCTGTTAGAAGGAAGGAGAGGAGGTGCTGGGATAGCAACTGGCAGTGTCTACCACTGAGGTACGACTGGCTTCCTGGGCCTGGGTCACGCTCATGGATTCTTGGACTGCTTAGGGGAGAATGGTCCTTAGAGAGACTTTGGATCTTCTGATACTCTGATACACCAGGAACCGAAACTAGTTTCTATTTGGACAAGTTAATTTAATTGGGAAACGAATATTATATAATCATAGGAATAATACAGGATGATGAACTGCAGCCCAAGGGAGAGAAATCTCTAATTAAAAAAGGAGTTTTGTTTTTAAAATAATATCAAAGATATGCTATGAAGCAGCCCATACAGAGGATTTCCTTTCATTACCTTTGAATAACGTGAGCCCTTTGGAGAATAATTCCACTCTGAGGCAGGTGCATTCACACACATATCTGAAAAGCAGGAGCTGTAAAGCATGAAAGTGGACTTGGGGGACTTCCTACTTAATGTTTACGTTTGAGGTGATGGTACGAGATGATTCTTAATTTTCGCAGACTGTTGCTGAGAAATTTGATCTCAATCCTCGGGTTTGTTCCTTCGCAGGAGCTTATGAGCTTTAGGGGTTTGTTATAATGAGTGGAATCTGGCAACCTCACAACCATAAGGGCTGGCTGGCTTCAAAAAAATGCAAAGAAGGCGCTCTAGAAGATAACTTTTTAAAATTTTTTTTTATTTATTTATGATAGTCACAGAGAGAGAAAGAGAGAGAGGCAGAGACACAGGCAGGGGGAGAAGCAGGCTCCATGCACCGGGAGCCCGACGTGGGATCCGATCCCGGGTCTCCAGGATCGCGCCCTGGGCCAAAGGCAGGCGCCAAACCACTGCGCCACCCAGGGATCCCTAGAAGATAACTTTTAAAAGACATTTACAAATGACTAGAACTAGGTAAACAGAATGTGAATAAATCCGGTAGACCTATCTGAGCAAAATTATAAGGATAATAAAGGATGTTTGTTTATTTTGGAGACATCAACTCAAGAAAAATAGGCATGTGGCATCCAGCTATCACTCAAAACAGAACAAACAATAATTAATTTTTGCCTCATAAAGAGATGTTTTTTTTCCATCATCAGTGGTTTGCGGTAGCAGTCTGTGTGACTTCCGTAAAGATCTGCGTTGGTGTATTTAGTGGAAGATGTGTCCTTTCCCATTAGTATGCACCTATAAAACCTTGGAATGCTTTGTACTTTCCAAACATCATTTTCTTATTTTTTCAGTTCTTGTTAGATGGCCAGGCAGCTACAAAATGATTTAATATTCCAGAACAGCAGAACTCTTAAGGGGATATTTACCTATTTTGTGCTTCACTTAAAGCCTTCCATGAGGCACCCTACTGGCAGCCTGATGGCAGGGCATCATGATTCTTTTATGATTTTAGATACAAACACACACACACACACACACAATCCTAAATATGTATATTTATACATTGTGACTTGAGGCAAGATACTTAGTCTCTCTGTGTCTCAGTTTCTTTTCCTGTAAAATGAGAGCTAAGAATATTATTTATCCTTCACAGTAGTTAACGAAGTTTAGATTAGTTAATATAGGTAAAATCCTTAGAACAGAGCCTGGCCTAATAAGCACTCAATAAACACTAGCTAGTATTATCCCAATAATCATAGAAAACATCTTGAGAACACAGCTCTTGATGCTGGTAAAAGCTATTAGATGGCTGACATATGTTAAAGATCTTTATGTAGAATATTATAAAACATTAAAAAATATTAGATATTTTACATATTAAAAATAAGACCTGAAAATGGAGACATGCTATGTTGATGGATTCAAAGAATCCCATATCATAATGATATAAAATCCTCTAAGTAAAATTATAAATTAATTTATTTTCAGGTAAAATACCAATTAAGCTTGTTTTTCTATTCTTATTTTCTTAACATGAAATTTGATAAACTGATCTGAAAACTTACCCAGAATAGTAAAGATGCAAGAATAACCAAGACAAACAAAACTGGGGAAATTGCCTTACTAGGTATCAATATTCCTTATAACACTATGGGAGTTAAACAGTGTGCTATTGGCCGGGGATAAACTAAGAGGCCAGTGTATAGAAGAGAGAATTCAGGAGACACTAACATAAATGGAAACTTATATCTAAAAAATGTAGGGATGCAGAAGAGCATGTGACTCTTGATCTCAGGGTCCATGAGTTCAAGCCCCATGTTGGGTGGAGAGATTACTTAAATAAATATTAAATACAAAAATAAAAAGTGTAACATTACGAATCAATGTGAAGGATAAACAATTGGCTTTCCATATTCAAAATTAAAATGTTTCTCTACTCAAACTCTCTAAGATAGAGTGAAGATGAATAGAAGATCTAAATGTAGATGTGCTTTTATTTTTTTTAATTTATTTTTTTTAATTTTTTATTTATTTATGATAGTCACAGAGAGAGAGGGGGGGGGGGCAGAGACACAGGCAGAGGGAGAAGCAGGCTCCATGCACCGGGAGCCCGATGTGGGACTCGATCCCGGGTCTCCAAGATCGCGCCCTGGGCCAAAGGCAGGCGCCAAACCGCTGCGCCACCCAGGGATCCCTAGATGTGCTTTTAGAAAGAACTGTAAGTATACAGCCCAAGATCATGATAATGAAGAGATGGAGTATGGGCAGGAGAGTAAAATGGACCTGGAGAAGTTAAAGTGGACTTTGGTTATGTCTGGACGAATTTCCTTTTCAGAAGACTGGGTTACACCCACGAATTGCTGGAGCTATCTCACTCATTGTATTTTTGTGTTTTCAGAATTTCACAAAATAAAAGTATATATATAAAAAAAGAAAATGATGACTCTGCAATTGGAGAAGATTTTTCATTTTGGGGACTAAATCTTTTAGGATACTCACACAAAAAAATGTGGAGTATCCTGCACGTATCATGTCGGCATTTATATCAGAAAGGCTGGACCACCATGGATCGGAGTGGGATCTGCAATTGGACAGTTAGATAATGAGAGCAGAGGATCTGGACCAGGGTCGGGATGGAAGCGTTGCCAGAGTTTCATCGTTGGTCCTGTAAAAGGAGTTCATGCAAACACTACCATCAACCTGTATGCTTTCGGTTATTCTATCTACTGAACACCTATGTCTTGAGTGCCGGGCATGTATTAGGCACTAGGCTAGGCCTTGAGGATTCAAGCGTGCAGGGCAAGAGCCCTGCTCTGAAGGTTAATCTCTACTGAGAAAGACATGCTTTAAAATAAGAATTACTGGGATCCCTGGGTGGCGCAGCGGTTTGGCGCCTGCCTTTGGCCCAGGGCACGATCCTGGAGACCCAGGATCGAATCCCACATTGGGCTCCCGGTGCATGGAGCCTGCTTCTCCCTCGGCCTATGTCTCTGCCTCTCTCTCTCTCTCTCTCTCTCTCTGTGAGTATCATAAATAAATAAAAATTTAAAAAAAAAATAAAAAAAAATAAAATAAGAATTACTTAAATACATGTATCATGACAAAATTTGATCTTGCTCTAAAAGATAGTTAAAACTTGTGTGTTATTTAGAATTTTCTATATTCATCATCGAATTAATTGAAGAAAACACTTTATAGTTAAATTCTGGCAGTTACAGGATTATTGCCTCTAATCTCTAACTCTGCCCATCATAATCTTTTATACAACTGTGAATAAAAGGTGCTGCATGTTTTCTGAGATTGTTTGTGATTTGTCAAAAAGGAGGATGATCCTTTTCCCAATGCTTTGTTTTAAAGTTAAAAGAAAGTCCATGTGAAAACAAACAAACAAACAAAAAACAAAAACCAAAATCCCTGTGGTAGGTTGAATGATGCCCCCCAAAGGTATCCTAATCCCTGGATTTGTGAATGTCACCTTATTTGGAAATAGGTTCTTTGCAGATTTAATCAAGTTAAAATGAGATTATATAAAAGAAATAAATAAAACGAGATTATACTGTATTGGAGTGGGCCCTGAGTACAATTTGACTGGTATCCCTATAAGAAAAAGGACCTTTGCACAGGAATTTCTCAAAACACTTGGGCACTAAACAACTCATGCTAATTAAGCAAAGAGCTTCTAGATAATCAGAAAGGATATCACAAAGGAAATGACAAAAGTGCATTGAGCTGAAGGCAAGTGAAGGTGCAATATATCAAAATGTGTGGGGCACAGCTACTCAGAGGGAGATTTATAGCACTGATGGCATATGTTGGAAGTGAGGAGAAGTCTCAATAATCTAATCTCCACCTTAGGAACCTAGGAAAAGAAGAGCAAAATAAACCCAAATCAAACAGAAAGCAGAAAACTATGAAATGAAATTGTAAATAGACAAAGATGGGGCACCTGGGTGGCTTGGCTGGTTGATTCTTGATTTCCGACCGGGCCCTGATTTCAGGATTATGAAATCCAGTCCCAAGGGGGACGCCGTGCTGACCCGTGGAGCTGGTTTAAGATTTTCTCTCTTCCTCTCCCTCTGCCCTCCCCCCGCTCCCCCAAAGGAAAGACAATTAAAGAAAATCAATGAAACAAAGAGCTTCAGCTTTGAAAAGATCAATAAAACTGTTAACCTTCCAGCAAGACTGTCAAAGTTAAAACGAGAGGACGTGAATGAGCAATATCAGGAAATAAACAGAGAATATCACTACAGACCAAGCAGACATCAAAATGATAATAAACAATTGTACACACATAAACTTGACAATTTAGATGAAATGGACCAACACAACCCACCACACTCATCCACTATGAAATAATTTGAATAGTCTTATCGCTGTTAAATAAATTGAATTTGTAATGAACAACATTCCCTCCAAAGAAATCTTGAGGCCCCAATGGTTGCGCTGGAGAATTCTACTAACCATTTAAAGTAGAATTAATACGAATTTTACGTCATCTCTTCTAGAAAATAGAAGAGAGGGAAAGCTTCTCAATTCATTATGAAGCTAGTATTACCCAGATACCAAAATCAAAGATCATACAAAAAAAAAAAAAGGAAACCGTATACAATAGTCTTCATGAATATAGACACAGAAATCCTCCACAAAATATTAACCGATAGACTCCACCAAAATATAAAAAGAATTATACTGCATGATCAAGTGGGGTTTATTCCACGATGCAAATGATGGATTTTTTTAAGGAATTGAGAATAGAATAATTTCATAGCTAAATATAAGACTATGGAAAATTTTTGTTTTTATTTCCTTTCTTTAAACACAGAATTATTTCCTTTCTTTAAACACACATTTTTCAGAATGTGTTCCACAGTGCTCAGAAGCACACCATGCTGTTTAGTTACTGTGTGAGCTGCATGCACTCAGAAGTATCATTTATGGTATTGATTCTACTATCTCTTACTAGTTATACAATTTCACCTAAGACAAACTTAATAGCAATTTTGTGTGTGATTTTTTTCATAAATAGCATTTACAAGGGAAATAAAACAATATTGTTTTCTTTTTTTTCTTTTTAAATATTTTATTCATTTATTTACAAGAGACACACAGAGAGAGAGGAAGAGACACAGGCAGAGGGAGAAGCAGGCTCCATGCAGGGAGCCTGATGTGGGACTCGATCCCGGGACCCCAGGATCACCCCCTGGGCTGAAGGTGGTGCTAAACCACTGAGCCACCCAGGGATCCCCAGACAACATTGTTTTCAAAATGAAAACCTAAAATCACTGCACTGCCTTGTTAATGATATGCACATTATGGCTTTTTTAAAAAGATCGTTTCTTAGTGAATGATTACACTTAAAAATATAATTTTAGTTAAATTATTGACTCTATTGAACACCAAGTAATCAAACACTGTCAGTTTTAAAAGGCCATTATATCAAAGCCGTCTTTTTCCTACTCCTCCTTGAAACAAGTCATGAAAGTGGAAGGACATGCTATGTGCTCTTGTCTAATGTGAAATTAATAAGTCACTAGAAAATTATTTTTAATATTCTACTGAGAGTCTTATTGCAATCAGGATCAAAGCAGCTTCAGGGCTCCTTAGTGTGTAATGTGCTGGTTCCACGCATCTGCTTTATTTTCCCATAAAGTCTGTGAAGACTTTATTTCTAGAAGTTTCTACTTCTTTGTGTTAAGATTACTTAGATTACATCCCAATGACTCGATCACATAAAGACACAGTTTACACAGCTGTATATCAACATTTTTCAGTGGAAAAAAGTATAAATGAAAATAGAATAGCCATAAGCACCTGGGTGACTCAGCGGTTGAGCGTCTGCCTTTGGCTCAGGGCATGACCCTGGGGGTCCTGGGATCGAGTCCCGCATTGGGCTCCCTGCCTGGAGCCTGCTTCTCCCTCTGCCTGTGTCTCTGTCTCTCTCTGTGTCTCTCATGGATAAATAAATAAAATCTTAAAAAAAAAAAAAAACCAAAACAAGAATGACAGAAGCAATAGCAAAAAAAACAAAAACAAAAAAAAAATTAAGAATTACATTTATCAAGGGAAGAGCTACTCATCATTTTTCCTGGAGATGAGTGAAATACCGGTAGGCGAGAATACACAACAGTTTATTGTCATGTTTAATATTCCTTTGTATAAAAATATTGGCATTCATATTCATAGGACCACTGTGGGGTTTTTTTTAATGAAGGCTGAGTAAGTAGCAAGCACATCCGTAACATGCGAGATTTATATTCAATTCCCTTTAGTAAAAGCAACCTAGTGCACAGAGCTTATTAACGCATTCTCAGCTTATGTATAAGTGATCGAACTAATGTTGATTTGCCTACTAAATGGAATATGAGATCTCATCAGGCGATATTTAGTAATTTTTACATTGGGCTTTCTATCCTTCCACGCTGCTTCTGAACGATACAAAGAGGAAATTACAGCTTTTGTGGTTTCTTAAGGAATGACTATAATCTGGTTGGTCCTAAACTGCAGAATAGGAATTAAACTTTAAGATTTCTTTTGTGTTGCCATACCCTGTAAGAAGAACATGCTTTTTGATTCATATTTATGCTTTCAGAAGTTGATCCATCCCCTTCCTTCCTTGATTTGGTTTGTTTCATTGAAAAAGGTTTCTTTCGTGAATGAATTGTTAGAATCATGCTTTCAGGCTTTCTTTTGCTCATATCACAGTTTTTCCAGATAATGCCATTATGAGATTCCTGGTGAACGATTACATTGGCAAGTAATTCAGACAGATGTGAAAATATGTATCAGTAGCAAATTGGAAAAATTCAATGCATATAATAATACCAAAGAGTAGCAAGGGCGTGGGGAAGATGAAATCACATACATGGTGGGTGACGTGTAAATTGGTTTGATGACTTTGGAGAGCAATTTGGGAATACTTTATAAAGTTGAAGATGCATCTCCCTCACAAGGTACTTCTCTACCCTAGAACAACCCAGGCACTTGTGCGCAGGGCGATTCTTTGAGGAAGTTTGTAATACAGGATACAGCCCACTGAACAGTGAATAAATATATAAACCATGGTTTACTTAAATCATTAGTATGCAAGATTTATAATGAATGGTGCAGGCTTTCATGAGTAGACAGTACACTTCAAAAAATGCAAAGCTGAGTTAAAAAAAATCAGTTGTAAGAGATACTTGAAGTGTAATTTATGTAAAATTTAGAAATAGCACTAGTTATGGACTCAACATACATAATGAAAGTAGAGAAACATCATGACACTAATACGCACCAACTTTTGGGTAATGGTTACTGCTGGGGAAGAAAATGACAGGTTGAGGATGCAGATGAACCTATAGCATTTCACTTTTTGGAAAGCAAAATGAGAGAAGTGAAGTAAAGAAAGTAAAGTATTAATGTTAATACTTTAATGTTAATACTTTTTAATGTTATGTTAAACTTAGTATTCGTTTCATTTACAGGTGTCTTTCGTACTCTTATAATATGTTTACATGGTTTCATGGTTAAAAAGAAAAAGGATTTCTAATTACCCGCTGTGAAGGGCTGAGTTCACCAGGTGAGTGTAACTCCCATACGGGTAACATCCAGTGAAGGAATTTATTTATTTATTTATTT
This sequence comes from Nyctereutes procyonoides, assembly GCF_905146905.1. Lineage (NCBI taxonomy): Eukaryota > Metazoa > Chordata > Mammalia > Carnivora > Canidae > Nyctereutes > Nyctereutes procyonoides. The sequence continues at coordinate 15,283,651 of NW_026575021.1, read as the reverse complement.
ATTTATTATTATTATTTTTTTAGCCCTGGCAGGGTATGCTTTTTTTTTAAGATTATTTATTTATTTATTCATAGAGACACACACACACACACACACACAGAGAGAGAGAGAGAGAGAGGCAGAGAGAGAGGCAGAGGGAGAAGCAGGCTCCACGCAACAAGCCTGATGTGGGACTCGATCCCGGGTCTCCAGGATCACACCCCGGGCTGCAGGCGGCGCTAAACCGCTGTGCCACGGGGGCTGCCCCAGTGAAGGAATTAAAGAGGTTTTTCTCTTTAATTTTCTGGCCAAAGGAAGTAGCAAGAGGAATCATTTGTTAAGAAATGGAGTTTGAAAATAGACCAGGATACGTCGTTATTTTCATGGGAAATTATTCTGATACAGTCCTCTTTTAAGAAACCTTGAGGAATCAACTCCTCCAGGGCTTACATTTTCTCAACAATAAAAATAATGATACTAATATTGCATAACATTTAATAAACACGGACTATATTTGGAGTCTGCTAAATTCTTTATGTATATTTTGTCATCAAATTCTCACAGTAGGTATTATTATAAACCACTTTTCAAGATGGGCTGAGTACGTTTCCTATTCACGTAGCAAGGCCAGTGCCTTACTAGCAAGAGTAACCACTAGAATCCTTGAATCTGTGAAAACGAATTCGTATGTAAATTAACGAAATATTTAAGGTGATGGAAATGGTTCTTCCAACATCCCTCCACTCTCGTTGTATAGTGGGCTGCTCCATCAGTCGCTAGCTACGTTGTTTGATGTTTAACTGTAGGAAGAGTACACTTATGTGCTACTAACAGACTCTCTGCCCTGTCCTTTGAATATTCTATTTAACAGTCTTTTTTGTTTGTTTGTTTCAGCGTTAGGCACTTAAAAACTAATTTTTCTGAATATGTAAACAAGAGTTTACAGTCACAGGCATCTGTCTGAATGAAAAAAACATGCCTACATCTAAATTGTCTTGCTCAAAAAATTCTGTGTTCGTATAGTTAGATTGATTAGATACTAATTCTACTCCTGAGAAATAGTGATCTTTTAAATAAGAAATAGAAATTGCTCGTTTGCGCATTTAAAAGATCTCCAAATTGAGAAACAGGAGGGAGAGTCTTTATATGTTAAAATCAGAGCCGAAAAATTGCCCAGGATATTATTCAAGTGTATATATATTTCTCTGAGAAATAGGGAAAAGCTGGCAAATGGGACCGGATTTGGGACTGGATTGTGGAAGCTTAGTTTCTGTAGTTATTTGAGAAGCATAATTTTTATAGTGGAATTAATTATAGTTGAATTTGTTGAGCTATCAAATGCTCCAATAAGCACTGGTTGTTTTTCAGGTTCTGGACTATGCCTCGTATTTACAAGGAGGATTTCATTTAGTCCTAGCAACACGGCTCATTTTACAGATGAGAAAAGGTACAAGAGGGTGAGTGAAAAGCTCTAGGCTGCACAGCCTGAGGATAGCAGAGTCACGATTCCAGAGTAGAATTTGCATGGCTGTTGTCAACGCTGCTTTTCTACCTTCAAGGTGTTGAGGGGACTCAATGTAAAAACCCCCATAACTAGTTTTAGGAAAAGCAGGTGAATCTGAGCTCTGAAACCTGCAACACCTTTTTATGGCAGGCTGAGCGCATACTTATTTTTTATGAGAAGCAGACACAATTGAGGATATTAACCCAAAGGACCTCCAAAAGGGATTTTTTTTTTTAAAGATTGGAGGTACAGTTTAATGAAAAAAAAATTGTTCTCTCTGGGAGACAAGCTACGGAACTATGAATGTTTTTTTTTTTCATGAAAAGATTAGAAATATAGTATTCTGAATTATTTTCCAGGCAGAGAAACTGTAAAAGAATGCAAGGCAGAGAGAGAAGCAGGGTCCAGAATATTACGTATTGCTCGCTGTTACAAAAGCAATTCGTGCATACGGTAGAAAATTAGAAAATATTAACAATCAAAGAAAAGGAAACAAATTTAAAGATCTTTAACTGTGACTGAGTAATAAATACCATTCATTATTACCTAGGTGTGTACGACTCTATAGTCTTTAAAAATCAAATCATGCAGTTCAACCTGTTTTGTTACCTGATTATAGCTTTTTTAAAGGTTAAAAGCATTTATTTTCATTCTCTAGGGTGTAAATGGAACTACAGAAATGTCAACACAGTAAGTGTATATCCATGAGGTTTTTGACTACCTTTCCATAAAACTTAGTTTAACGAAGCCTGATTTTCTTCTGTTCTCTATTCAAGGTGGTTCATTACAATCACGGCCTCGTCTTGATGCCAGCTTGTGGACTTTCATGAGTTGAACAAACCTATACGTCAGTCCTATGATTCTCCTCCCAGAGGAAGGCTCCTTCTAACTCAGAGCCAAAGTTTAAACAGAGAGAACCATCATTTGTGAAAGGTAGACGAGATCCCACAGAATGAGTATTTATTTGACTCCTGGGGAAAGTGAGGACTCTCAAATAATGTCCAAGGCCATACAAATGATTGTTGGTGAGCACCTCTGACTGAAACCCAGCTGTGCCAACCCAGTCCCTTGCTGTGTCGTCGACTGCATATTGTCTCTCACTCAGGGTCCCATCTCATGAGATTGCAGAAGAGAGCACTGAGTTCTAGCTTTATTTGGGGCAGTGTTTCCAAGCTCCACACTCAGGGTCCTCCAGGAAGAGGTCCTTAGAAGCATCGCCACCATTAAGAAATTCCATGAAGCCTAGTAGTTGTTCCCATTACCCTTTAAAAATCCTTCCTTACCAGTGGAAGGACAGAATGACCATTCATTGATGTTAGGATTTAAGACAGCCATTGGAATTAGTATTCAAAATCCTATTACTGGGCTATGATGGGAGTTTAAGGTAGAGGGATAAATGTAGAGCAGAAGCTGGCCAGGAAATTGCAAAACGTTTAATTTCCCCAACACGTATGTTTTTCTTTCCCCTGCCTTTATCCATTGTCATTGTCCTCTTCATCATCAGTCTGATTTTTTTTTTAAACCTAACATTTCTTATGCTTACCATAGTCAGATACTGAGCTCAGTGTTTTGTGTACATCATCTCCTTTAATCTTATGAATCAAGTTATGTTTTTCCCATTGCACAGATTAGCAAACTGAGGCTCAAGTGACCTCAGGAGTCTCCCAGCTGGTGGTCATGCTATCTTTGAGTCTCTGGAGCCATATTCTTTATAGTCCATTATTCTATTCCTGTGATAAGCATCCACGAGGGGTCGGGGCCCCAGAACTCAAATCAGAGAGCAGAGTAAGCTTGGATTTGATCTGGACAGTGGTATGAAAAAGGAGGGTCTTGGTTGTTGGGGGGATGGGGTACCTGGGTGATGGGCCTTAAGGAGGGCACATGATGTGATGAGCACTGCCAACCATATGTTGGCAGATTAGATTTAAATTAATGTAGAAAAAAAAAACAGAAAAGAAAAAAGAAAAAGGAACCTAAGCTGAGCACATGGGGCCTATGGCAATGAGTTTTCTAAGTCCAGTACTAAGGACTTTGATTTGTCTGACCATCCCTGAGGCCATGCCCCAGGGGTGGGGCAAGGAGAACCCAGTATAAACAGGCCGACAGTCACAGCTGTACTTTTTGTTCGGCAAGAAACAGGCGAAAATTAGGAATCGGGGCCGACGTCCAGCGGGTGACCTGGTTCTGGGATTTAGGCTGGAGGTTCATTGCCGCAGGGTGCAGTCACTCTGAGCATCCCCTACACGGGCACGAGTTCCAGAGCTCATTGGCCTCCAGGTGCTCCCTTGGGACTGGAATCTAGAGAAGGTTGAGGTGAAAGGGAGTGTGTGAGTCGAGGCTATTGGGAGAGTCAGAGGCGGAGGGAAGCCGACCTCACGTTCCTACTGGAGCAGGATAAAGAGGCACCGTCACAGGGGTTTGGGATTCTATGGAATTACTTCTCTCTTTCAGTCCAAGTTTATTTTCTGTGTGCATTTGTCCCCCCCCCCTTTAAATGTGTGTGTGTTTCTTGTTTTGTTTTACACTTGACATCTGCTTCCAGAGAAGACACAGAGGTGGAAACTAAGTCTGTGCAGTTTACGAGCTACGTTCGGTGCTTGGCAAGTGGGAGGTTTGTGTATGTTCCGGATCAAGGCAGGGATGGGAATGGTAAGGATCTTCCAACTGAAGGAAAAAAAAAATGCAAGTCCTAGGCAGTGAAGGAGCACCTTCAAGGCCGTAAATGCCACTCTGAGGGGTGGGGGGCCAGCGTTCTCTCTGTATTGCTGCTGATGGACTTGGCACATTTTTCGATTGAATATCTACTGGCCGTGATTCCCAAAGTGTGGTCTTCAGACCGGCAGCACCAGAATCACCTGGGAACTTGTTATAAATGCACCTTCTGGGGCTCCGTCCGGATCTGCTAAATTAGAACTTGGAGGGGGGACAGGCCTTATAGATCCAGGTGACCGGTGCTACTTGCCTTTGAGACCCACTGCCCTGCAGCATTACAACATTTCATTGTCGGAGTAGCCCTATGGGTTAAGCATTATTATCTTTGTCTTACAGAAAAGAAATCCAAGAAATGTCCAGTTGAGGCTGGGTATCATGCCCACCTAGTAAATAGAACCGAGATTAAAATTCACTGTTATGTGATTGTAGAATTTAGGGGCCGTGCTGCTTCCAGGTAGTTTTAACGGTTAACTGAATTTAATTTTCGAGCTAATCTGTGTGAACATTTTCTTCTGAGGTGATTATACTTTCATGTTATGTATCATATAATAACACATCATAATATATATTGATGCTGCCTCTAGCATAGCACTGAAATGATATAATAGGAACTACCTTCCATATGGAATTATCTGGACGCACGTCCAGATCGATTAACTTTCCTTCCTTTTCCCTTTAGCTCCTTTTATTCCACAGTTTATTTTGAAAATTCTCAATGCCATGAACGTTAAAAGAATAGTCCAATAAGCAACACTACATTCTCTGCTAGAGTCACCAGTTAATATTTTTCCACATGTACTTCATCTCTCTCTTCCTGCCTATATGTATCCCCCTATATATATATGTATATGCTTGTGTATCCCACACACATTGTTCTGACCTACCTATGTGAAAATAAGCTGCAAATGTTGCAACAATTCGCCTCTAAATTATTTAGCATGTGTCTCCAAGAAGAACTTTTCTTACACGATACTACTAGTACACCACATGGAGTCAACCTTGCTCAGTAATATAATCAAATATACAGTCCATATTCTAATTTCTTCAATTATTAAAGAAAAGTCCCTGATTATTTATTTATTTATTTATTTGAAATATTTATTTATGTGAAATATAAATATAAAATAAAAATAAATATGTGAAATATTTATTTATTTATGTGAAAGAGAAAGCGAGGACGCATGTGTGAGCACAGTGGGGCGGGGCCGATGGAGAGGGAGAGAGAGTCTTGAGCAGACTGTGGGCTGAGCACAGAGGCCACCGCAGCAGGGGCTGGATGCCACCACCCTGAGATGGTGACCTGAGCTGAAACCAAGAGTCAGATGCTTAATCTACTGCGCCACCCAGGCACCACCGCCCCTCATGGCTTTTACTAAGTTCAAGATTCAATAGAAGTCATGCAATGCATTTTGCTGTCATGTCTTTTTAATCTCCTTTATCTACAATAGTCCCTCTGTTCTTCTTGTTTGCTTTCATGCCCTTGACATTTTGGGAGTGTGGGCTCATTGTCTACAAGAATGTCCCGCTTCCCGTGTGTACTTCCTGTTGCATCACGTTAGGAAGCACATGATGTCTGTTTGTGCCGCTCCTGATTATTAACAATTCGGTTATTTAGTTAGTTGGTGTCTGCTTAGATCTCTGCAACATAAAAGAACCGCTTCCTCTCCTAAATGAACACCGATATGCAAGACGGTGCCCTGAAACCTGTTCTTCAGCTTCTCACGGAGTGACGTTAGCATCAGTATCACATAGAGGGGGGCAAAATGATGACCTTTCTAATTCTGTTATTTCTACATTTATGAACGGGCGTTCTTCTTTTCCATCATTTCGCCCTTTTACTCTCCTCCGTATTTTGTACGTGTGACGTATGAGGTATGCATGTATCAATGTACGCATGAGTGTGTGTACGTGTGCATGTATATGCTATCATCATTTACTTTGCATTATTTTTAACATTAACTTTTTATTTAACTCTAAAATTAATCTATTTCCAGTTTTTGAAGCATAAATACATTATAATTTTTAATGAATGATACTAACTGTATGGTCTCTGTGTTGCCTAGGTAGAAGAAATAGAAAAGATTGGATGATTTGTGTAGCCAATGGGATGGTCAGGTCTTTACTGTTCTAGTCTGTTACTCTTTAGAACTTTGTGGATATATTTGGGGCAGGGTGGAGGGAGGAAGGATGGCCAGAGAGGATCTTTTAGATCTGATTTCCCCCCTCCACATGATTTGGGGTCAAATGTTTGTTCTCTGGTGCATTTTTACATCTTTGTGAGTTCAGTGGTCTTCAACAAGTATTTTATATTCATGCGAATATGGCATATGTTATATTATTATGCTATATGTATATTTATACACATACATAGATATTCAGTTGTTGTGAGAAGAGGATCTTTATATTTTCTCTGATAATATGAGTCATCCTCAGGTTTTAATATTGCTACGGGGAAAAGAAATGACTAAGACTCAGAGAATCTTATGTTTCTTGAATAAAAGTCATAAAACAGGTCACAATGTTTGGAAACAACTTGTAGAATATGTGAAAAAATATAAGCATGATGAATTGTGAGAAAACAAAATTTCATCTGTGTTATGGTGAGTAAACTGGGTTAAAGTAGAAAGTTACATTCGTTATTCTAAAGAGACCACAAACATTATTTATTTATTTATTTATTATTTAATTTATTTACTTTTTAAAAGATTTTATTTACTTATTCATGAGAGACACACCGAGAGAGGCAGAGACACAGGCAGAGGGAGAAGCAGGCTCCATGCAGGGATCCTGACATGGGACTCGATTCCAGGACTCCAGGATCGCACCCTGGGCCAAAGGCAGGTGCTAAACCGTTGAGCCACCCAGGGATCCCCCACAAACATTATTTAAAAAGTAGTCTTGTTTTAGCTAAAAATGCCATGCTAAAGTTAAATTGTTAAAAAGATCTGATGATCATTTAGACCTAGTCTTGTGAGTTAATATTATATGTACTTTAAAAAGGATGATAAGAAAAAAACTGGGGAAAATAGGATTATTTTTAAAATGGAGATTAAGAAAAATTAAAGTAGCTGAATATAATGATTTTCGAGCTGTGTTCCTTCTGGTTTTCTTGAAAATTGTGCCCTCTAAGTGCTGGGAAAGCTCAGAAAAAGCCTAAATCAGTGGTTGAGTAAGTGGTTTGGATGATAGAAGCACATTTGCAAAACTTGAGAACAAATCCTCTGTTGCTTTAAACGAAGCTCCCAGGAATTTACTTCTTTTACTTTTCTCCCGATTCTTCCATTGGAGGCTGTGCAAACGCAGGAGAACCACTTAAGGGAGGAAATATCGCAGAGTTTTCTGAGATAAGAATTTGAGGCAAACCTCTCGATCTTTGAGGTGCAAGCTGGGCTGCCACGGGCGGTGGGACCAGTCGTGCCCTGCCTGCGCCAGGTGCCTGGCCGGGAGGAGGGGGCCAGGCCCTGACTGACCAGTTAGGATCAACTGCAAAGATCAGTGGACTTCAGTCTGGAAGAAACCATGTCTTTCTGTAACAGGCACAAAGGATACATATGGGCTGGTGAAGCCTGGCCACAATGTCGGTGAAATTTAGAAATCATTGTCGTCGTCTTCTTCTTTCTTCTTCTTCTTCTTCTTCTTCTTCTTCTTCTTCTTCTTCTTCTTCTTCTTCTTCTTCTTCTTCTTCTTCTTCTTCTTCTTCTTCTTCTTCTTCTTTCTTCTTCTTCCTCTCCTTCTTCTCTTCTTCTTCTTCTTCTTCTTCTTCTTCTTCTTCTTCTTCTTCTTCTTCTTTTCTTCTTCTTCTTTCTTTCTTCTTCTTCTTCTTCTTCTTCTTCTTCTCTTCTTCTTCTTCTTCTCTTTCTTCTTCTTCTTCTCTTCTCCTCTCTTCTCCTCCTCCTTCTTCTTTTCTTCTCCTCCTCCTCCTCTTTCTCCTTCTCCTCCCCTACCTCCTCCAAAATGTTTTTTTTTAATTTTTAATTTTTTATTTCAAAATCTCTTTTAAGTGCGGTTCCCGATGACTGTTGTCAGAGGAAGATGGAGGAAAGAGAAAGTAAAGGTCTAAAAGCTCTACCCCTTGATTAAAATGACAGGTGTCAATGATCATTTTTTATATTTTCCTGATCTCTCCAGAAGACAAGAGTGATCTTTCCAATCCCTTTGTGATGGGAAGCCCATGCTTATGTTTAAAGAAATATTTCTGGTGTTCAGGGTGAGCAACACATTATTCATGGAATCTTAGCTTGGGGCATGTCTACTTTCATTTTTAGTTCCTAAATATTAGGATTTCAGAAGAAAATCATTTAAAAGTACTATTTATGGTAGTTTTTAAACTACTTTCAGTTTTTTATTCCTTATATTCATTCTCTGTGATCATGTTAAAATAGCTTGTAAAAATCAGCAGCGTTTGGGATCCCTGGGTGGCGTAGTGGTTTGGCGCCTGCCTTTGGCCCAGGGCACGATCCTGGAGACCCGGGATCGAATCCCACGTCGGGTTCCTGGTGCGTGGAGCCTGCTTCTCCCTCTGCCTGTGTCTCTGCACCTCTCTCTCTCTCTCTCTCTGTGTGACTATCATAAATAAATAAAAAATTAAAAAAAAATCAGCAGCTTTTGAGGGACCATAAAAACTTAGCTGCAAAAGGTTACAGGATTAAAAAAAAAAGACCTTAAAAGAGGCATTTATTAATAATAAAAAGAGGCATCTATTACTATTTTTTTCCTTCATTCAATTTGTCAACCTTAAAACAACTTATTTTACCAGCAAAATGGGGTTATTCTGGAATAGCAGAGGGATTGCAATTTGGGACTAGCATACTATAGCAAAAGCCATCGGCAAGTTGGGGATGTAGAGGAGAGTGGGTGTTCTGAAAGGACTGTTAGGAGCAAAAAGTCCATTGGAGCAAACCGAGAGCTGGAAGTGTAGTGGTTTCCCATTGGCTGGGCTGTTGCTAGATAAGAAGGAAAAATCTTCCTTCTTCTCGCTAGGGTAGTAACCCTTTTTCCTTTTAGGAGTGTAAGATCCGGAGAGGAGGGGCAAGACGGCGGAAGAGCAGGGTCCCCAAGTCACCTGTCCCCACCAAATTACCTAGATAACCTTCAAATCATCCTGAAAATCTACGAATTCGGCCTGAGATTTAAAGAGAGACCAGCTGGAATGCTACAGTGAGAAGAGTTCGCGCTTCTATCAAGGTAGGAAGACGGGGAAAAAGAGATAAAGGAACAAAAGGCCTCCGAGGGGGAGGGGCCCCGCGAGGAGCCGGGCTGAGGCCGGGGCGAGTGTCCCCAGGACAGGAGAGCCCCGTCCCGGAGGAGCAGGAGCTGCACCAACCTTCCCGGCGGAAAGGGGCTCGCAGGGAGTTGGAGCAGGACCCAGGAGGGCGGGGATGCCCTCGGGCTCCCGGGGACACTAACAGACACCTGCGCCCCGGGAGAGTGCGCCGAGCTCCCTAAGGGCTGCAGCGCGCACGGCGGGGCCGGAGCAGCTCGGAGGGGCTCGGGCGGCGGCTCCGCGGAGGGAGCTGCGGGGCGGGAGCGCGAATCCCACAGCGCAGGCCCCGGAGCACAGGGCGCCGGGACACAGCCCAGGATCCGGCCTCCCCCGGGACAGGCAGAGGCCGGGAGGGCCCAGGACAGCGAGGACGCTCCTGCCCCGAGCTGAGCGGATCAGCGGCCCCGCCCGGAACCCCCAGGCCCTGCAGACCGAGAGCTCAGTAGTTCCTGCGGGGGCTGACTCCAGGGCTGCAGAGCTGGCCCCGCCACTGCGGCTGTTCCTCCTGGGGCCTCACGGGGTAAACAACCCCCACTGAGCCCTGCACCAGGCAGGGGGCAGAGCAGCTCCCCCAAGTGCTAACACCTGAAAATCAGCACAGCAGGCCCCTCCCCCAGAAGACCAGCTGGACGGACCAGTTCCAGGGGAAGTCAAGGGACTTAGAGTATACAGAATCAGAAGATACTCCCCCGTGGTTTTTTTTTTTTTTTTTTTTTTTTGCTTTTTGATTTCTGTTTGCGTCCCCCACCCCTTTTTCCCTTTCTTTCTTTCTCTTTCTCTTTTTCTTCTCTTTCTTTTCTTCCTTTTTTGCTTTTTTCTTTTTTCTCTTTTCTTTCCTTCTTTCTCTCTCTTTTTCTCCTTTTCCCAATACAACTTGTTTTTGGCCACTCTGCACTGAGCAAAATGACTAGAAGGAAAACCTCACCTCAAAAGAAAGAAACAGTCCTCTCTCCCACAGAGTTACAAAATCTGGATTACAATTCAATGTGAGAAAGCCAATTCAGAAGCACTATTATACAGCTACTGGTGGCTCTAGAAAAAAGCATAAAGGACTCAAGAGACTTCATGACTGCAGAATTTAGATCCAATCAGGCAGAAATTAAAAACCAATTGAATGAGATGCAATCCAAACTAGAAGTCCTAACGACGAGGGTTAACGAGGTGGAAGAATGAGTGAGTGACATAGAAGACAAGTTGATGGCAAAGAGGGAAACTGAGGAAAAAAGAGACAATTAAAAGACCATGAAGATAGATGAAGGGAAATAAAGGACAGCCTGAGGAAGAAAAACCTACGTTTATTGGGGTTCCTGAGGGCGCCAAAAGGGACAGAGGGCCAGAATATGTATTTGAACAAATCATAGCTGAAAACTTTCCTAATCTGGGAAGGGAAACAGGCATTCAGATCCAGGAAATAGAGAGATCCCCCCCCCCAAAATCAATAAAAACCGTTCAACACCTCGACATCTAATAGTTAAGCTTGAAAATTCCAAAGATAAAGAGAAGATCCTTAAAGCAGCAAGAGACAAGAAATCCCTGACCTTTACGGGGAGGAGTATTAGGGTAACAGCAGACCTCTCCACAGAGACCTGGCAGGCCAGAAAGGGCTGGCAGGATATATTCAGGGTCCTAAATGAGAAGAACATGCAACCAAGAATACTTTATCCAGCAAGGCTCTCATTCAAAATGGAAGGGGAGATAAAGAGCTTCCAAGACAGGCAGGAACTGAAAGAATATGTGACCTCCAAACCAGCTCTGCAAGAAATTTTAAGGGGGACTCTTAAAATTCCCCTTTAAGAAGAAGTTCAGTGGAACAATCCACAGAAACAAGGACTGAATAGATATCATGATGACTCTAAACTCATGTCAGTCAATAGTAACTCTGAACATGAACAGGCTTAATGACCCCATCAAAAGGCGCAGGATTTCAGACTGGATAAAAAAGCAGGACCCATCTATTTGCTGTCTACAAGAGACAGACAAGACAAGAAGGACACCTACAAGCTGAAAATAAAAGGTTGGAGAACCATTTATCATTCAAATGGTCCTCAGAAGAAAGCAGGGGTAGCCATCCTTATATCAGATAAACTAAAATTTACCCCGAAGACTGTAGTGAGAGATGAAGAGGGACACTATATCATACTTAAAGGACCTATCCAACAAGAGGACTTAACAAGCCTCAAAATATATGCCCCGAATGAGGGAGCTGCCAAATATTTAAACCAATTAATAACCAAAGTGAATAAATACTAAGATAATAATTCACTTATACTTGGGGACTTCAATCTAGCTCTTTCTACCCTCGATAGGTCTTCTAAGCACAACATCTCCAAAGAAACGAGAGCTTTAAATGATACGCTGGACCAGATGGATTTCACAGATATCTACAGAACTTTACATCCAAACTCAACTGAATACACATTCTTCTCAAGTGCACATGGAACTTTCTCCAGAATAGACCACATACTGGGTCACAAATCGGGTCTGAACTGATACCAAAAGATTGGGATCGTCCCTTGCATATTCTCAGACCATAACGCCTTGAAATTAGAACTAAATCACAACAAGAAGTTTGGAAGAACCTCAAACACGTGGAGGTTAAGGACCATCCTGCTAAAAGATGAAAGGGTCAACCAGGAAATTAAGGAAGAATTAAAAAGATTCATGGAAACTAATGAGAATGAAGATACAACCGCTCAAAATCTTTGGGATGCAGCAAAAGCAGTCCTGAGGGGGAAATACATCGCAATACAAGCATCCATTCAAAAACTGGAAAGAACTCAAATACAAAAGCTAACCTTACACATAAAGGAGCTAGAGAAAAAACAGCAGATGGACCCTACACCCAGCAGAAGAAGAGAGTTAATTAAAATTCTAGCAGAACTCAACGAAATTGAGACCAGAAGAACTGTGGAACAGATAAACAGAACCAGGAGTTGGTTCTTTGAAAGAATTAATAAGATAGATAAACCATTAGCCAACCTTATTAAAAAGAAGAGAGAGAAGACCCAAACTAATAAAATCATGAATGAGAAAGGAGAGATCACTACCAACACCAAGGAAATACAAACGATTTTAAAAACATATTATGAACAGCTCTACGCCAATAAATTAGGCAATCTAGAAGAAATGGATGCATTCCTGGAAAGCCACAAACTACCAAAACTGGAACAGGAAGAAACAGAAAACCTGAACAGGCCAATAACCAGTGAGGAAATTGAAGCAGTCATCAAAAACCTCCCAAGACACAAGAGTCCAGGGCCAGATGGCTTCCCAGGGGAATTCTATCAAACGTTTAAAGAAGAAATCATACCTATTCTACTAAAGCTGTTTGGAAAGATAGAAAGAGATGGAGTACTTCCAAATTCGTTCTATGAGGCCAGCATCACCTTAATTCCAAAAGGAGACAAAGACCCCACCAAAAAGGAGAATTACAGACCAATATCCCTGATGAACATGGATGCAAAAATTCTCAACAAGATACTAGCCAATAGGATCCAACAACACATTAAGAAAATGATTCACCATGACCAAGTAGGATTTATCCCCGGGACACAAGGCTGGTTCAACACTCGTAAAACAATCAATGTGATTCATCATATCAGCAAGAGAAAAACCAAGAACCATATGATCCTCTCATTAGATGCAGAGAAAGCATTTGACAAAATACAGCATCCATTCCTGATCAAAACTCTTCAGAGTGTAGGGATAGAGGGAACTTTCCTCGACATCTTAAAAGCCATCCACAAAAAGCCCACAGCAAATATCATCTCAATGGGGAAGCACTGGGAGCGTTTCCCCTAAGATCAGGAACAAGACAGGGATGTCCACTCTCACCACTGCTATTCAACATAGTATTGGAAGTCCTAGCCTCAGCAATCAGACAACAAAAAGACATTAAAGGCATTCAAATTGGCAAAGAAGAAGTCAAACTCTCCTCTTCGCCGATGACATGATACTCTACATAGAAAACCCAAAAGCCTCCACCCCAAGATTGCTAGAACTCATACAGCAATTTGGTAGCGTGGCAGGATACAAAATCAATGCCCAGAAATCAATGGCATTCCTATACACTAACAATGAGACTGAAGAAAGAGAAATTAAGGAGTCAATCCCATTTACAATTGCACCCAAAAGCATAAGATACCTAGGAATAAACCTAAGCAAAGAGGTAAAGGATCTATACCCTAAAAACTATAGAACACTTCTGAAAGAAATTGAGGAAGACACAAAGAGATGGAAAAATATTCCATGCTCATGGATTGGCAGAATTAATATTGTGAAAATGTCCATGTCACCCAGGGCAATTTACACTTTTAATGCAATCCCTATCAAAATACCATGGACTTTCTTCAGAGAGTTAGAACAAATTATTTTAAGATTTGTGTCGAATCAGAAAAGACCCCGAATAGCCAGGGGAATTTTAAAAAAGAAAACCATAGCTGGGGGCATCACAATGCCAGATTTCAGGTTGTACTACAAAGCTGTGTTCATTAAGACAGTGTGGTACTGGCACAAAAACAGACACATAGATCAATGGAACAGAATAGAGAACCCAGAAGTGGACCCTGAACTTTATGGTCAACTAATATTCGATAAAGGAGGAAAGACGATCCACTGGAAGAAAGACAGTCTCTTCAATAAATGGTGCTGGGAAAATTGGACATCCACATGCAGAAGAATGAGACTAGACCACTCTTGCACCAGACACAAAGATAAACTCAAAATGGATGAAAGAGCTAAATGTGAGACAAGATTCCATCAAAATGCTAGAGGAGAACACAGGCAACACCCTTTTTGAACTTGTCCACAGTAACTTCTTGCAAGATACATCCACGAAGGCAAAAGAAACAAAAGCAAAAATGAACTATTGGGACTTCATCAAGATAAGAAGCTTTTGCACAGCAAAGGATACAGTCAACAAAACTCAAAGACAACCTACAGAATGGGAGAAGATATTTGCAAATGACCTATCAGATAAAGGGCTAGTTTCCAAGATCTATAAAGAACTTATTAAACTCAACACCAAAGAAACAAACAATCCAATCATGAAATGGGCAAAAGACATGAAGAGAAATCTCACAGAGGAAGACATAGACATGGCCAACATGCACATGAGAAAATGCTCCACATCACTTGCCATCAGGGAAATACAAATCAAAACCACAATGAGATCCCACCTCACACCTGTGAGAATGGGGAAAATTAACAAGACAGGAAACAACAAATGTTGGAGAGGATGCGGAGAAAGGGAACCCTCTTGCACTGTTGGTGGGAATGTGAACTGGTGCAGCCACTCTGGAAAACTGTGTGGAGATTCCTCAAAGAGTTAAATATAGATCTGCCCTATGACCCAGCAATTGCACTGTTGGGGATTTACCTCAAAGATTCCAATGCAATGAAACGCCAGGACACCTGCACCCCGATGTTTCTAGCAGCAATGTCCACAATAGCCAAACTGTGGAAGGAGCCTCGGTGTCCATCGAAAGATGATGGATAAAGAAGATGTGGTTTATATATACAATGGAATATCACTCAGCCATTAGAAACGACAAATACCCACCATTTGCTTCAACGTGGATGGAACTGGAGGGTATTATGCTGAGTGAAGTAAGTCAATCGGAGAAGGACAAACAGTGTATGTTCTCATTCATTTGGGGAATATGAATAATAGTGAAAGGGAATAGAAGGGAAGGGAGAAGAAATGTGTGGGAAATATCAGAAAGGGAGACAGAACATAGAGACTCCTAACTCTGGGAAATGAACTAGGGGTGGTGGAAGGGGAGGAGGGCAGGGGGTGGGGGTGAATGGGTGATGGGCACTGAGGGGGACACTTGATGGGATGAGCACTGAGTGTTATTCTGTATGTTGGTAAATTGAACACCAATAAAAAATTTATTAAAAAAAAAAAAGGAATGCAAGATCCGTCTCTTCGGTTGGGCCTGCAATTGGTGACAGATGGTGATATATGGGAGCGCTCCCTTCTGGCCTCCTGACTCCACTTTATTTATTTATTTATTTATTTATTTATTATTTTTCTCATTCTATTTTATTTTTACTTTTTTTTATTGGAGTTCAATTTGCCCACATATAGCTTAACACCCAGTGCTCATCCCATCAAGTGCCCCCCTCAGTGCCTGTCACCCCGTCACCCCTTAAATGAGGTTTCTTTTCTTCAGTTTCACATGTTGCTATCTGTTTGTTATTCATGTGGCTGTTTCTCACTGTCACTTCTTGATTTTTCTTTTCTAGAGCTTGTGAAATGTATTCCCTTTGGAAGGAAGCAAGGCAGAGCAACAGTTAACTAGTCTAACTAGTGTATTTCTTATCAGACGTTAATATTTTAGCAATTAAGCAATTTTTATAATTTTTATATAAATTGGTGTTGCCATTATTGTTATGCTCGGAGTGATTATTCGTGTTTAGCAACCTACGAATTGCCCTGAAGTTAGTTGTCTTTGTGTCCCTTAAGGAGACGGCTGGGAAATTGGGAAATATTGGTTTACTGAAAATTCTCATTCCACATTCTTTTTTTTGAGACATACCTGTGGAACCTTTTTCTTTTTCTTTTTTTTTAGCTTATGTGTATGTGAGTGGCAGTATTTGTAGGTATAGGTCATTTATAGCTAACTAAGTGCCCTTAATCATCTGAATTCCTTGTTCTCTCCTCTCCAGTAGCTGTGCCTAATCCATTTTGACCGCCACTCCCACCAAATGCTCCACTACCACCACAGATGGGCCAGATGGCTTGTTCTCTTTGACTCCTAACACGCTGCCCTGGAGACAGGCCTAAATTCTATCATTCTTTGTAATTTTTTTTGTGGTTCATATACCTGAAGCAAGTGCTAGAGTAACTAACAGTCACCTTTTTGAAATTAGTTTTTCAGCAAGCAATTTCTCTCCGGAACTCAAGCGTGGAGAGACTAGGAAGGATATACAATAGCTCTTTCTCCTCACACTGTCCAGCTGGGGCATGTTTTTTCTGGTTTTAACAAAATATTCAATACATTTCAGTCTGGGCCGTTTGCCAGGTTTGTGATGGCCCTGTAGAGCGCTACCACTGATTTTTGGAAGTCGCTATATTTTTAATTTTCTCTTATAACAGGAGGATAAGTTAATTCTCTGGAGGACACTATACAATATCAAAGCAGTGATTTCACTTTTTTTTTTTTTTTAATGAGTCAGCAGAGAGGCTGTGACTGGGGAACTTTTATGGATCGCAGGATTTGCAATCTGGAGAACCAAAAGAGGAGACAAAGAAACAACTAATTGATGTTCTTGAGGTACTTTAAGTGCTGCTGACCTGTGATAATGACTCCCATGTTAAATTCCTTTAATTATGCATTGATTTTTCCATAGTAGTAGATTTTGTATTCTTGTCATTCCCTTCTGATACTTTTGGGGACACAGAGTAATGATGTTTCTGATCTGTTTAAGGATTAAGAGGAACCCCAAAGTGAGAGCATCTTAAGACAGAGGTTCATTTCTCTTTTCTCGTAACAGGAAGCAGAAGTAGATAATCCACAACTAATAAGGAAACTCCACAGACACAGACACAGACCCCACAGAAACTCGGGTCCCTCCCATCTGACCTCTCCGCCATCTTACCATGCAGCCCGTAACTCAAGGGCCTAGTTGGCTGTTCCAGACACAAGCCTCCCGTCTGCTCTTAGGCAGCATGGGGAAGGGTACACACTTCTCTTTGAGGAAGGACACTTGCTCGAGCTCACAGAGACCCCTCTGCTTCTGTCCCATTGGCCAGAATCTAGTTATGTTGCCATGTCTAGCTATAAGGCAGTGTGGAGTGAAAATTTCATTCTGGGCCAGCCCGTTCCCAGTTAAAAATTAATGGTCTGGCCATCAAAGGAGTAGAGGAAGATGAATATTGAGGCCCAATTAGCAATTTCTGCTGTAACTTTTAATAGTTTGCTTTGGAGGCTTTATTTATGAGTATTTTCCCAGGGGCAGTTGTCAAATTCTCCTTAAGACCTTGATCTGTTTCTGAGCGCGTGGGTGGCTCAGGTCATGATCTTGGGGTCCTGGGATGGAGCCCCAAGTTAGGCTCTCTGCTCAGCGGGGAATCTGCCTCTCTCTCTCCCTCTCCCCTTGTGCTCTCTCTTCCTCTCTGTCTCTCAAATAAGTAAATAAAATCTTGAAAGAAAACCAAAAACTTGATCTGTTTTCTGGAATAGTTAAATGCATTTTGTTAATGACACTGTTCTAAAGTATAAGAAAGAGAGCTTCTGATCTTTCTTACATGCTCTGAGCTTGGGGCACACATCTATCCCCTGTTTCTCTGCTCTGGCACACAGAGGTGCCCAGGCTGCCACAGGAGTGTTGCCAAATTTTGATCATTGAGAAAGACTTATTAATTTTTGTAGCTGATGATGTGTGTAGTTTTGCAGTGTAGTCCTCTAGAACATTGTGCTAGGTAGGTACCGGGGGGCTGTAAACAGCAGGTACAGAAATCAGAGGTGGTGTGGGGAGGTTTGTGTGTTGGAGAGGCGGGCTGTCCTTCGAGGACTTGCTGTCAGATCACGCTGCTGCCGTTTTCCACCATTGCTCCCTTGTTCCCGCCAATGGGAAGGGAATTAGAGGAGAGCCACCCGCACCTCCCCTTTACAGGTCGCATCTCGAATTTGCACACGTTGCACAGGAGATTGATCAATCAGCCTTTCCTTCTTTATTTTTTATTATTTTTTTAAAAAATATTTTATATATTTATGCATGAGTGGCCAGAGACCCAGGCAGAGGGAGAAGCAGGCTCCCTGCAGGGAGCCCAATGCAGGACTCGATCCCAGGACTCCGGGGTCACGGCCTGAGCCAAAGGCAGGTCAACTACTGAGCCCCCAGGTGTCCCATCTTTCTTTCTTTCTTTGATTATAACCATCTCGTACTCTCAGACTTTTACATTGATTGAACCTAATTACCTCTAAGTCTTTTACATTGTTTGCTATTTTTCGTGTTTATAAACAGCACTATATATATTTTGAAATATATGAATCTCTAAATGTATTTAAAGATAAGTGTTTAAGTGTTTTACAGTATAAATTATTGTCTGCATTTTGAATGGTTTCTTTAGATTTTGTTATCAGAATTGGGATAAACAGATTTGATAAGTATTGCTTATGAAATAAAGCAAATAAGTATTGCTTTGATAAGTATTACTTTTTAAAAAAATTAAAAATTTACATTCTTAGCAGCTATATTTGAGTGTTTATTGCAAACTTACTAGCATTGCTTTCTCATACCGTTTTTTTTTTTTTACATTGGGTCTTTAAAAAACATTTAAATTCAATTTGCCAACGTATTCTCATACAGCTTTTAAAAATATGTAAAATATCTTCATTCTAAGAGAAGATAAATATTTATTGCCCACCCCTGGCTTCTTCCATTTCGTTTTTTCTTAAGAAATTATATTAGATATTTATATTTAATGTTAATTTTTCTGCAGTCATATTCATTACTTAAAAATGTCAGTGTGTCCTAAGGCTTTGAATTTTTACTGAAAAAATTAATAAGGACTTAAATTTTACTCTTCTTATTGAAGGAGATATAAAATGCTTACATAGTTCAATTCATTAATCATAAACGTTGTGATTGTCTTCTGTATTGCTTCTACGCATACAAGATATTTACCATCCTGACATTCAGAATTGCATAAATACCTTCATTTTCTTCTATTTTATTTTTCTTTAATTTGATCTGGTGTATGAAATGAGGTAGGGCTCTCAATCCATATATTTTTCCCAAATGGCCAATAGTGAATCCCTGCTGTTTATTAAATAATCTTTTTCATGTGAATCCATGTGTCGTGTCTCTATATTATGTAAATACACAACATATAATCTGTATTTTCCACCTTTCTCTTCTGTTTTGCTGGTGCCAGAAATGTTTTTGTCGCAGAATATTTGTATGTGAGGAGAAATTTTCTTGGAGAGAACATTTGAATGTCCTTACAGCAGTTATTGCCATTTTGAACCTAAAGGCAAATAAAAGCTTTTTTTTTTTTTTTTTTGGAATGTGAATTTAGAAAGTGCTTTTGCACATGAATGTCCTGCAGGCACTTCAAACTCCGTACGTGCACAGAAACTCATATTGGTAGGCCTAGCACACTCTCCTCTTCTACGGGTCCGAGCAGCTAAGGGCTCAGCCTTCATCCAGCCTCCCTCACGACAAACCCTGGCACAGTGGCTGACTTTCCCTCTGTGTGTCACCCTACCTACAGCTCGTCCCTCGTGTTTTCTGACTCTGTCCTCAACTATTGCTAGAATCGATTTCCCCCTTTGGCTGCCACTGGGTCTCCTCTCAGGGCTATGCCACCCGCCCCCGGACACTGAGGGCAGCTCCAGGTTCTTGCTGCCCCCTCGCATCTGTCCGCCCTCCACGTGGGAGCCACTCATCTCTCCAGAAGACGGACACAAACACCTTCCTCCTTGGGCTGTTGATCCTTGGGCAGGCTTCCCATTGTCTTCCCAAGGGGCTCACACTCAGTACTGCGCTGTTCAAAGCTGAGCAAAAGGGGAGTCTCCAACTAACTTTACTTTGTCAGCTCCCTTCATTCCGGGCCACCTGCAAGCGCTGGGTCTCTGCCACCCTGGTAAATGGCTCACCTTTACTTTGAAATGTTTAAACATCCTTTTCCTTCGGGCTGTTCTGTCTATAAACAAACACCTCACTCTGTTTTCATAATCTACACGTGAATTCCCAGATCAAGTATCATCGGCTCTGGAGCGCTCTTCTTATCTAGGCGGTCAAGCGTGATTGGCCTGCGCCCTGCACTCCTGTTGAATTGGGTACACATTTGTCACAGCCAAGATCACTTTCTAAATTATTTAAGACGCAGTATATCTGGTGAGACTACGTTTTAAGGGGGCCAACTTAGCCCATCTGTCTTTGTAGACGCAGAATATGGCCTTCCAGAAGATTTTCTTAGTCCTGGGGGAATACTTTGAGCATTCCCTTTTAGTTGTATGACTGAGGTGTGAGTTTGTACCCCCAGCATGGACAGTATCTAACCCCCCAGCCCTCTAGAATTCCTAAACATGAGAACCAGTCCCTGAGGAGGATTCAGGTATGTGTGCAGAGAGCCAAAGAAGACCCTAGAACACATGTTGAGAGACCACCCTCTTTCCTCCCAAGGTTTAATGGGGTAACTTTCCTGATAGATTGAGAAGATCCTGATGGGTTTAATGGCCCTCTGTCACTAAAGCTTATGAAGGACCTGAAGGGGAGCTTGCTGTCGGGGAAGATGGTCTTGATTAGGTTTTTTAAAAAAGATTTTATTTATTTATTCATGAGAGACACACAGAAAGAGAGAGAAAGGCAGAGAGAGAAGCAGGCTTCCCATAGGGAGCATGATGTGGGACTCGATCCCAGGATTCAAGGATCATGCCCTGGGCCGAAGGCAGGCGCTCAACCGCTGAGCCCCCCGGGCATCCCAGATGGTCCTGATTAGTGACCCAGATTCACCACCACTGTCCCTATTTGTGGGGTTTGACTGTTTCTGACAGAGCTGAGTTGGGGCTGGCAAGCTCTATGACCTGCATTCTGGCTTGGCTCCTGACCCCGATCCATGGTGGGCTAAGGGAGCCCAAGCAGAAGTAGAGTTGCAGCCTCTGGGAAGGATCGGGCCCAGGAGGATGCCTTGGGAGCCAGAGGCCAGGATGCATTTTCAATTTCATTGCAACAGAAGTAAGGAGAATTACAAATTGAGGCTCATGGTGTCCTGAGCAAACTCCCCAGTTTTGTCTTGTGCACTTCAAGTGGTCCTCTTTAGACTGGGTGACCCCCTCCCACATGCACACCCTGATTTCTGCTGGGGAAAGAGCGCAGATAAATCGGGCATGGGGTCATTGGGTTGCTAAAGAAGCAACCACATTTGTACTCCAAGCTGGTTAGGCAGGTTATCCAGGTTACACTTCTTTGTTGTCTCTGCAGTGACGGTAAATATCTGCAAAGTGGATCTCCCCGGTGATGAGAACAGTTATTTGAATATTGTAAATATGTATATTTCATGGCTTCTGCTCTATGTTTATTTCAACGTTTGTAGCTACTGTCCTAACAGGTGACATTTTAAAGTTCTGTATAAAAAGTCACTTTTTATTTGCAGATATTCTCGGGGGTCCCTGGGGGGCTCAGTGGCTTAGTGCCTGCCTACGGCCCAGGGCGTGATCCTGGAGTCCCGGGATCAAGTCCCCCGTCGGGCTCCCTGCATGGAGCCTGCTTTTCGCTCTGCCTGTGTCTCTGCCTCTTTCTCTGTATCTCTCATGAATAAATAAATAAAATCTTTAAAAAAAAAACAAACAACCCTGAGCTATTTGCAGATATTCTCGTGGAAGGTATAGACTGCCTGGAATAACGCATGAGGTAGGGCTGCCTCTGTTCCTTGGGGTCTTAAGCTATAGTTACTGCTGCGTGTTGTCATCCAAACCCAGAGATATGCAGTGTCATTACAGTTTTTAAAAAATTATTTTGTCTACTTCGGTTGGCACTGGAGAGGATTTGCCTCACAAAATCAGCCCCCAGTTTTGCAGGTGACAAGTTTTGCAAATTTGCTCCGTCTTGCTCTCCGACACAGACATTGGTTATTCTTTGTTGCAATTTAAAATGTCATTTTTCTTATTTAGAAGGGAGGTTTCTAAGTGCACGCTACTATTTGAGAATGTGCTGACCACTGATACTTTAGAATACAGAAATGCTATAAACATACATAAAATGCTATAATCTGATTTTATGTTTATTTCTATGGAATAATTCTCTTCCAAGTTGCCAGAGTAGAACGATCGAAGTTTTTAGAAATGCCTCTGTTGCCTAAGACATTGTATTGTGTCATGAAGTATTTGATGCAAATCCCTTCTTCCATTTCGTGTATGAAATGGGACTTGTGCTAGCTCAGCATCTCCCCCCAAATTCTTCGAAGAGACTTTTGTGCCAGGTCTACACGGTTCGTGTTGTTAGTTCCTTTCCCTGTTGTTGTCTGTTTATGTGAAAGGGGGATTGCTTGAGTTTTACTTTTCATGTCCTGCACGAAACCATGTGCTCTCACATTCCAATGGGAAAGACATGAAATATGTGGTAGTTTTGCTGAAATTTGTAAGAATTGAAAAATTACAAAGAAAATATAGTAGAGGTATTTTTCTAAGGAAAGCAGTGTAGACCTATCTATATACCTTCGTGTGTGTTTGTCTATGTGTGTACATCGATCTACCTATCTATACCTACCAACTGACCATCTAGGGTTATGCTAAATGTTGAGCAGTAGGGTCTCCAGGAAGGAATAATGTCTAGTTTCTAACTCTTGCCAATTTCTGAGGCACAAATAATCCACCATGACTCATTTCAAGCTACCAATATGGTGCCATTGAACCTAGAATAGGGAAGCGATGCACAGTATAACGCTTTTCTGTAGTATTTTCACCATAAAGATATGACAAATGTAAATAATTTGAATATCATATGTAATGGTAACTACAGTACAAATAACTAGGAAGTGATCAGTTTTGATCATTTATTACCTTTGTTTTAATGCAATTTCGTTAGTTGTAAGTTTATGTAACTTAGGTTTTAATGATTCTATTTAAGAACTCTCACAAAATTCCTGAAAATGTAGCAATTGGCCTTGCAAACTGGTGTAAACTGGCTCCACTACCACACTGTATTAATGTATTTACTTCTATCTCTGTCTTTCCCTTTTCTAAGTAGAGTGGGCCCTGGGGATGGGGAAATATTTGTTTTTTGAGCTTCATCTGGGGGGGTTTAGGTAAGCAGGTTTGGAGGCAGGAGCAAGAGTAAATTGCAGAGTATAATGAAGGACTCAAGCCTGTGTGTGCTGAGTGGGTGGATGCTAAGATTACAGGGCACTGGAGGCAAGGGTTCACTTGTGCCATGGTACAAGAATGGAGAAGAAAACTCTCTATTCTTATTGAGAAAGACTCAATATATGCCTTTTATTTATTTTATGTAATTCTGAATGACTCGAATCTGAAAGTGCTATAAAAAATAAAAATTGCCTCTCCTGTCAAAAAAATTAAGATACTATAATCTGATTTTATGTTTATTTCTATGGAATAATTCTCTTCCAAGTTGCCAGAGTAGAATGATCGGAGCCCTTGGAAATGCGTCTATTGCATAAGACATTGTATCGTGTCATGAAGTATTTGATGCAAATCCCTTCTTCCATTTCATATATGAAATCTTTGGTAAAATTGAAATTGCTTAGTAATGTCTTCAGGGGAAATGGATTCTTTTTTGAGAGGAAAATAATGTGGAAAAAAAAGAAAATAATGTGGAGTTTTTTTTTTTTTTTTTTTTAATAATGTGGAGTTTTATGTCAAAGTTGAGGTAGGCAAAAATTCAGACTGCAGGCTGGCTTACATGAGGTATTTCCAAAGAAGGTATCTAGGACTGAGCGTGAAATCACATTACATGAAGTACAGAATCATTTGTTAAAGTGTGAATGTAGGAAGCACAGCATGGTGCTTCAGGGCACACAGTCTACGGCCCGACTTTTGGAGTTTGATTAAAAATTCTACCTCTTGTCTGTGTGACCTTGGGCTGGTTGTGTAACAGCTCTGTGTTTCAGTTTCCTTGGCTATAAAATAGGAATTTTCATAATACATACTACATCAGCTTGAGGATTAAATGAGTTATATATGAACACTTAGAATAATTCCTGGCACAATGCAAGTTGTAGGGTCAGCTATTATTTTTAATTGATTCAGTGACTTAGGGGCACAATTAATTAGAATTATACATACATATATGTACATATATCTGTCATGTATATATATTTATGTATATAATGTAGGCTGGGTTTCTGAGAAGTCCTGATAAGGACCCCTTTTCCCTGTTTGAGTTTTGCACTAATTGAGACATAAGAATCAAGAGTAATAGAGATGAGAGAATCAAAACATTTCCTCTAGTAATGCTGATGTAGCATGATATGCTTGCATCTGTAGGCAAGTGGGTTTCCTAATCCAGAAAGTTAAAATTAGGCAGATTTCTACAGCCATAGGCAGCTCTGGAAACCTAGAAGAATCCTCTTTAGGACCAGACCCTCTTATTGTAGGGCCAAGGACAGAGCAGAACACATGCTGAGTGAAGGGGGACTGACTCCCAGAGGAAAGGGGAAGGGGAAAGTCAGGATCTCTGTGCCTGGTGTCTCCTTGCACACTCATCATTAAGCTCCTTTCCTCCTCTGTGCATGAGTAAGTGGGTACAGGACCAAGAGAAGCCAGGATTCCTTCATGACTGGAACTACCCCCAGGTGGCAGAGAGAGAAGCCACAGGGAAAAGCAAAGCCTTCCTCTCCCTATCACTGTCCAGTAACACAGAAACTACTTCTGAGGCTTTTAACCAAGGACATTTAATTAACTGAGGTCAGGAAGGAGTTGAGAGGCCCTACTGGGGATGGTGAGATAACACAGAGGTTCCTAGTAACAGGAAGGGATTACCCTCCTCCAACAAAGGAGGAGGTGCTGTTCCCTGACCTGGGGGCTGGAATCACCCAGCAGAAGCCGGAACCCTGGTAGGTCTGGGTACGAGGAACTGGAGCCACAGAGACACTGACCAAGGTGGAGAGACAGGAAGGGTTCACCAATACAATCATACATGCACACTTAAACACCTCCCATTTTGTACCACTGTGTTGGTGAACTCTTTAGGATGAGATAGATCAAAACATTCTTGCAGATGCTACGATTTTAACGTGGCCTAGAGACACTGTCTACGGAAGGAAACTGAGGGAAGTTGAAAATCAATATACAATCTGGCCCATCTTGAACGTGCTGGCAAACATCCTCTGTAATATTCCTAGATAATAAATCTCCGGACTACTCCCTGACAGTGTCAGGTTATTGCCTAAATTCTTTTTTTAAAATTTTTTTTATTTATTTATGATAGTCACAGAGAGAGAGAGAGAGAGAGAGAGAGAGAGAGAGGCAGAGACACAGGCAGAGGGAGAAGCAGGCTCCATGCACCGGAAGCCCGACGTGGGACTCGATCCCGGGTCTCCAGGATCGCGCCCTGGGCCAAAGGCAGGTGCCAAACCGCTGTGCCACCCAGGGATCCCTAAATTCTTTATCTATCTATCTATCTATCTATCTATCTATCTAAATTTATTTATTTATTTATTTATTTATTTATTTATTTATTTATTTATTGCTGTCCTTTTAAAGATAGACTTGGGTAAAATTCTTCACCTGGAGTGCAACTTGATACAAATCGAGCAACTTTGACTCTCTACTTATTCACCATCTTATATCAGTTTATAATTTTTATCAGTTTCGGGGGGATGGGGGCGCCTGGGCAGCTCAGTCAGTTGAGTGTCTGACTCTTGGTTTTGGCTCAGGTCAGGACCTCAGGGTCCCGGGGTGGGGTTGAGCCCTGCGTTAGGCTCCATGCTCAGTGGGGAGTCTCCTGGAGAGTCTCTTTCTCTCTTTCTGCCCCTCTCTCTTTTTCCAAAAAATAAAGAAATAAATTAAACATTTAATAACTTACGTCAGTTAACAAGCAACCTCCAGCCTTGATTTGTCCATGAAGCGTTCATGCGTGCCGCCCTCAGGGAGGTGTGCATGCACTTGCCGGCACTCACTTTCTATTTTTGCCATGTGCAGTTACTTGCTTTGTTTGTCTCATCTTGTGTGTCAATCTTCTTAAGAACTGGCACTGTGCCCTAAAAGTCTGTCCTACATTTTTCAAGAAGCTAGCTGGTTAAAGCCAAATTATGTGGGCCTAATTTGAAAGTCCACTCTTAAGCTGTTGCCGAACCAAGTTTTCTTGAAAGCGTTTTATTTTCCTATGTATTTAGTGCTCACAGGCCACGCCTGAAAGTGTTGAACCAAAACAATTACAGAAGTGGGAGCCTTGGATTTGCTTTCCAGAGAATTGTGAGGATGCCAGGTCAGAGCTGTTCACTGTCAAGGTCTGGTGTGAGAATCTGTCTGTAGTAGAAAGATCAGAAGCCAGATGGCTTGGGATTAGCTTCTGATGTAAAGTGAGTGAATCACATAGCCTCTGCATGCCTCAGCCTCCTTATACAAAATTATCATGTTATATAAGATAGCTTGTGCTTATTGCCTGCATCCATGCCTGGGGCTCAGTGTTAGTTATTATAATCCAATGTATTGTTTGTTAGAAGGTCATTTTTAGGTAAACTCAGAAATATTAAAAGTTGATTTCCTACTTTCTGTAGAACAGTTTCTCTCAGATGCTAGTGTGCAGGGCTGCATCAGGGGAGCAGAGAAGCTGAGGAGCTGCCTAGGGCACCAGACTCCAGGGATGCTAACACATCACTGGAATAGGAGCAAGAGGGAGAGAATGTGATGATTGGATTTGCTTTTGTGGGGCTATTGCGTTCTAATGGAAGGGGGCTTTAAGAGGGCACTTGGGTTGGGGGGAATGAGGAACCCCAAGGGGTGTGTTTATGTAAGGCTAGGTGGTTGCTAAATCACATTTTCAGGAAAGGGCCCAGGTAACTGTAGGGATTTTGCTTTGCTGATGCAAATTTGGGGCATTTTAGAGGAATAGTAATAGGCCCAGAGTCCCCATATGTACTCTTTTCCACCCCTCCACCAAGCACCATTAAGCTTTAGAGTTCCTCAAAAAAATAATCTAAAGCGGTATTTCTCCTGAATGAGACACCAGTGTATTAGCTCTGTGATGTATCTGTTTAATGCCATGGATTAGTAAAATGGGGGAACTTCCATTGTATCAGTCAGGGACCGGAGAATGGGCACACCGAAATTCAATATAAAAAATTGTCAACTAGGGGAAAGTTTGTTAACTAGGTAACTGAAAGGGCCAAAAGAGGATTTTAAGGTATTCTAGAGGGAGCAAATGCCAAAACCAGCTAGGGTCCAGGGAACAAGGGAGTGAGGCCGGGATGTCTGATATGTAGAGTCCTGGATGACACCCCATAGAGCAGGAACTCGGGCCTCAGGGGGAGCAGTTCTGCTCAGTGGGTGCTGGTTTCTCTGAGCATGGAGGAGAGGCCTGAGCAAGAGGTGCTGGCCTACCTGGTGCTGGCACCTCAAGACAGGATGGGACTTGAATGTGGCTCTTCAAGTGTTGGAGAAACTGCCAGTTGGGTTCCACTGCTGCCACAAGAAAGAAATGCTCACAGGATTAGAAAACAAAGAAACAAAAAACAGCAACAAAAAGGAATGGAAAACAGACAGGAGAGAGCAAGTCTGTTCTCTCTCATCCCCCACCATTTTTTTTTTAAATTTTATTTATTTATTTATTTATTTATTTATTTATTTATTTATTTATAAAAATAAAGAGAGAGAGAGACAGAGAGAGAGAGACACTGAGAGAGAGAGAGAGAGGCAGAGACATAGGCAGAGGGAGAAGCAGGCTCCATGCACCGGGAGCCCGAAGTGGGACTCGATCCCGGGTCTCCAGGATCGCGCCCTGGGCCAAAGGCAGACGCCAAACCGCTGCACCACCCAGGGATCCCTCTCATCCCCCACCTTACAGCCGTCCTCTACTGTCCTTTTTGGCAGAAGGCAAAAAAGGTTATATGGAAGGGTGAGCCTGGAGCTGAGAAATAGTTCCTTAGTAACTGAGACAGAAATACTGTGAAAGGCAGAACAAGGTGTGTAGCAGACATTGGTGACTGGGTCTTGGGCAAATACTTTATGGAGTATCTACTACATGCTACTGGGAGTACGGAGCAGAATAGGACCTCTCTCTGCCTCAAGGAAGAGGGAAGGAGGCTGATGGATCGTATCAATTATGGCAGTAATGTGATAAATGGTCCCACACGGTTACGAGGGGGGCACAGAGAGAGGAGCCAACTGAACAGGGAGTGAAACTGATCACCGTTTTTCATTAATTAGTTGCTGTTTCAGTAGCTTAATTATATGGAAGCAGAAAAGCAGCATCCGTGTTCATGCCAGTTAAAAGGTAATCGGTAGAGCTTGTGTGGCACTATTTTGAATATTTTCCTTCTGTTTTCTCCAACCTCATCTCCCCGGATTTGTCAAACCAGTACAGTCTGTTGGGTGTATGTGTGTGTGTTTAAATCTTAAATTTTTCTGATGCTGTCTGTGGGAGTGCTGACAACACTGAGTCCATCTTCGGCCCTCCTTCTTGCCCAAGTCCGTGGAGTAACCTCCCCAGGGCTCTGTGTTCCAGGCTCCATGGAGGTTAATGTATGCCCTGACTGGAATTCAAGAAGGCTTATTCTGATCTTCCCCCAAATTTGCACTCAGAAGGCTCTCTCCTTTAGATAAGTAGTAGGGACGACTGGTGCATAGCAGGCCCCACTTTAGGTAATTCAGAGAAGTGACTGGCACAAAGATCCAGTTTATTTATTTATTTTTAAGATTTTATGTATTTATTTGAGAGAGAAAGAGAGAGAGAGAGAGCGTGAGAGCAAGAGCAAGCATGAGCAGGAGGAGGGGCAGGGGGAGAAAGAGTCCCCGCTGAGCAGGGACCCTGACCTGAGATTCAATCCAAGGACCTTGGGATCATGACCTGCTCTGAAGGCAGACGCTTACCTGACTGAGCCACCCCGGTACCTCAAAGGTCCACTTTAGAGAACTGCCCTGTGATCCCTCCACCATGCCCCTCATTCCATAAAAGCTTGGATTCAGGTCTGGACTGGGTCGAGAATAGCCATGAAGAGTGGGGGCAGAGAATAGGTGTGTAGTGCCTGGATCCTGTGTCTTGATCCTCCCTATTGGTAAGTTACCCTAATGGTAAGTTACCCTAAAATAAAGCTGGTGTAAATGGCATGGAGTGGCTTGTTTTGTTTTTGGGTCTCAAAAAGTGCCTTCTCTGCCTGGAAGACATTCTCCTGGCCCTCCTCTGCCTTCTAACACTATTAAATTCAACACTATATAATTTGCTCAAAGAAGTAATTATAAATGTATTTTGTTGAGTGTTGCCTTTTTGTATTCTAATAATAGGATATTTCATAGTTCCTGAGTTATCTTAGTACATATAATGTGCCAGGGATATTTTTAAAAAAGTATTCCAATATTTGTTCTAATTTATTAACTTAGGCTAAAATATTTGCTTTGTATTTCCCTAGATTCTGGGGAAATATAAATTGAATAAGACATGATGGGGTAGACACGTGGTTGCTGACACATCAACCATTCTACTGCTCTTTCTTTGCCAACAGAACCTGGATTTTTGTCCAGGTGTTTGGGGAGCAGTAAGCTTAGCCCAGAAGCAAAGTCGTGAAAGGTTTAAGACAATTAGAGTAATTCCCTTACTAATAGTTTGGAGGGGAGGGGTTCTGCTATTGGGGTTTTGGGAAACACTTTCTTTCCTGATAAAATGTTCTATTGGACATTGCTGTCAGAGGAAAGGATATTTGGAGTTATGACAGCTGTCTGAACACGTGAAGAGGAGAGCCCCAAAATTCAGGGATGCCACCTAGAGTCCCCTCATTATTGACCTACTAAATGAATCACCCTGGACCAGCGTAATTTGCTACTTATTTTTGAGATAATAACATCTTAATGTTTAAGCATTTTTAGCGGGATTCTGTTTTAGATGAAACCAAAGTAATCCTAAATAATGAACATGGCTTTTGTCTCACACAGATCTTTAGTGTTTTCCAAAGGGTTCTAGAAGTGAAGTAGCATTTTGTTGCATATATATTATTCTAAGCAGGCAAGTGGAAGTCTCAGGGAATAAATATCTTCTAAAAACTACCAGGAGAGTATCTTGTCAATAAGGGACTTTCTTTCTCTCTTTTTTTTCATGATTTACATTTTTTTTCTTTTAATTCTCAAGTGGATGAGATTTGGATCTGGTAAACCACCTGGAGCTCTCCACGGACTCCATCCCCACCCCCACAAAGCTGTAATTCCATGTTGAGTTTTATTTTTATGAAATCATCCATTTGCCTTTATTTAACTGCTGCCAAGGAAAAACAAACAATCAAAACAAAAACAAACCCTGTGTGCTTGTTACCTTGTTCTTTTTTTTTTTTTTCTGCTGCTTTAGTCTTAAGTCAAACCAAGCTCATTACAGGGTGAAGAGTGAATAGACAAAATACTCAATGAAAACTCTATGAAGCTACTCTACAAATATGGAAATACTGGAAATATGGAAAAATGTGGAATAGTGGAAATCCATTTGTGATTCATATTCTGGAGAAAAAATAACTGGTGCAAATCAGTTCTCCATGTGACAGTGGCAGCTCCTAGGGACCCTCTCTCTCTTAAAGAGAATCATCTCCATGGACATCCACTAGATGGGGAACGGTGTCTCTCTACAGCATGTACCTGGCTGTGTGCTGCCTCCCTGCATTTCCTTCTGTCAGAGATTGCCTTGATAAGGAACAGCTGGGCCTCTTCAGAACCACCATCTTGTTCTTGAAGGAGAATTTTTATGGAAGTGTTGATAGTGATTTCTTTCTTGCCATTCACTAGGCATTTTCTGTGAGAGCCAACATTGAGTTAGGGGGTGCTATTTGGAAGGGTTTCTCTGGGGCAGAGGTCTGGGTCTCCACAGAGGGTATGTGGTTGGTACCACTTGCTTGTCAGGGAAGATGCTCCCTGGGTATCTCTGATCAGAAACGATCGTAATAACCTTTCACTTTTGTCATTCACTCAGTATCTCCCCTGCCTCTCCTGTCATCGTGGAGATAAGCTTGGTGCAGTTTATTTGGCATGGGTTCTGTGCCACCATGATAATCACCCCTCTCTTCCCCACCGCACCAAACAATCCCACACATCATTCAGTGCTCATCGTGATAAATGTACTCTTGCCTCTGTTTTGATCATTTATTCACCCACCTCCCTTATAGAAACCACCAGTTTGTTCTCTGTATTTGAGTCTGTTCATCTCTTTTTTCTGTTTATTTGTCTTGTTTGTTTAAATTCCACATATTTGTGAAATCGTGTAGTATTTGTTTTTCCCTGTCTGACTTATTCCACTTCACTTTATACCTTCTAAGTCCATCTCTGTTGTGGCAAATGGCAGGATCTCATTCTTTTCATGGCTGAGTAATATTCCACTCACTGTGTGTGTGCACTAACTCTTCTTTATCCATTCTTCCATTGATGGACACTTAGGTTGCTTTTAAAAAAATCAAGAAACTTAAAAATATGGCAATAATACCCAGTACTTGTAAGAGTTGATGAGACAGACTATCTCAAGTGTTGCTTGAGGATAAATATCTATATCTATATCTATATCTATATCTATGTAATTGTATTATTATTATAATATATATATTTTAGAAATATGTATTAAATTCTCAAAAATATTCTTACATTTCAGTTCAGCTAGCCCACTTCTAAATTATTTTATTCTACCTCTATTGATCCTAAAGAAATAATTCTTAATGTAAAAAAAAGTGTATAAAACTATTTTTTGCAGCAGTATTCATAAATACCAAACAGTTAGAAAATAGCCTAATGATTTGACACTAGAGAAAGTAAATATATTTTGGTACAACCACATAATGGATGCAAATATGAAAGTCACACAATATAGAAATTATGCCTGTACAATTTTACAAGCTGAGTTCAAGGCTATTGTTTTAATGTTAACAGAAGGAAGCTAAAATTTTTGTATAATACATGAAATTATACCTTTACTATGAAAAAACCCTTTATAAAATGGGAGAAAACACGGCAAAAAAATTTAACAGCAGTTTCCTCTGAACATGAATGGTTAATATTTTTGTTTGGGTACACTTCTGTATTCTCTGAATTTTCTACAATGAGCCTATATTATTTCATAATCAAGAAAGAAATCTACAATTTAAGAAAAAGCTAAAGTAGACACTTTCCTTATAAGAATGACTTAGCTTCTGTTCTTTAAAGATTTTCCAACTGCTTTTATTCCTCATCTTTAGAAAACATCAAGCAGCTACAGTGTACAGGTTTTTTAGGACTCTGGATTGCAAAGGTACAATGAACCACCAAGGAATTGGGTCCAATTTCATCCTTTTTCCGATCGTCATCATGACAATGCAGTTATAACAGGCAATTTTCTCTTGTCTGGAAAACTAGATGCATCACGTTAGTAACAGATTTCTTTCGGGTGTCTCAGAACATTCTCTGCTGTTCAGACAAGGGTGCTGTATCGGCACCTCTCTTTTTGATACGTTTTCCCTTTTTATAGTCTGATTTTATTATTTCTTGTAGAATCTGCACTTCTGCTGAGGGCTGGGTGTACTTGGATGCCTGTGGTGTGGCAGGTGAACAGCGAGGGGAGGAGTAGACTGAAAACAGTGCCAGGATGAGGGGAGCATGCACTTGGCCTCGTTGTGCCTTTGAAGACTGCCCATGAGCCTGGGGGCCGCGTCTCTTAATAATCACAAGGTAATGGTGTACAGTACCTCATGCACGCACCTCACATGCACAGGCAAGTGTAATTTAGTGCCCTGGTTGCCTTCCAGGTTTGTGTGTGTATATACATGTTTTTAATCTTATTTATTTTTCTGTTTGTTGAAATAATATGTATATTCTCATTATTCAACACTTGAACGTATTAGTGTCCCGTGGCTACAAATCACCACAAATTTAACAGCGTAAAACAACACAAACATACTATTTAATTTAATTTAATTTTTAATTTAATTTTTTAATTTTTTATTTTTTATTTATTTATGATAGTCACAGAGAGAGAGAGAGAGAGAGAGAGAGGCAGAGACATAGGCAGAGGGAGAAGCAGGCTCCATGCACCAGGAGCCCGACGTGGGATTCAATCCCGGGTCTCCAGGATCGCGCCCCGGGCCAAAGGCAGGCGCCAAACCACTGCGCCACCCAGGGATCCCTAATTTAATTTTTTAATCTATGTTGATTGAAGTTCGATTTGCCGACATACAGTAGAACACCCAATGCGCATCCCATCCAACGCACTATTTTAAATCCTGGAGGTCAGAGCTCCTAAACTCCTTCCTTTCGGAACATTCCAGTGCAGAACCTGTTTTCTTGCCTTTTCCAGCTTCTAACCTGCAGCAGCCTTCGTGCATTGTCCCCTTCTTCCTCGCCCCACCAGCTGTGGCCTCTTGAGTGCTTCTTACATGGCATCACTCTGCCTCTGACTCTCCTGCTTCTCTAGTCCACGGTTAAGGACTCATGTCTATACTGGATCAACCCAGATTATCCAGGAGAATCTCTCTATTAAGACAACTATTAGCCACCTTCATTCCATCTGAAACCTTAATTCCTCTCTTTTCTGTAATCCAGTATATTTTTTGATTCTGCAGATAAGGACACAGACATCTTTCTTTGCAAGGTGGGGAGGAGGAGTACCCTGCTTACCATGAGAGGGTTCCAGAAAAGTAAAAATATGTAAATAAAGTCCTTCACTCAATCACCCAAAGACAACTACTGTTAACATTCTGGAAAATATTCTCTGTACAATTTTGTGAAATAATAAATGTAACTGACAAATGTGTAATGGGGACTTTAAACATTATTTGACTAGATAATATATATTCACATAATTCAGATATATAAAATGTATTTGCTAAAAAGTGCACTTCCCTGGGGCACCTGGGTGGCTCAGTTGGTTATTTATCTGCCTTTGGCTCAAGTCATAGTCCCAGAGTCCTGGGGTCGAGCCTTGTGTCGGGCTCCTCGCTCGGTGGGGTGGGAAGCGTGCTTCTCCCTCTCCCTCTGCTTCTCCCCCTACTTGTGCTTGCAGGTAGCTGTCCCACGTTACCTTTGATGCCCTCCTATCCAGTATGCAGACTTTCTTTCTCTTTCTCTTTCTCTTCCAGGTGTTCAACGTAAACTCATGTGTGGTCACATGGTTGTTCCTTGTCCCACCTTTGGCCCTGACCTTATTCTGTAGTGGAAGTGGCATAGGAATTTACTGTGCACCAGGTAGTGCACCAAGTGCAATATGTTTAGTCTTAACACCCTGAACGTGGGTACAATTTACTATCTTTATTAAGATGGAAAACCCGAGACAAGAAAAGTGATTCACCTGTGGTCATATACCTGTAAATTATAAGGTGGGGCTGGAGCCTGGAGCATCTGATTTCAGAGCCCTCCCACCTAATTACGATTTTCTATTCCCCATCCTACATGGCTTGCTAATAGTCATCTTAGAAGCCCCATGTGTAGTAGTGGCCACAGCTGTGTGTTTGCCTCACCATGAAGGTCACTGTTTCCGGGGAGTTTGGCTGGACGCTCTTGACCGGCTGTGCGACCTCCCCCCGACGGCCTACGGTCTGCTCTCTCTTGCTGGCACCCACGCCCCGGCTGACAAAGCAGGAGCACCCTTCCAAAGCCTCCACGGATCGAGGAGTGGCTAGGTGGCTCAGTTCTGGCCCAAGGGGCTACAAGGATTTCTGAGCTACTTCTGGGAAATGTGTCCTTCCCGACGGCATGACCAGGTCAGCCTGGAGCCTCTGTCACCCCTCCTTCTACTCCTTGCGCCCCCGGGGACATGGCCAGCAGAGAAACATTCAGCTAAGGCGGTGCTTTCGCCACGACACAGGAGTCGGTAAGAGAATTTCAGAGATTGTGAAATGACTCCTGGCCACAGGAGTTGCCGGACTGAGATGCCCGGCTGTCCCCAGGCATCTAGCCAGACTATTGCCATCTGCTTCTCAGCCCCCGACCGTCGAGTTTTCTGTTACTCGCAGTGAGACGCAGCCTGACTAATACAGAACTCAACAGCACCGCTAGGAGAAAGGGTGGGGACAGGTAGTGAAGTCACCAGCCTGGCTTTTCAGGGGGACGTGCACAAGCCCTAATGTAACGAGAGATCGGCCTACGTGCAAGGGGTTTTGAGACCTTGTTTCAGGAGGTGGGAAGGATTGTCCTGAAAAGGGTGACGGACGGGGGACATTGTACCGCAGACACTCACCCGACTGAGCCCCCCAGGCGCCCTCTCCTTTTCTTCTTATAGGATTTATGTCTGTGATTAAAGCCCCACCAACCTCCAGTATGACCTCACTTTAACTGCACTAATTACATTGACAATGACATTATTTCCACAGAAAGTCACACTGTGCGATTCTGGATAGGACGTGAATCTTAGTGGGGACACCATCCAACCCAGTATACTTGTGTGATTTGCTTTGGCCAAAAAGATGTCAGCAACCGTGCTACATCAGAGGCTGGAAAAGCATGGATCTTAATTACCTTGAAATTAACTAATGAAGAAGCCCAGGGTGCCAGGCCCCTCAGCAGAAGTCACCTCTAGAACCAGCAGCCTGGTAACCGCCAGTTGTTTGGATCAGGCCATTCTCAACCATCCTGCCCCAGCCCGACTGGGAGAATGACCCAGCTGACCCTCAAAATCTGGGAAATAATAAGTGTTTGTTGGGGATGACTTGTTCCTTAGCAAAAGCTACCTAAAAAGGGTCTAATGTGGAAAGGAGATTTGATTTGTTTGTGGAGATTCTAGAGAACAGAATAGTCCAGATTCTTGCCGACTTTGAAGAACTTTGGTTTTTAGGATTGATTTTCTGATCAGCACCTGAAAGTCACAGAATAGCAGATTTCAGCTGAACGTAGCTATGGATTTTCTACAAACTGGATCTGAAATGATGTATCTGACTGACACTTGAAGGGAGTGTTCTAAAGGTTGATGTTATTGGGAGACTGAATTAGAACCTCTAATGTCTGTTTCGAATTTAAGACCAAGGAAAAAAGGTTTGGATGTTGGAGTTTTAGAAATGAGAGAAAGAATCATTGATGGTTTAATAGTCTTTGAATGTACTGTTTATGCCAGAAATTGTGGAAAAGCCAAACATTACTCAGCAAGCTCTGTAAAATTCCCAGTCTACTAGCAAGATAGCACATATTTTTCCTAAATTGAATCTTGTACCAAGAGTTGGAAGTGAGCCTTCGACTTAGAGTTTCTACATTTTATCACTTGTAGTTCCCAGAGCTAGAAACACATTGTTTTTGTTTTGTTTTGTTTTTGTTTTCGTTTTTTTTTTTTTTTTTTTCCCAACTGGTGAATCAGTATGGAACTAACCTGGGCTTGGGACAGGAATGAAAGGGGGGTAGTGCCAGGATACAGCCAGAGATAGGGCCACCAGGCAACACTTTAGAATGATGCCACCATCCTTTGACAACACCGAAAGTAGGATAATGGAAAAAGCCGGAGTGAAATGAAGAAGCTGACATAGTAGGAAGCTTGGGATAGCTTGTAAGAAATGCAGGCATCTGGGATGGAACATTCTGGGGATATGCTACACTGAGTATAGGTAAACTGACTAAAACAAAACAAGGTTTAATTCATAAATGTGCTAGTTCGGTTTTGTTGGCCGGTATTAGAAGTTTGTCTGACTTTAGCTATGATAAGATTTTCTATACTATTTCAAGCAAATCAAAAACTTTAAACTTCACTTTCTTCGGGGCACCTGGGTGGCTCAGTAAGTTAAACATCTGCCTTCAGCTCAGGTCATGGTCCCAGGGTCCTGGGATCGAGCCCCATGTAGGGCTCCTTGCTCAGCAGGGAGCCTGCTTCTCCCTCTCCCTCTCCTGCCCACCCCCCCTTCTTGCACACACACACTCGCTCTCTCTGTCAAACAAATCCATAAAATCTTAAAAAAACAAAAGAACCCACTTAAGTTTCTTGGAGGAATTATTCTTAAATTCTCTCTAAACTTTTATCTAAGGGTGAATACTACTGATAAGCAGATATCAAAGTGAGGCTTAAAAAGGCCTTTAATTCATTTATATTTCATCCACAATGTTGGGA
Organism: Nyctereutes procyonoides; assembly: GCF_905146905.1. Classification (NCBI taxonomy): domain Eukaryota; kingdom Metazoa; phylum Chordata; class Mammalia; order Carnivora; family Canidae; genus Nyctereutes; species Nyctereutes procyonoides. The sequence goes on along the minus strand of NW_026575021.1, from coordinate 15,246,548 downwards.
TTATAATTGATTGAATTTTTCCTGAACGCCTGGCACTGAGAAACGAACTTGGTATTTGTTATCATCTGTATTCAACACAATGACCATATTGTATAAATAAAACACCTGAGGCTCAGATGATCACAAGACTAGTAAATAGATTCCTGGTTATCAGTTTTCCCATCTTTAAAATAGATGTTTATCCTAGTTAAATGTAACAATTTTGCATATATTAACAATTATTGGGAATGAATGAATAGAACACAACACCCTAATATTTTATAGTCTATAATTTACTTACCTGAAATTATTTCAGGATAAACAGGGTTATTTGGATACATATTACAAGTAAAGACTGTATACTAGGGACTGCATCTGAAAGACCCTAAGAAGAATCAACAAGCATCTAGAGGTAATTACTTCATGTCTCAGTTAGTTTGGGCTATTACAACGAAATACCATAGATTGAATAGCTTAAATAACTTTATTTCTCATGGTTCCAAAAGCTGAGACATCAAAACTCAAGTGCTAGCACATTCTTTGTCTGGTTAGGATGCTCTTCCTGTTTGCAATGGCCTGCCTTCTTACCATGTTCTCATATGGCAGAGACAGATAGAACCCTGATTTCTTCCTCTTTTTATAAGGGCACTAATCCTACCATGGATTAGGGCTGTATTCTTATGACCTCATATTTACCTCAAGGTTCCACTTCCAACCATCAACACATTGAGGATTAAGGATTCTGTTTATAATTTTTTTTTTGTGGGGGACACAATAATGGAATCCATAGCACTTAGCAATTTAAAAATCATTATCAAAATTTGTACCCGAATGTTACCTCCATTATGGAACACAGTATACAGGTTTCTAAACAAACAAACAAACAAACAAACAAACAAACAAACAAACAAACCAAAACTACCATATGATCCAGCACTCTCACTTCTTGGCATATATCCAAAGGAAACAAAATCGGTATCTGGAAGAGATGTCTGCATCCCCAGATTTACTGCAGCTCTATTCACAATAGCCAAGATATGGACACAACCTAGGTGTCATCTGTCACATGTAGTTCAAAGGGAACAAACTTGAAGTTATAAGATAAATAAGTTCTACGGTTCTAATATACAGCATGGTGACTGTAGTTAATAATACTGCATTATATACCTGAATTTACGGAGAAGAGATCTCACATGTTCTTAATGCACCCCCAAGAAAGGGTCTAACTATGAGGTGATGGATGTATTAATTAACTTGATTATGATAATCCCCTCACAATGTGATCATCACATGTACACTTCAAACACATGCCATTTTATGCCAATTATTCCACAATAAAGCTGGAAAACAGTTTATACTAGAGTTCATAAATTGGCATAAGGATAGTAGAAATAATTTTTCCTTGATGAGTGAGTGGCATTCAACACATTTGCATGAGTGCTGTTCCCCTCGAATGAGCTCAGTTGTGTGACCAAACCTTCAGTAGTGGAGGGCAAGGTCCTGGCCTCTCACTTGCTGTGTGTCCCTCCAGTTCATGGAAGATTTGGTCCTCTTACCCAACCTCAAGGCTGAACAATTCTGCCTTTAGCATATCATTATACTGGGTGCAGACCGAAATTTTCATTCAAGGAATGAGTCAGTGTGCTACTTGAAGAGAATGAGAGAAACCAAATAGAACAAGGTTATAAATTTGCTCCGTTGCCCTCCATTGTGACAAATGTCCTATTTCTTCATTTTTCCAAATCAGTTTTGATTGATATGGTCCCCACCCAATAGGGTTTATGGGGGGGGGAGCCACCTTCAATGATTTTAAGAAATCCTCCCTACTTTATTATTTTTTTAAGATTTTATGTATTTATTCAAGAGAGATACTGAGAGAGAGAGAGACAGAGAGAGAGAGGCAGAGACACAGGCAGAGGAAGGAGAAGCAGGCTCTGTGCAGGGAGCCTCATGCAGGACTCCTTCCTGGGACTCTGGGATCAGACCCTGAGCCAAAGGCAGATGCTCAACCACTGAGATGTTCCCCTGAGATCAAGACCTTAGCTGAGACCAAGAGTCAAATGTTTAACTGACTGAGCCATTCAGGTGAATCATTAAATCTTTTCTTTTTTTATGTGAATAATGCCGCTTCTTCGAGTTCTAACCCATGCCCCTTCTCCTGTGAGGAGGTCTGCTATTGCTCCCACCTGCAGAGGTTTCCCTCAGTAATACTGTGATGTCTAGCACTCATTTTGACATTTAATTGTGTGATTTAATTACTCTTTCACAGATACATGTCTTACCTTCCAAAATAGATTTTAATCTTCCAGGCAAGGAGGCATAGAATTAGGCACTGTATATCACCTGTCTCTTATATTTTTAGAAGTGTCATCCCATTGTTGCACACATAACTAAACAAATGTGTAATTGAGAATTAATGCTACTCATCCCTCTCCACATGCACACCACATGTGGGAACAGGCAATAACCCCACACTTCAGTATTTGCCAATCCTGAAAGTCAGGGGCAACCATTTCTTTCTTGGTAGTTGTGTTACTATTACCTCTGAGCATGATAGATCTTGTTAACTGACAAATTTTTAAAAAGAGATTTAATTATGGTGGGATATGCGAGGTCATAACTGACGTGAGTGGCAAATAAAAATCATTCAGTGTAAAGTTGTGAAAGATAGGCTATTGTATGCTTGAATATTTTTATAATCTAAATTCTCATCTTTTAGTCCTAACCACACAGACTCTAGGTCTGTGCTCATGTCCATTTATCATGAGATAAATAAACGTGCATCTGTACCCTTTCCATAGTCTCTTACCCTTGCTTTAGTGATTCTGTAGAAGATGGGCGTGCAGGGCTTAGTGAGCAAATAAGTGGATAAATCTGTTTCCAAACCATGAGTGTCACTCTCTTCCTATTATACTGTTGATTCTAGAATAGTCACTGCTATGGTGAGCTGTTTTTAAAGTTAGAAATGGGTCTATTCCTCACTCCCTTCAGGGTGGACAAAACATTGTAAATTGTTGTAGCTTATTCTTCAAGACACAATTTGTATGCTTCTACTGTAGAATCTTCCTAACCCTTCGTCCCTTTCCTCTTGCTTATCTACCTCCTCCAATACATGGTCATTTCCCTCTCTGCCCCACCCCTATGAACTTTTGCTCATCTTGTAGAACTTATAATTTGTGGTTTTTGATTATGGTTTTCCAAAATTATTTTTCCATTTTTGCAGTTACTGATAAAGGCATCTCTTGAGTGGCTGGACTAGAAGAACAGTTTAAGGTCTCTGTTAGAGTGGCTGAGGGCCCTGTGTTTTCAGGTTTTTGTAACTTCGGTTGTGTCTAACACAAGACACCCCTCCACACATTGTTTCAGATTGAACAACTACAACACAACAATGAGATTGGTTCTCATCCTCTCTTACTTGAGAAGGGGTTAGAGGGAAAATCCCTGATAGATGTCAGTCAGGATCTATAGTCTGAAATGTCTGGCAAAAAGAAGCCTGTGCATGTTAATTGAGGGAAAGCAGGGGGCTGACTTGGTCAAGCTGTGTCTGCACTAGACTGCTCTTCTGTTTGTTTAGCAAAGTGCTTCCTACAACATTTCTGACAGGATCAGTGTGGTTGGAGAACCTCTCCCTGGGGGGCGGAGCTACCCTGGAGAGAGAGATCAGTGTTCGCCTTTTAGGAATCTAATTGGATCGACTGCATGCCCAGCTACGTCTCTGCCCACTCCATGTCAACAAAGAAACTCACTTGTTTAAAGTTCACATGGACACTTAACCTCACAACAAAATAGTTTACTGTTCAATTGCAAAGTTCTAATAATGGCTAGCATTTGTGTTTGGTATGTGCCAGGCATGGTTCCAAACAGACTACAGGTGTTAGCTATTTAATCTGCACAAAATTCCATGAAGCAAGCACTGTTGTCACTACCACTTTGTTCAAGGGGCAAGTGAAATACAAAAAGGTCAAATGGTTTGGTCAAGGTCACATAGCTAATAAGTGCCAGAAGTGAGATTTGTACCCAGATATCTAGCCCAGAGTCTGTTCACCACAGTGTTGAACAGATGATCTCCCTGGTGCAGAAAGCTGGGTGAAGACACACTACAGGGTTGTTCTGGGTATTTCCTCTAAATACTGGGTATTTCCAATCTTTTCATGGTGATTTATATGGTCATTTTTCCTACTCATTAGCAAAACTAATTAAAAGACATATCGGAGAGCTTCCTGGGGCTCCAATTCATCAGAAGATACTAAAATCTGACTAGAATGAATGGGAAATATGGTGTTCATTAAGTCACAGTTCCATAAATAATGCCTTAAACAACCAGAAAAAGACACACTGTTCTTGCTCTCTATCTCTGAATATACAGGGCCAACAGATGGAAAATTTTAAGAGGTTTCTCTTAGGTGTCCTTTGTCTCCATCAGTTTGGGATACATGGGTACATTAGATTGTGCCACCCACTCGGAAACCTGCAGTCAGCAGTCACAGCTGGAAGTCTAGTAATAGTACTATGTGATGAGAATGAGTGATTTATTTTTTAATCTATATTTTGCACCTTTAAGTATACCTCCCAAGGCTTTATCTAGTTTGAAAATTGCAAAAGAAAACTGAGAACAGATCAAGAGCTACAGAAATATAGAAATTATTTTGTCAAAAAAAAAAACCGCTTTCAAATATCTCTCGAACAATCATCTGTAACCACAGTTTTGTAACCTTCCTTGATCCTTAGTGAGTCTGAATTATTAACACTAATTCAGGTATGAATGACAGAAAACTGTGAGTGGGGAGAATTTCCCAAATAGAAGTAAATGTTATTTTAGATTTGATGCCTGATTCTGAAATGAAAAAAATATACATTTTTAATAGGATATCAGTTTCTTTCCACTGATGCTAAAATAAATGTTCAATGAGAATTTGAAGCATTGTTAGTCTGTGCAGTGCATAAAACATGAGTCAGGTTGTTCCTGATGAAGCGTGGACTCCTTTATCCTCTACTGTACCTATATGTTATTGCTATTTATTCATTGTTTTCTTGAATGCACGCACGAATGAGTTACTGAAATGAAACAGATCCACACAAATTTGATATGTAGAGTTCCTCCTATTTTTTTTCCTACCTTGTGTATGCCCTAGATGATGGAGTATGTATACCACATGAGCAAATTATCTTAATTCCTGTTATTCATTGAGTTGTTTACCCCCAAAACTCCATGTTGAAATCCTAATCTCTCATGCCATGGGAGGTGATCTTATTGGAAATTAGGATCATTGCAGATGTAATTAGTTAGATGAGTCATACTGGGGTGGACTGGGAATCCATTCTGACTTGTGTCCTTATAAAAGGGGGGAAATTTGGGCACAGGAATGTACACACAGATGGAATGCCACATGCCTTCCACATGGAATATACACACACATGGAATGCCTTCATGAAGATGAAGGCAGAGGTCAGGTATGCTTCTCTAAGCCAATGAATGCCACATATGGCTAGCAACCCTTCAGAAGCTGGGGGTAAGGATGGGAGGGTACATGGAGCAGATTCTTCTTCATACCAACAGGAAGAACCAACCTTGTTGATACCCTGATGTTGGGCTTTTAGCCTCTAGAATTGCAAGACAACTCATTCCTATTGTTTATGCCACTAAGTGTGTGGCACTTTATTACTGCAGCCCAGGAGACTACGATTCCCATCATTTAATGAAAGGAGAGTAGATTCATGTGGTTGAGGTAGACTGGGATTTTCTCTTCATTTTGTCTGGGACATCATGTGATAAGAGAACTACATTCAAACTACTGTGGGTTTTAAGAATTGAAGCAAAGTGGTATATACAGTTGGGCAGACTGAGTGCTACTGAGAAATTTTGAGGTTGAGCATTTAAAGATACATTTTTAGGGGTGCCTGGGCGGCTCAGTTGGTTAGGCTCCTGACTCTTGATCTCAACTCATGTCTTGATCTCAGAGTTGTGAGCTCAAGCCTCATGATGGGCTCCACACTGGCATGGAGCCTACTTAAAAGTAAATAAATAAAAATAAAATAAAGATACATTTTTATTTTCAATGTACCGGTTGTTCCAAAATTGTTTAGTATCATGTATTTTTTTAAGAAAGTGTGTATAAAGCCTAGATGCCTTGAAGTCTCTAGTGATTTATATTATGATTATTTAATCTGCTAAAAATAGGAATGTTGGCTGTTGATTTGCTTTCAGCTTCTTAGAAATCTAGCATTTCAAAAATTTTAATCCAGATGAATAATTTTATGGACTATAAAATTTAACAGTGCAAATGATTTGAGCTTGAAATGTATTTGTAGCATGCATGGTCAAAGGACTGGGAGCCTGAAGAACATAGTACACCACCAACCAGTTTTTGAAAATACCATAAGAACACTTTTTTTCTGAGGGTTATGGCTAGTGAGCCTAGATCTCTCACCAGGGTTCCTAAAATCCACCCTTTCCAATTATACTTTGAAAACAGTAGAAGGATGCATAAATTAAAAGACTGTGGTCTGAAAATGTCTAGCCTGCAATGGAAATGAACAGGTACTCCTCTCACTGATTCTTGTTTAAGACCTCAAGGTTCAGTATTAAAAAATAATAGTAAGTTTCTACATTTTGTGATTTCTGACTCCTCAGCTCTTGTTAGAACTTGTGATCATCTAAATTATGCTTGTGATGGGAGAGTGTTAAGTCACTCCATAGGGAGCATAGCATATTCAAGAATCTTCTACATAACAATTTTTGCTATATTTCATATACTATGCTTATATTTTCCCACTTCCACCTGTACCTCTCTGAGCCCCTTCTGGTCTTTTTGAGGAAGATTCTCAGACATGTCATTTCACCCATGAATATTTCAGGCTGTATCTCAAAAATATAATGAATTACTTAAAAACATAGCCACAGTACCATTCTCAGACCTATACAATTGGTACTAATTCCTTAATATAAACAAATGTCCAGTCAGTGTTCAGATTTTCCAATTGTCTCCGAAATGATTTTTAAAAATCTTGGTTTGTTTGAATCAATTTCCAGTGTTCTCACATTCATTGGGCTCTCACATATCACATAAAAGTCCCTTTTAATCCATAGATTCCCCATCTCTTTTTTCCCTTCCCAATATGTTAAACAAATGAAGCAATTTATCTTGTAGAGTTTCCTTAATTCGGACTTTGGTGTTGGCTTCCTTGTGGTGTCTTTTAACGTGTACTTTTGACTCCTGTATTTCCTGAAAACTTGCAATTAGATCCAGAGGTTTGGCTTAATGGTTTGATCTGATTTAGGTTCTCCACCCTCCTTTTAGGAATACATCATAGATAGTGTCTGTTTGTCTTTCTCTTTTTTGTGTGACATTAGTAGCCATTGTTGAATCTTGTCTAGATTCATTATTTTATTAGGGTTTGAAAAAACATGATGCTCTACCATTTCTTCACTATTTAAATAGCTGGGATATTGCACTTTGTACTTTGTACTGCATATGATATTAATAGAACTACACAAAATTCCTTGATAGATCCTGGTGTCTTTTTTCACATTTATGTGATCTAAATTTTGATCCTTAAAACAGTGCTGAGAAGTGTTTATGGTGAAGAATTACTACCCTCATTTTACAGAGAAGTTAAATCATTTGTTTAAAGCTCTACAGCAGAGCTGGAGTATTTGGGACCAGGTTTCCTGCTCTTTCTATGCTGCTTCACTAATGAGACACAGAGATCACGACCTTCCACTTGAAAGGGAATGAACATTTCTGTGCTTCTGCAGTGCTCAGTATGTGCAGCGTGTGCTCAAAATTACTTATAATTCAACACGTGGAAGGACATACTGTGTATCTTGAGAAAGCTGAAAGAAAATAAGGCAGGCTGACTCTAGAGTCCCTTGATTGCTTTCCCTTCTGCCGCCCTTCTGTTGGGGAATGACACTTTTTGCTTTTACGGCATTGGCTTTCAAGGGAGAATGGAATCTGGTTATCATATGCTCAGGTGGTAACACTATAGCTCTCCTAATGCATTAATAAGAATACTGAGCTGATTTCTCATTGTAGTTTTGATTTGTACTTCCCTAATGGGAGTGATGTTGTGCACCTTTTCATATACCTGTTGGCCATTGGTATGTCTTCCTTGGAGAAATTTCTGTTCAGATCCTTTGCCCATTTTTAAATTGAGTTATTTGTTATCGAGTTGTAGGAGGACTTTACATATTTTGGTTATTAACCCTTTAACAGATATATAGTTTGCAAATATTTTTCCCATTCCATATGTTATCTTAGGACTTTATTGATTGGTTCCTTTGCTGTGCAAAAGCTTTTTAGTTACATGTAATTTCATTCATCTATTTTTGCTTTTGCTGCCTATACTTTTGGTGTTACATCCAAGAAATTGTTGCCAAGGCCAAAGTCAAGAAACCTTTTCTCTATTTTCTTCTAGGAGTTTTACATTTTCAGGTCTTTTGTTTAAGTCTTTACCCCATTTAGAATTGATTTAAAAAAAAAGGTTTTATTTATTTACTAATGAGAGACAGAGAGGCAGAGACACAGGCAGAGGGAGAAGCAGGCTCCCTGTGGGGAGGCCAATGCAGGACTTCCTCCCAGGACCCAGGATCACACCCTGAGCTGAAGGCAGACGCTCAACCGCTGAGCCACCCAGGTGCCTGGAATTGATTTTTGTGTGTGGTATATAAGATAATAGTCCAATTAAATTCTTTTGTATGTCGATATCCAGTTTTTCTAACACCATTTCTTGAAAAGACTATTCATTCCCTAGTGTGTATTCTTGGCATCTCTGTTGAAGATCAGTTGACCATATATGAGTGGGTTTATTTCTGGAGTCTCCATTCTGTTCCATTGGTTTTTATGTCTGTTTTTATGTCAGGACCACGCTGTTTCAATTATTGTAGCTTTGTAGCAATACTGTATGGTGTACTTAAAAGTTTTCTAAGAATGGTAGATCTTATGTTAAGGTATTATTATACATGCAAAGATAAAGAAAATGGGAGGAAACTTTTGACAGTGGTAGATATATTTATGGAATTGTGATGTTGGCTTTAGGGATAGGTATATACTTATCCCCAAACTTATCAAATTGTATACATCAAAGATACGCAGTTTCTTATATGTCAATCATACTTCAAAAAACATTTAAAAAAGAATATTGAGACAACATGCGTAAAACAAATACTAGTACAAGTTATGTTTGATAAAGGAGCACAGGAAGGAAATCTTAGATGATTTGTATATAATATATTTTTTTAATGTTTTATTTGTTTATTTGTCAGAGAGAGAGAGAGAGAGAGAGAGCAGTCGGCAGAGGGAGAGGGAGAAGCAGGTTCCCCTCAGAGCAGGGAGCCTGATGGGAGACTCGATGCCAGGACCCCAGGATCATGACCTGAGCTGAAGGCAGCAGCTCAACCGACTGAGCTACCCGAGGGCCCCTCTCCTTTATCTCTGAGACTATTATGCCTCTTTTTAAATTTTGGATACTTGGTTCCAATAGTTCTAATTCATGTGTATGTATTTTTTGGATCATTATCTTTTATTCATTCTTGGGAGTCTCATTATTTTGGCCTGTGGACAAATGTATGCACAATTATTCTTCTTAATCTTGTAGCAATGGAGTGATAAATACTCTACCAAACTATGTATAATTTAAAGAAAAAAAAGATTTCTAACAATTTCCCTTTAATAGTATCAGAATTGTTCCCTATGTCAGATTGTCTAAAGAAAGGCTCGGTATACATCAATTCAAATTGCTTTTCCTTTCAGAACTATTCTTTTAAGAGGAATTTTTCATTTTTACTACTCCTTATGGGTAGGTTGAGTCCCTAAAAGTGACTTGGATATAGTGGTACTCACATAATACAAACACGAGAGTCAAAAGGAAAAGGCATCTTCAAGTAACATGTGCAAGTGTAGGAGCTGAGTGGGCTAGAGTTTGGCTCTGTACCTCTGGAAGAAATTGGTTCACAAGATATCTCCTTATAAAGACATAATGTAAGAGAACCAAGCGTGAGTCCATGAAAACAACATTCTTTATCACATAGAAAACTTTTTTCATATGAGAGTGGATCCAAAATGAGGACATCTGCCCAATTGTGCATAATAAATTACCTGGGTCATGCTGATTTCTAAGTGAAGAGCTTTGCACATTCATATACGACCCCGGATCTTCCAATATTGTTTCATGCTCCCACTTTAACCACTGCCCTCCTATTTACAGAGCGGTGATTAGCATTGTTTTCCAGTCCAGTTTTGTAGAACATAGAAAAGAAAGCTGTGCTGTTGAAATAGAAAACTCACATGTGTTAGTGGTTCCTCATTTCAGTGTCCACTTTGAAGAATCTATAGAAGTAAGAAGAAGCTTGTATGTAAGGAATTTTAAAGAAAAAATTGAGAAAAACCAACATGGATACCAAAGGCTTAGGCTCAGGGTGACCAGACAACAACAGGCAGTTAGTCTTGGGGAGAGCACTTCAGTTGTGCTTTGCCTCCTACTCACATGGCCTCTGGACATTCCTTACCTGCCCCATAGCCACCCAAAGTCTTTAGCAACAGCACAGCCCCCCCCCCTCTGGAGTGGCTAGTAGGCAAGGTCCCTTATCAGTTCCTACCAGGCACTCCTGGTACAAAGAAATGATTCAGGCAGGTGTGGAATGACCACACCTATATGGTTTTAGTCCCCTACCCCTTCCCCTTTCAAACTTCAGGACCTGGGGCACCCGGAGGGGTCTGTGGTTGAGCATCTTCCTTTGGCATAGGTTGTGACCCCGGGGTCTTGGGATCGAGTGTCCCATCGGGCTTCCCACGGGGATCCTACTTCTCCCTCTGCCTATGTCTCTGCCTCTGTCTCTTTGTGTCTGAATAAATAAATAAAATCCTAAAAAACAAAAACAAAAACCAACAAAACCCAAAAAACAAAAAGCAAAACCTCAGGACTTCTCCCCAGTGTCACTTCATTGTAAGAGGCCAGTCCCTGAACAGAGGAATTTCCTTATAGATCATCTACAGTGAGCCTGTGGTGTCCAGGCTCTACCTGTGGGTTAACCCCCTGCTCTTTTTTTAAAGTCCCCTAGAGTGATGCAGACTGGGGACTAGGCTCCTGTCCTCCAGTTCACATTACCATAAAGACTAGCTGAGAGCCACAGGAGTATACAAGCTCACAGAAAAAAAAAATAACTAGGTTCCCAAAGAGTTCATGTATGATAGATAGTGAAACATTATACACCACACACAGTAGAAGTATGAGGACAAATAAGTCAAGAATTTAAAAGAAGCACACTAAAGATCTTCAGAGAGATCAGGGGGTTGTATTTACATTCCATGGCGTATGGTTCCTTCTTCTCTCCATTTTCAAAGCCAGCTGAGGAGTATCTTCTCTCTTCTCTGACCTCCTACTTCTTCCTTATAAGAAATCTTATGATGACTCTAGGCCCACCTGGATAATCTAAGATAATGTAATATCTCCATGTCAAGATATTTAAGTTAACCACATATTCAGAAGTTCCTTTTGCCATGTGTTCTGGGTTGAATAGTTTCCTCCAACAAATATGTTCAGATCCTAACCCCCAGGATCTGTGGGTGTGACCTTATTTGAAAATAGGATCTTTTCAGATATGGTCAAGTTAAGATGAAGCCACGCTGGGTTAGAGTCAGCCCTAATCCAGTGACCGATGTCCTTATAGGAAGAGGGAAATTTTAATACAGAAGCAGACACACAGGTAAAAATTGATCACATAGGTATATGGGGGTGATGTGTCTTGAAGCCAAAGAGTATCAAGGATTACAGGCAGCTGCAGAAACTAAGAGAAAGATTTGGGACAGATTTTCTCTTAGAGCCTGCAGTGAGAGCATGGCCGTGATAGCACCTTAATTTTAGATATCTAGCTTCCAGAGTTGTGGGAAAATACTTTTCTGTTATTTTAACAATAACTGCCCCCCCCCTGGTTGTGGTACTTTGTTAAGGCAGCCTCAGGAAATGAATACACCAAGTAAGGGAACATATTCACAGGTTCCAGGGACGGGGATGTGGACCTCTCTAGGAAAGTCAACACTCAACCTACCAGAGGAGTGTGTTAGTAACACAAATTCATGATAACAAAACCTAAAGAACCAAGTAGGAATATTAGAAATGAGAAATAGTTGATATAAAGAACCCATTAGATGGAATAAATAGCAGGATAACAAGAGCTAGAGACTGTGGGCATGAAGATTGGAAATATTTCAGAAGGAGAATAAATAATGACAGAAGGAATATAGAGAATAGTAGGAGACATCCCCAAATCTGGATAATGGGATATCTCAGCAGGGGCAGAAAGAACAGAAAGGGCAAAATAATTATGATAAGTATCTCAGAATTAAATAAAGTTGTAAGATTTCAGATGAAAAGGGCCCAGAGATTCCCATACAGAATGGCTATAGAAAAACCTTTTGTTTAGACACATGGTATTCACTTCTCATACCAAGAGAAGATTCCAATAGGCCACAGAGAAAGAGTAGATCAACTTGAATAGAAATCAGACTGACATTAGAATTCTCAGCATCAAGGCTGTCTATAGGCATCAAAGAGGAAAACTTGATCTAATTAATGGAAAATATGAAAGGAGGAAAAAAGATACATGGGGGGAAGTACACTGATTGGAAAATATGAAAAAAATCTTCATATAATAATAATTTTAATAGATGTAAATTGGTCATCTCATGAATTAAAAGATGAAAGCTTAGATGATATTTAAAAAAAATGAAACCCTAAACATCGACAGTGCACTGTTTAGATTCTGTTCAGGCAAAAAGACACTGGAAACCTGAAAATAAAAGCATGCAAACTCCTATTGGCCACTATGAACCAAAGAGAGTGGCCATCTTAATAACTGAGTCTTAATATTACTGCGGGCACGGGGTGACTGGGGGATGGACATGAAGGAGGGCATGTGATGTCATGAGCACTGCATGTGATGTAACACTGATGGATCACTGACCTCTGCCTCTGAAGCCAATAATATACTACATGTTAATTAATTGAATTTAAATAAATAAAATAACAAGACATTCACATCTTAGTATTTGATACATTAAAGCAAAAGATGTTATGTGTGGAGAAAGGGTGATGGTGACACATACTGGTGAAATCATAGAGCAAGGAGGTATGATCGGCCTGGATACATACGCTTCACCAGTATAGCCTCAAAGTATGCACAGTGTCAGTGGTGTCGTGGTAGAAATAGAGGTATCAATGTACGTTGCAAGAGATTTTAACATGCTTTCCTCAGAAATTGGTAAGTAGACAAACAATAGAGACATAAGAGAACTGAGTCATGGAACAAAGAAGCTTGAACTATTTTATATGTAGATACCCCTGGATGTACACGGAAAATGTACTAGACGATAAAGGCCGTCTTAAATTCCAAAGAATCAGTATCGTGTAGGCTACACCGTCTGATCATAACCAGCTAATGCTAGAAATTTTTAAAAAGGAAAGGATAGTTTACATAATCCTAAATGTAATGTCATATTTTATATTAATAAATAATCCTGAGTTAAAAGAGGGCCCTGATGGGAGTTATGAAGTTCTGGGACTCAATGGTAAAACCACATAAGTCACTGTAAGACATGGCTAAGGTAGTCTTTGGGCGGAAATGTGTGGTTTCCAATGAATTTGCCAGGACACAGCAAATTTGAAAATGAATAAGCTAAACATTCAGTTGAAGAAGTTGAAAATGTAGCAGAGCAAATCCAAAGAAACCAATGGAAAGAAACAAGGAAGAAGAATGGATAACAATAAAAAATAAATTTTTAAGACAAAGAATTACAAATAATAAAAACGTCAACACAACTAAAGGCCTCTGGTAAAACCAAGCAAGAGAAAGAAAAATGAAAATGAAAACAGAAACATGCAATGGAAAAGAAAAATAGCTGCAGATATAACAGAGTTTAAATAAAAAGCATTATGAGTAACTGTATCAGAATATACTTGATAACTTACAAGATCTTAGTCATAAACTATTTGGAAAAATAGAAAGTGCTCAAAGTAGAAAAATTGAATAGGTCAAAAGCGGTAGAGACGTTAAATGGTCACAAAAGACCTCCCTGCCACCAAAACTTTGTAGCCCTTGGTCTGTTTCACATGCAATTTCTACTATATTTTCATGGAAACGCTAATCTCACAATTTTTTTTTCCAGAAAAGAAGCACTATCAGCTTATCTAATGAGATTAGTACAACCTTGATTCTAAAATCAGATAAAGACGATACAAAATGATAAGCCAGTTTCACTCATGGTTGCATGTTTCAGTATTCCGAATTAATTATCAGCTAACAAAACATTTGATCCTTAAACAATAATTCACCTTTGAGATCACGTGCATCCCAAGAAAGCATCACAGTCTCCACACAAGAAAATACGTTAAGAGCATTCACCATATTAATAGACAATAAATAAATAAATAAATAAATAAATAAATAAATAAATAAGACTAAGTTAATTTAGATGCAGAAAAAGCATCAGATAAATGTACAACACCTATTTGTTAAATAATATGCATCAGAATATCTTAAAAGCTGGGGGAGCCATGCTAATGTAATATGCTCTAGGAATCTGGGGCCAGTTTTGTTAATGGCTTGGCCCCTCATAAATTCACTGCACCGTTCCTGAAGCTGATCTTCCACTCCCAGGGGTGCATTAAGGAAGGAGCAAGAGCTTTGCTGAAGCATAAATTGACTGGGCAGAAAGATGGTCAAAACAGAGGATGGGTTTTAACTGCGGCTTTTCAAATAGCCTGGGACCGAGTAGGACGAGAACCGGGGGGATCAATACAAGGACGGCCGTGAGCCAAGGGACAGACCACGAGTTGCCTGGCCAAGTTCGCTCATCCATTTCCCAAAGGATGACTTTTCATTTTTGTCCTCAAAAGAACAGTAGAACTTTTGGAAAAAAGAAAAGATGCTACCGTTTCAGTAGGAAAAATATCTTCCTTCTTTGTAAAGAGCCTACAATCCCTGTTAACACCTTGGTGAACAACCAAATATGTAATAGTATGAAAGAGGAAAGGGACGTTGGGGGGTCTCAGCAGTTGAGCATCTGCCTTGGGCCCAGGCCGTGACCCCGGGGTCCCAGGATCAAGTCTCACATCGGGGTCCCCACAGGCAGCCTACTTCTCCCTCTGCCTGGGTCTCTGCCTCTGTGTGTGTGTCTCAGGAATAAACAAATAAATAAAATCTTTAAAAGTTTAAAAAAAATGAAAGAGGAAACAAAAACATCCACAACCATGATGGACTACCAATTTTGTTTTGTTAACCAGAGAACATCACAAAAAAAATTATTGCCACCAGCATTTACTCTAGCAGTTTTTCTTCTCTATCGTCTGTGCTTTTTCTTGATTGGGGGGGTCACAGACTCAAATGACTACGGAGGGCAGACAGGTTTGAAGAGACGCGCAACACTATTAGGAGTGGCTGCGTTGTGTGTTCTAGAGAAAGTGTGACAGTCGAGGGCATCTGAGACAGAGCACGTCTGGGGTCACCAGTTTGCCCTCCCTACGGTCCTTACCCTCATAGCATGAACTATGTGGCTGGGGAGACAGACATTTATGGGTGAGGGGAATGTTTGGCAGGAGACAACCCTGGGGTTTACTGTGTGGGGCTGTTTATAGGGCCCCTGAGGATACAGAGGAAGGGAACTCTGTTGTGGTGTTAGGGGGTTGTATCATCATCACCATGATCCTTCTTTTTGTAGATATCCTTTTTTTTTTTTTTTTTTTTTTTTTAGCTCACAGAGTGTTACTAGAATCTTTATCCTATTGTTTTTCACAGGAACCTTGTATGGGAAATAGGAACAGTGTTGTCCACATGTTACACGTGTGGAAGGTCAGTATGAGAGAGCAGGAGCGATCTACCTGTAGTGCCTCAGGTATGAAGGAGCAGAACGGGTACCCACAGGCCCTGTGCTAGGACACTGCGGTGGGCACCTGTGGGACGTCAGGTCTCTCACTGGGTTCAGTGTCCCTTTCCATTTGGTACAATGCCTCTGAAGGAGCCAAGGGACAAGTTGACTTCAACCCTTGGCCAAGTTGGCCGGTAATTCCATCCCTAGATCTTGGGGAATCAGGACAAAGGGATGGCGTAGTCTCTCTGGGGAGAAGGAGCCGTGGTACGTAAATGTTTATAACTCTTGGCACCTGATGGAGTGAGGGAATCTGTCATCCATCCCACAAGAAATAGGGGACAAAGAAACACACACGAAACAGTAAGGAGCAGCAAGTGGTGGAGTGAGAAATTCTCTGGTATTCCAGCCCTGGGGTCCACTCACACCTAAGGGCCAGTTGGTTTCCTATCCAACCCATAGTTTAAATGCTCAGCTTTTACTCAGATTATACTTTTTTAAATTAATTTTTAAATTTTCATTCCAGTATAGTTAACATACAGTGTTATATTCATTTCAGGGGTGTCATATAGAGAGTCAACAATTCTCCTCATGTGCTCCTCACGATAGGTACGCTCTTTATCCCTCACCTATTTCACTCATCCGCCCACCCACCTCCCTTCTTGTAAACTTCAGTTTGTTCTCTACAATTAAGGGTTTGTTTCTTGGTTTCTCTCTCTCTGTTCTTTCCCTTTGTTCATTTGTTTTGTTTCTTAAATTCCACATATGAGTGAAATCATATAGTATTTATCTTTCTCTGACTGATTTGTTTCACTTAGCGTAAAACTCTCCAGTTCCATCCATGTTTTTCCAAGTGGCAAGATTTCATTGTTTTTTATGGCCGAGAGATATTCTATATATATATATTGCATCTTCTTTATCCATTCATCTACTGATGGACACTTGGGCTGCTTCCATAACTTAGACATTGTAATAATTGTAATTAATTTTTAACTTGGACATTGTAAATAATTCTGCAGGAAGCATAGGAGTGCGTGCATCCCTTTGAATTCGTGTTTTTCTATTTTTGAGGTAAATACCCAGTAGTGCAATTATTGGATTATGGAGTAGTTCTAGTATTAACTTTTTGAGGAACCTCCATACTGTTTTCCACAGTGGCCGCTCCAGTTTGCATTCCCACCAACAGTGCACAAGTGTTTAATATTTCTCCACATCCTTGCCAACGTTTGTTGTTTCTTATGGCTTTTATTTTAAGATAGATGATAGATAGATAGATAGATAGATAGATAGATAGATAGATAGATAGATAAAGAGTGTGTGTTTGTGCATTAGTAGGGGAGGGTCAAAAAGAGAGAGAGAGAGGAAAAATCCTCAAGGAGACTCCCCACCGAGTGTGGAGCCCCACTTGGGGCTCAATCCCAGGACCCTGAGATCATGACCTGTGCCAAAATCAAGAGTCAGCTGCTTAAATGACTGAGCCACCTGCTTATGTGATTTTGATTTTAGCCATTTTGACAGATGTGAGGTGATATCTGCTTGTAGCAACGATTTCCATTTCCCTGATGATTTGCATTTTGAGTATTTATGTGTCTGTTGGCCATCTGGATGTCTTCTTTGGAAAAGTGCCTATTCATGTCTTTTGCCCATTTCTTCTTTTTTTTTGGGGGGGGGGTGTTGAGTTTGATAAACTCTTCATAAATTTTGGATACTCATTATCTGATATGTCATTTGCAGATACCTTCTCCCATTCCGTAGGTTGCCTTTTAGTTTTGTTGATTGTTTCCTTTGCTGTGCAGAAGCTTTTTATCTTGATGTAGTCCTAATTTATTTATTTCCCAGTTTATTTTTGCTTTTATTTCCCTTGCCTCGGAAGACATATCTAGAAAAGTGCTATGGCCCATGTCAGAGAAATTACTGCCTGTGTTTTTTTCTAAGATTTTTATGTTTTCAGGTATCACATTTAGGTCTTTAATCCATTTTGAGTTTATTTTTGTGTATGGTGTAAATTTTGGTCATTTGCTTGTTGCTGTCCAGTTTTCCAACACCATGTGTTGAAGAGACCATCTTTTTTCCCATTGACTATCTTTCCTCTTTCATTGAAGATTAATTAACCATATAATCGTGGGTTTATTTCTGGGTTTTCTATTCTGTTCTATTGATTTTATGTCTATTTTTATG
This sequence comes from Nyctereutes procyonoides, assembly GCF_905146905.1. NCBI lineage: Eukaryota > Metazoa > Chordata > Mammalia > Carnivora > Canidae > Nyctereutes > Nyctereutes procyonoides. The sequence continues at coordinate 15,228,531 of NW_026575021.1, read as the reverse complement.
CCAGTATAATGATGTTTTGATTATTGTAGCTTTGTAATATACTTTGAAGTCTGGAACTGTGTTACCTCCAGTTCTGTTTTTCTTTTTCAAGATTGCTTTGGCTATTTAGGGTCTTTTGTGGTTCCATATAAAATTTAGGGTTGTTTGTTCCAGCTCCTTGAAAAATAGTGTATTTTGATAGGGATTGCATTAAATGTGCAGATCTTTTTGGGTGGTATAGACATTTTTGTAATATTTATTCTTCCAATCCAAGAGCATGGAATATCTTTCCATTTCTTTGTCTTGTGTTTAGTTTCTTTTATTGGTGTTTTCTAGTTTTCAGAGTGCAGGTCTTTTACCTCTTTGGGTAAGTGTATTCCTGGATATCTTACTGTTTTTGGTGCAATTGTAGATGGGATTGTTTTCTTAATTTCATTTTCTATTGCTTCATTGTTAGTGTGTGGGAATGCAACAGATTTCTGTACATTGATTTTGTATCCTGTGGCTTTACTGAATTCACTTATAAGTTCCAGTAGATTTTTAGTGGAGTCTTTCAAGTGTTCTCTACATAGTATCATGATATCTGCCGATGGTGGAAGTTTTACTTTCTCCTTACCAATTTGGATTCCTTTCCTTTCCTTTCTTTCTTTACTTTATTTATTTCTTTTCCTTCCTTCTTTGCTTTTTTTTTTTTTTTTTGTCTGATTGCTGTGGCTAGGACTTCCAGTACTATGTTGAATAAAAGTGAGAATGGACCTTGTCTTGTTCTTGACCTTAGGGGAAAAAACTCTCAGTTTTTCCCTATTGAGTCTGTTGCTGGACTCAGCTGTTCTCCTTTGGTTCTGCAGATATGCTCTTACCCTCAGCCACACCCAAGCACTAGCAGAGCTAGTTTGCTGTGGGGTTTTCTTCCTCAGATTATACTTAAGGTTTTCCAATAAACTCCCTTTGTACTTAAGCATTATATGCAGGAAATTTTTATTAGACTTAAACTGACTTAATAGGTCTTTGCACTTACTGGGCTCAGAAGGTGTTTAAAGGTGAATTTTGCCCTCATGAGGCTGAGACTCTATCACATATTTGGGGACTTCTCCCTTGTAGTTATCTTGTGGTAAGTGATGAATTTTCTTCTAGCTCATCACTCAGTCTCTCCTCCATTACTAGGATACTAGTAGGCTGTATGATGTCAGTCTTATTGCCCTTCCCAGTGCATCTTGTTGGATAGGACATGATATAAACCCTCATATGTTCTCTCTTTTATGCATGATCCATAACCGATGTACTGAATCTTTCATGTACCCTCTGACCTGATAAACTCTGGGGTGCAAGTAGATTGTACAGTCATTGGATTCATTCATCAGCAGGTAAACACCTTGCCTCTGGTTGTTTATATTTGTCAGGTAGGAGTCAGATTCCAATCTATTGAGTTTTCTAAACTACAAGTTCACATATTAAGCTCATATCAAGTAGTAACATAGACTAGTTTGCAGGTGACACTGGATACAGTAAACCACTTTATTACTAATGATTCATTAACAGAGCTCTTAACTAAGAAATAGTCTTCAAAAATTCTTTCCCATTGAGAGGCGCCTGGGTGGCTCAGCTGGTTGAATTTCCAACTCTTGATTTCAGCTCAGGTCATGATCTCAGGTGTGGGATTGAGCCCCCTATTAGGCTCTGCACTGGGCATGGAATCTGCTAAAGATTCTCTCTCCTTCTCCCTGTGCCCCTTCCCCTGCTCATGCTCTTGCCCTCTCTCTCTCTCAAAAAAATTCTTCCCTATCAATAGAATCAAGCATTTTATTCTGCTTTCCCTATATGAACTATAGCTCAGGATAGTCAAATTATTAATGATGGTAAGTTTCTTTCTATGAAAGTATTATGGTAAATAAATGAAGAAGGAATATTGGGATGTGAGTATTACCATTTTGTGAATCAATAGTGACATAATTAATCTAGGAAATGATCATATATAAATAACTGTTACTGCCACAAAAAGAGAAATGGCCAGACATTATATATTTCTTGGTAGAAGTATATACCACCACCTATAAAGTATAGTTGCCAAAAATTTTACCTCAAAACAGATCGGGCCCAAAGACTTAACTACAGCCTACAGGAAATACGGGGCACACAAGATCATGTTAAAAGATACCATGAGGAAGCAGGCATAAAAATCCAGAGTGCAAATGATTTGGTTTCTTTAAATAAATAAATACCAAAAGAGGAGAGTAGGCTTGGAAAATTCTTGAAAGATATAAGAAACACAGAGTCAAGGGCAATGAGTGGTTCTTATTTGAGTTTTGATTCAAACTAAACACTTTAAAATGTATAGGAATTAGGGACACTTGAGCACTGCTTATATTAAGGAATTATTGTTAATATTTTAGATGTGATAATAAATGACATCATATCTGTGTTTTTTAAAAAAGGCTCTTATGCCTATAAATATATAATGAAGAATTTATGAATAAATTGATACTGATAGCTGGGGTTTGCTTCAAAATAATGCTGAGGAACTTGAACCCAAGCAGTGTCTTTCAGAGCCTGATGATGAAATTATTTGGTTGTAGTAAAGAAATAAATGCAGAGAAATAAGATATTTGTTGGAGAAGAGTTGCCCAGTTTCACTGATCTATGGGGCTCATGTAGGGATTGTCAGAGATGAACTTATAAAGGTATGTTAGGGCCAGAGTTTAGAAGGGCCTTGGAAAATAGGCTAAAGAACTTGAAAAGAAATCATTATTTCAATACATAGGATACCGTCATGTTCTGTACCAAAACTGTGATAAGATTTCATACTAATTTAAGTGCTAATCACGATAATTGGTCAAAATATTGGAAACTCCCTTTAATGGAAGATGAAATTTGATAATACTAGATTTATGGAAGATGAATAATGAATTTTAATAACATTATCTTAATAGTGATGGGGCACTTTTTTCCGTAATTTTATTTTGGTCAGCTAGATTATAAATTTCTAGTCTTAAAGTCTAAGAGAACCAGAGTTAAAAAATAATACACTTGCTCTGTGTTTCGCCTGAAGAAGAGTTAAACCCACCAGCTTTCCTACTATTATGTTTACCAATTAAGATTTTGAATTCTCTGCAGTGTTTTTATTTTTGTTTTTTCCTCCATCTAATGCTTTTGGAATCCATCATATCATTTATCATTTCTAGAAATATTTCCCTCTGCAGTAAAATACTAATTTGTCACTTTGTTCTGCAATGTTTTTTTTTTAAATTGGACTTTTGAGAAAATCACCTGAATAATGATTAATAATGAGCAGAATAAATTTTATGTGAAAATTATCTCAAAAGCCATTTCTTTCCATTGTAGGTAAATGCAACTGCAATTTTCTTGGCATACAAACCAACTAATTTAAAAGTGAAGCTCTTTGTGTGACTGAATGTTTCCTGCCATTAGAGTAATGAAGATTTTGGAAAGACATCATCAAAGTAAAAATAGGAAAATCCCTGAGTCTTTTGAATCATTAGTGCTTTATTACATTTACCATAAACTCTGGTTTCCTAACTTAAATAATATGAAATTTATCTAGTTACAACAGTGTTTGTGTTACCTACAGATTTCAGTTTAACAATATGCTTTCAAGCTTCATATCTGATGGCCATCTACCAAGTTCCCCAAGGCTAGTGTCGCAGAGCAAGGTTGTAGGACATGATCCCAAGTGTCTTAGCTTGAGTTTTTGGAAGCAGGGTGTGGCTTATAATAAAAGCATTTTCAGGTGAAGAGAATTGAGGAAAAACAGGATAAAACAGGGAAAAAAAAGACAAAGATGCTGATTTAGAGGGTGGTGGACTGAGCTGGAGACTATTTTGTTTGATCCCACAGTAAAATGTGGAGGACAGATTGTACTGGGAAGTCTTTCCCATCCAATGGGACTGGCTCCTGCTGGGCCGGAGGTCTTCTTTGGGGGGGGGGGGGATGTCGTAGCCTCCTAGGCAAGGTGGTTGTGCTTGTGTGAGGGCCAGTGTCCAGAGGCAGGGGTAGCCGGGAGGGATCGACTGGTCCAGTTGCTGGGGAAAAGCTGACCCCCTGTTTGGGTCAGAAGGTGCCTTCCCAACAGCACCCTCCACGCCCCTCCTTTGGATTCGGTACCCATGGGTTGTTGGCGCAGCCCCCCGTACTTTTGATGGAATCAAACGTGATGGAGCACTCAGAAGTCTGATCTGTCGTGTTTACCCCCTCCCTCTTTATTTATTTTTTAATCAATTGCATTATTTCTTCCTTTCTGAAGTGACTTGCTTTTTGTTTGGAGGATTCTCTGTAGGCGTTCTCCACGGGGCTCTGCTGCCCTTACAGGTGCAGATTCCCTGAGTTTTCTGTCATCTGAGAATGTTTTTATTTGCCTTCATATCTGAAGGATTTTTTTCACCAGGTATAGAATTTAGGGTTGACAGGTTTGTTTGTTTTTTTTTTTCTTTCAGCATTTGAAAAAGTTGCTGGTTGCTATTTAATATAATATCAACCAGTACTCCTAGGGCTGAACTTTCATTGTATGATTCTAGCCTAAATAACCTGTTTTGATTGAAAAAAGAAAAGACAGGGTACAATTTTGCTCCTTGCTGTATATTGCAGAAAATATTTGTTTTTAAGGAGAAATGCACATTAAAGCTTTTTTTTTGGGGGGGGGAGATGCCTGGGGGGCTCAGCAGTTGAGCATCTGCCTTCAGATCAGGTGGTGACCCCGGGGTCCCGAGATCAAGTCCCGCGTCGGGCTCCCTGCATGGAACCTGCTTCTCCCTCTGCCTGTGTCTCTGTCTCTCTCTCTCTGGGTCTCTCAGGAATAAATAAATAAAATCTTAAAAAAAAAGAAAACTTTTTTTTTAAAAGCTGATCCCAATGGTAATTGAATATTAAGTCTTTCTTTCTCTCTCTCTCTCTCCCTCCCTCCCTTCCTTCCTTTCCTTTTCTTCTTCTATTTAATCTGAGACATGCACAGAGAAGTAGCAGCTGTTCTAAGGGCAAAGACGATGAAAATCCAAACAATTCTATGCAAACGAGCAGCCTCCTGTGTCTGCAGCAGAGAGAGGGGATTCAGGGACACAAAAGCAAAAATCCAGTTTGCAAGGCCCTCCCAGGTGGAATGCAAGGAGCCTGGAATCAGGCACACCAGGCTGTAGATCCCATCTCCTCAGTTCACTAGGTGCGCGATCATTGGTGAGTGATTTAACCAATCTAGGTCTTGATTTCCCCAATATAAAATCAAATAATAGTACTTCTTTGAGTCATTGTGAGAATTTAAACTAGATGAGATACACAGGCCTGTAGCAACATGATTCATTCATTCCCAACTGTCTTTCCAGGGTTTTTCAGTTGTATTTCTTCTTCTGCCTTTCACACTGAGGCAAATGTAAAAGTTAAGGAAAACCCACCAGAAACGATGTCTGGCTCCGTCTTGGGAAACACGGTGAACTCGCAAAGTTAAGAGTTACTGAGGAACATATAAGGTGAACCTTTCATTTCTTTAAAAGTTGTGATGTTATCACCTCCGATATGTATAGTGAGCTACTGTTATCTGTTTAATTTATTAGTTTCATTATTTCGATAAAGGTAAATGTAAAAAAAATTACTAGTCTGGGTCAAATCAAGGGAGAGCTGTTTTATAGCAACCCTAACAAGGAAAGTTCCATATAAAGAATTATTAATGACCACAGGACATGGAGCAATGAGTGATTTGCTAGTAAGAAGTAAAGAGAACGTTAATGAACGCAGTATAGCAGATGCCAGGGCTGAGATAGAGTCCACGGAATAGATCCCACTGCCTTCCTTCTCCTCCTCCACAGCTGAAATCTGAACCCTATGGGAAAAGGCATAGCTCCTATTGGATGTCAGAGAAGTCACGGCGATGGGACCCTGGGGGAATTTACTGGAAATCTGCCCTCAGGAATTGGCGAGAATTGTGCCCTCAGTGCTCCAGGAAAAGTTAAGGAGGCCTCTTGTGTCAAGCAATGTCACAAATCTGAGAAGGTGGTGATGGGCACGGTACCACTGCCTTCCTTGTACCTCAGGGGGCTGACTCTGGAGGAGCTACGCACACAGCAGGAGTCGGGAACCGGCAAGCAAGAGCCTTACTCCTGCCCTGTCTCTCCAGCATCCTCTACCCACAGAGTTTGACATTGTGTGGCCCACAGTGGAAGATGGTTGAGGGGCCCAGATCCATTTTCACCAAGGAAGCAAAAAAGGAAGAATTTGGAGATAACAGGTAAACATTGGTGACTGGCACATAGGGATGGAGAATTCATGATTGAAGATCTGTGTTAGGACCTTATATAGAGTGCTTGTCTTAATCTTATACAAAGCATTGGCTCAGTTCTTCAAATCATGGTGGTATCAAGGCACTTGGGATCTTTGGTGATCCCAAAGATTTGAAATCACATTTGAAATCCTTGTGCCAGTTACATCTTTTATACTTGAAATTGTATAACATATGCTATAGGGTTGTGGCCAATGTACCACTCTATATCCAGAGTTCCTAAATTATAAAATATCATCAAAAATCTGTTTCTAGGCAGACGTACTTAGACTGCACCACAGTTATCATTGTGTACATTTGAATATGATCTGATTTGATCTTGAAAGATTTGTTTTAGTATTAGGGTCAGGGGTTCAAATGATCACTACTCAGATGATTCAGGTGTAAGCCCTGCAGGTGGGTTTTAGGCTTGCAGAAGGGGTTAGACGCGCAGGTTCTAGGGTAAACTCACGATCCTACTGAGAAACTGCTGAGCACATGCAAAGGATCCACAGGACTAAGGAATATTATTCGTGGACTTTCCTGAGAAGTAGATGCCATGTATAGTGTTTTTCCCCCTGGATTTGTATGAATATAATTTTTTGTATGTGTTTATTTTTGCCTTCTCTGTGACATTTAGAATGTTTATGAAATTCAGGTACCGTTGATAGACAATATTGTATTACTTCCAGGTGTACAATGCTGTGACCCAACAATTACATCCATAGCAAAATGTTCACCATTAGTTACCATCTGTCACCAGAAAAAGTCATTGCAATGTTATTGACTGTGTTCCCTATGCCGTACTTTTCACTTTTGAGACTTACTTTTTATTTATTTATTTATTATTTATTTATTTATTTATTTATTTTAAAGGTTTTATTAATTTGAGAGACAGAGTGCACATGCAAGAGAGCATGAGCAAGGTCGAAGGGTAGAAGGGGAAGCAGACTCCCCACTGAGCAGGGAGCCTGGCGCAGGGCTCGCATCCCAAGGTCCTGGGATCCCGACCTGAGCTGAAGGCAGCTGCTTACCCTGCTCAGCCACCCAGGCGCCTGTGACTTACTTATTTTACAACTGGAAGTTTTGTACCTCTTAATACCCTTCACTTTTGACGATAACATTTCTTCTGGAAATTCTTCTCTCCTTCGGTTTACACGACCTTGTTTATTCTCCTCCTGGAGGCTTTTGTTGTTGTTGTTCTGAAGCATTTAATGGGTCACTATTCCTAAGTTCCATCTTTGATGCTCTTTCTTCTTCTGTGTGCTTTTTTCCAGGGTGGCAGTGTAACATCACACTTACCAGCGCAGAGCTTTGAGTTAGAGAAATCTTGAATATTAGCTCTGCCTCTTCCTGCATTCTGATCTCGGGTCACTTAATACCTCCAGGCTCAATGTCCTCAGCTGTAAAAATGAGCCGTCCTTTCTTACCTCCCGGACCGTTGAGATTTTGAAATGATATAGACGTAAAGCCTTCATCATAGGGCTTAGCACATGGAAGGTGCCAAATAAACAGTACTTTTGACCATCTATTTCTCTACTTCAAAGAATATGTTGATGATTCCAGATATTTAGCTAAAGTTTCTCTATTGGGCTCCAAATCTCTCCGTGTAGTAATCCATATCAGTGGTTTCAAATGCCATTTGTGTAAATCAGTGATGAGGATTACATTGGTATAAGAAGAACTGAAAAAAAGGATAAGGACTTCCGTTGAGTTTTAAACAGAAGGTAAGTTAATTCAATGAATTGTCTTTTATATCAAGGTTCACGCCTTAACGTTTGGTGTTGAAACATCCTTTTATAAGAATGGAATGTCAATGTAAGTCGATGATATTTTTTTTTTTTTAAGAAAACACATTCTGATTTAACAAAAGAAAGAACTGGCAGTCTTAATCTGGCTCCTCATATTTATTTGAAAATCTAGCTGGAAAAAAAAAAGAAAAAAAAAAGAAAATCTAGCTGGTGTGTGGAACCTGAAAGCCTGAGAATCCCTGATCTGTTGGACACCTTTACTTGAATGAACCAAGAATGCCTCAAACCTGACACTATAAAAAGTATATTTATTATCTCTTTCTTTCCCTCTATGCAAAACCTAACTCCATTTTATTATATATTATAAAGGATGTCATAACTGTCCATCCCAGTTGATTGTAGGAAGTGAGTTGTCCTCCCACTGTCCCTGGTGCTGTTACTCTTACATTTAATTGTTTGCTAAATCTTTCGGTCTGCCTCTTGGTATTTCTTGATTCCTACCAATTGCCGCGGTCATCTTTTTTTTGTTGTAATTGTTTTCTTCTTACCCCAGATTCCTTTCATTCCAATTCATCCCATCCTACGCTGCCAGACTGACCTTTTACTTTCTTGTCTAACCCCCCCACCCCAAGATCTGGCTACCTCCTTTGGGGTTCAAGTTTTTAGGACAAAGTCCCTCCCTTCCCACCTGAGGCTCCTCCTTCACAGGGACCCTCATGCCTGCCACAGTTGACTGCTTGCATCTCTACTGCCTAGGAATCTTCGTACACCCAGTTCTATCTGCTGGCAAATATCCTCTCCTCATCCAGAAAATTCCACTTGGTCCTTCTAGGTTCCGTTCAAGTTTCTCCCAACAAGACAAATGCATAAAAACTGTATATGGCATGTTGGCCCATTTTCGTACCATTTACTTTCATTATTGGATAAAAGGATACAGCTAACGGTGTGACTGGGAGATGCGCAGAAGGAACAGGACGTGTGCTGGTAACACCTGTGGCTCCTGCGCTGCTCTGCCACCGGGAAATATGGAACCTACCCTCTCCTCCTAGGCACTTAGGTTGTCTTCTGTGCTGTGTGTAGCAATAACCAGAAATATAAATTTAAAAAAAGATTATCAGAGAAGATCATCTAAAGCAACAGCTTGTCTTCTTGAGGAAAAGCTCTTAAAGCTTAATCATCATCCGCTGTTTCCTTAAGGACGGTTCTTACCCTTAAGAAAAGGATGGTTGCTTACCCTTCACCATGCCTTTCACCTCTGCCGTCCAGGGGGCCCGTCAGAGAGAAGAAGCTCCCTTTCCCACTCACATAGGGCAGTTGGGCTTCAGGAAAGGCTTGTATTACCTAAGCCTCATCAAAGGCTCCATTGTGCTTGTGATGCTTACGTCACATCCTATATGTTCTTGATGGAATGAACGTGCTTTGACACTTCCAGTGAGGATGCTAGGTCTGCCATTGAATAGACTGAGCATTTGAGACGTTTTATTCCCTTACATTACAAAAGGAACGGAAGAGGCAATACATCTAGTTCATCAGCTCTGTGATACCATCAAGGACCCACTGTCTCTGCACTTTTCTTTGGGTCAGCACATTTAATTTTTGTCTTCCTTTTTTGAATCAGGTGGCAAGATGGCTGCTGAAGTTCTAAGCATCACTGTGACATGCCATCGCCCCAAATAGGGAAGAATCAACAGGAAATATTAAAGTCATGATTGATTAGACTGACCATAATCCAATCCTTGGAGCCGGGCACGTTCCCAGCCCAAATACAAACAGGTTTTGTTAGCAAGGAAAAAGGGAGAGAATGGCTATTGGGTAAGCAGCTGACATCGTCCCCTACCCATAATCCTTCCTTTTTAACCATGTGAAGTACAACAGTGGTGCATGAACTTTCCACTTTGGGTTTTAGTTCTGTCTGTATCCAGACCAGTTTTCTTTCTTCTCTCATTTCCCTTTTACTCCCCACAATTTAACCTTTCCTTCCCCTGGTGCCTCCCCATCAGCCCCAGGGGATTTAAGAAAGTCCTACTATATATTTACAACTCTATGTTAGGTTGAACAATGTGGACTTGCCAGTATTAACATGTTTTTCCCCCCAAATTTCACAACTTACCCAAATAATTTGGGATGAATGGAAAGTAAGAAATAACTATGGAAAGTAATTATAGAAAAGTTGCTCAAAGCCACCAGAGAATGTTTTGGGTGATGGAAAAAAAAAAAAGGTAATTTGCAGCTTAAACCAGTGATAATTTACACTGGACATCTTCATTTGGAAAAGAGGAAAAAAGAGTCACTAGCTAATAACATTGAATCACATTCCTAGTGACTGGCAACGGTGGACAAGATGCCCCTTTTTATTTCTTAAATTTGATTAAGGGAATCCAGTCATATCCTGGAGAGAGAGAAAAGATATTATCTTATGACTTTCTTGTGTAGTTTGAACTACTATTTACCTTATGCCTTCCTACATCCCACGTAGGTAGATCACAGTGTTTGCACAAATATTGAAAAAGGAATGGAACTCAAAGGAGGACAATTAATCTTCCTACGGTAGGACTCTTAAAAAAAAGATGAGTGGAAAAAGCCAGTACAGAGGGAAAGATAAGTGTCTCACACACTCGCACATGGAGAAGATCCAGCACTTTGCAAGGAGCCATAGCCAGACTTTGTAACAGGAGAGGAAGTCATCTGGAAAATGGCATTTCTCACACACCAGCTGTAAGTCAATCTCCCGGGTAAGAGTACCAAGTCAAACAAGCCTCGCAGGTCTCTTGTGTCTATGAATGTAATAAGATTCCAGCAGTAGAATCATTCTTTGTTCAGTGGTTTCCCACTTGCTGCTCACATCCTGCTAACGCCTTCCTCTTCTCCAAAGTCTCCTCCACCAGGTTCCAGGTGCTTAGTGCCATATGTCCTTTTCGTAGACAGAAACGAATCAATAGTGTCAGAAGTCGCAGGGAGGTGTAACCAAATAAAAAATAAAGCTGAACTGTGATCATTAAAATGTAGGCCAGTGGACGGAGACAGCATGAGAGATTTTGAGGAATTAAGAAGTGAGAACAAAACAAAGAAAGAGAACTAAATATAAATACACAAGTGACAAAAAAAAAAAGAAGATTATCAGAAAATAAGGGCACTAAAAACATACAAGACAACAGCACAGGGAGACAAAAGATTTGTACTCATTGGGAAGATGAGGATGCCAGTTGTGGCTTCACCGGCTAGTCATGTATTTTTGAACAAGTCCCTGAATCTTTACTTTTCAAAAACAGCTTCATTGCAATATGATTTACATTCCGTGCCATTCACCCACTTAAAAGTATACGAGACAATGCTTTGTAGTAGATTCACAGAATTGCACAGCCATTGCCACAATCCAGTTGTAGAGCCTTTTATTACCCCCTGAAGAAGTCTCATACCCATTAGTGGCATTTTCTCCTCGTCAGCGTTGGCAGCCACCAAGCCACTTGCGTGTCTGTAGATTTGCTCTTCTGGGTTCCTTACATTTCACTTATGTAATGAGTTCAAGGTGCATCGTGTTGCGACATGTACCCGTTCTTCATTTTTACTGCTGGTTTGCATTGTCACACTTTATAATTTAAAAAACAAACAGCCTAATATTTTAGGTTACTCTGTGAAAAATTTTTTTGAGTTAATTATCCTTGAAAGAAAAAGAAAATGCCATCCCTTGTCTGGGAATGAGTAAGATCATTATAATTTACTTTCCTGAAGCAGAAGTAAAAACTGAAAAGCAAATAAATATCTTTTTTCTTCTTCTGAAGCGTAGAGGAAACATCTCAGACCTTGTGATTCTAAGGATTCAATGCTGACTTTTGCTTGTTTGTCATGAGTTCATTCATTCAACGGGTATTTAGACTTCCGTGTGCAGAGAACAACGTGTTCCTTCGTTGCCCCTGAAGAAGGGGTATGTAGGTAACTAAGAAATAATTAGTTCTTATCATCCTTATCAGAACCGCCAGTCCTAGGAACGAAGTGTCTTCATCTAACGCCTGCTGAGGTGTGGCATCCCCAGAAATGAAGAGAGGAAGGAGAGACAGAGCTAAGGGCCTGGGAGTCTTCTCAAGTCTTACGGGCATTGAGACCATTTGCTCAGACGCTTACTAGAGGCACAGAGTCCTTCTGATTAGAGTTATTGCAGGTACATTCCTTATTGTTTTTGCAATGCAAACCCATAGGAAATCTTCATGGACTGGGGGATCGCTGGGAGTTTTGGGGGTTGTGGAAGACTGGAAGAGGAACAGACAAGAAAGCAGCCAGACGGTACATCTCTGAGGCCTTAGTAAGAAAGCTCATCGGAAGCAGCGATTCCCTCTGGGTAGGAGACCTTTGCCTCCACTCACCCATTTGTGTGATGTCCTTATTCAAGGATTCTGGACCCGTACTGAATAAAGATAACAGAGTGGGTATTTGGGTTCTAAGATAATTTTTTAAATTTATATGCCATGGAGCAGATAGTTCTAGAATCTAATATTAAGTTTGGTGTCTCAAATCTAAAAGATACGTAGAGACCCTAGAAAGAACTCAAAGGAATACCTTAGAGAGAAATTTAGGGTTTTTGAGTAAAGATTCAAGAAGAAAGACTCTAAAAAGGAAATCTCATGCTATTCTTGGCCACGAGGCCAATATTGGATATTTATTTCATAAAAATGAAAGAATGGCTGCTCTAAGTCTCAACACAGAATAATTACAGATACACCTTAATAGCTGAGAAGTTTAATATTAAAAAAATAGTTTACCAATGAAAGGCCCATCATTTTGGGGGCAGTTTTATGCCTTTTTGTATAAAGCCAAAATAATTGACCAGATTGATTCACATTGTGAGAATAAAAGCTAATTTAGGCAAAGGATATATTCTGTACATACTCTGGTGAAATTTACCCAGGAAATGGGAGAGAAAGGAACATATCTACAGATACAAAATGAAATTATAATACTGTGGAGAATGAATACTCCTGTATAAAAATACTTACTTGTAATGGAAAATTTCACACACAAAAAATTACTTAGCAAAACCAAATGAAATAGAAATAAAACCAAGAAAGTCTTAAGAGACCCATAATATGTAAAGAAATTGGATCATTATTGAAAAATCTAGCCTCCTTCCTGTTAAAAAAGCCAAAATGAAAACCAAAGTAGAAAAAAAAAAAGACAAATAAAACAGATTTAGAAAGGTTCGAAGGCAAGTTGTAACACATAATCAAGAAATAAATAATTCCAAAGCCATAGAAATCCCTCCAGAGAATAGGACAAGTAACACTTCCCAAATAATTTAATGAGGCTAATATTGTCATGAGGCTAAAACCAAATAAGGATTTTTTTTGAATAAAAGATGATTAAAAGTCCTTACCCTTGTGAAATAGAGATGCAAAATTCCTAAAAAAATTATTAGCAAACCAAAGCTCACAATGTGTTGGAAAAAATACATCATGAAGAAATTGGGCCTTTCCAAGTAATTCAAAGAAGGCATGATGTTTAAAACTACACTGCAAAGCACAATACAATTGTTCATTTAGATTATTATTATAAAAATTATTAACTTCCTGATAATTCAAGATCCCAATGAGGGCAAAATTGTGTCTGTTTTGTTCAGTGTTTTCTCAGCTCCAAACATATGTGATCTTGGTAGGCACTCAAATATTTTTTTTTCTCTTAAATTAAATGGCATGTGGTTGGATATTAGAAAAATTTAGTTTCAGAGGTATTTATAGAGACCAACATGTGTCAGAGGTTCTGAGTCATTTTAAAAGTGTCATAAAAATTTTTAATTTTTTAAAAAGTAGCGATAATGTTCTAAGGAAGCCTCTCCAGTTCTTTTACATTCAAGATGACAAATGTATGTGTTCAGTACTCCATTCTTGGCTAATATTGGGCTGACCCTTCCTCATGGAGCCACAGATCCTTCCTCAGAGACCTCCACACCATCCTAGAGTTACGCAGTGTCAAACAATTGGAATAGGCACATACAACATAACCTGGTTGGTATTTCTATATTGTCTCAGGGGGGAAAATAACATTTTTTACTCTAACAAAATATTTAATTATATATTGACTATGATGCTTGAATAAAAACAGCCTCAGGAGGGCCTACCTTTTCATATACATTCAATATCTCCACTTTGCTTTCCCATTGGAATGAATGCAGGACCTAATGGCAACAGTTTAGGACAAATTATCATTTCAGATGCAGCCAAAATCACTTTGGGTTTTTATTCTGTAAAAACACCTAACGATTTGGTGAAGGATGTGGATTCTAACTTGGTTTTGGCAAAGCCAAACAAAAGGTTATACGCATTCATGTGTCTAGATGCTGCATCTCAACTTACTGCCCTTAAGGCTCTTAACTAAATTCCAGCCAGAAAAAGAAACACATTTCTCAATTACGTTTGAAAAGTCATATGTTAAGTGGCCAAGAGGTTCAAGATAGCTCCGATAAATCACATAATAGAGGCAGTCTTACTTAAATTGTAGACAATTATCTTGCGAAATTAATTTGAGGTTCAGAGGCAAGATAATCAGTGTCATTTTCTATAATATTCAGGCACTTGTAACTGAGCAATGCTAATCTATCCTTAGGGGTCCTTTCTCCAGTTTGAGCAATCCTACTGTTACAAGTGTCAGTTTCAATCAGTCTTGCACCAGAGGGTACCATTCGGCCATATTAATATTATCGAAGAGATCTAAAGATGCTTTTTCTGTGAAGGCTTAGATATTGAGCATCCTGATGGATTTGCCTTCCTGCGGACAAATCACATTTTCTCTACAAGCAAAGTCTGAAATGTGTTTTCCAATTTTAACTTACCTAATTATTTACAGACATGATGCTTTTCTTTCTTTGGATTTGCCTTCCTGCGGACAAATCACATTTTCTCTACAAGCAAAGTCTGAAATGTGTTTTCCAATTTTAACTTACCTAATTATTTACAGACATGATGCTTTTCTTATTAAAAAAAAATGAACTACCAAAGCTTTTCATTTTTTTTGTCTCTGTGTATGTATTTCTTAGCATTTTTCAAGTAGTTGACTTAAAAATTTTTCTCTGAGAGTTAAATGAGAAGTAAGTATAAGTAATTATAAAACTCACTAAAGACAATGGCAGCTCTTAGAAATATAGCCCTATAAAAATTAGAAAAATTTTTGAAACTTCCTGAAAATAATTAGAAGCATTGGGCGGAAATAGGATTTGAGTGATTTAATAAATGTGCATAAAATCACAACAGAATACAAATAATGCAAATCATTAAAAATATCAGCATTTTAATATTAAATTAGACTTCAATTTTTTTATGGTCAGGTTTAAAAAGATTTGGTTACATAAATTTGAATAAAAAATAGCAAGAAATTACTTGTTCCATCAAATTCTAAAATAAAGAGGTTCATTGATAAATTTGTGAGGAGTTAAACTTTCAAGTAGGGATATTATAGAGGAATGGTAAAACTTAACTGAAAACATCAGTGCTTGTAGGAGGAGCTAATTCTATGCCTTGGGAAGAGATATTTCAAGATTAGGCTAGAAACTTTTGTTGCCAAAAAGCAAGTACACTTTGAAATGTTCTGATGTGGTGTTGACAGGATTCCGAAACCAACTTAAAAAGAGCTTTCATTGGCCAAGTTGTAACAGTTTGAGCATAAAAAAAGATAAAAATCAAGCTGATTAAAACAGCAGAGCTTTGAAGAAGCCATTATTTGTAATTACGCTTAGAAGAAAATAGGACTTTGTCTTCTCTTCATACAAATAATACTATATTCAGGTTAATTTCTTTAAAGGAAAATAATATTTTTCAAGTTTAATTATGTATATATATATATAATTTTTAGGATGGGTAAGATGATACCTGTACACAAAGGATAATGGTCATGGTCACCACGATCATTATTGGTATTTTTTGGAATCTATTTTGCCCAAATTCGTGTGTACTTTTTGATTTCCCTTCAGGGATCATTTGTTTTCTTCTAGAATTATATTTTTAAGTGCTTTTATTTAGGATGTATTAATAGGTGAATCTGTTTTCATCAAATAACTTACCTGTTTTGCCCTCATTCTCAAATGATAATCTAGTTAGATATACAAATCCACACTGGCTTGTGAATATATTTTTGAATAGATTTTCTCAACATTTTTCTGGCTCCCATTGTAGCTATTGATCTGTTGTTAGTTGAATTGTCATACTTAAAGATACTCTTTGGCCTGTTAATGCTTTTAAGTTCTATTTTTGTTCTTTATATGCGAACAGTGACTTTGTGTTTTTTGTTTACTCTTTATATCTTCAGAGCTCAGAATAGTGTCTGATAGTACTTGCCCAATAAATAATTTTTGAATGAATAACTTAAAAGTTTTCTGACCTTTGTCATGGAGTTCTTTGTCCATCAGTAAAATGAGACAAAGTGCCTGAAGGATGTAGTGTGGTACCTGGCACATAACTACTACTCAATAAGTGATAGCTTCCATATTATTGAGAGAAAAAGATGATTAATCTTTGTAATGGGAAGAGAAGGAGCTATCTATTACTCCTAGAGGGTAGGCAACACACACATGTGCACGCATCCTATCTTCTCATTATATTTCCAAGTTTAAATACAAACATTCATTTCATTTCTTATTTTTCCCCTCTTTGGCAAGCATGTGAGTAGTAAGATTTACAACAAAAAGATTTACAAAACGAAAAGAGTCACCTCACCAGTTCTGTTTGATGGTGCTGCAAGTATGAAACAGGGATTAGGAGTAGGATAGAGTCTTTACACAGTGAAGAGAAGTTTAGTCTGTAAAAAGAGCATTTTGATGAAAGTTTGCTCATGGAGTAAAAGCATTAGACCAACTTTTGAAATAAATCATAAGTGAAACGGTTAAAAATAGTGACTCTCACGGTAAGGGTGATATTTTTAGGCCAAGTTGTAGATATTTTTTCCTATAATGTCTTCATAGAAGGGTTCTATGTATACTGAGACTTCTGAACTTCTCTCTGAATACCTTCAAAGAAGTAAATAGAAATTTCTCTAATTATGTCCCAAATCCATCAAACAACTCCATTTGAAATTTCTGAGGAGGGATCCCTGGGTGGTGCAGCAGTTTAGCGCCTGCCTTTGGCCCAGGGCGTGATCCTGGAGACCCGGGATCGAATCCCATGTCAGGCTCCCGGTGCATGGAGCCTGCTTCTCCCTCTGCCTGTGTCTCTGCCTCTCTCTCTCTCTCTGTGACTATCATAAATAAATAAAATTTAAAAAAAAATTAAAAAAAAAAGAAATTTCTGAGGAGATTGTATGCCCATACCTTCATTCTTCTAATTCTTTTTTTGGATATGGTTATTCAAATCTAATTGGACAAAATTCATTATTTTAGATCAGGTATTTTTTAATAGTTATAGGAGTCTAAAGTCACACATTCAATAAAAATCATCAAATTAATTATTTGACCAAATTGTCTTTATTTACTTTGCTAAATTTATACTTTGCTTAAATTTATAAAGCCTACTTTCTGATAATGTCTTATATGAAGAAATTCAGCATTCTGTGGTTCCACTTGGGCATATGCAACCAGATTGGGTTATCAGCATTAGTAGAAAGACTCTGTAACGTTTTTTTAAGATGGTCCTTTGGCTTCCAACTTCAGAGTGGGTGAGGTATTGATTTGAGCTCAAGGGATGCTTAACTGTAGGCCTCAAAGTCTCAAAAAGTACCTGCCGAATAAAAATCCTTCAACCCTGGAGTGGGGAAAATGATATTTAACAAATGTGAGTGCTTCTATGCATATGGCAGGGACTTTTGTGAATCTCACTTGGTCCTGTGTGCATATTCCAAGGTGTTGCACGTGTATTACCTTTTGTTTCTTTCCTGGAGGACTGACCATACCGTGGGGTGAGTGGTGACAGCTCCCAGTAAATGTAGGAGCCCATTGCTGTGTTCCCTTTGCCTCTCCCACATGTAACATGCGCAGTATTACAGTCCCTTCTTTAGAAAGTTGCAGATCTAAGTGCCCAGATCAGTTTATGACTCCTCTTTTTCATCTAGCACAGCTCAAACAAAAAAGTGTCAAGAGAGTGGAAGAAAGCCCTTTTCCCAAGCCTCCTGGTGAATATATGTTCTTTTGAAAGCGGACAGGAAATTAAACTGTGGCTGAACCATTTTTCTTTTTTTCTTTTTGAAAACTCTGTTGTTTGATGTACATGGTGATCATTTACACGATGAAGGCTGCTGGAATAGTAGACTTACTTAGCAGAGCCTGGGTATTTCTTAAATTTGAAAAAAGACAAAGCTCAGAAAGGTAAGTTTTGTTTCCGTGGTCCTTGTTTACAGTTTGTATTTGGTGAGACTTGCCTGCAATGCATTGCATCTAGGCCGTGTAACGGTTGCATCCTAACCAAATTAAAGAATGTTTAAGCCTGCCAGATGTCGTTTTTATTAAATTATTGACCTTTCTCTTTATACAAAGGTAGGTGAAAATAATCTCATAGGTTCTTATCAGCTGTACAGCTCAACTTCCCAACTGACTCAATGATTTCACTTTAAATCTGTGCCCTTAAGAGAATGTATAAATTATCACTTGAGAAATAATTTCTATACTTATTTTTTATAAGGTAGAAGTTATATGAATCAATAAGTGGGTCATGGATTAATACAGCTCTTGGTTGGAAATGAGAAGCACTGTCTGTTTTAATACTAGAAGTGACCTATGAAGAGGTGGTATCATTAGTTGGTTTCCTGTGTGGGCTTTGGATTTCATGCTACTCTGGGTTGGGATCCTGTCTTGGTATATTGGCTTCTTTTGATTGCAAAATATATATATATATATAGGCTAACTTAAGCAAAAAATAAATATAATGGCAAACTGTCAAGATACAACAAATTTAAAGACTGGAGAATCATATCCTGACATAGGCAGAAACCAGTAGTTGGGGGCGAATCAAGGGAGCAAGAACTAAAGGAAATTTTTCAAGATAGAAATAAAATAGTCAGATTAAGATGCTGCTTCTGATTGAATGGGACCTCATAGTTTTTTAAAACCTCACGCTACTCCTCAGGGGTCAAGGTCCCAGAAAAGAGAGGCTACATTTTGGTCCCTCTTCAGTGCCCATGTAATGGAAAGAAGGATCTAGCCCTTCAACTTTTATAACGGAAGTCAATTATTTTCTACGTATGAAGAATATTCTTAACAAATGAGAATCGATTCCCTAGGAGGAAGCTGGAATGCTGTGGGGAAGAGACAGTGATTCTGGGGACCAAGAAATAGTGCATGTGCATTATGCTTGGCTGCTTACTGATGATGTAACGTTGTCAAGTTACTCAACCTCTCTCAGCCTCACTTTGCATATCTGTAAGATAATGATCATAATTCCTACCTTACTGGGTTACGGTGAGCATAAGATCAGGTGATACAGAGGAACCTCCAAGTACGTAGTATTCACTCAATCAATGTTGGCTGTGGCTCTCATTATTTTGTTCTCCCTATAGTTCTGTCACATACACTTGCTTCTTTAAAGCCTCACAGTATCTTGTCAGGTCGCTGTAATAGATTTTATTACCTTTGTTTTATGGATAAGAAACTTGGACTTAAGAGGCATTGCCTAAAGCCTAAAGCCTGCTGTTGTTCCAGGTGCCCGTGTTTCCTTCTACAGAGTGCAGCACATCCCTGCAGGAGCATCGGTTCGGAAAAGAAGATGAGGGAACACCACCCAGCCAGAGTTTTCTTTCTGAGACAGAGATCTTGATGAGATCTAGAGAAAACTCCTTCAGCAAGAGGATTGTTTGTTCCCTGCTTGGCTGCGGGTTAGTCTGGCTGTCGTGGAGCGCTGTTCTGAGAGAGAAATCCTGATGCACAATCACAGGGTGGCCTCAGCGTGGCCTTCAGTCCTGTGATCTTGTGGTTTCATTACAAAGATATGGAGGTCTGTAAAACTACGTTTCGAGAGTGCAGCTGTTAGCCTGTTAAGATGTGAGAGTACAGAAAAGTCACCTGTCACACACCGTGGGATTTTCCAGAGCAGTTCAGGGCCATGCGTGAGGGCAGATCTGCGTTTGTCTTCCCTTTCGGGCTGGCACCTGGGCACCTACGCAGAAGAGTGGGCCAGGCTGTTTGATAACAAGCATAGTTTTGGGGCTTGATAGTTTTACTATCTCTGCAAGGTGGCATCTCTGCTGGTGACTTACCCTGTCTAGGAAGCAGTTTCCAGAAACCATGAGGAAGTTAGCATGTTCCAGCTTCCTTCGCTGGGGTCCATCTTCCTTTACTGCTGTCTCTGGGACAAGAAAGCAGAAGCACGCTGGTAATAGTAAACAAAATCCTAATTCTCTAATGCTAAGAAAAGAAGCAGAAAGGTGACCAGAAATCTGGGAGAACATATTTAGTTTCTTTTGGAACCCATTGACTGATTATTTGGTGGTCTTTCCTATTTCTTTTACATCACTTAAAGCACTTGAAGTGAGATTTTGAAAACCACACATGTTGCAAATTTCCCACTATGACCTGCTTGGTGTCCATCATTCTCTTTATTACTCGCCTTTTGCTGCTTTGAGTTCTTACAGTTTAGATCTGTGCCTCCCGTGAGACTGTTTACTTTGTGAGAACTGGAGACTATAGCTCATCCATTTTTTGCATCTGTTATTGCTTCTCAAAGCACCATCTGTGGACCAGCAGCATTGGCATCACCTGGGAGCTTGTTAGAAATGTGGACTATCCAACCTTGCTCCTGACTTACTTCATTTTAACAAGATCCCAGATGCTTCATATGCGTATTATAAATTGAGCAACATGGCTCTTTAGCACTTTTATCTAATACATGTTAATTAAAAGGAAAGAGAATAAACACATGGGGCCGGTAATTATATATCACTTATAGAGTCCTTAACATTCTGTAGTGACCTCAGGATCCTAGAAGCAATGAACACTTGATACTTCTGAATAGAGATGAAGTTGGCAGTTTCAGAATCTACTTGCCCAACTCAAAAAAAAAAAAAAAAAACAAAAAAACAAAACCAAACAACCCACTGAAATAAGTGATCATGCAGTGAGGAGGGATCGGGAAACAGTCATTGCACATCAAATTTGGTTAGGTGCTCCAGCCAAGGACATGCCTGGCTGCCTATAGATGATTGCCATGGTGAGCTCCAAGGAGCAGTAGGAGTTCTGAGGCACTACATCCGTTGTCCTCATCACTGCATCTAGTCTCAATTACCTCACTCACTTCTAGCTGTTTCATTTGTTGATTTTTCTGCTCACATTTTATTTAGAAAAAAAAGAGATCATCACAAAATATGTACATGAAAAATAAACATTAAACAATCTCCCCTTAAACCCAAAAAGCAAAGTTTGAAACCACTTTGCTAAGCAATACATTATATCATCAAGGAATAGGTTATTAATGTGTTCTATGCACAGTATACAAATTAAAAATTTTAATTAAAGGATGATAAGGAGTGACTTTAACAGGAGATTGGCAGTGGGCCTTTCTGTGCTCCTCAAATTCCCTGTGTCAAAAAAAACAAAAAACAAAAAACAAAACAAAACAAAAAAAACAAATTCCCTGTGTCAAAGGCAGCTATTGTGTTTAGCCACAGAGTTCATATTGGGGGTGATTATGATGGTATAAACTCAGAGTTCTGTTCCAAGAAGCTATCTTAGTTGAGTTTCCTGCTCAATATTTAATGATTACAATGATTACGTGCTCTGTGGCAAAGACTGTGGTAGGAGCTGGATATTTAAAGCTGAGTATGACATAGTATCTGCTCTTGAGGAACTTTTAGGCTGGTGGGCTGGACAGACACATAAATAGATCATTTCAAGAGACTAAGTGCTTGATCAAGGATGCTCAGGGTGCTTTGGTCTCAGTAGAGAGGTGAGGGGCATTGTGTGGTTGGAGAAGAGGATCAAAACTGTACTTTGAATGAGGCGTGAGAGGTCGGTGAAGAAAGGAATGTTGGAAATACATTCCAGGTAGAAGTTGGAATGAGACTAAAAAATGCTGATGTATGGTTCTGTTTTGGGAACATTGCCAAGATGCAAATTATAATTCAGGAAACACAGGTGATACCGATGAAGAGATAAGCCAGGGTGTAAATAGAGAAGTCTCTGGCAAGTATCTGCCAAACTTTCCAGGCCTAAACTCGTCTACAGATAACTTATACCATGAATTCTACGTTAGGAAAAAAAAATCCAAACATTTGTTCAAAAGAAAAGTGCACTGATTCAGCTTCATTGTAAATGTATTTATTCTTTTTAATTGGGATGTATTGATCTTCCTCAATGGGGGACTGTCTTTTATTTTTTTATAAATTTAATTTTTATTGGTGTTCAATTTGCCAACATATAGAGTAACACCCAGTGCTCATCCCATCAAGTGCCCCCCTCAGTGCCCATCACCCAGTCACCCCCACCCCCCACCGACCTCCCCTTCCACCACCCCTAGTTCGTTTCCCAGAGTTAGGAGTCTCTCATGTTCTGAATGGGGGACTGTCTTATGCAGTTATGTCCCTTCACATATTGAGGGAAAGAGACATAAACACAGTGGGAAAGAATTATAATCCAATAAGATAGTATCTAAGTCAGCATTGCATTTATTGGGGATATCCCCAATAATAAATAAATAAAATAAAAGGAACACTTGACATTTTGCATGGACCATTGTGACTGGAAGTATGTATGTGACTGGAGTGGTGGAGTGGTGGAGTGGTGGGCAGACCCCTGGGAAAGGGAATGAACATATAGATAGTCTTGGCTTTTGCAGAAACCACTATGATGCATTTCAATATCTAGAAATTTGCAGCAATGGTTATCAGGAAAAGGCATATTATTACTTACATCATAAGAGGAGGAAAGGAAGTACTTATGTATTCCCTGTATATTCTCAATTTTCTTCTTGGTAAAGGGAACTGCTGCTTTGCAGTAAAAATTAAACTGTGAGGGTTAACATGGTTGTTTTCCCCCCTTCTGTTGAATTCATAACATTTAAACACATAATAGGGTTCTCAAGAACTATTTGTTGAATAAACAGATGCAGGAACTCATTCATTAATTTGAAAGGGAGTAGACTGAGTTTTTCTTAGAAAAGTCTTAGTTAGCTAGATTCCATCATTGATAAAAATAATGAAAACTAGGGGGAATAATGCCTCTAAGGACATGGAGGTGAGAGCCATTGTTAGAGGATTCATCATCTATTAGGCAAGGTGAGGGAGTTGGGGGGCTGCATAAAATTTGAATTGAAAATAAAATGTAAAATATCATTGGAGAGTCTAAGAAATCCTGAGTAATGTTTAAAATATATATAAAATAAATTAACACATGCTTATTGATAAAATCCAAGCAACTATAAAGACACGGTAATAAACCAAATAGTGGACTTATGTTGGACCCGTATACACATGGGACCCAAAATAGACTTACTGTGAAGCAAACAAAGCTTTGCTTCAGGGCTCCCTACTTGCTTTAGGAGGAACCCTCCTACAACATTTACATTGTTATAATGCTTTAGGAACATTTTAAGAGTAAGTTATTTTTACCACAATTAGTGAGGACCACAAGTTCTTGCTACTTTGGCTGCCCCTTCATCACACTTCCCTTTTTGTATTGTGGTGTTTGAATGGCCATGGAAAATTCTGGAATTCAGTTAAGAGGAAGTTGAGCTGGGAACGTACCATTTTAACTACTATTTGAGAGATGTAGAAAGAATATGCAATTTAGAGAAGAAGAAATTCAAGAAGGTTAACAAGCCTATGTCAAGATACTCACAAGAACTGATAATTAGAGGATCCCAAACCAAATGAGACATCTCTGTTGTAATGGTCACCCCAGTCAGTTGGATAATGGCAGGTGTTGGCAGGAACGTGGGGATATAGGGATCCTCAGGCTCTGATGGAAATATAGTCTGAATGTATTTATTTTGGGGATAGTATTATTTAATAAAATAAAGTATATTTGTTCCCTATGGGCTAAGAATAATGCTCTGGATTACAGATCCTAATGAAATTCTCATATCTTTTTTTTTAAATAATAAATTTATTTTTTATGGTGTTCAATTTGCCAACATACAGAATAACACCCAGTGCTCATCCCGTCAATTCTCATATCTAAGCCTACTGCCTACAGCATTTTCTCTGGTACTAAGGGAGTGAGGCAAGTTGGCTGTCCATCATTAGGAGAGAGGGTAGATGGAACAGAGTAGTATGTGGCGGTTAGAAGCAATGGCTTAGGTGTTCATGTAGCAGTATGGATGGATTCTAAAACACAGGGCTGAAGGAAAATGGTACAAATCAGAATTTTAATGTGAATATGTGAACTTAAGTACATATTGAATGTAATCGTGTGTGCATACATGCTCACAAAATATGCATGCTGCAAGAATGCATCAAAATAAAAGGTAAACTTTATTTTTTATTTTTTTTAAAAGGTAAACTTTAAACACTATAAAAGGATACTTGGTTCCTTTCTCCCTGCCTAGGTGAGTCCTGCCTTTAGCCAGACCCCTTTGTTATCAAATTAATGGAATTTACTAATTGGAAGGTAACTGAAGCTCTTCCAGAGGGTGCTATATCCCGATTTCTTATCTAAGGAATCTCTATAGCAGAAGGTACCTGCTATGTCTTGACTGTTTGTTAGAAAGTAATCTCCAGTTCATGGCTTTATGAGCCATAGCTGGATTGAATAATGGAAGTTAATTTGCATAGCATTTCTTGCTTCATGACTAGAAAGTATAAATGTTGACTGACCCACAAAACTATGAGGCTTTCTTGTGCCATTTTATATTGCCCTAGTGCTTGTCACTCTGAATCCAAAATGCATTCCAATGTGAAAAAAGGATTTAGAAAGATGTGTTTCGATGTGATAGGACTCCTTTCTTGTATACTTGAATAATCATTAGTAAAGATTGGTGCTGGGTAGGACTCGGTTTTTGTGAGTCTGATTGAAGATTCAGCACACTATGTTGGTATAAGCACATTGTAACAGCTGTCTGTGGAGTATGGGGATAGAAGTAAGAAGATAAAAAAAAGTAGGTAAATATTGATAAATAATATAAATAAGAGAAAGCCTTGCTAGGACAAATACTGATAACATGGTATGAATTGAGGATGTGATTTAGTGAACTCTCATCAGTGAAGGTCCAAGAAAAAAATATAAACGATTTAAAGGTATAGAAGTGAAAGTCCTTTCCATATCCCTTACAGTAGGTAAGAATTTAGTTTGTATGCTTTTATATAATTTATATTATATGATATTTTAATGCTTTTACATATGCACCATATATGTTATATACACACACACAAATATATCCAGTATATATATATAAATATATGTCATCTTTTTATAGCATTTTTTGGGAACTTCTATAGACTCATTTTTTGTTAAACTACATGAAAACAGGAAGTTTATATATATGGAATATTTGGATTGTTGCACCTAAGCAATCTACCTTCATCTCCCCACAACCAAATGTTCTAGGACTTGGGGAAATGATCCACTTTTCCTCATTGGAATTGAAAGGCCTTCTTCTTTGAAGACTATGCAGAGACTTCAAATAAGGCAAATGCCCTTAAAAACAATGCTTTCACTCCTTAAGATCTGTCCCTGTCACCAGACTCATCTAAGCTAAGATCTCAGTAAATCCTAGTGGGAAAATGTAGATCCTAGGAAGGGGGAGAGATTGTACCCAAAGCAGCAGTAGGACAGCCTAACACATGTCAGCAGGAACTGCAGAAGTTGGTCTAGGTGTAGATCCAGAATGTGCTTGGGGACTTTGTCTAGGAGTGGGCCAAGCAGTTGTAGGATGTAACATTGGGTAAGGAAAAGTTTGGTAATGACTCTAGGAAATACTCCCAAGATGCTGCTGGAATGAATCTTGGAAAAGGTGGTAAAATATTAATTACTAATGTGATGAAGTCAGTATTAAATGAACTACAGATATAAGAAATGTCATAGCAGACTGTAGAGGAAGGGATCAAAAGGCTCAAAGAACCTACTAGATATACCCTGTAAGACTGGAAGATCTTCAGCTGATTTTGTTCCTTGGGAGAGCATCACAGGTACTCATTCTTACTAAGTCAGTGAGAACAATAGTGCAGGAAGCACCAGCATCTCTAAGAAGCTCAGTATCAGCTCTCTTCTGTAGTCCAGGGCTGGTGGGCTGATGGCGGGAGATGCTCCAAGTCTGGGCTCCCCAATGACAGTAGAGAGGATGGAATCCCAGAATACAGAGCCCAGATGACAGCACTTAACTGTCAGAAGCAAAGTGGGAATAATAACTGTGTTTGGCAGTAAATTAGAAATAAGGGTCAGCAAAACTTGACCCAGGAAGGTAGGCTACTTGATGGATGTGTGAGTTGTGCTTAAATGGGCTCCCAACTTTGTTTAATGCTCTCCTGTCACCATCTTGAATTTCATCGTAATTCTTTAATTTTTTAACAAAGAGCCCCACATTTTCATTTTTCATTAGGTCCCATAAATTATGAGGTCACAAGGATTTTACAGGAATTTATGGAAATGGTGCATAGAACATGGTATTCCTAGGGGCAAGATATAGGGGTAGCCAAAAAGGGGTATTGCATAAAATATGTATGTAATTAGAAGACATCAAGAAAAGATGGACAGAAGACTTTAATGGAAAGTCATGATCTTACACAGATTTTAGACCTTAGTGATTTATCAGCCCTAGAACTTATCAGTGGTGGAGAGGCCAAATTCCCATCATGAAAGGCCTTTTAACACCAGAGCAAATATATATATATATAGTACTGATTCCTTTAGTCCTTTTTTTAAAGGACTAAAGGAATTCATCATCATTTTCTTGGGTAACTAAACATTGGAGTAAAGGGAATACCCAGATTCTTTAAGGGTCCCTTTGGTGTTATATGCAGAAATTATAGAATATAGGGTCTGTGTTTTTGCTGAAACCTAGAAACCCAAAGTGCCATCACAGCTCCCTTTAGAGTAGAGACGATTGGAGGTGGAGGTGTTAGCAAATAGATGAGTAATAGCTTAGTTGTTAGGTTTGAGGTATGAAAGAGAGGGAAGATTAGGAGGTCAGGGATGAGGATGTCTGGGGGCAAAGGTATGCAGAGGGAGTGAGCACAAAGTGTGAGGATCTTTGTGTTGCATGTTAACACTCACCAGAGAGAATTCACCGCAGCAGACCCACTACACCACCAGACAGACAGCTCGGCCTTTGTCCTTGACTATCCCAGTGCTTGCGCAGTGGGTTCAGGAATGAACATCTACAGCCTCAGAGAGGAGCCTACACATGGGCACAACCACACAGACTTTTTCTTCCTAAGTTTGATATACTACTTCTGGGGCAGAATGTTCAGACTATAAGCAACAAGAACCAATGCTGAGCCTCTAATATGACATCATCATTCTAGGAAACTAATTGGTTTCCTAGCCCCATCAATTAGCCACATCAAGACAAGTTGATTACATCAGGCCCCTTCTGCCCTCATATTTCATTCATCAGCCACATATGAGAATGAATAGGCTTGCAGAAATTGAATTCATTGCCCTTTCCCATACCTGCTTTCTTCGAGCTAAGCTAACTTTGAGAAACAATAGCCAAGGCACAGTACTGACAAGCGGAGATGATGTGATGCTGGTACTTGGTGATAATTCATCATGATTGGGATTGACACATATGCTGGATGCACTTTTGTCCCTGCCCACAGTGTCTCAGCCAACACTAGTAGCTCAGGGCCACTGAGTGTATGGTCTACCAACGTGAGATCTTCCATAGCATTGCCTTGGACCAAGAGACCCAATTTAGGGCAAAGGAAGTATGGTGGAGGACACATGGCAATGGGACCTACTTGTCCTACTCCATATTTCACCATCTAGGAGCTCCCAGCCTGAGAGAGTTTTGGAAGGGCCTCCTGAATACCCAGCTGGGGCACTAGCTTGGGGTTCATAATCTGGGTAAATGAAGTACTTTTAGAATGTGGTATGCACCTTAAACCAGTATCATTGAATGATGCTTTGTCCACAATAGGTAGACTATCTGGTCCAAGAATCAAGAGATGAAATAGGAATGGCTGCACTCTCCCTTACTCCCAGTCATCCATACCAGGGAATTTGTATTCTGGTTTTATACGTTCAGAAGTTCTGGTTTATACTTTGGTCAGCCTAAGGCAGTAGGGTTGCTCCTTTCTAATAGGGGCATAGAGGAGTATATATGGCAGTCAGAGGATCCACTGGGCAACTGATGGAACCCCCAATCCCAGTTTTTACAGTAGATAGACTAGTAGAGCAACCATACAGTAAACAAGGGCTTAGATTCCTCAGTGATGAGGGTCTGGGTTACTCCACAAGACAAGCTACCTTAACCAGTAGTAGTGGGAAATCTAGAATGGGTGATGCTTATCAGTTAATGGCCTTGGGACCACCTAAGCAGTGGCAACTGTAGTTTGTCCCACTACCTTCCTTTTGTTAAGTTTTTCCAGGAATTGTGACCAACCAGCATCCTAGAAAAGCTATACCTGGATTGAATGAACTTAATGAGAGAAGTAAATGAAACTGATGGATGCAAGTGTTGGACTCCAGTGGGTGTTATTAGACTCCTGCTTAGGTCTCCTTTACCAGACCAATGAACCCATCCTCTAAATGCTATCGGTTTAATCTGCTAGTAGCCTAAACCAGTCCTTCTCTGCAGCTGAACAGAAGCCTTCAGAGTTTTCCTGCTCTATCACTAGGAATATTCCTTAGCTGGTGACGGATCGATATAGCATATAAAAGGCCAGCTGTAAAATCTGTATGCTCCATAGCTCCCGGTGGGTTCAGACTGTAAGTTGGACTCTGGGTGAGGCTATATATACCCTTGCTTAGCTCCTTTACCTGTTCTCTTCTGCTCCTTTTGTTCCCTTTGTCTGGAAAGCCTCTCTCAGTATATCATGTGCACTCACACCCCTGTCTGAGGCTCTTCTATGGAATCAGACCTAGGTCTGCTTGAGCTAGGCGGGTATTTATTATTTCACTCAATAGGAAGTGCTGAGGTAGGGGAGTTCTGAGACAGGTTAGTTCCGGATTTCACTTAAATCATCAAGAACTAAGATTCTTTCCACCAGTTTGCTCTTCTAAAGAGTTTAGGGTTTATTAATTTTAGGGTCTCATAGTTGCAAGATGGCCATGGCAGCTCATAGCATCACATCTTTGCAAAACAAAGGTCTAAGGATAAAGGGTGGTTTCTCCCCTCTCATGATCCTTCATCTTTTAATCTCAGATCTGAAAGGCTAGAGTTGCTGTGTACTTGCCCATTCTTAAACCAATCACCAAGAAGGAAGGCAAATTTACCATTATTAGCTTAATCTAAAAATAATTACCCTTTGGGTTGAGGAGAGTTCTAATTTTCTTCTGAAGCTTATGAAAGTAATGGGTGGGAATAGGAGGAGAGAGGCTAATATTTGGCTGCAATCGAGAAGCATCTGCTCTAAACTCTAATTTATTAGCTATATCTACTCTCGTATAAATACCACAAAAACATTGTTATGCATATATATATATTTTTTTGGTTGTTTTGGGGATAGTGAAAGTGAGACTCTGAAGGTAATGGCAAAACATAATTCTCTTAAGACTTCAGGAATCTTCAAGTTCGTCATTGTATTTTCTTACTGGTATGTAACAGCTCCATGTTTTTTTAGAGTTTTGGAGGAAACTTTTTGTAGTATTTCTCAAAGAAGCTTTTTTTAACCTTAAAAAAAGTACTCTTTAAATCCCCTGAAGGTATATTCTACTGAGTCATTTCTTGGTGTGGGGAGGGAATATAACAAACATTATTAAGTACCTATTGTATGCTAGAAGATTCTTATTGTGTTAGTTTATTTAATCATCACAACAACTCTCTGGAACACATTTGCATATAATCAACTAAGTATGGCAGATTGTTTTTTTCTAAGAGATGGCCGCAACCATATTTTCCCTCCCACATTTTTTTTGATAATCTGATTTTGACACTATTTACATTAAAAGATAGGTTTTATATCTCCCCTCCTTCACACTGGGTGGTCTTTTGTGATTGATCAATAAAATACGAGGAAGTGACACAAGGGACATGACGTCTGAGGTAGGTCCCAAAAGGCAGGGCGACCTGTACCTCATGCACTAGTGCGCTTGCTTGTAGGGCCCTCAGTAACCATGTAAATGGTTTGGCTGCTCTGAGACCGCAGAGCTGGGAGGAAGCCCAGACTGTCTCATCCACAGAGGCCACGTGGAAAAGCTCGCAGACAATAGGGGACGAGAGAGATGTCTGGTCAGTCCCCAGATGTTCCGTGCTCTTGCTGTTCCAACTCCAACCATCATCTGACTGCATCTGCCCGGAAAGTACTGAACCAGAGATGCCTGGGCAAGCCTTCCTCCAGTTCCTGCCCCCGGGAAACCACAAGACGTCAGAGAGTGATCGTGGTTTCAGCTGCTGAGTTTTGCAGTGAGTTGTTACAGAGCAATAGGTAACAAGAACAGGTTTGGGTATTTGGAGATTGGAAGCTGCCATAAGAAGACTCTGAAACAGGTGGACCAGATGGTGGGTAGACTTGAGAAGACTGTTCATAAAAATCTGAAGTGTCCCCGAGGGTCTTGTGAGCAGTCCCTAAAAGGACCTCATGTTCCTAGTGGTGAGGGATTAGTGGAGGGTGAGAAATATAATTGGAAGCTAGATGAAGAGAGACCCTTGCTGTAGAGTGGAAGAAAGTGTATCCGTGAAGCGGGAGAGCTAGGTTCTCCCTACCTGGCCTCACCTGCCTCTTCTACATCAACACTGTTTCCTGCAGAGATATGGACAATAGAAGATGTATGTACTAGTGAGCCCCGTGACCTAGCTAAGAGGATGGCCGTGCAGAATGCTGGAAGAGCGGCCTTGCTCCATCTTACTGCCTCTTATACAAAGAGAGAGGGAGGAGTTAAAAAGGAAACAGCTCAACTTTCAAAATTTAGAGGACACGTGGGAGATTAAGGGCTTGGAAGATTTGAAACCAGGCTTTTCACACCAGGTCTGTCCACATGCGGGAGATACTCAAAATAAGAAGGTTCATCAGGCCAGACTTTAAATCCAGAGAGCTGTCAAAAAATCTAAAGATAAAGCAAATTGCATGTGCTTTGAGATCCTTTCTTAAGTAGGATGTGTTTCTTCTCTTCAAAAAGTTTGGGTTCTGCTATAAACTCTAAACAGGCAAGTAAGCAAATATTTGGCTTAGAGTAAATAGAATAAATGAAATAAATAGAATCTAAAACTAAATAGAATCTAGTGCGCCAGTAACCCTGATAAAGGGAAGCATGGGGTGCTGCAAGAGCCCATAACCGGGACACTTCACGCAAACAGACAGGAGAATAGCAGTGGGATAAGGCTTCCTAAGAAGGGGCAGGTCAAAACTAAGCAGTGAAGAATAAAGAGGAGTTAGGGAAGGTGGGGGTGGAAGAGGAGATCTTTTCAGGTAGAGAAAGCTCAACGATATTATAGGAAACCCGCAGAAAGATCTCATAAAGGAGACCTCAAACCCTTGACGTGTCTTGTAGTGGTTTTCCCCTTCTATAGGAACACGTGGGATCAACCAACTATAAAGAGTCTCTCTTTTTTTTAAAAAAAGGTTTTAGGTACGGAGTTAAAAAAAAACAACAACAACATATCCAAAAGAAGAGAGAATTGTATCAGGAACCCTCATGCACTAATCACCCAGTTTAAAAATAATCAGGCTCATGGCCAATCCTGTTTCATTTGTGATCCCCCCTCCCACATCGTATTATCTTAAAGCAAATCCCAGGCGTATGTAATTTCACCTGTGAACACTTTATCTAATGCACAAAGACTCTTTTTGATTAATAATCAGAATACCTTTATCACACACCCAATTTAACACTAACTATAATATCGATGCTTCCTTCTGAACAAGGTTGGCCAGGGTTGGTGGATGCTTCTGGGAAATAGATCACTTAAATCGTTCTAATGCAGAAATAGAATTATCCAGTATCTGAGGTCCTTTGAAAAATTCATTTTCTTGGAGGAGGTGAGATGAGGAATTCTGCCAGCTTCCTTTTTGATAGGTATTGGGGTGGTAGGTTAGGAACAAGTCTGTCCTCAATGCCCCAAGAAGTTATGAAAATGGAGAAACAGAAGTTGCCGTAGGCTCTTAATTTTGTTCCTATGTACTTTTTTTTTTTTCTGGGTAGTTGTCCAACTTATAGAGGTCTAGATGCTGGTTTCAGGCAGTCCCTCTATGGTCTAGCCTTAGTGCTAAGTGACATCTTCCTAGACTAGGTTCTGGGCTGGTCTGGGTGAGTGGATGAAGCTCTCTTACCTTTACAAGGAGGAGCAAAATTCGGTGCTGCCAATAGCCCTGTAAATAGCAGGAAATAAGCAGAAAGGACAAACAGAACCAGACCTGGTACCGTGGTACCTTGGGACTCGTATTTAAGTATGAATTTATAATCGAATGCCATCTGGCCCTAGAGTAGAGTAGAGTAGTAGCTACAGGAGTGGATGCCCCAGTTTGGCTGATCTCAGCATACATGTGTCAAGACTCAGAGACTTGAGAGCAAGACAGCTTCTGAGATCTGCAAGGACCATTGCCACGTATGGGGTTGATAGGGCAGGTGCTGATGAAGTTAGTGGACCCCAAACTGTAAGTAAGGAAAGTAGCAATTACTGGAGTATTCCAAGTGGTGGATCTGCGCCATCTGAACTGTGTCAGAGCGGGGCAGATAGGTCGGCACGAGAGCCAGTAGGAGAGCATTTCATCAAAACAAATGAGCTGCTCAGTGCACGAATGAACAGTACCGTGGAGCACCACGACTGTGGATGGTGTGGAAAGATGCTGGCAGAGGAGTCTACAATCCTGGGAGGCCAGTCAGATGGAGGCTGGGAGGAAGGAGTGGGGCATGTCTCCGAGGCCTGGAGCCTTGTCGTGGAGAATCGCGGTGCAGAGACTTCCAAGGGCAGTGTTTCTTGTCGGCTGTGCAAGTTCTGCGGCATCACCAGTCAGCGAGTGCTGGGTTCTAGACCTCCTGCAGTAGGCTAACGGTCACCTTCCCGGGGACAGGGCTGCGGCCCTACAGCCAAGAGGTCACTGGAAGCTTGGGGGCTTCGTAGGAGAGCTCGGCATTTATTCATCGACGTGTCCTCTGCTCAGCACAGAAAACAATTCCCCGTTCATCTGAACTTCTTTATGTTCATCTGAATATCCCGTGTTCACCTGAACTTCTTCATGTTCCCTAATGCTTTACGTTCAGGTCCTCTTACGGTAACTCAGGCTCCGTTCAGTCTATTGGTGTTGGAGCCTACTTGATCATATACCGTGATCTTAGCAGGTTATAACAAATAAAAACCAAACACACTCTGATCTCCAGGCTACTGCATCCTAAACTTCAAGCTAACACTTCCATAAATTAGATGGGACTCCATGTGCGAGGTTTGTCCTCTATCTTATGATCGATTATTTATTAAAATCTTTAAGTTGATCGTTAATCTCTCTTTGAGAAAATAAGTATAGCTCTTGGGCTGTTTTCCTTCTGGCTAAGCCTGAATATTTAATAACAGATTGTTCTGCAGCCCAGGATCTCAATGGGCTTTATCAGCTGGCTCTCTTCTTTCCCAGTGGGGATGGGCATTCACATAGTGGCACACGGATGTGGGAAGAGGGTCTTTTGTTCTTCTGAAGAATCATTTACTCTGGCATTATGGACTAGAGGAGTTTTTTAGGCACCTGTTTCCCCCATAAGCTGTTTCAAACCTGCATTGTACAAATTCCTACACCTGATTTTTGAAAGTTAGGCACCTATGTGGCTGGACAGGAGCAGCACAATGTGACATGTACTATCGAGAAGACAGGCACATCTTCCTCATATCTCTAGCGTCTAATCATTTTTTTTTCTATTTTTCAATTTATGCAGCAGCAGCAGCAGCAAAGTGCACCACATACCTGGGGCAAGTCTACTCACTGTCAAACATGCAAAGTCCAGGAAAGAATTTTTGGTGATTTTTCCAGTCATAGAACAAATATTTAATAATATTTTAATTTATTATCTTGTACCCAGAAGTTAGTTTTACTGGTGATTTACTACCGTCCATAACTTACTGGGCTCTGGCACTGATGGTTGATTTACTGTCCTATCAGTTACTTAATTAGAATGAATTATTCATAGTTTTTCCTGATGAACGACCTAATTATTATGCTAATCATAATAATCTAAGTCTTCAATGTTTTCTAAAGCATTCTGCCTAATGGGGTTATTAAATATGTGTATAATTATAGTCATAAAAATTCAGAAACATGCCTTGACAGGCATTTTTATTTATATTTAGGCTTTCAAAAGCATCAAAGTTAAGATATCTTTCATGCTGCACTCAATTAATTTCTTAAATGTCATTTTCTTTCCTTAATATAAAACTGCGAATGAGTGTGATAAATAAAACTACAGTCAACTTCATCACTAATACTAAGAAATGGAACAGGATTTTATACCCCGTCTAGTCCTGCTTTGGAAGACTTGGCTCTCACAAGCTTTCCCTTCTTGTATTCTACTGGAGGCAAAGGAATGAACTGACCTGATATTTATTGGTATATTGTCAAATCTTTATTGTTGACAAGAGAAGCAGCTGTATTTTTTTTAAAGATTTTATTTATTTATTCATGAGAGATACAGAGAGAGAGGCAGAGACACAGGCAGAGGGAGAAGCAGGGAGCATGCGGGGAGCCCGATGTGGGACTCGATTCCGGGACCCAGGGTCACAGCCTGAGCCCCCCCGGGGCGTCCCTGAGAAGCAACCGTATTATGGTCCAGTTCACTATTAACTGTTCCTGCGTGGGATGCTCTCCCCCTACTTCTGTATGTGTTAACACCTCAGGCCCAAATAATTCTATTTGCATGTCCTTGTCTTACTTCAGGGCAAAAGTCAATATTGGAAGGTGTTGGGATATCCCGTTGCTTTCAGTAAAAATAACTACGTGCCAACCAACTCCCCAGCGCATCTAAAGCTTGAACATCTGACCCACGATCAAGGCAATAAAAAATGATATTTGGCTGTTAGATCTCAAACCAAGCATTTGGTGGCCCATGGCTGGGTTTATGCAACCAAGAACAAATTAGGGTTAAAACATACATTCTGTTCAATCTTGTTGCAGTGTAGTTGTTAGAAGGAATTTTTTTTTTCTTGAGACTTGGCAACAATAACTCATGGATTTTGTGAAATGTTAAGATTATTCTAAGAAATAAGACCGGCTCCTTTTTGGTCACAAGTCATGTTGTCTTTGAGCGCACAGGTATGGATGATGAAAAGCAACGTTTCCCATTATTTGGTAGTTTGTTCTCCTGCTAAGGTTTTTTTTTTTTTTTTTCCTTATTTTTAACTCCCTTATTTTCTCCATCATTTTTAAACCATCAATTTCCATTTCAGGTTCATCAACTGTGTCC
The DNA here is from genome assembly GCF_905146905.1 of Nyctereutes procyonoides. Classification (NCBI taxonomy): domain Eukaryota; kingdom Metazoa; phylum Chordata; class Mammalia; order Carnivora; family Canidae; genus Nyctereutes; species Nyctereutes procyonoides. Next base: position 15,193,172 of record NW_026575021.1, on the reverse strand, counting down.
TCCAGGACTTGCAAGTGGATGACTTTTGGGGAGCTTTTGGGCTTGCTCGTAATTCTCCTCTTTGCTCCTGGTCGTTTGAGAGCTCTCTGGCTGGCTGCGATGCGGAGCCGACCTGTGGGCTGTGGGCTGAGCGTAGCCTTTACCCCTGTCTCTCGGACACGATTTCGGACAGGCCAGCCCTTCTCGTTCCCTTTCTGCAACGATGTTCATGGTTGCGTGATGGGAGGCATCCTTCTGAAGGAAAGGAAGGAGGGAAAGCCAACATTACACAGTTTCTGTTCTGTTTGACTTCCATAATTTTTGAAGTTACATGGGATATAAATAAAGGAAAATTCCGCTAAGTCCTATTTCCAGCATCTGCTGAGCCAGCTTCAGCCTGACCTCTGGCTCTGACCTCCTTCCTTCAGGATCTGTCTTAGTCTGTTCAGGCTGCTACAGCAAAACGCTGCAGACAGAATGGCCTGAAACAACAGAATTTGTTTCTTATAGTTCTGGAGGCTGGAGGTCTGACGTCAGGGTGCCAGCCTGGCTGGGTGGGCGCAGATTTCTCATGGGTCCTCGCGTGGCACAAGGAACAAGCCGGCTCCCTGAGCCTTTTTTATTAAGGCAGTAATCCTACTCAGGCGGGTTCTGGCCTGGTGACGTAATCGCCCCCCAAGGATCTCCCCTCTTAGTACCATCACCTATGGGCCTAAGATGTCAGCATCTGCGGTTTGGAGGGACACGACATTTACACTAGAGCGGGGTCCATACAGGAAGGACTCCACGGAGCTGAGAGGCGTCTTAAAGACTCTTTCTCAACTGCCTTGTGTGCTTCCCTCCCTAGAGGGGACTTGATCTCGGCTCTGGTTGCCCGGACGGTGGTGGGAATGATATTGCCTTGAGATACCCCCTCTCCAGGGTCTCTTTAAAGTTCAGTCCCTCCGTGTCGCTGGAGTAGGAGGGAGAGGAAAAGAGGTGGTTCTCTCTGCCTTCATTGATCAGTGCTGATGCCTTTTTTTTTTTCCTGCTCTTTGAGCAACAGTAACTTGTGATCATTGCCCTCTCTGTGGCAGGTAGTCCAAGACTGGCTCCTGCTAGGACGCACGTATGTGTCTTTGGATGCGTTTTAGGGGACGATGCCAACACTGCACTTTCCATGATGAGAGCCGGCTCTGGCCCCAACAAGCCATCCTCCAGCCCCTAGGGTGGGAGATTGTCAAGAGAGACCTGAGCCTCGGGGGCCTTCTGCCTACATGGCCCACGTCCTCCTGCCTTCCCTTGGAAGGGTCCCACGACCCCTGGGCAATCCGGGCATCCCTGCCAGGCGGCGGTGAGCCTCTCCGTGCATCTAGGCCTCGCTTGGAAATACACTGAAGCGCTGATCATGTGATCCACGTATTGATTTTGCCTGGAGCCAGGCTGCTCTCCAGAAAGCCTGCCCTCCTCTGTCCTTTCACCAGCGCCCACAGAGGCTCCTACCACCGGGTGTTGCTAGGAGGGGTTAGCAGTTCTCAGACTTTTTATTTTTTGCTAATCTATCCCTTATTTTAATTTTCATTGCTCTAATTATCACTCACTTCGACGTGTCACCTCTTGGATTTCTTCTATATATCGGGTATTCATATTTCTTCATCATTTTTCTGCTTTCTGCTTGGGCCATTGTTTTTCTTTATACATTTGTGAGAGTTTCTAAATTAATATTAATATTCTAAATGTTAATCTCCTGTTGGTTTCGCACTCAGTGAATATCTTCTTCCCTTCTGTCAGCCATATAGTAACTGCATCCATAGTGTCTTTTATGGACCAGAAATTCTCCATTCTGATGCAGATAATGTAATCTTTGTTTTTTCCTTTGTTTGTGCTTTTGAAGTTTTGTTTAAATAATCCTTCTCCTCCCCCAGTTCTGTGGCTATCACATATTTTATTCTACCAACTTTCTAACTTAATTACCTTTAGATGTGTATTTTTGCTGTTGTCTCCTTTGATATGGAATGTAGAGATTCACTTTTCCCAAACCATTTTACTAAATAACTCATAGTTTTCCTATGAATTTGTGACACTAGCTTTATCTTATATAAACGCGTTCCATATACATGTTTTTGCCCTGAGCTCTCTATTGTGTTCCGTTGGTCAACTTGATTGTTCTTGTGACAATATCTTAATTTTTAAATTATGATTTTAAAGTATTAATATCTGATAGCTTGCCCCTCTTCCCCCCCCATCTTTTATAAGGTTGACTTCCTTTTATTACATACTATAATAAATGTATTTAATTCCTTAAAAATCCAGTTGGAAATGTGATTGATCTTATATTGGATCAGTAGAATAAAATTATGAAGAATGAGTATGTTTGTAATGTTAAGCCATCTTATCTAAGAGAATAAAATGTCCATTTAATTTTATAAATCATCTTGTATGACTTTTATTATAATTTTTGTTTTCTCCTGAGTTATTGTGTTCTTGGTTAGTTTCTAGGTATTTTACAGTTTTTTTCTTTTCATTTCTTTCTTCTTTGCTATTGCTATATTTTCTTGTTGGTTATGGCTGGTGGAAGTTAATACTCTTGGTTTTTTAGATTGTTATATCCAGCAAAATTTCTGAAATTTCTTGTTTTTAAATTGCTTTATATGGTGATAATTCTGTTGGCTAAAAAGATGATGATATGTACAGTGACTTTCTCTTTCTCTTAGTTATTTTTCTTTTCTTTTAGTATTGGCAGGACTTGTAGAACTGTATCATTGTGGTGATATTGGATATTGTTTCATATTTTAAAGGGTATGCTATCTATGTTTTTCCATTAAGGTAATATTTAGTGTTTGCTATAAGATTTTGATATATAATGCTCAGCAGTGTGAGGAGGTTCCCTTCCAGTGTTAGTTTGTTAAGACTTTTGAAAAAAATAAATAGGTCCTGAACTTCATTAAAGTCTCTTTGCATCATTTAAGTAATAGATATTTTTTTTCCACTTTGCTAATGAGATAATGGCATTGGTGAGTTTCATGCAGCGTAACTATTTTTGCTCGTTTGAGGTTAATGTGAATTTTTTTTTGTTTTAGTTAGCTAGCTGTACAACCTTGGGTAAGCCACATAACCTTTGCCTGCCTACATTACTTATCAGTAACATGGAGATAATAGTCAAAGGATTGTCTTTGAATTACATATGTTCAGCATTTAGATGGGTGCCTGACACATAATAAAGCCTATGTAAATGCTCTAAGTATACTATAATTTTTTGCCATCAGTTAAATGAGATTTAATTTTCTTTTAGTGTACGATCTGACTTTGTTAGCAAAGTTATACTAACTCCCAAAGGAACCTGGGCAACTTTTGGCTTTTTCTAAGCAAATGCATTTATTTTTTTTAAAAAAAATATTTATTTATTCATGAGAGACACAGAGAGAGAGGCAGAGACACAAGCAAAGGGAGAAGCAGGCCCCCTGCGGGGAGCACGATGGGAGACTTGATCCCAGGACCCCAGGATCACCACCTGAGCCAAAGGCAGATGCTCAACCCGAGCCAACCACGTGCTCCTCAAAGCAAACACATTTAAATCAACAGAGTGCTTACATCTTGGTCCTAGAGTACTCCCCCCTACCACCACATTTTTTAAGATAACAAATATTACAGTACAGTTTCCAGGGCTGCCATAACAAATTTCCACAATCTGGATCTCCTAAAATAACAGAAATATATCATTTCACAGTTTCAGAGGCTAGAAAGTCTGAAATCAAGGTGTTGGAGAGCCATGCTCTCTCCCCTGACTCTCTACTAGCCTCTTGTGGCTCCTGGGAATCCTTGACATTCTTTGGCTTTTAACAGCATCCCTCCATTTTCTGCTTTTGTCATCTTCTCCATGTGCGGGTGTGCCTGTGTATCCCCTGCTCTTCTGATAAGTAAATCAGCCATATGGGATTTAGGGACCATCCTGATCCATTATGACCTCACCGCAACTAATTACATCTGCAAAGACCCTGCTTCCAGATACGATTATGTTGTGAGGTTCTGGGTGAACATGAATTGTTTTGGGACACTAGTCAACCCAGCACAATTACCCAAAGATTTCACCCCCTTCTTGTATATCTTGCAACAGCACATCTTCTGACTCTCCTCCCACTGCTGTTACTGTTTCTGTGAACAGTGTTTTTACTCTGGATCTTAGTGTGGTAAACCATCTGAGTCCTTCAGTGCCCAAGAACACTTTTTATTGTGCTGTTATGTTTGATTTATAACTTGGTTGGATAGAAAATTTTAAAAGGGAAGTTTTTTTCCTTTAGTATCTTCAAAATATGATTGTGTGGGGGATCCCTGGGTGGCGCAGTGGTTTGGTGCCTGCCTTTGGCCCAGGGCGCGATCCTGGAGACCCGGGATCGAGTCCCACGTCGGGCTCCTGGTGCATGGAGCCTGCTTCTCCCTCTGCCTGTGTCTCTGCCTCTCTCTCTCTCTCTCTCTCTCTCTCTGTGACTATCATAAAAAAAAATGATTGTGTGGAATTTTTGCATTAGCGTGTTGTTGAGAAATCAGATGGCAGTCTGATTCTCTTTTGTAGGGGAACCATTCTTGCCTTTTGTAGGTTCTTATTATTTTTTCTTCCTATGTCCTTGATGGTCTTCATTTTAATAATAAAAATGCCCTTATGTATGGATTAGTCCTTATCGTTCCTGTTTAATAACCTATGAGTTTATGCCCCTTTTCATTCTGAGGTCTTTTCTTTCTTGTATTATGGCAATTTTACCCTTTTTGTTTCTTCAAATTTTTTAATGCATTTTTTCTCTATTTATAGGAACTCTATTATCTACAGGTTACCATCATATATGTATGACACACATACATATATATGTAATTTTCAATCCTTATTTGCTGCCTTCTGAGTACATTTCTTTTGTACAACTCGCTAATTAATTCTTCAACTTATTTACCTTAGTCTAACTTATTTATTGTGTCTTTATTTTAGCTATGTTTTTCATATCTGATATTTCTATTTGTTTCTTCCTCATAATTTCACATTACCGCCCCATGTTACTATCTTCTCTATCTTCTTAGGCTTATTTTGAATTTTTGACCCATATTTCCAATAATTCTGCTTTAGATAACATCTGTGGTTAGCTTATTGTTCTTTTTAGCAGTGGTTGCAGTGCTCAGGTATATGTTTTTGCTTTTTTTGTTTGTTTTTGACAAATTGAATCATATTTCCTTAGGTCTGGTAATGTGTATGGGGAAGAACCAGACAGTAGGCTCTCATCCAGGATTATGTGGGTGAGTTTAAAGAGAGGGGAGTATATGATCTCCAGGTACCAAAAACTATTGCTGGTCTCTCTCCCATTTGCTACCATTCTACTAAGCAAGTCAAGAGTTGTACCTTTAAATTAATAAGGAAAATAAATGGTTAATAAAGAGACATTATGCTAAGTGAGATAAGTCAGATGGAGAAAGACAAATACTATATAATATCATTTATATGTGCAATCTGAAAAAGCCAAACTTATAAAAGCAGAGAGTAGGATGGCAGTTGCCAGGGGATAAGGGGAGACAGGGCATAGGACAAATGTTGAAGAGTATAGACTTGTCCCAAGTAGCAAGTCCTAGAGATCTAATGCACAGTAATGTGAACATAGTCAACAATATTGTATTATAACCATCAAACTTGCTAAGCGATTAAATCCTAATTATTTCAACCACTAAAAAGAGATGATTATTGTGTGATGTGATAGAGGCACTAATTATAGCTACAATGGTAATCATATTATGATAGGTGTCAAATTAACAAGCACACCTTACATTCACACAATGCTATATGTCAGATATAGTTCAATAAAAGTTTATGTCATATTACAAAATCTTTTTGAAGATTTTATTATTTATTTATTTTAGGGGAAGAGAGAGTAAGAGCAAGCAGGTGGGGCAGGGGGGAAGGAGAGGGATAAGCAGACTCCCCGCTGAGCTTGGAGCCTGATGCCTGTCTCCATCTTAGGGCCCCGAGATCATGACCTGAGCTGAGAGCAAGAGTTGGATGCTTAGGCAACTGAGCACCCTATGTTACTATGCTAACACAATGTATTGCTACATCATATTTTGTTCATTTTTTGTCTCCTTGTTACTAATGAGAGAACTTGATTTAACTTGCTCACACTGTGGTGTCTTCTTAGTCTAGAAAAGCTCCTGGCACATAGTAGGTGTTCAATAAACATTTGTTGTACTATTAATTAATAAGTTCAAGAGCATATTTTAATGTCATCTCTGTAGTGGAGCCTCGTTAGCTGTTCTTCTCATCTGGTGAGAGTGTGCACAGGTGAGAGTAACCATTTAATAATTGTAGGCATGTCTTCCATGGGATTCCTAGACAGAATTGATGTCTATCTACATCTGAGACTTTGCTAAACCTAATTGATGGTCTCAGGCGGACACATTCCCCTTTGAAATGACCCAAGAGAATCACAAAGAGCCCAAAATAGGAAACGGGTCCTTATCATCAAAAAGAATGGTGATGAATGAAAGAAAAAGCTCAAAAATTTATATTTGGGAGAGATCAGGCAGGGGTGAAATAAAACCACATTATACCTCTTGCTTTACACTTCCACACATACCACAACTCAAGGACTAATACCTTCTGTGAAATAATGTATTGGTTCCATCGATAATTGCTAGTAGCCATGATGAGCAATATTTTATAAATATGCACCAAGTCTAAACCAAGTATAATAGAATGAAAAAAATTCAGGATATTTTAATTTAGTTAAGTGACTGATTATTTTAGAGTCTGCTTATATAACTAATGTAATTAATGGCAGCTTTGTGGATACATTTGAGTTGAGTGAAAAATTTATTAAGCTCTTCACTAGGGTTGGCAATAAATTCAAAATGTCAGCTTTTCTTTTGCTGAAATGTGTTGAGGGAACCCTGAACAATCCACAGTACGTTGTGTTCTCTGTCAAGTGAAAGGACAAGTATACACCGCTTCCCGTAGCACAATTTCTCAAATGTCAATGTGAAAAATATTCTTTTCTTTTAAAATTTCATTTGAGGCTGGTTAATAACAAAGCCCCCAGTCAAAGCCCAGCAGAGCAATCAGTTGTGACTGTGTCCTTTGTCACAGCATTGAGAATGTGCCAAATGCGGAAAGTTCCTCTCTGAGTCTAAATGCTCCCAGGGCATGTCAGGACTACTAAGCCAAATCAGCACATTACCAAAGTGAAAGTACAATCAACCGGAATGGGTGGCAAAATGGTAGGGTTACTGGGCTCCTCGACCCAACCCTAGAGGAATACAGAACCAAGAAGGCAGTATGGGTTACAGGAACTAATACACACAGAAAACACAGATGCTCGAGAAAACTCCCAAGGAACTGAAGCTTTTTCTAACTGGAGTAGGTGTGCTGGAGGTTGATGACTAACTGTGGCCAATGAGAACCCAAACCAGCAGGAAGAGGAGAAAAACCTCTAGTTGAGCTCTTGCCTCTCCCTACAAAACCCTGGGAGGGTCGTAGCGTGGCCTTTCACTTGGGATCACACCCTGAACAGACGGCAGATGCTTAACCCTTGAGCCACCCAGGGGTCCCTATTTATTTATTTTTAAAGATTTATTTATTTATTTTAGATAGAGGTTGCACACATGAGGGCCGGTTGCAGGGGGGCGGGGGGATGGAGCAGAGGAGAGAGAGAATCCAAGCACATTCCCCTCTGAGCACAGAATCCATCACAGGCCCAGTCCCAGGACCCCAAGATCAGGACCGGAGCTGAAATCAAGAGTTAGATGCCCAACCAACTGAACCCACCCAGACACCTCTGGCCTATACATTTTAAATATTTAGGCATGTGATATGTGCCTTCTTTTGCCCTGGGCTCCATAACATTAGGGCAGCACCTGAGCATGGCCACAGATGTATGACAGTGCCGTCCAGTAGAGGTTTGGGCAATCCTAGAAATGTTCCTAAGCCGTCCAGTACAGGAGCTCCTACTTACACGTGGCTGTTGAGCACTTAAAATATGAGGACATGAGCTCTTAATTTTATTTACTTTTAATTAATTTAAATTTCAGTAGCCATACATGCCCAATGGCCACCATTTTTAATGGCTTGTTTCTGTTCCCAAGCATCTTTCAGATGCTGGAGACCAATTGGGTTCTGGTCTCTTTCAATAATGACTTCATCTCTGTGTCCATGGCCCCCGAGTTCTGGTCAGGTAAGACCTACTGGCCTCTGCTGGAGTTACATGTGGTTTGATTCCATCATACAATCCTTTCTTAGTCCAAGTGACCTCCTTCATTTTCTCCGGAGGTTGGTTGATCTGCAGTCCTGCTCTAGTTCTGGTATAATGTTGTAGTATCAACCATATACTACTTCACCCAGAATCTTCCCTTTTGAAACTCAAAGCCTACCCCCCTCTTTTTTGTCTCAACAAAATAAAACTCTTGCAAATCAATGGCTTTGGCTTTTAAAACTGTTGCTTCTGAGGAGGATTTTTGAAAGCCCTATATTTTGAACTTGAAAAACCTTCCCCAAACCTGAAAATTGATTGCTTCTTTCTCTTTGCTTTCCTGTTATATAATTCTCTTTTCAAGGTTATATGAATTCCTTTCACTATCTCCACAAAGATGCACAAACAATGCGCATCCTAAAAAGGAAAGTATAACATTTAATATTTCATGATAAATTATCACAAAGGGAAAGCCCTAGAATTGTTCTCGTGTGTTCACACGAGCCATTATGCTGCTGCTCCATAGATGCCCTCCACTGCAGTAGGAGAGTGAAGCTGAGGCTACGTAAAATAGAGATGGAAAGATGTGGATGAGGTCGGATCTACCCCATATGATCATCCTCTGTCAGGATCACTGAGGTGTGTGCTAACCCCCACGCTGAAGCTTAGGAACTCCCTGGAAATAGCATGAGCCCTAAACAAAGGTATGAAGGACGTCAGTGAAGATTTCTTTAATGCCTCCATCCTCCAGTCTGAACTCTTGGACCACATGTCCTGCCTGGATCCTAGATGTTTTACAATTCCTCTCATTCCCCTGCTCTTTGACCTCAAAGTGCTACTATTCTACTTGGAGAGCCAGGCACTAAACAATAAACACACAAAAATAAAAATTGTCCCAAGCACAGTGAAAGCTAAGACAGAGTGCTAGCAGAGAAAGTCAGGGAGCTTTAGCAGAGGGCCTGATGTGAAGTGGCATTTACATGAGCACATAAGAGCTGAGTGGGGCCTGGCTAGGCAAAGAATGGGGAGAAGGAAATTCTAGGCAAAGTCCTTACCGTGGCAGAGAGAATGGAAGAGAATGGAGAGAATGGAAGAAGCCGAGCTTGCTTCAGGCAGATGGTGATGGGAAAGGCGAAGCTGGAAAGGAGAGTAAGTCCTGGGACTTGTCTAGAAGTTGGGCTGCTCTTCTAGGTGCCTGTGGGGAGACTATTGGACGGTGTTAGGGTGGGAGTAGAGTCTTCATAGGATCACTGTCATATCTTACAGAGGTCACTCTGGCTGCTGGGTGAGAAAAGGAGGAGGGAGTAGGGGACAAGAGGAAGCCACCTGGGGAGCCACTGAAAGAATAGAGGGTGGGGGTGGGGGTCATGAGTTGGACCAGGTGCTGCCAATGGAGATGGAGAGAATCAGACCCATTCAGGGCATATTTAGGAGTAGAGTTTTAAACCTTAAGCCTATTGAGATTTGGGGCCAGGTAATTAATTCTTTGTTGTGGGACTTTCCAGTCAATTGTAGGGTATTTAGCAGCATAATTAATTAGATTTTTTTTATTTGAGGTATATGTATATATATTTAAGGAAATCTCATCAGCTAACGGGGGAGCTGATCTGGGCTCAGACAGGACAATCTGCCGTGCTATTGCCATGACTAGTACTGCCTCTAGCGGCTGCCTTTTCTAGTCATCCTAGGAAAAATGAAAGCAGGCAGGTATGATTTTTTTTTTTTTTCATTTCTCCTGACTGGTCTTGGAATGGAAAATGTTACCAGGTTCTTGAACTGGCTCCTCTCCTTGGGTATCCTTTTCTGTACCAACCAGAAGAAAATGTATTTCCTGCTCTGGGCTAGGTCCTGCAGTTACAGCCTTCCAGAGGCGTAACAGTGTCCCCGAAATCGGTTGGTGATGGTGTCATCCAGGGCCTGATCGACCTTGACTTTTGGTTTTCTTTGAAGCTTCCCACGTATGGCCTGTGTGTGTGTAGATGCGTGTGGTTGTGTTCATGGGCTATGGGTATCTTCTGACATCCAAGACCTGTTACGACAATATATAACCTTTGCGCATTTTCTGAAGACAAGGGAAAAAAAGCAGTTCAAAATTTTATCTGGACGGGTGTATTTATAGCTGTGCCTTTTTTTATCTGACAATGTTCCTTGGGTAATTGGTTCCTTTGTTAGTTTTCAGAGCGATGACACACAAATAAATTAGCATTTCCACCTCAACTGCCTCTTTGGCAAGAATAGAGGTTCTCATGTCAAGGTAAATAAAGAGGGAGGCAGGGATCCAGAAAGACTAGAAAAATGGGAACCTTACTGAGCAATTTATGTGCGACATGTCCCTTTCATGTTAACAGCTACAAAAAAGGAAGAATAAGAAAAAGAAAAGGAAGAAAACCATTGCTTTATGGTGAATAAGAAAAAAAACATCCGTGTGGCTCAGATGTGTCGTGTGTAGAGGTACTTGGGTCACTGACGTCTTCCCAGCCCGATCTTCTGAAAGCACACAGCTTTTGACCTGCCCCTGACCTCACAAGGTGTGACCTGTAGTCAAGGTCTCCTGCAGGTGAGGCCCTTCCTTTCTTTTGCACTCTCTGGAATCCAGGGTAGTTGCTAGATCAGAAGAAGGAGTAAAGGCAATGAAAGGAGAGTTTGCACCCCCTGGGTAGGTGGGAATCGGGGAGTTTCTCAAGTCCCATTAGCCGAAAGGCTTCCACGTATCAATGCACATTTTTTTTTAAAGGTTTTGTTCATTTATTTAGTTGAGAAAGAGAGCAAGTGAGCGAGCCAGCCCGAGCGGGATGGGGCAGAGGGAGAGAGCATGAGAAGCAGACTCCCCACCGAGCATGGAGCCCCCTGCGGGACTCAGGTTCAGGACCCTGAGACCCTCCCTGGAACCAAAGTCAAGAGAGGGCTGCTTCTCCGATGAGCCCCCGGGTGCCCAGCCGAGCACGTCTGTGTAGGTGCATCCTGCGTCCGCGTGGCCCTGATGTTCCTAGACTGTCCTGTCAACATTGAAGGGAGGTGATCGGCCCAGAGGGTTCTGTTCTAGAAGCCGACGTGGGGCCCAGGTGGCAGGGCCTGTCCCCCCGGGATGGGTTGTGGCCCTGCAGCCTCAACAGCCAACGGCCCGCTGCCCACCTGACAGGCTGGCCTCCTGCCCCGGGACAGGGTGTTCCCTGACACCCCAGGTAGTGTGAAAGCTCAGCTCTGGGAGTGAATGTTCGGGGGTCCTCAGGGGCCAGTGAGCCAAGCAATGTAGCTGATGAAAGGCTGAGGTCCTCCCCTGTGCCGGGGCCTTGTGGCACCCTGAGCGGTCCACCGTGGTCCTTTGGTGGTCCACCAAAGGAGGCCACCTTTGAATCAAGAACTGGGATCTGAGCCTGTCCTAGCAGGTGCCTCAGGTGCCTCTCTCAGGCCCAGCGAAGTGACCCGCAGTGATATGTTCTGCATGATTGAAGGAAACCTGGAGGACTGGGCCCCACAGCCATCCCGACCTTATTAGCTTCTTTCTGCAATGTCTGGCTTGCTGGTGGATTTTAGTTTTCCTGAAGGTTCTTTCCAATCTTGGAGGAGGTACTGGATGAGTTTCCAGACTCTCCGATTTGCACTGAGCTCCACTGATCTTTCTTCCTGAGACTTCAAAGGTTCATAAATCACCACTGCCTGTGGTCCCAGAGCCTGCACAGCCCTCAGCAGAGATAAATGTGTCCCGTAAGCTTGTGTTTTGAGAGACTGGATTTTTGTAATCAGCCCTCCAGTTTAGGAAGAAGTAAAAAGAAGCCTTATAGATATACAGAGATAAAAATATGCTTTATAAAATCAAAATGTTATTTATAAAAAAGAAAAACATTCTGGGCTGCCTGGGTGGCTCAGTTGATTAAGTGTCTGCCTTCAGCTCAGGTCATGATCCTGGGGTTCCAGGATCAGGCCCCGCATCCAGCTCCCTGCTCCCTCTCCCTCTCCGCCTCCTTGTGCTCTCTCTCTGCCAAATAGATAAAATCTTTTTTTTTTTTTAAAAAGAAAAAAAAAAATTCCAATATTTTGGGTTTAAGCTGAAACTTCTGGTTTTAAAAAACCTTAAATTTTACGGTGCTTTTACGGTCTTTTGGTAAAGTTTGACATCTCTCCTCTAATCCTCAGTATATAATCCCATTCATTCCACTTTATCTCTATTTATTTAGTGATAACATTTGGTTGAAGTCACAGCTCCTGGAATTCTTGAGTCAGCAACTTCATTCACCTCAGCGTTCTGGGTCCTAACTCTTACCTGTTTGTATGATTAACTGCTAATGTAGCGACGTTCCGACGTGGATTGCATCAGGAAAGTGACAGAGCGGTTGAAGAGCACATCAATGTCGGATCTAACAAGTCATCCGGATTCTTAGCGGCGTTGTTGTTACAGGGTTTCTTTTCCCTCCACGTCCTTGGGTCTCGGTCACACCACTTCCAAGAAGGACGAGGTAGACCAGACGAACACTGATGGGCAGCAAAGTTGATCGAGTGATAGTAAAATTTCTCCAGTGATAGCACAAAGCTTCTGAAGAAAGAGGGGGCCCGAGAGGGTTGCCAGTTTGTTTAGATCTAGGGGCGTTTATGGGGTCGTTGGTGGCCTGTTTTCATCTGACTCACTTCTCAACTCACTGGATGCAACTACTACTGGATGCAACACAGCTACTGTGTGCTAGGCGCTAGTCTGGATGTTGAGATGCAACGTTGAACAAGATACAGGTTTTTGTCACCTACCGATCACGTGGGAAAGGGAGGAGGGCTCCTTCCAGAGTGGTGTCAAACCCTTTGACGGGTGGTTTTCTCTTCGGGTGGGGGCCCCTTGTCCCTGCCTGCCTTTTTCCAACTATCCTTCATTAGTACCCTCGAAAGAACACTGATTATGTTTGACACTCATGGTGTTAACATGTGATTTGCCTGCATGATTTGACCTTGGACAAAAATTTTTAAACCTCTTTGATTCTCAATTTCAACATCTGTACATCGGGGGAAAGCATTTGCTTTCTGGAGTATCATTTATTCATGGCACAAATGTCATGGAGTAGCTACTGTGTGCTAGGCGCTAGTCCGGATGTTGGGATGCAATGTTGAACAAGATACCCCAAGTCCCTATCCCCGTGAAGGTTGCCTTCTAGTTGGGGAAGACAGTCAACAAATAATTAAGTGAACCGATTCTGATAGTCTTATGTGTCGCGTAGGATCCAACAGTCAGAATGCCTTGGCAGATGGAAGCAGGCCTCCATCAGACAGGGTGATCAGAGCAGGCGTCCCGGGGACGTGATATGGAGGCTGACCTGATGATAAAATGGCATTAGCCTTGTGAGGGATGAGGCCAAGAGTGTTCTATGGTGGGGAATACAAAATGCAAAGGTCCTGAGGTAGGACAGAGTGTTTAAGAAACAGAGACTGGCTTTACAGGATGGCAAGGTCCCAATCGTGTAATGTGTTTGAGTCGTCGTTAAGGATTTGGACATTCTCTAAGTGCTACGGAAATCACTGGAGACTTTTAAGAAGTGTAATTACATGGTTTGACCTGTATTTTTACAAGCTAACTGCCGTGTAGACGATGGACTATGGAACAGATGTTAAGGGTGATAGCAGGAAGAACACTTAGGAAGCTTTAGCTGGGTTCTAAGTAAGGTGATGGAGGCTGGGAGTCATGAAGAAGTCGCAATGGAAACAGAGATAAACAGATGGGTCTGGAATGTATTTGGAAGGTAAAAATGATAAAACGTGCTGATAGGTTGAATGTGAGGGGCTAAGGAGAAATCCGGGACAGTTCTTAGGTTCTTGGCTTGACAAGAAGATTCCATCAGATAAGGCAAGATTCTAGAAGAAACTGGTTCGAGCCAAGAGGCTAAGCATTCCGGGTTGGGCATGTGAAGTTTAGGCTGCGCGTTAGGATCCAGGTAGAGATACCGCGTATGTATCTAAGAATAAGAAGCAGAAAATGCAACCTGGAGCTTAGGGCACAGCTCTGGGCTGGGGGGTGCAGATCTGGGAATCACTGGCTTTGCTGGAACAGACGATTCACGGGGAAAGAATGAACAGGGAACGGAAACGGTCCAGGATGAGCCTTAGGGCACTCCAGTGTTTAGACACCATCTTGCCAAGAAGGGGTCAGCGGAAGAGCTGGGGCAGGAGTAGCTAGCAGAGGGAAAACACAACAGGGTTGACACATCCAGGGAGGGGTTAACTGTGTTTGTTGCTCCTGAGCAGTGAATATGAGGATGGAGAAGTGACTCAACAGGAGAGCATTTCACGAGACCAACGAGGACAAAGGCCATACTGGAGTGGATTGTTGAGACAATTCCAATCCGCACAAAGCCTGTGTCTGGTGTACAGTGTGTGCTTACTGTAATGGTAAAAATTGCTGAGAAAGAATTAGCGGTTAGGTTTTGTGGATCGCCTATAACAGCCATTCTCCTGGCCTTCCTCCCTTTCTCTAATTCCCTTTCCTGGAAGACCCCTCCCCACCACGTGTTAGGTTTTCCACTCTCCCGACTTCTGAGGATGAGCCATTGTTAGTCTAGGTCATTCTTGGTGATGTCATTCTTTTGCCAGTGGCTAGTTTAGGCCGCAGCATGTGACCCGATCGGAGGGGGAGCCTGGTGAGGGCTTCTGGCAGAGGTTTCCTATGCTAATAAACTGATATTCATGGGAAGAAATGCCTCTCTCTCTCACAAAAATATCAGGGCATCTATTTGGCATGTCTGGAGTTGCTGTAGCCATGCACCTGGGGCTGGGAGGGAGCCCTCACGGGTATGCTACGGATGGCAGAGTGGAAGGATGAAAACCGTCTTTGTAGACCTAGATCTCAGTCTCATGGCAGGACTAAGACAATCGTCAAATAAATGCTTCTCTGGATATCGATCCCACAAAGGCCCCGTGTGAGTGCCGATATTATGGATGAAGTACCGAGTGCTACACGCTGTCCTAAGCTCTACTTATTCTTTTGCAGCTGAGTAGACTGAGACCAAGGGAAGTGAAGTGACTGGTCTAGGGGCATATGGCCAGTAAGATGTGGAGTGGGGATTCCACCCCCGGGACGGTGGTCATGGTTGGTAGGTCAGACCCAACAGGGCGTCTGCAAATAAACATGTGGTGTTAGCCATCTGTGTTTAAAATGATGGGTTGTTTTTAGATTATCTCCTGATGGTGGCAGCTGATGTGAGACCGGGTCAACGAGTGGGCCTGGGGATGCTGAGCAAGTGTGTCAGCAAGCCTTGGGCAGGATGCACACTGGAAATACTGGAATCCAGTTTCCAAAGATTAACTTATTGGCACAAGGGAATGCTCGAGTTGTATACATTGCTAATTTTAAAATATTCTATTTTGTGGGGTTTTTTTCAAAGATTTTATTTATTTATTCATTCATGATGGAGAGAGAGAGAGAGAGAGAGAGAGAGGCAGAGACACAGGCAGAGGGAGAAGCGGACTCCACGCAGGGACCCTGACGCAGGACTCGATCCCAGGACCCCAGGATCACACCCCGGGCCAAAGGCAGGTCCTAAACCACTGAGCCACTCAGGGATCCCTACATTGCTAATTTTAAAACACATACAAAATAAAAATAACTGCTACTAATTTAGAGCTTAGTGTCTATCCTAAGCTTCAAGTCCATTGTTTCACCAAATCTTCACTGAATCTTGATCCGTAAGATGTTTTGTACATTTTATCATAGCAGAAAGTAGGGATCCCTGGGTGGCGCAGCGGTTTGGCGCCTGCCTTTGGCCCAGGGTGCAATCCTGGAGACCCGGGATCGAATCCCACGTCGGGCTCCTGGTGCATGGAGCCTGCTTCTCCCTCTTCCTGTGTCTCTGCCTCTCTCTCTTTCTGTATGACTATCGTAAATTAATTAATTAATTAATTAAAAAAAAAAAAAAAAGAAAGTAAACCATGGAGAATTTAAGTACTTTGCTCCAAACCACTGGATTTTAATCCAGGTTTGTCTCATTCCAGAGACCACACCTTTGTCTACAAAATGAATGTATTAAATTTTAACTAACATTATGGCATAAACCTGGGAGCTCTCTAGCCCACCGAGGTAGCAACGTTGTCTGTAAAAGGGTTCGTTCATGGAGAAAAGCCTCGGAGGAGGTATATATCAACAATCGTGTTGGGAATTATCATTAATTTTTATTCTCTTTAATATGTCACTGTTTTTAAAAGAAAAACTGATAAGTGATTTTTTTTTTAAATCAGATATTTTAGTCTACAGATCTGGGGACCAGAGGCTGGACCGAGATGGATTTCTGGCGTTTCTATGGGATCACTTTGCCATCCACCTGGTGGCCAGCTGGGTAGTTTGTTCCTTTCTTTCCCATTCTAGCTTCTAGGTGAGGAGGTACTCACTGCTCCTTCTCTTTTTGCTCAGGGCTGCTTTGTTTTGTTTGCTTTTCTGTTTCGTAAATCACAAATGTCTTCTCTCCGTCAGTGTGGGCAAGCCTGAGTTATCAGATTTTTCGCCTCTTTGCCTCTCTGCTCCTAAAAAAAAAGTTCTAAAGACAAACAGGAACCAGTTGCCCTGCTATTTATTTTGTGCTGGGTTGACTGGTACATTAAATAAATGAAGGCAGTATTTTCTTTTTTCATCGTCTGTAGATAAAAGAGGCATGTGTGTTGAGCTGTTGGAGTTCCTTTTCTGTTACCTCTGTAACTGGTGCCACACAGTTAACCACAGAACATTGCATGATTACTTAGTAAATAACCTTGATCACCTCTTAGATTTCTACTTCATCAGTATTTGTAAAGCAAACAGAACCTTGATAAGACCCAGGTTGATTGCAAAATGGATTTCCTGTCTATGTTGCCAACAAATTTTTTTCCCCTGACGACCCAGTTATATTTTGCAGGTTTATATTGCCTTCAGATTTGCAATCTGCCACCTTCATATAAAACTTTGAAAGATATTTACAGAATGCTGTTAGTAATATTGTAAAACACAGGTGGCCGGGTTGGAATTGAAATGCCTCTGCAAAAGAGTGAAGAGAAAATTTTATGACTTAAAAGTATTTGAGACAAGAAAATACAGCCCTTCTTGGGAGAAGAGCTGAAACACTGTCAAATTCAAGTGATTGTGTTATAAGAGGATGTTAAAATTCCATGAGATGGCCTGAAATCTGAATTATTAAGTGGATATTTAATGAATGACACTGCCCTTACTGACATCTGTCTCTCAGATTTACTGTTTTATTAAATCTTTAAATGCGCACTTTTTTTTTTTTTAGAGTTAAATTCAAGTTCTACTAACATATTACCTGTTCTTCCTTATTGACGCATTGCCAATTTTGGTCATTACCCTTCCATTTATTTATTTATTTATTTATTTATTTATTTATTTATATTGGAATTCAATTTGCCAACATGTAGCATAACACCCAGTGCTCATCCCATCAAGTGCCCCCCTCAGTGCCCGTCACCCAGTCACCTCCACCCCCCGCCCTCCCTCCCTTCCACCTCCCCTTGTTCATTTCCCAGAGTTAGGAGTCTCTCATGTTCTGTCTCCCTTTCTGATATTTCCCACTCATTTTTTCTCCTTTCCCCTTTATTCCCTTTCATTATTTTTTATATTCCCCATATGAATGAGACCATATAATGATTGTCCTTCTCCGATTGACTTACTTCACTCAGCATCATACCCTCCAGGTCCATCCACGTCGAAGCAAATGGTGGGTATTTGTCGTTTCTAATGGCTGAGGTATATCCCCCCCTTTTTTTATAAATTTATTTTTTATTTGTGTTCAATTTGCCAACATATAGAATAACACCCAGTGCTCATCCTGTCAGTGCCCACCTCAGTACCCTGCCTTTTTTCCCCCTCCGTCTTTCACTTTGTAATGCAAACCAAAATCGCTTCCAGAAGTACCTAAGAGTGTTGTTCCTCTTTCTCTTTCTCAGATTTTATGACTAAATCGTTCTCAAAGTGAAGTGATTAACAGAGGAATCTAAAAATTGGCTCTGTCTGAAGTGCCTGCTTGTCCTGCCTCACTCAGAGGCAACGACGTTCACGTTGGGGAAGAAGGGAAATCCTGCGCACAGGCCTACTGTGATGTTGGTGTAGACAGTCTCAGAGAGTTTAGCTCAAAGGTTTATGTCAATTGACTTTATAACTTGTAGGTAGACAAGTGAGCTACTGATCATATGCCTTAGTTTTGCAATATCAAGAATCCTGTTATTGGCTCTTGATTCGGCTCAGGCCATAGTCTCAGGGTCGTGAGGTGGAGGCCTGCATCAGGCTCCGTGCTCAGTGAGGAGCCTGCATAAGATTCTCTTCTGCTCCTCCCCTCCACATGCACTGGTTCTCTCAAAAAAAAGGTAATTCAAAATATTTATATATATAAAAAAAGAATAGAATCTATAGAAGAAAGAGGTACATATATATATGTTACACCACAAGAATTTCCAGGATTTAAGAATTTCAGTGCATTTTTATCAAAGTTTTTTGTGCATGTAAACATGCAAACACATTTATGTATGTAACTGCAATTTTGATCTGTTTAAAATTTCGTTTCCTCTTTTTGCATGTAGCACTATTTCATAGGCGTTTTCTTATTTTATCAATAAATATTTGGAAATATTTAATTTTATTTTTTTTTAATTTTTTTAAATTTATTTATGATAGTCACACACAGAGAGAGAGAGGGGCAGAGACACAGGCAGAGGGAGAAGCAGGCTCCATGCACCGGGAGCCCGACATGGGATTCGATCCTGGGTCTCCAGGATCGCGCCCTGGGCCAAAGGCAGGCGCCAAACCGCTGCGCCACCCAGGGATCCCTGGAAATATTTTAAATGGTTGTGTACTATCCCATTGTATAGAGTGTGACATTTAAGAATGAGCCGGTATTGTGGGGGTGCCTGGGGGCTCAGTCAGTTAAGAGTCTGCCTCTGGCTCAGGTCATGATGGGGTCCTGATTTTGAGCCCCGCAGTGCTCAGCCTGCTTCCTACTCTCCCTCTGCCCCCTGCTTGTGCTCTCTCTCACCCCCTCTCAATATCAAATAAATAAACTCTTAAAAAAAAGAAGTAGCCAGTATATGTAACTATTTATAAATTTTACGACATTTGGGAGTTCACGTTTTTTTCTGTTATAAATAATTCTGCAGTATATTTAAGAGCTGGTATTGAATAGCACCAACTACGTGCCAGATACCTCTCTAGCCATCTTACATGGATTGAGGACATGAATGCTCCCAGCAGAGCTGGGTAATGTGATGATGTTCATTTTATAGTGGGGGAAACTGAGGCATAGAGAGGCTGGCTAACTTCCCAAGACTACACACCTGGCAATTGCTGGAACTCGAACCCGATCTGGGCAGCCTGGCTCAAAGGCCTCCAGAATCACCATCGAGTTTTCAACTCATCTCAGAATTTTCTTAAGGGTAGATTTTCTAGAAGCCTAATTTACAGGTTAAAGGGTGTAAACTTATGAGGTACTTAATCTGCTTATAGAGAGGATGTACCAACCTGTATTTTCATATCACATCCTGAGGAGGTTTGTTTCACTACGTTTTTCTCAACCTTGAGGTGCCACCTAAGGAAAAACACCTTTGGTCAGTGTGGTAGGTGAAATTGAACATTTTATGTAGCTTTACTTACATTTCTTCTGAGCACAGTGTTTTAGAGTCTGGTGTCTCTAGTTTTCCTGCGTTTGCATCTGGGTGGCGTCCATGCATAGGGTGGTTATGAGAATTAAACGAAGCGGCATGCGCGAGTGTCCTGGAGGAGTGTGTAGACAGGAAGCATTAGGTGGCTGCAGGTTATATTATTTGTAGTGTGGGGATTGGGGACACACTGCCCCGAAATGCAGCGTGCTGAATATTCCAAGCTGAAGGAATTTGAGAAAACAGCAATGCCAAGTGCCAGAAGGACTCTCTGGCCACCCCTTTCTGCCCAGAGCAGGTCCTAAGACCCTGTTGTAAGAGGTGCACTCCCTGTACCTCGGGAAAGGAAACAACAACTTGATGTCAGAAGCCCGAGGGAGGGAGGCCTGGAGGAACCCAGAGGGGCCGGCCTCCTGAAGTCCCCCGGGTGTACTCCCTTGAGCTCACATCCCTTTTTTCTATCACATTTTGCTATGACTGTTTTCATCAAATGTCGTATAACAGCACTCCGGCTTGACGATTTCTTTGGGTCTTCACTTTTTTTTTTAAGATTTTATTTATTCATTCATGAGAGAGAGAAAGAGAGAGAGAGAGAGAGAGAGAGAGAGAGAGAGAGAGAGGCAGAGACCCAGGCAGAGGGAAAAGCAGGCTCCATGCAGGGAGCCAGAAGCGGGACTTGAACCCAGGACCCAGGGGTCACACCCTGGGCCGAAGGTGGCGCTAAACCACTGAGCCCCCCAGGGATACCGGGGTCTTCATTTTCTTATGCGGGCCCTGTCACGTAGCAGCTGTATTCGGCACATCTGCAGGACCTCCTTCTCTTCGTCGGTGTGTTGTCAGTCCAGTTAGAGGACCCCAGCGGGAGGACTCAGGACGGGGCTGCGGAAAAGATGTTTTTCCTCCCTTACATAGTGCGGTGAACGTTATTTCTTGGGTCAGTTGACTGCTTGTTTTTGCCTTTTGTAAGTTTCCTATTCATGGACTTATTTCCAGAAAGTTCGCAGATAAAAGATACTCTACAGCAGTCCTTTAAGATAGTACCGCAGTATTTTTATTAAGGGAGGAAAGGAGCCTGGGTATTGATCGAATCAGACTTCACATTTGACGGAACTCCTGCAACCCACAGAGTACACTGAAGGACTAGCAGGCGGTGGGAGAGCGGCTCCCTTCGGGTTAGTGATCGATGTGTGGGCCGGAGTGTGTATTGACTTTGTGATTTAAAAAGGAAGATGATGGAAAGAGTCAAGTCCCGGTAGAATACGAACTACAACAAATGCATTTCATCACGGAGCTCCGAGGACTACACGACCCTCTCTTTGAATTACAGAATCAGTGGTGAGCTGGACATTTTGTGGTGAAAACACCGACACGCTGCAGCTGGTTCCTAGTTTGGGGAGTAATGTGTTTAGGATAGAATTAATAGAGACAAGCCATTATGGAGAACAAAAAATAAAATTAAATCAAATAAGCATACATATCAATGGCTGGGGGGTGGGGAAATAAGAGTGTGAATCACTGTATTTTGTTTTCTAAAAAATATTATTTATTTATTTATTTGTTTGTTTATTTATTAATTTATTCATGAGAGACACAGAGAGAGAGAGGCAGAGACCCAGGCAGAGGGAGAAGCAGGCTCCATGCAGGAAGCCCGATGCGGGACTCGATCCCGGGACCCCAGGATCAGCCCTGAGCCAAAGGCAGATGCTCAACGGCTGAGCCACCCAGGAATCCCAATCACTGTATTTTGGAAGAAAATCGCATGTTTTGATAACTACAGAGTGAGGCTTTATACGCATTCTGCTGTGGCACTGAGCATCTTTACTAAGTTAAAGAGACATTAGATGTGACATGCAAGCCATCAATGGAATTAGAGGAATTTAGAGCCAAAACATGTAAAACAGGAAAAAAAAAAAAAAGAAAAGCCAAATTAGCAGGCCTGCCAAACTCACATGAATGCTGACAGGATTACAGACCCTCTTTCTAACTGGGCGTGTGCACAGGTGCCCTGAAGTCCCAGCTGGAGAGGAGGGGACCCAGAAGGGGGCCTAGCACTAGATGAGCAGCAGTCCCAGCAAGGGTGTGGTGGGCGAGGGGTGGAAGGCGCTCCGGGAACTGTCAGGCCTTCCCTGTGCCTCCCGTTAGCCCCCTGGGCAGTGTCCAGGTCTCCACCCCATTATTTTGTGCTCCTCTTGCGACGTGGCCCAGTCATCCGCTGGTGCACACACCCATCACCACGATACAGCACCGTTACCCATGCTGCGCACTGTGCTAACATGCTCTCAGCGGACGGGCATCCGGTGCCGGTGTCTCTGCCTTCCATACGACTTGATCAGAGGACGTGAAGAATTACAGCCTCCCACCATGTGCAGCATCAGGTAGCATCTATTAAACACCCTCGAAGTGCAGACCCTCCTTGAGGCTCTGCCTGTGTGGACTCTAGAATTTTTGCTGCAGTGCTTGACGTGGTGTCATCACCTCCACTTCGCATGTAAGGAAACTGGGCTCAGACGTTGGGGTTGGGTC
Source organism: Nyctereutes procyonoides (assembly GCF_905146905.1). NCBI lineage: Eukaryota > Metazoa > Chordata > Mammalia > Carnivora > Canidae > Nyctereutes > Nyctereutes procyonoides. Next base: position 15,170,877 of record NW_026575021.1, on the reverse strand, counting down.
ACGCTTCTCTCAGCGGGAGGTGTGTGATGGGGAGCCAGCCTCAGCCTGAAGGAGCCCCGCCGCCCCTCCCTACACCGCCGCTGCCTTCCCTACCACCTCAATTCTGTGGTCCACTTCACCTCAGAAATACAGTCCTCAAGGCCAGCATCTTTGCCTGCGCCGTGTTGCCACTCTCCATCCAAGTCACTAACGTTGCCAAAATTCTCCACAGAAAGGGTCATTTTTGTACGAAGTGATGTGTTCAAAATAATGATGATACTGTCCCCAGTAGCCCCCACCCTCACCTCCGGTCGGGAACACACACATGCATGTGCTCACACGTGTGCGCACGCGCGCACGCACACACACACACACACACACACACACCTTGGCCATAGGAGCAGGCAGTAAATGAACTAATATTCAGCATCCTAATTAACCAGTTTCCAGAAAAGTCAGACTATAGCAGCTTTTTGCTTTTCAAGGCACGTTTATGCAAATCTGGAGCAATTTTCAACTGCACCCGCATTAGCCATAACGCCGCTAAATCAGTCTTCCTTTTAGGATGCCTCCTAATCTTGGAAGATGTGACACAACTTAGACACATCTTTCCAAATCACTTCAATCACTCCCGTGAATGTGTCACAGCCATATGCTAGCCCCGGTGAAGTGATAAGTCTTCCCTCTACTGTAAACTCTATGCTTAGACTTGTGGGAGTATCTGTTTAAGGAATATGCGGGCATAAGGAGCAGCCCTCTCTTCATATACTGTGGGATCTTTGAAGAACATTACAATATTCCAAGGTAAAGTGTCTTAATTAAAAAAGTAATGCAGGTACTGCAGGGTCCCTATCTAGGGGTACAGTTGGTGGCCATCCTCCTCAGGGGTTAACACAGTTGCCTTGCTGCATGGCATAAGTTACTCAATCTCTCCGTAAGTCCAAATTTACATTTTTTTTAGAGCAGGGATAATATCATTAGTGACTTCAATACTTGACCAAAAATTCTCTGGCATCCTTCCCATCAACTGGTTGAGTCTGTGTCCTCTGCCTTTGAAATGGACAGGCTAGTGACTGCTTGACAAGTGTGGTCAGAATGCAGTGTGGTGACACAATGTGACTGCAGAGGTGAGATCAGGACGGCCATGTGGCTGCCATCTTGCTGTGGGAACACTTGCTCTTGGAGCTCTGTACCTCCTCAGTGCACCAAGTACTATGCTTGACAGTCTCAGATGAGCCCAGCCTTCCAGCCGTCTCCACTCAGGTGCTAGACGTGAAAGTGTGACCGTCTTGAGCCCTTCAGACCAGTCTGTCTCTCAGCCAGATACCACTGAGTGACTTTTCATTGACATCAGGCAGACCTTTCACCCGGCTAAGTTCTGACTCAATTTCTGATCCACAAAATCAATTACGTATCATAATAATTGTTGCTTTAAACCACCATGTTTGGGTAAGTAAAACACTACCTCATCCACCATGAGGGTTTGTTGTGAGACTCTTAGCTCAGGGCCTGACTTGTAGTGAACACTCAGTAAACGTTAGCTATTATTTTTATTTATTGAGCATCTACTGTGGGCACAAAACTTCATAAAGTGTTTTGAGGCATAGAAAAAGCAAAGACATACTCTTTGCTCTTCTAGTTTTGGAAGTGGTAGTGAAAATGGGTATATATGAGAAGATAATATATGTGTCAGTAGTGAACATTATAATTGGGGAAGAGTTCAAAGAAAGGAGAGGGAGTCAACTGTGAAGAAGGTGGTTCTTGTGCTGCAACTGAGGCATCATCTTCAGGGAGAGGAAGGGAATATTTTATAGGGATTTTTTTTTTTTTTTTACTGTTTCAATGCTTTATTAACAACTGGAAACAAACCCAATAAACTGGAGGTGATGACATCCCAGAAGCCCAAGAGGCAAGGGAAATAGGTTTGCATTTTGTTTTTTGTGTATTTTTTATTAAATGCATCTTAGCGAAAGTAGATTAAAAAAGAAAGGGTCAAAGCCCCAGATGTCAGCAGGGAGAAGGAGCAGACTCAGGGAGGCAGCATCCCCCTCACCCCCACATTCTAGGGAAGAGCTCAAAGGAGCTGCTGTTGCACCTTCACACACAGGCCTGAAGGTTGGGCCAGCACCCAGGTTCCCGGCCTGAAAGCCCCCCTGCAGGAATGCTTCGGTCGCCTAAGTCCCCCCTTTGCTCCACAACTTGAATTCTGGGTCTTGATCTAGAGACTGTGTACGATAGTTTATCTGATTTGGGGCAAGGGGTTGTATTTGGATTCTTGTTTTATAGATTAAAAGATGAGAGAGGTGATGCATGTGGGCTTTTTTTAAAAAAAAATTCCTAAGATATCTTTTTTTAAATTTTTATAGGGATTTTTAATTGATTAAAGATACAACACACATTAAAACCATTGGAAATACAAATAAAATCCTATAGAAATACACATGTACATTAGTCTATGCAACCACACATAGAAGATATAGAATTCTATTTTTTTTAGAATTCTATTTCTGAAAAATAGAGAATATGTCCTTGTTTCTAAGCCACGAGGTATCATTTATAATATTTTGTTATGCATTATGATATAACAAGAACAACTCAATAAATTCCAAACTCCAAATATGATACAAGCCACAGTACATAACATGAAGCAAAAAAGTAGATATTAATAACTAAGATATAAGCACAAAAAACTTTACCATTAAAAGGCACTATCTCAAAAGACTCTTGAGTGAAACAGAAATCAAAATTGCAGGCACTGGGTGGCTCAGTTGGTTAAGCATCTGACTTCGGCTTAGGTCATAATCTTGGGGTCCTGAGATCGAGCCCTGCATTGGGCATCATGCTTAGTGAGGAGTCTACTTCTCTGTCTCTCCTTGCCTCTCCCTGTACGTGTGCTCTCTCTGTCTTTCAAATAAAAAAATAAAATCTTTAAAAACAAAAGAAATCAAAATGCAACTACATGCTGGATGTGTTCTGTATCTTGATCAATACGGTGATTTCACGTATACCTGTGTGTGTGTCTAGTTGGGTTCTTCCCATAGGAGGTGCCGTGGGCTTCTTATGTTTCCAATTTGTGTTCTTCCCTTACAACTATGATTGTTTCATTATTCCTTAGACATTTTTATTAGAAAGCTGAATCATAACCTGTTCAGCTTGTTGGAAAGGGAGGGATTCCTGCCTTAGAGCTACCAGGATGGCAAAACCCAAAGCAAAGGACAGCTCAGATCAACAGCGGTTCATGAAGGGGACCCGGCACGCCATACAGGGCTACGCAGGTTTGTGCTCAGGAGCAGAGGAAATGAGCAGGGGCTGTGGGAGTTGGGCTTTACCGACACCTGGTTCCCATGGGAGGGCGGGACTTCGCTGATTTGAATAATTCCCAGGGTTTACAGGGAACTGAAAGCCACTGCTCATGGATGAGCAAGAACTGTGCTGGTCTTTTTGGTAAGGAGGGTTGTTAGGCTAGGCAACCTTACCTACAAGAATGGGGTGGCGAGGGGAACCTGTGCTTAGGCTATTTGAGGCCCTCCTGATTTTACCAGATGTAAAATTTAAAAACAGCACACAATACTGAGGTTTAATTTTCCACCTTATACCACAATATAAACCTGCTTAGGATGCCAAAGTCAATAAAGAGTGGAGCTTGGATTTGAACCCAAATGTGTCTGGACCCACGTCTGTTCACCTGGCTCAAAGTCTAGGCACTGGATGCAAAAGGAGGGAGCAAGGGGGTGAATACCACTGAGTGAGTGCTGCTTCTTTTTATGTCATCCTTCTCTCTTTCATTGAACTGAGTCTACTTACAAGGCGCCCGATACTCTAAGGATGCTCACGGGTATGACCCTGCAGTCAAAACGATTCCCCATTGGCGGAGGAGTACACAGGTGAAGGGTTCACAGGATTGCTTTTGCAACTTTCTGTGAGTCAATAATTATTTCAAAATAAAAAAAAATGCTCGTGGGGCCTAAGATTCTAAACTACGGTCCTACATTTGGATATAGTCGCCGTAATCATTTAGGGCAGCAGAGTTGTGGTTGGTCCTCCCATTATCGATCTGACACTTTCACTCTTTCATGTTTCATGTCCTGGCATCCTTCCATATCAGCCTAATTCCATGGTAATTATTTTAGTCACTCTCTTGTACACACTCCTAGCTCCTTGATTCTTTCTTTCCGGTGTCTTTGGAGTCACAGGCTAAACCACAGCCCTGGTTAAATCCGCCTCTGCCTTGGCTGCATCGTCCCCTGGAGACCTGGGTCTTGCTGAAGAAAAGCACACATCCAGGTCACCTGGTGTCATTTTAAACTCATGACCCTGAATGTCTCGTGGTCCGCTGCTACCTGGTACCATAGAATGTATGTCGGTGTCCCTCCCAAAATTCTTATGTTTAAATGTGACCCTCAATGTCATGGTATTTGGAGGGGGGACCTTTGGGAGGTGATCAGGTTATAAGGGTGAAGCCCTCATGAGTGAGATTAATGCCATTATCAGAGACCCTGCGGGGCGCTCGCATCCCTTTGACTGAGGACACAGTGAAAAGACACATGTCTGTGAACCAGGAAGCAGATCCTCACCACACCCTGACTCTGCTGGCACCTTGACTTGGACTTTCTAGCCTCCAGGATTGTGAGAAATCAGTGTCTGTGTGTATGAGGCACCATATTTTGCTATAGCAGCCCAAGTGGACCAAGACGCCGCCTGGCAATTACACTCCGCCTCCCCACATTCCTTGATGTCAAATATATACCTAGCTTCTCTTTTTTTCCTGAAAGCTCCAGCATCTCCTTTCCAGACCCCACGCTTGACATTTTATTTCACTCTTCACATAGACAGAACCTGAGAAGACTCCAGCAAGCTCCTAGGACCAGCCTTTTACCGTCAGATTTTACCTTTCCTCCCACTGGCGTAACAGCTTCGCCAGCTAAGTAAGACTCCCACGTCTGCCGGGGTGTGAGACTCCATCCCCTTCCACCTGCCCGGGGACAATACTTGGGCAATTATCCTCTCTCTCTTCTAGACCATCACTTTGGCCTTCAACTAGATTATTCCCGTCCACACCCCAACATCATTATTTCCTCCATCTAAGAACAGCCAACTTTGCCCCACTTCATCCTCTGACTTCCCACCCCCTTGCAGCAAAAACATTTTGAAAGGATGTTCCGTACACGCAAACTCTAAATCCTCCTCTTTGTCTTTTGAATTCAGACCACCCAGGCTTTTGTGCCCAAGTGCCTCCTATCATGGTTGGCGGTGGCATTTCAGGGCTAACGTCAGTGGTCCGTTGGTCCAGCAGCAGCACTTGAGAGGCTTAACCCCTCATTCTTTCTTGAAACACTTCCTGGACTTGGCTTCTCGCACAGTGTCCCCCAGGCTTGCTCCCGCACCAGTGATCGCTCCCTTCTCCAGCTCTTTGGCTGGTCTCTCCCTCTGCTTCATGTCTCTCCCACATCTCCGTGTTGGAACCTCTTCTCCCTTTGTCTATACTCACTTCCTTGGTGATCCTAAGCGATTTTACGGCTTCAAATACTGTGCATGTGCTGGGACCGTCAACATTTATACCTCCAGCTTGGATCTCTCCTCTGTGCTCTAAGTCCAGAGTCATATGTCAAGATTTCTCTAAGAGGGAGGTCAAATGTGACGCATCCAAAACCAAAGATCCCGATCCTTCTCCTCAACCTCATTGTTTTTGCAGTTAGCTCCTATTCAGTTAACAGAAACCGCACAAAACTCTCTTTTTTCTCCCACTTCTCATTAAATCGGTCGGCAAATACTTTTGGCCCCACATTTAAAAGTCTACTCTAATGGGACAGTTCCTCAGCACCTGCACTGCCACCACTCTTGTGCAAACTGCCATTGTGCATTATCGCAGAGGTTCCCTGCTTGGGAAAAGTCCTGTGCCCTACTTCATCTACTCTCAACCTACCTTTTTACTCCACCATTGCTTCCACCCCCGGCTGCTTGTAAGTGTACCCTGGTGGTCGCTCCCCCCAAATTACCTCTAGCTTTCTCATCTCTTGCTTTCCTCCAAGGCTACCTTGCCACCCCTAAATGTGGTATCTCTTGACACTTGCTCCACCGTTCCTTTGCTTTCCATTTTCAAAACTGGAAGCTAAAGGGAGTTACAGCTCCCTGGGGCAATGCTTGGCCAGTGGGGAAGGAGAGCTGGTGGGGAAAAGCTCCCTGTTCCATCTTTTAGGTGGTAAGGTGAGTATCGGCTTTGTACATCTTTGGAGGCTTCTGTGCCTGGAACCCCACCTGCTCCTAGCGGCTAGCTTCGTAAAGCTCTTAACTGGCTCTAGTTCCCCGTTTCACCCCTCTCAGGGGCCGAGTCCACTCCTTTGGGATCACTTGACAAAAGAAGCTCTCTGTGGGCAGCCATCGTCTCAAGCATGGCTTTTGGGGAGACGCAGGCTAAGCTACCTTCTGGTTGGTGTCCTTCTCCCATTCTTGCTCCATGCAGTCTAGTCTCAGCTGAACAACTAAAGTGATTCCTTTTAGCACATTGATCCAATTACGCCACTTCTCCGTTTAATTTCTAACGGCCTCCCGTATTATGCAGAGTAAAGGTGGAAATGTTTTATAGTGCCTTCTAGGCCCTACTGAATCTGCTCTTCCTGGTTTTATCTGACCTAATCTACCTGTGTGTTACCTACTTGGTCACTTCCATCTGGTATCACTGGCCTCCTTGCTGCTCCTTGGACACACGAGGCCTACGTCTACTTCAGAGGCCTCGAACTTGCTCTTCCCCTTCCCTCCAGCTACCCGGATGACTCATTTCCCTCACCTCATTCAGATCCTCACTCAGAGGTCACCTTCTCAAGAAGGTCTACCCTAGTTCTTCTGTTGAAGAATTGGAAACTCTACTTGCCAATAGAATATTCTCTTTGCTTGCCTTGTCTTTCTCCACAGCACTCATTTCTCATTTAACATTTGACTATTCTAGCATGTTATAAGCTCTAGGAAGGCAGGGATTTTTGCTCATTTTCTTCATCCCATATCTTCAGTGCCAATTATAGTGCCTGGCACATAGTAAACATTTAATGTATGTTTGTTAAATGAATGGATGAATAAATAGTCATGTCTTTGGTGTTTTAGGCATCAAGGCAGCTATAAAGTTGGTTGCATTAAGGGCAATGGACATATTGTCCACTTATCTCCTTTATCTTTTATACTGTTTCTAGTGTCTCCCGAATTCAGAAGTGTGAGTAGAGCCAACATATAACGGGAAACTCTGATGTTCATTAGCTACGGAATGAAGTCTTCTCAAGTGTCACTCTGAGAGTAGAACTAAGTAAAGGGAAGAGTATTCATTACAGACACCATTTGATTTGGGGCTATCTTCTCCTTAGGTAGAAGATTCAATTGTGTAAATGAAATGACAGGAGGCAAATAAGATGCTACCGTCCAAATGTCTTGATTACTTTCTTAAGATTGCAATTCCTAGTGGAGATACATAGGCATTGCAATTTCTGCTAAAATTTATTTATTTATTTATTTATTATTTATTTATTTATTTATTTATTTTTAAGATTTTATTTATTTTTTCATGAGAGACACACACACACACACACACAGAGAGAGAGAGAGAGAGAGAGAGAGGCAGAGACACAGGCAGAGGGAGAAGCAGCCTCCATGCGGGGAGCCCGACATGGGACTCGATCCCAGGACTCCAGGATCACGCCCTGGGCTGAAGGCAGACCCCAAACCGCTGAGCCACTCAGGGATCCCCAATTTCTGCTAAAATTTAACACCTTGGAGGTATAGCAAGCAATTAACAGTTATTTTGATATGATTATAAATTGTTTCTAATGATATTTCTTCTGTAGTTTTTGCCACCTTCATTTTATTAATGCATTTCATTTTATTGATGAATTCCACAGCTAATTAAAATACCATTAAAAAAATGGAGGGACACCTAGGTGGTTCAGTGGTTGAGCACCTGCCTTTGGCTCAAGTCGTGATCTCAGGGTCCTGGGATCGAGTCCTGCTTCGGGCTCTCCACAGGGAGCCTGCTTCTCCCTCCCTATGTCTCTGCCTCTCTCTCTGTGTCTTTCATGAATAAATAAGTAAAATCTAAGAAAGAAAAAGGAAATTGACACCATGCTTCCCCTCAAAAGCTTACTCTTTCTTAGTTACTATTACTGTGCTATTGCTGCAAGCAAAGCTAAGATTTTCATGGTGTGTTTTTTTTAACCTAGGGCAACCATAAATCTCAATTAGATCGTCACAAAATCATTTGTATCTATAATTAAATTTGAAAATTAGAGTCAGTAATTTGGGCCTGATTCATTTCAGACATATTTATTTATGTCTTCATAATATCTAGAGCATATTGGCATTCTTCATTAGAACCTCTCTTGATATCATTAGCCATTGATAGAGAACTTCTGAATTCAGCTTGTTTTACCAATCTAGACCTACTTTGCGATGTATTCAAAGTAACTTTATTTTATATGGGTTATAGGTAGCGAATGAAAAGCAAGCATGAGGTAATGCTTTTGGCTCGGGCTACACAATATTTCAGAACATAAATAAGTTTCCTTAGTGTGTGGTTATAATGATATCTTAATATATAAAGACAGTTGGTCTAACAAATGCTAATTTTCCTTAAAGGAGGTCGCTTGTAAAGCAACATCAGAAAAACACGTTGTAGGTGCATCTTGCAATTCTACAGATTATGTTAACTTCTGAATTTCTACATAAACACGGTAGTAGTAGTATTTTGGACCCAGATCTTGCCCCCTAACTAGCAGGAAGCTCATACCCAAATCTTTCCCATCCAGACTAGAGGTTTTGTGAGTTTCCCGCATGTGCTCTGAACACTGTAGACGGAGAGTACTACAAGAATTAAGGGGAAGGGAGGGTCCAGCTCTAGAGGTGGTAACCTTTACTGGTCCCTGCTCACATTACTATTTATCAGTAAACATTATAGTGTCTTAGAAATAGTTCCTATCACCAACACGCTAATTACTTCTCCATTTCCCAAAGACCCACGGTTCACTATTCAGCTTTCTTTTACAAAGACAACATCCTGTGGCCCGGATGGAAAGAGCCCAGATGTCCATCGACAGGCGAATGGATAAAGAAGATGTGGTGTATACACTCAGTGGAATATCACTCAGCCATCAAGAGGAACGAAATCTTGCCATTTGCAACGACATCGATGGAGCTAGAGGGTATTAATTACGCTGAGTGAAAGAAGTCAGAGAAAGACACATCATATGATCTCATTCATATGTGGAATTTAAGAAACAAAGCAGAGGATCATAAGGGAAGAGAGGGAAAAAATAAATCTAGATGAAATCAGAGAGGGAGACAAACCATGAGAGACTTTTTTTTTTTAAGATTTTAATTATTTATTCATGAGAGACACTGAGGGGAGCAGAGACATAGGCAGAAGCAGATTCCTTGAGGGGAGCGCAATGTGGGACTCGATCCCGGGACCCCGGGGTCACGCCCTGAGCCCAAGGCAGAGGTTCAACCGCGGAGCCCCCCAGGTGCCCCAAGAGACTCTTTATCATAGGAAGCACACTGAAGGGGACACCTGGGGGGCTCTGAAACTAAACTAGTACGTCTGAAACTAATAATATATTATATGTTCATTCATTGAATTTAAATAAAAAATCTGCAAAAAAACGTTTTTTTAAGCAAAAAAAAAAAAAAAAAAAGGCCATCGTGTTACTCAGGCAGGGGTGTGGCCAGGCAGCGGGGGGACAGTGTATGGCACCTTTTCCAAGCTCACTCGACGAGAAGAAATGGGACTTTCAGGCAGACCAGTGAGGGGACAGTTTGGGGGGACAGTGTGATCCTCAATGCCTCCAAAATTCTGTCCCATAAAAGGCCTCTCCAAGGTGTCAGCCCCCGAGAATAGGTTTGCCGAAGAGCCACAGGATCCTCCAGCTCGAGAGGGACTGTCCTGTCATATTCCCTAACCTCCCACGGCAACCCTCCAGCCCCGCAGCAGGGGCCGCATGTTCCTGGTAAGCGACACTGAGGACACTGACCAAGAAGGGGAATTTCTGTTTCATAATGCCATCTGCTGTCGGGACTGGTGACCCGCTCGGAGCGGCGGCTGAAGTCCAGCCCTCGGGGTTGAAGGCACCTTGTGCAGGTGGCCCAGGCCCGGTTGTCCTAGGTTGTCCTAAGACGTGGACCTTCCGGCTGTCTGTTTGATTGGGATCTGGTTGCTGGGGGTGCGGCCCTGCAGACGACGGGTGGCCTGAAGGGGCTCAAAGGCGCAGGCAAGGCCTCTGCCATCTGCTCCCTGAAGCACGGTCCCTGTCGCCTGGAGTCCCACCGAGGCAGCTGCCCGCGTTCCCTTGGTCCCTTTCCCTGGGGACGTAAAGATCCAGACAGACTCACCTGGGGACGGGCTAGAAAATTCCCTTGCCTGGGGCACGGGGCTCAGGTCGGGGTCGGGGCCTGGGGGGGGGTCTCCCCTCGGGCCCTGCTCAGCAGCAGTTGCTGCCTGGGTGCTCACGCTTCGCTCGCTAAATAAATAAAATCCTTGAAGAAAGAAAGAGGGGAGGAGGCCCAGGTCCCGGGCTTTTAGCGCCCTGGGGGGCAGCACGGGGCAGCGAGGGCTGTGGACAGCCCCTGTGCTCAACCAACCCCTGCGCTCACCTGCCCCTGCACTCACCTGCCCCTGCGCTCACCTGCACCTCTGCTCACCTGCCCCTGTGCTCACCTGCACTTGTGCTCACCTGCCCCTGTGCTCACCCTCACCTGTCCTCACCTGCACCTGCACCAAGTGTGGTGGTTTGGCTTTGTTTTAGGTCGGAAAGCTTCTGGAAAGCTGGGTTAGCTGAATGGCGGGCAGAAGGGCAGGAGGGAAAGGGAACCCGGGTACGGGGAGACTGAGCAGCCAAAGCAGAGGCTGGGCGCCGAGCCCAGGGCGTCCCTGCTGCACCTGCTGGGCTCAGGGCGCCCGCAGGCCGGGCAGGTGGCCGGTGACTGGTGACAGCGGTGAAGTGTCTGCCTCCCCTGGGAGCCCGCGCAGCTCCCCGCCGAGGCCAGGGCCGCAGGGACCCTCACCCAGCCCAGGCCCCAGAGCCATAAGGTGCTGCCGCCGCGCACCCACCGGGAAGCTGGGCCGGATAGGCCTGGAACTCGAAGGGGCTCCGGGTCAGGTGGGAGGCCCTGGGGACGTGGGACCGAGGCAGCACCCACACACGCCTGGGGAGCCGCTGCTGTGGGCTTCGGGTCCTCAGGGCCGACGCATCCGAGAAGATCATACAACCAGCAGGTCACAGTCGCGTGGGGCTGGGTGTGCACAGGCTCCCGGGCTCAAGGGCGCAGCACACCCAATGCCTAGACAGCCTTTGTGGGCGCTCGACCCCCAGCTCCTCTGTGCTGGGCTGCTCCTCAGCTTTCACAGCAACAGGTTGGTCACAGGCCATAAGTCACTAGCAAGTGGGGTGAGGGTAGTCCTCCTGAGAGGTTAGCGTAACCCTTTAAATTGCTTGAGGTCCGGAAATGTCCTCCCCTTCCAACGAAAACTCAGGCATCTGATGGACTGGACTCCCTGACCTTGTTTTGAAATGGATGGATCCCCGCGGGGGTGGGGGGGGCGGCCTACAGCAAAGCCAGGGGGTCCCTTTCACCTACACTAGGTGGGCATCCCCCATCCCGGGTCCTAGCCTTGAGTTCTTTTATTTCTTTAAAAAGTATATTTATTTATTTCAGAGAGCGAGAGAGCGAGCGACAGAGAGAGAGAGTGTGGGTGGAAGGAGCGGACGGAGAGAGACTCTCAAGCAGAGCCAGACGTGGGCTCCATCTCACAGCCCTGAGGTCACGACCCAGGAGCCCCTCGTAGTGAGTCCTGCTGGTCACATGTTTTGTAAGATTTGAGAACAGGAAGGAGTCCCTTAAGGCCACTTGTTCCCCTGCAGTTTCCTGTGATATGCTTCCTCTCCTGGTGCCTGGTGTGAGAGAGGCTGCATGCATTTCGGGGGCAGCTGGGGGGACCTGACAAGGGGATTTACGAGCTACTTTCCATAGTTTGCTGTCACCTCAGAATATACCTGTGTGATTGCACGTCCCCCTGCTGTACGCATGAGCCAACAAACTACGCCCATCGTACGATGCACCTGGCATCTTGACCTTGAAGTACTGTAGCATGATATAAACCAGCTCCAGAGATAGGTAGGAAAACAGGTGAAACCAGGCTTGGAATATATGGATCCAGAAACTATGGAAAATCCTCCCAACTGTCATTTCGATGTATAAGATTGTAAGTGGAGGACTCAGTTCACCCTGACACCCAATTAAAGCAGAAATTCTTTTTAGTCAGTAACTATCTTCTTTTTTTTTTTTTTGGGTGAGAATTTCATGAAATAGGATTATCAAAATTCCTGTATTTTTAGGATATTGATCTATAGCAGTAGGAAAAACCAGGGAAGTTGCGTATTTTGTGCATTCCAGCACATCGGATGACACCTTGACGTATCTGACATGTCTTACCTTAGTGAAGTCTGGCAATTCCAGACCAAATGGCAGAAAAAATTGCCTTCCATAAAGTAAAACGATCAACTATGCTCAAAGAAAGACTTATTCTGCTGGCCTCTGTATTTGGGTAATGTTTCAAAACTGTTGTGTGAAGATGTGATCAAAGAGAATGTAAGCTCCCCCCCCAAAAAAAAATGTAGCAAAAAGTATAGAAGGTATTTCTGGAAGTTGATTAGTGAATATAATAGATTATTTTTCAGGGGTTTGTAAAGATTTTTATTTTATTTTATATATTTTTTTGTTTGTAAAGATTTTAAATTTAAATTTAATTTTTAAAAATGATTTACTTATTTATCTATTTAGAGTATGAGCAGGGTGAGGGGCAGAGGGGGAGAGAGAGAGAGAGAGAGAGAGAGAGAGAGAGAGAGAGAGAGAATGAGAGAGAGACAGAATCTCCAGCAGGCTCTGCACTTGAGCGCTGAGCCTGATGCAGGGATCGATCTCACAATGCTAATAAGACCATGACCTGAGCCGAAATCAAGAGTCAGATGCTTAACTGATTGGCCACCAGATGCCCCTGTAATATTTTCATTTTTAGGCAGCTTAAAAAAAAATTATAATTTGCTGTGACTTCTTTCCTTCTAACTAAATAACCCTGTTATACCTAATCTTGTATTCTCAATTTTGTATTCTTTTCTTAAAGAAGGGGCTTCCAAATTGGGTGTCAGACTGGACAAAACCTGGATCTGCCCCTCTCTGTCTGTGGCAGAGATTTTCACGTGGTATGGATAAGTCATACAATATGAGTAGGGAAGAGAATTTTCGTCCCCGAGCTGCTGCTTTTCCACTTGGTCAGGAGTCAGAAGCTGGGTTCCCTTCTGAATTCTGACATTTATTGGCTGGGCGGTCAGACTACATCTCTGAGGGAGAGGTCGGGGTTGGGAAAAGCTATTTATTGAGCATCCAATAGTAAAATGCCAGGATCCAACCAGTGCTTTTATTTATACGTTATCTCACAACTTAATCTTCACAACTGGTTTATGAGAGTGAAGGAAGCTGCAATGCAGAGAAAGATGAAGAACCTCCGTAAGTGAGTGCACTGGAATTAGAACATAGAATTGTCTGGCTTTATGGACTGTGATTTTTGACCTGACTTATGGCTTTAAGATTCTCGCCTTCCTTAGCTATACAATGAGGATAATTAGGTCTTACTTCCCTGCTTCTCGGGGTTGTGTCAGCCATCAGTTGAAGGAGCCTGTTTGAAAGGACCTTAGATATTATTCTATAAATATGAAATAACATTATCGTCTGAGGATCTGAATGCAGCCCCTATGATTTGGGGGATTCAATTATTTAACAGCTCTCAGACACTGCAGCAAGTGGGGATTCTTCAATATGTTTCACAGGTGGTAGGATGGCAGGTGTTCTGTGCCCACTGGGGTTGGTTGTTTCCTGCTTGGACCCCAATAGGGATGTGTCTCCTCTTACCATACAGCTTCTTAATTCCACATCGGGGCAGAGAGCAGAAGTGTAGAATGATAATCACAATGGTGAAAAGAGATAAAGAGCTTAGAGCCGAGTTTGGAGAAAGAATGGCACTGAATACACAGTATATGGGAGGAAGTCATCATCCAACAAAAGCAGTTATTAAATATTTAGTCATTTCCATGAACCTTGTACATTTGCAGAGCCTCAGAATAATACGGTGAAAGTATTACACGCTCAAATAACAAGGTTACCACCAGAATTTTCATGAAGAGAAACCCAAATTGGACCAAAACAGAGTCTATTCCCTCGGTGGGTTGGGTAAGGAAGATTAATTCCTTCTAATTCCTGACTGTGAAGGAAATTTGGTTAACCTCAGAATGGCATTGTTAATTATTTAGAGGAAGTTGTGTAGGTTGATGTTCAAGCGAAGGGTATCTTAATATGTACGGTTTCTTCTGTTTAGTTGTCCTCAATGAAGACACTGCTTTTCGAGAAGTGCTATGAATTTAAAAACCATTCTAGGGGCACCCGGGGGGCTCAGTGGTTGAGCATCTGCCTTGGGCTCAGGGCGTGACCCTGGGGTTCTGGATCGAGTCCCACGTCGGGCTCCCTGCAGGGAGCCTGCTTCTCCCTCTGCCTGTGTCTCTGCCTCTCTCTGTGTGTCTTCTCATGAGTAAGTAAATAAAATCTTAAAAAATTAAATAAAAATAATTCTAGTTTTTCTATAGGTAGGTGAATGAACTAGGTGGAGTGTATCTAATTATTGAGGTCAACATTCTGGCTCCTGGAAAAGTAGAACAGGGCCAGAAGGAGTGCTCAACAGGGCATGTTACTGCATTTCTATGTGATGGGGCAGATTGAGAGGCAGGTTAAATCACCTGATGCCTTTTCAGATGGAGATTTTAAGAACAGATTTTGAAACTTTTATGTAAAAAAAAAAAAAGAAACTTTTATGTAGTGGAAGTGGCGAGAAAAATTTTTTTTCTAAGGAGTCATGTGGACAGAATCCTGTATTCATTCATCAATATCAACCAAAATATTTGTCACACTTTTTCCCATTTTATCTGCTTCATATCTTATTTCCCTCTTATAATTTTCTAACTTATAGACATAAAAGTATAGAGTTCCCAGGCAACTTCTTAGCAGATAGAGTACTGGTTTCCAATTTAGTCAGCTAAATTATCTGTTCCCTGGAAGCAGAACTATGTCTGACTTTATTTGGTTTTCAAAACTCAGCTCACTTTGCTGACATCTAACTCACTAAAATTATGTTTGGGTAGGGAAGGATCACTCAAAAGATAAAGCGATGCAGTAAAGAGTGGTTTTAATTTTGACTTGATCCTATCTACTTTAATGGGAGTGAGAGCAATTTACATCGTGCGAATTTCTCCCAGCGATGCTCCAGCAAGCATTAGAAAGCAGCGTCCCAGGCAACCTCCTGGTTAGTGTGCCCATTAATCGGGCTCAGGATCAAAGTTACTTATTTTCTCATTTCTTGTCTAGATCTCCTCTTCATAATCATGTTTTGCTTGGTTCTGATTTTTAATCTCTGTTTGCATTTTGCTGGCTTATTACATGGGTTCTGCTGTAAGTCATATTAAATCTTTTGTGGAAAGTGATTAGGCATAAGACAAATGATACTGGCTCTTTCAATCTGCCTTACCTGTCTCCTTCATTTTTATCTTTTCCATCTGCCTCGGAGTTACCAGAATTCTGATGATATGGTGGTCAGTACCTCCCTGGTGCCCTGACATTCACTTTCAACTCTAACCCAACTACCAGCTATGTTTTTTGTAGAGAAACAAGTGCTCAGACTGGAGAGTATACATGAAATCTTTGACCCTGACATGGGTTGGAAGTTTAGGATGATTGTCAGCCTCGGCCTGGAAGTTGATCTGGGCTGGGATCCTGAACTCTTTTTCTTGCAGAGAGGTATTGTACCCTGAGACCTGTGCATCCCCAAGAGGAAAAGCCTGGTGAGTCTATTGGAGTCATTCCAGGTGGACCTGCTGGTTCTGAAGACCTCAGGGGGCACTGTGATCCCCCCTCTGCCCAAGACAGCACAGTCAAGCTTCCACCTGATGTTTGCAGAGGGGAGTCCTCACATCTCTGTGAACAGCAGTACTTCCTGCCACTTGTGGGTTTCCATCACTTCCTGGTACCCTGTTAGCTTGGTATATAAATAGACTCATAGGTGTGTAAAGGAAATAATCACAATCTAAAGGGACCCAGCGAGGGGAGGGGCAAGATGGCAGAAGAGTAGGGTCCCCAAATCACCTGTCCCCACCAAATTACCTAGATAACCTTCAAACCATCCTGAAAATCTACGAATTTGGCCTGAGATGTAAAGAGAGACCAGCTGGAATGCTACAGTGAGAAGAGTCCGCGCTTCTATCAAGGTAGGAAGACGGGGAAAAAGAAATAAAGAAACAAAAGGACTCCGAGGGGGAGGGGCCCTGCGAGGAGCCGGGCTGAGGTCGGGGCGAGTGTCCCCAGGACAGGAGAGCCCCGTCGCGGAGAAGCAGGAACTGCACCAACCTTCCCGGGGGAAAGGGGCTCGCAGGGAGTTGGAGCAGGACCCAGGAGGGCGGGGATGCCCTCGGGCTCCCGGGGACACTAACAGACACCTGCGCCCCCGGAGAGTGCGCCGAGCTCCCTAAGGGCTGCAGCGCGCACGGCGGGACCCGGAGCAGCTCGGAGGGGCTCGGGCGGCGGCTCCGCGGAGGGGGCTGCGGGGCGGGAGCGCGAATCCCACAGCGCAGGCTCCGGAGCACAGGGCGCCGGGACACAGCCCAGGATCCGGCCTCCCCCGGGACAGGCAGAGGCCGGGAGGGCCCAGGACAGCGAGGACGCTCCTGCCCGGAGCTGAGCAGATCAGCGGCCCCGCCCCGGAGCCTCCAGGCCCTGCAGACCGAGAGCTCAGTAGTTCCTGCGGGAGCTGACTCCAGGGCTGCAGAGCTGGCCCCGCCACTGCGGCTGTTCCTCCTGGGGCCTCACGGGGTAAACAACCCCCACTGAGCCCTGCACCAGGCAGGGGCAGAGCAGCTCCCCCAAGTGCTAACACCTGAAAATCAGCACAGCAGGCCCCTCCCCCAGAAGACCAGCTGGACGGACCAGTTCCAGGGGAAGTCAAGGGACTTAAAGTCTACAGATTCAGAAGATACTGCCCCGTGTTTTTTGTTTTTTTTTCTTTTCTTTTTGATTTCTGATTGCTTCCCCCACCTCCCCTTTTTTTCACCTTTCTTTCTTTTTCTTTCTCTTTTTCTTCTCTTTTTTTCCTTTTTCTTTTCTTTTCCTTTTTTCTCTTTCTCTTTCCTTTTCTTCTCTCTCTTTCTCTCCTTTTCCCAATACAACTTGTTTTTGGCCACTCTGCACTGAGCAAAATGACTAGAAGGAAAACCTCACCTCAAAAGAAAGAATCAGAAACAGCCCTCTCTCCCACAGAATTACAAAATCTGGATTACAATTCAATGTCAGAAAGCCAATTCAGAAGCACTATTATACAGCTACTGGTGGCTCTAGAAAAAAGCATTAAGGACTCAAGAGACTTCATGACTGCAGAATTTAGATCTAATCAGGCAGAAATTAAAAATCAATTGAATGAGATGCAATCAAAACTAGAAGCCCTAACGACGAGGGTTAACGAGGTGGAAGAACGAGTGAGTGACATAGAAGACAAGTTAATGGCAAAGAGGGAAACTGAGGAAAAAAGAGACAATTAAAGGACCATGAAGACAGATTAAGGGAAATAAATTACAGCCTAAGGAAGAAAAACCTACGTTTAATTGGGGTTCCTGAGGGCGCCGAAAGGGACAGAGGGCCAGAATATGTATTTGAACAAATCCTAGCTGAAAACTTTCCCAATCTGGGAAGGGAAACAGGCATTCAGATCCAGGAAATAGAGAGATCCCCTCCTAAAATCAATAAAAACCGTTCAACACCTCGACATCTAATAGTGAAGCTTGCAAATTCCAAAGATAAAGAGAAGATCCTTAAAGCAGCAAGAGACAAGAAGTCCCTGACTTTCATGGGGAGGAATATTAGGGTAACAGCAGACCTCTCCACAGAGACCTGGCAGGCCAGAAAGGGCTGGCAGGATATATTCAGGGTCCTAAATGAGAAGAACATGCAACCAAGAATACTTTATCCAGCAAGGCTCTCATTCAAAATGGAAGGAGAGATAAAGAGCTTCCTAGACAGGCAGGAACTGAAAGAATATGTGACCTCCAAACCAGCTCTGCAAGAAATTTTAAGGGGGACTCTTAAAATTCCCCTTTAAGAAGAAGTTCAGTGGAACAATCCACAAAAACAAGGACTAAATAGATATCATGATGACACTAAACTCATATCTGTCAATAGTAACTCTGACCGTGAACGGGCTTAATGACCCCATCAAAAGGCGCAGGGTTTCAGACTGGATAAAAAAGCAGGACCCATCTATTTGCTGTCTACAAGAGACTCATTTTAGACAGAAGGACACCTACAACCTGAAAATAAAAGGTTGGAGAACCATTTACCGTTCAAATGGTTCTCAAAAGAAAGCAGGGGTAGCCATCCTTATATCAGATAAACTAAAATTTACCCCGAAGACAGTAGTGAGAGACGAAGAGGGACACTATATCAACTTAAAGGATCTATCCAGCAAGAGGACTTAACAATCCTCAATATATATGCCACGAATGTGGGAGCTGCCAAATACTTAAACCAATTATTAACCAAAGTCAAGAAATACTTAGATAATAATACACTTATACTTGGGGACTTCAATCTAGCTCTCTCTACCCTCGATAGGTCTTCTAAGCACAACATCTCCAAAGAAACAAGAGCTTTAAATGATACACTGGACCAGATAGATTTCACAGATATCTACAGAACTTTACATCCAAACTCAACTGAATACACATTCTTCTCAAGCGCACATGGAACTTTCTCCAGAATAGACCACATACTGGGTCACAAATCGGGTCTGAACCGATACCAAAAGATTGGGATCGTCCCCTGCATATTCTCAGACCATAACGCCTTGAAATTAGAACTCAATCACAAGAAGAAGTTTG
The DNA here is from genome assembly GCF_905146905.1 of Nyctereutes procyonoides. Lineage (NCBI taxonomy): Eukaryota > Metazoa > Chordata > Mammalia > Carnivora > Canidae > Nyctereutes > Nyctereutes procyonoides. The sequence goes on along the minus strand of NW_026575021.1, from coordinate 15,151,906 downwards.
GAAGGACCTCAAACACGTGGAGGTTAAGGACCATCCTGCTAAAAGATAAAAGGGTCAACCAGGAAATTAAGGAAGAATTAAAAAGATTCATGGAAACTAATGAGAATGAAGATACAACTGTTCAAAATCTTTGGGATGCAGCAAAAGCAGTCCTGAGGGGGAAATACATTGCAATACAAGCATCCATTCAAAAACTGGAAAGAACTCAAATACAAAAGCTAACCTTACACATAAAGGAGCTAGAGAGGAAGCAGCAAATCGACCCGATGCCCAGCAGAAGAGAGTTAATTAAAATTCGAGCAGAACTCAACGAAATTGAGACCAGAAGAACTGTGGAACAGATCAATAGAACCAGGAGTTGGTTCTTTGAAAGAATTAATAAGATAGATAAACCATTAGCCAACCTTATTAAAAAGAAGAGAGAGAAGACTCAAATTAATAAAATCATGAATGAGAAAGGAGAGATCACTACCAACACCAAGGAAATACAAACGATTTTAAAAACATATTATGAACAGCTCTACGCCAATAAATTAGGCAATCTAGAAGAAATGGATGCATTCCTGGAAAGCCACAAACTACCAAAACTGGAGCAGGAAGAAATAGAAAACCTGAACAGGCCAATAACCAGGGAGGAAATTGAAGCAGTCATCAAAAACCTCCCAAGACACAAGAGTCCAGGGCCAGATGGCTTCCCAGGGGAATTCTATCAAATGTTTAAAGAAGAAATCATACCTATTCTACTAAAGCTGTTTGGAAAGATAGAAAGAGATGGAGTACTTCCAAATTCATTCTATGAGGCCAGCATCACCTTAATTCCAAAAGGAGACAAAGACCCCACCAAAAAGGAGAATTACAGACCAATATCCCTGATGAACATGGATGCAAAAATTCTCAACAAGATAATAGCCAATAGGATCCAACAACACATTAAGAAAATTATTCACCATGACCAAGTAGGATTTATCCCTGGGACACAAGGCTGGTTCAACACTCATAAAACAATCAATGTGATTCATCATATCAGCAAGAGAAAAACCAAGAACAATATGATCCTCTCATTAGATGCAGAGAAAGCATTTGACAAAATACAGCATCCATTCCTGATCAAAACTCTTCAGAGTGTAGGGATAGAGGGAACTTTCCTCGACATCTTAAAAGCCATCTATGAAAAGCCCACAGCAAATATCATTCTCAATGGGGAAGCACTGGGAGCCTTTCCCCTAAGATCAGGAACCAGACAGGGATGTCCACTCTCACCACTGCTATTCAACATAGTACTGGAAGTCCTAGCCTCAGCAATCAGACAACAAAAAGACATTAAAGGCATTCAAATTGGCAAAGAAGAAGTCAAACTCTCCCTCTTCGCCGATGACATGATACTCTACATAGAAAACCCAAAAGCCTCCACCCCAAGATTGCTAGAACTCATACAGAAATTTGGTAGCGTGGCAGGATACAAAATCAATGCCCAGAAATCAATGGCATTCCTATACACTAACAATGAGACTGAAGAAAGAGAAATTAAGGAGTCAATCCCATTTACAATTACACCCAAAAGCATAAGATACCTAGGAATAAACCTAACCAAAGAGGTAAAGGATCTATACCCTAAAAACTATAGAACACTTCTGAAAGAAATTGAGGAAGACACAAAGAGATGGAAAAATATTCCATGCTCATGGATTGGCAGAATTAATATTGTGAAAATGTCAATGTTACCCAGGGCAATTTACACGTTCAATGCAATCCCTATCAAAATACCATGGAATTTCTTTAGAGACTTAGAACAAATTATTTTAAGATTTGTGTGGAATCAGAAAAGACCCCGAACAGCCAGGGGAATTTTAAAAAAGAAAACCATATCTGGGGGCATCACAATGCCAGATTTCAGGTTGTACTACAAAGCTGTGGTCATCAAGACAGTGTGGTACTGGCACAAAAACAGACACATAGATCAATGGAACAGAACAGAGAACCCAGAAATGGACCCTGAACTTTATGGTCAACTAATATTCAATAAAGGAGGAAAGACGATCCACTGGAAAAAGGACAGTCTCTTCAATAAATGGTGCTGGAAAATTGGACATCCACATGCAGAAGAATGAAACTGGACCACTCTCTTGCACCATACACCAAGATAAACTCAAAGTAGATGAAAGATCTAAATGTGAGACAAGATCCCATCAAAATCCCAGAGGAGAACTCAGGCAACACCCTTTTTGAACTTGGCCACAGTAACCGGAGAAGGACAAACAGTGTATGTTCTCATTCATTTGGGGAATATGAATAATAGTGAAAGGGAATATAAGGGAAGGGAGAAGAAATGTGTGGGAAATATCAGAAAGGGAGACAGAACATAAAGACTTCTAACTCTGGGAAAGGAACTAGGGGTGGTGGAAGGGGAGGAGGGCGGGGGGTGGGGGTGAATGGGTGACGGGTACTGAGGGGTACACTTGACGGGATGAGCACTGGGTGTTATTCTGTATGTTGGTAAATTGAACACCAATAAAATTAATTAAAAAAAATACCATGGACTTTATTCAGAGACTTAGAACAAATTATTTTAAGATTTGTGTGGAATCAGAAAAGACCCTGAATAGCCAGGGGAATTTTAAAAAAGAAAACCATAGCTGGGGGCATCACAATGCCAGATTTCAGGTTGTACTACAAAGCTGTGGTCATCAAGACAGTGTGGTACTGGCAGAAAAACAGACACATAGATCAATGGAACAGAATAGAGAACCCAGAAGTGGACCCTGAACTTTATGGTCAACTAATATTCGATAAAGGAGGAAAGACGATCCACTGGAAGAAAGACAGTCTCTTCAATAAATGGTGCTGGGAAAATTGGACATCCACATGCAGAAGGATGAAACTAGACCACTCTCTTGCACCATACACAAAGATAAACTCAAAATGGATGAAAGATCTAAATGTGAGACAAGATTCCATCAAAATCCTAGAGGAGAACACAGGCAACACCCTTTTTGAACTTGGCCACAGTACCTTCTTGCAAGATACATCCACGAAAGTATAAGAAACAAAAGCAAAAATGAACTATTGGGACTTCATCAAGATGAGAAGCTTTTGTACAGCAAAGGATACAGTCAACAAAACTCAAAGACAACCTACAGAATGGGAGAAGATATTTGCAAATAACATATCAGATAAAGGGCTAGTTTCCAAAATCTATAAAGAACTTCTTAAACTCAACACCAAAGAAACAAACAATCCAATCATGAAATGGGCAAAAGACATGAAGAGAAATCTCACAGAGGAAGACATAGACATGGCCAACATGCACATGAGAAAATGCTCCGCATCACTTGCCATCAGGGAAATACAAATCAAAACCACAGTGAGATACCACCTCACACCAGTGAGAATGGGGAAAATTAACAAGGCAGGAAACAACAAATGTTGGAGAGGATGCGGAGAAAAGGGAACCCTCTTGCACTGTTGGTGGGAATGTGACCTGGTGCAGCCACTCTGGGAAACTGTGTGGAGGTTCCTCAAAGAGTTAAAAATAGACCTGCCCTACGACCCAGCAATTGCACTGTTAGGGATTTACCCCAAAGATGCGGATGCAATGAAATGCCGGGACACCTGCACCCCGATGTTTCTAGCAACAATGTCCACAATAGCCAAACTGTGGAAGGAGCCTCGGTGTCCATCGAAAGATGAATAGATAAAGAAGATGTGGTTTATGTATACAATGGAATATCACTCAGCCATTAGAAATGACAAATACCCTCCATTTGCTTCAACGTGGATGGAACTGGAGGGTATTTTGCTGAGTGAAGTAAGTCAATCGGAGAAGGACAAACAGTGTATGTTCTCATTCATTTGGGGAATATGAATAGTAGTGAAAGGGAATATAAGGGAAGGGAGAAGAAATGTGTGGGAAATATCAGAAAGGGAGACAGAACATAAAGACTTCTAACTCTGGGAAATGAACTAGGGGTGGTGGAGGGGGAGGAGGGCGGGGGGTGGGGGTGAATGGGTGCTGGGCACTGAGGGGTACACTTGACGGGATGAGCACTGGGTGTTATTCTGTATGTTGGTAAATTGAACACCAATAAAAATTAGTTTATTATAAAAAAAAATAAAGCGACCCAGCAGTGTCTTTGTCTTAAAGCAAGCCGAGGGTGGGGGGAGGAGAGAGGAAATCAGAGGGGAGAGCGAGTGGAGGAGGGGAGAGGCAGAGATAAAAGACAGGAAAAGAAAAAAAAAGAAAAGAAAAGAGAAAATAAAGAGGAAGGGGAAGGGGAAGGGAAGAAAAAATTAGGGAGAGAGGAGAATCAGAATAGGAAAGCTTCTAGCATGATGATAAAACTGTTAGAGGAGGAAGAGGACTCCAAGAATGACCACAACAAAATAGTTTTCAAAAAAACACTCAAGATTCTATGATAGCTTTATAAAGACTTCCTGAAACTTAAAAAATCTGATAAGTTTAAAATTTAGAAAATAAATAAATAAATAAATAAATACATACATACATACATACATACATACATACATACAATTTAGAAACTGAGTGGATGAATTAAGGAGCGATTAGTTACCATTGAGATCGGTCTGGAGGGTCAAGTGGAAGACGCCTTTCAAAACACAGCAGAAATACAAAGAGAATCAAATCCTGAGAAGCAAGCCGAGAGATCGAGGCACAGCATCAGGAGTTGTAAAATGTGGAGAATAAGGATCCTACAAAGGAGAAAAAGGAACAGGTAGAAAGAAACAAAATAATCAAAATAACAATCGGGAAAATCACACTTGCTGAAAAAAAAAAAGACTTGTACATTCTGATTGAAAGAGCCCAGGCAGGACTGAGTTCTGTAGCTGAAGGCTGGAGGGAAAACAGCTGGTGGCACGGCTCTTCCTTCTGCTCGCTGTTGTACCCCTTCAGGAAGTACATGGTGCTTCTGTTGTGTCCTGGAGGAACCTTGATGTTGCCGTTGTGGTTACTCCTTACATTTCTCAGACGGCATCTGAGCCCCTGGTACATTGGCTTCCACATCAACTATCATTACCTAATGGATGAAAAAAGTGGGTAAGCACAGCAACCATGTAAGAGGCTGGGTCCTGTTACGTGAGTTGTTTTGAGCTGCATCGTACCCATGGGGGTGTGAATATACAAAACTGGCCTGAAAACTGGGTTTGGTGTTGGGAAATGAAGAGAGTTCGTTTCTCAGCAATTAAGATGAACTTGGAAAATCAGAAATAATCCAGAAAGAAGGAGTGAGATTGTGTGTAGCTGGGATTTAGGGCAGTGTGAAGTATCCGATGAAAACTTGCAAAGGAATTGATCCACAGACAATAACAAAGAAAGGCATCTAAAAAAAAAAAAAGAAGAAAGAAAGAAAGAAAGAAAGAAAGAAAGAAAGAAAGAAAGAAAGAAAGAATGGCATCTCATGTCTCATGCTCTTGGAATTGTGTTCCTGTGCCAAGACTCTTCATGGCATAAACTCTTCCCTCACATTCGGTTAAATCTGCTATTATTAGCAATTCCGCTCTATGTATTTCAAGCAGAAAGGGGTTTACTATACAAACACAGATGTCCAGATAATCATAGGAGAGTTTAAAGGAAGAAATCTAGGTTGCGTTTCTGGAAACATCTTTAGGAAGACTGGATCACTGTCCTACCAGGTGACAATTGTCTCTAAAGCTTCCATTGCAGCCTCCACTCTCACAGAACCTACCTCTCAACCCATAGAGCTGGACAGCAGACACTGAATGCTGATGTTGGAGGATCTTCTATTTCCATGACCTTTCTTGACAGCAGCCATGGCCAAGGGTCACAGGAATGCGGTGTTCACTGTATTTCTACCTTTGGAATTTTATGAAAAGGCATATGTTTAGCAGAACCTACTTTACTAACTATAGCACCTAGAAGGTGTTGGGTGCAAAAGTTAAGAAGAGACAATCCAGAAGATAAGGCCAAGGGCAGATTTCAGAGGGTCAATGAATTAAGACAGAGGGATAATGAGTATTAGTCCATTAGATGGTGTGGGGGAAAGAAAATAATTCACAGACAGGAAATCAAGTGTGTGGGGGGAGGAGGATCTGGGGAACAGAATAATCATAATGCCTCAATCTAGGTTACAATTGTCTTTGGGTAATTTTGATTATCTTAGGGTGCCTTGGGATGAGTTAGGACATGAATGACTATACCACCTCCTGTAGCCCAACTCATGGCAAATATGAAGAGTCTACAATGAGGGATACCTGGGTAGCACCATTGGTTGAGTGTCCGACTCTTGGTTTTGGCTCAGCTTGTGATCTTAGAGTGGTGACATTGAGCTCCACATTGGGGTCCCCGCTCAGTGCAGAGTCTGCTTGAGATACCCTCTTCCTCTCCCTCTGCTCTTCCTGCTCAGGCTCTGTCTCTCAAATAAGTAAATCAATCTTAAAAAAAAAAAAAAAGAACCTACAATGACCTGCTCTTCAACAGGCCCTACAAACTTCAATTAAATTGTTTTATAAATTCAATTTACTAATTTATGGGAATTGGCACTAAGAGAGAAATGAAACCTATCCTGCTAAACAAACTTAAATAGTCTAAGCTGCTGCAGTATCACGGAGCTATTGTTGTTTAAAACCTGATGAGCAAAATCATGTGGGATGCACACAGAGCTACAGGCCATAAGTATTCTTTCATATTTATAGGATTTATTAGAGGGCAGTGGCTATGTATGTCTATAGTGAGGAAACAACAGGCAACCAATAAAGGATGCTAAACGAGGAAAGCTGGGTATACACTGCCTGTGCTTCAGAGCAGCTGGCGGTCAAGACCATCAGGCACAATGGTCTATAAGAATTTACAGAACAATTAGCTCCACTGAAATAACTTACCTTAGCCCTTCTATTATAGTCTATACTGCTGATGGTCTTAAGAAACTTGTTTTCATCTTAGGAGAAAAGGCCTGGAGAAGGCTGGTGTAAGTATATTGATGATCTGCTAAAAAGGTTCCTACGTAGCATATGTGTCTATGTATGCTCTGAGTCGAGTTGTGTCTCCCCAAAAGTCATACCTCCGGTCCCCCAGTACCTGAGAACGTGACCTTATTTGGAAATAGGGTCACTACTGATGTTTTTATTTAAGATGCGGTCATTAGGATGGGCTCTAATCTAGTAGGACGCTGTCCTTATAAAAAGGGGGAACTATGCACCTAGATATACAGGGATGACATGTGATGATGAAGGCAGATGCTGGGAGAGTACTTATGCATGTCATCGAATGCCAGAACTCATTGGCAAAGTGCCAGAGGCTAGAGGGGAGGCATAGAAGAGATTCTCTTTCAAGCCTCCAGAGCTGTGAGACAATAAATTTCTGCTGTCTGTGCCGCTCAAGTTATTTTGTTATGGCAGTTTTAGCAAATGAATACAAAGTCTAAAAAAATCTGAAAAGCATATAAAGAATATTAATTGATTAAGTACTAATTAAGAAAAATGGACATAATGACATTACGTATACTGTGCATACACTCTGGGGTCAATTAGGCATCACCTTTCCAGAGGGCGAGCCTTGGGCCACAGATATCAGTATGGTTGAACCAGCTCTGAGGACCGTCTGCACTGTTATAAATCAGTGGCGAATTTTAAAAAGGCATCTAACCTCTCAGGAATGATATGAAGAATTCTGATTAGAAATGGAACATTTGAAAGCAATCTTTACCCAAAGAACATGAAGCAGTGAAGGAAGATGAGTCAGAAGTAGAAGGTTGGTGTCATTTCGAAAACTGTATGTAGACATATTGCTTCATTTCTGACCTAAAATTTCCTTTGTGGTATCATGATAAAAAAGGATAATCAACTTTAGAGGACTGTCTAGAATGAAAATTACCTAGACTTTTGACATTTAGATTTTTATGCAAAATTGGCTCTTTGGATTATATATTGAAAACAGGCTGGTACATAGATCAAGTGTCTGCCCCAGAGAAGAGCTAAAAGGGGCCACACCACTAATTCCTCCTCCTGGAGAGCACATGTTCAATCTTTTCTCTTCTTGTTCATAACCAAATCTTATACAAAACATTTTTTGTATTTTGTAGCAAATCTGAGGCATTTGGTTCTCAATATAGGGGAAAGCATTTTTATTAATTTATAGCAGTTATACTGAAAAGGTTTTTTTGACTTTTTTTTCTTCTAGAGCCCCCACGCTTCTGAATATGTTGTGAGGGTGTCTTTTCCTACTAGAACACATGCTTTGTAAGAAACAGGAAGTCTCAGAAATGGGAGAATATTTTAACTTTCCATATCATGTGGAAAATTATGATTATATGTTTCCCCCCTTGGGAGAGTTTACACCCTGTCAAAAATGACCATTTCGATGCAGTCAACAAAGATTTTAAGTCTAAGTGGGAAGTCATATACTACAGGACAAATGAGGATTCTTTTGCTTTCAGTCCAAGAAAGAAACCAAGAACTTCTTGGCATTCATTTGAACTAGGACTTAAAAAAAATCTTTTGAAAGTTATTTAGGTATTTGTATGAGATTCACTAGTAGTAGCTATCATCTATGGAGGGTTTACCATGTGCCAAGCACTGTATTAATGCCTTATTCACTTACACATACAGGATATCTATGAAAACCAAAATCCTGTATGTGAAAACCTAGGGAAAGTTGCTGTTGCTGCGTGGATGGAGCTCAAGCCCAGGGCTAGAGTCCCCGTCCACCAAAATGCAAACCGTCGGCAATGTTCACATATTTGAACGTCCTAACTCACCTACAAATATTAAGAAGCCCCAATGGTTTTTGTCACTTAAGAATTCATTAATGAGGGCAAACAATGACAACTGGACTGTTCTGCTTTGGAACGTAAAAGAGTTGAATATAGTTATTACTGACATTGAGGTGGATGGGGCCCTCGGCTCGAAGATACTGTCAGAGTTTATCAGCCCTTGGCACGTTTATTTGGACACGTTGGTTTGAAATCTCAGGAGTTCCTAGGGTGGCTTCTGAAACCGGTCCCTGTACACGGAGAGCAAAGAGAGACCTAAGAAAGAGACCATTCTAGATTGAGAGGGGGCAGGTTAAGTAAGTAAGGGAACTTACAAGTCCGAGACTTGTCACAGGCAGCCGCGGGACCAGTAGGACCACCCACCTGCCAGAGTCTTTAAGGTTTATATGGAGGACCTAACTGGGTTCTGTCACATAACTGGTCTCAACAACGCTTCCTCTCTCCTGCCTGCTTCCTTGAAACAGCTCCTACTGTGGGGAGGGCGGGCGGAGCATTCATTCCAAGAATAGGGGAGGCTGTGAGGAGCCTGAGTCCAGTTTGAGGGTCAGCTGGGGGGTCCCATCCTCTCAATGGCCGTCTCCAACACACTATATCAAGTGTGTATTATAATAATATTAAATGGCTATTTATTCTGTTAAGTTTGCATGTGTGTTTACTAAAAAAAAAGGATCATAATTATTTTGAGAATCATCCACGTTATTGCTTGTATCACTGGTTCATTCCTTTCCTATGGCTGCATAGTATTCCTCTGTGTGGATAAACCACAATTTTTATAACCATGGACTTGCAGAGAGACATTTGGGTTGTTTCCAGTTTGGGGCTATTACACACAAAGCTGCTGTCAACATTTATGTTTACACGTATGTCTCTGTACATACGCTTTTATTTCTTTTGGGTAGAGATCAAGGACTGGAGTTGCCGAGTCATACGGCAACGGTATACTTAAGAAACTGTCCTACAGATTTGTAAAGTGGTTGTGCTAGTTTAGTTTACATTCCCATCAGCAGGGTGTGAGAGTTCCAGTTTTTCCATATTGCCCAAATCCTTGGTAGGGACACTCTCTTAAATTTTAGACATTCTAATAGATGCGTAGCGGTATCCCATTGTGTGTTTAATTTGCATTTCCCTAACGATGGATGATGTCGGACATCCTTTCATAGATTTATTTGTTATCAGCAGATATTCTTTGAAAAGTGTTCAAAGCATGTACCTTTTTCATTTTTTTCTTATGTGCTGATAGTTATTTACATATTTGAATAAAAGTCCTTTCTCAGATATAAGATTTTCAAATTTTGTCTCAGCCTGGGACTTGGTCTTTTTTGCTCTTTTAAGCGTGTCTTTCGGAGAGTAGAAGTTCTTTATTTTCATGATGTCCGACTTACTGATGTTTTAACTTATGGATTGTGTTTTTGATAGCCAAGCTAAGAAATTTTGACCTAACACAAGGCACAGATATTTCCTTTCATGTTTTGTTTTAGGAATTTTACAGTTTTAGATTTTATATGTTTATTTATGATCCATGTCTGAGTTAATAGTTGTGTATGGTACAATATGTGGGTTGAAGTTTATTTTATATGTGCATGGATTTTTATTTGTTGAAAGACTATTCACTGAAATGCATTTGAAACCTTATAGAAAATCAATTGATGGGCACCTGGGTGGCTCAGTGGTTGATCTGCCTTCAGCTCAGGGCGTGACCCCGGGTCCTGGGATCGAGTCCCGTGTCAGGCTCCCCACAGGGAGCCTGCTTCTCCCTCTGCCTGTGTCTCTGCTTCTCTCTGAGTCTCTCATGAATAAATAAATAAGTATTTTTTAAAAAAGAAAATCAATTGGATATATATATATATATATATATATATATATATATATATATATATGTTTGGTTTTCTTCTGAACTCTGTTCTAGCCCAGAGCTCTGTTCTCACCTATCCTGAAGATAATTGATTGACTTGCTTACTGTACTTTTATGATAAATTTTAAAGTAAGGTAGAAGAACTCTGTTCTTTTTTTTTAAAAGGTTATTTTGGCTATTGTAGTTCCTTTGTATTTCCAAATGAGTTTTAGAATTGCTTTTCCACTTCTGCAAAAAGGCTGCAAAAAGGATTTTTACTGCAATTGTGTTGATTCCATACATTCATCATGGAAAAATGCCACCTTAATGAAATTGAGGTTTCTGATCCACAGACGTGAAATATTTCTCCACTTAATGAAGTCTTCTTTATTTTTTTTTTTTTTTGTGAAGTCTTCTTTAATTTCTCGTCTCCGTATTTTATAGTTCTGAGTGGTAGATATTGCACGTATTTTAATAGATTTATTCCTAAATACTTTATATTTTTATGCGATTATAAATTATATTTTTAACCGTAGTCTCCAATGCTTGCTCGTATATACAAATTACAGTTGATTTTTGAACATCTATCTTTCTGAAATCTTGAAAACTGACTTTTTAGTCTCAGTGGCTACATAGATTTTCTGCAAGAATGGATTATCAGGGCATCTGCAAATGACTAAGCAGATGTATGGGTGGTGGGATTATGAGGGAAATTTGGGATGGCCATCACATTCGTGACTTGATTTTCTGGGTTGATATTGGTTGATACTGATATTGATATCATTAATAAGGATTAGAAATATAGAATCAATACATTTTACATGGAAAAAATATGATTAAATTTACTTCTGGATACATTGAATTCTAGGTTCCCAAGGGAGGTCAGTTGGAAATGTTTTTAATAGGCAATCATATCCATGCTTCGGGGAACAATCAGGAATGAGGTTATACATTTGGGAGTCATCACTGTAGATGGTGGCCAGCTTTATAGGAATAAATAAGGTAAAAAAGAATAAGAAGAATGTCAAGGAAAGAACTATGGGGAGCATGAACTTTAATTTAGGATGGAGAGACTTGGATATTTTCATGGGCTGAGACAAGAGAGAGGAAATTAGAGGAAGACTTTTTAATTTCCTTTTCTTTAGCGCTTTGTTCTGAGTCACTAATATCTCTTTGAATCCCACAGGGAGTCGTATCTCTGAATCCAGGCTTCTGGCTGAATTCAGAGTTCGTGAACATAAATTTGCTTCTCAGTGTGACGTTGCATTTCTGAAATTGCAAAGCTGAGAGGTTCTACATGAGAGTGAGTCTATCTATAAAGCATAATAATTTTAGAAGGCTTTTATTAAAATGACTTTTTTATAGTTACAGAAATAACGCACGTGCATGCAGAAAATCAGAAACAAAAAAGGCAAAATTAAAAAGAACACAAACACCACATTCTTACTTTCTCAGGGATCGCCACAGTTAATACCTTAGTACATATTGGCGTTAGCACACTCTGTTTTGTAAGCTTCTTTTCTTAGTCAATGATCTTCATCTTTCCTGCTTAATAAACTCCTATCTCATCTAAAACCCAGCTTATGGGACGCCGGTGGCTCAGCGGGTGGCTCAGCGGGTTTAGCGCTGCCTTCAGCCCAGGGCGTGACCCTGGAGACCCGGGATCGAGTCCCACATCGGCTCCCTGCATGGAGCCTGCTTCTCCCTCTGCCTGTATCTCTGCCTCTTTCTCTCCGTGTCTCTCATGAATAAATAAAATCTTAAAAAAAAACAGCTTATAATCACATTTCTACAAATGGCTAAAAATGTCCTAAAGTCAAGACCACACATCGCATTTGGTGATTACGTCTCTTGGGTTATTTTTAACTTGGCACCATTTTTTTTTCTTATGATCCTGACTTTCCTGTACTAAAATATTACAGGCTTGGTTTTTAAAAAGCAGCCAGCTTATTGTGATGGGGTTGTTCACTGAAAAATACCGTTGTAACAAACATCAGTAATTAGTCTGCTTGCAGGCACACCCGTCAGTGCTTTGTCCAGTCAGGGCTTGTTCATGGAGAGGCGGGCAACGAGGGCAAGATGTGCGATGGCATGATTAGAACTGCTGCAGGCTTGCAACGGCGAGGCCGGGTTCCCCTTAGTGACTCCTGTGTGGCCCGCTGCGTGCTCCAGCCCTGGCCTCCGGGGCTCCAATTCCACAGGTCTTACCTCTTGTTGACTCTTTCCATTGTCCCAGACACAAGACTAGGAGCTTCCTCCTCTGTCGCTGTTCTTAAATATGTCCACCCGTTCTCTGACACCAGCGCCTTAGGAGGTGGGCCAGTGTCCCCTCCCCTTAGATCGAGACCAAGCCCGGCGACCAATCAACCCACAGGATATGGCAGGAATTAGAGTGATAGTTGTGGGAAGCCACAGAAGGGGCTGGGTCTCCTACCTTTTCCTCTTGGATGACTGGCCTTTGAGGCTTGCGTCAGCAAGTAGTAGTCTGGGACCGTCAGGTTGCACGGAAGTCTGAGCCCCGTGGAGATGCTCTGTGTGAAGGTTCTGGCCAACAGCTCCTGCCGAGGCCCTGGCCACCGTCACACCTGTGAGCATGTGAGCTTCCGGGGTGACCGCCACCTCCAGAGCCCTCTGATGTCACCCACGTGAGGGAACCCAGGTGAGGGTTGAGGGGTGAGGGCCGTCTAACTGTGCCCGCTCACATCCCTGGCCTGGGAGCGATGACGATTTTAAAAAACAGCTGTTGTGTCGAGCTCCTGAAGTCGGAGTTACTTTGTTCTGCAAAACTAGAGAAATGGGATGGTCACTTGTGTGTTTGTGAGTGGCCTGGGCACTGCTGCCGTGCTCTCCTGGCCAGCGCCTGTTGGGCCGAGTCCAGTAAGTGTCCTCTCCCTGCAACGCCTTCGTCATGGCTGTTCCCTTGACTAGAGCCGTACTCTGACCCTCCCAGGCAGGGCCGACATAAAACAACCAGGGGAGATTGGGGAAAAAAAAAATCAGGTCACATGTTGGTCTTTTTTTTTTTTTCTCTCTTTTTTTTTTTTTTTTATTTATGACAGTCACAGAGAGAGAGAGAGAGAGGCAGAGACACAGGCAGAGGGAGAAGCAGGCTCCATGCACCGGGAGCCCGATGTGGGATTCGATCCCGGGTCTCCAGGATCGCGCCCTGGGCCAAAGGCAGGCGCCAAACCGCTGCGCCACCCAGGGATCCCCATGTTGGTCTTTTTTAGTCACATGTCTTTTTTTTTTAGTCACATGTCTTTTGATATTTATTTTCAACCGTTTTTTTTAAGCCAACATGGTAAAATGTTTCTGTTCTGTCAGAAACTGTAAACGTAGCCTTTTCCTAAAGTACAGAAAACTAGTGCATTTGAATAACCACAGGTCATAAGATTGTCAGCATTTGTTGTTTGACGTCCTCCTCCAATAACCATGACTCCTCGCTGCTATCCTTCGTTCTTCATGACCGCCGACCGACTGCCCTCGGCTTCTTTTTCTTTTATACATTTATTTTTTATTGGTGTTCAATCTGCCAACATATAGCATAACACCCAGTGCTCATCCCATCAAGCGCCCCTCTCAGTGCCCGTCACCCATTCACCCCCACACCCCACCCTCCTCCCCTTCCACCTCCCCTAGTTCATTTCCCAGAGTTGGGAGTCTCTCAGGTTCTGTCTCCCTTTCTGATATTTCCCACACATTTTTTCTCCTTTCCCCTTTATTCCCTTTCACTATTTTTTATATTACATGAATGAGACCATACACTGTTTGTCCTTCTCCGATTGACTTACTTCACTCAGCAAAATACCCTCCAGGTCCATCCACGTCGAAGCAAATGGGGGGTATTTGTCGTTTCTAACGGCTGAGCAATATTCCATTGTATACATAGACCACATCTTAATCATCATCTTTCGATGGACACCGAGGCTCCTTCCACAGTTCGGCTATTGTGGACATTGCTGCTGTGAACATCGGGGTGCAGGTGTCCCGGCGTTTCCTTGCATCTGTATCTTTGGGGTAAATCCCCAACAGTGCAGTTGCTGGGTCGTACTGCCCTCTGCTTCTGTGCCTACTGCCTACTTTCAGGGGGAAAGGTTGAAAACCACACCTTTCACTTTATTTTTACTTTCATGTGTCTTTTCCTCAGGAGAGTTACAGTCTGTCTGTGTAACAGAAGGACATGTGGCGAAGATGCTTCTGGCACACAGTGATGTCAGCCCTCAGTTGGCTTTGCTTGTGGTCAGCAGCACATGGGGTAAGATGCCTGCTGCTCCCAGAGGTGGTCGTGCCCTGTGGAGCCTTCAGACTAGAGGTTGAGGTGAGCATGGGTGGAGGCGGTATTCCCGTGACCCCACGGACGCACGCCTCTCAGGGCTCAGGTCCTGGCAGGTGCCACGCGGGGTTGCATCATTTTGTGGCCCTGGAGCGCCTGGGTCCTGAGCCATCAGATTCCAGGGAGCTAGGTTTTGGTGCTGGTTCCACGGAGAAGACAAAGTTCCCAGAACAGCTCTTGCCTCATTTTCAAACCGACAGCAAGTCTGCCAACATCGTTCGTACCATGACAGCAGTTCAGCTCCGTCACACCAACTCCCTGGTCTCGGATCCTGTCCTGCGTGCTGCCCATGGCCGGGGACAGCCCCAGCTTTCTCTAGTTCAGCGGTGAGCATTGAGGTCCCATCCATTCCCTGATGTGGGACAGACCGGGGGAGAGAGCCTAGCTGGGCAGGAGGTAGAAGGCAAGTCTTGCTGCCCAAACCTGCAAGGTCAGGGCAAGGCCTCCAGGCCTCCAAGCTGCGGCCTTGCCCTAATGCCTTCATCCTGGGCCTCCTGCATTCGGTGCGGATTCTCTCCGTCTCAAGCCGATTGCGTCAAGTCCTTCTGGAACTAGAGCTTAGTCCTGAGGCCCTGTAGGCTCTCCTGGGTCTCTGACGACCTGCCTGGCTCGGACCTACCGTTTTTGCCAGCTCCCTTTTTACTATCCACATGTGGAAGCTGTGTCCCGTGGAACTGGGTACGTGATGGGGTCAGAACCCTGGCCCGGGCCGCTCCCCCACCTCCCTCTAGCCTTGCAGTGAACATGACCCCTATCCAGACCCTTCTCCTGAGGTGCCCCACCTACCCCGCCCCTCATTGAACACCGGTGCTCACCTGGGTTGGGGGTGAGTTTGTCAGACGCCTCTGGTTACCAATTAATCTTTTTTGGTCTGTTTTCTCTTACGAGAGTGCTGTCCGTTCCTGGTTTCTTCTCTATTCACTCCCCTCTCTCCTCTCTTCAGTGGGTCCTTTGTCTGAGTTTGCTTGAATAATGGCCTCTTCTTTGGTCTTCACCTTTTTCTTGGCCTCTATCAGGCTTCACTTTCAGTCTTATCACCCCAGATAAAATAACATATAAAGCCTTGCATTGAAATTTGAGAGGGAAGGAAGATAAATGCCGACGTAAATTTGTAAAACCAGATGCTATGGAGCCCAACAGGTGTGGAGTAGAAGGGGAAATAATGGAGACACAGGTGACCAGCATTTGTCAGGAGGAACTAAAAGGAAAGAGGATCCATGACAATACTTGTCGCCTCAGGCGGCTGTTTATCGAACCCTGTACAGTGCACAGCAGTAAACAGAGTGACCTTAGAGCTTAGCCCAAGAGTGTAGCTATGATCTCTTCGGCATTATTCAGACTTGGTAGCACGGAATAGGGTGAGGGACCAGGATCTCCACTGGGAGCCAGTCCGAGTTTGGGTAAAATCCCTCATGAGCCAGGAGATCACCCTGGTTCTCTCCTTTGAAAATTGATCAAACGTGTTTTTATATCCAAGTTTCTTAGTTCTGTTATCCTGTAAGCATTGCTGGCGGCCTCCACTCCCACGGTTGGGCCGGTACCTTCTGGGTTTAGCCAATGGCTGTCTTTGGGTCCTTTCAAGAGGTACCCATGTCCTAGAACTGGAAGAAGAATTATGACACCAACTAGATCAGTTGTAAAACATTACTCACTGTGGTGCCATATCCAGTTTCTGGTTTCATATAATTCACAGCATCTTGGCACGTGGCCCACGAGCCATCTACCACTATCAAGTGAGCCCCTACTGCCGCCTCTCAGAGACTTGGACTTCTTTATTTCCCACATGATGCTTCCAAGAGAGGTATTTGAGAGAAACCTTGTACCCCACGGAAGCGGTGGGGAGCGCCGGGCACAGAGTAAGGAAGCATGAGGATAAGAAGCCAGTTGCATTTTCGGAACATGGGAGCAGGAACCTGATTCCAGCCAGAAGCGGGAGATGAAGGAGCAGCAATGAGTTGGTCTTTCCGTTCTGATGCTGTGATGTCTATAATCCGGAACGCAAGAATCAACCAGCTCTGTCTGAATCTCAGCTCAATGGTCTTTGAGTATTTAGTGTCTCAGTTTTCTCATCCATAAAGTTGGAACAATATTACATAATTCACTGATTTACTTTAAGGACTGAAAGAAGTCACATAAGGAGCATTTTTTTTGGCCCATTAGGGAATCCTTCTTTTTTTTTTTTTTTTTTTTTTTTAGGGAATCCTTCTTAAGTGTTATTTTTTAATCATTGCTATTTATTATTTACAAAGCATCCAAAATGGAGACTACCCAGTAGGAAGCACAATGTGAGCTTCTCACTTCAAACTACACTTTCTAAGGATCCAGGTTCTTATCTTCAGGTAGACTTCACAATTTGAAATGACACAATTTAATTTCTGAAAAATTAAGAAAAAATGTAGTTCACAAATGAAAAAAAAATCCCAAGAATATGTTGGCATTCGAAGCAGCAAACAGTCTAAACTTATCTAAATAGGCCATGGAAATGGAATATGTTTTTATATCTTCCAAGTTTGAGAAACAACTTCTTAGGCGCATGTTCCAGTTATGATATTACTTCCAAAATAGCAGAAACCGTTTTCTCAGGAACATTTCTATTTTAAGAGCTGATCTTACTTATTGAATGGTAAGTCACCACCACCAAGCCTTTTATTTATCCTCTCACCTTATTTGTAAACGAAGTAGACAGTCAATAAACACGGTAAGAACTTGTCTTTGGACACATTGTGCTTTTGGATACTTGTGCCCTCAACTGGTGCTGATAAAAATATATATTCTTTTTATAGAGAAAGTGAGGCAAAACCAGAGAGCATCTATGGAATATTAAGAACTCTGGAGAAGAAAATATTTGGGGAGATCCCCTTAATCTAAAGCATAGCTTGGGAAAAAGTCATGAAAACAATGACTTAGAGTTGTATGATACTTTATGGGTGTTCAGTAAACCCGTTCTTATGGGTGTTCTAAAAACCGTGTTTTTGAGTGAATGGACTACTACCCAGTTTTCTTTCCATTGAGGATGAAACTCAGAAAACGGGTAAATTATTAATCTTTAAATGTGTAAGCAATGTTTCTATTTGCCTTTATCACAAAAAGCCTTTCTTTAGCGTTCTTGGGAACCGTATCAGCAGTAACGGCTAATGTTTTCTCAGAAGCTATCACCTCCTGTACCTGAGCCTCGGCATCCCTTCAACCTACTTCCAGATTAATCCAAACTTTCTCTATTTTTTTTAAGATTTATTTATTTATTCCTGAGAGATACAGAGGGAAGTAGAGACACAGGCAGAAGGAGAAGCAGGGTCCCTGCAGGGGAGCCCAACGCAGGACTCGATCCCGGGGCCCCGGGGTCAGCCTGAGCAGGAGGCAGATGCTCAACCGCTGAGCCCCACAGGAGCCTCTGTTCGTCTACCTTATGGTGCCACTTGGATTATCCTGAAAGTTCTCAGAGGGCAGGAGTTTAACAAGTTTTCAATCCCTGCTGTTTAACACACGAGCTCAACCAGAGGGGTTGAACGGAGAGCTGAAGAGTGAATGGAACAGAGGTCGTGGGGAAGACGCAGGGGTGATATGCTTGCCCACGGGTGGAGTGCTGCCGACAGCCATGGAGTCAGGATTCCTATTTGGATGGGATGCGCTGGAAGGGAGGTACCCAAGATTCCAGAGTATCAGCAAGGTTATATAGTCCCAAAAACCATTTTCTGATTTTTTTAGCCAAAAGTATTTTCAGGCTTTTTCACATTTTAGAATACCGGTGAAGTACGTACACCTAATATAGGGGGATGCCCTCTGTGGAATACGGGATCTGTAACCAAATACATTGATTTTGCTGTAGCAAATATTTGTAATAGATGGGGAAGGTGAAATAAAGCATTGTCATCAGTTCAGGCCACGGGATGCAGCCACGTGAGTTTAAGGAGCCAAACTTTGATAAAAGTTTTCAGATTTCAGAGCTTGGTGGGCTCTAGAATTGTAAAGAAGAAACAACAGGACAAACGTGCTATCTCTGTGTAGATGGATTATAGGGCCTCTGCGTTTCATTCCATGATACTAAAAGGGATATTAAAATATTTGGCACAAAAGGAGATTTGGGGAATGATACGGTTAGAGACCATGGATACAGTTGAAGAAACTGGGACTTTTGAGTAACCATATGCAGCGAATCACAGACTGGGTTACGACTTAGAGTCTGGAATACTTCCCTGAGACTGGAGTCCATTCACACAGTGTTGAACTGTACAAGCCACGTTATTTATCTCTATCTGCGTTTACAACAAGGGATTGCACTCAGGGCCACTGGGGCTTCGTTGACATGAGAAGGTTATTTAGTCCACTAAAATAATGAGACATAAAGCAACAGTTAGAAAAGCCAGATGAGCTCCCGCCAGGTTGTTAAAAAAGAGGCTTTGTCCTTTTCCATTTCCCATAAAAAGCCAGCTGTACCTTCTAAAATTGGAATTTATTCATGTGCTCTCCAGGTGCCAGGGCATAAAAATCAAATGTGGAGAAAGCTGAAACAAGACACTTCAAAAATAGAAACAGGAAATGGGCATAGGAGAAGAAATAAATGAAAAGTAAGTTCAATGGAAAGGTAGAAAGGAAAGAGAAAAAAATCACCATATGGAAACACTTGGTTGGTGAATTTTATCGAATTTTATTGAACAGTGAATTTGTTGGATAGGAAATGATAACTAATGGTCATCGTTTTTAGATAGGTTGGGTGCTCAGGTTCATCCGTGCAAATTCCCTGGCTTCTATTTTCACATTTAAAAACTCAAAATGCATGAGTTTTTGCCTGGCTGGACGTGAGGCTACTTAGTAGGGAGGCTGGAGTAAATCCAGATCTACTGGTTCCGAGTGCAGTTGTCTTTCCACACTGAGGATTTAGGCTGAAGCAAAGGGTCTGAGCACGGGTGGGGGGGGGAGGCGGACACCCTGAGATATGTTTGGGGGGGTGCACAGTCGTACTTGTGGGTTTGGTAACCACGTGGAGAGAGACGAAGGAGGAGGATAGGATTGGGGAGCAGAAGTTCTAAATCTGCTAAAAAAGAATGAGAAAGAAGAGAAGGAGGAGTGATGATGTTGTACGTTGTCTATTTTATGCTTGGGCGACAGGCACACACCTTGGGGGTGATGTGGGGGAGCCTGTGGGCCTCCGGGAGAGTCACCAAGTAGCTTTGAACCGTCGATTGTGTTTTCCTTCCAATATTCCTCGTCTTTAAAGCCAATCTACGTATAATCAGTTCCAGAGAGCTCCAGGTTTTCCCACTTGGAATTTTGGGTCCCAGAGGAGTGAGCTCCAGGGGGTGTAGGCCTGGGCGGTACTTTCCAGGAACGAGAAGGCGCAGGTCCTCTGGTGAACTCGCCCTGGTGGCTCAGAGTTGTTGGCGGTCAGCCGCGCAGAGCTACTCAACCCAGGTGAGGGCAGGTGGGTTGACCAGAGGTGCACACGGCAGGACGTCATCCTCCGGAGGAGCCGGAGCTGGAAACCCCGGGGCTGAAGGCAGGTTTTCTTTATCCTGTTCACTCTGGGAGGCCGTGCTCTGATCCCCAGAACCTGGTGGGGCCCAGGGGAAGGGTTACACAGCCCACCAGGACTTAGCAGAGCTGCTGGAACCGACACTCCGGAGAGGCTTGCCCAAGGCAGGCAATTTGAAAATACACCTGCTAACTGCCACTGGGATGTCATCCCCCTGGAAGTGTCGGGGGCGGTGGGTCCTGGGCCATTTGGGGGAGACATAGCAAAGTAGCAGACCCGCCAAGACGATCCCACAGTGTCAGAATATTGAAGCATTTGAAGAAAAGACTGTGCAGGAGCTGAGTTGATTGACTTTACTATTATTTTACCAGATAATTAAAATAAGTATTACTATGTAGAAGGGCCATTGCTCTCATTCCTTAGTTCTTTAATTCATTCAACAAGTCTTTTTGGAATACCTTCCATGTGCCTTCTAGGGATTGTTCTAGATGCTGGAATATAGTATTCATCACAATTGTTGAGGTCTTTGCTCCAGATCAGCTTAGTGGGAAGACAGGCTGTACGAGACACGTCCTCATGACGGGAGGAATAATAAAGCAGCGTCAGGGAAATGGGGGCAGATTGTATCTAAATTGTCAGGACAGGCAGAGTCATGATATAATGTCTTTCTTTTTTTTTTTTTTTGAAAGATTTATTTATTAGAGAGAGTACACACATGCGTGCAAGCAGGGAGCAGGGCCAAGGGAGAGGGAGGGCCTCAAGCAGACTCAGCTGGGCTGGGGACTGCTGAATCTCAAGACCCTGAGATCATGACTTGACCTGAAATCAAGAGTCAGACGCTCGACTGAGTCCCCAGGGCGCCCTGCCTTTATTTTCTAAATGGAGATATTTTGGGTATGAAAACAAGCAGCTATTTAGTAATTCTGGAATAACGGACATTAACTGGGCTGGGCCCGGGCAACCTGGACGGCAGTCTGGTCATGGTCACTCCCTTGACAGTGCGACGTTATGAACAGCGACCAGGAGAAATCGGGGAACAGGTGATGTGTTTAGGGGAAAGTGGTCCAGGACGAGGGAACACTTGAACCCTTGTGTGCAGACTTTGGGCTCTAGGAACTGGTAATTTTAGAATTCGTAGGACAGGAAGATGACTGCGCCATGGCACTGGCTTCCCTAAGAACAGCACCCAAGGGCGAGCCATGCGAGGACTGGCTCACCTGCCCTGTCGGAGCCAGGCCACTGCTGCAGGTGGCTGTCTGTGTAGGAGTAGAGGCATCGCCCGCCAGAAGGCCTGCTCGTTGGCCTAGAAAGATGGCATTGAGGTGAGAGGCAGAACTCAACTTGTGGCTCCATTTTGAGGAGCCCCTTCCGTCTAGAGACGTGGCTCACCCACAGTCTGAGATCTCCCGTGGAATGAGCCCTGGCCTCACACATGAGCCTCTGCACCTCGGTGGCCTCCAAGCGCGTGGGCTGCTCCCCCCACGGCTCAGGTCCTGGAGCACCTGTCAGCCACTCTCCTGTCGCGGCCTGTTTGCCTCATGTCTGGCTCAGCTCAGCGGGGTCGTTGTTCTATCAAGAAGCCACACTCTGGGCTGAGTAAGCCGGGGAGCCCGGCGGTTGGTGAGGTTGGCCCTCTTACTGTATTAGCTTCTCCTCCTCGTCCCTTGCATTGTCATCAAGCACCTGTGGGCACAGCGATGTTCTGGGGACCGATAGACAACAGCACAGTAAGACTAACAGCTCTTACTTTTGCCAGACACTTAAAAACATCAGGCATTAAAAACTCAAATTCTCACTCACCTGTGAGGTCGGCATAAGGCCGTTAGGTTTGTCCTCGTGAAGTTCCTTCCTCTGTGTCGTCTTTGACCTACAGAAATGACATCTTCATATGGTCAGACCTACTATTTTACAGGCAAAGAAAGCAAAGTTCAGCGATGTTAAGGAAAATAAACTTACCAAAGTGACCCAACTTGACCCATAAGCAGTATTTTAATGCCAGTGGGTTGGTTCTGGGCCTGTGGTCCCTGCCCTCTGCCTCGCTGACAGCTCTATCTTATATAAACCAGATTAACTGCTTCTTTCTTTGGAGAACTTCAGGATAGAACACCCCGAGACGGAGAGGTTTGTAGAGCCTACGAATTCCCCTGATCCTGCAGAGAACTGACCCACTGCTAGAACATTTAAACTCAAGGGTAGGACCCTATAGGCAAACTCCTAAACACTAAGAGGGCGCTGTGAAGTCAGAAACAGAGGGAAATGGCCAAAAGAGTCAGCTCAGGGGAAAGCCTTTTAAGAGGACATGCAAAGACGTCACTGTGACCTGGACGTGGAACAGGAGCCTGCTGGAAGCTGGCACCATTTCCCAATGGGGGTTCCTCAAATCCCAAGTTCCTCATGAGGTGTCTGAACCAAACAGGCTGGGAAACTAAGCATTCTCCTGCAGTCAGACCAGAGCCAGTAATGGGGATGAGACTGGGAACGAGGAGGAATTTCTCTGTTTCTCTGTCCTGCTAGCAGCCCCAACCCCAAACTCTGCCTCTGTTTTCCTCTGGATATCTGCCTTTCCTCTTTCCCTCTCCTTACAAATGGCTTTCTCAGGTTCTTCATGAGTATGGGAAAAAGGATCCAAGAATGACCCTACATTTTAGTGCCCACCAACTCTGATGAGAATCACTGCATAGAGTTAGAAGTTTTCCAGCGAGACCAAGCCAAATGATTAGGGTTAGGTGTGAGGTCCCTCGAGGCCAGGGACAGGTTCCAGCACACTCTCCAAGGAGGAGATGTGGTTCACACGGTGGGCAAAGTGACATGTTTGCTATAGTTGGTATCAAGCCACATTGAGAAGCCAGAGAAGTCTCTTCTCATGCTGTTTTTTTTCTCTTTTCTGGTGTGTCGGTGCTCAGTCAAGAGTCGTCACAGCCTGGCCCAATATTGGGCTCTATCTTCCCTCTTCCCAAGCTGTTCCAGGCCACAGGAGGCTGTAGTACTGGCCGTGCTTCAGGTAATAGACGTCTGAGTTTGCAAATAATTACACACTTGCCTGCCAACACCATCATCTGGTCGAAAATTGAAATTTTCTCCCACTAAGAAGCTATCTGGGTGATCATTTTGCAAAACCAACTCCTTCAGCTCCCATTTCTTCGACCTCAAGTGCAAAAGGCATGGGAGAGGCGTTGGAAGCTAAAGCACTGAACGAATGCAAAATGTTAGCATCCTAACTTTACGACGAGTTGACGGCCACCCGGAAAGCTTGGTAGAAAATGCTTCTCAAAATTTTGGTCTCAACCGTCCTTGGTCATCTTTTAGACTACAGAACATTATTTGGCGATCATTGCGTATTTTTCTAATAGGGATACGAAACGACGAAAGAGTAAAGCCAATGATGCTGGTCCATTTTCTGTGCCCCCGATGCTTCTTTGGGGTGTGTGTACTGTGCGGGCTGAGCCTGGGTAGACTTCCATCTTTTGAACAGATGCCTGTTCGCTGGGCTTTGGGGACGGCTAATGTCTCCATGGGCTGCAGAATGTTATTAAGGCTTGATTGCAATCTCCCGACATGATAAAACTGAATTAAAGAACAGGAACTGCCTGCTTGGCAGCGCCGAGGGCAGTTGGAGAGCTCAGCCAAGGAACAGGCATTAAGGAAGAAGGAATGCTGACAGGAGCTGGGCAGGCAGACAAGGCTATTTAATTCAGAGGGGTGGGTGTTAATTAATTTATCTTGGGTGAGGGAGATCTGATTTCTGAGCTAGACTACAAGCTGTTGCCAGTCTAGTTGGGAACAATGTCCTAACAGCTGTAAGAATATCATCCATCGTCAGGGTGGCTGACCTCATATCATATCCATCTTCTTGCGTCCAGACTCACTGCGCTGTGTCGCTTGGATGCCAGCAGCTCATTTTTCTTACCCATCAACATTACTATTATCTCTCACTTGTCTCTGCTTCTAATATCTCCCCAAACTTCCCTGGAGCCCCCAAATGATCCATAGCAGGTAGGAAGAAGGAGACCAGGAGTGAGTTGGAAGTTATCCCTCCTACAATGGCATTATTTTAAAGGTAGAAAGTCTTGGCTTCCTATCCTTTTAAGATGGGTCCCCTGCTCTCCAGAAAAAAAGGTTAGTCATTAAAATTCTCCAAAGCAAATGTCAGGCTCACCGCGTCCTGATTTCCTATCTGGTCTCTGCTCTCTCGCTGTGAAAAATTACTTTCAATTCCGTTGTTTCACATAACAAAGGGCACATCTAGTGGTGTCCTCCCACATGCAGTTGTACGGAGGCATTTATTATAGTAATTAATTTTTCAAGGTAAAAAATGGTATGATGTATTATGAAATATCAACAGAAATGAATGGAAGTCTGGGGGTAAGTTTTTAAAAGTTATTTTGATGCAGCGAGAAAAGCACCAGATCTGCATACAGAAGCTCTGGTTCAAACAAGCCACTTAAAAATCTAAGGAGTCCTGCAGGTACCCGTCAATCTGTAGTACTTATAGGGTGAATTTTATCGTGTGTAAATCAACCTGTATAAATATAACTCAAGAAATGAGGAATTACTCTATTTAGTAGGTATGAAGGTAAAACATGCTCATTTGAAAATATAGAAAAGCACAAAAACATAAAAACTAGCCCTAACATCTCAACCACAAGATAATCACATATCTATTTTTGGTTACAGCGAGGTGAATTAATTACATCCTGCTCTCCAGGGTGCTCAGTCATCACTGGCCCATGCATAGCCCCACATGCCCCCTTCATCTATTCCCACTTTTATTTCTCTCCTCTATCTTATGTGCCCTTACAGAACATACACTGATTTATAACAGCCTTGTAAGATTATGCGTGCATTTGTCTTTATTCTACTGAAATGCTATGTTTGTAGAACCTATTCTGTTCCTAAATAATTTTAGTCAACGCTAATACTGTGTGTTAAAGACATTTTAGAGTTATGGGGGAACTTAGTGTACTGAGCCCGGTTTCTGCCTAGCATTTAGAGGGCCATTACTTCCAGTTTCCCATTACCCCATACAGTATTGAAATAGACTTCCCTGTACATGTCCCCTTGTGGGCTTTGTGGCAACATCTCTATGTTATATAGCTGTGAGTACATTTCTTGGGTCACGGGATCCAGAATGTTTGCAGGAGTGTATACATCCATCAGTAATTTTAGGAGGCTTTCCATTTTCCATATCCTCCAAAATTGATGTATTTAATGAGTTTTCTGTCCACATTTTTTAAGAAATAGAAATTTTCTTTTTATATAATTTATTTTCTGTTTTACCATGACTTTCTTATGTTTTCTTTCTTTTTTTCTTTTTAGATTTTATTTATTTATTTATTCATGAGAGACACACAGAGAGAAAGAGGCAGAGACACAAGCAGAGGGAGAAGCAGGCTCCATGCAGGGAGCCTGACATGGGACTCGATCCCGGGTCTCCAGGATCATGTCCTGGACCAAAGGCGGTGGTAAACCGCTGAGCCAGCCGAGCTGCCCCACTTTCTTATGCTTTCAACTAATATTCTAGTGTTGTATTCAAGGCTAGACCTTAATTATTGAACTATCATCGTTTGTTTAGCATTCTTACTAGTCATGGAGTATTCCTATACTACTCTTTGGTTGGAGGAAATTAATGAAACTTGGACTATATCAAGAGAAATAATTCAATGACAAACTTAAATGAAATGATAAACTGAAAAGAAATGGAAACCTAACTTCTGGAGCAATTCTATACATGATATGCCCTGACAATCATGTTGTTGGACATGCATGTAGTCAATGAAGTAAAAAGCAACTATCAGTTATGCCTCATATAGAGGAGGAATCATTGACCAGAATTACCTTATCATATATGGTATTTTAAAAAAAATTCTCCTTTAGGCATATGTTTACTTTTTTTATATTTTAAACTTCCTTGAAAGTTTTTTAATGAAATTGAGAAAAATTAAGCCAATAATTCTAATAAATTCTCCAAGGATTCAATATCTTCATGTGTTTGATGTAGCTACTGATGATTTCTTCACTACTCACACCATCTCTGACACAAATCCTCAAGTTTGTATTGAATGCTAGACTGATACTCTGAGAGCAACAATGATTTGCTATACATTGGTTTTGGAGAATTCATATTGACATGTTGAGCAAGAGAGTTGATATTAAGAAGGATGAATTTGAGCATATGAAAATTAAGTAGATCCATAGACTTTGAAGAGGAATTCTTCTTTGAAAGACTCTTCAGCCTCTTATACTGAAGATTTTTTTATGCATATGGTGGACATCATGATCAACATAAAAGGAATGCCAGAAACCCTAGTATGAGAGTGCTGATTATGACTCTTTCCTACATTTATCTGAGATTTCATTAGACTTTTATGTAAGGGGTGATGAGGAAAACTGGGAGAGATGAAATAACCTCCCGCGAAAGTATTCTTTTTTGATGATAAGATGTTGTTCACTATGCACTGTGTTAATCAGGGCAGCATAACTCCAGTCATTAGTCACGAAGGACAAATATATCCCTTAAGAAAGGAGCTCAAAGCAGACTATATACTAGGACATGTCTCCCTTTTTTTGTGTGTGTATTTACTTGGAACAAAGAGAATTGTTTTGTGTGAAGAACACTTTATTTTTTTGAGTACTACCACTCAAGCACCAATGATTGCAGATACCTTGGGAGCTTTTGGAGGACAAAATATTTATGTTCGAATCATCCTGTGTTGGTATTTAAACGGGATGTCCCCTTGGAGAGGAAGAAGTAGAACAGGTCACTTTCTGTGTCAGTGGAGATTAGCCTTGTTCATATTTGTACAGGCAGGCAGGGCCTGGGGCAATGCCAGGTACAAGAAACATACTAAAAAGTAGAAGCAATGAATTAGGAATGATTTTATCTCATTGTGCCTCATTTCCTTCAGTCTGAAAATTGGATATATTAATATTTACCTCCTATATTTATTTTCCCTATACCTTCTTGTACTGGATTATTTCAAATTTGTTGTGTGTTGCAATATTGTATGCATTTTTGTAGCGTTCTTTTAGTATCTCTAAGAATTGGGTTAATATCAATTGAAATAATAATCACTGTTTTGTTTTAAATCAAATTAGAGGGGAATATAAAAAATAGTGAAAGGGAATAAAGGGGAAAGGAGAAAAAAATGAGTGAGAAATATCAGAAAGGGAGACAGAACATGAAAGACTCCTAACTCTGGGAAATGAACTAGGGGTGGTGGAAGGGGAGGTGGGCAGGGGGTTGGGGTGACGGGCACTGGCGGGGTCACTTGATGGGATGAGCACTGGGTGTTATTCTATTTGTTGGCAAACTGAACACCAATAAAAAATAAGTTCAAAATAAATAAATAAATAAATAAATAAATAAATAAATAAATAAATCAGTCAATCAATCAAATTAGATCCCCTGTAAGGAAGGCCTCATAGATTTGTTGTACACAAACATCTGTAAACATATGAGAGGTTGTTACCAACCCATACTCTTGCTAATTGCTATTTTAAGTGAAATAAAAGACTCTCTTCCCCTCCCCCCCCCCCGCGCGCCCCAGTGCACATCACAGTTCATGTGCTGCCCCAACTCCTCATTCTACGTGTCTATGTTAGGGTTAGTGGACGACTCACCGTTTAGTCCCAATTTTGCCACCTGTAAAGTGAGTTTCAGAATCCCCCATTGTCAGGAATGTTATGAGACTAGAGAAGGTAACAGGCAGTGTTCTCTATTTTACCAAGGTGTTCGTTGCATCCTCCTCCTGTGGCTAGGGACTTCCCCCACCCCACTGCCTCCAATGCACATTGCATTTGTGCTGTTGCTGTGAAATGTGGTCAGTATGGGCAAGAGAATATCTTGGGGTTTCAAAGATGCTCCATTCTGAAATATCTGCAAGACCCGAGCTTGTCTCCTTGAAGGGGTGAGAGGAGCCAGGTGCAGTGACTTTGTCCACACCGTGACAACCAAATGGAGCTAGAGTCTTGGGAAGAGAGCACAGAGGCAGAAAAGGAGGAGGGTAGTGGGAAAGTAGGAGAGGGAAGGAAGAAATGGATGCTTCTCCGAGGCTGACCTTATTGGATAGAAAGGTGACCCCATGCAGATAGCAGATAAATTAATAGCCCACCCTCTGGATCCCAGTGAGTTCTAGACCGTTGGTAAGAATGCGTCCCTCCTGGTAATGAAATTGTTCCTTGCCTGTCCCTCTGGAGGTTGCACAGCATTAAATAAAAGTTGCATGTATATGAAAATTGTAGCGTATGCCCATGTTTCACCGAATCTAAGATACTATCAGCTGGAAGATGCATCCTTATTTTAGGAAGCGCTGAGAAAGAAAAACAAAGCACACAATATTTTGTTATGGCTGGAAATTTTTAAACATATGGAAAAAGCTCTTTCAGGTGTATTTATATAGAGCTTGTTCTTGTGTATCTCTCTTGAGGATACATACAAAGGCAGATGGAAAATAAATTAATCAGGATATTCCTAAACACTCAGACGTTGAGTCTTGTTAATCACGTTTCTGCTCAGAGTCACTGATGCGTGTGATTTTTCACACAAGGCAATCGGTCCTTCCTGTAATCAAAAGTATCAGGGATGCAGTGTTTATTAAAAATGTGCTTTGCTGTAGTCTTGGATTTTCTTCCGAGTCAGTGGAACCAGTCTGTAAGTTTTAATGTGTGGGCAGTTATGTCAGGGCTGTTATAGACCGATGTGAAGGTCAGATGGCCACCAATTTCAGAGATGCTAACATGTGAAATGTGCATGGAAAATGCACATCTTAGAACTGAGGAAGCCCCCCAGTAAATCCTTAATAGTGCAAAGGTGCCCAGATCCCTCTTGAACTACCTGAACTGCATCCTGGGTTGAGCCTTTCACTAATATGCCCTGGTGAGCAGATGATGCAGGCTTCCACAGCCCGAGAAAATAGAGGATTCCTAAATCACAGTGGCTCAGAGCCTCCAACAGGTGGATGGCTGGACCTCAGAGTCCCTTGCTGTGAAGCCTTCAGAATTATTTCAGAAAAGGAGGCTCAGCAAATCTCACATGGAAAACTGCACAGCCCCACGTGGTGTACTTTTCCCCTTTGACCCATGCTTATCAGTGGCCCTGAGGCTGCCTGGGTAGGCCTCGCAGGAGTCACCTGCTGCCCTCGCCCCCTGTGAAGCTCCAGCGTCCACGCCAGGGGTGTTATCTCCTAATGCTCCCAGCAATGGTTAACGTCCAGGGGGTCAGAGATGGAGCAGTTTTCATATAGAAGTGGGAACCAACCATGGTTTCCTCAACTCCTCATCCTGATCTATTTCCTGGGTCACAAAGCATCAAGGTTTATCCCGAGGGTCCGTGGACTTCTAAGAGACGCTCAGCTTCTGGAGCTAATAATAGGCAGCCAATATAAAAGATTAATGAATTTTTATTTAGTTTCTAATATGACTTATGTATTCATGCTGGAAAAAGATTCTATTTGCAAACAGAGCAGATCAAAGCCAACTCAGGTTATTTTATAGTTCCAAGTTTGTACATGCAAAAGCTTTGGAAACTGCATCAACTCATTTGCAAAAGGCGATGCAAAAAGACCTAACTGCAAAGGTCCCCTTTTCAATGTGTAACTGCTACTTTGAGTGATTTGACCAAACTCTGTGCTCTCTGGGGTGCTGCGCCTTTCCAGCCACAGAATCGTCATCCACACCGCATCATGCCTTCTCTCGAGGGGAAATTTCCTGGCCTCATTTGGGGACCATTTGTGTGCTCTAAAACAAAACAAAACAAAACAAAACAAAACAAAACAAACAAACAAAAAAAACCAAAAGCAACTTTCTAGTTTATCTGTAAACTTAAAACTACAATCTCACAAGGAAAACAGGGACGCCCTGGCTGCTCAGCGGTTGAGCGTCTGCCTTTGGCCCAGTCCTGGAGTCCTGGGCTCCCTGCAAGGAGCCTGCTTCTGCCTGTGTCTCTGCCTCTCTGTGTCTCTCATGAATAAATAAATAAAATCTTTAAACACACACACACACACACACACACACACACACACACAAGGAAAACAAAAACATCTCTAGATCTCTGAATGAACATAGTCTTTTTTTTTCTTTCCTGTCTTGGCTTCCTGTTTTTCTTCCTGCCAGTTAACCCTCATCTCCGACAGTAGAATCAACAGTCCCCTGTTACCCTGGCAACGATGGTAGGATAATAGAATTAGGCTGTCCCAGGGCTCCATTTTGGTATCATGCTTTTGGAAGAAAAAAAAAAAAGCAACACGATCATGCAATATAATTTGTGATAAATTTATGGCACCGATTGGTCAAAGATAATGTATGTCAAATTATCAGTGATTTAAGAAAATTCAGCTGCAAGAATAAGACAGGAAGTTGTCTCTCGGGATAAGGATTTCTTTTTTTTTTTTTTTTAAGATTTTATTTATTTATTCATGAGAGGCACACACAGAGACAGAGAGGCAGAGGGAAAAGCAGGCTCCATGCAGGGATCCAGACGTGGGACTCGATCCCGGGTCTCCAGGATCACATCCTGGGCTGAAGGCAGGTGCTAAACCTCTGAGCCACTCGGGCTGCCCAAGGATTTCTTTAATATATGTTTTCCAGTCAGCTTTGCATGTTTCTCTTGACATTTTATTTTATTTTTTTCATCAATTTAAAAAATAATGACTAAGAAAAATTTACCAGCAGGGCAGTCTCTGAGAGCATGGCTGTTTTACTTCAATAGATTTGAAAATTCGTAAGAATCCCTTCTACTTTCTGAAAACATATTCTTCTCATGGAAAAATAAGTTGCCACCCAAGGGATTACATTCCTACGCTACCACATTCAGCACTGACGCTCTGTTGCAACCCGCTGCTGATTTGGGAACCTGCTTTTAGTTTTTTCTAGGCTGATGTTTCTAAGACTGAGTCTATTCGCCTGTTCTCTTGTTTCTATCGGATTCTGGCAAAATCTCAAGGGTGAGCTCTCATCTTTATGATACTCAGTGTGACTCCTTGAGGATCTCTGGATCTGATTCAGTGTTTTTCATGCTTGATTCATCTCATTACTTGATTCATCCTTGAGTGTCGTGTTCATTCAGTCTGTCCAACCTTTCCTCCGTCCCAAAGCAGTTGGATTTCCTTTGTATGGTTCCAAACAGAATTGTGGGAATTAAACTTCCCACGTGGAGGATAAAGGTATGCATAATTTAATTCATTCATTATCTATTTATTAGAAACTAAGAATGTTGACTCCACGCACCAGTATCTTGAAGTAATAGTACAACACGGTTAGTTTACAAATCTTCCTACCAGAAGACATACTTATAGGTGTTCTCCATATTGACAGTCTAATTGAAGAATTATATAAAAGTGATTTTTTTTCACCCTGAAGAATCTTCGTCACACGGTACACAAGAGACTCCTTGTTCAAGAGGAAAGTCCTTGTTTCACACTTGAGAGTGAATCTTATATAAAGCTATTTGGTGTGAAGTGGACTAGATGTTTGAATCGCTTGGCCTTTATAAGCTGAAGGCAACCAAGTCAAGTTTTCAACACCTACATGGGTAAACTTGATTTATTGCTCTTTGATTTTTTCTGGGACTTGGATTCTCTAGGCAGACACACTATTTACTCTCTAGCATCCGACAGTTTGTAACGTGGGATGGATGGGGCCCTTAATGACACCAAGAGCATGATACGGCTCGGATATTTTGCCTGAAAAGTAAATAACCATTATTTTCCACCTCATACACTTACCTCTGTCTTAAAATGTGAGGTCAGTGTTTCCGACCCTGAAATCTAACCTAGCTAATTGCAATTCAGCAAACACTTCTCTGAAGCACTGTTTATTTGCAAAACACTCTACAAGGTATTGAGGTGAGTCAAAGATGAAAACCAAACTATAAAAGTCCATTGTGGGAAGCTGTTTCTCTGGGGACTCTTTTTTTTATAAATTAATTTTTTATTGGTGTTCAATTTGCCAATATATAGAATAACACCCAGTGCTCATCCCACGAAGTGCCCCCCTCAGTGCCCTTCACCCAGTCACCCCCACCCCCCGCCCACCTCCCCTTCCAGCACCCCTACTTTGTTTCCCAGAGTTGGGTGTCTCTCATGTTCTGTCTCTCTTTCTGATATTTCCCACTCATTTTTTCTCCTTTTCCCTTTATTCCCTTTCACTATTTTTTATATTCCTCTGGGGACTCTTTATTGATATTCCTTCATCTGTGGTTGTGCTCCATTTTAGAGAGTTTATATAATTATCCAATGGAAATTCCGGGGGGCACGTTGAATCCACAGCTGAGCAGCCCGGGTTCAGAGATAGCCGTGCCTTCTCTGGATCCACAGTGACAGCATGTAAGGCGGCTCCGAGGCCTCCTGTCCTCAGTGAAGCCCTTAATATGTGGTAAAGTCTCAGTCCAGAAACGTGAAGAGCAAACAAGACTTTGGAAGCTATAGCCTTTCTCCAGGACCTTAGTGGTGACAGACTGCGTGAGCCTTAACGCCCTAGAATCAGACCAGAAACAGAATGGGATGGCCCGGACTCCCCGTCAGTTAATTCCACTCATCTGGTTCCATTCTTCTCACTGTCCTCCAAACAGAATGTACTGTGTCTTTAGCTAGTTTAGGTAACTGATAAGAATTTATGGCTCTTGTTTTTTTGAGCAGCATCATAAGCACTTCATATACATCTTTAATGTATTTAATCTTTCCAAACACTCTATGCAGTAGGAACTACTATTTGACAAATAAGGAAACTGAACCTCAAGGTCACTCAGAGGATGACTGATTGAAGATTCAAACCCAGCATTGTGTGGACCCAAAGCTCCCATTCATAACTAATCTATAAACTAAGAAATCATCCATCTTTCTTGTTATATAATAAGAAAATAGTCCTGTTTTCAACGAATACTGTCTTTACTGCACTTAGTTTCTTTTCTGATTAGAAGTTCTCTGCACTTCAAATTAATAATTGAACTGTGAATTTTGACTTGTAAAGTCATGTTGGTGGGGCTTCTGGGTGGCTCAGGACGTGAACCCAGGACCCGGGATCGAGTCCCTGCATGGAGCCTGCTTCTCCCTCTGCCTGTGTCTCTGCCTCTCTCTCTGGGTCTCTCATGAATAAATAAATAAATAAAATCTTTAAAAAAAAGTCATGCTGGTTAAGAAAGATTCAATATTCTATATGCTGAAAAGCTTCAAGGACAGCATATTTTCCCTATTTCACTGATGGTTAGTGGATCTCTCTTCCCTTCCAGTCACCAGCGTGGTTAGAAAATAAAAATCAATAGGTTCTCTCCATCCAAACAGAAGTTCTGAGAACAGCACTTGGGGAGTGCGTCATGGCTCATTGCTTTTCTGTTGACAAGCGTTGCTGGAGAAAAGACAATTATTTTGTTAATGACCAGCAGAGTTGCTGCTTCATTTTCAGCGACCAATTTTTACTGTTTTCAATACCAAAAAAACAAAATAGTGAATGTGATAGTTATAAAATAGCAGCATATGGAGACATGTTGTATATATTTACTCTGATTCAAAGGATTTTTAAAGAATTATGCTCCAAGACCCAAGAATATGGTTAAAATCCTCACCATGCAATGGTGATCACACACAGAAGAGTATGTGGGCAGTATCTGGAGACAGGATGAGTAGAGAATAATTAAAATTTGATGTTCTGCTTTCTCTACAAATAAGGAAATAATTAGATATTCTGATTAAAAACTGACGCCAACAAGAAATACCCAGGCCTGCGTCTAACTGCTGGGTTATCATTTCTATTGGAATTGAACAAGGGATATTTTTTTTTCTTTGAATTGATCATTAGTAGTATTTTCCAAAGTAATTCTAGTTTGGATAATGGAACATTTTACCTTCTCTTTAGCTACGAGAGTTTATGACTTACTATTTTAAACAAACAGATGTCTATTGGTGTTGAACTTATGCATATTTGAAATATTTCTGTATTGGTAATGTGGTTTACAGGTTTTTGTTTCATGCTTCGAGGGGGTTGCATAAATTAAGGAATGAGGTTAAGAAGGAAAGGACTTGTTAGTCTTGTCCTTTTGAGAAGGGCTTTAGAGAATAGGAGTCATAGATATCTTTAGCCACTCTGCCTTTATTTAGTTCTTTGACCAACCTGCTCATTTTTGGGCCTCAGGGCCTTTACACATGTCACCACAGCTGAAGAACTGTCCCCAACTGCTCCTGCCCACCTCAAACCTTTACATGATCAATCTCCTCTAACTTTGGTAGACTCTAGTTTAATGTCTCCTTTTCAGAGAGGCTGACTGAGACTATTTAGCTTGAAGTAGGCTCCCTTTCTTTTATGATTCCTTGTTATAAGCACTTCTTTTTCTTAGAAATCCTTGTTATATTTTCCATAATACCTTTATATGTTTATTGTGTGTCATCTACTTCTAAAGGCAGGAAATATGCCTGTTGTGTGCACCGTATAGATCCAGCAACTCTCTGGTATTTTTGGGGTGCTTGATAAATATTGTTAAATGAATAAATGATTGGAAGAGTACATTTGAAGGAAGAGAAGGAGCTTCTTTCTGAAGGGAGGCTGCTAACCTAGCAACGTGAGTAAAATGTAGGGAGTAATGAACTGATATTGGGAAAAGATAGCAAATGGAGTAGTTAGAAGTTGCTATATTAATAGCAAGCAGCTGGGAACAAACCGTAAACAGAATGAGATTGGAAAGTGGTGCGAATAGTGTTGTGTTGATGTCTTCTATTGAGGATGACTGTTAATTTGGTTATTTCAAGGAAATAGGATTATATATTAGCTTAAAATACGTTGCACTGAACTCTAGCTATGTTGTTTAAGCAACGTTATCAATGGAAGGCATGGGCATAGTTTTACATATTTTTGTATTTAGAGTCTAGCTGGTCTTATCCTTGGTGGCATTCGGTAGATTGTTCTGGAATACTCATTGCCTGAAAGAGCAAATAATTGTAAAGTTTATCCACTGAAATAGCAGGTTAATTCTTATATTAGCTTGAGGTAAGTATGTGAATCACAATTACCAAAATGTGTTCTCACACCGGTAGATAACTCCTTATGCTTGTGGCAGGCTGGTTTCCAGTATCCTGGACTTTCAGTTCATCCTTGAAAGAGAGACGACTCTTAACTAGTATCATTATTTTAAAATAGTATATAAATATTAGGTATGCATACATATGCATGTGTATAGGCACATACACACACTATGTTTTTAACATCTACATTTAAAATATGACAAACTTCTTAATCATCCTATTGAATATTTTTCTATCTTTCAAGTATATTTATTGGCTGTAATCTTGTAGAGCCATTCTCTCGCCTTGTTCAGGCTAAAATTAGTTGTTTCCACCCAGAGGACACACAGCGCATATACACACCATCACAAACACATTGAGCCTTGTGTTCCGGATACTTTGCAAGCACAATTCACTAAGGTAGGTATTGTTGCCTCCATTCTACTGATGGGGAAATTGAAGATTTGGATGGCGAAAGGAGCATTCTCACTGAGGTATGCTCGAATTTGAACCTAAGCTTATTGACTTCAAAATTCTGCTCATGCTATAGCATTCTGTTCAACCCAAACACCTAGAAAAATGGAGCTGGGACAGATTACTTGGGGTTTTCAGGGCAAAAAATAATTGGGATAAGCACAGAATTGTGATTTTTTTCTTGACTAGCGCTAATATTCATGCCCTTCCCACTCACTACAGTATACTTTAAAGATCTGGACATTCGGGTATAAAACTGAATTATTTTTCCTCTACTTCCCCAATAAGTATTTCCTCATTCATGTGTCTTATCATGATAAGATATTATCATGTACTTTGACTACATACGCTTCTACTTTGCCAAGTTAGAGCCCCTTTATACTGTCACTTAGAGATAGTTAATAGAGTGTTAGTTCTTTCTTTCTCTTCCTTCCTCACTTCATCTCTCCCTGCTTCTTTCTTGGTATTATATACAATTCTCTACTCTCTGATTCTGAGTTCAATTCTGAGGCAGATATTTCCATTTTTCTCCATCTTTTTCTTCAGTGAGAGTTCTATATGAAGAAAATTCATAATGAAAGTCCTCAGCAGTGTTCAAAGTTGGAAAATTGTAACATCACTGAAATACTGCTTTTCACCTTGACAAACATTATTGAAAATTGGTAATATGCACTGCTGGCACTGGTGAGAGTGCAGTAAAATAGGAACTCACATACTAGTAGAAGCGTAAATTATACAACTTTTCTTATCTGCAGTTGGCAATTTATGTCAAAAGCTTTATACTGAAAGAATTCTTACCTCATCAATTTTACCCAAAGGAATTAACACTACAGAACTACTGAGACACATGTACACTGATTTTTGAACAAGAACACACACTCAGTGCAGCATTTCACTAAATATTTTAATTTAAATTTTCACTAAATAATTTAAACATCTAGCAATCCAGAAGGTGAAATAAAATATGGTACAACTATTGGAAAGACTTTTAATACGCACATTAAATCCATGTTTTTCAGAAATGAAGATATAGGAAATGACTCACTATGTGATGGTGAATGAAAAAAGCAAGATGTTAAATAGTCTGATTTTATATATGAGAGCACAGTCAGTACTGATAGATGCTCTAACAAATAACCCTTAAATTTCAACTTCCATCGCTTAACACAATAAAGCCTTATTTTTTGCATATAACATAGCTAGCTCAGTGCAAGGGGGGTGATGGTTGTGAATTTGTGACCCTGACAAGCTCAGTGTATGGCTTCAACTTTGCTGTGGTCATCCAGCTAGCATATGGGGGAGGCAGTGAGGGGCAGGGATGGGGGGGCTCTGTCTCTTAACTGCCTTGGTCCACAAATGATGCATTATTTTTGCTCACATCCCATCAGCAAAAACTAGGCACTTGTTCCTTCTCCCCTTAAATTGCAAGAGGCAGGGCAATGTAGTTTTGTGGCCATCAGAGCATCTCATCTTTGCATGCACTGAAAGATATTTCACAAAATTAACATCTCACGTGAGGTTTTCTTTCTGTGTGTGACTTACTTTCACCGTTGTGCTATTATTGTCTGAATTTTCTAAAACAAATGCAAATTAAGCTGATATCAGAGAGCTGTAAACATTAAGAAAACTTGAAGTGCAGGATGAGGGCCAGCTGCATATCCTCCCTCTGGAGGTGTAGACAGGTTGGGGCACTCTCCATCGTGGATGTTTTAATATGGCCCTTGCGTCTTAAGAGATCGTTCAGACACTCGTCAAAGTGGCAGCAGATCCACTGAGCACAGCGTGAGGAGGTCCCTTCTCTATGCATGGCTGACTTGGATGTAATATTTATTAATACAGATCATCTGGATGGCTTTGCCTGATCTGGCTGGCTTGGAGGATTTTCCACTCTTCCTTCCTTGTTCCATAAGTCTTGTTCCAAAACCTTTCCCTCTGGCCAAGAGAATGTTGTCTGCTGGCAGAAGTGGGAAAGTGACGAGGCAAATGTTCTCTCTTTTCATCATTTGTCAACAAGTTATGCTTTAGCAAAACCACTTGCACATGAAGATGTAGATTGAGAATGCAACTTATACAATGCTGATGAGGTCTGAGAGATGATTAAAGAGCTAATATTAGAAGCTTGATGTTAGCATGTAGTGTGTTCGCTGCCCTTTTTAAAGATCACCTGCTGGTAGTGGGAAATAGAAGATACAAGCCATGTGGGAGGACTATGACTCGTCCCATCCTACACATTAGATTCCACATTTTATCTCTGCTCCCCACTCTGGACAGTGAACCGTAGAAATACTTTTCTGCTAAGATCCTTTTCAACACTCATCATTGGCTTCAAAGCTCATGTCTTTCATCTCCTTGCCTCCTACTTATTTTTCTGTTTCACTGCATGCCACTTTCTTGCACTCATCCTGGTAAAGAGTCCACCATGGCTATTTAATATTTAAAGGCTGGGATCATTTGCAGGTTTTAGTTTAAAGGTAACCATAGCACACACGCACACATCCATTATTAATAGCAGAGATGCACTGTAGGTTCTCCGGAATCTTCTTTCCTTTCGATGTTAGCTTTGTGTGGGTGCAGCTGTCATGAGAATGAAGCTGTGATATTGCCTTGTGGCAAGTGGACTGTTGCGATAACAAGGGATCCAGAATTATGTGAACTGTTTATATGGATGGACGTGATCATGCTAAAAAGGGACATAAAGCCACAAAGTGACAGGCCACGGAAAGTCCGGTTTCGGATCGCGTCCTCTCACAGCGGGCGGGTTCTGAAAGAGGTGTATGAAGATGGGCAGCCATCCGGCTCTCTGGATTCTGAATGTGCCAGCATCTGTGGGATAGACGGACTGAGCGAGCCTGACGGACAGCAGAATGGCCACATAGGATCGGAGGGTGATGAGTATGAGAACGACCAGGACAACTTGCTGGTGTTAGCAAGGGCTGCCAGCGAGAGGGGTTTTGGGACACGAAGAGTCAACATTTTAAGCAAAAATGGCACAGTCAGAGGCGTCAAGTACAAAGTGAGTGCCGGCCAAGCTCTATTTAACAATTTGGCCAAAGTCCTGCAGGTAAGTCAATGCACTTTGTTCATCCCGGCCTTTGTTCCTAACTCACCCTCTCGATACCTCTCTGCCCTCCAGTTGAAAGCAAGCCTCTCTTGTTCCTTGACTCCTACATACTTCATGAGTCACTCCTCCATCTAAGGTATTGCCTCAACGGGCATTGATTAAAAATAGGGTCATTATGCTTAGCAAATTAAATGGATTCTCAAAGCCAAATTTCTAACATTTAAATGGTCTTTTCTGACTAAAACAATGCATCTGTTTCCCGGCCCAGAAAAAAAGATGGACTTTAGTGTTCAAAGCATCAGAGCACAATTTAGAAGTTCATCTCTGGTTTATAACCCTCGAGTTCCCAGGTTAGCATTTATCGTCACTTGTATAGATTTTAAGCCAGAGAAGATTGAGTGCTGCATTCAGTGGCATTGGATTCGGCTGGAAAGGCATGAAGCTGTAAAGATGAGCTTTGACTTTCCCCCACTGCTTTGGAGGTTGCAGGTTTGATTGGAGGTGCGTTTCCTTATTCATTTGCCCATAAGAACTCTAGAGTGCCCATAAGAATAACTCTTGAAAAAGTTATTCCTCTGTCAATATATGGACTGAGATCCAGATTTTATAGTGAAAACATTAGCCTTTAAAATGATAGATTTTGCACAGTAATGGAGGAATGTATCATTCAGGTCCTGGGGCCTTTGGCAATGATCTAATGTTTAGACAAATTTTCAAAATTGCCCGGAAGCATTGGTAAAATGATTTTCTGTTGAAAACAGGCCTCATTTTTTTCAGGAATAGAATTCATAATCACTATCATTAAGGTAGCAAACCAATATTTTTCATTGTAATACCATTTTATATTATTCTCAATATTTAAATAAAATCTCCTTGATGAATTATTCAGTGTTTCTGCATTATATAAGGATGCGGTAGTGGTAAGGAGAAAGGATTTTAACCAAAGGCTTTTGATTGTTTTTCATTTTGAAGGAAGTGTTTGGAAAGATCACATCACCAGGATTTTAAACAAAGAAATCTAAGGGTAAAAACAGTTAAGATCAAAGATTCTTTTCATATATAGACTTTACCCATGAAAGATTTCACTGATTGAGGGTGGGGGTGGGGAATCAAACATTAGACACTGATGACTATATATGACTAGGTTGGAAAAAATCTTGTATAGATTTCTACAGACGTGACTATTAGGTTGAGATCATCTTAGTAGCCTCTGTGTTTCACCTAATGTGGAAATTGTTATTAGCAAAGTGTAGAACAAGACTATAATAACGAAGCTTAAAAAAATGTTGCAATTATTGTGATTAATTTAGCTTTTAGTTGAATTGTGATTTAAGTTGCTTTATGATCTGGAGGGTTATTTACAAAACTACTGCATCCGTTTTAGTACTGTGATTTAAATTTGTTCAAATCTCCCCACAAAACTATTATTTATGAGTAAATACCTTAAATATTCAAATCCTTCAGGAGAAAAACTCTTCCTCCCTATGGCTTTGTCTTGGTAGAGCTAGAAAGTCACCCATAGGAAATAAAAGAAATTCCAAAATCAAATGTTAGTACTAGATTATGATAGTTTATTTGTA
Organism: Nyctereutes procyonoides; assembly: GCF_905146905.1. Taxonomy (NCBI): domain Eukaryota; kingdom Metazoa; phylum Chordata; class Mammalia; order Carnivora; family Canidae; genus Nyctereutes; species Nyctereutes procyonoides. The sequence continues at coordinate 15,111,429 of NW_026575021.1, read as the reverse complement.
TATGTTTCTATGCATGTTTCCATCACCCTTTTTCTTGAGAAAAAAAAAATCCAATAAAACTGTTATTTCCTAATAATTTACCCCCACTCCATTTACCCTTTGCTTTAAGAGAACAGTAGTGGTTACTAGCAGAGATCCCTCAAAGTCTAACATTTAATAATTTTTTTTCCTAGCTGGTCCTTCTTTCTTCATAATGTGGGCAAAGTCATCAGCATATTGTAGGTATTCACAAATTTTGGCCATCATCATTCGTTTCATCGCCATCATGCACATGGAATGTTCTCTGATGTCTCCAGGACAAAACATAAGTTAAAGGAGGTCCTACCTCGGGTGAGGGCTGCCAGTTACACTATTTTCAGGGGCTCCATTCACATCACTGTAGACGATACCCCTTGGAGCTGTGCAATACAGCCGACACAGCATTGTATAGAGAGCTTATCTGGATGCTTGCTGCTGGCTAAAGGATAAGCATGTCGTAAGGAGTGACAAATGTTGTAAGGGTGACTGAGCTGGTTTCCCAACATACAGTAGCAGAGAAGCCCCAGGGACTAAAAGCAGAGCTTACCATTCACTTACTCCCATCCATGGTTGTGGGACCAGGTGTGACTCTTCCCTGGATCTCCATATTTTCCATATGCCTTGGGAAATAAGCAGCAAACTGATGGATGTAAGTGGCATGTAGCAATTTCTCTCAGGGAGGAAAAAGTGAGGGGTGGTATCTTAGATATTGATTAAGGTTTCAGTGCAGTCTTACAGAAATGAAGAACTATAATCAAAGAAACAGGTCTTTCTTCCTGTTTTAAACTATAGAGTCTTAAAGCACTCAACTTAAAACTCAAGAGGAAACCCTAAATATAAATAAAAGCTTCCAAAGAACCTGTATATCACTTGACCTCCCCCAGTGAGTTTCCCATTCTGTTATTCCTGTAGCATAGAATATTGGCAAGTACCTTGCAAAAATTTCAACTGTGCAGAGTAACCATTGAAATTATTTGCCTCAAACATTTATACTTCTTAGCAGTACTCATTTAGAAAATTGTCTGTAAGAGGGACATTAGTACAAAATTCTATTTCATTTCTTATTTTACCCTATAGAAATCTGGGTAATTGAGGATGTGCGATATTAATTAAGCTTTCTGAGGGTAGTGATGGACCAGGAGGGAAAGAGAGAAAAGTCACTTGGACCCTCAGGTGGGCCTTGCTTGTAGAGGGTGGTTCATGGTTCACTGTTTCATCTGTGAATCACTCAAGGCCTCCAACTGGTCTAGATTATGGCTCTGCAGATACAGGTGGTGGGCTTTTCCATTTCTTCTAGAAATGACAGGAGTATAATGCTCAAGAGAGGCTGGTTTGGAAATCTGAAAACCTGGAATCTACTTATGGCCTGGAATATGCATTTATTAGCTACTGTTCAAGCTGCTCATGCATCCACTAAAGTTTGAGAAGCACTGACCTAGCGTGTAAAAGGGAAATTCATCCAGTTCACTAGAGTTAATAAAAATATTCCTTAATGTCCTTTATGTCTTCAATATTTAAGAGGAAAACAAAGAAGGTATGTATTGATCTCTATATGTTCTTCTGATCCTGTGAGATCACCAGAAGGGTCTTTCCTGAGGCAAAGATAAATAAAGATATTGTGAAAGGCTTGTTTCCCACTGGTATCCTAGTTTATCGTTTGGCTTAGAAATGATTCCTGAAATTATCAGTACATTCCGAGGTAGGTGTTCTGTTTTAGTTCTCTTTAAGATGTTCTGCTGTAAGGATCATCCTATCTAGATAAATAACTTTATACCTCATAACTGGAAAATTTAGAAAAAAATATTTTTTGTTTATTTTTTAAAATGAGTTACTTCATGGAAGACAAATTACAAAACCGCTATATAGCTCATAGCTCTCATCCACCCAATGCATAATTAGATTTGAGATACGGCTTGACCTTAATAGCAACGTATTTCCACAGTTTCTCGGGGTGGGTTAATGATGCAGATAATTAAGGTCATTTGTTTTTTTCTAATTTTTTCTTCTGGGATTAAATTTCAGGTAGTAATTAAGTATCAGTAATCTTGTCTTGACCCTATCTTCAAATTTATGTAATCTGTTGTATATTTGGTTAGAATCTTTTTCTGTAATTTCTGTAAATTTTAATTCCGTCTTTTTACAAATTTCAAACTATCATATTAGAGAAAAATAGGTGCAAAACAGGAAAATATGTTCCACCATCTACTATAATTTGCTGGCTCTCTTCTAAAAACTCAAACATGTAACTCTCATCTTTGTATTTACATGCATATCTGTGATTAATGTGCTTAGATTTATGAGCATTTTAACATCTCAAGATAGTAAAATAAAAATAATCGGGCATTTGCAGAATAGTTTGCATTTTGCAAAAGGTTTTCACATACATTATTTTACTTGATTGTACCAAGGATTTTTGTGAAATAAGCAAGAAAATGACTATTAATAATGTCTGTTTGTACATAACTGAGTGTCAGAGAAATCAAGTGTCTGGCCCAAAGCCTAGTAAAATGACAACTCTGCCTCTCACTATTTAGGCTCTTTTAATTTTTAAAAGTACAATGTTATATACAGGAAGACTCAACCTTACTTTTTGAAACGTTATAATTACAAATTTGAGGATTAATCATATCATAACTGTGATTTAGTCTTTTGAAACTTCAGTATTTGGTTAACAGCTTTTAAAATCTATTGCTAAAAAAATAAAAAAAATAAAATCTATTGCTTATTGAACATTCAAATCTTTACCTGGGGAAGGTTTTTCTGCAGAGTTAAATAGCTTCTCCTCAGTTTTAAATTGTATTTTTAAAAATTAGCAAAACTTATCATCTTGGGATCCCTGGGGGGCGCAGGGGTTTGGCGCCTGCCTTTGGCCCAGGGTGCGATCCTGGAGACCCGGGATCGAATCCCACGTCAGGCTCCCGGTGCATGGAGCCTGCTTCTCCCTCTGCCTATGTCTCTGCCTCTCTCTCTCTCTCTCTGTGTGTGTGTGTGTGACTATCATAAATAAATAAAAATTAAAAAAAACTTATCATCTCTATAACATCATTTGACTAAATTGTTTTGAGATTGCGAGGGTTGACACTGGAAGGTGGTGATGGGTTAGCTCAAGAAAGACCCCCTGCTCAGCGTTGTTCACTAACATTAAGTTGGATGATTAATGGGAATTCATGGCGGTGCTTATTATTATTCATCTCTGGTTCACTCTCTCTAGAATTATCTTGGCGATAGAACAATATTCCAGTGAAAACAATGTGATGCTCTTTATTACTCCTTGGTCCTAGTGGTTTGTTTGGATCACACTGGAAAACAGCAGCAATACTAAATATTGATTAAATACAGAGTACACTGTTCTTATTAATTATGTGCATTGACATTTATTTCTCATAGCAACTTTATGAGGTAGTACATTATTAATAATAATTTGAGCATCTTCTTTGTGTATGAAACATTGCTACGGATTCAATATACCATTGATTCAGAAAAAATTCTTATGTAATTTATGTAATTCTTATTCTAATTCTATCAAAATAAGCATTTTATAATGAAAATATTGCCTTTTTTTTAGCTATCTGGAAGTAGCAAGAAACTAGGATTTTGGGTACAATTCCAAATGATGCAAGAAACTGCATTACGAAATTAGGTGATTTGTGGGGCATCTGGGTGGCTCAGTGGTTGAGCATCTGCCTTCGGCTCAGGTTGTGCTGCCTTCGGCTCAGGTCATGATCCCGGGGTCCTGGGATCGAGCCCTGCATCAGGCTCCTCACAGGGAGCCTGCTCCTCCCTCTGCCTGTGTCTCTGCCTCTGTTTCTGTGTCTCTCATGAATAAATAAAATCTTAAAAAAAAATTAGGTGATTTGTTATCCCAGAAGCAGGAAAAGAAGCACCAGAAATGAGCTGATATATTTTCTATGTACAAATAAAGAATTGCAAACGGATGGACCAGAAGTTCTTGTTATTACTGGACAGAGAACCAGTTCTACACTCTGGTTTCGGCTACTCACCTATTGAAAATGAATACTCGAGAGACAAGTGACAGGTTGCTTTATTCAGGAAGCCTCAACTTGGGAAGATGGTGGACTAATGTCCCAAAGACCATCTTCTCCATTCAGGCAAAGGCAGGGGGTTTTTAGCCTTGGGAAATGATGGCTGCGTGCAGGAGAAGCTGACGCTCAGGCATTAATCATTTATCAACGCGATCCTGAACAGGCCTGCTAGCATCAGTGGCAACTGTTTTTAATGGTGTCGGACCACCTTAGCTCCCAGGAGAGTCTGCTCCTTTATTCCTCAAGGTCACTGAAACCTCAAGGAAAAGGGGTTAGCTCTGCTTCAAACCAATGGACTTAGGTTAGCAGACAAGGCGTACGTGGGCTTGGAGAAGCGCGTTACGGTGATTCTGGATTCCGCATACCAACACTTTGCTACTCTTGGCCACAACATTTGGCACTGATACTGTTAGGACCTCAAGAAATATTCTTTCTTTGAGTTCATGGTTCTCTTACACGGTGGTTATTTTCTTCTTTTCCATGTCTTCTGGGTTTGGAGATATCCCATGTACGATAGTGTCCTGAGCCCCTGTGAAGGCCCACGGCGCCATCTGTGTCTTTCCAGAGGGTCAGCTCTGTTCAGTCATTAAGCAAAGTCAAGTCTCAATTATAGAGCAGATTCGGGATTCCAAACTCAGTGGCATTTCACCATGTCATTAAGCTCGGCCTCTTACATGGCATATGCAACAGGACAGAGGACAAGCCACACGACAAACAAGGTGACAGGAGGGTGCAGGGAGTTAACCAATCAAAGGCCACGTCAGTCCGTGGGTGTGCAGTCGGGATAAGGCCTCGGTCTGGTCCTGGTCAGCTCTCAGCACCTACTGCTGCTTCTGGTCAAGCAGTGAAGGATCTTGACTCTGTCCAGAGATGGATGGAGCAGAGCCTTCAGCAGCAGTTGTGTTTTTTAAGTGGTCAGGCACAGAGGGGGCAGGTCTCAGGAGCCTGACAGTTTGTCGCCCAGATCCTTCCCTTTTTAAAGGGATTGAATCGGTTTGGGGCCCCTGCGGACCCCTCTGGTTCTGCTCGTCGCCAGTTCTGGGCCGTCGGCTGATGCTGGCTCCGAGCTGGCTCCGAGCTGCGGTGCCCTTACCTGCCAGCGTCCTTGCGTGGCATGGGTCCCTGCTTGACACAGGCTCCTGCTTGACACCAGGGGCTCCATTTTGGTCTCTACAGCTAGGGATAGCTTTTACATGGTGAAGTGTTAGGGGCTTGCTCCCTTGAATTCTTTTTGTTGTAGGTTATCTTCTATATTCATTCGATCATTCTTTCAATCACCATTTATTGCATATCGATTATGGAGCAGACGCTGAGCTGGATAACGTGACAAGTGAAACCCAACGCCTGCCTTCATGAACTAGTCAGTGGTCTGTTGTGAATGGTTGTATAAATGAATTTCTGCAAGAATTCAGATACAAAACTTGACTTCCTTTTCTTTTTCCAGAGGATTCTCCTTCTCTGTTTTCCAATTGGCCTAAGTAGCCTCTGCTTCCCATTCTTCATTTCTCTGATGCTTATATTTTCCTCCATTTAGTCTTTCTCTTATTAGATCATCATTTTATTGTATTCCTTTCTTCAACCTCTCTTGCTTGCTTTCTAACTGAGGGCCATCTCAAGGCCCAAGAACTAAAGGGTAATCTGTATAATTAATGACTCTTTCCTTGATCCTGTGAGGCTCCAGAAGTCAGTAACACTGACTTCAACCATGAGCACTTATCCAAGTTCCATGGATCTTGCTACAACTTTTCCCTCATTAGTCCAATGAATCTCCTTGCAATAATTCTCATTCTCCCCTACTCATCAGAGCACTTGTATCATCAGCACATAGGATCACTGCGGCATTTTAATTGGTGGAAGCTTGAAGGTCAATCCACTAATTTACCTGAATTCTGACTTTAGGACAACATGCTGAGCAAGCCCACAGATTCTATAAGATGACTTGAAAACACTTAATGAAGTCTTACTGGCAGCTAATGGTGACCACGTAATTAGGAAATTAGCATCTGATGTTTCCAAACATTTTGAAAGCAGTGTAATAGCAGGACTAGATAAACATCCTTTGGGTGACCCTCCTCATGCTTGCAGAGTTTCTGAATTTGTTCTCTCAAACTCAGTACTTTGAATTTTATATAAAAGCAATATAGGGCAGCCCAGGTGGCTCGGCGGTTTAGTGCCACCTCTGGCCCAAGGCCTGATCCTGGAGACCCAGGATCGAGTCCCACGTCAGGCTCCCTGCATGGAGCCTGCTTCTCCCTCTGCCTGTATCTCTGTGCCTCTCTCTCTCTGTGTGTGTCTCTCATTAATAAATAAATTTTTTTAAAAAAGCAATATAAACATTCAATAGTCTATAAGTTGACACACTATATAAATATATCAATCCTTAATCACTATTGTCTGGAAGGAATTTTAGAGATTATAGACAGATTAAAATGTCATACAGAAATTTTTGTCTAGGGACTTTGGTTCATGTACCCAAGTCTATTCAAGTAATATTTAGGATCTCTTTTGCTCAATTTTATTTTTGCAATAATTCGTCATCTCACCTAATTTCTGACAAATTATTTATGCCTTAGAACATCTTTTTAAGAAGAAAGCGATAGATGCACATTGTGTTCACGTAACTCTCCCTCATAGCTAATAGAACAAATGGAAGAAGTATTCCTTATTATATTGATTCCCAAACAACAAAATTAGCATTAGTTCGAAACCTCTGGACCTTCCTGGGTGAAATCTGAAACCAGCTCCCACACCTGCAGGCCAGGAATTGACCAGGGAAAGAGGCAGGCCACTCCTGATTGGCAGGTGGCAGGTTTAATAGGCAAAGGAACTACTATATGAAGCTTGTCTTGAGCAGCCACAAGATGAGTGGAGCTCCATACTTGCCAGAATTTTAAATATTTGTATAGAGGCCTTAGCTGGCTTCCGTCACAAATGCTATCCGGATGACCTCAATAACACTTCACTCTCTCAGGCTACGCCCTTGAAATGGCTCCCACTGTAGAATGGCGGGGAGGGAGAGCACACATTCCAAGGACGGGGGGGGGTGGCGTGAGGAGCCTCTGATTGCCTGTCAGCTGACGGTCGTGTCTTCTTCTTCTTCTTTTTTTTTAATTAAATTAATTTTTTATTGGTGTTCAATTTACCAACATACAGAATAACATCCAGTGCTCGTCCCGTCAAGTGCCCCCCTCAGTGCCCGTCACCCATTCACGCCCACCCCCCGCCCTCCTTCCCCTCCACCCTCCCTAGTTCGTTTCCCAGAGTTAGGAGTCTTTATGTTCTGTCTCCCTTTCTGATATTTCCCACACATTTCTTCTCCCTTCCCTTCTATTCCCTTTCACTATTATTCATATTCCCCAAATGAATGAGAACATACACTGTTTGTCCTTCTCCGATTGACTTACTTCACTCAGCATCATACCCTCCAGTTCCACCCACGTTGAAGCAAATGGTGGGTATTTGTCATTTCTAATGGCTGAGGAATATTCCATTGTATACATAGACCACATCTTCTTTATCCATTCATCTTTCGATGGACACCGAGGCTCCTTCCACAGTTTGGCTACTGTGGACATTGCTGCTGTGAACATCGGGGTGCAGGTGTCCCGGTGTTTCATTGCATCTGAATCTTTGGGGTAAATCCCCAACAGTGCAATTGCTGGGTCGTAGGGCAGGTCTATTTTTAACTCTTTGAGGAACCTCCACACAGTTTTCCAGAGTGGCTATACCAGTTCACATTCCCACCAACAGTGTAAGCCAGATTTCAGGTTGTACTACAAAGCTGTGGTCATCAAGACAGTGTGGTCCTGGCACAAAAACAGACACATAGATCAATGGAACAGAATAGAGAACCCAGAAGTGGACCCTGAACTTTATGGTCAACTAATATTCAATAAAGGAGGAAAGATGATCCACTGGAAGAAAGACAATCTCTTCAATAGATGGTGCTGGGAAAATTGGACATCCGCATGTAGAGGAATGAAACCAGACCACTCTCTTGCACCATACACAAAAATAAACTCAAAATGGATGAAAGATCTAAATGTGAGGCAAGATTCCATCAAAATCCTAGAGGAGAACACAGGCAACACCCTTTTTGAACTTGGCCACAGTAACTTCTTGCAAGATGATCCACGAAGGCAAAAGAAACAAAAGCAAAAATGAACTATTGGGACTTCATCAAGATAAGAAGCTTTTGCACAGCAAAGGATGGTCGTGTCTTCTTAATTAACTCCTCCTATAGTCAGGCCAGGGAAGAAGTAAGTTGCCCCTTTTTTGCACCTTTTATGTAACTGTATGGAATTAAAGATCTTATTATTATTTATTTTTATTTATTTACATATTATTTATTTATTTATTATTTTATTATTATTTATTATATGAAAAGTCCAAAAGCTTGACTAGTCCACAAAATGGATAGAGTAGTGAAAGCCAGGTTATTGATTTGCAAGAGGTCGTTCCGGTCAGAAGAGAAGGAAGAGGGGAATTGTGTTCTAACAAGTCAGTGGAAATCAAACAGGGAGAAAGAGTGCCAATCTGGTGGAGGCTGAATGAGGGTCAATTTAGGAAGGGGAAAGAGTTGGATGGGGTGTGAGCTCAGGGGAAATTGGCAGGTCTAGAGATTGGGGGGTGGGCTTTATGGACTAGAGCAGGGTCAGCATGGACAAACTGTGGGCTTAGCCCTGCTCATGAGTGCCCCAGAAGCAGCCCATGCGGGCAGGGCAGCTGTGCTCACCTGCATGTGACCTTTGATGCAGAGCCAGGACTCACTCATGAGCATCTTCTTTCGACAGCTGTCAGCACACGCTTTGCTGTATAAGGTACCATAGTCCCAGGTTGTGGGGATTGGAGCATGGGCATTTCTGGCCAGCCGTTAGTCTGCCTGCCACACCTGGTAGATGCAATAAGCTTATTTTGTCTATGAGAAAAATGAGGCTTCGTGGTAGATGACATTTTTTCTCAATGTGTGTTACACATCAGCACACTTCTGCTGTGGCCACACGGGGATAGGAGTGCACTTCTGCAGCCCTTGACTTTAGTGCTGGCCACAGGACTCCCTTTGGACAATGGGATGGAATAGATGTGGCCCATGCAATAGTTGACTTTTCCCTCTTGCACCCCTTCCATCATCAAGAAAAGGGCATGCTGCAGGAGGCTGGCTGGTCCTAGGACAGTGAGAGAAACAAGAACAGACCTGGACCCAACCAACAGTTTGGAGCCAAATCCTGCGTAGCTCAGCCCAGATCTGCTTGGTGCCAGCTAAACTGCAGACTCACGAGTAAGCAATAAATGCTTGGTGTTGCATTACACTCTGTTTGGGGTGGTTGGGTAAGCAGCAGGAGCAAACTGGTACAAGTTCACAGATACCGAGGATTTTGCTCAAAGTCACACGATGGTGAATGATACAAAGTTGGACTTCAGAGCTTGGGTTCTTATCCACTAAGCAACTAGTACCCAACCGTTTACTGGATGCCTGAACTTTCTCTATAGAGTCCCTGTCAAGCTCTTACAGAGTCTAGGGACAAGAGATTCAGAGTCTTTTGTAAGACATGGATTCAAGTCTCACCATCCTATGGGTCTTGGACCTACTGAAACTGATCATACGAGGGTAGAGACAAGGCCATCTCAAATCCACTGAGTATAGCTTAGGACTACATTAGTATTTTTGGTGGCCACATCACGCTGGTGTGAGGTTGGTTGGGTTGTTGACTCATTCAAGTATCTTTTCTTAGTGAAAAGATTCATGAGTTTAAAACTTTCTTTTTTTTTTTTTAAGATTTTATTTATTTATTCATGAGAGACACAGAAAAAGGCAGAGGGAGAAGCAGGCTCCATGCAGGGAGCCTGATATGGGACTCGATCCTGGGACTCCAGGACCACGCCCTGGGCTGAAGGCAGGCGCTCAACCACTGAGCCACCCAGGGATCCCCATGAGTTTAAAACTTTCAATCCCATAAAACATCTATTTAATGTAATATAACACGCATTAATTTTTTTCCTGTGTTTACCTACAGGAGTCTATATTAAAAAAATTTTGATTTTATTTTGTTAGTCCCAGATGTTAATCCTCTTGGACTCTGATCTTATAACTAGCTGTGCCTTAGCACTTTATGGAGTTGACGGGACACAATTTTGATGATGGCAAATTATCAGCATGGAATAATGCAAATTATCCATGGATAATGGATACTTAATTATTATCCAGTAATTAATAATTAATGGATAATTATCCATGGATAATGCAAAATATTCATGCAAATTATCAGCATGGAATAATGTATTTTTTAAAAGGTTTTGTTTATTTAAGAGAAAGGGAGAGAGAGAGAGAGAGAGAGCATGAGTAGGGGGAGGGGTGGAGGGAGAAGGAGAAGTAGGTTCCCCTCCGAGCAGGGAGCTCCATGTGGGGCTCGATCCCAGGATCCTGAGGTCATGACCTGAGAGGCACCACCTAGGTGCCCCAGCCTGGAGTAATACTAAGTGAGTAAAAAGAAATGAACTTAAAGGAAATAAAGCATCCCAATGAAGTAGAAGCTGTACTTTAGTGAGAATTAGAAGCTAATAAATACAAACTAGTCATCTTTTACTAACACAGAAAAAAGAGAGAAACGAATGATGTGTAAGTGGTTGTACCACAAACTGTGTCAGCCTCACAGGGCTCCGGGGGCCTCCCTTTATGAGACTCTGACGACGATCTTTCACATGACTCATACCGTGCTAGAGACTTAGTTCAGGAAGGGAGTAATTTGTTTCCTAGAGGGTCATGGATCCTAATTCCTACAATCTCCGGAGAATAACTGTGATTTCTGGGAAACCGATAGCTTGTATTCATGGCACAGATATTGTATGTGGAGTCAACTGGATCAATACTCCATGGTGTTGGGCTCCTAGAAGACATGGGACTTCATTCACAATTAAAACACAGCGGAGGAGCCAGAAGGCTGAATATCTGCCTTTCTGAGGATATCGTGCTTTTAACTGTAGTTCTAGGACAACATAAAATTAGGCACATTTGTCAGGCAAAGGAAGGTATTAGGAAATATCCTACGAGGGTATAACCCAGATAAACCTGCCACCCTTTCCTGCGGTGACCACCTGTCTTTTTAATCATGCAAAACACTAAATCATGGAACTTTGAGACACAGCATCATAGAGTCTCTTAATTAATCACAGCTGTCAGGGCTTCTCTCTAATGGGGGGATTTTTCATATACTGTATATATGTAATATATATTTTTATATAATATTTTATTGTTATTCTTAGTTCATGCCTTCTTCAGCATCCTTCACGGCTGGTCCTTTCTGCCTCTGTTACAAGTTGGCTTTCTCAAGAAGTGTTTTTCGAATCTCTAAGGCTTCTGGAGATGAAACTATTCACCTGAAGGGGCGACTTGGTGGTGAGAGCTTATAAGGACTGAAGCAGGCCCAAAGCCTGTGCTGGAAATTGGGTAGCTGCCCACTCGGCCTGCATAACCGTCCCTTCCTCTCTCTTTTCCTTGCCTTGTTTCTGTTGGAGGTGCAAATGTGAGGCACAACCTACCATGCTGGAAACATCATTTGACTTGATTTTTCCATACTAGATTAAAAGCAACAAAAGATTTGCCTCCTATGTCTCAGGGGGAACAGGAAGTCCTACACTAGTCATCACTGGGGCTTCTTTTCCTACCCACTGTGACCTGCAGGACATGCAGGTTTATAAGAGGCCAGAAAACCTAGCGGTGATCCTGGTCCCTGGATCTGGTATATGCATCTTCATCTTTGCTCCTTCAGCCCCATGATTCTCCACTGATGCAGCAGGCAGCTTAGGAGGCCCTCTGAGGAAGGGACAGACAGGGCTAGGTAGGCAGGGCTAGGTAGGGGGCCATGGGGTCAGGCTCACAGAAATCCCCAAAATGTGGAGATGAAACCAGAGATAAACAAGCTGGACCATCCTGTCCCAGGTGCCAGAGGTGGGGTCCTGTGATAACAACTACTTGTGACCAAGAAAGAATTACCGGACCCTAAAAAGGAAGTAAGCCATTGAAGGTGTTAGTGCTAGTCCTTACTCAATGGTGATGTCAATAGAGATGTTAAAAGATTTAGGTTCCCTGGTTGGCTTCCAATAAAAGCCCAACCCTAAAGCCCTCAGTGGGATCCCCTCACTCCCAAGAGCTTTTCCTGTATCCTTGCTTAATAAACTTCTATTGCTTTACTCACCCTCCTGTGTCAGGGAGATTCATGCATCCGCTCCGGCTCCGTGAGACGAGAACCTTCACTCTCCTACTCCACTTTCACGTAAGTTCTCTCTCAGAATGCCCAACTGTTACTTTTTCCAATTCTTGGAACTACCCAGCTTCATCTTGTTAACGTCCAGGCTCTTGAAAACATTGCTCTATCCATTAATTCCAAGGGCAAGAAAAAAACAGAGTTCCTAAGAATCCCCACTTTCCTTTGCAAAGAGAAAGAAGAGACAAATCCTGTAATTACTCAGTAACGTCTTAAATGATTTTTGTGTTCTCTTTCCCTGCATGAAGGGGTAAGAACACTATTCTCTGGAGGTAACCCGGTTTCAGATGCAGAGTCTGCTATTTCTTGGGTAAGTTTACTGGGGGAAATTTATGTAACTTCTGTAAGCCCTAGTTTTCTCATTGCTGAAGTCAGGATAATGATTGTGACGATTTCCTATGAAACAATTTTTGCACAATGCCCGGCACATTGTAAGTGCTCAGTGAATACTGTTATATTTTTATTATTCATTTTTTTTTTAAGTAGGCCCAACGTGGAGTCCAATGTAGGGCTTGAACTCATGTCCCTGAGGTCAGGGCCTGAGCTGAGATCAAGAGTTGGATCTTAACCACTTCAGCCACCCAGGTGCCCCTATCATCCATCTTCTAAACAACTGTGAATTGCTGGGGGAGGAAGACTTTCCTCTGCTCTACAAGGTCCTTCCAGTTAGACTTAGAATCACATTGACAGGAGACCGATTAACAGGAGACGATCAGATTTCCTGGTGTGTGTCAGGGAATCCACACAGACATGGACATTCCAGGGACAGTGAGGCAACATGGAGCTAAGGAGAGGGGCGGGATCTGAGGATGCAAAGTGGGGGGCAGGCCATGAGCAAGAAGGTGAAGGGAGGCGTTTTGAAAACCAAAGAGTGCCCTGTTAAACAGATATGTACGTGTCTTGGGTAAAGGGTGGGGGTCTCTGTTAATGACTCTTTTCCTGCAACGGGCTCTACTTTCCAGCATAGGTTCCGGTGGTTGAAGACCAGGAAGAGAGCTTTTTCACCTCATGCAATGGGTTTTGATTATGCTGATTACTCACAGTGATGTTCATGCCAAAGTGGCCCGTCTTAGGGAGCCCACCATTGGCCCTTCTAGAACAGTCATTGCTAGGTATTTGGATAGGCAATGAGACACAAAGGTGAATAAAGCATGACTTCTGTCCTCAGAGGAACTAAGCTCTTTCTTAGGAGGGAGACAAACTCATGTTACTGTAAAATACGGTTAAGTACTCAGAGCTTCCTGGAGGACCGAGGCAGGACGTCTGAACTCTGGAAATCCTATAGGGATCTCGTTCTCCTCTCATGACATCTTTTAAAACCAGGGCTGGGGGCAGCCCGGGTGGCTCAGCAGTTTAGCGTCGCCTTCAGCCCAGGGCGTGATCCTGGAGACCCGGCATAGAGACCCATGTTGGGCTCCCGGCATGGAGCCTGCTTCTCCCTCTGCCTGCGTCTCTGCCTCTCTCTCTCTCCTCTGTGTATTCTCATGAATAAATAAATAAAATCTTTAAAATTAATAAATTAATAAATTAATTAATTAATAAAACCAGGGCTGCCTGGGAAGCCCTGGGCTGCTCCTTACAAGGCAGCGTGCTCTTGCACATTGTACTGGCTGAGCTCGCTTCCTCCGGGAAATCTCCGCTGCTTCCTCTCAACTTGGCTTAGCCCCTGCCACACGCACCTGTTTTCCTGAGGCCAATTCCTCCATCTGAGGTCCTCTCTTGGCTTGGGCCCCGAGCTGTGTCCTTGTCTTGGATTCTGTAGTTTTAAGCTCCTGTGACTACTTGGCCTCGTGTTTGGCAGCCTTGGCTCTGGACCTTGAGCTCAGCAGCCACCCGTGGGCCTTGAGTCTGCACGTTCCTGTACAACGCCTGCTGTCCTGAGAGCCCGGCCTGCCTCTTCTGGGCAGAGGTAGACTCTCTTCTTTAGTCACGGCCTGGATTGAGTTGTTGGGCTTTTCAACACTAATCAGGGAATTATTTGTAAATATATGGGATGTGCTCTGCTCCAAGCCACGGAGCAGACTACTAGACGTGGCTTCAACTACTCAGACGTTTATTATATCAATTGAGGAGTTCAGGAGAGGCCAGTGCTCAGGCTGTTTGGTGGCTTGATACCATGGTAAATAACCCAGTTCCTCTGATTCTGCTTCCTCATCCCTAGCTTGTGTGTGAAGCTCTCTCATGGATTCAAGATGACTGCCATAGCTTAACGCCAGGCCAGGGTCAAAAAATGGAAAAAGAGGCGCAGTGAAAAAAGAGCATTCTTTGTAGGCATGCCTCCTCTCTCAGAAGAGAAAAAGAAAATTCTGGAAACCTCCTGAGAGTACTGTCTTATATTTCATTAGCCGGAATAGGGATGTAGGGCCACAGCTTGTTATAAGGAGAGGCTGGGAATGTGACTATGTGGCCCAGTGCTCTGGTGGGAGGGGGCCGGGAGCCTTGGGTTTGGAGATAACTGCCGGCGCCTGCCCTACTGTTACTCAAGAACTGTGATAAGATTTAATTTTCATTTGATAATTTAAGTCACCCTAGATCGTGCTCAAACTTGAATTACAAAAGCACTTTCACAGTGATCATGTTTTATGACATTCCTTTTGCGTGTCCTCGGTTTTTCCTATCCTTCCAGGTTCGTTTCCCCTTCTTCGGGCCTCAGCACAACTGCAAGGCTGCAGGTTTGCTCATCTTGCCTGATGGAGGCTGACAAAGCCCCGTGTGATTTAAAGGACGATGCAGCATCGTGTGTCCCCACATATTTGGGCCTTGCTCTGGTCTGCGGCCCAAAGGCCTTTCTGCTATTTCCCCCGTGTTCCTGCCCTGAGGTCTCTGAGGTTGGGCTTTGAGTGCCTGGGTTCTTGGGGAAAGGGACATATTGAGGGGTGCCCCTCCCGGGAGGGGGCAGTCAGTGGGGGCAGGCACGGGAGCTCAGCGGGGCCTGGGTGGGCTGGTCGCTGTACTTGACTGTCTACGTCTAACAGCAGGTGAACAGCAAGCGAGGCCCCTAAGCCCGAGAGACGTTTTGATCTGCCCCGAATATGTGGCCGCAGTTCTGTCTCTGGGTGATGAGTGGGGTCAAAGGCCACGGCCCGCGCAGTGGTGCCTTCCCGTGGAAGGGAGTCCCGCGGCCGTGGCTTCCAGGGCAGTGAGTGGGCCCTTCCAGGACCCAGAGCTTCAGGCCGCTAGTGCCCCAAGTCGTAGGGTTCCCAGGGGAGGCAAATGGGATCACTCCCACCTCCCCCCACGGCCCCCAGTCCCTGAATTCTAGCTGTTGGCAAAGAAGTAGCACCAGCAAGTGACCCCTTTCTTAAGGGACGGTGGCATCCTGGAGAATGACGCCCCGTCCCCCAGGGCGTCATCTCCCAGCTGGCCAGTACCTGGCCCTTCAGGATGCTGCCTGAAAGCTCTACTGGGGGCAGGTTCTGGGTGGAATGGCCCGCGGCCCACGTGGTCCTCCTCTTGACCCGGAACCCGAGGGATTGGTGCTGTGTCTCTGTGCCTGGGGCTGCCGGAGGCCCTGGCACGACGCCTCCTTCACAGAGGGCGCTCCAAGAGCGTGAGGCCTGCTCGGGCCCGGCCTGCAGCTGCTCTTTGTGTGAGCCCGGCCCAGCGAGTGACCTCTGCGCCCCTGGGTAGATGGCTGTGGCCTCTGACTCCCGCAGAGGTCCACAACGCATTTTGCTTCCTTCTTATTTTTTTTTTAAGATTTTATTTATTTCTTCATGTGAGACGCACAGAGAGAGGCAGAGACCCAAGCAGAGGGAGAAGCAGGCTCCCTGCGGGGAGCCTGACATGGGACTCGATCCAGGGTCTCCAGGATCACGCCTTGGGCCCAAGGCAGGGATCCCCATTTTGTTTCTTTCTTAGACGTAGAAGAGGCAAAAGAGTTTGCCTTTTCCTTTGGAGAGGATGTTCCAGCATGCCCGAGGCCCCCAGACCCCAAGCGACTCCCCAGGAGTTGCCAGCTCCTGGATCTTTGGGGGGCTGGTGTCCCTCGCTCCAGGCAGGTGAGCTGCTCACACTGGTAGGTGGCTGACAGCCGCCCCGTCATCCCGAGGGAGCCTCCCTGTTTCAGGAAGAGGCAGCTGGGGAGAGGGTGCGGCTGCGGCCCATAGGGGGAGGCATGTGGCCACACCTGGCGCCCAGCGCACCTGCCAAAGTGGAGTGGGCTTAGTTACCTGGCGGCGGGGGAGGAGGGGTGGGTGGGGAGGGACCGGGTCCGGGTGGGGCAGGCCCGCATCCTGAGCCCCAAGGCCCCCACCAAGGACAGGGACACAGCTGAGAGGGCCGCCACCCAGGAGGTTAGTGACAGCTGTGACACCACTGGCCGCCTGGAGCTGGGGGGGCCTGCATGCTCAAACCGGCCACAGGCGGACTCTCGGATCAGGGTGCTTCCTTCCTCTCCCCTCAAGCGGTTACAAGCACGGCGTCGTTACTAAAAAGTCTCTGAAAAACAATGTCAGAAGAGGAAAAGGTGGAGGGTAGGAGAGCCCCAAGCCCCCAAATTCTCCTTAATAATCTATCCTGGAGCCAGAGCACATCCCCGCACCTTCTTCTTTTCCACAAAATGCCACCGGGACGTGCCATCTGCTGAGCCAGTTTTAAAGGCCATTATTGTCATTTTCTCATTAAAAAAAAAATTAACTTCCAGGGCTTTCTGAGTAACCCTGTGCTGCCAGAGCTATGCAGGCACCCCCATTCTGTGGCTCAGCTTCCCGCGGGTTCCTTCCTCCTGCAGTGAAGGGCTGACCTCGCTGACCCCGCCAAGGACAGGCCGCAGCCTGCCGCTGGGCTCCAGCCTCCCCGTCTGCTCCATGAGCCAAGCTCTTCTCAGAAGCCCACGACAAAATCCAGGCTTCAGGCCAGGGGCTCCCTGGGGCCGTGACCTCGGGGCAGGGGGAGGCACAGGGAGCAGAGAAGAGAGAAAGCCGACGGCGCATTGGTCACACCATGAGCAACCAGGGCTCCTTGGACTCTCCATCCTGCTGGGACCTTCTGCCCAGGAAGCCTTTTAGGGTCCACACCAAGGGGGAAAAGCATTTTTATGGGCTCCTTCCCTTTGGTGAGGACCACCCCTGAGAGATTTGTGTCCCCCCACTGAGCAGGCTCACATTCCAGGGCTCCGTACGTGCGGGGAGCTGAGCGGTCTGCTCTCAGTGCCCCGCTCTGAGGAGCTGGACAGGGCCCAGAGCTGGGGGCGACACATGCACGGCACAGACTGCTGGTGAGTCTCTGACGGGACAAGGGGACACGAAGCTCATGTGTTCGTGCCGCCCTGGTTGGGAGGTGGAACAGAAGAGGCAGTGGCTACGCAGCACACGGAAAGCTTTCCCTGATTTTCCCCTTTCCTCTTCCAGGCTCATCTCTGGACATCGCATCCCTTGTGGCCTACATGTACCAATACCTGTGCCCTAGCCAGCCATACCTCACCATTTTGCATGTCTGATTTTTCCCCTTTTTGTTTTTGGCACACGCTGATTTCTCTTCTTGAAATGCTGCCACTTTTCTCTCTTGATTAACTCAGTCTTTTTTTATTTTTTTTTAAGATTTTATTTATTCATTCATGAGAGACCCAGAGAGCGAGGCAGAGACCCAGGCAGAGGGAGAAGCAGGCTCCCTGTCGGGAGCCTGATGCGGGACTTAATCCTGGGACCCCGGGATCACACCCTGAGCTGAAGGCAGACGCCCAACCGCTGAGCCACCCAGGCGTCCCTTAACTCAGTCTTTTAAACTAACCTCAGATGTGCCTCTTTCCTGGAAGCTTCCATGCTTCCCCCCAGTTAGTGTTAAATGCCTCTAAACGTCTTGAAATACCTGAATTATGGCTCGCCTAAAGCCCTATTATGACCTACTGTAACCTTAACACTGAAATCTGTTTATTACTCAGCTTTCCACACATGTCTGTCTGCAAGGCACTGTATTTTAAATTTCCGTATACTGGGTGCCTGGCATAATACTTGGCTACGTGATACATGTTCCATAAACACTTGTGGACAAAATGAATTGAGTGCGTTGTGATTTTGCAATGGACTGCTTTTCCCAAACAGAGAAGAATCTAATCTAAGTTAAGCCACTCCAAAGCAATTGAACATGGATATATTTTGAAAGAAATTTGCTAGGTATCCAGATATGTATTTGATATATATAAAATCAACAAACCAATAACTGTGAAATTATATAAAAAAAGAAATCAAGCAATAAATCAGTAATAATAAACATAGGGCTCCTGCTCTCAAGAATGAGGTGAGACCCAGACACATAACATTATGAATAATAATAATAATAATAATAATAATAATAATAAAAGAGAAAATAACACACTGAGAGAAGAAATGTTATTAGGTAGTGAGGGTAAATAGGGAAATAACTAGCATAAAATATATTTACTAGGAGATCAGAGGATTCTGGGATCTCCTGGGAATAGAAGGACAAGGAAGTTTCTGGGCAGTGGGCAGGTTCGAACCGGGCAGTATATGCAGTGGTGGACATCAGTGACTGGAAAAGGACCCCTAGGTTCAAGCTCCTCAATCACTTTATCTGTATCATCTTGGGCAAATTTTCATTGCCTCGTCTATAAATTTGAGTCGGTAATCATACCTAATTTACGTGGGTTTTGCAAGGATTACAATAAACAATATATTTATAGAGATTAGAACAGTGCCTGGCGCATGACCCTTCATTACAGATGATCTACTTACCTTAGAAAATGACAAAGTGAGTCTCTCAGTAGAGACATAAGATATGTTTGGGAGCCAATAAGGGGACTGGTTTACTCACAGACCGAGTTTGTGTGGGGGAAATTGTGGGGGATAAAGCTGAAAAGCTGCTTTGGATTCTTAGGGAGGACCCCAAACATCGGCGATAGCCAGAACGAGGGCAACAGAGAAGAGGTGACTGTAGGTCTTAGTTTCTCCTGTGGCTTAATTAGTGCCTTGGTATGATTCTTAGGACAGCTTTCACTTGTAAAAATGTCTTCTTTGGATAAAAGATGCCTAAAAAACTGATATTTTAAAAAAACTGATATTTAAACAAGAGTCATAGGGATTTGTGGAGATGATGTGACATAAATGTGTAACGTGCACTACAGGGAAACGTTTCACGGGTTGGTAACAAACTGTTGCATGTTTCTTTAAGATTGCATTTGTTTCCATAGAATCATAAAAACTCAGCACTTGAGATAATACCATAGAATTCATTCTTCATTGGTACATTATAATTCACTTTCAGTGTATTTGGAAATTGTTCAAAGAAGGATGTGAAGCTGAATTATTATTATTTGTATAAACAACAACAACAACAGACAAAACCACAATAAATACAGCAGGAAGCTAAAGCTCATGGCAAATAAACTCCAACTAGCTCATGCCTATGGGAAGTCCTTTATTTCATATTCAAACGGCAGCAGCCCTGAACCATTTTCATGTGCCGGATTTAGAATTATGTACATGAGTCGATAGTTTGGTTTGGACAGTGACGACACCACAAGTGGTAATGTCAACATTCTGCATTTTGCCCTTCTTATCTGGTGAACATAGCTAAGAAACTGGGAAACTAAAGTACTGCTACCAGTGATATGAAACATGGTCCTTATGACTTTTTTTTTTAAGATTTTATTTATTCATGAGAGACAGAGAAAGAGAGAGAGAGGCAGAGACACAGGCAGGCAGAGGGAGATGCAGGCTCCATGCAGGGAGCCCGACGTGGGACTCCATCCTGGGTCTCCAGGATCACGCCCTGGGCTGAAGGTGGTGCTAAACCGCTGAGCCACCCGGCTGCCCCTCCTTATGACTTTAATAAGGCAAAACTCAAAACCATCAGGTGTGCTTAAAAAACAGATCAGTCTAGTGTTGAGTCAATCTAAGTCCACTCACTGGGCAGGAGTAGGAGACACAGGCGAGGCCTTCCATGAGCCCTGTTAGGTTGTACCAGCTTGAAGTTGGTCAGAACCCATGCAAAGCTGGTCACTCCAGTGGAAAGTGGGATAGGAGAGATGCGTCACCGTGAGGGTCTAAAGAGGTTTGCAAGAGGGGTCTGATATGAAGTCTTCCTTAGAATGCATTGGTATTTTCATTTCACCTGAACTGACTTCTTCTTTGTGTTCAGTTCATTTTCTTCGTAGACTTGGAATTAGGGTGTGCAGGGCCACCGTCAATGGAAAGATATCTCCTTCTCTCTCTCCACTGGCCATTTTGGTAGTTTTTGGCACCACCAAGTCAGTCTAGAACCACATCTTAAATGGTTACTTAAGACTTTTGTTCTCTGGTGATACTAGGTATATTTTATATCCAATTACAAGCCCAAGAGGTAGTTTGACTCAGGTTCTGTTTGTGGGGCTCTGTCTTGCTATGTTTCATATAAGCTGTATTTCTAGGCAGCTAACGAGGTTATTTTTTCCCCCAGGTACCTGTCATGAGATGATCGGTCCTAGCCTAGCCCCATTTCAAGTAATGAGTCTGGCGTCAGTCTATTGCTGTAGGAACTATGTGACTTCATCCCCACCTACCACTTTGTTTCTGTTCTTTTTCTGGTCCTTGACATGAATATCTTGTTTTGACTTTTTTCAAAAAAAAATCTACTCTTTTTCACTTTAATCTCCCATACTACTTGGAACATTGAGTTGAAGCATACCTATACCTAAAGTTACAACGCTATCTTGATTGGATATCTCTTGGAAAAAGGGTTTGGAACAGATACTTTCCCTCCCAGGCCAACTACTAATCAAGTATAAGTGCAGAACAGAAGTGTTTTCATACGTGTAAAGATTCAAAGAGTTTGCCTTCCTCATATCATTTCAGGAAAAGAAATTAAACATGCACCTTTACAAAAAGAAAGGTACAAATCAAGAGATGAGAAGATTTGGAATTTAGGAAACATTGTGAGTTACCTGGGATACATAGATGCGTTAATGAAGAGAAAAGAAAGTGAATCATAAACATCAGGTAAAGGCACACAAGCTAAAAAATAGTCATTATCTAATAGATGTGTTAATGAAGAGAAAAGAAAGTGAATCATAAACATCAGGTAAAGGCACACAAGCTAAAAAATAGTCATTATCCAATATGTAGCACATGAAAATTTATCATTTTGAGATTTGAGTCGGTCTGCTTTGGTCTTTCATGATATTGACATTTTGAAGAATACAGTTATTTAGTAGAACATCCTTCAATCTGGGTTTCTCGGATGTCTCCTCATGATTAGATTCAGGTTATACATTTTTGGCTGGGATATTATGTAAGTGGTGTATCCTTCTGGGGGTATCATATCTGAAGGCACGTATCCACTTATTCCTAATGAGTAACATGAATTTGATGACTATTATGGAGTTGTCTAGCATCTCCACTATATAGTCATTTATCTTATTTTAATTATATATAATTTGTTGGGGGAGATTTTGAGGCTGTGTGACTATCATGCTTCTCATCAAAGTAACTTATTACCAAGATTAAGCACACATTGATGATATTTGCCTAAATAAATTTTTGGAATTCTGTTTGCAAAATGACCATTTTCCCTCTATCGTTATTAGCCTTCTTCTGTTAGAAAGATTTTGTTTCTCTGTTGTTTATAGATTTATTTATCCATTGATTTATTATTAGCACGCAGACTTGTGGATTCTTACTCACTGGGTTATAATCCATCACTGTCCTTATTTATTTTAATGTTGTAATTCTTCCAGTTTTGGCCAGTAGGAGACCCTGAAACTGGCACTGGTGTCTTTTTGACGTGTCCCAATCAGTTTTTTAAGCACTCCCTTACTTTTTGGCATAAGGTATTCCAAGCTCACTAATACCTTCTTTGCTCATCTCATGAATCAACCATTTCTTCAGAGACCCTTGGTACATTTTGGTGTAGACTGGCATTAGGAACTCAAAATCTGGGTAGTAGTTTTGCTTACTGCTGCTCAGGTATTACTTGCCTGTCCTTTCAGTGAATAAAGCTAATGATGGTGGTGGATGGCGCTCTGTTGTAATTTGGATATATATATATATATATATATATATATATATATATATATATATATGTTAATTTGAAGCTTATTACTATTCTTTCCTGACTGTAATGCTGAAGCATGGAACCTGTCATTTCATTTTTGCTCCTTGTTGATCTTACTCCTGGCAGGGAGAATGTGTACCGTGATTTGGACTCAGGAAAACACCACGGAATGCCAACAGGAACCTCTGAGATCCAATCTCTTGGTGTCTCCCTTATCAAGGGCACAGTCTCCAGGGAAATTAAAATTTAAATGGAGATTTTCAATGAATCAATGTACATGCTGATAAAAAACTTTGAGACTAGAAATTTATGCTCTCCGCACCATCTTTTACCTTAACAGTGTGTGGTTGCTTTAGAGTCAGAGAAGAAAGCTTGTGGGGGAATAAAGCCAAGGATTACTTCCTTAAAATGAACGTTTTGGGAGGCTGGCTTCTGTAATTTGCTTTCATACGTTGTCATCAGAGGCTGTTGCTATTCTTCCAATGCATGTGGCATTTCTGCGCTTTCTCTGTGTTTGTGTGTGTGTGTGTGTGTGTGTGTGTGTATCCCAAAGCATAATCCTTGGCATTTATGAAAATATAATCTGATTTTATTGCTGAAAGCAGAAATACATAGAAGAGGGAGAAAGGAGCCCATTCCCTCCAGTGCTGACAGCACTAGTGGAGCTCAGGGTCACATTCCAATGAGATTGTGACTTTCATTAATTTCACACTCACAGCTGATGAATGAAAATTGCTTTGTTGCACCAGGCGGGCGGCTCCTGCAGAGTACTTAATCCCAAAGGAAGGGCTGGAACAACTGCCACTGAAAATGCTGTATGTCTGCAGCTCAGCTGAGACTCGCAAGCGGGGGCTTGATGGGCAGCGACTCGTGACTTTATGATCACTCTTATTTCCATAGGGACAGTGACAGACGGAGCCACTGACACCCATTTCAATGAAATAGAGGCCGAAACAGGTGGCCAGGCGGGATGCAGGAGGGCCAGAGGGCTGCTTGGGTCAGAGCTGCTTAGAGTGAACCTGTCCTCTGTACGAGGAGCGAGCCGGCAGAGAGGAGCGAGTATTTCTGGCTGGAACAGGAGCACCTGGGATCATGGAGCACAAGCCATGGTCCCCTAATGGGAAGCAAGGCAGGGATTAGACACAGTGACAGGAAGGAAGACAGTCCATGAAATAGTCACCCTCATACTTAGTTGTTTGGGGTGATGGGGCCTGACACGGGCCTCTGTGGTGAGCGAGCAAGCGTTTGGGATTCCGGCCCAGCCAGGGCCCACTGGCGTCCGCGTACAGAGCAGGTGCCTTGAAATCAGCTGCATATGCACCTAATAGTTCTCCTGAAGTCACCGCGCCGGGCGGTCCCCTGGCCACACCCGCCTCCCCTTCATGAAGGAGAAACCCGGGCTCACAATCATGTTATTTCTTGAGCAACTCCAGCCCTAACAACGTTGTGTTTTTCTAGAAAGAGGGAAGCCTCCTTGCTTCTCAGTGTCTCATGTGAGGGTCAGTAGCTGCGCCTGGAAACGTCCCCTAAGAAACAGTGTTGGTGCCAGCCGACCTAGGGAGTCGGGGTGGCACTTTAACAAGATGCCCAGGGGGCCCCTCTGCCAGCCACAGTGAGGGAGGCAGGCTGCGCAGGGCCGGATGTCCCCTGACTTCACGGAACCCCCCTGGTCTCCCCGCGTTCCAGCTTCATCTTCCGCCTTCCACTGTCCTGGTCACAGGCACGGTTCCTTAAAGCTTCAGGGTTCTCTGTCTTGTGCCCCCTTCTGGATGGTTCACTCCTCAGAGCGTGTCTTATATCTGCCGGAATGTCATTAGGGACTATTGGCTACAATCGGTTAACTAATAGATTTTATTGATTAAAACGTGAGAATTGGAAAAAACCAAACCCGACCACCGTGGGAACACCACTTGCTTCCGCCCCTGCAGGTGCCCGTGCGGCGTGTGCTGAGGCTCTCTGTGCTTTGTGTTGAAGGAGTAGGTGACCACACACGGGACGCCTGTCCCCATCTCTGCTGCCTCCTGTCAATTTTGTGACAAGTCCTTGTGCTCTGACCTCCTCTCTTCTGACACAAGAGCTCTTGCCCAGTTGGCACCTGAGGGCACTCATGTGGATAAGGTGCTAGAACATTCCCCCCTTTCTGTATTTTGTGCATGCTCAACCTTAGGGTGACTCTGTCTCAGATTCAAGCTGGGAGCTCTACTAGCATTTTAATAATAACTATCATATGACTTAGTAATACTCTGGATTAAAAAAAAAACCCTATTAGTTGCTAATATTTTTGAATCAGGAGATTTTACATAAATACAGATTAGTAGCATCTCTTGACACGTGTGGGCCTACATTTCCTCAGGTGACACCAGGTACAGCCATGTGGTGACTGGCTGTCAGACAGGGTTGCCGCCTCCAACATGCCACCTTGTTATGTGTCCAACTCCAACTTCAAGGTCCTTGGGACTTATCCTCATATCTCCTCTGTCATTTGCTTATACCTGGCCCGAGTCCCTCCTGTTTGCATTGCCTGCTTATCTTCTGTGGGCATTTGAGTTTGGGGCCACAGGCCAGCTTCTTCGTCTGCTTTCCTAGACATGGTACTTTTGCGATGTGCCATTTTCTTTTGCTTTCCATTTTATAAAGGCACAGCATAAAATGGCATTCCTTTCCAAGGCACACCTGGGGTACTATGATTCCAAACACAGGAAGATTCTGACCTTTCACATCAGTCCCTTCAGACCGGGGAGCCTGACAGACTGTGAGATTACGGTTGAACGATACAGAAACCCGCAGGCCATGTTCCCTTGATCGCTCTCCCTGGACCCTTTAGAATCCACTAAACCTGTGGGTATTGGCCATGGCCAAGACCAGTTTATGTACTGAGTGAAAAAAAAATCAATTTCCCAAACTCATTCTTTTTTTCTACCTGGAGTTTGAAATGTTCATTTCTAGGGCTGCAAATGTCTATAATAGTTCTTCTCCATTTATATTATTGATTTGGAAATCCATAACTGGCTTCTGTGACTCTCAAGGAGTCTGATGTATGTCCCACTGGCCTGCTTTGGGAGATAGGGAGTGACTCCAGCCTGCCTGTCGAGTGTCTCCCCGTGGCCTTTGTGGCACAAGGGAAAGGGCCCAAAATCTCAGAGAGGGAAGTGAAGAGTCAGGCCTATGTGTGAAGAGCAGGCGGGGAGTTAGGCACTGCTGGCCACCAGGGGAGGAGAGCTTTTTCAGTGTGCTTCCCCCACATTTCCCACAGGTAGAGTTAATGACAGGACCAGGGATACAGGGTGACTTCTAGAACTGGCCGCCTTAGTTGGAGTCAGCAATTGGAAAGGTGAAGGGGGAGGTGGGGGGAAGGCTGAGCACTGAACACCGAGACTGCACACCTTCCTTGGCAGTGAGCCCAACTAAAGAGAAGAGTTTAATGTCTCTAATCACATGCTTACCCATCCAGCCAAAAAGGCTTCTATTTTGCAGCTTAGCATGAGCTGGTGTGAGAACTACTCTGCTTCCCCAGCCCCTGCACTTAGTGTACCGTCAGGAAGAGCTGCATTCAAAACCAGTTACTGCACTATGATGTATATGTGGGGACAGGGCGTCACGTAGGAATGGCAAATAGCAGTGTAATGTGTGGCGATCACACCTAGAGGAGCTGGAAGCCCCGAGGACGTGTGGACGTGGCACGTGCAGAGCGCCCATCAAAGGGGTGCGGGTAACCTGGGCAGCATATGGGAGCAAGTCTCCTCGCCACCAAATTGGATTTATCCTGAAGAGTCCACTCCTTTCTTTCCTTTCTAACTTCCTTCCTTCCTTCCTTCCTTCCTTCCTTCCTTCCTTCCTTCCTTCCTTCCTTCCTTTCTTCATGCCTTCTTTCTTCCCCTTTCCCTCCCTTCTTTCCTCTTCTTATTTCTTGCAAAAATTTCTTGAAAGTAATTTTCAGAAAATCAAATGTTTAATTCTTTTTCCATTTCTTACACAAAGCTGTTACATTTGTCCTGATTGAATCCTTATTATAGTCATCTTAAGAGTTCTTTGCTCTGGTTTTTCATCTTCCATCTCTAGTAAGCAAAGGCCAATAGATTCTTGCCCATGGCCTTTGCTCTAGGAGTATTATTCAGGCCAATCATAGTTTCCATTTAAATCTCTATCCCAGAAAATAAAAGCTGTCCACACAGGTTCCATTTATACCTGCCTCCCCAGTTTTAACCATTTCTAGATTCTCCTTTTTTTTTTCTCTAAGGATCATCTAAATTTGGGACTTCTGAATTGTATCATGGTTCTGTTCACAGAAGATCCCATTGCAAGAAATGCTGTGATGGAGGATGGTGGGTATTTTCTAGTTAGAATGTTGGGGGGGGGGGGGCTCTTGTACATGGGAGATACCGAAAATACACATACACACTTAGTCTGTTTCTAAATAGTTTTTTGACTAGTGTGAGTTTGGTGAGATTTACATAATAAACTCTTTTATTCCTTTTAAATCACTGTCTCTAAATGTGTTTCATCCAATCTCTATCCTTTTATTTTATTATTTTTTAATTTAAATTCAATTTGCCAACATACAGTATAATGCCCAGTGCTCATTCCATCAGGTGCCCTCCTCAGTGCCCGTCACCCAGTCATGCCATCCCCCTACTTTTTTAAAATTTCATCAATATCTCAGACAAATGTCATAATTATTCCAAACTTTTCTATTCCTAAAACATTACTTCTTTTATCTCATTCAAGATGTTTCTTTCCCTTACTGCTGATTTGACTTAGGGCTTGGAGGACTCAGAGAGATGAGAGGCTGTGATCTGCTCCTAGAACATACCATCTGCCTTCCCTCCCCACTCTCCTCCCCCCCTCTAAGTTCCCATCCTTACGTTTCAGGAAGGATAAAAGTGATTGAAAGTGACAAATGGTCCTCATTTATCTCTTGGCTGACACTGATTGGTTGTCCTAGGTGCCTTTAGGACATAGTTGCCTAACATCTGTGGGGCCTGTAGCATGGATACAGATCGAGATCTACAAACCCTATGTCTAAATATGGAAAAGTTATATATCAAACCAACAAAGTGTTAAGCAAATATATTTATATACTTATCTTGATAGATAGATATACATCCATCATGACCTTCAAGGCCAGGTTAGAATTGAAAATTCTTAAACTCCTTGCAATTTTGTGAGTTACTAGGGGTTGAACTGTTCTTCCCCTTTTCCCCACCCATGGTTCAAGGTCTACCATCCTTATCTTTCTAGTTGTGGGTCTGTTTTACACTGACCGTGGCCTCGCACTGTTGTGTATAGTTGCTGAGGCCAACATGTTTAAGTCCTGTTTGACTTCCTGCCACCTGCTGCAAACAGCCACTCCTTGGCCAGTCTTTGGGTGGAGAGGTTGTGCTCCTCAGGGAAGATGTCACTGTGGGCTCTGGAAACAGGCTTGGGACCACTGGAAGAGAGAATTCTGGAGTATTCAGGGTGATATGAAGATGGTGCAGGCTTCAAGAGGCACATCCCTTTGTTACTCACTTTATGGGGATGGGCCTGGCAGTAGGAAGGCAAGAATAGAATCCTCTAAAGAGCAAGCAAACAACTAGCTATGCCAATGATCCTCTCTGTTCCCTTTTGTCTTCTGTTGATGGAAGGAATCAGATCCTCTGTCTTTGGGTGGGGGGATTTGAAGTGAGTGAGGAAGTGGTTGGAGGAGAGCAGAGTTCATTTATTTCTTAATAAACCCAGGAGGGTCTGTTGGTCCCCAATTATTAGGTCATTGAAGCTCCTGTGTTCTCAGTTTATAATCTCAGTAGCTGCTCCAGGACCAATAAGAAAATTTCTCAATACCCTAATACACATGCAAACCAAATATCTTTCCTTAATTAGAGTGGTAGCTTTGCCAATTAAAAGGAAAAGGGAGTGTTTAGCCAAATATTTACCTTGATCTTTGCTTTCTGTGTATAGAAATTTTCTTTTACTTCACAGGATGCAAATAGCATAATTGTAATTTGGCTTAAGAATGTGTTCCGAGCAACATGCAAACTACCAATTTAATCCCTTCACTTCCTAGCTTCGCCCCATGCTTCTGTACCCACCATCTGTCACCAGGGTAGGCAATGCACATACACAGTATTCCTACAAACACCAATTCCAAAAAAAAAAAAAAAAAATCTCCAAAGATGTGTCAACATGTTTGTTTTATTTTCCTTCAGAGACATACATAATAGATTGCTAACTTACTAATCATTGTTCCACAGGCAAGGTGATTCACACCTTCTTATAGGCAACCTTCTCTCTGACCTTTCTCACTCAAGGATCATTTCAGAATGCTAGTGACTGAGCATGAAGTCGTTATGGGGATAACCTTGAATTCACTCTGCTTTGCATTAAAAGGTAAATCACTTACAACCATCGTTGTTATTATTGGTAGGAAATCACCACAAATTGCACAGCTGATGGTGATGCTAAAATGACAAGCAATTCCTTTGGCGATCTAAAGTAGAGAAGGCGATGGACAGCAGGGCATTGTAACAAAGACAGAGGATCTGATTCCTGTGAGGGACCCTGATTTATGGTGGGTCCTTGATTAATACACACGTCCTGTAATTCACTTCCAGATTCAACAGCAGTAGCCACTGCCATGCTTTCACATTTATAGGATGCTTTCAGAGATATTTATGTGAGACAAGATGAGAATCATATAATAAACGTGTGTGTGTGCACATGTGTGCATATAATATGCCAGGAATAATGATTGATGAGTTGATGATTTTACCTGTATTTCACACTTAATCCTTAAAACACCTCGGTAGAAGAAGTAAAGATAATTCCACTTTCTATATAAGGACACAGAGCCTGGGAAAACTTATAGAGTCTTTCCCCAAGTTCATACATTTCAAAAGCAATGAATTAGCCACTACGGAAAATAGTGTGGAGGTTCCTTAAGAAATTAAAAATAGAACTACCTTATGGTCCAACAATCCTACTTCTGAGTATAGATACAAAGGAAACAAAATCATTATCTTGAAGAGATTCCTGGATTCCTGTGTTTCTAGCAACGATATTTAACAGGACCAATATTACATGTTTTGGAAAGAGGAAGAAAATTATATGGAAGGGAGAGAGAGGGTAAGTGAGAAATTAGGTCTGGCACTGGGATGAATTGCTAATGAAAGCGGAATGTGAAACATACAGATACAAAAACAAAAGCCTCAACTTGGTGTTATTCAGGAATGTGTAAACTTTAGGATACTTCAGCTCTAGAAGCAAATGAAAAGTGAGTCATTTTATGAAATGCCTCAGCATCCTAATCTGAGGTTCATTTTAATTTTTTAAAATTTTTATTCATTTATTTATTTTTTATTTATTTTTTAAAATTTTTATTTATTTTTTTTAAAATATTTTATTTATTTATTTATTCATGAGAGACACAGAAAGAGAGAGAAGCAGAGACACAGGCAGAGGGAGAAGCAGGCTCCACACAGGGAGGCCGATGTGGGACACGATCCTGGAACCCCAGGATCACGCCCTGGACTGACGGCGGCGCTAAACCGCGGAGCCACCCAAGCTGCCCCGAGGTTCATATTAAGAATAAGTTGCAGCATTCCACCAATAGATCAATGGATAAAGAAGGTGTAGTGTATATACACACACAGATATATGCAAACGGAATATTACTCAGCCATGAAAATGAATGCGATCTTGCCATTTGAAACAACACGGATGGAGCGAGACAGTGTAATGCTTCACAAAATAAGTCAACCAGAGGAAGAGAAATAGTATATGATCTCACTCAGATGTGGAATTTAAGAAACAAAACAAGCAAGGGGAAAAGGAGAAGGAGACCAAGAAACAGACTCAACTGTAGAGAACAGACTGTCGGTCACGAGAGGGAAGGTGGGTTGGGTTGGGTGAGATAGGTAATGGGGACTAAGGAGGGCACTTCTCATGGTGAGCACCAGGTGTCGTAAGGAAGGGGTGATTCACTATATTCTACACTTGAAACTAATATTACACTGCATGTTACTAACTGGAATCAAAATAAAAACTTAAAAAAATACATTGCAGCACACCAATTAACTGATTTTTGCTCATTTTAATTGCCTATTTTTCTTTCCGGCAATTTGACCATTATTTTAACCTATTTAACCTATTTCAACAATGTCCTTAATCTTCCCAGAGTGACATTCTCAGATGTAACTGCCTTAAAAGAAAATGCTGACTCTGTACCTGTAAAACCTTTATAGTCAGTTTTCTTCCTTGACGGTTATGAATGAAATGGAATCCCTTGGGTCTGTCCCCTTTCACCACCTTTGCAGGGGATTTGATGAGGTCGAGGGAGGGCAAGATGGAGAGAAAGTACTTACTTTGAGGGAGGCAAAAAGTGGAGGAATGGGTTGATTCATTTAATCTCATCAAATGTTTTCACCACCTGCAAGGATCAGGCCTTGAAGCTGAGTTGGACACTTCTGGACACCAATGAGCAAGAACTTCCAGGTAGGACACCTCTAGGGGGACAAAGTTCAGGTGACCCTGGCTCCATAATCGCTTCATTAAATACTAACATGGGATAAACCGAACGTCTCCGATCCCCTTGAGCGACAGGGTTTCCTTCATTTGGGCTCTAATGAAAGCCACTTGGTTCTAACCTCCTGACTCTATCTGCCTAGAGATGCATGACTGATATTTGTCCTGAAAATTTCTCACTTGACTATCGTCGACACACGACCTTACATTAGTTTCAGGAGCGCACATGGTAGTTCCACGGCCTTTCTGCTCTGCTCCCCACAGGCGGAGCCAGCGCCCGTCACCAGACACGGCTCTTACAGTGCCACTGCTCCCTTCCCTGCACTGTCGTTCTCATCCCTGTGATTCATTCATTCCGTAACTGGAAGCCTGTACCTCCCGCTCCTCTATACCCATTTTGCCAAACTCCTCATCCTCCACCCCTCTGGAAACCATCGTTTTGTTGTCTGTATTTATGGGTTTGTTTCTGCTTTTTGTTTGTTCATTTGTTTTTGTTTTTTTAGATTCCACATATGAGTGAAATCGTACGGCATTTGTCTTTCCCCATCTGACTTATTTCACTAAGCATAACACGTTTTAGGTCCCTTGATATTTATTCCCCTCCCCCCCAAGATTTTATTTATTTATTTGAGACAGAGAGAACCACAAGGGGAGCAGAAGGAGAGGCAGAAGCAGACTCCCTGCTAAGCAGGGAGCCCGACTAGAGGCTGGAACCCAGGACCCCAGGATCATACCTGAGCTGAAGGCAGACATGTAACTGACTGAGCCACCCAGGTGCACCCTAGGTCTTTTTTTTTGTTTAAGATTTTATTTATTCATGAGAGACACAGCGAGAGAGAGAGAGAGAGAGAGAGACAGAGAGAGAGAGACAGAGACAGAGACACAGGCAGAGGGAGAAGCAGGCTCCATGCAGGGAGCCCGACGCAGGACTCAATCCCAGGACCCTGGGGTCATGCCCTCGACTGAAGGCAGGTGCTAAACCACCAAGCCACCCGGGCATCCCAAACCCCTAGTTCTATTCATGTCACAAATGATAAGATCTTATCATTTTTGTAGCTGAGTAATATTCCATTACATACATAGTCTACATCTCCTTCATCCATTCGTCCATCAAGGGACATTTGAGATTCTTCCATATCTTGCCTGTGGTGAATAATGTTGCAGTAAGTACAGGGGGTGAATATATGTTTTCAAATTAGTGTCTTCATTTTCTCTGGGTAAATACCTAGTAGAAAATTACTGAATCATAGTGTATTTATATCTTTGATTTCTTAAGGAAACTCCATACTGTTTTCCACAGTGGCTGCACCAATTTACTTTCCTACCAATAGTGCACAAGGGTCTTTTTTTTCTTTTCTTCTTCACATCCTTGCTAATGCTTATTATTTATTGTTTTTTTTTTTTTACTCTAGCCATCCTGACAGGCGTGAGTGATATCTCATTGTTTTGATTTACATTTCCCTGATGTTGCATCATTTCATGTATCTGTTGGTCCTCTGTGTATCTTCTTTGGAAAAACGTCTGTTCGTGTTCTCTGACCATTTTTAGTTAGATTATTTGTCTTTTTGGGTGTTGCATTATATAAGTTCTTTATATAGTGGATATTAGCGCCTTACCAGATATGTTGTTTGTGAATATCTTCTGTTCATTCAGCATCTTTTCATTTTGTTGGCTGTTTCCTTTGCTGTGCAGAAGCTTTTTATTCTGGTGTAGTCTCAATAGTTTATTTTTGCTTTTGTTTCTCTTGCCTCAGGAGACGTATCTAGAAAAATGTTGTGACAGCCAATGTCAAAGAAATTACTGCCTATGTTTTCTTCGAAGTGTTTTATGTTTTTTTGTCTTGAGTCTAGTTCTTTAACCCATTTTGAGCTTTTTTTTTTTGGTGTGAATGGTATAAGAAAGTAGTTCAGTTCCATCCTTTTGGATGTCACTGTCCAGTTTCCTCAGCACGATTTATTGAAGATACTATCTTTCCCCCATTGTATATTCTTGTCTCCTTTGTCACAGATTAATTGGCCATAGAAGTGTGAGTTTATTTCTAGGGTCTCTATGCTGTTCTATTGATCTACGTGTCTCTTTTTATGCCAGTGTCATGCTGTTCTGATGACTACAGCTTTGTAGCTTATCTTGAAATCTGAGATTGTGATTTTCTCCCAGCTTTGTTTTTCTTCCTCAAGATTGCTTTGTCTATTTGGGGTCTTTTGTGGTTCCTTACACATTTTAGTATTATTTTTTCTAGTTCTGTGAAAAATGCTACTGGTATTCTGATAGGAATTGCATTAAATCTGTAGATTGCTTGGGTAGTATGGACATTTGAACGGTATTAATTCTTCTAATCTACAATTATATCTTTTCAGGTAAAAATATATAATATTTCGACATAGCACATCAGTCACTGCAAATAGAGTTTTACTTCTTCCTTTCTGACTTGCATGCATTTTATTTCTTTTTATGGCTTGATTGCTGTGGTTGGGACTTCTAATACTGTGTTGAATAAAAGTGGTGAGAGAGGGTATATTTATTCCCAATCTAAGAGGAAAAAGTTTCAGCTTTTCACCATTGAGTATGTCAGCTGTGGGCTTGTCATATAGGACCTTTACTATGTTCAAGTACATTTTTAATTGTCCATCAGAAAAATCAATCCCAAAATAACATATTGCTTTATTGATTTTCTTCTTTCTGTTTCTCCCAAAGTTACTTATTCTCCCTTCATTTATTAATTCAACTCATGCTTATTGAGCATCTACTGTATTTTGTAGGATAGCCCTCATTGCTGCCAGTGCAAAACAGATTGCTGTACACTGTAAGCTCTGGAATTTATGGGAGAAAGAAAATAAAAACAAACCATTACCCAAATCATTATTATTATTATCCTGAACTGTTTTATTTGTCTTCACCTTTGTACCACTATTGACATTACCTAACATGGAATGGGACCCTCTTAGCATTAATTAGTTTGAACGATTCCAAAGGATCCTGAGGTGACCTAGTTTAGTTTGTAGGGTAGGGATGGACCAACTGGTAGTTTTACACTAAGACTTTGAAGAGTTGCCTAGGTTTCACAGGTTAGTTTGAAATACACTGTGTACTGGTTCCATAAGGTGAGGTGTGGTTGTCTTGCTCTGGGCTGAGTACCATGACTAAAGAATCTACAGCAGAGCCAGATACAGATAAAGATACTCGGAGTGATGGTACCAAATCCCCTCCTATGGCTGTATTTCCTTAGATCTCCAAGGATCTTTCTGAGGCTGGCACCTGAGAGTATTCAACTTATACTCGATGCATTTGCTAGGAACTTGTGTACAGATGCTGAATGTTTATGTGCTAAATACTATGCTAGGCATTTTGAAGCAAGAAGCAGGAAGGTGTTTAAGACTCAATTCCTTCTCTCAAGTTCTTTACCTGTTACTTGGAAGAGACAGAAACATGTGAAACTACAGTAATAGCAAAAGAAAGCTTCAATGCCTGGATTCAAGGTAGAATGGGTTACAAGTAACCACTTTACTAAGATCTTTGGAAAGCTTGGGGACTAAGATAACCTTTCTTTGAAATTTGGGAAATAAAAATAGAACAGAAATGTGCTTTGTTGGGACGAAAGGAATTTTCTCATCAAGGGTAAATGTTTGTTTTAGATTGGGTTCCCCAGATAAGGAATTGAGTGAAGTGATCACAGGAAGCCCTAGCAGAAGAGTGGAAACTGAGACAGAGAAGGGAAGGAAGCAAATAAACATTGCTATTGAGCAAGTTACTACTCTTGACAACCAGAGCGCAATCCTACGATATAGAATGCACTTCAGAGGGGCGAGGAACCTGGGATATTTATTCTCTAGCCCTCATAAGTCCCTGGTGGCAGGCTGTCCCACAGAGGTGTTAACTCCCCGGGACTTGCAGCCGAGACAAAGCCAACAGGTAGAGTCACAGGTTGTGTCCTAGGATCAGCTCAAACCCTGAGACAACACCGGGGAGGAGGCCCTACTTTTGGAGCATGTGTGGGGAAATGGTGCCACAGAGGCTTTCGGGCCTGGCATTAAAAGCATCCTGATACTTAAATCTGTTAGAAGTTGACTTTGCTGTAATAAATGTAAAAGATACACACTCAGCAAATGGCACCGGAAGGTATTAGCCCTGAGGGGGTTCAGGAAGCTTGGCTCCTTAGGTCTCTCCATTTTCTCTTATGGGATGTTTCATTAGCCCTGGTGGTCTTCTGCCTCCTGGGCCGAGGTCCTGCTGGGCAGAGGCCTACCACAACTTCTGTACCAGTAACTGCTTTGCTTGGTGTTCTGGATTCTTCTATGAGATGGTCCATCGGGGATGGCCCCCAGAGAAGACAGAGGAGAGGCTCAGGAGAAAGTGCTTTTATACTCACAGCTTTAGGGGCAGGACACATGGTATAACACGCAGAGCCATATGGAAAGCCACCAGGGTGAACATGAGGCAAATACAGGAAGGAGGGGACAGCTTGAGCCGCAACCTGTATTGGGGTTTCCATGGGGAATGTGAGGTGGGGCAGAATCAATAGCTTAGGACTGGCAGTTTGAATAATACTCCCAGACTCTAAACTATGAGAATGGTCCCTAGTTGTCCTAGTGGCCCTGGGTGATTATGACAGGAGGATATTGTCTCCTGGGGCACACAGACCACAGAGAGGAAGCAGGGCTCTAGACTGGCTAATTTACGTATCGAAGCCATGCTTCTGGCTGAATCCTTTATTGTCTCTAAAAATTGGTGAGCCCCAGAAGGAGTAGTCTTTCCCTAGACAGGATTTTTTATTAAGATGTCAAAATATCATAATATATGGAAAGCTAAAAAATGTATATGATACACTCTGGAACTCCAGACACTACCTTATTTCATTGCAGAAATTGCTCATCTGGACTTAATGTCTGGGTTCTGGGTACAATTTCTTGCTCTCCACCAGCACTCTTTTGCTATATTGCCCGTAGTTTATATAATAACCAGCTATCCCATATAGGCAGTCCCTTTGCAGCTGTGAAAATAATGACCAGTCTCCGAGCAAGAGCCACCATTTATGCCTTGGATGGCAAGGATTGGAAAGGTTCAACCCAGCAGGCAGACCTAGCACACAGGGAGGTTTGCACAGGGGTGTGTACCGGTGTGAATGGGGAGCAGAGAACCATAGGAGAGCACTTTCAGTAGGCACTCATGGATCTCAGCAGGAGGGCCTTTGGTAACAATGAGTTCATGGAGCCTTCTCAGCAGAAACCTTGTCAGTAGACAAGAGAGACAGATGGAGCAGGAGAAGAGAAACGCGGCAGGCTCAGAAGGGCTGCTGAGGCGATGGTACACATTAGCATATATGAGTTCCCTTATAAACACCTTGATTGCTGAAGGATTTGGAGGTTGCTCCATGTGGGGGGTAGTGGACACGATGGGGGTATGAGGAGAGAAATGTTATTTCTTGTAGTAAAGGGTAGGCTGTCTGGGCATCTCAGACATTTTTTGTATTCGGTGGGTCACATTTTCATGCAATATCCAATAGAATGATTTAGCCCCCATCCAAAGAATGGTGGGAAACCCAATATTCCTCAAAATCATCATGACTAACCACCACCATGACATTACCAACAGAGTTGTTGCAGATATTTTTATATTCTCCCTACATATATTATCTCAATTCTCATAGTAACTCCTTGGAGTAAATTCTATAATTTTCACATTAGAGGCAAGGAAACAAGTATAATGAGGTCAAATACTCATCCAAGACCACTGTCTCAGCCTGGTCCGCCATAACAGAATCATCGATGGGGTGGCTTAAACAACAGATGTCTGTTTCCCATAGTTGTGGAGGTTGGAAAGTCCAAGATCAAAGTGCCAGCAGATGTGTGTTTGGGGAGAACCCACGCCCTGGTTCATATGTCCCCACAGGACAGAATAGGAGCAAAAGACTTCGGTGGGATCTCTTCTATAAGGGCACTAATCTCACTCATGAGGGCTCCACCCTCGTGACCTTGTCACCTGCCAGAGGCCCCACCTGTAATACCATCATGTTGAGGGGTAGGATTTCAACATAGGAATTTGGAGGATAGCAGCTCACTGCGTTCTGCTCCCTGCCTTCAAAATTTATGTTCTTCTTACATGCAAAATGCATTCATTCCATTTCAACAAGCCCCCAAATATTAACTCTCTCCAACATCAATTTAAAGTATAAAGTCCAAAGTATCATCTAAATATCAGCTATATGAGATATGAGTGAGACTCATCTTGAAGTAAAGCTCTTCCCTAGTCACGAACCTGTGAAACCAAATAAATTATGTGCTTGCAAAATACGGTAGTGGGACACGCATTCTTATTCTAAGAGGCAGAAATAGGAAAGAAGGAAGGCTGATGGGTCCCAGCGAGTCAAAAACCTAGCAAGGCAGCTCCTTGATATCTTAAGCCTTGACAATCATCCTCTTGATTTGAGGCTCTGCCTTCCGGACCCACTGGGGAAGTGGTCTCACCTTCTGGACTGATCTGGGCAGTGGTCTCATCTTCCGGATCACTGGGACAGTGGTCTCACCTTATGGGCCCACTGGGCTGGGTGTCACCTTCTGGGCCCACTGGGGAAGTGGTCTCACCTTCTGGGCCCACTAGGGCCATGGTCTCACCTTCCGGACCCACTGGGCCGTGGTCTCACCTTCCAGACGCACTGGACTGTGGTCTCACCTTCTGGACCTACTCGTTGCCTCCAGAGGGCTGCAGCCCTGCCCAGGCCTGGCTTTCTGCAGCGGCATCACTCAGGCTCCAGCTCTGCAGGCCCGGTGCTGTGACCCAGGGTGCAGCCCGCCACCGCCACCGCCACTGCCACGCAGCTCTGTGGGACATCGGTCGGGCCCTTGGAAGTCAAGGTGGGGGCAGCCCTGTCTTTGCGGGCTGAGGTGGAAGCACCAGACCTGGTACCTGAGTAGCCATCGCGGGTCCCCTTCTCTAGTCTTGGAGAACCTCCCAGACCTGCAGCCAGCTAGTGCCCGCCACCCGGATCTGAGCCCAGCGGCCCTCTTGCCCCTTGTGTGCGGTCTGGACGGCTGGGGCCTTCTCAGGTCCTTGCGTCCTGCCTGCCTTCTCCCGAACAATCCATCTTCCGCTCCTCTCTCTTCAGAACTATGCTACTCTGCTACGTCTGGCTGAGAGAGGGCCTCAGCTAAATATTGCTCTTCCTTGTTTGTAAGTCCTGCTTTCACAGAACACCACGCCCTGGCTACCAGCCAGCCGGGCTCGGTGGCACCTGGCGACCAGGGCGGCCTTTCTTCACTGTCTAATAACGAACTCCTCATTTTCATCCGCGTGGCCTGGACCGCCGGGATTCCCGCCAACACTGCGCTCCTGAGCCGTCGGGTATTTTCCAAGAGGATGGCTCTCCTCTCTTGCTCTCTGACGTTCTCCTCTTTTCTTCCCGAGCTCTCGTTAGAGACACCTTCCCAATTTTGTTCGTGGCAGTTGCGGCCTTTCCTAGCGTGTGTCTCAAACTCTTCCAGTTTCTACCGTTGCCCAGCTCCAGAGCCACGTCCACATTTTCATTTTCTTGCAGCAGCACCCCCTTCTCAGTACCCGTTTTTGTCTTACTCAGCCGCACGATTGGCAGACGGGAGGACTGAGCTACGAGCCCAAGCGGCCCTACCTCTCCACCCGGAGTTTGGGGTTTTAGTGGCATCTCTGGGTCTATTCTAATCCATTCTCGGTCTCACCTCTGTTTATGTGCTCTTCTTGACCAACCTGTCATCACCCTTACACATCTCTTCGAAGATTCCCTCAAAATTCCATTAATGTAAGAAGTCAGGGGCGCCTGGGTGGCTCACTCCATTAAGCGTTTGCCTTCTGCTTGGGTCATGACCTCAGAGTCCTGGGATCGAGCCCCGTGTCAGACTCCCTGCTCTGTGGAGAGCCTGCTTCTCCCTCCCCCTCTGCCCTCCTCTTGCTTGTTCTCTATCTCTCAAAAATAAATAAAATCTCTAAAAAACAAAAAACCCATAAGAGGTGAGTTGCGTGTAGGAGCTTGTTAGTTAAGTTTCGGAGCTGAGGGAAGGGCACTCTAGACTCACCCAGTAGCAGTAAAGCACCAATTTAAGACTTATTATTAGACACCACAGGGCTAACAATCCATCCATCAGCCTTTCTCCATTATGGGGGATTTCTCTCGACCATTTTTCTGAGTCAGGCCCTATCGCCTCTTTCTCTAGGTTATTTCTTGTAGCAGATCAGCTTCAAATTTCTATTCTAAACCAAGCGGTGGGGCTCTGTTGGCATATCCAGAAATTGGTTTTGGATGTGTTGATGTTGAGATATTCATTACATTCCCCGTGTTTCCTGTCCTTTCTTTCATTTTATTCATCTATTCGACTCTCTGGTCTCTGGCATCCAGAACATAGTGCTAATATTGACTCTTGCTGGGATTGAGACTGGTAGCCAGACTAGAAATTTGTGTTGTTTTTTTATAGTGCCGGTTGGCTCACGTTGAAGTATAACGGAGCTAATGAGGTCTAGGTTAAAAGCTAAGGCTTGCGGATAGCAGCGCAGCAAAAGTTAAACTAAGATATTATCTGATTTCTTCTCTCTATATCTCTTCTGGTTTCTGTTGCACGTACATTGAATGAGCTGCATTTTTAAAAAATATTTATTTATTTATTTATTTATTTATTTATTTATTTATTTATTTGCATTTGTTATAATATGAGCCTTACACATCTAGGCTCCATTTCCTTGATGTCTTTCAAACTTTTGGGTGAATTCTTCCTGAAACTTCGGGAAATTTTCTGGCAAGTTGTTGCATAGCTGTATCCCTTCTTAGAAAGTAAAAGCTCTTCTGGCCTGGTCATAGGCCATTTCAATAAATAAATTGCCCAGTCTAGTGCAATAATAAAAAATCTGAACTACCTTCAGAGTGAATTTTTTCCAGCCTCCAATGGAGTATGAAGACTTCATCTCTGTTTCCCCACCTGGTTCATTGGGGAAGGTGGGTGAAGGTGAGGTCTTGGGGGGCTGATAAAATGCAACCTGTGATGGTATCTTCTGGGGCTTTCACCTTTCCGAGGCTGACTCTGCCTCTCATGGGATACCTCTGTGTCTGTCTGTGATATCCCTGCTGGTCCTTTCAACTGCTCTCCTGATGCATGCAGCCTCACCCCCCAGGCCTGCCCAGATTCCTCCTTCAGCCTCTGGCATCCAGCTCTTTACGCCCCATCCCACGAATGCGTCTCTCCACAGTGGTATTCTTGGGCAAGATTCATAGCAGCTCTCAGCGGCTCCCTGATTCGTGGCCCACATTTGGTGAACCCCCCACACTTGGTTTCGGTGCAGTTTCTTCTCAATGCTGCTTCTTTATCCTGAGGCCAAAGCCTCTGAGCCAGGCTCTTGCCTGTAGACGTTTCCATACGCTCCAGGAGAAGAGTCAGGCCACGGTCTCCGAGTGTTTATCTCTAGGTTCCCCTCTGCCTGTAATGAGGTGAAGGACAGAGAAATCCCACAGTTTTCAGCAACATATCCCAAGGAAATAAATGCTCTCCGTTTTTCCTTTTTTTTTTTTTTTTTTTTTTTTTTTGGCTTCAATCCTTTTGTATGCTTCAGGTCAGTGAGGCTGGGGATAAAGCTGGCAGCAGCCCTGTTGAGTGCTCTGTGCATATGGGCCCCCTGGGGATGCTGCTAACATGGGATCTGATTTAGTAGGCCTGCACTGGGGCTGAGAGTCTGCATTTCCAACAGGGCCCCAGGTGCTGCTCTTGTTGCTGGCTCATGCAGCACACTGGTTACCCTTTCTAGAGACCACTGTTTCAGGGTACAGGAGTCGTTTGGGCACCGATTAATTTGTTTCCACTTTAGGTCACAGTCAAAATTATAACAGGAAGTCTCATCTCATCCTTTGTCAGATGTCAAATGGTGAGATAATGGCCAGGAAACCTTTTAAGTATGTTATCATCCTGGGTAAATAGTTTCTTATCACGGTGCTCTTTTGGCCTAGCAGCTAAAAATTTACCAAGAGCCTCCTCTCAGTCCTGAAGTCTTCTCAAAGCTAGAGAAACTGCCCTGTTGCAATATGCCAACAGGACGCTAGCTTAGTCATTTGACTTGCCACTCCTTTTTGGAAAGTCAAACAGCAGAGATTGGAAAGCTGGTGGCCAGTTCTTTCCTCGTTCAGTATTACTCACTGAAGTTTCAAATATGGTCAAGGGCATCTCAGAATTCATGAGTAAATATTTAAACATGGATCAAAGTCTCTCTCTCCTCTCTGGCCTCTAAAGCATACTTATTTTCATGACCAGGTGCAAATCCTCAGAATGCAAAGAGTAGGCCCCATTGTTAAGGATCAAGCACAGGTGACCCTAGAATGAATAAATGAATATATATATATATATTTTTGAATGGTAGCACAGGGCACTGAGCCACACGTGGGGCCTCAAAGAAATGTGAAGCATCTCTGTCCACTTAGTTGTCTGCAGTTTATTTGTTGAGAGAGAATGGATTTCCTTTTGCCCTGAAAAGACCAAGGCTAAGTATAAAAAGGGTTAAGTGCTCCTGAGTTGTAGAGAACCAGCAGCAGTTGGAGATGCCTACCTTCTGGAAGGGTTTGCTGGGAGAACTTACCCCTTCATTGACCACCATCCTACCCCTTGAGGTGGAGAGGGAAAAAGTATGCTGATGTCTCCTCTTTTTTTTTCTTTAAAGATTTTATTTATTCATTCATGATAGACACAAAGAGAGAGAGAGAGGCAGAGGGAGAAGCAGGCTTCCTGCAGGGAGTCTGACGTGGGACTCGATCCCAGGTCTCCAGGACCAGGCCCTGGGCCAAAGGCAAGTGTTAAACCTCTGAGCCACCCAGGGATCCTCATGTCTCCTCTTTTTTAAGCTAAGGTAGGTTGCTGGAGAGAGTGATGAGGGAAACATCTATGATATTAGGAAGCCTCAGAGGAGGAGAGACTACCTCTTTGCTCAATTTAGACATCTGCTTCATGAGAGAACCTTCTAAACTACCTGGAAGAGGGAATTAAAGAATTGCAGAGAGGAAGCCAGGACACACCCCACATCTAGTTCCTACTTTAATTAGACGTGGAAGAGAAGACGCCCTTCCATATGCCTGGCTACTGGGGGCAGTGATAGTGGAGTCTGTCTGCAACCAGGGCCTTATGGAAGATAAAGTGGAGCGGAGTCGGAGGGATGCTGCCTGAATCCACAAGCTGGAGATCATCCAGAAGAAGTGGCCCCATTTTACAAGGCGCTGCCCGGGTGGAAGGGGGGTGCTGCATCGGCCTGTTAGAGCTGCACCCGTGCCTGCCTATCTACCCTCCTGTAGCTAGAACAGCTGCCTTGGTGCATCAGGGGGAAACCAGCCTGTGCACTTAGGGCAGTGAGGTGCTTCTCCTTTTCCCTCTTCCTCTTCCTCACCTACAGGGAGGAGGGGCTGGTGCTCTGAGAAAGGAAAAAGGAGAGCAAAGAGCAGACAACATGGGCTCCCCTGTCTTCACCCAAGTGAGACACAAGGAGATATGTAGCTGAACACGGAGGAGGAGGAGGAGAATCTGCTTTGGGTTTGACATGGAGCTTTAAAATCCATAGTACTACTTAAAATATGTCAATGACACCGCTGCAAGTCAGAAAGGAGCAGAGACGCCATGGGATCCTTAAGGACACCTCTTCTTTGTGGTGGGACTTGACAAAGCACAGTTAGGGGCAGTTAATGGAAAAAAAAAAATAAAGTTTTATGTTCCGTCGAGACTCTGGAATATACCCATCCCATATATAGGATAGGGTACCATAGAGATTCCAAGGGGGCCACACGGTTTAGCATACCCTAAGTGCAATTTTGGTAATAGAGGAAACAAGCCGTCCAAAGGGCAGAAGAGAGGCGAACACTTTTGTAATGAGACAAATGGTAATTCAGCTTAACACCCTGCCTCTGCACCACACACACAGGGAGTCTCTCTTTTTTTATGTCTGAACACATGGATTAGCACTTCTTTTCATAGAATTCATATAATTTTCTTGAGAATGTTAATCTATAGAGAGGATTTTGAGGTTGACTTTAAGGAAGAAGTTCTCTCTCCATCTTAGCTCACAGTATACTACACATTTTCCTAGTCCTGCACTCTCTCTATCACATGGGAGAGTGAATTTCTTTTTGCTTGACTTCTATTTTATTTTTATTGAATATTTTCACTTACCTTTTCTCCATGTTTGTATTAGACCTGCAGTGTGAATAAACTTTTAATAAAACGAGAGCCTAAAAAAAAAAAAAGAAAAAAAAAAAAGAGAATGAGAGCCTCATATATAACAGCTAAAACTAGTGCCTCGGACAGATTCACGTGCAAATAGGGGCTTGGGTAGGAGATGAGTGGTGATGACAGGATCCCATCAATGAGCTCAGAGGAAGCTCAGGAGCCTGGACAAAGATCATTCTTAGGTTAATAATACCTTTCTTTGAGATCTACTACATTTAGTTAAGAACATTTCCTCAAGGATCTGAGTCTGGGATTGGGATTTTGAATGGAGACTAGGGTGGGAACGCCATACTCTAGGCCTCTGATGATAGGAGAAAATTCTTAAACAAGATGATTTTGGAATACTTGAAACCATACCTGCTCTGGAACATGTTAATGGAACACATATTTGTCATGCACCGTGTGTTCAACATTACATTTGGTAAGTTACCGCCAGGTGAAGGACTTATTATTATTATTTTTGCTTCAAACAATTATGTAAAGGATGAGGCACACACATACATTCAGAGACACATAATCAGGAGCCAAATTAGCATTTTCTGTACTGAAGTATATGGATTTTTATTATTTATTTATTTATTTATTTATTTATTTATTTATTTATTTATTTTTTATATGGATTTCTAGTAGTAAGAGTTGGTTGGAAAAAACCAAACCAAATAAAAACTGGATGGTCTATGGAAACACAT
The DNA here is from genome assembly GCF_905146905.1 of Nyctereutes procyonoides. Taxonomy (NCBI): domain Eukaryota; kingdom Metazoa; phylum Chordata; class Mammalia; order Carnivora; family Canidae; genus Nyctereutes; species Nyctereutes procyonoides. The sequence goes on along the minus strand of NW_026575021.1, from coordinate 15,067,726 downwards.
TTTGAAAAATGCTGAGGCACGTCATTGGACATCGTGCAGTCAGTGGCAAAATAAGCATCATAGACGAGTAGGAGGAAGAAAGACAAGAGAAATGGTTAGGGCCACGAGAGATCAAGGAGAGCTTTGTGGGATAGTGTGCCTTCTGCTAGTCTTTGAAAGAGGGAAGGCTGGAGAGGATGGGAGGAAGGAGGCATTTCCGATAGGTAGACACAAGCAAGTCTCAGAAATGAAACTCATCTCCAGATGAAGGGAGAGCAGCTGTGTATGAGCAGAGTTTTGGGGCGAAGGAGTCTAAGATAGGGGCTGGACACATAATGAAGGGTAAATAGACTTTAGAGTGGTAGGAATGCCAGGCAGAAGCATCTGGAGTGATTAAGAAGAACATTAAATTTATTTTAATTAAAGTTTTCCCTGAATGATCTGAATGCAGATCATTTTATGCATCATTGCATTATGAATGCAATCCAGATTTTATTTGGAAATCTGGTGTTCTTTCTGATATTAACATGTGCTTCATGAAAAACTGTATGTTGGCCCCACAATGGGTCTTTACTCTAGGACTTCTCAGGCTTTTTTTTTTTTTTTTGGACTTCTCAGGCTTTTATGCTAAAGTGCACTGTGGCTCTTCCAGAGAGGAATGTAATATTTCATTAAAAATCTCTCATTCTACTTTTCTGTTTTTCCTCTGGAAAGAATTTGTGATTTTGTGAAATTAAATTTGGAAAATGCTCTTCCAGTTATATTTTCTCATTCTTCTCTTGGATGAGGGGAAGCAGAACGAGAAGTATCCTTCTTTGGAGTGACTGTGTTTGTTTATCAAATAATAGAAATATTTGAAAAATTAAATTGTCATTTTGCTTTCTAACATCATTTCAATAAAGATTACAGTAACCTGATATGCTGATATTTGAGATCACATGCCAAGCTGAAAATTGGACTTTAATGAGGGAACAACATCCAATTCTTTAATTCTAATTAATAATTATCTGAGTTATAGCAAACTATTAATGTTTGAATTAATTTGTAAGCTTTTTCTTTCTCGTGTTAGATTTTTCATGTTTATTAACCTTTGCCTTTTAAAAATTAAGTGTTTTGTTTAGAATAGTTTTTGCAGAAAACTTGTCAGGATAATCCAGAGAGTTCCCATATATCCCACATCCAATTTCCTCTATTATTAACCCCTTAAATTTAGTGTAGCACATTTGCTACAATTAGTGAACCAATACTGAAATGTTATTATTAGCTAAAGTCCATAGTTTATTCAGATTTCCTCAGTGTTTACCTATTGTCCTTTTTCTGTTCCTGAATCCCATGTAAGATAACACAGTACATTTAGTTTCTCAGACTGTAATTGGTTTTTATGACTGATGATTTTGGGGAGTATTGCACAGATAAAGGATTTCAGTTGGGATTGTTTTCAATGTTTTCCTCACATTAGAACGGGGTTATGTTTGGAGAATGGAGACACAAGGTAAAGCACCATTTTCATCATATCATGTAAAGGTACCCATCATCGACCCGACTTTTCAGGTTGAAGCTGAGGCAGTGCTTGCCAGGTTTCTCCACTATATACCCACTCTCTTTCCCTGCTTCTCCCACTGTACTCTTTACCCCATGAAGCCTTCCCTGAAGGATGGGGAATTAGCTCCAACTGTGCTTCACAGGGGTCACTCTTCCCCCCTGCCTGGCACAGCCTGGGGGGGATCATTTTTGGTTCTTCACTGTGAGAACCTGTTGGGGTTCCCGGAAGTAAAATTCATGTAAGTGTGGAGATCCCCCCAAAACAGCAGCTCTTTGGACTTCCACGCTGTCATACAAGCCACATTTAGCCTCCAGCAGTTTATCAAAATTACCGTTTAAGTGTCCTATCCATTTATGGCACGAAGACTTTCATTCTAGGTAAGCAGAGCTCAGGATGCCCCTCTGAATACGTCTGTCGTTCTGGGTTTCAGGGTGGCACTTTGCCCTGCAACCCCACATCTTTGATGGACCGCCCCAAGGTCAGTGATATAGTTTTGTCCGGCTTTAACTTGTTGCAAAGATGGAAGTAACAACTTCCAAGCTTTAACAGGTTGGAGCAGAAACCAAAACTCCGAGCTATCAGATTTCAATAACAAATTTTATCCCCTTTGTTACTTTGGATCAAAATAAATGGTTAATTCCTATGCTCTGATTGCAGCTATAGTCCAGTCCAACAAATGGGTCAAGGAACAGTGCCTATTAGTTTCTAGAAATCTGTTCTAATTCTATTATTCTGATTATATGACTTTATTAACTTTCAGGTGACCTCGATCAAACACTTCTTTAATTTTAAAAATTATTTTTAGGTAATTTACTTTTTGTAGAAGTTTATTCATTCTTATTCTCTAGATTGTTAATAACAACTCATACTCTAAGCACAAAATGCTGGTTCAGTCATTTGGAGACATCAAAAATAGCTTTATTTATTACTTACGGAGTAGAACATTAAATAATGTTAATGTATAAAATATTTCCTAATTTTTAAATATTACTTTTATCCTTCATTAAGTCTCTTGATTAAAGTTTATAACTTGAATATTTAATCCATTTTAAAATTGATTAAGCCTGGTTTGCTCTATTGCAAGGTGCTGTTGCAATTCTTTTTTTAAATAGTATTTGAGGCATTTATTAGAAATCAGACTTACAAAAGATATTTTATGACATGGAGAACTGCTTCTGACAATACGTAGCATAAAACATATCAATTAAAAACCTAAATTAAAAATAAAATCTAAAGTATACAGTATGGTCTTGGAATTCAAAACACATAGAAATCTGACCAGAGAAAATATGCTGAAAATCAAGAATGGTGTGTTGTTTCCAGGGAGCAGGCTCACAAGAGTAAAAACCGCTTCTTTGTTTTTTTTATACATAAAAAATAATCCAAAGTAAAATTAACATAATGTTATCACAAGACTTGAGGATAACATAAGGCAATTGTAACACGAGAAGAGGATTAGCTTGGACAACTTAAACTCTCTGTGCTTCGATTTTCTTCTTTGGAAGAAAGAGATTATAACAACATACCCACCTCACTGAGTAATTATGGAGATTAAAATGAGTCACTATAACTGTCTTTTTAGCTAAGAGCCTGCCACAGAGTAAGAACCAGATAGATATTAATTTTTATTATCTTTGCTTTAAGGTGACTTTGCTTACCATTACTTGTTATTTTTAGAATTCCATATGGTTAAAGCTAAAAGATACTTGAAAAACTATGTAGTTCAGGGATCGTAAGTAGCTTGTGGGCTAAATTGGACTTTCAGAGATTTGGCTAACATGCGAGTTTAAAATTTTTCCAATTCAAATGTCTTTTTTTTTTTTTTAAGATGGGCAACGAGAGGGAGGGGTGGACAGAGAGAGAGGGAGAGAGAGAATCCTAAAAGGCTCTGCACCCTATGCAGAGCTCAAGACAGAACTGGATCCCAGGACCCTGAGATGAGAACCTGAGCGGAAATCAAGAGTGAGATACTTACTGACTGAGCCACCCAGGCACCCCTATTCAAATGCCTTTTGAGAGGGCATATGACCCAGTCCTGATAATCCCCATTACTGCCTGCCATCTTCTGTTATCATTTTGTTTCCCACACTTGCTTTACCTACTTAGCTCCTGAGAAACCCTTGACCTAGGCTAATCTTCTCATTTGATAGAGAGGCTAGTGAGTTCTGGAGGGATTATATAAAGACCCCAAAGTTCTGATCTGCAACTTCTGGTTCCTAGAAGGTCATCCCCATTCCCCCACAGCTGCTGCTTCAGCTGGGATGGTTAGATCAAGTCCCTCTTTAAAGACAGTAGACCGAAGGGCCTCCCATGGACCAGTCATCTTATAATACACGTCAGTGGGGAGACTGTACATTCTTAAGGACAAAATGATCTTCACATTCAAAACCAAAACCAAAAGCCAAACAAAACAAAACAAACAGATGTAAGGTACGTCGCAATGTCCTTTTTCCCTTTTTGAATTGAGAAAGATGGGGCAAGCTAGGAAACCATCAAGAAGCTTTTTTTTTTTTCCTTTTTAATAACTTGGCTTCTCCTGTAAACTAAAATTTGAGCACATCATTTGAAAATCTGCTCCCAAGGTTTTCAATGCACAGCCTGTTCTTGAGCTGTCCTTAAAAGAGGGAGTAAAAGAAACAGACTCATAAGTACAGACAACGAACTCACGGTTGCCGAAGGGGAGAAGGGAGGGGAAAAGGTGAAACAGGTGAAGGGTTAAGGTTAAAGGGTACAAACTTCTGGTTTAAAATAAATAAGATGAAAATTCAGCAAAGGGAATATAGTCAACATTGTAGTAAGTTTGTAGGATGACAGAAGACAACTACAGTTAACCGTGGTAGGCGTTTCGTGGGGTACATCATTGTTGAACCACTGGATTGTGGACCTGAAACAAAATTGTATGTCAACTGTACTTCAATTAAAAAATATAAAGTTCTGGGGAAGCTGGGTGGCTCAGTCATTAAGTATCTGCTCAGGTCATGATCCCAGGGTCTTGGGATGGAGCCCAAGTCGGGCTCCCTGCTCCCTGGGGAGTCTGTTGCTCCCTCTCCCTTTGTCCCTCCCCGCTGTGCTCCCCCACCACCCTGTGCACTTGCTCTCTCTCTCTCAAATAAATAGGTAAATAAATAAATAAATAAATAAATAAATAAATAAAATCTTTAAAATATATATAAAATTTTGTTTGTACTTTAGAGAAAAAAAGAGAGTCATGCTAAAGTTATGTGTGTGGGGCTAGAGCATCATAATTGGAAACTTCTGGTCATACGCATGGTAACAGCAATGAAATCATGTCTATGAAATATAAGAGGAAGTAAAATGAAATCCTTAATTCTTTTTTTAAATTAATTATTATTATTATTATTTTTGAAATCCTTAATTCTGAATACTCTGGATCTGGTGAACTGGAAGCCACGGGAAGCGTATACAAGCAAAAAAGTCGGGAACAGTTGAGGTTTATGTGAAATGAGATGAATGTTGTAACAAGGATTCGGACTTCTGCATGAGATTTCACTGTCCTCTGTCCCATTTCCTTCACAAAATCAGGAGAGGAAGTAAGACAGTGTAGGCGCTCGAACCCGACTCACTGTCACCTCCAGGGGAGGCTTTAATTAGAGCTCTTCTCTCCAGAGGAAAGAGAAAAAATGAGAAAAAGGTGTCAGTCTCACGGGAATTAGGCCCATTTCCTATGAAACGTTTGTTTACTCTCAAGGGGGCACAGATAGAAAATGCTGTTTAAAAATTCTGCCTTGTGGGAAAACATGGAGAGACTTCAAGTGTCAGTGATGTGTGGTCTGGAGTGTGCATGAGAGTTGTCTGGGGCCCCTAGTGAGACAGGAAGCCGGGGGTGGGCCTGGGATCACGTCCTGGGGCTTGAGGCAGGGCACCTAAGGGCCTCGTGTAAAGACGTGATAATGCCTCTCGTTTCCTATACGAACTTTAGAAAATCTGATTTCCCCCCTCCTTTTTCCTTCCTTCCCTTCCTCCTTTTCTCCTTCCCTCTTTCTCTCCCTCTGTCCGCTCACTCTCCCTCTCTTTTGCAATGTTCAACTTTTAGGAGCAGACAGTTATGCAGAGATGGGGCACTTGCAGCCCGAACGTTGCCTTCAAGGCCTTCGCTATCGGTTTGTCAGTCAGGACGCCGCTCATGAGGGGCACAGGAGAGCACAGGTTGAGGGGTGTGGGGAGAACATGAGGGTGCCTGAGGGTGAGAGGAGGCCACACAGCCCCCGGTGGGGCCCTGAGATGGGACAGATTAGCAGAAGGCGTTGCATTGTCGGTTTGGGAGGCAGACGTTCTAGGGTTCGCTTCTGGCTTCCCACATCATAACGACATGGTTTAGGGCAAGTCGTTGTCTTTCTCTGAGTCTCAGCTTCTTCTTCTTCCAAGGAAATAAAAACATTCACGTTGCAGACTGTGGTGTGTGCGTGTGTGTGTCCATGTGATGCATGTGTGATCAGTAAGTTACTGGGAAGAAGATTTGAAGACTGTTGTGATGTTGCTAAAGAGGAGACATCGCAGGGGATAGAAAAGGAGAATTAGACCGGTCAGTGAGGACTTAGTAGTCCAGGCACAAGGTGATGGGATGGGGGCGGTAGGAAGACATAGGATGTGAGAGAAAGTTATACGGCCACGACCACGGTAGAAACTGGTTTATGATCCGGTCTGATCAACAGAGAGGCCTGGATGGAAGGGGCCTTCAGGACCCAGTGGAAGGCGAACAGACCAAAGCCAGAGATGGAAGATAGGAGGAACATGGATTTGGGGAAAAGTCTGATTTTTAGACTTGCTGAGTTTGACGTTATGTCAGGATCTTATTTTTAATATTTAAAAAAAAAGATTTGTATTTATTTGAGAGACAGAGAGAGAATGAGCAGGGAAGGGGGGGCAAAGGGGGAAAAGAGGGAGAAACAGACTCCCGTTGAGCCAGGAGCCCAATGTGGCTCCATCCTGAGCTGAAGGCAGGTGCTCAACCGCTGAGCCCCCCAGGTGGCCCCACGTCAGGAATTTAAAAAAGGAAAAGTTTGCTAGACTAGCTCAGGTGAGAAGAACGGAAAGGAAGTCTTGTCCCGGGAGCCAGGAGCAGGAAGGTGGTAGCTGAAGGCAGTCAAGTAGGCTAGTTCATCAAAGGAGAGGATTTTAGAAAAGATATCAAAGATTCGAAGATTCCGTGTCGAGAAAGGCCAGTGGTTGGCAGCAGTCCCTTGCACAACATGGCAACGCCATCCATCCTGTCCGAGCCTCGTGAGAGATGGATGGTGTGGACGCAGGAGGGTTTACCTGTTTTATGGGGTGAGCAGGGATGGGATCCACCACTCAGGTTTCATAGCTCCAAATTCAGAATTCCTAATGCCGTGAAGTCAAGAGAAGACATCAGCCAGACAGTCTGTGGTGACAGAGGAGTGTGGAAGGAGGCTGGGTCCCAAGCATGTGACACTGCTAAGGAGTCTGAGTTCCCCTGACAAGTTTATTTTTGGAAAGATGTTTATTTCTGGAGAGAAAAAGTGTGATCACTGAAGCACCTTGAATCCGCTGAAATCCTGGGTGTGGAACAGTGTCTTTGGTTGGTCACGACAAACACGACCGAAGCAGAACACTCAGGAAGGGGAGCCCATCTATGGACTCCTGTCAATAAACCACGGCCACGGAGGAGCAGGAAACGAGGTGGAAATACTGTTGTGAACCTTTCCTTCAGTCTGCTTCCTTCCCCCCTCCTTCCTTCTCCACATTTGGGGGTGATGAGGACCCCAACCCTGGGTTATAGTCTCATAGCTTGGGAACCAGAGAAAAAGATGATTTCTTTCCCCAGGGCTGGCTGGGGGTTCAACGGTGGCCCAAAGGTTGGGATCTCTTCAGAGGGTGACTGTTTGCTTATAGACCTTTAAATACATTTTAGTAGGGGTGTGGTCCCCGGGGTACTCAGGGGTGGAGCGTCGGCCTTAGGCTCAGGGTGTGACCCTGGGGTCCTGGGATCGAGTCCCACATCGGGTTCCCTGCAGGGAGCCTGCTTCTCCCTCTACCTGTGTCTCTGCCTCTCTCTGTGTCTGTGTCTCTCAGGAATAAATAAATAAAATCTTGAAAAAAAAAAAAACATTTTAGTAGAAGCTTCCAGGTAGGCGGTGGATGACGACCAAGGCAGCGGGCTAGCCCCTCCTCAGGCGTGGCTAACACCCGTAAAGCATTGAGCCACAGCTTGGTGGAGACTAATGTAGAATAATGATGCTCCCTATTCTGTTTTAAATGTGGTTAGCAAGTTTTTATCATACCTCATGGTTCATATATGTGGATACATGTATAGTAAGTACCACTTCATAGTCGATATTTCCAAAATTATCATTGATTTGAAGGAAACTACATTATTTGATTTTAATTATAAATGCAAGTCTTTTGATCTTTTTCTTCTCCATGTGTGGTTGAAAACAATACAATGAGGACAAGTGAAAGCGTCCTGTGATGATTAGTTGGAATGCATCCTGTTGCTACTGTGTGACACTTGGCCTTGGGCTCTTCACTGGGTAACGTGGCCTCATTTTTTTTTTTTAAAGATTTTATTTATTCATGAGAGATACACACAGAGAGAGGCAGAGACACAGGCAGAGGGAGATGGAGGTTCCCTGCAGGGAGCCTGGTACAGGACTCGATCCCAGGACCCCAGGGTCATGGCCTGAGCTAACGGCAAAGGCTCAACCGCTGAGCCACCCAACGATCCCATACGTGGCTTCAATTTAATCAGAGAAAACCACTGTAAAATTATCGTATCCTGAGTCACATGCACCTACCGCAATGACCAGGCAACAGCAGTAGCCTGCATCTCCACTTCGAGTGTTTTGCGAAGGGCAAATGTGTCATTATGTCATAAGCTTGTCAATGATGTAGAAAAATATCCACTGTAAAAATTTCCTTAAGTAACCATCAATTCAATGATAAAGATAATAGGGTTTGGCTTCTTTTGGTTGACTTACTTTGGATTAAAAAGCTTACTTTAGAGAGTTTTCTTTTTTTCTTTATTTTCCCCATTTCATGCTATATTGTGTCGTGACATTCTAGGGGGAATTGCATAAACTTTGGGATCTGACGGTCATAGGTTTAAATCTTGGTTTGTTCTTCAATAAACAACCATCTGCTTAGCGCCTTCTCCCATCATGCTCCAGATGTTCTACTACGGGAAGAGGATGCGAAATTAAATAACACAAACCCTTTGATCTTGGGAAGCTCGTAGTCCCTTGGTAAAGGAAGAGGGGATGGTGCAGGGTGAATGCTGGGGTGCAGCAGATGGAGAGCACGTATCCCATTGGAGGGAGGACGGGGAGAGGCTCCCTTAGAGATGCTGCTGGACGAGAATTGTGTCTGTTGAGAAGGGAGCGTGAACAACGGAGGAAAGTGTGCTCTAGGCATAAGGATGTCAGAAGAGAAAATCAGAGGCATTAAAGGACATGGCATGTTTTGGTAAAAAAAAATGTTTTGCTGTGTCTGGGAGAACTTGGCACATAGTTGGAATTTATAGATATTAGTGAAATTAATAATCAGTGCACGACAAAGTAAGAGCCACATCTCAAAGGGCTTGATGGTATCCGACCTTCATCCTGACCTACAATGGTTGTAGGAAGCCAGTGTTTATTATTATTTCATGTAAAGGAACGACATGATCAGATTCTTACGTGCACTCTGGGGAACAGATGGCAAGGGTCTACTTGGGGGGCGTGGATACCCTCTGAGAGCCTCGTGTAATCCAGGTGAGGTGTTGTGGGAACGTGAGTTAAAGCTGGGGGAGTGGGGCCAGAGAGCAGGAGACAGGTTGGAAACCTATAAAGAAAGAATTGATGAGGCTGCTCGATGTGTAGAGTGTGGGGGGCAGTGATGAGGGAAAGCTCTGGAGGAGTCAGGACTGTTCCAGGTCTCAAGCAACTGGCTCTGCAGGTGTAGTGGCACCGATGAGGCCGGCTTCAGGCATTATGACTTCAAGCACAGAGGGTATATCCAAGGAGGCCCCCGGGCATCCCATCTGGATTGTTGGGGTGAGGTCCAAGCTGAGGCTCTACCCCTAAGAGTTCATTCGTCTTCAATTAGCTATTGAGCTTGGGGTGAGACTATCCACAGAGAAGACGGTGGAGCAAGCTGAGAGCCCACGAGAACCAGAGTTTTTAGGGGCCGTGGGGCTCGAACTGGACGCGGAGAGGGAATGCAAGGAAAATCTGGGGGGAAGGGTACTACCTATGCCAACACGAAAGGGTTTTTATGATTGTGTGTCTTGAGCAGGTTTGCAACTTCTCTGTGACTTTTCTTACCTGATCGGTGAAAACGGAATAATGGTATCTCGCCTTGTGTGTTGTGAGGTCTAGAGTGACGATAAATGCATCCATTTGACACGATGCCTGTCTCATACAATTCATCAGTGACTATTTTTTTCTGTTTCCAGTATTGATCGGGTTACCGATAAAATTGTTCTCGATAAAATCTTTTACTCAGTGGGACTTAATTGTTTGGTTCAATGATTTGTTCATATTGTTTTTCCCCTGATAACAGAATCTCCAAAATTCAATAATCAGCTCCAGTTAGGAGCTCTGGCGTCAAAGCAAGCAGTGTCTGTTGAAGAACATTTCCAGAGGTTATTTTCTTCCTTCTGATAATACTGGGATTTCATCTTATTTAAAAACACCTGCATTTCTTTATTTGAATATGCAATCAACATCAAGTGAACTTCCTTTACAAAATTACTCTGGTCATCCCAGACAGTATGGCATATACTGGAAAAAAACCCAGGGCTTGTAAGGCTTTGAGCGTTATTCTTCACGTCTGCTTCTGGGGACTTCACGTGCCTTGCAATTTAGTCACTTTTATGAAAGCAACTTAATTTGGGGAAATTTGAGAAGAAATGGAAAGGCAACATGTTCTTGCCTTTGAAATCTTACGGTTATTTGTTTATTCTCTTTGAAGCTGAACTGAAAAATTAGCTCGATGCTTTTGTGGAGAACACAGACAAATTGAGCCTCTGGCTTCACGCAGAAATTTCAAACGTTTTCATTTGTGTTTTCCTTTTCATGTAACACAAAGTACCTCCCGCATTTGGTCATGCCTAGTGTCTGGCTCTCAGAAGAGCTTCTAAGGCTTGTTTGGAGGAAATGAAGCGTATTTCTAGGTAAGAAGTAGAAAAGACAGATAAAACACCCTGGGTTGATAAAGGGATAAACGTCAGGCAAATCTATTATTATTATTATTATTATTATTATTTTAATGTACTTGCTTCTTTTTAAATAGTCTATTTCTGTGGTGGCAACTTGGAGAAAGTTCTACTCACAAGTAATTGCATTGAAGGTCTTAGAAGAACGATGTGTTTCACGCCTCCCTTACTGGAATTGCCTTATTTTGCGTTTATAAAGCAAGCTGACAGGCACAATGAGAAGTAGCTCAGTAACTGGGGGCTTGGGTCTATTCTTGACATTGCCACACCTTTTTCAAGTTGGACTAGATGATCCCCAGTTTCCTTATTAGGATTGTGTAACTTGAAGTCCTTTTATTCCTATAGCTATGATCCGGTACCTTAATATCTGTCTGTCTATGGCGGGCAAAGTTACGGAATCTGCCCCCAGCCCCGCCAAAGGGGTCTCTGTCCCAATTCCCGAAAACTCTAAGTTACCTTACAGGAAAAAGGGCTTTGAGGATGTGATTAAGTTAGAGATCTTGTGATGGGAAGATTATCCTGGATTATTGGACGGGCCCAATGCCATCACATGGTCTTTATAAGAGAGAGGCCCAAAGATGAGAGTCAGAGGGAGGAGATGTGGCAATGGATGGAGGAAGGCACCAAGATCTAAGGAATGCAGGTGACCCCTAGAAGCTGGGAAAGGGAAGCTAAGGGGTTTCCTCTAGAGCCTTAGTGGGGAGCATAATCAGTGCTGACACCGTGATTTATTCCCAGTCCCATTTGGTGCTTCTGACTTTCAGAATAGCAAGGCAATGCAGGTTTACTGTTTCAAGGAGTTTGGTATTTGCTAATACCAAATTATTAATTTAATAATTTAAATTAATTAATTAATTAATTTAATTAAATTACATTTAATTCCCTAATTCCCTAGGGAACTAGTACACGATGGATCTAAATCTATCTCTCTATCTATCTATCTACACATGAAACTTTAGGATTCATAGATTCTGTATCTGTCCCTCTAATTTCTTGTTTTCTACCAGATGAGATGGGGTATAGACACATCTAGACAGAGTCAGTGCATGACCAATAGGATCATATAAAGATTTGAGTTCTAGGAGTCACTCAGATCAAATCCTGGCACCATCGTTTGCTAGTTGTCTGACTTTGGGCTTGTCGCATACTTCTCTGTGCCTCAGTTTCATCCCCCGAAGAGTTGGGATAATAGAGGGCCTATGTTCCTTATAGAATTGAAGGACTCGGTGCTCATAAAATACAGATACCAGCTTCACCCGGCAACTTCCGAACTTGCGGTAAGTGCTCTCCAGCAGTCTCTCTCCTGCATCCAGTGTTGGAATCCGGAGAAGAGCATGTGTAGGTGAGGTTGGAATCGTGACAACCAGACTCATCATGCGGACTTAAGAGTTAAACCCGGAAACCAGAGCAAGAATCAGGAGTAAGGATTTGCCTGAGGCTGGATCCCATTTTCGGTACTTCTGAGTTTTCACTGCCTTTGTTGCACGTGGTTCTCCGTCTATTCTGGGAATTCCACAGAGGCCAGGATCACGTCTTTTCGTCACACTTGTATATATGAAACCATCAGGCTGCGAAAGTTGCAGGTATTTCAACCTCTAAAGTAGATTTCTTATCGCATTGAAACCCCCTAAAAGAGGTTGACATCACTAGCTGATTATTCAGGCAATTTCTTCGATGGAGAGAATTGAGGAAGAGTTTAATCTTATATCGTGTAGTTTTTATCCATGATTTGTATATATTTGGGAGAACAGAAGGGAAAGGGCACCTGTACCTTTTAAAAAAAAGAGCTCCGGGATTTTATGATGTAAGAAGGTGAAAGGCGTGAGGAAAACAGTCAGGGCAGGACTATGGAACCAGTTATAACTCTGATCTTCTTGTTCAACATTTTAATTCCTTTTCTTCTGGTTTCGCAACCTTAATTTTTCATCGGATAAGAGAGAAGGTATGTTTCTTCAATGTCTCCCTTTGCAGGATGTTCCTAATCCACTTGCTGCCTGGCTTTTCACTGTTGTAGGCACATCACAGTGGGAATGGATGCTCCCGACTGTGATGATGATCCGGACACTCACCTTGACGTTAGTGTTATCCTCCGAGTTGAGCGGAATAGCAAATGCCGATGAATCCTATTTGCAGCGCTGTCTATAGAAACCAAAATATTCCTATTGGGGGAGATGCTTTTATTTGTTGGTAGGAAGGTGGTTTCCGTTAGAGGCCACTCCCTCTTCTCCCAGCTGCTGACCGGGCAGTGATGAGCGCTGCTGTTCTGAAAGTATCATAATTTACAGTGCGTCTCCAGGCATATTTTACGTATGACCCTACAACTCCTTTGTGAGCCGCGTTACAGTCATTCCCATCTTAGAGAAGAGAAAACCTAGTTCCAGAAAAGTAAACTGGTTTCCCCAAGTTTCTACGGCTGCCCCAAGCATGGGCTCCAGATGAGTTTTCTTTACATGTTGCTTCTTTACCTGTGGCTTCCTCCCAAAAGCTGACTCAAGTAAGTAAACCGTGAGCCTCAGTTTCCCTCCACTTAAGGTGTGTGTACAGACTCATGAGACTAGATGCAGCAACACAGACTCAGGTCGAAAGGGGAAATGCAGCAATCTTAATGCAAGAAATTGTTTAGATGGGAGGGAATGGTTGTTAGGTGTGGCTTCAAGAGAGATGTGCCCCTAAGGGGGGGGGGGGTAGCTGCCACCAAGCTTCAGTCACTGTTTTTGCCCAGAAATGCAACAGAACCAGTGTTGTCAGATTCTGTTGTTTCAAGAACAGACAAAAATCCAGATTTTCAAGGGAAATCTCCTTGTGCGTGATGAGGGCTATGTCGGCAGAGCTATGGCCTTTTTTTCTGAGGTCTCCACGGTGGGGGTGTGGGGCGCCTTCGTTTTCATTAACTCAGATGGGCTGTTAAATCAACATTGCTTCCGTTTAACTTTTTGGAAAAATCTCTGTTGTTTGTTTGTGTGGTATGGAGAATTCATCAGGTTCATTGACTTTTCAATTAATGTCTGGGCCAACTCAGTAATTGATTTGGACAAACAGATAATCCCTAAGGTAGCACCGGAAATTCCATTTTTTTACATGATCTTAGAGTATTAAAAACCCAGAAAACGCTTCCTCCAGAAATCCTTGCGCGCAACGACTGTGCTCACGCATTTCTTTTCATGCCCCCCGCGGAGTGCTGGAAGTTAGAAAAGGAGAAATTGTATGGCATCTGAGATATGTGCTCCACTTTGTTGTTTCCACTCTTAGAATGGATGGCGCATCCAAACAAGTGTGAATGGTGATCTAAGTCATCGAAGAGACTTATTGTTTGGTCGCTGTGTAATTATGAGGTTTAACTTGGCCTCGGAGCTTACGAGGTTGATGGCTTGTGTAGATTTGGACTTGGAGGTCCGTGTATAGGACGGGTGAGCAAAATGCCCTCCACCAGCCATAGGGAGGCATGAGACTGGAGAAAAAGCCTCATCAGTCCAACTTGATAAGAAAAGGTTTTTTAAGGGGCCTGCGGACAGAAGTCTTGGGCTGCTGCGAGAGTACATCTCCACAAGCCCACATCCCATAAAAACCTGCTTTTGTAGCCGCAGGCTGGGAGTACTGGGGAGCAGAGGGGGGGACCGCCGGGGGAAGTCTGAGGATAGTCGTGGGTCACAGTCCTAGCTCCAGGGCAGATCGAGGACAGCGTGCCTCTAGGGTATACTGTAGGGTCATTATGCAGCTACACAGAGAAAGAATGTGGTGGGAGGGAGCTGTGCTCAAGAAGGCTCAGGTCACTGAGGGGTCGTCTGGGTCTCACAGTTGGCCCTAAGGACGGGGCGTAGCGCTGCTGCTGGTGGGTGTCAGAAGCGTTTTATGGTAATGCTGATACCAATAATCAACAGGCGCCATGTAGCGAGTGTTCACTATGCAACGGGCTTCCCGCCAGGTAGGGTTTCTATTCATGAAATCATAGAGTCTCCACTAACCTTCATGCAGGAGGTGTGAGCGTCCCTATATTACAGATCAGAAAACTGAAATTTAAAGAGATTAAATGACCAGTCCAAGATTATCCGCTTATTAGGTGGCAGATTCAAACCAAGTTCTTATTCAATGTGTGGGAAAGAGGCCAGGAGGTATTTACTGAGCATCTGCTATGTGCCGGGTTGTGTTTTAGGTGCTTGGTCCTAATGAGCAAAACGAAGTTCCCACTTTTGTTGGGGTCATATTTTTATTTGGGTGGAATAGGCAATAAACCAACAGCCAAACACAGTGCAGCGTCTAGCGGTACGAGGTAGTCCAAGGAAAGAGCTGGCTATGGAGATGGGGCCCATTTGGGGGGGGGGGGGGCGTGGAGCCAGCGGTAGGATGGATGGATGGAAGCAGAGGGATGAGTAATGGAATTTCCAGGCCTTCCCTGTGACCCCGTGGTCTACCCCCCACTCCGCTGTGGAACCGCGTGGCCCACCCGTGGTGGATTTAAGAGGATTATCTGGTGTCTTCCCATGGCAGTGACTTAGAAGGCAGGCCCGGGTGAAAATTCTGGTTCCGCTCCCTTTCCTCTGAGGTGTTGGGGCACCTCCAGTTCCTTCCAAGCTTTAGTTTCTTTACCTGAAAAATGTAGGTTATAAACCTCATGTCACCAGAAACAAACGTCGTGCATGTAAAGCCCCAGGAGCTGCATATGTGCGCAGGCGTCAGGCAATGGCTACTAGGTAGGACACTTATTTTTAGAGTCTGTGTCTTAGGAGAGGGACGGGGACAGGGACACAGGGATGCCAAACCGCGTGCCCTTTGCAAGGCCCCGCCGCCCGGCTCCGCGGCCCGAGCCTGGCCCTGACCAGGCCTCTGCTCCCGGTACCTTCAACGGCCGTGCGGCTCGGGGCTGACGGCTGCACCTCTGGGGTTCCAGCTCGAGGAGGAAAGATCTCTGCGTCCTTCCCGTCTCAAAGGGATCTCCTCCTTGAGTCTAAACCACACGTGGGGGCCTGGTTGGGTAAAGACACAAACCTCCGAGTCACAAACCTGCAGGCCTCGGTGTTTGGGCCACAGGTTCCCCGGGGGCCGGTGCAGCAGGCGCAGCGCGGAGCCCGTGCATCAGGGTCGGGTTCTCTGGATGGCTTGCTCCGACCTGGGTCACCGTGTTTAGGACACTCGCCTGCCGAGCCTGGTTTCTCGATGTGTAAGTGAAGCAGGACGCCGTGTGGGGCAGAGTGGAGGTGACGGGAAGGGAAAGGTGCTGGCACTGAGGCGGCTGACCTACAAGGTCACTTTTTTATTTTGTGTTTTATTTCTGTTTAAGGCCTGAATTCCTGGGGTGCCTGGAGGCCCCTCTTCCAGCAGGTGTCTCCCACTAGCGCGACCTGGCAGGCCCGGGCCCAGGGGAGAGGTCCCCTGCAGGCCGCAGCCCTGAGCTGTGTGCTCCCGCCCCCCCTTCCCCTGCTGGCCACAGCCCCAGGACCTCCATGTGCTCCCCGCCCCCCTTCTCCTGCAGGTCACAGCCCCAGGACCTCCATGTGTTCCCGCCGCCCCTTCCCCTGCAGGCCGCAGCCCCAGGACCCCCATGTGCTCCCCACCCGCCCTTCTCCTGCAGGCCACAGCCCTGAGCTGTGTGCTCCCCCACCCTTCCCCTGCAGGCCGCAGCCCCAGGACCTCCATGTGCTCCCTGCCCACCCTTCCCCTGCAGGCAGGTGCCGTGTGCTCCCCACCGACCCCACACACACAGAGTGGCCCCCCTCCTCGGCCTGAACCCGTGTCCACGGGGTGAGCTGCAGCAGGCCAGCCCGCCTGGGCCCCCGATGACTGGAGGTCAGCACCTGTCCGCAGCCCCTGCAGGACAGATGAGGGCTGCAGTTGCTCGGGCTGCTCCCGTCTCTGGGTCCTTGCTGGCGGTGGGCTCAGCCTTCGGGGCCTGGAGAGGCGGGGAGGCCCCCCCTTAGCATCGGGGGGCTCATGCAAACCCACGGCCCGCGACCCCAAGGGCTGCCCGCCAGGTCACCAGGCCCACACCTCGCCAGCCCCATGGTAACCCCGGCGGGGACCAGAAGGACACCAGGGGGCTATTTTTAGATTTCTGGTCATATGCTTTGAACAGATCTGTTGAGGGAAAGGAAATGAAACGCATGGAGAAGAGGATTTTTTTTCCCCCAAAGAATATCATCTAAATTCGTATTACCAAACTGGGAAAGACCTTGAGGCCTCCTTCAGCCTGCTACCTCTAGGCAGGTCTACTTCTAAGTCATACCAAGAGGTCATTCAATAAGGTCTTATTTTTTAGAACAGTTCAGAAAATAGGTCACTCTGATAGATAATCAGATTTTCCACCCTGATTCTATCCGTGTTCAAGCTCAGTTCGCAGGCCCCCAGGGCTGGGAATAGGCCTGGGTCGTATTGCTCAGCTCCCCAGCTTGGCAGCCCTGAGGGAGTCACTCATTTAGACCATGCTGATAATGACACTCCTGAGGCTGGTGCAGTGCACATCCTATGCAACTACCCGCACTGGTCCTACTTCACTTACTTTTTAAAAAATCTAAATTCCGCCCTTCTTCCTTAAAAACCCTTAGGAATTTCCCATTGCGCTGAAGTTAAAGCTCCTTAAGGTGGTTATCCAGGCACAGCGTACAGCGTGGCATCTCCCCCGCGCACCTGTCCAGATTCCTTTAGTGCTACCTTAGTTCTCTTTCTCTGTGTTATTTATTTATTTATTTATTTATTTATTTATTTATTTATTTATTTTTAAAAAGATTTTATTTATTTATTCACGATAGACACACACACACAGAGAGAGAGAGAAGCAGAGACACAGGCAGAGGGAGAAGCAGGCTCCATGCAGGGAGCCTGATGTGGGATTTGATCCCGGGACCCCAGGATCACGCCCTGGGCCAAAGGCAGGCACTAAACCACTGAGCCACCCAGGGATCCCTTTCTCTGTGTTTTAGCAAAAGACCCTCAATCAGAGTCTCAAACGTGCCATCTTCCTCCATCTCAAGATGTGTGCACTTACCTGTAATACTTCTCCCCACGGTCTCTTACCTAATTAATTTCCCCAACCCTTTCTTGGTGACATATCAGAAATATCAGAAAACACTTTCTCGACCTCTGAAACAAGAAAAGGAACACACTCCAAGAGCCTCCCGTAACGACTTGTGCACTTTCTTTCCAGCACTTAACTGCTTGTGAATCTAATTTTTTTATGTGATTTTTTTTTTTTTTTTTGAACTATGAGCTTCAGGTTGTGAGGGAATGATACTGCTTGCTCGCCCTTGTGTATCTGGGACCTGGCGCCAGGGTTAGCAAACATAGATGATTCTAGTAACTGAATGAATGACTGGCAGTTATTTTAAAGGGACACAATCCCGGTTTCTCTGTCACATCAAGTTGTCAACGGGATTGCACGGGGGCGCCTTACAATGTGACGTGCATCCAAAGTCCCCGGAGAACTTGTTAAAAATGCAGATTCTGATTCAGTCGCTCTAGGGCGAAGCCTGTCATTCTGCATTTCCAACCCATACCTAAGTAGCGCTGGGGCTTGGCTGTAGATTGGAATCCCTTCAGGAACTTAAAAAAAAAAATTCACAATTCTGAGATTTCACCCGTGGTGATTCTGGCTTAATTGTTACGGATGTGGCTTGGGGTTGGGGGATTTTTGAAAACTCCCCAGGTTCAAACCAAAACAACCAAAAAACTCAGTGTCCTTCTAGTATCCGACACTCTTGGAGATCCACTCCTTCCAGGCCACGCTCAGCCTTAAGGGGAGGGAAAGGGATAGTTTTGTCACTCTTTGCATTAAACGGCGCCCACCATGGCTACCTGAGAGCCGCCCACTATCATTTTTACTATTATTTTTACATGTTTCAGAGACACAGCGCAGAGTGATTCCTGGCATTTGTTGCGCACAAGGAGAGGATCCGTAGAGGTTGGCTAACGGGCCTTAGGCTTTCCACCTCTGGTCCTGGGGGACGTTGATGTCTTACCAAATATTTTAAAACATTATTTCCACTGATTTTTGTTTGTTTGTTTGTTTGTGTTTTTAATCTGAAAAGCTGCCCCCGTGCCAAGTGGGATCTTTCGCACCGGCTGCTGAGGGCAGCATACAAGGCGAGCCCGATGCTAGCTGTGGGCGCCACCTCCGTCACTCAGTCTCCTCAACAAATCCATTGGTGGGGGGGGGGTTGCATTTTACAGATGACAAAACTGAGGCTTACGAGTTCACTGGCTTCCCTGACACACGCAGATGGCCAGCGGCACTGTCCAGGTGGACCTGAGGCTCCCTCTGCCCAGCGTTCAGTAGCAGGGTCTTGGCCAAACTTGTCCTGCAAACATATCAGCCTGCGTGGTCTCAACACATTTTTAACGAGGTGCAGCCATTTAGAAAAGGAGATTTCCCATAAACATCCAATTTCAAGCTTATATTTAGAATAATTATGTCTATGAAAAGTAAAATAAAAAAATGAAATAATTGCGTCCATCAATGCCGAGTAACACGCCTGCCGGCCTGAAGCTCAGTGACATTTTTCGCTTTCAGAGGACTCCCTACCTCTCACCGGTATCTCTTTACTCCTGGCCTGGCCCTACATTTATGACACCTCTTTGGCCCCTCCAGGTCGCTGGGTTTTCAGCTCAGCCTCTGAGCCCTATTGAGGGAAGGAATATATTTTATCATCAGTAAAAAGAAAAATGAGCTTTTTCTTAGTGAGATGGAGATGATCGCACTGCCACCTTTATGACTTAGGGCTTTTAGGACTCTCTGTATCTCTGCATCTGATGGGCTGATTTCTTTGAATACAGAGCAGTAGAGCTTAGTATCGGACCTTCCGAGTCTAGTATTTCGCTCTTGGGGGTTGTTTCCAGTCAACGTTTTGACTTCAAAGGGGTTTGTAAGTCGTGTGGTTGTGTGGCCCCAGAGAAACTCCTGTGTCCCTTGGCCTCATGGCATCTTGTATTCCACTCGGTCTCCTTTGAGGAAGAGTGTGATGGGGCAGACGAGGAGCATCCCTGATGGGCAGGTTGTCCCAGGAGTGTGGCCGCTGACTTCCGACGTAGCAGGACCTGGAGAGAGCAAGACTCACACCCGAGGAGACCTTTCCTTGCTTTAGAGAGGTGCTTGCCTCTGGTGCAGGGAGCCTGTCTCCTTGCTTCCTTTCCAGGCCTGGCTCCGGCCTACTGCCCGCTATGGTGCTGGTGTCTCTGCATCCCCCTGAGTCATTCAGTCTTTGCGGAGCCTCCTCATGGAAGGTTGGAGCCCGGTCACTCCACAGGCTGCGTGCACGTCCACTGTGCTGCTGAGGCCTCACAACAGTCCTCTGATACACGTCGTGTTATTCCCGGGCAATTGTGGCCCGCAGACGAAGAGAAGGATTTTCAAATGGTTAAATGCAAACTGTGACTGTTGTGTCACATATTTTTCTTGGGTTTATGAGGCCTATTTAGTAATGCAACAATGTGTACAAAACATGAGAAAGATAATCCAGCCGCTCCGTATTGTACCATATGGTATGCCACGTGAGACGTCATTGATTTTAAGATATGCCATTATTATTATTATTATTATTATTATTATTATGTTTTAGATTTTATTTATTTATTCATGAGAGACACACAGACAGGCAGAGAGAGAAGCAGGCTCCCTGCAGGGAGCCCAATGCAGGACTCAATCCCAAGACCCCAGGGTCACACCCTGGGCCGAGGGCAGATGCTCAACCACTGAGCCCTCCAGGGGCCCCCAGATATGCCATTATTTGATATGCCACTGAGAACAGAAAAAACACTGTCAAGTAAATTATGTCATTTAAATCACGTTGACTGTTATCCCCTTCTCAAGGACAGATTTTTCTAACATAAAACATGTCTTAGAATTGACAAATATGGCTCTTTAACTTTTATTGTATACCTCTAATGTAGAAGACACTTACTAAAATGTTAATTGTCTCTCAGATGATAAGACGTAAGAAAGCAAATGCAAATGTTTACGCTACAATCTTCTTCCTTCAGCAACCATCAGCTGACCTAGAATTTGACCGTGTGGTGATTTATACCACTTGCCTTCGTGTGGTACGGACAACCTTTGAAAGATGCGAACTGGTTAGAAAGATCTTCCAGAACCATCGAGTAAAATTTGAGGAGAAAAACATAGCTCTGAATGGTGACTATGGAAAAGAGTTAGATGAGCGGTGCCGGCGTGTCTCGGAAGCCCCTTCCCTCCCCGTTGTGTTCATCGATGGCCATTACCTTGGGGTAAGTACTCTACTAAGGAAAATCTCCTTTTTATTGAACCCGACCGGTGCTGTTAGAAATCTATAAGCCTATGACGAGGCCACTTGCAATATAATTCCCAGGACATTTGCTATTTTTTGGAGTTCAAAGCAAAGGGATGGAAGCACTTATTTCTAGCCCAAATGATGTGTTGCTAACAGCGTTCATCCCCACAGAAGCATGGTGAGATAAAATCAGCATGAAATTGCCTTTTTTAATAGGAAGACATTTTTCACATGTTCAGTTGACTTGAGCTTCACATTATGAAGCTTGATGTGCGAAATAAAAACTATTTTTTAGTGCACACGAGAAAAATGGAATATTTATAAGATACGCATTTGTGAATTCTCTTACGTCCGTCACCCAACACTCAGCTTCCTACCTAAGGAAACCAAGATGGCGGTCCCAAGGCAAAATCAATAAGAAATGGGGCCCGGAGCCAGAATTTTAGCTGCTTGTTGTTTAAAACTATTCTAGATTTTTGTAATTTGGCAGCATGAGGCCCAAATCCAGGCCTGTGGTAAACAGGGGAAGCTCCCAGAGCAGCGGGGAAACAGGACTGCCTCATTTCTCTTTGAATAATACTGTTGGCAAAATGAACCCCCATTGATCTCCCAACACACTCAGTGGCTACGAAGCCCGAGAAGAGGGCCCTGGAGGACACACGTGAGGAAAGGTGAGCACACAGAGCCCAGGGATGCCGGTGTTCGAGGGGGCAAGGCCGGCTCCCCCAGGTCACTTATCAGAGAACAAAGAGCTGCCTCTCAAATGGCAGATGGGTATTTGGATCTTGGCTTTGTTTTGCATTTGGTCTTGACTTGCAGCTTTTGGGGGAGGCCAGAAAACGATCCAGAGCAGGACGTGCTCCCGTTGTGTTAGAGGGCGACTGTTCTCTCCTGAGTGGAGCCATCGCTGTCAGAGGCAGCCTGTCATCGGAGGGAGAGATAGAGGCACAGAAGCCAGGACCACTAGCGATGCCTTCTGCAGCCTCTCCTTGAATTTGAGCTGGACACAGACTACTTTCTGAAGCCGACGGATTTTGATGTGCAGCTCCGAGCCTCTTTTATTATATATCCGCAGGTACCCCCAGGTCCCAGAAAACTGTAACAGTGGTGGTGGTGATGACGACAGACTCATGATGATAGTAGCAATAACGTCACTGTGCTGCACGCTCTGCTTTACACCCTCATGTCCTCGAATCCCCAGGATGGCCTTAGGGAGCAGCTCTCTGCTCCACCGGTCAAGAGGCAAGGCAGCCTTGTTCCTCATTCCCACTCTGATACTTGCGTGGGATCCTGGGCAAACTCATAAATCACTCTGTGCCTTGGTTCTCTCGTTTGCGAAAGGAGCGCGATAATAGCGCTACTTCCACAGGCTGATTGTGAGGACTGCACCACATATACCTTGTAGAGAAGCGCTCCGTTCCTGTGCCTGGAACAAAGTGGGTCTTTAATGAACAGTAACAACTGTTCTCCTTGTTTTGCCAAAGACAACATGAATCACTTTGCTCCAGGTCGCGTTAGCTGTCAAGTGATGGGCCCGGGATTCAAAGCTGGTTCTGTCCCACCCCCCGGATCTCCAGTCTTTGTCATCATCTCAGAGAAAGGGATCTCAGATATGTTGCTGATATGGTCTTAAAATCTGAGACATGGTTGGGCGTAGAGCGCTCAGAGACGTACGGGTCCAAGAGTCATGCTGTGTTGTCCTCTCACATTCTTTCCTTCTCTCCCTGGGACGTTTCTTCCACCAGGAAAGGATCTGATAAACTCACCCGCACCAGGGACAAATCACTGATAAGGGCTGTGCTCATTTGCCTTTGAACTCCGGAAGAATTATGATGTAAGATAGTTCCCATCGTGGAATTCTAATCTCTGTGAAACTGCCCAACCAAATATAGTGGGTGACGCGGGGGTAATGTGGTTGGGCCTTAGCTGATACACGGCTTCTGACCACACTTCCCTTCTTTCTGCTTCAAGACAGTCTAACAGGCAGTAGTGATATTTTTCTTCCCGTCTGATGGATAGAGGGAGAGCGCCACAGACCGGGAGGTGGGGTGTGGATTCATTCTCCTTGTCTCCGTGATTACTTTTTTAGCACACGGTAGCCTAGAGAAGGAAGGACCACACAGGTGCTACCGTGTGGCTTCTGCAATTTGAAGCTAATGCCTCAAATCTGGGAAAGAGACCAGAGATGGAGATTTTTCTTTTTCTCTTTTTTTTCCTTGTAAAAGGAGAATTGCTTCTAAATCTATAATGTGAAATGGAGGTAAACACTCCTGACAACGACGTCTACAACAATTCCACCCCCTACTACAGAAGTGCTTTTCTTTACATCCCCGTGTAGAGTTGTAAAGGGTTAGAATACATCCCCTGCAGTATCCATTCATCTGAAATGGAAGGATGCCCTCTGCTGGGTTTTGGCACATGTTGAAGCATAATTTTTAGGAAGGAACAGAAGCTGGTGATATTGTTAATTTCCTTAACATCTGTGGTGTTTTAAACACTCCCATGAAACCATTT
Source organism: Nyctereutes procyonoides (assembly GCF_905146905.1). Taxonomy (NCBI): domain Eukaryota; kingdom Metazoa; phylum Chordata; class Mammalia; order Carnivora; family Canidae; genus Nyctereutes; species Nyctereutes procyonoides. The sequence continues at coordinate 15,044,286 of NW_026575021.1, read as the reverse complement.
GATTTAGTTTAAATTCAGATGAGTGAGAAAAATCAAGATGTGCACATCACCTGGTGCGATACAACCTTTTTTTTTTTTTTTTTTTTTTAAGGAGGGAGAGAGCAAGAGCTAGAGAGGGCCAGAGAACGAGGTAGATAGAGACAGAAACGGGCCTCCGGAGGCAGTGACATGGAAGGGGGAGAGCATGAGACCATTTTGCAGCTTGCTTATTTCCTGCCATCATTGCTGCCAGCCTCAAGGACAGATGGTACCAAAGGAATTCGGTTATCTTCACCGAGGGCAAGACAACAGAGTTCAATGGGCAAGAACAAAAGGATCGACCAGAACACTGAGCTCTTTTTACATTCCCAGCCAAACTTCTGTGTAAAGATAGAAGCGCTGAAACACTCAAGGGAAAGAAATTACTTTAGAAAACAAGTCTCAAAAAAAAAAAAAAAAGAAAAAAAAAGAAAACAAGTCTCCACTGCCCTGTTCCATGGGGGGAGGGAGGGAGGAGGAGGGAGTTGGGGCCTCAGAGGGTTGGAGGGTGGGGAAGCAAGTTCAACCTGATGCTGGCTCAGAGCAGTTGTCCCATTGCTTTGGCATCAGTGGATCTTTACACAAAAAGATTGTGTTCCAACAGTCTGGACATAAATTATCTTAGAAATTCTGGTAGGAAATAGGTTAGAAGTACTGTCTTGATTCTGGACCAACCATAAAAATTCACAGTAGATAGAACCCCATAAAACCCACATTGGAACTGAGCTAAAAAACAAAAAACAAAAACAAAAAACAGAAATAAAAAAACCACATAGAATGAATCAGTGTGGGGACTCTGGTGATGGAGAGAAATAGAAGGGATGCGGATCCAGACAGATTTTTTTTTTAAGATTTTATTTATTTATTCATGAGACACACAGAGAGAGAGGCAGAGACACAGGCAGAGAGAGAAGCAGGCTCCATGCATGGAGCCCAATGTGGGACTCGATCCCAGGACCCCAGGATCACACCCTGGGTCGAAGGCAGGTGCCCAACCACTGAGCCACCCAGGGATCCCCAGACAGATGTTTTAAACTAGCTGAGGCTGAGCTGTGACTGCTTGAGAATTCCATATCCTTTGAAATTGTTGATTCCCCCTCCCCCCCCAGTTTAAGAATGAAAGAATTGTGATTGAGCCCAGGTAGTTTATACCCTAGAAATATAGACTCTGAGCATGTTTTTAGGGACAACTTGCAAAACTTTCTGCAGAAATGGGCCATCCTGGAAGCCCCTGCTGAAATCAGGAAGTGGCTGGCTCTAGAAATGCTGTCTCTGAGCCTCTATGGCAAAACCGATGACTTGTTCTCTGCCCCTTTTTCTACATAATTCTGTTCCTAAGAAAAGTCTTGGGTGAATGTATCTGTGATCACTGAATCCGTCACACGTGAAAACAAGGAGGCAAAATGGGAATTGTGGTCTGTAGCTTTCTAGCCTCTACAGCACAGGAAGCCGACCTAGAAGGTGATTGCATCGGTTACTGAGTGAGCCATACTGTAGTGTTGGCCAGATACACTGTTTTTATTTATTTTGTTTTGTTATAAACAGATTACTGAGGTACAGTTTACATATCATAAACTGTATCCATATAACTTATAATTTGATGGATTTGAGCAGATACGTGCACTCGTGAATCTATCGACACATTTGAGATCAGAGCTTTTCCATATATACCTCGTGCCATTTGGCCGTACGTCTCTTCCTCCAACCCCAGGTGCCCGGTGACCATTGATCTTTCTGTCAATATAGTTTTCTATTCTTCTAATTAATGGCTTTGTCTGATTTTGGTCAGGGTAACCACGACCTCGTCAAGTGGGTTTGGAAGTGCTCTACCTTCTGCAATTTCAATTTCTCATTCTCTTTATTGCTTGGTATAGAACATGAAATCATTTGACATCATGTTCCTTTTATGTGAAGGACTTGCAGCTGTTGTCATGTGGTCTGCTGCAGATGAGTTCTTGCAGCATTTTTACATCTGAAGTTTTTATCTGACCTTTGTCTTTTACAAGATATTTTTGCTGGGTATAGAATTCTAGTTTCAAAAGTTTTTTTTTTTTAATTTCTTTTCAGAGCTTAAGAGACTTGCTCCTGTGTCTTCCCATCTGCATTACTTCTGATAAACCATATGCTTTCATCCTTACCTTGTTCCTCCGTATGTGTGTCTTCTCCATCCCCTTGCTGCTCTTAAGATTTTTCTTTTTATCACTGGGTTTGAGAAACTGGATTTTTAAACTCCTTGTCTATGTCTAACAATTCTAATATCTGTGTCAATTCTCAGTTGGTTTCGATTGATTTTTCTCCTCATCGTGAGTCATATTTTCTACTTCTTTCTCTGGTCATTTTTTGTTGGATTTTGCCAACCAGATCAAATTCCATAATATGCAAAAGTTTTCACTGGGATGCAATTACTTGGAAAAAGTTTGCTCTTTGGTGTTTTGTTTTTAAGAGTTTCTAGACAAAGCCAGATTGGTGTTTAGTCCAAAGCTAATTATTCCCCAGTGTGGAGGCATAATATTGTGGGATATTTATCTAATGCCTCATTGATCATAAAGATTCCCAGTCTGGCTGATGTGGAGCAGGCACCCTCCTCAGCCCTATCCCTAGGTACTGTCCCTTTTAATCTTCTCAGGTTCTTTTGCTGGCCACCAGTAGTTTTCTTACATGCATGTGCTGATCAGTACTCTGTGGGATACAAGCTGGGCTCTCTGCACATCTCTAAGAGTTCTCCATGAAACTCTTTACTTTCTAGTACTTTATCCTATAAACTCTAGCCATCTTAGTCTTCTGGGTTTTTAAGTTTATTTCCTCAAACAAGGTGTTTGGATTTCCCTTCACCTCATTTATATCCTGCCCCTCAGAGATCATAGTTCATTGTTGCCTAATGTCCAATATCATGCAAACAACCCTACTGAAAGTCATTGTTTATCAAAATGAATCAGCATTTGGTCCACTTTTAGGCAATATAACAAAGCAAAGTGGGATTTTCAGGCTGGTTGTCTATGGTAGTTGTGAATTACATTCTTTTCTGAGTGGCAGTGATTCTTTCTACACATAAAATAATCCCTAAGCAAAAAACAGCAACAAACTCTGAAGCCTTAAAAATTGGGAGTTTTATTTTCTTTTTTCTCTCACATAAAAACTGTATAGGAAGATGCTCCATGTGGGGCATAAAGTTCATGGTTTCACCTTGGGCCTTTTTCTGTTTTATAGTATTGCTATTATTCTTAGCACATATTTTCTATCTTTGAGGTGTCCCAAAGGTTCAAGGTGGTTGTTGAAACTCTTGACATCATACCTGCATTTCAGGCAAAAAGAATATGAGCAGGAAAAGAGGAAAGAGAAGTGCATTCTGTCCAACAGAGCTCCCTTCTAAAGAGCTCTTCCAGAAATCCCATCGAACCTTCATTTGCATTTTATGGTTCACCTTTTGCTGCAAAGTAGGCGAGAATTGTGATCTTCCAGAGGGACACACTGATATGTTGAAGAAAAAAAAACATTAGTTTTTTTTTTTTTAAGAAGAAAAGAGTAATCATGGCTATCAAGTCTGCCTCTCCCTCTTCCTCTGCCCCTCCCTCCACTCATGCTCTCTCTCTTGCTTACTGTTGGGCTCTCTCTCTCTCTCAAATAAGTAAATGAAATCTTAAAAAAAAAAAACTTCTTTTTGAGTAGTTGCCTAGAATAAACTCCTCTATGCTTTGTGTTTCACACTAATTCTTTCCTTGAACTAGACAAATTCCTAGCATTTACTCTATTAATGAGAGTCACAAAGATGGTAGGAGGACTCGTGGGGAATCTTTGGTAAATTTGGTTTCTTTATGGGAGTGTGTTATGATATGAGATAATAACTAGTGTTACAAATCATCAATGCAATCAATGTAAAGTTAAATGTTTTGTTAGCTTTTGAAAACATTCCATTTTGAACCTCTTGAAAATATTTACCGTATACATATGAGAAGCGTTTTTTTTAAAGATTTTATTTATGTATTTGAGAGAGGGAGAGAGCACACAGATATAGAAGGAAAAGCAGATTCCCTACTGAGCAGGGAGCCTGACATGGGGCTTGATCACAGGACCCTGGCATCATGACCTGAGCCCAAGTCAGACACTTAACATACTGAGCCACTCAGGTGCCCCAAGAAGTGGTTTTTAAATGTTGGAGTCATATTCTTCTTTGAAAATCTGATGAAAGTTATAGACCTTCTAATTATACATGTATACAATCTTCTTTACAGTATCAGGGCTTTCTGAGAATTTATCCCTAGGTGACTAACTTTTCATTAAAAGGAGTACTTTGGAGATGGTGTCTTCTGGAGTGTACTCCACTTCTTGGTTGTTTTTGAAGATTTTATTTAGTAATGTGACCCACTTCATCACAAATATGTACAATCATAGCTCATTTTGATATTGTAGTGTTTAATTATGGAATCAATGAATTTAAATCTTTATTCTCTCTCTCTCTCTCTCTTTTAGAAGTCATCTTTATCCATTTGTGGCCATTTTGATCATTAGCAATTTCATTAGAGGTCTAGAAGGAATGAGAATCTCTTGAACACTTGAATCTACCCCTATTGTCATGGATCTTATTTATAATAGACAAGTAAATGTTTAATCTTCAAACCCCCTTCTTCAAAGTCATGAAGGATTTGTTTCTGGTCTGTTCACTCTACTACAGAAAGCACAGGGATGGAGAAGTCTGAAATTAAAGCCTTAAGTCAGGTTCTTGGAATTTAAATTAAGCAATATTTTCTTGTGTGATTGCTTCTTTGTCCTTCTTTTCTGAATATCTGAGAGTCATTTTTATTAGCAACAACAACAATAATGGTAAAAGCTAACTTGAATGATATACTTTGCCAAGCTTTTTGACTGCTTTTTCTCTTTCACATTGTAAAATAGTGCTGTGAATAGTACTACTCTCATCTCTCCCACCCCAAATTTTGTACCTAAAGAAAAGTAAGGCTTAGGGAAGTTGAGAAGCTTTATAAATACCTTCAGATCACAAGTGGCATAGCCAGGATTCTAATATGGTGTGTCTGACTCTAGAGCTTGGGCCCTTTAAACTCAAGGCTGAGAAGTTCCTAATCCTCATCTCTATACCTTTCAGTTTCACTCTTTACCAGCATATTCACATCCTGAATTACTTCATTACTTGAAACCGCTCTACATTCAAGATCTTGAACTTTAGAAATGTCCTGCTGTGGCCATGATTTTTTCTGCCCTTCAGTCTATCCCCTCATCAACCCATTAAACTTGCTCTACCATCAATGGTAATGACTATCCTTCCCCTTTTTCCACATCTCTCAGTTTACAGTCACAATTTTGATTTCACTTGTTTCCGTACCTTACTTTATTCAGGAATATGATAATACCTAGTCTGTTATCACCTGCTGGACTAGCTCTGTTAAGCTTCCACATTTGTCCATTCCCAGTCCTATGCAACCCCCTTCATCTATTTTTGCTCTTTTACTCCAATATAACCAAGGGTATTACTGAAGAAAAATCTCAGTCACAGCAAAGAAGTTTCCAATAAAGTTGTATTATTGGTATCATCAGCATTATCTAGGCCCATTTTCTAATATTATTATTATCTTGTTGGTTTTCTATTGGAATCCATATAACCAACTGCTACAATGCTTTCTTTTTTGTTTAAATTTTATTTATTTATTTGAGAGAGAGAGAGAGAGGAAGAGGGAGAGGGAGAGAGAGAGAGAGAGAGAGAGAGAGAGAGCAGGCTCCATGCAGGGAGCCCAATGTGGGACTCGATCCCAGGACCCCAGGATCATGCCCTGGGCCAAAGGCAGGTCCTAAACTGCTGAGCCACCTAGGGATCCTCTGCTACAATGCTTTCTAATTTCACCAAAGAGGCCCCTTGACATCTCCTTCTCCCTCTTTATTACATCCATTATAATATTTCTCTTTTTTTCAGGCTTCAAGTCTATTTTTAGCTCCAATCTTGTAAGCTTTTTTTTAAATTTTTTTTGCAGATATTTTACCTCAACATTAAAAAAAAAAAAAACCAACACAGAATGATTCCTCATTATTAGTTACTTAATTCAATTCTCTGGTTTTGATTAGTGACTTCACAATTTTCCCAGTCACTGAGATTTAAAATATCAGTTTTCTTTTACTCCACCATCTTTCTCTTATTCATATCTAGTCTCTTGCCAAGATTTACATTGTATCCTAAGAGATCTTAATTTTTACATTTGGGAGTTCCTCCTGGAAAATAGGAGTGGCAAGGTACAGAGGAAGCAGACATCTGGATACAAGAGTAAGTTCTTTTTCTTTTTTAAAAAATATATTAATATATATTAATTTTTAATATATATATATTTTTTATTGAAGTTCAATTTGCCAACATATAGCATAACACCCAGTGCTCATCCCATCAAGTGCCTCCCTCAGTGCCCATCACCTAGTCACCCCCACCCCCTGCCCACCTCCCCTTCTACCAAGCCTTGTTTGTTTCCCAGAGTTAGGAGTCTCTCATGTTCTGTCTCCCTCTCTGATTTTTCCCACTCATTTTCCCTGTTTTCCCCTATAATCCCTTTCACTATTTCTTATATTCCCCATATGAATGAAAATGAAGGTTGGTCAAGTTATTTAATCTCTTTAAGATGAAAATAATAAAATACCTACAACATGAGGTATTTTGAGTATTAAATGAGCATAAAGACTCACGGTACCTGGGACATGGTGTACTCTAAGTAACCCTCTGCTAATATTGTTAAGGCAAAAGCTTTAGATAAAGCTTATACTTAGGGTGGATAGGTGGAAATAGGTAGAATGAAAAGAATTAACATGGGGTTGGATCAATAAATCACAAGAGAAGGAAAGGTGGAGTATAATTCTGAGTCCGTCTTCACACATCAATGTCCAAATGATCTGATTCATGGGGACAAGATGCTGCACGGCATCTGAGCTTCTGGATAGTGGTAGTGGTCTTAATGTGATGCAGGTATTAAGGCCAAATGCCGTTCAGTTTTATGAGCCAATATGTGGGCTATTAGAGATATTCCATCTTCATTCATGTCACTTTTCCATGAATATTAAACATAATTACTTAAATAGCATTATATTTGTTCATTTTAAAGTCAGATAAGTTCTTAATATTTTTGCTAACAATGCTATCTACAACATATTAGAGAGTTTATAATATATGAGGTTTGAAAATTATTAGCAACATACCTATTTTCTCATAAGATGAAACATAAGAGTTGCATATACAAAACTCTACAACTTAATTATTTCCTTACAATATGACACTGATTTTTTTCTCTTTTTAATAATGAATCCAATTTTACCTTTATCCAACTCAGAAAGCATTTTGTTATGTGAAAATGCCCCAAAGTGACATCTGATTTTTTCTTTATTATTAGAGCAAAGCTAGTCCATTTAAACACGTGTGCCCAAGTAAGAGGCAGGGGGTGAAGGAATCAATTTTTTACACTCTCCAGTCAGCATCTCTCTTCTCTCATATCCTCTCAGATCAAGACCAAGTCAGGAGACTGGTGGGGCAATGATCAAGAGGAGGCTACAGAAGACTTACGTTATGAGATTTTGTAAAGACAAATGTAGATAGATGCCCACAGAAGGGTCATACAGAAGCATAGACTCTTAGATCTAGAGGGAGCCTTAGATGTCAGCTTGTCTAGTGTTACTGTCAGTGCAGGAATTCTTTCTACCACATCCCAGGACAGATGAGCAACATTTGAACACATCCTGTGACAACAACCTCACTATGGTTCAAGGCAACCAATTTTGTTGTAGTACCCCCGTAAGTATTAGAAAGTTCTGCCTCTAACTTCCTTCACTTGTTGGCCTGGGTTCTTCTACCTAAAACAATGCAAATTCAAAGTGTTCCCTCATCCATAACTATAATTTTGTGTACAAAAATGTTGGCAGGTTTTCTACATGGTTCCTTTAACTCTTATTCTTAACTCCCAGTTCTCTGAACGTCCACATCTTAATTATTCTCCTTAGGACACAGTCTAGTCTTTAAGTGCAGGTCCCAAAACTAGAGCCAAACTTTTAGATGCTTATCTCTGTGAACATTATCTCTATGGCTCTATTAATGGAGCTTACATTTACTTTAAGCATCTGTGCCATACAACTGATCATATTGAGTCTGAGGCTAACTAAAATACTTACTTAACTTCCGTGCAAACTATTTTGCAAGATAAACTCCTTGTGCCCGTGGTATTTAGGTCCATTTTGTTAGGTATCAAGATCCCTTTCCCATGGATGTGTGGTTAGTAGGCAATAATTAAGACAACGAGGAAATATAGCCCATTATTTTTGATGACTGTCATTCTCTCTCTTTTTTTAAGATTATTTATTTATTTATTCTTGAGAGACACACACAGAGAGAGGGGGAGAGAAAGAGAGAGAGAGAGAGAGAGAGAGAGAGAGAGAGAGAGGCAAAGACACAGGTAGAGGGAGAAGCAGGCTCCATGCAGGGAGCCTGACACGGGACTTGATCCCGGGTCTCCAGGATCACACCCTTGGCTGAAGACAGTGCTAAACTGCTGAGCCACCTGGGCTGCAGTTATTTTCTTTCTATGAGCAGTTCAGTCTGGTGCTGTATCATTCCTTAAATCAGGAAGCAAAGAATTTATCAAGTGACTCAAAATTCCATCTTCAGAGAAATGTGGTCATGGACTGGAACAAACCACAGTCAAACTTTGCTCTCTATGATGGAAGAAGCTGTATCAGTTAGCTTTTGCTACATAACAAACCACCCCAAAACTTGGTGACTTAAAACAATAATTATCGTATGGATTGTGATGTTGGCTGGGCCGGGCTGCTCTTTGTGGTCTACTTGTGGCTTGTCTAGAGCTGGGTGCTCTAGGATGGTCCCACTTGTATGGAAATTGGTTCCTCAGATTTCTTTCTCTTTAGTTACCTAGCTGGAACTTGCTACAATGTGGCTAAAGGGTTCCTAGAAGTGAAAGAGGGCAAGCCCTGAAGCTCACGCACACTTAAAACCTCTGCTTAAGTGAGATGGTTATTTTTGTCCTGGTGACTAGAGCAGATCAGAGGGTCAGGCCCAGATTCAAGATGGAGAAAACAGATTCCACCTCTTGATTGGAGGACCACCAATGTCACGTCGTAGAGTGGTGTGCAATGAGGCATGGACACGTTGGTGGTAATTATTGCAACAAACTACCAAAGTAGAGACCTTTGACATCATCAATCCTGGCTTTTTGCTGGTCAGGTGTGCTCACTGACATTTTCATGTTGGAGGATTGTACACTCTTGATTTGCCAAAGTCAGTTAATCATGCTTTAACACTGCATGTGCTCATGAAATTAGTGTAACAGCTGGCATTCAAAGCATAGCTGTGTGGGACCAAGTCAAAGCACCATCCCTCTTCAAATTTCCACAGTCACACACCATCATCTTATTCCTACAGTAATCCTGTAGCATCACCACTAACATCTTGTGATATACTTGGTCCATTGACCAAATCTTTGCTTTCAGCTCTGCTGATTTGTTTGGCTCTCACCCTGTTCTTGCAGAGGAAATGCAGAAGTACCATGAGTACAATGTTTTCACCTCATATTTTTGGTGCCACACTTAAATCAGTGAGATGAAGAGTCATATAGCAGTAAGTACGTTGATACCTGTTTATGTCCTATTCAACTTTCACTCCCAAAACTTAGAGTCAGTTAAAAAGAGAGCATGCAGGCATTGGGTATTCTTAAATTATAGGCCCAAGGAGCAGCTTTACCCATATACATATATGTTATATATATTTATATATATCAGGGCTTTGTCATTTCACAAATTTCAATGAATTGTCTCACGTGATCAAGACTTCACTCCTTCTAGTTTTGCCTCCTGTAATTAATTCTCTGTATGGCAAGATACTTATAAAGTGTCTGGTAAGTTTGTTGTTTAGTGACTTGCATAATATGTCAAAACCGAAGTCTTAAATTTGGTGCAATGGACCTAGGCTCTGTGGAAATATAAAAGAGCTGTGTCTGTTTGTGACTTGGCCACACGTTAAAAGAGGACATAGAGTACCCCACCTAATAAAGGGCTCCAAGAGCCAATTTGCCTGTATCTCAATTTAGATGTAAATTGCAAACTATCCCCAATCTGATTGAAAAGAAAATATATTTGTGCATAATCAGTGTTTTCTTATTTGGATTTAAAGACATAATGTAAGCATTTAAGATCTTTTTTTTAATCTTAGAAAATGCAAAAAAATAATATACTATTCTTTGAGTAGGTGAAAGCTAATAGAAATTTTAATGAGCATTCATTTCTAATAGAACTTGAAACCAGTATCTCAGTAAAGAAAAGCTTTGGTTGGTAATGAACTATTCCTCTTCTCATGAGCATAGAGATTTAGTGTTCTCTCAACCACCAGAGGGCTCTCACAATATAAGAAAATAGACTGAATATATAGTAGGATAAATGAGCTCAATTAAAGTTAAGTGTCTTAAATACATGGATAATAAGCAAAGTTTCAAATCCAGATTTCCTTTTAGGAAAAGAAAAAAAATATCAGAACAATTTTAAATTGAGTATTCAAAAACTTACATGTAATAAATACATTTTGGGGGCCTAACCCTAAATCAAACACACCATTCCTTTATATTTTGAATGGAAAAAATAAAATTAAACTGCATGTATTTTCTCTGAGAGTTTCTAGCCCTTAGGACCTATTTTTCTATAAACATCTAGTTTGTTACCATGATATTATATATGATTACAATGGAGCAAACATCGCACATGGGGATTTGACAAAGTAAATAGCTCCTGCGCCAAGTGGCAGGCTTCCTTATGTTCAGGTAGGATTAGGATACCTTGTGTTGTGTTGTGGTTTTAATCACTCCTTGTACTCCCAGCTTGGTGGAACTCAGCCCAAGATGCTTCTCTCTCCAAAAACAAAAATTAAGCTAAAGACTCCACCATATGTTTGGTCCTGGTGCTGTTTATTCTCTGGATTAGATTCAAAGAATCAATAGAATGAATAAAATGAAGCGAAGTACCTGTCTAACAACAAGCCCTGAAATGCTGGGGCAAGAGCTGCCCCGGGGCTGCCTCTTTGGGTGTCATGAAGTTCATCCTGCAGGAAATCAATAAGGGGCAGTGGCCCCAGGGGCCAGGGTTCATCCATTGGTTGTGATTTGGACAACTCTCTGACTCCTGTGGCCTATTTCAGAATCTGAGGAGGTGGGTCAGAATTAGTGATTATCAGAGTGTCCTCTGTGTTACCCCAGACATTCCTTCAACATTTCCTTAAGGGGAACCCTCTGGATAGTGTGAGCGGGAAGGGTTTCAAGCTCTCCTTGCAACGCACCCTCCAGTCCACACATTTTGTAGTATTCCATCTATAATTTCTGTTGAAAGATTTGAAATAATAATAAAAAAAAAAAATTCAGTGTTTTTTTTTGGAACTTGAGTCATATTCCTTAAAATGCAGGGTGGGAGTCGTGATCTATAATAGGTGGCATGGGTCTGGATTAGTCTCTTTGCATGACCTCCAGGCTCTCGTAAAAGTTGTCATCCTGAAAATCCCAGAAGGAATAAAGTGAACAGTCATGGAGCAAACATTGGGCACCCTCTGTGTACAAAGCACTGTGCAATGTTCCAGGGGTTCAAAGATTTTATATGCACAGTCCTTGCCATCTAATGCTCCAAATGTAAGAGATGCGTGTGAGGGGGAGAAGGGAGTGAGGAGGACACATGCTATGTCACCCCGAGCTAGCTGTGCTAAGTGCTAAGCTAATTGTAAAAGTTTAGAGAACGAGAGACGCATTTCAACCCAGGCAACGAGGGAAGGTTCTAAGCTGGAGACAGCATTTGAGCTATGCTCTGCAAAATGCATGATATTTTAATCAGAAGTGGTGGGAATGTGCCCCTAATTCTGTGCCACGTGTGTTCCCAGCATAAGAGATTTCTAGAGAAAAATATAGCAGAATGCCTAACGTGTGAACATCTTTTTCTTTCTTTTTTTAAATTTTTGTTTATTTATGATAGTCACAGAGAGAGAGAGAGAAAGAGAGAGAGGCAGAGACACAGGCAGAGGGAGAAGCAGGCTCCATGCACCGGGAGCCCGACGTGGGATTCGATCCCGGGTCTCCAGGATCACGCCCTGGGTCAAAGGCAGGCGCCAAACCGCTGTGCCACCCAGGGATCCCCATCTTTTTCTTTTTAAAATGACGTTATTTATATTTATGAGAGAGAGAGAGAGAGAACGAGAATGAGCATGAGCAGGGGGAGGGGGAGGGACAAGCAGACTCCCCACTGAGGACAGAGCCCAACTCCGGGCTCGATCCCAGGCCCCCAGATCATGATCGGAGCCAAGGTCAGATGCCTCACCCCCTGAGCCACCCAGGTGCCCCACTTGTGAACATCTTTGTGTGATTCGGCTGAGTTCTGGGAGAGATCTAGGGGGTGAAATGCGGGATAAAGGAGTTCTAGGGACTCACTGGGCTTTCCTGAAGGAGTAACAGACCGACTTAGAGCTCCATAAAACAGAATTAAAGTAGAGTTACCTAAGGACACAGTTTGTATGACACACAGCCCAGCTCTGGCTGGTGGTGTCCGGCCCTCTGTGGCTGACAAGTCAGAAGCCCCGAAGGCATTAGTGCCCACCGAGGGCAGGACGGTCCCTCCTTGCTCTTTTCACTGAGTCCTCCGGTGTCACACAGTTTTGGACTTGAAATGACCTTAGTCTGCACTTCAGTAATTTGGTTTGACCTTGAGTGAGTCAGGAGAATTTGAACATGCAGTAAATAGTGGGTGAGAGGGACATGGGCTGTCCCGGCTACCGGAATGCTTGCTGAGAATCCTGGCTCCTCTCTGTCTAGTGTGTTTTGTCCCCGGGGGAATAAAGGGTAAGATCTAAATTTTCAGATTTTTTTTTAAGAGTCAAAATGAGAAATAAATCAGTTTTATTCTGTTGCTGGTTGACAGCACTGACGCAGAAATGACACCAAATCTCAGTCCCTTCTCACCCAAGGGACACAACAAAAATAACGGTATGAGCTTTCCTGAAGATTGCCCGGTTCAGTCTCCTCTTTCACTCTGGGTAGAACAGAACTCCAGTGAAAAGGAGATTATTCACAGTGAATAGTCATTCAAGAGCATTCTTTTCCCTGTGTTCAAAGACATTTATTTTATTTTAAAACATATATTTTAAAAATGTGTTGCACTTCATAGTCTAATAAATTGGGGTTGAAAATATAGGATGTTTGAGTGTATTTCTATTTTTAGAAAAATACTTGACACATTTTCCTGAACCTCTCTTTATCGTTGACTAGTTTAATACTTTTGAAACAACCTGCTAATAAATGAATGAGAACCTATCATGTGCTATACCAGGGTTTTCGGAGGATTCAGTAGCAATATAAACTGTGGCGTTGGCCTGCCAGAAACTTGCCATGAGTCTGAAGACAAGAGTATTCTTTGTTCCATAGGGATAGTTTTTGGGGGATGTAAGTGCTATAGGACTTAAGAGGAGAAAAAGATCAATGAAAGACGGAGTTATCTGGAAACACTTCTTGAGCTCACAGAATTTCACTCTTTCGTACTCTGTATTTCAACTTTCTGAGTGACCTTGAGTGCATCACCTTAGCACTGTATATATCGGCTTCCATATATGTAAGAGTGGAACGATCCTTTCTCCTTCATAGGATTATTTTTTAGGTATTGTTTTAAGCAATGGAAATATGGAAATGCTAACAACACAGGCTGTGCCCACAGGAGCTCACGGTGTGAAGGTGGACGTGGCAACGAACGTGTCCCTCAGCGTGCAGGCCGAGTGCAAAGAGTATGTGCTACGTCGGTGCATTACTACATCTGGGGGCATCACGGGTAATGGGCTGAGATATTCTGGGAAGGCCTCCTAGAAGAGGAAATGCTTAGTTGGGTCTTTCAAGTGGGCTAGAAGTCTATACAGTGGGCAAAGGCGGGAACAGGAGAGTAGAATGTACAAGCTCACAGACATGGTTGCTTCTGAGTCACCTACAGTCATGTAGTCATGACTACAGCGTCGGCCGTGTTTCAGTTAGCAACCTCCTTGTGACAAGGTGTCCCGAAGGGGAGTGACTGAAAACAGCAATTCATTGTGTGTCAAAATTCTATGGGTTGAGTGTACTCAACAGGGTGATTCTTCTGCTCCAAGTGGCATCTGCTGGGGCTGCTCAGTCCCTTGCATTTAGCTGGCGGCTGAGCTGGGCTTGGAAGTAAAGACCCTTTCAAAGGTCTTCCTCCTCCCCCTCCCCTTCTCCCTTCTCCTCCTTCTCCTTCTTCTCCTCCTCCTCTTTCTCTTTCTCCTTCTTCTCTTTCTTTCTTCTCCTCCTCCTCCTTTTCTTTCTCCTCCTTTTCCTTCTCTTTCTTCTCCTCCTCCTCCTTCTCTTTCTCCTTCTTCTCCTCCTCCTTCTCTTTCTACTCCTTCTCTTTCTTTCTTCTTCTCCTCCTTATCTTTCTCCTCCTTTTCCTTCTCTTTCTCCTCCTTCTTCTCTTTCTTTTCTTCCTCCTCATCCTTCACCTCTTTCTTTCCTCCTTCTCTTTCTCCTCTTTCTTCTCCTCCTTCCTCTTCTCCTTCTCCTCCTACTCTTTCTCCTCCGTCTCCTTCTCCTTCTTCTTCTCCTCCTTCTCTTTCTCCTCCTTTTCCTTCTCTTTCTTCTTCTTCTCCTCCTCCTTCTCTTTCTCCTCCTTCTTCTCTTTCTTTTCCTCCTCCTCATCCTTCACCTCTTTCTTCTCCTCCTTCTCTTTCTCCTCTTTCTTCTCCTCCTTCCTCCTCCTCCTCCTCCTCTTCTTCCTTCTCTTTCTCCTCCATCTCCTTTCTTCTCCTTGTCCTCATTATCCTTCTTCATTTCTAGTGGAGCAGCTTGGTGCTTCTTCATGTGACCTCTCCAGGTAGCTCTCTTGGTTTTTTCACAACATAATGATCTCAGGGTAGTCGGTGTTTTGTATGGCTTCTGACTTCCAAAGGAGAAGAAGCAGGACACACTGACCTTCCTAAAGCCTGGGCTTGGAGGTTCTAGAACATCATATCCCCCCACTTCCTAGAGGTCAAAACAAATCACAAGTTCAGCCTGGATTCAAGGAAGAGGACAGACTCTACCTGTTGATGGTTGGAGTGACATGTCTACAGGGTGGGAAGGAAGTGGGGGTGGCCTTTACTGGATATCCTCTCTCACAGGTGTATATGGGGATCTGTGGGAAACGAGACTGGAGAGGTTGCTGGACCAGGTAACATGGGCTGTGTTGTTTACATTCTCCTAGAGCCAAACTTAGAGCAAAGAACATAGGCATTTTAGGATAATCAGGGCTTGAGCTGTTGCTCTTCTCCACCCATCCTCTTGACTATCTGGTTAAACTTGATTCTAAATTTACTACTTTATTATTTTCTTCTTTTTGCTTGGATAGGACACTTTTGATGTTCATTGTGCAATTTCTTGAATTTGCTTTTTTTAAGGAATAGAAAGTGATCAGAATTTGCTTCTTAAAACATCGTGTATGTAAATTTGCTCTGTCACATTTTCATTTTTATGGAGTTAAGGTAGTTGGTAATTTTAGGGTTCCCCCCATGTTTGACCTAATTATTCTTTGGGGAACTTTAAAAAAATATTTTATTTATTTATTCGAGAGAGAGAGAGAGAGGCAGAGACACAGGCAGAGGGAGAAGCAGGCTCCATGCAGGGAGCCTGACGGGGGACTCGATCCCGGGTCTCCAGGATCACACCCCAGGCTGAAGGCGGCACTAAACTGCTGAGCCACCCAGGCTGCCCTCTTTGGGGAACTTATTCAGTTCTAAGAAAATTGGTTTTTTCCCCAGTTTTACATTTAAACTTGACTTGTTAAATGTACAAATCTACAGTCTGAAATCTACAGTCTGTTTCTAGTTGTATTGCATTGTGGTCAGGTAATATGACCAATGAGATGATTAGTGTTTGGAATTTGTTGATGTTTTCTTTGTAGTCTAGTATATGATACATTTTTGTAAGATTTTCATGGCTTCTTGGGAAGGATACATCACCTCCATTTTTATAGATACCTCTATATAAATAAAACACAGCATTCTTATTATATATCATTCAAATGTTCTGATTCTTATTTTAATCTTTGTTTTCATCAAATAGGGAGAGCTATTGTACTTTAGTCTTTATCAATGTGGCTTCATATATTTAAATATGTAGAGATAGATATATTCATGGCTTTTCTAATAATAATTTTTGATAAATCAATGCTTTTTGGCTTGGATTTTTCTTGTCTTATGTCACCACTCACAGCAACATCCACATCATATCTCCCATGGCGTATTTATGTGCTTTTTGTTTGCCTATATTCTCTCACTTAGTAATTTGGATGTAGGTATCTGCTTTGTAAACAAAAATACAATTGAGTTTTATTTGACCTAATCTGCAAATCTGTTTCCATAAGAGAATGAACATATTTAAATTTATTGTCATCACTGGAATTTTCCACTTTAGTGTTGACATTCTATCTTATGATTTATGTATTTTTTTCTATTTTTTTTCTTTAAAAACAAAACCAGACTCTCTCTTGTCGACTGTACTGTGCTTTCTTGGCAGTCTAGGAAGAATAGGGTGAGGACTGCACGTGAGGCCTTTGCAGCAATAAGCTGCCTCTTTTGGCGGATGAGCTTGGAGCCCCGTGAACAAGAGTGTACATCGTCATTGCTGCTCAGTGGTTCCTGTGTCCAAAGCCCTTCTCTGTGGCTGATGCTAAATCTCAGTGTTTCTCAAACTTTTTATTTTTTATTATTGCCTCTTAGCTTCATATACATATATACACACACTTATAGAGGCTATATAACTTTCTCCCACCTGGGATGAGCACTGGGTGTTATTCTATATGTTGGCAAATTGAACACCAATAAAAAAATAAATTTACATAAAAAGAAAAATCTCCCACCTGTTAGGATCAACTTTCACCCCCTTGGAGACAACGTTGTCCCTTCTGAGGACATGTGCTGGGCAGAGGTCTCCCGACTGCCCCACCCCTGAACAAGCTGGTGGTGGGTGAGTATTTGGAGGCATTTCCCACCTTCCTCACAGGCATGCAGCCCGTTCACGGCAGAGCTCAGGGAACTTCCAATCCTGTTTGCCCTTTCTTTTAGAGCATTTCCTTTAAGACCCTGGCATGAGGATGTTACCCTGTCCTAGTTCTTATCACTAAATCAAGTTTTCCCTAACGCTTATATTCCTTTTTCTCTTCAGGGGATTTGGTAGCAGAGGATAGAGAAGTTAGACCCATTAGGCTTATGTCAGCATCTTACCTAGAAACCCATATGGCTGTTTCCTAAAAAAAAAATTCTGGAATACAACCATAGGCATGGGGGTAAAATGAAACTCTGCAAATGCCCTTCTTCATAGAGCTAAATCATTTAACCTGATTGATAATTAGTAGTCGAGAGAAAGAGGAGCGCTAGAAGTCAAACCTGGGATCGTTATTTTACCGAAATATCAATGTCTCCAAACACCAAAAGTCACTCTTTAAATTAACTAGAACACAGATGACTAATTTACTGTGATTTTGAGCTTTATATATTTTTACATGAGATGTATTAAGCTGCCTGCTTTTTTTCTACCTTTGAAGATTGCCAATACTTTATTATTCAGTTACCTAATTTTCATTTTTTCTCTTGTCATAATTTCCCTGCTTAGAACCCTGTTATGAGTGGGGAAAAGAGTCAAAAATAAGATTTGCTTACATTACATTAAATACAATCGTAGTGGATCCTGCTATGTCCTCAGTGACCTGGGAACCCTTGTCCTGGTTCTCACCCTGGGACCCAGAGCCCATAGTGTCTACCGGGTTGGTTCAGGCTCATGACACGCTGAGCAAATGACGTTGCCTTGCTCACAGCCATCGGTACTTTCAGACTATGAAAGTGAGGGGATTGTGTGTAGGTGTAAGTTTACGTGTTTTAGTGGAATTACTTAATTATGAAATGTAGTTAAATGGCTTTCTCAAAAATATCTTCACGTATTTTTATAAATATGAACATTTTTGTAGTTCTTTTGGTTTCTTACATTTCTGTAACGTAAAATTTCTTACATTTCTGATTTGGGGAGAAACATAACAAATGTGTAGTTTTTCTTAAAAGCTCTCTCCCTCCTCGTTTCCCCCTCTCCTTTCCTTTCTTTGTCCCCATTTCACATACTACGCCTCATTTTAGCTTTGAGAATGGCAAATGCTGCTTTAATTAGCGGTGGGAATGTCTTCTTTCTTCCTTCAACCCCCTTGGGTTTTACCTCTCACGGGCAAAGCATAGATGATGTCAGAGCAGCAGCTGGAGATGTGCTCCCGGCCAGATGGAAGCTATTCACCTCCGTAACATCTCAGGAACACTCCCTTCATCTTCATTATCTGTCTCCTTCCTGCTTTCCCTGGATTCTGGGTTATTAATTCCTTGATGCGTCTGTCCCTTGAGCTGCAAAAGTGGGGAAATGTGGGGAGGATGCAGACTTTTGCCAGCCTATCACGCCAGTTTCTGAACGACAGGCTCTGGTTTTCAGTCACTTCATTTCCACTGAAAAATATTGGTAGGCTCCAAGCAGATGGTGCTGGTGCTGTGTACAGCCTGGAGTGGAGCACACGTGTCACCTCTTGTTTTTCACCTGCTTATTAGCAAGTGTGAACCAGCCTTTCTTTGATAGTGGCCACCACAAGGAGGCTTGGCAGGAGCTTCGTCACTTGGGAAGGAGGAGGAAAGGTTTCATAGGACCGCAGCAAGCATCAGCAAGATTCATCAGGTTTAAGGAATATTGGCCAAAACCGGTTCTTGAAAGAGGGACTATATTGTTCTTGTAGATTCACAACAACTTTTGATCGATTTGGATGGTATCAGGAAGGACAGAGAGGATGGGTTGGGGGCTGGAGTCATTATGCTGGAGAGTAGGGGAGAGAAGCAGCATCAGGAGACAAAAACAGGGGCCCCAAATGAATGAAACTCAGCCTCTCAACATGTCCATTCTAGATGACAGAAGGAGTTGATCGGAGGAAATAAAGAGCCAGAGGTTCTGATGAACTCCACCCTAGGGTACCAGGTGATTCTAAGATCATCAGAATTTTTTTATTTTATTTTATTTATCTATTCATGAGACCAGAGAGAGGCAGAGACCCAGGCAGAGGGAGAAGCAGCAGAGGTGGGACTCGATCCTGGGACCCCGGGGTCATGCCCTGGGCCCAAGGCAGGTGCTCCATCCCTGAGCCCCCTGGGCGCCCCGATCATCAGGATTCTTCTGTGGATGGGCGCAAATTGCAAACTGAACACAGGTTCACACCTGTGCCTGGCTCTGCTCCAGCTGCTGCAGGAAGTTGTGCAAGTCGCATACCTCTCGGAGCACGTGCTGCCCTTCACCTTGCTCCGCAGGCTGCACGGAGGCTTCCTGTGTACACCGCGTTTCTCTCACAACCTGGGGGAGGACACGCACACACTCTAGCAGGCGCTCCAACCACCGCCAAGCGAGAGAAACGTTCTGGAGGAAAAGAACAGGGTCTTTGAGAACATTTCAGAAAGCGCTTCCACCCCGACTAGGGTGTCGGGACAGACTTTTCTCAGGAAGCAGGAGGGAATGGGCTGCACCAGGTGAACAGGCGTTGGAGAGAAACAGCTGATTAGATCTGAAGTTTGAGAAGTTCATGGGTAGCTTATCCTTACATGTGACTCTGAGATAGATTTGAAATTTCGTTATTTTCTTTTCCTCGACATTTTTTTTTAACCAGGAAAACAAAAAGATGTTTGGAACATTAAAAATATATAATACACAGGATTCTCAGGGCAAATACTCTGTATGATACAATAAGGAGGGATACGTGTCATTATACATTTGTCCAAACCCCCGGCGTGTACAATACCAAGTGTGAACCCTCATATAGACCATAGGCTTCGGTGACAATGCTGGGTGGGTGCAGGCTCATCAGTTGTGATAACGGGCGCCCTGGTGGGGGGTGTGGATAGTGATAATGGGGGGAGGTGTACATGTGTGGGAGCGGGGAGTGTATGGGAAATCCTACACCTGCATCTCAATTTTGCTGTGAACCTAAAACCACTCTGGAGAAGATTGTCCTTAACAAGAAAAATACATAATATTACTGCCTTGATACAGTCACGTCCTATAGTACCTTCCAGCATGTCTAGACATACGTATATACGTGGGTACGTATATTTTATGGCAACATAAATTGATGATAATCATTTCACAATAAATTTTTTTACTCTGCTTTTTAAGTTTAATGTCTTACCAAAAACAGTGTTCTTTTTTAACCCTCGTACTTATAATTAAACTTGAGAATGGTTTGATTGCGTATCATCATGGTGACCTATTTGAATTTGTTCAAAAGATTTCCTTCTTGTTGGAGATTAATCTTTCTGGTTTTGTGGTTTGCTTCATAGATAGCGTCGGATATGGATTTTTGTCCCCTTTGAATTAAGTTTTTAGGACAAAATCCCAGAGATTGGGAATATTAAGCTATGGTTGTATTTTA
This sequence comes from Nyctereutes procyonoides, assembly GCF_905146905.1. Classification (NCBI taxonomy): domain Eukaryota; kingdom Metazoa; phylum Chordata; class Mammalia; order Carnivora; family Canidae; genus Nyctereutes; species Nyctereutes procyonoides. The sequence continues at coordinate 15,023,793 of NW_026575021.1, read as the reverse complement.
GCAATATTCAGCAATGAATGTTAGTTGTGCTGCTTCGGACAATCTCTCATGTAGTTTTTATTACCGAGAACTTTTAAAAAATGTTTATTCATACATGTGTTTATTTTGCATGTGTAGAAATAATCCATTTAAAAATATTTCTGACAGCAGTAACTCTTTCATCTGTTCGTTTGGAAGGGAATAAAGCAGAATATATTATTTTCCCCTTTCTTTTGGACTTTGCAGGCAGGAGATAACGTGCACAGCTGTGCTCTCAGCACTAAGAGGCGCTAGATCACCGCATCCCCGCTCTGAGGAGCTGGACCTGCAATCCCGGGGCGTAGCTGACCTGGGCTGCTAGGGAAAGCCCCGGGGGTGCAAACCTGAGTAAATGCCAGTGTATTTGCTGCCTTCAGAAGCTTGTGAGGTATATGCATGCCACGCTTTAAGTCAATACAATGACTTGGCAAATTCGGGAAGGACATTTTAAGTTTTTAATGGTTCTTCCCTTCTAAGGTGAAGTGCAAGTCAACAGAATTTTATCTTGGAAGGATCGAGGGGGCCATTGAACCAGCTGGAGACAAGGTCTCATGGCCTCTGAGGGCTTAGAAGTAGTTTCAAAACAAAACTATGGTTGACTTGCTCAGACAAAACCAGGCCTTACGTCCTGCTGTTTGGTCTTAACTAGGGAACACTTCAGATTTAAACATCCTGAGGCTTCCAGATTTCTTCATTCCCCTCCTTTATCATGGGCAGCATTTAATCAATAAAGAGTAGGTATTATTATTATTTTTTCAGGTTATTGTGGCTACTTTAGAAACCTGCAGAAAAATCCAACTATTTTTCTCCAGCTTTGTTTTTAAAGATGAAACCTAGGGTCAAAATGATTTCATCGGAAGCAAAATTATTATGGAAGTGAAGTGGATATTTAATTTGATTTATAAATCCTGCTTATATGCAATGTCACAGAAATCCATCTCTAACATAAATAGAGTTAGAATCATCTGTCCTTGTGACTTGTGGTTTGCTCTGCTGTGGCTAATGCTGTCTGATTAAAAATACACATTATGGCAGGGTAGAAATAGCTTTGGTTACAATATGACAGGGAACAAAGCAAAGACATAAATTTACTACATCCACAGCTATTTTATGACCCTAATAAGTCATATTTAACTTTGACCTAAAGTTACTTGGAGAATAAATCATCTTATTTTCTCAACTTCTGCTTTGTGATATGTGGACCTTTTGGTTTGCACAATGAAGAAATCTTGACTAATAATCTATGTGTTTGAAAGATTTAATTTTGCAGTTCTGGTATAATAACAGATTTGCCCGTGACCAGTTTTTTACTTTGGCCCTAAAAGTTGGCAAGTATTCCTTTCATTGCAAATTTACACAGCCAAACCATAAGTTCTCCAAGTTCAGATTTGTCACGGAGAGCTGTCATCCTTAATTATAGTGTTTTGAAGATGACTCTGTTATGCACCCTCAAAATTGTAATTATAGAAGATGGCCAAATAACATCCTAACTATATAACAATATAAACTCCAGGAGATGCTATCAATTTTGAGTTAATATTTCAAACTAATGAGATAGGCATTAATCAAATATGAATATCCTGCCATATGCATGTATATTCCTCTTTTTATCTCATCACACACAATGGGATGGTCACCCTTGGTTACAATCCCTTGGCCACCAAGAACTCTGGATTCTATCTCTTGAAAATCGTTTATTTCTGCTCCTTTTCTTTATACCCTACTGCATTCGTTCAGGCTTTTATCATGTTTAGTCTGTGGCTACCTTGACAAATTATGGAGCAAATGAATGACATATGAACATCTTTGTGTGCCATTTATGGTTGTCTTAATTGATGGGTGTGTAAAATATTCTAAATCAATAGGATAGATTATCACCCAGAGGTATAATCCATTTTGCCTAGACAACGTCTTAAAAGAGATTACTGAAAGTTGAAATCTGGATTACCTCTATGCTATTTTTCCTTTTTTTGCCATCTGTGGGAAGCTTCAAATATTTGGTGAAATTAATAGTGAGCCATAAAAAGGTAAATGATTGAATAAAAAGCCACCAAAATGGCTAAGTTGTATAAGGGAAAAAGTCTGTGTCTTCTCGTTAAAAAAATAGAACAGGGAGCCTGGGGGGCTCAGGGGTTGAGGGGCTGCCTTTGGCCCAGGGCATGACCCCAGGGTCCTGGGATCGAGTCCTGCATCGGGCTCCCCACAGGGAGCCTGCTTCTCCCTCTGCCTGTGTCTCTGCCTCTCTCTCTCTCTGTCTCTCATGAATAAATAAATAAAATCTTGGAAAAAAATAGAACAAGCAAAGGCAGTATGGCAGGCTCTGCGGTTGGGCAGGCCCACTGGAGTTTCACAGTTGTTGCATTTCCCAGCAGAGGATAACCTCATCTAAAAACGTCATGTGTCTCCTGATTCCCCATAATGCAGAGGGTTTTGTTTCAAGGAATAGTCACCTCTGAAGGGATCACCACCCAGGAGACAGGCCACAGCATCCCACCTTGTTGTATCCAGTTATCCCGACACTAGTGTCCTCCGTGGGTAGGACCCATGGGACCCAGCATCCTGCTTTCTGTTCTTTGATTCTGAGTCTTGAGGATCTCTGTTCACGGGGAATCCAGAACTTTGGACAGGAAGCCCACAGCATGCTGCTGCTCAGCAAATCTTTAGGAGAAGCTGGTAGGAGTGCAGTCCGGGCCGGGGGCCAGCTGGGCCCAGCACTGCAGGTGATAGCTGGGGTGCAGCCCGTGGAGCCCAAGTGAGCAGGGGTCTGAGTCCGTGCCGCACAGCAGACCATGAACTGCTAGGAAGCTACTAGGATCTGGGATTGATGGCAATTAGAGAGCCTAATGAATGTGAGTGATCCGGGAAGGTGTGTGCGAGGCTCTGGGACTTGAGGCTAAGGCTCAGAGCCTGGCCACCAGGCCACCGCAAGGTGCTCAGGGAGCTGTGTGTTCTGGTGCTGGGGACCGTGAACCTTGCAGCACCTGCTGATACCCCAAGGCAGAAAAAAGGTGACATGTTCTAGGAGCTAAAAAAACAGGGAAAGAAAGCCCAGCGGGGGTGTGTGTGTCTGTGGGCTTGAGAGAGGGGAGACAAGAGGGCCTGGGGATCCACTGTGGGCCATCTGCACAGGACCCGACAGGTCGCAGGGCCAGAGCTGGCTTCTGACACAGCAGGGCGGCGGGGGCTTCAATGCTTGGGGTCTGGAGGCTGGTGAGTGAGCCACCCTCCTGGTTTTGCAAGTCAGTGTTCTGTCCTCATGGAGAAGAGCATGGGGGGCGTGCAAGGAGAGAAGCAGGGAAAGGGCCGAGTCTCAGAGTGGATGTCAGCAGCTGGGGGATGAGGAACGGGTGGCCCGAGCTGAACTTGCAGGCGAATCTGCAGCATTTCCTGCCCTGCTTGCACGGGCGGTCTTGGAAAGGCTGGACCGAAGGCTCAACCGAAGCCTCAACTGAAGGCTCAACCGAAGACTGGATCGAAGGCTCAACCAAAGGCTCGACCGAAGGCTGGACGAAGGCTGGACTGAACTCGAGCAGCTGGCTGCCTGGGGGTGCCTGTCACGGGCCAGGAGCTGGCACCACTCTGAAGGCCGGGTGCTCCCCATGTCGGCTGTTGTGCCTCAGGCCGTGGAGGCTGCCTCGCCTATGCATTACATACGACTCCTGGCCTTCTGTTCTCATGCCTTTAACACGTTAACTAGTCAATTCCCTAGTTTCACATATTTTTTCCCCCATTTTGTTTTATATTTAAAACGTTTCTGGGGCTCTCTTTATCTTAATTTTCTTCATCTGCTGTGGATTTGGCTACAATGTTTTATTTCACTAATATCTTTTTCCTGGTTTTTATTTGCTTCATTTTACCCTGTTTTCATTGATTATATTACTTTTTTTTTTAATTCTTGGAATCTACTTTTTTACTTTACTTTTTTATGACTTCAAGTGTGCTTTCATTTCTCTTTGCTTATTACATCTTTTTAGTATTAGTATCTACCTATCTATCATCTATCTATCTATGTGCTTCACCGTATTAAATGGTCAGTAAGATAAATGGTCATTTCATGGATGACTTTTGCATTAGCCCATCTTCTAAATAAGAGCATGACATATTTACTCTCTGGAGGTTCCAAAACAGACCTGTACTTTGACAGATGGCCTCTGTTTCAACCCATTTACTTCTGTGCTTCAGGGAGGCAAATAGGAGACTCACAGGTCAGCACTTTAGAGCAGAAGATTGCCTTTACCAGTGAAATAAATGAAATGCTGAAATGGTCTATAGGACCTAAGAAATGGCAAGATCTAAAGTCTATGTTCTTTATCATGTACCGTCACTGATCATCAGGCAAAATTTGTAAATTTGTAATGTATTAATATCATGGTGTGTGAGTACAATAATCAAAGTCATAGTAATAATAGTAGCACTGGGCATTATTAATTAAGCACTTGCAACGTTCTATATTAAACTGTGGCTTAACATGTTGGTATCATGCTTTATTCTCATAGCATCCCTTAGAGGTGGATATTATTTGGGGAAAAATATATGTATTTAAAAGTGGAAAAAGTGAAGTTCAGTGAAGAAGAGCATAGACTTTGCAGCCAGGTAGATCTAGATTTGAACCCTATCTTGACGACTGTTTGCCATGTGATGACCTTGAATGAGTACTCCTATGACACGCATATTATTCTAATCTCTTTGAGTCTCAGTTTCCTCATTTTAAAGCTTAGGATTTTAAGAAATGTTTTGCTGGGATGTGCTAAAGATTTAAATGGGCAATGTTTATAGGGCACATGGCTAATGGTAGGTGCTCCTAAACTCCTGGAGGCTTCGCTTAGGGCCATCGCTCAAACCCCCTCCTCCCACACCCCTTAAGAACTGTCCTCCTGGCATTGTCCTACCACTTCAACAGCCAAGTTTCTAAGAGGTGAATCACGGGAGCCTCAAAACTTTGAGAAAATCCCAAGCTTGCTTTCTTTGGAGGCCACAGAGGCTGAGACAAAGGGAGATGACAAAGGAGTACCGCGCTTTGTTCTCAGTCCAGATTTAGAGACCTGAGTTTTATTCATCCTTCCTGACCTGCCTACACAATTAGTTCCTTGGTGTCCTTCCCCAAACAGAAGACATTTCTGGCAGGGAGAGTTCCTAAAGGAATGGGGAAAGAGTCTAAAAATATCTACAAGAAATCTCTCTGGACAAGGCTATTATTGCCATCCTGTTTTATTTCTTTTCCTAAATCTTATAGCTAAAAAAGTTCTTAAATTTTGGACAGTACCCAGGAGTTTATGCTGGCCTCCAGCTCACTTCTATAATGTCCTCTTCATCCTGTGTCTATCTATCTCTGTCTCTGTCTTTATGTCCCTACATAAGTCTGTCTGTCCGTCCATCCATCCATCCATCCATCCATCCATCCATCCATCCATCCATCATATGTATGTATATCTATATCTACGTATCTCTGTGTTTATCCATCATTTATATGAATCATAGGTTATCGGTTCAAATAAGGTAGATATTTATTTGCCTCTCCAGTAACTGAACTGGTAGTGGTCCAAGGGTGTAGATCGTCTGTGCTCCATGAGTGATTTTTATCTTATTGACCCTTCTTTTGGAGTGAGGCCTCATTTCCTGGTTAAAAATGGCTCACCTCCATCACACTTTTTTCCCAGCTTGTCAAAAGGTAAAAAGAATGAATATGGGATGATCTCTTTGCTTTTAAGGGTCTGGCCGGGAAGCTGTATGCATTACTTCTGCTCTCGTCTCACTGACAGGGTCTCAGTCGCATGGCTACATCTAACTACACAGGAGACTGGGAAAATAGTCTTTCACTATAAGCTGTGTGTAAATAAATTTTAGAGGATTCTCTGACTAAAAAGGAGAATGGATAGTGACAGTGGAGTGGAGGTAATTAATATTGTCTCCACAACAATAATACAAGGAGGGTAGTCCCACAATAAGGAGGTCACTGCAGTTGATTTTAAAAAGAAAACAGATGACAATGAGGCTTTCAAAATAGATCTTTGGAATTAGGTTCAGTGGCAAATCCATTAATTCTACTAGCTTGCTAAAAATAACAAAAATGAACAACTATGATTCTCATTACTGAGGCTCCACACGTGCCTGATTCTATGCTAAGTACGTAACATGCCTTATCTCATTTATTTCTTACAACCCTACCTGATGGGGATATTTTTCTCTTCAATTTATAGCTGAGAAAACTGAGGTTTTGAGGGCTTAAGTAACTTGCCCAAGCTGCACACCCAATTAAGTATCAGGGACAGGATTTAATATGTGGCCAAACCCACAGTTTTAACTCCAGCGGTTCAGCCTTTCCAACATATCTTGTTACCCATGCGATTCACTTCCTTTCACCATAGGATTACAGGAAGATTCTCATATTTTTATTCTCTTGTTCTGAAGACACATAATAGATGGACTCAAATTGTGATCGACTCCAGCAGAATGAAAGGAATCCTGTGATTCATGGCTGGTGGGCTCGTTACTTTCTGCTTTCTCTTCTAGATCCCTTCTCTCCCCTTCACAGGCCAGCTCTGAGCCTCAGGAAGGAGCTTCAGAGTTGCCACCACACAGATGCCTTTGCCTTCTGCCTTCAGTCAGAGGGAGGCCCAGGGGGAAATGAGTGAGGCGGGAGAGAGAGACTACTTGCGTTTTCTGCTCCCTTCAAGCTGAGGTGCAGTTGGGTCCGCTGCTGAGCTCCTCTCAGACCCTTCCCATGGCCACCTCTTCCATTAGGCTCTGTCCTACGGTACCTTCCTCAAGATTGTTAGCTTCGTTGTTGCCCACCCCCGGTGTTTTCACCAAGCTTGGTTTGCCAAATGTCATCCCCGCGTCTGTAGATTATCCTTTCCTTAATGCTCCTCAGCTAAACTCTGGGCATCCACGTTTCCTGCTGCCATCTTAAAAGATGCATTGGGTCATCCTTATGAGTTTAAAAAGAATGATTATTAGACAACTCATGACTCTTTAGCATTATAGTACCTTATAAAAATGGGACGTCTGCTTCATTTCATGACCATGAACTTCAAAACACTGCAGAAAATCTTTGTAGGTAGCAACTAAGTAGGGGTGGCAATTTCACTAAGCTCATAATAAGAAAAACAGAGTAATTTTTATTGAATGCATAAGCTTCAGTGATGACTGACTCTTCAGTAGCCTGTCCATGTCTAAACATCCTTGGATCCCATCTGGGATCTAGGCCTATTTGAGTAGGAGCACCCTCTTATTAATGATTTATAATGGACAATTTTGACCAACTAATTATATTTCTCTATTCCCCTCACCATGTGAATCTTCCTCATATATTTTTCTCACCGTGTGACTAAATATCCATGTTATCCAAGAAAAATAATCAACTCAGTTCTTTTTCAGTACTGTTGTTCACTAACTGTCCTTAGTCTCTGACTTTCCAGAGAGCCCTAGCTGAAAGCTGGCTAAATCTCTCATAATGAAGAATACTTTAGCAAATCTACATCTTAGCTGGAAAGTCCTCAAGTTTTATATCACCTTTTCTTTTCAATAAGTCACTTTCATCCCACTATTTTGTATAACACCCCACCTCCTTTTTAAAAAAATTACATTCTTTATTTAATGGTGGCTCTATCCAAAACAATGTAATACACTTTTTGATCTTCTTTTTATTTTTTTATTTATTGACTCTAGATAGGAAATGTTTATGGACCAAATTTTGTGCACACAAAATTGATCCTAAATCACAAATTTTCTCAGAGTTCAATGATAATAATAATAATAATAATAATAATAATAATAAACAACTACCAGTTATTGAATTCCTATTGTGCGTCATATCGTGTTCTAGACTTATATATCATCTCATGTAATCTTTACAACAACACTAGAAACATAATTATACCCAATTTACAAATAAGGCAGCTGAATCTTAAAGAGTTTACACTATTTGTCCAAATTAAATTAATTTCTTAGTGGAGGCACCAGGATTGAATTTGGAGTCTTATTCAGAAAACCTTTAGTTGTAAAAATAAACAAGTGGGGCTACATCAAACCACAAACTTCCGCATAGTAAAGGAATCCATCAACCAAAATGATAAGGCAACCTACCAAATGAGAGAATATATTTGCGGATTATATATCTGATAGAGGACTAATACCCAAAAATATAAAGAACTCATACAACTAAATAGCAAAAAGACAATCGACACAATTAAAAAATAGGCAGATGATCCGAATAGATTTTTTTTTCCCAAAGAACACATACCAGTACATGAAAAGGTGCTCAACATTACTGTCAGGAAAATGCAAATAAACAGCCCAATGAGATATCACCTTATCCCTGTTAGAAGTCCTATAATCAGAAACACAGGAAATAACAAGTGTTAGAGAGAATTGGTGCAGCCACTGTGGCAGACAGCACGGAGGTTCCTCACAAAATTGAAAAGAGAACCATAATATCATCCAGCAATTTCACTTCTGGGTGTTTATCTAACAAAAACAAAAGCATTAACTCAAAAAGGTATATGCATCCCTATATTCACTGCAGCCATATTTTCAATAGGCAAGATATGGAAATGACCTCAGCGTTCATTATTGGATGAATGGATGAAGAAACTGCGATGTTCATATAGAAATATATATATTTTATATGTATATATATATATGTAAAAATATATATTATTCAGCCTGAAGAAAGAATGAAATGCTGTCATTTTTGACAACATGGATGGACTTTAAGGCATCATGCTAATAAGTGAAGTAAGTCAGCCAGCCAGCCAGCCAAACACTGCATGACCTTATTCATTTGTGGAATCTAAAGAAAAAGAAAAAAAAAAAAAACAAATTCATAGATACAAAGAACAGATCGGTGGTTGCCAAAGGTGGGGGCGTGGACAGACAGGCAGGATAGATGGAGGGGGTCAAAAGGCACAAATTTCCAGTTATAAAATAAATAAACGCTGGGGCTGTAATGTGTGGTGTAGTAACTATCGCTAACAACGCTGCACTGTGTGTTCGAAAGCTTCCAAAAGAGTAGGTCTGAAAAGTTCTCATTACTAGAAAAGAATGTGCTACTCCGCGTGGTGATGGACATCAAGCAGACTTACTGCGGTGATCATTTTGCAACATATACAAATATTGAATCGTTATATTGTGCCCCATAGACTGGAAAAATGTTATATGTCAATTTGAATTTTAAAAATACCCTTTAATCACTGCATTCTAAAAATCAGTTTATGCAGAGAATTTTGTGACACAGTAGACAGCAGTCTTAGTGTATTAATTAAAACAGTCTTCTGGCTTGTAGCTCAGCTCCCAATACTATCCTTTTTTTTTTTAAACCTAGTAACTTGATGTCACTTTTTTATGATTTGATATTAATTTTAAAGGAAAGAGAAAATACAGAGAGGAACAAGAGAGATGGCCTTCTGCATAGAAAAGAGAATGATATATCCCCGTGATCATCCACTTTGATGATATGGCTTTATTATAAAAAAAATCAAAATTAGCCCCTGTGAGAAATTTTTCTTTATAGCAACACTGAAAAGAGGCGACTGGGCGTTAATTAACCCAACCCAAATCACTGTCTTTGACAGGCATTTTTTTTAAGACCCCAAAGTTAGTGTTTTAGAATTATACAAACCAAGTCAACTGGTTTGCAGTTCATCCTTGCTGCCAGGGATGCAGGGAAACCGTGCTCCTTGGAGGGGGCACGGGCTGGCGCTGCCCAGGTGTGGCTACACCTGCTCTGGATGCTCCCCAGCCAGGTGCTTGGGGCCGACCCCGGCCAGGAGCTCGACGGAGTCTGTTCACGTCCTGGCGACGACCCAGGGCTGATTCCCCATGTGAGCTCAGGCGGCCCATCCCTGGGTGTCCTAAGCCCCATTTTGGGGGAATCTGGAAGCCACAGACACCCCTCAGCAGCCATCAAACTCTCAGTGTCACCCCGCCCTCTGCTCTCGCCTCCCGCCCCTGGTGCGGCACGGCCCAGGCCTCCTGGTCTGCATCAGGGCACAGCTCCCAGGGGTGCACCCTTCACTCCCCATCAGGTGGCCACTGCAAGGGGCTGAAGGGGCACCTCCTGGCCCTCATGCCTCAGTCCCCAAGGGGCCGGTGCTATACCGTCACTTGGCATCAGCTATAGACTCACCTGCCCCAGGCGCATTCTGGTTTGGGCCTTGGCTGACCTGTCCTTTAGGATCAGCACTCACTGTGAGCAGCGGCCACCTGGAATCTAGAGCCATGTTTGCCACTGACCTTACGGAGTGTGTGTGGTACACCTCGCAGGGCCCTGGGCCCCAGACCCACCACCGGGCTTGCCATGCCCTGGGGTCCAGCATGGCATGAGAACACAGAGGCCGCAATACCCATTTTTGTCTGGGAGAATCGAAGAAGCTTCATCCGTAAGCTAATATTTCAGTCGGGTGTGGAAGGATGCCTAGGAGTTTTCCAGGAGAGGGTGGGAAGGAGCCAGAGCTTTGGGCCAAGGTACAAACAGGCGTAAAGGCCTATTATCCCATGGAAGACCCTGTCACATCTGCAAGAAGGAGAGAGATTCAGAGCATGTAGAATACAAGGTGTTAAAGGTCAGGGTTGGGAGGGCTGGTGCCTCCAGATCCTGTAGGTTTTGTCAACCATGCTGCGGAGTCTGCTTGTCATCCCAGTCGTGGGCAGAGACACTGACAGCAGTGTAGGATGTTCAGTAAAAGAGAGAGAAATAGATGGCAGGGAGGTAGCGGAAGGGAGAGGCCAAAGGAGCCTGCCTGAAGCCAGCAGGGAGGATGAAACCTTGTCCCACTTGAGTAAAGAGCCGCTTCTGTGACGGCATTTATTTGGAGACTATCTTTTACCGGTTAATGAAGAAGCAAGGGTGTTATTTCTTATCGTAGCCAGATCACCTAAAGCATCTGGAAGGCATTGCATTTCGGCTACAAGGCCAAGAAAGACTTTGTTTCAGCTGAGGGGTGGCTTAGAATTACATTTAGGGTTCAGTCCTAGCTACTGTTTTGAAATGTGTTTAGGACATTCCTCAAGTCTTGAATTTTTAATTCAATTATGATATCATCATATGGATCTTTTTTGGGGGGCGACTTTCCTAAGAGGAAGAAGCAGTTGTATGGATAAATGTGAATAAAAATGAAGACAAGGGAGCGTGTAATATGCATGAGTAGCATACGATACGCTTATATGTATAAACGCATTAAAAGTTGCGTTTGGTGTTGGTTAATGAGAACATTTTTCTTCTAGTTCTTCTGGACCTCTCAGAAATTTCAGGTCAATAGTTTCCAAACGTCGGAGTTCCATGTGGATTCCTGGAGCCTGGATAGCAGCATGGAGGTCCGTCAGCCCGGAGGCGGCTTCAGTCTGCACGTGTGATTTTAAGTAATTCTTCAGACACAACACTTAAGTGTTTTTATTTGTTTATTTTGTTTTTGGATGATGGTGTTTGGAAACCCTTGATCTACAGCTCTTCACAGAAATTCGGAAGAGTATGATCCACGCTGGCTGATGGCAATCTTAAGGTTTCCTTGACTTACTGGTGAAATAGGTTGCTTACACTGTGGCTGGGTATCTTATGTACGTTTCCTCCAGGGCTCCAACCCAAAATACTATGCAGAATCTGATAGGAAGTTTTGATGAACATAGTTTTTCTTTTTTTTTGAATCAAAGGAAGGGATGACCACGAAAGTCGTGTACATGTGATATTTGGTATCCTTATTGCCCTAAATGATTTCCTTCCTTCAGTTTCTCTATGTGCTCGGTTACCTGCTCTTTTACATAAAGATAACAAATGAATCATTACACCCCTAACCTTGTTGATTAGGTTAGTTGCACCTTGTTACGTATGCTTTTACATCTTATCCCAATATCTCTTTTGTAGTATTTTTTAAAATTTTTATTTATTTATGATAGTCACATACACACACACACACACACAGAGAGAGAGAGAGAGAGAGAGAGAGAGGCAGAGACATAGGCAGAGGGAGAAGCAGGCTCCATGCACCGGGAGCCTGACGTGGGATTCGATCCCAGGTCTCCAGGATCTCGCCCTGGGCCGAAGGCAGGCGCCAAATTGCTGCGCCACCCAGGGATCCCTCTTTTGTAGTATTTTTGATGGTTCCAAATTTGCATTCATTTGTGTGATCTTTTGTTTAACATCTATCTCCTCCAAAAGATTTCACATTCCCTCATGGACAGGGAGTCTTTTTGTTTGTTTGTTTGTTGTTCATATCTCTAAGAGCTCAGTGCCTAACCCACAGCCGAGGCTCAAAGCTGTGCTGAATGAATGGACATGAGTATGAGTGGGTATGGTTGCACACTTTTGCACATTCACAGATGAAGAACGATGGGTACGTGTCTGGCCGTCCCAATCAGCAAGGGGCTGATAGCTTTTCTCATCTTACTCTTGTTCCGTGAAGGTGTGAGGAGTCTCTTTTTGGTGATTCAAGTGGGGAAAGAGTATGTGGACTGTCTTATCTTTGTCTGAGGAGCTTGTTACATTTGAAATAAAGCAGCTTGTTCACATGACACAGCTCGCTGCTCAGAATCTTAGGGTGGGAAGAATTTGAGAGTAGAGTTAATTTCATGTGTCAAAGTTTATAATGAATGAAGTTTTCTCCTGGAATATGCAGCGTATTTGAAATAACCAAATAAGGCATGACCCTGGCATAACGAAAGAACTGGGGTGGGGGGGGTTTCCTTAGCTGCTCTGCACATTCATTTTGCTTAGAGTCATTGCAGTGAAAGCTTTCATGCTCTTTACTTTCTTGGGCACCCGTCAACAATCAATCCCAGTCATAGGCTGTCCTGTTCCTTGGACTAGGATTTATCGGGACCATGTTTTCACTGATAAATCCTATCAGTGTGTGGGCAGCATGGGTGGCACAATGGAGCGAGTGCAGCTTTAACAGGCAGCACCACCTGCATTCAAGATGTGGCCAGGCTTTGTATTGATTAACTGACAGGTGCTGGGCATGTTCCTTATTCTCTTCCAACTTTACTCTCTTTATTTGAAAAAATGAAATAATGCTTACTTTGCACTGATGATTAAAAGAGCTGATGCACCCAAAACATTACTATTATCATTAATTCCAGGATTGTATTGATTTTCTTAAAAAATTCTGAATCAATTGAAAAATACATTAGAAATATTTCTGTAGGCATCCTGGAAGTCTTGGTAAACTCCACCGAGTAATAGAAAGATTAATTTCTTCTTGCATGGAACTGAATGGTAGACCCACATTTTTTTTAAAGATTTTATATATTCATTCATGAGAGACACACACACACACACACACAGAGAGAGAGAGAGAGAGAGAGAGAGACAGGCAAAGGGAGAAGCAAGCTCCATGCAGGGAGCCTGATGCAGGATTCGATCCCAGGACCCCAGGGTCATGCCCTGGGATGAAGGCAGATGCTCAACCCCTGAGCCCTGCCACCCGGAGGCTCCTAGGCTTACATTTCAAAAGTTAATAAACTCACATGTGATACTTTTAGCCAAATACCAACCTGGAAAGATAGTTCCCTAAGAATGTCAATACTTCCAAAACTACTGTCCCTTTTGTCGGACATACCAGTGTTTTTATAAAGCAAGTGATGATTTAGAATAATTAGAAATAAAGTATTAACTTTTGCTGGAAGGCTGTGGGGCAGGAGACCTTTGTATAGGGAGGCAAGGTGCTCAGCAGGGCAGGTGGAGGCCACCCCAAGCAACGTCAGGGCCTCAGGACCCGAGGAATCTAATTTTCCTGTGAGGCCTATGGGCTGGGCTGGGCTGGGCTCCTTGACCTGCTGCTGCTGCTGCTGCTTGGGAGAGGAGGGGGCAGTGATTCCCTCATCCTGCCCAGAGAGGTCACGCTCTTGGGTCAGCGCAGGGGGGACGCGGGATGTGGTGGGATGGTGGGATGCGGTGGGATGCTGTGGGACGCCATGGGACAGTGGGATGCCATGGGACACGGTGGGACACGGTGGGATGCGGTAGGACATGGTGGGATGCTGTGGGACGCAGTAGAACATGGTGGGACACCATAGGATGCCGTGGGACACAGTGGGATACGATGGGATGCTGTGGGATACTGTGGGTAGTGGTAAGACACAGTGGGATGCTGTGGGACGCTGTGGGACGCAGTGGGATGCGATGGGACACTGTGGGTCGCAGTGGGACATGGTGGAACACCATAGGATGCCGTGGGACACAGTGGGATGCGATGGGATGCTGTGGGATACTGTGGGTCATGGTGAGACACGGTGGGATGCTGTGGGACGCTGTGGGCCGTGGTGGGCCGCGGTGGGATGCTGTGGGACACCATAGGATGCCGTGGGACGCAGTGGGATGCGATGGGATGCTGTGGGATACTGTGGGTAGTGGTAAGACACAGTGGGATGCTGTGGGACGCTGTGGGACACCATAGGATGCCGTGGGACGCAGTGGGATGCGATGGGATGCGGTGGGACACTGTGGGACATGGTGGGACGCTGTGGGCGGGTGAGCAGCCGAGGGCCACCCCGGGGCCTGGTGTCGGGCACGGGATGTCCCCTCAGCTCTGGGTGGGCCCCTGGGCACCCGGGGGCAGCTGTGGCTCTGGGAGCAGGGGCAGCTCTGCTGACATGGGGCTGCTCCAGCAGCACACAGGGTGCGGGGCGGGGGTGGCCGGTGTCCGGGGCAAGTGCCTGCAGGTTGGAGCCGGCGTCCCTTCCGCGCCTGCACCGAGAGTTCTGGGCACCTGGGGGGTGACCCCGGGGCGGCTGAGGGGCGGGGAAGCAGGGCCGCCGTGGCTTCTCTGAGGGCCCCTCTGGGACCTTCGTGCTGTTGGGGGTCGTGGAGGGGCAGAGCCGGCCTGGGGAGGCGCGAGGCCCGGTTCTCGGGCTGCCCCTCCACGGCCAGAGCCCGGAGCTGGCTCCTCATGCGCGGCAACGGAAAATAGCACCTGCAGCTGCTGGCTCCTAGAATTTCCTGTTCTGTTCGGGGCTTCGGTGGCCTTGGCTGTCACTGTGGGCGTGTCTTCTGCAGCCCCAAGGAGACTGACCGCCTCGGGGAGCCACGGTGTCCCCTGGAGCCCGCGCCAGCCTTCGCTGTACTTTGTAACATGTACATCAGGCTGACACCTCTGATGCTGATGAAGATGACACAGATTTTATAAGATAAACTGAAGCACCACGAAAACGCAGAACTAAAGGCCCCCGTGCACCGAAACTGCGAGCCCCCCATCCTCAGAGGCCTCCCTCAGTGGTGGCCCATCCCCACGGCCCAACCTGGGGCCCATTCCTGTGGCCCATCCCTGAGGCCCATCGCCAGTGGTGCATCCCTGTGGCCCATCCTGGCAGCCCATCCCCACGACACATCCCCGGGCCCATCCCTGGGCCCATCCCATGGTCCGTTCCAGGGCCCATCCTGGAGGCCCATCCCAGCAGGGAATCCCCACGGACCATCCCAGAACCCATCCCTGCAGGCCATCCCAGCGGCCCATCCCCAGGCCCATTCCCAGGCCCATCGTGGCGCCCATCCCAGTGGCCCATCCTGGGACCCATCCCAGCAGCCCCAGTGGGCAGGCCAGCCCACGACGTGACTCCCTGAGCCTCCGTCTCTCCTTCCCTGTGCTCCCCCCCACTTCTTGCCGCTCTACCTTGGGGCTCCTTTGTTGCACATTTACATAAAAATCCATTGTAACTTTCTTAAAAATGAAGACTTTCACAATTTTTGAAGGGCATTTTTGTGTTTCCCACCATGTGCAGCACCAACGGGGATCCAGGAAGGGGATGCTCTGTCCCAGGCTGGGTGGTTCATCAACACTTGGTTCCACGGCCTCTCTGTGCCCGCCACAGTCACTCGGTGTCAGGAGCCAGTGTGGACAGGCCTCCACGGCCTCTGCCCTTGATGGGGAACAGTCTCCTTCCCTCTCTGTGGCTCTGCTTGGGGCAATCGGGTAGGAGATGGCGAGGCTGGACTCAGGAAGGAGAACACAGTAGTGAGAAGAGGTGCCGTGGCCTTGCGGGAAGGGCAAACATTGCCCCCCCCCTTCTTGCGTTCATAGTAGACTTGTATTTTTAAATTATTATTATTATTTTAAAAGATTTTATTTATTCCTGAGAGAGACAGAGAGAGAGAGGAAGAGACACAGGCAGAGGGAGAAGCAGGCTCCATGCCGGGAGCCCGATGTGGGACTTGATCCCAGGACCCCGGGTCATGCCCTGAGCCGAAAGCAGGTGCCCACCACTGAGCCCCGCCAGGGGCCCCCATAGTAAAGTTCTAGAAGTGAAAACTGGCGGTGCAGTGAGGCCCCTGCTGGTGTCCCATTCCCATTCTGCTTCCTTCGTGGGTGGCCTTGGAATTGTCACCCGGGCCTGGTGTTGCTGAGGCTGGCCTCAGGCTAGTGCTGGGGTCTGTCCCCCGGGAGGTGAGGTTGGCTGCCTCACTCATGTGTGTGCTTCCTCAGTGCCAGGGCCTATTCACTTGCTCACCGCCGCCAGCTGCTGCGGGCTTTACACGCAGGACTCCAAGGGGTCATGTCAGCACCGCGGGGACCTCGGGGCAGACAGTCCTGGCTGCCTGTCGGCCAATGGTTCCCTCTCCCAGATGACCAAGCTGCCTGCGGCCCTGCTGCAAAGGGTGTTCTGGAACCTTCCATACCTGGACTTACTGTGACAAGTTGTGGGCTGTCCCCTCCGGCTGACAGTCTTCTGTTTGCTGTCACCAAGCCTCGCTACGTGGGACAGTAGGTGAAAGGAAAGAGGAATGAGCTCCCCTCTCTGGCCTCCTGGTCGTGGGGTTACTTAGACCTGAGGGGAGAACGGCGTGCAGTCTCTTGTGGGTTAAGCTCTCCTGCCTAGAACTGTTCCCTCCAATACTAACAAACTGGATTTTCTTCCCCCTCCCCACTCTTTCTTGTTAATAGGGTGCTGAGAAAATTTTGTCAATGAATGAATCAGGAGAACTGCAAGACCTCTTAACCAAAATTGAGGTAATTGTGCTTTTGGCAACTTATTTTTAGTAATCAAAATGTTAAACACGTTCTGATTGTAACTGAGTTTTCCTCATTGAATTTTTCTCCCTGTGTTCTCACGAACACGTCACAGGATACGCGTGTGGCAGTTTCAATTCGAGATTCCCTACTGTTAGGTTTGCTTGGGCTGGAGTGACTTGAGGCTTCGCTTCTACCCACCTCCTACTGTTGGGCGGGAAGTCTCGTCAGCTTTATTAGAGTCTGATTCTTGGCAATAGAGGTGGCGATGAGGGCTTTCAGGGGCAGGCCATTGTCTTGAAGCACGTTTACAATTTTTCATTTAAATTATTTTTTCCCGTGGACCAGCTTATCATTTCCAAAGATTACGGAGAAATTATTTCTCCAAAAGTGCACACTTTAATTTTGTCCCAACGCTTATAAGTGGAGCATCAGAGTGGCGCTTGGCTCACATCCATAATGTAGCACATCAGTATGGGACCAGGAAGCCCTCTGCTAAGCTGTCGCATCAGCCTGGTTCGACGGGTGGAATGTATATTTTTATATATTTTCTTGCCCAAACTGGGACGTTTTGACAGTGAAAAGGATATATTAATAATTGTTCTGGGCCCGCGCAGGGGAACCGGGACATTCCCAGGCGATATGGTCACCTGGTGTCTGTAGGCCGCTACCGGTTCCTCTTGCTTTGGTCTCCTTTACCGGCCACGTGTCTGATTCTCTACCATCTTTTATGCCCACTTGACAGAGAGAACCATGTGTGGCCTCTTCCTACCGTTCCTTTGTGTCTGCCTGGAATGCTCTTGGTCCAGTTCCTCGTTTACTCCCGCGATCTTCGAGACCCGTGTGGGGGATCCCTTCTTCCCCAGATCATTCTTGGTCTCTCTCATCTTGGAATTCCTATAGCCTTCTTTTTTTTGTTGGGTGCTTATCCAAGTCTTTTGAGGTTTGTATTACTTTTCTTTGGTTGGTTGACTCATGTCCCAAATGAGCTATGTGCTCCTTGGTTTTAGGAATCACGTTTTATTCATATTGTGATCTTTCCCAGAAAGACCAAACACAGTGATGACGTGTACTTCATAGTCTGAAGCTCCTCTCAGCTTGAAAATCTGGATGGTTGCATTTATTTATTTTTTCCTTTTGTCTCTATATTTGACTCCAACCCTATAAAACCAGTAATTTGGCATATCTTTTTATTTAAATGGTTTAACTTGGTTGACGCGTATCATTATTTTCTGTGTACATTTTTTTTAAAGATTTTATTTATTTATTCATGAGAGACACACACAGAGAGAGAGGCAGAGAGGCAGAGACACAGGCAGAGGGAGAAGCAGGCCCCATGCAGGGAGCCCGATGCGGGACCCGATCCCGGACCCCAGGACCACACCCCGGGCCAAAGGCAGGCACCAAACCGCTGAGCCATCCAGGGATCCCCCTCTGTGTACATTTTTTAATGTATATAATGCTGTTATGCATTATGCCTAGTCTCGTTGCAGAGTGTTTTCACTAGTGCTGTGTTTCCAAGGGCGATCCATGTTGCTATGCGAACATTTAATCCATGTCTTCTAACTACCTCATGATGGAAATATTTTATATCTTTATTGTCCAAAGTAGGAACCACAGGCTAGATGAGCTACTGAGCACGTCATAGCCACTATGACAGTGAATGATATGGCTAGTGTGACTGATACACTGGATTTTTATTTTTATATGATTTTACTTGATTTAAAATTAAATGTGAATAGTCCCAGGTGGCCAGTGGACAGTGCAGCTCCATGGTGACCACCCACTATTTTTTATCTGCCTACTTTCCCACTGATGGACACCCAGCTGTCCTACTACACCCTTCTCAAACAGTGCAGCCAGGAACAACCTTGAACACATTCCCTTATGGATTTCTCTGGGAGTAGACATTGCCTAAGCATACACTTAATTTTCTAGGTAGAGGGGTTTCTGAAATGGTTGCACCTTACAAATGCGCCCTTTTGTAGAGAAAGAAATTCGGTGTGTTCCCACATTCTTTTGTTTGTTTGTTTCTGCATTCTTGACTATTTTACCTTGTTTTCTAAGGTTCTGTTCTCTAATTTTTGCTAGCGTAGTAGGTGTAAAGACATATTGCCTTATGGATTTAATTTACATTTTTCTGATGACCACTGAATTTGGTATCTCATTTGTGATTGTTAGATTTTAATTTTTTGTGTGTAAATTGTGTATTCTTATACCTCACATCAGAAGAGTCTTGGAATTGTCTTTTTTCTTGGTTGGTTTTCAGAAGCTCCTGCTGTATTCTAAATATTAGCTTTTTGTTTGTTTTAGTCATTGTCAATATTTCTTTTCCTTTTTTCAGTTTCTTTCAGGATGGCCTTTACCCAACAGAAATCCTCTGATATCATCAAATTGATCATTCTGCCTCATAATGAAGTAACCTTTCATCTTAAGGTCACATAGATAGTATCCTGCATTCCTTTCTATTAACTTTATAATGTTTCACATCTAGGTCTTTATATAGAATGCACTTTTTTTTTCTTACTTATGATGAGATAGCTTCCCCAAATCACCTATTAAATAATCTATCTTTTTATTGCTTTGTTGTGCCAATTTTCTATGATAGTAAATCCCCATATATACTTGGGCCTTGGGTTGAGCTCTGGTCAGTTCCATTGTCATATCATATTGTTTTTATTTCTGTGGTTTAACAGCATCTTTTAGAGTCATATAGGGTAAATCTCATTGCTTTTTTTAAAGATTGATGATTGGCTTAGCTGTTCATGGACTTTTGTTCTTTGAGTCTATAATCCCTTAATTCAACTTGATTAACATCATCATGCTATATAAATATAACCTCTTTCTGAGCTCAAAGAATTTCAAAAAGAAGATTTTGTTCTACTTAATTCTGTCTCCATTCTACAGATGACATAAATAGGGTACACATATTTAAGATGGTTCTTTTTTTATATTTATTTATTTATTTATTTATTTATTTATTTATTTTTAAATATTTTATTTACTTATTAGAGATACACACACACACAGGAGAGACAGGCAGAGGGAGAAGCAGGCTCCATGCAGGCAGCCGGATGTGGGACTTGATCCCGGGTCTTCAGGATCATGCCCTGGGCTGAAGGCAGCACTAAACTGCTAAGCCACCGGGGCTGCCCCCTTTTTTTATAAAAAAAAAAAAATTATTCATGAGAGACACAGAGAGAGGGGCAGAGACACAGGCAGAGGGAGAAGCAGGCTCCCTGCGGGGAGCCCAATGTGGGACTCGATCCCGCGACCCCAAGGTAGGGCCCTGAGCTGAAGGCAGATGCTCAACCACTGAGCCACCCAGGTGCCTTAAGATGATTCTTGACGTTGAAAAGAATTGTATGCTACTGGCTTCTTCTGTTGTAGTTGCTAGAAGGTGCTATAACTCTATTTGGCTGCTTGTCACAAAAAACAAAACTAGCAGAGAAATCGAGCCCTAAACTCTGCCTGTGAAAGGGGCTAGGGCTTGAGGCACGCTAACCTAGGTAAAGATACTGACCCTCAAGAGAGGCAGGTGGAAGAGTCAAGAAAAGGAGATAAGGGATGTAAGATTCAGGTCTAAACAGATGTTTGGCAGTGGAGTAGGAGTTAAATATTCATGAGGTTGGAAACATCGGTGGCTTAACTATGTAGCAAGTAATATTCTCAGTATTTTATATGTATGACGTCATTGAAACTTCCAAACAATTCTGCAGGCTGGCTTCTGTTACTATCCCTATTTTACTGACGAGGAAATGGAGACACAGAGGATTAAATCCCTTGCTGATGCCCTTAACACCTAGTGTTGGATTCATGATTCTAGTCATCTTGACTCCAAAGCCTGTGGTCTTCAGCATGAATTCATGCTGTCATGGCTCCAATGAAGTGTCATTTAGTTGTCTGAGAAATCCGACCACATGTGGCAAGACCCAAGGCTCAAGTAGACAGAACATGGGGTCCAGGGAACAGACTAGATTTTGGCACTGGGCTCTTCTCAGAGGGGTGAAGCATCCTGGAAGGTAGATGAGTTGGTAATGACTTTAGAGAGCCACCAGACAGACCTTGCCAAGTTCTACTTTGCTGTTACTTGGTGCTACGTGGTAGACGATGACTCTCCTGGCCCTTGTAATGCAGGTCCTAGTTTTTAGTAGTTATTCCAAGTGATGGTGAGGAAAGAGGCACAGTAGCTGCAGTTGGGCTCTAAGAGTCAGCAAAGAATTTCAAGTTTCCCGGTCAAATAATTTTAGCATACATCCAGCCCCAGTGAAAATTGCTCTGGGAAGCCGAATGGGCCTGACTCATTGATTAAGATTGTCAGTGGACTTAAACATGAAGAGCTGGCCAAAAGCCAGCAGAAGCCAGTGGAATACAGCAATAGCTGGTGTGGATCCTTGGGCTCAATGGAGTTAGGTGCACCAGTGGGGGTTCTTCCTGAGACCAAATTTGCAGGGGATCCTCCCACTACAGTATGAGCTCCACGTGGACACACGATCCTCGTCTATTTTGTGCTATTCTTTACTTCTAGTGCCGAGAACAGGGATTGGCAAATAATAGACGAGAAGTATTTGGTGAGCGAAAAGATGGATGAGTCCTCTTTCATCCAAGGTTTCTTTTTTGAGAAGGCAAAGCAGTTAACTGATGAAAAAGAAGAGAAAAATAATTGTTTCATGTAGGATAATGCTCGGGTGAGAAGGATGAAATCAAAACACCATTTGTGTAAAATTTACTTGTTTATATATTTATGTATTTCTTTATCTTAATAAACAAGCTGGAGATTAGAAGCAAAGAAGTGTTCCCCCCGAACAATAACCATGATGGATAGCTGATCCTGCTGGTGTCCATGCAGAGAAAGCCAGGGGAGCCTTGAGATGTATTAGCAAACACCTGGTTATGGCAGATACTGAATTAAAGCTTGCAGATGGTAGAGAGGCTCCAAGTAAGCTTTTGTCTTACTATTTCTTTTAAAGATATGAACAGTCTTGTCATTTCTAATGAGATTGCCAACATAGTGTTCATTTCCGGTACTTTTTTCTTGTAAAATCTGACTCTCACCTGAGGGCCAGTGACTACTTATTTATTGTGCATGAAGAACAGAGGTAAGGTTTATTAGCTACATGTGGAAGATGCTAGACATGGCACAGGTTATTTTTGCAGGGCATTGGAACAGTCAGAAACTGCCCTAGCCCTCCCTGGCGGGGTATGGTTCTGAGTGATTGCCCCTCCCAGTGGGGGTGGCCATGGCATAGTCACCGACCAGGGCCGCAGAGCACCACCTACTCATCTGGGAAATCAGGCCATGTACTCTGTCTACCTCTCTCTGAAGTCCAAGCATCTTTTTAAGTAGGTATGGGGCAGTCTATCACCCTGGGTTCAAGAATCAGCCTCATATATTTAGATTACTACGTTTAGGATCATAAGCCACAGATTTCCTCTGTGTCTGCATTTTGCTCAGTGGCTTCTTTCTCAAGGCTGCAAACTGAGGACGCTGGAAACTCTGATTATCAGGGAAGATTGTGTTTATTAGCAGTTTGTTCAGAGAGGTGTTTAGCAGGCACTTAACAATCATTTGTCGACTTAAATTGTTGAATACAGTTTAAAACAAAATACACGGACAGAGGTAAATTGTCCAGAGATGATTACATGCCAAGTGTGCGCTCTTGGACAATTTGTCATGTGGATATTTTTGCTTCATAGACAATCTGGATGATGAGGTTCATGGTTACAAGAACTCAGATAAATCACTTCCTCTTTGGTGGCATATGTAAGAGTCTTTCAAGCTCTCCTAGAATAGGAATAGATAATAGATAATAAATAGTAAATACCTTCATTTCCTAATCTCGAGGAAGAGACTGGAAGCCCTTGATGTTTCTTTTGTTAGCTAATGAGAAAATCTCTTTAGATTCCTGGATTTGGGTTTGGGCTACAAAGGAAATCTATTTGAGCACCATTCATGAGCTCCACCCTCTTGTCCCTGTCCCCTCGGTCCTTTGTGAGTGACCCTGGAGTTCCTCTGGGCTTCAATTCAGACGATTGCAGTAGGGAGTGGACCTATTCAAAAACCTAAGGGTGGGGCGCAGAGCCACGACGAAGTGTCTGGCTCGCTGCTCTATCCGCAGTGCCCTGTACAGTGCCTGGCAAGGAGACACTCCATACTTGCCGAAGGAATGAGTACAGGAAAGTGTCTCACCTGCCGAGTATATTTTTTAAAGTCTCTCACCGAGTATATGTGAGCAGAAATAGGTCAAAAGGGAGGATGACTTCTCATTCCTTTTTTCTTGAATTCCACCCCAAATGGACATGTGTCTACCCAAAGCACTATTCAGAGGAGGGCCGTTCTGGAGACTCAGGCCTCTGTGCTATTCTCACCCCATGCATGGTTTCTTGCTTTGGGGGCTACAGGGCACCGCGGAGCCAAGCGCTTCAGGTGCCATGTCTCTGCAGCAAACCTCCCCCCTGAGAGTGGAAGTCTGTTTGGTTGCCATGAGTAATGACTGTTGTTAACTTCAGGTGATCCCTCTTCCTCCTTCCTAGAACACTGCCCGTGCTTAGGGGGTTTTTCTAGCTCTTTTAACATCTGTCCTGAGGGCAGAGCTGTCCACTTAGCTGCACCTAATACATCTAATTCAAGTCAGTTCTTTCTCTTTGCTGAGATTCTAGGTTGGGACCACAGTCTAACAAAAGTATAACCTTATACCACAAGTGCTCTCTGAAGGAGACAGTGAGAAATGACTGAATTATTTATTGTTATTAGAAGGACAAATGGAGTAGATTGTGCTGGACGGCTTTACATGAATGGGGTTCCTGGAGGCTAGTGGAGTGGTGGGGGCTCCAGACCCACGCCCCTACCCCCACCTCCACTTCTGTTTTAGTCGCAGCATTTGTTTGAACCCTTTTAGGTTTGGGGATCCCATGTAATACGTTATTGGAGACAAGCTTGGATGTAAATAAAGGTTAAAAGCTGCAAGAGGAAAGACCATGGAATTTGCTCTTTTGTTTTGTTTTTATTTAAATTCCCGTTACTGAGTATACTGTGTAATATTAGTTTCCGGTATATAGTGCAGTGATTCAACGCTTCCATACATCACCCTGTGCTCATCACAAGTGCCCTCCCTAATCCCCATCACCTTTTTAATCCATTGCCCACCTGCCTCCCTTCTGATAAACGTGTTTGTTCTCTGTAGTTAAGAGTCTGATTCTTGGTTTGCCTTTCTCTTTTTTCCCCCCAGTGATCATTTGTTTTGTTTCTTAAATTCCACATATGAGTGCAATCATATGGTTTTTGTCCTTTTCTGTCTGGCTTATTTCACTCAGCACAAGACTCTCTAGCTCCATCCACATCATTGCAAATGGCAAGACTTCATCTTTTTTGATGGCTGAGCAATATCCCATTTATATATATATATATATAATATATATATATGTATATTTATTTTACTTTTATAATATATATAATATATAATATATAATATATATATTTATTTAAAATATTTTAAATATATAATATATATATATAAATATATGCCATGTCTTCTTTATCCATTCAAGTGTCAAGGGTCACTTGGGCTGTTTCCATAGTTTGACAATATTTGAGACATACCTATACAAACATTTGTTTGTAGTCTACCCGAAATTCAAATTAACTGGGCATCTCATATTTTTATTTGCGAACTTTGACAACTCTTTTCCACTTGGAACTCAGACCTAGTTATAATCTAGCACTAATGGTGAAGTCCCAGACTCCGGGTCCCTGCAGTTCCTTTCTCTAGGACCTAGGCCAGCCCAACATCTGTTCTGACCAGTCAGGGCTCGTGCTGTACAGGTCATTGTTATATCTTTAATACAAACTTTTGTCATAGTGAATGTCAAGTGCCTGTCTACTTTATCATAGTCTTTCTAAAATTTGATAAGAACACCATTATTTACTAATTCTCCAATAATTTGCTTTTAAACTACCCTCTTTTCCCATAGCTAGGTTTGTTTTTACTCAAAGTTGTGTTTTTTTTTTTATTCCAAGAACCTTTTAATATAAAATTGTAAATTCACTATACCATATTTTGGTCAAATCTTGTACAAAGAAATGACAAAAACTCACCTACAAAGTAATTAGATTGCTATACACACTCAATCTAACTTCTTGGGTTAGTTTTGAATCCATAATTTTTTAAAAAGATTTTATTTATTTATTTCTGAGAGACACACAGGCAGAGGGAGAAGCAGGCTCCATGCAGGGAACCTGATGCAGGACTCGATCCCGGGACCCCAGGATCATGCCCTGGGCCGAAGGCAACGCTCAACTGCTGAGCAACCCGGGCGGCGTCCCTGAATCTATAATCTTGATAAAATTCCTTGCTTGTGACATTTAGTTTGCCAGCTACTACTTTCCATCAAAGTAATTCTGTGCCACTAAAAGAGAGTTATCACATGGATTTCACCATCCTCATATAATGGCCAAGTCAAACTGTAATTGCAAGTGAACTTTGTCATATATAGAAAATGTACATCTTAAAAGGAGTCTGGGAACATATAAATTTTCAAGCAATCATGCCCTTAATGTTTATTTCCCAAAATGTATTCCATAAGATACTAATTGTGAGAGGATTATGTAGTTGTTTCCTGGGAAGAGGCTTATCATAGCTGTGAATGCTGGGGAAACGGTGGGTTAAACCCAGTTAATCAGGTTCCTTTTCATTTGAGTGCTTTGGGGACTTTCGTATGTGCGGATGTGAGTCTCCAGAGAATGGCCATCCACATGTGTATGTGAAATATGCCTGAATGCATTTCTGTGTGTGTGTGTGTATGTGTGTGTGTGTGTATTTACATTTCCCAGTCTTATTTTAGCAATTATTTTCTTCACAAAATCAAGCTTTCAAACACTACTGTAGACTCCTATTTTGCAAGTCAGAAGCTTGGCATTAATTCACGTTTCTCTTGGTGTGATTCTGCAGTGGCTCCTAAGCTCCCCGCCTGATGGATACCTCTAGTGGACTCCAGCAAGGGATATGTGCTCAAAGGAGCAAATAGAAATGTGTGTGAATAATTTTCAAAATATTATCCTCAACACACCGCATACTTATTTTCATTCTAGTACGAGGGTATTTTATCTTTACTTGAGGTAGAAAGGCGGATGGCCATTGTGGGAAGTTTTATGGACTTGGATAAATGTCTTAAGAATTCTATGCCCCTTTCCTTAAATAGAAAATGAGGGTAAAGATGCCTGAATTACGTGCTTTGCAGTAGAAGGGGTCTGTTTGTGTAAAGGATGGGGTGAGGGGAGATGCTATACAAGAAGGCACTTGGAAGTGCTTCTAAAAAACAAAGCATTAGTCAAATGGGCAGCACAACAATAAATCTTCACTTGATAGTGGCTCCTCCACCCTTTAGCATTTAGATTTCTGATTTTCCAGACTCACTGTTAGTGATAACTCTTCTATAAGCAAAGACATAAAACTTAAGAGGCACTGAAGGGAAAGCTATAGTACTTTCCTCTAATATAAATAACCATCCCGTGAATTGTTTGGTTTGTAAATATGCATTTTCATATGCTAGATTTCCAGAGCTTCGGACCCTTTACCCTAAATAGTACCAGTCTTCACAGATGGAGGTTGTGCTGTTGGTGGCCATCAGTGGGATAATAGAGCCCTCCCCGGGGTCTCTATGTGTGTAAATGGTGGGTGATTTCAAGTCCACAACCGTGTTATGCCACAGTTGTTTTCCGACTGTCCACAGTGCAGAAAGACAGGGGAGCTGATGGAGTTGCTCATGCTAATGCATTTTCTGTCCCCTCTTGTCCCTTGGCCTCCTGCTACAGAGAGTGCAGCATCCGCATGAGTGTCCCTCCTGCGGAGGCTTTGGCTTCCTGCCCTGCTCCGCCTGCCACGGGAGCAAGATGTCAGTGTTCCGAAACTGCTTTACAGACTCTTTCAAGGCCCTGAAGTGCACCGCCTGCAACGAGAACGGTCTTCAGCGCTGCAAGAGCTGTGCTGGTTAGGGGGGACTCTCGCCCAGGGAGCACCTTGTTTTCTTAACTAAAGTCAAGAATATGGTTTATACTTTGATTTTTTTTAAAGGTCATGTTTATGGATTAATCAATAAACATTGTTTATTATAATTGCCTTCGTTTTGACTGTGGTCATTTTTGTCGATTTATTAAATAAACGTCCGCTTAACGACTCTGTACCATGCCTGTGCTAGGCCCTGGTTTCTCGTTGAAATGAATGGAACACCCAGCAGCATTCCAGGACATCTGAACTCTGATTTGTTGAATGCGTTTGATTTTCTAAAGAAATGACAAAACCTACCTAATGGTGCCTATAGCCGTCTACCCCTCTTGTCTAGAATGAGTTAATCCAACTCCCGAGATGCCTAACGCATTTCTACGTGTCTCAGCTACAGAGAGCTTTGGATAGTGGAAAAGAATATGATCATATTTACACACCTAGCAGAATTTTTTAAAGCTGTAAAATAGTCTTGGAGCTGATGACATTGTCATTTATCCATGTTATCAGGTGGATTTCTTGGTGATGATATAAAAGCTGCCGGAAGACTTATCTGGATTTAGTTTTTTAAATATTTGCTTTGTGCTATGGTCACTGAAAGCCCTCCCAAAAGGTGCTGTTGTTGTGCTTTTGAGCTAGACGGAGTTTGAACACACAGGCAGCGTTGGCAAAGCAGACAAAGATAAATCTTGTTATAATTATTGGTTGTTACCTACCTGTACATGTGTCTGTATCCTGATGGATTCCCTTATGAATGACTTTAATAAATCACTTGCTCAATATTTGTGAAAAGGCAATCAAAACATTTTACACTTATAAAAAAATGCAAATCTTTACCAAGTACTTTCTTATCAGCGAGGCATGCTTTAAGACGTGGTTTCTATTCTCACACAGCCCATACTCTAAGAAGGAAGAAAGTATTAAATGAATAAGTGTCAGCAAGATGGGTCTTATACCACGAATGGTACGCTGTGCTATGGGAATTGTAGCAGGAGAACCAACCTGGATGAGTTAGAAATGGTAAGAAAAGACTTTGTTGAGCAACTGATGTTTAAATTCATGCATGAAGGATAATTGGAAACAAGTTAGCCACAGAGCAAGGGTTATTGTGCTTCGGGTAAAGAAAAGCATATGTGGAGTCCCAGAGATTGGAGAAAAGTTGTGTGTTTGAGGAACTGTAAGAAAGCCAATATGGGGAGGGACAATCAATGATAGTGGAATAGTTTATAGCACACTAAGCCTCTTACTAATAACACATCTATTTTGAGCAAAATAATGAAAAATAAACAACTGCTGAAGGCATTGGAAAGCAACTATAATCTGAAAGAAACTAGAAGGTATTCAATCACTGGGAGAAGGGAAACAAAATGAACCTACATTTATCCAGCTTACCCTCCAAGAACACTTCCCAGTTTGCACAGAATATAGCTCATAAAGAAAGTGCAAATTTATTGGATTAAAAAAATAAATATTGACATTTGGATTGTAGGCTATCTGGAACTGAAGGGAAAATTCTAAGAAATAAGAGAACCAGACAGAGGGAAGCCACCAAATTTGCTTAATAATTCCACTTAAATCCTGACTGATTCCTAACCTACCTATGCAGAGTAATATTCTGGGACCAGTTCCATCACGTGGGGGTTTTCCTCACACCACCAAGCAATTCTCTGCTACCAGTTGGGTATCCTGTAGTTCAATGCGACTCTGACACCTACAATCTACCTAGAGATGGTGTTACATCTCATAGGCTACTGGCTCAGCCCCATAAGACGGCTCTCCTATCACCACCACTTCAGATGTCTATCAAAAGTCTAGGTTGTCACCTGTGCTTCTAATCAACCCACTAGATATATGAGGTTCTAAAGACCCCCAATCTTGGATTGATTAGAGAACCCAGAAAAACATCTTACCTACCAGATTACCAGTTTATTATAGAAGGATATCATTCAGAAACAGCCAAGTAGAAGAGATGCATAGGGCAAGGTGTGGGGAACGGGCTTCCATGCCCTCTCGGAACATGTCCCTCTCCCAGCATCCCCACAGGTTCACCAACTCAGAAGCTGTCCTACATTCTAAGAGTTTTAGTTCTGTGCCAGAAAAGGGCACAAAGACCAAATATGTATTTATTATAAATCAAATATCACCCAGAGGAGGGAAGTAGCTGAGAGGCCGAGAGTTGAGCAGAAATTTCAATAGCTTCTCATGTTGCAAAGTCAGAGTTTGGAATTCACGTGGTAAACACAATGAATGCTTCCTTAAAATCCCAGAAGAGCCCCATATTTAGACTCAAGGCCAAGGATTAAGGGTTATTTTATAAAGCTAAGAGAAAAAACAAAAAACCCTTGTCTTTAAACGACCCAAAACAAAGCTTCCATGGTATCATGGGTACTGTTGGCTGCTTGCTAGAACAAAGCTCAACACTTGAACTAAAAATAGAAAGGAACTCATTAGATATGAAAATCTAACATACTAACATACTTCATAATCTAACATAACATAATCTAACATAAAACTAACATACTTCATGGTAAAAATATTAAATTCTTTCCCACTAAGATCAAGAAGAATATGTGAATGTCCACTTTTATGAAATCTATTAAATATTATGATAAAAGTCCTCCCCAGTGACACACACGAGAAAAAAGAAGGCATAAAGATTGGGAAAAATAAAGTTCGTTATTTGCAAACAATATGACTGCCAAGTAGAAAATCCAAAGAAATCTACAAATTACTGAATTTCAAAGTGAAGTTAAAATATTGGATTTGAGATCATTTTATAAAAATTAGAAATGCAATACACAAATAACAAGCAATTAGAATATAAAATTAATACAATTTATAATACTATCAGCAAACTTTAAGTATGTGGAATACATTTTACAAAATATGTGTAAGACTTCTACATTTAAAGCTATAATATAAGTTTTGCTGGGAAATTATAGAACGCTTATACATGAGGAAATGTACTCCGTTTTGGATTGAAAGATGACATTTTAAAGATATCTGTAGTTTCAGTGCAATATCAACTAAAATCCACCAGAATATTTGTAGAAGTTGACCAATAATTTAAATTTCTATAAAAATGCAATTTAGAGTATTCAAGAAAATGTTTATTAAGTAGAGTAAAATAAACACATAGACCAGTGAAATAGAATAAAGAATAAATAAATAGACACACAATAAGGTCAATTGATTTTGAAGAAAGATGCCAATTCAAGGCAGTGTGGAATAGAGAGTCTCTTTTGACAAAGATTCCCATATGGGAAAAAATGACCTTGAAAGCTACTAGTACCACTGCCACCACTCCTACTACATCTAGTAGATGGGGGCCATTGATACTACTAAATATCCTACAAAACACTGGATAACCCCATTCCTCCATAAAGGATTCCCCATTCTGAAATGTCGAAAGTGTCAAGACTTGATGAACTCTGATCTAAACGTTAACGCTAAGCTTGGAGAATATCTTCACGATCTTGGGATCGGAAAGATTTTTTTGTTATAAGACACCTAACCGTAGAAATTGGACTTAATTTCTATATTCAGACTTAATTAAAATCTCCTCTTTAAAGAAAAAAAGGCAGAGGGAAGCCACAACCGGGAGAAAATATTTACAGCACAAGTGTCTGTCAAAGGACTTCTTTCTAGGATATATATAGAACTCTGAAAAATCTCTACTAAAGACAATCTGATAAAGAAGTGGGCATTTCACAAAAGAAGACCTATGGATGGCCAAAAACAAGGGAAATATACATATTAGTCTTGAAGGGAATGCAAGTTAAAACCACAATGCAGCATTGTTCTAAATATTATAGATAAATATATATGATATATGATATATATAAATATATATGATAATATAAAAATAGATAAATATATTAGAACAGCTAACATTTTAAAAGCTGACAATGTAAAATGTTGGTGTAGATGTGCAACAACTGGGTTACTTACACACTGCTAATGAGAATGTTAAATGGTGGAACCATTTGACGGTTTTGAAAACCATTTGATGGAAATGGTTTGACCATTTGACCATGGTATCATGGAAAACCATTTGACGGTTTCGAATAGAGGTAAACACACACAACTGCACGCTCAACAATTTTATTCTTAGCTATTTTTTTCAAGAGAAAAATATAAAAACCATATGTCCACAATGTGTAAGCATTTCATGGAATCCATATTCATGATAAGAAAAGCAAAATGCCCGCTGATAGGAGAATTATTAAGAAAATCACTGTATATTGATACAAGGACACACAACCTAGTAATAAAAAAGACCGAGCTGTTGATTCCAGCAATAACATGTGTGAATCTCAAAAACATTACATGAATAAAGTAAACCAGACATGAAGAATATATACTTTGTGAATCCACTAATATGAAGGTATCGATTAGGCCAAAGCTGATTCATGGAACAGTTGCCTCATGGGAGGGACGGGGCGAAAAGAGGAAATTAAATATGACTAGAACTAAGGCAGTGGTACAAAGTGTCACTAGTTGAGAGTAGATTTCTCTTCCGTCAAGGAAGGGGGGAGAGTTTCCCGTGTCTGAACAGATTCTCATCACAGTTCCGACATGGTTCTGAGCTCTTATGAAGTAGTAGGACCCATCCAGAAGTTTCCTGGCTACTCGGGCACCGGCTGTATGTCTGCAAACCCGACCATAGTCCCAGGGATCCATCCCCCTTGTCTGGGGTAAAACCAGGATGGGGAATCAGGATAGTTACAGGGGCTTCTAATTGTCTGCTCCTCTCTCAAACAGTGGGTTTGAAGGACAAAGGCTTTCTTTCAATTGTGTTCAGGAGGAATTTGCTTTTGTTTCTATCTTTTATTCTTTCTTTCGTGCGTTGGCATGAAGTTAAAGTGTTATGTGTTCTGCTGATTATTTGTGAGCCTCTAAAGAAGAACATTATGGAAGAGTAATGAACTTAAAAAAAATCCTCAGGCATCTCATAGAGCTGCAGAAGCTAATGAGAGTAATAGGCTCATAAATAGGCTTATTTGAACATAAACTGATGTCAACACTCTGAAAGAACTTGATGTAGACGTTTCACGTCTATCCATTTCAGTTTTATAAAATGTAAATAGGAGATGGTTGTATCTGCTCTATTTATCCCACCTTGTCGTTCTCTGCAATTAATTACGATATATAGGAAAATATTTCTATTTAAAAAACACAAAGCACTACCCAGAAGCATGGAACAATCTCATAATCACCATACATTTATGCAGCAAAAGTATGTCTTTTCATTCACCAGATAAAGAAAAAAAAACCTAAAATTTATTGGACACCTTCTGTATGCTTGGGTTTTTAGAGGGTGTTTCACTTACCCTTTTCCGAATTGTAAGGAAACTGATTCAGAATGTTAATTAATTTTCCTAGAGTCCAGAAATTTATATTAATTCGTGGTATTATTCGAGTGGCCATGGCAGCTGGTTTTATTTCTGGTATAAGGCGAGAAATCAATGAAGCAGACAACAAACTTGCTCACAGATCAACTCCTATACAAGCAGTAGAATCGACATGACAAGTGTGTCCTGTGCTCTTAGGCTGCCACAACCTCACACATTCTTGCCTGCAATTCTCCGTGTATCTCAAGAGCCAGGCAATGCTGGTTGTTGGCAAAGGAGGCGCAGAGATGTCCAGGCTAAGACAGTCCATGAAGACATTTTTACCAAAGATTAAAGGGTGGTGGGGGGAGACCTTAAAAAATGACACAAACCTCATACATATAAATGCATATTTGTTTTTTAACCTTCTTGTCACCCCAAGGTCTTTCTCAAAAGGACTAAACTGTTGATATATTGATTAGAGTTTTGCCAGTCTCGATGCACGGACCTCACACCAGCACAGAGGTCACTCTGGTTTTTCGAGGTGGAGTGAAGATCTAAAGCCTCTTTGGGCAAGTGGTCGGGACCTAGTATCCTCTCAGACCTGGGGAATCTTCTCCTGATCTTTTGTCGTTTCCTCACCCACAATAATTTGACAGTATTTTTTTTTCTTTAGTACTTGATTTTATAAAGTCATTTCTAAAGGCATCAAACTTAGTTTTCGTAGAATAAGCCTCTTTCTCTTTGCTCTCTCTGTGGTCAAGCAGTCCATGGGACAGTTATAAGCAACAATTTCGCTCAATTCAAATGAATGTGATTTAGTTGTGCGGTTATATGTGTGCTGCCTAACGCGGTTATAAATCTAACAGGTGCGGGAAGAAACAACCAATGCCTGGGCAATGACTTTGTCCGCTGGTAGAAGGGTGTTTCTCAGGGTGGCAAGGCTCAGCGGGCAGAAGGCACAAGAAGGGATGGACCGCAGGGGGAACAGGCAGCCTCTGCCCCCTGGGAAGGCTTGCGAGGCACAACTTGGCTCACGAAGCTTCAGACACCTGGTGTGCCCTTGACAGTGACTGGGGACGTCGGCCCGGGGTGTTGTCCTGTATGTCAGCAAATCGAACTTAAATAAAAACAAAAGCAAAAAATAAATAATAAAATAAAATAAAATAAAACAAAACTAAATTAAGAAATAAAAAAAAACAGTACTCAAACCAAAAATAAGAAAAGACCCCCCCCCCCCCGCAGTGCTTGAGCACAGACATAGCGAGCTCTGGAAGGCGCGTTGCCCGCTGCAAGGCCGCAGGACCCCCAGGCCCGCCTCACCTAGATGTTCTCCTTCTGTGTCTGGCTTATTTGCTTAGCATCACGTCCCCTGCATCATCTCGCTCGGACATGGAATCTAAAAAAACTCAAACACACAGTGGCGGAGAGTCGAGTGCTGGTTAGCAGGCTGGTGGTTGGCCAGAAGGTGCAAAGTCGCAGTTGCGTGTGGCCACCAAGGGTCAGAGACCTCATCACAACATGATGACGGTCGTACTGATGCACTGCATCCTAGAAATCTGTCGAGAGAGTGGAGCTCGGGTGCTCTTCCGCATGCACACGCACACATACAGGCCCGGGCAGCTATGGGAGATGACTCCTCCATGAGCCTGGCCACGGCGACCATCTCACTATGCACGTGTAGAGCAAACACTCACGTTGTACATCTCATGTATGATTATATTAAAATCTAAAAAAAATAAATTTTAAGAAGAGAGTCCCGTGGAAGGTGCAGCTGCAGGAGACTGGCGCTTTCCTGGAAGCGATCTCAAGGGTTGCTCATCAAGAAGCACTCCCCTCCAGAGAACTGCTGGCCTCTTTTTGGAGATCCCTTGATAAGAAAAAAATTTTTTTACAGCTCTGGGTGGGTATCCAGGTCGCAAGGCACAGTTCCTCCAAGAAAAGGAAGATCACTCGTTCTGGTGGAAACGTTTTGTCCTGGTCCCATTCTGAGCTTTTTGAAGTCGTTCGTTAAGGCAGAGCACATTGAAAAATTCAAAACGCACGATTTGGCGGCAAGGTGACTTTGGATGGGGACATAGCTTTCATAAAAGAACATAAGATGTCCTGAAAGCATTGCTTATATGCATCAAAATGGAAGACTCCTCTTAATATTAATCAATATCTGGAAAATCCATATTGATTCTCCGCACTGCACCTGCCCCAGTTAGCATTCCACACTCTTACCTTCTCGCTCTCTCTGCTCTGTGATCTTAACCCTTTTCTCTCTGCAACCTTGTCTGAGGGATCTCAAGGTAGGTGACATCTGAGTACCTGACGTCGAGGGGATAGAAAGTAAAACGTGTGCAAGATCTGGAAAGCGGTGGCGTGCAAGTCTGGAAGGAGTGATAATTTATTGCAGTAAAAGAAAAATGTTAAGACTGATGGAAACAGTGATCTTTTAGATTTTTGTTTTACACATTGATAATTGCTTTGGTGCACGTGTTGCATATGCTACATATCGCTTCGCACTTGCCGAATGAAGCCATTGGGAAGCCGGAGAAGGGCCTAGGAGGGGGCCCTGGTACCAGAGCTGCAGTTGGCATATCTGCTTTGACCTTTGGAGGTCTCCTTGGAGTGGCTCGCTGTCTGTGCAGATTTTACCTGGAGACAGCATTGTCAGTACATTTTCTGTCAACATTTTTGTTTGCTGGCTGGGAAATAGTACAGTTTGCTTTATTCCGAAGGAGGAGAAATCTGTGTTTCAGAACATTCTCCCCTAAGGTAATATTGTCTGTACTCCCCGTGCTCCTTCTCCTCCGTAGTTGCAGGGAATCCTGTGTTAGGAACATGGGAACAGCTACCCGTAGCTGCATCCGCCCCACCAGGCTCGCCCTCTTTCCGTCTTCGTCTCCTTCCATGTAGGCGGCAATGAGAATGGGAGAAGGCGCTTGAGCCTGCTTGGGAAGTACATACAAGTCTCCGAATAAGATAGGTAAGTTGGCTAATGATGTTATGGGGTAAGTAATTGCAGAAAACTCCCCCACATTTCTGGAATCCAAACTAAGCATGTGACCCTCAGTGAAGAGATGTGAGGGAACGGAAGCAAGTGCAATATGGCTTTGTCATATTAGGATTGGGGAGATAAGATGTGTCATAGATAAATGGGATGCAAGCTCTATCCCAAAATTATTGGTTTTCAGACGTCGAGGCAAGGACACCAAGTCTTGTAAGTGGCTCCTAGGAGCAGGCTGTAGAGCACGGCAGCCTTCTTGGGGGACTTGGCTTGAAGCAGTGCCTCTGACGACAGCTAGGATTTCCCAAGATATGGGAGGGAGTCATGTGGCCCCTGCTGAGCACGACGCCTGCAGATGGCAAAGCGTCATCACGTCCCAGTGGCCTCCAGAGAGGATGATGCCGGGCAATGTGTCACTGTGGTTGGAGACACAGGCTCTGGATTCTGACTCTCTGACTGCAAATCCCAGTTCTGCCATTTACCAGCTGTGGGACCATTGGCAATTTTCCCACACTTTCTGTGCTTCGATTTTCTTCTTTGTGCAACGGAGTGACACTAAGACCTGACTTACGGGGCTGTTGGGGAAACTGAAGGACCTATTGCGGTCCCTGCCACACATGATGAGGAATAGTCTAGAAATTGATTGTGAAGAGCGTTGGTGGCACGAGACTTTGTGTTCATCCTGGAGGCGACGGACACTTTTTCAGTCAAGGTATTTATTCTGTGAAAGATTGGTTTGATAAGTAAAGAGACCATGTATTCAAAGAAGCGAGGAAGGTGGGAAATAATAGCTCAAGAACTCAGGGTGGAGTATACGGTTCTAACCAATGACAGTGTGCTTTGTTTCGGTTTCGATAATCAGAATCCTTGAAACAAAAGAATATATGAGCCTGGGGACCAAGAGGTACAAGTAGGAATGAACGATGTTCATGAATGTTACTCTCATAATTTGGCTCTATCTCCATGATGTTACGCTACCAGTATCTTGATATAAATTCAAAGGAGGAGTGTTGGCTTCTGGATCCAAAGTGTGGTCCACTGCACTGAAAGTTGAGACTTCCACGAGGCCATTTTTAGCTTCTGATGACACCAAACCTACAGAAAAAAAAAAGTTGCTGGTTGGCTGACTGATTGATCCTGTTTATCAATGGAGAAGAGTCTTAGGACCATGCCGTGCATGCAAGAAGGGGGACATCTGGAACTCAGGACAGGGATTCCAGTTACTAGTAACGAGAAGCAACCCACACGTAAAGGTCAATGGAGGATTACAATCCTGTAATACAAGCAGGGCCGACAAAAGCAAAAATGACCTGCGAAGAAAGTTCTGGGTCACCCTACCAGGAAAAGAGCCTAGTCCACTGAGGTGCTGACAGAGGGCAGACTTAGGACGGAATAAGAGGAGCAAGAAAGTCGCAAGTACGTACCATGTTTCATGACCGTTGTAGGAACAGGGGTGAGGGCAGCCGTCCATATGTCATCCACTGTCCCCATTATCTCTGTATCTGCACGTATCCATCCACCCTGTATGTTCCTCCCTGCCATCCCTACTATTGTGCAGGGTGTGGAGAGGGCAATTAATTTCATAACCGAGTGCATATTGAAATCATATCGAAACCTCATCAAGCATTGCCAGGCATAGTCTGTGTCTGGGTTGGCCCCACTGGGTCTCTAATGCGGCTGTAGCTGCACCTGGGGACCTAGGGATCGCTCGGGCTGGAGCCAAGGGTGTGTGGGCCCTTGCTGGGGCTGAGGGATTCAGCACAGCTGGTGGCTGATGAGAAAAGCTCTTGAAGCAGTAGGCTGCTGGCTCCTTGGCTTTGGAGAACAGGGTCTGGACGTGACAGTGAGGACTGGAGACAATAGGTCTGGGTTCCTCCCTGCGTCCTGGGCAGGAAGCGGGATCAGCAACCGGATCCCACGGAGTGGGGACAGGTGCCCGGCAGCAACTGTGCAGGAGACCAAGGCCCTGGGCGACATGCCCCGATGGAGGGACCAGAGCTCCAGAACCAGGGTCTCCCCAGGAGTTTGGAAAATCCAGGGGCTTAAAGAAATTACCCAGCGACAGAGATTTACTTCCTGCTGGAATGGAAGATGCGGATTTGTACAATTGCCTGGTAAAATCAGAGTAGAGTTACGGCTGGTGACCAGCGTAGTGCCTGGATGCCCAGGGATGACCCTGGTCCCAGGTCTGGCTTGCAGGGCACCCAGGTCCTTGAGGGAGGAGGAGGAGGACTGGTCCCTGGTCCCTGGGGATGAGCTTGGTCCCGGGTCTGGGCTGCAGGGCACCCATCCTTGGGGGAGGAGCAGGTCTGGTCCCTGGTCCCCGGGGATAAGCCTTCCCAGGTCTGGGCTGCAGGTCACCCAGGTCCTCAGAGGAGGAGGAGGAGGCCTGGTCCCTGGTCCCCAGGGATGAGCCTGGTCCCAGGCCTGGCCTGCAGGGTACTCAGGTCCATGGGGGAGGAGGAGGCCTGGTCCCTGGTCTCCGAGGATGAGCCTGTCTCAGGTCTGGGCTGCAGGGCACCCAGGTCCTCGGAGGAGGAGGAGGAGGCCTGGTCCTTGGTCCTTGGGAATGAGCCTGGTCCCGGGGTCTGGCCTGCAGGGCACCCAGGTCAGAGAGGAGGCCTGATGCCCAGCCTTCAGGAGGGTGGCCTATTTGCAGGGCAGGTTGCAGCCTGGTTTCGTGGGTGTGGACCCAGGCCCTGGGTCCGTGAGGCTGAGCTGGAGCTGGGTGCGCAGAGTGTCCTAGAGGTTGCTTTGTGGCGGAGGACCCGGACTCCTGGTCTGCAGGAGCCTCAGGCCGAGAGGCTGTCCTGGCACCGCGGTGGCGGGAGCCCAGGGCTGAGGGTGGCCCGCGGTCAAGGAGGGTTGTGATGAGGTCCATGGGGGTGTGCGGTGTTCCTGGCCTCTTGTCCTTCCAACCACAAGGCGGGTTTCTCCCTCGGTGCTCCCCGGCTGTGCTGGGAAGGGATGCGGGGCTGCTCCCTGTGCTCCCTGCAGGTGCTGTCATCGCTCACCTGGAATCCCCAGTTTCCTTTGATGGTATTTTTTCCATGAATAGTTGTTGGAGTAGATGTTTCTGCGAGGGGACAAGCACCTGAAGCCTCTGCTCCGCTGTCCTGCCACCATCACTGTGGATCTTTCCGTCTGTTTGTTTCTTCTTGCTGATTTTTAGTTTTCAGATAAAGAAACAGAACCATCTCTTCTTCAACACTGTGTCTGAGTTTGGTGTAAGCATCACCTCAGCCAGAGAGAGCTTTCCTGCGTCTCCTATTCAAACTATGGCCCTCGCAGCCCTCGTGCAGTCTCCTACTGCACTTTCCTTCCCAACACTTACCGGTCCCCGGCCCTGGAGGATATGTTTAGTTGTTATTACGGCAGGGATTTGGTTCCCCTCCGGATCCCTAGAGGCTACAATAATGACAGTCATGGGCTGAAGCTCAGTAAATATCTACTGAATAAATTCATTAAAATATACAGGTTGGTAAAATTTTATGTATTAATTCACGTAGGTAATTTAAATGTTGTTACAATTATTGTTATTTTTTTCTACCTTTTTTCTTTAAATTAGGGCAGAGTTACTTTCTTTTTAATAGGGAAAGAGAGAGAGGTAGGGCAGGGGCAGAGACAGAGAGGGAGAGAATCTTAAGCAGGCTCCATGCCCAGGGCAGAGCCTCACAGGGCCCGGATCCCATGACCCTGAGATTGTGGCCTGAGCCTAAATCAAGAGTTGACACTTAACAGACCGAGCCGCCCAGGTGCCCCAATTATGGTAGGATTAGTTTTCTGTATCCTCCACCTCTCCTTTCTTTTGTTAGAGTTACTACGATGAATGATTATGTTTCCAGTTGTATTTCTGAGTGATTTATGTGCAATTTTCTTCTTAAAAGTGGTAGTTTTAAAAGGTATTTTGTATTGGCCATTTTTTTTAAAAGATTTTATTCATTTATTCCTGAGAGACACAGAGAGAGGCAGAGACACAGGCAGAGGGAGAAGCAGGCTCCATGCAGGGAGCCCGAAGCGGGACTCAATCCCGGGACCCCACCGGAGTCACAGCCTGAGCCATAGGTCCCAGGTGTCCCTGTATTGACCATTTTAAAATCTCTATTACTGATCCTTAAAATACTAAAAATGATTCAATTGAATTTTCTAGATACATACTTGTATAATTGGGTGCTGAAAAGGGCTGATTGGTGAGTTCGTGAAGTACTCTGAATGGACTGTCGCCTTCCTGTTGGTATCAGTAATACAGGTCAACCTTTATGTCGTCAATGATAAGCTCGAGGCTTGCCTCATCCTATTTTCCTTCCTGACTGATGATTGGTGAGTGATTACCTGCTTGCTGCCACATTTTTGCACCTCTTGCCCCCCGGATTTGTTGCGTTATGAAACAGACTAAAGCAGAAGAGCCAAGGAATTGATTCTGACTGCACCTGGTCAAAGTCGATAAAGGAATCATTTCCATCTTTTTGGTCCCATCCAAATCCTCTTATAAGGACATAGAGGAGGAACAGCAGAGGAAGTTCAGTGACCTGATACATCCCAGCTACGCAAACGACTGCCTCTGTGATCAGGCTGGGGACCTGTTCTGTTCTCCTCTCTTCCTTCATTGTCCGTCCTGGGCAGCCTGATGACTCGGAGGCATTGGGTGGAGCATAGGGAGTCAGCACAGTGGTCCCGTGTCCCATTCCAAGTGTAATTGCCCCTCAGGAGACCGAGAGGCCAGAAAAGGCTCCATAAGATGGAGAGAGATAAAATTCTTTTCAAACATTCTCCCTGGATGGAGTGATGGCCCTTGGGAAGACCCGGCACCAAGTGAATGCAACGTGTTAGTGGAATCCTTGAACCCTGAAGGTAGGCCCATGGAATCACTGGATTTAAGGAAGAGCCTGGATTAACTGGTAACAGTCCAATCTTCATGAGGCCCTTGGCCAAATTCCATGTTTGTTTGTTTGTTTTCTCCATAATAGGGCAGATGAGATTCTGGCCAATAGTGTTTGGTGCATACTGTCTTCCTGAAAACTATGTGAGTGTTTTATGGATGAGAGGGCAGCTGTCCATCATGAATCAGAAAGTGTGTCGTAGAAGTGGTAATTCACTCCTAAATCTTCGTGGTTCGAAAAAAATATTTTTTGGCTAAATAGAGGTAGGGCGCTCACAAGTCGGATTATAAATGAAAGTTTTTCAGACTCTACTTAGAACTTCCCACACGTGGTGTCAGCCGACAGTTCAACTTATTTCTGTGTTACAGAGGGAATTAATTCTCCCTCCTGTTTGCTAACTGGTCCTTGATGGTGTGTATGGAAAAACTGCCATGTGCGTTCCGAATGCCACATAGATGACACAAGGGAACAAATAGATGAAACTCATTAGAATACTCATGAAAGACTATCGAAAAATATGAGAGACTCCTAGCTCTGGGAAATGAACAAGTGGTGGTGGAAAGGGAGGTGGGCAGGGGATTGGGGGACTGGGTGACGGGCACTACGAGGGGGCACTTGATGGGATAAGCACTGGGTGATAGGCTATATATTGGCAAATGGAACTCCAATTAAAAATAAATAAATTAAAAAATAATAAATAAATACATAAATGTGAAAAAAATCCCTAAGGAACATGGATGCCAAAATTTTCACAAAGATACTAGCCAATAGGATCCAACAGTTCATTAAAAGTATTATTCACCATGACCAAGTGGGATTTATTCCAGGGGTGCAAGGGTACGACATTCACAAATCAATCAACATGATGCATCATATTAATAAAAGAAATGACAAGAACCATACGATCCTCTCAATTGATGCAGAAAAAGCATTTGACAAAATACAGCATCCTTTCTTGATTGTAATACAATTTTTTTATTAAATTGGTATTCAACATTTACAAAAAAAAAAGAAAAATATTAGGACAGAATCAGAGATCGATAGAATAGAATAGAAACAAGCTACCTCTACGACCTCTACGTATACGTGCTAAGTAGCATCAGAACTACAATTATAACCTATGTGTCTTGCGGTTACTGATGCTCTAGGTTATTTTCTTCACACTGGAGCATTTTCTCCAATATTCGAGCCTCTCCGTTTTTCTGTTCAGGTACTGGAAACTTCAGAGCAACTCAGTAGAGCTCTTACCTACTGGCATGTTCGAAATTGGCGTTCCACAAACATAAAATGAATGTAAAGTCGAATTATAGAATATCTGACTTATCTTTGGAGTTTATTGTCATATAAGCATGCTAATACTTTTCTCACTGGTTCAAAATGCTTTGGTTCAAAGTGCAAAGTGTTTGCTTGTCTTATGCCTGAAATCTTATTTTTATCTATTTTTATATTTTTATATTTTTTTATTTTTTATTTTTTTGAATCTTTTAATTTGAAGTCCAGAGAGATGCTGTGAAACATAGTCATCATTATTCAAATAAAATAGACAAATCCAAAAATTAAAAAAAACCCTGAAATGCCATTACTTTGTGCTTCTTTGAATACCTAGTTGTGCTTATTAAAGAAAAGTGACATAAGACTTAGATGTTCCTTGGTAGATTCTATTAGTGCTGACATTCCATCTGACAGCTTTGGAAGCTATCTTAAACTAAATTATTCAGTGACTTTTAAAAATAATGGTCCAATGAAACAAATATGAACAAAAATTCACCACACGTGTAAATACATTCCCTCACCCCCGCCATATAATTTCTCGGACTCTATTTGTACAATGTTGTTCCAAATAAATCTATCAATGCTTCCTTGTGTAAGAAGTCCTAACACAAAGGCCATTAGTATTTTAAGATTTTTTTTTCTATGTGTCAAGAGAGGTCACAAGCTCAAACACAGTATGGAAGATTTGACGTTCTGAACCTGAACAAAACCCACACGAGTACATCCTTTGACAAGGAGATTGATGGTAAGTTTTCAGTAAAACGTCTTCTTCTGAGATCTAATGTAGACATGGGCTTTCTTTTGAAATTCTTGTTGCTTCTTATGTTCAGAGCTTAAATATAGTTTGAGGGGGATGGATCTCTAACTCTTCTCTAATGGACTCAGTTTTATTTCTTTTATTTCTTTTTTAAAAATATTTTATTTATTTATTCATAAGAGACAGAGAGAGAGAGAGAGAGAGAGAGGCAGAGGCACAGGCAGAGGGAGAAGCAGGCTCCATGCAGGGAGCCCCATGTGGGACTCGATCCTGGGTCTCCGGGGTCACGCCCTGGGCCAAGGGCAAGTGCCAAACCACTGAGCCACCCAGGAATCCCCTCATTTTTTTTCTGATTAGATGACAGCCTCCTGCCATCATCTTTGGTTACTCATAGTTCAGAGTATGGGAAGAGAAACCTTTGATTTCTTTTCTCATGTTTTCTTTCTCCTCAACCTGTTGTCTTAAGAAGAGCCGAGTGATGCACTAGAGTATTTGCTGAAAATGTGCTGCTTGATGATATCCTGAACACTTCCCCAGTAGTTTGAAAAGTCAAGTCTCTAAAATTCAGTGTCTGAATTTTTTGATAAGTGAGGATGACTTAGAATTTGTGGCATGATATCCGCCTAAGTTACAGCAGACACTGATTGATAATCGATGCATGTGGTTATGTTCACGACCTTTTTCCCAAATGGTGGACGATGAAGTAGACGAACACGCTCAAAATCAAAATCAAACGTGATTGAAATAAAATGGCCGGCTTTTGTTTCTCAGTCTTACGAATATTTTTCAAATCCTTGCCACCAGAGCAGATCGAGGTGAAATGCAGTGATTTCTTTTATTTATTTATTTATTTATTTATTTATTTATTTATTTATTTATTTATTTTTAATGGTCCGAAAGGAGGTTGCGGAGGCTGGTGAGCTACGTATGCGCTACTACCCCTCGCTGCGTGGCATACCCTATGCTGGAAGTCTGTCTCCTTCTGATGTAGACATTGTCCTACAACAAGAAAACAATTCAAGAAAATCACTGCTGTTTGAAAACCAAACTTCCACGTGAAAGTACGGTAGGGCTGTAACAAGCTACCTTAACCCGTGGGTGCCAGTTCTACTGGAAGACTCTCCTAAGACGGGCTTCCATGACTATGAAGCCATCCTTACCGCCGTCTTCCCGTTAACTCGAAGCTTTACCTCATCACTTCGAAAAAGTCCAGCCAAGAGAATAATAAACTACCAACCGACGTGTTTATTTTAATGTGCGACGTTCCTAGCGGAACCCAAATGCTCCTGCTTCAAAGTGAAAAAGAGGCTTCCGACAGCTGGGTTTCAGAGGCCTTGCAAGTTTGAGCAGGATGGGTCACCGAAACATGAAAGTGCGGCCTTTGGCCTGCTCATTTGGAGCCCTTTCCTCGCTGCGCACATGTTCCCCAAAAACCATCTCCTCTTGACCTTCCTGCGAACATAGAGACGCTTCTTTCTGCCCCACTGCTCAGCCCACCTAACGCTTTATTCATTTGACTTGATTTATTTATTCTGTGCCTATTTCTCCCAGTGCTCTGATGGGAACTTAACACACGCTCAGTATCCCAGGACACCCAGCAGCCAAAGCGAGTTTTAATGCAGGCAAAATACTTATATGGGAGCATGGAAAGCTGAGTCGTGGGTTCTGTGCGAAGGGTCCTATCAGCAGGGGCAGTGAGGGCTCCACGGAGTTCCAAGGGTGATCCAGACTAAGCATACTCGGCCTCTGAAAGCGTGTAGAGCACACCGCTGGGTTTCGCAGTCACATCCAAAGGGGCGCAGAGAGACAGGAAGGGAGAAGTTTTGAAGGCAGCTTCTTCACTGTCGGCTTTTTTTTTTTTTTTAAGATTTTATTTATTTATGAGAGACACAGAGAGAGAGGCAGAGACACAGGCAGAGGGAGGAGCAGGCTCCATGCAGGGAGCCCAACGCGGGACTCGATCCTGGGTCTCCAGGGTCGCGCCCTGGGCCAAAGATGACGCTAACCGCCGGACCACTCAAGGCTGTCCACTGTCAGTTTTTAAGACTGACTTCTAACCCGTTGCCACGCTTCCCTCCCATAGGCCCTGGAGGTAGTAAGGGAAAATAATAGTAGTCATAGCGTACCCTTCTCTAAAGACACGCAATGTTTGTGGGACTCCTGAGTTTGAAGACCTTTGAGAAGTTTGGTCACTTTGAGTGAAGCAAAAAGAGATGCACAGGTGTTGGCGGAGCCGGGGTGCAAGGAGCCAAGTGTGGAGGACGTCTGCCTGCCTCACCCTGTAGAGGGTTCTGGGGTCCTCACCTGGGAGCCATGCTCTGCAAGCAGCTCCAGGAAGCCCCTGTCAGCAGGTCCGGCCCTGGTGGTGAAGCCGGGGTCCTCTAACCCCTGAGGCTGACTCTGGGCCGCAGGACCATGTGCACCTCTGACCGCAGAGGCCTTGGAGACAACGACTCCTCACGAATCTCGCGCACACATCTTTCACACAAGCTCTGACCCAGAAGCACACCAAGAAGGAACAGGATACCATCCTCACCTTGGCCGTCCTCCCCTGGCATACTGGTCGGTGTCACGGGCCCAGTGCATCGAGGGTGATGCCTCCAGCCCAGCTTGGGGGGCAGCGTGGCCGAAGGACTGGAAACTGTGCTTCAGATATAAAAACCCGAGAAATCCTGGCACCAGAGAGAGAGCGTGTGGCACTCAGTTGACAAAGGACCTCACGCTTGCAGAGGCAAGATGGAGAGCCCGGTGTGTCCAGCCGCTCGGTGTTTGGCC
Source organism: Nyctereutes procyonoides (assembly GCF_905146905.1). Lineage (NCBI taxonomy): Eukaryota > Metazoa > Chordata > Mammalia > Carnivora > Canidae > Nyctereutes > Nyctereutes procyonoides. The sequence continues at coordinate 14,978,831 of NW_026575021.1, read as the reverse complement.
ACTTCCGTTAGCCATGCCAGGGATCAACAGATTCGCCCTCAGAGCAAAACTTGCCTTACAACTGTCGAGCTACAAGTTTTTGTGGTGAGCGGATGTGGAGAGTGTGCCCAACTCGTGAACCCATAAGCTCTGTTTTGCTACGGAAATTTATGACAACCCAGGTCCCCAAAGCCACACAATGAAATCTTGCCTCACAGTTGACTGGATCTTGGAGGCAGCCGGCTCGGGGGAGGCTGACGAGGCTCTGCCTCCAGGGAATGTTAGGTGAGCCTGAGCCCCTCCTCCGCACACCGGCCCTGAACGTGGCCACATGGGGTCAAGCCGGATTTTGCTGACATGTGGACAGGGAGGTCAAGGTATGAAGAGAGAGAAATGGAGCCCAGGGAGAAGCAGGCTGGGGGGTGTAATGGGAGGCCTACCACGTTAGGTTCCCTGGTTGCGTCTCTGTTGGCGATGGACAACTGTTGCCCTTGGATTCTGTGAACTGTCCGTGTCCACAGAGGAAATTCTATCTCCTCGACCTTTTCTGACACTATGTCATTTCTTCTACTTCTTCTTTTTTTCTTTTCAAGTCTTTATTTAAATTATAGTGAGTTCACATACAGTGAAATGATGGTTTCAGGAGTGGAATTCAAGTGGTTCATCCCTTACATACAACACCCAGTGCTCCTCCCAAGAGCCCTCCTCGGTGCCTGTCACCGAGGAGGCTCATCCCCCATCGCCTCCACCAACCCTTTGTGTTTACTGTCCTTAAGAGTCTCTTATGGTTTGCTCCCCTCCCCTCCCCTCCCCTCCCCTCCCCTCCCCTCCCCTCCCTCTCTTCTCTTCTCTTCTCTTCTCTTCTCTTCTCTTCTCTTCTCTTCTCTTCTCTTCTCTTCTCTTCTTTCTCTTCTCTTCTCTTCCTTTTTTCTCCTCTTCTCTTCTCTTTCTCTTCTTCTCTCTCTTTTCTTCTCCTCTCCTCTCCTCTCCTCTCCTCTCCTCTCCTCTCCTCTCCCTCTTCTCTTCTCTTTCTCTTCTCTTCTTTCTCTTCTCCTCTCCTCTCCCCTCCCCTCCCTTCTTCTCTCCTCTCCTCTCCTCTCCTCTCCTCTCCTCTCCTCTCCTCTCCTCTCCTCTCTCTCCTCCCCTCCCCTTTCCTTCTTCTCTTCTCTTCTTTCTCTTCTCTTCTCTTCTCTTCTCTTCTCTTCTCTTCTCTTCTCTTCTCTTCTTTCTTTCTCTTTTCTTCTCTCTCTTCTCCTTTCTCTTCTCTTTTTTTTCCTGTAACATATCATGAGTTGCTCTCTGTCACTTGTGACGTGAGCCAATGAGGGATGTTCATCACATCTAAAACACCATCCATCTTACAGCATACCTCCATTAATTCCAGGGCGTATCTAATGAACAAACTAATGCCATTATTGCCTACTGCCTTCCTGATCCCTTTAGTCACTTCCAAATTTTGATTTTTCCCTCTGTCCTGTGGTTTTTCAGACTTTTAATTGACCCTCCTCCTGAATCCCATCTTCCCAACTGGTAAGAAGATGAGAAGAAAATAACATCTGAAACTCAAACCGTGTGATTTAGACTCACTAGAAGCAGCAGTAAATGAGAGACAATTAAATGTAATGACAGAAATGAGGTTCTGGCGAGGCTGCAGGGTAGCCTGTTCCTGAGCCTGGGAGGCAGATAAAGCACAATATTATCTCTTAGCAATATCATCGAAGCTGCACCCCAGGAGGATGCACTGACAGATTGCCAATTTCTTTCAACCAGGTAATTGGCCACACTGGTAAGTGTATTATTGCTAATATAAAATATTGTAATGGGTAGTAGGAAACCTGAACTAGCAATGGCAGATTTAGAAGTGAGTTAAAAATTTGGCAGAGGAGCATTTATTTGCAATTGACTTTCATATAACTTTAAGAGAAAGATAGAGACAGAAGGCAGAGAATTCTTGCTGACACAGGCTTGACTAAAAAACTAAACAAATGAATCACAAATGTATATTATTTGCGAGATCTACTTCATCATTTTCATAGGAAAAAACCGTGACAATCACTTCATGTATTATTCCTAACCATTGTTTTTGTATTTTAGCATTAAAGTCGATTTCATTCACTGAAGCCAAGACACAAAGTGTGACCACAAAAGCATTCAACACGAAACATTTATGCCTTAAATAATTCAGCCAGCAGAAGAACGTAGATTACTTAGTTTTCTTTAAATAATTTAGGGATGGCACTCAGGGCACTGAATAATCCACCCATGAACTGAGGGGCTTAAATTATGGAGCATAATTCTTGATATTTAAATCTTAGATGTCTCTTCTCTTTTGTTCCAGCATAATGAATCAGAATAAAAGAATTGTTTTAAAAGGAAAGGATGATGTGAAGGCTCTGAAATGACCTGCTCTTAACCGCTTATCTGGACTCCTGTGAGTGAGTGCTCTGCAAGGTGCTGGGAGACAGACTACAGGCCCATCTGCTGGAAACCCTGCTCTACTTTTCCCGCAAGACTCACATCACATAAATCATTTCCCCTTTTTTGACACTATGTCATTTCTATCTTTTTTCAAGTCTTTATTTAAATTCTAGTGAGTTCACATACAGTGAAACGATGGTCTCAGGAGTAGAATTCAAGTGATTCATCCCTTACATACAACACCCAGTGCTCCTTCCAAGAGCCCTCCTGGGTGCCCGTCACCGAGCGGGCTCATCCCCCACCCCCTCCATCAACCCTTTGTGTTTACTGTCCTTAAGAGTCTCCTATGGTTTTATGGTCTCTTCTCTTCTTTCTCTTCTCTTCTTTCTCTTCTCTTCTCTTCTCTTCTCTTCTCTTCTCTTCTCTTCTCTTCTCTTCTCCTCTCCTCTCCTCTCCTCTCTCTTCTCTTCTCTTCTCTTCTCTTCTCTTCTCTTCTCTTCTCTTCTCTTCTCTTCTCCTCTCTCCTCTTCTCTCCTCTTCTCTTCTCTTCTCTTCTCTTCTCTTCTTTCTCTCTCCTCTCCTCTCCTCTCCTCTCCTCTCCTCTCCTCTCCTCTCTCTTCCCTTCTCTTCCCTTCCCTTTCCTTTCTTTTTTCTTTTCCTTTCCTTTCCTTTCCTTCTTTCTTTTTTCTTTTCTTTTCTTTTCTTTTTTTTCTTCTTTTCTTTTTTTCTTTTCTTCTCTATTTTCTCTTTCCCATATGTTCATTTATTTTGTTTTAGAAGAAAGGGACCATGGTCTCCCTGAGTGTTTGATACATTGCTCTTAAAAGATGTTAGTCCTGTAGCATCAAGAATTCTTTTAGTGTTAGGAGACTAGGTGAGTTGTGTTCAGGTACATTGGAGTCCAGATAAAGCATCTGGGACAGAATATTTCAAAGAATTTATAGGAGATCTGGATAATGAAATCAGAGCTCTGCTCCTTGACTGAACCAATCAAGGCCTTTCATAACTGAATTGTTTGGTGTTAAAATGCAACATTGTTTTGACAAAGCCTGATTAAAATAAAGTTGAACTCTTAGGCTAAGGAGCACCACAAACAAACAAATTTACCTAATGAAATGGTTTGGTTCAGGAATTTTGTTTTTTATATAGCATTTTATTAAATATTATATTTAATAATGTTTAATTGAAATATATTATATATTAATTTAATTTTAATTCAAAAATATATATATTAATTTAATTTTAATTTTAAAAAATATATATTTAATTTTATTAAAAGCATAGCACTAAAATTAAAAGACATAAGTAACTTAAATACCTATAAGCTTATTATACTTATTAGCTGACTTTCAGTAAACAGGTAATTTATCACTTCATGGCTGTTTATTAAAAATAATTCCAATAGGAACAGTTGCAAGTGGCTTTTTAACATTTGTTTTTATCAATATTTTTCTTGGCTATTTTGTTTCCTTCATTGCTATTGCTTTATTATCACCAGCAATACTTTATTTTAAAATCAACTTTAATGAGATATAGTTGTACATAATAAAATGCAGAGGCGCCTGGGGGGTGTGATCGGTTGAAGGTGGACTCCTGGGTCAGCTGAGGGTGCGACTCCTCACCACAGCTCAGGCCTGGGTCCCCGGGTGGTGAGGCTGAGCCCTGCATCGGGCTCTGTGCTCACAGGGGTCGGCCTGCGACTCCCCCTCCCACCCCGGGCCTCGCCATCTGCCCCTTGCCCTCCTTGCACACACTTGCGTGTGCTCTCTCTCCCACGAATACATGAACAAAATCTTCAAAATCCAGATTTGTGACTTTTGACAACTGTATACATCTGCCTAACTACCCTTCCAATGAGCACAGCACATTTCCATCCTTCCAGAAAGTTCTCTTGGGTCCCTCTGCTGCCGGCCCTTCCTCATCTTCCTCCTTCCAGAGCCAGGCAACTACAGATTTGATTTCTATTATTACAGGTTGGTTTTTCTTGCTGTAGGATTTCTTATCACACAGTGATATGTAAAACACAGAATTGTTTTTTTTTTTTTTGTATCTGCCTTATTTCATTCAGTGTAATGCTTGTGAGATTATTCATCCATGTTGTTGCGTGTATCAGTAATTCATTCCATTTATTTACAGTAGCATTATCTTGCATGAATATACTACAATTTCTTTATCCATTCTTTTTTTTTAAAGATTTTATTTATTTATTCATGAGAGACACACTCACAGAGAGAGAGAGAGAGAGAGCGAGAGGCAGAGACATAGGCAGAGGCAGAAGCAGGCTCCATGCAGGGAGCCCGACGCGGGACTTGATCCTAGGACCCCGGGGTCACACCCTGAGCTGAGGGCAGGTGCTCAACCACTGAGCCACCCAGGCATCCCATGTTGCAATGTTTTTAATGTCCATTAATCTAGAACAGTTGGCTTAGCCTTCCCTTGCCTTTCCTGATCTTAATTATTTTTTGAAGAATGCAGCCAGTTACCTTCAATGTTCCTCTATTGGGATTTTGTCTGATGTTTTCTCATGATTAGATGGAAATTATACATTTTTTTGGCAATAATATCAAAGAAATAATGTTATGTTCCTTTCACTATATCCCTATTAGGTGGTACAGAGTTTCAATTTGTCCGGTTATTGGTGGCATTAATTTTGATCATTTGATCGAGGTGGCATCTGCTATGTTTTTCCACCTAAAATCACTCACGTGCCCTTTTGTGATTAACAAGTATTTTGTAGAGGGGTACTTGGAGACTATGCAAATTCCCTTTGCTCATAGACTTTAATCATTTTAGCATCCAGTGATATGTCTTGGGTGAATTAATATTACCATGCCAAATTGTGATTTTCTACCTTTATCATTCACTCTATGTTTATTAGCTGAAATTATGCCAAAAGAAAATGTTTTCTCTTATCAGCACATTTTTCTTGGTTATTTATAGTAGTATGGCTTCATGAATTCCTATTTTTTAAATAGCTTTTAATTTGTCAGAGTCGTTATTTATTTTTATATTCAAATCATCAAATGTGGCCAGATAATCTTTTTAAGCTGGCCTTTTTTTGTTCTTTTAGCATGTCTCCAACATGTGAGCACATTATTCTTTCTTAAGATTTTTCAGGCCTATTTTTCATTTTCTGCCCCACTTTATGTATGTATGTACCTATGTATGTATGTATGTATTATTTTTAAAGATTTTATTTATTTATTCATGAGAGATGCCGAAAGAGAGGCAGAGACACAGGCAGACGGAGAAGCAGTCTCCGTCGTCTCAAGTAGGACTTGATTCCAGGACCCTGGGGTCACACCCTGAGTCAAAGGCAGACACTCAACTGCTGAGCCACCCAGTTGTCTGACACCCTCTTCTTGTTGGTCTGTCTGTGACATCTTGTGCCAAATAGCTGCCACTGTCCCCAACTGGGACTGATGCCTAATGGCTTGCCCTCTCTTAATTGGCTAAATTATTCAAAAAGAAAGAAAAGAAAAAAAGAAAGAAAGAAAGAAAGAAAGAAAGAAAGAAAGAAGAAAGAAAGAAAGAAGAAAGAAAGAAAGAAAGAAAGAAAGAAAGAAAGAAAGCAAGCAGACATTGTATTTAAGGAGTTTATAATCTCAAATGGGATTTTTTTTAAAAGATATCTATTCAATCACTACTTCAGGATCCTAATCAGATAAGGAGAATGAACCACAGCTTTTCTATTTTTATGTAAGAAGCGTGTTAATGTATTATTCCTTTGTAACGATTGCATTTAAGAGCTATCAGATCGAAGGTTTAGAACTGAGAGAGGAATTGGAATTCATCACCCAGTCACTTCAGAGCTAGAGTGGGATGACAAAGGTGGGACGATGTTCCGGAAGGCATATAATGGGTAGGCCTTAGAGCATTTGAGTTTAATTAGCAAAATCAGAAAAATAAAAAGAAATAGTCTTCATACCTTTGATTTTTCACCCACACGATTTATATTTAGCTTTTCATAAATGCCATTAAGGACCTGTTGGAATGACTCTTATTTCTGCAGTATGAGCAAAAAACAAAAACCAAAAGGCAATAACCATCATCTGTTGAGTGCCTACAATGTGGCACAGACTAGAGAAGCTTTCCACAGGCTCTTGATCGATCCTTTGGATTTTATTATTGGTTCCTTGTAGGAGCACTGAGCTGCAGAGAGGTTAAGTCTGATTTCAGGTGCAGTGTGGTTGGGCCTCAGTCTTGCACTAAGGCTTTGGCCCACAATGCTTTTCTGAGCCTCTCTGCTTAGCAAACTCCCTTGTGCATGTTTTCCATGTTCTCAGTTTCCATGAGGGGCAAGTGGGTTGTCGGCGTCACTCTCTACCTTCAACCCGGTTTTGGACTAAGGGGGGAAGGGAGGAAGCCCTCTTCCTCAGGGTTCCTGCCAGACAGCACGGCCCCTGCCCTGGCTGTGTCACCTGTCATGTGTTGACCAGGACGGTGCTGAGGAGGGCTGCTGCTGCAGCAGCCCCAGTGCGGCCAAGAGGCAGGTGTGAGCTGGCTACCCGGAACCTTGCAGCGCTGCTTGAAAAGAAGGAAACCAAAGGGCTGTCAAGTGGCATAAGCAAAGGAGGTTGATGGTTGATCAAGAATCATTGCATAGAGCTTCTAATTGCACGGGAATGAGCTGCCCTCTGTCCGGTGTCTGACAGGGGGACCCACCGACCTCACCAGCACCTTCTGCAATGGGCCTGGGGCTTTATGGTCACATTGCAGCCAGGCTCACGGCCGTCCTGGGCTTCAGAGTGGGGCGGGAGGGGCAAGCTGGGCTTTCTCCAGCATCTCCAAGGCCTCCGTGATCTGCCAGGATCTCAGCTAGACTTCAGCCACTTTTTTTCCCAATCTTTCTTATTCCAGGAGTTTACCATGAGCGGACGTTTTCCCTATGATATCCACCTTCATGTAACCCAGAGGCTGACTGCCTCTCTGACATCCCCTCTCCTAAGCAGACAATGGAATTTCAAAAGTGAAAAAAAAAAAAAAAGTCAAGCCCTAATTTCTCATTTTATGTCAAGATGCCCATTCAGAAGGGCAAGCATAACATGGAGCTTCCCACATCCCTTTTTTTTTTTTTTTTTTTGGACCTTGTAGCAGGTGTAGGGCCTACTCTCCAGGGATCCCCAAGTGTGTTTATCTTCTCATTAGGTAAGAAGCTAACATTGTTTCTAATTTGCCATATTTTCCTGCGAACTCTTGAAATGTAATTCTTACGCTGGGTGATTTTGTCTGAACCAGAAGTATGAAAAATGGAAGATGCTTACATGGAAAATTTGACTTTTTTTTTTTTTAAATGCCGTGATTAACATCAGAGATAAGAATTAGGCCATGAACAAGTCAAGGGAGGCTAAATGGAATGGCTAATTCATCTCGTGCCAGGTGGTGGGACCAGCACTTTCTGTGCTTTGCTATTGATTCAGTAACCTCTTACCTGGGTGCACTTCAGTCTTCTGTCCAGTAAAACATTGTTTGTTTGTTTGTTTTTTCTTAAATGGCTATATCTCTACTGGTTAGAAATCCAACACTGGCTGACTTTTGGATCTCGGAAGTACAGTGGGTCCTTGAGGAACTGGGAGTCCCTCATGGTCACGGTGGCTCACCTGCTCCTGACGGGGCCCTGGGGTTCTCCTGGCCAGAGGAGCGGACTGGAGGCCCAGCAGGAGGGCTTCCAGGCCAGGCTCTTGCTGAGGCTCCTGCTGGAGCACAAGGGAGATGTAGAAACGCAAGGGTCCATCGGGCTGGCCCCCCAAACAAAGGCTGATTGAATATTTAAAGGCACTGAGAGGGAGAGGAAGGGCCTTCAAGCATGTAGAGGTGGCCCTCGTGGTGCCTTGCACACTTCAAAGTCAGGCTTGCTCACCTGTCGTACATCTGACCAGCATGTTAAACCTCCAGCCCTAAGCGTGATGTTCAGTATCATACACTGGGAAGGAAAGTCAGTGGAAGGTCAGCTCTGGGGTCCTCTGTGGCACAGACCATTTTGGTCTGTGGGGTCTTGGCCCGTCTCTGTAGTAGAGGCCGCACACCCTCCTTGAAAGGTGAGCACCTGCTTCTACTCTCCTGCACCATATGCTGCTCGGGAGGCGGAGAATCTCGGCTCTCCAGGAGCGCTGGATCTTGGGGTCACTACTGAGGACCCTGGAGCCCCGTCTGTATCCTGCCTTGTGACCCCCAGTAGGCGCACTGTCTGAATTGCAGCCAAGTTCTATTTTACCTGTTTTGCGTATACAGACTACAGGTCTGAGAGTTCCTCACCACTGACTCATGAGGATCTCTCTGTCATGGGAAACTGAGGACAAATACGTAATTACATGCTTATACTGTTCATTCAATTTTCTCAGAACTTATGCCATGAGCTTAGAGCGTGAGGGGAGGTTATAACGTCTACAGCCTCCATTAGTGCTTGATTCATAATTCGTTTGAATTTGATACCAAAATAGTGAGGGTGAATCCTTTCAATGTGCCATTAGTGATGAGAAAAATTTCATATGCCAAGACACTTAAGGGTTCATGATTGTGTGTTCTGCTAGTTAAATAAAGAGAATAGTAACCTTTTTTTAGGGGGCATTGCTTGAGCCCCACATTCCAAAATAAATGCCTCAAGGTAAAAAGGGATAAGAACATATAATATAACAAACTAAACATATAATCTAACAAAGTCTTTGGAGAATGCATCAAAAAAGAAGTTTAGGGATGCCTGGGTGGCTCAGTCGTTGGGCGACTGCCTTGGGCTCAGGGTGTGACCCCGGGGTCCTGGGATTGAGTCCTGCATCGGGCTTCCCACAGGGAGCCTGCTTCTCCCTCTGTCTGTGTCTCTGCCCCTCTCTGTGTGTGTGTGTCTCTCATGAATAAATAAAGTCTTCACACACACAAAAAAAAAAAAAAGAAAAAGAAGTTTATTTATCCCTCCAAAGGCCTGCCACATGGGCCCAAACTCTATGTGCCATTTCCCATTCTGAGATGCTGTGTGACATGGAAAGTCTTTTTAAAACTCAAATAAACAAACGGGTAAGGATAAACATTACGCAGCCTTCAAAGTAGTAAAAAGTGATCAACTGTGAACAAAATACAATTCTTTTCCAGGTATGACCATGTTAGAAAACTGAATCAAATTTGTGTTGCATTGCAATCTAAAAAAACTTGAAATCCTTACAAAGACACGGATAACAATCATGGCAGAGGAAGACATTGATGATAATCATGGCAGAGGAATCCCTCATGATACGCATGGTATCCTGACATTCGCTGCATTGTGTTTGAAAGCGGTCGGTGTTACCTGTAAATCCCCAGGGGTCCGTCCAGACCCTAGGACAGATCCTGCGTCGTGAGGGAACGGGGGCTCGTACCGGCACTAGGTGATCTCCTGCTCAGGAGACCAGCAACCGTGCTGCTTCATTTTGTCCCCTTGTCAGCATCTAACAGATTATCTGGCACAAACAGGTGCTCCATAAACATTTGCTGAGTTGTATCAGTAATCGCCGTGTCGTGAAGCTCTTACTGCATTGGACTGGGCTGGCTTATTTGCTTTTAATTATTTGCTTGATTATTTAGCAGACGGAGAGGAGCAGGTCCCTGCCCTTTTGATACTGAATCCCTGGAGTCAAGTGTCAGGCTTGGCACCGATCAAGAATCCAGCAAATGTGTACCACAAACAAATGGAAGTTGAATTAATTATGATGCCCTTGAAAGGTACCAGGTGAGAAATGCCTCAAATGTGAAAAATGCAGTCCCCGAAACCAGAAGTCTATGATGAATTTTCCCAAACACAGAAAGCAAATCAAGGACCGTAATTTAGCTATTCCGCTTTCTATTAGCCTGGCCTATGAATCACAGAAATAGACCTGTTTTGCCTGTTACTTTAAAATCAAAAAGGCTTAATCCTTCACCGATAGCTATTGCTGAAAAATAATTCATTGGCTTCCATTGCCAATTGCACCAGAATATCGTCTGCCAGGAGACTTCCCAAGCCATTGGCTTCCCGAGGTAACATCGCCCAAAGGAATGTGAAAGATCCAAAAGATTTCAAACGCTGAGATAATTTCTGTTCTTTAACCAATTTATACCCTTGGTTTTTTTTTGTTTTTTAATATCCTTGTTTTTCTTTGCTCGATCCCACTGTCCTTTTGGGATTTTTTTTTTTTTTTTGACACAAAACATCTCTAATCTGTAAGAGGGCCTCTGTTGTTTTCTTGGTGTGGAAGTCTCGGCGTTTCACCCTTCCCCTGTAGGTCAGAGCGCCGAGTGCCTGTCAGTCCTTTGGTCCTCAGCCGAGACCCAGGGCAGTTTCCTGCTGTCTGAGGACTCGCAGCATCTCCAAGGCAGGCCTGCTACATGTCCGGGCCCTGATGGCACCCGCGCCCACACAGATGTGGAGTTAGGTCAGGGTCGGGGTGCAAATCACGTGCCTTTGAGGTTCTCCATGTGCAGGATTATATGCTGGGGGACAGAGAAGGCAATAAAAACAAAAATATTTGAAATTAGGGGATCCCTGGGTGGCGCAACAGTTTGGCGCCTGCCTTTGACCCAGGGCACGATCCTGGAGACCCGGGATCGAATCCCACATTGGGCTCCCCGGTGCATGGAGCCTGCTTCTCCCTCTGCCTGTGTCTCTGCCTCTCTCTCTCTCCCTCTCTCTCTCTCTCTCTGACTATCATAAATAAATTAAAATTAAAAAAAATATTTGAAATTAGCTTTCAAAACCATAATGTAAGGATGTGGAAATATGATTATGCTCCTTAAAAAAAAGGCTCTAAGAAGGCAAGGGCAATCTTCCCTTCTTTTCAACAGGGAGAATTTGTAACATCCATTTGTCCCTAGGATGCGGGAGCACTCAGCACATTCTGCTTTGTATCCTTCCCTGTGTGCTTATCTATCGTGGCAGGTCCCGGGCCCCTTCTGCTTGTAGGCCTTTGGCCCGGTCTGGCCTCCACCCACCGCACGTCATTTCCTGTGAACACCTTCGGCCCTTGGTCTGCGGGCTGTTCGGCCTCCCGAGGGCTTTTGGCCCAAGAGCAAGGTGGGCGAGTGCTAGAGAACTGCTGTCCCCAGGGCCAGTGCGGGCGGGCAGCTGGGGATGGAGACTCTGCCCTCAACTCAGGGGTGAGCTTCTGTCGCCCAGACGCTCTGCTGCTTCCTTGCCTGGCCTCCCGCCCCTGTGGGTTCTGCCTGGAATTGCCTCCTGATGAAGCTATGTGTGCGCACATCCCACCCCGACGGTCCTGCTGGAAGCCCGGCCTCGGGGACACTGCCCTGGATGAGGGCCCGTCCCCTGCCTGCAGCTCGCATCATTCTGGGCTGTGTGGCTCCCAGTCATCCTGTGCCCAGGGAGGACCCCCTGAGTTGGCCAAGTAATGCATCTCGTTGGGGACAGGGGCCAGTGTGTGGTCCTAGCCGCGCTCCCGAGAGCCCTGGGGATGTGCTGTTAAGGCCCGCATGGGCCCCTTCATCCCTGGTGACGAAGCTGCCAGCGGCTGCACATCTCGAGGGGCTGCGAAGCTCGGCGTCCGACTTTGGGGGGGTCCTCGCAGTTTGTCCTCCTGGATACATGAAGGGCTTTGAGACGTGCAGCGCCGCTTGCATCGGGGGGCCTGCCTTCGGGGTCCATCAAAACTCTGGGGACTTTAGGCCAAGAGCCTTCCTGTTAACGCCTGTTTCCGTCCTTGCAGGAGGAGGTGAGCTCACCCACCGGGTGGGGTTGTTAACAAGGCCAACACTGCGCCTGGAATAGGTACGAGCTGTGGGAGCAGCCAAGGGGATAGCCCTCAGGTGGACAGGCCCGTCCTAGCAGGGCCGTCGGGGTGCGGCTCGGGGGGCCCTGGAGCCTGCCGGGCTCACTCGGTTGCCTCGCACACTGGGTCCCTCTGCTCTTGCACAGCCACACCCACCCCGGCCGCCGTTCTCACCCAGCTGTGAGCCCTGGAACAGGCACGAGGTGAGAAGAAGCAATGGCCCGTGGTAGGGTGACGCAGTTTTGGCCCATGGGTGATGGCCCGGCCCCTGCGACGTTGGTCTCTGGGATGTGTCCTCTCGGGCCTCTGCTGGAGGTGCCTCCCGTCCCCTGTGCCACATCTTCTCTTAACTCCCAGCTGTCGCAGGTGTCATCGGGGAGCTCACGGCCCACGAGGCCCTGCTCGACCCCAAGGCTGAGTGACACGCAGCCTGTGGTGGCCGGCCGATGGCAGTGTCGGGCCTCTGCTCCGTCAGGATGGGTGATGCGACTGTGACACGTGTGTGGCGCTCATGCGGCCCGTTGTCCAGAGGCCCGAAGGCCCGAAGGCCTGACTGCCAGGCGGGGACAGTGCCTGCCCCCTGGGGCCTTGACTGGCCCTGGAGCCCCATACTTGGTCTCCTACTCGGTGGCAGCTGGCATGCGGCCAGCAGCATGCAGGGGGCCCCAACAGGACACATGCTCAGTGGGGGGCAGCATGTGGCCAGCCTGCACCCCCCGGCCCCACAGCTCTGATGGCCACAGCAGGTCTCGGCGCTGAGGGATCGGGACAAGCCAACTGTGCATGTTCTGCTCCCTGCGCTGGGCCCCCGGCTCGCCACCTGTGGAGATGGCGAGGGCTGACGCCGGGCAGCAGGTGCAGGGGCGACAGGCTCCCACCTGCGGCCGCTCCGTCCTGGCCCTGCTGCGGCGCCCGCTGCCCTCCGGGTTGCCCGGACCCACGGGGCCTGGGCCACCCTCACCTCTGGGCACAGACGGGCGCCCGGCACTGTTGGCCGAATGAGGACATTTGCTGCTTTTTAAAACATTTTTAAAAAAGATTTTATTTATTTATTCCTGAGAGACACAGAGAGGCAGAGACCCAGGCAGAGGGAGAAGCAGTTCCATGCAGGGAGCCCGATGTGGGACTCGATCCCAGGACTCCAGGACCATGCCCCGGGCCAAAGGCAGGCGCTAAACCGCTGAGCCCCCCGGGGATCCCAAGGACATTTGATGCTCTCCATCGATACAGAAGTAGGAGAAATAAAAATGGTTTTTGCATTGTTGATTTCACTAATGGTGATCTTCCTGAAATTTTTTTTTTTTTGTCTCAAAAGTCCTGTCATCGTTCTCATTTTTGCCCACGAAGTGTCCGTGGCACGTAGGCTGCATCGCGGGCATCCGGTGAGGTCAGGTCGCAGCAAAGCTCTGGCTGCCCCAGGGTGGATCTCGCTCCCCGTGGGGAGGACGACCAGCAGGTGCACAGCTGGAGGGTGACAAGGAGCACCTGCCGGGGAGGCTCTGCGGGCTCCCCCAGGATGTGCGGGGAAAGCAGAGAGTGGGACGGGGAGCACATGGGCAGGGCTGACCTCGGGGCCAGGAAGCAGCCCGCGGGAAGTCTCGGAAGCCGCCAAACCCTTCACAATTTAAGGGCCCAGCAGGCCGGTGGAGCTGGCTCTTAGTTTCCTTTAATTCTCAACATTTCAGAAAACCTAACTTTCATTTTTTTTTTTTTTTTTTAGTCTTAGGTTTTCTCTGTAGCATCCCATGAATCTTTTTTTTTTTTTCAGTATTGCAGACCTCTTGTTCACCTTGAAGAATCAAACATTTATTTTTTTTAAATTAAAATCTTAATAAAGTTAGTTCTGGCTGACTCACTTAGAGGTAATTTTTCAAAAGTTCTTAGGTTTGAATATTCTTTTGTCAGCTCGACTTTAATTTCAGAGGTTTTGGAGAAAGAATAATTATATGCTGATTCTGATCTCAAAATGTCACTGAGAATAATTAACCAGCAAAGAAAGGGGTATTGTATTTAAATATTTTGTACCAGAATAAAGTGAAAAAAAATGGGTCTTATTCTTTTGGATTTTGAACATTACCTATGAATGCCTCTGTTTATCTTATTTAATGTTTCTCAATATTTAAATAAAAATCTAAGGACTTTCAGGTTTTAACAGCGACATGTACAATAAAATTCATAGTGATTTCACTGACGTGGGTTATTATTGAAATATTTACTAATTTATCATGTAGATGGCTTACAAAATAATAAGGTTGGCATAATAGCAATATTTCAACGTTATCCATAAACATAAATGATGAGCTTAAAGTCTCTGTGTTTTTAATTTGTAATTTGTTGCTCTTGTTTTGATCGGGCAAACTAAACAAGATAAAACATGTAAAATACTTAGAAGAGTACTTAGCACGCAGTAGTGAGCATGAATTTTTTTTTAATCATCCCTGCCTTGCCACGCATCTTCTCTATTCCTCACCAAATGCTTTACTAACATTCACCTGCAAGAACCTTAAAAGCCCGTGATACACAAATAATACATTTTTATTTCCTATCAATCAAAACTAGGAGTGACCCCACAAGATGCCGGCCCTGAGGTCTTTCCTCTTAGTTAGCAGAATTCAGGATCCATTATGACAACATAGACATCAACAGACGGCTTTTTTCTGGGTGATTCAATCCCAAAAATGCTGTTGACATTTCTTTCTTTTTCTTGGTCTAAAAATTGGCCAATCCTATTGTTATGAACACTTCAGTGACTGGAGCAGAAGTTACTCATCACCTCCACGGCCGTAGAGAGAAGTGTTCTTCTCATTCATTTTACCTTGCCTCGCTGCGGTCTGGCTCTCAGGGCCTACGGTGGCCACGATTCCCTCACTGGGGTGATATCTATCCCTCTAGCTCCTATCCCTCTAGCTGTCTATCCAACTAGCTATCTATCCTTCTATCTCCTGAGAGAGCCTCACTGGTGCCTTGGGAGACCGGCCAAACCCCCGAACAAAGAGATGTGGTTTCCAACTTTCCAAACTTGTGCCAGGTCAACACTCCCTGTGCTTGGAGACTTACAAAGGCTCTGCCAAGGGTCGTTACTTGCACCGCTCCCCATTGGTCCTCCTCTTTTACAAATACTAATGTTTTGCTGCCACTGTCATGCCTCCCATCTCACTTTGACAAGTATGCACAGTCATCTGGGCCAGCGCCATACAAGTCTCAGTTCATTCAGAGTTGGTATCCACCTCTCCATTTCAGCACTTCTCCCAACACAATAACTGGTAGGCAGAGTAACGGGCCCCAAGATGTCCATGTCCTAATCCCTAAACCGCAAGTGTGTGACCCGACGTGGCAAAGGAGAATTAAAGTTGCACATCAACCGACCTGAAAATAGAGCTATGATCCTGGATGGTCCACTGGGCTCCATGTGATAATTAGCAATGGGCACCATGTGATAATTAGAAGATCCTTATAAGTGTAAGAGGGAAGCAGAAGAGGGTCAGAGGGAGGTGTGATTACCAAAAAAGTGGTCAGGCAGGCATGCTGTCATTGAGTTTGCAGATCAAGGAAAGGGGCCACGGCTAGGGAATATTGGTGGTCTCCAGAATACGGAAAAGGAAAAGAAACAGTCCTGCGAGAGCCCCAGAAAGAAAGGTGGCCTTATTAGCACCTTGATTTTAGCCCAGTGAGACCTGTGTCTGACTTTGAAACTGCAGAACTGAATGGTAGTGAATTTGTGCTGTCATTAAGTCTGTGATCATTTGTTCAATAAAAAAGAAGCAGAGAAAAAAAAAAAGAAAAGAAGCAGAAACTACTATGATGATCAAATACACACACAGAAAACCCAGGAAGTCTGAAACAGAGTTCTTACCTCAGTGACATATAAAGTCCTAAGTTCTGAATAAAGCATAAGTCTTTAAGTGAGTGTTTGCATCACAGTTTAACTGCTGGCTCAATATTTGTATAACTGAAGAGCCTACTTGAAGCGACTTTCCTTTGCGGGGAGAACTGGCTACATCGAAGGGGAATTAAAATCTGTAATCCTGAGGACTAGATATCTGTTTGGGACTTTCATACGGTAGCTTTATTTGGACAGTGTTTTGAATACCTTTGGGTCTGTTCTCAGCTGGGGTCCATGAGTAGAGTGAAAACCTGGATCCATATGGCAATGAATTTCCCTAGGAAGTAGGAAGACACAGAGGATTGTGGAGAACTTTGTATAAGGAGACACTTTTAAGAGGCAAAAAATGGTAACATAACAACGAGAGATGAGGAAGCTCACTCGGAATGGCTTGGCCCTTTTCAGAGATGGAGGGGGGTGCATGGCGAACCTGGTGATTGACCAGAAGGGGTAAAAGTATCGGCTTGTAAGGCAAGAAACGTAGGTTTCTGTTCAGATGCTTCTGATACGATAGGACTTGATTTCTTTTTACAATTTTCTAAATAGTCTTTTTTTTTTTAAGTAAAATATTTAAGGCATCCTCTAAACCAGGTAATGTCTAAAATTTTTTTTAAGAAAGCTTCATTGGGTAGCCCTGGTGGCTCAGTGGTTTAGCACCGCCTTTGGCCCAGGGTGTGACCCCGGGGTCCTGGGATCGAGTCCCACGTTGGGTTCCTTGCATGGAGCCTGCTTCTCCCTCTGCCTGTGTCTCTGTCTCTGTCTCTCTCCGTGTCTCTCATGAATAAATAAATGAAATCTATTTAAAAAAAGCTTCATTGTATTTTCCAGCCTTCCCTGCTGTTAGATGTGTCCATGTAACTGAGCTGTGGTCAACGAACTGCGAGCTGGCCCGATGTACTCCCCGTCCGGGCCCGTGGAAACCTCCTGTGGAACTTCCCCGTGCTTTTCTTTCTCCAACCACTGGCAAAAAAAAAAAAAAAAAAAAAAAGGAATCCGAGGGCTCAGATAAAAGACCCTGGGCCCCTCACATATGCACTTGCCATCCTAAATTGGTCTATGCCTTGAGTGAGAGACGGGTAGCTGTGCTAAGCTCCAGCGGTTTGAGTGTTATGGGTTGCCCTGCCCTGGCTGGCGGAGGTCCTCCTTACCTCCCCGGAGTTCAGTTTCCACATCCGTGAGACTCCCCCTAAGTCCACCATACTGTGAACCTCAGGGCTACAGGACACCTCATGAGTATGGTGAAAACTTAGGGAGTGAAAAATGTTTAGTGTTGAACCCAGAATCAGGGTGGATATTGGTTCACAACCTCCTTGGGAGCATCTCGACCTCCCTGGGAGGTTCGCGTGTATAATCTGGAGCTGGCCTCTGTCCATAGAAGGCAGGGAGAGACCAAAGACAAAGGCAGGCCATTCCAGATTGGTGAGTGGCAGGTTTCACAAGCATGGGAACTTACACATGGCACCTGCTCTGGGCAGCTGCAAGACCAGTGGCTCTCTACACCTGCTGCTGCATCTCAGGAATGTATATGGAGGCTTTAACTGGGTTCAACAATATAGACCATCCAGTTGGTTCCAATGCCACATGACTATCTCAGGGTTGTGTCCTTGAGGCCATTTCTAGGAGCAAGGAAGGCAAGTGGAATCATCCCCAAGGTCAAGGAGGGGTGAGGAGCCTTTGGTTGTGAGGGTCTAGCTCACAGGTCAACCAGGGGGCATATCACCTTGGCGGCCTTTCTCATCAGCAGAACTGGACAAGACCTAGAGGACAAGACCTGGATGTACGCATCTCTCTCTTTACTCTGGGTATGAAGCCTACAGGTGGTGCACGTGTTGGTTCTGATTTATTTTTATGGTAGATGGTGGGGAGGATGGGAATGGGTGACTGAAGGTCTTGGGGAAGGTGGAGGGCAGTGTGAATGACTGAGTACGACAAAGAAGCCTGGTGGTGGTCATATCCAACTAAAGATTGCCCAAGTGGATCCGGCTCGAGAGGCAGACGTGCACCCACAGCAGGGAAGTCTATCCAAAGTACAGGTGGCGGTCAACGGCAACAGAGAAGGTCACTAAACTTGAAAAGAAATATCTGAAGGGCAGATAACAAAGATGTCGGTCACATTACAGAAGGGGTTAGAGATGAAGATCGTGAGCTTGGGGTTGGACACATTTGAGGAGGTAAAAATGGATCATATTTTATGAATGAGATTTAAAAGCATCCATAATTCACCCAAGGAAATAATGAAAAGTAGGATGGTATTGGGACACCTGGGGGGCTCAACTGGCTCATCTCCATACTCAGCAGTGGGGTGACTGACCCTGAACGAGATGTATCCTGAGTTCGTATCAGATTTCACATCTTCACAGATGAGGACTTTACTGCTTGGGCTGCCCCAGAGATCTACTGGGGGATCACAGGAACTAAAATCCACGGGAACACATTCAGTAATAGGCGACGTTGTACCTCAAAGTAATGGATTGAAGTCATAACCCTCGGACTCTATATTAACTAAGTAAGCAGAGGCATAGCCTGGCAGACAGTGAAGAGGAGCCCAGGACTGGAACACAGAGAAGAAAACTCTTGAGTGGCTCGTGTGTGCTTGTAAGGAACAATTACACTCTTTTAAAATGGAGTGTTTGCTGACCAGTCTGGTGTAGACACGGAGAAGCACGGAGGGGGTGGTGTCAGGAACCTGGCCTGTGTGTTGGTGGCTCATCACCCGATTCTGCATCCGAACTCTGGGCCCTCATAAGGACTAAGAGGGGAAGAGTCTGCAGTTGGAAGAGTAGCCGACATGGACAAAGTACTTAATAAACATGAGCTCTCGTGATCTTAGTTCTTTTCTCCAAGGGGTGGATTCTAGGGGAGCCCCTGACCTAGGGGTCCAGGCAGCAGGGCCCTGGTCTGTATCAGTCAGGTGGAAGCCACTGAAACAAAAAGCAGTCTAGATTCAACAAAATGAGAAGGCACTCATTGGTTTGTATGACTTATATTTCAAGAGTAGATTGGCTTTGGGGCACAGCGGGTGCTGCACCCATGGATTCCAACCACGGACCCAAATGGCACCCTTTCTCTCCATCCCCTCCCTTCTCCTACTTTAATTTGGAATTGCTAGGCTGATATTTTCTGCATGACGTGTGGTGACCCTTGACAGACCCGTGTTTCCAGCTAAGCAACTTATGTGCCCCCCCCCCCCGCAAAAAAGAGATCCTCACTCTCCTTGACAAATCTAGTCAGAGTTCCAAACACATCCGGAGCCAGAGCCATGTTAGCCACCTTGACACTGCAGGATACAAGGGAGAATGACTGATGGTTCTTCCCAAACAAAATGATGATATTATTTTTATTTAAATTTTTTTTAAAAAAAGATTTTATTTATTTATCATGAAAGACACAGAGAGAGAGGCAGAGACACAGACAGAGGGAGAAGCAGGCTCCCTGCAGAGAGGGAGTATAGGATGCAGGACTCGATCCCAGGACCCCGGGGTCATACCCTGAGCCCAAGGCCGATGCGCCACGCCTGAGCCCCCCGACCATCCATACAATTGATTTTTTGTATATTGATTTTATATCCTGCAAATTTGCTACACCTACTAATTAGTTATTTTTCTAGATTCTATAGGGTTTTCTAAGTATGAAGAAAATACAGTTTTGTTTCTTCTCTTCTAAGACGGTTCCTATTTATTCACTTTTTGTTCATTCATTCATTTGTAGTTGGTTCTTGCTTTCCACGGTAACTATGTCCTGTAAAGTTTCTATGAACCCTGAATTCACAATCGCTGAACTGTTGCTTCCGGGAGCAACCTAATACGGGGTTAGGTTCCTGGGAGCTTCTGGTTGCAGTTTTGTCAACTGATCAAGACATTACCTTGTTCGTGTGTTTCTGTTTAAATACACTTTACCTACTAGGTATTGTTGATTTACTGACATCGAACTCACGGCCAACAACACTATACCTGATGCCTGAGAAAAGCTCGTGTGACACATGCATATCTTTTTTTGAACTCATCACAGCCTTCTTGAACAGGAGGGAGCACTTTGGGCAATACATGCAGGCTATTTTAAGCAACAAAATCGCTGACAAAGACTGCAGAAATGTGAAAGATGTGGCACTAACTAGGTGGCGGAAAGGACCCTTGTGTGGGGTGTACGACGGGCAACGAGTCCTGCTGCAGCTCAGTTGGGAAGACGCCCATCAACCCGCTCAGCTGTTCAGCTGCTTCGAGTGTCCCTAAATGACTAAGAGAGTGCTCTGACTACTGGTGCGAGGGTCGCAAATAAAATAGTTTTCCATTCTGACATATTTATTAATAATCTTACTTTTTGGCTTACTTTGGGTTTTAATTGGTTCTCTCTCTCTCTCTTTTTTTTTTTTTTTAGTTTCTTAGGGAAGAAGCTGAGGTCATTGATTGGAGACTTTCTTTTTTTTTCTGGTATAAGTGTTTAGTGCTAACAATTTTCCTCCGAGTATCGCTTTAATTGGAGTCCATGAATTTTTATACCCTGTGTGTTCATTTTCATCCACTTCCACATTCTTCTTTCACTTCTCTCTTTATCTCTCTATCGTGGATTCATGGGTGGTTTAGAAATGTGTTACTTCATTTCAAAATATCTCAGGACTATCTAGAGTTCTTTCTGTCTTTCTTTTTAGACATTTTATTTATTTATTTGAGAAAGAGAGAGAGAGAGAGAGAGAGAGAGAGAGAGCAAGTGCAGGCGGCAGAGGGAGACTCTGCGCTGAGCAGGGGGCCCGGCCTGGAGGGGAATCCCAGGACCCTGACCTCAAGACCTGAGCGAAAGGCCCACGTTTGACTGACTGGCCCCTCAGGTGCCCCAAGTTCTTTCTGTTTTTGATTTTGGCATTCCATTTTTATGGGAGAATATATTTTGTGTTATTGAACTAGCTGTAAATTTATTGATTCTTGTTTTATGGGCCAGAATATGGTCGATTTTGTCAAATTTCCCATGTTTATCTGAAAAGAATGTCATTCTGTTCTGATCGGGTGGGATGTTCTGTAACTGTCACTTGGGTTAGATTTGTTGATCATTTTATTCATGTTTTTTCTTTGATTCCTGAATTTTAAATTTTTAAATATCATTCATTGTGCGGGTGCTAAAATTTTCAGCTACAGTTATGGATCCTTTTTTCTTTGCAGATCTCTCCATTTTTGTTTACAATGTATTTTGAAATACTGTTTCACAGAAACATGTAGGATTGTTATCTCCATTTGATGGATTGATCACTTTATTATGAAATGATACCCTTTATTCCTGGTAATAGTCTTTGCTCTGAAATCTACCTTGATGCTAATATGGCAATTCCAGATTTTCCATTTTCATATTTTTTACATTCTTTTACTTTTCATCCATGTTTCTCTCAACCATTGTTTCTAATTATTTCCTATTTTTTCTTATATGGGTATCAAGTATTTTCATTCTGTTCTATTTGCCTTTTACCTATTTATTCACTTTTCCTACCTATCCTTCTAACCAATAATCTGGAAAACCACTCTATTATCTCTTAACTCACTAATTTGTTCTTTGTATCCAAACTATCACTTAGTAGCATATTTGATTAATGCTCAAATGACTGCATTTTCCTTTTCTATTTAATTCCTCTTTAATAAGTATTCATTCTTGTTATTTGTCATAGATGAATTTACTCTGGTTTCTCTGAAGATATTTGATTATTTATTGAAAAGTCCTTTTCAATTGAGAATCTGTTTCTTGATGATGTTACTGAGTTTTTCATCTATGATCTATGGTGTTGGATTTTCTCAAATATTTTTAGATTATTAATTCCTTGCTTTTCTAGTTTTCTTTTTAAAGAAAAATACCCCCACTGCTTTAGAACAGGGTCAGCTCCAGAGCCAACTTCTGTTTAGGGCTGTACCTCTAGTTTTCTTTTAGGATAAAGGGATAGAATCTCCATTTCTGATCTATAAGAAAGAGAATTTCTGTTTTATAAAAAAAAAAAAGGCAAGCACTGCTCTATTCCAAGCAGTACATGAGCCTAATGAAGTAGAGCTGAAAAGACATGTCCAATAATTAACTTTGTGATGCATAACTCCTCTTGCACTTTTAAGGTTTAAAAGTTGAAGTTGCTGAGGCTATAACTCTTTAGAAAGTAGAAAAAAGTATTTCTTCATACTCCAATATCAGTAAATTTGAGAAGGCCTTGGAGGGTCTTGATCTCAATCCCTATGGAGGAAAGATGGGTTGTATGCTATTTTCATTTCAAGCTCTTGGAGAGAACTTGGAGTTCAAGGACTACGGTCACCTTGTGTTTGACCTATCCCGTTGAGATACTGAGGTTAGTTCTGGGTAAGGTAGTCCTTTGGCCATAACCTGGACTCCCAGGGTCACACAGGCTAAACCACATTTAAGCATTCTTGTGGATAAGACATGAGCCATGCACAGAGAGTCGGTCTGCAGCCAGTTAACATCCTGCCCAAGAAGCCTGTCTACAGTGGCATCTTATCTGGATTCCCAAGACTGTTGGGTTTCACAAGTCTCCTGCCAAAGAGGGCAGCACCCATGTCAGGGATTTGCAGTGAGGACTTTCAGCAACTGGAAGCAATATGAAAAAGTATGTCTTGAGAAAACCCACAAAGACCCTTAAATGGAGGGAAAAAAGTCAGTTGTGAACATTTAACACCATCAGAGAAACCAAATATCCTGATATTGTCACCCAAAATCCTTATCTGTTCTCCTTCTCTGGGGCCAGACACTAGAGCAGATGGGGTTCCCAGCTAGTGGTGCAAAGATGAAGGATGACTTGACGGAGGGAGAGGGAACTAGAGGGATCCAGTCACACAGCACTTTGCTTCTTCAGGTGCCAACCTTAAGGAAGCCTGAGTCTGGGGAAAAAGGAAATTTGAATTTTGTAGTTTGCTGTTTTGATTACTATTGAAAATGAAAAATTCACTCATTAAAAAGATAATTTTTGTTGATTGAAATACATGGCTAAAATATATGGGGCAATTTTAATTTTCTGAGAGAGATAAAAAATATTATGGATATACTTTTTAAAAAATATTTTATTTATTCATTTGAGAGAGAAAGAGAGAGAGAGAGAGAGAGCACGAGTCGGGGAGAGGCAGAGGGAGAAGAAGCAGCAAATTCCTTGCTGAGCGGGGAGCCTGTTGCAGGGCTCGATTCCAGGGCCCGGGGATCACGACCTGATCCAAAGGCTGACAGTAATCAACTAAGCCCTGCAGGTGTCCCTGGATATACTTTCATTGCTTATGAGTAAATATCAAGATTGGGGATTGTGGTACCATTTGGGAGGCGTATGCTTAATATTTTAAGAAAATGCCAAACTGCTTTCCAAATTCATTAAAATCATGTCACATTTTCTCCAGCAGCGTATTAAGGTCTGTTGTTCTCTGATCTCTGCAATACGTGGTACAATGAGCCTTTTTAACTTTAGCCATTCTAATATATGTGTGGTGGTATCTCTTTGTGTTTTTATCCCGAGTTTCCCTAGTAATGCAGCTTGTTGAGCATCTTTTCATGCACTTATTTGCCATCTATAGATTGTCCATGGTGGTATCTGTCTAAATCACTCTCCATTTTTAATCAGATTGTTTTCTCATCACAGAATTTTTATCTTTAAAAATATAAATTTTGTATGTAATTTTTTCAATGTATATATGATTTGTAAATATTTTCTCTTCACCATTAGCTTTATATTCTCTCTCTCTCTCTCTCCTTTTAATGATTTTATTTATTTATTCATGAGAGACACACAGAGAGAGGCAGAGACATGGGCAGAGGGAGAAGCAGGCTCCCTGTAGGGAGCCCGATGTGGGACTCGATCCCAGAACCCCGGGGTCACACCCTGAGCCGAAGGCAGACGTTCAACCCCTGAGCCACCAGACATCTCAACTTTATATTCTCTTTTCTTTTCTTTTCTTTTCTTTTTTTTCTTTTCTTTTTCTTTTTCTTTTTTTTTTTTTTAAATTTTTATTTATTTATGATAGTCACACACAGAGAGAGAGAGAGAGGGAGAGACACAGGCAGAGGGAGAAGCAGGCTCCATGCACTGGGAGCCCGACGTGGGATTCGATCCAGGGTCTCCAGGATCGCGCCCTGGGCCAAAGGCAGGCGCTAAACCGCTGCGCCACCCAGGGATCCCTCTTTTTCTTTTTCAACTTTATATTCTCTTAACAGTGTTTCTCAAAGAGCGGTTTTTAATTCATTCTTTTGCAGATTGTGCTTTTAATTTTATACATGAGAAATCTTTGCCTGACTCAGAGTTACAAAAGATATGTACATACAAAGTCTTGTACATGAATGTTCATGGCAGCTTTATTCATAATAACAGAAAACTGGAAACTCTAGAAATGTCCATCAACAAGTGATTTGATTGCAAATTGTGGTATATCCATACAACAGGATACTAGTCAGCAATAACACAGAATGAACGATCAGTACACGCCAGAACACTGGCAAAACTCCAAATAATTATGCTGAATTAAAGTCAACAGATTGCATCGTGTATGATTTCTTTTATATGATATTCTAGAAAATTCAAACTAATATATGGTAACAGAAGTAGATCAGAACTTGCTTGGAGATGGAAGTAGAGGGCAGGAGGGAAGATGGGAGAGATTAAGGTGGAGCGTAATGAAACTTCAGAAGTGATTTGCTATTTTGATGGTGATAGTGGGTTTGAAAGTACATATTTATACTTCCTGTATCACAACTAATCAAGTTATGTACTTTTTTTTTTGAATTTTAAGCTTGGTTTATTTTTTTAAATATTTATTTATTTATTTATTTATTTATTTATTTATTTATTTATTTATGATAGTCACACACAGAGAGAGGGAGAGAGAGAGGCAGAGACACAGGCAGAGGGAGAAGCAGGCTCCATGCACCGGGAGCCCGACGTGGGATTCGATCCCGGGTCTCCAGGATCGCGCCCTGGGCCAAAGGCAGGTGCCAAACCGTTGTGCCATCCAGGGATCCCAAGTTGTGTACTTTATATGCAGTCCACTCTATTTCAATTATTCCTTAATAAAGTTGTTAAAAGTTGTGTGGAATCCAACTGAGATTGCTTCCAGGCTCAGAGAAAGAATCTGCCAAGTTTGAATGGACACTTAAGGGCAAAGAATAGAATTGTTTTCCGAATGGACTCCAGGTATCATGCTTATTCACTATACTGGTTTACATAATTTAAAAATGGAAAATCTAGGCGAGGTTCAGTAGCAAAGTAAAACAAAAAACAAAGAACAACCGTTTAATGGCTTATATACTCTTCGGCCTTTTCCCTCTGCTGGCTCTGCCAAGAAGCACACTACCCGGCCAGCTGGACAACATGGTAACACATCGATCAGATAGGAAGGAACCAAGTCGAATGAAAGCACAACTGTGAATTGTGCGGCCACAATGGAAACAAATGGCATTTCTGTGCTATGATGTGTGAATTTAGTCGTGAACCTGAAACAATATGCATCTTGTAAATGGTGAGGGTACTGAGTACAGAGAAGCAAACGGGGTTACTCAGAAAGAGCCTCTCAAATCAGATTCCCCATAGCTCCCCAGTAACTATACACTTGAAAACACAAGTGATGTTCTAGATCAACAGAGCTTTAATCTCCTGTTCGGGTGAAAGCTGGATAAAACGTACTGACGATCATTGAGACTGACTAACAGGTGTAAATATCCTGCAGTGGCCAGGGTGCTAGTCGTGGCCCGATTTATGTTCACACTCAGCTAGAATGAGCTCTATATCCTCATCTGTTTCTTGACAAGAGGCTAGTATTGCATTCTAGGGCATTTCCATTTATGGATGGTTAAGGACCCAAAGGGCCTGTAATCCAAATGGAAGTTCTATACGATTTCTCTTTCCAGCAGAAAAAGCTATCACGCTCTTCAGTCCATCACTGCCATTGGTATCCTCAGTTCCAGCTGCCCTGTGACCAGCTGATCAGATGCTCCCAGGATGTCCAAAATGGGGGGTCCAGGATGTAGCAAAACCTCCTTCCTGGATTCCATGTCCAAGGAAGGAGCCATCACAAATCACAATGTTCTTTCTGAATTTTCTGGCTTTGTGTTTCATAGCCAGAGCTCTAAGAGTGTGTCCTGGCAGGCACACTTCCATGAACAGTCAGTCTAAAGTAGGATTTTTCTATCACAACTGAATAAAGCCAGTAAAATAAAACATATGTCTTTTAAATATTGGCTCTCACTCCTGAGGAGTGGGATCTCTTTGTGTTTTTAACTCGAGTTTCCCCAGTCATGAATTTTGGTGAGCATCTCTTCACGCACGTATTTGCCATCTATATATTACCCTTGGTGGTATCTGTTTAAATCACTCCCAGTTTTTAATATGGTTGCTTCTCATCATTGAATTTTTATATTTAAAAATATAAATTTTGTATGTAAGTATTTAAACATATGCATAATTTCACCCCGAACACTCACAAGACCTGAGCTGAGCTCAAGAGTCGGGTGCTTAACCAACTGAACCACACAGGTACCCCTGTCCTGAAATGTATTTTATCTCAAAATTTGTGAGATTAAAATAAGTGTAAGCACATCACATTTTACACAGAATGAAAAAAACTATGCCAAGCATAAATTATAAATATTAAAGCTTTTTGAGACCAAACAATGTATTCTGGGCCCTAAACCTGGAAATGTCTATTGACCACCATTTGTTTCCACTTGAGTGTCACATTGCAAACCCTGCTTGGTTTCTGTCCTGGGGAAAGGCAGCAAACTTAAGGGAGACATTCATGTTATCTTTGTTCCAAATTATTATTGAGCATTTAATTTAAGCTTAGAAAATGGCACAGAGAGATCTAACATATATATATATATATATATATATATATATATATATATATGTCTATATATCTATATCTATATCTATATGCTCCCATATACTGTATTTCATTTGAAAGTTTCTTATTTGCATCTTAATATTAAAATTTTGGACTATTTTCTGTTAAATTGAAATGTGTCATGCCTAAAATTTGAGGTTAGGTTTATATTTTTCTTGGGCATGTGGCAACCTAGGTACATGAACAGAGTTCAAAGCAAATAAAAAGTCATCTTTTTTGTTGTTGTTCCCTGAAAGCTCATTTTGCAGCGTTGCTCCAGCAGTAGTATATTTTTTGAAACATATGTCACATATGAAGGACTTGAACAATGAACTTTTGCAGGGCTTTTTTTGTAAAATCATGTGTGATAGTTAATAAAATGTTAAGGATTCAGTCTCTTTCTAAAGATTGCACTAGGGCAGCCTGGGTGTCTCAGTGGTTTAGCTCCACCTTCGACCCAGGTTGTAGTCCTGGAGACCCAGGATCGAGTCCCACATCAGGCTCCCTGCATGGAGCCTGCTTCTCCCTCTGCCTGTGTCTCTGCCTCTCTCTCTCTGTGTCTCATGAATAAATAAATAAAATCTTAAAAAGAAATAAAGATCGTACTAGATAGAATTGTATAGATAAATGTCAAACAACAACAACAAAAGAAACCACATCAAGAACTTAGACCAAAAGGAATTAAATACAGGAAAATGGTCACATAAGAAATGGAATGGTGACAAAGACAAATGGGGTGGAGAAACAGTCCAGAAATTAGCAATGGAAGGAAGCCTGGACCATCTAAAGAGGGAAGAGAGGTGTTATGGGAACCTACATGCTGTAGCCCCATTCCCTCTGTCCTTACCCATCAGTAAGGTGGAATCAGGAGAGACTATGGAGGAGTTGCAGGGGGTGCGGTGTGTAGCTTCTCCCTACCTCCCTATCTCCTGGAAATTTCCCATTGGCTGAATCCTTCTGGGTACCAGCTGTTGGAGGAGTCTGTAAAACACATTCTGTGGGCATCAGATGCCCAGTAAATAGAAGCAGAGGAAGAACTGGGGGAATGGATCTGAGAGCAAATGGATCCAGGATCAGCACAAGATAACATGAAGAAAGTCACTTATCTATTGATACACGTTAATAAACGTAAGATCCGAAACATTTTAATAAACATAAAAGTCTAAATGGAGACTATAATGTTAATGGTAGATGTGAACAATAGAAGAGATGTTAGCAAAGTAAATATTTAAATTTTTTAAAAAATGAGAGAGAAGGAAATAGATAATAAAATGCTTTGGATGGTAAAAATAAGGCCCAAAGGGGGCAAATTTGTATGCGTGTTCTGAATCCTATAATGGATAGAATGAATTTGGAGACACATTATTTGTGACATCTTATTATGGAATTACTAGAAAAAAACTGATTATAGAAAAAGAAGAAGGCTGAGAGTAGGATTCCTCTACACCAGGGCCCTGCAAACCTTTTCTGCAAAGGATCAGATACTATTTCAGGCTCTGAAGGGTCATACGATCCCTGATGGCAACTACTCAGGTGTGTCACTGTGGTGCAAGGTCGGCTAGTGACAAGACTTAAATGAGTATGGCTTTATTCCAACAAAACTGTTTCAAAGTTGGATGGCTGAAGTTGGCTCACGGGCTGTAATTTGCCAACTCTGCTCTAGGAAAATTTTTATTATAAAAATTACCATTTCTTCTCCTTTTCACTGGTTAACTTAGAAAGACACAGATATTTGTCCTCTTCAGGCTCACACAATGGGCTCTGATTTCAGACTGCTTTGGTTTGAATTCCAACTATGCCATTTACCAGCTATGTGGACTGGGCTAAAGTTCTCTAAGAAACCCGGTTCTGGATGGCGATAACCTCCCAGGGTTGTGGCAGAAGTCATGAGATTATATGTGTAAAGCTCTTACACATATCACAACACCTGGCACATAGAAAGAGCTGTGTTCGTATTTGCTGACCTTATTATTTCCAGCTTCCACTCTCAGAGATATTTAGCTTCAGGGGAATGCATTTTTCTTGACCAAATACACATATTTAAACACACTCATAAATAAAAATGGGGCAATACTTAACATTTATTCTAGCACTTACTACTTATAATGAAACAGCAAGCTTTATTTCAATACCCGTTATCCACAAAGTTATGAATAGATAAGTACAGCCAAATTATAACCCAGGACACTAAAGAGTTTAACCAGGCAGTGAAAATTATAGGATCCATGGGCATAAAATAGGAAAATTCAATGTATTTGTTAAATCCTATGTAATTGGCACATATAGTAAGAATAGCAGGTGCTCAGAAGGAATAAACAACTTACAAATAGCCAAGAATGTGCCTGTATTAACGATGCGATTAGGTTAAGTTGACTCCAGTTGTCTTTTTTTTTTCCTTTTTACCTCCCCAGTGATCTTTACAGTGGAATCAATTTTTCCACAATCAGCTTTAGTTGGAGAATTGGGCCAAATAAATAAAGAGCAGAAATGTACACATGGCCAAAAGTTCAATTTAGTACATTTTTTGAGCATCAAAAAAGATTGAAAGCTGGAGAAAAAAGGGTAACTGGAGATTAAAAAAAACATCTAGTTCAACAATTCCATTCTAGAGGTAAACCTGACACCCAGCAGGTGCCCAGTGACACAAAGCCAGTTGAGGACAGAACCTACGACCCAGCAATTGCACTGTTAGGGATTTACCTCAAAGATTCAGATGCAATGAAACGCCGGGACACCTGCACCCCGATGTTTCTAGCAGCCATGTCCACAATAGCCAAACTGTGGAAGGAGGCTCGGTGCCCATCGAAAGATGATGGATAAAGAAGATGTGGTGTATGTATACACTGGAATATTCCTCAGCCATTAGAAACAACAAATACCCACCATTTGCTTCGACGTGGATGGACCTGGAGGGTATTATGCTGAGTGAAGTAAGTCAATCGGAGAAGGACAAACAGTGTATGTTCTCATTCATTTGGGGAATATGAATAATAGTGAAGGGGAATATAAGGGAAGGGAGAAGAAATGTGTGGGAGATATCAGAAAGGGAGACAGAACATAAAGACTTCTAACTCTGGGAAATGAACTAGGGGTGGTGGAAGGGGAGGAGGGCGGGGGGTGGGGGTGAATGGGTGACGGGCACGGAGGAGGACACTTGACGGGATGAGCACTGGGTGTTATTCTGTATGTTGGTAAATTGAACACCAATAACAATTAATTTATTTAAAAAAAAAAGAACCAGAATTGGGACTCTAGAACTTAACCAGATCTCCTAATTTATATTTTAATTAATTTCTCATATCAATATTGAATCTCTCTGAATTCTCCCAAGTGTCCAATTTTAATATTCCAGAGAAATTGATTTTATTTTTTTCTATATTTCAGGTAGGGTGTCTCATCCACCTCAATTCAGCCAAATTGGTTTAATATCTTCTATCCAGGACTCCAGGTTTACTTCTTGATAACTTACAGCTGTGGAAAGACAGTCACGCTCTAAAACCACTGACTTGCATATCGTGCATGATGCTGGGCCCCCAGGGCATCACCGTAGACATGGAGCTCACGCCAGAATAATCAGCCAGCTGACCTATCACCTAATCGTTTTACAGGTGTTCAACCAATGTTACTACTTAAATACCATTTTCTCCTCTTGGGTCAATTGATTAATTCAGCCCGGACCACAGAGAGTTTCTGAACTACCTTATTGGAAAGAAGGTATTGGAATAAACTCAGTTAAGCATTTCTGAATACAACTAGAACAGGACAATAAATACCCACTGCATTCACTCCAGGACACTAGATAACAGCCTATTTTTCATTTTCTCAGAATTTTTAAAAAACATAATTTGTTTCACCTGGGGGCTCAGCGGTTGAGCATCTGCCTTCGGCCCAGGGCATGACCCCGGGGTCCTGGGATCAAGTTCCCCATCGGGCTCCCCTGCAGGGAGTCTGCTTCTCCCTCTGCCTGGGTCTCTGCCTCTCTCTGTGTGTCTCTCATGGATAAATAAATAAAATCTTAAAAAAAAAGTTTGTTTCTGGTGCCAAGAAAAAAAGACTATCAGCTGCCACTTACGGTCTGGAAAGGACTAACCGTGAAATAGAACCTTTAATAAAGCATCTGGCTCAAAGAAGGAAGACAATAGATGTTATTATTTGGTTTCCTCTTATGATTTAGCTTTGTGAAATTCTCATCCTTTTGAAGCCAGTTGGTATTTTTTAGATTCTATAGATAAGCGTCTTGGATGTAAGGCAAACAATAACTTGTCCCAATTATGACTACAAATTGAGTCTAGTCCATATTAGGTTCAGAAAATCCCCAAACCTCTGTTTAGAGATTTAACACAGTCTTTAGAAATCCATTAAAAAAAAAAAAACTCAGGAAATTTAGAATGAGAGGACACCACTGCACCGCCCAAACTATCACTCATTGAGGGAAGTATTTCTTCCTAAAATGTTGCTTACACCACGTGGGACTGTTGGATTTTACGCGGACATTCATTCCCATTTGTAGGCAAGCCTCCGCGGCCCTTCTTCCCTGCCTCTCTCTAGAACTTACTCCCACGAGGAGCCATATATCAACACATTAAGCAAACTCTGCTGCCGTAATTCCCCCTCGAAACCCCGTTAAGGAAGGAAGAGCTGTCAAGTCTAAAATCTGCTGCTCCTCAGGGATGACTTGGAGGACATTTGTCCTTTAATGGCTTCAGGCCTTGCCAAGCCATCACTCACTTGCATCCCTGGCAGCAGCTTCATCAGTGCATGTGTGTGACTTTCCTCAACGACATCACGGCCACTTCCCTTACCATGCGGAGCCATGGCCTCGAGACCTCCGTGTGGGAAAACAGAAGCTTTGAGTCAAGTCAGAGAAGGATGAAGAGAGGCAGTTTAGCTTCTTGCACAACCCCGGGGTCAAGTGGACAGAGGGATGGAGGGATTTTCCCCACCAGAGCCTGTAGTCATGGCCCTAACGCGCTTTCCTTGCGCTGCTTTTGCAGCTCTAAGCATCTGAATTGAGTGATAAGTCGGGTGCATTTTCAGAGTTAACTAAGTCATGAAATTACTGATACAGAATACAAGGGCCTACATTTGTTCTTATTTATTTATTTTTTAGCCTTCTAAAATAGTGTGAGAGATACCGAAGTTGTGTTTTACAGGTTGTCTGACAACAAAACTGAAAGAAGTGGATCCTTCCCTAGCGAGTGGATTTAATTGAATTAACTGCGAAATAGAATTGTGGTATTTATATATAAAAACCCTTATAGACAGAACATACACGTTTGCATTTGTGCATATCCATACATGCCTGTCCATGCTACGGCGCATGCACACCAAGAGCACACATGCACCTACAAACACACATGCACATTTGTGTGTTTTTCTAAGAAGAAAAGTCAGGGGCCAGAACTGCTGCTGGGACGTGTTAAGAAGAGTCTAGGACTGATGCCAACATGTAGTTACATGTATCATGACTGGGTAAGAGGGAAATCGGGTCAAGTGGGAATTTGGAAATTTGTGTCTTGACTCTTTCTTATTTATTTATTTATTTATTTATTTATTTATTTATTTATTATTTATTTATTTAATTTTTTTGTGTGTCCTGACTCTTCTACTCAGATATGGAAATCCAGGAGTGAGACTGTTTCTTGCTGCCAGTTTCAGAATCTCCACCTTCCTTCTCTAATGAATTACTCCTAGAAAGAGCTCAGGGGGTACATTGGAGGACGATAAGGGCAGTTGAGGCACTATCTGGATTAAAAGGGAGTAGAGAGTAATTGAGGAACAGATGTTGAAGAGAGAGTATTCTTGCTTGACATGGCTTTGTGAGAATAGCAGCAAACCCATGAGACCCCAGGGAGGGACAACACATCTAGGACATCAGAAGTTGCTGTTACCAAACTGTACTAGACCCAAGAGACCGTGAAGAAACCCTAGTAGGATGTTTTTCTATGGAAGGTGGCCTCCGTGGTTCTCACTCTACCTACAGGAATATGATATTCCCACAGGGGAAAGGGGTGCTTCACCTTTGTGTTGTGTGGGGTTCCCAACCCACAGAGCCTGAGTCAAAGATTCAAGGGCATGTGTTCTACTGAGGAAGGAATCAGAGCCCTGGAACAGGCCAAGGAAAGCAGCTTCGGAGGGATGTGGTCTTGGCAGGAATGGAGCTTCTGGCTGATTCCAAGGAGAGTACTAGAGCATGAAATCCCGAGGAGGTCCAGCTCGCTGGCAGTGAGGAGGCTTTGGTATCTTCATGTCATCGGCTGCAGGCAGCGGTGGCCGGGGGTATGGGGGGAGCCCAGAGGAAGGAGGCACAATCTCCCCTGCAAGGTGGCCCCCACTCACTGAACAAAAGTCTCCAGAAAAGGATGCAGCTCTGAACTCCAAACAGGAAAGGGCCCAGGGCAGGGTACTAAAAGCATAGACTACAGTTTTCCATTTATGGGGCCTCATATTTCTGGTGAAAAAAAAAAGATTATTATAAGTTCCTTTTTGTTTTACCTTTTCCTACAAAATTAAAAAATAGTGTCCTATGGGTCAGGAAATAGTCTAAGTCTCTTATGTCTCACAGTTTCCAAAGGCTATGGTAAGTTTGATTTTAATATCACAATTTGTCAGTCTTTCCCTTTGGACTTAAAAAAGATTTTTTTATTATAATTTCTTAAAGATTTTATTTATTTATTCATGAGAGAGAGGGAGGGAGAGAGAGGCAGAGACACAGGCAGAGGGAGAAGCAGGCTCCCTGCAGGGAGCCCGATGTGGGACTTGATCCCAGGACACTGGGGTCATGCCCTGGGCTGAAGGCAGACGTTAAAACCCCTGAGCCATCCAGGGATCCCCTGGACTTTTTTTTTATTGTTCTTTTTCACCCTACCCGTTTTTCCACTGTGGAATACCCTTCAGTGTATGGAGAAAAGTTAATAGTTTCTCCTCTATGGAGGCGTTCTGGAAGCCTGCTGGCCTTCTTTCTGAATAGTGGTTTCTTCTCATGGTTTCTTCTCAGTATCACTAAGTTTTAGGGTTCCCTGGGTCATTATTAGTTTTGGAAAGTGAAGACCAGAGGATTATCTAAACAAACATAAAACATCTAGATACGTATTGATTTGCCCGTGGGTGAATTAGGGGAATCTGAACATAAGCTCATTTGGGGTTTACTATGACTATGGTATTTGCTATGGAAGACCTTGGATAAAAACTAAAATTATATTAATGATCATAGTTTCTTCAGATTTTATAGAGGAAGGAGTAGAATAATTCTTCCTCTTCTAGATGAGAAGTTCAGATGAATTACCACCTCACAGCTGTCAGAATGGTGAAACTTCACAAGACAGGAAACAATAAATGTTGGAGAGGATGTGGAGAAAGGGGAACCCTCTTGCACTGTTGGTGGGAATGTGACCTGGTGCAGCCACTCTGGGAAACTGTGTGGAGGCTCCTCAAGAAGGTAAAAATAGAGCTGCCCTGTGATCCAGCAACTGCACAGCTGGTGATTCACCCTAAGGATACAGATGCAGTGAAACGGCCGTGATGTGGGCACCCCACAGTTCACAGCAGCAATGTCCCCAGTACCCAGACTGTGAGAGGAGCCTCGGTGTCCATCGACAGATGATGGATAAAGAAGCTGTGTATACAATGGAATGTATACAATGGAATATGTATACAATGGAATATTCCTAAGCCATGAGAAAGGACGGACACCCGCCATTTGCAATGACATGGAACTGGAGGGTATTGTGCTGAGTGAAGTAGGTCAATCGGAGAAGGACAATCATCATATGGTTTCACTCATACGGGGAATATAGGAAACAGTGAGAAGGATTATAGGGGAAGAAGGGGAACTGAGTGGGGAAAATTAGAGAAGGAGACAAACCATGAGAGGTTCCTAACTCTGGGAAACGAGCAAGGGGTAGTAGAAGGGGAGGTGGGTAGGGGGATGGGGTGACTGGGTGACGAGCACTGAGGGGGGCACCTGATGGGAGGAGCGCTGGGTGTGATACTATATGTTATGTCCTATTTGTTCTTCGCTCCAAGTACTCTGACTTTGAGGTAGCAACGTAGCAGGTTCTAGGGTATAGGTCTTAATTGACGTAAACCAACCATTGACAGTTTCCTAGTCTTCTGTTTCCTTTGTAGTTTGGGTGGGGGCAGCGTGTCACTCCCTTATGAGAATGAGATCTACACATAATTCTCCTGGGAGCTGGCTGGGGGCAGTTTTAGGAAATACATGCCTTGGCTTCTTCTCTGTTGTTCCTGAGCTACACATGTTACATCTGAAGCTTATAGAAGCCACTTGTGATGAGGGTGGAAAGGCCTAGTGAATTATAAGGGCTCTGAGCTATACAGATTAGCTAGATAGTAGATGAATAGATAGATAAATAAGTAGATAAATAAATAATAAATAAATCCTGAGATTTGGGAGAGGTAAATTCGTAATTAAGCCCACTGTGTGTTGTGTGTTTCTTTTACAGACAGCCGAACACATTCTTGGCAGGTATCTCACAATTTCAGGACCAGGTATCTTGTTGCTCTTCCGTGGACCATGGTATGAAGTGCACAAAGGTAAGATTAATTATAGTTTCCGTAGACCCTCCATCGTTTCACCCAATTTTAACTTGTTGCATGTCGTCATCACATTTGGCATTGGTCTTGCTTCTGTCTTTACCATCTTTTGCCATCTTCCCACACCAGTAGCACGCAAGTCCTCAGAGCATGGGCTTTGGTGGTTCCACTGGCTACGGCATCCCCACTTCGCAGAAGGCTACCTAGCACATGGTAAACTCTATCCTGAGACACCTTGTTGGCTCGACAAATGCGTTGTGAGGCCACGTCAAAGCAGAAACTAAGACTCAGAGTGTAGCACATATACATTGGGCTGTAGGCTTGCACAGTCTTTCAAAGAGCACACAAAATAGAGCCAAGGGGGAAGGGGGCAGCTGGGCTGGAAGAGGAACTCAGCAGAAGGCTACCTGCGACTGGAATCAAAGTTGTGTAGGTGACACATTCCCCAAGTGTGAAGGGAAAATAGTTTCTCCCCCAAAACCAAATGGGGTGAACTCACACATGAGCTGCCCTTGATGTTAGTCACCGTTCTTTGACAATTTCTCATCTTAGGAAAGTTTCTGCTTATCAGACATGGGTACCTGTAAATTTTTAGCGGAAAGTGGTGGTGAGTAAAGTAAATATTAAAGTAAATATTTAATTCCTTCGAGATGAGAATGTGATCTTCAGTCAAATTAACTTTTAGTTCTTTTAGTTAACTTCTGTTGACTTTTGAGTTCTTTCTCCGAAACTCTGATAAAGATGAAAAGTCAGCTGTGTTACTAGACAACATTGCTTATGGTTTAAACACCCCTTTATTGGCGAGTTTCCTTTGGAATAGGATAAATTATCGATGAACTACCAATCCTTGAAGGCAAGGCCGTATTTTGGGCTTTTCTGAGTGTGATGATTCTTAATGGTGCCCATCCGTCCCTTCTAGGAATCCTCAAAAAGACGCCTGTTGAATTGGTTCAAAAGATAAAAGCCCCCTGCAACTGCCCAGAGTGAGAATCACTCCCCTGCACTTGGGCAAAGCAAAGGGGAGGGCGTCTAGGTGGCCTGTGGGCCATTGGTAGCAGCTGGAAGGACTCCCACAAAGACAGACTCCTGATGCTGCCCTTCTCCAAACAACAGCAGTACAGTATTTTAGTTACTGTGCTTCTAGAATAGTTTCTGATATTTGGAAAGGCAAGTCTTTTTGAGAGAAAATCTAATGAAATATTTTGACCTAGATTATGGGGCAACCTCTCCCCAAAGCGTGTTTTTCTCCCATAAGCCCTTTCTTCCCCTACATCTAGGACTCATGCTGAACATCATCTTTCCCCCGGGCCGACCGAGTCTCCTGTGCCTTCAGTTTGTGTTTGCCAAGTCACATTGGTGCCCTTTCTCTGTGTTGGCAGCGACGCAGCTTGAAAATTCCCCAAATGCAATCCCCTACTTCCCTGTGTGCCAGTCGGTAACTCAGGGCTCCAGGTTTCATTCTTACCAGTATCTTAGTCTACTTCGACAGACTGTTTCACATACTGTTGGTACTTTTTTTTGTAAATAACAGACCCCCTCGTGGTTGTTACTGCCCCACGTAGATGACCTAGATTATGTGCCTACAGCTTCTCCTATTCCAGGAATTTGGTGGACCATATGGCCAGATACACTTGGCCAACGGTTTTCAAACTGCCGTTTTTGGGTCATGAAATCAGTTTAGTGGATCACAACCAAGGTTTATTTGTTTGAAGAAGATGATGTAAGAGAAGAAAAAAGAAACTCTGAGGTTGCCTAGAATGTGGCGAGAGCAGAGACTGCCCGGCACTGCTCTACTTCAGTCTTGTAATACACGGAGATGTGCTCCTACGGGCTGAGTTGTGTCCCCCTGAGTCATGGGTTGACATCATGCCCCCCAGGGCCTTCAAATGCTAACTGTACTTGCACATTGGGCCTTTAAGGAGGTGAGTGGGGTTGAATCAAGTCTTAGGCTAAGGCTCTAATACAGTAACACGGATGCCTTTGGAGGAAGAGGCAGAGATACCGGGGATGTGTGCACATTGGGAAGGGTTGCTAAGGACGCCATGAGACGGGGACACCTGCAAGCCAAGGAAAGGGAGGCGTCGGGAGAGCCCATACCCCTGGCACACTGTTCTTGGGCCTCCAGCCTTCGGAGACGAGATCTCTGACATTTAACTACACTTGGTAGTGGATTTTATTACAGCAGTTCTAGCAAACTAACAGACACATTTGTATGTGGTGACCTGGGTCCCACGTCAGGTGTGTTTGCAGAGGTAGGCTGAGGTCAAAGTCGTTGAGAGCCCCCGAGTGGTCCTGTGTCGGGTGAGCCACAAAGCCGTGTTTAATAAGGATGATGACTTAGTGTCGGCCCAATTCCCGTCAGTAGTTGTAGACTTGGCCGAGGGGGTACTTACAGGATTCTGACCACAGTAGGTCAGCTTTCCCCATAGGTCTGTCGTCTCAAAACAGTTTTTAGCTGAAATGCAGAGAGCCCTGCGGGGTGAGTCGGGTGGACATTTAGGCCCCGGTAGGTATTATACGGCTGCCCTGTGTTCTGTATCTTCATTCAGAAATATGATCCTTTGTCCCTGAATATAGAGCGATTTGTCCTCATTGAGATTCGGCCCCCCTAGTGCCCCGTCTCCCAGGGGAGTGATTCTGGGGTCCTGCAAGTGTCTCCCTTGACACGCACGTGAGCATCTCCTGAGACTTGAGGGCTGGGTCGCTGGTGGACACGCGCCACGTGGGAAGCAAAGGCTGCCGGCCAGGGGCTTGTGTGGGGACAGCCATGTGCCGATTGGAACACAAGTGAAACCACTCCAGATGTTTGCAGGGATGAAGCCTGGCGTTGTTGGCAGGCAGGGAGACTTCACCTGTGTTCCCACCTGCGGGCCCGACCCAAGGGGGGTGTGCTGGCCCGACCGCTGGCCCACCTGCCAGACTCTGGGGGCCTTGGACCCTGTACCCGCTTCCCCGGAGCAGCCCCCTGAGGTGTGACCTATGAATAACACGGGTTTGGACCTCACAGCTCTGGAGGCTGGGGAGCCCAGGGCCAAGGAAGCACAGACCCTGGGTCTGCTGAGGAGTGGCCTCTGGACTCAGTGACGTCTATCTTCCACCCGTGTCCTCTGCCCATGTCCTCCGGGGCCAGGGCGGCCAGGAGCTGCCGGGGGCCCCCAAGGGAGCGCCCAGCCTGTGCCCGGCCCGCAGCCCCTGCACTCGCCTCCTCACACCACCACGCCCGGCCCTGGCTTTCAGCCGAAGGATTTTGAAGAGGACATGAGCATCCAGCGAGCTTGTGGCACAACCTGACCCATCCTCATGCCTGTCTCCTCCTCCACCATCTCCAGCTCTGAGTTTGTCAGGGAAATAAATTAGGAAACTGTTTTTGTTTTTTCCTGTTCTGTTGGTTGACCACTCTGTCGATGTGCTGGGATATTTGTTAAGAATAATATGACTGTTTGTGATTTTGTTGGGTTTTTCTCAGTCCTTAAGAATGGGCTGGAATAATGTGGGTCAATCTGCATGAGCTAAACATTTGCTCTTGGTCGCTAATGCAGACATTTCAACACCCCTGCGAGAAGCGTGGTGGGCAGGGGTGTTCTTTTGACAGATTATATCATGATGTTGCATGACACAAAATCATAGTCTCCCAAAGTCCCAGCTCTTTTCCTTTTGAAAAATGCTTACATCTTTGGATGACTTGGATGTATTTCTTCTGAAACAGAGAGGATACAGAAAAATCCTAAAGGTGTAAATCTGCGTTAGCAAATTATTGATTTGGTAAATTACTGATACTGATATTTAACTAACACCGGAAAGCATGACATTATAAATGCTAACAAGTTAAGTTTATTCATTTGATTTGTGTCCTGAGAGCTCTATGACACATCAGTAGGTTTGGGAATTTAGAGTGACAATTTTCAATGTGTCCAGTCTTGCAAGCCATGGGGTCTAAAACTGGAAGCTCACTGAGTTACATTTAAAATGCAGAGCCTTAGCTTTAGCTGAGGATCTCTGAAAGAAACCACATTCCAGAGGGTTGTGGGTGATATTGTCTATCATCTCTCAGGGTTCTAGTACAAAAAATTTATTTTTATAATTAATTATTTTTATTTTCTTTAAAAAAGATTTTATTTATTTATTCATGAGAGACAGAGAGAGAGAGGCAGAGACCCAGGCAGAGGGAGAAGCAGGCTCCATGCAGGGAGCCTGATGCGGGACTCGATCCCAGGACCCTGAGCTGATCCCAGGACCCTGACCCTGACCCTCGATCCCGGGACCCTGATCCCAGGGTCACACCCTGAGCTGGAGGCAGACACCCCACCCCTGAGCCATGCAGGTGCCCCTGAAAATATTTTTTAGAAATGACTTCTGGGAAGAGCTTTGTTTTCCTTAAAAAACTGAGAATATTTTCCTATGGAATATGAAAACCACGTGCTATATATCTAGAATCACTTCTCTTTTTTTGTCATTTAGTGATCAGGAAGCTTAGAACTCAATTGCTAGCCCTAATTTTTATTGTGTAGTTCCTTATGCTATAAATATAGGTGAAATATATATTTTATGTATGTAATATAAAAACTAAATTCTAGTACATTGAATACATATCTTTATTTATATTTATTATCTTCCTTTCCTGTTTTGCTTCCTTGTCTGATTTGTGTTTTTCTTTGTTCTAATTTAAAAGTATGTACTTTTATTTACATTTTACTGTTTTATTGTATATGATTTGTGGAGGCATTTATTTTTTTATTTTTTATTTTTTTATTTTTTTATTTTTTTTGTGGAGGCATTTAAAATATGTTAACTGGTGGGATAGAAAGAATAATACAACCTAGTGCTGACTTATTTGGTAAGTGTCCATGGAACCAGTCTATATGTATAGTACAATCCTAGGTGCAACCTGCAACAGGTGATTTTTACTTCCAATGCCTTACAGTCTAGTAGAGGGAAGTGGATACAAAGCAGATAAGTAAATATGCATCGTGAACCAGTATCGAAAATAATATACAGGCGATCAGAAGGAGGGTAGATAAGCAAAATCTCTAAGATTATCTGAACACTATGACATTGACTTTGGATCTCTTTTCCTGCTGATGGCAGTAGGCGGTACATGTGTATGCTCTTTGGACTTCTAACCTTGTCTGTATAGTTTCCAGGTTTATTTCATGTGGTTTTCATTTTTAAAAGCTGCAAATAACTGATGTGACTGAGTGATGAAGCTTATACTAGATTTTTAGAGCATATATTAGAGTGTTGTTTCATAATTCTCAGTCATTCACAAATCAATGCCATGGTTCCTGTTGAGTGCATGCAATCTTGTTATTATTTGTTTTTTGTTTTAAGAGGAGGAGAGAGACAGGTGGGGAAGTGGCAGATGTAGAGGGAAAGAAAGAATCGTAGGCAGGCTCCGCGCTGAGATCAACCTGAGCTGAAATCGACACTGAGATCATGACTTCAGCTGAAATTAAGAGTCAGACACTTAACTGACTGAGTCACCCAGGCACCCTGCACTCTTGCTATTATTAAATACTAATTTTAAAAATCGATTTATTTTTTATGTAAATAAATTTGTTTTAAAAAAGAAGCTTTATTGTATTACCGTTGAGGGAAACCGTATAAAACAATGTGAAAGATCATAGCTGTTACAATACAAAATTTAAAAAAATGTTGTAAAATTAAAATAATGGAAATTGAAGTAATACTGATTCTAATAAATTTTGTAAAAACTTTTGCTGAAAATATTGCTCAGTTAGGGCTCCTTATGCTTGCTTTATAATAAAGAAATATTCAGGTTGATTAGGTTGGGTGAAGATATGCTTTAAAAGCAAAAACAAAAAAAAAGCAAAAACTAATTTTTGTGTTAGTTTTAATAGAATCTCAACAGGATGGTACAAGTCACTGGAAAGAACCACAGATATTTAACCTCCCTCTCTGTTAAGATTTAACACTGAGAATTAGTTTTCCAAAGAAAATGATGCAAGTGAGTTACAAATTAGATTTTGGTTTGATGATGTCATCTGATGTACTCTTTTTGAATAGGCCAAGCTTTGGAAAGTAAATGAAAGTCATGGCAAATTTCTCCTTATTCATGAATTATTGTCATTTGGTTTGGAAAATATGAATACAGACCGTTTATATTACCTTTCAAATGCCTCTGCATATGTTCAGAATTTACTTAGTGAATTATTCAGATGAGTTCATTAACAAGCCTTTTAGATACCAAAGATCCAAGCCAGCTCAACAAAATGATGGAGTCCAGAGCGCAGTTTCACAATTATTTAATTTCCTTGTTCATACACACAGAATGCTGATGTAAGCCTCTCTTGTGAAAATAACTCTAGATTGTTCAAATGGGCAAATACATCAACACCACGTGTACATGAGCAAAGCCAGTGTCAGTTACACAAAGCACTGTACGACTGATGGTTTTCTCCAGAAAGACTTGACATTCTTCTTATAATTCAAACAGATGAATAAAAAAATGCCTCTACATAAAAGCCAATGAGCCTCAGTATGAAATAGTAGTTTGCACTGACAGTCTTCTTCATAAAGCTGAGAAAGAAGTTGGGAATTCAGTGCCCTATCCTCAACATAACTGATGATTTCAGTAGAATTTATTCAGTTTAGTCTCTGGAGCCTGTATAAGTTTGAATCCTGGCTCTATTAGCAGGACTCTATCGAAATCAGCAGGATAAACTTGGGCAAATTAACGTTTTTGCAACAAAGTCAACTCATCTGTAAAACAGGGATAATAATAGTATCTAGCCCAAAGAGTTGTCGCGGGATTACACATATTGGTAAACATTAGCTCTTGGACTCATATTTGGCATATTGTAAGTGTTGCGCAAGTACTTGCAGTTGCTGCTTGAAAAAGTCAATGTGTTTAGGCTGAATTGTGTCCTCATGAATTCACCGAAGCCCCCACGCCCAATGTGACCATATCCTGAGTCACGAACTGTTTGTACAGGATAAATTAGCTACATTCTTGTCTTTGGGACCAGTGTTCACCGTTTTAGTGATGTTAATATCAGGATATTCATAAATATATCTGACTTTAATTCTTCATGTTCAAGTTTATGCATTGTTACTCCTATTTTGTCCACCCTGCAGTATTTCATGGGTGATGAATTGGTGGAAAGTGATTGCATTTATATACAGTTTCTACAAGTTATTGATTTATTTGACCAAGGGTATGGAAAATTAACAAAAGTGCATTGGAGGCACGGAGCAATAGATGAATATTTCTCGAATCAGCTTTTTCCTGGCTTGTCAGCTCACTAATCTTGTAAGCATCTTCTGCTGAGCCCCTCTACAAATATAGGTTCTATTTAGAGTCAAAATGACCGTGAAATTCTTCCTATATCAGAAGCCATTGCTATTTGAGGCTTAGCAAGTGGTGTGCTGGGGCTGGCTTGTACCAGCTGGGGAGAGGGGAGGAAAGTTCGAGTGCGAGTAAACACAACCATTATTAATAAATCATATATAAAATCACAAAAATAAGTTATATTAAAAACTTTGTTTTCCTTACCATCATAGCTGCATTGAACACTTACATTAATCACATTAAATAAATTGTACTCAACAGTCATGCCTTCCTAATTTTACTATTATATACTTGCATTATTTATACCCTTAAGTAAGATTATTTATATCTATTGTGTCTATATGGTGTAAATACTATATAATGGTGTGTCTGTGCCTGTAACCTGAAAACATCTGCGGTGTGGGATAATATGGACCATGGAAATTGGGAAACTCTACAATTAAAGATGTGGTCTACTGTTTTGTCAATTGTCTCGTCTTCAGAAAGTGATGGAGGAAACGTCAATACAATAGATTTAACTTAAAATGTGTCATTGTGGGGCAGCCCCTGTGGCCCAGCTGTTTAGCACTGTCTTCAGCCCAGGGTGTGATCCTGGAGACCGGGGATCGAGTCCCATGTCAGTCTCCCTGCATGGAGCCTGCTTCTCTCTCTCTCTCTCTCTCTCTCTCTCTGTATCTCTAATAAATAAATAATAATAAAAATAAATAAATAAATCTTAAAAAAATGTGTCATTGTGTCATGTGTTATATTGTGAATGGCACACAAAGTATTTTGAGGAAGCATCCCTTCAGTATTCAAAACTA
Source organism: Nyctereutes procyonoides (assembly GCF_905146905.1). Classification (NCBI taxonomy): domain Eukaryota; kingdom Metazoa; phylum Chordata; class Mammalia; order Carnivora; family Canidae; genus Nyctereutes; species Nyctereutes procyonoides. Next base: position 14,935,329 of record NW_026575021.1, on the reverse strand, counting down.
TTATCTCATCCAAGAAAGGTGCTACCTACATTCCCTATAAATAAGTAAAATTCTAGTACTCATCTTCATTGCTTTTTTTTATCTTACTTGTGATGAAACCAAAAATATCAACCAACATTCATGTTAGAATTGCACTTGTTTGTCAGTTGCAACCATAAATTGGCTACAGATAGAGGAGTTTGGCAAAGATCAGTAAGGAAAAAAAAAACTTACTATGATCACCTATTGGTTATACAGAGTTTATAATAAGGAGTAATGTATATTTTATTATCATTTATAAATTGGGTCCCCACACCCTTAATCTCAGAAAAATTTGTAATAAACAAATATATATGTATATTTATACACAGAGAAATACACACAAATACACACACATCTCTTCTGCTGGAAAAATGGTTGTTGAACCTTAATAACACACCACCAGTGGCTATACCTAACCATTCCACATAACTGATTTTTCGTTTCTTCTTTCTTTCTTTCTTTCTTTCTTTCTTTCTTTCTTTCTTTCTTTCTCTTTCTCTCTCTCTCTCTCTCTCTCTCTTTCTTTCTTTCTTTTCTTTTCTTTCTTCTTTCTTTCTCTCTTTCTTTCTCTCTTTTTAAAAAAGATTTTTATTTATTTATTCATTACAGACAGGGACGGGTGGGGTGGGGTGGGCAGAAACCCAGGCAGAGGGAGAAGCAGGCTCCACACCAGGACCCCGATGCAGGACTCAATCCCGGGACTCCAGTACCATGCCTTGGGCCAAAGGCAGGTGCCAAACCACTTAGCCACCCAGGGATCCCCTGATTTTTATATGTATAGTATGTTATATACACCATTTATGTATGCTATATTATTTATACTATTACATATGCTATTAATATAAAATATAATATTTAGTGCTTTTAAAATAAAACATTTGCCAATTTAAGTCTCTTCATTCTGCTTTTTTGAAGGTTTATTTTAGGGAGTGAGAAAGTGAGAGAGAGAGAGAGAGAGAGAGAGAGAGAGAGAGAGAAAGAGAGCATGAACAGCGGGAAGAGCAGAGGGAGAGAATCCCAAGCAGACTCCCCACTGAACGAGAAGCCTCAGTGGGGCTCAATCTCATGACCTTGAGATCATGACCTGAGCTAGAACCAAGAGTCAGACACTCAACTGACTGGGTCACTGGGGCGCCCCTAAATCTCTTCATTCTTAAATCAAAGTTTGCACTGGCAAGGCCACCTCTTTTCCAGGAGGAGAAAGCAGTAAAGCTTATGCCAGGTGTCCTTTTTTTTCTTTCTTTTTTTTTTTTTTAGATTTTATTTATTTATTCATGAGAGACACAGGGAGAGAGAGTCAGAGACATAGGCAGAGGGAGAAGTAGGCTCCCAGGGAGCCCCATGTGGGACTCGATCCCAGGACCTGGGTCACAGCCTGAGCCCTAGGCAAATGCTCAACCCCTGAGCCACCAGGTGCCCCCAGGTGTTCCTTAATCTATTTCTGTCAGCTATGTGCTGGAATCTCCCAAATCGTGTTTTCCCATACTCTTGATTTTTATTTCATCTCAATGCATCTCAGTACTTCTGTTACTTGATTTGGTCCAAGAACCATGACCACAAATCCATTTGCCTTCACTTTCCTCCAAACCTCAATCATACAATTAGTACTTTTTGACGCAATTGTCAATAATTCAGAATTTCTTAATTATTGATGCTTCATCAATTTTTCCTGGAAATGGTGTATTGGCAAGTAAACAGAGACATTCATAAATCATAGGACCATGACTCATGGAGCAAAGTCTCCATAACTTTTTTCAAGTGAGGCGGAAAGCCATTAATAATCATGTTTCTTTGGTTGCATATTTTAACATGTTTTCAGTGTTGAGTGGTTGCTGACTGGCCTTACTCGCCAGGCTACAGAAGGAAGCTGGATGGATACAGAAATCTGTGACTACTATGAAGTAGGGTTAGCAGTAAATGATTTTAAACAGGATTTGTGGAGCAATGCTGCAACAATGAGACGAATTAAAAAATTAAGGCACTTTGGCACAGCTATAGATCACTGACTTTTAAATTATAAACAAATGTGCTGTGCTAGAATTTTCATATAAAAATGGTTATTCAGTTTAATCCTGGATTTAATAAGATACCCCACTTATTAAAAAGCATCATGGCATTAGAAGCTATTTAATGAATGACAATAGTATTTTATGCAATACTAAACATATCTAACTGAATAAACCGATGACTTGTGATTTAGAAAAGTATGGTCTTCACGTGGTCCTAGAGGAACAGGGCAGGATCCCATAAAAGGTGTCTACTGGTACATGCCACGTTAGTGCCTCGGATGATAACACTGGTTGATAATTGTTAACGCGTACATGGCATTTAAACTATACTAGGTGGTGTTTTACACATAGATTTCAATTAAAACTTCAAAACAAGCCCAACAACAGTTAGGGTTTTTTTTTTTTTTTTTAACAAACATACTCATGAAGAGTACATATGATTTACCATATCAGGGGGGCGGTAGAGCCAGGATGTGAACCCAGATGGTCTGGCCCCAACATCTGTGCTCTTAACTCTCATTCTCTATCCCTGAGGCGGAAGTCCCAGTCGTTGCTCTTTAAGGGCATTGGTCTTTGTGGAACAGTTCAGGCAGGGATTGGACTTGGGGTTGGATAAGATTGAAATAAGAGGGAAAAGATACATTCATTCAAAACATATTTGTTGAGCTGTAGTTTTGTTCTAGGCCCTGCCATAGACGATCTACATGTAGCTCTGAATGAAACCGGTCACATAAAATTTACGTTCTAGCATTAAAAGGATTTGAGGTACAGAGACAGTGTGAGCATATTTTATTAACAGGCTGTGCATCATGGGCCTATTTTTTTTTAATTTTTTTTTTATTTATTTATGATAGGCACACAGTGAGGGAGAGAGAGAGGCAGAGACACAGGCAGAGGGAGAAGCAGGCTCCATGCACCGGGAGCCCGACGTGGGATTCGATCCCGAGTCTCCAGGATCGCGCCCTGGGCCAAAGGCAGGCGCCAAACCGCTGCGCCACCCAGGGATCCCCATCATGGGCCTATTTTAATGGAACTGTGTATAAATACGGAAAATCTAGACGTCCTGTGTGTTTACGGTATTTTGACCAATCCTAAAAAAAAAAAGGATCCCTAAAATGAATATTTTGAACCATATATTTGACATGTTACCCTGCAGAGCCATGTACCTTAATCGGATTTGGGATTTGGGATGAGTGAGGGTTATTCCTTTCTTGAGAAATTAGAAAACATGAGTATTTTAAGTGCAGGCACGTTCCTAGTCAGATCAGTTTTCAGATGATTATGAAAATAATTGTAAAATAATTGAAAATAATAATTTTATAATTTAGACAAGCAAATTATGAAAGTCAGGAATCTGGAAAATAATTGGCGTAAAACCATCTCTGCGTAGCCCTTGGAAGGTTGCACACGTCTTAGTGTGAAGAGCCCCGATGTAGGGCGCCGACCTCTGCAGGATGGGGCTCTGGCCTTTGGCCTCCAGTGTAGGGTTCTTATGGAGGCCAACTTTGCTGTCAGCTAGGATACCCCTGATCCAGGAGTCACCCTGAGTCTCAGAGGCGTCCGGTCCCGGCTGGGGGGGCCAGCAGGCTGGGCCCCCTCACCCACCCGCCTCTGGCCACGACTTCCACAGTGTACAGTTAAGTGCTCCCTAAGGCCCCTTGTACAACTCTGCGTTAGCCTTCAGCTTGCTCAGGTGTCTGCATTCTTTGACAATTGTTATAAAATCTCACTCATGTGGAACTTAAGAAACAAAACAGAGGAGCGTAGGGGAAGGGAGGGAACAAATAAGATGAAATCAGAGAGGGAGACCAAGCATAAGAGACTCTTAATCATAGGAAACAAACTGAGGGTTGCCGGAGGGGAGGGGACAAGGGATGGGGTAACTGGGGGATGGGCATGAAGGAGGGCGCGTGATGTCATAAGACTGAAGGATCACTGAACTCTACTTCTGGAACCAATAATACACCATATGTTAATTCATTGAATTTAAATAGAAAATAAAATAAAATGAATAAAATAATGGACAGCCCCTCTGTCTTCCAGTGTCTGTGGGAGGGAAGGAGCCTAATTTTGAGAGGCAGCAACGGGCAAGCACAGAGGGCCCAATCTCATGACCAGCCTCCCTTCCAGCTCAAGTCCATTTTCACTAGCTCACCTCAGCACTTGGATACCCTCCCGACTTGGCTTCCATGCTTCTCTTGAGTAAAGTCTTCCTTGCTTAATTCTACTTGGTGCAATTTTTTCTCTCTCTCTCTTCCTTTCTTCTTCCTCCCTTCCTCTCTCTCTTTCTTTCTTTCTTTCTTTCTTTCTTTCTTTCTTTCTTTCTTCTTTCTTTCTTTCTTTCTTTCTTCTTTCTTTCTTTCTTTCTTTCTTTTTTTCTTTCTTTTCTTTCTTTCTTTCTTTCTTCCTCCTTTTTCTCCAATGCATAACAATCTAAACTAGTTTTCTCAAAACAAAAAACCCAGCATGCATATCTTTTTAAAAATTGTTATTCTTGCAATCACACCCAACAGGACGAGTAAAGTCAAATTGTTTTGGGAAATTCTCACTGGAGCAGCTCTTAAAATTCAAGTTCCTTTTGCTCTCGTTTCATTTGAGAATTTTATGTTTTGTCATTTCTTAACACAGTGAGTTGGTGCTTTAAGGTTTGGAGGCACATATGTCTTCACGGAATTAATTTTCTTCTCCTTTCAATTCACCCCCTGAAATTTCACTAATGTTGAAGTAACGTTCTCTCTCCACAGAGGCTTCAGATGTTTAAAAGTGAGATTTGGGAATTTTTTTTTTTCAGTGTAACTCCGACATAAAGATATTTTGTATTCCTTTTGAGCAGGATATCACACAACATTCAGTAATGAAATATTTGGGGTAGGCAGTGATGTTTCCTTAGAGGGATCTCTCTTAAAGATGCCACAATGAATCATCATTATCAATAGCAACAAACAACACCAGGGACCAAAATTATCTTTGCTAACCACGGGAGCTTTTGAAGCTTTTTGGAGGAAATTCTGAGATTCTCAAGTTTGTTTCTATTGGTTATATTAATTTAATTTTATTTATTTTTTTTAAAGATTGTATTTATTTATTCATGAGAGACACAGAGAAAGGCAGAGACACAGGCAGAGGGAGAAGCAGGCTCCCTGTAGGGAGCCCGACGTGGGGCTCCATCCCAGGAGCCCGACGTGGGGCTCAATCCCAGGACCCCGGGGTCACGCCCTGAGCCGAAGGCAGGAGCTCAACCACTGAGCCACCCAGGTGTCCCAGGTAATATTAATTTTAATTAATCCTTTGGAGCCAGCCTTAAAATGCTTCTAGAACTGTGTGAACAGTTTCCTCTTTTGAGGCCAGTTTTTCACTACTGTGAGGGACAGAAGCAAGATTTCTCTGGGTCTAAGTCAGAGCTGAGGAGAGATGTCCATGTATGCAATATCAACTTTTTAAAGATTAAAGATAAGAAGAAGAAAGCATTCCTTTCATGGAAACACAGAGAGAAGGAGAAGAGGAGAAGATCCTCATATGTCTAATCACGAGTCTCCAATAGCTGTTGACGGATTGCAGGTATGAGGCCTCTGCCCTGGCCACTGGGCTGCACCTGGCAAGCTGAGTTTGCTTTTTGAATCATAGATTGGGACCCTTTCCCTGGTAATTATACATCTATGCAAAGAGGATAGTAAGCTAGTGGCTGCTTTTTAGATCCCGACGCTGGTTTCAAAGCTTTGTTTTGTAGGATTGTAGGCAGCCGAGGGTTAGCTACTCCGTAGAAGCATCATGGAGAAAAGGTGTCCCACGGAGTGGTCGCAGAGGCGGAGAGAAATCAGAGATGTCGGGGTGCGGGGGGCGGATGGGGGGAACGTGAAGGCCAAACGATAAAATCATCTGCAGGGAAAGGATCTTGGTAGAAGAAAACGCGGCTGGGAGCCCCTGCCTAGCTTTCCTTTGGCAAAGCCAGCAGGTGGCGAGAGCGTGCTTCTGGAGGCGCAGGTTCCCTGGGCAGCAGGGGCACCGCTCCCTGCAGGGCTCCGAGGGGTGGGAAGGGACAGGCAGCCCGGCAAACCCCGAGACATCCACCCCTTCTATATAGGGGCTCAATACATGCACATCCAGATAACAACTTGTATTCGTGATTCCAAGGGCAATGGTGAGTTATTGCTAAAGCAAAGTGCCTAATAATAAAAGGATTTTTTTTTTTAAATAAAAGGATGTTTTTTAAATCACTCAGTATAAGTCTTAAAGGATTTCCACACCTCAAATCTCCTTTAGGTGCTAGACTGATCTATCGGCCAAAGGCCACAATATTTTGTTGGCAGATGCTTACGAAAATTAGCAGTGTGCTGTAGGGCAGGGCCCCTGGACCCCGAATATGGGGCACCACGACTGAGGGTCTCGTAAGATGTGGATTTTGATTCTGGATGTCAGGATGAGGCCTGGGACTCTGGGTTTCTGGCGAGGTCCTTGGTGACGCTGATGCTGCTGGGCCTCACCCTACGCCGTCAATAACGAGGCTCTTGGGGCACATTCATAATGAAACAGAAAAATAAAGGTTTTTTTTTGTTTGTTTGTTTACATCAACTATCTTAGGATCCCGTGAAATCCTGAATCATTTACCAAAGAAACCGGTTATCTTTTACATGTATTCAGGCAATAGGTTGGAGACACTGACTTGAAAATTTTAGGCACTACTTGGGTTGGGTGAAGACAAAACTATTGGCTACATGCATAAAGTTCATTTAATTCCTATTGTGGTTTTCTGGATTGACTTTTAGCCCAAAGAGATCATTCAAAAAATGAAGTGCGATGAAAGGTATCGGCAGCAAATCCAAACACTGGATGAAATACTCCACTGGAAGGAAGAGTGACCGAACAACCATTCTAAGTGGTGTAACTATGATTTTATTTTATTTTATTTTGAAGATTTTATTTATTTATTTGAGAGGCTGAGACCGAGAGAGAGAGAGCACAAGCAGGAGGAGGGGGAGAGGAAGAAGCAGGGTCCCCCACCCAGCAGGAGCCCGGGGACCCGGGTCGTGACCTGAGCCAGAGGCAGATGCCCCAGCGACTGAGCCACCTGCATGTCCCTGTGACTATGACTTGAAGTAGTGCCTCAAGGTGGAACAGGGAAGCAGCTGCTGGCCGCTTAATCAAGTGATGGGAATAACATATCAGGATCCCAGCGAGGACCCAGAGTCCAGCCGGGACAGCTGTCTCGGTGCCTCTGACATCAGGGCTGGAGCCCACTGCCTCCTCCTTGGATCGAGTGTCGCTGCAGGAGTTGGACTCCTGGTCTCTTGCTGGACCGGAGGAGAAGTTTCCTGACACGGACCGCTTGTCCGTACGTGTCTCAGCAGCAGGCCACCAGCTACCAGCAGTTTTATTGGATCGGGCATTTATTCGTGATCGATGCTTGAGTGCTGGGCAACGGAGCAGCTTCAGCCAAGGGCTCGGCGGCCCTCCGCCCGACGGGGCAGGAAGCGTTCGATCCAGGAGCCCTGCCGTCAGTCATTGGGTCATTCGAGGATTGTTTGCTCTTTTTCTTCGTGGTAACTTTGGAATCTTCTTCCCTAAGGGCTTACGCTGCCTCCCAGATTTCGTACCTGGGGTTGGGACACGTTATTTCACATCTCCATGTGTGAGTTTCCTTTTATTTGTTTTTTTAAAGATTTTGTTTATTTGAGTGTGTGTGAGAGAGAGAGAGAGAAAGAGAGAGAGAGAGAGCCAGAGCAGAGGGAGGGGCGGAAGGAGAAGCAGCTCCCTTGCTGAGCAGGGACCCAGGACCTGGGGTCACGGCCTGAGCCGGAACCAAAGGCAGAAGCTCAGCCAACTGAGCCATCCAGGGGCCCCTCGTTCCCTGATCTGTAAGATGCAAGTATTCTCGGAGCCTAACCTGACGGGATTGCGGGGGAAATCAAACGAGCCCATACCTGGACATGCGGCTCTGGGCCCTGAGCCTCCAGGGCAGGCCACTGTGGTCCCGCCTCCTCGCGCCTGTTGCCAGCCGCTGTGACCCCTGGGCGGGAGGGACAATCATCCCTGAGTTCCCAGGGTGTCATTACCTTGGGGCCACACCGGTAGTCCGGATTCAACTGCCAACTGGGGACTCTTAATTCAGTTTCATGGTTTCAGCCCAGTTTGAAAGTCATAGTTTCCTTGTAGCTATTATTTTAATCTTTGGCAAAGATTTCACCCTCTCTTAACACAGAGTCATGTTACCTGGTTGGTTAGCTCTTTCCGGTAACTCTGTAAATATCTTTAATATTTTGGACCATTGTCATCCCTAATAACTTGTGCGGTTTTCTTAAGAAAGCAGTAACCATCTCTTGCATTTTTCTCCTTCGACTTTTGACAAACATAAGAGCTGAATGTTCCTATAGGTGAATTCCCCTAGAGGCAAAACTAAATACTAAAGTTCAGGTGCCTACAGCGAGTGTCATACACTCTGTGTGCTTCCCTGGAGGCATCTTTTATTTTTTTTTATTTTTTTTTCATAAATTAATTTTTATTGATGTTCAATTTACCAACATACAGAGTAACACCCAGTGCTCATCTCATCAAGTGTCCCCCTCCGTGCCCGTCACCCATTCACCCCCACCCTCCGCCCTCCTCCCCCTCCACCACCCCTAGTTCATTTCCCAGAGTTAGAAGTCTTTATGCTCTGTCTCCCTTTCTGATATTTCCCACACATTTCTTCTCCCTTCCCTTATATTCCCTTTCACTATTATTCATATTCCCCAAATGAATGAGAACATACACTGTTTGTCCTTCTCCGATTGACTTACTTCACTCAGCATAATACCCTCCAGTTCCATCCACGTTGAAGCAAATGGTGGGTATTTGTCGTTTCTAATGGCTGAGTAATATTCCATTGTATACATAAACCACATCTTCTTTATCCATTCATCTTTCGATGGGCACCGAGGCTCCTTCCACAGTTTGGCTATTGTGGACATGGCTGCTAGAAACATTGGGGTGCAGGTGTCCCGGCGTTTCATTGCATCTGAATCTTTGGGGTAAATCCCCAACAGTGCAATTGCTGGGTCATACGGCAGATCTATTTTTAACTCTTTGAGGAATCTCCACACAGTTTCCAGAGTGGCTGCACCAGGTCACATTCCCACCAACAGTGTAAGAGGGTTCCCTTTTCTCCACATCCTCTCCAACATTTGTGGTTTCCTGCCTTGTTAATTTTCCCCATTCTCACTGGTGTGAGGTGGTATCTCATTGTGGTTTTGTTTTGTATTTCCCTGATGGCAAGTGATGCAGAGCATTTTCTCATGTGCGTGTTGGCCATGTCTATGTCTTCCTCTGTGAGATTTCTCTTCATGTCTTTTGTCCATTTCATGATTGGATTGTTTGGTTCTTTGCTGTTGAGTTTAATAAGCTCTTTATAGATTTTGGAAACTAGCCCTTTATCTGATATGTTATTTGCAAATATCTTCTCCCATTCTGTAGGTTGTCTTTGAGTTTTGTGGACTGTATCCTTTGCTGTGCAAAAGCTTCTTATCTTGATGAAGTCCCAATAGTTCATTTTTGCTTTTGTTTCTTTTGCTTTCGTGGATGTATCTTTCAAGAAGTTACTGTGGCCAAGTTCAAAAAGGGTTTTGCCTGTGTTCTCCTCTAGGATTTTGATGGAGGCATCTTTTAAAAGACACACAGCAACGCCATCAGGTAGGTAGGCAGGTATTGTTGCCTGAATTCCACGCGTGAGGAATTAGGTTTAAAATGCTGTGTCGGTTGTTTGTTCACGATCATGCGGTTACCACGCAGCAGAGAAGGATTCCAAGCCCAACCCTGGTTAGCTCTGCATCAAGTACTCTTCTCAAACCCACAAAGAGCCTCCGAGTTGTAAGGTCTGGATGTATATTAAGGGGACGTGGCATTCACCTCTTGGGCAGGTGCATCAGTTTCCTCTACAAAGGCAGTACAGGTTGTGAAAACCATGAATATGAGAAGTGCTGTCCCCGGGAGGAGCAGACTCTGTGCAGATGGGGCGCTGGCGGTGGGGCGAGGGGTCAAAGAAGGGCGTCCAGGCTCCTTGCTCTACAGAGGAGAAACCGAGGTCTTGACCCACAAGGCCGCTGGCTAAGACCACCTGGGGCGGCGGTGGACAGGCCAGCTCTGGGACCTACGCCTCCTCACCCCCAGATCCGGGATTTTCCACTTGATGTAGACTCGTAGGTTTTAAAATCTGGTGATGACTTTTCTCAGATACACGTTAACACTGCAAATGTGTATCTCCAAAAAAACAGGAAAGGAAGTCCTTTTCCCCAAGGAAAAGGCATTAAGGAAAATGAAAATATTTAGGATTGTTATCTAAAAGTGAGCAACTGCTGAGTATGAGTGTATCTATTTACACCACTATATACACACACACCTACACAGACAGGAGAGGAAATCAATGTTAATAATACAAAATTGAAGACTCTTACCCAGGACCTGTTGTTAAAGATCTGCGTGGCATCAAGCATGGCCTCAAGGTAGGGATCAGTAGCCGTGTCTAAGGCACCTCAGATGCGACTTTCAGGGAGCATGGCCTCAGAAACAGAGGATCAGAATAATACGGGGTTTTTCAGAGATGGAGTCTTTTATCCATGCCAGCAACAGCATTTCCTGGCTCCTCTATGGGGCCGTGCATCAAATCTACGTCCAACGCTCCAGGAACAACTATCTGAAGCACGGTACTCGTCCATTGCAGGCTAGTTCCATAAAAGGAGAATTATTAAGGGGAGGGGAGGGGGTGAGCCCAGTCCCACAACTACAGTCTGATGTGGGCCCCGACCCGGGAGTTCCAGTCACACTCCTTTCCAGGTGGTGAAAGGTTGGTGTGGGGGCAGCAGAAAGAGAATTAGTTGAATTGGGTCACCAGGCATTCAGGCCTTGGCCTGCTCGATGAGCTCCATTCTCTGATTTAGGGGTGATAAACATGAGCTCTGGTCCAACTCTGTCCTCCCATGGACCTCTCTAATTCATGGCGCTGAAGCAACGTGGGCACATTCGAAATGGAAGACTATTCCTTGGGGCTTCTGAGGCCAAATATCCATGGGTATGTGCCTGTTGTGCCTGCGCTGTGTCCTCGAGGGGTGTGGCAGTCTCCAGGGAGGGGTCCCAGCCTTAAGGAGAGCCTCCTCTATGGACGTCACATTAGGAAGCCAGTTGTTGCCAAACTTTCAACCCCAAGAGCTCCTTTTTTTATTGACTTTCCTCTAATGGGTTGCAAATTTTGATTTTTTTTCCTTCATTGTACTTATTAAGTGTAAATAATGAGCTGTCCCATGGTTATTATTTAGATGCATGGAATCACCAATTAGAATTTCTAATTATCCTACAATAAGTGGTGGTAACATACTGAGTTATCGTCATTTTAGCCAAGTCAAAACACAGCTAAAACAAAATTTGTTATTTCGTTACTGTGTGGAGTTTAATATAAGACTAACTTCAGTATTTTTTTTTTAATGTTGAATTGAGCACCTCCTTGTTAACTGGGACATCTTTTAAAGGAAATAACTAGGTTAAGTTTTATGAATTTGTCTCCTTTCTTCCCTCCCTCAATCCCTACCATCCTTCCTCCCCACTCCTTCCTTCCCCCTTTTCCCTCCCTCCCTCCCTCCCTCCCTTCCTTCCTTCCTTCCTTCCATTCATCCTTCCTTCCTTCATCTGGACTTTAAAAGTAGGCACAGAGACATTTAACGAATATATATTTACATATATACCAGCTCACTGTGGCAGTCAGAGTTCTAACAGAAAACAGAATGCCTCTCTGATCACGCAGAGAAATTTGAACAGAGGGACATGGTTAATGGAATCAGTAAGGGACACTGAGGCACCCAGAGACCAGCAATAGGAGGAAGCCATTAACGCTCCCAAGCATGAAGAGGAATGCATAGTGACATGGAGCTCTGTAAACTTTGGGACTATCCAGGAGGGCCTCTTGTCAAGAGCTTTAATTCTGGAGGGATACTGAGACCTTAAGAAATGTGGTGTCAAAGCAGGGAAGGAGTAAAGACAGACTCCCATACTCTCTACTCCGGGCCTCCAATCCCACTTACGTAGGTGGACTTTACAACCCCTGAGAAAGGTTGCAGTGTTCTGAAAACGTCTTGTTTGGTGTTTGCACAATTATTTAGGATATAGGGAGGGCATGGTCAGATATTACCAAACACACAGAAATTTAGGCCCTGACTTGGTCACGGGAAGTCAAATCCATTCAATTCTGAGGACTGTGCACCGATGAGAGCACTTCTGGTGTTGTGGTTAAAGTGAGTGGAGACACATTTTCCGGCCTGGGCAATGTCACTGGAGTCGTATCAAGTGTTCTGTTTCCTAGAATAGCAAGTTTTTACTTTTTACTGTGGTTCTTAGAGGAAAGCCACGGAATGTTCCCAACATATTTCCACAAAGGATATGAGCTCCGGACTTGTCTTCTTCTTCCTTGGAAATATGAAAGACGCCCTCGTATGTAGCAATCATGGGTCGTACCGTTTTAGTCTCCACCCAGTGTGCTCAGTAAGAGACGGAGACCATTCTCCCCATCGTCAGCTCAGGGAGCAGTTTTGTGTCTGTCTAATCAACGGTCTTTGGCGTCTGACCAGGTCGCCCGCACTAGGTAATAATCCAAGAGCTGAAGAGGGCTTCGCTCATTAACCGTCACGTGTGTGATGTGACCCCAATCAACTCTTGTCATTCCACAGAGAATATGTGTTTTATTTTCTGTCTCCTGTTGAATTACCCTGGCTCCATTCCATCTTAGAAGCACCTGGACAATGTAAAATAACCTAGCTCTCTAATTATTCTGCTAAGGAGCCAACTCTGAATGTGACAGTCATTGGGCTTATACGTGAACATTTATTTCTTCCTTATATTTAGCATAGAATGAAGCAATTCTATGCTAGTGTTCACTTGACTGTTAAAGTGTCAACTGGGTGGAGTGGGAACCACCGAGGGGCTGGGGAGGAGAAGGGATGAGCAAAACAAACCAACACACCCCAAGGATGCAAATAAGTTCTTGGTCAAATAATACTTTTTTAAAATTCATTTTCATGTGTCCTCCAAGTGTCCTCATAAATATATATAAATATATATGTATATTTTATATATAAAATATATGTTTTATATATTTATATATTAAATATATAATATATATATATATATATATATATATATATATATATATATATCTCAGCACTGCACATAGCTCTGTTGGGTTCTCTCCTGGACTCTCCACTGAAACAGGGAAATATTTTTACTATGTTTGTGTTCAACAATTAGATCAACTTCACCAATCACCTAGCTTCTTACCTGGCTCCACTCTAACCAAAGGCTGAATATTGTAATCATGCTTAATTCCTTGACATTTTCTTGGATACATGGTTGGTTTTTAAGGTTAAAAAAAAAAAAAAAAAGCAAAATGACTTCATTTTAAGAGGCAACATGGTCAGCTTTATTAGTTAATTAATTTACCTTATTAATTACAACTTCTGTGACAAGCTACTCAATCTCTGTACATCTCAGTGTCCTCCTATGTAAACGGGGGGATTAAAATAATTATCCGTGTTATAAAAACTAAACAAGGAGGCATGTGTAAATCGCCCGGCACAGTGCCTGGCACATAGCAAGTGCCTAATTAATGTTAGCCCCTATTTTTCTTTTGTTCACCTAATGTAATCACCAGTAGCTTGGAGTCTAACAAGCAAGTCTTTAATGCAGGCATATCCTAGAAGCCACTAAGAATAATAACCTGTAAGAGCTTGAAACTAGAATATATTCAGCAGTAGCTCACCTAAACTGGAGATAGAAGCAAGTAACCAGAAGATCATAGCCTCCAGATCACCGTGGAATAGAAAAGACCTGATCAATGTGTCTATTATCATAATTGCTATGATTAGAAATGGAAGATCCTATAAGCTGTCTTGGAGACATCCTGCCAGACGTGTATGGAGAGAGGTGATCCGAAGAGAGAAGGTACAAGAGGTACGAAAATAGAAACCTCCTTACCTTTGTATATTCGATCACAGACTTATAAATATTCTGTCTACATCAGTCCCCGCTCCCTGACCTTCACAGAGTTATTTTGTGGTATCCAAGAATATTGACTTACAAATGTGCTGTTATTGCAACTGGAGATTAGCCAAAGGCCGTTCATAAGGATTCTCTTGTCACGAGGGAACAGCTGATTTCTTTTTAGTTCCTACGCACCAACATCTCTATTTCAGTTGGGAATATTCATCATTTTATACATTTATGTGACATATGCTTGGTGAAAAACTACTAAATGAAGGCATGGTATTAGATTTTGGAGATAGATTTAGAATAGCACGGAGTCTCTCTCCTCAAAGATGTCATATTCCAGCGATGAAGACGAACTAGTACAACAAAAATGATAACTCGCTGCCTACATCGTTCTGCATCGATGTGTAATGACTAACGTTTATTGACCATTTCCTCTTTGTCAGGTAGTCGTAACTGCTGAGTCTTGCAGCCACTGTCCCCCTTTCGCAGGTGGGCGAGATGACGTAAAGAGACACTAAGTGACTTGCACGGGATCATGTAGTTACAAAATGGCCCAACCCGGATTTCACCCTCTCGTGTTGTTTGACTCTAACAGCGATGAGTATTTCTGGGATGCTAGAAATCAGACACGATAGAAGAAAAAAAACCAATGAATTGGGATTTGAAAGATAGGTGGACAGCTTTCGGGTGGGGAAGTCTAAACACCATCCGGTGGAAGGAGAAGAGTATTCGTAGGAGCTAGATGACACGGTATGTTTCTGAAATGTTAGGAGATTAAGTTGCTGGATTTATGCTTAGGAGGGAGATTGGTGAATGAAGAATCTGTAGAGACAGGCAGGGCTCAAGGAATTAAAAAGCCCTAATGCCATGCTAATCATCTGAGTCTGAGGTCATGCGGATGCCGATAAAGGGTTTGTTTCCTGTAGTGACAGATATTCTGTATTTTACCTAAATATTGCTTTTTTTATTTCTTATTTTTGGTAGCGTACACTCTGGACTAGAGAGATAAAAACTAAAAGGCTGTCCTGGATCCTTCCTTCTTCCTTCCTCACTAAAACATCAAAAGCTGTCACTGTAGTTCAGGAATGAGGCAACTTGTCCGGGACTTGAACTAGAGAGGAGAGGAGGAGGTGGATCCCGGACGCTTGGCAGGTAGGACCCATACGTGTGGGGGGTGGTTGGCTGTGGGCACAGAGGGGTCGACGCAGAGTGGGTGCAGCCCAGAAGACGAGGAGGTTTTGGATGATTCATGTTTCGGATTTGGGAGACAAGTTGCCTTCAAGCAACATTAGGGATATACAAGGAAGAAGAGCAGATCTATTTTGGGGGGAAGCGGAGGAGGAGGTAAGGAGGTGAAAAAAGGAAAAAAGACTCTCTTGTCTCTCCTAACTTTCTTCCCTCCCTCCCTCCCTCCCTCCCTCCCTTCTTCCCTCCCTCCCCCTTCCTTCCTTCCTTCCTTCCTTCCTTCCTTCCTTCCTTCCTTCCTTCCTTCCTTCCTTCTCCATTATAACTTACTTACTTTATTTCTTTCCAACTTAGTATATTAACATGTTTGAGGCACCTGCCATCATTAAAAACCTCACTCTAATGCTCTGTTTGAATGATATGTTAAACCATATGTTTTCTACTGAAAGTATTTGAATGTATTTTGTTCAGGGGGGAAAGGAAAACATGGCCTCAAATCCTATGTTACTTTGATTCTTTTTTTTTTCTTTCATTCTTTTCTAACAGTGAACTTGACTCAGACCACGTCTCTGAGCAGAGATTGAAAAAAAAAAAAGATTGCACATATCTGAGTTTGGATTGACAACATCTCACAGCTACCTTTTTATCGAGTGTTGGAAAAAGCCTACTTTAACTGAAAGAATATTAAGGGGAACACATGACAATTAGGTCCAAGACATCATGGTAACTTGGTCTCAGGTACAAGGTATACCAAGATCCCCATTACCATCCCTTCCATCACAAAGCCTTTCAAATCAATGCATTATCAATGAATTCCATTTTCATTCTGATTCCTCCTCCTCCCCCACCCTCACCTTCTGCCCACCCCACAAAGAGCTTTGTGGCCTTTGAGTGACTACACCAGCTGGTGAGATAATAAAATATCTAAAATCAAGATATCGTATTTTTTGTTTGCAAAATCAGCAGTACCCTGGTTGATAAAATCCAGCTATCTAATTCTCCATGGACATTTCAGGGAAAAAAAAAATCTATTTATTTTCTGACTGAATAGATGAACAATTTCTTCTTTTATTTTGTTCCTTGAATTGATTAGTTTTTTCAAACTGACTGGCTCGCCTATCAGCCAAGATTCTGTTCATAAAGCAAGAATTGGCTATACACATTTAAACTAATTTATTTAGGGTACAAAGTAACTTCTTTTAGAGAAAAGAGATGTTCTTGTTAAATAGCAGTTTCGGAAACCTCTTCCAAAACAGAGAGACCCCCTTAGGGAGAAAATAGCTGGAATAGAATTCCTGTCTCTCTGTATTGGGTGATAAAAATGAAAAAGAAGTTCACATAGCTAGTGTTGCATGACAAGCGAGGTTTATGCAACCGGAATGTTCTGTGGCCTGGCCGGCCTAGGACTACCACACACCGTGACAAATAACTCTAAATATCCCGATTTTAAGGCATCACCCTCATGTGCTTGAAAGACAGGAATGAGCCTCTTCCGACACACCCTCTTGCTCTTTCTCGGAGCTCCACGCTCTCTGCAGGTTGGGAGGAGCTGCTGCAGATGCAGGTTGGTCCAGGTTGACTGGTCCAGGTTGATGTGCTGGGACTGTGTCCACGTCGCCCTTTGCATGGGCAACCCTGACTCAACCTGCTGTTGTTCCCTGGCATTCTCATAGACTTCAGACTAAACGTATTGTCATCCTCAAAGCCTGGGTTAAGCGTTGTCCCCCGATGTGAGGGCCAGGGAGTCCAGGTTAAGTCACCTGAGCCGCACCAAGCCCAGGCCCCTTGGGGGGCAGGTCTCCTTCAGCAACCTGAAGACGAGACTTGTCACTTCCCTGTGCTGTTTCCCCACCTCTACGCTCCATCTAAGCCCTAGCGACTCTAGACAGACTGTGTCTGATTCTGCAAGAACAGGCCCTACGAGACGAGGATGGAGACGTTGAACCATGTCCGATAAAGAAGCATCTATTACGTGAAGGAAGGGGTCAACAGATAATCAGATATGGCCACACCTTACGAAGCATCACACAACGTTAGGATGAAACGGTCTCAAGTATTTTCATTTCTGAAAATAGCCTTTGATTAGTGTTTAACTGAAATGACCGATCAAAAGATTTTTTTCCCCCACCAGAAAAAATAATCTGAGGATGAAGGAAACAACTCACAGTTTTGAAATTTCAGGTCCATTTCCAGGCAACTATACCTGTTTTTGAAATTCTATCAAATTTTACTAATGTTTCTGTGTATTCTATAAAGTCTGATAGTATAAGGGATAAATCATAATTTCTCCCTGAGGTGCCATTACAATTAGGAGAGTGGGATTTTCTTAAAACATAAAATCACATGCTGCATTGTTATGATTTATAGCCCCTAAATGTGTTGCCATGATGTAAGCTTTGCAGATAACACTTTCAAGAAATAATGTGTTTGGTCTTCATCCATAGCTCCTGGCTCACAGCCCCCCAAACCCTTGGGATTTCTTGAGCAATGGGAGCATCTTTTATTATAATATGTAGTCTCTTGTCTTCAGTTAGTGGGGGGTGAGGGGGACAGGAATTTACAGAATATAAAAGTGAAATGGGTGTCTTGTTATTCAAAACAAGCCCTTCTCCACCACAATTTGGTTTATGTTAATGAGGTGACTTTTGGAAAGACGTTAAAGATGGGGGCTGGTTGCCAGAGGAGCCAACCTGAATTGGAGGTTGGAACTTTCAGTCTCACCCCTCAACCTCTAGGGAGGGGAGAGGGACTGGGGGTTGAATCAGTTGCCCAAAGCCAGTGATTTAAGCAATCGTTCTTACATACTGAAGCCTTCATAAAAACCCAAAGAAGAGATTTTGAAGAGCTTCTGGATTGGTGAATATGTGGAGATTTGGGGAATGTGGCAGGCTCAGAGAGGATAGGGAAGCACTGCACTTCTTGCCTTATTCCTTGCCCTGTGGAATCTCTTCCATCTGGATGTTCATTTGTATTTTTAACTCTGCCCTTTTACAACAAACTATTAATCTAGTAGGTAAAACGATTCTCTGAGAGTTCTGTGAGGCACTCTAGCAAACTAATTGAACCCAAGGTGGGCGGCTTTGGAACCTCCTATCTATAGCCCATCAACCAGAAGCATCGGTGATAAGCTGGGCTTGCAACTGGCATCTGCAGTGGGAGGGGGACAGTCTCATAGGGTGACTCTGTGCGATCTGATGCTATCTCCAGGCAGATAGTGTCAGAATTTGAGTTGAATTGTATGAAATTCAATTGGTGTGTCTGGAACATTGCGTTGTCAGGAGCATAGAGGGAACCTTCACCCTGCATACGTTGGCATTGGATCCAGGACTCCAGAATACACACATAAGACATTTTCAATATAAATAGAAAAACACATTAGCAAATATTAGCTTTAAAATATAATATCAGGGGCAGCCCAGTGGCTCAGCGGTTTAGCGCCGCCTTCAGCTCAGGGCGTGATCCTGGAGTCCCGGGATCGAGTCCTGCGTTGGGCTCCCTGCATGGAGCCTGCTTCTCCCTCTGCCTCTGTCTCTGCCTCTCTCTCTCTCTCTGTGTCTCTCATGAATAAATAGATAAAAAATCTTTAAAAATATATAATATCAGCATTACAACTATTCAGTGCTTAAAAAATTACAGTATGTCCTTCTAAATATTTAATATGATCTAACAGAACAAGACAAAATACTACTCTATGATTATCTAGATAAGTATATCATTAAAAGGCGATGTAGGTTTTTCTCTGCTCTTGATTCAATGAGGAGGGATTTTCTCTATGTGCCTCTTCTCCTTTACTTACTACATTTCCATAATACTGTATTTAGGGTCTATAATTTCTCAGTCACATTAAGTGTAAGTTGTGTTGCTGGCAGGCTAATGAATGGCCAGGGTGGGCTGCCTAGAGTCCTGAAGATCCGACTTTGAAGGAGGACGGTAACTAGCTCCATTTGGACCTCAGTCTGTACTTTCTAATTGATTAAGGTCTTCTTTTCAGCTTATCTTTTAACTCAGGCAAAAGACCCAGTGGGCAAAACATCCCATGATAGTTACTGAAACTATACCCTAAGGTACTGGGGACTGCCCTGAGCCAAGCCAATTACTTGGTGTAACCGACCCCACAGCAACGATCCCCAACTATGACCGACCTGACCTTTACCGTCCAGCGCACTCACCCACTGAACTTTTCCCCATATTTTCCTTACGTAATTTGAGACATTAGTCTGCTGTCCTCCCTGTGCTGGCCTCACTGAAATAAATTCCTTTTTTATATAACCACCATTTGTCTCTCTGCCTTCGGATTTTGTCAGCAGCGAGTGACCAAACCTCATCTGTTTGGGACCCCCAGAGCCAGGTGCTCTTACGATTCTGTGTCCTGGTTACAACTTTACATTTCAAATCAATCCAAATCTTGGTCACGTTTGACATCATCTGTTGATTTTTGTTGATCCAAGGAAAATATTGATGGGGATCATTCTGGATCCTAAGGTTGGCAGGGACGTCTAGAATAGAGGCAGCAATTCCAAAAGTCTTCTGGTTGGTTGGTGCCCATTTCAGCAGTCTGATAGAAGCAGATTTGGACAAGGGAATGAATACTGATGGCAGAGGATGCACCTTCTACCTCCCAGCCTCCTGAAATGGGATTGGCTACCATTTTACTGCTGTGCCTCATCTTTTCCTCTACAATTTCCTTTCTTCTTCTGAAGTTCAGGAATATTTTCTCTTCCCACTTGCTGGCTAGGAGTCTGGAATCAGGAGAAAAGACAATCATGATACATATTACATGTGAATTTGCATAATTGTAGGCTATGCCTCTCAGCATTTACTACATCTGATTTGTAAATTTGAGAAGAATGACTAGATAATTTTGCTTAGCGTTGTCCTTCTTTCTCTTGGAGCCAATTTGCTTGAAAAGAGCATGGAATCTGCTATATCACATGTGTACCATGTAGAACTGCCCCGTTTTCGATTATTATGAATACATGAGTAAGTCTTTTCAGATTTAAGATTCAGCATTTGCAAATCTATTTAGAAAATAAACCTAAAGTCAAATTCCTCAATCTGGCCTCTTCTAACAAGAAAAATGGTAATTTTATTTCCCAATTTTCTTACTAAAAGATAAGTTTTATTTCCCAATTTATTTAGAACCTGGGCAGGGAGGAATGATAACACTTATCAAGTTATCCCTCAAGGTAACATTATGTATAACATACAATGTTTATATATCTACATTTGAGATCTCCATTCGCCCCTCTAGACCTACGCCCTACCCTTCTCCATGGTGGTCATCACTGGAGCACTAACTAATAAATGTGGTTTACATCAAGAGTCTTTGAGGCTCTTCTAGGCTTCTAGTTGAGTCCTGCCAGGAGGGACTAACAATAAGAGACTAGAGAGAAGCAATAGAATAGAGTCAGGGTTGACTTCCTTGGTTGAAAGTCACTGCTCCTCTCAAGACATTTTTAACTCTACATGACTCTCTGCCGCTCTTATTTCCAGGCACTATTCTCTCTCTTTGTCCTGTTGAGCCTGGGGTTGTGAGAGTTTGTTTGTTATGTAGGACTACTTCATTATTCCTCATGGCATGCCTTGGTAAATGTTTCCTTTGTTAATAAAAAAAAATAATAAGTATTGTTAGAACATTGCCTTCTGCATGAGCAGTATTTCCATGGGACACACATGCAGAATGTAAATCATTCATATTCATCCACCTATTTATTCATGTATTTATTCAAGAAATACTTTCTGAGTATCTCTCATGTGTTTGGCACCAGAGGTACAAGAAGCATGAGGAACTCACAGCCCAAGGATAAAAGAGAACAGAAAAGCAATTATAATATAAAAAGATAAATGCTCTAGTAGTTGACAAAAATGGTGTGGGCACATAGGAAACGAGGACTGAACTGCCTGGAAGTGTTGCCAAATGCTTTACAAAGGAGCTACCACTTGAGGTGGGTCATGAAAGGTGAATAGGAGTTTTCCCTTTGGTGAAAGAGATAAAGGATAATAAATAGTCTTTCTAAGAATAGACTATAATTGACAGCCATTTGTTTGTTCCCATGTAGGTCTGGTTCAGATTTTTGTTTGTTTATTGATTTGTTTTTTATTTATTTATTTTTTAAAAAGATTTGTTTATTTATTCATGAGAGACACAGACCGAGAGAGAGAGGCAGAGACATAGGCAGAGGGAGAAGCAGGCTCCCTGCAGGTAGCCTGAAGCGGGACCAGATCCCAGATCCCAGGATCACGACCTGAGCTGAAGGCAGGTGCCCAACCACTGAGCCACCCAGGTGTCTCTCATATTTATTTATTTATTTATTTATTTATTTATTTATTTATTTATTTATTTTTTGATGTCTATTTTTTGTATTTTTTTTATTGGAGTTTGATTTGCCAACATATAGTATAACACCCAGTGCTCATCCTGTCCAGTGCCCCCCTCAATGCTCGTCACCCAGTCACCCCATCCACCCATCCACCTCCCCTTCCACTGCCCCTTGTTCATTTCCCAGAGTTAGGAGTCTCCCATGTTTTGTCATCCTCTCTAATTTTTCCCCCTCATTTTCCCTCCTTTCCCCTATAATCCCTTTCACTGTTTTTTATATTCCCCGTATGAATGAGACCATACAATGTTTGTCCTTCTCCGATTGACTTACTTCACTCAGCATGATACCCTCCAGTTCCATCCACGTGGAAGCAAATGGTGCATATTTGTCATTTCTAATGGCTGAGGAATATTCCATTGTACACATAGACCACAGCTTCTTTATCCATCATCTGTCGATGGACACCGAGACTCCTTCCACAGTCTGGCGATTGTGGACATTGCTGCTATGAACATAGGGGTGCAGGTGTCTTGGTCTTTCATTGCATCTGTATCTTTGGGGTAAATCCCCAGCAGTGCAATTGCTAGGTCATAGGGCAGATCTATTTTTCACTCTTTGAGGAACCTCCACACAGTTTTCCAGAGTGGCTGCACCAGGTCACATTCCCACCAACAATGCAGGAGGGTTTCCCTTTTCTCCACATCCTCTCCAACATTTGTGGTTTCCTGTCTTGTTAATTTTCACCATTCTCAGTGGTGTGAGGTGGGATCTCATCCCCGGATCCCAGGATCACGATCTGAGCCAAAGGCAGGTACCCAACCGCTGAGCCACCCAGGCATCCCTCATTTGTTTTTTTATTTTTTAATTTTTTTTGATGTCTATGTTTTTGTATATATATTTTCATTTGGTTTTTAGATTCCACATATGAGTCATAGCATACAGTATTTGACTTTTTCAGTCTGACTTATTTCACTTAGTGTAATACCCTCTAGATCCATCCATGTTGTTGCAAATGGTACAATCTCACTTTATATGGTTGCATATTATTCTGTTATACATATATTCGTCCCTTTATCCATTTGTTTATAAGTGGGCACTTCCATTGCTTCCCTTTCTTAGTTATTGTAAACAATGCTGCAATAAACATTGGTTTACATATATCTTTTTGAATTATTGTTTTCATTTTCTTTGGGTAAATGTCCGTAGTGGAATCATTGAATCATATGGTATTTCAAGTGTTTTGAGGAACACCAGAAACTAATGTAACATTGTATGTCAACTGTACTAAAAGAAGAAGAAAGAAGAAGAAGAAGAAGAAGAAGAAGAAGAAGAAGAAGAAGAAGAAGAAGAAGAAGAAGAAAGAAGAAGAAGAATTATTATGGAAAATGTCAAGAAAATTCAACATTTGGGGGCTTTAGCATTCTTATTAGAGAGAGACAGAGGATAGGGATTAGGTTGAAGAGGTGAACTGTAGATGTATTTTAAGGTCTTTATATCTGTGATAAGGGATTTAGGTTTTGTTCTATAGGCAATATAGAGACATCAAAGATTCTTAAATGGAAAAGATGTACTAAGGTTTGCTTATTAGAACTCTACTATAGTAGTATCCAATTCTGAGCTGGCTTTGGGAGTCTAGTATTAGGAAATTAGAGAAGCCCATTATAATGCCCATGGGTGAGATGAGTGAAGTCTTAAAAAAGCAAAGTGGACTGGGTGTATGCAGTTTAAAATTACACTTAACACACTCTTAGGGAAGGCTTCTACATAATCTCTTCGCATATTATTTTCTTTGGAATCAGCCCCATTTATTTTACTTAAGCAATTTTTAAAATTTGAATATGGTTGGCACAAAATGTCACATTAGTTTCAAGATGTACAGCATAGTGGTTGAACATCTCTATACATTATGCTCTGCTCACAAGTGCAGCTACCATCTGTCACCATACGTCGCTATTACAATGCCATCGAATCTATCCTCTCTACTGCACCTTCTATTCCTTGACTTATTCATTCCATACCTGGAAGCCTGTGTCTCCCACTCCCATCCACCACCACCAATTCCCTCTGGCAACCACCAGGTTGTTCTCCGTATTTATAAGGTCTGATTCTTCAGCTGCATTTCTGTTTCATTTTTTTATAGTGGTTAAAAATCTGTGCCAAGAGTCATAACTGCACTTAAAAAAAAACATGAAAGTACAGTGTTAGTTTACCAAGAATCAAAATAATAATATACCCAATAGCTAACTATTAAAAAACAAGACTGGTTCCTTTTGGTCATTTAAGGAAAGGTGACCATCATTGTATTTACAGGTGAAATATTTATTTCATGTAAAGACTAGTGGCAACTTTTATGTGATATACTTAGATATATCATTTTCTTATTTTCATCCTAATAAAATTTTCCATTTTTGTACTTTTAATCTAGCTTGTTATGCAGCTTACCTTTCATACCTAATTTGAGTATCAACAAAGACAACTGTTACCAAGAGTATTATGTTGTGAAAATTATTAATGTAGAGTTGAGTACCATTGATAAATGAGAGTTACTTATCAGCATTTACCATATAGTGAAATATTAAATTGACTAGTGTAATTTTTCAAAAGCAATTAGTTGTCTAAGTTGAAGATAAGGGATTAAGTATAAAATATTTCTAAAGCAAACTAAGGTAAATTAAACATTACACATTTAAAAATTTAAACATGACACTTGCAAGCCAGCATTACCTTGCAACATGTCAGTTTCTTCTGGGTAAACAGAAGAAGTTCCGTATCACAATGACAGCTGCAGGTCTTAAATAATTGCCTTGAAACATTAGATGACGGGGTAATCCAGTCGCTCCATGTGTCCCTGCTGCAAAAAAAGGAAAGTAGGATAAACCATGCCATTCAAGGTCTATTTGAACGGCAGCAGAGTTACCAGAAAATGTCAAACAATCAAGACAATATGAGTGTTCTCCTGAAATCATAGATTTTTTTTCAACTAAAATGAAGTTATGTTTTTATCATGACAAACCAATTGAATAGTTAAACATAGTTGGTAGGAACTGATTGCTTCAATTCACCATGGCCATTAATTAGCTTGAATTATAACTTTCATTGATCTGACTGACAACCAGCTATTACAGCACCATAAAGAAACATCTTCTTCCCTTCATATTTACAGAAATTGATGAAATTTCAAGCTGTGGTTCAAAAAATATTTGTTGAACATCACTATGTGCTATACATCGTGCTATGTACTACTGCTTTATGAAGTTAAGTGACAGGAACAGAAATATAAACTAATAACCACAATCGCTGGACCAGATAGTGGGCTAATATCATAACATCAAGCATAGAAATATCAAAGAGAAGTGCAAAACTCTCAGAGAAAGGGGTAATAGCTATTTTCATATTAGTAAATATTTCATGTATAGATGCATCCTGAGCAGAATGTGCAGAAAGTGTAAAGGTACATGTAATCACAAGCAAATTGGTATCTAGAGGTCATGAAGCTAGAGAGGAAGTCAAACATTATCTCAAAATGTTCATGTTTGTGAAATTTGTTCTAAATCTTACAGGTAACAGGAAGCCAATGACTGTTTTCAACAGAAGAGTAGTTTGACTAGTGTTGTTTTAGAAATATTTGCTTTGAAGGAGTTTAGAGAATGGATTGCAACGGTGATAAATTTTCCGTGAGACCAGTTAGAAAATAAGATAACATTCTACATTGTAGACTGTTTTGGTTCATTGGCTGTGGACATGAGAAAGAAAGGAGATCTTGATAATAATAAGAGGAATCCAAGCGTGAGTCATTGAGTACATGGTCAAGTTAGACTCTGGACAAAGAATACAGGAGGTTTTCTTGAGAGAAAATAATGAGTTATGAGACACATTTGAATATAAAATTCCTTTGGGACGTCCAGTAGGTAGTAGGTAGTAGGTAGTTTTCTAAATGAACTCAAGGGAGAAATAGAGCTTTCTATGCATTTTTTTTTCAGACATTAGCATACAGATAAATGCTACAGCCTTTAGTTAGGTCAGATTTATTTGGAGATAATATTTGGAGTGTGAAGAAGAGCACAATTGTTGAGAACTCTTATATTGAAGGAGTGGGAAGAGAAAGAGCATATAATCAAGGAAATTAAGGAAACAATCAGAAAGCAAGAATGGAAACCAAGAGAAAAGAAGGGCATCATGAAAGAAGAATTTTTTTTAAAAGAGTGAGAATTATCAAAATGCCATAAAGTGTTCAGCTATGATGAGAACTAAAAAGTATGAAAAGATTTAGTTACTAGCAATGCATGCCCATGATGAGAGTAACTTCAACAAGGATGTAGAAGCAAAAAACAGATTCCAGTGATGGAAAATCCAATGTAGTACTGAGACTTATGGAGAGAGACAGGGCTCTGCCTGTAGGGATAGAGGGTCTGGGAGAGGTGTTTGAGTCTTAAAGAAGAAAAGCCTTGTACCAACAGCAATAAATGATATCTAGTATTAGGTAAGATATTTCCTAATTTCTGCTTTTCAATATTTCATCTTTTAAAATAAAAAGTGAAAACAAGGAAAGAAAAAGCATTAACAGAAATGTTCTTCTAGAACGTTATTTTGGAGGTGGTACAGTAGAAAAGCTAAGAATGTAAAACCCTGGATTCACATCACCTTCAAATTATGCTCTGCCTCTTGCTCATTGTTTGGCTCCAGCCAGTTTTCTCATCTGTAATATAAGGACACAAATGGATTTATGTCAAGAATCAATTAGTCCACACACACACACACACACACACACACGCACACACACACTATTTCTATAAAAGATCAGGACACAGAAGTCCTTAATAAAGGTCACCTTTATTATCTCTCTGGTAAGGAGAAATTCTTTATTCTTTGCATATTCTTTATTCTGGGAGAATCTATGTCAAAATATGTATCGACCAGTGAAGATTTTAAGTAGCTCCATAATCTGCACAAACAGTGTATGTTCTCACTCATTTGGGGAATATGAATAATAGTGAAGGGGAATATAAGGGAAGGGAGAAGAAATGTGTGGGAGATATCAGAAAGGGACACAGAACATAAAGACTTCTAACTCTGGGAAATGAACTAGGGGTGGTGGAAGGGGAGGAGGGCGGGGGGTGGGGGTGAATGGGTGACGGGCACGGAGGGGGACACTTGACGGGATGAGCACTGGGTGTTATTCTGTAGGTTGGTAAATTGAACACCAATAAAAATTAATTTATAAAAAAAAATAAGTAGCTCCATAATGATCCTGAAATTTTGGCACATAATAAGCATATCATTAATACTGGTTTTCTTTTCCCTTTTTAAAATTTTCCCTTCATCATAGGTGGTATTAGATAGTGGCCATGGATTGTTAGAAACTGTTAAATAATACTCTCATATGGTACCCTTAATATAGTAAAAATATTCCATGCTTTCATCAAGTCTTATAGTTTTTATTGTACAAATCTTTCATTTCCTTGGTTAAGTTGATTCCTAAGTATTTTATTGTCTTTAATGCTATTGAAAGAAAGGTTAGATTTTTGGGGCACCGGGTGGCTCAGAGGCTGAGCGTCTGCCTTGGGCTCAGGTCATGACCCCGGGGTCCTGGGATCGAGTCCTGCATCAGGTTCCCCACAGGGAGCCTCCTTCTCCCCCTGCCTTGTCTCTGCCTCTCTCTGTGTCTCTCAAGAATAAATACCTATTTTTTTTAAAGAAGGTTATATTTTCTTTTTAATTGCAGTTTGGTACCTGGAATTGGCTTCTATTAAATGTGATTTCATGCAGGTCTGAGACAGGTGTGGTATCTGACTTTATGATGCGCAACAATATTTTTAATTGACAAAATTCTCAATTGCCAATCAGTTAAAGAAATTGGAGAAGGACAAAGAAGTGGAGGAAGAGAAGAGAAAGAAGAAAGAAAGGTAAAAGAGAAACAACAAAGGAAGGGAAAGAAGGGAAAATGTATATAGAGAATAACTATATTTTAATAATTATATAAGAAAAGACAGGTTAGTGGGATCCCTGGGTGGCGCAGCGGTTTGGCGCCTGCCTTTGGCCCAGGGCGCGATCCTGGAGACCTGGGATCGAATCCCACATCAGGCTTCCGTGCATGGAGCCTGCTTCTCCCTCTGCCTCTGTCTCTGCCTCTCTCTCTCTCTCTCTCTCTCTCTCTCTCTCTCTCTCTGTGACTATCATAAATAAATAAATAAAAAATTAAAAAAAAAGACAGGTTAGAAAAATCTACCAAATTCATAAAAGTTACAGCCTTAATAATGATTGTGTTTGTCTGATGAGACATTTTTTTTTCTTCTTACAAGTTTTAGTGCTTTTTTTTGTATTTTCATAATTAAAGCATGTTTATTTTTAACTTGGAAAAAACTTTAATTCAAGCTATATGTGATATATTTTCTCTACTTTCTATGTTGAATGTGTATTTTAAACAGAATTAACTGTGGTAGTGGTTTTGAGCAAGTGGCTTCGAGTGGTCTATGGCCACTCAAAGAAGGCACCTCCTCGAGGTTGGTTTCATGGTTCTTTTGGTGAGAAACATCGGCTTTATACTTCCCAAGGCTTAGGTCTTCCCAAGGCTCCACATTCCTTATAAGACACAGAAGAGGGGTACTCAGCGTCTTGTTCAGTCTGACTTAACATGATTTCATGCTATTGATACTCTTTCGACTTCTGGCTATGTAAGATCTTATGATCCTTTTGTGCTCAATTTTATCATGAATCGCTTCCGATTTCACCAATTTTACCATAAAAATGCATCAGTATTACTGGCTAATGCTCAGAAAATCAAATCCCACACCTTATTTCAGAAGGCAAGGTTTCAGTAATTTTTTTATATATCAAAGACTATAATGCAGAATAAACCTGTCTCTTGAAAAACATGGCAGAAATAATCAATATTTATTCAACAGTTGTCTGAGGTAATTAACGTATGTTACATGTAATCCTCTCAAAAGTAGGTTATGGATAGGGAGACAGAGCCTTGAGGGGGCTGGAGAACAATCAGTGTGGGGCTGGCACAGCTCAATACAAATACCTACTTTTTAATTTCTATCACATTGCAGTGCTTTCCACATTAATCAAATCATACAAATGAAAAGAAATGTTGTTCATAAAACCAGAGAAGATTAAAAAAGAAAATAATTTTTAAGTCAAATGAGCAAGTCCTAGTTTGTTTGTTTGTTTATTTATTTATTTATGTATTTATTTATTTATTCATGAGAGACACACAGAGAGAGAGGCAGAGACACAGGCAGAGGGAGAAGCAAGCTCCCTGCGGGGGGGCCCGATGCAGGACTCGATCCCAGGACCCCAGGGTAATGACCTGAGCCCAAGGCAGGTGCTCAACCCTGAGCCCCCCAGGTGCCCCCTGGGAGTTCAATGCTAATCCATGATTCAGACCATTCCAGTACCCTGAGGTCAACCTGTCATATTTATTTTCCCCAGAAGTTTCACGAAACTGAATTGTACTAGACCCGCCTTATACTTTTCCAGACCTTTGCACTTCTATCTGAATCACGTATGTCAACTCTCATGCCTGAAGCTGATATACTTCATATGTCTTTGAAACTAGAAGCTAATTATTATATTCTATGAGTTTCTTCTGAAATAAGTTATAAAAGAAACCATTATTGTCATTCATTCTAGCTCATTCAGATTAAAATAAGTGGTTTATATTCAACTGTATTTGGATAAAATTTCAGTGGAAAGAACCCAGATTGCTAGTTAAATTTTTCTTCCTTTACTTTTGAGAGAACGATGGAGATGAAAAAGGTAATCTCTTTCCAATAATTTATTTTATTATATTTTTTAAAGATTTATTCATTTTTAGAGAGAGAGTGAGAGAGAGAGTCGGGGGAGTGGAAGAGGGAGGGAGAGTCTTAAGCAGAGTCCGCACTGAGTGTGCAGCCTGACGCGGAGCTCGATCTCACGACTCTGAGATCAAGACCTGAACTGAAACCAAGAGTCAGAGGCTTAGCTGACTGCACCACCCCGGTGCCCCTCAGTAATTTATTTTAAAAGTAAGCATTTCCAAAGATGTTTTGATATCAATATTCTTACAGCATCATTTTATTTGCCATTTCATTCTATTCTGCGACAGTAATGAATGTACAAGGGGGGGGAACCCTAATTACTAAAGCGAAGAATAATTATTTTGCACTTATTGTATAGAACTCAGACAAATAAAATTTTCCGACCTTTTCAACAAGAGTTAAACACATTTTTCTACTGAAACACCATTAACAAGAAAATGATCTTCATAAAACATCCCATTTCCAAGGCCTCTTATTAGATGACTCTGTGCTAGAATTTTCTGACTTATCTTTTTCTCTTGTTTCTGTGTAGTGACCGTTCTTTAGCAATCAACTCTTCAAGTTTTCACTAAACTGTCATAAAGACACAACTTAAGATTCTTTTTAAGGATGCTAATTATTTTTAACATACACAAGCATCTTTCATTTATGGTTAAGTAGGCAACTAATTTTAAAATATGCCTCAGATTTATTCTAAAAAGCTGCTTGTTGATAGATATGTCACAAAGTTTTCCTTCACACTCAAGTAGATGTGACAAAATGTGACAGAAAATACATAAACAAATGGTTCAATAAGACTCCTAAGAACACTAGTTAAAAGAGAAAATATTTAAGGAAGAACAGAAGCGTGAAAATTGTAGCTTAAAGGATATGCAACCCCAAGAGTGAAAGGAACAGAAAGAGATTTTAACCTCGTTATTAGGGTAGATATAGACCTGTTCAGCTATTTTATGATTCTAATTTAAGTTTTCAAGAGTTTAAAAAGGTCCCCCCCAAAGAAATCGATCTCTACATGATATACGGCATTGCTGCTTAGTAATATTTTAGAGAGATATCACTCAGGGGATGAGATTAATTTGAGCATTCTACAGTCAAAGAATATGTGATTTCAAGTCCCAGGAAATACATCTGCTTTCTTACTAGAACTAGCTTTTTAAAAAGAGGCCCGTTGTTCCAGCAGCAGAATGGTAAAGATGCTCCTTAGTGGGTGGGGATGGCTGAATGAATTCTGAACTCCTCGTGCCTGTTCCGTAGCCCCTCACTCCACCGGGGTCATGACACTAATGAACAAACATGATACCACTGTGACCCTTTGAACACCGAGGTGCTATCTCCAGGTGATGCTATTTTCATTTTGAAATGTTTTCTTTTCTACAATGAACAATAGGAAGTGCAAGGAACACCCAGAAAGAAGCAGGTACTGTGGTGGGGACATTGTCCCCCCTCCTTGGCCTCATCCCCTTTATTAGGGACAATCGCAGCGCCTTCACCCCATGGGCAGGGTTTGTCCCTCTGCTTACTGATGGGAGTTTGGGGTGTACGACTCCTCCCGACCAGCAGAGTAGCGTGGGAATGCTCGTGTGCCAGTTCCAAGCATGGGCATCGGGCTCTCGGGTGCTTCTGTTTGCTCTAGTTCACCCTTGCTGTCACCTATGAAGCCACATGCTCTTGCGCACTCCGTGGTCCCCAGAGACAGGTGAGATACAAGAGGACCAGGACCATCACGAGCTGAGCCAAGCCAAGCCAAGGCCAGTATCTCTGCCCCCACTGTGACCCCAGGAGCAAGCCCCGCTGGAACCACAGAAACCACCCATCTCACCCCGGCTTAGGTTGGCCAAGCCCTCAGGCGGTCGGCAGACTCGTGAGCTAAATAAACGCTTACATTTTCAATCTGCTGATGTATTATTTGTTACGCAGCATTATTGTGGCCAGAGATAGCCGTTGGAAGCGTGACTTCTCCCATTTTCAAAACTTTGATTCCAGTTTAATTAACATCCTGTGTTATATTAGTTTCAGGTACATGATACAGCGATTCAACGATTCTATACGTCACTCAGCGCTCATCACGATAAATGTGCTCTTGAGCCCCTCACCTATTTCAACTATCCCTCTACTCACCTTTCTTCTGGTAACTACAAGAAGTCTGAGCTTTTTTTTTTTTTTTTTTGTACCTGTTTTTCTTTGTTCATTTGTTTTGTTTCTGATACTCCACATGTGTGTGAAATCATACAGTATATGTCTTTCTCGGACTTATTTCACTTAATACCCTCTACATCCATCCGAGTTGTTACAAATGGAAAGATTTCATTCATTTTTATGGCTGAGTAATATTACATTGTTTATATACGTACACCACATCTTCTTTATCCATTTATTTATGACTAGACACTTGGGTTGCTTCCATAATTTGGTTATTGCAAATAATACTGCTATAAACACACAGGGGTGCAAAGATCTTTTCAAATTCGTGTTTCCGTATTGTTTGGGTACATACACTATTTTCCACAGCGGCTGCACCAGTTTGCATTCCCACCAACGATGCACAAGAGTTCCTTTTCCTGTACATCCTCACCAACACTCGTTTCTTGCCTTTTTGATTGTAGCCATTCTGACAGGTGGGAGGTGGGATCTCATTGTGGTTTTGATCTGCATTTCCTGGATGATGAGTGATGTGGAGCATCTTCTCACATGTCTGTTGGCTGTTTGTATGCCTTCTTTGGAGGAATACCCATTAATGTCTTCTAGGTATGGCTTCCTTCTGGAAGACATTTGCAGTGAGGTGGGAATAGACATGAGTAATGGAGATCACCCTGCAGGGTGTCGCAGTATTCATGTGTCCAGAAACATGAATCAGTTATTAGAAATTAGAATGGTAAGTAAGGGAGAGATATAAAGGACACTTCAAGCAGGGTATGGGCCAAATTAGAAGACTCACTGCAACGGGAAAAGAAAAAAGATAAAGTAATAAAAAAATGAGCATGTAATTTCTAGATCTTCACTGTCTAATAGAGAAACATTAGCCACATATGACGATTAAAATATAAATTAAGTAAAATCAAAAAATTAGTTTTTTATACTCACTAGCCACATTTCAAGGGCCCGATAGCCACATATTCTTAGTGGTTACCATATGGATAGTTCAGGTCATAAATCATTTTGATTATTGCACCAGGTTTCATTAGGCAGTGCTAAGACAGCACTATTTAGATGACCAAAGGCTCTCTGAGCCCAAGTTTCTTAATCTGCCTTATGAACATAATAATTATTGCCATAAATACTCCCTGATACAGTAGTGACGATTCAACTTAATGCATGGATGCACTTTGCAAACCGAAAAATGCTTTCTGAGTAGAAGGCACTATTGTTATTGCTTAGTGGAATGATCCTTCTGCCTTTGACTATAAAAAGAAATCCTCACATCACAACGTCTGTAGGAGTTGGCTTCACTGAGACATCCAACGACCTTGGTAATTGCTCTAACTCTTAGGAAGCAATCATAAAAATATTTAAAAAGTAAATTTCTTATAAATAAGCATTCAAATTACTGAAGTTTTAGTGCCTTCTAGTGAATCTGAGGGATGAGAAATTTTATATATTAATGCTTGGAACTCAGCAATGTTTATTGAAGTTATACACGATTTTTAAATAACTTTCCTGGGCAGAAATTAATTCTAATAAAATGACAAATTGTGGTTCCAACAGTCTCCATATTTTTATGAAGTTAGCTTATTATTTTATTTATTTTCACTAGAGATAGGCAAGTAAACTCCTTAGCTCAATTTATTAGATACCTTATTCCTTGATATTTTCATAAATTCAGATATGTTTCACCATGTTGACAACTGTAGCAAAAACTCAGAGTAACGTTCCTTCTAATTTCAAATCCATGACCGTAAAGCCTGCCCTGTAAACATCCTTTAATCATTGGATGGGGACCTGGATGATGTGACCTTTAACTTCTCTTCCTCATCTTGCTGAAATGTGATAAACAGTGAGGTTGAAAGGAGACTGAAACCCAAGTTGTCCAATCTCCCGAGTGTGTAGATGGAGGCCTTAAGGTTCACAGTTGCACCTCTAGGATCTAACAGGTAATTCTCTAATCGGCGGCGATGCTACAGTCCCAGTTGAGTATTCTTTCTACCACATCAGGCAGCTTTCACAAAAGATTTTTTTAATAAATTTATTTTTATTGGTGTTCAATTTGCCAACATATAGAATAACACCCAGTGCTCATCCCATCAAGTGCCCACCTCAGTGCCCATCACCCAGTCACCCCCACCCCCCTGCCCACCTCCCCTTCCACCACCCCTAGTTCGTTTCCCAGAGTTAGGAGTCTTTCATGTCTGGAGACAGAACATGAAAAGATTTTTAAAAAATTGTTCAATTTTAGTCCTTGGAGCAGAGTGCACCAACTGGGGAGGGGTGGGGAGGAGAGAGGGCTCACTGGCTGAATAAAGTAGGTAGAAGTGCCTTTTAGACCTGAACATAAGTTTTATAGTCATTAGAGTAAACCTGTAAAGTCAGAATATTTTATATTAAAAATGAGGATCTCCATTTTCTTTTGAAAAAAATCTGGATACTTTGGGCATATATTCCCACCTGCGCGGTGGCAACAGCCAGACCCTAGAGTTCTTGACACCCCTACCCACTGCCAACTGGAAGATTGATGCTCTCCAGTGTACCACCGTCTCCATTCTCTCCATTTTTTTTTTTTTGGTAGCAAGCCTGTTTTGTCTTGTTATCTGTCTGGTGCCTGTATCCATGAGCTCTTTGGGTCTCCGCCCTAAGGCAGATTACATCCTCGGTGGTCCCTTACCTGACGTGTATCTCCTCTTCAGATATGGGAGGTGAGAGGTGAACATGCACATGAGGACTGGGAAACAGAGGACTGCCCCTGACGGGACAGCTAGACGCAGTCAGACGCAGGCACGTCAAGGTAATTTTCCGATGCTTTGATTCTTATACTTTTATAAACTCAGGCTACTACCTCTCCCTGTCATTCAAATTGGACTTTGCATGGTGGCCATGCCATCTTTAGATTAAAGATAGTATCTATTCTCTGAATGACTGGGACTGGAAGCTTAGGACTTCATAATCTAAACATTCTTCGTGGTCCTCTTGGCCTCTCTACACCCGCTCCCTGTGGAGAATAAAAATGTCAGGTCTCTAATTGAATGTTTGAGCATATTCTTGTCTATACGGATGCACAAGTCCTCAAGGTCTGTCTCTGGCACCGTCCTGCAAGCAACACATGGTTAGCAGCAGCAGATCCCAACTCCCTGCTGGACTCAACTCTCCAGAGAAATCTGATTTTTAATTAAGTGGAGCAGAGGGTTTACTTTTGTTCTACAGCTGATTAATCAGAACTTTGTCATTTGTGCTACAAAAGGGAATAAATTAACTATACCTTTAATTAGACAAAGGAGGAGTTTATGCTCACTGTCTTGCATCTGGCCAAGACAAGAACACTTGCCCCAAAACCAAGATACAGGATGGCTGTAATATTCCACAGCAAGCGGTGCAGGGGCCAGAACCTATGATCGTGGACATGTTGGCTGTTGAGCTCTGCCCCCTGCATTTACCGAATTCCTTATCTCATTAGGGTAAATTATTTTATTATTTATTTTGACTCTCATCCTTTTTTTTTTTTCTTTCTCAAGTTGCTCCCACTGAACTTAAGAGTGCTCTCATTGAACTTATGGGATGAAAATCAAGTCAAATGCTTTCTCCACTCTATTATTCAGAGAGGGCTGGCATCAGAAAATATCTTAGATTGGTGGCTTAAACAATAAATTTAATTTAATTTTAACAATAAATTTAATTCCTCACAGTTCTGGAGGCTGGAACCCAGGACCACTGTCTGGTAGCGCTGATTTTTGGTGAGAGCTCTTCCTTGCTTGCAGATGGCCACCTCCTGCCTGTGTCCTCACGTGGCAGTTAAGGAGCAACGGAGAGCTCCTGCATGAGATATTCTTCTTTTAAAATCTTTTTACCCATTCTCCTCCCCACCTTTCCCCTGGCAACCACTGGTTTCTTCCCTGCATTGGAGTTGGTTTGTTTCTTTGTTGGGGTCTCTTCTTATAAGGATACTAATCCCATAGGATCAGGGGCCCATCCTGTTGACCTCATTTAAACTTAATTACCTTCTAAAGGTTCTATCTCTAAAGATAGTTACTTGGGGGTTGGAATTTCAACATATGGATTTTAGGGGGACACAATTCAGTCTACAGCAGTCACATAAGACCTCCTATTCCCTCTTGTCCATTCTCTTTATTTTCTTTTGAGTAGGAACTTTGAGGCCAATGTCCACTTAGGTTGAATATCTTTTGCTCTTGTCGACACAAAAGGTTAAATTATAGGAATAGAGACCCAGGGCTTCTTCTGTCCTGGTCCAGATATCAGAGTTTCTGTCATCTACTCCTCCTTACATATGTTTTCCTTCAGCTTTTCCTCTCCAGGAAGCAGAACTGTCAGAAAATCAAATAAATGTCTTATTTGATGATAAAGGGAAGCTCTGAGGGGATCCCTGGGTGCCTCAGTGGATGAGCATCTGCCTCCAGCTTGGGTTGTGACCCTGGGGTCCCAGGATCGAGTCCCGCATCGGACTCCCCACAGGGAGGAACCTGCTTCTCCCTCTGCCTGGGGCTCTCTCTCTCTCTGGGTCTCTCATGAATAAATAAATGAAATCTTTAAAAAAAGTAAAAATTAAAAAAAATAAAGGGAAGCCCTGAGTGCTGAGTAATAGACTAAACATGTGGCCACTTGGCCCTTCTGAATTTGAACCCTGAATGTGAAGCTTGAAATAAACAAGCAAACAAAATCTTAAATATAAATGCAATTTTTTCACAATAACTTTCGAAAACCCCTTTTCTCTGCCATAATGTGCAGATTTTTTTTAGGAATGGAAAGCTCTTAAAGGAAAGAGATGGGCACAGGGAGGAGTATGCTTAGACACACATGGCCTGCAGGCACTAAGGGTGCGTGCATAGTCCCTTTGAATCCTTACAAAACCCCCTATAGTAATTTCTTTGCAACCATTCAATTTTAACTGAGAAAACTGAGGTTCACACAGCAATAATTTTCTCAAGTTTATAAACCTTATAAGTTAACAAAAATCGGATTCAAATCCAGCTTTGCTGGACATCAGACTGGAAGAAGACTCCCAAGCAGACCCAGTCATTACTTTACCATTTTTCATATAAAAGCTAACCCCATAGTACCAAGAATAAATAAATATAGATCTGTCTACATAAATAATATGATTCCTTCTTTGTGAGAATGGATTTTTCCCTTTACCTCTGTGGCCTTGAAGCTCTAAGCCAAATGGGAATCCTAGTACATCAAGCTGATCGTTCTAATGGTACACTTATATTTTTATTTCTGACATTCTGTTTCTACTTATATTTTTCTATTTAAGACAATCTATTTTGAAGTAATCCACTGAAATTTTTTTGGAAGGGAGTGAAGATATTAAGTACAAACTGCCAATATTCTGGCTTAGTTATTTCAGGAAAAAACCTGTGTTATGCAACTCTGAAAGTCTGTGTTAGACACAGAAAATGTGTTTATAGTGAGAAGAGCCAAATAAGTTAATATCTTTAAGCTACACTTTTATTTGGTGAAGTTAAAAATTTTAAAAAGCTATACATTTTTAAAGTATCAATTTAGAAAAAGCATATTTCAAATTTTTGGAAGAGTCATGTAGACATACTTTCATATATGGCTTATTTATTTCTTTTACTCAACCAATATTTATTGAAAACGATACTTTGGGCTAAATGCTGGAGATAAATGTTAAGTTCTTGTAAAGTTTACAGTGCAGTGAGAATGGTAAAGGTTAGTCTAGTAACCACACAGACTTGTAAAATTAATCCTGACAGATGCTAGAAAGGACAGACTTGTCCATGATAGAGGTATTGGACCAAGTCAGGAAGGTCAGGGAAGACTTTAGCTGGTGCCTAAAAAATTAATAGAATGAATAATGCGAAGAAGAGAGAGTCACACCATGGGAAGGGGAATACCACCGTAAAGACTCTTACCGATGGGCAGATGGCATCTTGACCCTTAGGGAAGTTGAGGTCATGAGAGACAGGTGACATAATCATGTTTAGGTTTCGAGAAGCTCATTCTGCCTATAGTACAGAGAACGGACCGGCCATTGTTAGGAGTCCATTGTCATGGCCCAGGCGAGAGTTAAAGGTAGATAATGGTGGCTAGAGATTCTTGCCACAGTTACCTAAGCGCTGGTTTTCATGAGTTGGCTCCTGAAAAAAAGTCAGGGAGGTGCAAACATTTTTGAGCTCAGAAATTTCTTTTCATTATTTTTTTTAACATTTTCCTCATTTTTCATTTATTTATTTTTAATTTTTTTTATTTTTTTTAAAAAATTATTTATTTATTTATGGGGGAGAGAGAGAGAGAGAGAAAGAAAGAAAGAGAGAGAGAGAAGCAGAGACACAGGCAGAGGGAGAAGCAGGCTCCATGCAGGAAGCCTGACATGGGACTCGATCCTGGGACTCCAGGATCACGCCCTGGGCCAAAGGCAGGTGCTAAACTGCTGAGCCACCCAGGGATCCCCCCATTTTTTATTTTTGAAATAGTTTTAGATTTGCAAAAACCAGAGAATTCTCATATATTCCTCTACACTCTTTGCATAGATTTCCACATGTTCTCCTCTTATATAACCACAATACAGTTCCCAAACCCAGGAAATTAATATCGATGCCATACTGTTAACTAATTTGCATATCATATTCAAATATGGCTGATTGTCTTACTTATGTCTTATATGTGATCCAGACATTGATGTAGAATCACATACTGCACTTAGTTGTCACGTCACCTTAGCCTCCGTTAATCTGGAACAGTTTCTCCACCTTGCCTATCATAATCTTAATCCTTGGGAAGAGTACTGGTCAGTTATTTTGGAATGACCTTCAATTTCAGATCGTCTGATGTTTCCTTCTCATTAAGTCTAGGTTTGGAAAAAAAAAAATATATATATATATGTGCTTCTGTGCCCTGTGTGCAGCATCATTTCACGAGGAACACAGTGTCAATTTTCTGTCTGCTGGTGATGTCAGTTTTGCTCACTTGGATAAGATGGTGGCTGCCATTTTCTCCACTGGAGAGTTACAGACTCTCTTTTTCTGTTTGTAATTAATAATTATCTTGAGGATATATAATTGGAGGCTATGTAAATACTATGTCTCATCATACTTTTGCCCACTAATTTTAGTATCTATTGATGACTATTGCCTAAAGTAATTATTAGTATGGTATTTGCATCAAATAGTAAATTTTCTCTTTTCATCGTTTCTTCTAAATATACCGATTGGAATTTCATGGTAAGAGAGACTTTTCCCTTTTTCCTTATTTACTTTTATTCAATTATATATTCATTTATATTATTTACATTTATTTATACTACTTACCCTTAGATATATACCAAGTATACTTATTTATTATTTATATAATTCAGTTATTTAGTTATGTTATTTATTTTTATTTAATAAATCATTTATTGCATAAATATATTTATTTTTATTATATATTTTTATAACTTTCAATTATTTATTTATATCATTTGTATTTGTTTATATCTCTGTTACATGTTTTACTTATTTATAAACTCATGGATACTTGGTTTATTCTGTAGGTTATAGTCTATTGGTATCATTATTTTGTTCCTAGAATTGTCCTAGATTTGACATTTAGAAGTCTCTTTGAGTTGATTCCTGTGTCCTTTGGACATGTCTCTATGATTAAAAAATAAGAAATTTACTTACTTCCTGGCACCACAAGTTTGTCTGAGATTATCTTGTATTTTTCCTATCCTAGTTCTATGATGTCATTTATTCAAGAAAGAGAGCCAAGGAATCTCTAATATGTTGGTCTTCAAAAAGGGCTCTCAATATAGGATAAAATTACAATAGCCAAACTGTGGAAGGAGCCTCGGTGCCCATCGAAAGATGAATGGATAAAGAAGATGTGGTTTATGTATACAATGGAATATTACTCAGCCATTAGAAATGACAAATACCCGCGATTTGCTTCAACGTGGATGGAACTGGAGGGTATTATGCTGAGTGAAGTAAGTCAATCAGAGAAGGACAAACAGTGTATGTTCTCATTCATTTGGGGAATATGAATAATAGTGAAGGGGAATATAAGGGAAGAGAGAAGAAATGTGTGGGAAATATCAGAGAGGGAGACAGAACATAAAGACTCCTAACTCTGGGAAATGAACTAGGGGTGGTGGAAGGGGAGGAGGGCGGGGGGTGGGGGTGAATGGGTGACGGGCATGGAGGGGGACACTTGACGGGATGAGCACTGGGTGTTATTCTGTATGTTGGTAAATTGAACACCAATAAAAATTAATTTATTAAAAAAATATAGGATAAAATTAAACTCCCACACTAGTCATGTACTGATCTAAATGTAGAAGTCACTCTTAATGAGCAGACTATCCAAAATTAGTTACAGAAAAGTTAAAGTCTTAAGAAAACCAAACAAATTTTATAACCAATATAGACAATAAATGTCTATGATAGGAATTGGTTAAAATTTAATTTATTTTAACTCAGGTGGTAGGAATGAGATGGGGGGCCAGACAGAATGGATGTGAGGGTAGCTTACTTCTAAAGCCCAATGTCCAAGCAAATATCTATGTGTCTAGAGAGATTCCTTAACACTATTTCCCTATAGATTAACCCCATCCAGGAAAACTGCCCAGACTGCAGTCTGTTTTCTCCTGAGACTGTCATGTCTGGGAACTATTTACAAAGCATTACATAGCAGGGGAACTAAAGGAGTCAATCCATAGAAACCCAACTCTTTGAGCCTAAGGTTGAGGGTTGTGGAGTTCAGGAAGTGATTGTTGGCCATACTGTTGCACTGGCCTTTGCGGCATTTAGACAAATTAAATATTTGACTTAGCACGTATTAGGAAACCTCTGTGATAATGCAACTCCTCTCTGGGACTTGGCATGCAGCTAAATGCTTGGACCAGTGCAGTCTAGGAGAAGGTCGCTAAAATGTGTAGCAGTTAGAGCAAAAGGAAAACAGGGCCACGGAGCTTCAGAATACAACACATGTAGATAGATACAGACACACGCTTACATATACATTAATATCAATTATTTTTCAAGAAACACGAGTCAGGAGAAAGTTAGGAAGGAAAGCAATGTTTGAACTAGTTATCTTCTTTAGAAAAAAAAAGATAGCATTCATGATTATTTTGGTGATCATTTTTTTCTATTGAAAGTGGCGATCTTAATCTGTCTTAAGACATGATTCATTTGTAGAGAATATAGAAAAGAATCAGGAAGAGTTGTGATAGAGCAGATAGCTAGCTCCAGCTTTCTTTAGATGCCATAAGCTCACCTTCTATTCTTGAACACTAATGTGTAGACTTAAGAAACCAAACAAAATGGCTAGTGTGAAGCCTCTAGTCTCCTACATAAAAGAGCTGATCCTGTAGTTTTCAGGGGCAATTTATGAAAGAATTTGTTCACTTAATGACATATCCATCTTACTTTAAGACATAGCTATAATTCTCTGTGTGCTCAGTGTGCTGCTTTAGATCTTAGAGATATCCAACTAAATCAAAAATAGCAGGTATATTTCTTAAACTAGAAAGAGAAATAAGTATGACTATGTTTGAAACCATTTTCGGAAGAGCATTAGTGGGGCAAAAGAGGGCAAGGTTTGCCATTAAAAGCGATATTACATAATAAAAGAAATAGTTATATAAGTACTTATGAGATAACAGTACAAGTCATTTGATTTTATTGCGGAAAATATTTATTTGAATAGTTATTTTTCCATTAGTTATAGTCACGTTTCTGTTATATTCAAGTCTCTGATATCCATGTGCAAGTTTGAAAGTCTTTTCAAACTTTTGTATGTCATTTTCTTTTAATGTCTATCTTAGTTTTCAGCAAATGAATAACTGAAGAATAAAAAGCACCTTAAAAATAATCCCAAGTAAAAGATAATAAGGAATGAAACTGGAGAAATTATGTATGAAACTGGCTTTTAAAGATTATAGTAGATCTCTTCTGTTTTCAATGATTCTCATCATTACTTTTAATTATTAATACTTTGGTGGAGACCATAAGCCAAAATATATTTGTGAGGGGAGTGTAAAACATGATATGCTGTACTTCCATAGTATTTCCTTTTCAAAGACGTTAATGTTGGCATCAAATCTTTGAGGTGACAGCAGTCATGATTGCATGATGGAATAAATGGTGAAACACTTTATTTATTGGAAGTAGAAAATGGGTTGTAGGGATACCAAGGTAGGTTAAAAATCACCCCAAATCCACCTTGTCTCTTCTTTTCTTATTTTTCTTCCACTTCCCTCCCTTATTTAAACTGTGACCCAAGTCTAGTAACAATAAATATTAATAATTCATTTTGAATGCTAGTCAGGAAGAAGTTACATCAACTTTCCACTTGAAGACTTTTGAATGACAGAAGTAGTTCAATTACCTGAGCCTCTAAATTGATGCGGTAAGATAATTGCGGGAAGACTACAGATGAGGAGAAATGATTTATGTCTCTCCATGCAATTTTTTTCTAGTCCATGTCCATCATTTCATTGAGATGGAAACACCTGAGAAGTTGTTATCTGTAGACTAAGCATCAAACAGAGTTTGGCACTTTTCTATGGCATAGGCCGTGAAGGCCTTCGGTTGGCATATTTTGTGTCCTACCTCTCCTTCCTAATAATGCAGGGAGAGCCAACTTTCCAGAGCACTCATATCATGGAAAAAAATAGAGATATTGATAAATGCATAATCATAAATCAAAATGACTGAAAATCTCCAGTCACGATACAGTACAAACATGAATATGTATGGCCCCCAGGCAATAAATATTCTCCCTACAAATTAATAGGTTGGTATCTGATTTAGAAATCAGTATTTGTTCATTTTGTTGGCCTGAGTTCCCTCCTCTGGGCAAACTGACGAAATAAGATTTGCAGATCTGCAAAATTAAGAATCAGCTTAGAAAAGCTTGTCCTGGTGACATCGGGAAGTAATTTGTGGATGATACCTTTGTACATTGCTCGAGAAAAGCTAGGACAAAGATAAAGCGCCAGGAAGCCAGGAGTAGGAGACAAGAAAATGTCGATGCTCTTCATTCAGAAATGAATCCACCTGCTTCCTTCTCAACTACTACAAGGTCTCCTCAAGAATTTCTTAAGTGGTTGGTTCCTGATCACAAACGAATCGTCTGCAGTGTCGCTGATGGGCATAGAGCACCTTTGTGGGTTTAGCACATTAAAAGCAACCCAAAAGCGGTTTTACAGCTGCTGAAACGTGTTCTTGTGAACGCACATGACACACCTTCTGGGGCTTCCAGAACTGAGTCATGACACAGAAGGTTGAGGGTTAGTTCCCAGAGAAACGTAGAGACGGACCTACGGGAACAAGGCTGCTAGCGAATAATTTCAGGCTGGACTTATTAGAGCCATTGAACAGCTAGCCCTCCTCCATCCAGGTACACCCTCTGGGATACTCCTCTCCCTGCCGCCTCCAGTACTTTCCAGCGAAAAGGGCTTTTGCGACCCATCCCCAGCCAAGGAATAAATGTGACGCCCCATGGGACTCCACTGGCATATGCCACTGCTCAGTAAATGCTAGGCTTTCCTCTTAATAGTGCCCTTTCTTCTATTTAAAGAATCAGGACTCAGCAAGGATTATGCTTTTGGGGTTGCTGTGCCTCTCTCAGCACTTTGGAAAGAAAACACCATAAAATACATTAGACCAACGACGCAATAAGATGTATCGAGTGCCAGTGTGTGCTGTCTGACGGCGTGTGACTGGTGGTGTCTCTGTACCTGGGATGCCTTCTTGGACATGTGATCTGCCTTCAGGCAATCTCCCAAGGGGTCTTGGGAAATAGCTCTGGCTCAGAGGTATCTCTACATCTTGACCGCTCTTTCCATCGAGGAGAGTACATGAGTGAGAATCATCTTTTTCCTCTGTGTAACTCTCTTACCTTCAGATGTGAAGAAAAATGGGGGAAAAAATGCCTCTCTCTAGATCTGATGAAAATATGAATCAGAGTTTGCCTTGTTGTGACGACTAGTTTATATCACAAAGTTGATATAACTTTGGTGGAGTTATTTTTATAGACGTTTCTAAACTAGTAGAGATGGCTGTGGAAGAGTGTCCATAATCTGGTGACAGCGTGGAAAAGTAAAAAGGAGCACCTGGCACGTCGAGGACCTCGGTGGGATCCCTGATCTCATGTATTTCCTGTAGCTCTCTGGCACCGCCTTGTGATTTTAGCTTGGCAATATTGGGAAAGCCCATAAATCACAGTGAACCATCATTCTTTTATGTGTAAACTGGGAATAAGAACCACTTTCCTGATTGAGAAGTAAGTGTGACCATGGCGGTGGATGATATTGCTCAGTAAATAGCAGCCGTTACTTATTACAGTAAGTGATCTCTGGCCACAAGCTCAGAAAATGAGTAGCAGGTAGCCAGATATCCCAAATTGAGTTTATTCTTTGTTATGAAGAAAGGACCCATAGATCTCTTCTCGGTGTAAAAGATTTGCATGCTTCTCTGCCATGTGTTATTTCA
Organism: Nyctereutes procyonoides; assembly: GCF_905146905.1. Classification (NCBI taxonomy): domain Eukaryota; kingdom Metazoa; phylum Chordata; class Mammalia; order Carnivora; family Canidae; genus Nyctereutes; species Nyctereutes procyonoides. The sequence continues at coordinate 14,891,383 of NW_026575021.1, read as the reverse complement.
GAAAGAATAAGAGCTTGGAGGTATTAATCCTTATTGTGTGATCTAGCTTTAAGATATCACATTTTTCAAGCAATATATATTAATACCTTCAAAGCTTTAAGATGATGTACTATTTGTCGTTAAATATTGCCCAACTTTGGGTTTCGGATAGGAGTGTTTAAAATCTAATTCTTAGTGATAGAAAAATGAATGCGTGCAGAAATTCTGTAACAAATTTATCAGGCCCATAAATAATTAGCTGTGGATTTATACTGTGATTTAAGAAAATATGTGTGCGGTGATGATTTACCTAGAAAGAACACGGCAAAACATTTTGTAGTTCTATTTTTCAAAATATCATAAATAGTTGGAGAACATGATTATCAGTCCTATACTAACAATTTTCAGAATATTAGCATCCAAATGAAAATGTTCAGGTCTTATTAAAATATTCCAACTTTAAGACCAAAACCTTTATATGAAAATTCATCTTTCGTACCATCCATTCATTCCACATGAATATTTATTGGGTCCCTGAATTCACAATGCAGAGAAAATGAGTTTCCAAGTTCATGGTTGAGGTTTATGTGGACTCCAAATTATCTCACCACCGAGTACAGTCAGAATAGAGGGTAGTTAGAAGACAACACGTGTTGACGTCCATGATGTGGCCCTGTCCGGCTTTCCAGCCCCATCTTGGGCCCCTTTATCCTATAGGATCAACATGGCCCTATTGTATCTTCACCTTGTGCTGAATATAAACCATCTTAGTTCTTCATAGAGCATCTGGGTGCAGTAACTTCCTGAAGGCCTTTGTGTGCTCCGTGAACACATCTTTCCAATTATGTCTGCCTTTCTGCCTTGATGGGGATCCCCACATCATGTATTTCACCTGCCCGACAGCAACATCATGACTCAAGGTCCCGGGGTTCCTCGCGTTAGGAAGCAGATGCCTGATGAGGACTCACCAATCAGACATCCTCCCAGTGAACCGTCAAATGCTCCAACGGGTGCTCCAGTCTTTGTTGTCACCCAAGGAAGAGAGCTGTCTGGGTTTCGGTGATGACAGTGGAAGTGGAGGCAGCTTTCTGGGGGTTAGGAAGTCAGGTTCTTCACACCAAAGTGACATCAGTGGGCAGGAGATTGGTTTACCCCAGTCGTGGTGGGTCAGCAGAAGCGTTACCAGCTGGTACTTTGTCATGTGGGTTTGGGTTTTGCCTGGGACTGCCTGGTCTCACAGCCTGGCTCTCCAGTCTTCTGGACAGTGTTGTGAGCTCCCCGGTAGCCTTCCGATGTGTCCTGCTCACTGGCCAGGGGGCGCTTCTGTTGCTTGTGACCACGCGTTCTGGCCATCAAGCAACCCCAGGGAAGCCCTCCCTGAGAGAGCCCCCCTCAACTATTCTCTCTTTCAGGGCGTTGCTTCGTCTGATTCTTAGCACTCAACACAAGTTCTAATTATTTCCTGACTCGAGTTTTAGGTCTCCAAAGGGACCGTGAGCTTGTTCAGGGCTGAGAAGCACTGTGTCAGGTATGATACTTGACATTTCATGGTCATCCCTCAATGTTTTTGAGGCCATGTGAGAAGGGGACCAAGGTTTCTACTGTCCTCAGCCACCATTGTTCGCCTGGGGAAGGGATCAGTGACTGGAGAAGCTTATCACTTTGTGACTTCGTCTGAATTCCCGACTGCACAGAGCGTGTGGTTTCTACTTGACCCCGGGGGGCAACCCCAGGGAGTGGGTGGGAGGGGAAGAGGGCAAGGGAGGCCCAAGGGGGGAGTCAACGTGACAAGGTGCCAGGGAGCTGACTGCCAGCACGGGAGTTGGGCTGTGCCATATTGTTGGGTCATTAAATGAGAAGCTTACCCTGTGCCTTGGGACCGTCCAGTGGGAGGGTGGAGAGGCAAGGACTTGTCAACAAAGGTAGGCTTCATGGAGGGTGAGATTTCCCTCCCTTTTGGGTTCACGTTGAGGCCCAGAGCCTCCTGGGCCCTCAGCAGGGGAGCACCAGGCCCGCACACGGGAGCACTGGTGAGAGAAAGCGTGGCAAGGGCACCATATGGTCGCTCTCGGAGCTTCTGGCTGTCCTGACAGCTCAGATGGAAGAAAGGCAGACCTGAGAGAACCACGGTCGGAGACGTCTAACACGCCTTTTGTCCCTCAAACTGTACTGCGGGACAGTAGTCGGATTGCAACCTCGCTCTGAGCATGAGCAAAGGACATTCCTCAGGGATGCTTGGTGGGAATTAGATCTGTGTTTGGTGAGAATGGAATCAGCAGCCAAAGGGCCATGGAAATGGCTCCTGACAATTTGGACAGCAGATCTGGACGCCGGGCCGCCCTCGATGAGTTCAAAACTGAGCACCTTGAACTTGCAAATCTGTGGCAACTAGACTCTCGTTTTGGGGATTTGAAATTGGGAGCAGAGGAGAGAGGACTGGAGCTGCTCCTAGGTGCTGCCTCTGTAACATTTAAAGGCAAAAGCTCACAAATAAAGCATGCTGATTAAATGAAATTTCAGGCAGTGGCTGGCATTTTGTTCCACAAAGTTAAAATAACAGCTTGGTGGGAGCACCTGTAACTATATAAACGGAAAGCAAAGATAGTGAGATCAACACTGAACATATTAGCATTCCATTAAGTTAATATTCTTGCACCTTTTCTCCCTGGAGACTTACGGCTCCAGAACTTAAATGGTTTTCATATCCTCCTAGTAATTATATCTTAAGAGTTGCTCTCCTTCTCAGTGCCCCAAATTTTCAGCATCCCTCATACGCTCTGTGGCACTTTTTTGTTGACCCAGAATCAGACTGACCTGATACCTTGCCCTCCCTCCTCTGCTGGTACATATTATTCTTGTTTTGCCTGCTTTTTTTTTTTTTTTTTTTTTGATGAGGGAGCTATATGCAGCTTGGTGGCAGTGCCTAGGATTCCATAAATTAAGAAATAAAGTCTAAGCAGCAATCGACAAATGAGGATTCCATCCAGCTAATATTTTTCCAGCTTCTCTTCCAAAGAATTTTGATTGCATTCCCACTATTAACAGCTAACTCCATAAAAAATGCAGCCTGTTCAAGGAGATAGTATTTCCCCGCATCACTTTCTCACTTGATGTAGCAATGTGATAAAGTACCCACTCTGGGGTCAAAAACGTGTAATCTTATTTCCTCCACTTTAAATTTTCCTATTATATTTTCTAACTGCATTTATTAAGCCTAAGTTCAAATATTCAAATCTGTTTCAGAAAGTACAGTTCAACACTCTTGACATTTAAAAAAAAAACTCTAAGTGCTGGCAAGATTCCTTCTCTGGTGAGATAGAAAAATACATAGTAATTATGGTAATAATTACCTACTGCTTCCAAAATATATTACCAGTTTATTAGGGCAATGGTGGTCTGAAGGAGAATACACATAGAATAAAACAATACTTCTTTTTTTTTTTTTTTCCCAGACAGGCATGACAGTTGGGCGGTATGAGTTACTGATTACAAGACTGGCTTTAGGTTTAGATAAACCTACGTTGATTCTGGTTTTGCGGTTAACATGCTTAATTTGCTGACATGTGACCTTGAGCTCTGTTTTCTCATCTTGGGTAGATTCCTACCCCTGAATAGTTGTACAGAGCAAACGAGGTAATTGAGGGCTTGCATACACTGAGCACTCAACATAGACTGCCTAGGAGAGGTGTTATAGCTTAGCGATCAAGACAGGGGCTTTGGATTTCCATAGACCTACCGCCTACTCCTGCTCGCGTGAACTCGGCCAAGTCTGTTGGTTGCCTGGGATTTGGTACCTCAATTGTGAAATGGCAGCTATGATACATACTTCACAGGGTTTTTCTTGGGTAAAAATTATATATGATGCATGTAAAGTACTTAGCACAGTACCCAAAACATGGCAAGTACTTAATAAATACCAACTAGAAGAGACTCAACTTCATCAGAAGGGATGTTGCTAGCTATATTGCGGTTTCTTGAAAAATTTATTAGGGTACTATTCAATCTTACGATTTAAGTCAGGGGAATTTTCGATGTATATCACCAGACATAATTGATAAAAACATACTTTTAATTTTAATAACCGATATATTAGATAATAGTATCTATAAGACTTGTATTTTTTTCCATTGGACTATTTACATATATACATAGGGATCACATCTTCCTTTTTGAGAAGTAGTTTTTAAAAGAAAAAAATATCCCAAAAAATTCTTTTTTTTAATAGCATTCCTTTTATAAATTGTTTATTTTAAATGATGTCACGCTCTTAATTAGGAGTATTCTTCCTTTTTCATTCTTTACCTCATTTTTCATATATCAGCCTAGCGTTTGTTATTTCTGCTAAACCAATACTCACTGGACTTTGAAAAACAAAAGAGAAATCTTTAAAAAGCCAATATAAATATAGAACTAGTAATATGTTTTGGAAAGTGCAATATCTGGTATTGCTCTTTTTTAGGATTTAATGTATTTCAATATTTTATCTGGATGATTTATTTTGGTAACTTTTCCCCCTATGCTGTGGAAGCAACTTTCTGGAAGAAAAAACACTGATTGAGTGATTACAGCCCTTATTTGTAGACAAGTCCACTTTTTCACTGTTCCTGGGACCTAGAGAAACATATATTCATTCTTAATCACAAAAGACCTGTTCTCATAGTAGAGCAGAAAATGTGGAATTTGTCAAAAATGCATCTACTTTGCGAATGACCCCAGGCAAGCCGTGATATTACTTTTCTTTAGAATTTGCAATTTCAGATGCTTAAGCAGTGGTGGAAACAAATGTAGAAATACCAAGCCTACAAATGTCTGTTCTTGTGTAAAATGACTGCCTAATATCAAAGATGTGTGCTTTTATGTTTGTTTTCCTAGAATCTAGCCGGGACTAGGAATTTGGGAAAGGAATAGATGAGAAAATATCTGTGTTTGTAAGTTGAGGGAAATTTGTGACTATTAAAGAATATTTGTCCTATAGGGTGAGCTTATTTTTTATTGTTTTTATTAACATTTTCATTAAAAGTTATGAAATTCTATTAGCAGCTTGTTTTATGTGAAAAAATGTGTGTGTGTATATTGCATGTGCGTGTGTGATCTTCAGGTGTGTATTTATCTTGTGTGCATATTACAGACCCATTATGCCCCAGAAGCTCTGGTAAATTCTGGTAAATTCCTTATGTACATTTTCTCTTTGGGCCTTCACAGTACCCCTATGAGACAAATGCCTTTCTTTGCTCCATTTTATCGATAAAGCAACTGTGGCACAGAGAGGTTAAGTAATTCGATTGGTCATCCGACTATAAGTGGAAGACAATGTTTTAATTTTGTTAGCCCAACTTCTGAATTCCTGTCCACAATGCTAGAATCTTCAGAAATATGTTTTGTGTGATAGTGCTCATTCAGTTCTGTGAGTAGTATGCCTATTTAGGTGTCAGGTAAGTCATCCCTGCTCTTTAGTTTTCTGTAAACTTTCATTTTTTTTAATTTTATTTATTTATTTTTATTTATTGATGATAGTCACACACACAGAGAGAGAGAGAGAGGCAGAGACATAGGCAGAGGGAGAAGCAGGCTCCATGCACCGGGAGCCCAACGTGGGATTCGATCCCGGGTCTCCAGGATTGTGCCCTGGGCCAAAGGCAGGCGCTAAACTGCTGCGCCACACCCAGGGATCCCTCTGTAAACTTTCATATTTTGTTTAAGTCATCTTCATTAAAGTAGAATAAGATAGAATAACAGAATAAAAATTTATTAAGCAATTAAACGTGAAAGCCTTACACTACTACAGCAAGGGTAATATTGGGTAGAGCTGTACAGAGAACATCATGGAATCATAATTACGGCCATTCTGTTAAGGAAGCTTTCATTAGTAATTTCTGAATCCTGGAAATCTTCAAATTGGAAAGCACTTTTTTCCTAACAAAAATTGGGGGATACAAAGCTCCCTCTTTTCCCCCACCATGAAGTTCTAGTAGATGCAGCACTGAACAGAGAGATAAAGAGGGAAATGAGTGGGTAGTAGGATTGAGCTGGCGAGTACGACTGATGTGTCTTAGAGCAAATGTTGACTATTTATTTCCACATTGCAAAAAGCTGTGCAGAGAGGAACAAGCTTTAGAGATTTAGAAATATAGTAGTTGAAGTTACTGTGTGTGATGTTTGAAATTTAGCACAACTTGGAGACTGAAACTTTTTGTTACTAGAATTACATTCTTTGACAGAAAAATGCCAACTTTTGTTCTGATGGGACCAAACAAGGTAAGCGTGGGCTGTAGAGAAGGTCAGCTTCAAACACAGAGTCTGGAGGACAACACAAGATGAACCAGGTGACCTGAGGAGGATGTCGTGTCACTTAACCCCCTAACAATGATTAGGTCAGATCACATTTTTCTTATAACAAGAAAGCGAAAAGCAGCACCTGACATCATCGGCTGGGTCATGGTATTCTCCAGTTGGACATAAAACAATTTATAGAATATCAGTATAAGACAAGGCCACTCTACAGTCATAATGGATCAAAATGAAAACAAGATCACTCAGTAATCATGTCTAAACATGCAAAACACATGCACATTGTCTACATCACAAGAATGACCAGAACAGTCTAAGATGAGTGACTGCTGCTTCTCTACCGGATACATCTTTAACCTCCATCTAGTCTTCTCTTGTTCTAGATAAGATGTAATTACAGCATCACTCACCCTTCCTGACAGCAGTCAGTCCAGAGCAACATCAAACTTCCTTAAAGCCGCCCTCTAAATCATTGGTCCAAATCCTATGAAGTGTCGGTTCTAACACACTCTCCTGGTCCACGCCTCCCTGGTGAGCGTTTTCCCAGGCTGCAATGTGCAATCAAATCCAGTTTATCCAAGCATGGGTACATTCCTGATGGTCTTTGGCCAGATGGCACTGGCAATAGCTTGCAATAATGACATTTATGCTGAAGTTAATTCTATGAATGCATTATTTAAAATTTTGCCACAGCAAATAACAGAAATTCACTTGAGCTAGTTTAAACAAAATGGAAATTAAAAAAAAAGGAATATGTGAGTGGCTCAAAACACTACAAAAGCTGAAATATAAGTGGGCCTGAAGAAACATCTGGAAAGAACAATTTGACGTCCGTCATCAGAACTGTAGGAAGTATTCTCTCTCTCTCTCCCTCTTTTTTCTTTCTCCTATTTCTCATTGAGAATTTATTTTGCCTCCAGTTTGCTACTCTTTTTTTCCTGAAGAACAGCTTTACCTAAGATAATATGACCCCCCTCATTTGCTAAAATAGATGTTATAACTCAGCCACGCACAGAAGCTCAATCCGGGTCTTGCCCGGTACTTAGTCACACATGGATACTTGATGGTTACCTTTCAGTTTCTTGTCCTCATACCAAGTGGAAAAAGTAGGCCTGGCTCTCAGCTCAGATCACATATATTATGGCTGAATCATCTGAAAAACATGACTCATCTCTGAGTCCTACTGATGATGGCTCACAGGCCTGGAAGATATACTAAAAAGTATCAAGTGTTCATTACATGTCATTTTTATTCCATAAGCTGGTTTTGGTCTCAATTAATGATTTTGCTGTCTTTATGATGCCTGAGCAACAAAGCAAATAAATGCATAATTTTAGAGGTTTGAGAACTGAGAATTTGAGAATTGAGATAATAGTAAATAATAACCATGGCTACTGTTCTAGTGCCTCCAATGAGCAGACTTTTTTCAGGTATTCTGGGGTACTCTAACTTTCTCCCAGTGTGCACGAGGTGTTACTCATTCATGATGGCACCCACCAGTTTATAGTAAAACAATAGTAAGACAATGTTCAATGTTTAAATCAGTTATGATCAAATCAAACAATTTTAGTCTTTTTGTCATTAAGTATTTGGATGGTGATGAGTAAACTGCCTCTTTAATCTTTTATCTTTGCTCAAGAACCTCCTGCTTATGCTGTGACTGACTTTAGGATACAGCTGATTTATGTAAATGAAAACATTATGGAAATTCTACAACACAGATATTTATAGAGTTGATGTCTGTGTAAAGCAAGGGATTTTTTTATTGGGTAAAAATTAAATGCTTAAAAAATTAAGTGGTTTCAGTTATTTAACCTCTTTCTCAGCCCCTAAATGCTAGGTTCCATGAAATCAAAAGTCATGCACAAAACCCATACACATATGAAAATTGTTTAGTTCCTGGTTTGTACTGAAAAAGTGTAGTGTGCTATTTTATTCAAAGTATATAATGACTTTGGCCCATACAGAGACAGCCTTGTTTGATATTATAAGAGATTTTTAGCATGGCTTACAGTGGTAAATACTGTTTTGACTGGATCTTAAGTTTTCAGAGAGGTATTTTGATATGCTTGTATATTTAAGTATGTTAGTAATGAAGTGTTCTATCTCTTATAACCAGGATGTAGTCTCTACAATCGATTGAAACTCATGTTGAAATAGATTAACACTAATGACGATTGGTTTCCCAAAGAGTCCATAAATATGCAATAGGCGCCGGGAGAAAAGGTTTCTGTTCAACAATATGCATAGAGAATTCTACGTACTGTTTCTCTATGTTTGATATTCACAATTCATTAAAAATATATTGAAATTCTGTGACGAAGAGACTGGTTCAACTTTAACGTGGTACTTCAAAAACTCCTATATCCCTGCAACTCTTTATTTGTGAAATATCTAATCTTAGAAAATACTTAAAATGGTGTTATAAGAGAAGATAAGTTTATTACTTATTGCTTTTTCTTCTAATAACCTCAAAATTTCTTATATGAGGGTAGATAATGTCTACACTCAAATTTGAAAGAGGATGTTAAGATAATTAATGGAATAATGCATAGAACATTTATTGGCTTTTGGTTCCATTTTAGGTGAATATATCTAATTGGAATATTTTATTTCTGACACTAAGGCCCTAGGGCTTTCCTCTTTCTGCTCAGAAAGAACTGAATTCAATAGCCGTCAATGTCTTCCCACTTTGGGCAAGGAATTGTTCTGAGCACTATTAGAGAAGGAAGGATAATCAGACATTGATTTCTGTCAAACGGAGTTTCACCATCCAGCAGAAAATGCCACACACACTTGCACACACAATCACATATTACTCCATAATAAATTGTGGAAAATGTTGGAAGGAGGAGTGGACAAAATGTATAGAAATTGAAAGCACAGGGAATAGGAGGTAAAGACTTCCCGGAAGGGGATACAAGAAAGCTTAATAGATTGGAGATCTGAAATAGATTTAGGATGATGGGGATATAATTTATGGGGCCTGTTCACAGACAGACATTTTGAATAGAAAGAGCTCGAAGGAGCTCAGAGAAGCAGGGAATACTGTTTGATTTTCAAAGAGTCGTGAATCCAGTTTGCATTCAAAAGATGTGACATGATACATGATAACACTGAAAAAATAGTTACTGAAATACTGCAGGAGATTTGCAAGTCTAGGCAGAAGGATTTGGATGTGAACTTCATACTGCAAATAACCGGATATTGAATAACCAATTGAAAATTTAGATCCAGAGATTATCTTTATGAAGATAATTCAGGTCGTAAGGGATAGGATAACTTGAAAGAGATGTAAGCTGGAGACAGAAAGACCTGTTTAGAGGCTTTTCAATAACTCAGGGGGGAGTTGATGGAGGCAGGACGTACAGTAGTGAGAACACAGACCCGGAGCACGTATGGGAGGTGCTTCAAAGACAGAACAGTGTCAGTGATGGGGGAACAATATGGGAGGATGAAAAGGTCTGAAGGAACAGGGAGGTGGGTGGGAAAGCCTGGGTCACCGGGGACGAGGTAGTGGAGCCAGTGGTCTAGGCCACTGAACCTTCCTCCTTCACTTCGAATCCTTGCTCTCTGACAGCAAAACTGCCCTCCCACAGAGAGGGAGCGTACTCACGCCAGGATACCCGGACCCTGTATTTGTCTTTGGAAACTCTGGGATTTTGTCTAAAGGACCGGTGGGATGAGAATGGTATCAACTAAAACAAGCAGGAGAAGCAAGAATGAGGAGGAGAAGACTGGTCTTTGTCTTTGGCTGAGTTCCTACTCCGAGCAGGAAACGGAACCAGGTCTAAGGAAACAAGCAGGTGTAATCTTTATACCTTAATATTTACAGTTCTACAGCTTAGGGAGATAGGAGATAATCTAAAGAGTTAATAATGAAGGCATTGTAGTTTCAGCTTAAAATGAGTGCCTTAGGGACGCCTGGGGGGCTCAGCGGTTGAGCGTCTACCTGTGGCTCAAGGTGTGACCCTGGGGTCCGGGGATCGAGTCCCACATGAGGCTCCCCGCAGGGCACCTGCTTTACCCTCTGCCTGTGTCTCTGCCTCTCTCTGTGTGTCTCTCATGAATAAATAAGTAGAATCTTTTTAAAAATAAAGAGACAAAATGAGTGCCTTAAAAAGAATAGATCCTCTAGAAGTTCAGAGAAGGTTTCAAAGGGAACTAGATTGTTAAAACATCATTTACTGAGCTGAAAGTTGGTTTCCTGTAGAAGGGCAGAACTTAGCTACGCGGAGTGGAGAGAACATTCTAGATAAGGAACATGTGAGTAAAGACAAGGACTCCCTGCGTGTATGTGAGTTCATGTATTTACCTACCCATCCATTCATTCGATAAGATTTCAGTGCCTAGTAATGCCAGGTGAAATCTCTAAAGAATGTCCAGAAACTGTAAAATTAGGCAGACTTGATTGTAGTATTGATTCATATCCAGCTAACGCTTGCTAGACACCGTGGGAGGTGTTTTCCCCTCTCTGTTAATTTAATCTTTGTAACATTTCTTTAAATATAAGGGACTTGCAGGGGCGCCTGGGTGGCTCAGTCTGGTAAGTGTCCTACTCTTGATTTCAGCTCAGGTTATGATTTTGGGGTGGTGGGATGGAGCCCCGGATCAGGCTCTGTGCTCAGTGCAGAGTCTGCTTTCTATTTCACTGCTCCTCTCCTCGCTGTCTCTAAATAATGAATAAATAAATAAATAAATAAATAAATAAATAAATAAATAAATAAATCTTTAAATGTAAGAAATTTATAGGTCAGAGAGATTGAGGAATATGATTAGATATAATACCTTGTCAGGAAAGAAAATCACATCGATCACATAATCTGACCCTCAACAGTCCACCGGCCGGTCCTTCCTGAACTAACTTTTGGTGTTTGGACTTCATCATTTTTAAACGTGGACTTTAAGAATAGAGCCAGATCGTGAAGGATATCAAAGCTAATTAAGGGACTGGTTTCCTTCTGAGACAGACAGGGGGGAGGCTAGTTCTATATGCCTCATTCTCAAGTAGGACCACCTAGGACTTTCATGAGCCCTGCACACTTTTGCTTTTATGTCTCTTCCTCCATTAAAAAAAAATCTTATATTTTATGACTGGATTGGTATCCAGACCAATATGTGTGGTGTAGGACTCCCAGAAGCTCACCACCATGGGCTTCCTTGACAGCCTGTGAAACTCAGAGGGCCATGAACCGCGTGACCCTAAGTTCTGCTCCATGCTCTGCTCCCACAGCCAGCCGGCCGCCCAACCATCTTCTTTGTCAGAGAGACAAGCACAGGCCTTGCGTGGCCCTGAGCAGTGGCTTCCAGGTCCCGGCCAGCCTGTGGAATTATTCAAACTAGCCAATCACCATCTCCTGCGGTGGGGGGGGGCACACCTGACCTCGTGTGATTGTGAGGCCTCCACTGTGCTCTGAGCGCAGCCACCAGGGGGGCCTTTTGGCCGTTGCCAAAATCCAAGGTCAGGAATCCCTCCCCTAGCGATGGGAGAAATAAGAGGCGACCAAAACAGCATGTTAATATTATACATGAAACCATTTTCTTTGACCTCGTTCATTTTCTAAATTATGATTTTACAAAGCGTGAAAGCTTTTCACGCGCCCTGAGAAGTCTTGTGGGCCTACTGTGTCCCGAATGGAGAGGTTGTCCCTGCTCCAATATCAATGTCTGTTATGGTAGAATTTTCTCTTGTGCTTTTAATCAGTATATGCTCTTTTCATCTCACATGTTGTCTAAAGTGATGGAAATAAAAATGCCCCCCCCCACACACCATAATTTTTGGAAAGAAAGAAAGCCATTCTACATCAAACTCTTTTTTCTTTCCTCGTTATAACTAATAGAACTAGACTGATGGTCAGTCACCTTTAAAAAGTTATTACCAGATGCTTTTAAATGATTTGCTGAAATAGACCCTGAATGCTGAGGCAGGGAGGACACAGATAATATACTTTAAATCATTTTATGGGCCATAAAACACCACGAGGGTGTTAATGTGTCATTCTTACCCAGGTCAGTGATTTTTAGACTATGCTCAAAACGTCATACGGGTCTGTCCAGGGTGACTTGGGGACTGTTGGAAGGGCAGGTATTGAGGGCAGGTAGTGGGGGCAGAGTTCACAGGCATCTGCCCCCACTGTGCCCCTTGGCCTTGCCTCCCTCCCAGGTAACCAGAGCAGCTCCCCTCACCTGTGCGACTGATGGCAAAAGATTTTATTGCCAGCAAGGACCCTGCCACACAAGATGTCTTAAAATCGCTGACCTTATTCACTTCCTACTTCCTCTACCTACCAGGCACACGGAGACCCTAGAAAGTGAAGCCAAAGTTAAATTCAATGAAACAAACAGACGTGAGGACGTGAGGAAGAACCAGTTAATGACCACTTGGCGATGATGCCGTATTATGAAGACAAAGGGATGATGATGAGGAAGAAATATTGATGTTTGTTCTCCTGTTCGAAGACCAACAGAGGGATCTTGAGAAACCTCTGGACAACTCTTTGAACTTTAAATTTTGTGGCTTATTGTTTGCATCGAATAATACGCACAGGAATGTGTTCGACGATGTCTGCAACATTGCAGGGTTAACCTCCCTCATTAACCCCAAATCCTTTCCAACAGCTGGCCTGACTCCCCAGTGCTCTCCCTCCAACCCCTCTCTCATATCTTGCTCTAAATGCAGATGAGAAACAACGGGTCATCAACCTGTTCGTAATAGCCCTTCTTATTTTAAAAGAATAATTCCCCTTAGAGTTGTCTCTTTCCCCCAAATGAAATCCCAGTGTTCTCAGCCTCTCTACATAGCTATTGTTTTCCAGCTCTTTAAACATCCCTTTGATACTTCTGAAACCTCTCCGTGACCTCTGTATGCTTTTTAAGAAGTCGTTGGATAGGAGTGCCTGGGGGGCTCTCCTGGGTGGTCAACGGCTGACTCCGGATTTCTGCTCAGGTCATGATCTCCGGGTCCTGGGATTGAGCCTTTCATTGGGCTCCACGTTCAGTGGGGAGTCTGCTCTAGATTCTCTGTCCCTAGCCCCTGCTCGCTTACTCACTCTCTCTCTCGAATAACTAAAAAAATCTTAAAAAAAAAAAGTAGATTGATAAGCTTCTCCTGAAGACCTTGGTATTTTTCAAGGACACTTCCCTATACAAGGCAATGTTTCCTTGTAAAAGGCATCAGGGATTTTTTTTTTTATTTTTGAAAGACTAATATTTTTTTTTTGTTTTTTTTTTTTTTTTTGAAAGACTAATATTTTAAACATGTTACTTATTTAAAAAGGTTCTGAATGTTGGAATGAGATCCCAAATAAAGATATGCCCGAAACCTGTCCCACGATAATATGCTGTAACCAAAATGGTGTTAATAAAAGGCACAATGACAAAATGTTCAAGGCCGGCGTGGAACAAAAGAACAGAACAGAAACAATAAAACCGAGTTCCCCTGTTTCTAGATGTGCTGTTCACGGGATGATTACTGTTCCCAGGACTGCAAAGATTCTGGGGCGGTGCTGGCTTAAAATGGCCCATGGCAACATGTGTAACTCCCATTACCTGGTATAGGTTCTTAGGCTGATTGAATGTTTTTTTTAAAAATTCAAATTCCATTTCCAACGCACTCGCAGGAGTGTGGTCTGCAAATGATTCCTGACTCTGATCTTGCTGTACTTTTGAACGCCAGCAGATGCAAATGGTTTCCCCAGGCCACTCAGCGGAAGGTTGCAGTACAGGTGCAGAAAAAAAATTCGTTTGTTTTCCTCTCCTCAAATTGCATGAAGAGCCCCGTATCCTTGTTCAGCCTAGCTCTAAATCGTTTTATAATCTACAAGGCTTGCCTTGGGCATGATCCGCAGTAAGGCTGTTACGGCGAGTGATAGAGGATACAGTCTTCCTCTACTCTTCATTTCTGGAGGCAATGTCTATGGGAGGTGGCCCAGGCTTCCAACGACTACAGCAAAGAGCTCTGGATGTGCAAGTCTGTGCATCCCTCCAGCTGTGAACACGCCGCACACTGCCCCCTACGGACTCCTGTCACCACCAAAACTGCCATTATGGGGCAACTTGTACCAGTGGAACCCAACAGGGCATTTGCGTCCTTTTCTGTCCCAGGGCAGCCAATGTCCATCAGGGGCCAGAGAGTTGCCTGTATTACAGGCAAAACATCATTATTCATCTTGACACCTTTCTCCTGGGTGACTCCTACCCTGGTGGACTACAAACAGAGCCCAGGTGGCCCAACGTCTCCAGTCTTTCCTAGACGTTTCTCAATCTTGCGTGAATACAACTTAAGCCCAGTTGGAATTCCCGCTGTAGCCTTCCGAGTATGTAGCCACTGATGCTATGAAGCCACTGAAAATGTCTGCTTTAGTCCAAAGAACCCTTTTTGAAGTGACATTCCAATATTTTTAGACTTTGCTTCCAGGGGAACTAGTTACCCAAAATTCCTGGCATCAACGAGCCAGGCTTGACATCCTGTGATATTACGGTTCCTGTTGTGGGGGAGCTGCTAGTAGGAACCTGGCGTTTCCCACAAACACCGGGCTCTCGCAGCCCTGTGCTGTCCCCCCTGGCATTCTGCAGCAGGTGCTACTGGCCCGATGTCTCATTCCCTCAGACCACCTGAGTTCACCTGCATCGACGGGTCACAATCTGAGGCCTCTGTTTTGCTTAAGAATAATTTGAGAACTTTCTAGTGCAACATTTAAATGACCTCACTGAACCATGGTGCAGAAACAGTTTCAATTACATCCGTTTTAATTACTTCAAGTACATTTAAATTGCACAGTATGAAATGGAGTTGCTCCTCACTCTCATATTTTTTTTTATGCAGCAGTTCCATGAAGGGTTTCTATTTCTCTGTGTAAATGTTACATCTTTTGTTTATTTCAAGTATGATTCCATTTTTACTTGTTTTTTTTTAAGGCAGATAAATTGAGTTGAAATTATTTTCTTTCTTGAAATTTCATTTGCTCATTAAAACTCAACTGTTGGGATCCCTGGGTGGCGCAGCGGTTTGGCGCCTGCCTTTGGCCCAGGGTGTGATCCTGGAGACCCGGGATCGAATCCCACGTTGGGCTCCCAGCATGGAGCCTGCTTCTCCCTCTGCCTGTGTCTCTGCTCTCTCTCTCTCTCTCTCTCTCTCTCTCTCTCTCTGACTATCATAAATAAATAAAAATTAAAAAAAAAACTCAACTGTCACGTCCAATCTTCAAAATGATGTTATGCCATGTCTGGATTAGATGGGTCTAAGGAGGGCCAATTTCTAAGAAGAAACAAAGAATTTTTAAAAAGAGCTGAAACATCGGTGGTGAGCATCGTATAATGCATAAAGAAGTTGAATCACTATTTCATTCACCTGAAACTAATATAACATTGAGTGTCAACTATATTCAGGTAAAAATAAACAAAAAATATGGGATACTGGAGGGGCTCAGAAGTTGAGCATTGGCCTTCAGCCCAGGCCGTGACTCCCCAGGGTCCTAGGATCAAGTCCTGCATCGGGGCTCCCCGCAGGGAGCCTGCTTCTCCCTCTGCCTGTGTCTCTGCCTCTCACTGTGTCTCTCATGAATAAATACATAAAACCTTTAAAAAATAAATGAAAATGTCAAAGAAAAAGAGCTGAGACAGTGTTAAAAGTGATCTATATATGGTATATGTTTAAAGAATATTTTTCTCTAGAAAGATAAATTAATAATTAGCACCAGTTTGCTAGTGAAAGCATTTAAATAAGGATTATCTTGAGTCCTAAGTATGCCCCCCCCATTTACCTTTAAGAAATTTATAAATTTAGTAGAAAACAACAACAAAAATCCAAATAACATCTTTTCAGTGAGGACACAGGTGTGTATTTGGTGAAATTATTCTTGATTGTTCGATGTACTTTCAAGCATTTTGCTGAACTTTCATTGGTAACTTGTTCCCTGACCAAAGGCCAGACCATGAAATCCCCACAGTATTCCTGTTCTATGTCACTTCTGGAGGAGTTTCCCCCTGCATATTTATCCCAATCTGCTTACTTTTACTATTTAATAACTGATGCCTTTTGCTCACCTTCTTTAGACTTGATAAGCCATACTCTGTCTTTGCTTTCTTCGTTTTTTTTTTTCTTCTTAAAGATTTTATTTATTGGAGAGAGAGATCGAGAGAGTGAGCAGAAGTTGGGGGAGCAGGGGCAGAGAGGGAGGGAAAAGCAGACTCCCGACTGGGCAGGGAACCTGACACTGCTGGACCCCAGGACCTGAGGTCATGACCTGAGCTGAGAATAGACGCTTCACCCGCAGCTACCCAGGCGCCCCTGATTTCCTTTCTGGCCTTGGACTTTCCAATTGTCTCCCTTTCCTCATGCCCAAGGTGGTCCATCGTTTCTCTTCCCAAAATTCTACCTCAGGTCAGAGTCCCAGTTACCTGCTTATCTAAAATGAAATTTTAGATGGTCGTTGCCTTAGAATAAACACACCTACCTAGAGTATTGGGTATATGTGAATATATATGGCATACTTATCCATTTATCTATGTATGGACACTTGGGTTGCTTCCACATTTTGCCTATTGTAAACAATGCTGCAAAAAAGGCAGGAATGTGGGTATCTATTCAAGCTAGTATTTTTGTTTTCTTTGGATAAATATCCAGAGTAGGATTGCTAGATCCTATAGTAGTTCTATTTTTAATTTTTTGAGGAAAACTCCATACTATTTTTCAGCAATCCTGCTCCTTGCTATTTACCCAAAGGAACTGAAAACTTATGTCGACACTACATCTTAAACATGGGTGTTTATATCAATTTTATTCACAATTCTCAAAACTTGGGTGCAGTCAAGGTGTCCTTCAGAAGGTGAATGGATAAACGGTGGTACGTTTGGATGATGGGATGCTATTCCATGCTAAAAAGAGGTAGACAATTAAATGCTGTTACTAAGTGCAAGAAGCCAATCTGGAAAGACTGCATACTGTAGGATTCCAACCATGCATATGACATTCTGGAAAAGACGAAACTGTGGAGATAGTCCAAGGGTCAGTGGTTGCCAGGGCTGGGGGGAAACGGAGGTTACTAGATGAAGCACAGTGAATTTTTAGGAGAGTAAAACTATTCGGTCTGAAACTGTGATGGTAGCTGTCTGTTTGTAGGCATTTGTCCAAACCCAGAGCACGTATACCACCAAGAGTGAGCCTTGATGTGAACTATGGGCTTTGGGTGAAAACCATGTGTCAGAGGAGATTCATCACTTGTGACAAATGTACCACCGTCCTGGGAGACGCTGATTGTAGGAAAGGCTGTGTGTGTATGTGTGCATGGGGGAGGGGGGTGCGGGCAGGATATACTAGGATTCTCTATTTTCTGTTTAATATTGCTGTGAATCTGTCTTAAAAAATGTCTATCAAGAAAAAATATGGGAGTTATATAAAAATAAAGGCACAAATAATAGATATTACTTCCTATATTTAAATTCTCTAGAAGATAATCAACTATCTAAAGGAAATGCAGCAGTGTTAACTTGTACTGCCTAGTGTGTGTGTGTGCTTGTACACACTACAATGTACCACTGATAACAGCCCAAAGGATAGGACGAGGGAATTGGAAATGCAGTTTCACAGTTCTCTCCCATGAACATGGACAGACAACACGGGGCACAAGCCACCAAGCCACAAACCACAACCCACAGAGGCCGGGGACAGGATTACTCCTGCAGTTGTGTCTAATCGATCAGTCTGGTATTGCTACACACAGTATTTAGAAAATTTTATCAGTTGCCAATATCAGTTGAAATCTGATATCAAGAGAAATATTGGGCTATTTTGCATGGATTCCTGACTCTTGATTTTTCTTGAAAAAGACCTGGCTCCAACAATCAGCTTGAGCTGAGTAACCACTGCTTTTTCTGCATTGGGTCTGGGCATTTGCAGTTTTTATTTACCTTCACCATTCTGCATTTTATTCCTGACACTGAGAGTCAGTTCGTATTTATCATCATATTCCAACAGCGCTTTACTTGTTTCTTTGAGTTGTCTGGTGCTAGCAGTCATTTGATTTGTTATCACTGGTCTAAATGCTTAAGGAGAGAGAGAAAAAAATTAATAACGATTCTAGAAATGTGCATTCCCCTTGAGTCAAATATCATATAAAAATTGCTGCTGTACCTGGACAAAGATCCAGCATCAAGACCCAAATTACCTTTGTATTGTTTTTTTCCAGTTTAGGATTTCTTTCTCCTTCCTTTCTCCTGGCACCTTGATTTTCCTTTGGGAAGCACTGCTCATCCCTCCTGTTTTGCCCCGATGGCTTGTATTCTTAGTGCACCCATTAATCAAATCATCCACCCCCTGGGCCAGTCAGGCTGGTGCTTTGAAGCCTGAGAGAACAAGGATGGAGAATCTTCCTTCTGGGTGTTTGGCTCTAAAGGAAACAGCCATTCGTTCTCACCCTGGTTTCTGTCTTTCCCAATAGCAGGAACTTTAATTCTCACATTCTTTATCTGTAAGCTACCCCATAATATTCTAATAAACTGCAGGGTTTTTTTTTTTAATTATTGAGAGTCAGCAAATATTTTTTAATAAAAAAAATTATTAAATTTTTTTTTTAATTATTGAGGGGATCCCTGAGTGGCTCAGTGGTTTAGCAATCAAGCAAGACTGAAAGGACCCAATTAAACATTAGGTAGGGTTCCACCTTGTACCCTTAACTCCACCTGGGGAAGGTCCGTGGGGTTAGGGCTGGGTGCTTGGGCGTGGTTCTCTGTTTTAACTGGTATCGTTGGATAGTTTCTGTCTCCAGAATTAAGGATTATTTTCCTATCAGATGGAGTATTTTCTAATTTTTCTTTTCTATTTGCAGTTTTTTCTCCTCTCTTTCTTTATATTTTTTCTTTATATTTTATAATGCTTCGAGTTTTCTTTATGGTGATTTTCCCCAGCTTCTAATTTGACCTTTGTACATTCTCCTTCTATTCTGTAACTGATTCCTCTTAACATTTTAATAAGGAACGTTAGAAAAAGTTTAAAGTTTAAGCAGCTTAAAGATGATCAGTATCTTTACTCTTCTGTAGAATAATACAAACAGTTGAGAATGCTTAACAATGATTACAGCCTTCCATCTTCTGTGCTATAGCTGTTTGGTAATTTAGTTAAACCTGGTATTTATCGCCCTATAATTAGACATTATTATTATTTTATATAATCATCATTGTTAACATATTGTCTTCCTTACTATGCTTCCTGAAATTGGCTTCTAAATTCATGTTTCTTCTTCCAAAAATGTGCACTCTTCATTACTTTGTGAGTAGGAAGTAAAGCAGGAAGCTGCTAGTGGAAACTCACAATTTGATTATTTGAGTTTATTTTGTCCTCAATCCTGAGTGATATTTTAGCTGGGTATAGAATTGTAGGCTGCACCTCTGTTAACTCTCTAATGACACCGTTCCATTGAAAAAAGCCTGCTGTTTCAGTATCGTCGTTCTTTTGTGATAATATGACTTCGTTTAAAAATCTTTTTGTGGGCAGCCCAGGTGGCTCACCAGTGTAGTGCCACCTTCAGCCCAGGGTGTGATCCTGGAGACCTGGGATTGAGTCCCATGTCAGGTTCCCTGCATGGAGCCTGCTTCTCCCTCTGCCTGTGTCTCTGCCTCTCTCTCTCTCTCTGTGTGTCTCATGAATAAATAAATAAATAAATAATAAATAAATAAATATTAAAAAAATCTTTTTGTAATTTAAATGCTATCGTTACGTTACCATATAGATGGGTGTGGGTTTTTTTTTTTTTAATTTATAATGTTGATAATCTAGAGTAAGGGAAATATATCTTCCACCCATTTTTGAAATTTCTCAGCCATTATTTCTGAGAGCATTGTCTTTTCCCCATTATTTCTATTCTCATCCTCTGTAACACTTATTAGACTTGTGACTTCTAGCCCCTGTTTTGTGCTTTCTCTAGTTCTATTTTTTGGATGTACATTCTGAATAATCTCTTCTGGGCACTATTCTCTCCTTGTCTGGGCTAATCTATTATTAAATTCATCGGGTGAGGGGATCGCTGGGTGGCTCAGTGGTTTAGCGCTTGCCTTTGGCCCAGGACATGATCCTGAAGTCCCGGGATCAAATCCTGCACCGGGCTCCCTGCAGGGATCCTGCTTCTCCCTCTGCCTGTGTCTCTGCCTCTCTCTGCCTCTCTCTGTGTATCTCATGAATAAATAAATAAAATCTTAAAAAAATTCATTGGGTGAAAGTTTTATGTTTCCATAATTATACTTTTATTTTTAGATGTTGTTTTTCTTACCTAGTTATTCTTTTTTTCATTGTAACTTGTTTTCCTTTTAAATTGATATCTCTCCTTGTTTTAAACACGCTTATGTTATCATCGATATATAATAGTTGTATTATCTGATGCTTCGGCTCTTTAGCCTGCTGACTCTTAAGTCATCTGAAGCTCTCATCATAGGAATCTTGTGTAGTCTGTATTAAGAAATTTATTTCTGAAGAGAGGATTTCAATTTGCTTTGGCCAGAAACTTTAGGGGTATCATTAGCCTCCAAACACTTTATTCTAATTTCTGGTCTCTTAAAAAACATAGGTGGTTGAAATTGAAGTCTAAGAATGTGATCTTTGGCCCATGATTATAAATTCTTAGGGGAGACTCATTTTTCCACGCATGCTCGGTCTCTAGATATAAGGTCCATAATTTCCTCCTTGCTCTGATGTGTATATTTTTTAAGTTGACCCTTTCACTGAGGATGTCGTCTTTGGCACATCCTGACTTTGTGTGAGACATCAGTTCCAAGCCTTCAATCTGCACAGGTTGTCACTTACTCTCCTCTGCACATCAGACCCCAAGACTCCAGGTTACTGATAGCAATAATTTCCCCAAGGCTCCCTGGTGTCAGTTGTTGTGTGGACCACTCTGGTTTTTAATGACCTCTTTGCTTTAGCATCCTGGGGTTTTCACTTATATTTGCTAGTACAGCTGTGAATTTTCGAGTACATATATTTTTACATTTTGCCCAGCATTTCTCTTTGCTTTGTGGAGAAGAGGTTTCAGGCCATATAATCTGAAGTATTATAGGAAATGAAAGTTTCCATACTCAGAAGAGGCTTGCATTTATCCATTCACAAATTCCAAAAGCTTTTGCTGGCCACAGTTGACAGGCAACATTATTTCACATTTTTTAAATATCGTGGGACATAAATTATTAGAAAAAGAGTGATTAAATGAGGTGACAGTGTGGATCCCTATTGCTAGGAGTCCTTGTTTTCTTTACTTTATTCCAAATACTTGATACATTCAAAGCACAGCACTTCTGGTATGTGGATTTTCCCCCATGTTGGAGCCCCACCTCACTTATTTCACTCTGAACACATTTCATTTCAACCTGACTTTTACTTTCTGACTTTTCACTTAAATAGGAACAAATAAATGTTTTACAGACAGCATATTTTATGTATGGCATATGTTTTAATAGCTAGTTTCACTTCGAGAGTCAAAACCATAGATGATCATGCCGTTTTCTATGAGGCTAGGGATCGAGTTGTATACTCAGATTTGTGAACTTCTGTGTTTCTAATATGTTCCAAAGTGATTTCAAATAGAGGAAAAGATTGGAGCCATGAACTCTAGAAAGGTAATATGGGGACAAATCAAAGACAGTAGCCCTTTTAATCTCTATCGATCTCTGCCCCTAACTTTTCAGGCTCTCCATAAACATATGATCTGAATAAAAATAAGATGCTTGTTATAAAACCAGAGACTAAAAATCAGTCCTCTGGAGCAGTGCTTCTTAATCTTTAATGGGAATCTTGTTAAAATAAAGGTTCTGATTCAGTAGAACTGAAGTGAAGCATATTTGCATTTCTACCCAGTTATCACATGTTCCTGTTGCTTCTCATCAATGAGACTTTTGAGTTTCAAGACCTAGGTACTTTCCAACCAGGCTGTTTACTATTAAATCCTTCTAAGTAGAAAGTTTGACGTTTTAACAGAAAAAAAAAAGTGGATGGAATTATACATTGTATATCTGGACACCTCTAGATGACAATAATGGGAGAGAATTATACTTTAGTCAATGAGTTATTTAAGATTTTTGTATATTTATTTGAGAGAGAGCTAGAGAAATCACAGAGGGAGAAGGAGAAGCAGACTCGCAACTGAATAAAGATCCCGATGTGGGGCTCGATCCCAGGATCCTGAGATCTGACCTGAGCCGAAGGCAGACACTTAACTGGCTGAGCCACCCAGGTGCCCCTAGTCAATTAATCACAACAAAATAAATATTTACTATTTTTATATGGAAATCACCAATGTATAAAAATAGAAGACTATTCTCATCTTCAATAAATTTCCTAGTAAAAGTTTGTTTTGTTTCATTACAAATCTGATGAAGTACTCTGTAAACGTTCAGTCTAGATATCTATATTATAAATATATAAATCCATATAATAAATACAATACCTATATGATAAGTGAAAGTTTCTTGACTCCCTTTAGTTGTATTCCCAGAGGTAACTGTTACATTACAAGATTTTACTCTATGTCCTGTTCTGCATCTTAATTTTTGTTGTTATTGTTCATTTGTTTGTTTCTACTGAATACTTTGTGATCATTTCCATTGCTGTACATAGACTTACCAGGTTTTTAGTGGTTGCAT
The DNA here is from genome assembly GCF_905146905.1 of Nyctereutes procyonoides. Lineage (NCBI taxonomy): Eukaryota > Metazoa > Chordata > Mammalia > Carnivora > Canidae > Nyctereutes > Nyctereutes procyonoides. The sequence goes on along the minus strand of NW_026575021.1, from coordinate 14,868,493 downwards.
GGATATGCTGTTCTAAAATATTTAACTGTTTTTAATTTAATTTAATTTTTAAAAATTTATTTATTTATTTGAGAAAGAGAGAGCAGGAGTGAGTCAGGGAGGGACAGAGAGACAAAGAAGCAGACACCGTACTGAACGCTGAGGCGGAAATAGGGCTGGATTCCATGAGCCTGAGGTCCTGACCTGAGCCAAAATCAAGAGGTGGAAGCTTAACCAACTGAGCCACCGAAATGCCCAACTTAATCATTTTTTAAAGATTTATTTTTATTTATTTATGATAGACAGAGAGAGAGAGAGAGGCAGAGACACAGGAGGAGGGAGAAGCAGGCTCCATGCCGGGAGCCGGACGTGGGACCCAATCCCGGGACTCCAGGATCGCGCGCTGGGCCAAAGGCAGGTGAGAAACCACTGAGCCACCCAGGGATCCCCCTAAATTAATATTTTTTTTAAATTGACCAACATTTAGGCTAATTCTAGTTTTTGTCCTTATTTGAATATTCTATAAACAAACAAGCAAAAAACTATCTACCCAAACAACTATAATGCAATTAAAATGATCTGAATCGAATGTGCACACTTCTCCCATTCACTACAACTTCACTTTGTGCTTTGTAGATCAAATCCAAGATCAAATCTGAGCCCTGGTCCTTCACCAACAGTACGTCCTTTCAGGCCACAGATAACCTCCAGATTTTCCACTTTTGTTCTCCAGGGGCAACACGGCACTTCTATAGATTTTGAATCTGATTGGTAATAAGAATACTCCTCAAAAGCAGGTATGAAAAAAAGCAAATGATCTGGAAGGGTTAAAATGGAGTATGGTATCAAAAGCACACCCCGTGTGCATAGTCCAGCCACGAATTTTTAAACCACACTAAAATTAACATGCTCAAATATCTTTGTTTGGTTTGGGTAAATAGCCTATGGTTTGCAGAAAAGAGATTATATGTTTAATCTGGTTTGTGTTAAAAAAAAAAAAAAAAGCTTTGGAGATACAAATTGGAGATGGGCCTTGAGAGTTATGAGACTTTCTAACTCATAAAATAAACATAGCTAGTTTCCATATATTTAAAGGAATCAGTCTACAGTGCCTTAAGTCTAGACTCTAAAGGGAGAAAAATCATTTCCTCTAATGTATATTTAATAAACAAAACTGTCTACACAGAATTAGTAATAGAAATTACTTGGCTTACCAAATATTCTCTGACCTAAAAGAAGATCGTTAGAGGATGTTCTTGCAATATTTTGAAAGAAAAGTCCGCTGTCTTTATTTTTTTATTTATTGATAGACTACTGTTGGTGATAAGTATAATTAAAAAAATCTATTTTTTATTGTCCTCTCCCCAGTGGGTACTGAAACTTTTTCTACTGACCCTGAAACAGTAAACCCACCTCCAAAGCAGCAGATAAAATAATTTACTATGTTTCTAAGAAGATAAAAGTCTTCCGAAAAGCATTACCTTCAGTCTCTTTTCTCACCTCAAAGTATGTCTGTAGCCTTCCCCATCCTTTCCCGTCGACTTTACAGGAAGACGCATCTTTGCCCCTTTCCCAGAAACAAGCTCTGCCCTCTGCCCTCAGTTTTTTAGTTTAATTTTACTGTTTCTTTGCATGATTTTTCCCTTATTGGTTTAACAATATTTTTTTCTTACGTTTGTGTTTCCTTAGTATCTGCCTCTTTCTCTCACAAGATAACCAGAGTCACATAAGACTCACGACGGTAATAGCGTCGGAGGATTCCTGGGTGTCTCCCCCAAATCCTTTTAGTTTCATGATGACTTTACAATTGTGTTGAACGACTGTTTAAACCGTTTTGGATGTAGATTTGATGTGGCCGCTAATAAAATGAGTGACTAAGAAATATTGAAGACATCAGAAATCTGGTTGCTTTACATTCTGTGAAATAAAAATGCACCGGCAGGCTGACCGCTCCTGTTGAAGCACAGCACACTCAGTAGGCCACAGTTTAGAACCAAATTTGCTTCCACTTGACTTTTTTTTTTTATTACCTTTTATTATCTGGAGTATTTAAAAATCACAAAATACATTTACTCACATCATATTTGGTTCTCACGACAGTTGTGCAGTTTCCCAGGCTTTCCATGTGCTTCTTAAAAAAAAAAATCAAAATTAAAACAAAGCATCATTTTTACTGTGTTGTGTTGGGTGATTCTAATTCACCGAAAAATCCATCTTCTAGAATATGAAGCCGCTGGCGTCCTGTCCACACCCCAGGTCCTGGGGTCTGCGGGTGTAACCGGGCGATGCTCCCCGGGCAGGGCGGCTCACAGCATCTTTGCAGGACTTCCTTGCACCTTCCCGATGCGCCTCCGGGGCCCCGACACCTGGGGGAAGCTCGGGCCGGGCCCACTTTCCTGCAGGTGGGCCTGGCCGCGGCGGGGGCGGGGGGACATCGCCCCAACGAGCAGAAACCAGGTCGGGTGGGGCTCGGCACCGAGGAGAGGCCCGAGGACGCCCCGTGCCGGCTCGGATCCGGGGTTCGGCCCAGGCCCCGGCGACACGCGCGCGCACACCCACCTGCACACAGCGCACTCACACACACAAACACATGCGCAGGCACACCTGCACACGCACACACAATTCTCACACGCACGTGCACACACGTCTACTCACACACGCATGCGCGCACACACGGACTCACAAACTCAAACCCCCAGGCACGCACACAAACACACAGCACGAACAGGCACACACGCGCACGCACATGCACAAGGCACACATGCACACAGGCATTCAGGTACACACACGTGCACACGCCCTTACACACATGCGCGCGCACTCACACACATGCACACACACGTGTACGCACACACATGCACATGTGCACACGCACACTCATGCACCCATTTGCACACACTTGCACACAGGCACACACATGCACGTGCACACGCGCGTGTGCACGTGCACACACGCACGCACGCGTGGGCACACACACGCACACACACATGCACAAGGCACACATGCACACAGGCATTCAGGTACACACACGTGCACACGCCCTTACACACATGCGCGCACACACACACATGCACACACACGTGTACGCACACACATGCACATGTGCACACGCACACTCATGCACCCATTTGCACACACTTGCACACAGGCACACACATGCACGTGCACACGCACGCACACACACGCACGCACGCGTGGGCACACACACGCACACACACATGCATGCACACACGGACTCACACGTGTACTCACACACGAACATGCACAGGCATGCACACACAAGCACACACGCACTCACATGAACACCCGCACACATGCACGCACTCACACACACACACACATACACACATGCACACATGCATTCACACTCACGCACACGTGCATACAAGCCTACACACATGCACGCACACACTTGTGCACACATGCACCCACACTCACATGCACGCACACACACTCAGGCAAGCTCACACATGCACATACTCACACGAACACACGCGCACTCACGCACAGACACACATGCATTCACACTCACGCACACGTTCACACACGCCTACTCACACACGCACACACGCGAGCACCAAGGCCGTGACGTCCATGGCATCCTCGGGGAAGGTGGTGCCAACCACGCCCTCGGTGTCCAGGCAGCGCTGGAAGTGCAGCCGCAGCCCCGTGGGCACTTGGGTCACGCTGGCCACGCTGTTCCCAACGGACGACACGCAGCAGGCACAGGGGACCGGGGTGCGGGCGGAGGCCCTAACAGGCCACAGGCCCAGGGACACAGCCTGCTGGTGGCCGGGGGGATGGGGGACAAATAGAGGGAGGATCCCCAGGGGCCAGGCACACTGCGTGGGAGACCCAGGGTCCCTCACACTCAGGAGCTGCTGGGGCCGGGGTGACGACCCTTCATCAAGGACAAATAACCGATGGCGGGCCACGGGCGCCTGCAACCAAAGAGACCGTGCGGCAGGGTGCAGCCGGGGGAGGAAGAATGTGCAGGAGGAAGGGGGAGAGTCAGGGGGAGGGGGAAGGGGTGCTTGGGCGCAGTGGCCTGCAGGTCCCCAGGGATGCTGTCCCCCTGGGATGCCGTCCCTTGGAATGCTGTCCCCCCGGAATGCTATCCTCCGGGATGCTGTCCCCCAGGGATGCTGTCCCCCAGGATGTTGTTCCCCAGGATGCAGTCCTCAGGAATGCTTTCGCTTGGGATGCTGTCCCCCGGGAAGCTGTCCCCAGGATGCTGTCCCCAGGGAGAGTGAAGTGAACCCAGGAACTACTAACTGAACCCAGGAGAGAAGATAGCCCTGAAATGGGGACAGAGGAGGTGCACTTGGGGAAACTGCAGGTAAAGAAGAAAGATTTGCTTTAAATAATTTTATTATTTAAATAAATAATTTTTTAAAATAAATAAATGTTTTCTTAAGAGATTTCATTTATTTATCCATGAGAGACACAGGCAGAGGGAGAAGCAGGCTCCCTGCGGGCGGCCGGATGGAGGACTCCATCCCAGGTCCCCAGGGTCATGGCCTGAGCCCGAGGCAGACACTCCACCACTGAGCCCCCCGGGGCACCCCAAGAAAGATTTGCTTTAGGGGATAAGAAGGAGTGAGTGGAAGGAGGGGGTCGGCTGGCAGGGGAGGGAGTGGTGCTATTCCCGGTCACTGAGGCTGAGGACCTCTCACCCGAGGAGTGATTTCCTCTCGCCTATTAAAACATTCCCTCAATATTATTCACAATATCGGTTGGCACATCCATGCATCCTGACTCCCAGTCCACTGACCTTTTCGTTATACCGAATTAACCCGCCTATTAAGGAGGAGGAGGGCAGATCTGGATGGACGACGGGCGGCTGCTAACAAGGCATTTTTTGAGACAAATGAAGGAAGCCTGGCAAAGGCGCCCTTTCTCTAAGCACTTAGTAATTTTGGAGAGGTCGACACAAAGCGTTGAGAGATGGAAATCTTGAGAGCATTCATCTTAAGAGTTTTTTTCACCTTTTTTCTTAAAGTGGATCATTGTAGACTTTGGGGGGCGGGAGTGAGAATTTTTTGCAAGGAGAGGTTCAGCGATGGGAATGCACGTTTAAGTACCAGCTTCTCTAAATTCGAAAGCCCACCAGGACTACAGGCAAACTGAAACAAGACAGCATCTCAGAACGTGGCTCTGGGCCGTTTTGATGCGTCCCTATCAATCCAGTGAATCAGCGACAGTCGATACCAGTGCCGGTCACAGGCATGTCGCTGCTGTGAAAGTCGGAGGAGAATGGTTCACAGGAAGTCACCCTCCAGGAGAATTTGAAATAACAGGGCAGGAGCAGTCTGGGTGACTGATCCCAAGTCTGATGTCACCTGTAAAACGTAAACCACCAAACGGAACAAGAACCTACTACCTACTGACCTCACCCTTTCTGAAAGGATAGTTCAACGAAAGCAAAAAAAAAAAAAAAAATTAAAAAAGGGAAAGGAATGCGCTTCAAAGGCAAAAAAAAAAAAAAGATACATTAACTCTGAAAAATTCACTACTTTCCATTTTTCCAGTTTGGTGAACTTTTTTTTTTTTTTTTTTTTTTTGGTGAACATTCTTATAGCAAAGTGGCCTGAGCCCATGGAAGGGACGGGAACTACAGGTTCAGCTCACGGGGTGAGGGCCTGGGACGCACGGTGAGGCCTGCAGCCAGGAGCCTACAGTTGAAGGAGCCCGGCCCTGCAAACCCACTCATTTGTGAGACACCACAAACTAAGGGTCCTAAAGACCCACCTTAACTCCCAGCTCCAGCCGGCGCACCATGGCACACCTGCACAAGGCCACCTGTATACACTCCACTTGGCGAACTCCCATTGAAGGGGACGTTCGTGCTCTGGTTTTCTGGTGCAGATGCTGAGAGAGGGTAGAGGTGCTGTAGGGTCTGGGCCCGAAGAGACAGGGCCAGACGCGGGCTTGGACAGGAGGACAGGGGGACAGGGGACAGAGCTGAGCCATGACGCAGGTCTGAAGCCCCCGCTACCTTGTCGGGAGGCCTGGCGCAAGCAACACCCAGCAGAGTTGTTGCCTTTCCCTCTTTCCAGATGGTTCGAACCTTGGACCCCTTTGTGTGAAGCTACTGGCTGTGGGCCCCCTGCCTCTGCCGCCAAGGTCGACCCTGAAGGAGCCGAGCTGGGGTCCTTCGGTGGGTCCGCTGGTCCCACTCCCCAGAGCTGGAGACTGAGGCCTTCACCCAGGGAATTGGGCCGCATTTCTCTGTATCTACCGTGGGGGACTTGTGGTTAGTGGTTAGATGCCTGGAATAAAACGGATTCGTTATTGGGTTTTTCGAATCAGGTTTTCTAGCCAACCTACACAATTCGTGCTTAATCTTTTCACTCCAAGTTTTTTACTCTGTGATCATTTCACTTCTTTTTTCCCAATTTCTGGATAATGATTCCGATTCTATGTCGTACCTTTAGAGACACAAACATAAAGGGCACGTAGATGTAATTGGTAACTGGACGCATGGAAATTCATCAATAAACACACATGGGTAAATGAATGAAAGATTTGTTTTCACAGATATTTCTTTATGTGTAAACTAAAAAAATGGAGTGTTATTGGAAACTTTCCTGAATTGCAGAGTGACGTAGAGATCATTGTATTTGTTAAAAATTTTGAGAAATTATTTTGTGGTCGACTTTAAAAGATGGAGTCATTTTGTCTAAAAGTGTCTTCAATATTTTTATGCCCACACGTTTAAATAGAACATTATTTTAAAACTGTTGCATAGGGCAGCTCAGGTGGCTCAGTGGTTTAGTGCCACCTTGGTCCAGGGCCTGATCCTGGAGATCGAGTCCCGTGTCGGGCTCCCTGCATGGAGCCTGCTTCTCCCTCTGCCTGTGTCTCTGCCTCTCTCCTGCTTTCTCTCTCTCTCTCTCTGTGTGTCTCTCATGAATAAATAAATAAAATATTTAAAAAAAATAAAAATAAAAGTGTCTTCAGACACTGCAAACATGGCATTGCATGAATTATTGCAAGATCATTCTTTCTTCAATTTAACTTACTTAGCATATAAACTTATAAAAAAACATTTGGAATATAAACTTATATGCCTATTTGGTTTATTGGATAATGATCATTTATTTTTTTTATTTTTTTGAAGATTTTTTAAATTTTTATTTATTTATTTTATTTTTATTTTTTTTTATTTTTTGAAGATTTTTATTTTTTGAAGAGAGAGAGGCAGAGACACAGGCAGAGGGAGAAGCAGGCTCCATGCAGGGAGCCCCATGTGGGACTCGATCCCGGGACCCCAGGATCGTGCCCTGGGCCAAAGGCAGGCGCTCAACCACTGAGCCACCCAGGGGTCCCAGTAATGATCATTTTTAGAATGATTTAATGAAGTGAATCAAGTAGACACATAAGATGATTCCATAAAGAGGAGAAAACGGCAGATCGTTGAAAATCTGCAATAATGCCATAATAATAAACTGCATTTGGTCGCTCTTTGATGCCAAATATAATGGAAAGTGAGTTGATATTTAAGCAATTATTTTTGATTTGCTGCCATTTCACATGCTTAATTTACATGACAAATTCCAGTACGCAAAAGGATATGACCCATTAAGTATCGACAACGTTGTAAAAGGAAGTTTATAGTAAATTTATAACTTATTATGATTCAAGTCATTCCCATTGTACCACGTATAAAATAAAGACTGAAAATTTGAAGTATCTTTCAAAATAGTATGAAGTTGTAGGTCAGGGCCTGCCAGTCTCCCCAAATCAATCACAAATACTCTTTTAATTTAATCTACCGAAGGTAGAGATAGGTGTCCCTTATCTCAGAGCATAACTTTATTGCAGTGTTAATTTTACCAAACCAAAATCAACAGTAGGACGTTTTTGGGGGATACTTTTTGGTCTCTTAGTAAAACAAATGGAAAAACAAAACCAAACACAAACTATGAAGGGTCACTGCCCTAGAATAGCCGCCTGTACCTAAAAGGTATTTCAGGTTGGAATATTTACAAGGTATATATATTTTACAAACCACAAAAGAAAACCTTCTTCTATCAATAAAGCTACTCCCGTTGGATGACTTTGCTGCTTCCCCTGCCGTAGCTGGAGCAGAAGCGATTCCCCTCCTTAGATGGCCCAAGCGCACCTGGTGTAGTGGAAGGCCGCTGAAAATCGCGGACAGTAGGATCGATCGTGTTGTTTTATGAGGGTGAACTAGGCTTTGAAACCCAAATCACAGGATGGACAAGATTAATGGTACCTGCAGATTACGTCGTCCTTTCTTGGATAAGATCCTATTACTCAAGAATGAGGTGGTCTCGGAAAATACACGGAGCTGCCTGCTAGCGATGCTTTAGATGAAGAGACATTCATTTATTTAGTCTGCGTCCACTTTTGTATAAAGATGTCTGGGTCTACTTGTGACCACATATCCATTTTGCCAGGTTCGGTTCCTTGGTGACACTCATGCTGTGATTGCCTAATTTGATCTAATGTTGCGGAGGAAAGTGGAATGCTAAAAGCTTGGAATCCAGGCTACGACAGGCTTGGATTTCCAGAACATTCACTCAGACAGGGGTCAAGAGGACTGGCGACGTCAGGTAAGGCTTAGAGAAATCAGTTAGAAACTCCTGCAGTACACTGATAAGAAAGCTGAAAAAATAAAAGGCATTGGTTCATACTTAGGTTTTTTTAAAAAAATCAAAAAAGCTGTGATTTTCAAACAATTAAAATTTAGCCTGGGACTATTGAAATTACATGTATTTTTTATATTCACAAGGTTAAATAAACTCCCTGTGGGATCGGGCTGAGTCTTGGATTCCATTTGAAATCGTACCCTTTTTCTCCTTGTCTTTCCTGCGTCCCCTCCTTCATGACTGTTTATGTTTGTTTTTATTTATTTTTAAAGATTTTGTTTATTTATTCATGAGACACACACACACAGAGGCAGAGACCCAGGCAGAGGGAGAAGCAGATGCCCTGCGGGGAGCCCGATGCGGGACTCGATCCCGGGACCCCAGGGTCATGACCTGGGTCAAAGGCAGATGCTCCACCCCTGACCACCCCCCCCCAGGTGCCCCTTTATTTTGGAGCGAACTTTCTGGGAAGGTACTTCCACCCAAATGCTCAGCCCAGGTGTGGCTCTGGGAGGACCCAGCCTGGGACAGAAGGGAATCCGGTTTGGGGGTCAGCTGGAGCTGGAGCTCGGAGTCCAGGGTGCTGGGGCTGGATGGTCCGAGTTGGGACTCAGTTTTGAGCCTTTGGGCTTCCTTCCTCCATCTTGCAGGAGGCTCCCCAGAGCAGCAGCCGGTGTTGGGGGAGCAGCCCTGTCACGCCAGGGGGAGGGGGCTGTCCAGGTGGAGGCGAGCCTTCCCCTTCTGCAGGAGGGTGGCTGTTCTGCTGCCACGTGGAAGATGCACGGGCCTCTCGGGAGGATCAAGCATCCTTCAGTCCTCCCCAGGAGGGAAGGCAGCCTCAGCCTCAATAGTGAGGCTTTGAAGGCCATGTCATGGATGCCTTCCTCTTCCTTCCTTCTAGGGACGAGTGGTTTGCAGAGCACACGGATTCTCTGACTCTTTCATCCAGAAATTTTAAAGGGGGGCCTGCAAGACCACAGTCACCTTCTTCTCAAGCGCTCATTTTCTTTAGATTCGCTGCTGTTAGGAACCTCCCGCCCCCGCACTCCGCTGTTCGTTTCAAAGACCACATCGATGTTCCTTCTTTTCATCATCTCCCCATCCGCTCCGTCTGGCCCGAGTGTCCCCAGCACATCACCCCCACTCTTCCGATTCCCATTCTCTTCTCCCATACGAATGGATATCTTCTCTCTCCCGGTCATCCAGGGCAATAACTGCTCTTGTTTTTTTATGTATTCACTCAACAAACGCTGAGTACGGTCTCCACGAGGCCTCTTCTAACAGGCGGTATGTCACAGAAGCTATGTAGTCTGTTCCACAACTTGAGGACGGGATGGATCGACTATTAGAGAACAACAAATTTCTTAATCTCACCCTTGATTATATCCCTTTTTTTAAAAAAAAATCTCAAACTTCTAGCTATCGAATGAATGATAAAATTAAAAAATAGCAGATAAAATTTAAATTTCCAGAGTCTTAGCAACACATGCTTTTTTTTTTTTTTACAGTAGTTTGAAATTGATGAACTCTTCTCCTGTCACGTCGTAAGTATTTTGTACATTTGTATCAATAACGATCGGGGGGAAAATGTACAAGTAAAAGTAGAGCCCTCCCAAGCGAAAGCAGACTCCTTAACAGGGGCACCCTGGTATCTAATAGTAATCATGTGAAATACAAAGGTCCATGGTGTAAATGGGACTCTCATGATTTTCACTTTGATTTTAAGAATCTTTTCGGATTTTAAGCTCTTGAAGGTCAGCTGTGATATCTCGACGGATCCTTCTAGAGAGAATCTAATATCGCGTATTCGGTAGCGCGGCATTTAGAGAATTACCGCAATACACACTCTGTTGGCGTAGACTGCTTTTAATGGAGGGAATTCTTCTCTGCTTAGGGAAAGGAAGCACTGATTGGGCAACAGATCTTACACCATTGAGGCCTGGAGCTTACTATGCTCGAGAGGAGGCATTCGTAGCTTATTTCCTTTCCACGCTCTTCATTACTCTACATTTCTGTATTTGTGCTGATGACTTTCAAACTCATTCATCCATCCATTCTTCCTCTGTGGACTGGGGACTGATGTGGATGGGCTGGAGACACAGTTCCCAGCTTCCCTACTTTCCTGTCGGGATTTTGCCCCGTGGCTCTTTCTTTTGGAAGTCTTCGGGATCTCACCGACAAGGGCGAGGATGTCCACTGGCCCTCGGTTTGTGCATTTAACAACCCTAGCACAGCACTTATCTCGCCACGGTTCAATTGTCAGCTCATTATCTCACCCTGGAGCTCACATACCTTGAGCATCAGTATCCAGGTGCTCTCAGTCGTACCCACAAATGTTTATTAAACGCCTTCTTTTTACTAGGTACTTGGGGTGTCTGTTCACTTTGTTAAAGACTACCCACGTGTTATTGGCTGCAAACAACAATCATTCTATCTGCTTACTGGTCTGTAACTTGGGCTGGAGGTGCCGTTGGTCTGGCCTGTGTTGGATTTTTGTGGGCAGTCAGTTGAGGACCCCCTCCTCCACCGTGGAACCTTAGAGCCTCTTCCTTTCACCTCTGCACTTATTTTCTTGGACTAGGATGGCTGGACTTCCTACGCGACAGCTCAGGGACCCTACGGGTACAGCCCTGAACCTGCCAAGCCTTAAAACACAGTGATGAAAGTGTCACTCCTGGCACATCTGGATGACCAGGGGAGAGCCTGCCGGGGTGCAAGTGGGGAGGACAAGAAGGACGTGAATATGGAAGCCACTAACGCAGGAGGCCAACACAGGCTATCTCCTCCACTATGCTGAATGCACATTTCTCCCTTGTGAAAGATGCACCCAGGCCTTCTGCACACCTCTGCAGGGTCTTGTGCTGTGCTTGAGATGCTCCTGAGTCGGGCTCACTTGCTCTACTTGGGTCTTGAAGCCAGGCCATAGCCGGGAGGAGACTCCTGACGTACGTCTGCTGGGACTCAGCTCCCCAGGTCCAAGTCCTCTGGATTTGAGGGCAAGGGAATCCATGGGACAAGATCTGTGTCACACCCTCCCCACACACGGGATGTAATGTTTGTAGAGAGGAAGACAAGGCAAGCACGCTCAGCACCCCCTTTCAGAAGGAGTGGGAAGGGGAGCAAGGGGTGCAAAGAGGCAGCATGTAGTAAGGGCAGGTGAGGTGATGGGACCATCTGCCTGGGTGGACAGTATGGGGCAAGGCGGGGGTGCACTGTCCGGAAGAGTTTAAAAACCATAATCACCTAAGTCTGAGATGTAAGGGCAGATGTAAGGTGTGTCCGTGATAAGATTGCCCCATCCTTTGGCCTCCATCCCCGTGGTGCAGCGGCCATAGGGCCGGAGCCATCCCGCCGTACGGTCAGCACGCGGCACCAGGCCCTTGATTACCTGCCGCCCGACCCCGGGGGATGGCTCTTCCTGGCACTCAGGTCTGGTGTCCTTCTCCCTTTGCAGGCAGCACATGCCGACGGTTATGGTTAGAAGCGCCACAATTTGCTGTGTGACCTCGAGCAGGTGACTCCTCTCTCCGAGCCTTCATGACTTTATCTGTAAAATGGGGTTTTATTTAGCACTTACTGTGAGACCTCAGTGTTACGAGGGTACTGTGGACTTGCATGAGATATTACATATACAGTCAGCAATATTGTGTGCATCTGTATGAAATATTATGCGTAAAAATGAAATATTTTGATGTATTACATATTAAAGATCTTAAACGGTGCCTGGTGTGTAGTAAATCCTCCACGGTTGTGACTTGTCATCATCACTTCACACATGTCACTGCTTCATAAAATGTAGAACAAAGACTCGAAAGGTGTTGGGCCCAGAAAAGCATCGTATGAACATACGAGAGACGTGCGCTTGTATGTATTACATCCGGATCTGTGTGCATATCCGTACATACGTGTACATACACACTTGGGTGTGTATGTATATATTTAGAGGTATTGCTGTTTTTCCAGGTACTCATTTATATGAGATAACGTTTGGAAATCATCATCCCTTTTCTGCAGCTGGGAAGACATGCTTAGAGAGAGGCGGATAAAATGATACTCGAGATCAGAGCTAAGGGTAAATCTTAAAATTGAAACGTGGATCTGGATTACGTCATACACAAAATCAGTGTAAAAAGCCGTAATTAGGGGATCCCTGGGTGGCGCAGCGGTTTGGCGCCTGCCTTTGGCCCAGGGCTCGATCCTGGAGACCCGGGATCGAATCCCACGTCGGGCTCCCGGTGCATGGAGCCTGCTTCTCCCTCTGCCTGTGTCTCTGCCTCTCTCTCTCTCTCTCTCTCTCTCTCTCTCTCTCTCTCTCTGTGTGTGACTATTATAAATAAAAAAAATAAAAAAACAAAGTTTCTTTAAAAAAAAAAGCCGTAATTAAGTTTTCCGACATTTAAACCATGCTCAGGGCAGCATGAGGGACTGTGTAATGGTCTCCTTGGGTACGAAAATGGCACGGAATGTAAAAATCGGATGTCAGGGTGCTCTCATTGCTGGGAGGACAGTTTCCAATTATCCACATCCGTTCCTTGGAGGCTATAGTACAACTTTACGGGCCGGTTGCTTGTAAAGTCCACGGGGACAGTCCTGTCAGAGACCCACATCCTACCCACCCTTCCAACTAGCCCTGAAATTTTGAGAACAACCGAGAACAAGTGACTCTTTTCAGAAGACTTGATGACAATGGTGATATATTAGAAGGCAAACAACAGGTGCCTCAGATGTCAGGACCGTTCCTAGTGTGAAAATGGCTTTTAAAACATACTGTCTGCTCCTGCCCCATTTTCTTGGATTCGATCTTTTCTTGGCTTCTCTTGCATCCTCTCTTCAACCTGGACATATCTGGATCTTTTCATGTTCTTAAGCCAATTGGTAAAGGAGCAAGGTAAAGCTGTAAAAACAACCTTTTCTACATAATGGCCGAGGACATGAAATTAAATCATGTGCGTGTCTGGAAGCCTATGGCCCCATGCTTGTTTAGGGGTTACTGGGTTTACACCTCCATCTCTTCCTCTGTGGGCCCAAACCGGGATTTCGTGACGTCGCTGTCGAACCTCAACCACCTCCTTCCTCAGTTGGCGGATCTGACTTTGTCCTAGGTGCTCGCGATTTTAGCCTAGCTGCTCCTGCAAATGCAAATCTATCACCTCTACTAAGTGATGGAATCCGGCCATTATTATTATTTTTTTACTGAAATCCGTGTTTACCGGGCTGACAGTTGCTGGTCGCCCTTTGAGACTTGAGGTCTTGCCTCCTGATTCAGTGCTGTGTTACAGACATTGTCCAAATCCATCATCACAATGTGAAACCCTTACCCTCTTATCCCATCAGCTATTTCCACCAATTTCTAAAACAGCTCCGTATACCGCTGCGTCTTGGCTGCTGTTTTTGTACCGCGTAGATGCCCCTTTACGGAAACCAGACCCTTGCTCTTGGTGGCTCTTCACCCCAGCCCGCATAGCTGTCTGCACTTCGGGTCCCCATCTGGTGTAAAGATCAGATCGGCCTCATTTTGTGTGATTAGCCGCTCAACTCGTGACGTGTGCGATTGCTGTTTTTGTATTTCGCGTGGTCGCCAGCTCTGCTGAGTGAAAAGTCATGGTGCTTAAATCAACGGTTTTTTTTCTTTATTTAAAATATTTCTGTAGATTTTTAGTCCGAGGAAATGCTACATTTATTGACTAGTTTAACCGAGCAGGATATCTTCCATGTGAAATAACAGAGACTTTGCAGGAAATTCTTTTAAAAAATGGGATGAGCCAACGATGTTAATCAGAGCAAAAGAAACCAACTATGGATAACTGACAGCCAGGGAAAATCCATAGTCCACCTTGGGTAAAGAGCGTGTTTTTCTTCCTCCCGTGTTTTCTTTTTTTTTGTCCTTCACACTGACTAGGCCCGAGTGGCTAACGCATCATCGGAGGAGCTCATAGGGCTTCTTCATCTTGTCTTTCCCATTATTTGCCAAAAGGAATAGTGAACAAAAATCAACAGCAGGAGGCGGAGGTAGGGTGGCATGGGTGGGTAGCAATGTTTTTAGATAAGCAACGGTTGACTGTGTTGTTTCTGCTGGTGTGACCCTGAGACGGTTGACGGAGGAGACGGCCACGCAGCCACCAGACTCGAAGGCCAGAAGGTCCCAGGCCCCGTAATTGTCTTCATGTCATCGCCTGCTCTGGTGTAAGGTCAGGGAGGCCTCGCACCTTAGCTCCTCTGTGACACGCGCCAGGCTGCTTCTCTGACCCGCCCCACAGCTCACCCCGGATTCCGGCTTTAGCGGCTGCAACAGGAAAGGCAGAGGGATCTGCTCATCCAGTGACTCCCCCAGGTGAGTCCTGCCTGTTAGGCTGAGACCCACGGCGTCTGGGCCTGAAGATATGTGGGCCACAGCCTCCACCGGGGACCGCAGACCGTGCTTTCCAGAGAGGCCGGGGCACTGGTGCCAGGCGGCCTTGGGGGCGGCCTCCAGAGGGGGGCCTGGCTCTGCAGCCCCTTGGCCCGGCGCTGGGCCTGAGCATCCCGGCAACAGGATCCCGGCAACAGCACTGGTGAGGCTGCATCTTAGGGTGTCGTTTGGGCTAAGGCTGCACGTCTTAGGGTGTCGTTTCAGGCTGATGTCGCCCATCTTAGGGTGTCGTTTTGGGCTGATGCTGCGTATCTTAGGGTGTGTTTCAGGGTGATGTGCATCTTAGGATGTGTTTCAGGGTGATGCCATGCATCTTAGGGTGTTGTTTTGGGCTGATGTTGGGCATCTTAGGGTGTGTTTCAGGGTGATGTTGCACGTCTTAGGGTGTTGTTTTGATGCTGCGCGTCTTAGGGTGTGTTTCAGGGTGATGCCACACCTCTTAGGATGTGTTTCAGGGTGATGCCGCGCATCTTAGGGTGTCGTTTCGGGCTGATGCTGCGGTCTTAGGATGTGTTTCAGGGTGACATCTTAGGGTGTCATTCGGGCTGAGGCTACGCATCTTAGGGTGTCGTTTTGATGCTGCACATCTTAGGGTGTCATTTCAGGCTGAAGCTGCACATCTTAGGGCATCGTTTTGATGCTGTGTGTCTTAGGGTGTCATTCAGGCTGGCTCTCTCCTCTGGACACATCCTGGCCATGCAGCCCTGGTTCTGTGAAGAAGCCTGGGGGTGTGAGGGCGCCGTTAAGAGATGTTCAGGTGACAGTCCCTGCAGCTACCCCGTCTGCCAAGCAGCTGTGTTAGGTGAGGCCCGCCCCCTGCTTCCACACTGCAGCGGGTCTGAGACACCCTAGGGTGTCCCATCTGGAATCCCTGAGCACAGCGGCAGAGGTTGAGGCCTTGAGTTTGGGGTGCTCTGCTCTGCAGCCTTAGTAACCTGCACGTGGGGGTTAGCTGGCTGCTTCCTAAGTAGCACCACTAGTCTCCACCTACGTCCCTGTTATTACATGTAATTGAAATATAGGAATGAAACAAACGAGAAGCCTTGCTTCATCTTCTTCCCGCTAACTGGAAAGCCAAGTAGACTTTCGAAAATTCAGTTAAGCTTTTGTGTTTTGTATTAAAACGTGAAAGTTCTTGCCCATTCCAAAATTGATAAATTTAGCTTTTTTAGAAAAAGAAATCTTTAGAAAGCCCCCAGATTTCTGCAAGGCAAATTCAAAAGACAAATTATTAACTGAGGATAAAACATATGCAACGCACTTCACGTAAGGTTAATTTCTTTGATTTATAGTGCTCCCGCAAATCGATAAGAAACAACAACTTGATAAAAAAAACTGGGCCTAAAACTCACAGAAAAGGAAATACAAATGGTTCTTAAACTTGAAAAGGGATCTAAGTTTGCTTACAACAAAAGAAATACAAACTAAACGGAGATACTGGGATTTTTCCCCCTTATCAGATTGGCCAAGATCAAAAGCTTGGTAACATATTGTTAAGAATGTTAAGAAATACACATTTTTTAAAAAAGATTTTATTTATTTATTCATGAGAGACTCAGAGAGAGGTAGAGACCCAGGCAGAGGGAGAAGCAGGCTCGCTTCGGGATGTGGGACTCAATCCCAGGACCCTGGGGTCACGTCCTGGGCCAAAGGCAGGCGCTCCACCCTTGAGCCCCCCAGGGGTCCTGAAATAAGCATTTTTCTACTGTGAAGGGCTGTTCACACTAATACTCACATACGTACATACACACATGGTATATGTGTTGGGCTATTCACTGTGACAGTGGTTGTAATGGCAAAGGATGGAGAACAATCAAAATATTTCTCATTCATATAAAAAATAGTGAAAGGGAATAAAGGGGAAAGGAGAAAAAGTGAGTGGGAAATATCAGGGAGGGAGACAGGACATGAGAGACTCCTAACTCTGGGAAACGAACTAGGGGTGGTGGAAGAAGAGGAGAGGTGGGCGGGGGTGGGGGTGACTGGGTGATGGGCACTGAAGTGAGCACCTGATGGGATGAGCACTGGGTGTTATTCTGTATGTTGCCAAATTGAACTCCAATAAAAAAATAAATAAAATAAAAATTAAAAAAATGTTTTTCAGTTGGGATTTGGTTTTATAAATTACAGTATGTCCTTCTGATGGAACAGAATGTACCCAAATTTAAAAACTAATGAGAAAATTCTTTATGTAGTAATCAGGTGATAAACAAAATTTCAGAATTAAGTAAAAAAGACAAGCTGCAAAAGTTTGTTGTGGTTTTTACAGTACCTAGGTAAAATTTTTAAAAACATACTATACATACGCACACAAACACACACACACACATATATTTGCATATGCATTTTTTATGATAGTCAGAGAGAGAGAGAGAGAGAGAGAGAGAGAGAGAGGAGAGACACAGGCAGAGGGAGAAGCAGGCTCCATGCACCGGGAGCCTGACATGGGACTCGATCCCGGGTCCCCTGGATCGCGTCCTGGGCCAAAGGCAGGCGCTAAACTGCTGCGCCACCCAGGGATCCCTGCATTTGTTTATATACTCGTGGAATATCCCCAGAAGGATATACAGGATCTGTTAATATTGTTTACTTCTGAAGAGCGGAGCTGGATAACTGGGAGATAATGAAAAAGGGAGAATTTTCATCATTTTACCTTTTCGTGACTTTCGTGACCTATGAACATACTATTATTTTCAAATAAATAAAATGAAATATTAAAACGTGATTCGGGTCCTACTATACTATAATAATTTTCTTTATGTATTTGTATCTCGTCCCAGACCAGGAGCATCTAGAATGTATTTCTTTCATTTTCCATGGTGCTGGCTGACATCCGTGCTCAGCACCAAGCAAGGAGACCTCTGGTAAGAAAGGCGACCTCTCCCAGCTCCCAGTCTGCTACACTAAAGCAATGTAGAGAATTGGAGGTGAAATTCTACATGGCAGCCTTTGGGAAGGCTTCTGGGAAGCCCTGCTATTTAAGCTGGTCCTTCATGCAAGGAAGAGGGCAACACACGGAGGACATGGGATGGGGCAGGAGGGTGTTGCGGACATAAGAGGACAGGGTGTCTTCTGGAAAATCTGACTAGATGGAAGTGACGAACCCAGCTTGCCAGAGGGGAGAGCGTCTGTAGTTAAGGGATCAAGAAAGATCTTCATTTTGTGAATCGGGGCAGGGAGCATCAGTTGTTTCTCTGGTTGGTGCAAAGGCCCTCGCCATCAAAACAAAGCTTGATGTGTTTTAAATGATCGATGGCTAATTGAATCAGGCGGTTGCTACCTACTATAATTCTTTATCACTTCACTAACCAAGCTACCATATGTGGCTGCACAACAGATGCAAGCTGCTTAGAATAGGGAAATGTAATTCAAGGAAACAATTTTTAATGCTATGGTGCAGATTTAAAAGCCACTCTGTCAGCCTCTAAAGATAAAAAATGGATATATTCATCTGGGATTCCGAAGTAGATGAATTCAGTTTATATTTACATTTTGAAAACACGTCTCTTTCTATACACACAAATTAACATTTATAATATTAACATCTGGTGTTTATGCAGTGCAGACAATCCCCCACCTTGCAGTTGTCACCCAAAAGTTCATTTATGAGTCTGTTATTTTCCCATAGAAATAATGTTGTAAACGGCACCTAGATTATCAGGCCAATTGGCCAAAAATCAATTTAAGCATTCTAAAACCTGAAGTCTTATTAGGGAGGTTTTCTTTTAACTCCGTAGCACCATTATTCACCACTTTCTCTCTGTGTCTGAGAAAATACATTGCAACAGGAACGGATTCCTTCTTGCATTGCAGTAGAGGGAGATAAAGTATTGGCCTCTGAGCAGGGGTGTGTTTTGAATCCTCTGTGGTTCTGCCTCCCTGCTGTGCACACGGAAGATCCTAGTCTGGGAACATCGCCCCAAGAGTTCACATACGAGTAACAAAGGGCAACTGCCCATGAGTTTTGACGTCGGGAAGTCCGGTATGTGCATCCAGCCTCTGCCTCTGATTTGCCTTGTTTCTTGATTAGTTAGCCAGTTTCTCCTGCAGGTGTCCACCTGAAAATGGGGATGGACCTATCGACCTCACTGGTCTTCGTGAGTCTAAGATGCGGTCAAGACACACATGAAGTAGAGGCACAGTAGTGTCGAGTTAGGATGTGGGTGCTCTAGTCAGGCTACCTGGGTTCAAATACTTGATCTGTATGGGTCCACATGATTGACCGTAGGCTGGAAGCTCAACCCAGTGGCTCTTCATGTCAGAGAGCCACTGACTTAAAATTATTACTAAATAATTTTAAAAATTAAAATTTTGTGCTGCCTATGAGAATCACTGGGGGTACCTTAAAAATTCCTACTACCAGGCTCCACCTCATAGCAGCTAAATAAGAAATTCTGGGGCTAAGACTCAAATATCAGTATTTCTGTCCCCTCTTCCCCATATGATTCCTATACGCAGCCATGTTTGGGTTTCTGTTCGTCATGCGTAAAATGGGGGGATTTAAAATCCCTCTCAGTGGAGTTGGAGAAATGAACAAAATTAATTCAGGTAAAGCACTTAGCACGGTGCCTGGCACATGTGAAGTACCCAGTAAGGTCTTACTTTTCTTCTATAAAATGACTGTGGCAGAGAATGGTTCAACACGTCTGTGCTTTTTAGGAAGTGGGGAGCTTGTGTACTGTTCCAGTACCCCCCCCCGCCCCCGTACTTCATTTGTGTCCTCCGTGCCCTAGATCATCTGCCACAGCTGCCTGGATAGCGAAATTGTGATGTGTGGGAAAAGGGTGAGCACCCGGGTTCCCAAACTCGATCTCCCTGTTAACTGGCCTTGTGATATTGGGCAAGGTTTTAAACCTGTCTGTGTCAGTTTGCTCTACATTTTCCATAGACCCTAGCTCACTAAATACTTGCACGACTAGCCCTGGGGAGCCAGGGCATATAAATATACCTGTGCCCTGCCCTCCTCCCCCCCACCCCAGGACTTTCCTGGCAATGACTGCTGTTGTCCTCTAGAAGGAGGATGAGAAGATAGGAAGATGTATTTTCGTTACAGCAACCCAAACTAAGAAATTGGTACTGAGAGGTGGGGTGCTGCTATCACAAACACCTAAGAACGGGGATGCAGCTTTGGAGCTGGGTAACACGTAATGGACAAAAGAGTTGGGGGGTGCCTGCTAGAAGCCAAGATTATTGTGGAGGGTCTTTTAAAGGCCATTCTGGTGAGAGCTCAGAATGGAGAGAGGAGAGCTCTAGAGCAAGGTTCTGTCTTCTTAGAGAATGCTTTAGAAATCATGAACAAAATGTTGATAGAAATATGGATGGTAAAGGCCATTCTGGTGAGACTTCAGCCAGAAATGAAGAATGTGCTACTTGAAATTGGAAGCAAGGAGATCCTCACTAAAGCAGCAAAGATCTTGGCTGCATTGTGTTCATGGCCTAGTGTTCCGTGGAAGATAGAAGCTTGCAGGTGATACAATTAGATATTTAGCTGAGGAGATTTCTAAGCGAAGCTTGAGGGGGCGGGGGGGGGGGGGGGTCAGGCTTGGTTCTTCCTGACTGCTGATAGTAAATGTGAGACGAGGGAAATACAATGTAGAAGGGATGGTTAAGCAAAACGGAACCAGAATTTAAATATTTGGAAAATTCTCAGTGTGTCCATACTGCAAACACGGAGATATTTTGTTTGGAAGGTGTTGCCATGCAACCATGTGATAAAGAGATTAGTATGGATATGAGCCATGGACCTAATCGAACCTACCAGCAGAGGTCAGGGGCTAGTCTCTAAGATGAGTCAAAAATAACCTGAAAGGTGATTCAGAAATCACTGGGGCTATCTTCTCAGTTTCAAAAGGCACGAGGGAGTTGGGGAGGAGAGATCATGGCCTTGCTTTCAAATTCAGATGATTTCTGCCCAAAGATGTGGGAATGAGGCTTCCCAGAGGCCTGGAGGGTGTGATCCCTACCCAGCGGAGCTCTGGGTGCAGGACGACTGCCCTAGTGAGGTGGAAGGGCAGACCACTGACCCATTGAGCCTGGAGAGCCCAGCAAGGAGCCAAAAATGATTATTCTAGAGCCTTAAGATCACTTGAAGTTTACCTTACCAGGTTTTGGACTTGTTTGGGACCCAGCACCCCTTCTTCCTTATTTCTTCCTTTTGGAATAGGAATGTTTATCCTATGCTTGTCTCATTATTGTATTTTGGAGAAATACAATTGTTTGGTTTCACAGGTTCACAACTGGGAAGGAATTTTGGCTCAGGATGAATTGTCTCTTGAGTCTTCCCCTCATCTGATCTAGATAATATTTTGATAAGACTTTGGAATTTAGACTTTAGAGTTGATATTGGAATGAATTAAGTCTTTTGGGGCTGTTGGGATGGAATGAATGTATTTTGCATGTGAGAAGGACATGAATTTTGGGAGAAATGTTATGGACTTAATGTTTGTGTCCTTCCAAATTTATATGTGAAAATCCTAACCCCTCAAAATGATGATGTTAGGGTGTGGGGCCTCTGGGAAGTAATCAAGTCGTAAGAATGCAGCTCTCGTGAATGAGATTACTGACCTTATAAGAAGAAACACAGAAACTTTCTCTCTCTCTCTCTCTCTCTCTCTCTCTCTCTCTCTCTCGCTTCCCACCTTCTATGTGAATACATGGGGGAGAAGAGGGCCATCTAAAGCAAGAAGAAGGCTTTCACCAAGCACTGAATCTGTTGGGGACTTGATCTTTGATTGCCTTTCCTCCAGAACAATGAGAAATAAATTTCTGTTGTTTATAAGCCCCCCAGGCTTACAGTATTTTGTAGTAGCAACCCAAGATGACTAAGGCAATATTTAACCTTTCTCTTGATTATCGTTTAATCAGACACTCCCCCTTTTAATATTTACCATGAAATATCTCCAATAATGAGAAATCACTGAGATGGTCTCCCTGAGAATCATATCCCTTGGGGCAACCTTGGTAAGAAAACTTTGACATGTGTTCATGACCCATTTGTCTAAGGATTTGCTTTAGCATATTCCTTATCACTGTGTAACCAGGTGTTTCCACCAGCAGCCAACTTTTCCCATTCCACAAGACTGACAGCAAAGTCAGAGATCCAACATGGGTATTGGTCCAGCCTCTCATCAGCATTTAATCTAGGAGACATTTAATGGACTTTTCCAAGTCATATGCTTTCCAGTTAATTAACTTTGGTGAAGCCTGATTTATTAGACAGACTTTCCTGAGAATTATGTGTTTTCTTCTCAGGCTTTAGCTATAGGAGAGACATTGAGACTTCTGCCACAAAAGCCCTCAGTTATTAATAATTATAATAATCACAATCATCCGTTTGTGAATATTTCCTCTGACACTTCCATTTAGAATCTCAGCACAGGCAAAAGGTGAGGAAATTAAATGTTCACGCTGGTCAGGAACAGGGAGCTAAAACTCAAGGATGTTGGTTGGTTCATAGATACTCTGGAAAAAAGTAAGTTTTGACTCCCACCCCATTATTGCTTCATTCTCTCTTTCATTCAACAAATATTTGTTTAATATCCACCATATGCTTGGCAGTGGGCTAGGCCCTGAAATATAACAAGGCCTAAGGTGGGTCTGGTGTCTGTCTCATTGTAGCATGCTGTCTGGTGGGAAGACTGACATTTAATAAGTAATTACAATTACAAGAAGGGCAAATAACAGGAAGAGCCTGACCAAGACTGAGAATTCAGGTCAAATCTGTCTGAGAGAGTGATTTTTAAGTGGAGATGTGACAGTTGACCAGGAGATAAGTGGGAAGTGCGATAGGAGTGGAGCATTCTGGCCGTACAATAGGCTCAGAAAGGCAGCTCTTAAATGTTACAGTCCAGAGAAGGGAGAGCAAATTATACAGCCATAGAACAGCAAATAAGCACCTGTGATTCTTATTCCTGATCTCATAGAGTTGTGGGCCCCCCAGATATAGATTCTCTTCACATGACCTGCTTTGGACCTCTGAGCTAGAGGGCATGTGTAATATTTCACCCCTAAACTTTATTCCTTTTGATCAAGGCACTGTTCCCTGAGACAGTATTAAAATACACTGGCTTCGGAAAGAAATATCCTAGGCTATAATTCATTACCCTAAAGACAAAATTATATATAAAGTGGGAAATGCATGGGTTGAAATAAAAGGGATAGCTCATCAGGCACCCAATTAATGACTACCTTCAAGGATTAAACTGACAGATTTGATAAAGTAATAATTACTAAAATTTCTGTTTTTTTATTTTAGGAAATGTTTTAAGATACAGAAAATACCTAGAATACTGATAAAAATGTCACCTACCACTATCCAGAATTGATAATCAATATATTGTCATATTTCACTTTTAACAAATTAAATAAATAATTTGTTACAAAGCTGAAGCTGAATATGAAATTTGTATCTAAAGAAGTAAAGCAAGCCAAGGATAGAAGATTTCAGGTTGAGTAAATTAAGTGGGAAGGTGGCATTTCTGGCAGTGGGCATTTCTGGCAGTGGCAAGTGTCAATGTCAGGTAAAGAAAGGAAGGAGAATGGTTGCAGAAGGTACCTATAAGCTAGATTGGGAGTCACAAACTCTAACTTTCAGAAGCCAGAAATATCCCAGAGATGAATAAGTAAAGCTGGCTTAATGTAAATTGATATGGAGGGTGAGAATGATGACAAACTTCAGATTATGTGGCCCTGTTAGAGAAGGAAGAGGAGGAAGAGGAGGAGGAGGAGGAGGAAGAGGAGGAAGAGGAGGAAGGAAGTGAGAAAAAGGGAGGGGGGAAGAAAGAGGAACAGGGAGGAAACCAAATAAAATAGGTCAGTGCAGAGTTTAATCTTTGATGTCCTGTTTGGTTGGAATTTCAGGTCAAGACAGAGAACAGAGTGGAGAGGGAAAGGGGAGCAAGAGAAGCCTCCAGGTGGGGCACTACAATATTTATGGTCCGTTTATGGCCAAAATTGAGTCTTTCTGTAACCTTCTCTAAACTTAAAGTCTTAGGAGGCATGAGAAAAACCTGGTGTGTGTGAATCTTTCTCACTGCCCAACAGTATTTCAGCTAGATGAGGACTGGGCCTTCCAGGAATGGGTCAACAGCACCATTAAACTCTGAAAGTCAAGAAGGAGGTTCAGAGGCCAGAGTGTTATCAAAGAAAGGGAAACCTGGACAGTTTCTCATTGGCAGGATCCAAGATAACCTGCAGGGTTGGCCTACTGGTTATGTGGGAAGGTGTGCAGGAGAAAGGGAGACAAGGAAGGGGAAGAAGAGGAGAGAGAGAGAGCTAGTTAACAAATGTGAAAGGGATCCCAAGGCCAAGTTTCTACCTTTAATATAATCCAAAATAAGGGATTTCATGAAGAAAGATCATTGGACATTGGCCAGTATTCTGGGCCCTGTAACTCCCTAGATGTATATCCATAGCCTAGTTATTTAAACTCTCTGAGTCTCATTTTTTTATGCTTAAAATGGCATTGTAAACATCTCATGGACTGAAAATTCATTAAGATAGTGTATGTGAAACAGCTCTATAAACTCTAAAGTGCTGTAAAAAATGTGGTAGCA
Organism: Nyctereutes procyonoides; assembly: GCF_905146905.1. Taxonomy (NCBI): domain Eukaryota; kingdom Metazoa; phylum Chordata; class Mammalia; order Carnivora; family Canidae; genus Nyctereutes; species Nyctereutes procyonoides. The sequence continues at coordinate 14,843,933 of NW_026575021.1, read as the reverse complement.
TTATGCTCTACACCATGCAAACATCATCTCAGCATACATATTCTTGAGGACTGGACAAATAAGCTGCCTGGACAGAGAGAGGACATTGATTTTTTAAAAAAAATTTATTCATGAGAAACACAGAGCGAGGTAGAGACACAGGCAGAGGGAGAAGCAGGATCCCTGTGGGGAGCCCGATGCAGGACTTGATCCCAGGACCCCGGGGTCACGCCCTGAGCTGAAGGCAGGTGCTCCACCCCTGAGCCACCCAGGCACCCCAAAAACTGACTTTTGCTAGCATCTCCTGATGTACCACTTTCTGGGGAAAAAATCAGTGAATACTTTCAGCATTGCCTTTCCAAGGGCATCTTTTATACCACAGGAAAAAAAAAATATGTGCTTCAGCAGCAGAAGACCATATATCTAGACCCTCCATGGTTTACAATTTAAAAACTGAATGTTGGGCATTAACAAGGACTCTGCTAGAGGCCTGTGTTGATCGTAACTTTTCTTTCAACATTTGCAATTATATTAATTCCCAGAAGAATTCAAATATTTAGTATAAAAAATGATCCATGCTGTTAGAGTAGCATTCAAGCTGAAGTATGGCAGTTGCAATTTTTCCCCCTAGAATTAAATTGTCTGACTGCCCCTTCATCTGGGAGCTTATGCATTATGCTTCACTTTCATCATAATCATTTGTGCCAGCCTAAAATATCTTTTTCTCCACCTGTCAGGAAGCTTAAATTTCTACATTTACAGATTTATTCTTCAGGAATCTTCAGTTAGAATATATATATATATGTATATTTTCAGATGAAGGAAAGTAATATATCAGGGCATTGTAAATTGTTAAAACCTTGGCATGAATTTGTTCATCATGAACACTAAATTATTTGTCAATAGACTATGTATAGTAGGGTCAATAGGTGGATCATATTGCCCTCTTCTTGATCCTAACTCCCTAAATATTTTTCAAGTCTCTCTGAATGTTTCCATTCTCAGTGCTCCCATGTTCTTTTTCTTGCACAATATCCTTCTAACTAGGCTCCCAGGGCAGGGCCCAGTACTTTCAAGCATCAGCATGGTTAGGGATTACCATGATGTGCCTGTTAAAATATGCAGTCTCAGAGATCCTCTCAATAGATGCTGAAAAAGCATTTGACAAAGTACAGCATCTGTTCTTGACAAAAGCCCTTAAGATAGTAGGGATGGGGGAATGTATCTCAACATCATAAAGGCCACATAGGAGAGACCCACACCTAACATCATCCTCAATGAAGAAAAACTAAGAGCTTTTCCTGTACAGTCAGGAACAAGACAGGGATGTCCACTCTCACCATTGTTATTTAACATAGTACTGGGAGTCCTAACCTCAGCAACCAGACAACAAAAGGGCAATAAAATCATCCAAATTGTCAAGGAGGAAGTCAAACTTTCACTATTCACAGATAACATAATACTCTATGTAGAAAACTTGAAAGACTCCACCAAAAATTGCTAGAACTGTTACATGAATTCAGAAAAGTCATAGGATATAAAATCAATGTACAGAATCCGTGGCATTTCTATACACCAATAATGAAGCAGCAGAAAGAGAAATCATGGAATGGATCCCATTTACAATTGTACCAAAACTCATAAGATATCTAGGAAAAAAAAAAAACTAAACTAACCAAGTAAAAGATCTGTACTCTGAAAACTATAGAATACTTTCAAAGAAAATGAAGAGGACACAGAGGAATAGAAAAACATTCCATGCTCATGGATTGGAAGAACAAATATTGTTAAAAATCTATACTGCTCAAAGCCATCTGCACATTTAATGCAATCTTTATCAAAATACCACCAGCATTTTTCACAGAGCTGGAACAAACAACCCTAAAGTTTGTATGGAAGCACAAAAGACCCCAAATAGCCAAAGCAACCTTGAAAAAGAAAACCAAAGCTGGAGGCATCACAATCCTGGACTTCTACAAAGTTGTGATCATTAAGACAATATGGTACAGGCACAAAAACAGACACATAAATCAATGAAACAAAAAAGGAAATCCAGAAACAGACCCAAAACTCTGTAATCTTAGACAAAGCAGGAAAGAACATCCAGTGGAAAAAAGACAGTCTCTTCAACAAATGGTGTTGGGAAAACTGGACAGCAACATGCAGAAGAATGAAACTGGAGCACTTTCTTACACCAGACACAAAAATAAATTCAAAATGGTTGAAAGACCTAAATGTGAGACAGGAAACCATCAAAATCCTAGAGGAGAACACAGGCAGCAACCTCTTTGACTTCAGTCACAGCAACTTCTTTCTAGACACATCCCCAGAGGCAAGAGAAACAAAACAAAAAATGCAGTAGAACTTCATCAAGAAAAGTTTCTGAACAGCGAAAGAAACAATCACCAAAACCAAACAAAAGTCAACCCATGGAATGGGAGAAGATATTTGCAGATGAGAAATCTGATAAAGGCTTAGTATCCAAAACCTTTAAAGAACTTATCAAAGTCAATACCCCAAAACCAAATAGTCCAGTTAAGAAATAGGCAGACTATACATAGAGGCATTTTTGGAAAGAAGACACCCAGATGGTCAACAGACATGTGAAAAGATGCTCAACATCCCTCATCATCAGGGAAATGCAAATCAAAACCACGATGAGATACCACCTCACACCTGTCAGAATGGCTAAAATTAATAATACTGGAAACATTAGATGTTGGTGAGGATGCAGAGAAAGGGGAACCTCTTACACTGTTGGCAGGAATGCAAACTGGTGCAGCCACTCTGGAGGAGAGTATGGAGGTTCCTCAAAAGGTTAAAAACGGAACTTCCCTATGATTCCCCAATTGCCCTACTAGGTATTTACCCAAAGGATACAAAAAATACTGATTTGAAGGGATGTCTCACCTCAGTGCTTATAGCAGCATTATCAACAATAGCCAAATTGTGGAAAAAGCCCAACTGTCTATCAACTGATGAATGGAGAGAGAGAGGTGGTGTAGATATGTCCAACACAATATTACTCAGCCGTTAAGAAGAATGGAATCTTGCCATTTGCAATGATGTGGATGAAGCTAGAGTTTTGTTTTCAGTGAAAAAAGTCAGAGAAAGACAAATACCATATGATTTCATTCATGTGGAATTTAAGAAACAAAATGGATGAACACAGGGGAAAGAAAAAAAGAGAGAGTGAGGCAAACTATAAGAGAGACTCTTCACTATAGAGAACAAACTAAGGGTTGCTGGAGGGGAGGTGGGTAGGGATGGGCTAAGTGGATGATGGGGATGAAGGGGGCCACTTGTGATGAGCCCTGGGTGTTGTATCTAAGTGATGAATCGGTAAGTTCTACTCCCGAAGCCAGTATTTTTTTTTAATTTGGTTGTTTTTTTATTATTATTTTTGTTTATTTATGATAGTCACACACAGAGAGAGAGAGAGAGGCAGAGACATAGACAGAGGGAGAAGCAGGCTCCATGCACCGGGAGCCCTATGTGGGATTCGATCCTGGGTCTCCAGGATCGCGCCCTGGGCCAAAGGCAGGCGCCAAACCGCTGCGCCACCCAGGGATCCCCCGAAGCCAGTATTACACTGTATGCTAACTAATTGGAATTTAAATAAAAACTTGACATATCAAAGAAATTCAAATACAGTTCATTTGGAGACATTTGTTGGGAAAAAGTAATAAAGTCAGTTAGTTAATATACAAAAAAAAATGCAGAATCTCAGATTCCACCTCCCAAATTTTGGATTTATTGAGTATGGGTCTGGGATCTGGAAATGCTTTGTAACAAGATTTCCAGGTAATTCTGATGCAAGTGGTCATGGATCATATTTTGAAAAACGCTTTCCTCCATTACCTAATCAAAAGTATCAGTTCTTCCTACCGACCCTTCGTTAGAGGAGTTGATCAAGAAGACGTGACCGCCAACTAACCCTCCGGTTGGGTGCAGGCAATGGGAGAGGCTCCCCACCCTCTCACCTGCGTGCTCTGCTTGCCTTCCCTTCCCAGAGATGCAGCCCTAAGGTAGGAGCCTGTGTTAAGGCTACGTGGATTACCTACTTGGCTTCACCCAGCTAAGACCTCTCTCTATATCTTTAAGATTCTAGTGGCCTGACAAGGAGACTCACTCATCTTGTGGCACCCAAGACAAGCCTCGCGTGTGACTTCCCTTGCTCATCAAACCAGCCATCGACCTACCTGGAGTAGCCCACCTCTTTCTTCTGGTTCTCCCTGTCCTGCATCTATAGGCGACATCAGATGAGCCAACATCTCTGCTCTAGTTGTTTTTATTACAACTTCTAGTTTATTGTCTACAAAGGACTGAGCCAGTGGACTTTCTCCCTTTAGAATCGAAGTTCCCGGAGGGCAGGGCCTTGACCTTACTCATTTCTGTAGCTCTAACTTCTAGTCTAGGGCCTGGCCCATGCTAATAACACAATCGGTATTTCATGAATGAATCTTAGGAGTGAAGTTTTGAATAGGCCAGGCATTTGTTACACCTGGTCTTTGGTACCTCCTTTCCCACTGTTTTCAGACTCAGACACTTCTTTTTTTTTTTTTTTTTTTTTAAGGTTTTATTTACTTATTCATGAGAGACACAGAGAGAAAGACAGAGACACAGGCAGAGGGAGAAGCAGGCTCCCTATGGGGAGCCTGATGTGGGACTGGATCCCAGGACCCCAGGGTCATGCCCTGGGCCGAAGGCAGGTGCCAAATTGCTGAGCCACCCAGGTGTCCCCAGACTCAGACACTTCTGATCTTAATATCCCCTCCCTTAAAACTTCTATCATCTAGAGCACTTACAGGAAAAATGTAAACTCCTTAACACAGCATAAAGGGCATTCCCAGTCTCACCCCAAGCTGCCTTATAGCTTCATTTAGGACTACTGTCCCCAACATGCTCACCTCATTAGCAGGCGTTCCCAGCTTTTACTTCACAAGCTCATGCTTCTGCCCCCTGCTGTTTTCTTGCCTGGTATGCCCTTTGTCTTTTCTTTTTTTTTTTTTTCCTTTCCCCAAACCGGTGATTGAATTCCTATTATTTTACATTTCACCTCCTTTGTGAAGTCTGTTCTATTCTTTGAGACAGGGAAAGCTATTTATTTATTTGTTTGCTTGCTTTGCTGCTCTCCCTTTACGTTTTCCATGACATTATTAGGGTCTTTCTTATATTATTTTGTGTCTCTCATTTTTGTATCCCAAGAGCTTAGGATAGTTATGTCAAGTGATAAATATATAATAAATTATCCTTTAATGATGAATTTATAAAGTGGGCCTTTTTTTTCTCTTTTTCTTTTTTCTTCTTTTTCTTTTTCTTTTTCTTTTCTTTTCTTTTCTTTTTTTTTTTTTTTTTACAGAACTGAGAATGATGCTAGGGAAAGTCAGATATCTCGATCAAATCTCATCACTAATGTGGACTTCAGTGGAACCACAAAGAGGAAGGGGAAGGGCCAGGAGTACCCAAAAATCCCTGGCCAGTATGTTTCTTTTTCCTCCTTTGGCCCAGTGCTAGTTTATATATAAATTATATATAAATTATTAATTATATATAAATTAGTTTAGATATAAATTATATATATATATAATTTTCTTTTTTAAAAAGATTTTATTTTTTTGAGGGGTGGGTGGGGGTACGCAGAGGGAGAAGCAGATTCCCCGCTGAGCAGGGAGCCTGACCCGGGGCTCAAGCCCCTCACCCAATCAATCTTCTGTTCTGGGTTAGTGGGTCTCAGGAGTTCCTGTGGAGGAGAACTTCTGGGAAACCAGAGTTTGAAGGCAGATACCGAGGCATCTAAAGGAATACGTGCATTTCCCAGGTCAAGGAGCTCTGATGGAAGTTCTCCAAACATGGGAATTTTCCAGGGTCATACAGAGGTGCCCAGAGGTAAGTCTTAAACACCTGTTCTCTAGAGCATCCCAATTCCTGCACTAAGGTGTCCTTTATGAACATGTGCCTTTCCCTCCGTCGTTAGCAGGAGAGCAGGGAAATTTATGGAAGCAAGCCGGAGGGAGAGTGAAGGGGTAAGGACAGAGGACAAAACCGGACTACATGCTCATCACTGGACTAGAAGTTTTATTTGCTGAAGATCCCAATTCAGGGGAGGGAGAGAAGCTTTACTGCTAGGGCTAAATTAAATGCAAGGGCTTGTTTAGGATGGAGCATACTAATTATAAATTGAGTTGTCCGTGTTTGTGAGTCAAAGGGGGACTGTGAGCCTCAAAATGCTCCCAGTGTGTAGGTCAACTGGAAGTTTTGATATCAGGGCAGGGAAGTAGCAATGAATGTGGTGTAAAGTGTCAGTAAGTACAGAAGTAAGTAGGTAAGTAAATAAATGGGTACATAAATTGTACTTCGATTCTTGGGTGACATCAGTTGTCTAAGAGCAATTAGAGCCCAGACGTCTGTCCACCGGGAGTCTTCATCCTCAGCCGAGTGGACATGGGGATTTCCCTCTCTGAAAAGTTAAACCCGATCGTCTCTGGGGTCCAGATCCCAATCAGGGTTGAACACAGGGGTGAGTTGCCATCGTGAAGACAGCACAATGGTGTAGAAGTCTGAATACTGAGTGACAAGGACCCATCCCCTTTCCCTACTTGGTTTAGGCCATTCTAGCAGCTTAAGGATGAGGGTGTATTTGTTCTAGAAAAAAAGACCGGCATACAGGTAAAAGCACCATAGTATGGCTTTTAATGAAGCCCAGCGCTTCGCTCTCTGGTTTCCCTCTCCATGCACACAACATCTCTGGTGAGCTTTTTCCTGCTTTACTGTTAAGTAGGAGCATAAATCCAAGGATCACCCAAGAAAGTCTCTACTATGAAAGAGAGACTCAAGTGAATGAGTAGGAAACAGAAACAATGAAGGCAGAAAGCCGCAAAAATGAAAGAAAAAAGTGAAATCGTTAACACTCTCAGAAAAACAAAAGATCTTGCAAAAATGAACCCAGAAAAGGAGATTGACATAAAGAAACAAGGAACAAGAAAACGATCTTAAGAGTTTCATGGTCATGATGATTCCAGAAGTGGGAACTGAATAGAGGGCTTAGAAGATAAAGTCAAGGGAACTCACCCAGCAAGAGAAACAGAAAAGATGAAGGAAGGAAAAGAAGAGAGGAAGGAGTTCCCAGGGCAAAGTCAGAGAAGTCCCAGGAAGAAGGAAGAGATACAAGGAAAGAGAGAACTATCAAAGAAATAGTGCGTGAAAATATCTCCAAACGGAATACATGAAAAGTCAAAGCTTCTTTTTTTAAAAAGATTTTATTTATATATTCATGAGAGACACAGAGAGAGAGAGAGGCAGGGACCCAGGCAGAGGGAGAAGCAGGCTTCCTGCGGGGGTCCCGATGCAGGACTCGATCCCAGGACCCGGGGTCACGCCCTGAGCCCCCCAGCTGCCCCCAAAAATACGAAGTTCAAATGGAAAAGGCCCACTGACTGCTGACGCCTATGGGGAAGCAAACACACAACACACATGTTTTCTTTCCTTGGGAAGCAGTGGGGTGCACTCTCCCATGCAATGGAGGAGAAAGCAGTCAGGGCAGAAATAAGAGGGGGAGAGGAGTGTCCAGGATGGTGAGCCACAGTGCCAGCGATCACTTTCAGCACAGGGCCCACCTTTCTCCCCTCTGGGGACACAATCTTGACAGCAATAATCAAAAAGTGTCTCATCAGTCCCACGACTCAGCTAAAGAGATCTAGGACATCATTTTTGGTTGGAATTTTATGAAGATTCTCAAAAAAAAAAAAAAACCCACTTTTTATCCTGTTCGATGAGAACTCCGTAATTTATAACCATAATTGTATACGATGGTGAAAACGTAGTTTATCTTTACTCAAGGATAGTTTTTCTCTGTTTCACTACTTTTTACAATTGTCTCTCTGTTCTGGGACGTTATGGAGCCCATTGTAGGTAATCCATTCAGCCACAATCGTCTCTGCTTCATCAGGGCAGTGAGTTCTTTACATTGTGCTCCCTTAGATGCCAACTTCAAGGTCCTTACGTGGGACCTCAGCTTACAATGAATCTCCTATTAGATTAAAAAGACAATTACATGGCCAGGAGCCTTCCATATCTATCACCCCCCTCCACATCCACGACATTTTGCATCCACCTTTCCTGGGACATGGGACTTCAGCGAGGGTCATGACGGAGCTACTATTACTCCCTCCTTAGGCTTCCCCCCCAACAAAACACACCTTGAGGAACGTATGGTTGTCTGACTTCTAGATATCCATACTCTAGAATGCATCTTCCTGTTAAATGGTAGAAACAGAACATGAAGCAGATTTAGTAGTTAGTGTCTACACAACGTTTTCAAGAGTTGGTCGGCCCCTACCATCGCACCCAGCACTGCTGCAAAACTGTAACAGATGCAAAATCGTACAAAGCCAAGTCCCTGACCTCAGTGAATCCCTTTGGGAGACCAAATGGATAACCACGAAATGGGATATCAGATATCGTTTGCTTAAGTATCTAAATGTGTGGTGCAGCCCACAGATGACTCGAGAAGCAGGAGACAAATGTCTGTTTCTACAAAAGAATAACGGCTCTGCCCCTTGTACAGCATGCTATTGATTCCAGCTGGCAGTAGAGCTCGCAGAATGGGAGTCGGCCAGCAGTTGAACTCATGCAGAGAACCATATGTCAAAGCTAGACCCTTCGTGAATAATGCGGAGTCTGTCCTCAGGAAAGCCTTTGTCACAGACAAATATTTTAAAGATAATCCTAGGGCTCAAAAGTCATTTTAGCTCTTAGTGGAGATGAACAAAGAGCAGACCAAAATGAATTTCCAGTGTCCAACAGTATTGCCTTACCAATCTGCGATATGAAATACGGCTGGAAACTCCAAGTTTCCGCAAAATAAACTGAGATAACAAATCTTCCTACTCATGGGAGTGCTTCACTTTGTTTTCTTTCTTTCTTTCTTTTCCTCTTTTCCTTTCCTTTTCTTTCTTTTTTTTTTTTTTTTTTTTTTTTTTTTTTTTTTGGAGTCTGTGTTCTGATGTGAAGACTGATCCTTAGGATAATAAGTCTTGTTTTTCTTCAGAGGCCTTTGCTAAATGCAGCCTGCATCTAAGGTTACCAAAATTAGAAGTGGAGAAAAAATTTTTTTTTTCCATCAGATGGAAAAATTCATTACAAGAGACCTGAGGTTTTAAAAATGTACCCAGAAGATGTTTGAATAACTTTAACAACCATTAAGATTTTTGTCGGCCTTCAGGGAAAATACTGTAGGTTTTCATTCACAGTAAAGTTGAATGTAGACATTGAACTGATAGGCGTAAAGTTAACTTTGGTTTCAGCCCATCACTTGAACAAAGCAACTATGCAAATGTTGAGTTTTCTAAATTTTTCAAAGTAGGTTACACATATTACAAGTTCAGATAGATTATCAGATTCTGCTGGCCCTGGTTGGGCTGCTCGATGATTCCTACCTACTGTCCTTAGATTGTTTCTCCCTGAACTAGGAATATGCATAAGAGAAAAATGTCTAATATCGGGAAATACTTGAGAAATGCCAAACTGCACAGATGTAGCAATTCTTCATTTTCCTTTTTCCTTCTTTCTATGCAGATTTCTTGAAACATTTCTTAAAGTGGAAGTAAAATCTCAATTTTTTTTCTATATTATTTTTGTGAAACCCAAATATGAACCATAAAAATCTTGCATTTTTGAAGTCATATTTTAACTCAACCTACAAAGTACCTTAATTATTGTTTGAATACCATTCACCCTAGGCATGTGGACTAGTTGGTATAAATTCAGATGACTTCAGAAGCCTTCTTGGAGGCAAGATAATAATCCAAGGGGAAGTGACATCAGGTGTTTATGACAGCAGCACCATACCTTCATTTTACACTTCATATCTTTGATATCTGTATGTTTACCATCCATCTCATCTCAAAGATCCCCAATGATATAATTTATTATTTAAAAGGCATGAAGACGTAGGGCATAACACAGAAAGTAGACATTAAAAAGCAATTACTGGGATCCCTGGGTGGCGCAGTGGTTTGGCGCCTGCCTTTGGCTCAGGGCGTGATCCTGGAGACCCGGGATCGAATCCCATATCAGGTTCCCGGTGCATGGAGCCAACTTCTCCCTCTGCCTATGTCTCTGCCTCTCTCTCTCTCTCTCTCTCTCTCTCTGTGTGACTATCATAAATAAATAAATTTTAAAAAATTTAAAAAAATAAAAAAATAAAAAAAATAAAAAGCAATTACTAAAGTGTAAAAAGGTGAATTCTCTTTTAAATTGCTTTGGATTGTACTTAAGACCACATTTCAATACCTCATAGGAAATAGGATCTAGTGCAATGGCCAAAAAGGGGGTAACCTGAGTAAAAATTAAGTGTTTGGGGGCCCTGTACGATTTTTCTTGACCTGGACAATCGATGCCACAGCATCATCCAACTCAAGAGTGTTTCCTACTGTGCAGAACTTGTGTGAGGCACTTGCAAAGCATATGGTCAAGAGGTACTATGTCCAGAGTAGAGCAGTGACCCAGATAGCTCCAGCTTCTGAGAGCTCAAAACAAATCTATCACCAGATACCGGGCTCATGGAAATGGTTTAAAAAACACTTGGAAAAAAGTCACAAGCTGTTCGCTGAAAGGGCCCTAAGCACAGTTTGACTTCTGCCAGAATTTATGGAAAGTGACAAATGAGAGTCTTAAATAGAGAAGTGTCTGAATACATGCTGCTCAGTTAGGAATAAAAAAAATCTATTCTTCATATAAAATAGTTAAATAGAACTTTGTCACTCATCCCATTACACAACTTTGTAAATTTTGCCTCCCACGTAAAGAAGCTGTCTTTGATAATAATAGTCATTGGGGGAAAGTAATATTTTCTACCTTGCTCTCTGTGCTGCTGAGCCTATTTAAGAGGAAAGAGAAAGAGCTTGATCATCAGTATGCAGCTAACAGTTACTAATATGTGAATTTAATATTTGGGATGTGATGCATTAAAGTAATGTTGGGATGTTTGCATCTGGGCCTTATCATGCTCTCCTCTGAGCCTATAAAATATCGGTTCTCATGGTCTCTCACTGGGTCAACCTCTCTTCTAACTTATTACTTATTTCTGAAAAAAATATGCCTCCTGTAACCCTCCCACATCCCGTTTACTCTGAAATGTCTTCCTCTACAAAGCTCTTGGTTAAGGGCTTCCCTCTAAACCCTGCTTTGAAGAATCTTCCCTATTTTGGTTTACTTACCCCATGTTTTGCTGGAAAATACCTTCTAGCAACTTCCTAAGAAAATAGATATTGACATTATCTTTTTTAGAGACATTGAAAATTTGAGGGTATCATAATTCTACCCATAGAGTTGATTAACAAATATAGGTTTGTACAAAACATTTGATGGAAAATTATTTTCTTGAGATATGGGAAGAATTTCTCTTTGTGTTCTTGCTTCAGGAGTTGCTTTGGAGAAGTCTTGAGCAGTTCTGGTTACCATTCTTGTCTGTGACCTGTTTAGAGTCTCTGGAAATGTTTTGTATGTTTTATCTCTGGTGTTCTGAAATTACATGATGATGTGCTTTAGCATGAAACTTTTTCACTCATTGGGTTGCATCTCATCGAGATGGGAGAAATGGTCTTTATTTCTTCCCCATAAGTATTTTCTGCTCTTTCTGAAATGAGGTTCAGATTGCTCCTCAAATTATCTTTTCTTTTCTATTTTATATATAAATATTTAAAAATTTTTAGCTTTTCCCAACCTGTTTTGGTCATCCTATCAAAATTGCTATATATATATATATATATATATATATATATATATATATATATTATATTATTATTATATATATTATATATAAAATTTTCCAATTCCTATATCTATATCTATATATATTGCTGTTGTTATTTGAATATTCTTTCTTTTAATGTGAGTTGGCTCTTTTCTAAAAGATGCAATATCCTCTTTTATACTATCTCTCAGATATATTTATTATGTGTGCCAATTAAATTTCTTGTCAGTGTTCTTATTTTACCCTAGTCTGTCTCTATTTGGAGCCAAATGGTGTTTTAGTTTTTACTTGTCATGTTTTATCTTTCATACTCACACGTTTGGTGATCCTGTGCGTGACTGAGATTGCGTGGAGGTAGCCTGTAGGTTAGTGATTTCCCTGTGATGTCATGAGTCGGATTGTAGTCCCCAGTCAGTATCTGTAGGACTCTTTCCCAGAGGGGTTCAATTTTGCAGAAAAGGGGTCTCACGGTCTCCTGCCCGATGATCTCCTGGCCACTGTAGTTCTGAGCCAGCTCAGGCAAAGAAACGTCTTAGAGGCCTGTACTTCCCACAGCTCCTTTACCTCTCCTCTGCCCTACAGCCATTCCCTCTGTTCCCCGGGCAAGGGCCTCTGTCTTTCAGTTTCTCCAGACTAGGTTTCTTACTCCTTCAAGGGCAAGGAGAAAGTTGTCTGACTCCATAATGCGGGAGATCAGGACAACATGAGGATCTCCTTGTGGTGAAAAGGATTTTCAAACAATTCCCATTTCAGCCCTTGCCTCCTCTCTGACTTAAAAGGTAACCTGCACCTGCAATTCCTAAGCCTTTCTGGAGTCTGGGCAGGAAAATGGATTTGTCCTTTTTTGATTTTTGCTTAGGTTTGACCTTATCTTAGCTAAGTCATTTACTTTTCCTTGGTTACCTTCTTCCCTCATTTTATATGGTGTTTCAGGGTTACAAATATCCCCTTGTTTTGGCGAAGGTGGATTTTACATATTTTTTAATCCTTCTTTGATGGATGATTTTTGAGAGGCGAAGGGAGCAGATCAGTTTTACTTTGCCTTCTTTTTGGCTAAGTATCAGAAAAAAATGAGTATTTTTTATTATCTCTTTTGTTTTTATCCTACAGACACAGTGACCTCTATAATATTGCTTGTATTTTTTTATGGTGGATGTAAGGAAGCTCAGAGACACATTTGTAGTTCTCCTCTGACTGAATGTGTCATACATTGATACAGGAACCTAAATCTTCATTTCAACATGTTTCAGTATAATTTTTGCTTCATTAAGAATGAACTAGGAGTGGTGGAAGGGGAGGAGGGCGGGGATGGGGGTGAATGGGTGACGGGCACTGAGGGGGGCACTTGACGGAATGAACACTGGGTGTTATTCTGTATGTTGGCAAATTGAACACCAATAAAAAATAAATTTATTATTAAAAAATATTCTATGTATATATGTATGTGTGCATATATATGTATGCACATATGCACACAGACATACATACATGTTTTATTTTATTTTAAATTATATCTATTTCTGTAATGAAACCAAACCAACTATTCTCTCCCTTCCTGGGAGAAAAAGATCATAAATTCATAGGCAGAAGAAGGAAAGAAGGAGGGAAGAAAGAGCAAAAGTAAGGGATAGAGTCTCGATAAAAAGAATTTAAGAGGAAAGAGAAAATTTCAGCATTCTCTTCTATAAATTAGGGACTATAAAGTTATTCCCAAGAGTTATTTTAAGTTGATATATACTAAGACATGTAAAAATCCAGCACACTGTAGGCACTTAATGTAAGCCGACCCTCTTCCATTCCAAAATTACACTTTTCCTTTTCACTTAACATCATCATCCCCCAATGAAAACTTAATTGCAATAGGAGTGATTAATAATAATAATAATAGTAATGGGTGCCTCAGAGAGCCCTACCATGAGCCAAGAAATTGGACTGAGGTCTTCACATTAATTATTTCTAGGACTAAAGACATGACAAGTGGATACACTTAGCACAATACCTGGCACATAAAAACTGCTCAAAAATGTTTTTCTTCCAAGTATTTATCGATTTTCTTTTATCATTTCATTTATCTTTCTCTGGGCCTTTTCTGCCTTTTATTCGAGGCTTGAAAGTATTCCAAACAGGCACCTGACCCCAGATATTTCTGCACCGCATTGTTTCTCTGTATATTTGCATTCAATAGGCCATTTGCTTGACTCTTCTGCTTCTCAGAACATCTCTTGGGCTCTGGGCAAAGGGACCAGCCTTCTGGCCTCATGTTGATCACAGCTCCCAGGGAAGACAAATCATGTTTGCAGGTCACACTGCAAGTTAGGTTGGAAACCTGTGCATCGTAATTAGGGATTTAACGTAGTATTGACAGCAGTGCATGTTTCTCTCCTTATTTGCTTTCAAAGACTGTATATGTTCGTTTTCCCCTCAGCCAGTGTACCGTTGATTATTTAATTGAAAAAGATTGCTTGTTACATGATTTCCTTATATGTATTTCAGTTATACTCATTGTAGGAATTTATTTGGGGCCCTTTGTTAAGGATTTCCAGGGCCACAGTTTCTCTGGTTGCCTCAGGTTGTTTTTTCGGGGTCCTCTGATGGGATTTTCTCAATTTTGTTAAGATGCATATTAATCTTATTTTGTCCTTTCAAGCGCAACCAATCAAGGGCCCAGAGTGGATGGGAATTGCCCATTCTTCCACTCCTAAAATTAGACCTTACCACCATTTTAAAAATATTGGCTGATATCTATCATGATTCTCCAAATGATGATATGCTCTGAAAAGCTGACATTTCTCTTGGTAATACTCATATCTAATTTTTGCAAATTCTGAATACCAAAAGTCTGGCACAGAATGAGGTAATAATTACATTGAATGGAACTGAAAACAATGAGAAGCCTCCCGGGCTCATTTTCCTTTGCTAGGTCTGTGTTATTTCAGACTGACTTGCTCCCAGGAAGATGAATGAAACTGACAATGCAAATGACAGGAAAGCTGATAACTGAATTCGAAATGTTCCTCTCTCCACAGTGATGTCAGTTGAGGGAGCTATTAACACCTGAGAACACTGTATAAACAGCTCCTCAACTGGTGGCTCTAACGGAAGAGTAGAATGGGGTCAGGACCAACGGAATGGTTAAGAGAATATCTATGGCAGAAAATTCATCTAAGGTGGCAAAACTCTTATGGAAGGATTCTAAAAAGTGAAAAAAATGCTGAAATTTGTTTGTGAGGTTGTTTAACTGTTTTCGCTGTACGGTTAATCCTCCATGATTCATCTCTGGACTTGAACTTTAGGTAGCCCTGGCTCTTAATGATTTTGAAATTTAAAAAAAATAAAATATGTCATACTCATATATTATTTCAATATATATAAAGCTTATATAAATTACTCAAAAGCAATTGCACATCTATAACATTTTTAGTATTACTAAAGTCTATATTTTAATTTTGCTAATTTACATCTCTGTTTTCCTTCTTTATTCTTGGAATATACTCTCACTACAGATTACATTTCTTGCCTGGATGTCAAATAGAATGCTCCTCATAGTATTTTCTTTCCTGTATTTATACCGTTGCTCTTGTGATTATTGTAATTTAGTAAGATTGAGTTTGGGTATATCCTAAAAATTTATAGCAAATTAGAAATTTGCCGGTTTTCCTCACAAAGTTAAACTAATGTTAACTTTTACAATGCATCTATTATGATTCACCTTTTAGTTAAGCATTGGCGTTTTTTGTGTGAATTTGTATATTTGTTAAAAATAGAAATAAAAAAAGTTCATGGTCAAGAAGTCTCTGGTTGTGTGTTTAAGTTGTTGAACAGAGCTTGAGCCATCTATTACCCTGTTGTGGATACTGAAAGACCAACCTGTCTATAGCCTGACTTCTAGAGAGCAGAGGTACCTTTTGAGAGCTCTGAGCTTGGTCTTACCACATGAGGACTTTCTTGGTTGGATGGAGATTTTTGAACTGCTTTGCTTTGAAATGCTTGTATTTAGACCAAATTTCCATGTAAATGGATGCTTTGGGGCCAGACTTCGTTCTTAATAAGAACTTCTGAAGTCTCTTCTGAGTTTTTGATGTCCCCGAACCAATTAAACAAGAATTCGTTGTGTGACAACAGCACTGGCAAGGGTAGCTATGGGGTAGGGGGCTAACAGTGTACGTGTGCACCGTGTCTGTAGAACCAATATGTACTAATGCATAGTTCCAAGACTAAAATTAATTAAGTTCAGTCTGTAATGAATTATCCCGTAGATAAGACCAAAGTTGATTCAAAATGGAAAATTTCCCATATGAAACAGTCTAGAAAGCAGAACTGTATTTACATAAACAGCCAAAAGAATCCACATCCACACATACCATTTTCTTGTACACAAAAATCTAAGTATTATAAAAATTTTATAAATAATGTTTTTAACAGGGTATTAAATCCCATCTTTAATATTCTGACAGGACTGTTAACATTTGGTAAAATGAACCTCACAGATTAGCATTCTGATTTATAACTCCCTGGACTCTTGCAGCTTTTAATAATATCTTCATCTAAATGAGATGAAATAAATAAATGGGACACTGGTTAAAAGAAAATCTCTTCTCATTCACAAGTAAGGATCCAATGCATAATGATGAAAAGACACTCTAGGTCAGAAAACTAAAAACAACAACAACAAAAACCCTTAAATTATAAGACCATCAAAGTGAATCATTCCAAAGGCAATAAGGTCTTATGGATAAAAATCTTAGAGCAGTAAACAAGAATTCTGGATTTAATTCCTCGTTCTGCTGCTGAGGTTGTAACCATCATGCTACTAGTCGTTTAATCATTCAGTGCACTCTAAGTGAACACCACCGACAGGAAGAGTCATATAACTTAGGGAATATGTTGGTGAACTCTGGAGCCAAGCTCTATTTGAATTCTAACTCTGCCCCCCATTGCTACGTGACTTTATGAAAGTCACTTAACCCCAGATGGCTTAGATATCCTTATCTGGGGACAATGAAGGTAACTTATACACTTATTGTACTTATTAAATGAGTTAGAGCCCATCAAGGACAGTGGTTGGCATACTTTATATATTATATGCATCTCTGCTCTTTTTAATATAGAATAAATTGAAGAAACGTTTATTTACAACTCAGAGTAGGAGAGAGAAGACATGCACAGGTGTGAAATAGAAATAATTCCATATTGATTAGGATGCATGCAACTACTGCCTTTGTCTGTGTGTCCATCAACCAATACGCTTTATCTGAACACTACAAGTTTAATGCAGCCCATTCCGTCCAAAGACGGTTCAATCTTTTGTCTGATGTGCCCCTCAGTTCCTCAGGTTTGACCAATTAGTATAGTTTATTCCATTAGCTATAACTTTTCTCCAGGATAAATATGTGGAAAACTGTGTGTCTAATGAGATAAAATATTGGCATTTTCACTGATTTTATTAGATTGGAGATGCTTTTGATCTGTAGGTATCCTTCATTTTAAGTATGAAGTGAACCTAGAAGTGCCAAGAAGCACAGCGCAGAAACAGTTTGCATGAGAATGAAGTAAACCAAAAGAAAATCATGTCTAGAGTCAGAGGAGACAGAGATTGTCCTCACGACATCAGTTGAGTTCCCAGAGGCAGCAGTACCTGTAGTGAACACGTGTCTGGGATCTTAACCTGCATGAGTCAATGTTCCTACAAGTGTGAGTCTTGTGTCTTCCATTTGCTGACGAGAGTTCCTCTTAATGCATGGGAGTTCAGAACTGTCCTAAGAGATGTCCAAACAGCATGTTCGTGATGCTCTAAACACTACCGTGTTGCTTTATCAAGGGACGTTGAGGCTGAATGACATTAAAACTTTGAAATCCCTAGGTTTTAAAAATCTCGTTACCTGTAAAATCTTTACATGCGCCAACAGAAAAATTATGTTTTGGTCTTTGCTTTTCAATCTACCTTTGGAGGACCCTTTATCTCAAAGCTTTCTCTATCAGGCCATGTCGCAGAGTCTTCCCCAAATGGAGAGGCTAGGATGTCATTCCCTCCTTGGGCCTCTTATGCACTCTGTTCATAAAGCCCTGACCAAGTTTCCACCTAATTTTATGTTTTTACACACGTGTGTGCCCAGTGAGAGTGTGAGCCTCTTGAGAGCACAGGAAACAGAATGTTCATCCTTGCAAACTTTGCACCAATCCCAATACTTGAACATAGCAGCCCTAAGTTTGCTAAATTCCAGGATCAGGCAACAAAAACTGAACAATGGTGTGGTAGTGTCCATCATTAAATGGTATTACTGTTACTTAGACAAAAGCACATCAGAGATTTTTAGGGCTGCCATCGCGGAGTGCCAGTGTCTGAATGTGCTTGATCTCAGTTAAAAGGGGAGAAGGGATACAGTCTGAGTAATTTAAACAAAAATTGATTTCCTTAGATTTCTGGAGGCGAGGAATCTAAGATCAGGATTGGTTTCTTCTGAAGACCCTCTCCTTGACTTGCAAATGATTCTTTTCTTCTTGTCTTCAAATGTTCTTTCCTCCGTGTGTACATATGTCTGTGTCAAATCTCTAGTCCTATTGGATTAGGGCCCATCCTAAAGTCCTCATTTTAACTCCATTATCTCTTCAAAGATCTTATCTCCAAATATGGTTACATTCTGAGGTATTGGGGATTAGGGATTCCACATAGGATTTTTTTTTTTTTTTGGAAACACAATTCAGACCATAACAGCACAAAAGTGTGCAAAATACTATTTTATTTTGGATTGAGTTCTAATTCTAAATTGAACAGAATGAAAGTGGGGCCATTTGAGTGGCTTGTCCTCTTTTCATCCTCAGCTTGAAGGTGTTCATTTCACCTCAGACTACTTCATAGTGGCTTTCTTCAGGTCTCTCCCACATCCTAGCCTTTCATCTTTCCCTTCTGCTTGGGCAATTTCTTAAACCTTGGTGATTTCCTCCCCTTTCCCTCATCACCCTTTCCTTCCATCTCCCTTCAAGGAGCTGCCTTTCCTCCTCTGCCTCAAGTAGAATAGTCCACCGCTCATCTCCACCTGGTATTACTCCTTAGAGAGCCCTATTCTGAGATGAGGTAGGGGAGGACATGATAAGCTTTGAATCTGTAAACATAAGCGAGGAAGGAGAAATCTGTTCAAGGTTCAAGGTCCCAGCATGTGCTGTTTACAAGGCAATCAGCGGATCCACTATCTTCAATATATTCCCTGCAAAAAAAAAAAAAAAAAAAAAGTTTCTGTCTCTGTTGGGTTTCCTCTACATTTCCCAAAGCCCCCTTGCCTTATTCTAGCAAAGTCCGAGGCAGAGGTGTGGTGAATGAAGAGAATTCATCTCACCACCAGCAAATGAAAATAAATTTTGGATTTTCAATTAGTGACTGGTCTTGAGGAGAGCAAATACTGTGTCCTAGATAAGAAATAACACTGGTCCATTTAGGGCCCAACTGATGTCAATTCTCCCTCATCGCATCACCTGGTGTTTTAAGCTGCTGGCTCGAGCTCCACAAGAAGGAGCAGAACTTCCTAGCATTGAAAGAAATCTATGCAAGGATGCAGATCCAAGTATTCAGTAAGCCTGTACTTATGAGTATTAGATAAAACAAAAATTCAGCCACAAAAGATTACAAGCTCTTACTTTGAAAATGCTTCGCTAATAATAAACGTCTTATATGAAGGTGCCCTGACTCCATTCTAGTAGAAACACATAAAAACATGTATTATAAGGAAGGTACAATTGAGGATATCACCTTTTTTATGGAGCAGTTTACCCGTCAACTCTTATGACCCACCACGCACACTCACTATTTGGAGAAATGCACGCCATTAGTTACCGCGATAAAGGTTGTACGCAGCTCAGTGAATAGCACTCACCATGACAGAAATCTTATTCAGACTGGGGGACAGTTGAATCAGCAACGTAAAAATTGATAGAGAAGGGCAGCACATTTTCTGAAGAATCCTGGAGATTCGTGAGGGTATTGATAACGCTTCAGGACTGAAAACAATTCATAAATGGGATTCTGTGCATAGGTCATGATTCGGAAGAGTTTAAGATTTTTTTCTCTTGGGGGTTGGGTTCTTTTTAAGTTATTATCTCTTGCTTTCATGTAGCAGTAATGACGGTGACATTAACAATAAGAAGAATTGCTGACATTCATTGAGTGTTCACCAGGTGGTAGGCACGTCGCTCAGCCCTCTTCAGGCATTTCTTTATTCCATGATCGCAACAGCCCTACAGATTAAGTACTTCAATCACACTCATTTTATGGATAAAGAACTGAACGGAGGAGTATCAAGGTGAAATAATTGACCCAAGGTCATATAGGTAAGAACCTGCAAAGCTTTGTTTCTTAGTTGCTCATTCTGACACCAGAGCTGGCACTCTTAACACTTACCTAGGAATTTTTAGGTCAATTAAAAAAAACCCCAAACAAACAAACAAACAAACAAAACCCACCACCACCACCAAAAAAAAAAAAAACCCAACAAGAAAACCCCCCACTTAGTACAATGTTAAGTCCACTTACGCAGCCAGGAGTAAACAGGTGCTAGAGGAGACCTTTTGACTTTCCCATATTCTTTTAAATTCAGATTTGCTCAGAGTGGAAATTATTATGTACTCCTTAGTCTGCAGGGCATGGCCCCGGTTAATAACTGGTTTCTTTCAATATGCTTGAGGGTTTGAAGTACCTGGACTCCACTCAAACCATTAATAGCCTCTAACTACAATAAACCCTGGTGAGCTATGATTAACCTTTTCATTACAGTTTCAGATTTGGGATAAAAGAGCAACTTCAGGAAAGCCATTGAGCGCAGTAGTCAGCTATGCCGACAGGAAAGATTCGGCAACTTGCAGAACAAATTCTTTCTCAAGTGGTCATTTTTTTTTGGCCCCCCGCCCTAAAGATCACGTGAAGTCCTGCGTGCCTTCAGTGGTTCTGCACTTAGTTATTTTACCTGCACCAAGGTGAGTGGAAGAAGCCGGCCCCTCCTTTTCTTTCCACCAGCCCATCCGTTCTCAGTAAGGATTCTTTTTTGGAATTCATGTGCCACTGCTTCAGCAGATGGATAGATGTGTGCCTTGGTATCTGTCTGTCCCGGAACAAGGAACTACAAGCCTGGTTCTCTGCAGGAAAATGAGCAATATACCTGCAGGTGCTCTCTGCATTTATCTCTTTACCTATGTTCCTAGGAAAACACATGTTTGTATAAAAAGTCACTGGGAAGAATTACCTTCAATCCTTTAAGACACCTTAAAATTCAATATAAAGGGAGAGAGGAAGAGTAAGTGAGCCTACAGGTGCATGAACCGTAGTTTGTTCCTGATGGAAGTAGTGGGAAAAAAAAGTCAGGGACTAAAAGTCAAGAAATTATGGTTTTGCTCACAACTCTACGTGGATTCTTTATTTGGTTTTTCTCTCTAGGTGTTTTTATATGTTTCTCTTTTGTTTCTAGTTGCTTTCTGCTTTTTAGTTTTGCAAAGGACTGAATGTGTACCACCCCTACCCCCACAAGTCCCCAAATTCATAGGTTGAAACTCTGTTTGGTATGGGGAGCTTGGGGACTGTGGGAGGGAACTAGGCCATGAGGGTAGAGTCCCCATCAATGGCTTTGGTGCCCTTATAAAAGAGACTCCTTTGGGTTCTCTTGCCCCTTCTGCCCTGAGAAGACACACCAAAAACATGGCCATCTGTGACCCAGCAAGTGTGGCTCTCACCAGACACCAAATCTGCTGGCACTTGACCCTGGACTCAACACAGTCAAGAACTGTCAGAAATACTGTTCGCTCTGTACAAGCCCGCCCAGTCCATGGTATTCTGTGACAGTGGCCCCAACTGCCTGCGACAAATGGAAACAAGGGGGAATGCAAGAAAACAGGGTTCTCTTTATGTCTGAAACCAACCTCGTTCCCTTCGTTGTCTTATCAGCGTGTGGCATTGCCACGAGCCCCTCGATGCTTTATGGCCTCACCTTCAGTCGACCATAGAGAGCATTTTCCTTCCTCTCCTGGATTTGCCTTCTGGTTTCAGTATTTCAGCTCTGGGGGGCCAAGGCTAAGGGAGTCACCCAAAGACATCAAGCTACCCCATCTTACTGCTCGAATTGGACTTGAAGCTTTTGGAGAGAGCCAAACAACAGAAATCGGATTTTGTGTCTATTCGAAATGGGCTTCCTTCAGTTGTAACAGCAAGTGATTCAGAAGCCTAAATTCTGAACGCCTTTTTGTTTAAGCAGCCCCGTTGTTAAAATTCCTTCCTAAAAGCAACCAATTCTGCTGACGCTGGGATTGTCGGATCTGTGGATATTATCGGCTCTTTTCTTTTGAGCTGTTCAAGGCAAATGCCAGCTCTTGGAGTTCATCTGGTCTTCATCCAGCAACTCGGGAGTCAAATAGGCAGGGACAGCGCACTGTGCCTCATCAGTAGAAAGAGGTTTGTGGCCGTCTGAGCTAAGTGGCTATGATTTATTGCGAAGACTGGGAACTCCTGGGTTGCTGAAGCCACTATATTTCTTTTTATAGCATATAAGGAGGCTTTGCCGGCACAATTTCTCCCCCTGCTCATGGATTGACAGATAACACATTTTTTTATATATTTCTGCAGACATAGGAACTTGAAGGCTACACCACAGCAAGGGCACGTGTCAAGTAGCACACAGACTACAGGAGAGTCGGTGGGAAGGGGGTGAGGAAAAGTTTCTCATATTCAAGTAACATCCTCGGTAAAATACCACCCACGGATCTTAGCGTTGGCCCTGAAAGCTGGCCGTCGGATTTCTCCTCTCCTACAAGACATCTGATTTGCTTCTGTGATGCGTAAAAGGTCTGGCTCTAGGCTTATGTCTCAAGGCCATTTCCATGGTGCTTGAATGCATCTCTACTGCTCTCCAGGCACTCCGGGGTTCATAAAATAATATTATGTGCACCAAAGTGAAGAGCTGCGAAGACATCAGACAACATTTTAAGAAATAATTCATCCTTCACGGTGGTGTCTAACCAGATATTAATTGTCCTGCAGGAAAGAACAAAGCTGTTCCTAAGTCAAAATATTGAATCTCATGCTGGGTTATAACGTTATGCATTATTTATCTAAGTGGTGTCTAGAAATGAAATAATCGTTTGTAGGGTTCCATCACCGCCGCAAACAGCCAAGCGGTTCTGACTCATTCCTCTGACTCATCAGCCCCATACTGTTCCCTTTGGATAAATTAGGCAGAGTGGCAGGATACTGACCATCAACACAATTTTATGGGGTTAACTTTCCAATTAGTGTTAGATGAAATTTCTGATTTTTGAAATGAGTCTCTTGTGATCTAACCAACGAACCATTCTGCCTTAATGAATTCACCACAAATATATTTGAAAGGAATTCTGCAAAATAGTTTGCAATACTGCATAATAAGGCCTTGTGGAAACCTTTGGCTTAATATTTATGATTTCAAGTTTCCAGGGATAATTAAATGCTACTGTTTCTTCAGTCGCACATACTAAGCTAATTTGGTTTTGCTGCCACTTTTGATACATGATTAAAAGTTCACGATGTAGTGGTTGTCGAGATTTTTCTGGACGTAGAAAGTATCCCTAAGGGAAGATGCTGATTCTTTTATTTATTTATTTTTCAATCCTCTTTGGTTAGGGCTGTGCTTGTAATTCCTGAATTACACCAGTGTGGCTTTCACATTAATACAGGTAGTGTTACGCATGCTTACCAGGACGCAATTGTCCTCACTTAAAAAATGTAAGATTTGGGGATCCCTGGGTGACGCAGCGGTTTAGCGCCTGCCTTTGGCCCAGGGCGCGATCCTGGAGACCCGGGATTGAATCCCACATCAGGCTCCCGGTGCATGGAGCCTGCTTCTCCCTCTGCCTGTGTCTCTGCCCCCTCTCTCTCTCTGTGTGACTATCATAAATAAATTAAAAAAATAAATAAAAATGTAAGATTTTATTATAGAATGTTGTAAGTATGTATTGGATGCAGAGGAACTCATCTGGAATGGCAGTCTTGATTTTATTTATTTATTTTTATTTATTTATTTATTTTGGCAGTCTTGATTTTAAAACAAAATTCAGAGTACAGTGAAGAGAAAAATGAAGAAGGATGCCAATGATCTATCCATCCTCAAGCTGCTCTTGTTTGAAAGGATCCTGATGAAACTGAACATGATTCCATTTCATCCTTAAGATCATCCTATCCTCCTACCTCATCCTATTATCCTACCTCATAATCCCTCCAGTTGAAATAAATAAGTAGGTCAAACCTTTGTCCAGGGAAGGAAAACTCACAAATTCAGCTTCTTTTTTCTTCTTTCATTTATTTTTCTTTTTTCTTTTTTTAATCTAAATTTTTTTTTCTTTTTCTTTTTAAAGCATGACATGTTATTAGCACCTTTACATGTTTCCTTCCTGGTCTCAGTTTGCATATATGGAAAAATAACCTCATTTCAGGCCATTAGTTTATTGCAGTCATTCAGCAGGTGTTTACTGTGGCGGAGGCAGTATGCAGACACTTGTGATCTATCAGTAAGAGAGACAAAAGCTCCGTCCGATAGAGCTTGTATGCCTCGGTTTTACCTTGAGTCAGACCAGGATGGAGAATCAAGACAAGACAAAAATCTAACCCATCACCAAACTTCCATCAGATGAGCAAAAGGCCACTACAACATCGCACCAGTCGATATTTGGGAAACTCATGGGAGTTTAGCATCACACACACGGGTACACACAGCATACAACTGGGCATATGTAAAATACATGTATGTGAATATTTATTATTTTATGTAACTCTATATGCTTGTTTATTTCAAGGCTATAGTTGTCTTTTAATATACATACTTTTCATTAATAAAAACATGTAGAGCAAAAAGGATTATCAAGATATTGATATCCTATTAGGCAAATTTCGCTTGCGGGTTAATACTTATTTAAACATACACAATACAATTAGTAAAAGATTATCTGAAAAAAATCAATACCCCCGCTGCTCCTGGGATCTGACAAAATTTGATGTGATCTTGCTGATTGACTTACATATTCGATTCCGGTTTTCTCATCAGTGGCTTTAAGCTCGTTGCCTTAAATGCTGTACAAATGCGAATGCTGTACAGTGCTATCCATTTTTCCTATGGAATCATAAATCTGTAAATAGAAAATACAAGATACTAAAACTGAATCATTTCTTTTTTAGAATTATGAATACAATCACTGTATGCTGAGGGTAATTAAGCCCTGGGCACGTGTCAGCAGTTATCCTTGGCTGCAGAAGCCATTTGCAGTTTTTCTCTGTAAGGCCCATATAATTTCTCTTTATATCCGGGAAGTAAAAGCTTCATGGAATTAGGAGAAACTGAGATATTAGCAAAAACTTATTTTCAGGTAGAGGAATTTACTGCTCTGTGGCCTTCCCCATGTTCATTAGATCAAGTATCTGTGGAGGATACACAAGCTACTTTGTGAAAAATCTACTTCATGGGTCACCCGGATTCATTGGTAACTGGGAATGTAGGACTGATGTTAATGTTGGGCCCAGTTCTAGATCCTGAAGGGTGGGTGGGTGGGTGGGTGAATCACGAATGGGGCTTGAGATGGAGAGGACCATGTTTCGATAAGAAGACTTTTTTTTTCCCCCCACAATAGTGAGAATACAGATTTTGATGAGAAACCATAGGATTTTCTAACACGAACTCCATGATTCACTGTCTAGGTGATCTTCAGCAAGTCACTGAATCTCTCTGAACCTTATTTCCTTACTAGTAAAATGTGGCTAAGAATCCCAGCCTTGAGGAGTTGTTGCAAAGACTTGTCCAGAACTCAGTACAGTGCCAGGCAACCCCTGAGACGACTGTGAGGTCACGTGTCCTCGAGGTTCCTTGAGGGTTATAATCTTCCTCCTCTAAGGGAAACAGGGGAGGAGGGTTGCTGGTGCCGTTGGTAGGAATGCGGATGACCCAGTGGCCAGGGCAGCTAAAGAATAAAAGACATTTGCTTTATTCTACATTATTTTTGGGATTTGTGGCATCAGGCACTCACCCTTAGGACGTAGGACTTGGATTTGTGGTTGGACGTGTCCCAATTTTTTAGAATGACAGCATCCTTTAAACCCAGCTAACCTAGAAAATGCCTGAATCAGCCTCAGATTCAAAGCCAAGTACCTAATTTTTAAATCCACTAAGAAATCTGAGCTCACACTCTATATTAGGTTTCTGTTTTGTGTAACAATTCACTGCAGGCTTAGAGGCTTCAAACAATAAACATTTAATATCCCAGAGTTTCTACGGGGTAGGAGTCTGGGCATCACTTGGCTGACTCCTGTGCTCTGTGACACACGAAGCTGATTCCTACGTCAGTCAGACTGAGGTCTTCTCTGAGGTTTGAGCCCTTTTCCAACTTCGTGTGATTGTTGGCAGGAATTCGTTCCTTACGGTCGTGACTCAGCTCCCCAGATCCCAGAGGCGCCCCCTTCCATGGGAGATCGATGATATGGTTACCTGCTTCTCCCCGGAGGCCAGCAGAACTCAGATATTTTACCTTCTTTAAAAATCTTACTCCAGTCCCTAAAATTCATTGACTAGGTGGTATTCCTAGATATTAAGCTCATTTCTTGATTTAGCAAAGAAAAAATTATTCCTGGAATACCTGTTTGATGATTCTTGTTTCTGTGCATAATGAAGCTACCCATTAAAATTTTATTTCTGCTAAATAAGGGTTATTCTGTGAAAAAAAAAAAAAAAAACCCTCACCCGATGGAGACCCACCCAGATAATCTCACTTTGGATAACTCAAAGTCAGCAGATTCCAAACCTTAATGATATTTGCAAAATCCCTTTAGCCGATTTGAATTTCAGATAAACCACATAGCGTGTTTTTCTCTTTTCTCTGAGTCTGTCTTGTCCTCTTAATAAACATCCGCTCCGTGTCCTCTCAAGGAACACGCTGCTTACTTTCTAGATAACCTCCAATCCCTTAACTTCTCCCTATTTTTCTACTTCATGGATCAAAAAAGATCTAAGTCTGGAGCAAATCTAGGAGTTTTGTTTAGCAGACTAGCTCTTCCTGCCTTCCTTCCCTCATTTCCTCCTTCTCACCTCCCTCACCCCTTTCTGAATTTCTTCCTCCATTTCTTTCTTTTCTCATGTGGCAAGGGCCTACTCTCTCTGGCCGCCATCAGCCTTGCTGGCTATGGTTTTATATTTGATCCTAATTGCTGTTTCTTCCATGCCTCCGACCTAGAAGGTATTTGTGTTGTGACCCCCGTGTTAGCTCACTGGCCGCGTCTCGATTTCACCTGCCTCTCCATACAGACAGGACCACCTGGTTGGCCATGGTGACATCAACGGTCCCTCAGACCTCGAGCGCCTTCTTCTCTTTGGCTTTCCTTGGTGCCCGTCTCTGCTTTCCAGTGCCCCAGTCTCTATCATCTGCCAGGGACCAAGTTACCTAACTCTCCGCGTGGGTTCAGCGCCTCTGTAACTCTCCAGCCTAAGCATCGCTGCCAGGGAGGGGAAGTGTCTCGGGCTAGCACGTGCACTAAGCAACTTAACCATTTTAATTTCTCCTATTTCTCTCTCCCCTAAAAAAGTCCAACCCCAATAATCTTGATTTACCCATTTCCAGCTTTAGAATCAAATTTCTTTCCCTATCTCCCCTCTCTCCTTCCTGTGAGTGAGAAGACTGTGCATCCTCACCTCCAAGGCTGTTTCTCTGCCTGAACTCTCTTATTGCTCTAATAAGGATCAGAGGATCAGAGTACATGCCTTTCAAGTCCCGCCTTTCAAGTAGCTGACTCGAATAAAAATTCTACTGATGGAGCTTAATTGGTCTTAACTTCAGGTTTTGGTCTGACGATTTTTCTATCGATCTGGGAGTAGAAGTTCTCTGTGGCTTATGCCTCCACAATTTCCTTCCAAACCTCCATCCAGTTGGGTAATTGCTGCTTGATCACATCCAGTGAGCCTGTGTCTTTTCTATGTCTCCTCTCCTTTTTTTTTTTTTTTTTCACCACCAGCATCCCCTCTAATAAAATGTGGAAGGTTGTGTGACAGGGAAAGTGGAGGAGGGAGTGAAATATGACCATTTACAACCACAAAAAACTTCTGTACATGTCTAGCGCCCGGCAGAGGGGAGGGCAGACAGGGCAGCAGGAGGCCAGGGCCAGCCCTATTTGTAGAGGATATCGTAGTGTCCAGGCCGGTAGAGAAGGTACACCTTGGGCTCAGAGCCCTCGGGGAAGATGTGCGGGTTGGTGGTGCCGCCCTTGTTTGTTTGTTTGTAATTGTTTGTAATCAATTCTAAGAAAGGATACCCTCTTATTTATGTTTTGATTCCTATTACAAAATATTTAATTAATGCTTGGATTTAATGAGTGCTGAAAACATAAATACCAAGTTGTTCTAAATATTTCCACTAACATGAATTATTTTTTTCATGTTTGTGAGTTTGACTTAGAGTATTGGTGGCGGTGTCTGTGTTGCTTGCGATGACGTGATAGATCGAAAGAGATCCCAGTTGGGGAACCTCTATATGTAATAAAATTATTTTATTTTATGTATCTATTTTTTAATATTTTATTTTTTTAAACAACTTTCTTGAGATATAATTCAACCATTTAACACGTACAACTCAATGATCGGTATATTCGCAACGTTGTGAACCCACACGACGTCAGTGTTAGAGTTTCTTCATTGCTCCACGATGAAATCCTGTACCTATTAGCAGCCAGCACCCATCCTCTTCTAACCCTGCCCACTGCCCTGCCCTAGGCAACCACGATCTACCTTCTGTCTCTCTAGACTTGCCTTTTCTCGCATATCATATGCAGCGCTTACAATATGTGGGTTTCATGATGGGCTTCTTTCACGGAGCATGTTTTTCATATATTAGAACTTCATTCCTTTTTATGAATAATGTTATAATTAACTAGTTACTAATTAGAAATAATTCTAAAATAATAATAATCAGTAACATTGGTTGGTGACCTCATGGGCCATGCCATGCTCTCGGAGAGAGGTCGGCGACCTATATAGCACACAGGCCTAGTCCAGCCCGCCAGCGGTTTTTGTGCACCCCAGGAGATGAGGATGCTTTTACATTTTTAAATTGCTGAAAAGAATCAAAACAAGATGAATATTTTGTATCTAATAGTTCCGATTTAGGTGTCCAATAATAGATTGAACTTTATCAGTAAAGTATTTGTGATTTTTTTTCCCTCTCTTTTTCTATGAGTATTTACATAAAATCCTCAAGTTGGCCTCTGGACCTACAACCCTCAAACATTTACCCTCTAGCCCTTTACAGGAAAACTTTGCTGGCCTCCTGCTCTGCTTGCTAGCCATTCTAAAAGAGGCCAACTCAGTGGCCCACACTGGTATCCTTAGTGTGCAGCCGGGCTGGAATTCAACTCAGGGTGAGAGATCCGAAATTTTTTCTTTGGACCTTACTTCTCACTGTAAGTGATCGGGGTTTCTACTGTCCTCATGTACAAACATGCATCCGAACATGCATCATTTTTTCAGAAAACACGTATCTCTAGTTTCTCACATATCAGCAGGGACATTCTCCAAAGGAGCGGCTGCCACTTTCCGGTGGCTTTTATCTTTTGAATGAATCATGGATGTGTTGTGCCACACTTGCCATCTCCCGCCGCCCTCTGCTCCCGCTCCTGGCCTGGAGGTGGGCTGGAAGGGGAAGTGCTGAGCTGGAGGGTTGGCACAGCTGTCTCAGCAGCTTCGCCTCCCTGATGCTGTGGTTTCACACCAGTGCGTCCCAGCACTTCTTAATTGTCAGCTATAAAGTTCTGCAGCTGTCTCTGTCCAATTTGTCTACATTCTCACAAACGCCTGGGGATGTTGATTGGTGTGACACCAAGACACAGTTTTTACTCAACCCCATCCCTGTTCCTTTTCAGCTAGAGGTAGGAAAAGGGTTCTCACTCGTTCTGGTTTCCAGGAGCTTCTGTTCCTCTTTAAGGACAACATTTCAAAGTTTGGGTTTGATCAGGACCCTTCTGTCTTTGTGTTTAACAATAGACATGGAGATTTATTGAGAAATGGATTTAAAAATCCCAAATCTGTCCCACAGAGTTTCGACTATTTCCAAATGTGTCACATTTGCTAATGATACACGAAGAATTGCTTAAAATAAGTAGACTGCACATAGATGGTGATGGTCTTGGTTTTTAACAAGGGCTTGTGAGGTTAATGGTTTGATAACTAATGCATTCAAAAGATGATCTTTAGGGACCCCTGGGGGGGCTCAGTGGTTGAGCGTCTGCCTTCTGCTCAGGGCGTGATCCCGGGGTCCTGGGATCGAATCCCACATCGGGCTCCCCCCAGGGAGCCTGCTTCTCCCTCTGCCTGCGTCTCTGCCTCTCTCTGTATCTCTTGTGAATAGTACATAAAATCTTAAAAAAGGAAAACAACAAAAGATCTTTAATGAATGAGCAAACACATGAATTAAAGAAAAATATTCAACTATGAGAAAATTTTATTTCCAAAGATTTCTAATTTTTGGTCACTTGAACGACTATATTCTTTCATAAATACCGATTAGCTTTATGGGATCTCCAAAGAAAGTAGATTTAAAGCTTGTGTGTGAAAAACACATCATTTCAAATAGATATTGACATAAAACATGGGTTCATAGGAAATGAGAATGTCCTAATTCCTATCATGTTCCCACAAGCATTCCTATAGTCTGATATTATTTGTCAAGGCTGAATATTCAGGTTTCAATCTTAAGTTTTTTTTCCACTAAAAATCAACTTTTTTTTTTTTTTTCTTCTAAGAAGAGGTATATGTCCTACTACTCCTTTGCAGGGAGAGGTGATTCTGGTGCAATGTTGTTTAAGGTATGGCGTTATTCAAATACAAGTGACCTGCTCCATCAGAAGCGTCCTCCTCCAGACGGGAGCTCAAGCCTCTAGGTCATGGAAGGAATAAGCCATGGGGTTCACAGCCTAGGGAATACAGTCCATGATACTAGGTTGTATGGTGACGGGTGGTAGCCACA
Source organism: Nyctereutes procyonoides (assembly GCF_905146905.1). Classification (NCBI taxonomy): domain Eukaryota; kingdom Metazoa; phylum Chordata; class Mammalia; order Carnivora; family Canidae; genus Nyctereutes; species Nyctereutes procyonoides. The sequence continues at coordinate 14,813,203 of NW_026575021.1, read as the reverse complement.
CTCACTGTGAGCACAGATTCACGCACAGAGAAGTTGAATCACTACGTTGTTCACTTGAAAATAATGAAATCGTAAGTGTTAATTATGCACAAATAAAAAAATAGTTCTTTAAAAAGTCAAAGAGTAGATTGGTGGCTGTCAGGTGCTAAAGGATGGGGGAAGTGAGGAGGTGCTCAGCATAGGGTCCAAACTTCCAGTTTTAAGGTAAACAAGTTCCGGGGGCCTAATGCACAACTCTAAGTGCCAGTGTCGTACAGTGTACTTGGAAGTTGCTATGTCGATCTTGAACGTTCCTATATCCACACAAAAGGAAATTAAGTGAGGTGATAGATGCGTTACATAACCTCCCTGTGGTGATCGTTTTGCAATACACGCAGGGATGGAATCACATTGTACATCCTACACTCACACTGTATCCTATATCAATGATGTTTCCATAAAGCTGGAAAAGAAAAGAAAAAGATAGTTCCCCCTTTCATAGCTGTTTCCTCAAAGGATTCAGGATGAGGACAGACCATCTTTTTCAAGAGTGCCTCACAAGACTGTCATGCTGCACCGAATATCATAGAATATCTGAGGATGTATTGTTCCAGTGGAACCCCTTGCCTGCATATTTCAACTTAGTTACCGAGCTATAGAAGAGAATCTCAAGTTGATATAGAAAATATGGTTAAAATATTTTATTTTTTCATAAATATTTTATAAAATGTATCTCGAAGCCCTCTTGGAGGGCTTTTATTTATTTATTTGACAACGTGATCTCCTTAGACTGTTTTGGGATGGTGCTGTTTTCTTCAGTTGGCTTCTCTTGCGTGGATGGTTCCTTACCCTGTTCTCTCCCCTGCCACGAGCACCACGTCGACCGGCCCTCGCCCTCCCTCCTTGGGGCTGATGGAAACACTCCTCGAAAACTATCATGGCTCAACTTTTGGCTTTCATAACTTTGAGAAATAAGATCTCATTTTTATTTTAGTTTTTATTTCGAAATCACCAGTCATGTTAAATATTTATTTATTTATTTATTTATTTATTTATTTATTTATTATTTATTTATTTATTTTACTAATTGTGTCCTGTACATTTTGGAATGATTACCATGTGTGTACTTCACATTCTATCTCACTATATGATGCATATGTCACATGTTAACTTGTTTGATCCTTTAAACCTTCCAGTGAGGTACTCTTATTAACCCTGTTTTACATATAACAGAAAGGTGTTAAAAGAATTTCTATCGGACCCCCGAGTCTCTGTTCTCAACTATTACACCGTGCTGTTCAGATAACCCCCTGGTGATATGATACGAGACTTTTCAAATCCTCTAGATTCTTTATTTTCACCAGGAGAGGTTACGTACTCCTTCAGGACCCCACATAGGTTGGATTTCTAATTTTTCTTATGGATGCTGTCTTCTCACTCTGAAAGAGGATGGAGATGTAGAATAAGAATGGAAGAGATTTGGTTTTCCTCTTCTTTTTACATCTCCACGTGATTCCTGTGGTTACCTGCAGTTTCAAGAAGAGATTCCATCCCGTATTTGTGTCTGCTTATACTAACTGAAGAATTTTGAGACTCATTTTCTTGGATATTAACATTGATCACTCCTGCCTCTCTTGTTCCTGACTTTGTTTTCGCTTTCGTATAGCTTTCCTGTACCAGAACTTCTACTAATAAAATGCCATTGCAGACATTTTGGGGGTGTGCCATGCAAGTCTTAGAGTTTAAGCATGTATGAATTGACTCTCATGCACTGAGGCAGTATGGCTAGTGAACAGAATTCTTACAAAAAACTATTGAAATATAATTGACAAAATGCTGTATATATTTAATGTAGAACATGGTGAGTTTGGTGAGAAGTATATGCCTGTGAAATCATCATTATAATCTGTGCTGTAAACGCAGCCATTACCTCCAAAAGTTTCCTCCTGTCCTTATTATTAATATCATTTTGTAATAAGGACATTTATCATAACATTTACCCCCTTAGAAAATTATGAAATACACAATACAGGACTGAAGAGAGCTCCTGTCTGAGAATCGTGAAAACCTGGTGCTGGCTCTCTTGCCACCAGCATCCATTTAAGAATATATTTTGGGAGCTTAATCTTTGCCAGATATGATTTTAAACCATATCTGTATATTTCATTATTCAATACCCAAGCCAACCCAACAAGGAAGACAGTATAATTGTCACCAAATTGTGGATTAAGAACCTGAGACCCAGAGATGAAAAGTGATTCACTTAAATTTACACAAGTAACAGGTGATGTTACTTGTTTTGCCGATTCATTTTTATCTATAGATCTAGTTCTTCATTGGTAAAATTGATGAGTTTCAGCAAATGATTTCTAAAGTCTCTCCTGCTTCTCAAATTCATTGATGCCCTCCTCTAGCAACTTTATTTCAATGTTAGGAAAATGACCTATTTCATCTCTATTCATTTACAAATCTGTTTTCTTCCTCCTATTTTTTTTTCTCTTCTGAGGCTATTTAGAAATAAACTGTGCAATTTCTTCTTTGGAGTTGCCTAATTTTATAAACAGATCCCTGAAGTCAGTGAGTCCTTAAGTAAAATTAACATTTTATTTTCTTTCTGCAGTGCCCAGCACCAAATGTAGCAGGGGGTCCATAGTAGGTTCACCTGAAATGTTGAATTTTGAATGTGTATGCATGTATATTATTTGGATCTTGCTTTGCTCCCTGGATTACAAACTCACTGAAGACTCTATGCCGACATTTGAGTTGGGAAAGGGGCAACAATTAGATCTAATTTGCCAAAAGTTAATTTTGAACTACTAGACTGCAGCCCATTTTTCATCTTGAGTCTCAGCTCCAAAAAGAAACAGCATGCAGTGTTTTCTCTGTATTTCAGCATTTTGTATACCCAGAGCATTTGGGAGTCTTGCTGCCTTTATTCACTTCTGCAGATGGAGACATTAATCTCCTCTGAGCTCATGACCAGTTAACTTCCCACATTGCGAATATTTTACCATTTGTCCCAAGGTTTATGTGGGAGCAGAGAATGGGCATGAGATAAAAGTAAGGATTTTAGGGTGCTACTCACCACATTCTCTATATTCCAGTAATTATTAAAAATGAGCAAACTAAAAAAAAAAATGAGCAAACTATTTGGAATCCAAATTTTAGAGATAGCACCAAGGAGAAATACCATGAATTAAAAGAGTTCATCTTCCTTAGAAAAAGAGTCAAACTTTCACATAAATTATTAATATTCTATGGCATTTTCATGTATAATTTCATTTTTCTCTCTTCTCCTCCCCCTCTGGGCTGTCACTCACTGACAATAAGAATTGTTAATTTTAAAGTTGTGCTTCTTCAGCGCTTTTTTCTCCCTGCTGTTTAGTTTTATGAACTGAAAAGCTTTAAAATAAAATTCATATTTGATTTTGTTAAGCCCCTATTTCTCATAAAGCCTGTTGGTCTGTTTCATATTTTCACAGACTAGAGTATTAATGAATAAACACACAGTTTCAGAGGGCAATTTCCCATTGCATTTTTAATTTTTTTAAATTTATTTATGATAGTCACACAGAGAGAGAGAGAGAGGCAGAGACACAGGCAGAGGGAGAAGCAGGCTCCATGCACCGGGAGCCCGACGTGGGATTCGATCCCGGGTCTCCGGGATCGTGCCCTGGGCCAAAGGCAGGCGCCAAACCGCTGCGCCACCCAGGGATCCCCCCATTGCATTTTTAAAGATGACTTTTTTTTCAGGCAACGGATTATTTCAAATCAGTAGACAGCCACACACAGTGTGTGTTCCTTTTTTTTTTTTTAAGAGGGAGAAGAAGGAGGGGTGGGGAGTGGCAGAGGGAGAGAGAGAATCTCAAGCAGACTTCCGACTGAGCACGGAGCCCGATGCAGGTTCCATCTCCCCACCCTGAGATCACTACCTGAGCTGAAATCAAGAGTCAGATGCTTGACCAACGAGCCCCCCAGGGGCCCCTGTGCTCCTCATATTTTAGATGGTAGGTTTCTAAGGCCTATTCTTAACTCTTCACTGGCTCTGGCCTAACCAATCCATTAAGATAGGAGGATATTAACTATTTTTCTTTCTGTTATTAGATTTTAATATTAATCTCACCAAGGAATGATAGCTAATCCTGGCACTTGATCTTGGAAAAGTCATTTTTCAAATTCAGAAGTTTTCAGGAAGATAACTAATGGGAGGTAGTCTCAGTATTTTTCAGCTATTGATTCTAAAGCAATGAAATATGATGGCATTGAAAATCAATCGTGCTGGTTCCTAGTGAGGAATGAGAAAGAAAAAGAAAGAAGGAGGAAAGGAAGAGTGGGAGGAAGAGAGGAAGAGGGAAAAAGGGAAGAGGAGAGAGACGGGACTGGAGGGAAGCAGAGGAAGAAAAGGAAGGAAAGAAGGCAGGTAGGCAGACCATATGTTACAAGGAAAGAAGGAAGAAAAAAAAGTAACTGAGAGATAAAACATCCTAGAGATAGTCTCTGGCTCCTGAAAGAGTGATTGCTTTCACTTCTTGTCCAGTTTGGTCACAATGGGAGCATTAGCTAATACAGAACTCCACGGCATGCTACGCACAATACTTTTAACATGATGGTTTGGGTTTTTCATCTTTAGAGACAGATACGTTTAAAAGAAAATGAATGAATCGATAACATTATTATGGTTATTTAACCATCTCTGGCCTAGTGATACTCTGTTTTTAGCTGATAATATGCCATTTTTTCTTTTTTATATTTCTACTTATATTCCTAATATAAGTAGACTCTTTAAGCCTCTTTAAGAATCAGTATGCTAATGCTAGTACCAGAACCATAGAGCAGAGGAAGATTTGCATGCCCATACAACCAAACCATACACACACTCCCACACCTTGGCCCTATAATTGAATTATGAAAACTTAACCTTAGAGACTATCTAGGGTAGACTTTTCACTCCATAATTCAAAAAAAGATATCAAAGAATTTAGATGATTGGCTCAAGGTTATGGATTAATCATGATCATTTGTGTATGGAAGCATAGAGATAGCATACCAGATTGTGATGCATAGAATGTTTGAATTCGCACACACACACACACAAATCAACAAACAAGTATATGCAATTATAGGAATTCTTATGGGGAAAGGGAAACTTAAGTGTTGGAAGAGAGCAAGAGTGAAGCCTACTGAGAAAGGCACTTAATATATATTTCTGCAACTTCTGAGCCAATAATTTTATATATGCTTTTCATCCAGTGCTCATGATAACTCTGTATGGTAGATGTTATTCACAATTGACAAATGACATGATTATTCTGAGAATTAAAAATCTTGACAAATGAATAAAGCAAGGGTTTAAACACAGGCCTGTCTCAGTTGGTTGTCCATTTTATTTACTTAATAAAATATTTAGAATTTAAAGCATGGATAATAATAGTTCACACTGGTATACAGCTTTTGCATTTTCTCACAATTCTTTATTACCCACCAGTCATTTATTTGAGACATATTTATTGAGAATTTACTACTGGTAACCTCTATACTATGTTCAGAGGGTAGATAAAGACCTTCTGTTCCTGGGAGCTTACCATATGGTACTGTTGTTCAGGAAGTATGGCAAGGTGTCATAACACAGGTGTAAGTGACACAATAATTCAAAGATAGGAGTGATCACTCTTTGTTCTTAAACCATCGGAAGTTTTCCTGGAAGAAATAGCCTCTTTTCTCCCCCAGACTGTTGATCAATTGGAGGAACCGAGTTCCATGAGAGAGGATGGCAGAAATCAAGGAACAGGTGTTTGAAAGCAGAGAGCATATTTAAGGATCTCTGAGAGATACAGTCTGACCAAAGTGCTCCTACTGTGAAAAAGTCTCCTACACAACAATTTTGGATAGAGAGAGTGAGCTCATGTTCCAGAAACCTCTGACCATGGTAAGAATTTTCAGTCTTATTCAGTAAGTGACACAAAGCCGTGGAAGGTCGTTGAAAAGTTGTCACATGATAAGGTGTCAGGTGATAAAAACTGGTTTGAAATCTTCCTCAAGTGCCAGCTGTGCACTGATGACCAACCCGTGAGTGCTCTTGAGCCTTGGTTTCTTCATTTGTAAAATGTGGAATAAAATATTAGTCCTCTCTTGCCACATTACTGCTAGGTAACAAATGTCTCCAAACTGGCTTGCTTACACTTGTTTTCAATATGTAGGTAGGTGGGCTTTGTATCTTCGGATCCGGCTTGGGTTCAGGGGAACAACTCTGCCTCAGATTGCTGGTTGAATTCAGATCTGTTCTATGGATATTTATTTTGGAGCCCAGTTTGAACAATGACAGTCGTTACCAATGAGTCCAGATTTCTGGAAATGATCAATCTCTCTCTATCATCTCTATCTCTATCTATCTCTATCTCTATCTCTATCTCTATCATCTCTATCTATCTCTATCTATCTCTATCTCTATCATCTCTATCTCTGTCTCTATCTCTATCATCTATCTATCTATTTCTATCTCTATATCTATCTCTGTCTCTCAATATCTATCTCTATTTCTCTCTATCTCTCTCTATCTCTGTCTCTGTCTCTGTCTCTATCTCAATCTCCAGGAAATATACTTGGAAGCTCTTGGAATCAGTATCTGTAGGATTAAGAGGTAGAAATGAGTGGGCAGGAGGAAGAGTAGACCTGAATAATGTCGCAACAAAGGCCTCAGCCAATTTCATAAGATGCTCAGGAGCTAAGATCATGCCCAGAGCAGTACCACACGCATGGATATTGATCTTAATTCAATCCTGTGCCCATGAGTCCTTGAAACGTCTGGATATTACTCTGCTTTCCTGGGTGGTATGCTGCAAGCCTCAGGAAGGAAGTGTGACCTTGGATCACATAATGCTCCCCATCTCAAGCAGCCCTTAAAGAGAGCGGACAGATGAGGCACTTTTCCTGGCAGTAATCCTAGCGCCCGGGGGATGATGCTTCTGATGATCTTTCTGACGGGATATCTGGTAACATATCACAGCATCTATCACAATTATTATCTCCACGTCTTTAAGTCCAGCTCGGAAATTACCCCTACAGGACTCTCTAACTTTCTGAATCCCCATGACACTAAGACAGTTCTAGCAAAGGTTATCAATATCTTCCTTATGGCTTTTCTGGCCAAAAATGCCGTGGCTGAAGAGTGCCCTTCGTCCGACCTATTCCAGCACTCCCTGTCTCCCAGGGAGCAGAAAGCGTGAGTGGGAGGACAAGGCAATGTGACTCTACGGTAGGCGAGTCCCTCGTAACACAGTATGCAGAGTGCGCTCTTAGGCTTGCCAAATTTCTTTGCTTTCTCTTGTATTCTAACCTCGGGTACCACCTATATTTGAGGACAGGGCTGCCAGAAAGAAAGGATGAAGAGAGGAGAGTGAAACAAATGCAGTGTAGTTCAACAGACGCTCTAATAAGGAATACGCCAGGAAGGATGGAGCAGTAGAGGTGACAATGTCACAGGGAGATCAAAGAGAATGAAGGAGTCATCAGAGCGGGAGACAAACCACGAGACTCTTAATTCTAGGAAATACACTGAGGGTCACTGGAGGAGGTGGGTGGGGGGACAGGGTCCCCGGGTGATGGGCTTGCAGAAGGGCATGGGATGGAATGAGCACTGGGTGTGATACACTGATAAATCATTGAACATGACATCGGAAACTAAGGATGTGTTGTATGTTGGCTAACTGAATTTGAATAATAATGAAAAAAAAAACAAAAGGAATGAGGAAGGTGGATGAGGGAACAATGAACTCAGCAGTTAGTTATCATCATTCCATTAGCAAATATTTTTTGAGTGTCTATTTTGTTCCTCACCTTGTGACAGGTGTCTGGGTAGACAGCAGAAAACAAGGTTGAGACCGTAGGAGTTCCTATGAAAATTGAAATATCACTGAAAAAGTGCTGGGAGCTAAGAGGGCATATTAGAAACACAGACGACTGTAAACCAGAGAGGTTGGAGAGCTTTCCTAGCTTCAGCCATCTACATCCCACTACTTTCTTCCCCTGTATGGGTGAAGCCAGGGAGTATTTACTCATTTTATTTTGCAAATGAAGAAATAAGCCAGAGAAATGGAAGGTCTTGCCAAAACCATAAAGTGATTTGGGGACAAAGCTAGAAAAAGATCTCTGACTCTGTCCTCCTTACTGTGTGTATTCACTGTGCAAGTCTGAATATTTTTGAATTTTGAAGCAACTGCTCAGAACGTAAAATTAGGAGTTTGATGCCTCTTATCAGGATATCATCATTATTTTCTCATTTTGGTTTACAAGGAAACATAAGAAAATACCATCTACTCACTGTCCAGGGCACTGAGATTCAAAGCTGAGCAAGGTAAAACAGTCCATCACTCATGGACCACATAAAGTAAGGCCAAAATGGGGAAATAAAAATGATTTCACAAGTTAAAAAAGTCTGCTAAGATCTACAAAGAGAAACTACAAATAAGCCTTTGTACTTTATTATTAATTAATTAATTAATTAATTTTTTACAAATTTTGTTGACTCATTGAAGTACTTTACAGAAAAGTGCTACATTCTGGACCCTTTACATTATTATTATTATTATTATTATTATTATTATTATTATTTGCTTGCTGTTTGCTGTGTTAGATCCTATTCCTTTTTTTTTTTCTCTTTCAAGTTTCTGTTTGAATTCCAGTTAGTTAACATATGGTGTAATATTAGTTTCAGGTGGAGAATTTAGTGATTCGTCACTTACGTACAACACCCAGAGCTTGTCACAAGTGCCCCTCCGTCATCCTTTAACCCTCCTCCATCCTGCCCACCTCCCCTCCAGCAGCCCTCAGGGTGTTCTCTATAGTTAAGAGTCTCTATGGTTTGCCCTTCTTTTTCCTTCCTTTTACGTATGTTAATCTGTTTTATTTCTTAAATTCCACATATAAGTGACATCATATAATATTTGTCTTTGACTCATTTCTCTTAGCACCATATTCTCCAGCTCTATTCACATTGTTGTAAATGGTAAGATTTCACTGTTTTACACGGCTGAGTGATATTCCATTGGATATATATCTACACCACCTCTTCTTATCCATTCATCAATCAACGGACATTTGGGCTGTTCCCATCATTTGGCTATTGTTGGTAATGCTGCTACAAACATCAGGGTGCATGTGTCCCTTCAAATCTGTATTTTTGTATCCCTTGGATAAATACCTAGTAGTGAAATCACTGGACCATAGCTCTATTTTTAAGTTTTTGAGGAACCTTCATACTGTCCTCCAGAGTGGCTGCATCACTTTGCATTCCCACCAATGGTGTAAGAGGTTCCCCTTTCTCTGCATCCTGGCCAACATCTGTTGTTTCCCGAGTTGTTGATTTTAGCTGTTCTGACTGGTGTGAGAGGTGGGATCTCAGTGTAGTTTTGATTTGTATTTCCCTGGTGATGAGTTGCACCTTGAGTTTAAAGCAGTGGATTCACTTACTGACCATTTATTCTGCTGTCTATAAGCCCATATCGAATTATTCATCCTTATACAGCTTTTATATCTTGTGAGTTCAATCTAAAAACACACTTCAGGGATGGCCTGGGTTGCTCAGTGGTGGAGAGTCGCCTTCAACTCAAGCCGTGACCCCGGAGTCCAGGGATCGAGTCCCACATTGGGCTCCCCTCAGGGAGCCTGCTTCTCCCTCTGCCTATGTCTCCGCCTCTTTCTTTCTGTGTCTCTCATGAATAAATAAATAAAATCTTTAAAAATAAATAAATAACTAAATACACGCTCTATTTTCCACACCACTATCATTTACCCAGAATAGCATAACTTTGTGTTTATATTATTTATATATATAAATTTATATTTATATACTTATATATAAAAATTTATATTTATATATATTTATATATTTATAAAAATTTATATTTATATATTATTTGTATATAATGTTTATCTCTAATGTAGTTGTATATACCATATATTGGTCATTCTATTATATGATTATGTACAAAAATAAATATGTTTAAATTTGTATGTAATATGGTATATAACAAATATATATACATGTTATTTATATGTGTTATATAATAATAGTTATATAATGTAGTTAATTCAAAGCCCTGGTTTTTAATCCAAGCATGCAAACATTCCTCTGCTAGCCAGTAACTTGCTGGGTGCTAGGAAATATAAAGAATTCTTAGTTCCAGGGTTTACTATGGCAGGAGCTCCCAGCCTTGGGAATATGAATATACAAGGAATTTCATAAAAGTCCATTTACCAGAGAAGTAAAATCTATTTTATAGGAGATCACATCAACACCGGCAAAAGAAAATAATTTAAGGAGATTGATTTCCAAAAGGCATAACTTCTCAATGAATAAATCCGAACTCTAACTTGACTGGCTAATCTGACTGGCTAATGTGACTGGCTCTAGTCACCTGTGCCTACACACCCGGTGCACATGGCTGTAATGCATGGCGGGGGCTTCAGAGGCAACTAAAATATAGAAGGTTCTCTGTACCTTACACAAAAACTCCAATCCGTCGTACTTCTTCTTCTTCTTTTTTTTTTTTTTTTTTTTTTTTGCTTTTCCAAAGCTATTTGTTCAGTCTTCTTTTATTTTATAAATTAGGAAATAAACACAAAGAAATGAAGTGACTTCCTAAAATCAAGTGCCTTGGTCACTATGCCAGGGTCAAATTCCAGTTCTATTTTTTTCTTTTCTTGCTCAGTGTTTACTGCACAAGTGTAGTTATATTGCATTTTGCTACGGGACTTCTGCAGAGACTCTCTTCACTTTGGTAGGGATGCTCCTCTACCCTCTAGGCCAGCGGAGCCGTTGAGGGCTGTTTTGGTATGGCTTCAGCGGCAGGGTCATAAAGAGTGAGCAGACCTCGAAAGGCGGTCTAGTAGAGTCACATAACCCAAGTCAGTTTCAGTAAATCCAGTTCCCAGGAAAGGTAGTTATTGGCTGAAGGTATTGGCACCCAAGGGGTGGCCGTAAGGGGATAAATGTCATTTAAGCTAAAGAAACATAGGCTACTCCCTCCAATCCATTTTACCTGGTCAGATCCTTACCGACCTCACACCAGGGTCTGTTTTAGTAGGAACAGCACCCACCTCTCTGGACAAATGAAGAGAACGAATTGGAAGATAAAATACCGAAACTTTGAGACCCAAACTTCCAGCTTCCCCCTTGTTTCAACCATTGACTTGTAATAAGAACCCTTGCCAGGCTAGAGTTGCTGAGGAAATAAGTGTACCACTTCTTGAGTAACTTCTTTTTTTTAATCCAACCACTCTATTCATGGCAACGCATGCTGACATATATCACCTTGTGAATGATAAATAATTCATATGATGTCTCACATGATTCAGGGTCTTTCTATGAGACAGACACGTCTTCATCCACTGAAATCCTAATAATTGTTACTCTTAATACACCTATCATCCTAAGCATGCTGAATCTTTCTGTAAAGATGACTTTTCCTCCAAATTTAGGTGGATTGTGACAGAATTGCATGGATTTCTTGATTAATACCTCATCTCATGGACATGTGTAAAAGCAGCAGAAGTGTCTAGAAGCTCATGGCAGGAACTGACCCATTACTGCAGGTAGCCCAGGGTTTCTCTATGATCAAGTAGCTGTAGGAGAGCAGAAGGGGAGATGATTCTATCACTAGTATGAGGGAGGGCCTCATATAACTCGATCCATTTTGTGGGTAGTACCTGTGGAATAGAACAGAGGTGAAAGGGATTTAATGACCTAGATTGCACTCTACTGCTCTGGGTACCTGATAATCACATTAAATATAACAGACCACATGAAGATGACACTTAAGGGAGCTTACTTCTGAGCTCCTGAATTAAACAGGTGCACCGGGTGTTCCCCAAAGCTCTCCACACACATGTGCATATGTGCCCATCCACCTCCCCCAACACACACACTCAAAATATTGCTTGTTTTTTTCCCCTTAATTAATATCTATTGCAATCCATTTTTCAACATTGTAGAGGGATATTTTCATTTTGGCTTTATAGATGCAGTAATACAATTGACTGAACTGCCAAAAAAAATTCTCTTTCAGATTTCAACGAAGAAACTTCAAATTTCTTGAGTTTGAGGGTTTAAAGACAGGCAGACGAGCAGACAGCAATATTGCATCTTTAAATTTTTTACTTACTTCTGCCAATATACAATTAACACCACCAGTATCTGACTGATTAAGATATTCCACAAGTATTTATTGGGGGCCGACTTTGTGTCTGGTACTGTTCTAGAAGCAAGGGATTTAGGTGTGAACAAAACAGACAAAAATTCTTGCCTTTGTGGGGCTTACATTTCAGTAGAATATCTTGTTTAAATTGTCCTTTTGAGATTTAAAGAGCTTTCCTTCATTTCCTTTTGGTCTATTATAATTTCCATAAAAATGTTTGAAGCAGGCATTATTAGTAATGCTTTTTACAAATGAAGACAATAAAACTTAGTTAAGTGATTTCCCCCAAGTCATACAGGTGTCAGAAAGCACAGTATTTCTCTCTGATCCTAAATAATTCTCAATAATAACCTAATTGTGAATAATATGAACTTTTTCTTTCTCCCTTAATGTCTTATTATGTTTCACTTTTATTTGCATGTTAAAAATATAGAATGTGATACTTGGAAGTGAGTATCTAATGAACAATTCTTCTACTCAAATAATTTAAGTGTGAGCTGTAGCTCAGAGATGATCACATCTAAAATAAATAAATGATGAGCTACTGTCCTTAGATATAAAGTAATGACTCTTGCTTATTAATGACCAGGATTTGTTCTACTAATAAACGTAATTAAGTGGCTCTATTTAGACGCCTCAAACTTCATGTATATCCATCTAAATATCGCAGATTATGGGAGGACTGAGTATCAACTGGCTTTGGAACATGCAAGTCCAGAGGTGAATTATGATTTTCCTGCCCTCATGGACTGAACTAATAGAAAAGATTCTATAACTAGTAATCCCAACTTATTATTGTTTACTAGTAACAACTCTATGAAGGCAGAGACTCCTTATGTCTGTGATTACATTCCGAGTGTCTAAAAGGGTGCTTAAAAAATAAAATAAAAATAAAAATAAAATAAAATGGTTCTTAGAACAAAGTGATAGCTTAGTAATTACTTATTAAATTAACAGTGGATATAACAATGGCTATACTATAGGGATGTACAAAATTTACTTCACTGGGCTCAAGATTGTTTGGAAACTCAGCCAATAGGGGAAAAGCTTTGATCTGAGGCTGTAATAAATATCAGGAGTTTGCCAGGAGAGGAGAACAGGAAGAAAAAACACAATTTGCAAAAAAAGGGTAGGTATTTATTAAATATCTTTTCATGGTGTGTCAGTATGGCAACCGTCAAGTTCTTGTATGGATCAATGAATAGAAAAAGGGTTTTTTCTTTTCTTTTTTTTTAATTTTAAGGCTTACATGTAAAATAGCATCTGATCTGCTTTCTTTCTAATGTACATTATTTGGAAATCTCATTTATGAGGTCAATTGGTAGGAAAGGCTCTTGGTTTTTTATTGCTAGTGTTGAAAAACACCTTGCTTTCAGGGTAGTTTTTGAATGATAATCCGGCCATATAAAAAAAATCCAAAATCACAGTTAATTTATTATTTGAAGAATATCATTCTACTGTGTTTTCACTTTCATGTCATTACTGAGAAGTCATTGCAGGCTAACTTTTATTCCTTTTTAGATAATGTGTCTTTTCTCTCTGAAAATCCCAAATACATTTTCCATATTTGTTGTATCCCTTTAGGTGGATTCCTAACTTATGGTTGATGACATTTCTATTCCAGATCTCCACTCCTTTTTACTTTTACTCCTCTATATATTCATTTCCGGTGGAAGTAAAAATCCATTAAAAGACATAATACATGAATAATACACATCAATATGTATTTCCCAGCCATACCTTATCAAATAGAATTGAAAAGTGCCCCAATGTGGGGCACAAAATAGATTGTAAGGCTAACTTCAGGGAGATTACATTTTAAATTATATCTGTTATCTAATTATTCAGTTTATTCTTCAAGATAAAAGGCTGCTCTCTGGAAATATCAGGTATTATTGGAGTCTAGGATGTGAGTAGATAAGTTTATTGTTTGAAATGCTCCTTTATAAACTAGCAGATTGGAAAAACCACAATTTTTGTAGAGTCTTACCTTGCCCTCTAGGTTACACAAATAAAAGTGATGGCAATATACAATAAAAATATTATGAATGACTCAGACTTGAATATATTGAAGTAAAAATACTTTTAGATGGCACATTACAGTTGCAAGATGTGGTTAATAGTATAGGCTCTGAAAACAGATAATCTGGGTTCACACCCTGGCATCACCTCTCATTAGCCACGAGACAATAGACAAATTAGTTAACTTCTCTGAGCCTCATTTTTCTTGATGTATACATTTTTTATTATTATTATAAAGCAGGACAATACATATGAAGTGCTCAGAACAGTGACTTACTCCCAGTAAATTACTCAATGTAAGTTGTTAGTGGTATGGCCACATATAAAACTTTCAATTATGTTTTCCTCTTGTTAATTGATGAGCATCTAAAATGACTTTTAGATGATTTAGGAATTATATAATCATAGAACTTAAAGAAATATATATTTCATGAAGTCTAAACATATTTTGTACATGTGGGATACATGTGAACAGAGTTAAGCATTCTACTCAACATCATGTAGTCAACACTAGATCTTATCCTAAAACCTCTGTCTTTTAATGGATTTTTTTCTTCAATGCACTCTCTACTAAGCTACTGATAACCATAAACATTTGATAGAAGGATGTTAAAATATTTGGAAAAATTGGATGAGGATATATTCTAAATGCAGGTTGGGGAACAAGATATTAATTTGAGATATGAACCAGCATGGTTTTTTTTTTTTTCTCCATTTGATCCTCTTTTCAGGCTTTTGCCTAAAAATGACTTAGTTAAGTTTCCTACATTCACTAGAATGGAGCGTCAATGTACATACAATAGAACCAGTTAAAAAAATTCAATTTCAATTTTTTAGATACCCGATTCTATTGTCTATGAAAATACAGAAAAATGCTTATAAAGAACCAAGTCTGGTAAAAGGAACAGATTGATTCAGCAAGAAAAAGAATTATCATAAACAAGATGAGATTTCAAAATGCTTGAGACTTAGGGATGCTGAATTAAAATGTTCGAAATAAGTGGATTATTAAAAAAAGAAGAATGGGCCAATCAGTGGATTAATTCTTAGGACTTCATGTAAGATACTTGAACTACTATGGAGGTTAATGTGATTTAAGTTTTGAGGTGGGACCTCTCTTGATCCTCAGAGAATGTGATGGCCCCTCTTCATATTTCACTCAGAAACTTTCCCCAGTTTTCCCCAGTTTTGGAGTTCTGCATTATTCATGATGGTGCTCTTTCAGTTATTCAGGAAAATAGGATGTTTTTGATGTCAGGTTTATCAGTCTAGCGCTTCCCCCACCTATAACATGATGGGACTCACTAAAGGGGAAAAATATTTAAAAAAATAAATCCTTTTATATTGGATGGTATTTAGGTAGTTGGCTCAGGAAAGAGGATGCATGTGTTTTCCAAATGCTACTGTTTTCTCAAGGATGGAAATGAAACGGATGCTTTCCCACCACCACCTACTGCTGCTTTGATAACATTCTCTGATGCACCAGATGGTGGAAAACAAAGTTTTTCTGCCACAGCTCTTTTGGTTGAACAGTTATTTATGGGCCAATGGGATCCATTTATCCACCTTTATTACAGCTTTTTATCCTTACAGACAATAAATCCAAATAACATGATCCTGGTAAGTCGATAAAATTTACACAACTAATGAGCTGAAGTGTATGGGAGTATTTATTGAACTTTCTGTTCACCTAGCAGTTTATTAGTTTCTCCAAAGAACAGAGGAATACAGGAACCTTATTATAAGGAAAATCATGTCTTGTGCCTTAATAATTACACTTGCATTAGGAACAAAGGGGAACCTGCTGAAGGAAACCAGACTCATAAGCTAAACCATCCATAAAAGGCACTGTTTTCTGGTTGTTGCTTTTTGTTGTTTGTTTCATTTTTTTTATATGTTATTCCAATGACATTTACCTACAATGTGTTGATTTAAAGTTGCATGTCTGTTTATGACAGTTCATACTACTACAACTACTACTACTACTACTACTACTACTACTAATCAGTATGCGTGTTTATTGACAAGTGTTTCCCTGTAGACTTTAGCTATTCCTGGTTGTTTATCAGCTCATTTTTACATTATCCAACTCTTTTTCAGCCCTTGAACGGTAGCCATGAAGAGAACTGTTCTTCAAACTTGAGTTGCTTTCAAATTCTTAGGAACCCAGCAAGCCTTGAGGGGACCTGTACTCATTTTTATGTTTGCTGGACAAACAGACCCAGAGTGTTTTCATTATCAATTTCAAAGAGGAAACTCGTAGTAAAAATGGGAAACTGAAATGCTTATTCTGAATTTCTCCCCGTTTTTTTTACTCCACACTCATTTAAAGCTAAGTGCAGTTTGAGTGATGGGAAATATTGCATTTTCTCTTTAATATGTTATGAAGATGACTTATCTTGGCCTCATACTTTAGAACAGTGCTTCTCAAGCATGAGTGTGTATATGAATGACAGATCATTGGAAAGTGCAGATTCTGTTTCATCATCCCTAATGGGGCTGGATGTTCCTCAGTTCTAACCAAGATCAGTTGTTGCCTGCCTTGGACCATTTACGAAGAGCAAGATTTTAGAATTTACAATGCACTATCACATAATTGAGCTTATTGGGCATTTGCAAAACTTTGTAATCAAAAAATGTGCAATTTGTATTATTTACCTAAAGTTATATCATGGATAAAAATCTGGATCAGGATTCTTACCCATATTTGTTGACACTAAACTCAAAATTCTTCCCAGAAAAAAAAAAAATTCTTCCCAGAACAAACTATGCTGCTATACTTTGGTGGTTCTCAACTCCAGCTGGTTATCAGGTCCACCTGACAGATGCTGATTCAGTTTGTCTGGAGTGAGTCTGGCCATCAGTATTTTTAAGAAGGGCAGGCGTTGGGATCCCTGGGTGGCGCAGCGGTTTAGCGCCTGCCTTTGGCCCAGGGCGCGATCCTGGAGACCCGGGATCGAATCCCACGTCGGGCTCCCGGTGCATGGAGCCTGCTTCTCCCTCTGCCTGTGTCTCTGCCTCTCTCTCTCTCTCTCTGTGACTATCATAAATAAATAAATTTAAAAAAAAAAAAAAGAAGGGCAGGCGTTTTATTATAATGTTCAACCGGATTAAGAATCCCTGTTAAAATGAAGACTGTGGATAAGATGTACATTTGTCCAAGTCATTAATCATGGAGTAGGCCAGTGTTCCTCAAACTTTAATAGTATCAGAATCTGCCGAAGGGCTAGCTAAAACATAGATTGCTGGGCTTTATCTCCAAGAATTTCTGATTCAGTAGGTTTGGAGTAGGGGCTGAAGAATTTGCATTTCTGACAAATTCCCAGTTCCTGATATTGCCAGAGCAGGGACTACACTTTGAGAACCACTGGGTTAGGCTGAAATGATGATGACTCACATGAACTTTTAAAAGTTAATGAATTTATCTCTATATTTGATTATTATAGCTCCTTAATATCCAGCCAACATGATTTATTCAGTCTCCATACTGTAAAGGCTTTCTAATAAATCATTTTCCAACAAAAATAACATGACAAGAAGGATGCTTTGTAAAGAAAATGTTGCCACAGGGTAAGTGTCTTTGTCTTCACAACAGTACTCGATTTCAAATGGGACATTTCAAGGTACTGCTTTTTTTTTTTCTCAATTTACTTAAGGAAAGAAATCCATACATCAGAGGAGAGAAAAAGGACATTATATGCCTCACAATGACTTCTTCTCTCAAATATTTCATTCAATCACTTAAATATTTTCAACGGTGACTTCGTTATTATCTGCAAGTACTTAATCTCATTCTGGAGACAAAAGTGGTGAAATTTCAAGTTGTTCAAATTCACAGGGAGCAGTAGAATTTCTGGTACCTTTTTTTTCACTCAGGTTATAAAAGAGAATTATTATTGTACCTTGTACAGGTATAAAAACAATTTTCCCTTAAGAAAAAGATTAAAAATTACAAATTACACAGAATTAATTTTATATTTGTAGGAAATTTGAGGTCTTGGTATTTTATTGTAGATGCAATATAGGATGCCTAACCATAAAAACAAGAAAGGTCTTCTACAGTAACATGAAAGTGGTCAAAGAAGTAACATCAATCATAATTATGTTAATGACCAAAATGGACATTTAGCCCCAACTTCCTCGCTCTGCAATGAGAGCACATGTTTTGGTACCTGCCATACTGGAGTTGAATCCAGGCTCAGCCCCTGACTAGAGATTGAACAATTTACGTGTCTTTCACAGCAGTAGAAATAATTAGATCTACTCATTAATTGCAGTGCACACCAATAAAATGGCATCAATAAAGCATCCAATATATTAGCTAGCAGGTATTAGGTGTTCAGTAAATGGTTGTATCTCTCTTCATAAAAGGTCATTAAGCCTCAGCATGGACATATTTGTCATTGAGCTATTCATGCTTTTGTAATCCCATTTCATTTGTAGGGTAGTTTACAAAATGAACAAGTTCCTTCTTGTGTCTCAACATACTTCCTTTCAGCCACAATAAATTGCAACAACTACAATATGTTAAGGATATTAAAAGATAAAACCTTTCAGCAATAACTTAAGGTATTTTGTAATCCAATCTGGGCCTAGATGACCTTAAAAAAGTAAAGTAATGCAATAAAGAATATAAATACCAAAGAAAGATAAGAAATATCAGGATCTTGTAATGGATGTTTGCTCTAATTTTGATAAATAACAGAAAGCTATTTAAAAAAATCTTGATTTCAAATTCTAAGACTTTTAATTTTTTAATTTTAATTTTTTTTTGGAGGGGCTCCCATCCTTGACCTCTTGCTTGCATTTTTTTTATTACAGTTAGGATAGGCTAGCTTATGTTGCATAACAAGGAACACAAAATATCATTAGCTTTAAAGAAAACAAAGACATGATTGCTATACTTCACGTCCAGTGAAGGCCAGTTATAAAATTTGATCTATGTTATTCTCATTCCTAGAACCTAACAGAACGGGACATTCCAGAATACTTTCAGTAACTATGGCATGCTCTGGCATTTAAAGCTTCCACCTAGAAGTGACAAAAGTTACTTCTGTTCACATCATATTGGTCAAAGAAAGTCATTTGACCAACCCTGAATTACGTTGGGAGGGGTGGGGAATGTGCCATAAGTACAGTCTTGCCATATGACTGGGCAAGAACCAAACACTTGCCAACAGCCTAAATAACTGCCACAGTATTGCTTGTTAACTCCACCTTCCAGAAACATCTCCCTGTGCTTTTTTTGGTAATGTTGGATTATGTTGGTTCCTTTCTCATCTCGATCTATACACTCTTCTCTGCTAGTTCCTTTTATTCCTCCTTCCCCAGCAGGTGGACATCAAGAATGTGCCCTTGGTAGTTTTTGTGAATGATGTAAGAAAAGGTTTAGTTTCATTCTTTTGCATACAGATATCCAATTTTCCCATTGCCACTTGCTGAAGAGACTGTCCTTTCCTCATTGGGTGTTTTTAGCACCCTTGTCAAGACAGTTGACTGTACACATATGGGGTTTTTTCTGGACTCTAGATTCTGTTCTCCTGGTGTATGTTTCTGTTTTCATGTCAGTACCACGCTGTTTTGGTTACTATAGCTTTGTAATATACACTGAAATCAGAAAGTGATGTTTTCAGCTCTGTTCTTTCTCAAGAATGCTTTGGCTACTTGGGAACTTTTGTGATTCTGTACAATCTTGGTTGTTTTTTCCATTTCTGTAAAAAAATAAAAAAGCCATTGGAATTTTGACAGGGATTGCATTGAATCTGTAGATCACTTTAGATAGTGTGAATATTTGAACAATATTAATTCTTCTAATCCACAAACATATCTTTCCAATTATTTGTGTCTTCTTTAATTTCTTTCATTAAAAGAAATTTATTTTTAATAGAAGTGTTTTAATATTTTTAATGTACAGTTTTTCACCTTAAAGGTTAAATTTATTCTTAATTATTGTATTGTTTTTTTTAAGACTTTATGTATTTGTTCATGAGAGACACAGAAAGAGAGAGGCAGAGACAGAGGCAGAGGGAGAAGTGGGCTCCCTGCAGGGATCCCAATGTGGGACTTGATCCCAGGACCCTGGGATCATGACTTGAGTTGAAGGGATGCTCAACCGCTGAGCCACCCAGGCGTCCTATTGTTTTTGATCATATTGTAACTGGGATTGTTTTCTTAACTACGCCTTCCAATAGTTTGCTGTTAGTGTTTAGAAATACAATTGACTTTGTATATTGATTTTATGTCCTGCATCTTTATAAATTCATTTATTACTTCAAAGAATTTTTTTAGTAGAATGTTAGGGTTCTTTCTATATAATAACATTTTGAAAACAAAAATACTTTTAATTTTTCCTTTTTGAATTGAATGCCTTTTATTTATTTTTCTTACCTAATTGCTCTGGCTAGGCCTTCTAGTACTATGTTGAATAGAAATGGCTAGAGTGAGCATCTTGTATTATTCTGTATCTTATTTTTTTAAAGATTTTATTTATTTATTCATGAGAGACAGAGAGAGAGGCAGAGACACAGGCTTCATGCAGGGATCCCGAATTGGGACTCAATCCCAGGACCCTGGGATCATGACCTGAGCTGATGCCAGATGCTCAACCACTGGGCCACCCAGGTGCCCCTATTCTGGTTCTTAGAAAAAAAGCCTTCAGTTTTTTACATTGAATATTGAGTATGATGTTACTGTGGGTTTGTCACAGGTGGCCTTAATTTTGTTGAGGTACATTATATCTATGCCTGATTTGTTGAGAATTTATCATAATCTTTTTCTGCATCTATGGAGATAATCATGAAAATATTCATGATTTTTATCCTTCATCCCATTTTTTTTCCTTCATCCCATTAATGCAATGTGTCATTGTTTATAGTTTTAGGAGAAAACCACCTCTTTCTTTAGTTTTTCATTTCTTTCCATTTTACTAATTCTCTTTCATTTTAGCTTTTAAATGTACATGTGTAAACAATATTCCACATTCCTTTTCTCTAATCTTTCCTTCACATCTCTTTCATTGCTACCCTCAATAAAATTACTATGGTTAAGGTGTTTGATGGCTTTGCTACTAAATCCAACATTTGTGATACTGGCCTCACTGATTACTTGAAAATATTATACACAACAACAATCTTAAAATTATCTCTTTCCTTGAGTTTCCTCCCATTAGTCTTTTGGAGTATACATCCCAAATACTGTTGCCAGATTTTCTTCCTCTATCTTTCCTTAATTAATATTTCTCTATGTTTTGTTCCTTGGTCTCCTCTACTTGTTATAAGAAGTCTCTATACTGATTGTTTCTTTTTAAAAAGATTTTATTTATTTATTTGAGAGTGAGAGAGAGAGCAAGAGCACAAACAGTGGGGAGCGGCAGAGAGAGAGGCAGAGGGAGAGGGAGAAGCAGATCCTTGATGATTTCTAAATGTACAAATTGAACACAAATATATATATAGATATACCCATCCACTGGTCACCTGTACATGGTTTTGCTACAGGCACTTCAAATTTAATCTCACCAAAAATGAATTTATCATATTTTTCACTTATCACTCCAGCAGGACACCCTTCTACTGAAACATATTACCTATTTATGTACATGGTACTTTTATCCATTCAGTACTCAAGCTACAACCCTAGGAATTACCCTTACATCCTCTATTATCTTTTCTCCTCATGCTCTTGCTCTACCCTCCACCCCCATATTTTATTATTCTAATCTCTTCAACCTTTATTTTTTTAAATATATCTCCTGTTGTCTCCTTTAAATCCTCACTGACACTATAAGAAATAGGGCTTTTGGGATTTCCTCTGAACAGCCTCCCTGACAATAGACTTGCTTGCTCCTTCACATTAATTCCAGTGAGATCCTTCTAAACTACAAATCTTCTTTGTTCACTTTTTTGCTTCTTCTCTGTCTTTTAATAACCAGAATAAAATAAAAATCCCAGCAAAACTATCTAAAAGCTTTTATCTACCTCTATCTTTCTAGCTCCATTTGTAGCCAACACATTGCTATATTTTGCTTTTTTGGTTCTATTAAATTACACGCATTTTCCCTAATTCAGTGGTTCTCACCCATGGGTTATTTTGCTCCTTTCCCACCTCCAAGAGACATAAGCATTGTCAGAGTCATTTTTTGTTGTCACAACTTGGGAGGAGATGCTATTAGCATGTATTAGAAAGTGGCTAGAAATGATTTTATGTAGAACCTAAAAAACAAAATAAGACAAAACAAACAAACAAAAACAGAAACAGAGTCATAAATACAGAGAACAAACTGGTGGTTACCAGGGGAGAGGGTGGGGGGGATGGGTGAAATAGGTGAAGGTGATTAATAGGTACAAACTTTCAGTTGTAAAATAAACAAGTCACAGGTTTAAAACATGCAGCATAGGGAACACCGTCAAGTCAATAATATCGTAACATTGTATGGAGACATATGGTAACTACATTTACCAAGATGAGTGTTGAATAATATATAAGAATATCAATTCACTACATTCACTAGAAACTCATATAGCCTGTACATGCTATACTTCAATAAAAACATCCTAAAACCACATCTCTCAATAACAAATAATTATCTGAACCAAATATTAATAGTACCAACGTTGAAAAATTCTACCCTAGTTGAACATCATAATTATCAATTCTGGGCCTTTCTACATGATGTTCTCATTGTATGGAATGTTCTTCCCTTAATGTCTATCTAGTTTCTGCTAGTTACTCAAGGTTCCTTCTTTGTATCCCTTCTTGTAAAATTATTGACTAATCTTATTCAGTACAAATTGTATGTAAGACAACTTATTTTACTCCAATCATAGTATTCCTTTTGTCAAAATCATTTTCTGGCTCTCCACTATTTCCATTGCCAATAACCCTTGTCCTGATATTAAAAACCCTGCAAAATATAGCAACAAACTACATCAAAGCCCTCCTACTCAATGTTTCTTATTCACATTCTGTGATTCATCCAAAATGAATTACTGCACATTTCCACAATCTACATACTACTCAAGTCTTGATCAATGGTTACTCTTAACGTATATGTTTCTCTGTCTGTTCATCTCTAACAACCAAACTCTTATCAGGTTCTCTCAAGGCTCAGTTTAGCAAATCTTTGATTCTTTAAAGCAAATTCATTTAGCTCTCCTTTTAACTTATCCTCATTCCGGTCATCTACCCACTGTTTTGGGGGTTACTTCTCTTTATTCACTGCAAACTTTTAGCACCAAGATCAGTCTTTATATCTACATCAGTTTCTAAGATGGCCCCAAACAAAATCCACCTGGAATACTCCTTGAGTGCTTAAGTCTCATTTCTAGTAATGATGATAATGTTTTAAAATACTACTACTACTACTACTGATGATAACAGTGATGATAATAAGGGTAATAATACCAATAAATAATAAGTGACACTGAGTACCTACTGTATTCTAGGCACTGTGATAAGCCCCTTAATTCAGTCATTCCTCTTCTTTATCCAACATCCATATTTCTCAGTATATTGATTTCCCTGCCATATAAATCATCCTTCCTGTCTGCACGTGGCGAGCTCATGGTCCCTCCAAATACATTATTTGTTCTTGTTCGCCTTTCTTGTGTCCTAGAGGTGAATATATATGAGCTGCATCCAAGGGTTTCTTGGATCTCCAACTTCCATTTGAGTTTGGCCAACAGTAGGCATCAGGACATCAAAGAAGGGGAAGTTGAGGTGTTGATTCCTCTGCCTTCCACCCTACGGCGGCAGCACTTTAGGTTTGCTTCCTTCCTCTATTGACTGCAGATCCTTTTACTCATTCTTCCAGGTTACTCATCTCCAGTAACACCATTCTAAGCAATTTTTCATTAAGACTCCCTGGCAGTTGATCCTACCACTTGATCACCATGATCCTACTACTGAATGAAACCAGTTGTTATCTCAGAATACATGAGGCCTTCCTGCTCCTTTCCTAATAACAACTTCCAATTATAAGTATTTGTTTAATGTTACTTTTCCCCATTAAAATAGGTTTCTGTCGTGTTAATTTCTATTTGATCACATAGCACCTGGCAGATAGGAAACACCCAAATAATATGTTGAATGACTATTTGTTTACAAAGACAATTTGAGGAACCCATAGTATGGTGAAACAGGATTAGAAGACAGAACATTTATCTTCCCAAAAGAAGCCTTTTAGGAAGAAGTGAGTTCTAAGCCGAGGCTTCTTGTATATTATATTTCCTGATGTCCTCCAAGTTGACTTGCCCTTGTATTCTTTGAATTCATGAGACATTTTGTTCTTTTCTTATAACATGTATCCAAATTCTACTTTGTATTTTTGTTTTGGTTGTGTGCATAATTTTTTTTTAAAGTTTTAATTTCATTACAGTTAACATATAGTGTTATATTAGATTTAGGTGTATCAACAGTGATGCCATAATTCTGCACATTGCTCTGTGCTCATCATGGTAAGTGTCCTCTTTTTTTTTAAGATTTATCTATTTATTCATGATAGATATAGAGAGAGAAAGAGAGAGGCACAGACACAGGAGGAGAGAGAAGCAGGCTCCATGCCAGGAGCCCGATGTGGGACTCAATCCCAGGACTCCAGGATCACGCCCTGGGCCAAAGGCAGACACCAAACCGCTGAGCCACCCAGGGATCCCCGGTAAGTGTCCTCTTAATCCCCTTTATCAGTTTCATTCATCACCCTACCCACCTCCCTTCTGGTAACCATCAATTTGTTCTCTATAATTAAGTCTTTTTTTTGTCTCTCTTTTTATTTGTTTTGTTTCTTAAATTCTCTCTCTCTCTCTCTCTCTCTATATATATATATATATATATATATATATATATATATATATATATAAACTTGGGTTGTTTCCATAATTTGGTGATTGTAAATATTGCTGCAATAAACACATAGGGGTATATATCCTTTTGAATTAGTGTTTTCATATTTTGGGGATATATATTTAGAAGCAGAATTACTGGATCATAAGATAGTCCAATTTTTAATTTTTAAAAAATTTTTAAGGAAGCTTCAGACTGTCTTCCACAGTGGCTGCACCAATTTGCATTGCCATGAACAGTGCAAGAAGGTTCCTTTTTCTCCACATCCTCACCAACACTTATTTCTTATGTTTTTTATTTTAGCCATTCTGACAGATGTGAGGTGATATCTCACTGTAGTTTTGATTTGCATTTTTCTGATGAGTGATGTTGAGCATCTTTTTATGTGTCTATTGGTCATCCTTATGTCTTTAAAGAAGTATCTGTTCATATCTTCTGCTCATTTTTAAATTGGACTAGTCATTTTTTGAACCTTGTGTTAGTTCTTTATATATTTTGGATATTTTGGATATTGACTCATTCTGCATATGTCATTTGCAAATATCTTCTCCCATTCTGTAGACTGTTTTTTAGTTTTGTTGATTGCTTTCTTTGCTGTGTAGGAGTTTTCATTTTGATGTAGTCCAAATAGTTTATTTTTGCTTTTGTTTCCTTTGCCTCAGAAGACATATCTGGAAAAATGTTGCTATAGCCACTGCCAGAGAAATTATGGCCTCTGCTCTCTGCTGGGGTTTTTATGCTTCGGGTCTCACATTTAAGTCTTAATCTACCTTCAATTTATTTCAGAAAGCTGTGCAGTTTCATTCTTTTGTATGTATCTGTTCAGTGTTCCCAATACCATTTGTTAAAGAGATTGGCTCTTTGGTTGAAGAATACTTGACCATATACTCATGGGCTTATACTTCTGGGCTCTCTTTTCTATCTGTTGATGTATGTGCTCTTTTTTTTTTTTTTTTTTTTGGTGTGTGGCAGTACCATACAGTTTTGATTACTATGGCTTTGTAGTGTATCTTGATATCTGGATTGTGATACCTCCAATTTTGTATTTTTTCAACATTGCTTTGGCCATTCAGGGTCTCCATATATTTCTGAAGATTATGTGTTCCAGGTCAGAGAAAAATGATGTTGGTATTTTGATAGGAATTGTACTAAATCTGCAGATTATTGTAGGTAGCATGGACATTTTAACAATATTTGTTCTCTCAACCCATAAGCATGGGATATCTTTCCATTTGTTTGTGTTGACTTCAATTTCTTTCATCAGTGTTTGATAATTTTGAGAGTACAGGTCTTTCACCCCTTGGCTAATTTTATTCCTACATATTTCATTCTTTTTGATGCTGTTATAAATAGGATTGTTTTCTTAGTTTCTCTTTCTGCTTCTTTATTTGTGTATAGAAATGCATCAGATTTCTGTATATTGATTTTGTATCCTGTGACCTTGCTGAATTCATTTATCAATTCTAGTTGTTTTGTTTTGTTTTGCTGGAGTCTTTAGAGCTTTCTGTAGAT
Organism: Nyctereutes procyonoides; assembly: GCF_905146905.1. Lineage (NCBI taxonomy): Eukaryota > Metazoa > Chordata > Mammalia > Carnivora > Canidae > Nyctereutes > Nyctereutes procyonoides. The sequence continues at coordinate 14,786,663 of NW_026575021.1, read as the reverse complement.
AGTATCATGTTATTTGCAAATAGTGAAAGTTATCATTCTTCCTTACCAATTTGGATGCTTTTTATTCCTTTTCTTGTCTGATTGCTGTGGCTGGGACATTCAGGACCATGTTCAGTAAAAGTGGTGAGAGTGGATATCCTTGTCTAATTGCTGATTTTAGGGGAAAAGCTCAAATAAAATGCAGGGTCTTGATGATGAAAACCCATTTATTATACTTATATTTCACCACTGAGTTTGTTCTTAGCTGTGGGTTTTTCATATATGGCCTTTATCATATTGAAGTAGTTTCTCTTTAATCCTACTTTATTGAGGGCTTTTATAATGAATGGGTGATGCTATTTGTGCATCTATGGAAATGATCATATGATTTTTATCCTTTCTCTTTTGATGTGATGTATTATGTTGACTGATTTGTGAATATTGAACCACCCTTGCATCCCAGAAAGAAATCTCATTTGATTGTGGTGAATGACTTTTTACAGTGTATTGTTGGATTCAGTTTCCTAATATTTTGTTGAGGATTTTTGTGTCTATGTTCATCAGAGATATTGGCCTGTATTTCTCAATTTTTTTTTTTTGTGGTGCTTTATCTGGTTTTCTTATCAGGGTAATCCTAGCCTCTGAGAATGAATTTGGAAGCTTTCCTTCTTCTTCTATTTTCTTAAATAGGTTGAGAGGAATAGTTATTAACTCTTCTTTAACCTTTTGGTAGAATTCACCTGTAAAACCATCCTAGTGACCATCCCAGTCACCAGTTGGGAATTTTTTGACTACTGATTCAATTCCCTTGCTGGTAATTGGTCTGTTCAAATTTTCTATTTCTTCTTGATTCACTTTTGGTAGGTTGCATGTTTCTAGGAATTGATCCATTTCTTTTAGGTTGTCCAGTTTGTCTGCATATAATGTTTCATAATATTCTCTTAGAATCCTTTGTATTTCTGTATTGTCAGTTGTTATTTCTCCTCTTTCATATCTGATTTTATTTCAGTCCTCTCTCTCTTTTGATGAATTTGACTAAAAGCTTATAAATTTTGTTGCTCTTTTCAAAAACCAGCTCCTGGCTTCACTGATGAGTACTATTTATTGTATTTTTTTTTTTTTTAGTTTCTATTTTCTGCTCTAAGCTTTATAATTTCCTTCCTACTACTGGATTTGAGTTTAATTCGTTCTTCTTTTTTTAATACATTTATTTATGTATTTATTTATTTATTTATTTAGTTATTTATGAGAGACAGAGAGAGAGGCAGAGACACAGGCAGAGGGAGAAGCAGGCTCCATGCAGGGAGCCCAACGTGGGACTCAATCCCGGGTCTCCAGGATCACACCCTGGGCTGAAGGCAGCGCTAAACCGCTGAGCCACCCGAGCTGCCCTAATTCGTTCTTCTTTTTAAAGTTCCTTTAGGTTAGGTAGTTTGATATTTTTCTTCCTTCTTGAGGTACATCTGTATTGCATAATCTTCCTTCTTATAACAGCTTTTGCTGCACCCCAGATTTTTGGATGTGTTTTCACTTTCATTTGTCTCCACGTATTTTTTAATTTCCTCTTTGTCTTTCTTGGCTGACCCAGTCATTGTTCAGTCTCGTGTTATTTAACTTCCATGTATTTGTATTCTTTTCAGACTTTTTCTTGTGGTTGATTTCTAGTATCAGAGTCCTGTGGTTGGGAATTATTTGATACATGAATGAATCGATGAACCAATCTTTTGAAGTCAATTGAAGACAACCTCGTCGAGACTGGTTTTATAGACTAATATTTGATCTATTTTGGAGAATGTTCCACGTGCACTTGGAAAGAATGCATAAGGGCACCTGAGTGGCTCAGTGGGTTAAGCTTCTGTCTTTGGCTCAGGACATGATCCCAGGGTCTGGGGATCAAGTCCCACATTAGGCTTCCTTCTCAGAGGAGCACTTGCTTCTCCCTCTCCCTCTGCTGCCCCTCTTGCTTGTGCTATCTCTCTCTCTCTCTCTCTCTCTGGCAAATAAATAAATAAATTTTTTTTTAAAAGAAAAGAAAGTGTATTCTGCTGTTTTAGCTTGGAATTTTCTAAATATGTATGTTAGATTCATCTGTTCCAATATGTCAATCAAAGCCACTGTTTCTTTGCTGATTTTTTGTTTGTATGATCTATCCATTGATGTAAGTAGGTGTGCAAGTGCCCTACTATTATTGTATTACAATATCAATTACATCCTCTATGTTTGTTTTTAGCTGCTTTATATGTTTGGGTGCTCCCATATTGGGTGATATTTACTATTATTATAACTTCTTATTAGAGTGCTCCCTTTATGATTATATAATGTCCTTTGTCTCTTTTTACAGTCTTTGTTTTAAAGTCTACTTTGTTCAATATAGGTATTGCTACCCCAGATCCTTTTCACTTCCCTTTGCATGATAAAGTCTTGTTTCATCCCTTCACTTTCAACCTGCATGTATCTTGAGGTCCAAAATGAGCATTAGATGGGTCTTTCTTTCTTACTGATTCCATTACCCTGTGTCTTTAGATTGGAGCATTTAGTGCATTTACAAAGTAATTACTGATAAATATATACTTATTACCTTTTTTTTACTAGTTTTATGGTTGTTTTGTAGTTCTTCTCTGTTCCTTTATTCTCTTGCTCCCTTCTCTCATGATTTGTTGGGCCTCTTCGGTGATACTCTTGTATTCCTATCTGTATTTATTTTGCATATCTGTTACCAGTTTTTGATTTGTGATTACCATTAGGTTTGTATATAACATCTTCTATACAGCAGTCTATATTTTCTGGGTTATTTACACTGACATAGGTGTTATCTAATTGTATCCATGAGACAAGATAAGCTTAGGATCTTCCTATTCTATCTTTCCTGGAAGTCTTTACTTTGTATTCTTACTATTGATGTACTTGACAACCCACTTAGCATCCCTACACCCACTACACATTGATTATTATCTCTTTGAGGAATATAAGTCTTTCTTCACTTTGCATACTCTGTAGTATCTAGCAGAGACCTTGGCATAGAGGTGATACTTATTTTTTTTGATATAATATATAGATCTTAAGACTTAATACCATCATTGTACCCCAAAGTTAACTAATTAGTTTAATACAGATTTGTTAAACATGTTACATTTACCAGACCATGTTGTTTTACCTTTGACCTGTTGGTCCTAAAATTCTCTATTGCTTTCAAATAAACTGCAACTGAGTCATGTCATCATTTTATACCTTTCTATAGTTAATTTTTGTTTTATGAATGCACAGCTTTCACTTAATTCTGTTCAATTCACTGTTGCTTTCAGCCCATTTTCCCACAATTTAAAGTGATAATTTCAGAATACTGTCACAGAAGTGGGTACACCCTCTATCCACTGACAGTGAAGACATACCTATTAATTCACTGAAAGAATTAAACATTTCCATTTGGCACATTCAAATAAAATGTAGGGTCTTGATGATGAAAACCCATTGGGATAGTTATCTTACTTATATTACCCTTCCTTTTCAAATAAAAAGAAATATGCTGTTTGTGTCCCATCTGTGTGAAGTGTTGAATTGTGTCCTTCCAAAAAATATATGTTGAAGTCCTAACTCCCAGTACCTCAAGATGTTATCTTAGTTGGAAATAGGATTTTAACAGAGATAATCCACTTAAAAGGAGGCCTTAGTCCAATATGACTGCTGTCTTTATACAAAGGGATTTGGACATGCACAGAGGGAAAATATGTGAAGACACAGGAGGAAGATGTCTATGTAACTAAGGTATGCATCTGTAAGCTAACACATGCCAAGGATTGCTAGCTAGCACGAGAAACCAGAAGAGTTAAGAAAATATTCTCCCCTAGAGCCATCAGAAATTGGCCCTGATGACACCTTGATTTCTCATTCCTAGCTTTCAAGACTATGAGAAAATTTATATCATTTTTAGCACCCAGGTTTTGATACTTTCTTATGGCAACCCTAGTAAATTAATGCAGCCTGTATGCAAGTATTTGAATGATGTTCTTTTCCTTCTTCTGCTTATTTAATTTTCCTCAGTTTATAACCACTGAAACTTCAAAAGGAAAGTTTCCAAAAATCAGCACCAATAGCTAAAACCTTAAAGTGATAAAATAGTAGAATAATCAGTCCAGGCCAATGGAGTTTTTCTAATGTCATCCATAAGTGTTAAGATTCAGACACTCAGATATTCATTTACGTACTTACAAGCTTTTCACTTTTAAAAAACTTTTCTAGAGATAAAGGCAAGACTTTTAGGTGGTATTGGTACTATAAATTCTAGATAATCTACCTTAAAAAATCAATAGTAATTTCTGAAAGTCGTACAAAATAAATTATCTTTGCTTATTATAGTTATTTTATGCAGGAGAAACAATTAGCAGGGCTTCTGTATTGCTCTATGAATCATTTGGATTTATACAAATAATATCATCAGAATTTGCCTCTGTGTTTAATTCCACTCACTTTTCTTATCCTTTTTTACAGTGATTTTGTGATTCTGAATATTTTTCCTGATATAAGATCTTTAGAAATGTTGTAACTGATTTTTTTTCACTCCCAAAGTGTAGCATCCTGCCTTAAGTTGATACCAGTGCATTCGCTTTTGTTTATAATATGTGGGCACCTACTCTCAGGCAAGAGATGACCCTGAGCATGAGCTTTCCTAGTGCATGCAGTGCATTCTTAACCCACAGCTGAAAGATTAATCTCAAAGTTGCGGATTTCATAATATATTTGTACCACAGTTGTTTAGTACCTAAGTTGGTTGCCTGTATCATATTATGTCTCTTTGGAGAGTGATATTCCAAATGGCCTCCAATAAAAACAGCTCTTCCTGCCCCAGTTCTGAGTGAAGATGCATTTTTCTATGAGTACTTGTTCAAAAGAGATAATGTTCCATATCCATAAGTAGAGGTCAGCGGGTGCAGACTTTACTCTCTACAATTATGATTTGGTTTCAAAGTCTCTGTCAATACTCTGATTTAAAAATATGGGTGCAGCAAAATTAGATTACTGGAATTTGCTTAGAAGGAGCAGAACAAGTATTGGGAAGACCGCTGAACCAAGCTATCTCTATTTCCTTCTCTGATCATTTCATTCATAGTCATTATGTTTACTATTCTGACATCCAAATAGTCTGTCTTAAGGAAACAGACTGAGTACAATAGAAAAAATCTAAGGTCATAGAAAGAGACTACAAAATTCTTATTTTCACTCTTCTTTCTTATTGGCTAAGGTGCCTTATGAGCAAAGTCATATATCCTTGTTTTAGCACTATGCTATTTGTCATTATCACCGTGTTTGAATTATTATTGATTCTTCTCCCATGTCAGTTAAGGTAGGATATGACCCTATTATTATATTTCCTTAAATTTCATTCAGCTATTTCATTTTGCTACTCTTTCAGATTGATGTTTAAAGTCAAAAATATTTTCTATTTTTATTGGGATTTTATTTCATATAAATTATCTGGAGGACTAATGGAAAACTTAGTAGCTAGCAGTTCATTTTCATTAAGAAAAATACTACATTTTTTTCATTTATTTAATTCGTCTCTATATTTCTGAGTCAAGTTTCAAACAAGTTTCATTTTTGTGATGAATATCTTCAGATAAAGGGAATTAATATGGAGCAGTAGTTATATTTGTCTGATATGAACAAAGAGTGTATGTATCATTAGTTTAAAGAAGATAGAAGTTTGTTTTCTCCCATGTAATCAAATCTGGAGTTTGGTTGTCCAGGTCTACTATTGTGGCTTTATGGTATAATCAATGCTCGAGACTTCAGCTTTCCATTCACACTGCCGTTCTTAGGAAGTAGCTCTCCTCCTAAAATTGCCTCATGGTTGAAAAATTGTGGCTTCAAAGCTATCCATCATATCTACAAATCAGCTAACATATCTACAATCCAGGAATAAATGGGAAGGAGGGAGGAAGGCACAAGAACCTGCTCCTTGAGTGAGTTCCTTGGAAGAGATTTACTGGCAGTTCCATCCAATGATTTCTGCTTATGTTATTATGCATGCATATCTTCAAATGTACCTTGGCCGTGTTGGACTTTTTTGAAAGGCATATTTCTACTTTAAAATACAGTGAATCTTTTTAAAAAAGTAAAATATAGTGAATCTTTCCAGGAATAAATAGATGTTGAGTAGGATCAATCCATGTATATTTTTCTACTTTCCATTCCAGTTTCTCCCCATTTGATATGTCAATAAAAATTCAGTTTTGAAACCTGTTTTCAAGAATACCATTATGAGTAACTGAATGACAGTAAATCTACATAATTCACCTAATAATGAGTCATCAGTTATCTTTGCTGTCTAAGGTTTTCCATAATTGATTATTTATCGTTATATTTCCTCCTAACAAACAATGGAGATCTTGCATGACTAACGCAGGCCCTGAACAATACATCTGTTCAAAATGTGAATATGAAACTGACTTTTAAGTCACAGGTGCTTTCGAGATTATTTTTTATGCCTCTACTGCCAATTATGCCAAGGAGTGACTCAATTTCCCCACTACTTTCATCAATTCAAACTACTGTTAGTTTTCATCATAGAGCATGCAATGACTTCATTTGGGTATGACATAAATGTTTGATTCATTTACTAAGTTCTGCCTTTATGATCCCATTAACCAAAGAAAAATAGCATGACACTGTTATTTACCATATTCTTTTTGTGATGGCAAATCACTCTCTCAGTGTATTAAATAGCTTAGGAAGTAAAAGTCTGAAGTCTATGAAAATGTCCTTCAATCACAAATTACTCCAGCATTTTATCAGAGTTCTGTCAGAAACAGAAATGACTCCTGGTATTGCAAAGCAAGAAAACTTAATAGTGGTAATTGGATATGCAGGTGATGGAAGACCTGAGAATTTATGTGGAGAAACGTGAGACAACCCAGATGGTAGAAACAGCATGAACCTACTCACATGCTCAGGCTGGAGGGCTGGAGAATCCTTCCCAGATTCTCTCCCAAGTCTTTTTGCAGAAGATAAATAATATTAGCTCCATCCAAAAGTCCAAATTTATGGTTGAAATGGAGATAGTCTTTCTGCCCTGCTCTGTTCCGCCCAACCCTGAGGGAGTTGGGACCATGGCTATTCACTAGTAGCTGGACCATGGAGGACACGCAAACACTCTCGAGATAATGTTGGAAGAGGGAAATTGAGAAAGATAGCACAACTTTTGATTTCCTTAAGTCCTCCAGTCTCTTCCCACGAGCTCCCAACGACCAGACATTGTGAAGAGACAAGTTGATAAGGAAGTCTAGGAAATGCAGGTCCCTGTATTAATATCATATCAAGGAAAGGCCGAGTAAATGGGTCTGAAAACAGACCCATGGTAAACACTTCCCTATGTTTTCCCTATAGATTAATTGTCTGTGTTTTTCTGCCCAAATCTGGGACTCTGAAGAGCAACCTCCATGAACTACATCACCTCCCTTGCCATTTTTGTTTATCACTGGTTGAAGATTGAGGACCTGAGAGAAAGGCAGCTGTGGAGATTTATCCTCCTAATTCCTTGTATGCCAGACATAGTCAGCCATAGTTGGTCCTTTTTTTCATGGCTTGGGCTCTTCTTGGGGTCTAGTAACTCTGTTCTCATATTTACCACTTTGGGTTTAGATGTGATGGGTGTTCTTTGTTCTTACTAGTCCCAGTGTACTTCATGATCCCTTATTGGTTTTTTTCATTCTGCAAATATATTTGTAAATACTCCGTCTAACTATCTTCATGTAGACCCTTTGAATGTACCATCTATTTCATGTTGATTATGTGGGGGAAATGAGTTTTATCTTTGTAGTCACTAACATAATTCAGTATGAGTGCAGGATAATTGTGATTTTGACATTTAGACTTGCCTACTTATTGGCAGCTGGACTTATTTAACAATATACTAAAGTATTGAATTACTGAGATTTGATTGATACATACCTTGTCCCATGAGTGACCTACTGAGTTAGCTTTGAAGCCCTGGAATCTCCAGTGAAACTGGTCTACCCAAACCAAAGGATGTTTCTTCTTCATATAATGTGTGCCTTGCTCCCAAATTCTTGTGCCCATGTGAATGGGACTGTCCAGGCAAGCTGCATTCTTTTTTTTTCTTTTTCTTTTTTTTTTTAAATGGCACAAAGAAGTTGTCTAAACTAGCAATACTGCTTACCTATTCTGGAAACTAGCACATACTTTCTTGGCCACCAATTAAATGTAGCTAGTATAAAATGACCACAGAACAGTTCTAATGGTTTTCTATAAAACCGAATGACCCAATTTTTTGAGATAGACGTCCTTGGGAATGTGAGCTTCACACCTCTCTGAGGTTCATGTCTGTACTATTTTATAACTGAGCAATGCCATTCAATTCCAATGTTCATATTTGGGTATGAATTTAAGAATAAGTCGCATCAAGCAATGATCTAAAAGAGTTTTATTTCTAATATATTGTTAAATAAAAACCCACAGAGGTCACACCCCTTTTTTTGCCCCCTGCCAGGTGAGGAGATATATAGAGAGCAAAATCAAATGAAGAAATATTCTTAATTGTTGAGTTTTTGTGCTTCATGGGAATGTTTATAACAAAGAATTTGAACTCCTATGTCTGTAATAGGGAGCTACTATTCACTACTGTAATAAAATGGAATTTTGCCAAAGTGTTGTAAAATAACATTCTAGGTAGGATCAGCAGCTGATCAATGGCTCCTCTGTTTTACATGGTCTAAACATTTCATGTGTGAAGTCAAAAATAATTGACATCATTTCATGACCTTCTACAAGATATGGTCTCTGTCTCCCTGAAGCTGCCTCTGTGATAACTAAGACAGAACTTCCCAAGTGAAATAACATCAGTGCTACCATTCTTTTTTCTTTTTTTTTTCTTTTAAGTCTTTATTTTCTTACTATGTGCTTTTTAGAAAACAATTTTCATTCATTGTTTCTTATTATGTCCTTCACATTCTGATCGGCAATTTGTTTTTTTTACACAGTTCTCTCATTCTTGTTTTTATTGTTCTCTCCTTCTTTCCCCCCAGCTTTACTGAGGTATAATTGAGATGTAACATTGTGTAAGTGTACAGAATATTGATTTGATTCACATATAAATGGTAAAATGATTACCATGACAGTGTTAGCTGACATCTCACATATTCACCATTTCTTTTTTGTGAGGAGAGTACTTAAAGATTTACCCTCTTCACCACGTTCAAGTACATAACACAGTATTTATTAACTATAATCACCATGCTGTGCATATAACTAAGTTTGCACACTTTGACCAACCATTCCCCATTTGGCCCACCCCTTGGCCGCTGGTAACCACCATTCAACTCTTTATTTCTATGACATTGATTTTTATTTGGTTTCACGTATAAATGAGATCATGCAGTATTTGTCTTTCTCTATTTGACTTATTTCACTTAGTATAACACCCTCAGGTTTCATCCATGTTATTGTAAATGGCAGATATACCTTCTTTCTCATGGCTGAGTTTCATTCCATGATATAAATACAAAATCTTCTTTATCCATTCATCCCTTGATGGACACGTAGGTTGTTTCCATATCTTGGCTGTCATAAATAATGCTGCGGTGAACATGGGAGTGCAGATCTCTCTTCAAGATCCTATTTTCATTTCCTTTGGATATATATCCTGCAGTGGGGGGGGTTGGGTCATACGGTAGTTCTATTTCTAATGTTTTGAGGCAACTCCATACGGTTCTCTATAGTGACTGCACCAACATGTATTTCTACTAATAGTGCATAAGGATTCCCTTTTCTCCACATTTTCACCAATGTTTGTTATCTCTAGTCTTTTATGATAACCATTCTAACAACTATGAGACTTCCTATGTCTGGTGATGAGAGTGTTACTTTCTTTTTGGTGTAGGGCATCTTCCACATGGAGATTTTATCTCTTGGAGATAAAGGAGAAGTCAGAGAGCCTTTCTGGCACTCGCTATTTTTCAAGTGACTTTAGCTCAAAATAACCCTTCCACCTTATTGGTATATTTTGGAGTGGCATATTACGCTACCTTTCAAGTATTGAACGAACTCTTTTTGCCCCGGAGAACTTTCTTCCATGCAATAATAACATCAGAAATGACAATTGAAGAAGTGTAGACCTGAGATATAGTTAATTTATTTACATGGTCTATGGAAAGGGACGTTAGCAGACAAGTCTCTAGAATGGAAGAAGTGCCCTCTTACCCAGCCTCGATTTACTCTCTTTGTATATAATTAAAATACTTTCCTTTCTTATATTGTTCTTTGTTAAATACACAAAATCCTCTAGAAAATCCTTCCCAGATTCTCTGCCAAGTCTTTTTGCAAAATACTTTTTTTTGCTAGTTACTATTGACCTAATTAACGAAAGACCTTTTCCACTGTAATGTCACTTGTATAGGAAGGAAGCCCCGTTGCTAAGGACTACCTAGTAGGGTTTATTCTTAGTTCAATCTTTGCTGAGTCCTCAGCTCTACGTGGTCAAATGCCAATTATGCCCTTAACTTGCTGCAATCCTGCAAACCTTCCCTCTCCTTTTCCTTGCGTTCTCTGCCTCTCGCCAACGTGTCACTGATCTCTGTGTCTTTACCCCAGAATTCAATGGTTCTAACTCTTATTTTCTCTAGTAGCTACTCCTGAGAATTTTCTTTTCTTCAAGAGATTGTTTATGAGCCATACCACTCAAAACCTTGACCAGCATGAAGTGATGACCTCAGTGCCTGGCAGGGACTAAGCAGGCAATAAATGATAACTGCTATCTCAGGATAATGCTTCTGTGATGATCATCTTTCTCTCCCTCATGATTTTATTGACCCCTCCCCATGTAACAAAATGCTATTGACTTAAGTGCTCAAAGAAGTCATCAATTTTTTCGGCTTTTTTGCTTCCTTTCCTCCCAGAGACAAGAGAGGATTCTGAGTAGAGGCAATTCATCTTGACCCATAATTTGAGGGGAGAAGGATTCTCTCTGAATCTAGAAATAAATTACTGGAAGCTCTAGGAAGGAAAGATGAGAGCAGAGAGCTGTAGATCTAAAAGCAGAGGGTTCCTGAGGCTGCTCATCTGGCAAGACTGGGAACTGATGTATGTGTGCAAGGCAGTGCATGTCTCAGGGGCCAACCGGGGGAACTGATTCCTGAGGTCTACATCCTTCTCTTGCAACTCTCTTTACCTCTGGATACTTTCATTAATTTTTAATTCTGGGGGGGGGTTGGATTGGACAAGATATCAAAGAAGGACTAAGATAGTTTTCTCCCAACTGAGTGCCATGGGGCTCCAAAACAGGAATTACTTTCTTTCAGAGAAAAAAAATCTATTTCTAACACAATTGAATTTGTAGACTATAAGTTATAAGTGCTGCATTATTATTGTGATTATTGTTGTATCTTCACTATTCTTATTCTTTTCATTAGCACTCTGTGAATGAAAGGGCTTATAGAAAACAAATATCCTGGGGTCCACTCTTCCGATGGTCTGAGGATGGGGATACACTGCACAAATTAACTGGAACAAAAATTTGGCAACTTATAACCAGTAGTAAAAAGTTCATCTTTGACTTGCATATTCCCATCACACACACATAATAATGTATTCAGCTTATCTCACTGCCCACCTGAAGCCCACTCTCCCCTTATCAGCAAATATAATTATATTTTCATGGGCTTGCTTCACATTTAAATTTTTTTGCCTCTCTCCTGCCCCAGTTTGTTCCCTCATGGTTTGTATAAATTCTCTTTCCCCTCCCATAGCACTCAGCTCTTAGATATTGTGTGAATTTTTTTGCCCCTGGTTTTTACTCCTGGGAGCTTACACAGACGAGTGGGATTTTTTTATTTTTTATTTTTTATTTTTGGCTCATACTTTTCTTTTTCTCTAAGCTTCTTTGTTATTTTACTTTCTTATTTGCTGTTTGCTGTTCTGTTTTTGGCTTTTTCTTTATTTCTTTTTTTTTTCTCTTTTGGCCATTCTTATAATACATTTTTAAAAGGAATGCACCTTGTAATTTTAACTATATTTAAATCACCTTTCACATGAAGTGAATTAAGAATTTCAACCATATTATTACTAGAGATTTTTCTTTAATAGCATTTAAAGGAAAGGGCAACAACTAGTTATTATCATAAATGTCACTTCAAAAGTATTTCTTCATTCACTCAACCAAACTGTATTGAACACCGCTCTCCAGCAGGCTTTGTCCCAGCTCATGCAACTGAAAGGACCCTGTACCTGTCTGTGAAAACTTTGGGGAAGGTAGATATGAAAACTTTATAAAACAAAATAATCCTGGGACACCTGGGTGGCTCAGGGTGGAGCGTCTCCCTTTGGCTCAGGTCATGACCCCAGGATCCTGGGATTGAAGTCCCACATCAGGTTCCCCACAGGGCATCTCCCTCTGCCTGTGTCTCTGCCTCTCTCTCTCTGGGTCTCGAATGAATGAATGAATGAATGAATGAATGAATGAATACATCTTTTTAAAAACCCACAAAATAAACCTTGCTATAATGTAGATGTGTTTAATGTTCAGAGATTACTTAGAGAAACACGTCCAAGAGGGGCTAAAATACTAAATTTGAAGAATTAAGCATACCAAGCCCCCAAAGAAAGTTTGGTCTAGTGTCAGTGGAGGCAGGGCACTTCAGACAGAGCAGGATCAAGCAAAGCCACAGAGCAGTGAAACATGGGGGTCTCTGTTGCTACAAGAGCATGGAGGACTTGTAGTTTGCAGAGGCAGACCCCAATGACAGGGACTGAGGGGAGATAAGGATTATGATAGTGAAGGGTCTCCTATACTAAGTAGAAGCCCTTATATTCTATTTTGTAGAGGTCATGCTTCTGTAACTAAAATATTCATGCTCGGAGGTTACCCTTGGTTAAGCACTAAAAGCTCTAGCACCAGCACGGAGACTTCCGCAGGAAGACACGAGGGTACTCTACATCTTTATTTTAAATGGGTATGTGGGAGATTGTTTTTATACTAATACTTATGTGTCTATCTGTAGGAGAAGACAAAATCTACATGAAATTCAAGATACAACGATAGACTTCAAAAAAATTGGTCTTGCAGAGAACTGCTTTGAATTTTCTTCCGTCTCCAGGATTCACTCCCCTAATTCTCAATGAGAACGTTTGAGAGTTACTGCTTAGGGATGCAGAACACTGAGGAATTTTGAACAGGGTCACGGCATCATCAGATTTGTAAATGTGCAAGCCTGGCATGATGGTGAAAGTTGGATTGGCAGATCACAGAGAGTGGAGGAAGGAAGATTAATTGGAAGTTTAGGACACCAGTGAAAAGGAGAAATGAGGATGGGTTTTCATAGTTTGACAGTGAGTTTGACTCTAGTTTTTGTTGTTTGACTGATGACAGCTTTTAACCCTTTCTTCTCTCAAGCCATTTTCAGACCAGCTTGGGAAGCCTGTTCTTAAACCTCCAGAAAACCTTATTTTCTAAGTAATGAAACTTACCACAACCTCTTGATATGTGTCTGGGGTCATCAGTTTGGACATCTTAACCAAATTTTGGGTCAGGGATCCCTGGGTGGTGCAGCAGTTTGGCGCCTGCCTTTGGCCCAGGGCGCGATCCTGGAGACCCGGATCGAATCCCATGTCGGGCTCCCGGTGCATGGAGCCTGCTTCTCCCTCTGCCTGTGTCTCTGCCTCTCTCTCTCTCTCTCTCTCTCTCTCTCTCTCTCTCTCTGTGTGACTATCATAAAATAAATAAAAATTTAAAAAAATTAAAAAAAATTTTGGGTCAGGGTCCGTCCTGCTTCTCTTCAGGGTGATCACAGTGCATTCGGTAAATATTTAGGATATAAGAAGGAATAAAGAGGGCATAAGGGTGGCTCAGTTGGTTAAGTAACCAACTCTTGATTTGGGCTCAGGTCATGATCTCCGGGTTGTGGGATCAAGCCCCTTTGTCAGGATCCCTGGTCAGCAGCGCATCTGCTTCTCTCCCCCTCCCTCTGCCCTTTCCTCTATGTGTGCCTGCTTGCATTCGTGCTCTCTCTCTCAAATAAATAAATAAATCTTTAAGAAAAATATTTAAAAAAATAAGAAAGCAAAAGTGGTGATTAATTGGATGAAGGAATAAAGGAGATGACGGAATCTTTCAATGTGGGAGAGAACAAGGCCAAGTCATATGGAATCAGAGTTGCTAGACATTTTCCAATAAATGAGTTTCCAAAGAATTTTTAAGAGATAGAATAAAAAGAAAGGGGAAATGAAAAACAGTCAAAGAAGGGCTTTTGTATCCAAATCTCTTTGATCTTTCACAATTATATATTTTCAGGAGTTAATTTTAAGAGCTGAACATAAATATATAAACTAAAAGAAGTTTACATGATATAAGAAAATAGTTTTTTGTTTAAATTTTTAAAACTGAAAGTAATTTCCCTGCAGCAGACACACACACACACACACACACACACACATACACACGTGCACACACGCACACACACGCACACACACATGCATTTAATCATGTGAGTCTGGACGTTGAAGACCTGGAGAAATTAGATGAGGAAACCTAGGGGGTCTATTGGCTCATTTGGGTCTTTCTATCCCAGGCTTGATATTCTTCTAATTCATTTGTTAGTTTGCTGCCAGCTTATTTTTCCTCTTAAATTACAATTTTTATATTACAGTTTTGCTTACAACCCTTCAATAGCTCCTTTCTGTCTATATCCTAATAATATATAATAAAACAACCACCTCTGTGAAGCCAATAACTTCTTCAAGAGCCCAGTTCTAAATTTCCATTCCAACATATTATATTTTCATCATAATTTGACCTTTTCCCTCCAGCCCAGAAGGTCTACCTATTTTCTCAAAATATATACTGTTTATTATTAATATGCCCCTCTGGTCTCACTTATACTTATTTTCCCTACCTGAAAAGTCTTTTTCTCTTCTTTTTTTTCACTCTTCAGAGATCATTCTTTTTTCAAACTCTAAGTCCTCCCTCTTCTATGGCACTGACCCTGAATATCTACAAGGCAGTGACCTCTGACTCCTTTAGAACAATTTTTGCCCTTACCTTTCCACTTTATTTTATTCACTATTAAAAAAAAATTCTTAGAATTTGAGGATGTAGATGTCAATCTCTGCCATCAAGCAATTTTCAGTAAGGGGTGGAAACAAGTATGTTAGTCAATTTATGGCCTATTATTTTATCTTCCTCACCTGAATCATTAACTAGATCTCATGAGTTGGTTAAATCTTATAGGTGTTTGATCATGTGTAAGAGCCCAGGGTAATAGGTTTGAGAGGCACCATTTTTGCCTTTCTTTATGGTTCCCTGTGATTCAATCTTTCATTTGAGTGACACATGGTTTTTCTCTGTCCTCTCACTCATTTCTCTAGTTATGGGGGGAAAAGGCTAGCTTGCTTCATTGATACCTACTCTGGCTCATATTTTGAGCCAATATTGATATTACTGATATTATTAGTAATGAAATTGTGTCATATGCTTAACTCCTACACTAATCTACCTCCTAGCTCTGAAATTGATTTGGAGGACAAAGATAATAGTTATTAGGTCCACACCCTACCCCAGCACACTTCTTTGTATGTGAATTTACCCGAGAGATATTTAGCCCATTTTCTCCCTAAAATAATGGTTTTAAAGTAAATTTGTGGTAATAGAAACAAGTTTGATTTAGATCATTACATACGTAGCTGTTATTCATATTCTGAGTGGCCAAAATGAGGAAAATTATCCCACTGAAGTTCAAGCATCTGACTACAGGTCCAGTTTAAATTCCTTAGATAATCCAATTGTAGTACGTAGCATATTCTTTAAGAAAATACCTTTCTCATAAGATCCATTTATAATTTTGAAAGGAATGAGATGACAGGGTCAGCATTACTGGCTTATAACTCAATATATGCTCTAAGTTCATCAAGCTTTTGCATTTTTTTTCTTCTCCTCAGTGAACAAGAGGAGTTACTTTTATGAATGAGGCCACCTATTCAGAGACTGCAAAAACCACCCATTTTACTTTCCTTTTTATGTCTCAAGTATACTTAGGGTGCCTTGTATAAAATAAGGAGAGAAAACCCAAAAGTTACTCATGGAACTAACAGATGTGACAGTTTTTATTATGACAATATTTTCCTGTTATACCTGAAAAGACTGCTCCCTTCTACTACAGAAAACTCTATTTTTTTACAGAAAAACTATAACACTGCCTAAATAAGAATCTTGTCAGCCATCTCTAAAATGTAGGTAGCTAAGTTGTTGAATACAATGATTCAGAGTTATTAGATTAAGGAGTGAAAATGACATACTTGCTCAAAACTGTATGAACAATTTAGGTTGAGAGTACAATTTATTGGCATGAAATCTAACCAAGTCTCTTAAAATAGAACCAGAGGATCTTGAATGACAATTGTTCTGTGTTGCTATTTCACTTGAAAATTCAATGAATATGTATTGAACATCTACTAAGTCTATTTTTTCTTATTTTACAACTTATTTTCACTATAAAATCAGCATAACCATATTTCAGAAAGTCTGAAAAATAGAGGTAGAAAAGAAATCACTTATATTCATTCTAACAGACTATTTTTCTGTGTTAGAGTATGGCTTAGCCCCTTGGGTGACTTTGAGCAAGTTATTTAACCCCTCAGAGACACTGAGTATACTCTGAAACAACCAAAAATAAAATTAATTCCTACCTTGCTGAGTTGGAGTAAACATTGGAAATAAGTTATAAAAGTTGTATAGTAAGCTGAATTTACCAAATCCACTTAAGAACAAGGCAAAGCATAAATTTACAAAGTAATTAGAAAAAAAATTATGTAAGAACTATTTGTTTGATTTATTTCTTGCCAAGATTTTTATAATGGTTGTGGTTCCATCCATTTTTATAGTGTATGTAACACGCACACTCACACACTAGCTTGATATTTCCCATAATATTTTAGTAGGAAGTCTCTTCTGGAGAATTCTGTTATAGTATCTCTTTAAAATAGCTGCACCATGGTCATTTGGGATTTTTCCTAACCATTGTTTTGGGGATTCCCTTCCTATATCTCTTTCGTTGGAAACTGTGATAGCTGAATCCTATGAGTTTCTTTCTTGGTTTAATTTTTCATCCAACAGTCATTTCATGCGAGTCCTGGTTCAGATTCCCTAGAGGCTAAGTGAAGTTATAGAAGAAGAAAAAGCAAATACATGCCTAGGATATGTGTTAATTCCTACAGATCTAGAATGTGTTAAAATAAGCTGCTCCTTTTAGAGTGAAGAGTCCTGTGAAATCAACTTGCCACCAGGGGGATGGTTGAAGAGATGTTGCCATATTGGGACTCAGAATTAGTCTTTATTTCAACAGTAGCTTGGCAGGTGAGACATCATGAATAGTCTTCATGATGCCCTTGGTCAAGAATCGATGGTTACAAGATGATGTCCAAAGACAGGGGCTGGTTTATGTCAACTGGCTAAGTCACTCTACTTGGTTTTTTCAGTGCCTTTCCCATAGTGAGTACTCACCGATGGTCATGGCATGTAATTAAAAGATCTTTACACTTCATGATCACTCAGGTCCATTCACATGCTTCTTGAGGAACTCTTAGTTCCTTATTTGCCAATCTTTGTCTTTCCAGGCCTTTGAATAAGAAATCAAGTTACTTTGCACTATGAATTTATGTGTATTTTGACTTGGACAACTTTTTTTTTTTTCTAAACAATGTGAAATAGCAGGTAGCACAAAAAGTTTCTCCCACTGGAATGATTTCCCATGTTGCCATTTTCATGGTCACCTTAAGTTAGGACTATTCTGCATCAGCAGTATATTTTCAACTTGTATTCATGTATTGAACTAACCCATTCATAAACTAAACTTGGCCTTTCTCCTCCTATATCAGTTTCCATAAGAAAGAGAGTGTCCTTATATCGATAAATTCTCCTTATCCAACTTTTTACTTTATCCACCTTGGTCCAGCCCTTTCCAATTCCACAACCATACGTATGTATTATTGTGGGTCTTACTGATATGTATTGGCTATATCCTATAGCTCTTTTGATTCAGTACTTTCCCTCTTTTAACAGGCTACCATCTCTCTGGATCTATTGTGATTTGGCCTTAATTTTCTGTCTGGTAACTAGGAGGATCAACAGAGGTAGATCCTGAGAAGGGTATATGTTGTCTTTAAAAAGCAGAGGCCTCTGCATCATCCTTTTAAAATGGGAGCATGCTAGACTTTAATGGAAAGAAGTGGGCAACTTTTGAAGGCTTTCAAAATTTCAGGGGAAGCTCAGGTATCTCCAGTAAGAGTCCCAGAGTCCCATTCCTTCCTAATCCGAATCCTGATTTTTGCGTAGCACAATTGCCAGAGTTGACAAATGGACCCCTGGAACTCTGTTTCACTTAAATTAAACCCTGGATCTGATTCTTAGTTTTTTTGACCTCTGGATTCATTAAACCTCATTTTCTTTCTCCAATGCATCAATAGCATGAGCAACTCCCATCTTATTCTGTTGCTGTTGTAATACTGCCTCTTCAGAACCTATCAAATGCCTGA
This sequence comes from Nyctereutes procyonoides, assembly GCF_905146905.1. NCBI lineage: Eukaryota > Metazoa > Chordata > Mammalia > Carnivora > Canidae > Nyctereutes > Nyctereutes procyonoides. The sequence goes on along the minus strand of NW_026575021.1, from coordinate 14,768,153 downwards.
GATGATGCACCTCCTGATGCATTTTCTTTAATAGATTTCCCATCCCACTTTACAATCAATGCACAATTTAAAAATTCCCCTGTTATAATATGCCAGTTGCTATCATCACTCCAATTACCACCCATGATGCTGTACTTGTTGCCAGCCATCTGGTGATGATCTAGCTCCAAACTCTCATTTTTAGACTCCGCTTCCTCATCTACTGCTGGTAAGAATTGTTTTTAGTTGGGTTACTTAGGAAATAGCTTCAAGAAGGAAATTTGAATGCAAGAAGTCTATTCAGGAATGCTCTTGGGAACACTTGTGGGGAAGTGAGAGAGTTGGGTAGAATGAGAAGTTGAACTGCAGTACAGAACACACATCTGAGCTGATCCAGAGGGAGTTCTGGAGCTGGGATGGGCCTCCAGACTATTGCAAATTGAGGATACATATCTTAATGTTTATAGCCTTCCTCATTGACCTGTCACTGGATGCAGGCTGTCCTGAGAAACGGAACATTAGGTAAAAAGTGCTCTCTTTAGGCAAGGGCAATTTCCAAAGATGTGCTTTGCTGTGAGCAGTCAGTGGTCAGTATTCCCAGCGTCTGGGGAGTCAGCTCCATCCATGTAGAGGATGCCAGTGGTGCGCCATAGCATTCACTACATGGGGAAATGTGCATGCAAGGTAAACTTTGAGAGCTTACAAGTCTGAAAATGCTGTTTATCTATGTTCATGTGTGGTGATTACTTTGGTCGTAGAATGCTAGTTTAGAGAAATCTAGTCCCTCTGAATTTTAAAGCATTGCTCAATTGCATTCTAACTCCCAGTATGTGACAGGCAGTCACTCAAATGGCCCCAGTGGTACCATCTCACCTTTTGGTATCCATATGTTTTTGCAGTCCTCTCCCCTTGCACGTGGGTTAGATTTGTTAGTCAATTTTAACAAATAGAATTACGGAGAAGTGGTTGGATGCTATTTTGACACTGGACGAAAAGACTGAGGCTTCTATTTGGGACATTCATGATTTTATTCTTTCAGGTCTTACTCTCTTGAAGAGAATAGCCAACCTCCAGGTCCTGAGTGGCTCTCTGGTGAGTCCCATGGGGCAAGGAACTGATGTCTCCAAGAGTCAGCAAGGACCTGAGGCCAGCCAACAACCATGAGTGAGCTTGGAAGCAGATTCTCCCCCAATCAAGGCTTGAGATGACTACAGCCTCAGCCACAACTTGACTGAGACAGAAGCACCCCGTTAGATTATTCTTAGGTTCCTGATCCAGAAAAATCGTGAGATATTAAATATGTTGTTTTAAGCCGCTAACTTTGACTATGATTTTTATTCTTCAAAAACAGCGAGCTAATACACAGTGTTTCCATTGAGAAGTCCACTGCTATTTTGATCTGAATCTTTAATACAAACCCATTTTTCTTTATCTTGCTTTGGCTTTCCTTCTTTATGGTCTCTGAAATTCTTTAGAATCTTTCTGTTATTTATAGCATTCTTAAATTTCACAGTGATGGGTCTTACTTAGATTGCATTTATTTGTTTGTAACTATTGGGCTGAACTTTCTTTGAAACTTTTTAAATGTATGTTCCATTTGGGTAGTCTTTTTGGATTGATTCTGTTTTAATTTTCTCACATTTCTTTTGGAAACCTTATAATTTTTAATTGTGAACCACCAAGACTATGTTTAAAAAAATTTTCTCTCCCTCTAATTTTCCATTTTTATTCTTGTGGTGGGATATATCCTAAAACTTGTTTTTATTTTTATTTTTTCACTTAAAAATAAATAAATAAATATTTTTTTTACTAAATTTTTAAATTTCCTTTAAATTTTTCTAAGAGTTAAAAATCTTTCTTCATAATGTCATTTTGATAGCATCCTTATTCCATAAATACATTATATTCTCTTATCCTTGGATATGAATGATAATGACATTTTAATTTATTTTATAAGTTTTTATTTCCCTGGATAGTTCCTGTTTTGTTAACTATTTTCCTTCTGTTTGCTTTTCTTGAATGAGCTTTGATAAACTGTTCATTTAAGAGTAATGCATGAAAAGATGTTTGGAAGTTTTGTGCTTGCTAGTAAGGTTGATTATCGGAGTCTTCAGTTGTACCTTATCATTGGGGCAGTAGGGTTAGGATGTTTAGGACTTTTCTTCTGGTCTAATCAGATTTCCAAGAAAAGGCTCTTCTGAGATAGGGCCTGGAAAGAGCACCGTGGTGGCCAATGTGCGTGTGCCAAGTGAAGTAAGAATGTTGGAAGTTGTGAGATTGAGTATGTAAATTTCTACATACTCTCTGTTTTTAATGTAAGGCTTCTGCCCTCAAATATGCCTGATATCCTGGAAACCCTACTATACTCCCTAGTAAACTACTGGGGTTTGGGAAAGGACAGATTACTAGCCACCAGCAACGAACTCTGTGGGCTGCCTGGCTGGCTCACTCTGTGCAACTCGCCATCTTGGGCTTGTGAGTTTGAACCTCACACTCTGTGTAAAGATTTAAAAATAAAAATTTCTGAAAAAAGAGAGAAGAACCCTGTGGAAACTCTTTGCCTAATAAGCTCTATTTCAGTTATCTGTTGCTGCTTAACAACTGCATCCTTTATCCAAAACTCAGTAGCATAAAGCAACAATTTTTATTATGCTTATAGATTTTGTGAGTGAAGAAATTTAGAAAGGGTGCAATGTGGGTGGGTCCTCTCCCTTTGTGATACCTGGGGCTTCAGTGAGGGTGACATAAATGACTACTAGTGACACAAATCACTGGAAGACAGAACAGCTGTGGCTGGACAATCCAAGATACTTCTATCTGTCCAAGATCCTGATAGAGATGCCTAAAACTGTCAATGAGATGCCTACCTGTGGTCTTCTCACCTTGGTGGTCTCAGAGGTATTGACCTTCTTACACGGCTCCGAAAGCATGTATTCTGATGAACAAGGCCTTTTTGTGACCTAGTACACAATATCACTCCTGCTGAACTCCCCTGGTAGAAGCGGTCACAAGGCTGCTTGGATTCAAGGGCAGGGTGTACAGATTTCATGTCTTGATAGGAGGACTTTCAGAGAATTTTTGCTTATGTCACAAAAATACCATAGGGTCTAATTGCACTTTTAAGATTTTTTTCGATTAGTCCTCCTGTTTTTTGATCAACCTCAATTTCCTTATTCAGGTGTACAAAATCTTTTTATGGTTCTGCGATACAAATTTGAATGTTTCTTGGATTATCCCTGCCAGCTAAAGATTCGATTTCCTTTGATCTGCTAATTCAGTTATCATACATACATTTGTTTTTCATCTTCTAAAATATAGAGATACCACCTATTCCATTCTCTTTGCCTTTGGAAATTTGTGCCTCCCACAAATTTTTTCAAAAGGCGCCTTCCATTTGTTTTCATTTAAGTGATGTTTAAGGAAAAAAAATAGCTAAAAGTATAAAAGAATAGCTCAAATCATAAGATATTCACTCTGTATTCTCAATCTGCCACTTTAATTTAGGATCTCTGTTCTTTCTCATGAAGTCTTTAATATTTACCCAAGAAACATTTATTGAGAAACTATGTGTCAAGGTTGTGCCATCTATTTTATATTCATTGTCCTATAATAATCTTACTTAATATCCATATCCTGTTTAATATGTATAGTCTTTTGATTTTATACTATAAGCTATGTTTTTCAGATGGAGAAAGTTAAGCAAAGGAAATTATATAAGTTTACAAAGTCCACTCATCTAGAAAATAACAAAGCTTGTGAACACAACTCAAATTTACTAACTCCAGAGCCAGTATAATGCGTCCTCAGATAGCATCAGGGTCTACCATTCTGTCTCCAGGATGTCTTGAAGCACAAGTTTTTCTTAAAACTACAGTTAACTATGATAATGATAGTTTTATCAAAAGTAGGTTATATGGGCCACCAGTTAAGTTGGTCCTGATGAGGTCTTTGTCTCTATAACCTTTGGGGATGACTCAATGTACACAGTAGGTGTGTTCAAGAGAAGATCTATGGATCTTTGTTTTTTAATAAAATCTTTTTTTTAAATTTTTATTTATTTATGATAGTCACAGAGAGAGAGAGAGAGAGAGAGGCAGAGACACAGGCAGAGGGAGAAGCAGGCTCCATGCACCAGTAGCCCGACGTGGGATTCGATCCCGGGTCTCCAGGATCGCGCCCTGGGCCAAAGGCAGGCGCTAAACCGCTGTGCCACCCAGGGATCCCGGATCTTTGTTTTTTGTAAGAAAGGACCTTTTAAAAGCCTGAAGCACTCATTACTTAAAAGGCTATTTTTGATTAATTATCTCAGAAAGCAAATGATTATTTGTTACAGCTTTAATGACACGCAAATTTACCAAAAGTCTACATTATTGGGATTTTTGGTATTTGTAATGAACGTATTAGTATTGGTGTGTTACATCACTGTCTTCGAAAGGAGGGAAGAAGGCAGCATTAAAATCCTTCATTTTCTCATTGTGTTTTTGCCTTGAGGGTGGTGGATAGGAAGTTTCCATGAAGAAATTCAAAGTCATAATGTTAAACCCTCAATAATGTGAGCAACATAACAATAGAAGTAAATGATGATGATAATAGTTTTAGTGTTTTATTAAGAGTTTATTCCAAGTGATGGGCCAAGCACCTTCCCTAAATTACCTAAATGAAGACAAGCAGAAAATTACTATGGTTATTTCCATCTTTAACTCAGGAAATTGAGGTACGAATGAAATATATTTTTTCCCAGATAATAAAACTGGTATAAAAGTGCCATGATGGGGATCCCTGAGTTGCTCAGTCAGTTAAGCATCCAGCCCATGGTTTTGGCTCAGGTCATGATCTCATGGGTTGTGGTATTGAGCCCCCAATTGGCTCCATGCTCAGCAGGGAGTCTGCTTGAGATTCTCTCCATTTTCGGCCGCCCCACTCTCTCTCTCTCTAAAATAATAAGTCTAAAAAAAAAAAATGTGTCATAGCCGTCTGATTCTCAGACCCGTGCTCTACTGCTGTGTTTATCCGATGTGCCAAATCATAAGATTCACTCTGTTGAAAATACTGAATCCCTGATTGAATCTGGCCTAATTATAATCTCCGGAGAATTAGAGTAGCCCGAGATTGTACAGTTTGCAAAACTAACAAGGTGATTTTTTTTTAAACACTCTAGTTGGAGGAAATGCTGTATTCCTCTCTCTAGCCTCACTTGATTTGAGAAGAGATGCTGATCAAATAAAGAGATCGAGAAATAGCTCATCTTTGGTGATTTCTTCCAGCATGGTTAGCAGTCATCAGAACACACGAGTTCTCCGACAGCTGCACACCATAATAGCCACAGCATCTGCTGCTACCAGGTTCTGTCCAAACGGGCCAGTCAGAGGAAGCAGGTGCCCACTATCTAGATGGAGTAACCACATGGCTCCATGCATCCTGATGACCACTGCTGCATTTCTTCCTCTCTTTGAGACATTGTGATTGAGAAGCCCTGATTCCTTTGGCTAATTCGTTGGAATGATAATGTCCTGTTTGTTTATTTACAGAGTTTGCTTCTTTGGAATTGGGACCCACATCCTGCTTCACACTCTTGACTGCTGCCCCCACCACATCTGGTTCTGCAGTGTCCCTGCAGATATATGCCGGCGCTGTCATTTGCCCATGCTCCTCACACCTCCCTGCCATTTTCCTAACTTTGTATTTTCTTTCTAGCTAACTCTTTATTATACAAGATTTTTAGACTTCTCATCTCCATGTTCCACTGACGTGATTGTGTTTCCCCCTCTTCTCCTGCTATTTGCTTATGGGTCTAAAATGGAGCAAAAATACCCTGGGAAGCATTCTCTTAGAGGAATCACTTCAGACCTGCTTTTGTGATGCTTCAGTGACTTTCCAGTTACTTTTTGGGGAGATGTTATTAAATTTTCAAATATTTCCTGTATAATATAATATCTTCTTATAAAACACTTGGCAGTAGAGATATTAGTGTATAACCAAATAAATAACAGATTTTGGAAACTTCAGTTTCAGCAGTCTTTTCACATGAAATGATTAATAACCTTTCCAAAATACCTACCTAAATTTCAAGGAGAGCCTTAAGCTCCTCACAGAATTTAGTCTGTAGGCTACTATTTATAATCTTTAGAGGGAAAAAAATCCCAAATCTAATATATACCTTTTATGAAAACACTACATGTAATTTTAAAATATTTAAAATAATTTTATTTTTTTTTCAGCAAAGGATAGAAAAGTCGAAGCAAAGTCTCTCAAACTCTTATTTTTTAGAAAAATTGAAACAAGGGGCTAAAATTGCCATTACGTGTTCATTCAGAAGTGGTTGCAAAAATGTTTTAAAAATATGATCCTCCTCTTTGCTGAAACTATGAAAAATAATCTTAAAGAGGCACTCACAAAACACAAGCTCCTTCTCCAGGAAAAAGAATCATCACCCTTGTGATCCTGTGAAAATTCATCTTCTCCTTTTCAGCTGAGACAAATACTTGATCTGTCCTTCCCTTTAGGTGCCATCTGTGTCCAAATGAGGCTGTTACTCTAACTCAAAGCAGACTTGCAAGAATAAAATAATCAATCTTCATCATATTGCTGCACTTTCGACAGTTAATTTTCTAGAGTAATTTGTCATTGTGAGGAGCACAAGATTTGTCTGAATTTGTGTCAAAGGTTATTGACTGAATTGCCACCTCGTCTTTTCAGTCAATCTATAAATATGGGCAGAGGCTAATGGCCTTCTTGCTGAGTGGATGAGATTGTCCAAGTTAGGTGCTGATAAGAGGTAGAAGTATCTATTGTTTCACTCATTTCTTATGGTAGCATTGATTTGGTGTTAATCTTAGAAACTTCACTTAACCTTCTTGCTGCTTTACTTATTTACTTTTCTATTTTTCTGTAGAATGGGGCAAAAAATAGTCACAACCATATTCTAGTTCCCACAAAAACTAATCTTTGGATTAAAGTTTATGTCACTAATTTACACCATGACTTTGTGAGAGTGACCTCATGTATACTCATTTAACTTCTATTGCATTTTTATAGATAGCTTTTAATTTGTAGAAAAGGCGTGTCATCTTTACATTAATAGTAATTATCAAAATCTAGGTTTTGTGTACTGTTTGTATCCAGTCTCCTATTGGGAATATGTCTAGTGGTTATGTGAGGGATTTTATTATGCTTGCTGGTCTGTTACTTTTATTGCTCACTTTAATAATCTCATGATAAAAGTTAGGTTATATATTTTTATCAGGAAATATCCATTCTCAGTCCCTACCAATGGCAGTGTTTCTTCAAAACTTGGGGAAGAAGCTGAGAGAAAAATGGTCCATGGATTATGGTTAAATACTAGTAAAACATTTGGCTGGCTATCTTCCTACATGGGTTATTGAAAAATACATTGTCTTAAAACACATATAGGCCTGAAATACATAGTTGGATTGTTATTAATAAATACCAATTATTTTCCCTCTTTTATTACAATTTTTTTTCTTGTTAGTATGTGAACTCCTGAAGGGCACATCATAGTAATGCTAACAACAGCAAGAACTGCAGTAGGTAGCTAACAGTCCTTGAGGTCTCCGTGTCTGCCGTACAGTGCTCTGGGTGCTTTATATGAATAATCACACTTGATATTCGTAACAAACCTAGGATCATGAAGAAGGCTAAAGACTGGATTCCCAAAGATACTTGTGTCCCCTAATCCCTGTAACCAATGAACTGCTACCTTAAATGGCAGATGGAGTTTCGCAGATGGAATTTTGATTAAGGATCTTAAATGGGCAGATTATCCTGGATTATCAGTGTAGAATTTTTGAAGTAGAAGAAAAAGGCAGAAGAGTAGGTCAGAGAGATATTATGAGAGAAGAAGAGGCAGGAGAAACTCAACTTGCATTACTGAATTTGGAGATGGAGAAAGATGGCCATGAGACACAGAACACAGCTACTTCTAGAATTTGGGAATTGCCCTCAGATGGCAGCCAACTAGGAAATGGAGACCTCAGTTCTATTTACAGGGAACTGAATTCTTCTGAGAACCTAAATAACAAGGAAATCAATTCATCCCCAGAGCATCTAGGAAGGATTACAGCCTAGTTAACACCTTGGCTTTGGCCTGGTGAGATCCATGTTGAACATTCTGACCACTGGATCTATAAGATAAAGTTGTATCATATAGCCATTAAGTTTATGGTAATTTTTTAAGTTTTACAATGGAAAACTAAGATAGAGGTATATAGCATCTCCATTTTACAATGAGACCACTGAGTTAAGATACAACTTAAAAAAAACCTCAATTTTTAGTAGAATGTCAGGTATATGATAATGTTCACTTAATGTGTTTGTAGAATGAATGAATAAATGAATAAGTGGATTTTTCACAGATTCCTCCCAAACCAATGTATATTTAATTCTTTCTTGAAGTAGGTGCTTTCCTAGTGGAAGTATTTTGACTAGTCAGTGATTCTACAGACCTATTCTGTTCACATTACTACTCTCTGAGGATGTATATGTGAGCCCTTAAAAAATGTATGATATTGTTGAAAAGCAAAATAGAAAGCCATCAGAAGTTCAATGGAAGTATACATTAATTATTCAAGATAAAGATATAAACAACATTTTTAAAGATTTATTTATTTATTTTTTTTTGAGAGAGAGAGAGAGATAGCACATGGAAGGAACAGGGAGGGGCAGAGGGAGAGGGAGAGAAAGAATCCCAAGCAGACTCCTTGAGTGTGAGAGCTGGACTCGAGACTTGATCCCATGACCATGAGATCATGCCCTGAGCTGAAGTGAAGAGTCAGGGGCTTAACCAACTGAGCCACCCAGGTGCCCCTAGGTATTTTAAAATAGTACTCATGTAATTGGAAAAAAATACAAATTGCTGTTGACCTCCCCAGTTTCAACCAAGATCAAGTAAGCAAAATCCCTTTTACTTCTCATCTGGGAGAATGTTATGTAGTCTTTTCTATGTGAAAAACAATTACTACTCTCTTCTTGAAGTTCAAAATGTCTACATTTTTTTATTTATTATTTGAAACCATTTTGGAACCATTATATATTTTCTATGTCCATGTTATATTTAACACTAATGTCACACCTATAGTCATGAACTTTGCTATACTTCTGTACCAGGTGTCCAGGGGAATGATGACTACCTTTTTAAAGTACTCCATCTTCTTTTTCCCATAAATTCCATATGCCACATAACTTACAGTACTGGTACTGTACACTGGTACTAGTAGGATATACTGATACAGATTAATACCCTAGTCAGCAGCTCTGGAAGGTGATAGCACATCCCTAGAAGTCCTAAGTTTTGTGTAAAACAGGTAGCCTACACCAGCCCATCACAAATATAGAACCTAAATTCGATGAAAACCTTCTCTGGTTATTTTGAATAATATAGCAACAAATATAACTTTTTGTGGATATAACATGATTTCAGAAAAAAAAATTGAGATCATGTCTTTTAATATGAACAGTGTTACCATGAGATAACTTTTTTAAAAAAGAGATGACTTAAAAAAAAATCCAAACACAACCACCCAAAGAGCTGGAAATAGACTTAGGTCTGGAAGTATGTGTAAAATTTAATAAGCAGAAAGGAAGAACCTAGATTACTCAATTGGGAGGAAAGCATGAATAAAAGCCAGTGGTGGGAAATGGTAAGGTATTTTGAGGGGATTGCTAGCAGACCAGTTTAAGTAAAATTATAAATTCATGAGAATTATAGGAAATTAGCTTGTCCAGTTTTGTTGGAGCTGGATTGTAAAAAAAAAAAATGTTAGATGTAAAAGGCAACCTGTGGAATGGAAGAAGATATTTGAAAATGACATATCTGATAAAGGGCTAGTCTCCAAAATATGTAAAGAACTGACACAGCTCAATACCCAAAAATCAAATAATCCAATTAAAAAATCGAGCAAAAGACGTGAACAGACATTTATCTGGAGAAGACAGACAGACAGCCAACAGACACATGAAAATATGTTCATCGTCACTTACCATCAGGGAAATGCAAATCAAAACTACAATGAGATATCACCTCACACCTGTCACAATGGCTAAAATCAACAACACAAGATAGATATGGGAAAAAAAGGAATAGTCGTGCATTGTTGGTAGTAATGTAAACTGGTACAGCCACTGTGAAAAACAGTATGGAGTTTACTCAAAAAGTCGAAAATAAAACTACCCTACCAACTAGCAATCACACTACTAGGTGTTTACCCAAAGAATACAAAAGCACTAATTCAAAGGGGTACATGCACCCCTATGTTTATAGCAGCATTGTCTACAAGTAGCCAAGATATGGAAGCAGCCCAAGTGTCCATCGATTGATGAATGGATAAAGAAAATATTATATATATATATATGATTTCACTCATATATGGAATTTAGGAAACAAAACCAGTGAGCAAGGGAAGAGAGAGATAAAGGGAGAAGCCAAGAAACAGACTCTCAGCTACAGGTTACCAGAGTGGAGGTGGGTGACCAGATGCGTAAGCTGGGTGACAGGGCTTAAGGAGTGCACCTGTCATGATGAATGGAATTGTTGAATCACTATCTCATACACTGGAAACTAATAGAACATTCAGTATGTTAACTGGAATTAAAATAAAAACTTTAAAAATGTGTTAAATGTTATAAAAGAAATTTGAACCTTATCTCAAGTCATTCAATTTAGCCAAAAGTCTTTAAACATGAACAGTGTTACCGTGAGAGCATGTTTCACATGTTCAGAAATTGTTACTTGCATGCATTTTAAAATATATTTTTGAATTATAAGTGGTAGTTTAACTCACAATAAATGATTTCTAAACATACTATAATTCCACTTAAATGACTTGATAGCATTAGCATACATACATAAGCTTGTGATTAGCACACTTCTTTATTTTAAGACATGACTTTAGAGATTGCAAATGGGAATGAGAGTATATGTTGAAAGGGAAATAGTTGGTGGGAGGCTATGTATTCAGCAATAAATTGTATTTTAGGTGGACATTTACGGATGTGGTGAGGTTCAGTATCTTTCTATTGGAACATCTTGTTGTTTGCTATTTTGGTGAATATACTATTGGGATGAATGCAGAGGTTCAGGCTGGCACGTCAGGTCTCTAAGGATTAACCTGGTGATAAAAACCCAAAATCTCACTCTAGGAGAACTGATGGTACATTGTGTCCAATTGACTGAGATGAAATAAATTGGCTTTTTCTAAAACGCGTGCGTCGAAAATTCAAGCGTGTGATGATCGCCAAAAAGGGGAGATCAGGGTGAAACTTTTTTTCATCAAAACAAGCCTAGCAATTTAAAAAAAAATCTTGGAGATAAATGTAAATTTCATGCTTCAAGGAAAAATCTAATAAATGTTTAACATTCTATTTCATGAGACAGACTTATGTATGCTGTTGACATAGGGCTAAGATGGAATAGACACTGCAAGTTAAGACTATATTTTAACTTACTTGAAGATAGAAAAAGCTGTTTCAAAATATTTATTCTTCTGTTAGGTTTGGAAAGAAATCTCACACAGAAAGGTGAAATAAAATGTCACCTTCAAGCTTATTTAATAAGGACACCCAGATTAATTCAAATGTATTGCGATCCGAAGTTTCAATCCCTGTTACTTTCCTGAAATATTGGATATTTGATAAAAAAAACTTTTAATTTTGTTAATCAAAGGTCACACATCACCGTGATTTCATACATAGCTCTTCTCAGTTAAGGTGCTTTAACTTGCTGGAGTGGCTTCTGGAACATGCAGTGTGAGTTACAAGTTTAGAAGACGACGGTCACTAGAACAGGTTTGGTCCAGCCGCATAAACTCAGGATATTTCTATCTCTGGGACTGTGCAGAAGTCAAGTTGCTTCCCTTTCACTTCTGGAGTGAATTGAAACCAATAATTCTCACAACCTCGAGTCTCTACATGGATACACACACCAAGTGCCTGCTGTAACTTTATTTTTCGTAACAATCTTGTTCTCACAATTTTCTCTTGCCCTGCTCTCTCTCCTCTAGTCTTTTTCTTTAGGCTTATTCAGTTTTTCTATACTTGTACAATAAAAACAAAACCAACAAATTAACATTTCACGACCCTAAATCTCTCCTTTGTTTTTATTTGTCTGTTTGAATTTGCCTTCCAGATCCTCATCTCATTCTTTGCCTAATGTCCTCAATGTTTTAAAATGCACTTTATTTTTTTTTTTAAGTTAACTGATCATTGGTTTCTGGACTCACCAGCAGTGGAGAATGAAGTATTTTTTGACGTGGATCATTCCTCTTAGTAAAGGACCTATCTTGACCAAGGGGAAGGGAACCGCCATGGGAACATGAGGCCACTGGGACATGGAGTCATCGGGGACCAAGGCGATGAGACAAGTTGACAAATTCCCAAAGCAGAAGGTGGGGAATTGAATTGACAAAATATCCTAGGGGTTTACGTGGATTCATTGCCATGAGGTTTTTTGTTTTGTTTTGTTTTGTTTTTATTTTAGGTTTTATTGATTTACTTACTTAGAGAGAGAGCTCAAGTGCGTAGAGGGGCAGAGAGAGAGGGAGAAAGAATCTCATGCAGACTCCACACTGAGTGCTAAGCCCAATGACACAGGGCTTGACCTCACAACCCTGAGATCATGACCTGAGCCAAAATAAAGAGTCTGGCTCTCAACTGACTGAGCCACCCAGGAGCCCTATTGCTACAAGACTTTAAATTGCTTGAGTTGTTGCAGTGTAAACTCTTAAATTTATTTCCATCGCTTTTAATATTAAAGTCTTCCACATATAAAGTACTTTATTAGAGTGACTGTCTAATACAAATTAAGAAAAACAAATGAAATGAATTCAATATCTCAGCGAATCAAAAGAGAAGTCAGAGGTCATAACTAGAGGTCATAGTGAAAATTCTGGCTCCCTGTGAATTTACAAAAGTTTTGATAGGATAAGTGATTTTTTTTTTATTCTCCATAGTAGATAGTCAAGGTAGGAACAATATAAAGTAGATCAGAAAAATCCCTGAGTTATGCATTATGCATGTTTTTACTGCAGTTTTCTTAAGATTTGTAAGTATTTTGGGATCTTTGAATGTGGGATGGTTAATCTTATATGTCAGTTTAGACCACAGGGTGCCCAGATTAAACACTATTTCTGGGTGTGTCTGTGAGGCTGTTTCTGGATGGGATTAACGTTTGAAATAGTGAATAGAGCACTCTCCCCCATGTGGGTGGACATCATCCAACACTTCGAGGGACTGAATGGAACAAAAGGCAGGAGAAGGAGGAATTTGCCCCTCTTTCCTTGCTTCACTGTTGAAGTGAGACATCCCATTTTGTCTCCTGGGGACCTTGGACTGGGACTTACACCACTGATTCCTCTGGTTCTCAAGGCTTTGGTCTTGGAATGAATTACACCATTGGATTTCCTGGATCTCCAGCTTGCATTTGGCAGATCATGGGACGTCTTATCCTTCATAAGTGTATGGGTTAGGCCTTCATGGGTTTTGTATAGATCAAAAGTGTATGGGTTAATTTTGTATAAACTTATATATATATTTTATATATATATATATATATATATATATATAATACATCCTTTATATATATCCTTTATAAATATCCTATATATATATCCTTTATATATATATAAACATATATATATATAAATACACACATATATGTATATAAAAACTGATGTTCCTCTAGAGCTACCCTCAGTACAAAAATCTGTATTAGCCAGGGATTTTTAGAGAAATAGAACCAATAGGATAAATATATTCTATGATACACACACATATAACACATACACATACAATATGTATTAGGATTTACATGTTATGATGTATATAGCCTAACCTATATATATATATATATATTATAGATAATTATCCTATTAGTCTATTTATAGGATAGGATATATATATCCTATATATATATAATTATATAATATATATAATTATCCTATTAGTCTATTTATAGGATATGTATAGGTTCTGCTCATATAAGATTAAATATTCTAGACCTGTATTTTTTTTTCTAAAAAGGATAATAGGTTGTGCCATTTTTTTCTTCTAATTCATCTATTTTCGCTTCTTATTTATTCACTTATTTCTCCTGATTGTCTTAGGTTTAATTGTTTCTCTTTTATTTTCAATATTTTGGGTAGGTTTCTTTAGAAGTGAAAACAAGAATATGATTTTTTGGGAGGATGACTGGGTGACTCAGTTAAGCATCCAACTTTTGATTTTTGGCTCAGGTCATGATCTCAGGGTTGTGAGGTCAAGCCCTGTGTTGGGCTCTGTGCTGGGCATAGAGCCTGCTTCAGATTCTCTTGCCCCTCCCCTATTTCACACTATCTCTCCCACAAAAAAAAAAAAAGAAAGAAAGAAAGAAAGAAAGAAAGAAAGAAAGAAAGAAAGAAAGAAAGAAAGAAAAAGAAAGGACTTTATTTTGAAAGTATTTTAGATTTACAAAAGTGTTGCTAAGAAAGCACAAAGAACTCTGATCTATCTTCCCCAATTTCCCCTAAAGTTAATATCTTACATAACCATATTACACTTATCAAAACTAAGAAATAACATTAGTACAATATTATTAACTAAAATACAGACTTCATTTTACCAGGTTTCCTAGTGTGTCCCTTTTTCTGTATCAGGATCTAATACAGGCTAATACACAGCATTTAGTGATCATGTGATCATGTTTTCTTAGCCTCCTTTTAGTCTGTGACAACCTTTGAGTCTTCATTTTTCATGACCCTAAGTGTTTTGTACTGGTCAGATAGTCCACAGAATGTCCCTAAGTTGGGTTGGTCTGATTTTTTCTCATGATTAGCCTAAGGATATGGATTTTTTGTGAAGACCACAGAGGTGAAGTGCCCTTCCCATCATCTCATAAAGAGGGCACATGATGTCAACATGATGTTACTAATGAGGTTAACTTTGATCCCTTTGTTAAAGTAATATCTATAAAGTAAATATTTTCCCTTTCCATACTAGATTAATTTGAAACAAGAATCATCTCCTCCAGAATGGAAACAACCTCAAAAATCCATCAATTATTGAGTGGCTAAACCATTCTACCATATGCAGCAACACCTTGAAAGCATTATCTTAAGTGCAAGAAGTCATGCTCATAAGACTATATATTATATGATTCCATTTATATTACATTCTGGAAAAGGCAAAACTATAAAGACAGGAATTACCAATTTGATTTTAGCCAAATTTGAATTGCCACATATTTCATGTAAGCAGTGTTTATTATTTATTCTATTTTATCATTTCAATTCAAGAGTATCCACACTTTCATAAGAAATGAAAGAGTATATGGAATGAGGCAAAGTGGTCTGGGGACTAGAGATATTAGAGTGTTTGAGATCTCTGAATACACCTATGGTATCAATGGACTCTTTTGGAAGAAAGGCATTGCTGCATATTAATGTGAAGAACTATTACTATACCTGGGGAC
This sequence comes from Nyctereutes procyonoides, assembly GCF_905146905.1. Taxonomy (NCBI): domain Eukaryota; kingdom Metazoa; phylum Chordata; class Mammalia; order Carnivora; family Canidae; genus Nyctereutes; species Nyctereutes procyonoides. Next base: position 14,752,717 of record NW_026575021.1, on the reverse strand, counting down.
CTTCTATTTGAATTAGTTCACTATATATATTTTGGCTTGGGTACATTTGTAAAAGGGAATCAAATTGAAAAACCATTAATATGAATTACACAAAATTAAAGAAATACATAAAATAAATGTTTATGGAATTATCACCCTAGCTGCCAAGAGTTTCTGAAGGGATTTTAAAAAGAATAGCTATTTTAATGAGAGAAATTCAATCATTAACACCTCAACCACATTCACAATATATTTCTTTTCTTTTAAAGATTTTATTTATTTATTCATGACAGAGGCAGAGACACAGGCAGAGGGAGAAGCAGGCTCCCTGTGGGGAGCCCAATACAGGACTTGATTCCAGGACCCCGGGATCATGCCCTGAGCCCAAGGCAGACGCTCAACCACTGAGCCAACCAGATATCCCAAGAAATTATTAATTAGTTGAACAAAATTGTTTTTTCAGAATTGTTTTTATTGGATAAAAGAGGTAATATTGTAATATACAGGATTATTTCTCTAAACTACTTTGTTCTTAAGAATCATGACTATTACTTATAATAGATTTTTAGTTACTAACATGAAATTTGCTCTTTTTCTGCTTTTATAAAAGTCCTAAATAACACAAGAATATCTTCATGTGCCTCTCATTTATAGATCACAGACTTTTAAAATATAATTTTGCATGTTTCTTACCACATTGGTGGATTTAATAATTCTATAAATAGGACATAGGAACGCTTGATAGGGTTGCCAAGTAAATGCAACTCTGAGAATGTGGTGAGGCTACAAAACCAGCAGTGTGTGCAAGAACGGAGGCATAGATGACCACTCTTGCACAAATGTTTTAGGTCTATTATGATTCACAAAAGCTTGTGACAGGCTTTTAAAATGGTGACCGACAAGTCATAGAATATCTGCCAGAAGTTAAGGAGCTCTAGAACAGCAAAACAGAACACTGTAGGAAAAGTTTGGCTCCATGGGGTCTAAGGGAAGAAAATCAGTGATCGTTGGGGGCATTGCACAATGCAGGTGAGACACGCTCATATTCTCAAGGGACACGTAAGCTGCTCACTCTCATGAAATAAACAATAGAACAGTGTCCGCAGATGATGTACCAAGAGGAGAGCCCTCATCACACCTCATGTGGCAGAAAGAGCACTGACTTAGGGGTTGAGAGTTCATAATATCATCTCTGAAGTATATTATTAGAGTCTTGAACTTAAAAACTAGTTTTCATGAACGTTAGACTTCTTGCTGGTAAGACAAAGGAAAATAATACCTCTGGCTGTGCAAGAGTCATTATGAAGATCACATATAATGGTACATGTAAAAGCTGCTGTGGAATTTCAACCTCGGCACCCAATATACACTCTAAGTAGCAGTGTTATAGACCAAAGGGTCTGCACCTTGTGGTCAAACATATGTGGCCTCCAGCCCAGTTGTAGTATTCCCTCCCCTATTCTTTGTGTAATTAGTTCATCAACTTTTTTATCTTTAGAATAATGATGTTATCTATCTCAGCATATTTTTTATTGGAAATTATATGAGATAACTCATCTAAAGCGCGCAGTGCAGTGTTTGGCACGTATTGGAGCTTCACGTAGAAGCTGATCCTTTGTTTAGGAATTTCTAACACTTATATTCACTTTGTGCTAGACATGTGTATGTGGTAGCTCATTTAATTTTCACACCAACTCTTAGAGGGATCTATGAGTATCATATCCATTTTTTAGATGGGGAAACCCAGGTACATGACAAGTAAGGCATTTGTTCAGAGTCACACGATGAATAAACAATGGTACCAGTTTTCAAAGTTAGGAAATTGGATCTCAGAATTCTGCTGTAAATCATCATATAATAATGTCTGCAAGTGGAATTGTTGAAAGCATATTTTTCATAATCATCTACTGTGTGTAGAACTCTGTTCTGAGGACTGTGCATATAAAGAGGAATAAAACAGAGTTTGATATATATTTAGGGCAACAGGGTCTGTAAAGAGCATGAATAATTTAAGGGAGAATAAGTATCCCTGAGTGTTTAGAAAGAGAAATATCTCTTAAAAATGTTATGTTTTTCAGTGCAAAGAGGGAAGCAGTCTTGTGTTTTGAGTTCTAGGTGGACCTTAGGCAGAAATGGTGGAAAGAAGGGATTCTGGAAGAGGAAAGGTAGAAATTTAAGAATGTATTCAATGTGTCTTTGGGGAAGGGGCAAATAGAACCCCATTACAAGTCTTAAGTGATTTGACTGTGATAAAACTGCTACACTCAATAAACTTATAAATTTCTTTTTTTTTTTTTTTAAGATTTTGTTTATTTATTCCTGAGAGATCCAGAGAGAGAGGCAGAGACACAAGCAGAAAGAAGCAAGCTCCCTGCAGGGAGCCCGATGTGGGACTCGATCCTTGGACCCCGGGGTCTCGCCCTGAGCTGAAGGCAGATGCTCAACCGCTGAGCCCCCCAGGTGCCTCTCATTATACATTTCTTATCAGCGATTCTATCAGGCTTAATTTCTGGATACCAAAGAACCAAGAGTCCTAACAGTGTAAAGTGCTCTGATTATGAGTTTAAAACTACTTTTGTTTGGTAAGAATTCCCACTACCATAGTGGGGATGGTTCATTTACCTTATTACTTGCATGTGGATCTTTAGGAAGCAGTTGTTTTCACTGTGAGAGTGTGATTAAGTTTATTTTTGGGCGAGCCTCAAGTCTGAATACATTCTGAGATTTCTTATCAAAAGGAAAAATTGCCACTTTACACTTGATAAAATCTATTATTTTCAGATAGTTCCAGGTAGGAAGGCACAACTATTGGTAACCTGTAAAGATGGATCTCCTCCTGCTTATCAGAAGACCTTGAAATAGGGCCTCGGAGAAGCAGCTGGCTTGCAGCCTGTTACCCAAGGAGAAAGTCCAAGTTACTTCTTATTGATTGATGGATTGATTTTTTTTTTGCCAGGTTTAGTATAAAATACTATCCACATTTGAAATGAATAGTTTGAGGAAAGACTGATCAAAATCTGCCATGTAAAACTATTTCACCATAAGCAGTTAAAAAGATAAATAATTTAAGTCTCTTGCTCCTGTATGTGTATATTCATTGAAATTGAAGAGACAATATACTGAGACCTGAGAGCTGAAATAATTCTTCTTTCCCTTTTCTAGGTTGTCTATTCAAAATGGTGTGCCATATGTCTGTAAGCCATATGTCCACTATTTTTTAAAATTCTGATTTCTGCTAGAAAATTAGCTCTGACTATTAATTTCCTCATGTAATGAGTCCTGTCTGCTTGTTCTACTATTTCCTTTGAATTTTTTCAGTTCCTTGGAATAAAGGGATTATAAATCTGGATTTTCTCTGGATTAGGTTCCAATGACATACGGGCAAGAAAAAAACTCTATCCACAACACATCTGGTTATTTTAAAATGTACAGAGATGCAATGTACTCCCTGGAACAGAAAATCCTGTCATTCCATCAGAATACTGAAGAGGACTTGGTCAAATGAGCCTATCTTAAAATTGGAAAGAGCAAGTATTGGTTAACTAATACTACATATTAGTTGACAATCTACAATTTAGTGATTTGTTCCCCTGAAGTTATGGAAAATAGACCTAAGCTATGAAACTTGGGATAATTGAGTAAATGTACCTCACAGGAAAAAGTACAGCCTGGATTTTAGGCTGTTGTTACAGTAGACTACTAAATGTGCAAAAGGAGTAACTATTTGAAAAAATGGTGAGAGCCAAACTGGCTTGCCTGGAATGCCCAACAGTAACTCTCTAAAGCTTTGTGTTTATGGAACAAAGCAATGGAACTGGGATAGAAAGCGCCACTGAGACAGCTGCTCCTGTCTCAGATGAGCTTAGTAGGAACTGAAGTGTGCATTGAATAAATGAACGAATAAAGGAGGCCATTTTAATTCAAACCAAACTTTCCAACTGAAGTGGATGAAGGCTTGGATTCATGCCATTTGAGTTAAATGGAAGTTTAAATTAAGGCTGAATTGGCCTCGTGCACAGTTCTGGCTGGCATTGGAAAGACACCCAGCAACCAAGAGATCGGATTTTAGGATTAACCAAGTCAGCATGATGTAGCGGAGGAAGCTTTCCAGGTTTATATTATAAACACATGGATTTGACTTCTTATTTATTTATTGGTTCTACAAGCATCAGTGAAGGCCTAATATGTGTCAAGAAGTAGGCTGGACGCTCAGGATATAAGCTTGAGTGATCCTACTCTTAAAAATCTCTGGTTAAATGAAAAAGACAAATAAGGGACGGTTTTTCCCATTTCAGTGTGATTCATGCTGTAATAGAGATTTGTTCCAGGCTTTTTGGAAGCGGAATAGCAAGCAAATACCACAGCTTTTAGGGTTGGAATAAGTTTTACAGAGGAGGTGGGATGTAGAAAGGCCCAGATTCAGCAATTTAAGAAGAGGAGCAGACTCTAAAATATATAAATGAAAGAAGAACTGTGTTTCAAAAGTATGAGTGTTCTCCATGGGTGCAGAGAATATCTTTGGATGGTATCCAATGATGAGAGATGAGACTGGTAAAATCATTTGAGGAAGTACTTTTATGACATGTAAGGGGATTGAGTTTTTCCTATAGACAGGTGACATGTATGAGCTCGATCAGTTGATGGGTAGCCCATGCAAGTAAAGGTCAAAGTGACGTTTTGTTCTATGTCACTCAATACCCGTAGACAAGTTAACTTATATAATTTAAGGAAAAAAGAAGCATTGAATTGTACTGAATTTTTTAGCTTTCTTATCTTTAAAACAATGGACGGTAGACAATACTATTGTTGCGGCCCTTCTTGCTCTATAATCCTCTGAGTAATAGATGTCGTAGAATCTTTTCCTAAGTAATTCACTTATCAGATTGCCTTGATGCTTACCGTTTTCACCATTCGACCCATTCATTTGGACATTCTCTGAGGAGGTACCATCAAAGTCTCTTCCCATGAAACAGCATGACTGGCCACTCCAAAGGGTCAGTAAGTAATGGTTGCTGTAGCCGTGTGAGAGAGCCCTGGAAAGACATCAAGAGACTAAAGGTAAACTAACTTAGCTCTTTGTGGGGTGAAGAGCTTTTGGAGATGTTAACACATTTGTGACTTGTTTGTTTGTGTGCACACGTGCACCTCCGCATGCATGTGAATGTATTTCTTGAATTCATAAGAAGGGTGTTGTCCAGAAAATAACCTAATAATGGAATCATAGCTTTGATAGAATTCCAGGACCATTTGGGTTTCTTTTCAGGATTGCTTTAAACTTGGTAATTTTGTGTAGACATAGACCAAATAACATTCTTTACTCAATGCTACTTTCCTTTGGGCTTTTAAGATGCAGCTAATTAGGTTCTGTCTGAAGATTCTATTAGACAGTTAGATAGAATTGGTATTGGTGCTTCCATATTGAGTTAGTCAATGTTGATGGAGCAACAAGTCCTCATCCTGACATTTCCCTTTGTGAGTGTTTCAAGGTGAAGAGGAGGGGAGGAATTTTTTTCATGTTTCTTTTGTATTGATGAAAGCAGACATTGACTGACTAGACATAAATTGTTGTATAATAGTGCAAAGATACTTAGGGAGATTTATCAACTTTTTGAAAAAAATTACCTATTTTGAGAGGAATATTTTATACATGCGTATATCCAACATAGTCACTCATTCAGACATCAGGAAAATACCTGTAGATCTCAACTGTTAACTCTTTGAATTAAAAAAAAATCATTAAGTTTTAAAATCCAAATCAGGTGGATTAAAACAACACCATATTGGGTTGGCAAGCCTAACGAATCAGAGCTCTATCTGCCTCTGAAGCTCCATTAGTTGATTAAAAAAATTTTTTTTTAAAGCTTTTATTTATTTATTCATGAGAGACACAGAGAGAGAGGCAGAGACCCAGGCAGAGGGAGAAGCAGGCTCCATGCAAGGAGCCCGACGTGGAACTTGATCCCGGGACCCCAGGGTCACGCCCTGAACCGAAGGCAAAAGCTCAACCACTGAGCTGCCCAGCTGACCCACCATGAAGTTGACTTAAACCCAGAAATTCGGATCTCTTCAAGTTTCATTTGCCAGTTTCATGGTCATGGAGATCAAGATGAGAAGTTCATTTTATAATATAATGACTATTTTTTTAAGATCATTTATTTATTTATTCATGAGACACACACACACACACAGAGAGAGAGAGAGAGAGAGAGAGAGAGAGAGGCAGAGACACAGGCAGAGGGAGAAGCAGGCCCCATGCAGGGAGCCCGACACGGGACTCGATCCCAGGTCTCCAGGATCAGGCCCTGGGCTGAAGGCAGCTAAACCGCTGAGCCACCCGGGCTGTCCTCATTTTATACTATAAATCATGTTTTCCATTCACTGGTAATTCCATATGTAAGAGAAGCATATACAAATTCTTATTTAATAATAAAATGCTAATTGAAATTTACTTTAAACTTGTATAATGACTTCCTTATAACCAATAAAGAAATTTGTTTATAAGGAAGCTTTTGTTGTTTCCTACAGTTTATGTCATGAGATACATAGCAGAATGCACCTGTTCATGTGGATTTGTCTGCAGTCTTGAAGACAGACCGAGCATGATATGGAGATTCAGGCTTCAATAGTACAGGAGTGACCTTCAGTGACTTGCTAATTTTATTGACATTTTTCTTCTCAACAGAATGTGGCTAAACAGTGTTCTGTTTCTCATATGATTACTGTTCAATTGATATGAGGCAAGAAATGTTAAAGAATTTTGTAAATTATTTAAAAAAGCAAAATATGTAAAAGTTTTAGAATATGATATCAAAAGTCTTATTTAAAATGTGACAATTAGCCTTACTATACCAAATTTGTCTAAATTTGAAATCTTTCCTCACTCTATACTATCTCATTCCCATTAAATACAAAGACCTAATAAAAACACTGATCTTGGGGCCCCTGGGTAGCTCAGTTGGTTGAGCATCTGCCTTTGGCTCAGGTCATGATCCCAGGGCCCTGGGATGGAGCCTCCTGCCAGGCTCCATGCTCACAGGGGAGCCTCTACCTCTCCCTCTGCCCTTCCCCCTGCCTTTGCTTGTGCTCTCTCTCTCTTTCTCTCTCTCTCTTTCTATGAAATAAAAGAAAAAAAATCTTAAAAAAAAAGACACTCATCGTTTCCTTAAATCACAGTTTTAAAATGCAGTTCTATACACATCAAAGGTCAGGACAATTAAATTTATTGCAGATGAAAAGCATGTATATGTATTTCTAGGTTTACCTATCCCATGTAGTTAAATAATGCACTGTCTTTATAAATACTTTCAATGACTTAAAAAAATAAGAAATGTACTAACAAGATCCTTAAATAAAATCTTCAATGTTTGATATATTCATAAACATAATTTCATTTTCTTTTTGTCCCCTTTACCAAAATTCCCGCTGACAGCCCTAAGCAAGACTCAGACTACTGAATATAATTTTCTTGACCCGAGTGTTTGGTCAGAACCAATCTGTTCATCATTTCACAGTAAAAACAAATCAGGGTGAAAAAGAGTTAGCCAAGCCTTATTGAAGACAAGAGAAAGAAAAAATCGATCAAACTGAATGTTGTCAAAAGTGGTATATTTTAAAAGGGGAGTTTTTGCCAGGATGTGACTTGAAACTGCTTTCATGCTGAATAGGATCAGATGGAGAATGACAGCACGGGGACTGCCAGTCATCATGTCGGTGATAGTCATACTGCATTTAATGAACTTCAATAAATATGCTGGTTATTATTATTATTATTATTATTATTATTACAGGGTAGCCTGAAATTAAATATGTGTATACCAGTGAGGACATGCATTTTAATCCATATACCTTCTGTAAGTAACATTACTTACCTTTGCATAGTTTCAAATGTTGAAGCATTTCATTGCTAAAGGTAGAATGAATTTATACTCAAAGCCAACTATTTTGTTTCAATGATTATTTAAAAAGTAATATGATATAGTGCAAACATATTTGCCGGACTCAGAGACAGCCTGGGATCTCCTACCTTTGGACCAAAAACGGATTTGTAATGTTTGATATCCTAAACATACTAAGAGGAATGAAAATTTTTCCTGAGAAATTGAAATCTCTATATTGTCTATCTTATGAAGATGCTTATGTGGCTTGGCAATACCCAACAATCCAAGTTCAATGACTTTACTTTGGACTCTAATTTAATGTTTATTTACCTTTTGAATTCTTATATTTTACAGAGAGACCTCAAGGGCCTTCTTTAGGTGACAAATGAATTTTATTTATTTATTTTTTATTTATTTTTACAATGACATATGTTGTCCAAATCCTACGCTCAGCTTTCTGAGTATTTTTGCTTTCCTTTATTGCCGGTAAACAATTTCAAATTCCATTTTGCATTTTTCTTCTGCTTCCTGAGCTTTTTCTTCTATCTTGATTGTGGTAAAAATACCTAAATTATAGTATCGACGATAGTAAAGTTAATAGTAATATTGGTGAGTGTTTACTTTGTGTGGGGAAGCCTTATTATCATTCCCATTTTACAGGTGAAAAAGTGGTGCTACCAAATGGCTAAAGTAATTTAGCTAAGATTATGTAGCTGTCGGTTAAGGAGCTGGGACTAGAACCCGGAGGCTCTGGCTTCCCTGCACGTATATTCTTGAAATTTCGACCATACTGTCCTTTGTGACCTGTGTCTGTGTATAACAGCCCTGAAAAGACTTAAACCTATGCTTGTCCAGACACTTGAATTCTTAACAAATTCACAGGATGTTTCTTTATATTCTTGGAATGAGATAGATTAGAATATTGTGACAGGGTAGGTTGATCTTGTACCACCAAGACAAAAAATAAATTATCTTCAACTTCAAGCTCTGTTCTTAGGCAAAATTAAGGAAGGGTATGGGATATGCATAAGAGAATAAGGCTAGTAAACAATGTGTTCTTAGGCAAGTCTCTTTAATAGAAAATTTCTAGTAAGTGAGATATTAATGCAAAATGAGAAGTTATCTAATCACAGGCTGACTGTAAGAAAAGAATTATTCCTTATCAGAATCTGTGTGCAAGCTAAATAAAATAAAAATGGAGAACTTCTCCTCACATTCATTAAAGAGCTTTGACTTAATTCACATTTGAGTAAATATCAAATTTATTATCTATTTGCTTCCAAAATTGCATTCTGTTGTGTTCTAGGGAGCATGTCTTTAACATTGCCTAGAAAAGCAAAATTATAAAAGTTTATGCATAGCTGAAACCTTTAAAAAATTTTACTGGGTTTGATATATATAAATTAAAAACTTGGCCCTAGAACACTCTTCCCAGAATCGACCTAGAAGAATTTTGTCCAAGGAAAGCAAGTGTATTTCTACAAACATCACTTTACTCTAATGCAGCAGAAAATAAATATCCAGTTTGCACTGATTCTGGTGAAAGGGAGGTTAAATATTTTTTTCTTTATTATAGTAGAAATGTAACTTGATACTTTTATGGAACGTCGAGGATAAATCTAGGTTTAAACCTCAACGTACATTGTCTTACTCATTTTCAAGCAGAATTATATAATGAAAATTGTTTTGATATTCTGAAATGAAAACTGGAAACACTTTAAAGGATAAAACTTCCCTAAGGGAACTAAAAGGGTTGGTTCACGTTGAACATTTGCTCAGGTATTAAAACACAGAAGCCAAATGTCCTACAAACAGCAAGGTGCCCTAATAACAATCCTGGAGGCTCAAAAGGTGTGTATCTGGTAAATGAGGCAGAGGAAAAATCTGGACCAGTGTCAGAAAAAAAAAAAAATCCTTCAAGAATAGTTCACTACCCGTTGTTCCTGTTGTTTAATGTCATTTCTAAGACTTCGGGGAAACTAGTCCAGGAAGATCAGGCTACATTTCAATGTCACCACGGCCGCATATCCGAGAGGCCCAAACGTACTTGTCAAGTTCAGAACATGCTCGGCAACATTGCAAGATACTCGGGTTTGAGTGTCAAAGAGGGAGGTCACGCAAGGAAAAAGAAAAGCATTTGCTGATGGGTGCAGGAGCACGGGAGGCTGCGTGGGGAGCAGCAGCAGGGCAATAAATACTTCGCTGGGAAGCAACCGCACCTCCACAAACACCTGGCCCACTGTTTGGTGACGGACGTCAGAACAGCACCCCTGGGACTGATCCAGCTTGTGGCATCTTTCCTGTTAGAAGTACTTCGTAGATGCGATTTGTACAATTTTTGAATTGCCTTCATAGTGACTCCCAAATCATTCGAAATGCATTCAGAATGCACTGATGCGCTCACGTGGAAGTCAGAATTTGGAGTTATCGATACGTGCAATGTGTGTTTGTGAGCCTCTGACCAAACACATGAAATCTTTTTTTTTTAATTTTTTTTTATTTATGATAGTCACAGAGAGAGAGAGAGAGGCGCAGAGACATAGGCAAATCTTTAATTTTGTCCCAAGTGTTAGTCCTTTGTTAAGGCTCTGTCCGATTAACTCAAGAGTATCTAATCTGGCTTACCATCAATATTTTGAAGGATAAATATTTTATGCAAAATCAGAGGCGACTTCCTCTAGGTCATGGTTACAGTTGGAGGTAAGTAGCTTCGCGTTCAAAGGTGAGGTGACCAAGTGAGTTGAAAACTATCCCCTTTTGATCTGTGGCACAAAGGAGAAGAGAAGATGTTCACAACTTCCTTCAAAATAATCGTTCTTGGGATCCCTGGGTGGCTCAGCGGTTAAGTGTCTGCCTCTGGCCCAGGGCATGACCCCGGGGTTCCAAGATCGAGTCCCGCATCGAGTTCCCCGCAGGGAGCCTGCTTCTCCCTCTGCCTGTGTCCCTGCTTCTCTCTCTGTGCCTCTCATGAATAAATGAATAAAATCTTAAAAACAAAAAACAAACCAAAATAATCGTTCTTATTTGAGGATCGTTGACACAGGATGTTACATTAATTTCAGGCGTACAGCAGAGCAGTTCAGCTTTTCTATGTGTTAAGCTCTGCTCACGAGACCGCTCCCATCTGTCACCAGATGACACTGTCACAATATTATCGATTATGGTCCCTAAGCTGTGGCTTTTATTCCTGTGACTTATTCGCTCTGTATCTGCGAGCTGCACCTCCCACTGCCCTTTATCCATTTTGCCTACATCTCACCCTCTTGCCTCTGGCAACCATCAGTTTGTTCTCTGTAAGTCTGATTCTGCTTTTAGTTTGTCTATTAATTTGTTTTATTTCTTAGATTTCACATATGAGTGGAATTATATTGTATTTTCTGTCTCAGTCTGATTTTTTTTCACTTAGTATGATACCCTCTAGCTCCATCCATGTTTTCACAAATGGCAAAATCTCATCCTTTTGGGGGCTGTGTAATATTCCTCAGTATATATACACCACATCTTCCTTCACCATGTCTATTGATGAACGTGGAGGTTGCTTCCATCTATTGGCTATTGTAAATAATGCTGCAATGAGCATAGCATATGTGTCTTTTCAAATGAACGTTTTCATTTCCTTTGGGTAAATACCCATTAATGAAGTTATTGGATCATATAGTATTTCTATTTTTAATTTTTTCCAAATTTCCTTTGATAAGAATGGTGTGATAGTATAATTTGTTCATTACTTTCATCTTGTTTTGTTCATGTGTAAGATATCTTAGAGAACTGGCTGGTTCTGATGAACACAGAGATTAAGAATTGGATAAGAGTATTACGCATTGCAGGATACTGTCAAAAGTAGGCACCTCATGCAGCCAAAGCCGACTTAGACAATGTACAATAAACTGAGCTGTGATGGAAGACTAAACGTGAGTAACTATCAAAATATCAAGCAGGGAAATGGTGTTGAAGATCGCTAGCTAGATACATAGATACATAGATTTATAGACAGTTCAAAAAGAAAAATAAGTCCAAAAATTGGAGAGCACGCAATGAAACTGGAAGGCCAGAATATTAAAAGTGAAGCGTGAGGTTTCAGACAGAAGGTGGTAAAAATTGAGCAAGGAATTTCCGCAGGAAAGGGATGCTTCATACGGGATTGATTCATAAGAAAACAAGTAAAAAAAAAAAAAAAAAAAGAAAGAAGGAAAGAAAAAAAAAAGAACAGTAAAGAGAACTCAGGATTAATTAAGAACCTGGTTATGAATAAAGGGAAATAAAAGTTGATTTATATTTCATCCCTCAACTTCTCCTCTTTTTCCTTGATAGTTGAGAGGAAAAGTTAGCTGTTATAACACTTAAAAGTAAGGGAAGATACACCTTTACCTTTAGTTATAGAAAACTCTGGAGAGACATATACAGAGGCTAGGATTCTGAAACTATTAAAAGCAGTAGACAAAATAAGGGAGCAAACACTTTTTTCTTTGAAGTTCTAAAGAAACAAAAGTCTCAGAACAATAGGAGCTAGGATTGATAGTATAAAATCACAATTGACACTTTATTAACTGTAAAATGTGACCTGAAGCACTATGCTAAAAAAACATAGACACTCAAACTTGAAGTAGTTGAAGTTTAAACTTTGCTGAAATACAGGCTTACGGAAGAGGCAAATCAATCATTTCAACAGTGTTTATCAAAACTCCTATTTATAATAATTACTAATAAGTATTATAATTGGGCAGCCCAGGTGGCCCAGCGGTTTAGCGCTGCCTTCGGCCCAGGGTGTCATCCTGGAGTCCCGGGATCATGTCTCATGTTGGGCTCCCTGCGTGGAGCCTGGTCTTCCCCCTGCCTGTGTCTCTGCCTCTCTCTCTCTCTCTCTCTCTCTCTGTCTCTCTCTCTCTCTCTCTCTCTGTCTCTCATGAATAAATAAATAAAATCTTTAAAAAAAATAAAATAAAATCTTTAAAAAAATTAAGGATTATAATTTCTTGGGTGCCTGGGTGGCTCAGTTGGCTGAGCATCCGATTTTCGATTTAGGCTCAGGTCGTGGTCTGAGGGTCATGAGATTGAGCCCCGCATCGGGCTCCACACTGAGCATGGAGTCTACTTGACCCTTTCCCTCTACTCATCCTTCTGCTCTTTCTCTCTTGCTGGAATAAAGAAAATCCTTTAAAAAATAAGTATGATTTCTTCCTTATAACAAAGTATGTAGAAATATAGAGGTGGATAAATGCTTATAAACGTTGTGTTAATGGTAGGAACAAAATAGTAGAAAACTACAGAGAAAGGAAGAAGTAATTCTATTGGGATATTCGGCAATGGCTTAGGGTGACTGATCCAGTTAGGAGCAAAATTTGTGCCATGTTTTATAGTTTGAATGGGAGTCTGTCTGATGGAGAACAGCAGGGGTGTGTGTGTGTGTGTGTGTGTGTGTGTGTGTGTGTGTGTGTGCTGGGGGTGAGAAGTCAGATTTCTTCCTTCCGTCAGTAGAAATAGCTCAGACAAAGAAAAGCTGGACAGCCCAGCTTGCTCAGGGCTCATCAGACACACTTATGTCTGGTGGGGGTTCTTGGGTAAGGAGGGGCAGGACATGCTGGGATAAGGTGTGATGTTGTGAAAAAAGAATGTTATGCATAAAAAAAGAATGTTATACCTAAAGTTCCAGGCTGGCTGGAGAAGACCAGCTGGAGAGGCTAGCTGACTTCCCAAGGAGCATGGAGGCTTTCCTGTGACTGGAGCTTGGCAAGCAGAGCACGGAGCACAGAGCCAGAAAACGTGGAGGTGAGGTGAGATAGAGCCAGGGAGGAGGTGCAGGGCACACGGGAATGCACTGTGTGTGTGTGTGTGTGTGTGTGTGTGTGTGTGCTCTGGCTAAAGTTGCAAAGCTTCTGAGTGTGACTTGATCTCTTGTGGAAGAAAGAGAATGGGTGTTTTATTGAGACTCATTTGGGGCAGGCGAGTCCGCGAGCGTGGCGTAGGGTGCTGTAGAGGCAACAATCCCACAAGAGCAGATACAGGAGATCCTCAAATCCAATACGCAGTCTATCTGGAGGAATTGAAGTGTGCTGACATCCAGAAAGGGAAGCCAGAGGAGCCATGGCTGATTAAGATTGGGGCTGGACAGGGCCAAGGAGTCAAGTGTAGGTTGAGCCTTGAGAGATTTTAGCTTTTTCTGGAGGCCCAAGTCAGAACCAGGCAAGCATGCCAGGCTCCGCCTTCATTCTTGCTGTTTTTCTCCCTCCCACAGGAAAGCATTTAGCCAACGAAACCACTCAAATAGCTCTGTTTCATTTCAACCTTTTTCCTTTTCGGAGTTAGAAATTTTTTCTAGTTCGCCATACCCACGCGCACACCCCCACACACATGCACACACGTTCACACACGCGTTTTGTGTTCTGCTCTAGTCAACCCATCCCTTTGCATTCCCTTTCTTTGATGTCAAACTGATAAATGCGCATGCAGAACCATCACTCTGAGTCCCATCCACTGTGTGGGGTCCAGGAGTGATTGTCTTCTTCATACATGGCAAGTTGAAAGGAGCAGCGACTGTCATCTACCATATGGGGGAGGAAGTTAAAATTAAAAGCAAGACAGAGCTGATAAATGCCCCATGTCTCCATACAAAGTCTCCATATCAGGAAACAAAGGGCCATTTTTATCCTTGCTTTTATTACGCATCACCTATATCTTACTGACCTTACTTACAGAAAAAGTGAAAGCACTGCTACTTCCTAAACTACAAAATTCATAAAAGTAGGGACAATTACGTACCCTAAATTTCAGACCTCCTAACTTTTCTATACCAACTGCCTTGCTATGATCATTGTGAAAGCAGTGAAGAGATGAGGCATGGTACTCCTGGAATATATATTCTAGTGAGTCAACCTGCAAGAGCAACTTTTCGAATGTTTCTGTCTTATAAAAAAATAAATATTATCGTAATTGATGCTGTACAAATGTGATTCCATAAATCCTATATAAAGATAACATTCTGGTATTGGATCTTCCCCAATGCATTGATTCTGATAAGTAACTGCAGGCAATCTCCTAAAATTTGGGGGTTTTAAGTATTTGAAAATCTATTTCCATTAACCAACATTGCTATAAGATTAAATAGATTTTACTCTGAGATTTCTTTGAGTTAAATCACTGTCATGTATACAATATTCCATTCTAAATTGCCATTCTTGGGAAGTGAACACATGTTTAGTCATATGGATGATCTAAAAGAAGAACTCAAAGGAACATCAGGGGAATCAGAAAATACCTGTAATTTTAAAATATTAAGTTACAAAAGGATGTTTCATGATTATAAATCCCTTAGGGCAAATGAATGCTCAGGTTGAACTGATATTTAAGAGAGACGGCTTCAAGAATATTTGCCAAACAGATGTATTCCATTTATTTAAACAAAGATAAAGAGGAATTAAAAAAAAAAAACTGAACCCATCAAACTTCAATTCCTTTTATTGCTGCCAACAAGCAAAGTTTTCCAGTTTGTCTCCATGATTAAGCAAAATATGAGAGGTTAGGTAATGCATAGTCACACATACCCCTACTACACCCAGGCCTGAGACCCCACTCTGAGGAAGGAGGATCAACTTTTTCTATTATTCTTTTAGTCTGTATTTGTAGATTGATCAGAAATGGTGATTTACACACATCCAAACCTAGTGAAAAACTCCGATTCCTTCACTGCCCTGTAAGAAAGAGGAGAACCCATAAAGGGTGCCACAAGGTCAGGGTGTGCAATGGGTGTACTTTCACTGGTGTGCATTTGGGGAATAGGAAATGAAAGTCTTAGAGAATCAGGCACATCCTTTATGCACCTTTGGGATGAGTTTGAGAAGCGATGTTGGCAACATAAATGTACTTCCCACATAGACTGGTAAAAAGAACACACTGAACTGGCAGTTTCATCCTAATGCTGATGCTTATCTTCTACATGATTTTAAGCAATACCTTGTTATTTTTTGGTATAAATTTCTCCATCTGTAAAATGATATATTCAAATTAGATAAAGTCTCTTCCAACTTGAAAATAGACAGGCTATCTACAAGGTAGACAGACATAATACCAAAATCTAATGAGCAAATACTTTACCATTCCATCGAAAGTATTGTTAAAACATAAACTTTGGAGAAGGAGGAGAAATTGATATATTTTGAGCATTTATTCTGTACATGGCACTATATTAAATTCTTACTTACATAATCTTGTTTAATCCTGCCAATATCGGGATCCCTGGGTGGCGCAGTGGTTTAGCGCCTGCCTTTGGCCCAGGGCGTGATCCTGGAGATCCAGGATCGAGTCCCACATCGGGCTCCCGGTGCATGGAGCCAGCTTCTCCCTCTGCCTATGTCTCTGCTTCTCTCCCTCTCTCTCTCTGTGACTATCATAAATAAATAAAAAAAATTTTAAAAAAATTAAAAAAAAATCCTGCCAATATCCCAGTGAGATGTAAAGAGGTTGTAATTGTAATTTGCTCATGTTATATAGGTGAGTAAATTGCTACATATTCTCAGAATAATAAATAATATAATCAAGAAAAAAACACCTTGCACACATAAAATGGTTATGGAGAATATGGCAATAAAAGAAAAAAAGATTGGGGACCACTTTGTATGGTTGATGATTACTCAGCCTGAAGATTAAACTTGGAAGCTTTAAACCTAATGTTCCAATCTTGGTTGTTTTAAGAATTGACCAAGCCATTTATTTCTAAGTTTGTTTCTCAGATGCATTCAGCCTAACAGATTTAATCCCTTCTTTCTGAAGGATCTAGGACACGTTGGGACTCAATGTCTACATTCTGATCCTGCTTTCAAAAAGCTACGGTCAGGCAGGACCCATAAGTTAGTTCAAAAACACTGAAAGTTTTAAGTTCATTATTCCAGGACATATTGGATCCCTTCCTCCATGTGTTGGAATTATGTGTCCACATTTTGTCATGTGACTTTATGGTGCCTTTTCTTGTGGGTGGGGTAAACTTTCCTGGTCCGTTAAGTCCGATGAGTGAAATGGAATGTTTTGGTCAATGGAACAGGGATACAAGTAACAGTATGCAGATTGCAACAGAAGCCCCAAGAAGCATCCTGTGTTTCCACATTAATTCCCATGCTCTTGCAACCCCACATAAAAAGGCATTCAGCAATAGCTGTTTCAGCCTATTCTGTCCCAGAATGAAGACAGATGGAAGGGACCTGAACCCAAGAGGAAGACTGGAGCCTGGCCTGACCCAGCCCAACCCAGCTTCGATCAATGGAAGCTTTATGGAACAGTAGCCAGCCTGCACTCTAGAGACATGAAAATATATGATTATTGTTAGCTGCTGAGATTTTGACATTGTTTGTTATTTAGCAAAACGTGACTAATATAGTTCTCAAACTATTTCTGGCAGGAGTCATTTTCTATCTTTTTAAAACCGCAAGATCTTGTCGAGTTGAGTCAGGAGAATTAATGCATTGTTTTAACAAACCTCTTTGACGACACTTGTGCAAATTAGATATTGCACAAATTAAAGATTGTGCGATATCCTCGAGTAGATCCTCATTCATCAAATGTTTCATATATTAACTCATTCTATTTCTCAGATTTCTCAGCATTTTAAAAATTTATTTTCTAATATTTAATTACAGGAAGATTAGATTTGTAAAGAAAGATTTGAACATATCCAATGACGATAATTTCAAATTTTATTTCAAAATGAAGTGTTCACAAAGGGGCAATTTTTTGAGTGTGTACTTGATATAGAGTTAAAATGGAGTAACACAATTTCTATATCAAAATCATAACTGAACTATTACATTATCACATTAATGTGACAACTTTAGATATCATAAATCTTACTAAATCTACATGAAGAAGACTACACAAGGCTCAGTTGGCTTTCCTTCTATTTTTGCCATATAGGCAAAAGGTACTACTATTGCCATAAATAATGAGTGTTTTATTTTTAAACAGAGCTTCTCAGTTTGAAGGGGTGAATGGTTATATAAACCACCTAGAGATCCTGTTGAAATGCAGATTATGAATCCATAGATTTACCGTAGAGACTAAGACTCCTGCTTTTCTAACAAGTTTCCAGAATATACTGAAATTTCAGTTCCATTGAACACATATGGAGTAGGAAGGTCTTAGAATATTTCTTGAACAAAACAGAAAGAAAAAAGGCCAAAAACATACATGAAAGACAGATGGCTTAAGTGGTACTGTACATACTGTGTTTTGCACGAAATTGAAAACTAAAGATTTTAGGACATATATTTTAACTAATATTTAACAACTACCATTACTTTGTTAATTAAACCTGGGGTTTTCTTTTCTTTTTTGGGGCGGGGGGTTCAATTAATACGGTTTCTCCTTTGTTTTCACGGTGGCCAAAATGATTTACATATGTATCTACATTTACATATGCAAATATACATACCTATATATTTATGTATATTTGAAATTTTAATATAGCAAACGGATATATAGAATGTAAATGAATATAAATATGAATAAATATAAATAAGCTGTCTTAAATATTTATAGCATATTCTAACACGGTTGGAGATAATAACTTTGCTACGTGAATTCCTGAGCTGGCTTTTTTTGTTTGTTCTACTGGTAAAAAGGAAAGAAAAGGAAATAGGGTAGAAATAATAATCTTCTTAGAGAAGAATACTCAATTCATGACTCTTCTTTAACAGGAAATATGATTTTAGTTGACAGAGGCAACATAGTTAAAGCCTCACAAACCATGAACAAATTAACTTCATTTCATTCCAGATTTTATCTGCATTGCATTATTTCTGGAAACCGCAGCCAATTACAGAACCTGTCTTCTCTGCCTGTACCTGTGTTTCTAGCCATCCCTCATAACTCCTCCAGGACTTGGCCTGCTCTCTGTCTCCGAAACTTCAGGGTGCACACATGCTGTCTTTGACTTCACCTAGAAATATACGACTCAGAGTGTCATGTTCTACAAAAACAACAACAACGAGCTCTCTTTTCGTTGGACTTTGGTAGCCCCTAAGCTGTCATTCTATTTTTTATTTTCTTCTATGATCAAGTGCTATGTAACTATGGCTCTGTCTTATGTATTGTTCTCTTTCCCTGCTATCATTTGCTCCTCAGTGTGCTACAGTCTGGTTTCCATACCTAGGCGTGACTATAATATATAATTAGAGATCGCCTTAGTGTTTTATCAATAATTCAGTAGCATTCAAAGTCTTATTTCTCATATTCATTGTATTTTAGGTCATCACTCATGTCTTCCCTTCCTGGGATTTGTAGAGACTCTCTTCAATTCCGTCTTGTTCCATCCTTTCTTGACAGATGCGTCTCTCTTCCTTCCCTATCATCCACCCAATTTGTGACAGAGCCTTCCACATCTAGGAAAAAAATATTTTACTCTATGTCATAAGTTAAGCTTTTTACTTTTAGAGAGATATTCACTTTCTGAAGATTTTTTAATGTCATCCAAGGGCCATACTTGAAGGTATTATTATCCAGCTTCTATTTTAGAAATCAATGGGCAGGTATTGCATTCAATCACTACTGGGGATGGGGTGAGGACAGACTCTGAAAGGGACTTTGGCAGGGTTCCACAGGCAACTATCAATCATCTACTTTCCAATATCATCCAAGGAAATACTAATTTGTAAGATAAAGGCTAGTGGAGATAAATTAAGCAATGTCTACATTTCTTTAGAATTAATAGTTGCTGTTAAAATCAAGGTAAAAAGTGATGTAGTATATTTTGTGTAGAAAAATATGTATGAAGTAGTGAAGAGTAAATTTGTGAGAGTCTCAAAACCCTCTTGCAGAGACTATTAAGATGAGACAGAGGAAAGCATAAAATTCGGACTTTCAATTCTTTGAAATTTAACTTGAAAAGCAGTTTAATTTTAGCACTTTCGTTTCTTCCTAAGAATCTGATAATAAGAAAGAGTTCATTCGATTTTGGGTCATGACTTTTATACATTTTATTAATGGGATATTACATTTCACTTTGAATGAAATTGTAGTTCTAAAGAACTGTATTGAAAAATGTGCCTACACATAATTTGTGATGTGAAATATAATATGTAATGAGTTTTTAATCTTTTGTGTCTTGGATTTTTCCAAGGCATTTTCCAGAACATTCTCTCTCTCTCTCTCTCTCTCTCTCTCTCTCTCTCTTTTTCTCTCCCTCTTACATATTCTCATTGATGATCCTTTGTTTTCAGTGCTCTTCTTGGTCCCATTAATATAATGCTGGACACCTTATTCCTATTATTCCATTCCTTACAACTCTTAGAAAGTCTGCCTATAATTTCTTAACCCCTGTCGTCAAACATTAGCCCAAAATTCATATTCTGATCTCCAGAAAAGAGGCTTTAGGTGGAACTAAATTGTGTGGTGTGTGTCTGCATGTTTTTAGATATATATAGAGAGAAGAGAGTGGAAAAGGGAAAGAGAGTATGTTTATGTGAGTTTTCTTCTTTCTATATGATTTCTGTATGCCCTGCTCTTGTTTTCACAAATTTGTAGAAATTCATCAGGGAAAAGGAAACTATGACATTATGAAAGTAATGAGTGTAATATAAAGCTTCCATGTACAGGGGCCTTTTGCACTTCAACATGCAAAGCGTACTTGGCTATGGATTGAAAAACTCAAAAAAAAAAAAAAAAGAAAAACTCTGAAAAGCTCCTACCTTGTGTAAAAACTATACCCCTTTAGGATATATTTTGTGGTCTAGCAAAGAGAAATACTTCTAGTTAAGCTGCCTCCAACTAATCCGACCTTAGTGTGAATGATATCATTAAGTCTTTGTCAACAGAAGTCTTCAGTTTTCATTTCTCCTGTAGGAGCTGATAAAATACTTTATGATGAGTCTTGGTAAAAACTAATTTCCATGTGTTCATATAGTCATTTTTTTAAAAAACTATTGAGTAAAACAACTGTTCGATAATCAACATTGTCTTCTATTCAGATATTCATACAGTCTGATATATGATTAAGTTTGGATATTTTTAGGCTCTTTCAGTTCTTTTTTTAATTTTTTAATTTTATTTTTTTTCTTTCAGTTCTTGTAATACTTACCTCCTTGTTTTAAATCAGCTACAGGGTTTTGGCCTAACGTAAAAATAATATGACCACTGAATGCATGTAAGAGCATAAATTGTTGGACATATTTGAAAGTTTAACAGTTTGAAAGCAAAAATATTTAGCTGGGTTAAAATGGGGGTGAAAGTCCTTTCCACATTAGTACCTTGATTTGTACCTACTCCTTTGATTTACTGTGTCACTTACATTCAACTGTTTGCTAACTTTGCACCGCTATTATGTTTTAAGCCCTCTGGCAGGCACTGAGGATCCCAAACTGTACAGTTTTCCTTAATACATCTGCTGTCCCTTTTAGAAAGTGAACAGATAAATTTAAGTTCAAGTCTTCCATCATCCATTCATTTGCTCAATAAGTACTAATTGAGTGTCCACTGTATACCAAACATGGTTCTAAATCCCAAGGCACAGCTGTGAACAAGAGAGAAATGGTACTTGCTTTCAGAGGCTTTATTTTAGTGTAGAGATACCAAGTCAGTACACAAACAAATACACAAATAATTATGGTATGAGTCCCTAAGGCCACAAGTAAGGGACTGAGATAGAGAATAACATGACTGGGTGGAGAGTCAGAACTTCAGGAAGATCTTTCTGAGAGGGTGACATTTCAGAGGCCGTGGTGACTAGGAAGGTACCAGGTACTGGAGAAATATCATGGAGGACCACCTACCCCCTGAGCAAGTCGACAAGGCTGCCCACCCCCAGATGTCATGACCAGGGGCCAAACCAGAATTAACACAGCTCAAGGGGAGAAGAGGGCAGTTAGGAAGGAGAAGGAGATGAATAAAGGCAGAGAGGGACCACTGAGTAAGCCTCGAGCTCCAAGCTGTACGCCATGAGCTATTAGATGTTCACTTGAGAGGCCAATGAGAGGCACGAGAAGAGACTGCAGAGGGGTCTGGAAACCTTGTCATGGAGAATTTTACAGTAACTATAAGCAGGGTCTGCTGTCATCCTTAGCTGTGACTCCTTGTGTAAACAGTTGACATTTTTACTGTAACAAACTTGGCATTTGGGGTGCAAACCTGTCTTGTTAGCTCCCTGTCTTTGAATAATGAGGGACGTTGTCTAAAAAAATACTTATATGATTACATGAGTTCGTAAGAAAATGTATATTGAAGGAAGGCCATGTGGGACATGGGGACAGTCGGGACTGAGAACATATTTGATTTTTTTGGAAACATACAGGAAGAGTGTTTTACAAGTCCTAATCAGATTGGAGGATCTACTTCTGGCACCCAAGGAGTAGGATGAGGAGGTAGAGGCAGCAAGGGAATGCCAACTCATTTCCTTTTCTGAGGGAAAGAGTCACTACAGTAACTCTATCTCTGTCACAAAAATTAAGTGTGCCAGTCAGAGTGATAGGTATTATTCTTTGTGAGTTCACGGGGGGTAGTGACTTTGTAAAGTTGGCAACCTCTAAGCTGAAGGCTATGCACAACCTCTTCCTAGTTAAACATTTTCACTATTAAGCTGCGAAGGTAGCCTAATGAGGTGTGGATCAGACAGGATGATTCCCCCTTATTGGCATTATTTTCCTTACATGTTTTGAGGCACTTTGCCCTGAACTACAGTATACGTGGTGTTGAAACAAAAGTAGAAAAGAAGAAGCCAAAGACAAAAAAGATAATTGATCGGAAGTAATTTGTTCTTGGCACCTTGTGCTTGGTAATTGCTTTAGTAGAGTGCAGGTTAGTGGAATCATGCCTAACCCAAGTCTTTGCTGACCTAAACAAACACCACTTGCTGTAGCTGAACAACGACAAGTCCCCAAACAGACAAAAACTAGAGTCTACTCTAGTAGACTAGACTTAGGTCGCTAATGAACAGATTCTGTGGGCCAGGAAGAGAGCACGCGAGCTATGGTTTGACCTTTGGAAGAAAAGGGTCACACACTATCATTTGGCTAAACAAGAAAGAATATACAAAAAGCAAGACCAAGCTGGATGTGGACAAGTTAGATAATTTAACTGATACCAAATATTATAGGACGCTTACTTTTTTTTTTTTTTTGCTTACTTCAATATATTTTTGACTCTTAATTTCGAAGCCAAAGAAAACCTGAACAATTATTTTTTAATGACTAATTTTAAAATTAACACAGATAAGGAAACAGGCTTCTGGGGGCACCTGGGTGGCTCAGTTGGTTAAGCATCTGCCTCTGGCTCAGGTCGTGATCTCCAGGTCCTGGGATCGAGGCCCGAGTCAGTGGAGTGGGGATCCTTACTCAGTGGGGCATCTGCTTCTCCCTCTCCTTCTGCCCTCCCCCCCCAACTCATGGGCTCCCTCCCGTCTCCCTCCCTCTCTCTCTTTCTTTCTTGTGAGCAAACGAGTGCATTCTTTCTCTCTCTCAAATAAATAAAATCTTTAAAAGTAAATCAAAGCAAAAAACAAAAAAAAAGTTTCTGGAAGTTTGACATCCAAGTTCTTACAGCTTATAAATGGCACTGTCACTAGAGAAAATGCTGGATTTTGTGATGCTCAGGGGAAGTTGGTTTCATCGACAACACCCAGCCCACTTTCCCTTGCAGGGACACAAACTTTCAAGTATTTTGAGTTTATATGCATTATTGCATATTGCTTGAAACGTGTATTTCTTATAATTTCCTAGCTACTTGCTCTAACTCTTCTAGAAACTCAGTATTGGAACTTTGGAACTGGATCATAGCAGTTTCGATATGTAGTGGTTAATGCAGTAGACTGCTTTTTTATTATTCCTAAGTAGAGAAAAATGAACACAACCATGTCTCCTTTAGCTACTTGGAAATGTGAGATGTTAATTGTGTTCTAATTTCCATTCATACAGCTTTTGATGAACAGCATTTTAGCTCTACAAGATGTTGTGGGTGGAACTTTGTGCCTCAAAAAGATATGTTCAAGTTAACTCCCGGTACCTATGAATGTGACCTTAATTGGCAATAGGATCTTTATAGAGAGAATTCAGTAAAGATGAGATAACACAGGATTAGGATGAGCCCTAAACCCAATGACTGACGTTCTTATAAGATGAGGGGAGAACATGCAGACACCCACAGTGAGGAAGTCTATGTGAAGATGGAAGGAGTGTGTAAGTGCTACAACTACAATCCAAAGAATGCCAGGAATTGCCACCAACCACCAGAAGCTAGGAGAGAGATAGGAAACAGGTTCTCCCTCAGTGCCTCCTGAAGAAACCAACCATGATGGTCGGGTTATGCTCAGATAATAAATAATCCCAGACACAACACCTCTGCACATGTCCATTCAAAGCTGCCTGGGGGTTCCATACTGCTTTGTTGTCAATCCAAGATCTGGGATGAGGAAATAGCTAATTATTGAAAATCGCTCATCATCGCAGTAGATAGGGAAAAAATGGTGAAGCATGTACTGCCTCCTAAAACTTCTGCCCAGAAGTGATATATGTTGCTTACACTCTCATGTCTTTGGCTGGAGCACGTCATGGGCCATCCTAGCTTCAAGCGAGAGGTGGGGTACATGTCCTTAGTGTGCCAGGAAGAAGAGAGGACTGCAGTATTTGTAAACCATGTCAATGCTGCTACCTAGAGGTTCTGGATTTTGTTCATTTTATACAGATAAACAGATGAAAGCACAGGGATCGGGATCCCTGGGTGGCGCAGCGGTTTGGCGCCTGCCTTTGGCCCAGGGCGCGATTCTGGAGACCCCGGATCGAATCCCACGTCGGGCTCCCGGTGCATGGAGCCTGCTTCTCCCTCTGCCTGTGTCTCTGCCTCTCTCTCTCTCTCTCTCTCTCTCTCTGTGACTATCATAAAATAAATAAAAATTAAAAAAAATATATTAAAAAAAAAAAAAGAAAGCACAGGGATCCTATGTAAATTCAAGGCCATGCAGGTATTAAAATTTGAAGTCAGGATACAAATCCAGGTGACTTATACCCAAAACTTATGAAGGTGATGGACATATAATTTCTTGCCAAACTTTTACATGTAATTCCAAGAGATTCTTAGGTGTCCATGCATCAGCTTGCCATGAGTCAGGAGAGGCCAAATTGTACTATAGTGGTAATCCACCCTCCAGCTGGGTTGGTCTAAAACAATAAGGCTTTATTTCTGTGTGCTTAATTCAGACATAAATTGGAACAGTCCAAATTAAGACAGATTGGAGGAGCAGCCCCTCTCTCAAACATTGTGCATTGATGCAGGAGGATATGCAAATGTAAGCTCTGGGGTGTTTCACGCTGTCGATTTAGGATCAGCCTCGTGGACAGATTGGCCACTTCCTTTTACAAGTCATTGGCTAGAACTTGGCACATGCCCCGACCCAGTCGGAGGGCATCCTAATGTAATTCTACTATATGCTCAGAAGAGGTGAGGACCAAAAATAATGGACAGTGAGCATTAATGATAGCTAAATATCCCATCCAAGTTATTAGCTACCTACATTACAATGAATTACAAAAGTATTGTTATGATGTGACGGTCCCACAGGAGCAGCATATATTTCTGCAGAAATATCACCTACTAATGTTTACTAGGTATAGAAAAAATCAGCAAGTACAGCAAAAAAATCCCTTCTACAAATGGAGGGTTTCATCAGTTCTCAGAGACACAAATTTTAATAGAAGTTTCTATGCCTTTATTTATAAAGTTATTTTGAAATAAATCTTCACCTTGAAATAACATTTGTAATAGCAAACCTTCCCTTTAATTCCAAACACCAGTTATCCATCCCAGTATAACTCTTTTTGTTTCAATCAATAATCCTATTATTTTCCAAAAGTTACATGACATTTTTGATGTATTTTGATTACTTATCCATCACCTTTTTTCTCTTCAGCATGATCCCCACTGCAAATGCTGAATGCTAATCAAAATGGAAAAAAGTAGATTGTGGTTGTGTTTAAACAGAAAATTACTCTGGTCTGCAGGATGCCTCTAGGATGTATGCAGCAGACAGGTGTAGCAGATGGTGTGCAGTGGCTGTCCATCACTGAAATGGGATGGATTGACCAGCAGGGTGGCCGGAGTGTGGGGAGTCAGTATCCATTAGCTTTCATTAAGCATCACCCAACAGAACACTAGCTGGTCTCTTCCATCAACTATGTTCACTCTATTACTTTAAGGCACACTGTTTAAAGGTGAGAAACCCAATGATAAATGAAAAAAAAATGCCTACATATATAGTTTTCCTTAAAATTGGCAGCCATTAAGAAAACAATGGTGATTTGCTGCTTCAAAAAAAAAGAAAAAAGAAAAGGGAAAGAAAAAGAAAAAGAAAAAAGACAAAGAAAAAGAAACCAATAACTATCAAAAACAAAACTTCTCTGGCTTTCCCTCTCGTTCTTCACATCAAATCCATCACTAATTGCTATTGACTCCCCCTTTATGATTTTCTCACTTTTGCATTATCCTTTGTATTTCCACAGCCATTTTTCATATTTTATTTTTTAAATATTTATGTATTTACTTATTCATGAGAGACAAAGAGAGACTGGCAGAGACACACGCAGAAGGAGAAGCAGGTTCCTTGCAGAGAGCCCGATGTGGGACTCGATCCCAGAACCCCAGGGTCACGCCCTGAGCAGAAGGCAGATGCTTAACTACTGGACCCCCAGGTGCCTCCATTTTCATATTTTAAACCCACACCCCATTCTAACAGGAGTTTTGTGAAAAGTTTATAATTTCTCTTACTACCACCGGGGATATCTACTTTTTTTTCAGCACCACCAGATTTAGTACCGTTTTTTTCCTTTTCTAAACATTTTCACAATTCTTTGGTGTTCATGCCAGCATTTCTCAGTGAGGGAGACACCGGACCCTAAGAAGAGTTTTGGAATTTTGTGGGCAAAGTTTGGTCGTTCACTGTGATTGCGAGGGTACTACTGGCACAATCAAGGATCATGGGGCCAGAGTGCAACAACATGTAGGACAGCCTCATACAACAAAGAATTTCTTGCCATCTTGCTTGATTGCCATCGTTTGGTAAAAAATCTACTTAAAATTATGTAAATCTAGGAACTGTCTCTATTTCTTAAAATAACATAAAACATTTTATACATTTTAACATGTAGTACATTTTTCCAAGATTCCACTGATGGGTACCTTGAAACAAGACTTTTTTTTAGAACTTAATGAAGAGTTATTCAATATTTCTGAAAATCATATCACCAATATTACATCACTAACCCTCACTGCACACATGGTTTCTTAGACTCAATACTAAACACTTTGTTACACGCGATGACATTCACTCATGGTGATTCTGCACATAGATGCCCTTGAACTTAATTGTGTGTTCTCTTGTAGACCTGTTTAAATATTTGCAGAACAAATTATTTCCCAATAAATTAGAATGTTTTCCTTCTTATTAAAGCTAACATTACATTTATGTTTTTTTATCTGTTTATAATTTAGTTCAGGATATTAACAAAGGTTTTATCAAAAAATATTTGCTGTAAAAAAGTTTTATCCAATATGTATCTAATACAGATGAAGAGGTGCTCAAATACATGACAAATTATTGTACTTGTCTTCTCAGGCCCCACAAAATTTCCTCTCATATCTTATATTCTGCTTCTCAATGTGCACACTCTGCTTCTGCCACAGTG
Source organism: Nyctereutes procyonoides (assembly GCF_905146905.1). Classification (NCBI taxonomy): domain Eukaryota; kingdom Metazoa; phylum Chordata; class Mammalia; order Carnivora; family Canidae; genus Nyctereutes; species Nyctereutes procyonoides. Next base: position 14,725,218 of record NW_026575021.1, on the reverse strand, counting down.
CTTGAACGCCTCTTCCCCGAGTCATCTCCAGCCCTGCCAGGAACACCTTGTCTTCCTCTCCCCTCTCTGTCAAAAGACTCTCCATTTTCCAAAGCCAGTCTTTCCTGGTTACCTTGACTTTCAGCAAGAAAACTGTGTCTCTGATCTTCAGTATCATGCCTTACTCATTTAATCATGTTGCGTATCTGATTTTTGTTTGTGTCTTCCAAATCAATCGTCTGCTTCTTGAGGAATAAAATGTAGAAACCCTCTCTCAAACTTCTTTATCCTCATACCTAATACACTATTTATGTATCCCAAGTCCTCATGTGTATTTGTTGATTGATGGGTTTTATGGTTAAAGTGCATCCCAGTGTTTCTCAAAACAGGATCATGGCGGGGTGTGTGTGGGGGGTTATTCATTGCACAGTAGTGAGGCTATGGGGCTCAAAGCTCTTGAGTCTATCTAGCCTGTTGATCTATAATTCAGAGTTTGTTGTGATCTCTGGATTCATTTGACTGGTAAACTCTCATATCTTCCTGGAATGTGACTCCAGCTGCCCTTCTCTTGATGTCACAAGCATCTGTGATGAGGCCTAGTTAAGTGTTACTACAATTTATCAGAGAAAGCTGATCCTGTGAAGTACAATATGACCATTTAGCCTCTACTGAAGCTTCTGAAAAGTAGCAGCTTTTTGTACCTGCATAGAAACAGCCAGAATGACAAATAATTCCACCCCTATGATCCCTTCTATTCCACTATCCAATGTTAGTTGCCAAAAGATTGAAGACTCCTGATAAATCAAAGGAAAAATAAATTGTGGGCAGCATTTCCTTTGTAGTATTCATAAAATCTCCATAGTCTTCAAAACTCTGCACTCTCCTTGTTTATTTCCCTACATGCATCATTGTTTAACAATTTAATCTTTGGACTATACAGTAAAACACGGACTAAGCAAGCACATAAAACAAACACTGTCATTATTTTTCTTTATTTTGATATTATCATTCCAACTCCAGGCAAAAGATATAGTAATTTCTCTCTTTATTTTAACAAAGCACTCTTAATGTTGCCCATACAAATATAATAGCCACAGTTACCATGACATCGAGATGTTATCTAGAAATACACATACATCTTCTAATAATCTGCTTTTTTTGTATAAAGAAAATACATAAAATGGGCCACTCTATCCAAGATCAAATTTAGTTGAGTAGTCTGCCAAAGTCAGTTATCATTAGTTTCTTCACCAGTGAAAGAAGCTGACAATCACTCTCTTGTACAGACTCAAGATCATCTTGAAGCAATTCCTAGGAGCGTACCTTGATTATATGAAGATGTTAGAGTTTAGCTCCCCAATCAGTTGAAAAAAGCATATATCATTCAGTCATTCATTTAGTAAACAGTGTTTGAGTCCCTCCATGGTCAACACTATTTTAGGTATTGGAAATATAACAGGAACTGAGGCGGGAGGGTGGGGTTCTTGTCTCGCGGAGTCGAAGAAGGAATCTCATGAAAATGGGAGAGTAAGTAAAGGGGTAGAAGTTTATTAAGTAAAGATACAGAGAGAGCTCTCAGGAGTGAGAAGGGCCCCCAAAGGGTTGCCATTGAAGGCACGTAGGGCTGATCTTTTATTGGAACCAGCCAGGGAACCTAAATCTTTAACATCTCTATTGACATCACCATTGAGTGTTAACACCTTCAATGGCTTACTTCCTTTTTAGGGTCAATTAGGTAATTCTTTGTTGGTCACAAGTAGCTGTTATCACAGGACCCCACCTCTGGCACCTGGGACAGGATGGTCCAGCTTGTTTATCTCTGGTTTCATCTCCACATTTTTGGGATTTCGGTGAGCCTGACCCCGTTAGGATTTTTTTTTATCTTTAAAAAGATAATGTATTTGAAAACAGTATATGAAATCTTACTTTCCATGATTTCATAATCAAGTTGATTGTAACTTTTTCTTCTTTGTTTAGGCTCAGTTTTTGTTTTGTACTCAGTGGTTACAATATCCAGCATAAAGAGGTTCTGCAGCTATTCCGAGGCTGACCATTCTGCAGTGGTGAATGCTGGTCTGTTGGAGGCGTCCTCTAGGTCTTGGACACCGCTGTGACTCCACAGTGTCTCACCAATAGCACTTGCCCGAGGCCATAATCTTGGAGGGAGGTTAGTTGCATCCACATATTCTCCCCATGGACAAGCTTCTCCACCTGTGATGAGTTTTTTCTGTTCCTGGAGAACCACTAAAATCAAGAGGGTCCACTTACCTAGACCTGCCTGGCCCCACTTGTCCCTAATTCAGGACCGAATAGACAAAGTCCCTACAACCATGTCATGTATCAGTGAGAAAGAGGAAAAAAAAAATCCAGGTATGTGATAAAATATTAGGTTGTATAAAGGGCTAGGAAGAGTAATGAACTGGATTGAGGTCGTAGAGGGTGAGAGCAACTACTTCTATGGGTAGGATTGTTAGGGAAGCCTCTCTGAGGAGGTGCCCTTTGAATGGGGCAAAACAGATCTCGGGCAGAGAGAAGCAAATATGAGGTCCAGGCAGGGGTGTGCTTGCAAACTTGGAAAAATAGCAGAGGGCAGGCAGGCTGCTGTGAACGGGTCTTTGTGAGGGGCCTTGAAATAGTTTTATGCAGGAGTCGAGCGAAACACCGCCAGTGGGCTGGCTGTGGTAGGTACTGGGTTGTGTAGCGGGTCAATATGGGGCTGCTTTTGGGAGGCATCACACCCAGCCCCAAGCAGTGCGGTGTTGGTGTAACCACGAGTGGCACCTGTGGGTGTCTGGCCTGCTAGGGAAGAACCCAGAGTGTTACCGCTCCTTCAATACAAATGCAACTGAAAGGGGTTCTGGTGGCCACTTGGGGAACTGTAGAGAAGGGCAACGTGGCCTTCAGAGACAGCTCAATGTCCCTGATGGTGCCTCCCGAGCAGCAGGGCCTCGGGCTGTTGACCCCTGACCCTGTGCAGGCTGGGCTTCTCAGGAGCTGTGGCCTCATGGGGTCCTGGTCCCTGAGTTGAGCTGCACACACTCAACCCTTAGGTCCCAAGGGGCAGGGGGGTGGAGCTTTTGCACTGAGGAGGACACTCCCCCATGCCCGGGAAGGTGATGGCAGGAGAGCCTGCCCTGACCTGGCCTCCGGGGATCTTCTACCCCATGGAAGAGGGGAGGGAAAGAAGCCAAAATGGACGCTGACTTTTAGAGACCTGTCTAGCCTGCAGAGGCATGTCCAGGTCAGGGATATCTAAAGCTTGTTTAACTTTGTGGATCCTCTATAAAGGAAAACTCACAAATATGAAATGAAGTTTGAAAGTAAAGGTTTATTTCAAATTAAAAAATAAAACTTGGGCACCTGGGTGGCTCAGTGGTTCAGCATCTGTTTCAGCTCAGGGCGTGACCCCTGGGTCCTGGGATCGAGTCTGCATCTCCCTCTGCCTGTGTCTCTGCCTCTCTCTCTGTGTCTCTCATGAATAAATAAATAGAATCTTTAAAAAAAAAAAGAAAAAATAAAATACAATGAATTATGAATTGTGTATGCTGACCACAAACGCTATACATTTAAAACTAACAGCATTAAAAATTTTGATTTCTTTACACATATTTGAAATACTTTCTCCCCCTATTTTCTGCTTACATACTCTTCCATCATCTCCTTCAAAAAACATTAATTTCATACAATCATTGACTATAGAGAGAATAGAGAATTCTATCTTTTGTCTAATATGACTACTCGAATTTTGGTGTTCATTCCTGATAGTTTAGAACAGTGGTAGGCAAACTTTTTCTTACAGGGTCAGACACTAGAGATTTTAGTCTTCATGGACCAACAGGAAAAATCAATACTATTACCTAAGTGCTTGTAGAACCATTTAAAATGTAACCATGCAAAACATAAAAATCATTCTTAGCTTGTGGGCAAAAATAGGAGAAGAGGCAGTGGGCCAGATTTGATCCACAGGTTGTAGCTTGCCAATTCCTGGCTTAGAACATTTTCTTCTAACTTCACAACTTGTAATTTGTAGTATCCAGGTAAATTTGGAAGTTGTTAAATTTGGAAAATCTTCATCAAATTTCTATAGAATGGTGATATAATTTATCAACCAAAACTTGGAAAGCAAAAGAGTTCTATTATTTTTTTTTAAGAGTTCTATTATTAATTACACTAGAACTGCAGATGTAAACCTAGATATCCCAACCAATCAGAACCCGGGACCACTCTATATTATTTTAATATCTGGCCTTTAATATTTAGGGACATGTCGAATTTCCTTTTTTTTTAAGAGATTTTATTTATCATGAGAGATGCAGAGAGAGAGGCAGAAACACAGGCAGAAGGAGAAGCAGGCTCTCTGCAGGGAGCCCGATGCAGGACTCGATCCTGGGACCCCAGGGTCACACCCTGAGCTGAAGGCAGAGTCTCAACCCGCTGAGCCCCCCAGGTGCCCTAGGACACATCGAATTTTCTAGTGCAATAACTCATCAAATATTCTTCTAATTGACCATATTCATTAATATGATTGTAGTGACACTGTATTGGCTTTTATTGCTGCAATCATATGTTTCCACAAACTTGCCTAAAAACAAGACGAGTGTATTCTCTTGCAGTTCAGTGTGGCATAAGTCCAACAGAGCTCTCACTGGGCTAAATAAAGATGTTAGTATGACTGCATTCTTTTCTGGAAGCTCTAGAGAGATTCATGGCTCCTTTCCTTCATCTTTAAAGCCAACAATGTTGCATCTCTCTGATCTTTCTTCCTTTTTCACATCTCCTCTGACCATAACTGGGGAAAATTATTTTCTTTTATGGAACTACATGATTAAATTGGGTCCGTAGGAATAATCCAGGATACTCTAGGATAATCTCCTCATCTCCAGATCATTAACTTAATCACATCTGCAAACTTCTTTTTATCATGTAAAGTAACATATTCACAGGTTCTGGGGATTAAGAGGTAGACATCTTTTTTATTTATTTTATTTATTTATTTATTTTAGAGATAGAGAGAGAAAGGGAAAGAGAGACAAAGTGTGTGTGTGTGCATAAGTGGGGCAAGGGGCATGAACAATCCCAAGCAGACTGTGCTCTGAGCAAGGAGCCTGTGCAGGCCACAAATTCACACCCCAAGGATCATGACCAGAGCTGAAACCAAAAGTCCCACGTCTAACCAACTGGGCCACCCAGGCACCCCAAGATGTAGACCATCTTTGAGGGCCATTATTCTGCCCACCATGACCACAGGCACATGATTGGTTTTGTTGGTTGTATTGATTTCAGTATTTCTTGTCAAATCAGAAATAAATTTGATACTTTCCACAAGTGTTCTTGTTATACAGTCACTCTTATTAGCTGGATCGGCAAATGAAACAGGAGCCTATTTATTACTTGGATTTAAAAGTTCTTTCTTCACTTTAGTCAATCACCACTTTTGTTAGGACTTTAGTCAATCACCACTTTTGTTAGGAATAGCATGCAGTGACCTCTGGGTCTCCCACACTTTATTAGGACAAGATGCATTTGATGTGCTAAAAATGACCCTATAAGCTACAATGAATAAAACATGTGACTTAGAAGTGATTAGTGTATGTAGCCCTATTCCAAATTTGTTCTCAATAAATTCTACTTATAATGATTCCATTGCTTCTCTGCCTTTTGGCTAAGATCAAGTGTAGGATAATTCCATAAAAAAAGAAGAAGAAAATGCATAGCACACTTACAATTATATATGCTGCTATTATCAGGTGTCTTTCCGATTGGAAGGAATTTCCATTTTGACTAGGCATCAACAAGAACCAGATCTCCTGCTTAAAATTCTATATATAATGATGGAACAAACTTTCTAAAAACCAGTTTCTGTTTCAGAACTTGTTTCTTCTTTCCATCTACTTTCCATGCTAGACGCTATTCTTATGTGAGAGAACTTGGAGCCCTGTACCCTAATGTCGAGAGAGCTTGTGGCTAGTAGAAACACTTCTGGAAGCTACCATCGGCTTCACCGTACACAAATCTAGCAGCCAATCAGGTAACTATATCCCACATGATCTGGGTGACTGTATTCCCAATCCAACTTCTCCTCGCTGGAACTCCAATGCCACATAAAGGGAGATGGAGCCAAGGGGACATCAGAGAGAAGAGACTCTTTAGACGTCTATGGCTAAATGTCTTACTTTGCACTTGGTAAGCCACATACTTCTGTGAACACATGTCTGGAAGCTCCCTCCCCGCAGCACCGGTTTTGGAGTAGACCTAGTTCAAGCAAAGGACTCAAAGTTTAAGCGTCAATAGTTTCCGATATATCCACCCCTGGCCAGTTTGAAAAAGAGCTCTCTTCATTGATGTGACCCTGCAGAGTAGGTCTGCTCATCTTGAAAGTTTCTCTACAGCAGGAAAAGATGCAGCGTGGGATCTGGAATGGCATCTTCCACCCAATGGAAGACTTAGCTCTGTGCTTCAGGCAAGATCTGATTTTCCTGGACAATCAGAGAATATTCCTTCTCAGTACTTGATTCACCAACACAAGTAAACAAAACAAACAAAGCAAAGCAAAACAAAACAAAAGCCACGTTGAATTCCTCCTGTTTATTAGACATAACTGAGCCATTAGGTCGTTGGGGTTGGTGAAGGGACTTCCATGTATTTGGGAAGGGTTTTGCCTTACTGTCCTCAGTGAGGACTCAGTCCCTGCAGTTGGGTCTTGGACTTTTGTTTACCCCCAAATGTACAAAAACGTAAGTTAAAAACAACAATCACCATTGCCAAGAGATTGAATTTTGGAGTGTCCTTTAGACATGGTATATGAAAATCATATATATTCTGAATCCTGGAAGTGAGAGCCTACTTTTACCTGTAGAAATCTCTTTTTAACAATCTGGATGTTTTTAAGAAAGTGTTATATTCTGTCAAAGTGTAATAGTATCAGCTCATATTTGCAAAGTGAATTGTATGAGCAGATATTTCTTGTCGGGCACCACTTTGTGGTAGATTCTCACAACAATACTGCAAGGTGGGTGTCCATTTGGCAGACAACTACCAGCCCCATAAGCAGACCCACCAACACAATCCAATCTGCTCCAGACCAGGGAGCAAAACATAGATTCCAAACGAGGCCTGCTCTGATCACTGTATTTCTCCTCTTTCCGGTGTATCGTATTATAAACAAACACGAATAAAAACAGAAGAACTACGCTGTCAAAATTTTTAAAATTTAAAAATGGAAAACAATTTTCAGTGCCCTAAAAATTTACAGCATACATGGAAAATATGTTGCAAAATAAATACAATTACAGTCGAGGTTACAACTCAGGTGCTATAAATACTACATGATTAATCACAGAAAGATTTGTCCCAAGTCATCTGAACGTATTTATCTCAAATCCCACACAGGGATTCCTTAATAGCTATCTCCCATAATTATTTTTGCATTTAATTGTAATTTCTAGAATATTAGAAAATGTGGATTGTATATAAACAACTAGGTCAACCTGATATCTTCTGATATGACTTTTAGATATCGTTTCCTTCTTCTTTATTTTTTCACAAGGAATAATAACCGTGGAAAAAATGACGACATTATGGCTCCTAGTGATGAGTGGAGATGTGCCTAGCTTTCCCCGTATTAATGAAAAAGTGACATATAAGAAATGACTTGCATTCAAAGAAGTGATGCACACTCCATCATGCATCAAGTGGGGTTAGAGGACATTGCCTTGGGTTTTCCAAGCTGGTCTGAGCTAAATTAAAGACATGGTCTTTTACAACACAGTCTTACCTTTTTCAATTTCATCTTGACAATTTGATGATTTAAATATTTTTTAATAGCTTCGAGGTATAATATTTTCTGAGTGTTGAGTGGGTTTGATGGAACATTAAAAGATAGATGCTGGACAATCCCTTCCAGCATTTTAGCTGATGCTACTGTGTGAATGGTTGTGACAGCCAGTGAAAGACATTTCTCAGCTCTTGAAAGATTCCTATTTCTCTGCCAGTTAGCTGAAGACCACTGAAGGCCACTTCTGAAACTAATAGCAGACTCCGAGTGGAATATCAGATCCAACAACTATCTTATTCTACCCACAGACTTCCTTTCCCTAACATGTGATTTTATTAAGTGCTCAGATATCTATTTTATAATAGCCAAGTCACAAGCTGCCATGAATCTCGTGAAAAATGGGAACTTGATTACTTTTTAAGGCTTCCTTGCCATAAAAGGCAAAAGAAAGAGCTGTCCTAACAATCACATGAATTTTATTTTGACCATTCATGATATTTTGAAAAGAGAATTTTATTTATACAACAAACTCAAAGGGCTTGTAGAATTTGTAGTCATCTAAGTACATATCAGCATCCCATTTTCTTTTTTGTAGAGACATTTTAGAAGACTGATTAAATATTAGTTCTATCAACTCTTCATAGCTATGAAGTTTTTTTTAATAACGGCTCAAAATTTCTTCATCTTTATTGTTCTCAAACTCTTAGCTTTTTGGTCTCCAACAGGTTACACAGTCCTTATAAGATACTGAAAATGGGACTCTTTCCAGACATATTTTCCATTAACACTGGCTATTCTATTTTCATTTGATGTCATTTAATTTAAGGACAAATGTTGTACCAAATCAAACCAAAAACATTTTATCTAAATTTAATTACCATAGACAGTGTGCCTACTAGATTTTAGACACAATGCTAGGTACTTTCTTATATGGTCGACATTTTAATTCCCACGGGCTTTTTAAGTTAGGCTGTCTTGTGTTGCAGGGAAGATAAATGAAATTTATATGAATTAAGTCACATCTTTAAGTTTATGTAATTGTGAGAGGAAGGGACAGGGCTCACTTTTTCTTTTAATATTGAAGTTCATTTTTTATGACAATTCATATATATATATATTATATATATATATATATATGTCATACTATGGAGTTGCAATTAAAAATGTAAACTCTGGAGTCAGGAGCCTTTGTTAAAATCTTGGCTCTGCATTTTATGACCTTAGAAATGTTTCTCAGGTTCTCTGTGCCTCAGTTTTCTTCATAGGATTACTCCATCTGACTAACAGCATCCAGTTCTGAGCAAATTTCTGCTTCCTTTTACTTTCCTCTAATCACCTAACATGAACATATTTTATGTGTTCTTTCTCCCATGTTCTTACTGAGATGGAACACAGCCCTCCATGGTATGTGTTCTCTCTCCCTGCAATGATTCAATAAATCCAGCCTTATTCAACTACAGGTGTGCCTCTGGTGGTCTATGGTTACAAAGTATGGGCAACATACAAATTTTGCCCTCAGCATGATCTATCTCAGTCCTAATCTTCATCTTTTATCTATCTTGAGCAGATTAGAAGCCTATAGTTCATCTTTAATCCCACTTGTCTTATTTCTAACCAAAGATTGAATCATTTTTTTCCCATTGCAATAATCTCTGTCTAACTTACTAGCATCTCCTACTAAGACAAATTCAATAACCTCCCAACAGGACTCTCATCCTCCATTTTTATTCCAACTTGGAGATATTTTTCTTTTTTTTTTTCCTTATTTTTTTAAGGAATCTATTTATTTATTTATTTATTTATTTATTTATTTATTTATTTATGAGACAGGAGCACAAGTGGAGGGAGAAGCAGAGGGAAAGGGACAAGCAGACTCAGCTGAACATGGAGCCAAGGCGGGGCTCATTTCCAAGACCCAGAGATCATGACCTGAGATGAAATCCAGAGTTGGACATTTAACCAACTGAGCTATGCAGGAGCCCCCAGAGAGATTTTTCTAAAGAACCAATACAATCATGTCTCTCCTTTGCTTACGTTTTAAACAATTCCCATTGCTCTTATGATAAAGACCAAAATCTTTAACGTGGCCTATCCATGGAAATATAATATATTCTTATTTGCCTTGGAGAGTCTTGGTTTATGCCTGGTATCCTGGAAAAATTAGTTGTTCAGGACGTATTAGTTTGGAGGAAAAATTGTATGGTCACCACATTTATAGTCTTCAAAAACAGAATTCAACTGTGTAAATTTGAAGATTTAGTTTAAAGATCTAATTGGCTGTATTAAATGATTCATGAACCTTGCAGCATCCCATCTCAGCAGGTACAGAGGAGTTCGGAGGAGCTGTACGAAATAGAAAGCTTTTATGGGCAGAAGAGGGGCAGGCACAAGGAAGTCACAAATGAAAGAAAAGATTGTTTCAGGCAAGGCCAACCACCTTTGGGGGAAAAGTGGGAACATCCACCTTGCAGATGACCTCAGTGGTGCTAACCAGGAAATGTTAAATGGGTTGGTTTAAAATTCCACTCATGGGAGAGGCAGAAATGCAATTAAATTTGGTATTATTAAATCTTGGTTTACTGGAGTGGGATTTAGCACCAGTGACTCTGTTTTGGACCTTTTCTGGGATTTTTTGTTGTTGTTGTTGTTGTTGGTTTTGTTGTTTTTAACATTAGGGACTTGCGTTAACTGGTTCACACCCATACCTCCATTCTCATCTTATGCTACCCTCTCCCTCTGTCTGTACTTCATTTATATCTGCCTTTTTTCCCCTTTCATTTTCTGGCTCTGACATGACCCCTTCCATTAGCCTTCTTTCTCCATATCCCTTCTTCATCATCTCTCTTTTATCTTTCTTGTGAAGCCCTTTACATCCTTCAAATCTTAGCTCAAAACTCAATTTCTAAGAAAAACTTCTGACCTTCAAGACAAGAAGAAAATCTGCTACATGCTTATATAATGCTCTGTATTTGTCACAAGACTGATCACAATTATACTGCTGCATATTTATTTTGTTGATGCCTTCTTCCTTAGCTGGATTTTAATAACTGATAGACCATATATTTTTGTTGGTTCGTTTGTTTTTTTTCACTCTCTATTTTATCCCAGGGCCTAACATGGGATAACAAGCATTGAATAATTTTAAATGTATTTTCCTTATGCAGAAACAGATTTGAACCATAAATAACCCAATTAAGTGTGACTCTCAGGTAACCGGTAAGAGGCATCCTTGATCTCAATCAAAACATTTGTTTATCTGTTTCACCTCCAGGAGATATGACTCAAAGTTCACTCTTGAATGATAGTACAAAGCATCAGCTCTGTCTAGACAGGGATTGTTCCACTTGTCTGCTCACAGAATAAGAGGAATTAAGGACAGGTTAGAATGATTTATTCCAATCTTCCATAACTTAACCAGGTAGACTGATAAAATTGAGAACTTTTTTTAGATCAGGTGCTTAAAAAATATATTATGAACAAAGGAGTGAGTGACAACTATCTAGTCACCAAATTGTTCTATGGTCCTAAGGAGGGAGTTTTTTTTTGTACTAGTGATTTTGTTAAGGACGGATACAGCTGTTGGCAGACACCACGTGGGTGATTTCCCCTGACAGTCTAGCTCCCCACTAGGGGAGGATAGTTCATTTTCTTAAGGTTGTGGAATCAATAATAAGAAGTATTCACCATGTATTAACTGAGAGGACTATTCCCTCAGTTCTCCAATATTTTCACACACACACACACACACACACCCACACACACACACACAGGTAAAACATATCCATGCACACACCTTTCATCACCGGAAGAATTTGATTCTTTGTTTCCAGTGTTCTAAGGTGCAAGAATATATTTCTCATTGATATATTTACTGCTATAACTCACTCTGTGTTTAGTAACATTAAAAATTACACCATAACTGGATATCAGGTGAGGAAACCCCTCAATACAACTGAGAGGAATCTTCTACATCAGTGTAAAACAGGATATAATATATTTAATATTTTTATGACATGTGTAAATAAGGGGGGAACAAATCTTTTCAGGAAATCTGGATCCGGGTATTTTAACTGTATTTGATACACTCATTCTAATTTCCCAAATTAACTTTTTATAGAAAATGAGTATCATGACACACATCTTCTCAAATACATTTATTTTCACAACTAACTGACTCATTTGGCAGGTATAAGAAAGTAGTTTTCTATTTAAAGTAAGGTGAGAGGTCATAGGCAAAAAAGAGTGCTTTATAATACAATGAGATATAAGTATCAATACTTGCTTTCTAATCTCATGTTCAAATAGAATTACTGTTGGAATGCCTGGGGGGCTCAGTGATTGAGCATCTGCATGTGGCTCAGGGCGTGAACCTGGAGTCCCGGGATCGAGTCCCACGTCGGGCTCCCTGCATGGAGCCTGCTCCACCCTCTGCCTGTGTCTCTGCCTCTCTCTGAGTCTCTCATGAATAAATAAATAAAATCTTAAAAAAAAAAAAAAGAAACCCAAATAGAATTACTGTTTTAGATTCTCCATTGCTCAAGGTCATAGCACAGTTTTCTAGGATACTAAGAGTTGAAAGTCAGATGCTTTTCTTTTTCTTCAGAAAACCATCAGAATATGAGTCTCTGTTGTGAATGAAGTCCAGAGCAAAAGGCCCACACAGGTGAAGCAACAGACACCCGAGCTGTAGCCCAGACTCTGATTTCCTGAAGTAAGAATTACAAATGTCTTACTGGATTCCTGCCCATTTATTGCAGAGGTATTTTTGGAGGAAAGATAGAAGTCACTGAAGAATAAACCCTGAGCAAAGATTATTGCTTTTATTATTATTGTGTGTGATATTATAGTGTGAATTAATTATCTTTTGTAGAAATCTTGTTCTCAAGAGGTTCAGCTCCATGTCATATTTTGTGATAAGTGATCAGTGATGGTTTGTGGGGACTGGGAAAAAAGTTGAGCTGTACATGATAGCTGGGAGAAGGCAATGAGTCAGGACTTACACAGTTGAAGACCAGAAGAACAGCTAAGGAAAACAAGAGCCAGGACTCAAAGAAGAAAAGAATTGAATCCAGGAAATTAGCTCAGTCAAGGATAAGAAACCTAGATTAAGAGACTGGAGAGTAAAACGTTAGGAATTAAATATTCAGACAGTCGAAGATTGACTCTCGGCAAGGTCTGGCACCAGAAGCAAAAAGAGAGGTTGGTATTGAATGTAGCTCACACCTTTCTTCTTAGGCTGTGACTCCCTATAGATGCAGCATCAGCCTTGAAGGTGATTTCCAATGATCTCTCTCACTCCTGATTTCTCCGTTTTGTGAGTTGTTCTAGCATTAAACCATGATTTGTTTGACCATTTTCATGTTACAGAAACAATGATATACCAATTCCAAGGTTAACTTATAAAAGGCTAAAAAAAAATAAATAAATAAAAAATAAAAGGCTGTATCCAGCTTCCATCTTAGGTGCTGTTATATAAAAATGGCCAAAGATGGTCCCTGGATATTGGCCCCTACATTATGTACGGCTTTATAGTAGGGTGGTACCAGTAGCTCAAAACTGAGCAGTACCAAACTCAAATTCTTACACATACAACTGGTTTAAATAGAGCCCAAATATGCATATGTTTGACTAAATTGAGCTAGCCTGCTTTATACACTCCATGAAATCACCTTAACAGCTGCTAGGCCTGCGTAAGACAAACCCTGTAGCTATAAAAGACCCCAGACCCCCAGAGACTCCTGTCTGGGCTGAATGACATCACTCACACGGGCAAGCCTCCACCTCGCCCCCAAAAATCCTGTTGCTCTCTTTTCCTGGGTGCTGGCCTTCTGCTGCCTTTGGAAGCTCTCCTGCTGTGAAGTACTTCCCTCACCTCATGTGACCCTGTCCATGTGCCACCCTGGGAAGCTCCTTGTGAAATACTGCCGTGGATGGAACTTAAGGGCATTATGCTAAGTAGGATAAATCAGACAAAGAATGACAAACACTGGGATCTAAAAAGCTCTGAACTTGTAAAAACAGAATAGAATGGTGTTTAATGGAGGCTAGGGGAAATGGGGGAATTAGAAGATGAGTTTAAGGGCAGAAACTTGCAACTAGAGACCAAGAAGTCCCGATATGTAATGCACAGCATGGTGTTATAATGAGCAATACTGTGAAGAGATTAGATCTTAACTGTTCTCATCACAAAAAAAGAGACAATAATTATGTGATATCATAGAGGAGTTGGCCAATGCTCTGATGGTAACCACATTGCAATAAATAAATGAATCACATCAATATGTTGCCCACTTTAAACTAACATGAGGTCATATGTCAATTACATCTAAAAAAAAAAATCCCATGGAAAGGATTTCATGGATGTCATTTTTAGCATTTGAGGACTTTTGCTAAACCAAGATTGTTGGTGAAGCTGGTTGGAAGTCTTCCTATACCAGCATTTGTTAACCATAACCTGTGTTGAAGGAGTGGGAGAGGCCACCAACTCAATTGCTCCAATTAGGGTAAGAAGGCAGAAAACAAAAATTACTCTTGAAAGGAGATGAAGAAGGAAATAATCCCCTCGCATTTCTTTCCATATCCATTTCTTACATTTTAAAAAATAATAAATTTATTTAAATAATATTTAAATCAAGAGCAAGGAAGGACTAACATTAACTACTTCCCCTGCCAAGCACAAGATTATCTCCTTGTTAATTTCCACCTATCATCTGAGATTGATAAAATTATTATCCTTATTTTACAGATGAGAAAATTAAAACTTAGAGTGATTAGTAATTTACACAACATCACATAGCTGTTTGTAGTCAAATTCCACGGTGTGCCGGTACATCTCGGCAGTTTTTGAAACTATCCTTTGGTTTATAAACCCAATTGCTATTATTTACAGAATTTTGTATTTACTATATTCACTAAAGATTTTCTCTATCCCAAACTGTGATTACTTAAGCCATGAAATAAGTTCATATCTATTCTATATCAAGTCCTACCTGGATGCAAAAGGATGAAAAATTACACTATGGAATCAATCAAGTGCTATCAGAGGTGTCTGCTTGAGTTGTCTTCAATCGTATATTAATCAGCATCTGAGAAGTCCTAACTATAGAACAGATAGAGAGAACGGACCCCAAATCCAGTTACTTTGGTAGCAAAAATGGCAGAGAAATAGTATAGATAAAGGAGTAAAAATCTATTAGAGAAAGGTCACATTTTCTTTAGCAGTTAATCTGTTAGTAGGGTGGCAATGCAGTGTCTGATTCAGGTTGAATTTAAGGTTATCAGCATCTGGTTGTGTGAATCTATTATCTAGATACGAACTCACTTTTGATTGGCTTTTGGATGAGCTTGCTTATATCAGCTGCACACACTAGTTCACCAATAATTTGAAGGACAGGTTTTTATTCATTAATCTATTTTTATAAACATATTGTTTGCAAGAAAATTATTGAAGCATACTCCTAGGAACAAGTTGTATCAATTACTGACCAATTTCCTTATAGTATGTTGTTATATGTGCTTAAAAAATCTAAAGTTCTGTGTTTTAAAAATCACCATATCTCCTGTTATTTTTACAAACACTATCTTAATTGAAAGTACATATTTTATAGCACAGGATATTCCTAAAAGCCTCTGTTAATCGGAATGCTTATTTAATTAGCATATTTTTGTTTCTACCTAGTTGTGCCGATTAGAAGGATCCTGTTAGATTATCATTTTGTTGATATTCTGGATCATATTTCCATCATTGACTCATCAGCATTCTTACTTCCTTAACTTTCAGAAGAATCTTTCTGGATAAGGATAATAGCTCATTGAAATGAATTTCTTCATGGAGTTTTTTTCTCCACTATATGTTTTCTAATGGAGTTTTTTTGTTTGTTAAATAAATTGAAGTGATGGAATGGAGCTGTCAATATAATTGTGGGCTCTATGAGCTTGTTAGATGTCCACACACATTTTAGCATAAAAATTGAAGAAAATCTCTATTAAAAAAAGGAAAAATATCTTATTAGAGTTTAAATATTTCTTGCTTGTAACCTCTGGTCTATAACTGGCTTACTCCAGGATTGAATTTCTCTTTCCTTGTCCTATCTGGCAATTTTCCACCCATCTATTGCCTCTTTGGAGACCATTTTTGGTTTTCTCTATCCTGATATGGTGATACTCTTGCACCCTTGATAGGAATGCTTATTTCCTTTAATAAAGGTGTAATTTTATAACATTAACATTAACAATTTAAGTGGGACCGTCACTCAGAAGAAAAGTAACTAACATTTACTGAACACCTACTATGTGTCAAGTAGTGGACCAAATTTATGTTTATTAATTCATTATGACCAGAAAAAAGACTTCATTTTGTTAATCTGTAAGCAATTTTTCCTTGATTCAAAGCGATCTTTTCTGTGATTAGTCATTTGTGCTGCTAACATAACTTACTTGCTATTTTTAGCCAACTTTGGTGAAGCAAAGACAAAAAACAGTGTCAAATGACCATGGGTTCAAGATAGCAGAGGAACATCTGAAGTTTTAAAAATACCTACTAGAGATGAATGTAGTAGCCGTTTTATTGGGTTGGTGCAGGTGTGTGTGTGTGTGTGTGTGTGTGTGTGTGTGTGAGTTGGGTGGGAGTGTTCAAGCCACATACAAGTGGGGAGAAAGAACTAAGAAAGAACTTCTGGAGCAAGTGAAATTTTTCATCTTCTAAGTACATTTGATTCCAGACTCAATGCTTGGTTTTGTGGCTCCTGGCTGGAAGAGAGATTTTTTTTTTTTTTTCATTCTTGGCTAAGTGATAATCAACGTAAATGCAATGAGGCTTGCCCTAAAACAAAAGAGAGAAAACAAGATGCGAATCTTTTATTTCACATATGCTACCTCTGGCAAAGAAAAAAAAGACTGAATAGAGTGTGAAGGAGAAAAAGTCATTTTTCCTCTACCCTTCTAGATTCTTGGCTGAGGTCTGTCCAGTAATAAATTGACAGATTAACAGGAGACAAATAAACAGAAGTTTAACAATTGAGTAACTCTCTGAAATGATCTAAAGTCATCACCTTACATACCAAGATGTTGGGGGGGAAGGTGTTGTGGAAAATTACCAGGGAAAGCTTTAAATATGTCATTGAATCTGAATTATTATTGAATAAGCATCAGCCTTCTCCACCAATAAAATTTCTAGAGGTTTAGTCATACCCTTCCTGGTACAAAAAAGGAGACATCCTTACAAATGAAATTTCCCTGATGAATGTAAATGGGTAACATTTACTTGTGTTTTCAGAGCTTTTCCTGTGTCTGCTCTTTCTCAAAAACAATCAGCTCAAGATAAACTTTATGCCAAAGATAGATATTTATTCTTCTTCAGTAGAAAAAATCAAACTAATGCATCTATTGGCTTTATACTACTAGAGTAAAACTTCGGAAATATGAACAATGAATTTGTTTAGGTTATAGTGAATCTTTGTATCTTCTTTAGGTTCAGGATATATTATAGGATTGTTTGTAAATAAAATAATGCATGTTTGGATGATTAATTTTTCTCTTAGTACGGGCATCTTACTCCAAATTTTAATCCAATACTTAGAGCTGCTTTGTAACTCTTCTGCTGAAATGTTCACTTTTCAAAAGGCCACGTTACTGAGGGAGTTCAGAAGAGGCCTCCTCAAGATTTGCCTCTTTGGCATGTGCACTATTTTCAGCTGAAGGCAATTGAGACCCTGTGGGTCCAAGAAAAATTTTGTTTTCCTCTTAACTACCTAGAAGAATCTAGATGGAAGTCTTTCCCAAAATAAGAATTAATACCAAAATAGATTTTATCTGAGTAACCCATTTGAACCATAGGGCAAGCATCCAATTACCATACATCGTTGGCTCTTTATTGCCCTATGAATTGCCGTCCTTCCCTTTGAAGCCCCGGACCGCTACCCCATGGCTTCACTCAAGATGGCATATATATTTCATTTACCTTTCTGTCTTTGAATCTCTTATCTATGTGGGGTTCCCATATGTACAAAATTATATTAAAATTTCTCCTGTTGATCTATCTCGTTCAGCAAGCTAGAAGAAACTTTTGAAGGGTAAAGGAAAAATTTTGCACCTCTACATTAGTGTGGTATAGTGGAAAGTCCTAGAAATTGGGCCTCAGAAATCCTGAGGTTGAATCTCAGCTGTGTTCCCTTACTTTGGAAAAAGTTGCCCAAGCTTTCTGAGTCCCCACATCCTTATCATCATATTAAGCATAATTCTACTTATCTTGCCTACTCACAGTACTGTTTTAGGAAGTAGGTAATATCTATGTAAACACTGGGTAAGCTATAATATTCTGTCAAAACCAAGTTATTTTACATTCTATATAACAGATTTAAGAATTATTTTTACAAGTGTATGGTTTATGGTTATAGATTTGCTCTAAGGATCTGATATTAAAATCTTTTAAAATATTAAATATAAGTCATGAAAGAAAAACTATCTAAAAAGAACTATGAGAAATATTTTACTTTTCAGCTAAGAATAGTAGCTCTAAAAGGCATGGTTTTGTGGAAGATAGTGATTGTTGCTCCCATAAAATGTGGAGGAAAAGAATTTGCTTCACATATTTTTTTATTTATTTATTTTTAAAAAACTATTTTATTTATTTATTCATAAGATACACAGAGAGAGAGAGAGGCAGGGACACAGGCAGAGGGAGAAACAGGGTCCCTGTGGGGAGCCCGATGCAGAACTCCATCCCAGGACCCCAGGACCATGACCTGAGCCCAAGGCAGATGCTCCACCACTGAGCCACCCAGGCTTCCCTATTTATTTATTTCAGACAGAGAGAGAGGTGACAGAGAATCTTAAGTAGGCTCCAAGGCCAGTGCGGAGCCTGACGTGGGGCTCGATCTCATGCCTGGAACCAAAATCAAGAGTTAACCGACTGAACCACCCAAGTGCCCCTCGTCTCAGTTATTCTCAATGCAGAAATATTTGTATAATTGTTTTTTTCCAAGATCAACAAATAACAAGCAAATATCATAAACCTTCATATGTTGAACCAGACAATGCTCTAACTATAAGGGTAAATATGTATATTCAAAAAGGACAGAAAGTGGATTTTCTCATATAAATAAAGAGACCTTCCTTTCTCTCTTTTCTTAGAGTATTTCCCTTAGGAAACTTGTAAGTTATTTTTTCTGACTCTTTGAAATGGATGTAAATCATTTTAAAAGCTAAATGAAACTTTTTGTCAAGTTAAAAACCATGAATGCCTTTCTCAAGGAAGGACCTGGGAGCCATCTCTTTGAAATATAATCATCAAGGAAGAGAGCCCTCACATTTCTCAGTTCCTGGGAGGCGGGAGCCTAACTTTTACTAGTACCTGGTTCAAGTTGCAAACTTCCTGTCCTAAAGATATAAAAATGTATTTTCCTTTGGGATAAAATCACTTAGTTAACCTAGATGATCACCTCCAGTTACCAGGTAAATTTAGAATGAACTGTGTGTGATCAGTGATGCTGCCAGGTCCCCTTATTTGAAGACTAGTAATTATTTATCTTGAGAACAAGCATGTAGTGGATTGTATCTGCTTGGTTATAGAAAAATAAGGAGGTTTTGTTTTGTTTTTCCTTCTTTGCATTTCCTCTTAACAGATGGCCTGTGATGTGGATTGCATTCTGGTTTAATGCTTATGCAACAATACGACTGTTTTCTTTCTTTTCTACTTTTTTGGAGAGGTTTTGGGCAGTCAGGGGATTTTTGGTTTTGGTTTTATTTCCCCAACATCATACATATCTGATTATATCACTATTTTATTCAAACTTTTTGGATGGCTTCCTTCTATCCATGGGATCACACCTAAATCCTCAAAATGATATCAAGGTCCACCATGTTTTACTCACATCTCTTTCAGTATCATCTGAGTGCTTTCTACATAGAAGCTGTAACACAATGCTCAGCACCATCCTGTTTCCTGAGCATGCTATGCAAATTCAAATGGCCATTTGAAAGAACATGGTAGGGCAGGACCTACCATGAATAGGGTAGGGACCTTGGTAGATCATTTGCTTAGCAAAAGAGCAATTTAGCTAGTGAAAATTATGAAAATAAATCATTTAAAGTTTCTGGAAATTGTCCTAAGGGCAGGAATGGATATATGATATAGGAATGGAATTATAGGATATAGGAAACAAAAAAAAATAGAGAAATAGTAATTCAAGAAAACTTACTAAATCTTGGTAAGAATGTGAAAGTTGGTGACATTACAACCACAACCTGTTCCCTTACACCTTCTCCTCCAGCAACCTGCTATGGAAGTTCAATTTTGGGCAAGTGCAGCCAAGAATACTGGGCTACTCTCCCACTAGACACCAGTCCAGGGCTGGGAAACCATGCTTAAAGAATCCAAGGAAGATAGGATGCAAACAGGTCAATAAGTGAAGAATATCAATAGAGAGATAGAAATCCTTAAAAATAGATACTCTGGAGTTAGGAAGAACAACAACTGAAATTTAAAAATATATTAGAAACAAATCAACAGATTTTAGTTGCTATTGCAAGAAAAAGATCAACAAAATGGAAGAGTGATGCATAGAGATTATTGGATCTGAAGAACAGAAAAAAATAATGAAGAATGAAGAACAAAGTTTCTATGGGACACCAGTGTAACTTTGAAGCAGCCAGAAGACAACTTAATCATCCAATGGACCTAGAAATGGAGAAAAAAATGAATAGAAAGTGTAATTAATATAAAATATGAAATACAATGAACCATATGAGTTTTAACTCAACAGTACTTTCAAGGAAGCATCTGTTGGGTTGATCTATCACAAAAATACTGTATGTTGAATTTAAAAAGTAAGACCCAACCATTTTTTTTCAATATTTGCTCTTAAAAATATTCCAAAAGGTTACAAATAAAAGGTTTGAAAAAAAAATACCAGGAAAATACGCACCACTATAAATATGGATGTAACAATCTTAATAATTGTCAAAATACCATTTCAGATGAAGGGAAAAAATGGTGTCAAGAGAAAAGAAAACTTGTAAAAGGAATAATGGATGAGAAAGTTATAACCATCGTATACTTCAAAATATTTTAAGTAGTTTTTGGCAAAACCATAGGGTGGAATGTAAATCAGAAGTTGTAACCGGAAATTTTAATAAAATCCTCTCATAAACATTGGGATCAAACAGGCCAAAAAAAAATAAAAAAAAGACCTGTTTGTATATTGAAATATTTCAACCAACATAGGAAACCTTGAATGAACCACTTCCTGGCCAAATATTGTGAAGAAGCTTTCCTGTTCATTCAGAAATGGCCAAACACCTGCCTGAGTTTCATTCAGATACTTCGGTAATTATTTATTATTGAGAGGCAAAAACATTCTTGGCCACAAGGAAGCCATTTCACCCTGTGCTGTCAGTTCTTCTCTGAAGCATTTTAAAAAGTGGGGATCAGCACCTTCATTGAAATTAATGTCTCGCAGCAAACATCCAGACTTTCTTTCAGAATCTTTGGGTGCTGTCTGACAACTGTTTTATGAATCATGACTTGTTTTCATATTTTTATTTGCCCAAACAGCAAAAACAGCGTCATTAAGTCTTGCAGACATTCTATTTCTGAACAGAGGACCAAGAATTCTCTTTCAGTAAAGAGAAAATTTCAGGGGATTTTGAGGATTCTAAAAGACACTCTCCAAATAGAAATTCTTTTTGATGTCATCCGAGTGCATAGAAACTGAAATCTGGGAGTTGGCTGCACGAAGCTATTTCGTGAGTTTCATGGAACCGCAGGCTGATGAGAAAAGACGGTACCACTCATTCTTCATGACCTTCTCTCATATGTTAGAAAATAAGTACATGATTCTCGAGTGGGTGGTGTCATTTGTCACAGGTACTGCTTCACATTTCTTCTTGAACAATAAGCCACAGACCAGCCTAGTCATTGCCAAGAAACATGGTTGCATCAAGGTCTCTTCAACTGTGGGCAGCTTTAGATCATAATTAGAAATGGAATCCGCAATCTTGCATACTGCCTTGCAAGGGGGGTCTGATTCAGGACAGCTTCAATCTCCAGGCCCTTTAAACCACCCATCTTCTCTGCTGTGTCGGATACATCTCATGTTCAATACATCGGAGAAGCTTTTTCAGTCTTAGTGAAGACTTCAGTCTTTGCTGGCCAGCAGGGGGGAAAAAACAAAGCCATTCTACAGATCTCGTGATTTTATGGCCAATCAGGTTCTTCAATGAAATTAAAATTAAAATTAATTTCCTCTTTCTTTCTCTCTCCCTTCCTTGCTTCTTTCTTTTTTTAGAGATAAAATGTTCAGAGCCCAAACAAATGAAAACAGAAGTCGTTTCATTTTTAACTTTCTTTTCTTTGAGAGCTTCCAACTTAATTATGCTCAACAAAAAATGGTAAAATATGTTTTTATTAATTTATATCAACCAGAAACTATACTAAATGATATTTTAAGTAAAATATGGCGGGATGACCATATTCACATATGTATGCACAATAGTGTATTATGCCATTTACAGCAAAGACATAAAGGCATTAACATATCATTTTCTTCATACACAAGTAGAATTTTTTTTTTGAGAGAGAGAGAGAGAGAGAGAGAGATTGAGAGAGAGAGAGAGTAAGTGGGGAGGCCCAGAGGGAGACATAGAATCTTGCGCAGGTTCCATACCCAGTGTGGAGCAGGGCGTGGGCCTTGATCTCACAACCCCAAGATCATGAATTGAGCCGAAAGCAAGTCTAACCAAATGAGCCACCCAATCACCCTCAAATAGTCATTTTTAAATTACCTTTAAGAAGGTAATTAAAAAAAAAAAAAGTGCGTGTGGGGGGGGAGGGAGAAAGAGAGAAAGACGTAATCTTTGGGCTACACCTAGTTAATGGAACCCTTGAGTAGTATCCCCAGGTATAAGATTAAAGCTCTTGATCTAGAGGATTTTTAAAGGCATTTGACTCAAATCAGGGCAGGATCAGAAATATGCTGATTTGTAACTTAAATGTAAGTCTAGTCCTGCTCCTTCCTTACTGGGGAGGACTAGGGAGTAAAGGTTACTTAAAGCAATGTCACAGCTCTGATTGGGTAATGCCCCCTTGCTCAAAAATCTATAATTAATCTCCACTACATTCAGAATGAATCAAAACTCCTTAATCTGACATTAAAGGCATTCATGATTTCTAAGCTTGTTTTCGACTTTTCAATCCGGAAAACTCCCTCACGGCCAAATGGAACTTGTGGGTTCTTGTACGTATGCCCACTGCTTTCTCATCTCCATTAAAAACATTCTTTGCTTTCCCCACACTCCTGTTTCCTTAAGGACTAAATATCTCTCATCTTCTACAACCCAGTTTAAACTCTATGCCTTTTATGTTGCCCACCCTAATGAAGTCAGTTAAAAATAATCTCTTCAACCTAGAGACTCTCTTGGGATTTTTCTGTGCAATTCTAGTACAAAAAATTTTCACTTTTTATCCTGTATTAATCACATTTACGTCTTTTTTTTATCAACTCTGTCCTTCTTGATTTATTCTTGTAAAATCTGCATCCTCTCAGCGCCCTGCACATATTACTCATTCATTGGTTACTTATTGAGTGAATGAACTAACAAATGAAGTCATAATGAAGAACAGACATTTTTTTCTGAATAATTCTTTACTTTGGCTTATGTTGCCCACAACTCAGTTTGGCAACGAATTGAGAGCTCTCGCTCTCAATAATTTCACAATTGATTCTCTGCTTACCGGCACCCAAGGAAAAAAAAAACAATCCTGAGATGAGAATATGGATCTGAAGAATCATTTGCTTCGTTGCAGTTGATCTTACTGTGCAAATAATGAATTTTTAATTGTCAGGGAACTAGCAATATGAAAATTTGTTCAAAGAATCTTAAAGTTCTCCTTATACAGTTCTATTAATCACAAAAAATGAAGTCTTGTGTTATAGTCACAGACTCTGTGATAAAGGCTATTTATGATCCAGTTGATACATAAGACTCTTGTGAAGCAGGGACTGTGCACAGACTTTACATCAAACTTCAGGGGAGCTCTCCCGGGAGCTGTAACGCCACCCTTCAGATACCTTAGGGCCCACAGAGATTAGGTGGGTTAAATCATGCAACTATTGATCATGAGGTTCAGAATTTCTACTGAGGTCTGTTCTCTTTCCACTGTACTGAACTTGTGGTTACATTGCTTGTAATTTTGACGTTGGAGATATCAGATCTAGAAAATTTGGTGTCGTGAGCAGGGTCCTGAAGCAGGAGTCCAGGAATGAGGGCCCAAAAAAGGGAAAAGAAAGTAAGCTGGAATGAGTAGGAATGTGAGGAGTTCATATCTGGGAAGTAGAATATTGTAATGCATAAAAGCAAAATCCAAATGGTGCAGCCAGTGTCAACAAACTGTATGATTTAGGGCAAAGTACTAATAATACCTTTAAAATGAGGATGATGCTTATTTACATTCAGTTTTTGTTTGTGCTTTAGCACACAAACAATATATAATATATATATTATATTATATTATATTATATTATATTATATTATATTATTGCCAAATATATATTTATATATAAATAAAATATATAATTATATATATATATTTGGCATTTAGTAAATGTTCAATAAATAAATAATTCAATAAATAAAAGATTGGGAGGGGAATTTTAATCGACTTGAACTAAAACCTAGTTCATGAGGATTCCCATAAAAATACCAGAGACTGGGAATTTAAGCAAAAGAAATTTATTTTCTCACACCCTGGAGGCTAGGAGTCCAACACCAAGGTGTTGGCAGATTTGGTTTTTCGGGAAGCC
Source organism: Nyctereutes procyonoides (assembly GCF_905146905.1). Classification (NCBI taxonomy): domain Eukaryota; kingdom Metazoa; phylum Chordata; class Mammalia; order Carnivora; family Canidae; genus Nyctereutes; species Nyctereutes procyonoides. The sequence goes on along the minus strand of NW_026575021.1, from coordinate 14,700,666 downwards.
TCTCACTTCACTGTGACCTCATATACTTTCCCTTCGGTGTTGTTGGGGGGTAATTTCCTCCCCTTTTTAGGAAGGCCAGTCACACTGGATTAAAATGCACCCTAATGACCCCATTTTAACGTAATCATCTCTTTCAAAGCTCTAGCTCCAAATACAGTCACATTCTGAGGTACTAGGGGTTAGGCCTTCAACATATGAATTTGGGGGCACGTGTCTGAGCCAATAACACTTGGAGACCAAGAATATAATCCCAGGAGATAGTATCTAAAGAACTTTAAGATTAAAGGCGTGTGATAGAAGCAATGGAATGCCATGCCACAGTGAATGGCTTCGTACTGTAAATACGACTACTAAGCGGGTGGATGATGAAAGCAAGGTTCTTGTCCCAGGCATTTTTGGTTGCAGTCTGACATTTGATGAGTGCTTCAAAATTTGAATGGAGAGTTTAGACAATTGACAGAGGGAATGCAGAGTACCGTGGATTAGTTTTAGTCCATGAGGAAATCACAGACATATGGATAAACCATAGTGAGCGTGCTCCAAAATCCATTCAGCACCGAAAGCTGTGATATTCAGTTCATACCGGCTGGAGTTCATCTCTCTTCACCCCCATTTTTCTTTAGCCTCTCAAGAAACCCTCTAATCTTCAGAAAACCCCGAGACAACTAGGATTAAGCTGCTTTCATTTTCATTTTTTTTATTTTTTTATTATAAATTTGTTTTTTATTGGTGTTCAATTTGCCAACATATAGAATAACACCCAGTGCTCATCCCGTCAAGTGCCCCCCTCAGTGCCCATCACCCAGGCACCCCCACCCCCCGCCCTCCTCCCCTTCCACCACCCCTAGTTCGTTTCCCAGAGTTAGGAGTCTCTCAGGTTCTGTCTCCCTTTCTGATATTTCCCACTCATTTTTTCTCCTTTCCCCTTTATTCCCTTTCACTATTTTTTATATTACATGAATGAGACCATATAATGTTTGTCCTTCTCCGATTGACTTACTTCACTCAGCATCATACCCTCCAGGTCCATCCACATCGAGCTGCTTTCATTTTCAAAGCCAGCCAGCAAATTCCCCCTCGCCACGTCCCTTCCACCCGCATGACCTAAGCTCTTCCCATTTTAAATATTTGTCAAGAACCCAGATGTAGGAGAACAGGAGTTCTTTTAGCTCTTGTGATGGCAGGTGGATGTTTTATTCCTATCTCACCTTCGCCAAGAGTACATGGCTTCCTGCTTTGTGTTTTCTTCCAGTGATTCAACAGAAGGACCATCCCCACTCCCCAAGGGGGAAAATACATATTTTATTACCATGAAAAGGAGGCCACGGAGCCCTGTTATATATTTCCCCTACCTATTTTCATCAGCCTCTTGAAGTCTTTCTTCCTGGAGGAATTTCTGAAAGGGCTTTGAACTTTCTCTCCCGTTGAAATCTTTAAAATATATTTTAAACATAACACTTTTTCTTCTGCCCTCTACTCAACTATATTACTTGTCAGTGCACAGCAGGTATTGATTACTTGATTATTTATATCTAACCCAGAACACTTTTATTAAGAAGATTTTTTTTCCCAAAGCTTATACGTTAGGGGCTTGAATTAGTTTCCTTTAAGAAAATCATTTGGAAATCCACAGTTCTTACTCTCCCTTTCATTTGGAAGATGAACTGCTCATTCTTTTCTAATTCACATGGCCCAGGCATGTCTTTGATGTTTTACTGATCCAGCAAATTTCTTTTTCATGCTGAAACTTCATTCACTTGGTTTTCCCTCCAACAGATCATTTTAACTATTCATCGGTAGCAGTCTGATACACATGCTCATAAACACAGCAAGGTGGGTGAGAAGGAGGAGGAGGAGAGAAGGTAATAATTAATTTGGTAGGCTGGAAGAGATTTTTGGCTGCTCTGAAACAATGAATCATTGAAAGAATTAATTAGTATTCAAGAGGCTCATTTATTCCTCCCCAGATCATTTATTCACTCACAAAATCTGACACCAATATAGGTCAACCACACACACACATACACACACACACACAACCTGCCTGTTTTCTTATCCCCGTTAATCCACGGTAAACTTGGAATTACACCTGTTTTCTGTGCATACTTCACATCCCTCTCTTAGGTTCTGCGGCAAGGTCATATTGTGTATGAGGTCAGAAATGCTGTGAGGGGCAGGGAGACCTGGGAAGAGCATGTTATAAAGCTAAGCCTTTATGATTCACCTGCTGTTCCCTATTCTTGAAGATCTGAAAGCCTAAGGCCTCACTACAGCAAAGCCCGCCATAAATAATTTTTAAAATGCAATTTAAATTGAGATCCTGGGGCCTTTTTGTTGCGTAGGCCAGTATCAGTTGGATGAAGTTTTAAGGCGGGTAATCCGTTCCTTATATAGAAAATGACTCTTAATAGAGAAAAAGGCATTTGAGGAGAAACAGTAAGCACCTATAAGCTTATGGATATGTAACTTTGTCTTTCTGATTTCGCGTACCCATCAACCCAAAGGACTTAGTAGAACAATTGTCTGATGCATACCCTCGTACGTGTGTGATACCTCTTCTCTTTGGTAGTCTTGCTCTAATGAAGTATTTAACTGAAAAGAAAAAAAAAAAGCTGTTCCTGAAGAAAAATAGTAAGTACTTTTTTTTTCCTACAGTAATTTCTGGTGTGTATAAAATGAGAAAAATATCCAAATATCCTCTAAAGGGACTTAACAGAAATAAGTTGTTTGGGTACAGAGTGACATACCTTGGGAGCATGAGATAGTCTCACTCAACGTTGTTGCTGATGTTGGGGTGCCTGGGGGCTCAGTGGGTTAAGCATCTGCCTTCGCTCAGGTCCTGGGATCGAGCCCCACATCGGGCTCCCTGCTTAGCGGGGAGTCAGCTTCTCCCTCTCCCTCTGCTGTTCCCGCCTGCTCGTGCTCTCTCTCTCTCTCTCTTGGACACGTGCTCTCTCTCTCTCTCTCTCTCTCTCTCTCTCTCTCTCTCAAATAAATAAATAAAATCTTTAAATAAAATTGTTGCTGATGCCAAAACTTTTTCATAACTGTGGTCTTTGTGAAACTTCTTTTTTTTTTTAAAGAGGATAAAGCCTAGTATTATGAACTAAATTGTATCTCCCTCTCAAATTAATATGTTGAGACCCTAACCACTAACTGGACTATACTAGAAGATGAGGCCTTTAAGGAGGAAATTAAGGTTAAGTGAGATCATCAGGATGGAGCCCCACGCTGATAGGACTGATGGCCTTTTGGGAGAAAAAAAATAGACACCAAGTATGATTGTCTACAAAGAAAAGCCTTATGAGGATGCAGTGAGAAGGTGGCCATCTGCAAGGCAGAGAGTGGCCTCCAGAGAAACCAAATAGGCCAATACCTTGGTCTTAGACTTCTAGGCTCCAGAACTTGAGAAAATACATTGTTTAAGCCCTCCAGCCTGTGGTATTTTATGGCAGCTCTTCCTGACTGATATTCCCAGTCAGACTTTCAGGATGGGGAGATGCATCTTTTTAAACCAAAGTATCACAAGGAAGGTGTTCAAAGTGGCATGTAGACTACTCTTAAAAAGTATTGCAAAATCTTGGTTCTCTAATAAACTTTTCCTTGGTCACCTTCACAGTTTTCACTTTCCTTCTCCACATAATGTAATGATCACTGGGGAGGGTAGAGCTAGGGTTGTAGCAAGAGGGGTGGACAAAGTCTGTATGCCGCTAGTAGCATGACACCATGAGAAAAACAAGAAATAAATTGTTTAATTCATGACCATGAGACAGTAGAAGGTGTACTGAAGGTGAAAGGTGAAAATTGATACTCATGCAAAAATAACCCAAAATATACTTAGATATTGGTGGAGTCTGTGTAATTAATAATCAAGGAAATAATATAGAAGAATTTTTGGACTGGGGCACCTGGGTGGCTCAGTGGTTGACCGTCTGCCTTTGGCTCAGGGCATGATTCTGAGGACCTGGGATCAAGTCCCACATCGGGCTTCCTGCATGGAGCCTGCTTCTCCCTCTGCCTGTGTCTCTGCCTCTCTCTCTGTCTTTCATGAATAAAAAAAAATCTTTAATAAGAAAAAAAAAGAAAAAAGAAGTTTTAGACCACTCCTTTTGGCTATTGATGTTCTGTGCTTCTGTGTAGAACGATAGTTTGGGCCACCAGAAGTGCATTTCCCGGGGACAAAAAGTAATCATCTATGATTCTTGTGCATGATTATCATATATTTGCAAGTGAAGTGTTTTTGCATAATTCAGAGAATGCTTCTAGGAGTTGGGAAATCATGGATAACAGTTACTAAAGTAATCAAAGTAGTTTGGGATCAGGAAAACTGTGTTATGAGGATAATATAAAGGATGAGTACAAATCCTTTAGGTAAAGACAAAGAAAAGAAAGGTAAAGAAAAAGAAAATAATTAGAATCTACAATATTATTAAGGATAGAAGGTGGGGAGTAGACTTTGTTTATAAAATCAAATCCAATAGACATGATACATAGTTCTTAAAGTTTGAACAATTTTAATCATATAACTTGAAGAACATCAAAGAGGAATTCCTTTTTTATGTGGTGAATATGAACTTTTTTCCTCACTCAAGTCTACTAATTGCATCTAAGTTAATATTATAGTGTATCAACAGCTATATTGTTTCCCAATAAATGATGGTAGAAAATATAGTAATTGGAAAGAAAAAGCCCAAATGTTTCTCCTCTTTTTTCCACATATCTAATAATCGAATAATGACACTTATATCCCTGATAGATGGTGTAAACACAATAGTGTTTAAGTTAAAAAAAAATCTTTATGGTTTACATCGTTATTTTTTTAAAACTTAAGTCATTTTTTTACATTCCCATACTATGGTGGTTGTGTTAATTCTCAGGATATTTATTCTAATGTAGTCAGAAGGAATGATCCAGGTGAAAAAAAAATAAGTTCATAAATTAGGATGTGATATCAATCATGGAATATCATAGAAAATTATTCTTTATGATTCTTAGTTAATAAACATAAAAAAGTGAGACATTGTAATTAAAACCCATGATGGAGAAATAAGGCAACATTTCCAAATCCAAAGGACCAGAGAACTTTATTTAAGGAGAGCCTGGAAACATACCCCTGCATCTGTGTGATATTAAATCACATGGCTTTTGTTGTTTTGTCTATCTCATCCTGAGATATAACAAAAATTTATTTTTCCATACGCTGGTAATCAGTTACCTGATTGAAGGAATTGCTGGTTCGACCATTCTAAAATTATTTTTGTTATTTAACATATCAAAATCACTTTATCTTTGAGGATTCTCTTCCTTATCTGAGGGGCATTTTCAAAAAGTACTAATGAAATCTTTCAACTAGTATATATTTAAAATGTAGGTAAGAGTCTTTCCATTATGGCTTGCACTGTAGCTTTTTTTTTTTTTTTACTTATTTCAACACACTATCATTTAATTTAAAATTTCAATTAATGACAAAGTATATTCTTTTTTTTTAATCTTTTTTTATTTATTTATGATAGTCACACAGGGAGAGAGAGAAAGAGAGGCAGGGACATAAGCAGAGGGAGAAGCAGGCTCCATGCACCGGGAGCCCGACGTGGGATTCGATCCCGGGTCTCCAGGATCGCGCCCTGGGCCAAAGGCAGGCGCCAAACCGCTGCGCCACCCAGGGATCCCCAAAGTATATTCTTTTAAGTAAATGAATGTTTTCCATATTTTAAACTAAGTAAGTGGCAAGAACATTGTGAACAAGTGTTTTATTTGTCAATACAGTAGGTTTATAACTATATATTATTGTGTTTTCCTTAGATTTATTTATTTATTTATTTATTTATTATTTATTTATTTATTTATTTATTTATTTACGATATCCTCCACACCCAGCATAAAGCCCAACGTGGAGCTTGAACTCACAATCCTGAGATCAAGACCTGAGCTGAGATCAAGAGTCAGATGCTCAACTGACCAAGTCACGTAGCGGACCCTATTTTTCCTTTCTTACTGTAGAATGTCTTCAGTCACCTTTACTATCTCAGATTAAGAAAGATTCATATTTTTTTAAATGTCAAATATAGTTCACACGCTTGATGACATAACAATTGTTTTTGTTCTTTAAGGTTCTTTAACTTTTTCAGTTTATTTTGTTATTTTAAAATAATAAAGTATTTTTAAAGTACTTTTTAAAAAACATTTTGTTTATTTATTCGAGAGAGAGAGAGAGAGAGAGAGAACCAGCAGAAGGAGGGACAGAGAGAGAGAAGGAGAAGGAGACTCCCTCTTTGGAGCAGGGAACCCAAATTGGGCCTCAATCCCAAGACCCTGAGGTCCTATACTGAGCCCAAGGGAGACACTTAACCCACGGGACCCCCCAGGAGCTCCTAACATACTTTTAAACTAAGTTTTTTAAAAATAACTTTTAAAGTGTTACGAAGGAGAAAACTTTAAAATGTGTCTGGCCTTGTGCTCAGATAACAGCTGACGAGGAGCCAACTTCCTGGACGATAGCCATCAGCAGACATGAATCTCTAGGACACAAAATTCTTCTTCAAAGCAGGAACATGTGACCCTTGCACAAGTACAGATCAACCTTTTTTATTTGTTGAACTTCATTTCCAGAGACAATTAACCACAGGATACATTTTTACGATCATAGACAAAGAGGGTACACCAAACATCTAAGTCCTACGCTAGGTACCACAGACTCGATGACTTGTTACAGGCTAGTAGAGTTCTTTGAATTTCAAAAATTGTGAGAGCGTGCAAACAGAGGAAGGCTCCCACCACGTGAATCAGAAATATGCCCTAGCATAGTGAATATTTGTTTAGGCCACATTATATGCATGTGCATGGGTCCAACCAATTTGAAGTGAAGAGCACGTTATTTTTACACATATACTTTGACGTGAATATGATCTCATTTAGCAGAGAGCTTTACAGAAAAGCAAGACGAAAGATAAAAATATCTTTTTACCTATTTTTCTTGCGTAACACTTAGTCCTTTTAAGAGTTTCCAATCTTGTAGAGATATTTCAGAGTTAAGGAGTATTTTTTTTTAGAAAAAAAAAATAGCATACAGTTACATAATCTTCTTCAGAGGCAACAAGAGATCTTTTGCAAATAAATCTTTTCTTATTAGTGTGTCAGCAGCTTCTACTTTTGCCAAGTTAATCATGTCGACAGCTGAAATCTAGCGTGTTTGTTTTGCTAGTTTGGGCCCTGTCAGCAGTAATGCAAGTAAAAGTGGTTTTCTTAATACAACCATTTTTCTTCCCCTCTTCTTAGTTAAAAGAAAGAAATCCTTATACAGATTTCCTGCCCCCCTCACCACCACAGGAAAATTATTTTTTATTTTTATGTCTGTGTAATCTAGAGGATGTTTGGTTTATTAAGATTTCTTATCCTGTAAATTGGGTCAGCTCTTAGCAAATCTCCCAAAGAGGTATGGCTTACTGTTTGCAGTTAATTTTGTGATCCTATCTTCTCATATTTCTTTATCAACCTTCCTCCAGGTGCTCTAGGATCATCTCCTGGTGATCAAACAAAAAGACAGCCTGGAAGAGCTGTACTCACGTAGAACAGGGAACCCACCTGACTTCTTTCTACCATATTCACCACTCTAATGAACCAACTCTATGTACTAAACCTCACATACCAAAGGAGAGTAGCTTAGATAAACAAGCATGTGAAAATTAAACACATGAACTACTACACACTGCTTGTTGAGAGTACAGATTGGTCGGCATTTTCTGGAATACAACCTGCCGATATACTTCCAAACTTTTAAATAGAATGGATGTTTCGATCCAGTAATCAATTTATAAAGCTCTATCCCAAGGATTTAATCAGAGATAGAGCTTAGGTGATGCACAAAAGTCTGTATCACAATGTTATCATAAAAATGAAAAAGAAAAGAAACAATTTGAGTGTCCAGCTGGGAGTGTTGCTATATAAGTTAAATAAGCAAAATCATGTGATTGAATAATATGAAATAATTAAAAACACAAAAAATAACTCCTTTCAGAAATTTGATGGACTATATACTATGAAGTGCTTCTTACTCTATGACTAGACCTCTAATATACTACTCTTTTTCATATATTTGTGGACTTCCAAGAAGTAAGGGAAATCTATAAGGATCACCTCTCTTTACATAAACCTAAACATAAATGGATTAGTGGTAGCTCAAGGGACAAGGGAAACAGCACTACAGTAGGCCCATCTGCCAAGGGAAAGAATTAAATCAGAGGTTCTTGCATTAGGTCTATGATTTTCAAAGGACAATAATGTGTTCTGAGATTGGCACTACCCTGATTTCCATCATAAGTAGATGAGACTCTTTTCTGGAGTAAAAGATCCCCAGCTCAGGCCTTTAGGATTCCTAAGAATGTGATCAAGAGGATATAAGAAAAAAAAAAAAAAAAGAGGATATAAGACAGCAAAGACCCCCAACACAGAAGGAAATAAGTCAACGTATTTGAGAGACAACAGAAATAACTACTAGATATGGTGCCCACTTAATTCCTATATTTTAAAATCAAATCATGATATTGGCTATTATTTAAATATCTATACCACAAATATAGTGGCATGAAACCACACAAGTTCTTGCCATACAGTTCTGGAGGTCAAGAGCACTAACATCAGGTGTTGGCCGGCCTGTGTGCCTTCTGGAGGCTAGAGGATAGCCCAGTACCTTGCTTTTCCCAGCTTCAAGAGGCCACCTGCTTTCCTTCCTCATGTCCCTTCTCATCACTCCAACGTCTGTTTTGCTCATCACATCTCCCTTTCTCACTCCTACCCTCCTGCCTCCCACCTAAGGGTCTTTGTGGTTGATCACCCTGAGCCCACCTGCATAATCCAGGATAATCACCCCATATCAAGATCTTTAACTTACAATTTTAAAGACTTTTTTTTTTTTGCCATGTAAAGCAATATATTTACAGATTTCAGGTGTTAAAATGTGAGCATCTTCACAGGACATTACTACATCTCCTACAGCCCCCATCTGCTAAATAGGGCAAGCAATAATGCCTACTTTCTAGGTTGGTTATGAGGATTACATCTATCAGATTAGCATTTTTTTAAGTACATAGAATAAGGCTAGTACATATTGAGTGACATAAAAATGTTTGGTGAGTAAAATAAAAGAACTGCACAATCAGAAAAGACAATACAACTGCACAACCTGACTCTTTTATTGTTTAATTTTTTTTGGTCTTGTGATCATTCTCTACTAGCATGCCTGGTTCTTTTTGATCACGTACCACACAGTGAACCAAAATATATGAGAGAAATTGAATCGCTAGATATTCCTCCGGAGATTTGTGTTTACTACCTGCTGGTGGCTGGTCTAAAATCACTAACCATCCTGGGTTAATTTAATCTCATCAGGAAATGAGACGTTTATAATCCGGGCCTCAGATCTCATGAAGGTACTCGGGTTATTTTCCAAGGGGCTGTACCTGTGAGTCCAAATACCAGTCTCTCTCCGTCTTTCCCTTCTGTCCATGGAGAGCACCACTCATCCAGCCTTTGTCTTCTCCAACATTTTCAAGGTGAAGTGACTGTGGACACAGCCTTACTCTCCTAATTTTCTTCCAAATCCTTGTTTTATAATTCTTCACTGCTTTGACAATTTTCTAGTACTTTCTGATGAATATGCATTGTATTGTCTCTAATGGTTCTTGTTTCTAGTCAGCCTTTATCAGCAGCCAATTGAACAACTGGATTTTTTTTAAAGGAATTTATTATGTGTTTATTTATTTATTTATTTATTTGAGAGAAAGAGAGAGAGAGTGCACAAGCAGGAGGAGCTGCAGAGGGAGAGGGAGAAGCAGACTCCCCCCTGAGCAGGGAGCCTGACGTGGGGCTTGATTCCAGGACCCTGGATCATGACTTGAACTGAAGGCAGACATTTCACCTACTGAGCCACCCGGGCACTACTGGATTTTGTTTTAAGGTCCATGCGCTGTTTTAGAAAATAATGGCTCTTCTCCTAAGAAATAGTTCTCACACAGCTGGAACCTTTATAGAAACTGAACGCTGGGTTGTGGGAAACTTGGTGATTGTATGACATGAGCCACTGAGTCATAGATGAAGGAGGCTTACCAGCACATTTTCATCAAATGACACAGTATCTACCTGACAATGCTGAGCAGATCCCGAGGGCACAAAAAGAGAATCATAATTAAGTCCATTATAACATTACTTCCAATTGCTAAAAATTGGGAACCTCTTAGATAATTTACAATATGAAAATTCATAAGGAACTTTCCTATTGAATATAATGGGATGTGGTAAAGCTATAATGCATGACCTAGCATGTCTTGTATCTCCCTGAATGTTTTAAGTTAAAAGGTTATGAGAAAAGTGAGCCTGTAAAATATATGTATGCAAGCTAATACAATTTATTTGAAGACCGAGACATACTAAACAATATTATACGTATTTATTATATATTTTGTATTACCATGTATGTTTATATATATATATATGTATATGTGTTTATGAAGTAAAATCCTAATTACACTTGTGGAATTATCAGTTATAAAATTCCTTAGAAATGGAAGGAGAAAAGGTTTAGAATTTTATGGTAGGCTTCAACTATATATATGACATATATACATATACACATATATTTTTAAATACATGAAGCAAACATAGGCAATTTTTAAGATTAGAAAAATCTTAGTAGAATATTCTCTATATTTTCCTGTGTACTTGAATTATTTTATGATACAAAATAAAATATTCCTCTTAAAAGCCTTGTTAGAAAAACTTATGTTCCCTCCGTGCTATTTATATCTCTTTGTATTACATATTATGCTTAAATGTTGTATTTGCCTCGTCCTAATGCACTCACGGCCCTTCCCTACCACACACTGCCCTGGGACGCTGGGCTCTGTGGACTGACTACACCTTCACATTTCCCTAGTGGACAGTCTTCTGGTTGGATCAAGCCAATGGGGGCCACTGTCCGATTGTAGTGGAATAGAGCAAAAGGCTATATATAATACTTACTCCTGCTCCTCCTGCCTTTCTTTTTTTACAAGTTCCCTGGCAGCATCTGTATGCCAGTGGTCCAGTCCCCCAAAATTCTAGCTCTCAGTGGGCTCTGGCCATGCTCTTCATGCTCTTTTTAGCCCTAGGAATGGTAATGGTTTTGCATGGCTGTAATGGGCATCTGGCCCTTGCTAATCTATCTCTTTACCCCAGCCCACTTCCCTGGAAGTAGGGCTCCTTTCTTAAGCTGCTCGTTGAAATATTTGTGTATCCTGATCATACCTTGGTTAATGCACTGGTGAAATGAGAAAAGCAAAAACAATACAGCATAGTAAGTAACAAAATCTGTTGAAATTAGCCATTTAATTTATGTAGTGTGAAAAAACTAAAAAGCGTATAAAATTATTTTAATTTAATTGATTAATCGACAAGTCAGAATTGGTCATACCAAACTCCAAGATATATGGTCTGTTTGGAATGTCCTAAGCCATGAAATAAACTGATTTAATGATAGTTGTCAGTTTTATTTAGGATCATTAAAATAGTATCATATGCAAAGGCAACTTTCAATATATTTATTATTTGGAACGGGACAATTGTAATAGCTGTCATGGTCATTAATCCAGTGGTCGGGTTTTAATATGGTTACAATGATGTGAAATTATAATTCATTTTCCAAAGATAATTCACTAGAAATAATATATCTCATTCTAAGCCCAAGGGTTTTTAAAATGGAAGGTAACCAGGCTCCTTAAGCAAAACTGATTAGTCTGTTCTCCTATTTCAATGGGTTTATCTATTAAAGTCAGACTAATTAGCGAATTTACTAATGAGGTTCCTATATCCGTTGTAAAGAAAAACCTTTCCACTGAAACCTTGTTATTAAAACAGTAAGCGAGACTAGGACTCAGTTTGGCAAAATTGTGTAATCCAGATTCAGGAAATATAAGCGTATTTTCCTCTACTGTCTGCCACGTCAATCGGCAACAACAGGATCTCAGTTCAAACAAATAATTAGGGTTGATGATCAAAGGATAAACATAACCCTAATTAATGACTTTATTAATGGCTGTTGCTTGCTTAGGTTAGTAATTCAAGTTCACTGTGGAGCCTCTTCATCCCTCCTAACCTATATGCAATAATTACCAACTCGCTGACTCCGTCTTCAGGCACCAGGTGATGATGTGCCACTGTACCCTTGAGGTGCTACTAATGATGGTTTTGCTTATTCGCTCTGCCTTCTGGCTGCATCTTTTGCTGCAATTTTCCATCTTGAGCTCGACTTCCCTCTTTCTCAAACTCTGGTGACGCAGGTACTCTTGTAACCACGGATCACCTGGCGTTGAGGTGGAAAAGCCTGGCACCTGGATTAACGACCACTATCCACGTGGATATTGCCTGTGAGCAGAGCTTTTGCACTGTACTGGGTGGTGACTGCCAGCCCACGTCAGGTGCCCCCACGCCCCCCACCCGTTTTGTCTTTGAATTCAAAACATGCAACATATTTTAAAGGTCCAGAGGCAGGAGAATAAGGCCCCTTGAAAGAGTTGAAGTACACGCAGGCAGCAGAACTGGCTAGAAATGAGACTGGAGGTAGAGTCGCCGTTCATAGGTCAGAAGTCTGCAGACCATCCTATGGATTCTGATCTTTACCATACAGGTTAGTGGAACTCCTGACAGATATAAAACCAGAAAGTAATGGGATCAGATTTACATCTTTCCTCTTTGGTTTATCCTTATATTCAACCTTGTTTGAGGTAATGTTGTATCCTCAACTTCTGCTTCTATTAGGAAACTTGCTTGTTTTTGTTTTCTTAACTATCTTTTCCCAAATTCTTCCAATCCAGAAATTTCTAGAAGACCATGTTTTACTACTGTTCAAAGTCTAAATTGACAGACTTTGACCTCTTTGATGACTTTCAGGGTCAGAGGTTCGTGTCTTGCCCGGTTAGGTGACTAGCTTCATGACTTGGCACCAAAGTCATGAGATGTCCCAAAGATTGAATTTTTTCTTCTTGTTCTTCTTGTTCTTCTTCTTGTTCTTGTTCTTCTTGTTGTTATTCTTGTTCTTCTTGTTCTTGTTCTTCTTCTTCGAAGTTTATTTATTATACTTTAGAGATTTTTGTGTGTGTGTGTATGTGAGGGAAAATTAGTCTAGATGAGGGTGTTACAAATACAACATGATGTAGGGCTATGCTATGAAGGTAGAGTGAATTTGATTACTGCTTCTTATTGAGACTGAGCAAGGAAAGAGTCATTTTATGAGGGCAAATGTGGGCTTTAGCAGCAGAGATAGATTTCAGTCAAATCTTTGCTTCTGAGCATTTGTGTAGATCTGGGCAAATTAACTTTCCAAGACTTTAGCATCTCTACTTATAAAAAAGGGAGACAACAGTATCTACTTCATGATGTGTGGACCTAATGAAATAACACATGCGAAGAATTTAGGAAAACAAGCAATTGGGACACACTAAGTGTTCCATAAGGTTGCAATTAGTTTATGAAGTACTAAAACATTTGCATTTTAAAATTTATATTTAAGGAGCACCTGGGTGGCTCAGGGGTTGAGCATCTGCCTTCAGCTCAGGGCGTGACCCCAGGGTCCTGGGATCGAGTCCTGCATCAGTCTCCCCACAGGGAACCTGCTTCTCCCTCTGTCTGTGTCTCTGCCTCTGTCTCTTTGGGTCTCTCAGGAATAAATTAATAAAATCTTTAAGAAAATAGTTCTGTGTAGATCAGATAAAGCTGACTTGCCTACAGCACCCTTTGGTTCTGTGGTTCTCTGAGGATACAGTAGTGGCCAAGATCCTATAATTACACCACAATTTCAATAATAGTATTTCCTGTTCCAAATACTAGATAATAAGTATGAAGTGTATTTACATTTGAGAACTCATACATGGGATTTGGAATTTGGCCTAGTATTTCCATACATCCAGTGACTCTGTGTACTTAAAACCATTTGATTTTTATTATCGACACTGCATCTGTAACGTCATCTTGAGCGTTCTAACTGGGGTGCGGCTCTGAATTTTGTGCAGAAATACCTTCCGTGATACCATGCTGTTTTCTTACCTCTGATTTTATCCTATTTTCCCATTTCATACGTGGGGCCCTCAAAACCCTAATCTGGCTCTTCTTTCTTATCAGGGTTTTTTTCTCTTCTTGTTGTTCCCTCCCGAAGATATCCATTTTGTCTGAAAGGTCAAACTATTTTTTTTTGATAGTCACTATTTCTAATAGAACTTAATGATTTTGGTCACTCACTCGTGTCTAATCTTAGGACAGTGTCTTCCTTTTCAGAAGTAAGGACTTTGATTCAAACTCTGGGAGAAGCACAATGCCATTTTCCTGGAAGCCCCTGAAAGTGAACTGTAAACACCCAGAGTGCGCAGGAGTTATTAACCCAGTAGTTTCACTCAATTTAAAGTCTAAATTGCTCACTGCTGATTGTGTCATGACCTCATCATCTCCCTCGGTGTTTCTATCCAACCCTTTTCTTCAACAACCATTTCTTATTACTGTTCTCCCTCAGCCACAATCTTTCCATTTTTCAAAGTTTCCGGGCCTCCCCCCGACTGCTTTACTCAGCAGGTAAGGATGGTCCTTACCAGTTGGCATTTTCTGCCACCTTTAGACTGGTTCTCAGACCCCGTAGCCATCCTTGGGGGTTGGCCAGGCACTGGGGCCTAGCGACGTGGTCGAGGGTTATGAAGCCAAGCAGCCTGCCCCACCACTCCCTGCAGAGCAAAACCAAGACTTCAGTTCTGGTGTCTCAAGCTGGTGCAAAGGGTGGTATGACTCTGATTCCTCCTCAAAACCCAAGATAGAAAGAATTGCCCCCTGGAGAAACCACCTGATAACTGGTGGTTCTCACTTTTCGCTCAGTAGCTCACCCCTTCTGGAGTGGCCTGGACCCCATTACGGGTCACCCTGAACACTTACCTTGCACCAGCAGGCACTGCCCTGAGTCTCCATAAATCCCTTCTGTCCTTTTGCCCATGTGACCCCCCGTCATACACGTGGATGCACGCCCACCCCCCACCCGCGTGCACACACCAGGCTACCTTCCCGGCTTGCCAGAAAGGACTCATCCTCCAGCGCAGTCCCTGTTGCATGTCCTTTATGAACTGTGGCTGACCCGCTGGATCCAGCAGGCACCAGTGCCACGGTGCCCCCAACGCACCTCCTCTGCTGGGAGAAGCCCATCCTCCCACGTGCTTTGCACGGCATCATTAGCATGTGTTCCTGGCCGAGTCGCTCAAGCAGATCGATCTTATTGAGGCAATGTTGTCATTGTTGCTTTCCCCAGACATCAACTGGCAGGAAGATCTGGGATAGTTCTTCTGGATACTGTCATGACTAGGGGCCAACTTTAGAATTAACTTCCAGGGGCACCTGAGTGGCTCAGGGTTGAGCATCTGCCTTGGCTTAGGGTGTGACTCCGGGGTATTGGGATCAAGTTTTGCATTGGGCTCCCCTCACAGAGCCTGTTCCTCCCTCTTATTTATTTATAAATATATATCCCTTATTTATTTATAAATAAATAGAATCTTTAAAAAAAAATTCCAGTGCCCATGGAAGTTCTCATAATGGGACCATTGACAGCTCAAGCTAGAAGGCGAAGCTCACCTGCTCAGTGGTTCTGCACTTCCTGCCCAGCTGACCACGCAAGGCCTGCATGGCAGTACTTCATTCTCGCAGGTTCTCTCTTCCCAGGAGGCAGGAGCAGAGGGCCTGGCCTCCTGTGTCAGAGCTGCAAGCTGCAGTGTGTGCCCAGTGGCAGATGAACGAGTCTTACGGGAACAGCCTGGAGGCCTGCGCCAGGGATCTGCTTGTGGTTTTTGTTTGTTTGTTTTTTAAGATTTCATTTATTTATTCATGAGAGACACACAGAGAGGCAGAGACCCAGGCAGAGGGAGAAGCAGGGTCCTCACGGGGAACCTGACGCTGGACCTGATCCCAGGACCTGGGGTCACGCCCTGGGCCAAAGGCAGGTGCTCCACTGCTGAGCCCCCCTGGGTGCCCCTATTTTTGTCTGTTTTCTATACAAATTTGATTCCCCAGGAGGCTCCAGGATGCTGACATCCACGAGGGGGGACTTTATTGTTTGTGAGCTAACACATAACAAAATAACCACAGTAATTAGGCCAAGCCCAGCTGCTGCCAAGTGCTGCTCGTTCCTCCTCTATCTTATCAAACTTCTCATCCTATCATTTGTTTCAACATCACATGATTCCCCTTCGGGTCACATTTCTCTTTAGCTGAATGGATTTTAAAAGTCCCTCAAGGCCTCCTGAAGGCAAGCATGTGAGGGTGCACGTGTGTGGAGAGTGTTCACACACTCTTGTGTGTGAAGAAAGAGTGTGCGTGTGCTGCGTGTGTGTTGTAGGTGCGGGAGTGAGGCGAGGGGCGCAGGATGGCGAGCCTCCACGTACCCCGCATCAGGAGCCCAAGACACACGTGTATTACCACCAGTCGGAGGTTCTAGAAACTGATTTCAAATCAACCACAAAAAGTGAAAACATGTTTATAAATGAATTCTCTGTTCTTTTGTTAGTGAGAACCTACTACGTATATAGGCGGCTCCTTATTTCTATTTATGTAAAATGTGTGCTTGTTCGTCACAGGCCTCTCTGTTCCTAGACCTGGATTTTCACGAGGGTTTACTATGACTGATGTGATAGAGAATATTCTTTTTTTTTTTTAATTTCTGATTCATTCAGTCCTCAGTGTATGAGAAAGAGTCAGAAGACTTGACCTGACACGTGACTGTGATGTTGTAACACTGACGGGTTTATTCAGTCCCTATGCCTCCTGGTCTCTTCCACGCATGCGGCAGGTGACGTTGTTCCATAGGTGGATCGGACTTGGTGCTGACCGTGTGGATCTGTTCCAGGACAAGTCCTTGAGGTCGACATCCGTGGGGAGCTGAGGAAGGAAGCAGGAGTGGGGGCAGCAGCCAACCCCACAGGGGGCCAACCCCACTGGGGCTCTGCACCCACAGGGCCCGCAGAGTTGTCTGGGCCAGCCGGGGCTGCAGGTGCACTGGGAAAGGCCTTGCCCTTGGTTACGATGTTCTCTGCAGTTGGGGCAAAACCTGAAGGGCCCGAGATCTCAAAGCCATCTGCCAACAGTGGGCCTGGGAGCTGGGGCGACAAGTCCTCCCTAGAAGATGCCCTGGGAAGCCCGCAGCATCCACTACACACAGCGCGGACAGTAAATAGCGACAGTGATTGTCCCACCTCAACCCGTTACCCTGAGAACAAGATGACGTGTGGAAAATAGTTGGAAAAATAGAAAATGCCACTTCTGGTAACCAGGTATTGCGGATCTATGTCAACATCTGTGCATTCTGTTGACTTAATGTCATAAGGTCCTGAACTGTAACAGTTTTCGCTTTTGGGCAAATGTATGCGACATGAGTAATGGATCAATGCAATGGGAGGATCAGAGTGTTTTCTGATATTGTTAACAACAGCAAAAATCTAGACTTTTTAAAATGTGTGAGCCCTTCTCAGTGTTTGCAGGGTGTAGGACGGAATAGGAAAGGAAGGGAAGCTAGCCAGCTGGTGAGGCCGCAGGTGGAGGCTGGACCCGGGTCGCTCACCCCCCACTGAAATCATTTTACTTTTCGTGTTCCCGAGCTGCGACAGCGGAGGGGCCTGAGATGAGGTGCTGGCCTTCTCTGCGGGGAACCTACAGGGACGACGTCCGATGAGGGATTCCAGTTGGAAATTTGATATATTTCATTAATCTTTTGATATATGGCAAAGAACCTTGCAGCATCTCACTATCTTTACTCACTCTTGCATTTATAGCCACGTTGAATTTTTTATTCTAGTTCTGACCTGGGCTTTCTTGCATCTTTTCTTGGTTAATTTATCCTGAGCCTTATTTATTTTCTTGGGGATTTTCAAAGAACAACAACCTTGCTACGTTTTCCTTTTTTTTCTTTTTTTTCTTTGCTTCCGCCCTTATGTCCGTCTTTATAAATAATTTCTTCCTCATTTCTTCTCTGAATTCTTTCTTCTAGATTCATTATTGCTATTTAAAAATCATTACAAGTACTTTATAATAATGACAACGACCTTTATTTATGGAGACAGACTCTGCAACGCCACTTTGTGAACAACACATTTACTTCATTCTCTTTGGTTGAATGTCGAGGAGTCCCATCGTTTAATTTGCCTGTAAACCAGTCAGTTCCCCGGAGCCTTGAAAATACGAGGTTCTCATTACTTACCCTTATTCTTTAAATAGTCTATGAATAAAATTTTTTATTTTCTTTTCAGTTCAAATGTATTTGGAAGAGAATATATTTTAGTCTCAAAACTGTCTTACGAAACTTGATCCAGGGCAACCTGGAGCTGGTGGAGCCCCGATGTTCGGTGAGTCATGTTAAGTTTAAAGAGACCAGGGGGCAGGGGTAGGGGTGCTTAATCCTAATGCTAAGATGTTGTGTCCTGAGTTCCCTTTTGTGCTTCCTGAAACTGTGTGGTGGGGACACCTAGGACACATCTGTTAGTGTTTCCTGCCTCTTTTTGGATTCTTGCAGCCCGGTGGCGAGAGGGCCAGTGACTTTCTGCCCCGCCGTGATGCTTCCCTGTTCCCTCTGAGCCCACATGAATTCGGGGCCCAGGCAACTCCTCTGGCTGTGCAGTGGGGTATGCTGTGTGGCCAAGTATCAGTTCCTCGGAGGCCTCTGAGGCTCACGGATATGTCTTAGGTTGTCCTTTCCCTTCCCCACATGTAAAGGCCTCTCTTCATGTTTGAGGTCTTCAATGTTTCCCGTCATGTGTGTGCTGGGCCTTTTGAGGCCAACAACAATATGGTAAAAATCACTGAGAACAGTGCTGGGTTTGAGACAGGTCAAGGTCTCACAGGAAGAGGTTAGGGAAGGTGGCTTTGGAATGTGTGGAGGTTGGTCCAGGGGTGTAGGGGCGAGGACTTTGCTTAGTAACCTGAGATTTTAAAGATTCCTTCTCTTCCCACAGGTCGAGTTTCATATGAGAGGACCAGTAAATTGCTTGCTGGGGCCACAGAAGTCACAAGACAAAACAGACAAAGCTTCAGTATTAGGTTTTAGGCCGTTACATGGAGTAGCTTGCTATCGCAGTGCGTGAGTTTATTTTATTTATTTTTATTTATTTATTTATTTATTTATTTATTATTTATTTATTTATTTATTGTAAAGCTTTTATTTATTTGAGACAGAGAAAGAGAGAGAGAGAGAGAGAGACCCCTGCGGAGGGGGTGCACAGAGAGAGAAGCAGACTCCCAGCTCCGTGGGGAGCCCGACTTAGGGCTCAATCCTAGGATGCTGAGATCATGACCTGAACTGAGGTCAGATGCTTGACCAACCTAGCCACTCAGGCGCCCTACAAGTTATGTGTATTTAATCATCTGTTCCCCATCCCCTCTTTCCTTGTTTGTAATATGGGATATTTCTCCAGGGAAAACAGGCTCTACCATGATAGGGAAAATTTGAGGAAATAAAGGGTAGTTTGCTTTTATTTTTTTGTTTTTCTTGCATTGGAATAGTGAAACTCATAATGACTAGTAAAACTAGTAATCTTGTCTGGTTCTCTGTAATAATTGTCTGTGTATCTTATGTTCTGGAATTGTACATTTTTTTGTGTTACTGGATATCAGAATTGGCTTTCAATGTTTTTCTGATTCACTGGACATCTGTATTTTGACTTTGGTAGTTGAGAAGGCCTCTTTAAGAATTAGGATGGATTTAAAAAAAGATAGATGGATTTTCATTAAGATATTAGAGACTCAGAAAAAGATATCTGAGATTGTTCTCTTTCCCCAAATAGAGTTTTCTCGTGAAAAATCAGAAATGAAATTTTTAAAACATCTTGCCTATTAGATAAACTAACTGATAACCATTTTAACCTAAAGATTTTTAACCAAAAACTCTTCTCAAATTTGCTTTTGAAATGTATTAATATGAAGAAAAAAATGCAGATTTGCTCTTGAAAATATATGAAAGGATCTATCATCTATCTATCTATCTATCTATCTATCTATCTATCTATCTATCTATCATCTATCTCTATCTACACGCATATGCATGTAGTAACTGAAGCATAGATCTTGAAATCAAGGATATGCTAATTTCTGAGTCTCTGTGCTTTAAAAATCCCTGATGGAAACTCCATCATCACTTCTCTTGGCTATTGTGCATCTGCATGCCTAACATTAATCAGACTGGATTTTGCAACTGACTGCCTTTAGGAGCCTAAATAAATGAAGCTAAAATAAACTTTGTTTAATCTAACAGCCTCAAATTGACGGCATACCCCCAGATCATGTGGAATGCTTCAAAATGGCATTATATCATTACATTTGTAAGATCCGTTTTTCTTCCTTAACTCAAGCCTGTAGAGACATATCTATGGAGACAAGAGATCCGGTGGTCTTTTAAAAAACATTTGTCTGGATAATGATCCCCTTCATAAGACAGGGGACTATCAGAAGGGCAGATAATATATGAATACAGTTTAGCCAAAAGGATGGCATGGGAATAAAGGCATTTAAAAATATAGGTGCACACAAACTTAGTCTTACAATTTCAGGCAAGGAAGTCACATAACACTATTTTGCATCTGTTTTTGTGTAATTGGGATAACATTGATGTCCTCGCCTATCATGAAAGGAGATTTATGGGGATCCCTGGGTGGCGCAGCGGTTTGGCACCTGCCTTTGGGCGCGATCCTGGAGACCCGGGATCGAATCCCACGTCGGGCTCCCGGTGCATGGAGCCTGCTTCTCCCTCTGCCTGTGTCTCTGCTTCTCTCTCTCTCTCTCTGTGACTATCATAAATAAATAAAAATTAAAAAAAATGTTTGAAAGGAGATTTATGGACTGTCAGTCAGATGTGAATTATCATGCTTTGGAAATTAAAGGATAGAAAAAATATTTGTATTACATTATATATGTAAATAATTTTATTTTTGAAAATTCTGATTATAGATAATAGTCACTTTATTATGAGACTGCTAATATGTGATCTCTAGTCCTCCACAAAAGCTAACTTTAGTAATAATAAATTGGACTTTCTGTGACAGCTTCAAAAAAAATTAAATAAATAAAAATATTTGTCTGGTAATGAAGTAGGTCAAAGTACTAGGAAGTGAACTCAGCAGTAATTCCTGCTCTGATATTGAGAAATGTATCATTCAGGATTAATATTTTTCTGCCAATTAGAAGAAATGAGAAATACAGGTAACAGATTCTTAGTGACCTTCACGTATCAGGCACCTAGCAGAGATTTACTGAATAAATAAAAGTGACAATTTAGTTGGTTGATTCTTAAACTTCTTTTTCCTTTAAGGAAGAGTCACCCGTAATGGATGACATTTATATGTATGACAGTGCCGGGAAGCATTCATATTTTGATGAAACCAAAATTTCTTGAAGGAAGTAAAGCTCCTCAATAATTTATAGGCAGCACAACCATTAAGTCTTGAAAAGAGTTCCTCTCTGTGGACTGAGGCTGAAAAAAAAAAAAGCAAAGCAGATTATAGTGTGCTTAATTCCAAGAATGCCGTTGTTCATTACTTCATATTCTTTTTACTCACACAGGAAAAAAAAAAAACACAGCAAAGCAAATGATAGATAGTTATTACAGGGATAATAGCGGATTTCCTCTAACTCATGCAAAATAAATTAATTATCATGAAAATGCCTACATTTTGATGTGCAACAAACTAGTTTTAACTCATCCTAACATACCAATAGGCTGCAACAATACTGTGGAGAAAGCCTACTCTTGAAAAGTAAGAGAGAGAGAGACCTGGGCTGTTGGGAGTAGTTTGACAAATTTTAAAGACACCGACTATCCACAGATATGATTAAGAGCAGTATCTTTCCCTTTACTTTATGATTGTGTATGAAAACAAAAATGATTTGTAAAATCAAATTTCCTTAAAAGACAATAGTGGATCATTCTCTTAAAATAGCCTATGTGAAAATGCTTTTTGCTTTTCTCTTTGTTACGACAAACTTTTTTTTTGTCGTTATTCGTGTATGTCTCTCTTTCTCAGTTAATAATAATTTTTGAGATTTTCTTTTAGAAAAGAAATATCAAAGTTGTGTTTATTTATTTATACAAGCTCATGGAAGATTGTTTAACAAAAATGATCCAAATTGTTGACAAGTTTTGGGTAGGAACAAAAAGAAATAAACAACCCCAGAGAGTCTCACTCCATCTGTTAATGACTGAAGGCTAGTGCTGGCACATAACCAAAAATTTACTCGCAGGCTTTTTTTTTTTTTTTTAAGGAATATAGGAAAAATTGTGGCTTTTTATTTAACCACACAAAATTCTATTAATTTGCTTTTATATATCTCTTGCACCTCTCCATTTTAATGATAATTGGATAAAATAATTTGTCCTTAAAGGAGAGAGGTAGGTGAGTGGTGATAAATCACCACCGAAAGAGATCTCATCTAGAATCAGCAGGGATTGGAAGTTGTCATTCTGTCCACTTGGAAAAAGAAGCTGAGATGCGAGGCTGGGAGTTGGGGAGTATTTTGGGGAAGGGCCGGAGAGTCAGAACAGGACTTGTCCTTGGGTTATTCAGAGAAGCTTCGGTTCTTTACCCCAGTGTAATCCTAGCATAATTGGATGGGATTGTTATTGCTTACATTTACAGACCCTGATCAGCGCAGATGTGTAGCTGGTTTCTGGGAAGACAAGGAAAGAGAAATTAAATCCTATCAGGATTGCCTGTGTTTCTGTCTCTTTCTCTGCTGGCTTTATTATCTGTTAATATGAACGGGCAGCCTCATGGCAGCGGGGGACACAGACACAGCAGGGAGCTCTTTACCTGTAGCCTATCAATCAGAGATGAAGAGAGAAGCCTATGAGCTCTCCTTGGGCTTTGAGCACTTACTTGGATGGGTCACTAAGTCATATTATACATTATATTGAGCCTCCTTTGGGATGTGTACCATTTGTATGACCAGCGGAGTAGGACCGTGTATCAGAAATAGGAGGGTGAGCACAGATCTGGGGACCCTGTAACCAGACACCAAGGTATCAACCTAACAGGAGGTTTTCTTTCTAGTGGAGCCAAGTTAGAGACAACATTATGTTTCCCTTTCAAAAACAATGAAGACACTGTGAACACCTGAGTCCTATGAGGTAAATCATTTACATTCATTATCATTATTTAAAAATAATTTGCTTAACATGTATTTTTTTAATTTCATGGAAATGAGTTTGATTTTGACTTGGGCAAGCACTGAGAACTATTTTTGAATAATAATGGAACAAGCATTAGAAAGTAAATGAAATAGGGGCGCCTGGGGTGGCTCAGTTGGTCAAGTGTCTGGCGCTTGATTCTGGCTCAGGTCATGGTCTCCGGGTGGTGAGATGGAGCACCTTGTCAGGCTCTGCACTCAGGGGGAAAATCTGTTTGGGATTCTCTCTCTCATTCTCCCTCTGCTCCTCCCCCTTAAAAAAAGAGGTAAATGAAATAATACTATTTGTCAAATATACACATAGATGTATAACCATTTAAGAGATTACTCATGAGGTTTTAAAAATCTAATCAGAAAACCTGACCTACACTAAGACTAAAATTTAGAAAGACTTCCTCACAATATAGATTTTACTCAAGTTAAATTATTTTCATATTTACTGTACCAATAACAAAATTTCTGATTCTCATTTATTTAGCTAATTTATTTCTTTGGGGTTTTCCAGAAGCACTTAGCCCTGGTTATGTTTTCTCAAGCCTACTAACAAGCACACTAGTCTTTCTAGCTAAGAAACAGAAGTACAAACCTTCCTTAGCTTATGATGGGGTTGTGTCCCAGTAAACACATCACAGGTTGAGAAGTATCATAAATCAAAATGCATTTAAATACACATAACCTACCAAACATCATTGCTTAGCCTCACCTACCTTAAATCTGCTCAGAAGGCCTACACTAGTCTACAATTGGGCAAAATCATCTAACACAAAATCTAGTTTATAACATAGTGGGGGATATCTCATGTAATTGATTGACTACTGTAATAAAAATGAAAAACAGAATGTTGGTATGCGTATCTGTTGTCTACCCTCACGATCATAGCCTGACTAGGATCTGCTGATCGATGCCACTACCCAGCTTCCCTGTCAATAGCCCAGGAAAACATGAAAATTCAAAATATGGCTTTTACTGAGTGTGTAGCCCTTTTGCACCATCGTAAAGTCAAGAAATCTTAAGTCCAACCACTGTAAGTTGGGGAAATGGCATGTGAAAGGTCTTTGTTAGGCGTGTTCATGACAACAACAAAACACATAGACAAGAAAAGTCTTCTTTAGGCTTAGTGAAGGATAATGGATGCAAATAAAAAATACAAATAAACAAACAGAAAATTCTAGAAATGAAAATACAGTTTCTGAAATTTCAAAAGATATCTCCATGTAAATAAATATTTTTTTAAAATTAGAGGACATGATATAAATTTTCTCCAATAAATTAAGCTGAGGAAAATAACATTACATCATGTACTTGTCAAACAACAGAATGCAGCATTACAGAATGGATGTAATATTTTCATGGAATATTTATTTAGCATAGATGATGATGATATACTTTACTGATGAAGTTTTAAAAGGACTTGATAGAATGTAAATAGGTAGATTTTCAAAGATTGATGAAAGCTATTTACAGAGTACTTTAGAAAAACAAGTATTATAATGGAGGACCTAGTAGAACTTTCTTTCCTGTGGAATTCACACTTTAATATATCAGAGACTTTCAACTGATTTCAGGACATGTAAAAAGTGTTATGTCAGATATTTAAATTTGAAAAATCTTTTCAACATAAATGTTATTGAAAAAGCACTGGGTTTTCATGTTCTATTGAAATATTAACCTATCACTCAACAGTTGTGTAACCTTCCACAAGCCGTGCTATTTATTCACTTTTAAAATGAAGAGTTTGGACCAGGGGATCTTAAAGACTCTTTATAACATTAAATATTCTGAGTCTATAGCTGCAGTTCTTAATCTTACATCCATGTTCACTGAACTCGAATGCATCATATTTTGAATATTGGCTAAAACGCATTTTGGGAAAAGGAATTTCCATATTTTTAGTTAGTACTTTAAAGTATTTTATTACACACACACACACCCCATTAAATTCTACTGATTTAGGACAATATTCAATAAGACAGGATAGATCTTTTCTTTCAGGATTGAATTCTGAAGAGTAAGACCATTTTCTCAGTGAAAATGTAAAATATCTTTGAGTGCATAATAATTTTTTTTATTCATTCATGTTACTATTTACTTATAACAGATTCTGTTACCTTCTAAAAATCCTATATTGGTAACCAGCTTATCCGAACAAAAGAATAGAAATATCTAATTAGTCATATCTCCATTATTGATTAGGTGAAATGTATCCAAGGGAGACAATGACAGAGATTTTGTTTAGATGTGTTCATTCACTCATTCATCAAATATACAATGAGCCCCTCCAGAGGCAGCGTGTTGCTCTAATCACAGCAGTAAGTTAAATGACTTGAATTTATGGCACTTGAATTTCAGCGAGAAAGACCACTGATAAATGAATACAGCAAAAATATAAACAAGGTTTTGTCAGAGAGTGCTGAATTATATAAAGGAAAATATCAGGAAGCAAGAGTCTCCGAGGCTGTTTTTGTAGAGGAAAGATGGATTCTGGTTTAATTACGGTGTTCAGGGAAGGGTTTTGTGAGGAGGTGGTCTTTGAGCAGAGATCTGATTGAAGGGAGGCTAAGGAGGAGCTCTGTAAATTCCAAGGGAGGAGAGATCCAGGAAGAGGGAAGAGTAAGTCCAAAAGTCCTATGTCAGATTTATGGTGAGGTTGTTGGAGAAAAGTGAAGAGTTGAACAGGACACGATGACAAAGAAAGAGACGTCTGGTTCCTAACTTCACCAGATCCCATTTAAACTATCTTCGTGCCTCTGACAAATTTCAAATAGACATCCTGTAGCTTTCATTTTAAAAGGATGACTGGCTATTGGATGGAGCCAATGGAAGTAAGAATAGATATTGGTGGACCAGGTAAGAGGAAACGAAAATTTAGGAGAACAAGACTAATTTCTTAAATTTAGAGATGAATGACAGAGGAGCCATCATCAAACCTCTGTCAAATCACTAAGGACTCCTCTTCTGGCTTGTGGCCTGGCCAAAAGCAGTGATGTCTTAAGAAATTCATGGCTTTCCTGAAACTATTTGTAATCTTTTCCAGGTTAGATTTAGATTGTAGGAGCTCCTGTTTTAAAAGAAGTAATTTTAAACCTTGTGGTGATAACAATATCCATAGCTTAGATTCAGCATTTAAGCAAGCTCATAAAGTTTTTGTCTGATTTAAGCTATTCTATTTCAGGATGTATTGGGAGAACTGGGAATTCATAATATTTTGTAGGCGGTAAATTCAGGTGCTTTCCTAGCAGGGTAGAACGTTAAGGTTAAATGAGATAATGCACTAGAGAACACTTTGATCTCTTTGGAGGAAAGTTTTTATGTAAATTATTGTATTTCTCTTGTTGTTCTACATTTAATGTGGTTTGTGCATATAACCATGCCATTTAACATGCTTTTATAAGTATTTTCTTTTATACCAGCAGAGTTATTTCCTCACTGCCAGATAATGCGAGGTTGGCTCTCACCCAATATTTTAATTTTGGTGTATATTGTTTCTCTCTAGATATGTGAAAAATAAGCCTACAGAAATGTCCAAATATACATGGTTTTCTTTTCTTAAGAAAACTCAATACGTAATGTAGTAAATTAAGAACTGATTATTCACTCTCCAAGGGAATTCACAAAAGGAAAGTACTCATCTTGTAAGATCCTTAAGGGATTTATGCAACGATCCAATTATGAAAATATTCCATTGAAAAATGTATTTATGGATATTTTAGAGAAATATATCACTCTCTCTATATATAGTATAAAAGGTTGTAGTCATGAGTTACTCTGGCACCTTCACTACAGTCTTCTTTATAGAACTTCTTTAATCTCCGCTTCTTGTCCTTACTGTCAAAAAAACATCATACCACACGCCTCAGGGATAGAAATATGGCAAGACAAAGAAACATTTTATACCCTCTCATGTGTGTGAGCTAACATGATCTGCTCTGTCAGCTGCCATTCTATATAACTGTCAGAGATTCCCTCAGGTTCATCTGCAAAGCTTGATTTCTCACCGATTACCTCTGAAAATTCAGCTTCCTCTAATTCAACTTAAATATCTCAAAATATAATTTAGCGATACTATGTTAAGACTAAACTTTAAAATTCAACTGCGTTACTGTGCCAAATAATTTTTGGCCATTAATCCATTCATTTATTTAATTCGTCAAAACAGTATGAGAGACACCTATACCAGACCTATGATGTCAGGTAACACGAAGTCCCTTCATATGAGAATCTCATAATTCAGTGATGGATAAAATATTTTGTGTATATATACATTTGTGTACCTATGTATAGATACAGTACATTACGTATACCTATACACACATGCGCACACAAATGTGCACACGTACACAAAACAAAAATATTAAGGCAAAGATATGGACAAAGCACTGTGTTATGTGTATATATACTGAGGACACTGAGACAGACGTAGGCCTCTCTAACGTACATTTTGTACAAGGGGTACTCATCAGACTACCAAAGTTGCATAACAGAGTCTTAGATCGAAAAGGGCCCTGTAGGATGACATGAGCAATACTAGCTTGTGTTCTCTGCCTAGAAACTTTTGAAGAAAGAGGAAAAAGAAAAAAGAAAAAGAGAGCACGCTTGTTCTGAATGCACTTGTACTAGATGCAAACTCTGAAATTAGAAAAAAAAAGTATATGATTATTCTACAATTTGTCATGAGACAAATAGTAAATAATATACTGTGAAACCACCAGTTGCGTACTTCCAGAGCAGCTGAGAATCCTTAACAAATGTGGGGGGAAAAATGTCCCCATACAAAATATCTTTACACCTGTAGTCCCAAAATGTTTCTGTTTGTGGGTTCCAAGACACAGGCACAGGTACTGGCCTCTGTTTCTGGACCTGGCTTCTCGTTTCCGTTTCTTTTCATTTGATAAACCACAGAAGGCCTTTGTCCTTGTTTGTGCAAATAATAATCTTCATGTAATAACATTTGGGGAGGGACATATGTTCCTCCCGTGAGTGCTGCTTGATATCGCTAGCTGTTTGGTGTGGTTCTTCTAAGTGGCAACTAGCTGCTACTATAGCTTCGGCCTCGTCCACTGGAGTGTGTCGTGCCTGGTTCTGAGGGACCAGTGGCCTTTCCCTCACTCTCATCATGGGTCTCAATCCCCACTGACGAAAGGATCGCTTTTTGCCTGAGGTGACTCTGTGTCTGCTGGTGGTGTGCAACCCGCTACTTCCTTTCTACCAACGTCAAAGACTCTGCTCTGGCAAGAGTTCATGGATCTAACTGTCCGGCTCCTTCATCCTAAGGTCATCTTAGCCTTCCCAATACAGAGGAAGATGATTAGACCTGCGCTGGCTGTCAGGAAAGTCTCCACAGAAGGGATGTGCATCGGTCCTCCAAGGCAGAGGAGGCATTTTCCGGCACAGGAGGTACAGAAGACCACATGATCACCCCGCAGACACAAGGCACAATAAAGGCTAGCTCAGTGAAAGACTGGACTGTTTCTTACCTAACTGTGCATGACATTTCTTTCCCCTTATCCCACGGGCCTTTTGGAGAAATTGCCAATAGTTGGAAAAGAGGGGAGAACACAAGTTCTCCCTGGCCTGTGGGTCTTCACACATGCTGCTCCCTCTCCTCAACCCTCTCCACCCTTCCCTATGCAAGAAACAGGCCCCACCTCTTACATTCACACCCTTCAGTTCTCAATTTGGTCATCGTTTCCTATAATCGGCCATCAGTGGCTCAACTTCCCCCCATCGGCATTAGGGCATGTCGGATGTGCTCCCATGGCGCCCTGCACTTTCTGTTCAGTGGCACTGACCTCACCCCACATCCTTATCCTTTGGTCTACTTGTCATTGCCACCATGCCAGGAAGGAAAAGACAGTGTTGACTTTATTTTATTATTGTACGGGCAAGTACCTAACTCCAGCTTGACCTAGAGTAGAATTTCTAAAACCTTCTAGAACAGTTCACGGCCAACCTTAACTACTCCGTATTGGCATATTAGAAGCATCCAGAAATACTCTACAAATAAATAAATAAATGCATCTCTGTAGGAAAAATAAAACATATTTTCAGGTTACCCATATCAATTTCACTTTCAGTGTGATCCACTTCTTTGTCGGGACTGATGTCACCGGTGCTGATATTACTGAACCAAACCAAGTTTGAGTGTTTAGTCTTACTATAACTTAACCAGTAGCTATAGGTTCCCTCTATCTCTAGGGATCCAGAATGAATGAAATTTGTGCCCTCTTGACTACATCCTGGTCCTGGAAACTTTCTGTCATTACAAATATTTATCTTTATCTTTATCTTTATCTTTCTTTATCTTTATCATCTTTATATTCCAACCACTCTCGATGCAAACATCAAGATTTTCCTATTATTTCTTGCAAAGGGAGGGAAGTAGCTTACTTTAGAATAAGGATGCACTCTCTACTAGGAGAATCAAAGCTACCAGCTAAAAAAATGTTAACTCTCTTTCCCCAAATAGACACCCTATTGAGGTAACTGAAGAAGCAAAAAACATAAAGATTGGTAGGAGGAGTGAGGACCAATTGAGGAACGAGCAGTGTGTTTTACTGCACTGAAATGTTAATGTGAAAATTTGACACCTACATCCAATAGTTCAGGTTGGACGGGATGTGAGTTCTGGAGGCTCCTGGATTGCTACATTCAGCTTGTAAATAATGCAAGATCACTAACGAGAAAGGGGTGGTCATCAATATGTGATGACGTAAACGAAGCATGCAAATGACTAAAGCCAGTTGTAGTTCCACTAGTGTTGGTGGAAAGCACTGAAATTGCACTCAAGCAGTTTTAGGGTAGGTGCTACGGTAAGCATATTGTTTTCAGAAAATCTATTTCGCTTCTCAAATGTGTTAATGTAGTTGCCAAAACATTTGAGTTCAATTCCTGAGATGGTCGGATTATTTAGGAGGCAGAAGCTGAGAGCAAGTTAGCAACACAGGTGTTCAGCAGAGTGCCGTCTGGGAAGGGGAAGGAGAAGGAGATCACGTAGGAATGGGCAGAGGAGCCATCAGGCCAAGATGCAGACCCATCAAGGGTATGATGGCGTAAGAAGGCTTTGGGGTGAAGCCTGTGGACACCACTAGGCTTTTAAACCACTTCTTGAATCAATCAGTGTCTGAGAATTGCCCAAGAATAGCATGACCTTGAAGACTGAGGTGGACTCCAAAGAACTGAGAGCTGAAGGTTTCCAGATGACTTCCATGCTTTGCAGCTGGACAGCAAGTCTTTGTTTTCTGAGGGGAATCTGAGTGTTTCGTATCTCTATATGCCACAATTCCTAACATGATTTTTTTTTCTGGAGTTGTGTTTCCCTGGCTACTTTATTTTCAAATGCATCGGATACATAAGAAAATTTGATAAATATTAACCCTGAACCTTTAAAACAAAGACACTGAGAAAGTCTCTAATATGATCCACTTCTAAAATACTGGCTAGAAAATTTTAATAGTTTGACAAACATACAAGACGATAAATTATTTAATGACATGGATTTCAGATGGTAATTTTTAAGGATCTAATATACTCAATTTATCTAGATAATTAATTTTTATGAGATTCACCAATTACAAATTCTATTTATTTAATTTTTATACCCCATATAACATTCTGGCAGCATCTGATCAATCACATTTGTATGCTTCAAATGCAGCAGCAATTTATATCTGAATGATTTATTAAAATGTATCTCTTAATTTTATAGTTAGATGACATGAAATATGTGTACAGAGAATGTACAAACAACTGACGAGCTGTGGCAAAGAGATTTTTTTGAGGCAAATATTTAAAACTAAATGAAATTTTGATTATATATGCATTCAATAGCACTGAGCCATTAAACAAAAAAAAAAAAAAAAAGAACGACCTGTTTAATTCCATTTGCTAGACAGCTTTGTGACTTGGAATATTTCTAAGCAATACTAAATGCATTAGACATCTAGGCAGAAAAAAAAAAAAAACTTAAAAACCCTTCACAGTATTCTCTTGAAGAAAAATCTCCACCCAAGTCCCAGAATTTACCATTGCTTTACTCTACAACTCTGATTTTGGAAAACTCTCAATTTTAAATTCTTTTTCTTCTTATGTATCATAATTTTTGCCATCATTTTATGTCGAGCTGGTAAAAAAAAAAACAGTCATAGCAAAATACTGTTTTCTTCAAGTTTTTTTTTTCAGTTTTTAAACAGAGACATATTTCAGAAAAGAAATCTAGGACACCAGTAAGTATTTCTCTTCATTTTTCAAGTAGATGCATTGTGAGCATTATTAACGGTAGTTTATATTAAAATAGACTGTACCAGATATTGTAACTCAGCACTTATCACAGGTTCTCTTAATCTTTCCCACACCACTATCGTATAAATATTATTCCTCCCGTTTTACCACTGAAGGAACTCTGGCACAGAGCAGTAGGGTGATGTGCACCAATTTACTAGGTAAGTAAACTATACTGTTAATAAGTGAAACAGGGATCCCTGGGTGGCGCAGCGGTTTGGCGCCTGCCTTTGGCCCAGGGCGTGATCCTGGAGACCCGGGATCGAATCCCACGTCGGGCTCCCGGTGCATGGAGCCTGCTTCTCCCTCTGCCTTTGTCTCTGCCTCTCTCTCTCTCTCTCTGTGACTATCATAAATAAATAAAAATTAAAAAAAAAAAAAAACAGCCTGAAAAAAAAAAAATAAGTGAAACAAAATTCATCTCACCCACAGGCTAAGCTCTCTCAGCAACATTATATAAATATACATGCAAACAAATAAGTTAATTTTTCATGCATTTAGTTGTACATACATGAAATCACATTTGCTAACTGATAAATGAACAGAGAGGCAAATAGGTAGCAGCTGGGATGTTTAAAGGGGGAGGAATTAAATCACCAAGGAAGGGGCGCCTGGGTGGCATTGTCTGTTAAAAGTCCATCTGCAGCTCAGGTCATGATCCCAGAGTCCTGGGATCAAGCCCCACCTCAAGTGCCAGGTCAGAAGCAGAGAGCCTGCTTCTCCCCCTACTTCTGTGTTCTCTCTCTCTCTCCCTCTCTCTCTCTCTCTGTGTGTGTCAAATAAATAAAATCTTTAAACATAAATAAATCACCAAGGGATCTAAAAATAATTGTCTAATATCTACAAATATGAAAAGTAATAGCAGCCTCATACTTTCTTGTGAGAATTAAATGAGAGTAGCTGAGATAAAATAAGAGAAAAAGCTTATCAATATTCTTGATGCAGTGTGATCATTCAATAGTTTCTTCCTATCAATGCCTTCTCAGAGTAGGCAAAGCCAAAAATTGACCTTTACTGGTAGCCTAAAAGATACAAAATAGATTTTAGGAAAAAAAAGGTGGGGCAGCTTAGAGGATAGGTAAGTCTTTCTCTACTACTTTAAAGATACAAATTAGCCAACAATCACTAGACCACAAAAGTATTCTGAAGAGGTACTACCTCTGTGGAGTAGGTCAAAGCCTGCGGAGTCAGCCAAAAAAATATGATTTTAATTCGTTCTTTGAGATAGAATTTTTCCTCAAAATTAAATTGTAAACTTTGAAATCGATATTGCTAATAAAGTTCGTTTTTCTTCACAACACTTGAAATTTTGAAATGATTCTGAAGTGCTTTCTTATTTGTAATGAACTCAAGAGTGTGTTCACAAACAGATCTGCCCTTTCTGAAATATTGGAATATTGGCAAAAGTTGGTTAAAACTTCTGGTAAAAATAGGCCCATAAATTCCAGCTTATGCAATAAGAAAACAGAAAAAAAAGTCTTACATAGAACCCCCCAATCACAAATATTTTCAAAAGATAATTGTCTACTAGCGAATCGTGATTTTCACATGAAAAAACACAAGCACTCAGACAATAGCCCGGTGTTAAGAGTTCTGACCGTGGAGACAGAGGCACTTGGATCTGACTTGTATCTCCTCCAACTACTAGTTGTCACACAATAATCACGTTAGCGTGGGTTTGCCATTCTCCCAAACAGGGAAATAACATTACCTTTTATTTATCTATTTTTTGGTAAGAATTAAATGAAATAATGCAGGAAGAAAATCATATTACATGGTCCATGGCAGGTAAAAGGAGCTCAGTCAATGTAAATTCATGTACTCACAAGGTAGATATGTGATCAACAGTTCAAAATTAATTATTTTCTTATATACCATTATTATCCACTGAGAAAATACAGTAGAAAATCACAACATGTTTTTACACATTAAGAAAAGTTTGAAACACATATTAATAGAACCATGCAGCTTTTCTACAGGCTGTAAAAGAAAATCTAAATAAACAGGAATAAAAAGAAATCTATACCATGTTAGTCACATAATTACTTTTCACCATGATAGTCTAAAAATTATTTGCAATAACAACCACAATCCCACTTTCCAAATTGATTGTAAGTGTATGTGAATGGATGTGTGGATGAATATATCTAAGTTGTTATTTATTTATTTATTTATTTTTATTATATATATATATTATACATTATATATATATATATATATTATTGGAATTTGATTTGCCAAAATATAGTATAACACCCAGTGCTCATCCTGTCCAGTGCCCCCCTCAGTGCTTGTCACCCAGTCACCCCATACCCCGACCCACCTCCCCTTCCACTACCCCTTGTTCCTTTCCCAGAGTTAGGATTCTCTCATGGTCGTCTCCCTCTCTGATTTTCCCTACTCAGTTCCCCTCCTTCCCTTATAATCCCTCCTACTATTTCTTATAGTCCCCATATGAATAAAACCATATAATGTTTGTCCTTCTCCGATTGACTTACTTCACTCAGCATAACACCCTCCAGTTCCATCCATGTCAAAGCAAATGGTGGGTATTTGTTGTTTCTAATGGCTGAGGAATATTCCATTGCATATATAAACCACAGCTTCTTTATCCATCATCTTTCAATAGACAAACTGAGGCTCCTTCCACAGTTTGGCTACTGTGGACATTGCTGCTAGAAACATCGGGGTGCTGGTGTCCCAGCATTTCACTGCATCTGTATCTTTGGGGTAAATCCCCAGCAGTGCAATTGCTGGGTCGTAGGGCAGGTCTATTTTTAACTCTTTGAGGAACCTCCATCCACACAGTTTTCCAGAGTGGCTGCACCAGGTCACATTCCCAACAAAAGTGCATAGGGTTCCCCTTTCTCCACATTCTCTCCAACATTTCTTGTCTCATGTCTTGTGAATTTTCCCCATTCTCACTGGTGTGTGGTGGGATCTCATTATGGTTTTGATTTGTATTTCCCTGATGGCAAGTGATGCAGAGCATTTTCTCATGTGCATGTTGGCCATGTCTAGGTCTTCCTCTGTGAGATTTCTGTTCACGTCTTTTGCCCATTTCATGATAGAATTGTTTGGTTCTTTGCTGTTGAGTTTGATCAGTTCTTTATAGATCTTGGATACTAGCCCTTTATCTGATACGTCATTTGCAAATATCTTCTCCCATTCTGTAGGTTGTCTTTGAGTTTGTTGACCGTTTCCTTTGCTGTGCAGAAGCTTTTTATCTTGATGAAGTCCCAATAGTTCATGTTTGCTTTTGTTTCTCTTGCCTTCAAAGATGTATTTTGCAAGAAGTTGCTGTGGCCAAGTTCAAAAGGGTGTTGCCTGTGTTCTCTTCTAGGATTTTGATGGAATCTTGTCTCACATTTAGCTCTTTCATCCATGTTGAAAGTATCTTTGTGTCTGGTGTAAGAGAATGGTCTAGTTTCATTCTTCTGCATGTGGTTGTCCAATTTTCCCAGCACCATTTACTGAAGAGACTTTCCTTTTTCCAGTGGATTGTCTTTCCTGCTTTGTCAAATATTAGTTGACCATAAAGTTGCGGGCCAATTTCTGGATTCTCTATTCTGTTCCATTGATCTATGTGTCTGTTTTTGTGCCAGGACCACACTGTCTTGATGACCACAGCTTTGTAGTACAACCTGAAACCCGGCATTGTGATGCCCCCAGCTATGGTTTTCTTTTTCAATATTCCCCTGGCTATTTGGGGTCTTTTCTGATTCCACACAAATCTTAAGATAATTTGTTCCAACTCTCTGAAGAAAGTCCATGGTATTTTGAAAGGAATTGCACTGAATGTGTAAATTGCCCTCGGTAGCATTGACATTTTCACAATGTTAATTCTTCCAATCCATGAGCATGGAATATTTTTCAATCTCTCTGTGTCTTCCTCAATTTCTTTCAGAAGTGTTCTGTACTTTTTAGGATATAGATCCTTTACCTCTTTGGTTAGGTTTATTCCTAGGTATCTGATGCTTTTGGGTGCAATTGTAAATGGGATTGATTCCTTAACTTCTCTTTCTTCAGTCTCATTGTTAGTATCTAAGTCATTTTTTAAAAAAGAATAACACTAATGGGAGACACATCTTATCAAATAACAACCTAATGTAAGATCTTTCAGAGAAATGTGGTCATGAGAGAGAGATAGAGAAATAGATACATGAACAAAATACAATTAAAAATATAATATTTTAAATCAGGAGGGAAGAAATGGATTTAAGATAAGCAATGGCCATTTGAATAAAAATGAAGATAGATCGTTATTTTACATCTTGGAGAGAAATTAACTTTTAGAGAAGTTAAGAAACTAGTTTAAACATCTGAAACCAGAAATGTATTAGAAGACATATGGAATACCATTTTTGTAATCTTAGAGTGTGGAAAGCTTTCCTAAACTTAACAGAATCCGGAACACATGAGGGGAAAATATTGACAGATATGACACAAAACAACTAAATTTTACAAAAGAAACGAAGCTAAGAAATGTGTGAATAACTGAGAAAAGTGTTAACATATTGAAAAGGGCAACTATTTATTTGTGCCTTTATATGAATACTAAAAATAAGTACATGGAAATCTAACAAAAATGTCAGAGTATGAAGTCAATAGATTTTAAATAGCCAAAGCATAAGTGTTTAACCTCACAAGTAATGGAATGGATAGTTAAACCACTTTTTTTACCAACTGGATTATTGAAAATTAAGAAGTCCAAAAATATTCAGAGTGGAGGCAATGTGGAAATGGAATGAATGAATGTTGGTGGAATGAGGTTGATATAGTATTTTTTAGAGAGTAATGTGACCAAATCTATAGATAAGTTTAAATAGTATTCATGCCTTGACTCAGAAAATCCATTTTTAGTAACCAATTAAACACAAATGTATGCATATTTCACCAAATATACTTACAAATATATCCATTACACAATTGTTGTTACATAAAAATAGAAACAATCTAAGTTTATCATCAAAAAAGGAATCATTACATAGACTTTCCTCTATGCATGATGCAGAGTTATATGCACAGCATGGAAACATCCAAAGATATATTGTTAGATACAGATTCACACATCATCATAACAACGATGTAGAAACTTCTTAAATGTCAATCAATAATAAAATTATCACATTTCTTTTTATATGGGTTACCTAATTATATATACCATGGTATGGTAAAATTTCAGATACGCTATTTTGTGAAATAAGTTTTATAATAGTAAGCATGAGATTACTCCATTTTTGTTACATGTACAATCAATACATGCGTCTACACCCACGCATGTGTGCACGTGTGTACACACACTCCTTCAATTGTGGCTCCACCAACAAAGAAGAAAGGAGAGGTGGCAGGAAACAGAAAGGGGTTTTATGTTTTTATTTTATATTCTTTGATATTACTTGACTTTACTTTAAAGCACCACTCTGCTCTTGGGTTGGAATGATGAAAGAATACCAACTATGAAAGTTTCTTGCATAAACCAGAGCTTTAGCCCATCTGACTCTCTTGATCAACTTTTAGATTGTTGTTTCTTAAATTAAATTTCCAGAGATATTAGTGTATGATGAATTGCACCAAACTGTCCTTGCGTAAAATAGAATGTTAGAATTTTCCTTTAGGGATGCCTGGGTGGTGCAGTGGTTGAATGTCGGCCTTCGGCTCTGATTTAGGATCGAGTCCCACATCAGGAACCCCGCAAGGAGCCTGCTTCTCCCTCTGCCTGTGTCTCTGCCTCTCTCTGTGTGCCTCTCATGAATAAATAAATAAAATCTTTAAAAAAAAATTTTTCCCTAAACTCATTAAAAAATGAAAGTTAGTTAAAATACTTCTCTCAATTTTCTGTTGACTTTTAATTATGTTAGCAGATCTGTGGGAAAAAGAAAGAACTATGAAACTTATAAGCAAGTAGATCTGGGTTCAAACATTAATTGCTCCATAAAATGTGCTGAGAAGCTACACGTCATAGCCAGTAGATAGATGGCTTTAGTCAAAGAAGATGCTCAAAACATAGGAGATATTAGCATCATTTTTTACTCTGAAATGGTACACAAAATAATGAACGAGAAGCAGTGAGCTTTGCACCCAAATTCCTTCCTTCTTTTTCAGCGTGTGTGTGTGGGGATCCCATGGGACAAGGGGCTGCCAAGCTAGGGACTCCATTTTCTCCAGCACTCATGTGGGGCCAGGGGCCAGGTTGCTGCCAACATAAATGTGTCTTAAGTATCATGTTTCACTGGTAGTCTGAGCCTTGAAAGAAATGGGTGCCCCCCCCCTCCTATTTATTTTTATTTTTTAAATTTCAGTACAAAAATAAATAAATGTCAGTATAACTGACACACGGTGCTATATTAGTGTCAGATGTGCAATATAGTGATTCAACACTTCTATGCATCACTCAGTGCTCATCATGATAAACACACGGTTCTTAATCCCTTTCACCTATTTCACCCATCCCTCCACCCAAACCAGTTTATACTTTATAGTTAAGAGTCTGTTTTTCTTTGTTTGTCTCTCTATTCTGGTTCTTCTTGTTGGTGGTTTTGTTTCTTAAATTCCACATATGAATGAAATCATGCTAATTACTCTTCTGCAGACTAGATGCAGAGGATTCTGAATCTTTCTCAACCAAGGCTCTTATGTATACAACCAAATACAGAAAACGATTTTTTTTGACTAATATAAATTCTCCCAAGGATCCACATAACTATTACCTAGTGTTAGATGCCTAGGGGAAAAATAATTCATTATATAAAATGGATGCTTTACGGCATTCGGGCTTAACAGTCTGAAGAATCTCCTCCCCTGCTAAGAAAGGCTGAGCGAAGGTGGGGCTGCAGGATGGAAATGATGTGGGTTCCTGAATCACCACATAGATTTAAAAAACTCACAACCAACCAGAACATCAGTGTTGGATATTTACATAAAAGAAAAATTGATTTCTAGTTTGTTAAAGCACTGAAAAACCAGTGTTGATCTTTTATTGCAACTAGCATTATCTAAATTAAAACAAATAAGAGATCCTTTAACCACAGTACTGTGTAATTGTCTGCAAAATCAACAACAGCAACCAAGTGCATATACTATGCCAGTTATTGAAATAGGAACTGGAAACAAAATATTCATAAGACACATTTACATCCTAAATTAAATTTGGTTTAGGAGAGAAAGAGCAGAAATATGCATATTAAAATGATTGTTAAATACACTACCACTTATCAAGAAAAGCAATAAATATTGTTTAACTGTTTAATAAATTTCACTAAATGAAAGTACACTAATAATCACAAAATAAGCAATTTTATGGTACAATAAAACTGAAATAAAAATAAATATATACGTGTCTTACAAAATTAAAGAGATTGAAGGAATCCTCAACAAGGGGAAGCTGCATATGCGCCACTAAACTGCAAGGTGAACTAATGGAATAGAGAGCACATCTCGCAAACTTTCATGGTCAAATTACTGAAACACATAATCATTACATGTGCTCAAGGATAATTCTATTATCTGTATCAGGAACAATAATGTGTTTTTATTCCTTCACTTAAAATATTTTAAAACCTTATCTCCTTCATTGTTTTAACCACAGAGTCATTATTTCTTACTGAATTATTTCATTAGTTTTTATTGAAGGACGTTACAAGATTATTGTGTAAAATCAATGTAGTGATGATTAAGAACAATTCTATTACATTGCACAGGCATCCTCTTTATGAGAATCTGTGGAGAATATTATTTCCTGTCTCTATTAGAGAGAGGTCACATACTTTCCTCGGCTAAAAAAAAAAAAAAAAACTTTAAATTTAATATGCTGACTTTATTTTGATTTCCTGGATCTTGCAGACAAGTGCTTTTGAAGGCAGGGACTTCCAATTGGCTCCTCTGGCACAACCAAAATTCATCCTTCCTTTCTTCCTATAGTAATAAGAATCCTAAACTTTAGAATGCATATTTTAACTAGTACGCTGCTTATAATATAAGAAATTCACTAACTTGTCATCCATTGGGTTCTATTTATGGATCAAACTGAACCATGAGACATGGTGGGAAAATGCGTGTATATGCCTATGGCTGTCCCCCAATGACTCAGTCACTTCACTTTTCTCCTTCCCCAGGAACATCTCCACTGTGCCCTCTGATATTTTCAAACTGAGATAGAAAAGTGTGATTTATGTATAAAATGGAATATTCCTCAGCCATTAGAAATGACAAATACTCACCATTTGCTTCAACGTGGATGGAACTGGAGGGTATTATGCTGAGTGAAGTAAGTCAATCGGAGAAGGACAAACATTGTATGTTCTCATTTATTTGGGGAATATAAATAATAGTGAAAGGGAATAGAAGGGAAGGGAGAAGAAATGGGTAGGAAATATCAGAAAGGGAGACAGAACATGAAGACTCCTAATTCTGGGAAACGAACTAGGGGTGGTGGAAGGGGAGGGGGGTGGGGGGTGGGAGTGACTGGGTGGCGGGCACTGGGGGGGCACTTGACGGGATGAGCACTGGGTGTTATTCTGTATGTTGGCAAATTGAACACCAATAAAAAATAAATTTATTACTAAAAAAACAGGCATATCTCATTTCACTGTACTTTGCCTTATTGTACTTCACAGATACTGTTTTATTTTTCCCTACAAATTGAAGTTTTATATCAAATAAATCTATTGGCACTAAAAAAAAAGAAAAAAAAAGAAAAAAGAAAAGTGCACCACTACCCAACTATGAGATTGGACGAAATCTGGAACGTTGACAGGTCCCAATGCTGGCAAGGATGTGCTGTAACTCTCCTT
Organism: Nyctereutes procyonoides; assembly: GCF_905146905.1. NCBI lineage: Eukaryota > Metazoa > Chordata > Mammalia > Carnivora > Canidae > Nyctereutes > Nyctereutes procyonoides. The sequence goes on along the minus strand of NW_026575021.1, from coordinate 14,660,383 downwards.
CGCTGCTGGTGGGAATGCGAAGTGCTTCTGCCACTTTGGAAGACAGGTTAGTGGTTTCTTACAAGGGTAAACATCCTTTTATCACAGGATTCAGGAACTCCTTAGTATTAACCCAAAGAAATTGAAAACGTAGATCCACACCAAAACCTGCACATGGATGTTTAGAGTAGCTTTCTTCATAATTGTCAAACCCAGTTTTCTTTATATGGAGATGTCTTTGACATGTAAAAATATTGTGTATTTAAGACATACGACTTAAAGTCTAAACTTGCCTGACTACTATTGCTCCAGCCTTGTAGCTGGTATCCATAATCCAAATTCATTCCTTCCCCCGCCCCCCACGATTCCAAATTATCTGCTGATGATGTACCTAGTCATATGACTTCCTTGTCTAAAACTCCTGAGTTCTTATTCATATTAAAATAAAATCCAAACCTTCACCTGACCTCAAAGGACCTGTATGATCTAGTTCTCCTTAACTCAAGGTCCCCTCTGCCACTTAACCTTTATTTATGTCCCATACACAAGGATCTTCTAGGATCATTCTGATCCTCTAACATTTCAAATATATTATTTCCTAGCATGGGTTTGTAAAAATAATTTTATTTTTGGACCTTCTTTCTTTTACCTTTATGTAGCTGAATCCTTAATCTGTTTCAGATTTTACTCAACTTTTTTTCTTTACAAAAATTCTTTCCATTCTTAGCCTACCGCACTCAGACCGCTCTTCCATCGTTACAACCACCTACCTCAGATTCTTATGTTTTTTCGTAATAACTTTAATTATTTTATATTTTATATTGCCATAGTATTTTTTACTATTTCCTCCACTAGAGTGGTAAATACCTGAGGGCAAGGGCTGGCTGCATCAGTTCCCAAGCACACCTCCTGGGCTAACTCAGGGCATGGAAGAAAGCAGATGATCACTCTGTATTTCCTGAATGAAAATAAAATTCTCGCTGAAACAGAATTCCTGAGAGTTTGTGCTGGCCAAGTATTAAACTACTAATAACAAAAGAGAGTCTTCTCTCTTCACCTAACTATTTATAACACTTGGCGAAGTTACTTACCATGGGGCTTTAAAAGGATGACAAGATAACAGGACGAGTGACTCACATTTTCTGATAATAAAAAGTTAACTAGATTTGATTCTACGTATAATATGTAAGAAATTAAAGGCTGTGCCAGATTTCCTGCTTTAAAATTGGAGAGATATAAAAAGAAAATCAACAAAACCCAAAAAATAAAATAAAGTAAAACAGGAGAGATAGGCTTCTCAAGGGCACTGGCAAAGGCCTCTTGGCCACAGCGCTGGATGTCTTCGGGTAGAGCCAGGGTCCTCTTGGAAATCCTCTGCTCTGTTCCAGGCCCAGGCATCCGTGCTGGGGTATCCACTTCTTGCTTCAGGGGACTCATTACTAAACACAGCAAGTCTTTTAGCTTCGTTGGAGTCCTGTAAGAACTGAATGTTTATAAATCGATTGTTCTGGAAGACTTCTTTTCTTTTTCATATCTTCTGCTTAAAACTGCTACGTGTTTTACATTTGAAAGCAAGTGGCTGCGTGATACCCAAGTTCTTGTTTTCTCTAACCTGAGAAGTGTATGTGCATAGAGGGGGAGCTGTGCTTCCTATGGTAATCAGCAGCCTCTGCTACTGGGTGATAGGGGAGGCCTTTTAAATCTCTTTGATGAAATGAGCCATTTTCTGCTTGGTCTCGGCTTAAAATGGATCCCCCATTGTGCAGCAGGAAAAGCATCGTTATACATCTTCCATAACACTTTTAAATTTCCCTCTAAGAAATGAAAGGAAAACGTTAGGGCCGTGTGTTTAGTCACTACATGGCAAATATTGTGCTGGCATCCCAGTACTTACTTACCTTAAAAAATACATTTTAAGTGAGAAACATTCATGTGACAAGAGCAATTTAAGAACCTAATAGCCCCAGACGACAAATTTTTATTCGTACTCGTACCTTTAATATCTGTGGATATGGACATGAACTATAAATAACTGTATACACGGATGACCGATTATCATATTATCCTTGCCAACAGATAGTTGAAGGAATGGACCAATTCAGAGAAGCAAAAAGTCTACACAAGCCTCTGAAAAATGTTTCTAAGAGGAGAAACAATGAGGTATTTAGTCAAGTTATAAAGAACAAAATGCTAAAGACTACGGGGAATAACGTGAAAAACCAAGTGGACAGCTTTTGTCATGGCAACAATATAATTAAGGATGTAAACAGGAGCTACTCTCAGAATTTATTCGAGGTGTGAAATAGGCTGCAGAAAATTCTCTAATTTATTTCCTAATAGAACGGATGTTAATTAGGCAAGTAGATGAATAACTTGTACCGTGACTGCTCTCTGGGCACCCCGCAGGGGCACAGGCCAACAAGAGCTGGGGATGAGGAGCAAGGTAGAAGGACTGACTGGCTCCTGAACACAGAGACAGAGGGAACAGCACATTCCGGTTCAGTGGTTCTACAACTTAATTGTATCCCAGTCGCCTGGAAAGACTGTTGCAGTGCAGGTGGCTGGGCTCCATCCCCCGAGTTTCTGACTTAACAGGTCGGGGACACGGCTCTTTCTCACCCTAATAAAATCCAGGGGGTTGCTGGTTGCTGCTGATCCTGGACCACGTGAGAACCACAAGCCAGGCTAAAGAGAGAAGTCCTACAAAACATGCTCTGATGTCAGCACAGCCCCAGGATCAGCAGTGCTGATCACGCATCACGCACACGCCAATGCGGGATGAGGCACAGGGAACATGTCAGAGGTCAGGAGACAGAGAATTGAATTTGAGATAAGACAATATTTTCCAGGATTTGAGTTGCTGAACAAACCAGAGGTTCAAAACCCTCAGTGGGTGTTGGTCCAGCCTAGAAATTGCACTAGACCCTCAGTTGGCTAGAGTCATAGACTTTCTATGAAAAGTCTTAATGAGAAATTAGACTATTCAAATAGTAGAATTTAAAGTGTGTCTGCTGTTTCATTTGTTTAATAGAAAAGAGTCTGTGGTTCATGAAACTCATGGGTTCACATAGGTACCTACTATATGATTCTAATTTGAATGGTGTATAAGTCACTGGCAGGATCCACAGCCAAGGATACGGTCCCTGCCGTGGGTCCCTGCTGCCCAGCAGGCCCGCAGCTATGAGGAAGGGTGGGTGGGCGTGGAGTGATGATAAATAGGAAGTCAGCACACGTCTCTGAACCTGTTAGAGGAAGGGGATTTTTGAAAATTTAATTTCCAGCCTAAGCAAGCCACAGAGAAGAGTCCACCACGGTCTACGCCTTGTCCTCTTGGTGTTCCTACACATCATTTGAGCCATATTTAATGTCCAAATAAACACAATAGGTTTTAACTACCACAATGCAACTGTCCCACATTAAACCCCAAACACGCTAGCCTGCTCCCTCAAAAGAGGATACACAAAATCTTACTTGATTCATCTTGAGGTGATGTTCATTCTTCTAAGTCATACTCCCCTTTGATATTTTCTGACTTTGATATCTTCTCACTTAAATACCAAAATATAAGGTTGATTACTATGAACCCATCGACGTACCTTCACCTTAACAATGAAGGAACAGTAGCGAAAAATAGTGAAAAACTAAAAACAATCATAAATTGACACACACCTCACAGACACGTGTGTACACGTACACACATACACAACAAGGAAGAAACGGCTGCAACCGCTAGTCCTCCTTGCTGCAAGTGACCTGTGGTCAAGGCTGATATTGATTATTTCCATTTTGCGCTGCCAATTTCCCGTTTCCTTTGATGTCGGAAAGCACCGCAGACGACTATGGTTTCTTGACTGGCACAGTGACCCCAAACTTTATTCCTTAAGCTTCTGGACCATTAAGAATCCTGCCTGATGGATTTGAAGTTTGCCATCCACTGTCATCACAATACACAGCAACAAGACTTCTGCATGTCGTTCATTCTCCCTATTTGCATTGTGTGGCCACAGCCACTTCCCCTTAATAGCTGGGTAAAAGGTTGAGAAAGGACATGGTGAATAAAAAAAAAAAAAAAAAAAAACTATGAAGTAAATGAAGGAGGAGCCTTGGAGGGACCAGTGGTGATGACGTGTCATGAACTGAGGCAGATGATTAACAGATAAATATTTTATAATAGTTGAAGCTAAAAACGCTTATAGGACAAACACGAGTTTTAACGTGGAATAAATGATCAGTAAAGAGGAACTGGGAGCATAGAGTCTCCCTCAGGAGAGGAACGGTGTGAGATACGAAACAAGGCAACCACAGAGACTGAACAGGGAGGCCCTGACGTGGTTGGATAGGCCCCAGATCGTCACACCGCTGTATTTCTTGCGTAATCAGAATTGGCTCAGGAACTGGGTCAGTGCCAGGCATTGTAGACTGTATTGATGGAGCAAACGTAAAAAGCTGAAAACAAAAGGAATAGAGGGAGTAAAACATATTGGGACTGACAATTACCTTTTTTTCCTCTTCATTTGTGTATCTGGCTCACACAGATCCTGGTGAAAAATTAAAATGACTGATTCTTTAGCATAAATTATAGATTAATTCTTCTGATAGTCTAGCATCAACTAAGCAACTAATTTGCAATCCATTTTAGAGTGCCATAGGTTCTTAGCTCGAGGCCCTGGCTATTTCATTTTTGCGTATTTTAATAATGAATAAAGTCCTACAATGTTTACTGTGTCCTTCTCTGGCTTGGAGAACTTAAATCTTTGTCTTTTCTATGAATTATAGCTGCTCTGGTGTCATTAGCCATTTTCAGCTGTGAACACCTGGAACACCGGAGTTGTCCTTTGCAGCCTGGTGTCTTAGCACGGATGATTATGCATTAGCTCCCGATTTTATATCTTCCAAATGCTTTACAGCCTATGTTTTATTAGTTGCTGTTAAAAAACAAACCTGTAAATCATCTCAGGAGTATTATCTTTTTTTTTTCCTCCTTGTTTGTAAAGGGGATAAAGCCACATATAAACTAAGCAGCTTGCAATCAGAGCAGGAACATCAGAGGCAGAAATCTCTATTTCTCTGAAGTGAATGCTCTCGGTGTTTCATCCACAATCTACCTCAAAATTCGAGCTATTTTTGGAGAAATGGAAAGTTGGACAAGAACCTACTGAAAATAACCAAATCAATATTGCAGGTAAGTTATTATTCTAGATGTTTCAGTCTTCCCCTTTCCTCATCGTTTCCAAGAAAGCGGGGTTGGATTCTATGTCTATTAAGCATTTTCCAACTCTTCCATTTTCTTTATCTTTGTAAGCATAATTCCTGGCTGGAGAGAAATTTAGCAGTCTGAAGTGTTACTTTATTTTTTTTTCCCTCCCAGCATATAAACATGGCCAAACCTATGACTATTTTTAGGTTAGTGTTTCTTTCAAATTCATGCTGTCTGATTTATTTTACTCTCAACCTGATCTCAACTACTCTACATTCCTCTGCACTATTCTACCAAATACAAATCTAATATTTCACTGTAATATATTATTCTATTCTGTAGCTCTTGGCTGTGCAGCAAGGCATCATGTGTTTTAGCAAGGTCTTTAACTGAACGGTGAACTACAAACCACGTGGAAAAGCACAGATTTACAAAACTCCAAAACCAAGTGTAACTCACGTATTAATTTCTTGATGAACCATAAACCAAACAGTTATTATTTTCTTATAAACATCCATTTAGAATGTCAGTCTTCAGTAGAACTAAGCCAATGTATTTTTTTTTTTTTATTCTGTTGAACTAGAGAGGATCAATTTTTTTTTTTCTGGTCTTTGAAATACTCCTCCAGCAAGTCTTTTTATTCCCATTCCTGCACTTAACATCCTAACTCAGACCTTAATCTCCATGCTTAATTACTGTTAGGGTTTTCTAGTTTGTTTCACTGGAGTTTTTTAAGTGAAACAGTATTCATATAAATTCACTAACCCCTCTTGTCATGCCATCCCTTTGACTCAGCGCTTTTAAGGCCACTGTAACACACTTTTATCACATTTAAATTGCTCAGGAACATATTAATTCTTATCCCATCTAATCCCATTCTGTCAATTCCATCTGTACTAAATGCTTCGTAATTAGGTTATTTCTGCTTTGTAACGAGTCTACTGGGACTCAAGGAGAAGCTAAAGATCTTGAAAATGTCACTCATCTAGAAAGTGGGGGAGTCGTAACTGGATGCAAAATGTTTTTGTTTTTAATTTATGCTTTTCCCATTATCTTCTTCACATGTCATTATCTGTATGCTTTCTTTGCCATGAAAAAAATAACTAATCAAACTGTATTTAAAAACAAAAAGAATGTATTCTTTGCAACAAAAGTATAGTTTCTCAACTGGGCCGGTACAAAGACTCAGCAGGTCCAGGACCTCATTAGCTGTGGTCCATCTCACAGCTCTCCTTCTTCAGTGTTGGCTCCATCCTTGGCAGAGTGCTCCACTCATGGCCTCATGAGAGCTCTTGAACTTTATTACTTACATATGTGTGTGAATGACTATGATGGAGAGAATTATGATAGGACTGGAAGAAGTCAGATGCCCATCACTTAATAAAGCAATTTGGACAATATTAACTTAGTCTTAATCACATTCCTTGCGCCTTGCCCAAATAGTGAAATCAAATTATGCAACGTGTAACTTGAGCAAGGAAGTGTGGATGCCTGGATAAAAATCGGTGTGTTCTTATCTGTAGAAGAGGAAATGGGTGCCGATCAATTAAACCCACCAAGTGACTACTCTGACAATATTTGAAACTTTCCTTAGGAGGCCAATCTGTGTCAGCTGCAAAAACCTTCTTTGACCATTCCCACTTCCATCACGTTGCTCATGATGTCTGGACTACAAAATTCTCATCCTTTCCTATAACTTGCCAAATCTACTTATGCTTCCAGGCCTGAGTGAAGTCCTGTTGTCTTTACAAAAGCTCTCTTACCATAGAATTTGTAGTTCTCATAAGTCTTTAGAATAGTCTTTGAGGAAACATTTCAAATTTATAATTTATGGGACCCTACTTAGACTCTAAGAGCCTGTTGAATCCAGCTCCATTTTTACTATATTAGTTCAAGCAAATTAATTAACCTTCTGAGTCTGATCTCTAAGACAGGCATAATCATAATATTTAGCTTGTGGTGGTGTTGTTGGGAGGAATGACTTATATACTACATGTAAAACTCTGAGAGCCATCCCAGATATAAATAAAAAATACAGAAAACTTTGACTGTTTTGTTAGTCTCTTTACCACTGGAATGATGCCCAAAGGAGTGCTAGTTAGATACTTAGTACATGCTCAATGACTGTATCTTGGATTTCCCAAAGCTAAACTAATGTCCGATATGGTAAAGTTGCCTTTTGAAACACATTGGTTCAGAGGACAAATAAAACAGGACACATGCTACACACTGAAGGTTCATGTTCCCCTAAAATTCATACCTAGAAACCTAATCCCCAGTGTGATGATATTTCCAGGTGAGCCTTTTCAGAGGTCATTAGGTCACGAAGGTAGAACCCTCATGAATGGGATGAGGGACCCTCTAAAATTAACCCCACAGGTCGTCCTCACCCCTTCCATCAAGTGAGGACACAATACGAAGGCAGCCATTCAGAACCAGGAAGCTGGCTTTTACTAGACACCAGATCTGCCTCTGCCTTAAATGTAGACTTTCCAGCCTCCGGAACTGAGGGAAATAGGTTTCTGTTGTTTATCAGCCACTCGTCTATGTGTTTTGTCTTAGCAGCCCATACAGAGACAAGGACAAAAGAAGAAAGCCAGAGAGAGAATATTTACACCAAAACAGAATCACAGAAGAAGAAAGTGAATATTAAATGATGAAACTCATGATTAAAAATTACATTTTTCCATGTTATTGTTTATTTATGCAAACTATATTTTTAATTTTTAATTTTTTAGAAGAAACACAGGACTTTATTATTCCCATCACAAAGGGCAAGTCTCCGCAGGCTGAGGGGAAGAATCCTGATGGTGGGGAGGGGGCACCTACCTGCAGTGATGAGCGCATTGCGCAGGACCTTGATGACCCGGTCCCCACAGGAACATCCTGGAGATGTGGGGGTCCTGGCCGACTGGCTTGGACTTCTTCCTGCCCTTGTCACTCTTGGTGACCTTGGCCCACATCTCCTTCATATTTTCTGACATCCTGTTGCAGTGCCTGTCAGAGGCCTTCCGGCGGCCGGGAAGCTTCTTGTTGCTGAGGCAGTTGATGAACACGTGGGGGTTGTTCTTGACTGACTGTGTGAGCACAGAGAGTGGACCCCGGTTAAACCCTTCCTCCTCCCACTTCTGCAGCTCCTCTATGGTCATCTCACTCTTGGGCTTGTTGACGAGGCACATGGGGGAAGGGGCTGCATGTCAGTACCATCTTCCCGCCTTGCTCTAAACACTATTTTTAGAGCAGTTTTAAATCTATAGCAAGGCCAAGGGGAAAGGTACAGGAGTTTCCCATATACTGTCTTCCCTGACACACACATATCCTCCCTGTCACCAATATCCCCCACAAGAGTGGCACATTTGTTACGACTGATGAACCTACAATGACACATCATCCTCACCTAAAGTCCACACTTGAGACTAGGGTTCACTGTTGGCATTATTCATCCTAAGGCTTTACAAGGCTTTACAATGACATGTATCCATCATCATGGCATCATACAGAGTATTCTCATTGCCCTAAAAGATCCTTTGTGCTTTGCTCATTCATCCCTCCCTCCTCTTGCCAGGGTCTGAGACCACTGATCTTTTTATCATCTCCATAGTTTTATCTTTCTCAGAATGTCATTTAGTTGGAATTGTACAGCATACAGCTTTTCGGGTTGGCTGCTCTCCCTTAGTCACATCATGGATCGATAGTTCATTTCTTTTAACACTGAATAATATTCCGTTGTCTGAATGTGCCATGATATCCATATATTTACTGAAGTGCATGTTGGCTACTTCCAAGTGTTGACAATCACAAATAAACCCACCATAAACCCCCATATGCAAGTTTTTGTGTGAACATAAGATCTCATCTCCTTTGAGTAAACACCAAGAAGTGTGATTGCAGGATTATATGGGAAAGGAGGATGCTTAGTTTTTGAAGAAACTGCCAAACTGTCTTCTAAAGTGCCTGTACTATTTTCATTTCCACCAGCAATGACTGGGGTTCCTACTGTTCTACATCTTCGCCACCCCCTGGAATTGTTATTGATCCAGACTTTGGCCTATTGTTATTGATTCAGACTTTGGCCTTTCCAGTAGGTGTGCTGTGGTTTCTTATTGTTTTGATTTGCATTTCTCTGGTGATACCCTCCTTGAAGCATCTTTTCATATGCTTATTCACTATCAGCATATCTCTTTTTTTTTTTTTTTTTTTTTTAGCAAATCTTCTTTGGTAAGGTGTCTATTGAGGTCTTTAGCCCATTTTTTAATCAGGTAATTTGTTCTCTTATTGTTGAGTTTCAAAAGTTCTTTATATATTCTAGACAATAGTCCATTATCACATATGTGTTTTACAAATGTTTTCTTCCAGTATGCTTTTTTAAAATTCTTTTGGCATTGTCTTTTGCAGAGCTGATTTTAATTTTAATCAAACCCAAATCACCAATTATTTCTCTAATGATTCATGCCTTTGGTGTTATTTCTAAAAAGTCAGCCCTATACCCAATGTCATCTAAGTTTTCTCCTACATTATCTTCTAACAACTTTATAGTTTTTCTTTTTATATATAGGTCTGTAATTACTTTTAGGTTAATATTTGTAAAGGATGTCAGGAGGTCTGCAACTAGATTCATATTTTTGTGTAGGGATATCCAGTTGTTTCAGCAGCATTTGTTAAAAAAAAAATCTTTGCTCCATTGTATTGCCTTTGTTCTTTTGTCAGAAATCAGTTGACTATTTTTTTTAAAGATTTTATTTATTTATTCATGAGAGACACACAGAGAGAGGTAGAGACACAAGCAGAAGGAGAAGCAGGCTCCATGCAGGGAGCCCAAGTGGGACTCCATCCCAAGACCCCAGGGTCATGCCCTGAGCCAAAGGCAGACACTCCACCACTGAGCCCCCCAGGTGCCCTGATGATGGTAGCTTTACAGTAAATCTTGAAGTCCAGTAATTCTCTTCTCCAACTTTGTTTTTCAGTATTGTGTTCGCTATTCTGATCTCTTCTTCTTTCCGTATGCATTTTATTTATTTATTTATTTATTTATTTATTTATTTATTTATTTAAGATTTTATTTATTTATTCATGAAAGACACACACAGAGAGAGAGAGGCAGAGGGAGAAGCAGGCTCCATGCAGGGAACCCGATGTGGGACTTGATCCCGGGACCCCAGGGTCATGTCCTAAGTCAAAGGCAGAAGCTCAACCACTGAGCTGCCCAGCTGACCCACCATGAAGTTGACTTAAACCCAGAAACTCGGATCTCTTTTCAAAACCTGTACAAGTTTCATTTACCAGTTTCATGGTCATGGAGATCAAGATGAGAAGCGCATTTTATATTATAATGACTATTTTTTTAATATTATTTATTTATTTATTCATGAGAGAGAGAGAGAGAGAGAGAGAGAGAGAGAGAGAGAGGCAGAGACCCAGGCAGAGGGAGAAGCAGGCTCCATGCAGGGAGCCGGACACTGGACTTGATCCTGGGTCTCCAGGATCCATGCCCTGGGCTGAAGGCAGGTGCTAAACCACTGAGCCACCCAGGGATCCCCTTTCCATATGCATTTTAGGATCAATTTGTTTATATCTACAAAACAGCTTTCTGAAATTTGAATTGTGATTGCTTGGGATCTATCCATGTATTTGGGAAGAATGGACATTTCAACATTTCTGAGTTCTCCTATCCACAAACATGGAGTATCTCTCCCTATTATCTACTTCTTTGATTTGATTTATTAAAGCTTTACTGTTTTCCTCATATAGATCTTGTACAGATTTTGTTAGATTAATACTTACTTATGTTATTTTGGGGCCGCTGATGTAAGTGGTATTGTGTTTTAATTTCAAATTCCACTCAGTCATTGTTGGTATAGGAAAATGGTTGACTTCTATATATTAACCTTGCATCCTACTACCTTGCTATACTGCTTATTAGTTGCAGGATATTTTTTTTGTTTATTTTTCCAGATATCTATATAGTTGATAATGTTATCTACAAGCAGAGACAGTTTTATTTTTTTCCTTCCCAAATTTCCTTCAAATTGCATTTGCAAATATTTCCATGATGTTGAAAAGCAGTGGTGAGAGGGCATTATTATATCTTAAAATTATGTCACAGTTAATCTGTAATTGAATGTAATTTTACATGGAATGTAATTTTACATTCCACCAAGAAGATAAAAATGCTTGATACTTAGACAACCTAAGAAAATCATTTTGGGGCACCCAGGTGGCTCAGTCATTTAAGTGTCTGCCTTTGGCTCAAGTCATGATCTCAGGGTCGTGGGTTAGAGCCCTGCATGGGGCTCCCTGCTCAGCAGGGACCCTGCTTCTCCTTCTCCCTTTTCCCCTTCCACTGTTTGTGCTTTCTCTCACTCTCTGTTGCTATCTCTGTCTACGTCTCTCTCAAATACACACACAAAAAACAAACAAAAAAAAAATAAAAAAGAAAATAGCTTCAGTATTTGGAAAACAAAACCCATTAGAATTGTAACGAATGATTACAGAAATTTCTATTTAAAGATGACAATGAGAAGACATTATCACTTATTTTCCATCCTTTGAAATTTGCCAAAAGGTATAGCACCAAAATTAACTTCTGAAAAAAATTCTTTAAAGTGAATAAATTAATAGAGGTCATAGACAAAGTATATGCTACAATAATGCCAGAAAAACGCATAGAGAAATTCATTAAGTGCGTTAAAGAATGTTCAACCTAAATAATAATTAAAAACACACAACCTGAAATACCTAAATACTGTATATTTTTTAAGATTTTATTTATGTATGTATGTATTTCTTTGAGGGGGGGGAAGTGGAGAGAAGAGCAGAGGGAGGGCAACAAGCAGACTCCATACTGAGTGCAGACCTTGATTTGAGGTTCCATCTCTGGACCCTCAGATTATGACCTGAACCAAAATCAAGAATTGGACAGTTAACTGACTGAGCCACCCAGACACCCCAAAAACAAAATAATTGATATCTCATGGGAACTAACAGATAAATTAATAACATATCGTGCAAGGAAATGAAAAAATATGCACTCACATCAATTTTTAGTGAAAGTATAAATTTGTATAGATTTTCAGAGAGCAAAAGCAGTGACTATCAGGATTCTTTTAAAACCCGCGTGGCCTTTGCCCCCTAAAATTCCCCTTCTCAACTTCTGTCTTATAGAAATCTCAATGTGAAAAATATTTAAGTTGACTTGTTTGTTTCATTTTTTGGGGGGGGGTGGGGGAGCACATGCCTTTTATTGTTCTAAAGAGCATAACTAGTTAATAGGCTTGGGCAGAGTTCCCCTATCTGTATGGCTCCCATCTCCCTCTCCTGGGAGTTTGTGACTCATCCCCAAGGAGAAGAGTGTTCTGGACAGAGGTGGCAGACCAAGCCAGGATGAAAAATATAGAACTGGGGTCTAAAAAGGTATCATGGTGAAGTAGAAAACACAGGGTTGTGAGATCATCCAAATAAAAAGTCCACCAAGGCAGAAGAGAAGTTTCTCCACATGGGCCCCCCACCTGCCCTGGCCATGACCCTTTGCATCCATCCATGCTGTTGTAAATGGTAAGATCTCATTCTTTTTGTAAGGCTGATTAGTATTCAGAAGAGATGAGTAGGAGGGTGGGTGAAAAAAGATAAAGAGGATTTAGATTTACAAATGTCTAGTTATAAAGTAAATAAGTCACAAGGATGAAAAGTACAACGTAGGGACTACAGTCAACAATCATCTAGCGATCTTTGGTGACAGATGGTGACCACACTTGTGCAGATGAACATTTAGTGATGCATAGGATTGTTGAATCAACATGTTGCACCCCTGAAACTAATATAACATTGTGTGCTGATTATACTCCAATAAAATATTTAAGTTGAAAAGGTAATTGGTAGCATCGTATGTGATAGCCAAAAAAACAGTCTATCAAAAAATGCCGTCAGCAAAGTTACACATGAGCTAGAATCTGAGGGAACCGTGAAAAAGATCACCAAACTACGTAATGGCTACTTTATGTCATGATACCAGAGGATAATCATTTGTATTATTTAAATAGATAAAAACATGGTTGCCCAGATTTTCGTATACAAAAGAAATTCAACCCATGTGAATATTTTTGTTTGCTTTGAACTACAAAATGGCAACCCTCACCATTTAGACTAGTCAAGTCTTGCTATTACTATGACTTCTGAGGATCAGAAGTTCATTCTATTGTTAATTTGATGTTTTTATACTTTCAGAGGCAGGCATGGTAATTGCCAACAAGAGGCGATTTCAGCCAACGGTAGATGTGGGCTTGTCAACACTAGATACTAAAAACAGGAATGAGATCAGGGCCTTTCTAATTTTCCCTGTAAGTAGATTTCACTGTATGTCTTAACACATTTTGTCCGTAAAGAGCTCTAATATTTCTTGGCTTGTAAATACAGTGCATTAAAAATGTTGCCAATATTTTTTTTTCCCTCAATAAGTAAACTGTCACTTAAAATAATCTCGTAGAAACCTGTAAAGCACCAAGAGCAGAGAGATTCTGGTTTAGAAAAAAAAAAAAGTTTAGACAAGGACATGTTCTAGAGGTCATCTAAATTATTTTAAGCCAGAAAATAGGGGGAGACAGAAGTTAATTAACGGTGGCCATAAAAAAAGATAAGCACGATAGTTTAGAAGTCAGAGGAGCAAGAATGTTTTATTTTTTTTATTTTATTTTTTTATAATAAATTTATTTTTTATTGGTGTTCACTTTGCCAACATATAGAATAACACCCAGTGCTCATCCCCTCAAGTGCCCCCCTCAGTGCCCGTCACCCATTCACCCCCACACCCCACCCTCCTCCCCTTCAACCACCCCTAGTTCATTTCCCAGAGTTAGGAGTCTTTATGTTCTGTCTCCCTTTCTGATATTTCCCACACATTTCTTCTCCCTTCCCTTATATTCCCTTTCACTATTATTCATATTCCCCAAATGAATGAGAACATACACTGTTTGTCCTTCTCCGATTGACTTACTTCACTCAGCATAATACCCTCCAGTTCCATCCACGTTGAAGCAAATGGTGGGTATTTGTCATTTCTAATGGCTGAGGAATATTCCATTGTATACATAAACCACATCTTCTTTATCCATTCATCTTTCGATGGACACCGAGGCTCCTTCCACAGTTTGGCTATTGTGGACATGGCTGCTAGAAACATCGGGGTGCAGGTGTCCCGGCGTTTCATTGCATCTGAATCTTTGGGGTAAATCCCTAACAGTGCAATTGCTGGGTCGTAGGGCAGGTCTATTTTTAACTCTTTGAGGAACCTCCACACAGTTTTCCAGAGTGGCTGCACCAGTTCACATTCCCACCAACAGTGTAAGAGGGTTCCCTTTTCTCCGCATCCTCTCCAACATTTGTGTTTCCTGCCTTGTTAATTTTCCCCATTCTCACTGGTGTGAGGTGGTATCTCATTGTGGTTTTGATTTGTATTTCCCTGATGGCAAGTGATGCAGAGCATTTTCTCATGTGCATGTTGGCCATGTCTATGTCTTCCTCTGTGAGATTTCTCTTCATGTCTTTTGCCCATTTCATGATTGGATTGTTTGTTTCTTTGGTGTTGAGTTTAAGAAGTTCTTTATAGATTTTGGAAACTAGCCCTTTATCTGATATGTCATTTGCAAATATCTTCTCCCATTCTGTAGGTTGTCTTTGAGTTTTGTTGACTGTATCCTTTGCTGTGCAAAAGCTTCTTATCTTGATGAAGTCCCAATAGTTCATTTTTGCTTTTGTTTCTTTTGCCTTCGTGGATGTATCTTGCAAGAAGTTACTGTGGCCAAGTTCAAAAAGGGTGTTGCCTGTGTTCTCCTCTAGGATTTTGATGGAATCTTGTCTCACATTTAGATCTTTCATCCATTTTGAGTTTATCTTTGTGTATGGTGCAAGAGAGTGGTCTAGTTTCATTCTTCTGCATGTGGATGTCCAATTTTCCCAGCACCATTTATTGAAGAGACTGTCTTTCTTCCAGTGGATCGTCTTTCCTCCTTTATCGAATATTAGTTGACCATAAAGTTCAGGGTCCACTTCTGGGTTCTCTATTCTGTTCCATTGATCTATGTGTCTGTTTTTGTGCCAGTACCACACTGTCTTGATGACCACAGCTTTGTAGTACAACCTGAAATCTGGCATTGTGATGCCCCCAGCTATGGTTTTCTTTTTTAAAATTCCCCTGGCTATTCGGGGTCTTTTCTGATTCCACACAAATCTTAAAATAATTTGTTCTAACTCTCTGAAGAAAGTCCATGGTATTTTGATAGGGATTGCATTAAACGTGTAAATTGCCCTGGGTAACATTGACATTTTCACAATATTAATTCTGCCAATCCATGAGCATGGAATATTTTTCCATCTCTTTGTGTCGTCCTCAATTTCTTTCAGAAGTGTTCTATAGTTTTTAGGGTATAGATCCTTTACCTCTTTGGTTAGGTTTATTCCTAGGTATCTTATGCTTTTGGGTGCAATTGTAAATGGGATTGACTCCTTAATTTCTCTTTCTTCAGTCTCATTGTTAGTGTATAGGAATGCCATTGATTTCTGGGCATTGATTTTGTATCCTGCCATGCTACCAAATTGCTGTATGAGTTCTAGCAATCTTGGGTGGAGGCTTTTGGGTTTTCTATGTAGAGTATCATGTCATCGGCGAAGAGGGAGAGTTTGACTTCTTCTTTGCCAATTTGAATGCCTTTAATGTCTTTTTGTTGTCTGATTGCTGAGGCTAGGACTTCCAATACTATGTTGAATAGCAGTGGTGAGAGTGGACATCCCTGTCTTGTTCCTGATCTTAGGGGAAAGGCTCCCAGTGCTTCCCCATTGAGAATGATATTTGCTGTGGGCTTTTCGTAGATGGCTTTTAAGATATCGAGGAAAGTTCCCTCTATCCCTACACTCTGAAGAGTTTTGATCAGGAATGGATGCTGTATTTTGTCAAATGCTTTCTCTGCATCTAATGAGAGGATCATATGGTTCTTGGTTTTTCTCTTGCTGATATGATGAATCACATTGATTGTTTTACGAGTGTTGAACCAGCCTTGTGTCCTGGGGATAAATCCTACTTGGTCATGGTGAATCATTTTCTTAATGTGTTGTTGGATCCTGATTGGCTAGTATCTTGTTGAGAATTTTTGCATCCATGTTCATCAGGGATATTGGTCTGTAATTCTCCTTTTTGGTGGGGTCTTTGTCTGGTTTTGGAATTAAGGTGATGCTGGCCTCATAGAACGAATGTCGAAGTGTTCCATCTCTTTCTATATTTCCAAACAGCTTTAGTAGAATAGGTATGATTTCTTCTTTAAACGTTTGATAGAATTCCCCTGGGAAGCCATCTGGCCCTGGACTCTTGTGTCTTGGGAGGTTTTTGATGACTGCTTCAATTTCCTCCCTGGTTATTGGCCTGTTCAGGTTTTCTATTTCTTCCTGTTCCAGTTTTGGTAGTTTGTGGCTTTCCAGGAATGCGTTCCATTTCTTCTAGATTGCCTAATTTATTGGCGATAGTAGCTGTTTCATAATATGTTTTTAAAATCGTTTGTATTTCCTTGGTGTTGGTAGTGATCTCTCCTTTCTCATTCATGATTTTATTAATTTGAGTCTTCTCTCTCTTCTTTTTAATAAGGTTGGCTAATGGTTTATCTATCTTATTAATTCTTTCAAAGAACCAACTCCTGGTTCTGTTTATCTGTTCCACAGTTCTTCAGGTCTCAATTTCATTGAGTTCTGCTCGAATCTTTATTAACTCTCTTCTTCTGCTGGGTGTAGGGTCTACTTGCTGTTTTTCTCTAGCTCCTGTATGTGTAAGGTTAGCTTTTGTATTTGAGTTCTTTCCAGTTTTTGAATGGATGCTTGTATTGCGATGTATTTCCCCCTCAGGACTGCTTTTGCTGCATCCCAAAGATTTTGAACGGTTGTATCTTCATTCTCATTAGTTTCCATGAATCTTTTTAATTCTTCCTTAATTTCCTGGTTGACCCTTTCATCTTTTAGCAGGATGGTCCTTAACCTCCACGTGTTTGAGGTCCTTCCAAACTTCTTGTTGTGATTTAGTTCTAATTTCAAGGCATTATGGTCTGAGAATATGCAGGGGACGGTCCCAATCTTTTGGTATCGGTTCAGACCCGATTTGTGACCCAGTATGTGGTCTATTCTGGAGAAAGTTCCATGTGCACTTGAGAAGAATGTGTATTCAGTTGAGTTTGGATGTAAAGTTCTGTAGATATCTGTGAAATCCATCTGGTCCAGTGTATCATTTAAAGCTCTCGTTTCTTTGAAGATGTTGTGCTTAGAAGATCTATCTAGTATAGAAAGAGCTAGACTGAAGTCACCAAGTCTAAGTATATTATTATCTAAGTATTTCTTAACTTTGGTTATTAATTGATTTAAATATTTGGGAGCTCCCACATTCGGGGCATATATATTGAGGATTGTTAAGTCCTCTTGTTGGATAGATCCTTTAAGTATGATATAGTGTCCCTCTTCTTCTCTCACTACAGTCTTTGGGGTAAATTTTAGTTTATCTGATATAAGGATGGCTACCCCTGCTTTCTTTTGAGGACCATTTGAATGGTAAATGGTTCTCCAACCTTTTATTTTCAGGCTGTAGGTGTCCTTCTGTCTACAATGAATCTCTTGTAGACAGCAAATAGATGGGTCCTGCTTTTTTATCCAGTCTGAAACCCTGCGCCTTTTGATGGGGTCATTAAGCCTGTTCACGTTCAGGGTTACTATTGAGAGATATGAGTTTAGGGTCATCATGATATATATTTAGTCCTTGTTTTTGTGGATTGTTCCACTGAACTTCTTCTTAAAGGGGAATTTTAAGAGTCCCCCTTAAAATTTCTTGCAGAGCTGGTTTGGAGGTCTATATCCTGCCTGTCTTGGAAGCTCTTTATCTCTCCTTCCATTTTGAATGAGAGCCTTGCTGGATAAAGTATTCTTGGTTGCATGTTCTTCTCATTTAGGACCCTGAATATATCCTGCCAGCCCTTTCTGGCCTGCCACGTCTCTGTGGAGAGGTCTGCTGTTACCCTAATGCTCCTCCCCATAAAGGTCAGGGATTTCTTGCCTCTTGCTGCTTTAAGGATCTTCTCTTTATCTTTGGAATTTGCAAGCTTCACTATTAGATATTGAGGTGTTGAACGGTTTTTTTGATTTTAGGGGGGGATCTCTCTATTTCCTGGATCTGAATGCCTGTTTCCCTTCCCAGATTGGGAAAGTTTTCAGCTAGGATTTGTTCAAATACATATTCTGGCCCTCTGGCCCTTTTGGCGCCCTCGGGAACCCCAATTAAACATAGGTTTTTCTTCCTTAGGCTGTCCTTTATTTCCCTTAATCTAACCTCATGGTCTTTTAATTGTCTGTCTCTTTTTTCCTCAGGTTCCCTCTTTGCCATTAACTTGTCTTCTATGTCACTCACTCGTACTTCCACCTCGTTAACCCTCGTCGTTAGGACTTCTAGTTTGGATTGCATCTCATTCAACTGATTTTTAATTTCTGACTGATTGGATCTAAATTCTGCAGTCATGAAGTCTTGTGAGTCCTTTATGCTTTTTTCTAGAGCCACCAGTAGCTGTATAATGGTGCTTCTGAATTGGCTTTCTGACATTGAGTTGTAATCCAGATTTTGTAACTCTGTGGGAGAGAGGACTGTTTCTGATTCTTTCTTTTGAGGTGAGGTTTTCCTTCTAGTCATTTTGCTCAGTGCAGAGTGGCCAAAAACAAGTTGTATTGGGAAAAGGAGAAAAAGAGAGAGAAAGAGGAAAGAAAAGAGAAAAAAGAAAAAAGCAAAAAAGCAAAAAAGGAAGAAAAGAAAGAGAAGAAAAAGAGAAAGAGAAAGAAAGAAAGGGAAAAAAGGGTGGGGGAAGCAAACAGAAATCAAAAAGCAAAAAAAAAAAAAAAAGAAAGAAAGCCCACGGGGGAGTATCTTCTGATTCTGTATACTGTAAGTCCCTTGACTTCCCCTGGAACTGGTCCGTCCAGCTGGTCTTCCTGGGGAGGGTCCTGTTGTGCTGGTTTTCAGGTGTTAGCCCTTGGGGGAGCTGCTCCGCCCCCACCTGCTGCAGGGCTCAGCGGGGGTTGTTTACCCCGTGAGGCCCCAGGAGGAACAACCTCAGTGGCAGCGGCCAGCTCTGCAGCCCTGGAGTCAGCTCCCACAGTAACTCCGGAGCTCTCCGTCTGCAGGGCCTGAAGGCTCCGGGCGGGGCCGCTGATCCGCTCAGCTCGGGGCAGGAGCGTCCTCGCTGTCCTGGGCCCTCCCGGCCTCTGCCTGTCCCGGGGGAGGCCGGATCCTGGGCTGTGTCCCGGCGCCCTGTGCTCCGGGGCCTGCGCTGTTGGATTCGCGCTCCCGCCCCGCAGCCCCCTCCGCGGAGCCGCCGCCCGAGCCCCTCTGAGCTGCTCCGGCCCCGCCGTGCGCGCTGCAGCCCTTAGGGACCTCGGCGCACTCTCCCGGGGCGCAGGTGTCTGTTAGTGTCCCCGGGAGCCCGAGGGCATCCCCGCCCTCCTGGGTCCTGCTCCAACTCCCTTCAAGGCCTTTCCGCCCGGGAAGGTTGGTGCAGCTCCTGCTTCTCCGGGACGGGGCTCTCCTGTCCTGGGGACACTCGCCCCGGCCTCAGCCCGGCTCCTCGCGGGGCCCCTCCCCCTCGGAGGCCTTTTGTGTCTTTATTTCTTTTTCCCCGTCTTCCTACCTTGATAGAAGCGCGAACTCTTCTCACTGTAGCGTTCCAGCTGGTCTCTCTTTAAATCTCAGGCCGAATTCGTAGATTTTCAGGATGATTGGAAGGTTATCTAGGTAATTTGGTGGGGACAGGTGACTTGGGGACCCTACTCTTCAGCCATCCTGCCCCTCTTCCCCAGAATGTTTTAAATGTATCTTATCATATATTTCTGGAGCCAGCCTTGGGGGAAAAAAAATCTGAAAAAAAATCAGATTTTGGTTTTGGTTTTGGGCTTAGGCTTCAGTTCAGATGAGGGAGAGAGTCTCCCATATGCGGCTTATGATCACCAGGCCTGCCTCTGAAGGTACAAAAACATCAAGTTAGCTTGTATATGACTTAAACCCTGATGATGGGAGACATTACCGCTCTTTATTTTTTTCCAGGTTTACCGAGATATAATTGGCATAGAACATCATAAAAGTTTAACGATAACAAGATCATGATTTCGTACAGCCTATATCGTGAAATCATACCACAACAGGTTTACTTAACAGTCATCGCCTCACATAGTCAGAATTTTTTCCTTATGTTGAAAACTTTAAAGATTTTTTTCTCTTAGCAACTTTCAAACATAAAAGATGGTATTGTTCGTTATATTTGCCATGTTGTACATTACATCCCCTGAACTTTTTTTATCTAATAATTGGAAATTTATGCTTTGTGACCATCTTCATGCCTCTTTACACCCCCACCTTCTACCTACAGCTGGTAACCACCAGTCTGTTCCCTACGAGCTGCTATGAGCTTGCTTTTCTTTTCTTTCTCTTTTTTTTATTCCTCGTACAAGCAAGATAATACAGTATTTGTCCTTCTCTATTTGACCTATCTTACTTAGCATAATGCCCTCAAGCTTCATCCATGTTGCAGGGTTTCCTTTAATGTGACTGAGTGATATTCTATTGTGTATGCACGCTACATTTTCTTTTTCTTTATCTACTCATACATCAATGGACACTTAAGTTGTTTTTATGTTTGGGCTATTGCAAGTAATGCTGCAATAAATATGGGGTTTCAGGTGAGATAGGAAGATATTGTAATACTTAACATGCAAGTCGATAAGCTTGAACTAAGGCGGTAGGGAGGAGAAAAGTATAGTGGGATTCATGAGACCCTTTTGATAGAACTGAGATATGTTGCTCATTCGTTGGAAGTAAAGAGAACGACTACAGAAATGAAAAGAAGCAAAACAAAATAAAACTGTGGGGCAAAGGGAAAGGGCATGTCTTTTCCTTGAAATGAAGATTTATTTAGTAATGAGATCCCAAAGCAGCATAGAAAAATGACAGATCTGAAAGTGTTGCATGTGGGATGAGTTCAATTTACACAGTCTTGAGGATTTCTGCTCAGGAATGAGAAATTAAAAGCCACAGAGGAAAACCAATAGCATGTCAAGCAGTATTCTTGATATTTAGCAAATATATTATCCATTGAATGGCATCCAATTTGAAAAGTAGAATCTAGAATCTGTAGATGTGTTTCAGAAATTGGAAAATACTTCAATGTAGAGGACTCTGTGACAAATCAAGGTATTATAGTATAATGGCATTGGATATTAAATTATGTATCCATGGGACATTAAGTAGCCAGCACACTTACAGAAAAGTCAAATAATGTCAAGATTTCCCATTCAAAAGGACGTAAAAAACAAAAACAAATGTCAATAAATCCCCCAATTTTAAGTTTCTCTGCTCAATAGTTTTCAACCTTTGAGACCTAGCAAGAAACAAAATTTAAAAAAGTGAAATTAATGGAAATGTCAGAAATATGATTACAAGAAAATCTTATATGTATTACTTATAGTTGCAGGAACTTGCTTACATATACCCATGTATTTTGTTTATAAAGTCATTGTTATTTTGCAGAAAAGATTAAATATATCATTTCTCCTGAAATTCTTTAAATAGCACCATTACTCTTAGACTCACTGCCTGCCTCCTAACAGCTAGGAAGCTACTCTGAAAACAGGTGGGGATTGAAATGAATAATGAGGCAAAAACAGGAGAGAAAGGCAGAGAAGGGTGATACAAAGGGGAAGTAACTTTGCAACATATGAGATGAAATTTGAGATAAACCCAAGACATTTAAATAAATCCATAAAGGATGAATATATGGTTCATCATGAGAATTCAAGGGAAATTATGACAGTTTGATCAAGGCCATGTCTATTCATATGTATGGCATTTGGCAGAGCACATTCACAGTACAAATGTTCAATAATCAGATGATTAGTTGAAAGGAAGCATTGGTATCAGTAAGGTTCTTAGAGTTAAGCAAATGAAACTGACTCTGCCTGAGTCAAGTAGCAAAAGAATAGACTGAAATATTGGTTAGAAATGTTGGGACATGAATCTTGTAAAAATGGGTGAAGACAAAGATGGTTGGAGGGAAACGAGAATGGCTGAATTGCTCCAGAGAATGAGTTTGGTGAAGACACCAAAAACCATTGTTTTAACCACAGAAACCAGAGCTTGCTCCATTGCCATGGCCCATGCTGGACACCTGACTCTCCCTTTCGCGTTGCTGTCACTATTGTTCCTAGAAATTTGATCAGGTGACCGGTGTCTCCCATCATTTGCTCACGTCCAGTATTAGGTGCTTGTCTAACCATGTCTCAACTGTTCTGTTTAATTGGAATATTGTACTCTATTTAGAATAAAATAGCACCGAAGTAGCGATCAAGGTGCTTAAAGAAGAACTGGTTGAGATATTTAGTTTGAGAAGATGAATAAAAGCTGTTTTAAATATTTAAAAAAAACATACCTATGAACTAATTTCAAGTTTTTCAGAGGATAGAGCAAACACTAATGAGTAAAAATCATGACAAGGTAAGATTTCTTTTTAATATAAAGAAGTCCAAAATTGGAATTGGCAAGAGCCCTGCTGCTAAGAGTAATTATTCAGAAACAAGACAGTCACTTCCTAGCATGTCATGGAACCAATTACTGTTTGAGTGTGAGATTGGACTGCATAACTGGTAAGATTACAGTAGCTCCAAGTCTCCACAGGCCTTTGATCTCTGCCTTTGAATTTCATGTAAAACATTTTAAATAGTTTACATTGCTAATTGGTCTTCAAGTTGAAAGAAATGTTACTTTTGTACAAAAGAACAAAAATTTGCCTCCAGCCCCTTGAGCATGATTATTTATGCGTGAAGCCACACCTTTTATTACTTCTCAGTGCTTTTCTGAGCAATTTGTAGTGTTAAGAGATAAATCTCAGTTTGGTGTGGCTAGTGGATTTTTTAAAGATATGACTATCGGAAACATGTATCCTGGGAGTGCTTTTGGAATTTAGGATTTGGATTTTCATTCAAATAGTTTGACATTACAGATATTATAGAACGTTTCCTGCACATTCTTGCATGATTATTTAGCATTGTATTTTGAAAAATTCCAAAGCATAAAAATGTTGCAGAATAGTACAAAGAGTTCCTGCTCGCCCATCAGTGAGGTTCCACCAAAATTAATGTTACTATATTCATTGAATCATTTTTTCTACTTTGTGTATGTGTGTGTGATCAAAGAAAAATCGTACTGATGGAGTTAAAAAGGCACACACACACAAAATAGGCAAAAAACGCTACTGAAGACTATTGCAATAGAGGAAAAAGACTGAATTCAGTCTCCCTGAAACAAAATGTGGGAGGATTTTTAAACCCTGGAGTGATCTAATGGGTAAGTACTGGAGGACATTATAGAGGGGGCTGGTCCATGTGATTAGGCCACCTATGTTTGCTAATTGATGCTTATCTAAATTAGGCTCCTACTCTCCCGTAGAGATGAGAAAATCGGGACACTGTCTTTCGTGATGACTACATTTCAAAGGAATGACTCCCAGGTCCTTGAGAAAGATATTGCTAGGCTGTGAACTAGCAAAGGCTAAGGGGCAAGAAAGAATCTACAATCACAAGAGTAAATGTTCTAAGAAAAGTGAAGTCAGGGCCCTAGTGTTTGGAAGGAAGCTGTCTAAGGTGAGGAGACTGGTAAGGGTATGTTGGCCAGTGTGTGTCTACATGGGTCGTGATGGGTACAAATTAAGGCATCTAGAAAATAAATTACTGGATGAACACACACACACAAATGCATATATACATGCACATGTGCATGCAAATGTATGTATATTTATATTTTTTCTAAAATGTTTAATAGAAAAAAATAAAAATAAATAAACAAAATGTTTAATAGTAAGTTGCAGACATGCTACCTCTTAACATTCAGTATGTACCCATAAAAACAGTATCATTCTTTTATATACATTTTCATATATAGATTTTCTTCCATTGCATAACCATAGTATAATTATTAAAATCAGAAAGTTGGGGCACCTGAGTAGCTCAGTGGTTGAGTGTCTGCCTTCGGTTCAGGGTGTGACCTTGGGGTTCCGGGATCGAATCCCACATCGGGCTCCCTGCATGGAGCCTGCTTCTCCCTCTGCCTGTGTCTCTGCCTCTCTCTGTGTGTCTCTCGTGAATAAATAAACTCTAAAATCAAATCAAATCAAATCAAATCAGAAAGTCAATCTCACATGTTTTTCACAACAACCCCAGACTGGAGGTTACTGGTAGGCTAGTTTCTACAAATGAAAGGACTATGCACATTGACATTTGGCCCCAGTATCGGGGGCCAGAGATCTTCCACAGATTTCGTCAACTTAGGAAAGAACAATTCTTTATGATTTACTACACTCTGTTTGCTCAGGATGCTGAAGAGTAACTGATAGTGGTAGGCATGTTTGGAATGAATATGAAAATTTGTATTTTAGTAATCTCAAGAGAATATGTTTTCCATCAAGGCCTCTAGAATTTTGGAATTCCCTGCCACTTTTGGTTGTGTCAGAAAACCGAGTAGGTTAAATTTAAATGCCTGTGGTGAGGCCCATATGTTGTATTATGCTTTTGCCAGGTTGACGTAAGAAGCTCAGCAAAAGCAAGGGAGTCCCTTCCATTATTAATGATTCTCTAGGCCCTTCGCCACATCCTGTGAGCCATAAAAATAAATAAATGAAATATTCATTAAAACTTTTAAACTATCAATATTGTATAAATGAAGATGAATGACATGGTATGCATAGACTCTCATTAAACCCAGTTACCACGTTAAAATTTTCCAAGAAAAATGGGTAGTTTTTGAAATCCTTCAGAGGATAAATTATTTTGTGTAAGTCTCTATATGCCTTCAGTTTGGCTAGATGCAAAAATCCACAGATATCAGAATGAGCATTTTTATGTATTAAAAATATCCATAAGGGAAACAAGGGAATTATACTCCATTTTACTATTTCTAGTAAATTTGCATTTGTAAACTTCTAGACACAAACTAGTAAGTCTCTAATTTAGATTTTAACAGCATCTGTTGGCATTGGATACACAAGGTAACTCATTGTTGAGCAAGAAATTTATTCTAAGTCTCCATCAGCTGGCACTCTTTTTCTGTAAAATGAGATAGTAAATATTTTAGGTTTCACAAGTCATGTATGGTCCCAATAACATATTTTTTTAAATTTCTTTTACAACTTTATAAAAATATAAGAATTATTTTTACTTCAAGGGCCATGCCAAAACACACCAAGGATAGTATTTGGTTCACAGGTTTAAACAGTTTGCTGATCCTTGGTCTTCCTCAGAAAATCAGGCCTGAGGTCATAAAGGAAACCAAACAGAAAATCACGACAGCATTCAGACTTTGAGGGAGAAGATAGGGAGCACTTCTAGAACAGGAAAATGTGACAGGAGTTGAAAATTAGGGTAGGAAAAGTCCTCCTACTAAAACTGAAACATGAGAACAGAGAAGGACCAACATGAGAACCGAGAGGGACCATGCTGAATCCCTGACCTGCTGGCCTCTCAACACCTGTTCCTCTTGACTAGCAGAGTTGGCCTCCAAGTAGGTCTTGAGCAGACCCTGCAAGTGGTGATATGATGGTTTCTCTGAAAAAGGGCATCTCCGATTTGTATTTCCCTGATGATGAGTGATGGTGAGCATCTTTTCATGTATTTGTAGGCCATCTATATATATTATTTAGAAGAATGTCTCGTCAGGGCCTCTGCCCACTTTTAATCAGATTTTTTTGGTTTTGAGTTGTATCAGTTTTTAATATATTTTAGGATATTGACCCTTGTCAGATATGTCATTGCAAATATCTTCTCCCATGTGGTAAGTTGCTTTTTTGCTCTGTTGAGAATTTCCTTCACTATGTGAAAGCTTTTTTTTTTTTTTGAAGTAGTCCCAATAGTCAACAATACTAAAAAAAAAAAAAAAAAAAAAAAGGATTCCAACCTAAAAATGACAACTTTGATTCTCAAAGGCAGCCCACTGTATGACATCTAAAAGTTGTTTTCTACTTAACTGGTTAAAAAAATAAACATAGTGGAAACTGAGTCAAGAGGATCAATAAATTTGTATTTTTAACAGGTTATTTGGATTTATAAAGTATCACATAGTTTTTTTTTTGGTGCCAATTTTAAATACAGTTTTATTTAAGACATTGCATTTTCCACTTAACAATACAGTGCTTATAAAGTGCAAGTATCACATAGTTTTTATGAAATGATTACTAAATATGTTGGGACTCGTAGTGACTGGCAGTTTAGTAATGAAACACCATTTTCTTTCCATGAGGATTCATAGTTATTAATTACTTATGATTTTGATATTAATTCTTCAGCTTTTGGATGAATAGCAGTTCAAATCATAAACTTTTTTGACTCTTTCTTTTAAAATCAGAGTAAATACGTGATTAAAAAAAAGTATCATATAAAGGAACATTCCTCGACATCTTAAAAGCCATCTACGAAAAGCCCACAGCAAATATCATTCTCAATGGGGAAGCACTGGGAGCCTTTCCCCTAAGATCAGGAACAAGACAGGGATGTCCACTCTCACCACTGCTATTCAACATAGTACTGGAAGTCCTAGCCTCAGCAATCAGACAACAAAAAGACATTAAAGGCATTCAAATTGGCAAAGAAGAAGTCAAACTCTCCCTCTTCGCCGATGACATGATACTCTACCTAGAAAACCCAAAAGCCTCCACCCCAAGATTGCTAGAACTCATACAGCAATTCGGCAGTGTGGCAGGATACACAATCAATGCCCAGAAATCAATGGCATTCCTATACACTCACAATGAGACTGAAGAAAGAGAAATTAAGGAGTCAATCCCATTTACAATTGCACCCAAAAGCATAAGATACCTAAGAATAAACCTAACCAAAGAGGTAAAGCATCTATACCCTAAAAACTACAGAACACTTCTGAAAGAAATTGAGGAAGACACAAAGAGATGGAAAAATATTCCATGCTCATGGATTGGAAGAATTGATATTGTGAAAATGTCCATGTTACCCAGGGCAATTTACACGTTTAGTGCAATCCTTATCAAAATACCATGGACTTTCTTCAGAGAGTTGGAACAAATTATTTAAAGATTTGTGTGGAATCAGAAAAGACCCCGAATAGCCAGGGGCATTTTAAAAAAGAAAACACAATGCCAGATTTCAGGTTGTACTACAAAGCTGTGGTCATCAAGACAGTGTGGTCCTGGCACAAAAACAGACACATAGATCAATGGAACAGAACAGAGAACCCAGAAGTGGACCCTGAACTTTATGGTCAACTAATATACGATAAAGGAGGAAAGACGATCCACTGGAAGAAAGACAGTCTCTTCAATAAATGGTGCTGGGGAAATTGGACATCCACATGCAGAGGAATGAAACTAGACCACTCTCTTGCACCAGACACAAAGATAAACTCAAAATGGATGAAAGATCTAAATGTGAGACAAGATTCCATCAAAATCCTAGAGGAGAACACAGGCAACACCCTTCTTGAACTCGGCCACAGCAACTTCTTACAAGATACATCCATGAATGCAAGAGAAACAAAAGCAAAAATGAACTATTTGGACTTCATCAAGATAAGAAGCTTTTGCACAGCAAAGGATACAGTCAACAAAACTCAAAGACAACCTACAGAATGGGAGAAGATATTTGCAAATAACATATCAGATAAAGGGCTAGTATCCAAGATCTATAAAGAACTTATTAAACTCACCAGCAAAGAACCAAACAATCCAATCATGAAATGGGCAAAAGACATGAAGAGAAATCTCACAGAGGAAGACATAGACATGGCCAACACGCAAATGAGGAAATGCTCCGCATCACTTGCCATCAGGGAAATACAAATCAAAGCCACAATGAGATCCCATCTCACACCAGTGACAATGGGGAAAATTAACAAGGCAGGAAACCACAAATGTTGGAGAGGATGTGGAGAAAGGGGAACCCTCTTGCACCATTGGTGAGAAGGTGACCTGGTGCAGCCACTCTGGGAAACTGTGTGGAGGTTCCTCAAAGAGTTAAAAATAGACCTGCCCTATGACCCAGCAATTGCACTGTTAGGGATTTACCCCAAAGATACAGATGCAGTGAAACGCCGGGACACCTGCACCCCGATGTTTCTAGCAGCAATGTCCACAATAGCCAAACAGTGGAAGATGCCTTGGTGTCCATCGAAAGATGATGGATAAAGAAGATGTGGTCTATGTGTACAATGGAATATTCCTCAGCCATTAGAAACGACAAATACCCACCATGTGCTTCGACATGGATGGACCTAGAGGGTATGATGCTGAGTGAAATAAGTCAGTCGGAGAAGGACAAACATTATATGGTCTCATTCATTTGGGGAATATAAAAAATAATGAAAGGGATTGAAGGGGAAGGGAGAAGAAGTGTGTGGGAAATATCAGAAAGGGAGACAGAGCATGAGAGACTCCTAACTCTGGGAAACGAACTTGGAGTGGTGGAAGGAGAGGAGGGCGGGGGGTGGAGGTGACTAGGTGATGGGCACTGAGGGGGGCACTTGACGGGATGAGCACTGGGTGTTATTCTATATGTTGGCAAATTGAACACCAATAAAAATGAATTTTATAAAAAAATAAAAAAATAAAAATAAAAAATAAAAAAGAAGTTCTGCTGACGATCTACATTTAACAATTTCTTTGCCGTATTTTGGGGTAACAAAGCTCATACCATTCTTTAAACCTTATTTTCTTTTTGTGCTTTTTAAAAATTTATTTGAGAGACAGTGTATTGAGGGAGAGGGACAAAGGGAGAAGGAGAGAGAATCTCAGGCAGACTCTCCATTGAGTGCCGAACAGGACACGGGGGGCTGTCCTCATGTTATCTCATGACCCTGAAATCACTACCAGAAGGAAAATCAAGAGTCTGAGGCTTAACTTACTGAGCCACCCATGTGCCCTTTTGTGCTGTTTTTAAAATTAGTTAAAAACAATAAGGGAGAAGGCATAAATATGCAAAATCTCTGAAATATGAAACAACCCCCCCTTTTTCTGAGTAATGAAACCATCGTTAATACAGGAAGTTAGAAGATAAACTGCTTTTAGTAGAATATGTAGCATTATTCTAGATCCCGATTCATATCATATGTAGAATTGAATATAAAGTGATATAGATGTCATTTCTACTCACCTTATCAGTGTCGAATATATCCGATTCTAAGTGCAGATCCTCCAATTTAAGTATTTTAATCATTAAAATCCCTCTGCACCAGGAGAAAAGAAAAAGACAAGAAAGAAATAATGAAGATGTGCAAACTTTACCCTCCCTTTTCTTAGATATGCTGCTTCAATCTTTTGGAAAAAATATGGTAGCTGATTTTGTCCTATTCTCACCTTCCTCTTTTTACTGTTAGATCTCTGGATTTCTCAGCATAAAAGAGGTTCCAATGAAAATAAACACACGACACGCTTTGTAATAACATGCAGCCTCTCGAATTAAGTTCAACTCAGAGCGGCACAGACTCTGTGTGGAGTGTGAAGGCTTCTTGCACTAGAAATATTTTAAACTATTATAGTGTCAATTTGCTTCCGACTTTTTCTTAAGCTTGACAGTGAACTCACTTTGCTAAATCGGCCCGTTGAGAATGATATTTGCTGAGGGATTTTTGTAGATGGCTTTTAAGATGCTGATGAAGGTGCCCTCTATCCCCACACTCTGGAGAGTTGTGATCAGGAATGGAGGCTGTATTTTGTCAAATGCTTTCTCTGCATCTATTGAGAGGACCCCATGGTTCTTGTTTTTTCTCTTCCTGATATGGTCAATCACATTGACTGCTTTAGGACTGTTGAACCAGCCTTGCATCCCGGGGATACATCCCACTTGGTCATGGTGAACAATCTTCTGAATGTCCTATTGGATCCTATTGGCTAGTATCTTGTTGAGAATATTTGCACCCATGTTCATCAGGGATATTGGTCTGTAATTCTCCTTTCTGGTGAGGTCGTTGTCTGGTTTTGGAATTTAGGTGATGCTGGCCTCAGAGAACGAGTTTGGAAGTGCTCCATATCTTTCCATCTTTCTGAACAGCTTTAGTAGAATAGACATGGTTTCTCCTTTACAAGTTGGATAGAATTCCCCAGGGAAGCCCTCTGGCCTGAACTTTTAGGTCTTGGGAGGTTTTTGATGACAGCTTTAATTTCCTCTCTGGTTATTGGCCTGTTCAGGTTTTCTATTTCTTCCTGTTCCAGTTTTGGTCATTTGTGATTTTCCAGAAATGCATCCATTTCTTCTAGATTGTCTAATTATTTGGTGTCTAGCTGCTCATAATATGTTTTTAAAATAGTTTGTGTTTCCTTGGTGTTGGTGGTGATCTCTCCTTCTCATTCATGATTTTATTATTGTGTCTTTTCTCTCTTCTTTTTAATAAGTCTGGCTAATGGTTTATCTATCTTATTCTTTCAAAGAACCAACTGCTGGTTTTGTTGATGTGTTCCAAAGTTATTCTGGTCTTGATTTCGTTGAGTTCTGATTGAATCTTTATTAACACTCTTTTTCTGCTGGGTGTAGTTTCTATTTGCTTTTTTGTCTCCAGCTCCTTTACATGCAAGGTTAGATTTTGTATTTGAGTTCTTGCCAGTTTTTTGGATGGATGCTTGCATTGCCATGTATTTCCCCCTCAGGCGGCTTTTGCTGCATCCCAAAGATTGTGAACGGTTGTATCTTCATTCTCATTAGCTTCCGTGAGTCTTTTTAGTTCTCCTCTAATTTCCTGGTTGACCCTTCCATCTTTTAGCAGGATGGCCCTTAACCTCCACGTGTTTGAGGTCCTTCCAAACTTCTTTTTGTGATTTAGTTCTAATTTCAAAGCATCATGGTGCAAAATAAGTGGGGGATGATCCCAATCTTTTGGCATGGGTTCAGACCTGATTTGTGACCCAGTACGGGTCTCTTCTGGAGAAAGTTCCATGCGCACTTGAGAAGAATGTGTATTCAGTTGCGTTTGGATGTAAAGTTCTGTAAATATCTGTGAGATCCACCTGGTCCAGTGTATCATTTAAAGCTCTTGTTTCTTTCTTTGGAGATGTCCTGCTTAGATCTGTTGATCGTATAAAGCGCTACATTCAAGTCACCAAGTGTAAGTGTATTATTATCTCAGTATGTCTTAACTTTGGTTACTAATTGGCTGATATACTTGGCAGCTCCCACATTCGGGGCATAAATGTTGATGATTGTTAGGTCTTCTTGTTGGATAGAAACTACAAGTATGATATAGTGTCCCTCTTCATCTCCCACTAGAGTCTTGGGGATAAACTTTAGTTTATCTGATATAAGGATGGCTACCCCTGCTTTCTTTTGAGGACCATTTGAATGGTACATGATTCTACACCCTTTCATTTACGGGATGTAGGTGTCCTTATGTCTCAAATGAGTCTCGGGGATCCCTGGGTGGCTCAGCGGTTTAGCACCAGCCTTTGGCCCAGGGAACGATCCTGGAGTCCCGGGATTGAGTCCCACGTCTGGCTCCTGGCATGGAGCCTGCTTCCCTCTACTCCTGTGTCTCTGCCTCTCTCTCTCTCTCTCTCTCTCTCTCTCTCTCTCTCTGTCCATCATAAATAAATAAATAAATAAATAACTAAATAAATAAATAACTAAATAAATAATTTTTAAAAAAATTAATAAAAATAAAATGAGTCTCTTGTAGACAGCAAATAGATGGGTCTTGCTTTTTCATTCACTCTGAAACCGTGCGCCTTTTGATGGGGTCATTAAGCACATTCACGTTCAGAGTTATTATTGAGAGATATGAATTTAGTGTCATCATGATACCTATTCTGTCCTTGTTTTTGTGGATTGTTTCCTTGGACCTCCTCTTTCTGTTACAGAGTCCCCCTTAGTATTTCTTGCAGAGCCGGCTTGGTGGTCACATATTCTTTCAGTTCCTGCCTATCTTGGAAGCTCTTGATCTCTCCTTCTATTCTGAATGAGAGCCTTGCTGGATACAGGGTTCTCGGCTGCAGGTTCATCTCATTTAGGACCCTGAATACATCCTGCCGGCCCTTTCTGGCCTGCCAGGTCTCTGTGGAGAGGTCTGCTGTTAATCTAATATTTCTCCCCATAAAAGTTAGGGATCTCTTGTCTCTTGCTACTTTAAGGATCTTCTCCTTATCTTTGGAATTTGCAAGTTTCAGTCTTAAATGTCGAGGTGTTGAGTGGTTTTTACTGATTTCAGGGGGGATCTCTCTATTTCCTGGATCTGAATGCCTGTTTCCCTTCCCATGAAGGAAAGTTCTCAGCTATGATTTGTTCAAATACAGTTTCTAGGCCTCTGTCCCTTTCGGCACCCTCGGGAACAACAATTAAACATAGATTTTTCCTTCTGGGGCTGTCATTTATTTCCCTTAACCTATCCTCATGACCTTTTAATTGTTTTTCTCTTTTTTCCTCAATTTCCCTCTTTCCCATCAACTGCTCCTCTGTCACTCACTCATTCTTGTGCCTCGTTAACCCTTCTTGTTAGGAAGTCTAATTTAGATAGACTCTCCTTTAATTGATTTTTAATTTTGGCCTGATTAGATTTAAATTCTTCAGTCATGAAGTCTCTTGAATCCTTTATGCTTTTTTCTAGAGCCGCCAATAGCTTTATAATTGTGCTTCTGAATTGGCTTTCTGACATTGAATTGTAATCCAAATTCCGTAACTCAGTGGGAGAGAGGACTGTTCCTGAGTCTCTCTTTTGAGGTTAGTTTTTCCTTCTAGTCATTTTGCTCAGTGCAGAGTGGCCAGAAACAAGTTGTATTGGGAAAAGGAGAAAAAGAGAGAAGAGCAAAAAGAAAAAATAAATAAAAGAAGAAGAAGAAAAAGAAAAAAAAAGGGAAGGAAGCAAATAGAAACAAACAAACAAACAAAAAAAAACAAGGGGGAGTGTCCTCTGATTCTATATACTGTAAATCCCTCGACACCCCCTGGAAGTTTCCAGTGCTACTTGGTCAATAACTGTCTTTTCCGCTGTTTCTCTAGCTGGTCTTCTGGGGGAGAGGCCTGCTGTCCTTGTTCTCAGGTATGAGCACCTGGGGGAGCTGCCCAGCCTCCTACCAGGTGCACGGCTCAGTGGGAGCTGTTCATCGCGTGAGGCCCCTGCTCCAACCCATGCACACGTTGACACCAGGAGGAACCACAGTGGAGGCGGCCAGGTCCCCAGCCCCAGAGTCAGCTCCTGCAGTAGCTACCACAGCTCCCAGTATGCAGGGGCATGGATGCTCCAGGGTGGGGGTCGTTGACCTGCACATCTCGGGCACCCGGGGCAAGAGCATCATGCCTGTTTTGGGCCCTCCGGACTCTGCCTGTCCCAGGAGGAGGCTGGGATGTGGACTGTGTCCCCTGTGCCCTGGGCTCTGGGCCCTGCACTGCTGGGATCCACTCCCAGGACTCTTGGGCATGTGCTGCAGCCCTTTAGGAAGCTCGGCTGTGGGGTGGGGGCTCCCCCGGGCACAGGTGCTCTGTTAGTAGCCCCAGGAGCAGGCGGGCATCCCCGCCCTGCTGGGATCCTGCCCCAACTCCCTGCAAGTGCCTTTCCATCTGGGAAGGTTGGTGATGCTCCTGCTCCACCGGGCAGGCTCTCCTGTCCTGGGGGCCCTCACCCTGGGGCATTAGCCCGGCTCCTTGGGGGGACTCCCCCTTGGAGACTTTTTTATTTCTTTACTTTTTCCCCATCTTCCTACCTTGATAGAAGTGCGAACTCTTCTCACTTCAGCCTTCTAGCTCTCTCCTTAAATCTCAGGCCGAATTCGGAGGTTTTCAGGATTTTGTGAAAGTTATCCAGGTAAGTTGGGGGGGACAGGTGACTTGGGGACCCTCTTCTTCCACCACCTTCCCCCTCCCCCATTTGTAGTGTTTATTGATAGGAATATATTAATTGCCATTTGATCCCTCAGGTCATCAGCTTGGTGGCATTCCCCCCATGGCACGCCTGAAGGCTCCTCTCATTCGTCATCCTTCAAAGCTCCTGACAGGAAAGGTTCATGCGCCCCCGTGACATAACCGAAGTACAAGACCTAAGGGGTGAGGCTCAGTTAGTGATTCCAGACAAGACAGTGTAAGTGTGTACACTGAGCTTGAGTGTGCAAGCTGGTGAATGTCTGGGACCACGGACATCAGAACAACAAAGACCTAAAGTCATCCTGTCCAGCAAGGAGAATGTATGGGATTCTCTGGCCAAACCATTATTCTGGCCAGGGAGAACCAATGTCTGACCCATCAGGTCCCAGCAAGGCAGAGCGGCCACAGGCCCCCGACCAAGATGCCAGAGCCTTCAGGGAATTGCTGCCTTTGAGAGAGCTGCCCAGGGAGGCACAGGGAGGCAGGAGATCCAAGCTCAGGAGTCAGCACAGGGGTTCATGGAACCTAGCCCAGGTGTGGCCTTCATGGACACAAATATCTCTCCCCCTCATGCACACCAAGAGGGAAAAGGATTTCAGAGACCACTGACGAGGACCCCAGGAGGATTCCAGGCTTGGTCAGGGGTGAAGTTGGAACCCTGAGAGCGAGACTGAGGATGGAAAGCCCTGCCTGCCCTTATGTCGTCCACTATTGACCTTCCCCTGGCCTCACGCCGTCCATGTGCAGCCCAGTGTCTCTTTGCATGTGTGTCCCAACTTTGGTGTTGATGCAATTGCAGAGGTTGACCTAGACGACTCCACGCTCCGAATAATGGGAATGTCTAACCCCAAACCCAAGCCAAAATAATCCACATCAGAAAAGGTGGCAAGAAAATGTCCTCCTTCCTTGAAAGTGTACAAAGGGAGCCCCTGTCCTGGGCAGGAGGGGGTCCTGGCGGGCGGTCCCCTTCAGGGCCCCAGGTCGGTGGTGTTGCTGTTCCTGTGGAAGTCCCAGCACCCTCTAAATCTCAGCAGCTCTGAGGGGTGTCCCTGCTGTCTGCCCAAGTTCCTGACACTATGCTCTGAGGAAGGGGGCCTGGGGATGCCCTTCAGTAGCTGGGAGGAGGCTGGATCCTCTACTTTTTCCCACATACAGGAGCCGGTGACTCTGTAAGATTTCTCCTTTAAAATGAGCATAAGAGGGTCTCCTGGTGGCTCAGGGTCAGGGCCTCCGCCTCTGTCTCAGGTCCTGACCCCGGATCCCTGGGTTTGAGGCCCATGACAGGCCGCCACACGGAGCCCACCTCTCTCTCTGTGTCTCTCATGAATAAAGAAAGAATATCTGGGGGGAAAAGATAGAAAATGACTATGGGACTGTTTGATTCTCTTACATTCCTACAGGAAGTCAAAGACCCAAACTCCTCCTGGACAGGAAAGCGGCTTTAATATCACAACATTGAAGTCTTCCATGTACTGGTTAAGACAATGACGTATCGTCCTCCCAATAGAAGAGGCGGGAGGACGTGGTGTCCCGCAGACGGGCCCGTCCCCTTGAGGCCCCTGCACCTCGGCTCAGGCCTGAGGGTGACTGCGGCCGGCTCCTCCTGTCTGCGGGCAGGCTCGGGGCTCCAGCTGGCAGGACAGGGTGTAGCTGAGGACAGAGGGACAAGTGTGAGTTGAGCAGGAGCTTCAGTTCCGGAGACTTCCCTGGGATTTCCAAGGGGCTGGAGCCTGGAGCTCCAGCAGCAGGGCTGGAGGCCGCCCCGGGAGCCAGAGGAGAAGGATCCCCGAGGGGCCCCGAGGAGGCTCCCCCTCCCGCCCTCATCCCTGGGGGCCTCACCTCTCGTCCTCGCTGAGCCACGTCCCAGCCTGGAACCAGGCCCGGAACGGCTGCTCGGGCTCTATGTGGTACCGATCCGCAGCCACCTGGAGCAGCAGGATCTCGGTCAGGACTCGGTACTCCTGGGCCAGAGAGAGGACGGGGCATGAGGGGCCTGGGGGCGGCGAGGCCTTCGGGGGCTGCGCCCGGGGACAGGCGTCGGGGCTGGTCCCTGACACGTGGTGAGCCCCCATCCTGCACACTCATCCCGTCCCAGCTTGTTCTCAGAGGGGAGCGCACCCCGCCCCGCCCTGGCCAGGTGTCCCTGATGGCCGTGCCTCTGGGCTCGCCAACTGCAGGGACTTTGCCTTTATTAGGGAGCCATTCCCGACAACTTGACAAGTAGGGGATGGAGGCCAGGTGTGGTCCTCCGGGGGACCCCTCTGACAGCCCCAGCCCCACCCTCCCTGCGGGAGCTCAGAGACAGCCTCACCTTGTTCTTCTTCCGGTGGTTGACCTCATTGCCCTGGAAAGCAGACAAGCACAGGCCATCAGGGGGGCGGCGGGGTGCTGCCGGGTGCCGTGATCCCCGTCACCCCACCCTAGGGCCAGAGACACAGGAGCCAGGACCCCCTGGATGACAGGCCTGCGATCCAGGCCAGGCGCCCAGAGCCAGGGAAAGGAGACCTGGGGGGCGGGTCTGGCATCGCGGAGCACAGGAGGGGAGCCCAGAGCCTCAGGTGGGCAGGAGATGCGAGGCTCGGAAGGGCCCGCTCAGGCCGGGGACCCTGACGTCACTCTGCCCCCTCAGGCAACCTCAAGGGACAGGCTGAGGCCCACCCAGCCTGACCTCGGCTGCTTGGCATTCGGGCTGGAGACTTGATCTCGGGACCCGTGACCGAGGTGCAGCCTCCCTTCACTCCTCCCAGACGTGGGCCCGGGACCCTCGCTCCCAGGGCAGCGGGGAGCCCGCCCCGAGGGGAGACTTGCCAAGGATGGAGAGCTCGGGGCTCGGCTCAGGGGCCCTGTGCTCCCCCACATCAGGCCCCCGTCCCATCCCCGGGCCCACGCACCTCCAGGTACTCCTCCATGGCAGTATCCAACATGAACAGGTCAGTGAGGAAGGTGCCCAGGAACGGGACGACACCCTGTGTCGGGGTGTGGTGGAATGAGGCCCCGCTCCCATGTCCACCGGGACCCTCCCAGGACAGCTCAGCCCCCCGGCCCGCCCGCCCCAGCTCCCACCTGCTGCTGACCAGGACTCTTGGGGCCTCCCCTGGGTTCCCCCCTCACCCTCGGAGAACACCAGAGTCCTCCTAAGCACCTCAAGGGCCAGCTGTAGGACATCGGGGTGTAGGTGCCCCGGGCCCTGCCCCCACAGACACATTGTCTCCAGCTGTATAGACCCCACTCCGGGTCACTTCGAAAGAAAGGTTGTCGAAGCTGTGGCTACGGGAGGCCGAGCCGGAGTCGGAAGGCCCCACCTGCCTTGATTTGGGGGCTTCGAGCTCTCAGGGAGACCCCTCTCCTCTGGGCTCGATGCCACGCATCTGCGGCTCGCTCACCTGCTGCTGCTGCCGCCTCTTCCATACTCTCTGCACGTTGATCCCCAGGGCTCCAAGCTTAGCTGGCCGGTCCTGCAGGGCCAAGGACAAGTTCCTCAAGACCGTGATCACCTCAGGCCGCTTCTCCCCACCATATTTTTTTAAATTTTTTTCTTTATACGTGTAGTTTTTATTGTTGTTCAACTTGCCACCATATAGAATAACACCCAGTGCTCATGCCATCAGCTGCCCCGCTCAGTGCCCATCACCCAGTCACCCTCAGCCCCCGCCCAGCTCCCCTTCCACCACCCATCTTTGACCTCAGACCCCGGACATGCCACGCAAACCCCTTGCTGAGCGCAGGCCTGTCCTCTGGGCTCTCCAGTTCGGGAGAGGCCCCCATCGGGACCGGCTGGCGGCAGGGAGCGCGAGTGTCCAGCTCAGGGATCCTGGTTGAGCAGCAGCTGCTTTTCCACCCCTTGTGGATTTTCACCCCAGGCTGCGTCCACGGTCATGCCAAAGGCTGCACTCGCTGAAGGGATGCTCCGGGCCAGGCCCTCGTTCAGTCACGCAGGACACCGTGGCTCCCACGCCGCCTCTCTTTCTATCCCAACACCTCCCATACTACCTTGACAAGCAGGTTCCTGCTCTGGGGATTGTCCTGGGAGCACAGTTTTTCAAATGCTCGAATCTTCTTCCTGAGTAGAGAGAGAGAAGGCAGGACGGATGTTGGGACACTAGGGGTAGGGTTGAGGGCAAGTGCCTATGATCTGAGACCTCGAAGGAGTCCAACTGCTGGATCAGGGTTTCTTTGGGCTCCTCTGAGCACTCAGGTCGTTGGAGGTCATGGGAGGGAGCTGTCTTGTGGGTCATCCGGTGCATGCGATGCCCTATTAATTGAACAGCTCTGCTTTGGTCACTTTTGGTTTCAATGGGGAAGAGACTCTAGTTGCTGTCATGTTCACATCCAAAAACTTGTAACTCAGCTCAGCCCAGACTCCCCAAATGGGGACATTGGGAGGCATGGTGGCCTCTTCGCCAGGTAGGCTGAGAAAATCACCGGCCCGCCTGCCCACCCACGTCCTGTTGTCATGGGTTCCTGCCTCCCAGGAAGTCCAGGGTGACCGAGGAAGCCAGAAAGGACAGGCATACGGGACATCCTCATCCTTCATGGTCCTTCTGGAGCGAGGAGCCCTCACCTGGAAACTTTGGCCCATGTGTTCTTCAGGCGGTGAAGTGACACACTCTGCAGAGCCGACAGGATGGCGTGCAGGGAGGAGTAGTTCCGTAAGGATCGGCAGGCCTGGGGAGGAAGAGCAGGAGCTGTCAGGTGGCCAGCAGGAGCCCTGTTTGCTGGAGAGCTGCCCTCTTCTCAGGGTCAGTCTCCTCTCCCGGATGACACAGATGTCCAGGGGCCTACAGAAGGGCGCATGGAGGACACCGCGAGGAGCCCTGCTGGGGAGAGGGGGCATTTCCCTTCCCTCCAAGGAAAGAGTCACGTGGGGGCTGAGCATCCCAACACTGGGCCATGCGAGGAATGGGCAGCGTGTTCCCGGGAAGAAGAACTCAGGCCAGAGACTTCAACCTTGAGGACTGGTCAAGGGAAGAGCAGTCCCCAGGCTCAGGAGAGCAGGTCAGCCGGGCCTCCCGTAGGCTTACCTCGGCCACCTTGATCCAGTGCTCCACCACCACCGCCCTGTCCCGGGCCGTCATGCGTGCGTTGCCAAGGCAGGTGGTGATGACGCAGTTGGCCACGTTGTTGAATTGGGTGACGGTGGCACTGACTGTGCATGTCCGGTGCTCATATCCAGGCTCATTTCTCCTGGACCAGATGGAGCCCAGGCACTGTTGGGGCTGCACCTTCTTGAACAGATCCTAGAGGATAGGGGGACGCTCGCTCACACAGCCATTGCACGTGCAGGATTCATGTCCTGCATCGGGGGCCCCTGTCAGAGCCACGGCTCAGCCAGGGCAGAAAGTGGCCTGAACCCAGGTAGAGTCGCTGGACTGCCCTCCGTTCCTCTTCCCTGAGGGAGCCCAGGGCAGGATGAACGAGGAGCAGATACTCTCAGGGGTTTGGGGGCGGGCAGGAGGGCACTGTACCCTGGTCATCCCCAGTAACTTCAAGTTACAGGTGGCAGTTCAAGGGGGCTCCTCGCGGGGGCAACTTCCCCTCCCACTGTCCAGGCCCTGGCCCTCCTCCCCTCTCAGCAGCACATTCTCACAGGGAGGGGACAGCCACAGATTTGCAGGCCTCCCTTTACCTCAGCTCACATTAGATGCCTAAAAAGTGTGGGGTGCTCGGCCTCCTAGGCAGGTGCGTGGTGAGTCGTGGGCTCGGCCGCACACAGTGAGTTGCCCCCGCCCTCCCCGGCCCAGGACCAGGGCCTGCCCCTTGGCCTACAGGTTCTGGCACATTTAATGGACACAGGGACTCTGCGTCAGTCCTTCCCAGGGTCTAGCTCCACAGTGTGCAGCTGGGCAGTGAGAGCAAGGGTTTGCGGAACCGGACAGGGGGATGTGGTTGGTAAGGGATGGAGCTGAGATCTGGACCCCGACCACACAAGCCACATCAGGGGAAAGACGGTTTGGGGCAGAAGACGGCAGAAAGCAAGCCTGCCCCGGCCCCGGCCTGGAAGCCCCGCTGCTCACCGCGTCTATGGAGGTCAACTGCTCTGCCACCAGCTTGGGAGGGAAGGCCATGAGCCCGGGCTGCTCCCCATGCCGCTGGGGCTCGGGGGTCACCCTGTGGCAGGTGGCCTCTGGGGCTGGAGGTGGCTCCGTCTTTGTGCTTAGGGAAGGAGTGTCAGTCCCCACGAGGGCTGGTGGTGGAACCGACTGCAGCTCACGACCCGGTACACGTGAGGAAGGCACCAGCTCTTGTGCCAGGCCGGGAACAGTTGACGGAGGACATGCTGCGAGGAGCCGTGGAGCTGGCACTGGGACAGGATAAGGAGAAATATTTGTCCACAGGACTGACTTGCCTGCCCCATGCCCTTCCAAAACCAGGGCAGAGTCCATGGCCGATTGAGGATCACCCAGCCCCTGAACCCCATCCCGGAGAGTCTGCGCAGCTTGCAATCCCCCTTACCCTCTGACTCTGCGTCTGTCTCCGTGAGCTGCAGAAGCTGCCATGGCATCACGAGAATGGGGGCATGGCAACTCGGGTCATACAGGTGTGCCTGCACCCAGGGCCCTTGTGCATCGAAGCAGGCCCAGTGCAGGGACGGCCAGGTGTCCAGCAGATTCTGGTCAGGCCACGTCCCCGAGATGGGAGAGAGGGTGCTGGGGAGAGTCACATGTGGAGCCGCATCAGAGCATGGCCGCTCATGCCTCACGGTACTCCCATAGCACCATTCTTTGTGTGTGGGTCCCCGAGAATGTCCCCAGCATGACTTCTAACCCTCCTGTCCCTGTCCTTGCAGTGGAGGACCTGGTATCCAGAAAACCTGTCTGAGTCTGGTTTTTGTACTTCTCCTCTCTCCTCAATGGCCATGGGCCTCGTCTACTCCATCCTCCATGCACACCAGTAAAGGGGCTTAGGTTTGTGGCAGATTGGTGAGTGCTCTGCTCACCAAACCTTCTGTTCTTGGCCCCAGTGGTGGAGGTCACAAGAGGTGGTAGAGAGAGGTGCAGGAGGAGCAAGATGGGACAGTTGAACGGATGGATGTTTGAGGCCCTGAATCGGCCCACACTGAGTCCGCTCCTCAGAGGCTTGGGACCCATCTACAGCTCCCTCTG
Organism: Nyctereutes procyonoides; assembly: GCF_905146905.1. NCBI lineage: Eukaryota > Metazoa > Chordata > Mammalia > Carnivora > Canidae > Nyctereutes > Nyctereutes procyonoides. Next base: position 14,619,205 of record NW_026575021.1, on the reverse strand, counting down.
ACTCATTCGCCTCTTCACAGGAAGCCCCACAATGAAGGCCTCCCAATGGAAACCAAGAGATCTATGAGATCCATGGCTCTGAGAATTACTCCCCAGCCACAAACCCTGAGTCTCCCAACGTGCTCAGTGGAGGAATTAAGGTTCTCCTTCTGGATCCAAAGATCAATCAAAGTTTTACTTATCTTTCCCAAAATATTTTTAGGATATTTATTAATTAGAGAAAGAAAAGGAGAGAGAGAGAGGAGAGAGAGAACAAGCATGGTGAGCAGGCGCCCCACTGAGCAGGGAGCCCAATGTAGGGCTCAAACACAGGACCCTGGGACAACGACCTGACCTGATGGCCGAGGCCTTCCTGACCGAGCCACCCAGTGCCTTTTTCTTGATCTTATCGTCCATGATGATGGTCCAAATATGGGTGGAGCCATTCATCCCTGGAGGCGGCCATGAAGATGTCACACCTAACAAACCATGGACGTGTGTGCCTACCACATGCAGAGTGCTCGACTGTCAGACACTCTGATGAGGCTTGGACCGAGACACTGTATCTTCATTATTCCTTCAATTCTCTCAGTGACTAGAATGTGTCTGCAGTCCTCGGTGCTTAATATGTGTTATCGGATGAAGGACTCCCAAGCAGGGTTTCCATCTACTGAGCGGACCTTGAGCTGCTCGGCCTTCCCCCAGTGACCTCTACTCTGGCCACGTAAAGGACAAGTATCAGGACCAGTTAGATGGAATCTGAGAAGTCCTTTGCAAACATGGAAACGGCCTGCTTGGCCCGTGCTTCTGTGAACCCGGAATGGCCACAGGCCCAAGAGGGTCGATGAGGAGAGCTTGTTCGCTGAGGAGAGACAACTGCTCCACAGGAAGATGCCCAGCTGCCCTTTCTACAGGGCCAGGCCCCAGAGAGGTCTAGGCCGTGGTTTCTCTCAGGATTTCCCCCAGCAGCCCCATGAGGTTCATCCTCTTACCCCAGCACTATTCAGAGGAGGAAACGGAAGCTCAGAGAGGTGCAATGACATTCCCAAGACATACTGGTAGCAGAGGCGAGCCCCCCGCCCCATGTCCGGTGTATGGGGTGGTCACTCACCTGGAGATTTGCTGGCCCAGGACTTGTTGGGCTGTGGTGAACACTTGGTACAGACAGGAAATTACTGGGTTGATGATGAGGCTTCTGTCCTGGAAGGATGGCACCAAGGACTGTAGAAAATCATCCACTCTCCCTTCTCGGAGCGTCAGCATGGTCCCGGCCTCACGCAGGGATAGGGTTGATTCCTTTGCACACCAGAGACACAAGGAGGGGCACTGCCGTCAGCTTCCAAACCGTGAACAGAGTCTGGGAAGTCCAGGGTCTCTTGGTCGGCCCAGAGACTCCCATCCCCTCGGGGAGTTGCACAGCACAAGGGACTCGAGTGCCCACACAGAAAAGGTTCGAGGCTTCAAAGTACCATTGGTTTTAGGGCAGACACGGTAAAGCATTGGCCACTTCAACACATTCTGTCAGCTGAGCAACACCAGCGTTCCTCTCAACTAATAGCTCTTATGAAGACCAGGATGCCACAGAGTCTTCAGTTACATCCCAACTGCCACTAGAGCACAGAGGCCTAGACCCTCAAATGCTGCTCAGGATCATATCCATTGGGGCTGAGAAGAGACCAGAGTGTGGGCTGCATGGGGTTTCCCTTAAGTGGACGTGGCTTGGGCTGTTCCTGACCTAGGAGGAAGGCTCAGGGGAAAACTCCCTTCTCCTGCAGGGCCCAAGGGCATCAGTTTTTTCTAGGATAGGTTCTGGGCTTGCCCTGATCCTCTCTGGGCCTGGAGTTTGACCATGAATATGGACCTGCTCTCACCACGGACCTTCAATGGATGTGGTTGGTGGCCTGGTGACCCTGTGCTTGTCAGGGGAGATGGAGGAGTTGAACTCTTGGGGAAACTCATCCAAGAGTTCCTGGGTGGATCATTCCAAAAAGAGCCAGCTACTGGTGTCAGGAGGCATCAGAGGCCTTGCCCCTATCTGGGGTTCCAGGTTATGGCAGATCTAGCAACCAAAACAGTCTGTGGGGACACATAAGGTGCTCCTCGCAGCACTGCTGCAGAGATGGCAGGAGAATGGCATCAGGTCAGCTGCCAAGCGCCTTGAAAGTCTGAATCCCTGTGGCAGACGGCCCCATGGATGGAGGACCATGAAGATCTATCAGGATACAGCTCATGAGCTGTTGGGCCTACCATGATCTGATGTGTTCTGAGAGGCGACATGTCACTGAGACACATTTAGAGAGAAACTATGTAAACATTCGATATGAAAACATATAGGATGGCTTCATCCCACCCTTGCTTTTGTGTTAAATCACCCTCTGTACTGTGATGATTTGGAAGGGCTCAGAGAAGGTCTGCAGGGACAGTGGAGCTGGCTTCGACACAGCATATCTGAGACGACGAGTAGGTGAAGTAATAAAAACAGAAGTAAAACCCATAGATACTCATGGCTTTGGGAAAAACAAACCAAAACAACCCCCCCACCACCAACTCCTCAAAACATGAACTTTATTCTGCAGCACTCCAACGCAGATGAAGAGCATCTTCCCACATCAGACGTAGCTGGAGGCTAGGCATGGAGGTTCAGATATCTCTGCGGTTGGGCCTGTGGGACACTCTTGTGGACACACTAGGGGAGGGCCCCAGGTTTCTCTCCATGTTCGTGTGGGGGCCATATGTCTGGGGTGAGCCCTCTTCCCTTCCTCACCTCAGAGCAGCACCGATCCCTGTTTGTCGGGAGCACCAGATCATTGTCTAGGCAGCTGGAATAGATGAAGCCAGAGACCATCTCCTCCAAGACCTCCTGGGTGCAGGTCTGCAAGTACAGTGCCCCGTATATACAGGGCAAGAGACATTAGGGTCCTCCCTCCTCATCACCCCCGAGGGGACACCCCCATTAGAAACCGCGTTCTCCTCTACAGGCCAGAGGGGCAGCTGTGGAGACATCTGGCAAGGAGGAAGCCACATGAAAGAGGCTGTTGGGCTCATGACTCATACTGGGAGTTGAGCTTGGTCCCCAGCACTCCCCTTGTCATGTGCCTGCTATGGCCTGGGGTCTGAACACCAAAGGTGTGTCAGGCTGCCAACACCTGGCAGCTGGTCTGTGCCCAGGAAGAGCATGTTCCTCTCCTCTGTCCCCTCTACACTCACAGACACACATATACACACACACCCAGACACACTCATACACACATAACACACAGACACACACAATGAGGTGTAAGAGGTGGGAGCCCGCTCAGCTGAGATCACAGTGTGCCTGCTCTCCAGTGGCCTCCCCAAGTTGCCTTATGGTACCTGTTGAGGTCTCCCGCCACATAAGCAGAAGCTTCGGAGAAGAAGGCCGAGCTGACGTCGACAGCTACGTGAACATCTGTCACTCTGGACTCTCCGGAGCCCAGAGCGCCTCAAACTAGGACAACAGCAAGAGGACATCTTGTACTCTCAACCGTCTCCAGTAAAGTGAGCGGTTGTGGAATGCAGGTGCCTGGTCACCAGAGTTCCGAATCAGTTGCAGGCCTGTCACCAAGGAAGTGACATCACTTTTTCAAGATACTGGGACCTGGGCCCCTTCCTCCAGTCAGCCCTATCCAGAGTCCCTTCTTGTCAGATGAATGCTTACTCCATGCCCTCCCCTTAACTGTACATCATGAGCCAAAAATTGCCCTAGACACAACCCACTGAACATGCAATGAGGTCTACCTGTGAGGACACGGAGCTGAATTCAGACCTTTATGTCTCTTTTTTCCCAGTCCTGTGTCCTACCTACCCCACTGGGTCTCTCCAATAGTTCACAGTTTCCCAACCTGCACTTTGGGGATCAGCCTAGAATTTACTTCCCAGGCACATCGCCAGGGGTCTATGGATGATATTTATAAGGCATGTGGCCTGGTATCCTGTGTATCTGAGGCACTGATATATGGATGGGAGATTGGCCAGAAGGGGTGGGATGAGCCATGGGGCACCCCTTGAAAGCGGCCTGGGCTCCAGCAATGCAATATCACAATAGCACATTCCCTCCGGCCTCATCTCAATGGGGGCAGCACGATGTGGTGGTAATGCTCCAGGAGCCAGACATGGTCTGAGGCTGGGACTTCCAGGACTATGTTGACTAGCAGTGGTGAGAGTGGACATCCCTGTCTCGTTCCTGATCTTAAGGGAAAGGCTCCCAGTGCTTCCCCATTGAGAATGATATTTGCTGTGGGCTTTTCGTAGATGGCTTTTAAGATGCTCAGGAGTGTACCCAGTGTCCCTACACTCTGAAGAGTTGTGATGAGGAATGGAGGCTGTATTTTGTCAAATGCCTTCTCTGCATCTATTGAGAAGACCCCATGGTTCTTGTTTTTTCTCTTGCTCATATGACCAATCACATTGATTGCTTTAGAGTGTTGAACCAGCCGTGCATCCCGGGGATACATCCCACTTGGTCATGGTGAACAATCCTCTTAATGTCCTATTGGATCCTATCATGTTGAGAATTTTTGCATCCGTGTTCATCAGGGATATTGGCCTATAATCCTCCTTTCTGGTGGGGTCGTTGTCTGGTTTTGGAATTTAGGTGATGCTGGCCTCAGAGAAGGAGTTTGGAAGTGCTCCACCTCTTTCTATCTTTCTGAACAGCTTTAGTAGAATAGATATGGTTTCTCCTTTAATGTTGGATAGAATTCCCCAGGGAAGCCATCTGGCCTTGGACTTTTGTGTCTTGGGAGGTTTTTGATGACGGCTTCAATTTCCTCCCTGGTGTTTGGCCTGTCAGGTTTTCTATTTCTTTCTGTTCCAGGTTTGGTCGTTTGTGGTTTCCCAGAAATGCGTCCATTTCTTCTATATTGTCTAATTTACTGGTGTATTGCTGCTCATGATATGTTTTTAAAATCGTTTGTGTTTCCTTGGTGTTGGTGGTCGTCTCTCCTTTGTCATTCATGATTTTATTAATTCGTGGCTTTTCTCTCTTCTTTTTAATAAGGCCGGCTCATGGTTGGTCTATGTTCTTAATTCTTTCAAAGAACCAACTCCTTGTTTTGTTGATCTGTTCCACAGGTCTTCTGATCTCTATTTCATTAAGTTCTGCTCGAATCTCTATTAACACTCTTCTTCTGCTGGGTGTAGTTTCTATTTGCTTTTTTGTCTCCAGCTCCTTTACATGCAAGGTTAGATTTTGTATTTGAGTTCTTGCCAGTTTTTGGATGGATGCTTGCATTGCCATGTATTTCCCCCTCAGGCGGCTTTTGCTGCATCCCAAAGATTGTGAACGGTTGTATCTTCATTCTCATTAGCTTCCGTGAGTCTTTTTAGTTCTCCTCTAATTTCCTGGTTGACCCTTCCATCTTTTAGCAGGATGGCCCTTAACCTCCACGTGTTTGAGGTCCTTCCAAACTTCTTTTTGTGATTTAGTTCTAATTTCAAAGCATCATGGTGCAAAATAAGTGGGGGATGATCCCAATCTTTTGGCATGGGTTCAGACCTGATTTGTGACCCAGTACGGGTCTCTTCTGGAGAAAGTTCCATGCGCACTTGAGAAGAATGTGTATTCAGTTGCGTTTGGATGTAAAGTTCTGTAAATATCTGTGAGATCCACCTGGTCCAGTGTATCATTTAAAGCTCTTGTTTCTTTCTTTGGAGATGTCCTGCTTAGATCTGTTGATCGTATAAAGCGCTACATTCAAGTCACCAAGTGTAAGTGTATTATTATCTCAGTATGTCTTAACTTTGGTTACTAATTGGCTGATATACATGGCAGCTCCCACATTCGGGGCATAAATGTTGATGATTGTTAGGTCTTCTTGTTGGATAGAAACTACAAGTATGATATAGTGTCCCTCTTCATCTCCCACTAGAGTCTTGGGGATAAACTTTAGTTTATCTGATATAAGGATGGCTACCCCTGCTTTCTTTTGAGGACCATTTGAATGGTACATGATTCTACACCCTTTCATTTACGGGATGTAGGTGTCCTTATGTCTCAAATGAGTCTCGGGGATCCCTGGGTGGCTCAGCGGTTTAGCACCAGCCTTTGGCCCAGGGAGCGATCCTGGAGTCCCGGGATTGAGTCCCACGTCTGGCTCCTGGCATGGAGCCTGCTTCCCTCTACACCTGTGTCTCTGCCTCTCTCTCTCTCTCTCTCTCTCTCCCTCTCTCTCTGTCCATCATAAATAAATAACTAAATAACTAAATAACTAAATAACTAAATAACTAAATAAATAATTTTTAAAAAAATTAATAAAAATAAAATGAGTCTCTTGTAGACAGCAAATAGATGGGTCTTGCTTTTTCATTCACTCTGAAACCGTGCGCCTTTTGATGGGGTCATTAAGCACATTCACGTTCAGAGTTATTATTGAGAGATATGAATTTAGTGTCATCATGATACCTATTCTGTCCTTGTTTTTGTGGATTGTTTCCTTGGACCTCCTCTTTCTATTACAGAGTCCCCCTTAGTATTTCTTGCAGAGCCGGCTTGGTGGTCACATATTCTTTCAGTTCCTGCCTATCTTGGAAGCTCTTGATCTCTCCTTCTATTCTGAATGAGAGCCTTGCTGGATACAGGGTTCTCGGCTGCAGGTTCATCTCATTTAGGACCCTGAATACATCCTGCCGGCCCTTTCTGGCCTGCCAGGTCTCTGTGGAGAGGTCTGCTGTTAATCTAATATTTCTCCCCATAAAAGTTAGGGATCTCTTGTGTCTTGCTACTTTAAGGATCTTCTCCTTATCTTTGGAATTTGCAAGTTTCAGTCTTAAATGTCGAGGTGTTGAGTGGTTTTTACTGATTTCAGGGGGGATCTCTCTATTTCCTGGATCTGAATGCCTGTTTCCCTTCCCATGAAGGAAAGTTCTCAGCTATGATTTGTTCAAATACAGTTTCTAGGCCTCTGTCCCTTTCGGCACCCTCGGGAACAACAATTAAACATAGATTTTTCCTTCTGGGGCTGTCATTTATTTCCCTTAACCTATCCTCATGACCTTTTAATTGTTTTTCTCTTTTTTCCTCAATTTCCCTCTTTCCCATCAACTGCTCCTCTGTCACTCACTCATTCTTGTGCCTCGTTAACCCTTCTTGTTAGGAAGTCTAATTTAGATAGACTCTCCTTTAATTGATTTTTAATTTTGGCCTGATTAGATTTAAATTCTTCAGTCATGAAGTCTCTTGAATCCTTTATGCTTTTTTCTAGAGCCGCCAGTAGCTTTATAATTGTGCTTCTGAATTGGCTTTCTGACATTGAATTGTAATCCAAATTCTGTAACTCAGTGGGAGAGAGGACTGTTCCTGAGTCTCTCTTTTGAGGTTAGTTTTTCCTTCTAGTCATTTTGCTCAGTGCAGAGTGGCCAGAAACAAGTTGTATTGGGAAAAGGAGAAAAAGAGAGAAGAGAAAAAAGAAAAAATAAATAAAAGAAGAAGAAGAAAAAGAAAAAAAAGGGGAGGGAAGCAAATAGAAACAAACAAACAACAAAAAAAAAAAAAACAAGGGGGAGTGTCCTCTGATTCTATATACTGTAAATCCCTCGACACCCCCTGGAAGTTTCCAGTGCTACTTGGTCAATAACTGTCTTTTCCGCTGTTTCTCTAGCTGGTCTTCTGGGGGAGAGGCCTGCTGTGCTTGTTCTCAGGTATGAGCACCTGGGGGAGCTGCCCAGCCTCCTACCAGGTGCACGGCTCAGTGGGAGCTGTTCATCGCGTGAGGCCCCTGCTCCAACCCATGCACACGTTGACACCAGGAGGAACCACAGTGGAGGCGGCCAGGTCCCCAGCCCCAGAGTCAGCTCCTGCAGTAGCTACCACAGCTCCCAGTATGCAGGGGCATGGATGCTCCAGGGTGGGGGTCGTTGACCTGCACATCTCGGGCACCCGGGGCAAGAGCATCATGCCTGTTTTGGGCCCTCCGGACTCTGCCTGTCCCAGGAGGAGGCTGGGATGTGGACTGTGTCCCCTGTGCCCTGGGCTCTGGGCCCTGCACTGCTGGGATCCACTCCCAGGACTCTTGGGCATGTGCTGCAGCCCTTTAGGAAGCTCGGCTGTGGGGTGGGGGCTCCCCCGGGCACAGGTGCTCTGTTAGTAGCCCCAGGAGCAGGCGGGCATCCCCGCCCTGCTGGGATCCTGCCCCAACTCCCTGCAAGTGCCTTTCCATCTGGGAAGGTTGGTGATGCTCCTGCTCCACCGGGCAGGCTCTCCTGTCCTGGGGGCCCTCACCCTGGGGCATTAGCCCGGCTCCTTGGGGGGACTCCCCCTTGGAGACTTTTTTATTTCTTTACTTTTTCCCCATCTTCCTACCTTGATAGAAGTGCGAACTCTTCTCACTTCAGCCTTCTAGCTCTCTCCTTAAATCTCAGGCCGAATTCGGAGGTTTTCAGGATTTTGTGAAAGTTATCCAGGTAAGTTGGGGGGGACAGGTGACTTGGGGACCCTCTTCTTCCACCACCTTCCCCCTCCCCCATTTGTAGTGTTTATTGATAGGAATATATTAATTGCCATTTGATCCCTCAGGTCATCAGCTTGGTGGCATTCCCCCCATGGCACGCCTGAAGGCTCCTCTCATTCATCATCCTTCAAAGCTCCTGACAGGAAAGGTTCATGCGCCCCCGTGACATAACCGAAGTACAAGACCTAAGGGGTGAGGCTCAGTTAGTGATTCCAGACAAGACAGTGTAAGTGTGTACACTGAGCTTGAGTGTGCAAGCTGGTGAATGTCTGGGACCACAGACATCAGAACAACAAAGACCTAAAGTCATCCTGTCCAGCAAGGAGAATGTGTGGGATTCTCTGGCCAAACCATTATTCTGGCCAGGGAGAACCAATGTCTGACCCATCAGGTCCCAGCAAGGCAGAGCGGCCACAGGCCCCCGACCAAGATGCCAGAGCCTTCAGGGAATTGCTGCCTTTGAGAGAGCTGCCCAGGGAGGCACAGGGAGGCAGGAGATCCAAGCTCAGGAGTCAGCACAGGGGTTCATGGAACCTAGCCCAGGTGTGGCCTTCATGGACACAAATATCTCTCCCCCTCATGCACACCAAGAGGGAAAAGGATTTCAGAGACCACTGACGAGGACCCCAGGAGGATTCCAGGCTTGGTCAGGGGTGAAGTTGGAACCCTGAGAGCGAGACTGAGGATGGAAAGCCCTGCCTGCCCTTATGTCGTCCACTATTGACCTTCCCCTGGCCTCACGCCGTCCATGTGCAGCCCAGGGTCTCTTTGCATGTGTGTCCCAACTTTGGTGTTGATGCAATTGCAGAGGTTGACCTAGACGACTCCACGCTCCGAATAATGGGAATGTCTAACCCCAAACCCAAGCCAAAATAATCCACATCAGAAAAGGTGGCAAGAAAATGTCCTCCTTCCTTGAAAGTGTACAAAGGGAGCCCCTGTCCTGGGCAGGAGGGGGTCCTGGCGGGCGGTCCCCTTCAGGGCCCCAGGTCGGTGGTGTTGCTGTTCCTGTGGAAGTCCCTGCACCCTCTAAATCTCAGCAGCTCTGAGGGGTGTCCCTGCTGTCTGCCCAGGTTCCTGACACTGTGCTCTGAGGAAGGGGGCCTGGGGATGCCCTTCAGTAGCTGGGAGGAGACTGGATCCTCTACTTTTTCCCACATACAGGAGCTTGTGACTCTAAGATTTCTCCTTTAAAATGAGCATAAGAGGGTCTCCTGGTGGCTCAGGGTCGGGCCTCCGCCTCTGTCTCACTTCCTGACCCCGGAGCCCTGGGTTTGAGGACCATGACAGGCCGCCACACGGAGCCCACCTCTCTCTCTGTGTCTCTCATGAATAAAGAAAGAATATCTGGGGGGAAAAGATAGAAAATGACTATGGGACTCTTTAATTCTCTTACATTACTACAGGAAGTCAAAGACCCAAACTCCTCCTGGACAGGAAAGCGGCTTTAATATCACAACATTGAAGTCTTCCATGTACTGGTTAAGACAATGACGTATCGTCCTCCCAATAGAAGAGGCGGGAGGACGTGGTGTCCCGCAGACGGGCCCGTCCCCTTGAGGCCCCTGCACCTCGGCTCAGGCCTGAGGGTGACTGCGGCCGGCTCCTCCTGTCTGCGGGCAGGCTCGGGGCTCCAGCTGGCAGGACAGGGTGTAGCTGAGGACAGAGGGACAAGTGTGAGTTGAGCAGGAGCTTCAGTTCCGGAGACTTCCCTGGGACTTCCAAGGAGCTGGAGCCTGGAGCCCCAGCAGCAGGGCTGGAGGCCGCCCCGGGAGCCAGAGGAGAAGGATCCCCGAGGGGCCCCGAGGAGGCTCCCCCTCCCGCCCTCATCCCTGGGGGCCTCACCTCTCGTCCTCGCTGAGCCACGTCCCAGCCTGGAACCAGGCCCGGAACGGCTGCTCGGGCTCTATGTGGTACCGATCCGCAGCCACCTGGAGCAGCAGGATCTCGGTCAGGACTCGGTACTCCTGGGCCAGAGAGAGGACGGGGCATGAGGGGCCTGGGGGCGGCGAGGCCTTCGGGGGCTGCGCCCAGGGACAGGCGTCGGGGCTGGTCTCTGACACGTGGTGAGCCCCCATCCTGCACACTCATCCCGTCCCAGCTTGTTCTCAGAGGGGAGCGCACCCCGCCCCGCCCTGGCCAGGTGTCCCTGATGGCCGTGCCTCTGGGCTCGCCAACTGCAGGGACTTTGCCTTTATCAGGGAGCCATTCCCGACAACGTGACAATGAGGGGATGGAGGCCAGGCGTGGTCCTCTGGGGGACCCCTCTGACAGCCCCAGCCCCACCCTCCCTGCGGGAGCTCAGAGACAGCCTCACCTTGTTCTTCTTCCGGTGGTTGACCTCATTGCCCTGGAAAGCAGACAAGCACAGGCCATCAGGGGGGCGGCGGGGTGCTGCCGGGTGCGTGATCCCCGTCACCCCACCCTAGGGCCAGGGACACAGGGGCCAGGACCCCCCGGATGACAGGCCTGCGATCCAGGCCAGGCGCCCAGAGCCAGGGAAAGGAGACCTGGGGGGCGGGTCTGGCATCGCGGAGCACAGGAGGGGAGCCCAGAGCCTCAGGTGGGCAGGAGATGCGAGGCTCGGAAGGGCCCGCTCAGGCCGGGGACCCTGACGTCACTCTGCCCCCACAGGCAACCTCAAGGGACAGGCTGAGGCCCACCCAGCCTGACCTCGGCTGCTTGGCATTCGGGCTGGAGACTTGATCTCGGGACCCGTGTCCGAGGTGCAGCCTCCCTTCACTCCTCCCAGACGTGGGCCCGGGACCCTCGCTCCCAGGGCAGCGGGGAGCCCGCCCCGAGGGGAGACTTGCCAAGGATGGAGAGCTCGGGGGTCGGCTCAGGGGCCCTGTGCTCCCCCACATCAGGCCCCCGTCCCATCCCCGGGCCCACGCACCTCCAGGTACTCCTCCATGGCAGTATCCAACATGAACAGGTCAGTGAGGAAGGTGCCCAGGAAGGGGACGACACCCTGTGTCGGGGTGGGGTAGAATGAGGCCCTGCTCCCGTGTCCACGGGGACCCTCCCGGGACAGCTCAGCCCCCCGGCCCGCCCGCCCCAGCTCCCACCTGCTGCTGACCAGGAATCTTGGGGCCTCCCCTGGGTTCCCCCTCACCCTCGGAGAACACCAGAGTCCTCCTAAGCACCTCAAGGGCCAGCTGTAGGACATCGGGGTGTAGGTGCCTCGGGCCCTGCTCCCACAGACACATTGTCTCCAGCTGTATAGACCCCACTCCGGGTCACTTCGAAAGAAAGGTTGTCGAAGCTGTGGCTACGGGAGGCCGAGCCGGAGTCGGAAGGCCCCACCTGCCTTGATTTGGGGGCTTCGAGCTCTCAGGGAGACCCCTCTCCTCTGGGCTCGATGCCACGGATCTGCGGCTCGCTCACCTGCTGCTGCTGCCGCCTCTTCCATACTCTCTGCACGTTGATCCCCAGGGCTCCAAGCTTAGCTGGCCGGTCCTGCAGGGCCAAGGACAAGTTCCTCAAGACCGTGATCACCTCAGGCCGCTTCTCCCCACCATATTTTTTTAAATTTTTTTCTTTATACGTGTAGTTTTTATTGTTGTTCAACTTGCCACCATATAGAATAACACCCAGTGCTCATGCCATCAGCTGCCCCGCTCAGTGCCCATCACCCAGTCACCCTCAGCCCCCGCCCAGCTCCCCTTCCACCACCCATCTTTGACCTCAGACCCCGGACATGCCACGCAAACCCCTTGCTGAGCGCAGGCCTGTCCTCTGGGCTCTCCAGTTCGGGAGAGGCCCCCATCGGGACCGGCTGGCGGCAGGGAGCGCGAGTGTCCAGCTCAGGGATCCTGGTTGAGCAGCAGCTGCTTTTCCACCCCTTGTGGATTTTCACCCCAGGCTGCGTCCACGGTCATGCCAAAGGCTGCACTCGCTGAAGGGATGCTCCGGGCCAGTCCCTCGTTCAGTCACGCAGGACACCGTGGCTCCCACGCCGCCTCTCTTTCTATCCCAACACCTCCCATACTACCTTGACAAGCAGGTTCCTGCTCTGGGGATTGTCCTGGGAGCACAGTTTTTCAAATGCTCGAATCTTCTTCCTGAGTAGAGAGAGAGAAGGCAGGACGGATGTTGGGACACTAGGGGTAGGGTTGAGGGCAAGTGCCTATGATCTGAGACCTCGAAGGAGTCCAACTGCTGGATCAGGGTTTCTTTGGGCTCCTCTGAGCACTCAGGTCGTTGGAGGTCATGGGAGGGAGCTGTCTTGTGGGTCATCCGGTGCATGCGATGCCCTATTAATTGAACAGCTCTGCTTTGGTCACTTTTGGTTTCAATGGGGAAGAGACTCTAGTTGCTGTCATGTTCACATCCAAAAACTTGTAACTCAGCTCAGCCCAGACTCCCCAAATGGGGACATTGGGAGGCATGGTGGCCTCTTCGCCAGGTAGGCTGAGAAAATCACCGGCCCGCCTGCCCACCCACGTCCTGTTGTCATGGGTTCCTGCCTCCCAGGAAGTCCAGGGTGACCGAGGAAGCCAGAAAGGACAGGCATACGGGACATCCTCATCCTTCATGGTCCTTCTGGAGCGAGGAGCCCTCACCTGGAAACTTTGGCCCATGTGTTCTTCAGGCGGTGAAGTGACACACTCTGCAGAGCCGACAGGATGGCGTGCAGGGAGGAGTAGTTCCGTAAGGATCGGCAGGCCTGGGGAGGAAGAGCAGGAGCTGTCAGGTGGCCAGCAGGAGCCCTGTTTGCTGGAGAGCTGCCCTCTTCTCAGGGTCAGTCTCCTCTCCCGGATGACACAGATGTCCAGGGGCCTACAGAAGGGCGCATGGAGGACACCGCGAGGAGCCCTGCTGGGGAGAGGGGGCATTTCCCTTCCCTCCAAGGAAAGAGTCACGTGGGGGCTGAGCATCCCAACACTGGGCCATGCGAGGAATGGGCAGCGTGTTCCCGGGAAGAAGAACTCAGGCCAGAGACTTCAACCTTGAGGACTGGTCAAGGGAAGAGCAGTCCCCAGGCTCAGGAGAGCAGGTCAGCCGGGCCTCCCGTAGGCTTACCTCGGCCACCTTGATCCAGTGCTCCACCACCACCGCCCTGTCCCGGGCCGTCATGCGTGCGTTGCCAAGGCAGGTGGTGATGACGCAGTTGGCCACGTTGTTGAATTGGGTGACGGTGGCACTGACTGTGCATGTCCGGTGCTCATATCCAGGCTCATTTCTCCTGGACCAGATGGAGCCCAGGCACTGTTGGGGCTGCACCTTCTTGAACAGATCCTAGAGGATAGGGGGACGCTCGCTCACACAGCCATTGCACGTGCAGGATTCATGTCCTGCATCGGGGGCCCCTGTCAGAGCCACGGCTCAGCCAGGGCAGAAAGTGGCCTGAACCCAGGTAGAGTCGCTGGACTGCCCTCCGTTCCTCTTCCCTGAGGGAGCCCAGGGCAGGATGAACGAGGAGCAGATACTCTCAGGGGTTTGGGGGCGGGCAGGAGGGCACTGTACCCTGGTCATCCCCAGTAACTTCAAGTTACAGGTGGCAGTTCAAGGGGGCTCCTCGCGGGGGCAACTTCCCCTCCCACTGTCCAGGCCCTGGCCCTCCTCCCCTCTCAGCAGCACATTCTCACAGGGAGGGGACAGCCACAGATTTGCAGGCCTCCCTTTACCTCAGCTCACATTAGATGCCTAAAAAGTGTGGGGTGCTCGGCCTCCTAGGCAGGTGCGTGGTGAGTCGTGGGCTCGGCCGCACACAGTGAGTTGCCCCCGCCCTCCCCGGCCCAGGACCAGGGCCTGCCCCTTGGCCTACAGGTTCTGGCACATTTAATGGACACAGGGACTCTGCGTCAGTCCTTCCCAGGGTCTAGCTCCACAGTGTGCAGCTGGGCAGTGAGAGCAAGGGTTTGCGGAACCGGACAGGGGGATGTGGTTGGTAAGGGATGGAGCTGAGATCTGGACCCCGACCACACAAGCCACATCAGGGGAAAGACGGTTTGGGGCAGAAGACGGCAGAAAGCAAGCCTGCCCCGGCCCCGGCCTGGAAGCCCCGCTGCTCACCGCGTCTATGGAGGTCAACTGCTCTGCCACCAGCTTGGGAGGGAAGGCCATGAGCCCGGGCTGCTCCCCATGCCGCTGGGGCTCGGGGGTCACCCTGTGGCAGGTGGCCTCTGGGGCTGGAGGTGGCTCCGTCTTTGTGCTTAGGGAAGGAGTGTCAGTCCCCACGAGGGCTGGTGGTGGAACCGACTGCAGCTCACGACCCGGTACACGTGAGGAAGGCACCAGCTCTTGTGCCAGGCCGGGAACAGTTGACGGAGGACATGCTGCGAGGAGCCGTGGAGCTGGCACTGGGACAGGATAAGGAGAAATATTTGTCCACAGGACTGACTTGCCTGCCCCATGCCCTTCCAAAACCAGGGCAGAGTCCATGGCCGATTGAGGATCACCCAGCCCCTGAACCCCATCCCGGAGAGTCTGCGCAGCTTGCAATCCCCCTTACCCTCTGACTCTGCGTCTGTCTCCGTGAGCTGCAGAAGCTGCCATGGCATCACGAGAATGGGGGCATGGCAACTCGGGTCATACAGGTGTGCCTGCACCCAGGGCCCTTGTGTATCGAAGCAGGCCCAGTGCAGGGACGGCCAGGTGTCCAGCAGTTTCTGGTCAGGCCACGTCCCCGAGATGGGAGAGAGGGTGCTGGGGAGAGTCACATGTGGAGCCGCATCAGAGCATGGCCGCTCATGCCTCACGGTACTCCCATAGCACCATTCTTTGTGTGTGGGTCCCCGAGAATGTCCCCAGCATGACTTCTAACCCTCCTGTCCCTGTCCTTGCAGTGGAGGACCTGGTATCCAGAAAACCTGTCTGAGTCTGGTTTTTGTACTTCTCCTCTCTCCTCAATGGCCATGGGCCTCGTCTACTCCATCCTCCATGCACACCAGTAAAGGGGCTTAGGTTTGTGGCAGATTGGTGAGTGCTCTGCTCACCAAACCTTCTGTTCTTGGCCCCAGTGGTGGAGGTCACAAGAGGTGGTAGAGAGAGGTGCAGGAGGAGCAAGATGGGACAGTTGAACGGATGGATGTTTGAGGCCCTGAATCGGCCCACACTGAGTCCGCTCCTCAGAGGCTTGGGACCCATCTACAGCTCCCTCTGACTCATTCGCCTCTTCACAGGAAGCCCCACAATGAAGGCCTCCCAATGGAAACCAAGAGATCTATGAGATCCATGGCTCTGAGAATTACTCCCCAGCCACAAACCCTGAGTCTCCCAACGTGCTCAGTGGAGGAATTAAGGTTCTCCTTCTGGATCCAAAGATCAATCAAAGTTTTACTTATCTTTCCCAAAATATTTTTAGGATATTTATTAATTAGAGAAAGAAAAGGAGAGAGAGAAGGAGAGAGAGAACAAGCATGGTGAGCAGGCGCCCCACTGAGCAGGGAGCCCAATGTAGGGCTCAAACACAGGACCCTGGGACAACGACCTGACCTGATGGCCGAGGCCTTCCTGACCGAGCCACCCAGTGCCTTTTTCTTGATCTTATCGTCCATGATGATGGTCCAAATATGGGTGGAGCCATTCATCCCTGGAGGCGGCCATGAAGATGTCACACCTAACAAACCATGGACGTGTGTGCCTACCACATGCAGAGTGCTCGACTGTCAGACACTCTGATGAGGCTTGGACCGAGACACTGTATCTTCATTATTCCTTCAATTCTCTCAGTGACTAGAATGTGTCTGCAGTCCTCGGTGCTTAATATGTGTTATCGGATGAAGGACTCCCAAGCAGGGTTTCCATCTACTGAGCGGACCTTGAGCTGCTCGGCCTTCCCCCAGTGACCTCTACTCTGGCCACGTAAAGGACAAGTATCAGGACCAGTTAGATGGAATCTGAGAAGTCCTTTGCAAACATGGAAACGGCCTGCTTGGCCCGTGCTTCTGTGAACCCGGAATGGCCACAGGCCCAAGAGGGTCGATGAGGAGAGCTTGTTCGCTGAGGAGAGACAACTGCTCCACAGGAAGATGCCCAGCTGCCCTTTCTACAGGGCCAGGCCCCAGAGAGGTCTAGGCCGTGGTTTCTCTCAGGATTTCCCCCAGCAGCCCCATGAGGTTCATCCTCTTACCCCAGCACTATTCAGAGGAGGAAACGGAAGCTCAGAGAGGTGCAATGACATTCCCAAGACACACTGGTAGCAGAGGCGAGCCCCCCGCCCCATGTCCGGTCTATGGGGTGGTCACTCACCTGGAGATTTGCTGGCCCAGGACTTGTTGGGCTGTGGTGAACACTTGGTACAGACAGGAAATTACTGGGTTGATGATGAGGCTTCTGTCCTGGAAGGATGGCACCAAGGACTGTAGAAAATCATCCACTCTCCCTTCTCGGAGCGTCAGCATGGTCCCGGCCTCACGCAGGGATAGGGTTGATTCCTTTGCACACCAGAGACACAAGGAGGGGCACTGCCGTCAGCTTCCAAACCGTGAACAGAGTCTGGGAAGTCCAGGGTCTCTTGGTCGGCCCAGAGACTCCCATCCCCTCGGGGAGTTGCACAGCACAAGGGACTCGAGTGCCCACACAGAAAAAGGTTCGAGGCTTCAAAGTACCATTGGTTTTAGGGCAGACACGGTAAAGCATTGGCCACTTCAACACATTCTGTCAGCTGAGCAACACCAGCGTTCCTCTCAACTAATAGCTCTTATGAAGACCAGGATGCCACAGAGTCTTCAGTTACATCCCAACTGCCACTAGAGCACAGAGGCCTAGACCCTCAAATGCTGCTCAGGATCATATCCATTGGGGCTGAGAAGAGACCAGAGTGTGGGCTGCATGGGGTTTCCCTTAAGTGGACGTGGCTTGGGCTGTTCCTGACCTAGGAGGAAGGCTCAGGGGAAAACTCCCTTCTCCTGCAGGGCCCAAGGGCATCAGTTTTTTCTAGGATAGGTTCTGGGCTTGCCCTGATCCTCTCTGGGCCTGGAGTTTGACCATGAATATGGACCTGCTCTCACCACGGACCTTCAATGGATGTGGTTGGTGGCCTGGTGACCCTGTGCTTGTCAGGGGAGATGGAGGAGTTGAACTCTTGGGGAAACTCATCCAAGAGTTCCTGGGTGGATCATTCCAAAAAGAGCCAGCTACTGGTGTCAGGAGGCATCAGAGGCCTTGCCCCTATCTGGGGTTCCAGGTTATGGCAGATCTAGCAACCAAAACAGTCTGTGGGGACACATAAGGTGCTCCTCGCAGCACTGCAGAGATGGCAGGAGAATGGCATCAGGTCAGCTGCCAAGCGCCTTGAAAGTCTGAATCCCTGTGGCAGACGGCCCCATGGATGGAGGACCATGAAGATCTATCAGGATACAGCTCATGAGCTGTTGGGCCTACCATGATCTGATGTGTTCTGAGAGGCGACATGTCACTGAGACACATTTAGAGAGAAACTATGTAAACATTCGATATGAAATCATATAGGATGGCTTCATCCCACCCTTGCTTTTGTGTTAAATCACCCTCTGTACTGTGATGATTTGGAAGGGCTCAGAGAAGGTCTGCAGGGACAGTGGAGCTGGCTTCGACACAGCATATCTGAGACGACGAGTAGGTGAAGTAATAAAAACAGAAGTAAAACCCATAGATACTCATGGCTTTG
This sequence comes from Nyctereutes procyonoides, assembly GCF_905146905.1. Taxonomy (NCBI): domain Eukaryota; kingdom Metazoa; phylum Chordata; class Mammalia; order Carnivora; family Canidae; genus Nyctereutes; species Nyctereutes procyonoides. The sequence continues at coordinate 14,601,163 of NW_026575021.1, read as the reverse complement.
GGAAAAACAAACCAAAACAACCCCCCCCACCAACTCCTCAAAACATGAACTTTATTCTGCAGCACTCCAACGCAGATGAAGAGCATCTTCCCACATCAGACGTAGCTGGAGGCTAGGCATGGAGGTTCAGATATCTCTGCGGTTGGGCCTGTGGGACACTCTTGTGGACACACTAGGGGAGGGCCCCAGGTTTCTCTCCATGTTCGTGTGGGGGCCATATGTCTGGGGTGAGCCCTCTTCCCTTCCTCACCTCAGAGCAGCACCGATCCCTGTTTGTCGGGAGCACCAGATCATTGTCTAGGCAGCTGGAATAGATGAAGCCAGAGACCATCTCCTCCAAGACCTCCTGGGTGCAGGTCTGCAAGTACAGTGCCCCGTATATACAGGGCAAGAGACATTAGGGTCCTCCCTCCTCATCACCCCCGAGGGGACACCCCCATTAGAAACCGCGTTCTCCTCTACAGGCCAGAGGGGCAGCTGTGGAGACATCTGGCAAGGAGGAAGCCACATGAAAGAGGCTGTTGGGCTCATGACTCATACTGGGAGTTGAGCTTGGTCCCCAGCACTCCCCTTGTCATGTGCCTGCTATGGCCTGGGGTCTGAACACCAAAGGTGTGTCAGGCTGCCAACACCTGGCAGCTGGTCTGTGCCCAGGAAGAGCATGTTCCTCTCCTCTGTCCCCTCTACACTCACAGACACACATATACACACACACCCAGACACACTCATACACACATAACACACAGACACACCCAATGAGGTGTAAGAGGTGGGAGCCCGCTCAGCTGAGATCACAGTGTGCCTGCTCTCCAGTGGCCTCCCCAAGTTGCCTTATGGTACCTGTTGAGGTCTCCCGCCACATAAGCAGAAGCTTCGGAGAAGAAGGCCGAGCTGACGTCGACAGCTACGTGAACATCTGTCACTCTGGACTCTCCGGAGCCCAGAGCGCCTCAAACTAGGACAACAGCAAGAGGACATCTTGTACTCTCAACCGTCTCCAGTAAAGTGAGCGGTTGTGGAATGCAGGTGCCTGGTCACCAGAGTTCCGAATCAGTTGCAGGCCTGTCACCAAGGAAGTGACATCACTTTTTCAAGATACTGGGACCTGGGCCCCTTCCTCCAGTCAGCCCTATCCAGAGTCCCTTCTTGTCAGATGAATGCTTACTCCATGCCCTCCCCTTAACTGTACATCATGAGCCAAAAATTGCCCTAGACACAACCCACTGAACATGCAATGAGGTCTACCTGTGAGGACACGGAGCTGAATTCAGACCTTTATGTCTCTTTTTTCCCAGTCCTGTGTCCTACCTACCCCACTGGGTCTCTCCAATAGTTCACAGTTTCCCAACCTGCACTTTGGGGATCAGCCTAGAATTTACTTCCCAGGCACATCGCCAGGGGTCTATGGATGATATTTATAAGGCATGTGGCCTGGTATCCTGTGTATCTGAGGCACTGATATATGGATGGGAGATTGGCCAGAAGGGGTGGGATGAGCCATGGGGCACCCCTTGAAAGCGGCCTGGGCTCCAGCAATGCAATATCACAATAGCACATTCCCTCCGGCCTCATCTCAATGGGGGCAGCACGATGTGGTGGTAATGCTCCAGGAGCCAGACATGGTCTGAGGCTGGGACTTCCAGGACTATGTTGACTAGCAGTGGTGAGAGTGGACATCCCTGTCTCGTTCCTGATCTTAAGGGAAAGGCTCCCAGTGCTTCCCCATTGAGAATGATATTTGCTGTGGGCTTTTCGTAGATGGCTTTTAAGATGCTCAGGAGTGTACCCAGTGTCCCTACACTCTGAAGAGTTGTGATGAGGAATGGAGGCTGTATTTTGTCAAATGCCTTCTCTGCATCTATTGAGAAGACCCCATGGTTCTTGTTTTTTCTCTTGCTCATATGACCAATCACATTGATTGCTTTAGAGTGTTGAACCAGCCGTGCATCCCGGGGATACATCCCACTTGGTCATGGTGAACAATCCTCTTAATGTCCTATTGGATCCTATCATGTTGAGAATTTTTGCATCCGTGTTCATCAGGGATATTGGCCTATAATCCTCCTTTCTGGTGGGGTCGTTGTCTGGTTTTGGAATTTAGGTGATGCTGGCCTCAGAGAAGGAGTTTGGAAGTGCTCCACCTCTTTCTATCTTTCTGAACAGCTTTAGTAGAATAGATATGGTTTCTCCTTTAATGTTGGATAGAATTCCCCAGGGAAGCCATCTGGCCTTGGACTTTTGTGTCTTGGGAGGTTTTTGATGACGGCTTCAATTTCCTCCCTGGTGTTTGGCCTGTCAGGTTTTCTATTTCTTTCTGTTCCAGGTTTGGTCGTTTGTGGTTTCCCAGAAATGCGTCCATTTCTTCTATATTGTCTAATTTACTGGTGTATTGCTGCTCATGATATGTTTTTAAAATCGTTTGTGTTTCCTTGGTGTTGGTGGTCGTCTCTCCTTTGTCATTCATGATTTTATTAATTCGTGGCTTTTCTCTCTTCTTTTTAATAAGGCCGGCTCATGGTTGGTCTATGTTCTTAATTCTTTCAAAGAACCAACTCCTTGTTTTGTTGATCTGTTCCACAGGTCTTCTGATCTCTATTTCATTAAGTTCTGCTCGAATCTCTATTAACACTCTTCTTCTGCTGGGTGTAGTTTCTATTTGCTTTTTTGTCTCCAGCTCCTTTACATGCAAGGTTAGATTTTGTATTTGAGTTCTTGCCAGTTTTTGGATGGATGCTTGCATTGCCATGTATTTCCCCCTCAGGCGGCTTTTGCTGCATCCCAAAGATTGTGAACGGTTGTATCTTCATTCTCATTAGCTTCCGTGAGTCTTTTTAGTTCTCCTCTAATTTCCTGGTTGACCCTTCCATCTTTTAGCAGGATGGCCCTTAACCTCCACGTGTTTGAGGTCCTTCCAAACTTCTTTTTGTGATTTAGTTCTAATTTCAAAGCATCATGGTGCAAAATAAGTGGGGGATGATCCCAATCTTTTGGCATGGGTTCAGACCTGATTTGTGACCCAGTACGGGTCTCTTCTGGAGAAAGTTCCATGCGCACTTGAGAAGAATGTGTATTCAGTTGCGTTTGGATGTAAAGTTCTGTAAATATCTGTGAGATCCACCTGGTCCAGTGTATCATTTAAAGCTCTTGTTTCTTTCTTTGGAGATGTCCTGCTTAGATCTGTTGATCGTATAAAGCGCTACATTCAAGTCACCAAGTGTAAGTGTATTATTATCTCAGTATGTCTTAACTTTGGTTACTAATTGGCTGATATACATGGCAGCTCCCACATTCGGGGCATAAATGTTGATGATTGTTAGGTCTTCTTGTTGGATAGAAACTACAAGTATGATATAGTGTCCCTCTTCATCTCCCACTAGAGTCTTGGGGATAAACTTTAGTTTATCTGATATAAGGATGGCTACCCCTGCTTTCTTTTGAGGACCATTTGAATGGTACATGATTCTACACCCTTTCATTTACGGGATGTAGGTGTCCTTATGTCTCAAATGAGTCTCGGGGATCCCTGGGTGGCTCAGCGGTTTAGCACCAGCCTTTGGCCCAGGGAGCGATCCTGGAGTCCCGGGATTGAGTCCCACGTCTGGCTCCTGGCATGGAGCCTGCTTCCCTCTACACCTGTGTCTCTGCCTCTCTCTCTCTCTCTCTCTCTCTCCCTCTCTCTCTGTCCATCATAAATAAATAACTAAATAACTAAATAACTAAATAACTAAATAACTAAATAAATAATTTTTAAAAAAATTAATAAAAATAAAATGAGTCTCTTGTAGACAGCAAATAGATGGGTCTTGCTTTTTCATTCACTCTGAAACCGTGCGCCTTTTGATGGGGTCATTAAGCACATTCACGTTCAGAGTTATTATTGAGAGATATGAATTTAGTGTCATCATGATACCTATTCTGTCCTTGTTTTTGTGGATTGTTTCCTTGGACCTCCTCTTTCTATTACAGAGTCCCCCTTAGTATTTCTTGCAGAGCCGGCTTGGTGGTCACATATTCTTTCAGTTCCTGCCTATCTTGGAAGCTCTTGATCTCTCCTTCTATTCTGAATGAGAGCCTTGCTGGATACAGGGTTCTCGGCTGCAGGTTCATCTCATTTAGGACCCTGAATACATCCTGCCGGCCCTTTCTGGCCTGCCAGGTCTCTGTGGAGAGGTCTGCTGTTAATCTAATATTTCTCCCCATAAAAGTTAGGGATCTCTTGTGTCTTGCTACTTTAAGGATCTTCTCCTTATCTTTGGAATTTGCAAGTTTCAGTCTTAAATGTCGAGGTGTTGAGTGGTTTTTACTGATTTCAGGGGGATCTCTCTATTTCCTGGATCTGAATGCCTGTTTCCCTTCCCATGAAGGAAAGTTCTCAGCTATGATTTGTTCAAATACAGTTTCTAGGCCTCTGTCCCTTTCGGCACCCTCGGGAACAACAATTAAACATAGATTTTTCCTTCTGGGGCTGTCATTTATTTCCCTTAACCTATCCTCATGACCTTTTAATTGTTTTTCTCTTTTTTCCTCAATTTCCCTCTTTCCCATCAACTGCTCCTCTGTCACTCACTCATTCTTGTGCCTCGTTAACCCTTCTTGTTAGGAAGTCTAATTTAGATAGACTCTCCTTTAATTGATTTTTAATTTTGGCCTGATTAGATTTAAATTCTTCAGTCATGAAGTCTCTTGAATCCTTTATGCTTTTTTCTAGAGCCGCCAGTAGCTTTATAATTGTGCTTCTGAATTGGCTTTCTGACATTGAATTGTAATCCAAATTCTGTAACTCAGTGGGAGAGAGGACTGTTCCTGAGTCTCTCTTTTGAGGTTAGTTTTTCCTTCTAGTCATTTTGCTCAGTGCAGAGTGGCCAGAAACAAGTTGTATTGGGAAAAGGAGAAAAAGAGAGAAGAGAAAAAAGAAAAAATAAATAAAAGAAGAAGAAGAAAAAGAAAAAAAAGGGGAGGGAAGCAAATAGAAACAAACAAACAACAAAAAAAAAAAAACAAGGGGGAGTGTCCTCTGATTCTATATACTGTAAATCCCTCGACACCCCCTGGAAGTTTCCAGTGCTACTTGGTCAATAACTGTCTTTTCCGCTGTTTCTCTAGCTGGTCTTCTGGGGGAGAGGCCTGCTGTGCTTGTTCTCAGGTATGAGCACCTGGGGGAGCTGCCCAGCCTCCTACCAGGTGCACGGCTCAGTGGGAGCTGTTCATCGCGTGAGGCCCCTGCTCCAACCCATGCACACGTTGACACCAGGAGGAACCACAGTGGAGGCGGCCAGGTCCCCAGCCCCAGAGTCAGCTCCTGCAGTAGCTACCACAGCTCCCAGTATGCAGGGGCATGGATGCTCCAGGGTGGGGGTCGTTGACCTGCACATCTCGGGCACCCGGGGCAAGAGCATCATGCCTGTTTTGGGCCCTCCGGACTCTGCCTGTCCCAGGAGGAGGCTGGGATGTGGACTGTGTCCCCTGTGCCCTGGGCTCTGGGCCCTGCACTGCTGGGATCCACTCCCAGGACTCTTGGGCATGTGCTGCAGCCCTTTAGGAAGCTCGGCTGTGGGGTGGGGGCTCCCCCGGGCACAGGTGCTCTGTTAGTAGCCCCAGGAGCAGGCGGGCATCCCCGCCCTGCTGGGATCCTGCCCCAACTCCCTGCAAGTGCCTTTCCATCTGGGAAGGTTGGTGATGCTCCTGCTCCACCGGGCAGGCTCTCCTGTCCTGGGGGCCCTCACCCTGGGGCATTAGCCCGGCTCCTTGGGGGGACTCCCCCTTGGAGACTTTTTTATTTCTTTACTTTTTCCCCATCTTCCTACCTTGATAGAAGTGCGAACTCTTCTCACTTCAGCCTTCTAGCTCTCTCCTTAAATCTCAGGCCGAATTCGGAGGTTTTCAGGATTTTGTGAAAGTTATCCAGGTAAGTTGGGGGGGACAGGTGACTTGGGGACCCTCTTCTTCCACCACCTTCCCCCTCCCCCATTTGTAGTGTTTATTGATAGGAATATATTAATTGCCATTTGATCCCTCAGGTCATCAGCTTGGTGGCATTCCCCCCATGGCACGCCTGAAGGCTCCTCTCATTCATCATCCTTCAAAGCTCCTGACAGGAAAGGTTCATGCGCCCCCGTGACATAACCGAAGTACAAGACCTAAGGGGTGAGGCTCAGTTAGTGATTCCAGACAAGACAGTGTAAGTGTGTACACTGAGCTTGAGTGTGCAAGCTGGTGAATGTCTGGGACCACAGACATCAGAACAACAAAGACCTAAAGTCATCCTGTCCAGCAAGGAGAATGTGTGGGATTCTCTGGCCAAACCATTATTCTGGCCAGGGAGAACCAATGTCTGACCCATCAGGTCCCAGCAAGGCAGAGCGGCCACAGGCCCCCGACCAAGATGCCAGAGCCTTCAGGGAATTGCTGCCTTTGAGAGAGCTGCCCAGGGAGGCACAGGGAGGCAGGAGATCCAAGCTCAGGAGTCAGCACAGGGGTTCATGGAACCTAGCCCAGGTGTGGCCTTCATGGACACAAATATCTCTCCCCCTCATGCACACCAAGAGGGAAAAGGATTTCAGAGACCACTGACGAGGACCCCAGGAGGATTCCAGGCTTGGTCAGGGGTGAAGTTGGAACCCTGAGAGCGAGACTGAGGATGGAAAGCCCTGCCTGCCCTTATGTCGTCCACTATTGACCTTCCCCTGGCCTCACGCCGTCCATGTGCAGCCCAGGGTCTCTTTGCATGTGTGTCCCAACTTTGGTGTTGATGCAATTGCAGAGGTTGACCTAGACGACTCCACGCTCCGAATAATGGGAATGTCTAACCCCAAACCCAAGCCAAAATAATCCACATCAGAAAAGGTGGCAAGAAAATGTCCTCCTTCCTTGAAAGTGTACAAAGGGAGCCCCTGTCCTGGGCAGGAGGGGGTCCTGGCGGGCGGTCCCCTTCAGGGCCCCAGGTCGGTGGTGTTGCTGTTCCTGTGGAAGTCCCAGCACCCTCTAAATCTCAGCAGCTCTGAGGGGTGTCCCTGCTGTCTGCCCAAGTTCCTGACACTATGCTCTGAGGAAGGGGGCCTGGGGATGCCCTTCAGTAGCTGGGAGGAGGCTGGATCCTCTACTTTTTCCCACATACAGGAGCCGGTGACTCTGTAAGATTTCTCCTTTAAAATGAGCATAAGAGGGTCTCCTGGTGGCTCAGGGTCAGGGCCTCCGCCTCTGTCTCAGGTCCTGACCCCGGATCCCTGGGTTTGAGGCCCATGACAGGCCGCCACACGGAGCCCACCTCTCTCTCTGTGTCTCTCATGAATAAAGAAAGAATATCTGGGGGGAAAAGATAGAAAATGACTATGGGACTGTTTGATTCTCTTACATTCCTACAGGAAGTCAAAGACCCAAACTCCTCCTGGACAGGAAAGCGGCTTTAATATCACAACATTGAAGTCTTCCATGTACTGGTTAAGACAATGACGTATCGTCCTCCCAATAGAAGAGGCGGGAGGACGTGGTGTCCCGCAGACGGGCCCGTCCCCTTGAGGCCCCTGCACCTCGGCTCAGGCCTGAGGGTGACTGCGGCCGGCTCCTCCTGTCTGCGGGCAGGCTCGGGGCTCCAGCTGGCAGGACAGGGTGTAGCTGAGGACAGAGGGACAAGTGTGAGTTGAGCAGGAGCTTCAGTTCCGGAGACTTCCCTGGGATTTCCAAGGAGCTGGAGCCTGGAGCCCCAGCAGCAGGGCTGGAGGCCGCCCCGGGAGCCAGAGGAGAAGGATCCCCGAGGGGCCCCGAGGAGGCTCCCCCTCCCGCCCTCATCCCTGGGGGCCTCACCTCTCGTCCTCGCTGAGCCACGTCCCAGCCTGGAACCAGGCCCGGAACGGCTGCTCGGGCTCTATGTGGTACCGATCCGCAGCCACCTGGAGCAGCAGGATCTCGGTCAGGACTCGGTACTCCTGGGCCAGAGAGAGGACGGGGCATGAGGGGCCTGGGGGCGGCGAGGCCTTCGGGGGCTGCGCCCAGGGACAGGCGTCGGGGCTGGTCTCTGACACGTGGTGAGCCCCCATCCTGCACACTCATCCCGTCCCAGCTTGTTCTCAGAGGGGAGCGCACCCCGCCCCGCCCTGGCCAGGTGTCCCTGATGGCCGTGCCTCTGGGCTCGCCAACTGCAGGGACTTTGCCTTTATCAGGGAGCCATTCCCGACAACGTGACAATGAGGGGATGGAGGCCAGGCGTGGTCCTCTGGGGGACCCCTCTGACAGCCCCAGCCCCACCCTCCCTGCGGGAGCTCAGAGACAGCCTCACCTTGTTCTTCTTCCGGTGGTTGACCTCATTGCCCTGGAAAGCAGACAAGCACAGGCCATCAGGGGGGCGGCGGGGTGCTGCCGGGTGCCGTGATCCCCGTCACCCCACCCTAGGGCCAGGGACACAGGAGCCAGGACCCCCTGGATGACAGGCCTGCGATCCAGGCCAGGCGCCCAGAGCCAGGGAAAGGAGACCTGGGGGGCGGGTCTGGCATCGCGGAGCACAGGAGGGGAGCCCAGAGCCTCAGGTGGGCAGGAGATGCGAGGCTCGGAAGGGCCCGCTCAGGCCGGGGACCCTGACGTCACTCTGCCCCCACAGGCAACCTCAAGGGACAGGCTGAGGCCCACCCAGCCTGACCTCGGCTGCTTGGCATTCGGGCTGGAGACTTGATCTCGGGACCCGTGTCCGAGGTGCAGCCTCCCTTCACTCCTCCCAGACGTGGGCCCGGGACCCTCGCTCCCAGGGCAGCGGGGAGCCCGCCCCGAGGGGAGACTTGCCAAGGATGGAGAGCTCGGGGGTCGGCTCAGGGGCCCTGTGCTCCCCCACATCAGGCCCCCGTCCCATCCCCGGGCCCACGCACCTCCAGGTACTCCTCCATGGCAGTATCCAACATGAACAGGTCAGTGAGGAAGGTGCCCAGGAACGGGACGACACCCTGTGTCGGGGTGTGGTGGAATGAGGCCCTGCTCCCGTGTCCACGGGGACCCTCCCGGGACAGCTCAGCCCCCCGGCCCGCCCGCCCCAGCTCCCACCTGCTGCTGACCAGGACTCTTGGGGCCTCCCCTGGGTTCCCCCTCACCCTCGGAGAACACCAGAGTCCTCCTAAGCACCTCAAGGGCCAGCTGTAGGACATCGGGGTGTAGGTGCCTCGGGCCCTGCTCCCACAGACACATTGTCTCCAGCTGTATAGACCCCACTCCGGGTCACTTCGAAAGAAAGGTTGTCGAAGCTGTGGCTACGGGAGGCCGAGCCGGAGTCGGAAGGCCCCACCTGCCTTGATTTGGGGGCTTCGAGCTCTCAGGGAGACCCCTCTCCTCTGGGCTCGATGCCACGGATCTGCGGCTCGCTCACCTGCTGCTGCTGCCGCCTCTTCCATACTCTCTGCACGTTGATCCCCAGGGCTCCAAGCTTAGCTGGCCGGTCCTGCAGGGCCAAGGACAAGTTCCTCAAGACCGTGATCACCTCAGGCCGCTTCTCCCCACCATATTTTTTTAAATTTTTTTCTTTATACGTGTAGTTTTTATTGTTGTTCAACTTGCCACCATATAGAATAACACCCAGTGCTCATGCCATCAGCTGCCCCGCTCAGTGCCCATCACCCAGTCACCCTCAGCCCCCGCCCAGCTCCCCTTCCACCACCCATCTTTGACCTCAGACCCCGGACATGCCACGCAAACCCCTTGCTGAGCGCAGGCCTGTCCTCTGGGCTCTCCAGTTCGGGAGAGGCCCCCATCGGGACCGGCTGGCGGCAGGGAGCGCGAGTGTCCAGCTCAGGGATCCTGGTTGAGCAGCAGCTGCTTTTCCACCCCTTGTGGATTTTCACCCCAGGCTGCGTCCACGGTCATGCCAAAGGCTGCACTCGCTGAAGGGATGCTCCGGGCCAGGCCCTCGTTCAGTCACGCAGGACACCGTGGCTCCCACGCCGCCTCTCTTTCTATCCCAACACCTCCCATACTACCTTGACAAGCAGGTTCCTGCTCTGGGGATTGTCCTGGGAGCACAGTTTTTCAAATGCTCGAATCTTCTTCCTGAGTAGAGAGAGAGAAGGCAGGACGGATGTTGGGACACTAGGGGTAGGGTTGAGGGCAAGTGCCTATGATCTGAGACCTCGAAGGAGTCCAACTGCTGGATCAGGGTTTCTTTGGGCTCCTCTGAGCACTCAGGTCGTTGGAGGTCATGGGAGGGAGCTGTCTTGTGGGTCATCCGGTGCATGCGATGCCCTATTAATTGAACAGCTCTGCTTTGGTCACTTTTGGTTTCAATGGGGAAGAGACTCTAGTTGCTGTCATGTTCACATCCAAAAACTTGTAACTCAGCTCAGCCCAGACTCCCCAAATGGGGACATTGGGAGGCATGGTGGCCTCTTCGCCAGGTAGGCTGAGAAAATCACCGGCCCGCCTGCCCACCCACGTCCTGTTGTCATGGGTTCCTGCCTCCCAGGAAGTCCAGGGTGACCGAGGAAGCCAGAAAGGACAGGCATACGGGACATCCTCATCCTTCATGGTCCTTCTGGAGCGAGGAGCCCTCACCTGGAAACTTTGGCCCATGTGTTCTTCAGGCGGTGAAGTGACACACTCTGCAGAGCCGACAGGATGGCGTGCAGGGAGGAGTAGTTCCGTAAGGATCGGCAGGCCTGGGGAGGAAGAGCAGGAGCTGTCAGGTGGCCAGCAGGAGCCCTGTTTGCTGGAGAGCTGCCCTCTTCTCAGGGTCAGTCTCCTCTCCCGGATGACACAGATGTCCAGGGGCCTACAGAAGGGCGCATGGAGGACACCGCGAGGAGCCCTGCTGGGGAGAGGGGGCATTTCCCTTCCCTCCAAGGAAAGAGTCACGTGGGGGCTGAGCATCCCAACACTGGGCCATGCGAGGAATGGGCAGCGTGTTCCCGGGAAGAAGAACTCAGGCCAGAGACTTCAACCTTGAGGACTGGTCAAGGGAAGAGCAGTCCCCAGGCTCAGGAGAGCAGGTCAGCCGGGCCTCCCGTAGGCTTACCTCGGCCACCTTGATCCAGTGCTCCACCACCACCGCCCTGTCCCGGGCCGTCATGCGTGCGTTGCCAAGGCAGGTGGTGATGACGCAGTTGGCCACGTTGTTGAATTGGGTGACGGTGGCACTGACTGTGCATGTCCGGTGCTCATATCCAGGCTCATTTCTCCTGGACCAGATGGAGCCCAGGCACTGTTGGGGCTGCACCTTCTTGAACAGATCCTAGAGGATAGGGGGACGCTCGCTCACACAGCCATTGCACGTGCAGGATTCATGTCCTGCATCGGGGGCCCCTGTCAGAGCCACGGCTCAGCCAGGGCAGAAAGTGGCCTGAACCCAGGTAGAGTCGCTGGACTGCCCTCCGTTCCTCTTCCCTGAGGGAGCCCAGGGCAGGATGAACGAGGAGCAGATACTCTCAGGGGTTTGGGGGCGGGCAGGAGGGCACTGTACCCTGGTCATCCCCAGTAACTTCAAGTTACAGGTGGCAGTTCAAGGGGGCTCCTCGCGGGGGCAACTTCCCCTCCCACTGTCCAGGCCCTGGCCCTCCTCCCCTCTCAGCAGCACATTCTCACAGGGAGGGGACAGCCACAGATTTGCAGGCCTCCCTTTACCTCAGCTCACATTAGATGCCTAAAAAGTGTGGGGTGCTCGGCCTCCTAGGCAGGTGCGTGGTGAGTCGTGGGCTCGGCCGCACACAGTGAGTTGCCCCCGCCCTCCCCGGCCCAGGACCAGGGCCTGCCCCTTGGCCTACAGGTTCTGGCACATTTAATGGACACAGGGACTCTGCGTCAGTCCTTCCCAGGGTCTAGCTCCACAGTGTGCAGCTGGGCAGTGAGAGCAAGGGTTTGCGGAACCGGACAGGGGGATGTGGTTGGTAAGGGATAGAGCTGAGATCTGGACCCCGACCACACAAGCCACATCAGGGGAAAGACGGTTTGGGGCAGAAGACGGCAGAAAGCAAGCCTGCCCCGGCCCCGGCCTGGAAGCCCCGCTGCTCACCGCGTCTATGGAGGTCAACTGCTCTGCCACCAGCTTGGGAGGGAAGGCCATGAGCCCGGGCTGCTCCCTATGCCGCTGGGGCTCGGGGGTCACCCTGTGGCAGGTGGCCTCTGGGGCTGGAGGTGGCTCCGTCTTTGTGCTTAGGGAAGGAGTGTCAGTCCCCACGAGGGCTGGTGGTGGAACCGACTGCAGCTCACGACCCGGTACACGTGAGGAAGGCACCAGCTCTTGTGCCAGGCCGGGAACAGTTGACGGAGGACATGCTGCGAGGAGCCGTGGAGCTGGCACTGGGACAGGATAAGGAGAAATATTTGTCCACAGGACTGACTTGCCTGCCCCATGCCCTTCCAAAACCAGGGCAGAGTCCATGGCCGATTGAGGATCACCCAGCCCCTGAACCCCATCCCGGAGTGTCTGCGCAGCTTGCAATCCCCCTTACCCTCTGACTCTGCGTCTGTCTCCGTGAGCTGCAGAAGCTGCCATGGCATCACGAGAATGGGGGCATGGCAACTCGGGTCATACAGGTGTGCCTGCACCCAGGGCCCCTGCGCATCGAAGCAGGCCCAGTGCAGGGATGGCCAGGTGTCCAGCAGATTCTGGTCAGGCCACGTCCCCGAGATGGGAGAGAGGGTGCTGGGGAGAGTCACATGTGGAGCCGCATCAGAGCATGGCCGCTCATGCCTCACGGTACTCCCATAGCACCATTCTTTGTGTGTGGGTCCCCGAGAATGTCCCCAGCATGACTTCTAACCCTCCTGTCCCTGTCCTTGCAGTGGCGGACCTGGTATCCAGAAAACCTGTCTGAGTCTGGTTTTTGTACTTCTCCTCTCTCCTCAATGGCCATGGGCCTCGACTACTCCATCCTCCATGCACACCAGTAAAGGGGCTTAGGTTTGTGGCAGATTGGTGAGTGCTCTGCTCACCAAACCTTCTGTTCTTGGCCCCAGTGGTGGAGGTCACAAGAGGTTCTAGAGAGAGGTGCAGGAGGAGCAAGATGGGACAGTTGAACGGATGGATGTTTGAGGCCCTGAATCGGCCCACACTGATTCCGCTCCTCAGAGGCTTGGGACCCATCTACAGCTCCCTCTGACTCATTCGCCTCTTCACAGGAAGCCCCACAATGAAGGCCTCCCAATGGAAACCAAGAGATCTATGAGATCCATGGCTCTTAGAATTACTCCCCAGCCACAAACCCTGAGTCTCCCAACGTGCTCAGTGGAGGAATTAAGGTTCTCCTTCTGGATCCAAAGATCAATCAAAGTTTTACTTATCTTTCCCAAAATATTTTTAGGATATTTATTAATTAGAGAAACAAAAGGAGAGAGAGAGAGAGAGAGAGAGAACAAGCATGGTGAGCAGGCGCCCCACTGAGCAGGGAGCCCAATGTAGGGCTCAAACACAGGACCCTGGGACAACGACCTGATCTGATGGCCGAGGCCTTCCTGACCGAGCCACCCAGTGCCTTTTTCTTGATCTTATCGTCCATGATGATGGTCCAAATATGGGTGGAGCCATTCATCCCTGGAGGCGGCCATGAAGATGTCACACCTAACAAACCATGGACGTGTGTGCCTACCACATGCAGAGTGCTCGACTGTCAGACACTCTGATGAGGCTTGGACCGAGACACTGTATCTTCATTATTCCTTCAATTCTCTCAGTGACTAGAATGTGTCTGCAGTCCTCGGTGCTTAATATGTGTTATCGGATGAAGGACTCCCAAGCGGGGTTTCCATCTACTGAGCGGACCTTGAGCTGCTCGGCCTTCCCCCATTGACCTCTACTCTGGCCACGTAAAGGACAAGTATCAGGACCAGTTAGATGGAATCTGAGAAGTCCTTTGCAAACATGGAAACGGCCTGCTTGGCCCGTGCTTCGGTGAACCCGGAATGGCCACAGGCCCATGAGGGTCGATGAGGAGAGCTTGTTCGCTGAGGAGAGACAACTGCTCCACGGGAAGATGCCCAGCTGCCCTTTCTACAGGGCCAGGCCCCAGAGAAGTCTAGGCCGTGGTTTCTCTCAGGATTTCCCCCAGCAGCCCCATGAGGTTCATCCTCTTACCCCATCACTATTCAGAGGAGGAAACGGAAGCTCAGAGACGTTCAATGACATTCCCAAGACATACTGGTAGCAGAGGCGAGCCCCCCGCCCCATGTCCGGTGTATGGGGTGGTCACTCACCTGGAGATTTGCTGGCCCAGGACTTGTTGGGCTGTGGTGAACACTTGGTACAGACAGGAAATTACTGGGTTGATGATGAGGCTTCTGTCCTGGAAGGATGGCACCAAGGACTGTAGAAAATCATCCACTCTCCCTTCTCGGAGCGTCAGCATGGTCCCGGCCTCACGCAGGGATAGGGTTGATTCCTTTGCACACCAGAGACACAAGGAGGGGCACTGCCGTCAGCTTCCAAACCGTGAACAGAGTCTGGGAAGTCCAGGGTCTCTTGGTCGGCCCAGAGACTCCCATCCCCTCGGGGAGTTGCACAGCACAAGGGACTCGAGTGCCCACAGAGAAAGGTTCGAGGCTTCAAAGTACCATTGGTTTTAGGGCAGACACGGTAAAGCATTGGCCACTTCAACACATTCTGTCAGCTGAGCAACACCAGCGTTCCTCTCAACTAATAGCTCTTATGAAGACCAGGATGCCACAGGGTCTTCAGTTACATCCCAACTGCCACTAGAGCACAGAGGCCTAGACACTCAAATGTTCCTCAGGATCATATCCATTGGGGCTGAGAAGAGACCAGAGTATGGGCTGCATGGGGTTTCCCTTAAGTGGACGTGGCTTGGGCTGTTCCTGACCTAGGAGGAAGGCTCAGGGGAAAACTCCCTTCTCCTGCAGGGCCCAAGGGCATCAGTTTTTTCTAGGATAGGTTCTGGGCTTGCCCTGATCCTCTCTGGGCCTTCAGTTTGACCATGAATGTGGACCTGCTCTCACCGCAGACCTTCAAAGGATGTGGTTGTTGGCCTGGTGCCCCTGTGCTTGTCTGGGGAGATGGAGGAGTTGAACTCTTGGGGAAACTCATCCAAGAGTTCCTGGGTGGATCATTCCAAAAAAGAGCCAGCTACTGGTGTCAGGAGGCATCAGAGGCCTTGCCCCTATCTGGGGTTCCAGGTTATGGCAGATCTAGCAACCAAAACAGTCTGTGGGGACACATAAGGTGCTCCTCGCAGCACTGCTGCAGAGATGGCAGGAGAATGGCATCAGGTCAGCTGCCAAGCGCCTTGAAAGTCTGAATCCCTGTGGCAGACGGCCCCATGGATGGAGGACCATGAAGATCTATCAGGATACAGCTCATGAGCTGTTGGGCCTACCATGATCTGATGTGTTCTGAGAGGCGACATGTTACTGAGACACATTTAGAGAGAAACTATGTAAACATTCGATATGAAAACATATAGGATGGCTTCATCCCACCCTTGCTTTTGTGTTAAATCACCCTCTGTACTGTGATGATTCGGAAGGGCTCAGAGAAGGTCTGCAGGGACAGTGGAGCTGGCTTCGACACAGCATATCTGAGACGACGAGTAGGTGAAGTAATAAAAACAGAAGTAAAACCCATAGATACTCATGGCTTTGGGAAAAACAAACCAAAACAACCCCCCCACCACCAACTCCTCAAAACATGAACTTTATTCTGCAGCACTCCAACACAGATGAAGAGCATCTTCCCACATCAGACGTAGCTGGAGGCTAGGCATGGAGGTTCAGATATCTCTGCGGTTGGGCCTGTGGGACACTCTTGTGGACACACTAGGGGAGGGCCCCAGGTTTCTCTCCATGTTCGTGTGGGGGCCATATGTCTGGGGTGAGCCCTCTTCCCTTCCTCACCTCAGAGCACCACCGATCCCTGTTTGTCGGGAGCACCAGATCATTGTCTAGGGAGCTGGAATAGATAAAGCCAGAGACCATCTCCTCCAAGACCTCCTGGGTGCAGGTCTGCAAGTACAGTGCCCCGTATATACAGGGCAAGAGACATTAGGGTCCTCCCTCCTCATCACCCCCGAGGGGACACCCCCATTAGAAACCGCGTTCTCCTCTACAGGCCAGAGGGGCAGCTGTGGAGACATCTGGCAAGGAGGAAGCCACATGAAAGAGGCTGTTGGGCTCATGACTCATACTGGGAGTTGAGCTTGGTCCCCAGCACTCCCCTTGTCATGTGCCTGCTATGGCCTGGGGTCTGAACACCAAAGGTGTGTCAGGCTGCCAACACCTGGCAGCTGGTCTGTGCCCAGGAAGAGCATGTTCCTCTCCTCTGTCCCCTCTACACTCACAGACACACATATACACACACACAGACACACTCATACACACATAACACACAGACACACACAATGAGGTGTAAGAGGTGGGAGCCCGCTCAGCTGAGATCACAGTGTGCCTGCTCTCCAGTGGCCTCCCCAAGTTGTCTTATGGTACCTGTTGAGGTCTGCCGCCACATAAGCAGAAGCTTCGGAGAAGAAGGCCGAGCTGACGTCGACAGCTACGTGAACATCTGTCACTCTGGACTCTCCGGAGCCCAGAGCGCCTCAAACTAGGACAACAGCAAGAGGACATCTTGTTCTCTCAACCGTCTCCAGTAAAGTGAGCGGTTGTGGAACGCAGGTGCATGGTCACCAGAGTTCTGAATCAGTTGCGGGCCTGTCACCAAGGAAGGGACATCACTTTTTCAAGATACTGGGACCTGGGCCCCTTCCTCCAGTCAGCCCTATCCAGAGTCCCTTCTTGTCAGATGAATGCTTACTCCATGCCCTCCCCTTAACTGTACATCATGAGCCAAAAATTGCCCTAGACACAACCCACTGAACATGCAATGAGGTCTACCTGTGAGGACACGGAGCTGAATTCAGACCTTTATGTCTCTTTTTTCCCAGTCCTGTGTCCTACCTACCCCACTGGGTCTCTCCAATAGTTCACAGTTTCCCAACCTGCACTTTGGGGATCAGCCTAGAATTTACTTCCCAGGCACATCGCCAGGGGTCTATGGATGATATTTATAAGGCATGTGGCCTGGTATCCTGTGTATCTGAGGCACTGATATATGGATGGGAGATTGGCCAGAAGGGGTGGGATGAGCCATGGGGCACCCCTTGAAAGCGGCCTGGGCTCCAGCAATGCAATATCACAATAGCACATTCCCTCCGGCCTCATCTCAATGGGGGCAGCACGATGTGGTGGTAATGCTCCAGGAGCCAGACATGGTCTGAGGCTGGGACTTCCAGGACTATGTTGACTAGCAGTGGTGAGAGTGGACATCCCTGTCTCGTTCCTGATCTTAAGGGAAAGGCTCCCAGTGCTTCCCCATTGAGAATGATATTTGCTGTGGGCTTTTCGTAGATGGCTTTTAAGATGCTCAGGAGTGTACCCAGTGTCCCTACACTCTGAAGAGTTGTGATGAGGAATGGAGGCTGTATTTTGTCAAATGCCTTCTCTGCATCTATTGAGAAGACCCCATGGTTCTTGTTTTTTCTCTTGCTCATATGACCAATCACATTGATTGCTTTAGAGTGTTGAACCAGCCGTGCATCCCGGGGATACATCCCACTTGGTCATGGTGAACAATCCTCTTAATGTCCTATTGGATCCTATCATGTTGAGAATTTTTGCATCCGTGTTCATCAGGGATATTGGCCTATAATCCTCCTTTCTGGTGGGGTCGTTGTCTGGTTTTGGAATTTAGGTGATGCTGGCCTCAGAGAAGGAGTTTGGAAGTGCTCCACCTCTTTCTATCTTTCTGAACAGCTTTAGTAGAATAGATATGGTTTCTCCTTTAATGTTGGATAGAATTCCCCAGGGAAGCCATCTGGCCTTGGACTTTTGTGTCTTGGGAGGTTTTTGATGACGGCTTCAATTTCCTCCCTGGTGTTTGGCCTGTCAGGTTTTCTATTTCTTTCTGTTCCAGGTTTGGTCGTTTGTGGTTTCCCAGAAATGCGTCCATTTCTTCTATATTGTCTAATTTACTGGTGTATTGCTGCTCATGATATGTTTTTAAAATCGTTTGTGTTTCCTTGGTGTTGGTGGTCGTCTCTCCTTTGTCATTCATGATTTTATTAATTCGTGGCTTTTCTCTCTTCTTTTTAATAAGGCCGGCTCATGGTTGGTCTATGTTCTTAATTCTTTCAAAGAACCAACTCCTTGTTTTGTTGATCTGTTCCACAGGTCTTCTGATCTCTATTTCATTAAGTTCTGCTCGAATCTCTATTAACACTCTTCTTCTGCTGGGTGTAGTTTCTATTTGCTTTTTTGTCTCCAGCTCCTTTACATGCAAGGTTAGATTTTGTATTTGAGTTCTTGCCAGTTTTTGGATGGATGCTTGCATTGCCATGTATTTCCCCCTCAGGCGGCTTTTGCTGCATCCCAAAGATTGTGAACGGTTGTATCTTCATTCTCATTAGCTTCCGTGAGTCTTTTTAGTTCTCCTCTAATTTCCTGGTTGACCCTTCCATCTTTTAGCAGGATGGCCCTTAACCTCCACGTGTTTGAGGTCCTTCCAAACTTCTTTTTGTGATTTAGTTCTAATTTCAAAGCATCATGGTGCAAAATAAGTGGGGGATGATCCCAATCTTTTGGCATGGGTTCAGACCTGATTTGTGACCCAGTACGGGTCTCTTCTGGAGAAAGTTCCATGCGCACTTGAGAAGAATGTGTATTCAGTTGCGTTTGGATGTAAAGTTCTGTAAATATCTGTGAGATCCACCTGGTCCAGTGTATCATTTAAAGCTCTTGTTTCTTTCTTTGGAGATGTCCTGCTTAGATCTGTTGATCGTATAAAGCGCTACATTCAAGTCACCAAGTGTAAGTGTATTATTATCTCAGTATGTCTTAACTTTGGTTACTAATTGGCTGATATACATGGCAGCTCCCACATTCGGGGCATAAATGTTGATGATTGTTAGGTCTTCTTGTTGGATAGAAACTACAAGTATGATATAGTGTCCCTCTTCATCTCCCACTAGAGTCTTGGGGATAAACTTTAGTTTATCTGATATAAGGATGGCTACCCCTGCTTTCTTTTGAGGACCATTTGAATGGTACATGATTCTACACCCTTTCATTTACGGGATGTAGGTGTCCTTATGTCTCAAATGAGTCTCGGGGATCCCTGGGTGGCTCAGCGGTTTAGCACCAGCCTTTGGCCCAGGGAGCGATCCTGGAGTCCCGGGATTGAGTCCCACGTCTGGCTCCTGGCATGGAGCCTGCTTCCCTCTACACCTGTGTCTCTGCCTCTCTCTCTCTCTCTCTCTCTCTCCCTCTCTCTCTGTCCATCATAAATAAATAACTAAATAACTAAATAACTAAATAACTAAATAACTAAATAAATAATTTTTAAAAAAATTAATAAAAATAAAATGAGTCTCTTGTAGACAGCAAATAGATGGGTCTTGCTTTTTCATTCACTCTGAAACCGTGCGCCTTTTGATGGGGTCATTAAGCACATTCACGTTCAGAGTTATTATTGAGAGATATGAATTTAGTGTCATCATGATACCTATTCTGTCCTTGTTTTTGTGGATTGTTTCCTTGGACCTCCTCTTTCTATTACAGAGTCCCCCTTAGTATTTCTTGCAGAGCCGGCTTGGTGGTCACATATTCTTTCAGTTCCTGCCTATCTTGGAAGCTCTTGATCTCTCCTTCTATTCTGAATGAGAGCCTTGCTGGATACAGGGTTCTCGGCTGCAGGTTCATCTCATTTAGGACCCTGAATACATCCTGCCGGCCCTTTCTGGCCTGCCAGGTCTCTGTGGAGAGGTCTGCTGTTAATCTAATATTTCTCCCCATAAAAGTTAGGGATCTCTTGTGTCTTGCTACTTTAAGGATCTTCTCCTTATCTTTGGAATTTGCAAGTTTCAGTCTTAAATGTCGAGGTGTTGAGTGGTTTTTACTGATTTCAGGGGGATCTCTCTATTTCCTGGATCTGAATGCCTGTTTCCCTTCCCATGAAGGAAAGTTCTCAGCTATGATTTGTTCAAATACAGTTTCTAGGCCTCTGTCCCTTTCGGCACCCTCGGGAACAACAATTAAACATAGATTTTTCCTTCTGGGGCTGTCATTTATTTCCCTTAACCTATCCTCATGACCTTTTAATTGTTTTTCTCTTTTTTCCTCAATTTCCCTCTTTCCCATCAACTGCTCCTCTGTCACTCACTCATTCTTGTGCCTCGTTAACCCTTCTTGTTAGGAAGTCTAATTTAGATAGACTCTCCTTTAATTGATTTTTAATTTTGGCCTGATTAGATTTAAATTCTTCAGTCATGAAGTCTCTTGAATCCTTTATGCTTTTTTCTAGAGCCGCCAGTAGCTTTATAATTGTGCTTCTGAATTGGCTTTCTGACATTGAATTGTAATCCAAATTCTGTAACTCAGTGGGAGAGAGGACTGTTCCTGAGTCTCTCTTTTGAGGTTAGTTTTTCCTTCTAGTCATTTTGCTCAGTGCAGAGTGGCCAGAAACAAGTTGTATTGGGAAAAGGAGAAAAAGAGAGAAGAGAAAAAAGAAAAAATAAATAAAAGAAGAAGAAGAAAAAGAAAAAAAAGGGGAGGGAAGCAAATAGAAACAAACAAACAAAAAAAAAAAAAAACAAGGGGGAGTGTCCTCTGATTCTATATACTGTAAATCCCTCGACACCCCCTGGAAGTTTCCAGTGCTACTTGGTCAATAACTGTCTTTTCCGCTGTTTCTCTAGCTGGTCTTCTGGGGGAGAGGCCTGCTGTGCTTGTTCTCAGGTATGAGCACCTGGGGGAGCTGCCCAGCCTCCTACCAGGTGCACGGCTCAGTGGGAGCTGTTCATCGCGTGAGGCCCCTGCTCCAACCCATGCACACGTTGACACCAGGAGGAACCACAGTGGAGGCGGCCAGGTCCCCAGCCCCAGAGTCAGCTCCTGCAGTAGCTACCACAGCTCCCAGTATGCAGGGGCATGGATGCTCCAGGGTGGGGGTCGTTGACCTGCACATCTCGGGCACCCGGGGCAAGAGCATCATGCCTGTTTTGGGCCCTCCGGACTCTGCCTGTCCCAGGAGGAGGCTGGGATGTGGACTGTGTCCCCTGTGCCCTGGGCTCTGGGCCCTGCACTGCTGGGATCCACTCCCAGGACTCTTGGGCATGTGCTGCAGCCCTTTAGGAAGCTCGGCTGTGGGGTGGGGGCTCCCCCTGCACAGGTGCTCTGTTAGTAGCCCCAGGAGCAGGCGGGCATCCCCGCCCTGCTGGGATCCTGCCCCAACTCCCTGCAAGTGCCTTTCCATCTGGGAAGGTTGGTGATGCTCCTGCTCCACCGGGCAGGCTCTCCTGTCCTGGGGGCCCTCACCCTGGGGCATTAGCCCGGCTCCTTGGGGGGACTCCCCCTTGGAGACTTTTTTATTTCTTTACTTTTTCCCCATCTTCCTACCTTGATAGAAGTGCGAACTCTTCTCACTTCAGCCTTCTAGCTCTCTCCTTAAATCTCAGGCCGAATTCGGAGGTTTTCAGGATTTTGTGAAAGTTATCCAGGTAAGTTGGGGGGGACAGGTGACTTGGGGACCCTCTTCTTCCACCACCTTCCCCCTCCCCCATTTGTAGTGTTTATTGATAGGAATATATTAATTGCCATTTGATCCCTCAGGTCATCAGCTTGGTGGCATTCCCCCCATGGCACGCCTGAAGGCTCCTCTCATTCATCATCCTTCAAAGCTCCTGACAGGAAAGGTTCATGCGCCCCCGTGACATAACCGAAGTACAAGACCTAAGGGGTGAGGCTCAGTTAGTGATTCCAGACAAGACAGTGTAAGTGTGTACACTGAGCTTGAGTGTGCAAGCTGGTGAATGTCTGGGACCACAGACATCAGAACAACAAAGACCTAAAGTCATCCTGTCCAGCAAGGAGAATGTGTGGGATTCTCTGGCCAAACCATTATTCTGGCCAGGGAGAACCAATGTCTGACCCATCAGGTCCCAGCAAGGCAGAGCGGCCACAGGCCCCCGACCAAGATGCCAGAGCCTTCAGGGAATTGCTGCCTTTGAGAGAGCTGCCCAGGGAGGTACAGGGAGGCAGGAGATGCTAGCTCAGGAGTCAGCACAGGGGTTCATGGAACCTAGCCCAGGTGTGGCCTTCATGGACACAAATATCTCTCCCCCTCATGCACACCAAGAGGGAAAAGGATTTCAGAGACCACTGACGAGGACCCCAGGAGGATTCCAGGCTTGGTCAGGGGTGAAGTTGGAACCCTGAGAGCGAGACTGAGGATGGAAAGCCCTGCCTGCCCTTATGTCGTCCACTATTGACCTTCCCCTGGCCTCACGCCGTCCATGTGCAGCCCAGGGTCTCTTTGCATGTGTGTCCCAACTTTGGTGTTGATGCAATTGCAGAGGTTGACCTAGACGACTCCACGCTCCGAATAATGGGAATGTCTAACCCCAAACCCAAGCCAAAATAATCCACATCAGAAAAGGTGGCAAGAAAATGTCCTCCTTCCTTGAAAGTGTACAAAGGGAGCCCCTGTCCTGGGCAGGAGGGGGTCCTGGCGGGCGGTCCCCTTCAGGGCCCCAGGTCAGTGGTGTTGCTGTTCCTGTGGAAGTCCCAGCACCCTCTAAATCTCAGCAGCTCTGAGGGGTGTCCCTGCTGTCTGCCCAAGTTCCTGACACTATGCTCTGAGGAAGGGGGCCTGGGGATGCCCTTCAGTAGCTGGGAGGAGGCTGGATCCTCTACTTTTTCCCACATACAGGAGCCGGTGACTCTGTAAGATTTCTCCTTTAAAATGAGCATAAGAGGGTCTCCTGGTGGCTCAGGGTCAGGGCCTCCGCCTCTGTCTCAGGTCCTGACCCTGGATCCCTGGGTTTGAGGCCCATGACAGGCCGCCACACGGAGCCCACCTCTCTCTCTGTGTCTCTCATGAATAAAGAAAGAATATCTGGGGGGAAAAGATAGAAAATGACTATGGGACTGTTTGATTCTCTTACATTCCTACAGGAAGTCAAAGACCCAAACTCCTCCTGGACAGGAAAGCGGCTTTAATATCACAACATTGAAGTCTTCCATGTACTGGTTAAGACAATGACGTATCGTCCTCCCAATAGAAGAGGCGGGAGGACGTGGTGTCCCGCAGACGGGCCCGTCCCCTTGAGGCCCCTGCACCTCGGCTCAGGCCTGAGGGTGACTGCGGCCGGCTCCTCCTGTCTGCGGGCAGGCTCGGGGCTCCAGCTGGCAGGACAGGGTGTAGCTGAGGACAGAGGGACAAGTGTGAGTTGAGCAGGAGCTTCAGTTCCGGAGACTTCCCTGGGATTTCCAAGGAGCTGGAGCCTGGAGCCCCAGCAGCAGGGCTGGAGGCCGCCCCGGGAGCCAGAGGAGAAGGATCCCCGAGGGGCCCCGAGGAGGCTCCCCCTCCCGCCCTCATCCCTGGGGGCCTCACCTCTCGTCCTCGCTGAGCCACGTCCCAGCCTGGAACCAGGCCCGGAACGGCTGCTCGGGCTCTATGTGGTACCGATCCGCAGCCACCTGGAGCAGCAGGATCTCGGTCAGGACTCGGTACTCCTGGGCCAGAGAGAGGACGGGGCATGAGGGGCCTGGGGGCGGCGAGGCCTTCGGGGGCTGCGCCCAGGGACAGGCGTCGGGGCTGGTCTCTGACACGTGGTGAGCCCCCATCCTGCACACTCATCCCGTCCCAGCTTGTTCTCAGAGGGGAGCGCACCCCGCCCCGCCCTGGCCAGGTGTCCCTGATGGCCGTGCCTCTGGGCTCGCCAACTGCAGGGACTTTGCCTTTATCAGGGAGCCATTCCCGACAACGTGACAATGAGGGGATGGAGGCCAGGCGTGGTCCTCTGGGGGACCCCTCTGACAGCCCCAGCCCCACCCTCCCTGCGGGAGCTCAGAGACAGCCTCACCTTGTTCTTCTTCCGGTGGTTGACCTCATTGCCCTGGAAAGCAGACAAGCACAGGCCATCAGGGGGGCGGCGGGGTGCTGCCGGGTGCGTGATCCCCGTCACCCCACCCTAGGGCCAGGGACACAGGGGCCAGGACCCCCCGGATGACAGGCCTGCGATCCAGGCCAGGCGCCCAGAGCCAGGGAAAGGAGACCTGGGGGGCGGGTCTGGCATCGCGGAGCACAGGAGGGGAGCCCAGAGCCTCAGGTGGGCAGGAGATGCGAGGCTCGGAAGGGCCCGCTCAGGCCGGGGACCCTGACGTCACTCTGCCCCCACAGGCAACCTCAAGGGACAGGCTGAGGCCCACCCAGCCTGACCTCGGCTGCTTGGCATTCGGGCTGGAGACTTGATCTCGGGACCCGTGTCCGAGGTGCAGCCTCCCTTCACTCCTCCCAGACGTGGGCCCGGGACCCTCGCTCCCAGGGCAGCGGGGAGCCCGCCCCGAGGGGAGACTTGCCAAGGATGGAGAGCTCGGGGGTCGGCTCAGGGGCCCTGTGCTCCCCCACATCAGGCCCCCGTCCCATCCCCGGGCCCACGCACCTCCAGGTACTCCTCCATGGCAGTATCCAACATGAACAGGTCAGTGAGGAAGGTGCCCAGGAAGGGGACGACACCCTGTGTCGGGGTGTGGTGGAATGAGGCCCTGCTCCCGTGT
Source organism: Nyctereutes procyonoides (assembly GCF_905146905.1). Classification (NCBI taxonomy): domain Eukaryota; kingdom Metazoa; phylum Chordata; class Mammalia; order Carnivora; family Canidae; genus Nyctereutes; species Nyctereutes procyonoides. The sequence continues at coordinate 14,576,644 of NW_026575021.1, read as the reverse complement.
CCACGGGGACCCTCCCGGGACAGCTCAGCCCCCCGGCCCGCCCGCCCCAGCTCCCACCTGCTGCTGACCAGGAATCTTGGGGCCTCCCCTGGGTTCCCCCTCACCCTCGGAGAACACCAGAGTCCTCCTAAGCACCTCAAGGGCCAGCTGTAGGACATCGGGGTGTAGGTGCCTCGGGCCCTGCTCCCACAGACACATTGTCTCCAGCTGTATAGACCCCACTCCGGGTCACTTCGAAAGAAAGGTTGTCGAAGCTGTGGCTACGGGAGGCCGAGCCGGAGTCGGAAGGCCCCACCTGCCTTGATTTGGGGGCTTCGAGCTCTCAGGGAGACCCCTCTCCTCTGGGCTCGATGCCACGGATCTGCGGCTCGCTCACCTGCTGCTGCTGCCGCCTCTTCCATACTCTCTGCACGTTGATCCCCAGGGCTCCAAGCTTAGCTGGCCGGTCCTGCAGGGCCAAGGACAAGTTCCTCAAGACCGTGATCACCTCAGGCCGCTTCTCCCCACCATATTTTTTTAAATTTTTTTCTTTATACGTGTAGTTTTTATTGTTGTTCAACTTGCCACCATATAGAATAACACCCAGTGCTCATGCCATCAGCTGCCCCGCTCAGTGCCCATCACCCAGTCACCCTCAGCCCCCGCCCAGCTCCCCTTCCACCACCCATCTTTGACCTCAGACCCCGGACATGCCACGCAAACCCCTTGCTGAGCGCAGGCCTGTCCTCTGGGCTCTCCAGTTCGGGAGAGGCCCCCATCGGGACCGGCTGGCGGCAGGGAGCGCGAGTGTCCAGCTCAGGGATCCTGGTTGAGCAGCAGCTGCTTTTCCACCCCTTGTGGATTTTCACCCCAGGCTGCGTCCACGGTCATGCCAAAGGCTGCACTCGCTGAAGGGATGCTCCGGGCCAGGCCCTCGTTCAGTCACGCAGGACACCGTGGCTCCCACGCCGCCTCTCTTTCTATCCCAACACCTCCCATACTACCTTGACAAGCAGGTTCCTGCTCTGGGGATTGTCCTGGGAGCACAGTTTTTCAAATGCTCGAATCTTCTTCCTGAGTAGAGAGAGAGAAGGCAGGACGGATGTTGGGACACTAGGGGTAGGGTTGAGGGCAAGTGCCTATGATCTGAGACCTCGAAGGAGTCCAACTGCTGGATCAGGGTTTCTTTGGGCTCCTCTGAGCACTCAGGTCGTTGGAGGTCATGGGAGGGAGCTGTCTTGTGGGTCATCCGGTGCATGCGATGCCCTATTAATTGAACAGCTCTGCTTTGGTCACTTTTGGTTTCAATGGGGAAGAGACTCTAGTTGCTGTCATGTTCACATCCAAAAACTTGTAACTCAGCTCAGCCCAGACTCCCCAAATGGGGACATTGGGAGGCATGGTGGCCTCTTCGCCAGGTAGGCTGAGAAAATCACCGGCCCGCCTGCCCACCCACGTCCTGTTGTCATGGGTTCCTGCCTCCCAGGAAGTCCAGGGTGACCGAGGAAGCCAGAAAGGACAGGCATACGGGACATCCTCATCCTTCATGGTCCTTCTGGAGCGAGGAGCCCTCACCTGGAAACTTTGGCCCATGTGTTCTTCAGGCGGTGAAGTGACACACTCTGCAGAGCCGACAGGATGGCGTGCAGGGAGGAGTAGTTCCGTAAGGATCGGCAGGCCTGGGGAGGAAGAGCAGGAGCTGTCAGGTGGCCAGCAGGAGCCCTGTTTGCTGGAGAGCTGCCCTCTTCTCAGGGTCAGTCTCCTCTCCCGGATGACACAGATGTCCAGGGGCCTACAGAAGGGCGCATGGAGGACACCGCGAGGAGCCCTGCTGGGGAGAGGGGGCATTTCCCTTCCCTCCAAGGAAAGAGTCACGTGGGGGCTGAGCATCCCAACACTGGGCCATGCGAGGAATGGGCAGCGTGTTCCCGGGAAGAAGAACTCAGGCCAGAGACTTCAACCTTGAGGACTGGTCAAGGGAAGAGCAGTCCCCAGGCTCAGGAGAGCAGGTCAGCCGGGCCTCCCGTAGGCTTACCTCGGCCACCTTGATCCAGTGCTCCACCACCACCGCCCTGTCCCGGGCCGTCATGCGTGCGTTGCCAAGGCAGGTGGTGATGACGCAGTTGGCCACGTTGTTGAATTGGGTGACGGTGGCACTGACTGTGCATGTCCGGTGCTCATATCCAGGCTCATTTCTCCTGGACCAGATGGAGCCCAGGCACTGTTGGGGCTGCACCTTCTTGAACAGATCCTAGAGGATAGGGGGACGCTCGCTCACACAGCCATTGCACGTGCAGGATTCATGTCCTGCATCGGGGGCCCCTGTCAGAGCCACGGCTCAGCCAGGGCAGAAAGTGGCCTGAACCCAGGTAGAGTCGCTGGACTGCCCTCCGTTCCTCTTCCCTGAGGGAGCCCAGGGCAGGATGAACGAGGAGCAGATACTCTCAGGGGTTTGGGGGCGGGCAGGAGGGCACTGTACCCTGGTCATCCCCAGTAACTTCAAGTTACAGGTGGCAGTTCAAGGGGGCTCCTCGCGGGGGCAACTTCCCCTCCCACTGTCCAGGCCCTGGCCCTCCTCCCCTCTCAGCAGCACATTCTCACAGGGAGGGGACAGCCACAGATTTGCAGGCCTCCCTTTACCTCAGCTCACATTAGATGCCTAAAAAGTGTGGGGTGCTCGGCCTCCTAGGCAGGTGCGTGGTGAGTCGTGGGCTCGGCCGCACACAGTGAGTTGCCCCCGCCCTCCCCGGCCCAGGACCAGGGCCTGCCCCTTGGCCTACAGGTTCTGGCACATTTAATGGACACAGGGACTCTGCGTCAGTCCTTCCCAGGGTCTAGCTCCACAGTGTGCAGCTGGGCAGTGAGAGCAAGGGTTTGCGGAACCGGACAGGGGGATGTGGTTGGTAAGGGATAGAGCTGAGATCTGGACCCCGACCACACAAGCCACATCAGGGGAAAGACGGTTTGGGGCAGAAGACGGCAGAAAGCAAGCCTGCCCCGGCCCCGGCCTGGAAGCCCCGCTGCTCACCGCGTCTATGGAGGTCAACTGCTCTGCCACCAGCTTGGGAGGGAAGGCCATGAGCCCGGGCTGCTCCCTATGCCGCTGGGGCTCGGGGGTCACCCTGTGGCAGGTGGCCTCTGGGGCTGGAGGTGGCTCCGTCTTTGTGCTTAGGGAAGGAGTGTCAGTCCCCACGAGGGCTGGTGGTGGAACCGACTGCAGCTCACGACCCGGTACACGTGAGGAAGGCACCAGCTCTTGTGCCAGGCCGGGAACAGTTGACGGAGGACATGCTGCGAGGAGCCGTGGAGCTGGCACTGGGACAGGATAAGGAGAAATATTTGTCCACAGGACTGACTTGCCTGCCCCATGCCCTTCCAAAACCAGGGCAGAGTCCATGGCCGATTGAGGATCACCCAGCCCCTGAACCCCATCCCGGAGTGTCTGCGCAGCTTGCAATCCCCCTTACCCTCTGACTCTGCGTCTGTCTCCGTGAGCTGCAGAAGCTGCCATGGCATCACGAGAATGGGGGCATGGCAACTCGGGTCATACAGGTGTGCCTGCACCCAGGGCCCCTGCGCATCGAAGCAGGCCCAGTGCAGGGATGGCCAGGTGTCCAGCAGATTCTGGTCAGGCCACGTCCCCGAGATGGGAGAGAGGGTGCTGGGGAGAGTCACATGTGGAGCCGCATCAGAGCATGGCCGCTCATGCCTCACGGTACTCCCATAGCACCATTCTTTGTGTGTGGGTCCCCGAGAATGTCCCCAGCATGACTTCTAACCCTCCTGTCCCTGTCCTTGCAGTGGCGGACCTGGTATCCAGAAAACCTGTCTGAGTCTGGTTTTTGTACTTCTCCTCTCTCCTCAATGGCCATGGGCCTCGACTACTCCATCCTCCATGCACACCAGTAAAGGGGCTTAGGTTTGTGGCAGATTGGTGAGTGCTCTGCTCACCAAACCTTCTGTTCTTGGCCCCAGTGGTGGAGGTCACAAGAGGTTCTAGAGAGAGGTGCAGGAGGAGCAAGATGGGACAGTTGAACGGATGGATGTTTGAGGCCCTGAATCGGCCCACACTGATTCCGCTCCTCAGAGGCTTGGGACCCATCTACAGCTCCCTCTGACTCATTCGCCTCTTCACAGGAAGCCCCACAATGAAGGCCTCCCAATGGAAACCAAGAGATCTATGAGATCCATGGCTCTTAGAATTACTCCCCAGCCACAAACCCTGAGTCTCCCAACGTGCTCAGTGGAGGAATTAAGGTTCTCCTTCTGGATCCAAAGATCAATCAAAGTTTTACTTATCTTTCCCAAAATATTTTTAGGATATTTATTAATTAGAGAAACAAAAGGAGAGAGAGAGAGAGAGAGAGAGAGAACAAGCATGGTGAGCAGGCGCCCCACTGAGCAGGGAGCCCAATGTAGGGCTCAAACACAGGACCCTGGGACAACGACCTGATCTGATGGCCGAGGCCTTCCTGACCGAGCCACCCAGTGCCTTTTTCTTGATCTTATCGTCCATGATGATGGTCCAAATATGGGTGGAGCCATTCATCCCTGGAGGCGGCCATGAAGATGTCACACCTAACAAACCATGGACGTGTGTGCCTACCACATGCAGAGTGCTCGACTGTCAGACACTCTGATGAGGCTTGGACCGAGACACTGTATCTTCATTATTCCTTCAATTCTCTCAGTGACTAGAATGTGTCTGCAGTCCTCGGTGCTTAATATGTGTTATCGGATGAAGGACTCCCAAGCGGGGTTTCCATCTACTGAGCGGACCTTGAGCTGCTCGGCCTTCCCCCATTGACCTCTACTCTGGCCACGTAAAGGACAAGTATCAGGACCAGTTAGATGGAATCTGAGAAGTCCTTTGCAAACATGGAAACGGCCTGCTTGGCCCGTGCTTCGGTGAACCCGGAATGGCCACAGGCCCATGAGGGTCGATGAGGAGAGCTTGTTCGCTGAGGAGAGACAACTGCTCCACGGGAAGATGCCCAGCTGCCCTTTCTACAGGGCCAGGCCCCAGAGAAGTCTAGGCCGTGGTTTCTCTCAGGATTTCCCCCAGCAGCCCCATGAGGTTCATCCTCTTACCCCATCACTATTCAGAGGAGGAAACGGAAGCTCAGAGACGTTCAATGACATTCCCAAGACATACTGGTAGCAGAGGCGAGCCCCCCGCCCCATGTCCGGTGTATGGGGTGGTCACTCACCTGGAGATTTGCTGGCCCAGGACTTGTTGGGCTGTGGTGAACACTTGGTACAGACAGGAAATTACTGGGTTGATGATGAGGCTTCTGTCCTGGAAGGATGGCACCAAGGACTGTAGAAAATCATCCACTCTCCCTTCTCGGAGCGTCAGCATGGTCCCGGCCTCACGCAGGGATAGGGTTGATTCCTTTGCACACCAGAGACACAAGGAGGGGCACTGCCGTCAGCTTCCAAACCGTGAACAGAGTCTGGGAAGTCCAGGGTCTCTTGGTCGGCCCAGAGACTCCCATCCCCTCGGGGAGTTGCACAGCACAAGGGACTCGAGTGCCCACAGAGAAAGGTTCGAGGCTTCAAAGTACCATTGGTTTTAGGGCAGACACGGTAAAGCATTGGCCACTTCAACACATTCTGTCAGCTGAGCAACACCAGCGTTCCTCTCAACTAATAGCTCTTATGAAGACCAGGATGCCACAGGGTCTTCAGTTACATCCCAACTGCCACTAGAGCACAGAGGCCTAGACACTCAAATGTTCCTCAGGATCATATCCATTGGGGCTGAGAAGAGACCAGAGTATGGGCTGCATGGGGTTTCCCTTAAGTGGACGTGGCTTGGGCTGTTCCTGACCTAGGAGGAAGGCTCAGGGGAAAACTCCCTTCTCCTGCAGGGCCCAAGGGCATCAGTTTTTTCTAGGATAGGTTCTGGGCTTGCCCTGATCCTCTCTGGGCCTTCAGTTTGACCATGAATGTGGACCTGCTCTCACCGCAGACCTTCAAAGGATGTGGTTGTTGGCCTGGTGCCCCTGTGCTTGTCTGGGGAGATGGAGGAGTTGAACTCTTGGGGAAACTCATCCAAGAGTTCCTGGGTGGATCATTCCAAAAAAGAGCCAGCTACTGGTGTCAGGAGGCATCAGAGGCCTTGCCCCTATCTGGGGTTCCAGGTTATGGCAGATCTAGCAACCAAAACAGTCTGTGGGGACACATAAGGTGCTCCTCGCAGCACTGCTGCAGAGATGGCAGGAGAATGGCATCAGGTCAGCTGCCAAGCGCCTTGAAAGTCTGAATCCCTGTGGCAGACGGCCCCATGGATGGAGGACCATGAAGATCTATCAGGATACAGCTCATGAGCTGTTGGGCCTACCATGATCTGATGTGTTCTGAGAGGCGACATGTTACTGAGACACATTTAGAGAGAAACTATGTAAACATTCGATATGAAAACATATAGGATGGCTTCATCCCACCCTTGCTTTTGTGTTAAATCACCCTCTGTACTGTGATGATTCGGAAGGGCTCAGAGAAGGTCTGCAGGGACAGTGGAGCTGGCTTCGACACAGCATATCTGAGACGACGAGTAGGTGAAGTAATAAAAACAGAAGTAAAACCCATAGATACTCATGGCTTTGGGAAAAACAAACCAAAACAACCCCCCCACCACCAACTCCTCAAAACATGAACTTTATTCTGCAGCACTCCAACACAGATGAAGAGCATCTTCCCACATCAGACGTAGCTGGAGGCTAGGCATGGAGGTTCAGATATCTCTGCGGTTGGGCCTGTGGGACACTCTTGTGGACACACTAGGGGAGGGCCCCAGGTTTCTCTCCATGTTCGTGTGGGGGCCATATGTCTGGGGTGAGCCCTCTTCCCTTCCTCACCTCAGAGCACCACCGATCCCTGTTTGTCGGGAGCACCAGATCATTGTCTAGGGAGCTGGAATAGATAAAGCCAGAGACCATCTCCTCCAAGACCTCCTGGGTGCAGGTCTGCAAGTACAGTGCCCCGTATATACAGGGCAAGAGACATTAGGGTCCTCCCTCCTCATCACCCCCGAGGGGACACCCCCATTAGAAACCGCGTTCTCCTCTACAGGCCAGAGGGGCAGCTGTGGAGACATCTGGCAAGGAGGAAGCCACATGAAAGAGGCTGTTGGGCTCATGACTCATACTGGGAGTTGAGCTTGGTCCCCAGCACTCCCCTTGTCATGTGCCTGCTATGGCCTGGGGTCTGAACACCAAAGGTGTGTCAGGCTGCCAACACCTGGCAGCTGGTCTGTGCCCAGGAAGAGCATGTTCCTCTCCTCTGTCCCCTCTACACTCACAGACACACATATACACACACACAGACACACTCATACACACATAACACACAGACACACACAATGAGGTGTAAGAGGTGGGAGCCCGCTCAGCTGAGATCACAGTGTGCCTGCTCTCCAGTGGCCTCCCCAAGTTGTCTTATGGTACCTGTTGAGGTCTGCCGCCACATAAGCAGAAGCTTCGGAGAAGAAGGCCGAGCTGACGTCGACAGCTACGTGAACATCTGTCACTCTGGACTCTCCGGAGCCCAGAGCGCCTCAAACTAGGACAACAGCAAGAGGACATCTTGTTCTCTCAACCGTCTCCAGTAAAGTGAGCGGTTGTGGAACGCAGGTGCATGGTCACCAGAGTTCTGAATCAGTTGCGGGCCTGTCACCAAGGAAGGGACATCACTTTTTCAAGATACTGGGACCTGGGCCCCTTCCTCCAGTCAGCCCTATCCAGAGTCCCTTCTTGTCAGATGAATGCTTACTCCATGCCCTCCCCTTAACTGTACATCATGAGCCAAAAATTGCCCTAGACACAACCCACTGAACATGCAATGAGGTCTACCTGTGAGGACACGGAGCTGAATTCAGACCTTTATGTCTCTTTTTTCCCAGTCCTGTGTCCTACCTACCCCACTGGGTCTCTCCAATAGTTCACAGTTTCCCAACCTGCACTTTGGGGATCAGCCTAGAATTTACTTCCCAGGCACATCGCCAGGGGTCTATGGATGATATTTATAAGGCATGTGGCCTGGTATCCTGTGTATCTGAGGCACTGATATATGGATGGGAGATTGGCCAGAAGGGGTGGGATGAGCCATGGGGCACCCCTTGAAAGCGGCCTGGGCTCCAGCAATGCAATATCACAATAGCACATTCCCTCCGGCCTCATCTCAATGGGGGCAGCACGATGTGGTGGTAATGCTCCAGGAGCCAGACATGGTCTGAGGCTGGGACTTCCAGGACTATGTTGACTAGCAGTGGTGAGAGTGGACATCCCTGTCTCGTTCCTGATCTTAAGGGAAAGGCTCCCAGTGCTTCCCCATTGAGAATGATATTTGCTGTGGGCTTTTCGTAGATGGCTTTTAAGATGCTCAGGAGTGTACCCAGTGTCCCTACACTCTGAAGAGTTGTGATGAGGAATGGAGGCTGTATTTTGTCAAATGCCTTCTCTGCATCTATTGAGAAGACCCCATGGTTCTTGTTTTTTCTCTTGCTCATATGACCAATCACATTGATTGCTTTAGAGTGTTGAACCAGCCGTGCATCCCGGGGATACATCCCACTTGGTCATGGTGAACAATCCTCTTAATGTCCTATTGGATCCTATCATGTTGAGAATTTTTGCATCCGTGTTCATCAGGGATATTGGCCTATAATCCTCCTTTCTGGTGGGGTCGTTGTCTGGTTTTGGAATTTAGGTGATGCTGGCCTCAGAGAAGGAGTTTGGAAGTGCTCCACCTCTTTCTATCTTTCTGAACAGCTTTAGTAGAATAGATATGGTTTCTCCTTTAATGTTGGATAGAATTCCCCAGGGAAGCCATCTGGCCTTGGACTTTTGTGTCTTGGGAGGTTTTTGATGACGGCTTCAATTTCCTCCCTGGTGTTTGGCCTGTCAGGTTTTCTATTTCTTTCTGTTCCAGGTTTGGTCGTTTGTGGTTTCCCAGAAATGCGTCCATTTCTTCTATATTGTCTAATTTACTGGTGTATTGCTGCTCATGATATGTTTTTAAAATCGTTTGTGTTTCCTTGGTGTTGGTGGTCGTCTCTCCTTTGTCATTCATGATTTTATTAATTCGTGGCTTTTCTCTCTTCTTTTTAATAAGGCCGGCTCATGGTTGGTCTATGTTCTTAATTCTTTCAAAGAACCAACTCCTTGTTTTGTTGATCTGTTCCACAGGTCTTCTGATCTCTATTTCATTAAGTTCTGCTCGAATCTCTATTAACACTCTTCTTCTGCTGGGTGTAGTTTCTATTTGCTTTTTTGTCTCCAGCTCCTTTACATGCAAGGTTAGATTTTGTATTTGAGTTCTTGCCAGTTTTTGGATGGATGCTTGCATTGCCATGTATTTCCCCCTCAGGCGGCTTTTGCTGCATCCCAAAGATTGTGAACGGTTGTATCTTCATTCTCATTAGCTTCCGTGAGTCTTTTTAGTTCTCCTCTAATTTCCTGGTTGACCCTTCCATCTTTTAGCAGGATGGCCCTTAACCTCCACGTGTTTGAGGTCCTTCCAAACTTCTTTTTGTGATTTAGTTCTAATTTCAAAGCATCATGGTGCAAAATAAGTGGGGGATGATCCCAATCTTTTGGCATGGGTTCAGACCTGATTTGTGACCCAGTACGGGTCTCTTCTGGAGAAAGTTCCATGCGCACTTGAGAAGAATGTGTATTCAGTTGCGTTTGGATGTAAAGTTCTGTAAATATCTGTGAGATCCACCTGGTCCAGTGTATCATTTAAAGCTCTTGTTTCTTTCTTTGGAGATGTCCTGCTTAGATCTGTTGATCGTATAAAGCGCTACATTCAAGTCACCAAGTGTAAGTGTATTATTATCTCAGTATGTCTTAACTTTGGTTACTAATTGGCTGATATACATGGCAGCTCCCACATTCGGGGCATAAATGTTGATGATTGTTAGGTCTTCTTGTTGGATAGAAACTACAAGTATGATATAGTGTCCCTCTTCATCTCCCACTAGAGTCTTGGGGATAAACTTTAGTTTATCTGATATAAGGATGGCTACCCCTGCTTTCTTTTGAGGACCATTTGAATGGTACATGATTCTACACCCTTTCATTTACGGGATGTAGGTGTCCTTATGTCTCAAATGAGTCTCGGGGATCCCTGGGTGGCTCAGCGGTTTAGCACCAGCCTTTGGCCCAGGGAGCGATCCTGGAGTCCCGGGATTGAGTCCCACGTCTGGCTCCTGGCATGGAGCCTGCTTCCCTCTACACCTGTGTCTCTGCCTCTCTCTCTCTCTCTCTCTCTCTCCCTCTCTCTCTGTCCATCATAAATAAATAACTAAATAACTAAATAACTAAATAACTAAATAACTAAATAAATAATTTTTAAAAAAATTAATAAAAATAAAATGAGTCTCTTGTAGACAGCAAATAGATGGGTCTTGCTTTTTCATTCACTCTGAAACCGTGCGCCTTTTGATGGGGTCATTAAGCACATTCACGTTCAGAGTTATTATTGAGAGATATGAATTTAGTGTCATCATGATACCTATTCTGTCCTTGTTTTTGTGGATTGTTTCCTTGGACCTCCTCTTTCTATTACAGAGTCCCCCTTAGTATTTCTTGCAGAGCCGGCTTGGTGGTCACATATTCTTTCAGTTCCTGCCTATCTTGGAAGCTCTTGATCTCTCCTTCTATTCTGAATGAGAGCCTTGCTGGATACAGGGTTCTCGGCTGCAGGTTCATCTCATTTAGGACCCTGAATACATCCTGCCGGCCCTTTCTGGCCTGCCAGGTCTCTGTGGAGAGGTCTGCTGTTAATCTAATATTTCTCCCCATAAAAGTTAGGGATCTCTTGTGTCTTGCTACTTTAAGGATCTTCTCCTTATCTTTGGAATTTGCAAGTTTCAGTCTTAAATGTCGAGGTGTTGAGTGGTTTTTACTGATTTCAGGGGGGATCTCTCTATTTCCTGGATCTGAATGCCTGTTTCCCTTCCCATGAAGGAAAGTTCTCAGCTATGATTTGTTCAAATACAGTTTCTAGGCCTCTGTCCCTTTCGGCACCCTCGGGAACAACAATTAAACATAGATTTTTCCTTCTGGGGCTGTCATTTATTTCCCTTAACCTATCCTCATGACCTTTTAATTGTTTTTCTCTTTTTTCCTCAATTTCCCTCTTTCCCATCAACTGCTCCTCTGTCACTCACTCATTCTTGTGCCTCGTTAACCCTTCTTGTTAGGAAGTCTAATTTAGATAGACTCTCCTTTAATTGATTTTTAATTTTGGCCTGATTAGATTTAAATTCTTCAGTCATGAAGTCTCTTGAATCCTTTATGCTTTTTTCTAGAGCCGCCAGTAGCTTTATAATTGTGCTTCTGAATTGGCTTTCTGACATTGAATTGTAATCCAAATTCTGTAACTCAGTGGGAGAGAGGACTGTTCCTGAGTCTCTCTTTTGAGGTTAGTTTTTCCTTCTAGTCATTTTGCTCAGTGCAGAGTGGCCAGAAACAAGTTGTATTGGGAAAAGGAGAAAAAGAGAGAAGAGAAAAAAGAAAAAATAAATAAAAGAAGAAGAAGAAAAAGAAAAAAAAGGGGAGGGAAGCAAATAGAAACAAACAAACAAAAAAAAAAAAAAAACAAGGGGGAGTGTCCTCTGATTCTATATACTGTAAATCCCTCGACACCCCCTGGAAGTTTCCAGTGCTACTTGGTCAATAACTGTCTTTTCCGCTGTTTCTCTAGCTGGTCTTCTGGGGGAGAGGCCTGCTGTGCTTGTTCTCAGGTATGAGCACCTGGGGGAGCTGCCCAGCCTCCTACCAGGTGCACGGCTCAGTGGGAGCTGTTCATCGCGTGAGGCCCCTGCTCCAACCCATGCACACGTTGACACCAGGAGGAACCACAGTGGAGGCGGCCAGGTCCCCAGCCCCAGAGTCAGCTCCTGCAGTAGCTACCACAGCTCCCAGTATGCAGGGGCATGGATGCTCCAGGGTGGGGGTCGTTGACCTGCACATCTCGGGCACCCGGGGCAAGAGCATCATGCCTGTTTTGGGCCCTCCGGACTCTGCCTGTCCCAGGAGGAGGCTGGGATGTGGACTGTGTCCCCTGTGCCCTGGGCTCTGGGCCCTGCACTGCTGGGATCCACTCCCAGGACTCTTGGGCATGTGCTGCAGCCCTTTAGGAAGCTCGGCTGTGGGGTGGGGGCTCCCCCTGCACAGGTGCTCTGTTAGTAGCCCCAGGAGCAGGCGGGCATCCCCGCCCTGCTGGGATCCTGCCCCAACTCCCTGCAAGTGCCTTTCCATCTGGGAAGGTTGGTGATGCTCCTGCTCCACCGGGCAGGCTCTCCTGTCCTGGGGGCCCTCACCCTGGGGCATTAGCCCGGCTCCTTGGGGGGACTCCCCCTTGGAGACTTTTTTATTTCTTTACTTTTTCCCCATCTTCCTACCTTGATAGAAGTGCGAACTCTTCTCACTTCAGCCTTCTAGCTCTCTCCTTAAATCTCAGGCCGAATTCGGAGGTTTTCAGGATTTTGTGAAAGTTATCCAGGTAAGTTGGGGGGGACAGGTGACTTGGGGACCCTCTTCTTCCACCACCTTCCCCCTCCCCCATTTGTAGTGTTTATTGATAGGAATATATTAATTGCCATTTGATCCCTCAGGTCATCAGCTTGGTGGCATTCCCCCCATGGCACGCCTGAAGGCTCCTCTCATTCATCATCCTTCAAAGCTCCTGACAGGAAAGGTTCATGCGCCCCCGTGACATAACCGAAGTACAAGACCTAAGGGGTGAGGCTCAGTTAGTGATTCCAGACAAGACAGTGTAAGTGTGTACACTGAGCTTGAGTGTGCAAGCTGGTGAATGTCTGGGACCACAGACATCAGAACAACAAAGACCTAAAGTCATCCTGTCCAGCAAGGAGAATGTGTGGGATTCTCTGGCCAAACCATTATTCTGGCCAGGGAGAACCAATGTCTGACCCATCAGGTCCCAGCAAGGCAGAGCGGCCACAGGCCCCCGACCAAGATGCCAGAGCCTTCAGGGAATTGCTGCCTTTGAGAGAGCTGCCCAGGGAGGTACAGGGAGGCAGGAGATGCTAGCTCAGGAGTCAGCACAGGGGTTCATGGAACCTAGCCCAGGTGTGGCCTTCATGGACACAAATATCTCTCCCCCTCATGCACACCAAGAGGGAAAAGGATTTCAGAGACCACTGACGAGGACCCCAGGAGGATTCCAGGCTTGGTCAGGGGTGAAGTTGGAACCCTGAGAGCGAGACTGAGGATGGAAAGCCCTGCCTGCCCTTATGTCGTCCACTATTGACCTTCCCCTGGCCTCACGCCGTCCATGTGCAGCCCAGGGTCTCTTTGCATGTGTGTCCCAACTTTGGTGTTGATGCAATTGCAGAGGTTGACCTAGACGACTCCACGCTCCGAATAATGGGAATGTCTAACCCCAAACCCAAGCCAAAATAATCCACATCAGAAAAGGTGGCAAGAAAATGTCCTCCTTCCTTGAAAGTGTACAAAGGGAGCCCCTGTCCTGGGCAGGAGGGGGTCCTGGCGGGCGGTCCCCTTCAGGGCCCCAGGTCAGTGGTGTTGCTGTTCCTGTGGAAGTCCCAGCACCCTCTAAATCTCAGCAGCTCTGAGGGGTGTCCCTGCTGTCTGCCCAAGTTCCTGACACTATGCTCTGAGGAAGGGGGCCTGGGGATGCCCTTCAGTAGCTGGGAGGAGGCTGGATCCTCTACTTTTTCCCACATACAGGAGCCGGTGACTCTGTAAGATTTCTCCTTTAAAATGAGCATAAGAGGGTCTCCTGGTGGCTCAGGGTCAGGGCCTCCGCCTCTGTCTCAGGTCCTGACCCTGGATCCCTGGGTTTGAGGCCCATGACAGGCCGCCACACGGAGCCCACCTCTCTCTCTGTGTCTCTCATGAATAAAGAAAGAATATCTGGGGGGAAAAGATAGAAAATGACTATGGGACTGTTTGATTCTCTTACATTCCTACAGGAAGTCAAAGACCCAAACTCCTCCTGGACAGGAAAGCGGCTTTAATATCACAACATTGAAGTCTTCCATGTACTGGTTAAGACAATGACGTATCGTCCTCCCAATAGAAGAGGCGGGAGGACGTGGTGTCCCGCAGACGGGCCCGTCCCCTTGAGGCCCCTGCACCTCGGCTCAGGCCTGAGGGTGACTGCGGCCGGCTCCTCCTGTCTGCGGGCAGGCTCGGGGCTCCAGCTGGCAGGACAGGGTGTAGCTGAGGACAGAGGGACAAGTGTGAGTTGAGCAGGAGCTTCAGTTCCGGAGACTTCCCTGGGATTTCCAAGGAGCTGGAGCCTGGAGCCCCAGCAGCAGGGCTGGAGGCCGCCCCGGGAGCCAGAGGAGAAGGATCCCCGAGGGGCCCCGAGGAGGCTCCCCCTCCCGCCCTCATCCCTGGGGGCCTCACCTCTCGTCCTCGCTGAGCCACGTCCCAGCCTGGAACCAGGCCCGGAACGGCTGCTCGGGCTCTATGTGGTACCGATCCGCAGCCACCTGGAGCAGCAGGATCTCGGTCAGGACTCGGTACTCCTGGGCCAGAGAGAGGACGGGGCATGAGGGGCCTGGGGGCGGCGAGGCCTTCGGGGGCTGCGCCCAGGGACAGGCGTCGGGGCTGGTCTCTGACACGTGGTGAGCCCCCATCCTGCACACTCATCCCGTCCCAGCTTGTTCTCAGAGGGGAGCGCACCCCGCCCCGCCCTGGCCAGGTGTCCCTGATGGCCGTGCCTCTGGGCTCGCCAACTGCAGGGACTTTGCCTTTATCAGGGAGCCATTCCCGACAACGTGACAATGAGGGGATGGAGGCCAGGCGTGGTCCTCTGGGGGACCCCTCTGACAGCCCCAGCCCCACCCTCCCTGCGGGAGCTCAGAGACAGCCTCACCTTGTTCTTCTTCCGGTGGTTGACCTCATTGCCCTGGAAAGCAGACAAGCACAGGCCATCAGGGGGGCGGCGGGGTGCTGCCGGGTGCGTGATCCCCGTCACCCCACCCTAGGGCCAGGGACACAGGGGCCAGGACCCCCCGGATGACAGGCCTGCGATCCAGGCCAGGCGCCCAGAGCCAGGGAAAGGAGACCTGGGGGGCGGGTCTGGCATCGCGGAGCACAGGAGGGGAGCCCAGAGCCTCAGGTGGGCAGGAGATGCGAGGCTCGGAAGGGCCCGCTCAGGCCGGGGACCCTGACGTCACTCTGCCCCCACAGGCAACCTCAAGGGACAGGCTGAGGCCCACCCAGCCTGACCTCGGCTGCTTGGCATTCGGGCTGGAGACTTGATCTCGGGACCCGTGTCCGAGGTGCAGCCTCCCTTCACTCCTCCCAGACGTGGGCCCGGGACCCTCGCTCCCAGGGCAGCGGGGAGCCCGCCCCGAGGGGAGACTTGCCAAGGATGGAGAGCTCGGGGGTCGGCTCAGGGGCCCTGTGCTCCCCCACATCAGGCCCCCGTCCCATCCCCGGGCCCACGCACCTCCAGGTACTCCTCCATGGCAGTATCCAACATGAACAGGTCAGTGAGGAAGGTGCCCAGGAAGGGGACGACACCCTGTGTCGGGGTGTGGTGGAATGAGGCCCTGCTCCCGTGTCCACGGGGACCCTCCCGGGACAGCTCAGCCCCCCGGCCCGCCCGCCCCAGCTCCCACCTGCTGCTGACCAGGAATCTTGGGGCCTCCCCTGGGTTCCCCCTCACCCTCGGAGAACACCAGAGTCCTCCTAAGCACCTCAAGGGCCAGCTGTAGGACATCGGGGTGTAGGTGCCTCGGGCCCTGCTCCCACAGACACATTGTCTCCAGCTGTATAGACCCCACTCCGGGTCACTTCGAAAGAAAGGTTGTCGAAGCTGTGGCTACGGGAGGCCGAGCCGGAGTCGGAAGGCCCCACCTGCCTTGATTTGGGGGCTTCGAGCTCTCAGGGAGACCCCTCTCCTCTGGGCTCGATGCCACGGATCTGCGGCTCGCTCACCTGCTGCTGCTGCCGCCTCTTCCATACTCTCTGCACGTTGATCCCCAGGGCTCCAAGCTTAGCTGGCCGGTCCTGCAGGGCCAAGGACAAGTTCCTCAAGACCGTGATCACCTCAGGCCGCTTCTCCCCACCATATTTTTTTAAATTTTTTTCTTTATACGTGTAGTTTTTATTGTTGTTCAACTTGCCACCATATAGAATAACACCCAGTGCTCATGCCATCAGCTGCCCCGCTCAGTGCCCATCACCCAGTCACCCTCAGCCCCCGCCCAGCTCCCCTTCCACCACCCATCTTTGACCTCAGACCCCGGACATGCCACGCAAACCCCTTGCTGAGCGCAGGCCTGTCCTCTGGGCTCTCCAGTTCGGGAGAGGCCCCCATCGGGACCGGCTGGCGGCAGGGAGCGCGAGTGTCCAGCTCAGGGATCCTGGTTGAGCAGCAGCTGCTTTTCCACCCCTTGTGGATTTTCACCCCAGGCTGCGTCCACGGTCATGCCAAAGGCTGCACTCGCTGAAGGGATGCTCCGGGCCAGGCCCTCGTTCAGTCACGCAGGACACCGTGGCTCCCACGCCGCCTCTCTTTCTATCCCAACACCTCCCATACTACCTTGACAAGCAGGTTCCTGCTCTGGGGATTGTCCTGGGAGCACAGTTTTTCAAATGCTCGAATCTTCTTCCTGAGTAGAGAGAGAGAAGGCAGGACGGATGTTGGGACACTAGGGGTAGGGTTGAGGGCAAGTGCCTATGATCTGAGACCTCGAAGGAGTCCAACTGCTGGATCAGGGTTTCTTTGGGCTCCTCTGAGCACTCAGGTCGTTGGAGGTCATGGGAGGGAGCTGTCTTGTGGGTCATCCGGTGCATGCGATGCCCTATTAATTGAACAGCTCTGCTTTGGTCACTTTTGGTTTCAATGGGGAAGAGACTCTAGTTGCTGTCATGTTCACATCCAAAAACTTGTAACTCAGCTCAGCCCAGACTCCCCAAATGGGGACATTGGGAGGCATGGTGGCCTCTTCGCCAGGTAGGCTGAGAAAATCACCGGCCCGCCTGCCCACCCACGTCCTGTTGTCATGGGTTCCTGCCTCCCAGGAAGTCCAGGGTGACCGAGGAAGCCAGAAAGGACAGGCATACGGGACATCCTCATCCTTCATGGTCCTTCTGGAGCGAGGAGCCCTCACCTGGAAACTTTGGCCCATGTGTTCTTCAGGCGGTGAAGTGACACACTCTGCAGAGCCGACAGGATGGCGTGCAGGGAGGAGTAGTTCCGTAAGGATCGGCAGGCCTGGGGAGGAAGAGCAGGAGCTGTCAGGTGGCCAGCAGGAGCCCTGTTTGCTGGAGAGCTGCCCTCTTCTCAGGGTCAGTCTCCTCTCCCGGATGACACAGATGTCCAGGGGCCTACAGAAGGGCGCATGGAGGACACCGCGAGGAGCCCTGCTGGGGAGAGGGGGCATTTCCCTTCCCTCCAAGGAAAGAGTCACGTGGGGGCTGAGCATCCCAACACTGGGCCATGCGAGGAATGGGCAGCGTGTTCCCGGGAAGAAGAACTCAGGCCAGAGACTTCAACCTTGAGGACTGGTCAAGGGAAGAGCAGTCCCCAGGCTCAGGAGAGCAGGTCAGCCGGGCCTCCCGTAGGCTTACCTCGGCCACCTTGATCCAGTGCTCCACCACCACCGCCCTGTCCCGGGCCGTCATGCGTGCGTTGCCAAGGCAGGTGGTGATGACGCAGTTGGCCACGTTGTTGAATTGGGTGACGGTGGCACTGACTGTGCATGTCCGGTGCTCATATCCAGGCTCATTTCTCCTGGACCAGATGGAGCCCAGGCACTGTTGGGGCTGCACCTTCTTGAACAGATCCTAGAGGATAGGGGGACGCTCGCTCACACAGCCATTGCACGTGCAGGATTCATGTCCTGCATCGGGGGCCCCTGTCAGAGCCACGGCTCAGCCAGGGCAGAAAGTGGCCTGAACCCAGGTAGAGTCGCTGGACTGCCCTCCGTTCCTCTTCCCTGAGGGAGCCCAGGGCAGGATGAACGAGGAGCAGATACTCTCAGGGGTTTGGGGGCGGGCAGGAGGGCACTGTACCCTGGTCATCCCCAGTAACTTCAAGTTACAGGTGGCAGTTCAAGGGGGCTCCTCGCGGGGGCAACTTCCCCTCCCACTGTCCAGGCCCTGGCCCTCCTCCCCTCTCAGCAGCACATTCTCACAGGGAGGGGACAGCCACAGATTTGCAGGCCTCCCTTTACCTCAGCTCACATTAGATGCCTAAAAAGTGTGGGGTGCTCGGCCTCCTAGGCAGGTGCGTGGTGAGTCGTGGGCTCGGCCGCACACAGTGAGTTGCCCCCGCCCTCCCCGGCCCAGGACCAGGGCCTGCCCCTTGGCCTACAGGTTCTGGCACATTTAATGGACACAGGGACTCTGCGTCAGTCCTTCCCAGGGTCTAGCTCCACAGTGTGCAGCTGGGCAGTGAGAGCAAGGGTTTGCGGAACCGGACAGGGGGATGTGGTTGGTAAGGGATGGAGCTGAGATCTGGACCCCGACCACACAAGCCACATCAGGGGAAAGACGGTTTGGGGCAGAAGACGGCAGAAAGCAAGCCTGCCCCGGCCCCGGCCTGGAAGCCCCGCTGCTCACCGCGTCTATGGAGGTCAACTGCTCTGCCACCAGCTTGGGAGGGAAGGCCATGAGCCCGGGCTGCTCCCCATGCCGCTGGGGCTCGGGGGTCACCCTGTGGCAGGTGGCCTCTGGGGCTGGAGGTGGCTCCGTCTTTGTGCTTAGGGAAGGAGTGTCAGTCCCCACGAGGGCTGGTGGTGGAACCGACTGCAGCTCACGACCCGGTACACGTGAGGAAGGCACCAGCTCTTGTACCAGGCCGGGAACAGTTGACGGAGGACATGCTGCGAGGAGCCGTGGAGCTGGCACTGGGACAGGATAAGGAGAAATATTTGTCCACAGGACTGACTTGCCTGCCCCATGCCCTTCCAAAACCAGGGCAGAGTCCATGGCCGATTGAGGATCACCCAGCCCCTGAACCCCATCCCGGAGAGTCTGCGCAGCTTGCAATCCCCCTTACCCTCTGACTCTGCGTCTGTCTCCGTGAGCTGCAGAAGCTGCCATGGCATCACGAGAATGGGGGCATGGCAACTCGGGTCATACAGGTGTGCCTGCACCCAGGGCCCCTGCGCATCGAAGCAGGCCCAGTGCAGGGACGGCCAGGTGTCCAGCAGATTCTGGTCAGGCCACGTCCCCGAGATGGGAGAGAGGGTGCTGGGGAGAGTCACATGTGGAGCCGCATCAGAGCATGGCCGCTCATGCCTCACGGTACTCCCATAGCACCATTCTTTGTGTGTGGGTCCCCGAGAATGTCCCCAGCATGACTTCTAACCCTCCTGTCCCTGTCCTTGCAGTGGAGGACCTGGTATCCAGAAAACCTGTCTGAGTCTGGTTTTTCTACTTCTCCTCTCTCCTCAATGGCCATGGGCCTCGACTACTCCATCCTCCATGCACACCAGTAAAGGGGCTTAAGTTTGTGGCAGATTGGTGAGTGCTCTGCTCACCAAACCTTCTGTTCTTGGCCCCAGTGGTGGAGGTCACAAGAGGTGGTAGAGAGAGGTGCAGGAGGAGCAAGATGGGACAGTTGAACAGATGAATGTTTGAGGCCCTGAATCGGCCCACACTGAGTCCGCTCCTCAGAGGCTTGGGACCCATCTACAGCTCCCTCTGACTCATTCGCCTCTTCACAGGAAGCCCCACAAGGAAGGCCTCCCAATGGAAACCAAGAGATCTATGAGATCCATGGCTCTGGGCGTCACTCCCCAGCCACAAACCCTTCATCTCCCAATGTGCTCAGTAGAGGAATTAGGTTCTCCTTCTGGATCCAAAGATCAATCAAAGTTTTACTTATCTTTCCCAAAATATTTTTAGGATATTTATTAATTAGAGAAAGAAAAGGAGAGAGAGAGGGAGAGAGAGAACAAGCATGGTGAGCAGGCGCCCCACTGAGCAGGGAGCCCAATGTAGGGCTCAAACACAGGACCCTGGGACAACGACCTGACCTGATGGCCGAGGCCTTCCTGACCGAGCCACCCAGTGCCTTTTCTTGATCTTATCGTCCATGATGATGGTCCAAATATGGGTGGAGCCATTCATCCCTGGAGGCGGCCATGAAGCTGTCACACCTAACAAACCATGGACGTGTGTGCCTACCACATGCAGAGTGCTCGACTGTCAGACACTCTGATGAGGCTTGGACCGAGACACTGTATCTTCATTATTCCTTCAATTCTCTCAGGGACTAGAATGTGTCTCCAGTCCTCGGTGCTTAATATGTGTTATCGGATGAAGGACTCCCAAGCAGGGTTTCCATCTACTGAGCGGACCTTGAGCTGCTCGGCCTTCCCCCAGTGACCTCTACTCTGGCCACGTAAAGGACAAGTATCAGGACCAGTTAGATGGAATCTGAGAAGTCCTTTGCAAACATAGAAACGGCCTGCTTTGCCCGTGCTTCTGTGAACCCGGAATGGCCACAGGCCCATGAGGGTCGATGAGGAGAGCTTGTCGGCTGAGGAGAGACAACTGCTCCACAGGAAGATGCCCAGCAGCCCTTTCTACAGGGCCAGGCCCCAGAGAAGTCTAGGCCGTGTTTTCTCTAAGGATTTCCCCCAGCAGCCCCATGAGGTTCATCCTCTTACCCCAGCACTATTCAGAGGAGGAAACGGAAGCTCAGAGAGGTGCAATGACATTCCCAAGACATACTGGTAGCAGAGGCGAGCCCCCCGCCCCATGTCCGGTGTATGGGGTGGTCACTCACCTGGAGATTTGCTGGCCCAGGACTTGTTGGGCTGTGGTGAACACTTGGTACAGACAGGAAATTACTGGGTTGATGATGAGGCTTCTGTCCTGGAAGGATGGCACCAAGGACTGTAGAAAATCATCCAGTCTCCCTTCTCGGAGCGTCAGCATGGTCCTGGCCTCACGCAGGGATAGGGTTGATTCCTTTGCACACCAGAGACACAAGGAGGGGCACTGCCGTCAGCTTCCAAACCGTGAACAGAGTCTGGGAAGACCAGGGTCTCGTGGTCGGCCCAGAGACTCCCATCCCCTCGGGGAGTTGCACAGCACAAGGGACTCGAGTGCCCACACAGAAAAAGGTTCGAGGCTTCAAAGTACCATTGGTTTTAGGGCAGACACGGTAAAGCATTGGCCACTTCAACACATTCTGTCAGCTGAGCAACACCAGCGTTCCTCTCAACTAATAGCTCTTATGAAGACCAGGATGCCACAGAGTCTTCAGTTACATCCCAACTGCCACTAGAGCACAGAGGCCTAGACCCTCAAATGCTGCTCAGGATCATATCGATTGGGGCTGAGAAGAGACCAGAGTGTGGGCTGCATGAGTTTTCCCTTAAGTGGACGTGGCTTGGGCGGTTCCTGACCTAGGAGGGAGGCTCAGGGGAAAACTCCCTTCTCCTGCAGGGCCCAAGGGCATCAGTTTTTTCTAGGATAGGTTCTGGGCTTGCCCTGATCCTCTCTGGGCCTGGAGTTTGACCATGAATGTGGACCTGCTCTCACCGCAGACCTTCAAAGGATGTGGTTGTTGGCCTGGTGCCCCTGTGCTTGTCTGGGGAGATGGAGGAGTTGAACTCTTGGGGAAACTCATCCAAGAGTTCCTGGGTGGATCATTCCAAAAAAGAGCCAGCTACTGGTGTCAGGAGGCATCAGAGGCCTTGCCCCTATCTGGGGTTCCAGGTTATGGCAGATCTAGCAACCAAAACAGTCTGTGGGGACACATAAGGTGCTC
Source organism: Nyctereutes procyonoides (assembly GCF_905146905.1). Lineage (NCBI taxonomy): Eukaryota > Metazoa > Chordata > Mammalia > Carnivora > Canidae > Nyctereutes > Nyctereutes procyonoides. Next base: position 14,554,915 of record NW_026575021.1, on the reverse strand, counting down.
CTCGCAGCACTGCAGAGATGGCAGGAGAATGGCATCAGGTCAGCTGCCAAGCGCCTTGAAAGTCTGAATCCCTGTGGCAGACGGCCCCATGGATGGAGGACCATGAAGATCTATCAGGATACAGCTCATGAGCTGTTGGGCCTACCATGATCTGATGTGTTCTGAGAGGCGACATGTCACTGAGACACATTTAGAGAGAAACTATGTAAACATTCGATATGAAAACATATAGGATGGCTTCATCCCACCCTTGCTTTTGTGTTAAATCACCCTCTGTACTGTGATGATTTGGAAGGGCTCAGAGAAGGTCTGCAGGGACAGTGGAGCTGGCTTCGACACAGCATATCTGGGATGAGTAGGTCAAGTAATAAAAACAGAAGTAAAACCCATAGATAACTCGTGGCTTTGGGAAACACAAACCAAAACAGCACCCTCCAACTCCTCAACACACGAACTACATGCTGCACCACTCCAACGCAGGTGAAGAGCGTCCTCCCACACCTCACGTAGCTCGAGGCTAGGCGTGGAGGTTCAGATCCCTCTGCGGTTGGGCCTGGGGACACTCATGAGGAAACACTAGGGGAGGGCCCCAGGTTTCTCTCCATGTTCGTGTGGGGGCCATATGTCTGGGGTGAGCCCTCTTCCCTTCCTCACCTCAGAGCAGCACCGATCCCTGTTTGTCGGGAGCACCAGATCATTGTCTAGGCAGCTGGAATAGATGAAGCCAGAGACCATCTCCTCCAAGACCTCCTGGGTGCAGGTCTGCAAGTACAGTGCCCCGTATATACAGGGCAAGAGACATTAGGGTCCTCCCTCCTCATCACCCCCGAGGGGACACCCCCATTAGAAACCGCGTTCTCCTCTACAGGCCAGAGGGGCAGCTGTGGAGACATCTGGCAAGGAGGAAGCCACATGAAAGAGGCTGTTGGGCTCATGACTCACATACTGGGAGTTGAGCTTGGTGCCCAGCACTCCCCTTGTCATGTGCCTGCTATGGCCTGGGGTCTGAACACCAAAGGTGTGTCAGGCTGCCAACACCTGGCAGCTGGTCTGTGCCCAGAAGGACGTGTTCCTCTCTTCCATCCCCTCTGCGCACGTGCACACTCACACACACACACACACACACAGTCACACACACATAAACACACACACACACACACACACACACACACAATGAGGTGTAAGAGGTGGGAGCCCGCTCAGCTGAGATCACAGTGTGCCTGCTCTCCAGTGGCCTCCCCAAGTTGCCTTATGGTACCTGTTGAGGTCTCCCGCCACATAAGCAGAAGCTTCGGAGAAGAAGGCCGAGCTGACGTCGACAGCTACGTGAACATCTGTCACTCTGGACTCTCCGGAGCCCAGAGCGCCTCAAACTAGGACAACAGCAAGAGGACATCTTGTTCTCTCAACCGTCTCCAGTAAAGTGAGCGGTTGTGGAATGCAGGTGCCTGGTCACCAGAGTTCTGAATCAGTTGCGGGCCTGTCACCAAGGAAGTGACATCACTTTTTCAAGATACTTTGACCTGGGGCCCTTCCTCCAGTCAGCCCCATCCAGAGTCCCTTCTTGTCAGATGAATGCTTACCCCATGCCCTCCCCTTAACTGTACCTCATGAGCCAATAAATGCCCTAGACACAACCCACTGAACATGCAACGAGGTCTACCTGTGAGGACACGGAGCTGAATTCAGACCTTTATGTCTCTTTTTTCCCAGTCCTGTGTCCTATCTACCCCACTGGGTCTCTCCAATAGTTCAGTTTCCCAACCTGCACTGTGGGGATCAGCCTAGAATCTACTTCCCAGGCACATCGCCAGGGGTCTATGGATGATATTTATACGGCATGTGGGCTGGTGTCCTGTGTATCTGAGCACAAATACATGGAGAGGAGATTGACCAGAAGGGGTGGGATGAGCCATGGAGCACCACTTGAAAGCGGTCTGGGCTCCAGCAATGGAATATCACAATAGCAGGTTCCTCTGGCCTCATTTCAATGGGGGCACCACGATGTTGTGGAAATGCTCCAAGAGGGAGACATGGTCATCTTCTGTAGTCCAACTGCCCAATTATTTCCTATTATATTTAGGAGAAGACCTGGTTCCCTCATTTTGGCCTCAGAGTCCCGTAGCTTTACATGGCTCCCAGGATCCTGACCTGTGGCATACGTATCCCTGTGTCCCCCCGAGGTACTTTGTGACTGGCTTCTGACCAATACGGTACAGCCAACAAGATGGCATGTCACATCTGTGTTCCAACTGGAAATAGCCTCTACCTTCCTGTTTGTTTCCTCTCCTATCCCACTAACTCATGTTCCACTTCTTACCCTTTCCCTTTCCCATTTTCTTCTCTATCCCTGAATCAAAAATCAACCAGAGATGTTGTGAGCTGCCATGTACATACACTCACGTGGCAAAGAACTGAATCCACTTGGCAGAAAATCCTCTGCCAGGCTCGCCTCCCATGAGGCCACAGCCACAGCCTCTGATGGACCTGGACATGGAGGAACCAAGCTAATTTGGGCCTGGCTTCCTCAGCCACGGAACCGGTGAGAAATTAAATATACAATGTGCAAGATGCAAGGTCCTGGGGCAATAGCGTAGCAGGGGAACAGCACGTTACCACCAGTCCACCGGGCCTCAGCAGCTCTCCCTGCCCTCTTCCCTCTCTCTCCAGATCCCTCAGCGTTTCCCCTCAGCCACGCTGGCTGCCTTTTCCACCTCCTCTGGCCAAACCAGCTTGTGTTCTGCAGCAGGGGTCCTTTCTTCCCAACACGCTGCACCCAGATGTGTGCAGATCTAAATCACTTTTGTTATTCTGTTCTCACCAAGGTCACCCTCACTGAGACCCTCTTACCTTTCTCTCCCATGACTCCCCAGCCTTGCTTCCAGCATAGTCTTTTGTAGCATACAGCACTTGCTCTTTCCTTTCATGCCTTGTTGTTTTTGTGCTTTTGTCCATTTCCAGACTGTTAAGTTCCTAAAGGCAGGGAGCTCGTGGTATTTTCACCTCCACCCCTGGGCCCACCAAGGTACCCGAGTTCTTATGCCTAGTTATGGAATGAATTGATGAAAGGTCTTGGAAGCCACCTCCCCTTTCAGTTACCTCGACTGCAGGGAGAGATGCCGTTAAGAGTTTCAAGTTGGCTCTGGGCAGGGGAAGGACCACAATGGCCTCTGCAGGAGTCTTACCCTGCAGTTCCTCCAGCAGAAGTCCCTAGGTGCCATTGCAGAGGAGGCCTCCTGCATCGTGTTCTCCAGCTCTAGCATTACAGCCCCAGGCAGGTACGCCACCAAAGAAAAGAACAGTTTTATTTGGGTGTCCTCAAGGCAGTGTCTTTCCAGAATCACAGGGGCAAAGAGCAGGACCTATGAGCTCCAAGGACAGAGTAAAGGACCTCAGAAGCCTCCCTTTCATCCCTTTCCTGTCCTCTCCATTAGTATCCTCTTTACAAATATGGGATTGCGCCTCCGCCAGAAGAGTGAACCTGCACCCATCCATGTCTATGTAAGCGAGTACCCTGAAGGTCCTGTGGAGACTGGTCTTGTCCCTGGAACCCAGACGCAGTGCACAATGCTCTGGCATTTTCCTAGAGAAAGTGGACACACGATAAACAGGTAGACAACATGACTAACCGTCAGAAAAATGCAGGCCAAGAGCACAATGAGACATCACATTGCATCCATTGCAAGGGCTATCATAGAAAAGACAAGAGATCAGAGATGCTGCTGAGAATGTGGAGAAAGGGGAACCCTTGGGCACTGTTGTTGGGATCGCACGGTGGTACAGTTGCTCTGCAAAACATATGGTGGTTCCTCAAAATTTAAAAATAAGGCTACCGTAGTATTGAGCATTTCCACTTCTGGGACCATATCCATAGGAAACAGAATATGTCTAGAAAGTGCTTGCACCTCCATGATCGAGAAGCACTATTTTCAACAACCAAGACTCGAGAACTTCCGTGCCCATCAATGGTGCCTGGATAAAGCAGTGTTAGCTGTAGAATGGAACAGGAGTCCGCCACAGGAAAGGAAATCCTGCGACGTGTGGGAACGTGCTGGACTTTGAGGGCAATACACCGAGTGAAATGAGTGAGACAGAGAATGGCAAATATGTATATTCCCTAATATGTGGAATCTAAAACAGAAGAAAGAAGAAAAAACTAATTCAGAAAAAGAGATGAGATTGAAGTAACCAGAATGGTGGTTGAGGGAAAGGTGAAAAGGTACAAACTGTGAATTTTAAGGTAAAGAAGTAGTAGCGATTTACAGTACAACATGACGACTCCAGCGATACTGCTTTATAGTGTATCTGAGAGGTGGCACGAGAGTAAATATTGAGAGTTCTCATCACAACGAAAATGGTTTTTTATTTATTTTTGTATCGATAAGAGATGATGGTATTTAACCAAACCGATTCTGGTAATTGTGTCACAATATGGGAATGTAAAGTCGTTATGCTGGTTACCTTCAACATGCACAGTGCTCTGTGTCAATTATTTCAATAAAAGTGGGGCCATAGTATTGTAACATTCATGAGGAGGTTCGGAAAAGTGGACTTGGTAAAAGTGATGACACCTAAACAAAACGTTAAACAGTAGACCCTGTCTGTAGCCTTTAGATTATGAGATGGATAAAAATCTTCCCAAATGACACAACTGTGGGAGGAAAGGGACGAGGAAGGAAGAGCAGCGTATTTATATTTATATTTTCCATTCAGTTCATCCTCTCTGTTTAACTAGATCTTGCCTTCCTGGTGGGTGTTTGCCTCGGTTCTTAAAGTTCAGCCTCCTGGGGCTGGCATTCAGGACTCTTCCATAAGCTCTATTTTCCCAAGGCAATGGACAGAGGATTTCAATGAGACATTAGCATCTGAATAGGTCGGGAGTCCTGATATTTAGTATGCCAAAGATTTGTAATTTTTATTCATTTAATTATAAATCAAAAGTGTCTGAGCTTTTATCAACTCTTGAGGTTCACGTATAATGCAGTTTTCTCTCCAATTAAATCAAATAGCTACCATATGTGCTATTGAAGCAGTAAAATATATATATATATATATATATAATAAGATATATAAGATATATAAGATATAAAAATATATATTATCTTATAAGATAAGATATATATATATAATCTTTCTCTCTCTCTCTCTCTCTCTCTCTCTATATATATATATATATATATATATATATATATATATATATAATTTCTTATATATCTTTTTATGGGAATGTATTGAAGAACTCATAACTTTGCTCCGTAGAGGTCAAATCTGATTTTCCAGAGTGATTGCCGGCTAGACAGCCTCCTCTTTCTGCCATATATTTATACCAAAAGCCTGTTGTCCCTGAATCTATGACCTATCATTCTCTATGTGCCTTTTACAAGCCTCTCTGCTCCTTGCATGAGCTGTCACATTTTAAGGTGATTGTCACCTGAAGTCCCTAGATACTGAATGAAACACGAAGGAGACATCAAGAAGAGAGATTCATTTCCCTCTGGGTATCACTGTTTTATTGTCATCACTCCTGAGGGCTATGAGGGCTTTTCTTTGTCAGATTCTGCAGCGTGTGAAATCTGCGATGAAGAAATATAAATAAGAAATATGAATGACCTCATTTGCAAAAAAAAATGAGCGATAAATTAAACAAAGATTAAATGATACGCCCAATTACATATATTTATGAAACTCACCACATGCAAGATATTTTAATGTGTGCACCTCGAGGTAAAACTTGGCCCTTGTCATCTTAGGCAATGTGTGTAAAAGAGAGATTATGTTTTGGACTCTACTGTCTTCCTACCCGTGTAATTGTGGGCACGATGTTTAACCTCTAGGAGTCTTTGTCTCCAACCTATCACCTGGATTTGACCTGCTTACCTTAGAGCTGCAAGATTCAAACAAAATAACACATATGGGAGTGTCACTAGAGGCTGAGGGCTTTAATGAGGACAAGAAAGCTTCATACATGTTTGTTTAACTGGAGACTAAAATGGAATAAGAATTCAAGGAGGTCTGATTAGTGTGATGGTTAAGACCACAGATTCTGCGTTTAAAACTCGGACTTGCATTGGCTGTGTAATCTAAACAAGTTATTTAGCCTGCTTCAGCTTCTTCATTTGTAAAATTGGAATAATATTGTATGCAGTTCATAGTAATACTATGCGGTGTGTATCAGGTAGCCCTTGCTGCAAAACAAGTGAAACCTAGTGGCTGGATGGAATCCACTGGGTGACTCCCCTGCTGCTTTTGTTTGAGTCATTCATGCAGGTACAGGCATCTGGTGATTTCATCGAGGATATCTGATGAAAGAACTTGGCCCGGGTATGTGGTAGGTGGGTGTAGTCATTGGCCGTCCTGTTGCTCCATTGGGTGGGTCACTGACCCTCCAGGAGGCTGACGTGGATCCCTCTAGCTGGCCACCAAGGGCAGCAGGACAACCAGAGCAGAAGCTGAAAGCCACCTTTCAGCCCAAACTCTGGACTCACAAAATGTCACTTGTGCTTATTTTACTGTCAGAACAAATCACAAGGGCAACACATTTTAGAAGAGGCCTGGGACATGTGGCAAGGTCACATAACAAAAGGGTGTGCGCACACAAATGGGAGCAATCGTCGCTATCATGTGCAATCTCCCACAGGATTAAATGATGTCCTATTTGCAAAGTGCTTAGAGCAGAGGTTGGAACATTGTTCGTGCTATAGACATGGTCACTAAATGAATCATTAATACATTTTACCAGGGGATAGACAACATTTACACTTTCATGTGAAACAAGAGGCCATACAGAGCACCGTGTGCATGCTAACACAGGGAGGAGCCTAGACGAGCTAGGGAGCTCTTCTATTTTTGATGAACAGAAAAACCTAACAGAGGAAAAGGCATTTGAGTGTGGCCTTGAAGGAAAGGTAAAAAAATAAATTGGTGAGCTAGGATACATACAGAATCCTCCCCTGAGCTAGAGTTATTTTACCATCTTTAGCAATATGCCCACATAATTCCTCCTCTATCCTTTCTAAAGGTAAAATATCATATTTTAGAGGAGAAGCAATCATGCAAGTTAATAAGGTTGCTTTGACTGAGGAGTTTTAGATGTCCCTGCTTACCCTTTCCTAATGTGGAATAAATTGCTCCAATCCCCTTGGGCACTTTTTCTTTTGACTCTTTTTTTTCCTACTTAAGCGAGTGAGGAAAATAATAATAACTAATATTTGTTGAACATATGCCAGACGCCATTCTAAGCACTCTACATCTATCCATTAATTTAATCACCCCTCCAGCCCTATAAGTTCAGCACTTATCCCTAGATGAGAAAATCGAAGCACAGAGAGGTTAAGTAACTTGTTCCCAGCCTCACAGCTAATAAATGTCAGTGACATGATTCAACCACAGGCAGTCTGGCCCCATTCCTATGACCTTGTCAGTGCCATGACGGACTGTGTCTCTGCTGGCATCCCAGCTCATTCATAATATAATGGGCTCTCAGGCTGCATGTTTTTAGTTTAGTCTAGTTTTTTCTTTCTTCTTCTTCTTCTTTTTTTTTTTTTAACAAAATGAAATTTCTAAATACCACCGGAGTCTGAAAATCTATAAGAACTCAATACCAATGAGTCACAGAGTATGGAACTATAGAGTATTACAGCTGGAAAGTATAAAGCTCATCATCTGATGTGACTACCACTTTTTATAGTTAAGGAAGTGAGTAATGTTTTATTTATGATTCATTGTGAACTATAGACATGGGCTAAATGCCAAAGAATGTTCCTGTCTTTGCACATGTCCCTGTGTGAACTTAGAATCAGGGCATCTGGAAGCTGGAAGGGTTTCAATGATTGCATTTTGTTCACTTTTTATAGACCACCTAGATCATTTCAAATTCTAATGCTTTGCTACGAAGAAGCTTAATTTCCCTAGCTTGATTTTTTCCTAATTCCAAAAATAATAAAATTCATTTAAATTTGCATGCTAATGAACAATATAAATACATAAAAGTACACACATGCAAAAGAAAAAGACCATTTAAATAAGATTGTGCTGGGGCGCCTGGGTGGCTCAGCGGGTTCAGCCTCTTGCCTTCCACTGGGGTCACAATCTCAGGGTCCTGGGATGGAGACTGACATCAGGCTCTCTGCTCAGTGGGGAGTCTACTTCTCCCTCTCCTCCTACTCATGCTGTCTCTCTCTCAAGTAAATAAAATCTTTAAAAAATGCAAAATACAATAAGATGACACATAATTCCACTGTCTAGAGCTAAGAGCTGCTAACACAAGGGTCTATTTTTTCATGTCTTACGTCTGATTTTTTTTAAACAAAATAGCCCTCAGAGTAAGATCCTTTTTTTTTTCATTTTAACCACTGCTAATGTTTCCAAGTCATTAAATATTAAGTATTTTGATGACAAACTTTGTAATAGCTTCATAGTATTTCACTTTATGGATATAGTACCATCATGTACTGTCTTCATTCAATGACTCAGCTCACTGTATATTTTCCATGATTCTGGCTTGGGTGTGATATCCTAGTTCCCTTTGCCATTCACTGCCAATCCAGATGTCACAATCTGTATTAAATCTCAAGTTTTGATGCTACTCAAGACACCCTGATTGAGCCTCCAGAAATCAGAAAAGGAAAGATGATAAAGCTTCAGAAACAAATATGACACAAACAAGAGGTGGTAGTTAGCATTTCAGCCTAGAGGTGAAATAATATTTTAAGATGTAAATTCTTGGTCAAAATGAGGGTTTTTTTTTTTAATGAAAGACTTATCAAAGTCTCTGTACATTTGTCATATCAAATAAAGTAGATCTAACAAAAGGCTAAACATCCCTAAACTTGGATTTCAAACCAGCTTCTTCACAGATTCACTCACTCTGTATTCTCCTCACACTTTCTAGGAGAAAAATCACATTCTTATACGTGCTCACCACTATTTTCTGGCTACATAATTAAATTTATTTTTTCTTTCTTTTGTTAATGCTGTTTAGAAACCATAGTGCTTAGGCATTATGTACGGTGTCACTGGCTAAGTAGTATTCTCCAAAGGCCATTTATAAATTGCTTTCTATCGACTGTGTTTCAAAGAACGATGCAGTGTGGATTTCTGAATTCTACGACTAGGAAATCTTCCACAATGATTAGAAACACATCAATATGTTTCATTTACTTGATGGGCTCTAGGCCAGGGACCCTAACAGGGGCTGCACACAGTCTTTAGGTCCATGCCCTGGGGCCTGTTCCATAATCCCTCCTATGACCTGGCAGTTTACTTTGTCAAAGCCAGCGGGAGTGTTCCTCTGTGTCTAAGGAAGCCTTGCATTTCCTACTGAAGAGCTCACCTTCAAAACCCAGGAAAGTCTCCTTTTGATTAACTTGAAGTCACTGATTAGAGTCTTAATTACATTTTAAAAGCCCCTTCACTTTCACCATGTGAACTGAGATAGGCTATCGTATTCACAGGTCCCACTCCCACAAAGAGAATGGATCATCTAATGGTAGGAGGTCACTGGGAGCCATGTCAGAATTTTAGCTGTCACAGCATCCTTCTCCACCCTTTCCAGCTCCCCTACTCCCCAGCTCATCCTTGACCTTGACTAAGCGTCAGACATAAATTTGATCTGTGGTTGCTGTTGACATATTTCTGTGGCCTATGGGAAAAACATAACACACACAATTTTGAGTAAAGCCTAGGTTTAAACCTTGTCTTTGCCCTTTTTTGGGCTACTAGGATAAGTTGTTTAACTTCTTTAAGCCTCAGACTTCTCTAAAAACTTCTTTCGTGGGTTCTGGAGGCCTAAATACGATTAGGCATGGAAGACACCAAGTTAGTATCTGCTATACAGCAAACACTCCAGAAATAATAGCAATTGTTAACAATTAAAGCATATTATCATTATGCTTTTTCACCACTTGTTAGTTCATGATAATAGTACTTCCTTTACAACGTAAATCTTGGAAGACAAGGATTGGGTGCCTATCTGTTAGTTTGTTCTGCTTAATATACTTTTGACTGTAAGAATCAATACTTTCTTTGAATCAGACTTAAAATACTAATCAACTAACTCAGTGGTTTTCAAACTGTTTCATTTCTAGAAACACGTAACTCATGATACTCACAAATGAGACATATTTTCCTGGGGGTACATATGATCATACACAATTCTGGATAGAGTAGTTGTAACTTCAATATTTTTTCTACTATCTGACTTAGCATAAAGCAAATCTGTGAGTGTGTGTTATTGTAGAGCTAATTAATGCAAGAAATAGTAAAATAATAAAACTCACCAGTGACATTTCTCACAAGTGATCTGAAGATATCCTTGTGGTGGGGGTCTGCTGAGCTAAAATATCAATTTTGATGAACAAAATGTTTTACTATGTGATCTTTTGCTTCAAATTAATCAGGATTTACTTTATGTATGGTTTAGAACTAAAGGCTACCCAAAGGCTAAATGCCCCAGCAGGAAGGAATAGTTAGTAAATTCATTCATTATCTGTTTACATTTTAATAAGGAGTTAGGCTCTCTGCTTTTATCACAAGTGCGAATTAAAGGGAGAATTGTTCATTTAGGCTGAGTTTGGCTTCCTACGGTGAAAGGCAAGATTTGTGAAATTCCAAGAGTTTTCTGTATTATTAAACCAATGAGCCAAGGAGAGTCTATTCCCTAAACAATTAGCTTTCTTAAATGAAGTATAGAAAGGCAATCCATGAATTCATTACTTGTTCTTCCTGGGTGCAGACATTAGCTGGCATTAAGGCTCCTTGAGTTGTGACATATGAGATGTGATTCTAAAGGAAGAGAGCAACTGCTACTAGTCACCCAGGAAATCCATCACAGCCTTTTTTTTTTTTTTTTATAAATTAATTTTTATTGGTGTTCAATTTACCAACATACAGAATAACACCCAGTGCTCATCCCGTCAAGTGTCCCCCTCCGTGCCCGTCACCCATTCACCCCCACCCCCCGCCCTCCTCCCCTTCCACCACCCCTAGTTCATTTCCCAGAGTTAGAAGTCTTTATTTTCTGTGTCCCTTTCTGATATCTCCCACACATTTTTTCTCCCTTCCCTTATATTCCCCTTCACTATTATTCATATTCCCCAAATGAGTGAGAACATACACTGTTTGTCCTTCTCCGATCACAGCCTTTTATAATGACACCCACATGTTCACTTCTCATGATGGGGGAACACATTTTACCTTAGAAGTAGAAAACTGTGAACTCGGTAGTAGTACTCTCCCCCAACCATTCTTGACAATTTATACCTTCCATTTGGAGCTCTCAATTATCAATAACTTTTATTAGCTGTCATTTGAGATATTTTATAGGAATATCCAGATGCCACACAAATGAAAACTGGCAAAACTCTAATAATGTGATTCTATTTCACTGACTATAAATCATAACCCACAGCTATGATCACAGCTCATTCCGTTTTTTCGTGCATTGCATCAGGTGTTATGTACCTAGTGGACCTGCCTTTGGGTTCCATTTATGGCCTTGGCCAGATGAATTAATTTGAGTAAAGCAAATGGAATACTTTCATTAATTTAAACTTAATTAGATAGTGATAGGTAAAAATAATAATAATAATAATAATAATAATAATAATAAATGCTCAATGTAATATTGAGAAGTACTGCATGAAGCACAAGATTGAAAGTCCTAAGGGAAAATACTGTATCTGTCGCTTCCTTGGAGCTCGGCTTTTAAGTCAGTTAATATCTATGAGACTTATCATACAAAATTGGAGTAGGAATCCTATCTGAGCATTAACATTATAAGATAAATCAAAGAACTTATCTACGTTTCCAGTATGTGGAAATGAATAAGGGAAAAGTGGTGAAGTTGCCAAACATATAGACTCTGGAATCAGACTAACTGGATTCAAGACCCAGCTCTTGTACTTACTAGGGATATGATCTTGGTCACTAAGCCTTGACCTTTGCTCCTCAGTTTTCTTATCTGAGGAATGGGAACAATAATAATAACTAACCATAGTTAAAACTAAATAGGTTACTATAGAGCAATCACTCACAACGATGTCTAAAACACTGTAATAACTACATGCATGCTTGCTATTAATATTATTAATATTGTTATTTTTATCATCATCGTCATTATTAGATAAAGCTTTTCAAAATGTTTATTCCATAAGTCAATCAAATACTAAGTCATAGTAATGAAATTCAGATTTTTATTTTTATTTCTTGTGTACCTCGCTCTTCTTGACCAATTTAGCACTGCGAAATGTATTCAAGTCTGGGAAAATCATTCAAAGGAGAAAACAATCCATTTCTTCACATCATTTAAAATTGTCTATTCTCTCATATTCTTAGTCACCCCAGTTATTCTTTATGAAATAATAAACTCCAAATGCATTTGGAGCATTTAAAAAACTTCTAATGTGATGTGAGAAACAAAGGCAAAAGAAAAGTTTAATTTCCTTACAACCTACAGCCACTGACGAGTCCTTGAGACAGGTGAAGTGACATTCTTCTAGGAACTCAGTCCCCTGGATGTTAATACTTGCTAAGGGCAAAAGGCAATCTTAGCCTGACCCCAGGATCCTGGTAAGTCAACTTTAACATATAAAAATTCCTTAGGATACCTGCTTTATCTTTATCTACCAAGGGATATGTTAGCGATCATCCCCCAAGCACATGACCTACTAATATACATCTGAAGGGTCTCATGACTAAAGTTTTACTAGACAGTAATAAATGACCTCTTCCTAACAATAGCTAGCTCCTCAAGGCCCTGGAAACCTAGCTTCCAAAATTCCTTAGAGACTTAGGCCATCCCTAACTCCCTCACAACTTGAAAATATGTCATGAGCCACTCCTACGACCACAGTGAAGCTCTCTCTGCCCACAGGTCCTGTCCCTGTGCTTCAATAAAACCACCTTTTTGGGGACACCTGGGTGGTTCAGCAATTGAGTATCTGCCTTTGGCTCAGGTTGTAAACCCAGAGTCCAGGGATTGAGTCCCGCATCAAGCTCCCTGCAGGGAGCCTGCTTCTCCCTCTGCTGTATCTCTCCCTTTCCCTCTCTCTCTCTCTATGTCTCTCATAAATAAATAAAATCTCAAAGAAAAAAAAACACCCTTTTGCATCACAGATGTCTCAAGAATTCTTTGTCAGCCATCGGTCCCAAATGCCAACATCTTTCCTATATCAAAATGCACATATTTGCAAATACATATGTGCACTCTACACATGTGTGTGAAGACCTTGACAAATATTATCTTGTTTAATTATCTATTTGTATTTTAATCCCATAGCAATCCCATGACATAGTATTCTTTTTAGGATATAGAACACATAACACAAAACAAAACAGTAGTGCAAAGAGTTTAAGGACTTTTTTAATATCACACAACAGGATGAATATTTGAAGCCATATGTGTCAGAATCCTAAGACCCTAATCGCATGAGGAAGATTTTTTCATTTGTTTATGACTAGAGTCCATTGTGAGTGGTTGCTAGGTGCCCAGGCCTGATTGGCTATTATCCATGCTGTACCCATTGTCAGCTGTTTGTACAGCCACTCTGCTGATAGTGAACAACACTGCTAAACTTAATTGATTGATTGATTGATTGATTGATTTTTGAGTGCCTGGTGTTTTCTCCAGAGGGGAATTTCAATAATCATCTGTCTATTTATAATCTTTAAGTTATAAAAGATTTGTTGTGGGATTTTGAAGGAATGAGTCATTCTTACCCTATTTTTCAGGAGTCAGATTGAAGACATCCCCAAAATGCTATATCTAAATTCTTTTAACTGGTGCCCGAAGTATGTAGAGAGATGTTGGAGGCAAGAGTGGGGTAAATTAGCTCCAGGATCATTCACCATCTACTTGACATTACAAACCTGTCATGACCTGAATTCCATAATAGATATTCCCCAGAAGGCAGGCTTGGAAATGATTATAATTTACTTAGAGAGTATGTGTCTAATTTCCAGATATGTCCAATGAACCAATTGTTGGCAAACATTGAATATCTTAAAATTCCAGTTTCTTACCTTGAATTTTTATTAAAACTCATTTCCAAGAAAAGTATGTAGTTGACAATCAAGGATTCAAAACAATACAATAAATAAATATAAAACTCAACAATAATCTATTTGAAGTCTCCTAAGTGGCCTTTAAAAAAAAATTCAGTTGATAAACAAATACAATAGCAATTTTTCTGCATGCTCTCAGGCATTTATGCAGCTTTCAGGGGCCTGGCAAAATCATAAAGTCCAAGGCCCAAGAGATGAATAATCAGGATAACATTTTCAATTCAGCATTTTTGCAGCTAATTTCTTTTACAAAACAGCAAAAATAAGAGCATAAATACAAGAGGTACAATTTGGATGGCTTAAACCTTCAGTGAGTAACAATCTAATCTTGTTCCAGGCTCAAGTCACAAGTCAGACATCCTTTGGAAAACCATCTAGCAGATTCTGTTTTAACAGTATTCTCTATGGTGCAACAAACTAGTGGTGAATGTGAAAATGTCCTAGGACCTGAATGGTGAGTGAATGTCAAAAACTTGTGCATTTTATTTATCAGTCTACCCTTTCCTGCTTTCTCCCCTCTCTCCCACCAGTAGACACTCATTTATAATATCTATAGTTTAATTCAGAATCAGTTGTATTTTAGATTTATGATATTGAATATGAATTAGTGACTATTACAGGTTAAATTGTGTCCTTCCTTCCAATTCAAATGTGCATGTTAAAGTCCTAACTCCTAGTATCTCAGAATGTGGCCAGATTTGGAGACCAGATCTTAATAGAGGTCATCAAGTTAAAATGAGGCAGGTAATTTGAGTCCTAGCTCAGTATGACTGTTGTTTTTATAAGAAGAGACAATTTTAGTTGGGCTAGTATCTAAGATCTGTAAAGAAATTATCAAGCTCAACACTCCACCCCTCAAAAAAATAATCCAGTTAAGAAATGGGCAGAAGACCTGAACAGACATTTCTCCAAAGAAGACATACAATAGACACATGAAAAAATGCCCCATGTCACATGGCATCAGGGAAATACAAATCAAAACTACAATAAGATACCACCTCATACCAGTCAGAATAGCTAAAATTAACAAGACAGGAAACAACAGGTGTTGACAAGGATGCAGAGAAGGGGGAACCCTCCTGCACTGTTGGTGGGAATGAATGCAAACTGGTGCAGCCACTCTCGACAACAGTATGAGGTTCCTCAAAAAGTTAAAAACAGAGCTATCCTACAACTTAGCAATTGCACTACTGCGTATTTACCCCAAAGATACAAATATAGTGATCCAAAGGGGCACCTGCACCCCGGTGTTCATAGCAGCAATATCCACAATAGCCAAACTACGGAAAGAGCTCACATGTCCATTGACAGATGATGGATACAGAAGATGTGGTCTATATACACAATAGAATATTACTCAGCCATCAGAAAGGATGAAATCTTACATTGACTTGGATGGACCTGGAGGGTGTTATGTTGAACAAAATAAGTCAATCAAAGAAAGATAATTATATGGTTTCACTCATACGTGGAATTTAAGAAACAGCACAAGGGATCATAGGGGAGGGGAGGGAAAACTGAATGGGAAGTCATCAGAGAGGGAGACAAACTATGAGAGATTATTTTTTTTTTTTGAAAGATTCTTAACTATAGAAAACAAACTGAGGGTTGCTAGTGGGGAGGTGGGTGGAGAGGATGGGGTAACTGGGTGATGGGCATTAAGAGGGGATATGTGATGTGATGAGCCCTGGGTGTTATATGCAAGTGATAACTCCTTGAACACTACGTCTGAAACTAATGATCTTCTATGTGTGTTGGCTAATTTAAATTTAAAATAAATTATATTAAAAAATGAACAAAAGAAGAGGCAATTTGGATAGGCATGAACAGAAAGAAGATGATATAAAGACACAAGGAAAAGATGGCATCTAAAAGCCAGAGAGCAGCCTGAAACAGACCCTTCTGGAACAATCTCCAGAAGAAGCCAATTCTGCTAACCCCTTAATCTTGGACTTCTAGCCTACAGAACTATCAGAAAATAAATGTCTGTTGGTTAGGTCCCATGTTCTGTGGTGCATTGTTATGGAAGGCCCTAGGAAACTAAGTCAGTAGCCTACTCTTATAAAATTCTTAACGTTTGGGATCCCTGGGTGGCGCAGCGGTTTGGCGCCTGTCCTTGGCCCGGGGCGCCATCCTGGAGACCCGGGATCGAATCCCACATCGGGCTCCTGGTGCATGGAACCTGCTTTTCCCTCTGCCTGTGTCTCTGCCTCTCTCTCTCTCTCTCTGTGACTATCATAAGTAAATAAAAAAAATAAAAAAATAAAAAAATTCTTAACGTTTAAAGATGTTGGAAAAGAGAGATTTGGAACGGATATTTAATCTCATCGAAATTAAAATTCATCTCCGATGTGTAGCACATATGAAATCTAAAGTTTTAAAATTAGATTTAAAACCAATGCTGTCAATTTTCGAGTCCAACTGCACAGTGTATCGGGTAATGATGACTGCTACATAGAGAAGTAGAACAGGAAAGTGAAATAGGAAATGCTTGGGAGGGTGGTTGTAATTTTAAATCCAGAGTATGAAAGGCTTCCCTGACAAGGGAACTTGAAGAAGGTGAAGATCCAAGCCATACAAAAATTTGAGGAGGAGTGTTTTAAGAGGAATGAGTCCCGAGAGCATGGTGGAGGGTATGTAGCTTAGTAAAGTGTCCAGTGCGGGTCTGAGGAAGAATTGTATATATACGATAGGAGTGAAGCAAGAGGAAGGACGTAACGAGGTAAAGAATCTTTTGACAGCCTATAGTTTATCGCAAAAATTATGAATTTAACTCTGTAATATGACATCCCACTAAAGAATTATAAACAGAAGGGAATCCCAATCACATTATATGTTAATGGAATCAACCACTCTCACTGCATATTTGAAAAAAGCCTTAAAGTGACAGGAGTGGCAGTAGAGACCTGGTGAGGAATGAATGAAGCTAGGACTAGGGAGTTTGCAAAAAAAAAAAAAAGTGATGCTAAATAGTTACATTCTGAGTATCTTTTGAAGGACTCACCATTATTTTATGGTGTGTAGGAAAGACAGGAGTCAAAAGTGACTATTGGTTTTGACCTAAGAGAGTAAAGTAATGGAGTTGCCATCGCAGACCGTGGGGTAATACTGAGGCTGAGGAAGGTTCAGGAGGATATTTTCAAGAGCTCAATTATGATGAGGAAGATATAAGAAGGAAATAGTAACGTAAATGTAGAGTTCAAATGACAGAATGGATTCGAGGAGAAATCCGCATGTCTGCAATACTGAAAGTCTTGAAACTGATGAAGTTATCTAAAGAGTCGATGAAGGTAGAAAATGGAGGGGGTTCCAAGGATGAGCTGTGGGATACAACAAAATTTCCAAGTCACATTGAAGATTTGGAATGAGCGAAGACTGGGGAGGATAATAAGTGAAGAGGAGAAGAGAGAAAAGGAATGGCTTGGTTGGAAAATGAGGCAAGCATGTCAAAGGACGTTTGATGCTCAAATGTATAAAATGCTCTTTCCCAATGAATTCTGTTACAAGGTGTTTTTAATCTCTGTAACACTTCCAGATACACAGAATCTGGATTGTGGGCATCTGTTTGTTTAGCCATCCCTTTATTATTTGTTTATTTATTTATTTATTTATTTATTTATTTATTATTTATTATTTATTTATTTATTTATATGTATTTTTATTTTCCTTTATTTATTTAGAATTGCAATGTTTATGCATTCATTTAGAATGGCAGTGTAAGCTACGTCATCTAAATTTTCTCTGCTATTATCCACCCCAAACCAGAAAACTCTGGTAGTGGAGTGAGGTACTCTGAAGGAACATTTGGGTTGGCTATTGCCACATAAGCACCACAAAATCTCAATGGCATTCTCATTTAGGTCATTTGTGCATCGCATGTGGGTTGGCTGGTCCTAACATTCCACTGGAGATGATCGTGAACAACTATATGATTGATATGTTTTTCACCCTCCTTGAACTTGTGGGTCCAACCAGAGCATGTTCTCTGGGAAATAGCAGAGACACCAGAGAGTCGATCCAATCATCACATGATTTTTTAAACCTCCACCTGTGTTACACAGAATCACATGCACTGGCTAACGCAAGCCCCATGGCCATGACTAAGGTCAGAACCAACATGTGGAAAAAGAGGAGAAAAGAGAATACATACTTTTGAACAATAATTGAATCAATGATAAGCACACAATCGTTGACAAGGGAAAAGTCTTCTGGATCAACTAAAATGTAAAATTCTGTTGAAGACAATATTTACAATCCTAAGGAGAGTAAGATGTAACAAGAAAAGAGAAAAACAGAATTAGAATAATCTTAGAAATGGATAAGCTCATAGAATTAAAAAAAATGCGGGTGATAGTTATTTTATTATACGTAAGTCACTTTACTCTGGCCTCACAGAACATGGGAGGAGCTCAGCTCTGCTTTAGGGGAAGAGGAATGGCAAAGAATTTTTACCACATAGTAAAAAAAAAAACCCACCACAGTCAATAATAATCACAATAAAAGTTACACCATTCAGCTGTAAAATTATCATATTTTTTTAAATTTTATTTATTTATGATAGTCACACACAGAGAGAGAGGCAGAGACACAGGCAGAGGGAGAAGCAGGCTCCATGCACCGCAGCCCGATGTGGGACTCGATCCCGGATCTCCAGGATTGCGCCCCGGGCCAAAGGCAGGCGCCAAACCACTGCGCCACCCAGGGATCCCAAATTATCACATTTTAAACGTTGCTTTTCTTGATGTTAGGAACCATGTCTCTTTCTTGGCCATATTTGCCAATAGCCAAGTTTCCTGGGGAAGTGACTACTCTAATATGTATATTAATTTCCTTTTCTGAAACTCAATTAAAGACAATAGTCCTACAAATAGCTGCGGGTTGTCTTGGCTATTCACTTTAGTGATTAATTAGAAGTTGTCTCAAATTAATATGTTTAGGAAGGAAGCACTTTTTAATTTGTTTTCAAGTGGTAGAGTGTTTAATCCAGACAAACAAAACAAGCGTGATTTCTTTCTTTTCTTTTCTTTTTTTTTTTTAGGTTCAGGGAGGGGCTGAACCATGTACTCTAGCTCACGTTAATTGTTTACCTGACGGAGAGGTGCCTGGAGGGTCTGGAAGTCTTAAAAACTTCTCTTTTTATTCCTCCTGTTAGGCCTCCTGAATTTCCCTCTTTGGCCATCCTCATCTTGTCTCAGGTCCTCTTTGGTTGTGTGAGGTCCTCAGTCCCACTCAGTTTCCCTTTTCATTTCATCCCTGGGCCATTTTCCAGGGCTAGTTTGGCTGCAACCGGACTGATCCATTCAGGAAAAGGAAAAAGTAAATATGAATGAAAAAGCCAAAACATAACTTATACTTACATTTTTAAATCTTAAAATTAATTAGGAAATTCAGAGTTGGGAGAAGGGGCAGGATGGCTGAAGAGCAGGGTCCCCAAGTCACCTGTGCCCACCAAATTACCTAGATAACCTTCCAATCATCCTGAAAATCTACGAATTCGGCCTGAGATGTAAAGAGAGACCAGCTGTAACGCTACAGTGAGAAAAGTTCGCGCTTCCATCAAGGAAGACGGGGGGAAAAAGAAATAGAAACAAAAGGCCTCCGAGGGGGAGGAGCCCCGCGAGGAGCCGGGCTGAGGCCGGGGCGAGTGTCCCCAGGACAGGAGAGCCCCGTCCCGGAGGAGCAGGAGCTGCACCAACCTTCCCGGACGGGCGGAAAGGGGCTCGCAGGGAGGTGGAGCAGGACCCAGGAGGGCGGGGAGGCCCTCGGGCTCCCGGGGACACTAACAGACACCTGCGAGCGCAGGAGAGTGCGCCGAGCTCCCTAAGGGCTGCAGCGCGCACCGGAGCAGCTCGGAGGGGCTTGGGCGGCGGCTCCGCGGAGGGGGCTGCGGGGCGGGAGCGCGAATCCCACAGCGCAGGCCCCGGAGCACAGGGCGCCGGGACACAGCCCAGGATCCGGCCTCCCCCGGGACAGGCAGAGGCCGGGAGGGCCCAGGACAGCGAGGACGCTCCTGCCCCGAGCTGAGCAGATCAGCGGCCCCGCCCCGGAGCCTCCAGGCCCTGCAGACAGGGAGCCCCGTAGTTCCTGCGGGGGCTGACTCCAGGGCTGCAGAGCTGGCCCCGCCACTGCGGTTGTTCCTCCTGGGGCCTCACGGGGTAAACAACCCCCGCTGAGCCCTGCAGCAGGCAGGGGCAGAGCAGCTCCCCCAAGTGCTAACACCTGAGAATCAGCACAGCAGGCCCCTCCCCCAGAAGACCACCTGGACGGACCAGTTCCAGGGGAAGTCAAGGGACTTAAAGTCTACAGATTCAGAAGATACTCCCCCGTGGGCTTTTTTTTTTTTTTTTTTTTTGATTTCTGATTGCTTCCCCCACCCCTTTTTTTCACCTTTCTTTCTTTTCTTTCTCTTTTTCTTCTCTTTTTTTTCCTTTTCCTTTTCTTTTTCTTTCTTCTCTTTCTCTTTTCTTTCCTTCTCTCTCTTTTTCTCCTTTTCCCAATACGACTTGTTTTTGGCCACTCTGCACTGAACAAAATGACTAGAAGGAAAACCTCACCTCAAAAGAAAGAATCAGAAACAGCCCTCTCTCCCACAGAGTTACAAAATCTGGATTACAATTCAATGTCAGAAAGCCAATTCAGAAGCACTATTATACAGCTACTGGTGGCTCTAGAAAAAGCATTAAGGACTCACGAGACTTCATGACTGCAGAATTTAGATCCAATCAGTCAGAAATTAAAAATCAGTTGAATGAGATGCAATCCAAACTAGAAGTCCTAACGACGAGGGTTAATGAGGTGGAAGAACGAGTGAGTGACATAGAAGACAAGTTAATGGCAAAGAGGGAAACTGAGGAAAAAAGAGACAGACAATTAAAAGACCATGAAGACACATTAAGGGAAATAAATGACAGCCTAAGGAAGAAAAACCTACATTTAATTGGGGTTCCGAGGGCGCCGAAAGGGCTAGAGGGCCAGAATATGTGTTTGAACAAATCCTAGCTGAAAACTTTCCCAATCTGGGAAGGGAAACAGGCATTCAGATCCAGGAAATAGAGAGATCCCCCCCTAAAATCAATAAAAACCGTTCAACACCTCGACATCTAATAGTTAAGCTTGCAAATTCCAAAGATAAAGAGAAGATCCTTAAAGCAGCAAGAGACAAGAAATCCCTGACCTTTATGGGGAGGAGCATTAGGGTAACAGCAGACCTCTCCACAGAGACGTGGCAGGCCAGAAAGGGCTGGCAGGATATATTCAGGGTCCTAAATGAGAAGAACATGCAACCAAGAATACTTTATCCAGCAAGGCTCTCATTCAAAATGGAAGGGGAGATAAAGAGCTTCCAAGACAGGCAGGAACTGAAAGAATATGTGACCTCCAAACCAGCTCTGCAAGAAATTTTAAGGGGGACTCTTAAAATTCCCCTTTAAGAAGAAGTTCAGTGGAACAATCCACAAAAACAAGGACTAAATATATATCATGATGACCCTAAACTCATATCTCTCAATAGTAACCCTGAACGTGAACAGGCTTAATGACCCCATCAAAAGGCGCAGGGTTTCAGACTGGATAAAAAAGCAGGACCCATCTATTTGCTGTCTACAAGAGATTCATTGTAGACAGAAGGACACCTACAGCCTGAAAATAAAAGGTTGGAGAACCATTTACCATTCAAATGGTCCTCAAAAGAAAGCAGGGGTAGCCATCCTTATATCAGATAAACTAAAATTTACCCCAAAGACTGTAGTGAGAGAAGAAGAGGGACACTATATCATACTTAAAGGATCTATCCAACAAGAGGACTTAACAATCCTCAATATATATGCCCCGAATGTGGGAGCTCCCAAATATTTAAATCAATTAATAACCAAAGTTAAGAAATACTTAGATAATAATATACTTAGACTTGGTGACTTCAGTCTAGCTCTTTCTATACTAGATAGATCTTCTAAGCACAACATCTTCAAGGAAACGAGAGCTTTAAATGATACACTGGACCAGATAGATTTCACAGATATCTACAGAACTTTACATCCAAACTCAACTGAATACACATTCTTCTCAAGTGCACATGGAACTTTCTCCAGAATAGACCACATACTGGGTCACAAATCGGGTCTGAACCGATACCAAAAGATTGGGATCGTCCCCTTCATATTCTCAGACCATAACGCCTTGAAATTAGAACTAAATCACAACAAGAAGTTTGGAAGGACCTCAAACATGTGGAGGTTAAGGACCATCCTGCTAAAAGATAAAAGGGTCAACCAGGAAATTAAGGAAGAATTAAAAAGATTCATGGAAACTAATGAGAATGAAGATACAACCGTTCAAAATCTTTGGGATGCAGCAAAAGCAGTCCTGAGGGGGAAATACATCACAATACAAGCATCCATTGTATTGGAAAACTGGAAAGAACTCAAATACAAAAGCTAACCTTACACATAAAGGAGCTAGAGAAAAAACATCAGATAGATCCTACACCCAGCAGAAGAAGAGAGTTAATTAAAATTCGAGCAGAACTCAACGAAATTGAGACCAGAAGAACTGTGGAACAGATCAACAGAACCAGGAGTTGGTTCTTTGAAAGAATTAATAAGATAGATAAACCATTAGCCAACCTTATTAAAAAGAAGGGAGAGAAGATTCAAATTAATAAAATCATGAATGAGAAAGGAGAGATCACTACCAACACCAAGGAAATACAAACGATTTTAAAAACATATTATGAACAGCTCTACGCCAATAAATTAGGCAATCTAGAAGAAATGGATGCATTCCTGGAAAGCCACAAACTACCAAAACTGGAACAGGAAAAAATAGAAAACCCGAACAGGCCAATAACCAGGGAGGAAGTTGAAGGAGTCATCCAAAACCTCCCAAGACACAAGAGTCCAGGGCCGGATGGCTTCCCAGGGGAATTCTATCAAACGTTTAAAGAAGAAACCATACCTATTCTACTAAAGCTGTTTGGAAAGATAGAAAGAGATGGAGTACTTCCAAATTTATTCTATGAGGCCAGCATCACCTTAATTCCAAAACCAGACAAAGACCCCACCAAAAAGGAGAATTACAGACCAATATCCCTGATGAACATGGATGCAAAAATTCTCAACAAAATACTAGCCAATAGGATCCAACAACACTTTAAGAAAATTATTCACCATGACCAAGTAGGATTTATCCCCGGGACACAAGGCTGGTTCAACACTCGTAAAACAATCAATGTGATTCATCATATCAGCAAGAGAAAAACCAAGAACCATATGATCCTCTCATTAGATGCAGAGAAAGCATTTGACAAAATACAGCATCCATTCCTGATCACAACTCTTCAGAGTGTAGGGATAGAGGGAACTTTCCTCGACATCTTAAAAGCCATCTACGAAAAGCCCACAGCAAATATCATTCTCAATGGGGAATCACTGGGAGCCTTTCCCCTAAGATCAGGAACAAGAC
Organism: Nyctereutes procyonoides; assembly: GCF_905146905.1. Lineage (NCBI taxonomy): Eukaryota > Metazoa > Chordata > Mammalia > Carnivora > Canidae > Nyctereutes > Nyctereutes procyonoides. The sequence goes on along the minus strand of NW_026575021.1, from coordinate 14,531,395 downwards.
AGGGATGTCCACTCTCACCACTGCTATTCAACATAGTACTGGAAGTCCTAGCCTCAGCAATCAGACAACAAAAAGACATTAAAGGCATTCAAATTGGCAAAGAAGAAGTCAAACTCTCCCTCTTCGCCGATGACATGATACTCTACCTAGAAAACCCAAAAGCCTCCACCCCAAGATTGCTAGAACTCATACAGCAATTTGGTAGCGTGGCAGGATACAAAATCAATGCCCAGAAATCAATGGCATTTCTATACACTAACAATGAGACTGAAGAAAGGGAAATTAAGGAGTCAATCCCATTTACAATTGCACCCAAAAGCATAAGATACCTAGGGATAAACCTAACCAAAGAGGTAAAGGATCTATACCCTAAAACTATAGAACACTTCTGGAAGAAATTGAGGAAGACACAAAGAGATGGAAAAATATTCCATGCTCATGGATTGGCAGAATTAATATTGTGAAAATGTCAATGTTACCCAGGGCAATTTACACGTATAATGCAATCCCTATCAAAATACTATGGACTTTCTTCAGAGAGTTAGAACAAATTATTTTAAGATTTGTGTGGAATCAGAAAAGACCCCGAATAGCCAGTGGAATTTTAAAAAAGAAAACCATAGCTGGGGGCATCACAATGCCAGATTTCAGGTTGTACTACAAAGCTGTGGTCATCAAGACAGTGTGGTACTGGCACAAAAACAGACACATAGATCAATGGAACAGAACAGAGAACCCAGAAGTGGACCCTGAACTTTATGGTCAACTAATATTCGATAAAGGAGGAAAGACGATCCACTGGAAGAAAGACAGTCTCTTCAATAAATGGTGCTGGGAAAATTGGACATCCACATGCAGAAGAATGAAACTAGACCACTCTCTTGCACCAGACACAAAGATAAACTCAAAATGGATGAAAGATTTAAATGTGAGACAAGATTCCATCAAAATCCTAGAGGAGAACACAGGCAACACCCTTTCTGAACTTGGCCACAGTAACTTCTTGCAAGATACATCCACGCAGGCAAAAGAAACAAAAGCAAAAATGAACTATTGGGACTTCATCAAGATAAGAAGCTTTTGCACAGCAAAGGATACAGTCAACAAAACTCAAAGACAACCTACAGAATGGGAGAAGATATTTGCAAATGTCCTATCAGATAAAGGGCTAGTTTCCAAAATCTATAAAGAACTTATTAAACTCAACACCAAAGAAACAAACAATCCAATCATGAAATGGGCAAAAGACATGAAGAGAAATCTCACAGAGGAAGACAAAGACATGGCCAACACGCACATGAGAAAATGCTCTGCATCACTTGCCATCAGGGAAATACAAATCAAAACCACAATGAGATACCACCTCACACCAGTGACAATGGGGAAAATTAACAAGGCAGGAAACCACAAATGTTGGAGAGGATGTGGAGAAAAGGGAACCTCTTACACTGTTGGTGGGAATGTGACCTGGTGCAGCCACTCTGGAAACTGTGTGGAGGTTCCTCAAAGAGTTAAAAACAGATCTGCCCTATGACCCAGCAATTGCACTGCTGGGGATTTACCCCAAAGATTCAGATGCAGTGAAACACTGGGACACCTGCACCCCAATGTTTCTAGCAGCAATGTCCACAGTAGCCAAACTGTGGAAGGAGCCTCGGTGTCCATCGAAAGATGATGGATAAAGAAGATGTGGTCTATGTATACAATGGAATATTCCTCAGCCATTAGAAACGACAAATGCCCACCATTTCCTTCAACGTGGATGGACCTGGAGGGTATTATGCTGAGTGAAGTAAGTCAATCAGAGAAGGACAAACAGTGTATGTTCTCATTCATTTGGGGAATATGAATAATAGTGAAAGGGAATATAAGGGAAGGGAGAGGAAATGTGTGGGAAATATCAGTAAGGGAGACAGAACATAAAGACTCCTAACACTGGGAAATGAACTAGGGGTGGTGGAAGGGGAAGAGGGCAGGGGGTGGGGGTGAATGGGTGACGGGCACTGAGGGGGACACTTGACGGGATGAGCACTGGGTGTTATTCTGTATGTTGGTAAATTGAACACCAATAAAAATTAATTTATTTAAAAAAAGGAAATTCAGAGTTGTAATCAATAGCCACTTAATTTTCTCTGTCATTAATTATTTGGTAATGTAATCAGGACAGACACAATTACTTTGGGCAATTAAGAAGCAACTTTTCCCAAGTTACTAAGTAGATGGCAATAAAAATAGAAAATAAAATCCATATACCCTGTTAGCAGTTTATTTTTATGCATTTCAGCGGAATTTATGCAATTTAAAGTGATGTTAAAATAAGAGCATTGATTTTATGCAGAAAGAGAACCAATTAAGTGTAATACTTAATTTTTCCTGTTATAATTTATGGGAGTAGTTAATCCATGATTAAAAAAGAAAATGTTAAAAAAAATCAATTTTTCTTTTTTTTTTTAATTGAGTCTCCAAGTTATTTGGGGAATCACAGCTCCTATGTTCCTTCCACAGTGGTTTTTGTATCTTTGCTTTTGTGTGACAGGCCATTATATTCCTTCAGAGTTGTTCTCAAACACTGATTCGATCTCTTCACGTTGTGTGCACTGAGCTGTGCAGCACCTGTTTCTCTCAGAGGCCTGCTCTAATCAACGTGCACCTTCTACAACCAGGAGAGGGAATCAGCATTCACCTTATTACCTGCTGCTCCCTTGCCGTCTTCCAATAGACAGCCCCTCCCACCGTCCCCCTAACCCACTACCCTCGGTTTATGCCATGATTTGTCCTTCCTCCATGAAGGACATAAGTAAAATAATTCATCATCTTCTTAAAACTGTCACTCCTTCAACTTCCTAAACTCAATAGTCCTCTCTCTCTCTCTCTCTCTCTCTCTCTCTCCCCCCTATTTCTGTGCCCCAATTCTTAAATAAATTATTCTCAAACTATCACATATATCAAGAACTTGATAAAAATAATTCAGAAGGTATAGATTGGGACCCAGATATATATATCTCTCTCTTTTTTAAAAGCATCCAAGGTGGTGTTCCATGTATGTATTACTTCAGTAAGGCATCCACATCCAAGATCTCATGCTTTGAATCCTGTGTCTCTACCAACAAACTCCCACTCGCCTGCTATTCTTATTTCTTCCTTCCACATCACCTCTTTTCAACTTTATCATGACTTCAAGCCTTCTACCGATCACCAGTTTCCTCTAATTCTTACCCCGTGTTCATGAACTCTGATGGACCTGCTAGCTGCTCACCTAAACACCCCTGCGTCATCGAATGATGACTATAGTGGTATCTTAGAAACTTCTACTTACCAGAATTTTCTCTCTTTTTTTTTCTCTTGCCATGCTATACCTGTGAGTTATTATCTAGTCTTTTAAGGAAAAAATAACATTTTTTCTCATTATAATATTGTAAATTTTCATCATAAAATGTAAAAACTATATAGCATAATAATATTTTTGAAAACTTGTTTATCTCAGTAATAATTTTTTTAAAGAATTATTTATTTATTTTAGAGAGACAGTGAGGGAGATTGTGGGATGGGTAGAGGGGGAGAGAAAGAGTTTCCTCAAGCCAAATCCCCACTGAGTGCAGAGCTCCACATGGTGTTCCATTCTAGGACCCCAAGATCATGATCTGAGCTTAAATCAAAAGTCAGACACTTAAGGGACTGAGCCATTCAGGTTCCCCATCTTAGTAATAATTTTATTACCAATTTTATAATAGCAAATCGTAATAATTTTTACTCTCCTTGAACCTGTAGTCCCAATCACATTTCTTCATTCTCTTTCCTAACTTTACCATGAAAAGCAAGTTAATCCAATGTACACTGTGCCACACTCTCTAAAATCTCCTAAACTTCTGCCTCCATCCCTGGAAATTTGCTGTTTCTATCCCATCTGACCATTCTGAGAACTTGAACTATTAATTTTTTATAAATTTGTGTTTTTATCTTTTCTTTTCTCCCCAAAATTCCTAGGAGAAAACATAGAAGAGCTTCCTGGTGCTTGGCCTTTGGCAATGATTTCTTGAATATGACACCAAAAGCACAGACCACAATAGCAAAAATAGGCAAATAGAAATGAAAAAGATCCTCATTTCAATTTTGTGGCTATTAAAAATAGTATACTGTATAATAAATACATAATAGAGTTACCAAATTTTACAACTTACCAAGAATGGACAAAAAATGAAAAGAAAATGAGGTATTTAAACTATTAAAGAATGTAAAATTGCATTAAGAATTTCTCACAATGAAAACTTTAGTTTTACATCGCTTTAACAGCCCAGTCAGCTAAGAAATAATGTGTCTTATGCAAATTCTTTCAGAGAATAAAAAACACTGAAAGACTTCCCAACTCACTTTATGAATCTGGCATAAACTTGATACCAAATGCCATACAGTATATTACCAAAAAAAGGGAGAATTATGCAACATTTGTAGCAAAAATCGTAAATGTGGAAATATATAAAAAGTATATGTATTTTGTTAAAAATTGTATATTACTGAAATACAAAGTTTCTTTAATATTACAAATTAATATTTATAAATTACTATTAAATAAAATTAAATTATAACTATATAATTTATATAAAATTTAAATGTTAATAATTATAAATTAGCTATTAATAAATTACCTATTAATTAAATAAATTACCTATTTGAACATAAAATAAAAAAATTATAAAATTACTTTAATACATACAGAAAAACAGTTAATAGAATTAAATATCCACTTAAGATAATTAGTAAATGTCAATTTTCAGATTAGTAGATTCAATCCAATTACAACAAAATCTTTACTATTTTTGTAAGACTGACTTAAGAATAACAACAACAACAACAACAACAAAAAACAACAACAAAAAATTCATGAAATTTTCATGGGAATGCCAGGGGCCAAGAACAGCCTAGATACTCTTGAAGATCAAGGTTGGAAGATTTGCTATTTTAGAAAGCAATATGAATTACGAAGCTACAACAACTAGTCAAGTTTAGAATTGGGATAAGGACAAACAAATTAAGCAACAAAACAAAATAAAAGGCCCAGAAACAATTCCATACCTATGTGGACAATTGGTTGAAAACAAAACCAGCACTTCAAAGCAGCAGGAAAAGAATTGATTTTATTTTATTTTTTATTTTAATTCAATTTTCTTTCAAGTTTTTATTTGAATTCTGGTCAGTTGACACAGTGTAATATTAGTTTCACATGTAGGATTTAGTGATTCATCACTTACATACAACACCCAGTGCTCATCATAGCAAGTACGCCCCTTAATCCCCACCACCTATTTAGCCCATCCATCTGCCCACCTCTCCTCCAGCAACCCTCAGTTTATTCTCTATAGGTAAGAGTCTGTTTTATGGTTTGCCTCTCTCTCTCTCTCTCTTTTTTAACCCCTATGTTCATCTGTTTTGTTTCTTAAATTCCTCATATAAATGAAATCATGTGGTATTTGTCTTTCTCTGACTGACTTATTTAGCTCAGCATAATACTCTCTAGCTCCATCCACATCATTGCAAATGTCAAGATTTCATGATTTTTTTATGACTCAGTGATATTATGGTGTGTGTGTGTGCGTGTGTGTATCACATCTTTACCCATTAATCTATTGAGGGACATTTTGGCTGTTTCCATAATTTGACCATTGTTGATGATGCTGCTATAAACACCAGGGTACACGTACACCCTTGAATCTATATTTTTGTATCCTTTGGGTCAATACCTAGTAGTGCAATTGCTGGATCATCGGGTGGTTCTATTTTTAAATCTTTGAGGAAGCTCCATACTCTCCTCCAGAGCGGCTGCATCAGTTTGCGTTCCTGCCAACAGTGTAAGAGGTTCCCCTTTCTCTGCATCCTCACCAGCATCTATTGTTTCCTGAGTTGTTAATTTTAATCATTCTGACAGGTGTGAGGTGGTATCTCATTGTGGTTTTGCTTTGCATTTCCCTGATGAAGAGGGATGTTGAGCATCTTTTCAGATGTCTGTTAGCCATCTGGATGTCTTCTTTGGAAAAATATCTAATTTTTTTCTGCCCATTTCTGGACTGGATTATTTGAGTTTTCAGTGTTGAGTTTGATAGGTCTTTATAGATTTTGGACATGATGCTAACCCTTATCAGATCATTTGCAAACATCTTCTCCCATTCAGTAGGCTGCTTTTTAGTTTTGTTGATTTTTCCTTTGCTGTGTAGGAGTTTTTATCTTGATGAAGTCCCAAAAGTTCATTTTTGCTTTTGTTTCTCTTATCTCCAAAGACGTGTCTAGTAAGAAGTTGCTGTGGCCGAGGTCAAAGAGGTTGCTACCTATGTTCTCCTCTAGGATTTTGATGGTTTCCTGTCTCACATGTAGGTCTTTCATCCATTTTGAATTTAGCTTTGTTGATGGTGTAAGAAAGTGCTCCAGTTTCATTCCACATGTGGCCGTCCAGTTTTTCCAACACCATTTGTTGAAGAGACTGTCTTTTTTCCATTGGAAATTCTTTCCTGCTTTGTCAAAGATTAGTTGACCAAATAGTTGTGGCTCCATTTCTGTTCCATTGATCTACATATCTGTTTTGTGCCAGTACCATACTTTCTTGATTATAATACCTTTAAGTCCAGAATTTTGAGATCTCCAGCTTTGCTTTTCTTTTTTCAAGATTGCTTTGGCTATTTGGGGCCTTTTATGGTTACACATGAATTTTAGGATTCTTTGTTCTAGCTCTGTAAGAAATGCTGGTTAATATTTTGTTGTAAAGATTTACTTATTTGTTTTAGAGAGAGATCTTGAGAGTGAGGGGAGGGACAGAGGGAAAATGTCAAGCAGACTCCTAACTGAGTAGGGAGCTTGAGGTGGGGCTCCTTCTCACGACCCTGAGATCATGACCTGGGCCGAAACCGAGTCAGACACTCAACCAACAGAGCCACCATGCTGGTGGTATTTTTTTTTTCTTTTAATTCATGAAAGACACATGGAGAGAAGCAGAGACATAGGCATAGGGAGAAGCAGGCTTTCTGTGGGGAGCCCGATGTGGGATTCAATCCCAGGACCCTGGGATTACAACCTGAGCCAAAGGCAGATGCTCAACCACTGAGCCACCCCAGGCCCCCCTTGTGGTATTTTTGTAGAGATTGCATTAAATGTGTAAATAGCTTAGTATAGACATTTTAACAATATTTGTTCTTCTGATTCATGAGCTTGGAATGTTTTTCCATTTCTTTGTATCATCTTCAATTTCTTCCATAAATATTTTATAATTTTTGGATTACAGTTCTTTTACAGATTGCTTTTAAAATAACTGATGCTAGATCAATTAGGGATCCACATGGGGAAAAATGAAATTTGATCTTTACCTCATAAGATACATAGATCATTTATCTGCTTTGTAGAAGTTTGCATTGTGCCACTTTGCTTTTATTAAAGACCTACATTAATACCTGTCTTTCTAACAGAAGTACAAAGAGGATTTTTGCTTTTATGAAAAAAAGGTGAAAAGCAAAAATAAGGTTCAGCATGTGTTTTGCAGTGCGCTGCTCTAGAGACAGTGTGAAGGGCTCCAGCAAGCTCCTTCCTTGGGAACTACACCAAGCCTCTCAACACTAAGCCACAATAGCTTTGACCTGTGTGGTGAACAGCTGCGCTGTATCTTGATTTATTTTGTTTATCCATCAGCACAATGTGTCCTAAAGTATCAGAAAAGCCTAAGAGAGGTTACTTTTGAGGGGTCAGAGAAAGCTTAAAAAATTTTCCATGTAAATTAATGGTAACTGCTGCTTTGCATTAAATGTGCAAATAGCTTAGTATAGGCATTTTAACCTGCAAAAGGTTTCATAGGATTGCTCTACTTTTGGATAGAAGGGGAAACCTGAAGATCCATTCTAGGTGCAAGGATTCCTAAGTGTGAGTTGTAAGACGAGGAAACTAAAACTTCATTTTTATAACATATATTTCAAGACTGACAAGATGTTTTGAACACGGCTAGCAGTAGAATGCATGATCAAGTAAGTGCATGACAGGTGTATTGTCTCAAAACATTTGTCCATTTTGCAAAAAAGGAGATGGTATTTGCCAACTGAACTGAAAGTGCCTTTTTGATTGGGTCTGGAGTGATCATTAGTCATCCCCTTAGCAATCATTTCCTCTTCCTTATGTCTTTTTAGAAAAGAGGTCATTGGAAAAACCACATCTCTTAAATTATTCCTCTTTTCTGGTTTGACAGTCATAGAATATGGATGGGTGTTTGCCCACCTCCAGCTCCATGGATACACATGGAGTAATTTGTGCAAATTGGCATAAGCACAAGCCCTGTTGCTAAATCATGGGTTCAGGGATGAAAAACGACCTCAGTATAAGCCAACTGCCATGTAATATTTGCTCTAGCCACAGTTATTGGTTTACATTAGTCCAAGCAGAGTGAAGCTCAGAACTTATTTGATCATAGTGGAAAGCTACGTAAGCGTAAATGAGGAAATCTCAACTGTAGTCTATAATGTCTGTTGGAAAACATTTTGCAATGAAGGAAGCCAACCTCAGGAAGAAGCCAACACACAAAAAAGATAATTTAGCCAGGAGAATTACTGAGAATTTGGTTACTTTTCTTGTTAAGAAAAATTAACATCCCGAGTTTTCCAGCTCAGCTCTGTAGATGCCTGCATTTTCCCTCAGCTCTCGCGTCTCCCCCACCTCATAATCCTCCGCCAAACCTCACCAAAGTGTGTTTCCTTCCCTTTAGTTCAATATTTCTTTCCTGGGAAACTCAAACAACAGCTTTCTCTTTTCACAAGGAGGACGTCTTTTCCCTTCAGGCTTCGGCCTGGCTAAGGTAAAGTTACTGCAGCATCCTTGCTACTCTGGTGGAAGAAAGCCAGAGGAAGCTGGTTATTTGCAGAGCTGGTCTAGAATTTCAAAGCACAGCTCAGAGGACTGGGAAGGTCACTTATAGAGGTATTTGGGGTTCCTGAGATCTCAAAGATCTTTAAACAGCTTGCCTGAGATTACACAGTTAGTGAAGAAAAAGGAAGGAAACGTCCTAGAAATTAGTGATTTGGGCTTAAAAAACACTCAAGCACTTTAGGGATAGTCAAAAGTTATAGTCTCTATCGTACCTTCCAGAATTCAAATAATTCAATTTTTTTAAAATTTATTTATTTATGATAGTCACAGAGAGAGAGTGAGAGGCAGAGACACAGGCAGAGGGAGAAGCAGGCTCCATGCACCGGGAGCCTGACGTGGGATTCGATCCCGGGTCTCCAGGATCGCGCCCTGGGCCAAAGGCAGGCGCCAAACCGCTGCGCCACCCAGGGATCCCCAGAATTCAAATAATTCAGGTAAATCTTTTCATTTGTAATTAGAATAGCAACCAGAATAATTCTCTGCTATATAGATATTTCCATCTTTTATTTATTTTCTCTTAGATTCCAAGAATAAGCCATGCCTTTGGAACTGATACTACTCACTCTAGACAGGATTTAAAAGAAAACATCTTTCAAAAATAGACTTGTTCATTCTCAGATGTGAAATGGACTTCAGAAAGTTGATCGCCAGAAAATGTTGAGAAAAATTAGACCGTTGTAGGCCCCTCCAGAATCGCGTCTCTACAGCATCCTGCTGATGACTCTTGTGTATAGCGGACTTTCCCTTCTATGTATAAGTTGATAAGCTTAAGTATTCCAGGTCTCTGGTTTTGTATTCATTCACTTACTTGATTTTTAAAAGAAACTTATGAGGTTGGAAGTAGGCTTTTCTTGCTATTTGTTTATTTTTACGGGTGGAGACACTGAATTTCCAAAATCACCCATCTGACAAGTGAGGGAACCTAGGCTTTGGATCCAGATATAGTTACTTCAGGATCAGAATACTTTCACCTGGGACACCTGGATGCCTCCGTGGTTGAGCATCTGCCTTTGGCTCAGGTCATGATCTCGGAGTCCTGGTATCGAGTCTCACACCAGGCTCCCTGCAGGGAGCCTGCTTCTCCCTCTGCTTGTGTCTCTGCCTCTGTGTGTGTGTCTCAGATGAATAAATAAATAAAATCTTAAAAATTATTTCACCTATACTGACTTTCCTCCAAATTTAGACAGACGCAGAATTAAATAAAGATACAGAATAGATAAAAGATATCCTCAAGACAAGCAAAAGTGACATATGTGTTATCTCTAGTGATGAAGAATGCATGAATTAATTCCCCTATTCTGTTCTATTATGGTGAGGTCTAATCTACTAAAATTACCATTTGTTTAGACAATAAAAATTTGAAATTATTTTGTTTTGTAAGAACTTTTCTGGGATCAGTGCAGAAAGAAAAGCTGAACTTCATTTCACAATGGAGAATAAGCATAAACTAATTTCTCTTCCTCAAATTCAGTGGGACTCTTACAGTAGACTGCTTCTCTGGAGAAGGTTTAGTTGGTTTTCTAGACTATAAAAGAATAAGCGGAACTTTTTCCAAATCTACTATTGCCTGGATGGTTTTATTTCTTTCAGAGACCTTTGAGAAAGAAATGGTATGAAGGAACTATCACTGAATTGGATTTTTGTAGTGTATATAAGTGAAAGCATTCAATATGCTCTAATATTTCTTCCTTGAGAATGGACTACCCAAAGTGATTCAATCAACATTTATTGATTATCTTTTATGTTTAATGGTTTGTGTTTGTTCCTGGAAGGCTTTAGGTTGCAGATGTATGAAAGCATATCACATAGATTTCCCATACTCAAAATATTTATAAATTTGTTGGAAACTTTCTTTCTTTCTTGAATTTCCCAAAGTGTAGCAGAGAGACTATTTCCATTATTTCTAAATAGAATAGACATTCAGCAAAAATATTTCTGTTGAGTATCTCCTACATGCCAGACACTATTCAGGATTATGCAATATAGCAGCAAATGAGACTTTAAAACATTCCACATTCTTGACATTCTTGAAACTTATATTTTTATAAAAAGAGAAACTTATTTGCCTAAAAAATAAGGAGAATAATGACCAGAAATAAATTTACACCAAACAGGTGACAAAGGATGAATAATTAATATCCATTCAGAAAATTAACACCCATTCAGAAAACCAACATTAACTGAGCATTAGACTTGAAATCAAATGAGCCATATTCGTTTTGGTTTGCCCTATTTCTCCATATTAAATATTACCTTCTCTAGAAGAATGGTTGTGAAAGCCTTTGCATAGAGCTCATTTGCATAATGGCTTTTCTATTTTTTACCTAGTAAATGGATTTATAATATTTCTATTAAAATAATCAGTCTCTCTGACTTGGAAAGCATAGAATTGTTTAAATCCTACAATATTTTGGTTTATACAATCTTTGTAAGCCTAGGCTTCTGGATTCAGATTGGACCATGGCAAGGATTGATTCAAGCAAAAATCCACAAAGACACTGACAATAACAAACAAAATAATGACAAGAAGCAGAACAAGTCTCTCAGATTCCTCAAATACATAATATATTCCTTTAATCCATCCAGGATTCTAACATACCTGGACAACTAAAAAATTAGAAGATGGCTTTTGGTAGTTTTACCAGTGATGATTTGAATGACTGAAAACATTTGTTGTTGCAAAAGGATTCACACTTAGTTTTCTATAATAAGCTTTCCTTTAGCATTTGAAACTGGCTGATATGTAAATGTTACCTTTATATATTAAGTTGTATATCTTCCTGTGGCAAACAGAATATTTTAGCAGAAGTTTTATTAGAGAAATGGTAGATTTTTTGGGACTCTAGTATCAACTTTTCACTAGGGCTTATTTTTGAAAAAGTTTAAAACCTGATCTGGAAATTAAAGTATTTGGTAAGTCAACTGATAACCACATTCTGAGAAGCAAATAGCATTTCTGATAAAATGTGTAAATAATTTATGAAGGAAAATAATGGGACAGACTTCTTTTCTTGGAAAGTAGTAACCTAGCTATCCAGAGTCTAGTGGCCTTAAATCAGACATTCTTTTTTTTTCCTATAAATTCTCACAATAATTTTTCTAATTATATACTATTTTTCTAATTATCAACTATATCAATAATTTTTAAAATTATTGTCCCACAAATGCCTCAACTAAGAGATAAATGTTCTTGCACTAAGAGTCTTGGGATAACTGGATACTCACATGCAAAAGAAAGAAGTTCCTTACCTCACACCATATGCAAAAATTAATTCAAACTTGATTATAGACCTAAATGTAAAGCTAAATTTATAAAACTCTTAGGAGAAATGGGCATAAATCTTTGTGACCTTGGTTTGGGCAATGGTTTCTTAGAAATAACATCAAATGTACAAGAAAGTACAAGTACAAGAAACCAAAGAAAAAATACACAAAAAATGTTTGTGCTTCAAAGGACATCATCAAAAAAGCCCACAAAATGGGAGGAAATATTTTCCAAACACATCTCTGATAAAGAACATGTATCAAAAATATATTAAGAATTCATACAACATAACAGTGAAAAAGCAAATAAGCCAGTTAATAAGTAGACAAAAGAACTGAGTATTTCTCCAAAGAAGATGGGAAGGGCAAACAAGCACACAAAAAGTTGCTCAACATAGTTAACCATCAGGAAATGTAAATCAAAACCACAATAAGACCCACTTCAGACTCACTAGGATTATAGTATAAAAGATGTGCAATAACAGTATGAATGAGGATATAGAGAAATTGTAATCCTCATATATCTCTGGTAGGAATGCAAAATGGTGCAGCTGCTTAAGAAAGTAACATGGGGAAAATAAAAGGAAAAGAAAGGAACATGGCAATTCCTCAAAAAGTTATAGTGGGGTTATCACATGACCTTGTGATTCTACTCCTAGGTATATATCCAAGAGAACCAAAAATTTATGTGCATACAAAACCTTGTGTGCAAAAATTTTCATATCCATATTAGTGACAATAGCCCAAATGTACAGACACTCAAAACTTCACCTACTGATAAATCTATAAGGACCACATATTGTATGATTCTATTTATATGAAATGCTCAGAATGCCTACAGAGATATAAAGTAGTTAGTGGGGGCCTAGAACTGGGCCTGAGCATGAGAGGATAGATGAAAGGAGGGAAACCAGTGTTAATGGTCCCTGCATTTCTTTTGAAGGTGGTAAAAATATTCTGAAAACACATAGTGGTGATGGTTGCATAACTTTGTGAAAATACTAAGAACCACCAAATTGTGCACTTAAAAGGATGAATTTTGTGATATGTTACTTATATCTCAATAAAGCTGTTAAAAAATAAGAACTATTTTAATTGACTTGTTAAAAGCCATTTAATTTGAAGAAAAACTATATTAAAACTTTGAAATATAATTATAAGCAAATTATACAAATACAAATGACAAGAAGCAGAATAAGTCTCTCAGATTCCTCGAATACATAATGTATTCCTTTAATCCATCCATATAAATACAAATATTAATTATATTTGTATTTCTAAAGATTAGTTCTAATATATAAAAAAAATAAGAATAGTATTGATATCTGAGTCTAAAATGCATTGAATATTTGTTATTTGAAGGCAGCTCATTATCTTTCAGAAAAGTCAATCCACAACATCTTTATAAACAAATAATGGAAAAATTGTCTTATAATTAATAAAAAATCAGACTTAATTTCACTTTTTGCTAATTATTACTCATGAATTTTTTTTACGCATCCTCTGAAATTTCTACAGCTAATTAGAAATTAGGCTTTGCTGAAGTGACACCTATTCATTACCAGTACGTTTTGCTGCACTAAAAAAAAAAAAAAAAAGAAAAAAAAAAAAGAAAAAGACAGAGGCATTTTAAGTAAATAGAAAGCACTTCTCAAGCCTTGTTCTTTTACCACCCTCAATTCATATATCTCTAAGATCTCATATCTTAAGGAAAGCAAAATCTGACAAGGTGGGTAATCTACTCTTTTATCTGTAAACTCAGATGTCCAGCCCCAACATGTGTTTTTCAATCCTGACTAGAATTTGTCCCCATAGTAAAGATGTCTTGTCCACAATACTGTTCTTTTCTTTAATAATAAATTTATTTTTTATTGGTGTTCAATTTGCCAGCATACAGAATAACACCCAGTGCTCATCCCGTCAAGTGCCCCCCTCAGTGCCCATGACCCATTCACCCCCACCCCCCGCCCTCCTCCCCCTCCACCACCCCTACTTGGTTTCCCGGAGTTAGGAGTCTTCATGTTCTGTCTCCCTTTCTGATATTTCCCACACATTTCTTCTCCCTTCCCTTATATTCCCACAATACTGTTCTAACAATCCTTCTCCCACCCAGGCAGCCACGTGTATATAGTATGACTCCTTCCTCGTGACAAGGGTGATTGTCATGGGGTAGACACGTGACATAAGCTGAGCCAATTGCACTTTCCCAATGGGTTCCTTGGAGAATTCTAATAAAGTGTCTTATGTGATATTTCGTGATTAATGCAGGTTCTATGGAAACACAAAGTATGCATTCTTAACCCAGGTGCTCAGGGAATGCATAACCAGGCCCGAAGAACACTGGAGAAAGAAAGAAAAGAAATCTGCAGTATTGGACTCTTCCAGGGTCTCCTTTGCTCCAAAATATCTGATATTCACCAGAATCCCTTTACTCTTCTGGAAGTTCCTGTTTTTTTTTTGTTTTGTTTTGTTTTGTTTTGTTTTGTTTTTGTTTTTGTTTTTTTGCAGGTTAACTAGATTTAATGGAACTAAATGATTATACAATAACATTTTATATACATTCAAAGAGACCTTGCAACTTTTTTGGGAATTGCAGAAAGCAAGCACTTGTGAGCCCATTCCTTTTGGGGAATCATTTTTAGACCTGGAACTGGAGATTAGTATTTTGGTCTTTTCACTTCAACTCCATCAGCCTCCATCTTCTTCCTCTTCTCAATGATCGCACTAATCTTCCACTGGCGATCAAGCTCTGCCTTATCATTGGTTTCCTTGAAGCGTCTGGTTTTCCACCCTTCAGACATCTTGATGCCATACTGGAATGCAGCCTTGGGCAAAGCCTCCTTGTTGTTCATATATTCGCTGTATTCCTCCTGGGTATCAAAGTCCCAGCGGCCTAAGGGGCCTTTCTTATTACCCTGGTCCATTTTGCTGTAATCCACCTCCTCATCACTATCCACAGCCATGTCATCCATCGTGGCTGGGTAACATTCGGCATAACTGTTGGACATTCCAAAAAAGTCTCCTAGTTGCTTTTTGTCCTCTGGCTTCTTCAGCGACTCAGTGCCTTCCCAGCCAGCAGACCCAGCAAACTTTTCATTGATTGACTTAATCAACTCCTTAGCAGATCCAGGTCCTTTGTCAATGTCCATGGGCTCATCATCCACTTTCGGCTTCTCAAAGTAGCTGTGCCTCTTCTTCTCTTCCTCTCTCTCTCGGTCCCGCTCCCGCTCCCGGTCTCTCTCCCAATCACGCTCTCGCTCCCGATATCTCTCCCGCTCCTTATCCCGAGGAGTCTTGGTTGTGGATGGCACATAATCCCCAATGTCTTCAAATATATTCATGTCGGCCTCAGGGGGTTTCTTCTCTTCCATCTTCCCTTTATCCTTCTTCTTGAGCTTCCTATTGCGGGTACCCTGACGCAGGTATGAAAGGATCTGGGTGAGCTTGCTGATTAGGATGTCATTTGTGGTCAGTGTGGTCTGGGCCTCCATGGTGGGGCAATCTGCTTTGCTGCGGATCAGTGTGGTGGGGTTATCCGTGTCAGCATACTCATCATCCAGGTCTACCACATAGGCCATGCAGCCTGGGAGGAACAGCTCATTCCGTTCATACGCCTTGCTCCTGAAGAGTGTGCGGTAAACATTGCGGCCCAAGCGCGTCTTAAATTCAATTTTATTCTTAGGATCTTCATTTTTCTTGGTTTCCTTCTGAGGCTCTTCCATAAGTTCTTCCTCTTCTTTCTCTTTGCTGGCAATCTCAGCTCGTACCTTTTGAAGCAGAGCAAAATCCAACCCTTTCACCAAATGAGTATGTTCCATGTCACCACCCAAGAACTTGGACTCCTGGATCAACTGTCTTCTCTTCTCTGCAGCTGACTTAGAGACTGTCATCCCATATATATAAAATGGATATGTGGCTATAAGACACCATACAGGAAATGAGTAGTTATGTATTTTATTTTATATGCCAATCTACTTTATTGCGACAAGATAAGAGGTTTGAATCACGACTTGTGAAAACCTGTAGTAAAATACCTTAAGCTGTTAACTGTAAGGTGTGGAAAAGGAGTTGCTCAGTGGATTGGTCATATGTTGTGGACTACTTAGGTCTGCATTTGTTACTGTGCTAATAAACAATATCAAAACAAACAAACAAACAAAAGAGGGGCGCTGGCCCTCCCGTGGGCCCTCCCGTGGGCCCTCCCGTGGGCCCGCCCGGCCCGCCCGCGCTGGAGCGGGGCTCACTGCTGTGCTGTCTGAACCCACACGCGTGAAGACTTTGGTTTCCCCATAAACCAGAGACTCAGAGCCGTGTTTTGTCAGCTGCAATGCCACGACGTCTACCGACTGGATCCTGGAGTCGCAGAATATCAGTGAGCTCAAGTCGGAGATCAGCTCCTTGAAGGGGCTGCTCTTCAATCGGAGGCAGTGCCCACCGTCCCCCTCGGCCCCGGAGATCCCGGCCCGGCAGATCCCCGTCAGGTCCCCGTCACCCTCCAGCCCCGCTGCCGCCAACGGCCACAGCCCCGAGGGCTCCACGGCCGCCTACCACCTGCTGGGCCCCCAGGAGGAGCGCCGGGGGTGCTGGACGTGAAGGGCCAGGTGAGGATGGAGGTGCAGGTGCAGGCGCAGGGCGAGGAGGAGAAGAGGGAGGACGAGGAGGACGAGGAGGACGGGGAGGACGAGGAGGTGAGCCACGTGGATGGGGAGGACTGCCTCGGGGTGCAGCGGGAGGACCGCCGGGGCGGGGACGGTGGAGAAGCTGCGCCGGCCCGAGGGCGCCAGCAAGGAGCGCGAGCGGGACTGAGCGCCCGGGGCTCCCGGCGGGCCCTGGGCGGCCCCCTCGCCTGCGGGGCTCGGGGCGGGGGCCTGGTCGCCGAGCACCTGCCGACCTCGACCTCGCACCTGCATGACAAGAGGTAGTCTACGTACCTGGCTCCTGACCCTCGGGGGCTGCTGCCACCCCTGCTGCCCACCACCTCCCAGGGGCCGGGATCGGCGCCTCCTTCTAGAAGCCTCACCCCGTGCCCTTGCCGCCGGGCCGCCCCCGCCCGCCTGCCGGCCTCGCTTCCGCCTCGCGAGTCCGCGGCCCCTGCGGCGACCCTGGTCCTCGCGTCCCCGCGCCGGCGTCGGGCCTCCCCGCCTGCCCGCCCGGGACGCGCCCCGCTGGACGCTACTGCTGTACGTAATCGTGAGACGCTAATAGCTTGGGAGGACCACGGGCTGCCACGCAGGCTGCAGAATGACTCTGGCCGTGGTACCTGGGTGGAGGAGGGCCCAGGAAGCTCCATGGTGTTAGAAGCCTCTCATGATGGCTGCTGTGTGTGTCACCGAGTGGGTGAGGACGACCGGATCACCAGAAAGGCCGAGGCCCCGTGCGTCACCATCAGGGGTGTCTCCCCAGGACCCCCACTATGTCACGCTGGTTGGAGTTGAAGGAGCAGATGTGGCTGGACGCAACATGGTTACAAAGACGCAGCTGCTCGGGTGTCCTATGGATGCCGCAGACCCAACTCTGTTATCTAGCTTGAGTTACTCTCCTGATCAAAACAGAGCCCTCGATGTCCCACATGCTGATCCGTGTGACTTTGTCCCAGTGTGGGACAGGCTGCCCTGTGTTCCTTCACCCATCACTGAAGGAGCCTGCAAGAAGATTGGTTGCTGCTACAATTCGGAGGTGAATTTCTGTTATTATGGAAACACAGTGACCTCACACCGTACCCAAGATGGCTACTTCTACACCGCTGTGTCTCGGAATGTGACCTCACCCCCACTTCTCTTGAATTCTGTGCGCTTGGCCTTCAGGAATGATGTGGAATGTACCCCTGTGATGGCAACACACACTTTTGCCCTATTCTGGTTTCCATTTAACTCCTGTGGTACCTACCACAAGACGGATCACTGGAGACCAGGCAGTATATGAAAATGAGCTGGTTGCAGCTAGAGATGTTAGAACTTGGAGCCATGGTTCTATCACCCGTGACAGTATTTTCAGGCTCCGAGTTAGCTGCAGCTACTCTATAAGTAGCAATGCCCTCCCAGTTAATGTCCACGTGTTTACATTTTCACCACCGCATTCTGAGACCCAGCCTGGGCCCCTCACTCTGGAACTCAAGATTGCCAAGGATAAGCACTATGGTTCCTACTACACTGTTGGTGACTACCCAGTGGTGAAGCTACTTCGGGATCCCATTTATGTGGAGGTCTCTATCCGCCACAGAACAGACCCCCACCTGGGGCTGCTCCTCCATTACTGTTGGGCCACACCCAGCAGAAACCCACAGCATCAGCCCCAGTGGCTCATGCTAGTGAAAGGGTCCCCTACACTGGAGACAACTATCAGACGCAGCTGATTCCTGTCCAGAAAGTCCTGGATCCTCCATTTCCATCTTACTACCAGCGCTTCAGCATTTTTACCTTCAGCTTTGTAGACTCGGTGACAAAGTGGGCACTCAGGGGACCGGTGTATCTGCACTGTAGTGCATCCGTCTGCCAGCCTGCTGGAACACCGTCCCGTATGATAACCTGTCCTGTTGCCAGGCGAAGAAGAAACTCTAACCTCCATTTTCACAACCATACTGCTAGCATTTCTAGCAAGGGTCCCATGATTCTACTCCGAGCCCCTAAAGACTCAGAAAAGCTCCATAAATACTCAAGTCTTCCTGTAGACTCTCAAACTCTGTGGATGGCAGGCCTTTCTGGGACCTTAATCGTTGGAGCCTTGTTAGTGTCCTACTTAGCTATCAGGAAATGGAGATGAAGTATTCCAGTTGTGTTAATAAAACCAGGCTGTACTAAAAAAAAAAAAAAAAAAAAAAAAAAAAAAAAAAAAGATGTCCTGGGAGTGAAGGACCGTGTAGAAAAGAACCACAACTTTTCTCCTGAAGCTGAAGATGAGTTGGAGCCTGCCAGGAAAAAAAGGAGAGAAAGAACAACTTACCTACCTGGAATCTGAAGAATTTTGGAAAATTCTAAAAGCAAAATCAAAGCACACAGGAATACTCAAAGAGGCTGAGGCTGAGCTGCAAGAACGCTATTTTGAGCCATTGGTGAAAAAAGAACAAATGGAAGAAAAGATGAGAAGCATCAGAGAAGTGAAATGTCGAGTAGTGACATGCAAGACGTGCGCCTATACCCACTTCAAGCCTTTGGAGACCTGCATCAGTGAGCAGCACGACTACCGCTGGCATGACGGCATAAAGAGGTTTTTCAAGTGTCCCTGTGGAAACAGAAGCATCTCCCTCGATAGGCTCCCCAAAAGGCACTGCAGTAACTGTGGCCTCTTCAGGTGGGAGCGAGATGGAATGCTGAAGGAAAAAACAGGCCCAAAGATAGGAGGAGAAACCCTATTACCAAGAGGAGGAGAACATGCCAAATTTCTGAATAGCCTTAAATAGCCCTGACTTCAAACAGGTCGTGGTCCCGGGGTCCTGGAATGGAGTCCAGCATCAGTGTCCCTGCAGGGAGCCTGCTTCTCCCTCTGCCTGTGTCTCTGCCTCTCTGTGTCACTTATGAACAATAAATAAAACTTGAAAAAAAAAAAAAGGATTCCTTTACTGAAGGAATTTATTGTTGGAGAACTGAGGTTGCTCACAGTTATTTGACAAGGGATACACTGGGTGGGGCTTGTTTGTTTCCGAGACGTCTGCGTGTGTCCCAAGTACAAAAGAGGAAGGCTGACAAGAGGTGCCGCCCTCGGTGTCTTCGGCCTCTGGAGCACCCTCCCGCTTGCACCGCGTGGCTTAGGCTGTTGCAGGTGTTCACCTGTTTCTGTGCTGAAATCCCAGCCTGGGGGGGGGGGGGTCAATGTAACAGAAGTGGTAAGAGCTGTCCACGAGGGAGGGAGGCAGGAGGGCGGGGGAAGAGACACCTAAAGCGAAGTGGACTCGTTACAGCGAAGGCATGCAATCAGAGCCTGCGTCCTGGCCCGACGCCGCCCGCCGCCTAAGGTCGGGGCCAGCCTGGAGGGGCCGGGCCCTCCAACACCAACAAGCGGAGGCTGGGCACAGGGACGAAGGGAGGCGGCCACGGCCCACGACCTCCAGAGAGGTCGTACAGAGAACACACACGGCGGAGGATGCCGCCAACTTTCTCCCCACCCCACCCCCCTTTTTTTCCTTTTTGTCATTTTAGTAAAAAACCCTGCGGTGCCTCTGCTGTCCTGTGCGTGGGAGCCAGCTCAGGGCCCTCCTCCTGCCCCGGCGCTCAGACACAGACCTGGGATGGTCCCCAGCCTGGGCCTGCAGGGGGCCCGGGCGGTGCCATCGAGCCCAGGGACAGCGCCCTGCCTGCCCCCACCCCCCGGGGCTGGAGTCGCTTCTACACAGCGAGGGACAGAGCCAACCGCACCGTTCTTTAAATATATATGTGTGTATGTATATAGAAAGAACCAAGAGCAAAGAACTGAACACAAAACCTAGCCCTGCCCCAGCGGCCCCCCCCACCCCCACACCCTGTTCCAAAAACAACCAAGAAAAAAAAAGTTTATGAGAATATCTTGCAGGAATTCTTTAAAGTTTACAGTAGCAGGAACAGTCATGCCTAGAGACTGCTAAGTAGGGGGATGCTCTGGAGTTAGGTGTTCTTTCACTTTCTCAAAATCTCTTAATCTTCTGATAACTTTCCCTTATTTGGCAGGATTTACCTTCATACCTCTAGGGTAGGCCAGAGTAAGAGGAAAGAAAGAAACATGGAGAGCTTTGTGGAAGGTTTTCATTTTTGACATACAAAAAACCTTAAAGAAAAGTGCAGAATATTTTCTTTTGGACACATGACAGGGAAAGCTGCATTAAAGCTGCAACAAACATTATTCAGGATTTACAGTGCATTGATGTTAGCTAAGGGATATAAAAATTAAATTTTCTTTTTGGAACTATAATCACAATTAGTGTAAGAGTGCAAGAAGGAATATGACTCTTGGGAGAAATAACCTTTTGAGAATTGGAACACATTGGAAAATTCAAGTCACTCAAAATACTGATTCCAGTAATAAAATATGCTTGTTTTAATTACATACCTACTCAGCTATTTTACAAAGTATACTTCTTTGACAACTGAGAAAACCAAAAATTGGACATCATTAACCTTGAATGCCAGAGGGCATATGTTATTTATGCTTAGTATAAAATAATTGAATCCAAGTCTAGACACTCGGGAACAATTAGCAAGCAAGCTGTTTATTTTCCATAGCCTCTGATACCTTTTGGGAAAGCTATGACTTCTCAACTGAAAAACAAACAAAATCCTCTTTAGATTTTTTTGTCACCTAGTTTCACCTTTTGTCTCATCTTTTCTCTATTATGTCTATGTTTACCTCTGTTCATTAGCTGAAACTAGTAATACTCTTCCAGACATAATTAGTTTCTCTGAAGTATTTGACACAGCCATTCCTTTACCTGGCTTCCTTAACACCAGTGTCTCATAGTTTTCAGGTTCTTTTTTTTTTTTCCCCAACCTTGGAGCACTGCATATTATTTCATTTCAATTTAGTTCAATTCAATTAATTTTCTGGAGAACTACTATATTATGTGCTAAGCAAAGCGCTAGGTGTAAGGAATATTAAGATCAGTAAATGGGTCTTTCTCATCAAGAAACTCACTATAACTGAAAAGATAATATGTCAACAGGGAATTGGCTATGAGAGCTCATAATAGAGCTGCTTCACTATAATTGATATGGAGTCAAGAAAGGTCTTTCAGTGCGGATGGCATATGATCTGAGACAGATCATACGGACAGATAAGAGTTAATAATATGTAGCAAATCTGTCCACCAAAATCTAGGTTTGTCTTTTTTTTTTTTTTAAAGAATTTTATTTTATTTAAAATTTTTTTTTTAAATTTTTTTTTTATTTATTTATGATAGTCACAGAGAGAGAGAGAGAGAGAGAGAGAGAGAGAGAGGCAGAGACACAGGAAGAGGGAGAAGCAGGCTCCATGCACTGGGAGCCCGATGTGGGATTCGATCCCGGGTCTCCAGGATCGCGCCCTGGGCCAAAGGCAGGCGCCAAACTGCAGCGCCACCCAGGGATCCCTAGGTTTGTCTTTTATGGCAATGCTGTTGTATCTCAGGCATAGATACCCAGCCAGGAACTATAAACCTTAGCCCTTTGGAGACAGATAACATCATGTAATTAAGTTCCTGCCCATGGAAGAGAAGCAGAAATCATGCATGGCTTCTTCTAGGAACGATCCATAAAATTTGGAAGTACACTCTTTCACCACTTTCTGTCTCCTGTGAACTAGTATGATGACGGAGACAGCAACCTTAGACGCCACATGCCACTGCAGAGCAAACATCAGTCATGGACTTTGAATGACTGTGCGGGAAGAGCTCTATCCCTTGATCTCCCTGTATGGAAACATCCACCTTGGCCTAAAGTGTAAGAAAGAAAAGCTTTTTGCTGGCAAATTGAATTTAAATTAAAAAAAAAAAAAGATTATGTAAAGCTTTCACTGTGTTTGAGTCACTACATTATATTTTGGGGCCTATTTGCTCTAGTAGTTTAGTCTACTCCAACTAATACACCAGGATATAGGATTAGGAAAGACACTGCAGTCAAAAGGGTACCTAAAATAGTTCATCGTCACTTGAGCAGAGATTATGAAGGAAAATATGCAAAAAAGGAGGAGGCATTGAGAAGTGAGAAGCGTGACAGCCCTCATTGACCCTGAAAAAGTAATAAATTCAACACATGAAGAAATGTGAAGGCGTTGTAGGATTTTAGAAAGCAGAGTGACATGATTAGATTTGACTGCAGTGTGTTATAAAGGTTTGGAGGGCATCAGTGCAGGAGGAAGAAGGCATCTAAAGGGCTACAGAAAAAATTGAGATGGGAGTTGATGAAAACCCGAAGTCTTGAAAATATAGATTCTGGTGTTGGATGCTTGGAGTTAGAATCCTGGCTGTACTGTGCACTAAACGAATGACATTCTAGAAGATGGAAGATATTTTGGACCTTATTTGACAAGATTTGCCTGTGGATAATCTGTGTAAAGTGATTAAACACCACACTAGAGAGATTGTAATCACTGCTACTGCTACTGGTCTGATACGACTACCATTTTAAGTAGTAAAATGCCTTAAAGGCAGCAAAGATAAAGAGAAGGTCTTTTTTTTTTTCTTCTTCTTCTTCTAGAGAAGGTCATTTTATTTTATTTAATTTTTTTAAGATTTTATTTATTTATTCATAGAGACAGAGAGAGGGAGAGGCAGAGACACAGGCAGAGGAAGAAGCAGGCATCATACAGAGAGCTTGACGTGGGACTCGATCCTGGGTCTCCAGGATCGCGCCCTGGGCCAAAGGCAGGCGCCAAACCGCTGCGCCACCCAGGGATCCCCGAGAAGGTCATTTTAAAGAAAGATTTCCCGGGATCCCTGGGTGGCGCAGCGGTTTGGCGCCTGCCTTTGGCCCAGGGCGCGATCCTGGAGACCCAGGATCGAATCCCACGTCGGGCTCCCGGTACATGGAGCCTGCTTCTCCCTCTGCCTATGTCTCTGCCTCTCTCTCTCTCTCTCTCTCTCTGTGTGTGTGTGTGTGTGTGTGTGTGACTATCATGAATAAATAAAAAAAAAAAGAATTAAAGAAAGATTTCCCTGGTAGGATTCACAGGGCTTGGGAACCAATTGGATTCATAGAGTGAGAGAGAAGGAATCAACCCGTCTTCCCAGAATTTAAAGGTCGAAGTGAATGTTGGTGCCATTCTAAAACATTCGGAAAACCTGTTATTTCTTGATACAGCGATTGGCAAAGTCACACTGCAGAAGAGCATACGAGATGACAGATATCATTGGTGACATCCTTGGAAAATAGAACCTTCCATATCTGCCTTTCCACACTTTTAAGGTCACAGACTTTAGACTTTATTTTCTTCTTTTTGTACTTTTTTTTTAAAGATTTTATTTATTTATTCATGAAAGACACACACACACACACAGAGAGAGAGAGAGAGAGAGAGAGAGAGAGAGAGGGAGAGACACAGGCAGAGGGAGAAGCAGGCTCCCTGCAGGGAGCCCTATGCGGGACTCGATCCCAGGACCCCAGGGTCAAGCCCTGAACCCAAGGCAGGTGCTCACCCACTGAGCCACCCAGGGATTCCCTATTTTTTAAAATAAAGAAATAAAATATTTTAAAAAATAATAAAAGACCTGTGATAAACTGGGAGAGTTTAGTTGCAACAAACTTGTTAATTGTGTTCATAATTTATTAAAATTTTTTAAAATACCAACGAAAAAATATGAGAACCTCAAAAGATAATTGGGAAGTACATAGAACTGGGAAAATGTAAGAAAAGAAACCCAAAATATCCCATCTTTCTCCCAACAAGAGAAATGATATTGTTTTCAATGTGCGTTCCACACATATCTAAATGGGAAAACAAAGCCTGAGAGTAGCAAGTGCTTGGGAGAATCTGGAATAAATAGAAAATCTTGAAATCTACTGGTAGATTTGTAAATATGACCACACTGGGGAACAATTTAATAATCCTTATATGGAAATACATAATCACTAGGTCCAGAAATTCTGTTATTAGATATATGTAAAGAGAATTTCTTGTAAATATTTACAAAGATACGCTTGGTTTGACAAAACAAAACAAAAAAACAAAAAAGGAATGAATCCTAAAAAATAAAATGTTGAGTGGACAAAACAAGTGTTAAAACATAGAAAATAATATGAAAAGCATAATTAAAGGATACATATACCCACACCTACGGTGAATGGCAGGATTTATATTCTGGTTCCAGAATTTGTAATTTGTGTGGACCTCTGTAATTTGTTTAAGCCCTATGTGCCTTAGTTTCTTTATGTATAAAATCAGTTATTTTGGTGATCAAAGCAGTTAATACATAAAAACACTCAGAAGAGTAGAAGAGTCCTTATGTTCTAGTGACAAAAAAAAATTATTACTTTTTAATCCTACCTCTCCTCCTCCTCCTTATTATTATTAAAACATGGACTAAAGAATATCCATCAATTTATAAAAGTGCTTGTCTCTTTTATAGGGATGGAGAGAAGTGAGGTCAAGAATAAAGTATGAATGGACTTCAACTCCATCAGTTATTTTTTATTTCATTTATTTGAAGATATAACCCCCCCCAAATGCTAATATTTACGTATTTCATCTTATGGGCACAAGGATACTTATTTACATATTATTCTCTGAACTTACTCTCCGGAAAAAAAAAAAGCCCTCAAAATATGATGAGGTATCTGAAAATTTTAAAAATTTGCCTTATCACTGGCCCTATTTTATGATAGTAGATCATTTAGAAAAGGAATTTAAGCAACTGACTGGCTAGAGAGTTGGGGATCAGTGTCCATACTCCCTGTCATCCAAGCAAACAGGGCTAATCACGTTTGTCAATACAGCATTGCATGTGTTCTCTTAAACCAGGTATGGGGGTGTCCAGCCAAGAGGGAAAATGGAAAGGGCCTCAAGTTTGCATTTTTAAGGGGAAAGAAATGTGACATTTGTTCCCCCTTGTCCTTTAAAGAATTAAAATAGCACAGAGAGAAAGGTATGTGTGCTCACGTCAGCAAGAAAGGCAGAGCCAAGCCAGCTGGGCCTGTCAGTCCTGCCAGAGACATTTAGTCCCTCTGCTTAGTGAGCATGCCCTCTGGGGAGGGGCCTTTCTATTTTGGAATTTAAGACATACCCTGACTTTCATGCAATTGCCTTCATCTTTCTGTAAATACAATTATGTTTGTCAGTCTTACTATTCCAAATTTTAGTTTCAAAACAGTCATTGACCATGTGTCTATTAAAAGTAAAATCTGCAAAAAAAAAAAAAGTAAAATCTGCAATAATGAAATGCTTTGTTAAGATTATGTAGTAAGTTGATTAGTTTCTCTCCTGCTGTGTTATCTCACATAATATACTAGGGTGATCCGGAGCCCTTCTAAGTCCCTTCACGGTTTTCCAGAATGGAAAGCAAGTGTGTGGTTTGTTTGCAAGTGAATGTTTCCAGGATTTATCGAAAGGGGGTGGGAGGGTGGTGGTGGTTGAGTTCATCTTCATTAAGAATTTCTTACAACGTTTTTTATTATAAAACATTTGATCAACTATAATTATACGGTGCAATCAGTCCCTCAGCCAGAAAGAACTTTAGCTTGCTAAATAGAAGAAGAAATTAATAACATCATCTGGTACTCTTAAACTACATCTAAATGAGATAGGCAGGAATACGTGTGCTTGGGAAATGCAACGTAAAAGGAAAAAAATATATATGGTTAATTAAAGCGGGCTTCCAAGCCAACCAAGTCGGTGTTTACAAAGAAAACCAGGAGTAGAGACCACATCATCTTTTATGAGTTAAAGCTTTCAAGGAAAAAAAAAATGGTTTTGAAAAAATAAAACTAAAAAGAGCAATTGTAGTCATGGGAATTATATTGAGTAAGTAGGGCCTTTACAATGATATTGAGCAAAAGGAAACACTAGAGAGAAAATAAATGAGGGACATGAAAATAATACCGGATCTAAAATGTTTAAGAGCTCCCAACTATTTAATTTTCTTTTATACCTGTCTTTAAAGGATGCATAAGGAGAAATCTTGGTAAAGGTAACCATGTTAAAATAATAAAGATATATGAAAAAATAGGAATATGCTTTAAAGGAAAATGCACATAAATCCTGAAGTTTATCTAAATAAGATAAAAGCTTCGTAGTGACAGGATCAAAGCACTTTTAAAAAATTGAATGTCTTTTGATAGCTTAGAGTTATGAGTTATGAATTGAAGTCAGTAAGAAGAATCATGCTAGTGTAGGAAAAAAATAAAAACTCCCAAAATATAGTGAAATGAATATCCTGTGATGGGGAAAAACTTCCAACTTCTGGTATGCTCATGTAGCACCTCCAGTATTAAAAAAAAAATCCTCCAAAAATCCAAATTTTTAAGCATCATGTAATTAATAAAGTTGCACAATATTTGGATTTTTAAAATTGTTTTGATGTGAGAAGCCACAACATCTTTTTTTTTTTTTTAATTTTAAGTCTAATGAGGATTACAACCCAGGCTATAAACATAAGGATGTAAGTTCAAAATAAAGTGAGTAATGAAAGAAGAGTCTAATTATGTGTTAAGATCCCAAATTGCTTAGAATCAACTAATCTGCATGAGACTAAAAAGTCTTATTTGGCAAAGTGACGAATGAAGAGTTGATCCACAATTCTTGAATAAACATTGGTAATGCGGAATTAAGGGGTAAAGCTCTTCTGCCCTAGATAATGAGGAAGCACAGAAGATTTACACCCGAGCTTCCTTATGGTAACATTTCTCTCCTTTCTCATTTAAGATGAATCCTGCTGTGGCTCAGTGACCAAGAGCTACTGGCTTCATCAGGGTTCAGCTACCATCATCGCTAGGAGAGGTGAGCGTAGGGGTGTAGGGACAAGAGAGAGGTGCCATTCGATGTTGAGAGTGGGGAACGAAGGAAGAACGAATAAAAAGACACTAAGTATTTTTTCTAATGGAAGTTGATATGGAAATCAAAGTCAGTTATTTGATGGGACTTCAAATCTATTTTAGAAAAATTACTGATTTGAGAGAGAGTGCACGAGAGAGCCCGCAAGACAGTGGGGAGAGGGAAGGGCAGAGGCAGAGGGAGAGAGCCTTAAGCAGACTCCATGTTGAGCAGGGAGACCCAGGCCAGCTTGGATCTCACGACCCTGAGACCACGACCAGAGCTGGAACCAGGAATTGATTACTTCCCCGGCTGTGCCACCCAGACCCCATCAGGAGACTTCAACTCTACATGATGTGTTCCAGTCCAAATAATTTTTATTGTGGATTTGGCCCTGTGCAAGGCACTGGGTCTTCCTTAAAGAGTTTGAAGTCTAAATTAAGGGGCACAAATTCAATGACCACAGAGACTAGAGTAGGTCAAAAAATAAATAAAAAGGTAAACTGCCAGACACACACACACACACAAAAAAAAAGTAAGGAAAAGAGAAGATTATAGCAAGCTTAGGGTGGAGACGTCTTCTTCAAGATGTCTTCTCCAAGTCATGAATACTTGCTATTCAGAGAAGCCAGTTGTCACCAAGAGAAAACGTTGGCCCAAGGTACTAGTTTCCTTCTCCCTCTCCCTCTTCCCCTTTTGTTCTCCTTTCCTCTTCTTTCCCCTCTCATTCACTCCCCACTTCTCTCACCCTCTGCTACTTTTTCCTCTTATTTTTTTAAATTCAGTTTTTTTTTCAATACAAGTCAGAAAGCCTGATTTTAGGTAAAGCCTGTCTCAATCTTTGATGCTGCCAATTAACAATGAGAAAAAAAAAAAAAAAACACTGGAAAGCCACATGTATGCGGGGTAGATAGAGTTCATGGACTGTCATTTTCAAACCCTGGTCTAAAAGTTTAAATTATGTAATTAGTTCTGGATGGAGGACAATCCAAAACACCACTAGTGAGTTTCTTGTTCCATGAAGGCAAGCAAGTCTTTATTAAATGGAATGGAGAGAACTTTATGGTCGTGGATTTCTCTCTTCATTCTCTGGTGACAGGTGTAGGGAATGGTGCTTATGGTGGGTGCACCTGTTAATAATGTTTTACTCTGATGCCTATTAACAAAAAATCATGGTCTTTTTTTTATTACCATTATTTAATTTACTCTGTGGCTCTACATTGGGAAATTGTCATAGATACATGATTAAGAGAATGAGGGAATTATTCAGAATATCTTCAAAGATTTCCTGACAGTGAGATCAATTGAGCCAAGATTGCCTTTTGCAAAGGACATTGCCTTTTGCAGAGGAAACCCCACTGCTAGAAGCATATGGAGATAGACTGCACAAAATCAAAGACATTAAATTGTAAAGAATAATCTGGCTGGTACCCCGGGGTATGGCCTACATCAAGCAATGGTTAGTTTTCATCTTTAATTTAGGTGTTTCCAGGACAGGGTGAAATTCATTATTAAAATCTTCATTGTAACTCAGTCTATTTTAAACTGTGCCTTTAACCAAGCTGGTTACTCGAAGAGTGAACATGTAATTCTGTCCATTGTCGTGAATGCCCTTGGAAATCTTTATCCTTTGATTCACCTCCTGTTACGGAAAATAATTAATCGTATTCTCAGTCATGACATCCCTGCTTCATGTCTACAAGTGCAAAGAGTTTTATAATTTAAACTTGGTAAGTTTGTTCTTCACAGGCCGAGTTTTCAAAATCTTTTTTGGGTTCCTTAGTCTAGCACAGAACAGAAGAATCTAGGGAACTAACAAATCTTTTCCATATTGAATTCATTAAAACTTAGCTTGGGAGACAGGCTCCTTGTGAGTCTAAGGATAGATCAGAGAAGAGATAGAAATAAAGATGCTTCTCTTTAAATGGAGATAAGTCGTGTTTACAGAAATTAAATAGTGTCAAGCATATTTAATTTCCCTTTAGCAGTTGAAATTTCATAGCTTCTATTTTTAACTAATGCATTTCACTATAATAAAAATTAAAATATGTTTAATTTTATAGTTCTGGGAAAAGGGACACATCCATGGTGATAAAATACTACATTTTTGTTTACTTTGAATGGCTCTTCCATTGCAAACTCAACTTCTTCAAGAGGCATGGGCTATCGTAGAAAAAACTAGTTGAAAAATAGGGATTCTTATCTTTGTTTTGTCATACTTGAATGACGCAACCTGGCTATGTCAGTCATCGTTCTGGGAATTAATTTCTCAGCAGCCTAGAAAAAGAGCACTTACTATTTCTGAAATGGTTGTTTGAAATAGTTGGGATGTGGATCAAATGAAGAATCCTTATAATAGCAGCATCACCATGCAAATATAGAATTGTACTTTTTTCCCCAGAGCCTTATCTTTGATATAATTGTGTAATTTTTATGAGTATCTGCTAACTGCAGGGGTGCCTGGGTGGGAGAGTTGGTAAGCCTCTGACTCTTGGTTTGGCTGAGTTCATGATCTCAGGGTCATGAGGTCAAGTCCCACTTTGGGCTCTGAGCTCAGTACAGAGCCTGCTTGAGATTTTCTTTCCCTCCTGCTACTCTCTTTCTCGTTCTCTAATAAATAAATAAATCTTTCAAAGAATTTGCCAACTTTAATAGTCTCTGAGCACAGACGTGTAGCAGTCATCACAGACTAGGTGATGCTGTACACAAACACCCTCCAAATCCCTATGGCTTGAACAAAAAGCATTTATTTTTGCTCATACTTTGCAAGGCCTTGGATCATATTCTGCATCCCATGTCCCGGAGCTGATGAAGCAGGTACTGTCTGGACTAGTCCCCGTATTCTTAGCAAACTGGAATGCTCCCACTATGGCAAAGGAGAAGCACGCTGGACAGACAGGCCAGCAATTTGAGGCTCCCAGTTCACAAGGCCTGAACTAGATGGTTAGGATGGTCATCAAAAAAGTGCCACAGACTTGAACAACAGAAATCTATTTTCTCACAGTAAGTCAGGGTGGAAGACTGGGATAGTAGGGTTGGCTTCTCACAAGGCCTTCTTGTTGGCTTATGAACAGCCAACTTCTCTCTGTCTTTTCTGTGCACGCCTTTGTCCTAATCTCTTCTTTTAGGGACATCGGTCATATTGGATTAGGGTCTGCCCTAATGACCCTATTTTAACTTAATTACCCCTTTAAAGTCCTAATTCCAAATACAGTCAGATTCCAAGTTCCTGGGGGTTAGATAGGACTTCAACATATGGATTTTGAAGGGATGCAATTCAACCCATGACAGGAACTCACTGAATGAGGGGGCTGGACAGGACCGCGTTAATGACTCTCTTTTCACTGCTTTATTAAAGTGTATGCCACATAATTGGTACTTAATACAAAAAAATGTTGTTAATGAAGTGTTTTAATATACCAGGCACCTTTTGTCCCTGAAAATATATGTATAATTCCACATGTAATATAGAATTTATATATAACATACTCTGTGTCATCTACTTTCATCAAAATATATTCCATAAAGCTTTAAACAAGGGTATGCAATGATTTTTCCCTCTTTGGAGTAAAAGTGCTGAAATTTATCCGGTTCTTTTTTTTTTTTCCCTCCAGTGGTCTGTTTCTGTCTTCCTATTATAACTGAACTTCTATCTACGTCTTTTCAAGCACAGAACTTATGGTCTCCATGAATATGATTTCAGTAAATCACATGCCATTGATGGCAAGAAATCTATTTATTTCTGAGAGAGCCCCAAACACAGAGACATCAGTAAATCAGCCTTATAAGGCTTATATATCACCTGGCTCATTAGGACCCATGCTTGCTCAACTCAGAAACGAAATGGGACTCCCTCAGTGGGATTGGTTCCAGACAGAGGAACAGGGAGTAGTCCTGCAGGGCAATTTATTGTCTCAGCTTCTGTCTCAAATATTTTTTTTAATTTTTATTTACTTATGATAGTCACAGAGAGAGACAGAGAGAGGCAGAGACACAGGCAGAGGGAGAAGCAGGCTCCATGCACCGGGAGCCCGATGTGGGATTCGATTCCGGGTCTCCAGGATCGCGCCCTGGGCCAAATGCAGGCGCCAAACCGCTGTGTCACCCAGGGATCCCTGTCTCAAATATTAATATGAAGTTACATGGGACAGAGGAGAGTAAGCACATTTTCTCACCTGCGTGGATAACTTAGTTGATCATTTGTACCATCCTTTAAGGAAATCAGAAGCTTCAGGGAATTCTTTTGAATATTTCAGTGCAAAAGGATCATTATCCGTCTGTGGCTCATTTGCAACAACATCATCTCGGTTCCAACCATCAGAGGATGGAAATGGATATCGATCAGTTGTTTTAGCAGCAGAATAAGGACTTCAATTTAATGGTTGTGTAATAACATCATAATGGCAATGGCTACAAACAAGATGCTCATTATTTCACACATAGGACAAATAGCTTGGTGTCCTTACAGTCCTAATGTCCATGTAATTTGATTATTATACTCTTTTCAATATAGATGAGCTGCAGTGTGCAGATAACTCAGTTCTTTAAAAATAGAAAAGAATGACCAATTAAAAGAGCCCTAGGGTCAAGACCTCTATTAGGGTATTTAAAAAAATATATATTCGTCTTTTAATTTTATTATGTATTGATAGGCATTTTCAAAGGTGCAAACAAATGTACCCCAAGAAAGGAAACTCTGCTTTTGTGAAAGGGAATGTAATTTCTACCTCAAGATCACATTCTGTATGACGGCAGAAAAAGTAATCTAGTAAATGTCAAATTTTATAAGTCAGTTTGGGGTGTTGTAAATCATTTAGGGATTGAACAAAGTCAAATCTGGAGTCCCTAGAAGGCACAAGAAAGTGTCGCCTGCTCCGTGCCACTCACCTGGGGCCTTCAGGGGGCCTGTAGCTTTCATTAGACCTTCTTCCCCTCCTTACGCCTTCCCTAGAGGTCTCTTCTCTTGTTCAAAAAATAGATGTCAGCCTTGGGGTTAGCCCGAGATCAGCTACCAACTGGATTTCCAGCAGTCTATACTGCAGCCAGGACTTGTCCACACAGCTTGGTATCTCCTTGACCTCAGCACTGGAAGCGAGGCATAGGTTCTCCATTCTCTCAGAAGCATCTGTTGTCTTAAAGGGTTTCCCTTCCCAAACATTGATTTGGGTGGAGGGTCAGCGGGTATGACCCTCAGCGACATTCGCCCTTCTGTGACTGACTCTACGACTCTTCTTCTCCTCAGGAGATACTTAGTCTGGAGGGGATCGGGTAGATAGGTCTGGTGAAGCTAGCACATCTCTCATTTTGCTGTCTGTTAATATAATTCGAGGCTTTTGAAGAAAGTGTAAACATGTGATGCCAAAGTTTTCCGGTCCTGCTGTATGGTGCCTTCCTTGGGACGGTGGCTCTCTCCCAACGAATGGAAGGTCGGAGGAGCATCTCTGGCAACAAAGAGATTATCAGGATGGAAAAGCAAAAGCGATCCTGGAGTCCTGCTGCTGGGTTCAGTCACAGGTGAGGAACGAGGGAGGGGATTCCACCTGGAAGCAAGAAGTGTGATGGGAGGATGAAGGGCCTCCGAGGCAGATGTTTGCATCTGAGTTTGCCACCTTTAAAATCCTCAGTCATGTTTTTTAATATTTGAACCTACTGAAAGATTACCAAAATATTTAGCCTTAAGATGATAAATAAATGGTTAATGCAGTGTTTAACATGTAATATTTGGGTAAAGTATGGTTGCTATTATTAACGTCGGAACAATTTATTATACAGAGTCACTTCCAATATTTTATCTACTTGAATCTACTTTGGCTTCTTTATCTATAAGTTTATTTTATTTTATTTTTTTTATAAATTAATTTTTATTGGTGTTCAATTTACCAACATACAGAATAACACCCAGTGCTCATCCCGTCAAGTGTCCCCCTCCGTGCCCGTCACCCATTCACCCCCACCCCCCGCCCTCCTCCCCTTCCACCACCCCTAGTTCATTTCCCAGAGTTAGAAGTCTTTATGTTCTGTGTCCCTTTCTGATATCTCCCACACATTTCTTCTCCCTTCCCTTATATTCCCCTTCACTATTATTCATATTCCCCAAATAAGTGAGAACATACACTGTTTGTCCTTCTCCGATTGACTTACTTCACTCAGCATAATACCCTCCAGTTCCATCCACGTTGAAGCAAATGGTGGGTATTTGTTGTTTCTAATGGCTGAGTAATATAGCCCGATATGGGATTCAATCCCAGGTCTCCAGGATCGCGCTCTGGGCCAAAGGCAGGCGCCAAACCGCTGCGCCACCTAGGGATCCTATCTATAAGTTTAAAATGTCATTTCTAATGTCCTCATTTTACTTTTTTAAAATCTGTATTTTCTATTATCATGGATCTGGTGGAGGTAAGTAGATTTCCCTGAACTCAATTTCTTTTGCATTAACTTTTTTCTCTTATTCTCATTTCACTTTCTGAAAGCTATGCTCTCATGGTCTAGGACAGTTAAGTAGATTTCAAAAGCCCAATTTTCTTCTTATCAACATGGTAGTATATTTGAATTCTGTAGTAATGGTCTTTCATCACACTATTTTGTTTTAATTCTTTCCTTTTCTGCTGGATGTAAAATACTTTACACAAATGCTTTTGCATGGAATTTGAAAATAGTTTCCTCTGGTTGAAATGGTACAAAGTAGTGGCTGAAGGCTCAGCTGACAGAGGTAGTACAGGATCTGGTGTCTGCTCTGGGTCCATTCACGGTGTAACTTTGAGCAAATCACTTCACATGTGTGGGGTTCAGTGCTATCATCTGCTGAATGATTGAGTTCAATTAACTTATCTCCAGGAGTTTCCTTGCAGATCCAAATTGTGTTCCACTTGAATCTATACCCATGCTAACTGTATTAACCAGACCTGTTTTAGGCATTGTGCTGGGCATTTCATAGGTGAAACTCCATTTAATTCTCACTCTAAAATATATATGGTATAATCTGCATTTTACAGATTAGGAAACTAGAGGTCAGAAATGTTAAGTGACTTGCACGAGGTCGTACAACTGGTAAGTAGGAGGGGTTTTGACCTGAAAGCAGGTCTTTCTGACTCCAAATGTGTTTATCTACTGTCACCATAATGCTCCTAAAGGGAGAGAAATGGTTGTCAGAAGATCAAGCAAAGTGTCTAATTCAGTCATAAAAGTAGGGAGCTATTATTTTCTGAAAATAGTTGCATTTGACATTAGCTAAACAAATTCTTTTTAATTGTTTTCATCTGCTATAATTCATATTAGTAGCATAGTTCTAATTTTAACAGATTTTTTAAAGATTTATTTATTCATGAGAGACACACAGAGAGAGGCACAGACACAGGCAGAGGGAGAAGCAGGCTCCTCGCAGGAGCCCGACGTGGGACTCGATCCTGGATTCTGGGATCACGCCTTGAGCCGAAGGCAGATGCTCAACCACTGAGCCACCGAGGTGCCACTAATTTTGACAGATTTTTTTTTAAATTAAGTTCTATAATAATCTGTCCTAGAAAATCCAGTTTTGTTTACTACTAACAAATTATATTTATGAATAAAACTATCAACAATACTTTAGTTAATACTAAACTCTGTGTTGAAGAGTGAGGCTGGAAGCTGGTACAGAGATGGGTAAGAAAGCAGAGAAATATAATAATGGTGCAATTTCGCAAATTTTAACAAAATCCAGGAGGTGGTCTTCGCTAAAAGGGCTCTGGGTTCAAGTAGGTTGGATGTCTGTATACAGAAAAACTGTCCTTTTTATAGGTTATGCTAATATCTCATTTCATAAAGAAACAAAGTTAGTTTGAATGAATGTGAGCTTCCATTCTTTAAGAAATTAAATGGAATTCCCTCTTGATAGATCTTGATATACAAGAGAAGTGAAAGAAGGGATGCATTGAACAACAGAAACCACCACACACACACACACACACACAGGTAGGAGGCACAAATGAATGATAAGCGTATCAAAAGCTCATGAATTGAATGTGCTTAAGTTTGTTATTCATTAGTAAGTACGAAAATATCTACATGTCAATGGGTAGATGTGCTATCTAGTTATTGATGGGTAGCCTTGATTTGGCACCTGAGCTCCACCACTTACCAAAGAGCGCTCTTGTGAAAGGTATTTAATCTTTCTTAATAATAGTACCTGCCTCATAGGTAGGCACTTACACATGAAGAGAGAACAAAGAGAAATAACATGGATAGCTCTTGACATAGAGTCTTGCATATAATTAACTTATAATTTTCAGTTGTTGGCATTATTGAATTATAAGCAAAAGAAAGGAGGGGAGTGGGCAATGCTATTTTTTAGAGCAAATGGAGTAACAAATGATAGAAAAATTGGAAAAACCATGTAACATCTATTTAGGCTCTCTCCTCTGATGAAAAGGATGATTTCAAAATTAGAAAGGAAAAAGCAAATAGTACATGAGGAGATAATAGGAGGATCAATGACCTATTTGAGAGTCATCTTCTCCCCTTGCCGCACTGAGAGTCTCATCTTCTGTCATTTGAATTATTGACTGGCGATAACCATCCGGCCTCTAGTCTCTCACTGATTCCAATATTCCATTCATGTTGCCAACACTCACCAAAAAAGAACCTCCACGGATTGTATAATATCCTCCTCTATTTAAAGTCTTTAGTGCCCTTTATTCCTATAGGATAGATTTGGAATGGCATTCGTGGCTCTTACCAAATTGTACTCAGTTTAAATCTAACAGCATGATTCTTTTTTTACTTATAATTTATGCCTTAGCATGTATTATTTTCTTACCCAGAGTACTTAAACCCTTCCCTTTTTCACTGATAAATATTCATTTTTTCTTTCAGAATTCAGTTTAATAGTACCTTTTTAAAAGTCTTTCTCAAATCTCCAAGGTTTAGTTATTTTAATCTTACTCTTCTTCCAGGTTCCTCTGTATATAATTCTGTTATGAAACTTATAATATTTGTTCAAAAGTCTACCTCCTTCACAACACTCTGAGCTCCTCAAGGACAGGGACCATGCCTTGAATTGATTGTTAAAACAACAATGTCTAGTGTGGTTTCCGGACCATTTTATAAACATCGGTTGACTGGATAAAAAAAATTAATATATAAGTGTATTAAGTCCCTGAGCATTTCTAGAACATATTTAAAACAATCCATGATGTTTGTGTTTCAGGAATCAGTTGGTTTCATCAAAAACAAATATATGACGCTGAACTTGTTTTATATTGATAATGCATTTTATATCTGTTTGTGATGGAGATTCACAATTGTCTCCCAGATCCATTTTCTTTATTCTGTAGCAACAGAAAACCTAAATTTTTACTGAGTACATGGGCACACGGAACTTCAAAAAGCACTTTTTAGACTTCCTTGCCGTGAGATATGGCTGTATGACTAACTTTTAGATAATAAGATATATGTGGAAGTGTCGTGTAACAGCTGCTAGAACCCTTTCCTAAAACAAATTTGCATTGTGCATTTTTCTCTACCCTTTCTCCTTTCTGCCTCCTGGAGTGTGGGTGTTATAACTGGAGTTTAGAGG
The DNA here is from genome assembly GCF_905146905.1 of Nyctereutes procyonoides. Classification (NCBI taxonomy): domain Eukaryota; kingdom Metazoa; phylum Chordata; class Mammalia; order Carnivora; family Canidae; genus Nyctereutes; species Nyctereutes procyonoides. The sequence goes on along the minus strand of NW_026575021.1, from coordinate 14,494,293 downwards.
AGCCATCGAGAACAATGAGTTGACCTTGGGACTGGAGGCCATGAATGATGCAGGAACAAGGTAGAAAGAACCTAGAATCCTGAGAACTGTGCAGAAGAGAGCATCTATATGAGCTCTGGACTACTATCTCAAACTTTTAAGTGAAAGATAGAGAAGTTTTTATTACATCTTAGGCACTTTATTCTGGTTCGCTCTTACATACACTGTGAATTAGCAAATACAATTCAGGGCATAACCAATTATTCAGAGCTGAGTGTATTTTGAAATATGGTCCATTGCAGAGCTATTAAGGGACTCGCTTATTGCCACGAGGCTAGTAAACAGTGACATATGGAAAAGAATGTGGACCCCTTGCCTTCTAGTTGTGTTACATCCCATACCTATACAACTTCCCCCAAGCCTTTGTGACTCATTTGTGGAAGATAAAAGAGAGCACCCTGGAAGGTAGTCATAAATGAGATGATGCATTTTGAAAGCTTAAACGCTCAACGAATGCCCATTGCCTTCCTCAGCAGAACCGTCTTTGCTAAATCTGTAAGAGTAGAAAAATATTTCTGATGCAGTTTATTAGAATTCCAGGAAAATATTTGGTAAATTCTCATGAGTATGACATACCTGCAGATAAGATAGAGAAATGTGAGTGTGTTAAGCGATAGAGCAATTCAATAAATGCGTAGCTACCCTCAAATGTGTAGTTTAATAAATGATTGTCACCTTGAAGGAGGTGTTCGGTGGCCTGTCATAAGATTCTCTATTTAGCCTTATAAATTTTCATCAGTCACTTGGGTGAAGGGAGGTTTGTCAAAGTTACAAGTGATGCAACGTTGGCGAGGGAAGCTGATGTTTTAGATTATAGAATCAAGGTTCAATAGTTTTCCCCAACAAACTTAACTTGAAGACCCGTATTAACATGAATTTTAAAGGAAAAAAATAAAAATTGAAATTTACAATAAAAATATCAGTTGCACAAGTATTGGACTGAGACTCTTGGCTAAACAGAAGCTCAAATTGAGTTTACTTTAATTTTAATGGGAACCAATAGTAATTAGGGAATGGTATGATTTTTTTAAAATTTTATAAGATTTTATTTATTTATTCTTGAGAGACACAGAGAGAGGCAGAGACACAGGCAGAGGGAGAAGCAGGCTCCCTGCAGGGAACCCAATGCGGGACTTGACTTGATCTCGGGTCTCTAGGATCACGCCCTGGGCCAAAGGCAGACGCTCAACCACTGAGCCACCCAGGCATCCATGATTTTGTTGTTAATAAAAGTCTATATTAGGGGCTTTTCCAAGTGTATTTTGCAGACAATCCAGGTCAGAATTCTTTGAAATGTTTCTTTAATATTCACATGCATACCAACTTCTGGGGAAATACATTTGAAATATGTGTCCCCATATCTCTTGGGAGAGAAGGGCTTTAAATATTGAGAAATCACTGGTTTGAATGAGTACAGTTCCACTGGTAGCATATTGTCTTCCATTCTGGAAACTGCGTATTCAGAGAGACACCGTTGCTCCTGGGGCCATCCAGAGTCAGACCTCCATTTGGCAAAAGATTCAAAGCCTAATGAGATACAAATGAGAGACTGAGAATATTTATACTGTGGAAAACTAGACTCACAAGGATCATAATAGCAGTCTTCAAATATTGGAAGTGTTTTTGTCTAGCAGCAGAACCTAATGTCACGGCGTCAGTATGATAGTTTCATCCAAGTAGGAGCCTCGGTTCAATCAAATCGAACACATACCAGTTTGATGCTGTCACTTTCTCATCAGTATTAAGGCAGAGACTAGAAGGACATTTTGCAAAGGACTTCTCATGTTGGCAGGATTTTATTAAATCATATCTAGTGTTTCCTCCTTTTTGAATGATCTTGGTGCCTTCCTTTCACTTTTTGTTTCCTATCCAATGAGTGATTGGAAACTCAGAATTTCTGTGCTAATATGTAAAACAACAAGAACACTTGCTTCTAATTAGCAGGGTAATTTAGAACTGTTGGACCTGAAGAAACAAACTGTGACCCTCCCAATGTACCTGGAAGGTGTGGGTAATCACTCAATCCGAATACACTTCCAATAAAAAAATGTTATATATTAGTTTTTTAATTAATAAAAATATTAAAATATATTTTAATTATTAATGAAAAGAATATGAATATGCCTTATTGTTTTCTAATGTTGAAAGTATGTCTTGTCCATTGAAACTATCCTTGGTGTAGCCTTAAAACCCTCCTAAATCTCATTGAAAACACATATTTATTTAGATTTTGAGGAAATATTATAAATTTTTAAAGATTTTATTTATTTATTTGAGAGAGGGAGAACACAAGCCGGTGGCTGAGGAAGCCCACTAAGTAGGGAGCCCCACCCAGGGCTCAATCCCAGGACCCTGGGATCCTATCCCAGGGAGCCAAAGGCCGACACAAACAATGAAGCCACCCAAGTGCCCAGGGGGAAATATTGTGCTAGTGTTGATCTTCAAGCCTGTTCATCCGTACACCCACTGCTAACAGATTTGCTCAGTATTTCCCAAGGAATTGCAGAGTGTGCACATCAGTGCCGGAAAACGTTATGGCACATCCGATTCCCCAAGGGGTGAGGTCCCTGATTTGTGAAAGCTCTTCCCTGTTGGTGCCTTCAGAACTGACTGAGCTAGCCAGAAATACAGGATCTATCTTACTATCTACTTCATATGATCGTGCTCATTACCCTTGGAACAAGGTTAAAAATTAATTGAGCTCGAAGGTCAAATTTTTACCAACATTATTTTTTAAATCCATTTCATTCTTAAACAGTTACATTTCAACTGAGCTCCTAAGCTAATATTTTTTACACTCTTTATGGTATAAAGAAAATTATATTTTTAGATAATAAATCCCCAAGTTATTTAATGCTATTTGCTGCAAATTTAATGTAGAAAGCATCCAGCAGATAACTATAAAACTATATTTTAAAAATTGTCAACGAATTAACTTCTGTTCTGAACAGAGCCTGCGGATTGTCAGTGTCCTAAGTCCACAGATGCAAAATCCCCGCACCCACATTGCTTATGATATAGCTGAGGAGAGAAAATGTTAAAGTGAAATAAATTACACAGGCCTCCGAAGAGTGTGGATCTTTAGGCATGAATTAACGTGTTTAAAATAGGCTGTTAAGGAGTCAGTTATCGTGATAAGTAAGGCTATAACGTTTGAATCAGGGTTGGCAACTTTTTCTGAGTTGAGGGAAGTATAATTGCAGGAAGTTGAAATTAAGTAAATAACATGAGAAGGTTAAAGTATTATCCTTATCACCTAAAGATTAGAATATGAACTTGCAAACAGCAGCCCTTCTAGAGACTAGTGACTTCCTCACCTGGGTGTTGGCTGTGCTTTGCTTGTTGCGTTAACATATCTGAGGGAAGATGGCATCAGTTAGGACATGGAGGTGGGGAAAGGTAGGTCTCAGAGGCAAATGTTCTTTACCAATAGCAGTAGTCTTTTTCCCATCTTCCAGCAAATCTTCCCTCTGCACCCCCTCCTTACCACCGCCCCCCCCACCCCTTCCTGGCATTTTCCTAGCTAATCCCTTTGGCATTGACATCCACATTGGTTTGCATCACTGTCTCTTATCTAGATCTTTATGTGTCATGAGTTACTCCCCTATTAAAGAGGACGTTGAGTTAGCTCCAACCGCGCCACAGGCCCATGCCTCCTCGCCCCTCCTCCAATGCAGTTAGATGGCGATTTCTGTTTATATTGCCACTCAGGGGGTATGATGACATATGGAAGAGCAACACCTGAGCGTAGTGACATAGCAGCAGCAACAACCACACAAAATTCTTCTTTAGCGTTCACTTGGCGTAAGATACTAGCTTCGTTTCCCTTTGCTTCCATTCTTATTCTTGGAGTTCAACATTTATTTCTTACTCTCTCTTTTAAAATCATCCGTCTATTTTAATCTTTCTCATATAATTGGCCTCCTAAGCATGTCTCCTCTTGGTACATTAAGAAAGCACAAAACCCCACATATCAAGGATACAACTAATTTCATCTCTTTCTTGATTATCAGTCCTGCAGTCTCTCCTCCATCTGTTTCAATCTGGTTGTAGGTTGGGCCCAGTGAGCAACACTCTACTGGTCGTTCCCACCATCCTTTCAGATCTCATCCTTCCACATCTCCCTTGGTAGCATCCTTCCTATGTGGGAGGTCCCATGTTTTCCTTTTTCTTCATTTTATTACTCATTTTGCTGAAGCATATCTTCAGGTCATTTTCTGAGAAGTGATTTAAGAAATGATTCTTGACATGCTGATTGTCTGAAAATATCTTTATGCTACTCTCAAACTACAGAGTTCAGTACCTAGAATTTCATGGGGGGATTAATATTTCCCCCCAAACTTGATGATGATGGTCCATGAGCTTCTAACTTTCAGTGTTGCCATTGAGAAATCAAAAGCCAACAAGGTAATTTCTGAACCTTAGTGTGTGTGTGTGTGTGTGTGTGTGTGTTTTCTATCTTCATTGCACTGGGATGCATAAATATCTTTATATCAGGAAGCTTGGTTCCTTTGGGTCTGTAATACTTTTCGGTATTATTCATGTGATAGTTTCTTGTCCTCTATTTCTTCTATTTTAAAATTTCTATTAATATAGACCTCCTGCTAGGGGTGCCTGGGTGGCTCAGTTGGTTAAGTGTCTGCCTTCTACTGGGATCATGATCCCAGGGTCCTGGAATTGAGCCCGGTATCGGGTTCTCTGCTCAGAGGAGGGCCTGCCTCTCCTTCTGCCTCTGCCTGCCACTCTGCCTACTTGTGCTCTCTCTCTCTCTGTCAAATAAATAAGTAAAATCTTTTTAAAAAGTAAAAATAAAACACACACACACACACATATATATATGTATATGTATATATATATATATATATCTTCTGCTAATCTTTTTCCCTTTTTTCCCCCTATTTTGCCTTTTAATCTATTTTCTGGGAGGTATCTTCAAACTCATGTTTTTATCTGTAAAAACTTCCATTTTTACTGTTACTTTTGAAAAAAAATAGATTTTATCTCTTTATTTGAGAGAGACAGAGAGAACACAGCAGCGGGGAGAGGCAGGGGGAGAAGCAGACTCCCGGCTCAGGATGCGGAGCTAGATCCCAGGACCCTGGGATCCTGACCTGAGCTTAAGGTGAATGCTTAACTGACTAAGCCACCCAGGTGCCCCTCCTGTTATATTTTTAATTTCTTAAATCACTTCTGTTCTCTGAATGTTTGTCTGTTAACCCCTTAAATTCATCTGTGCTTGTTTCAGAGTGGCAGTATCTTCTCTTTTATCCCTTTGGCTATTAAAACGTTTTGAAGTCTTTTTATCCTCTCTGTTATCCTGGGTTCCTCTGACTTCCTTTTGCTGATTGTCTTAGTCTCTGTCTTTCACATCAAAGGATTTTCTGAAATGTCTATTGATCCTTGATTAGATATTTCTGCTTAAGACATGTACACTAAATCTTCAGAATCTTGGTATGTGCTTTGGGGAAAAGGAGACTTGCTAGCAGGTGGGATTCGTAGTAAGGTGATCTCCACCTGGTGGAGACCCACATAACTCGGGGTTTGTTCTGTGGGGTACATTTTTCTTGATAATGGAGACATCTTGTCTGTCACCTGGGAATTATACATTTTTGAAATGGACTAAGGGAAGAGGAGTATACGTGGCTGATTTTCAATATGGTGACTTCTGACATCTGGTGCCTGGTTCGCCTCAAAGTCCTTCTAGATTAAAATCTCCAGAAGGAAATCCAAATCCTGGAATTCAAGAACTACTTATATAGATTTCCAACTACTCTTATTATTGTTTTTTCCTTATTGCCACTCCTACTTTTAGAGCTAGAAGTTTCTTCCAATTTCTTAATCCTTCTGGATTTCTAAAGATAAGTTTGTTTCTTTATTTCAGCATTGCATAATTGAGTTTCAGCTTATTCAGGGCTCCACATTATTATCATTTGCCTATCTGCTTTATTTTTCTCATTTTGCCTTTATGGGCTCTACTCTTCTTTGTAATTTCCTAGGTTTTGGTGATGAAGAAGATGTAAATCAATCTTTAAAATCATGTAACAGTGGAAGTTCTCAGTAATTTGATTTCAGGAGGGACAATTTTTTTTTTTTAGGAGGGACAAAATTAACTCCACCTTCTCCCAAGATATAGTCTTAAGAAAAAAATATGAATTATATGATTATAAGTAAGGGTGGTTGACATTGACCGTGGCTGTCCTTGTAATGGTATAAACCAGTATTTGGGCAGAGTCAAATGGTAGTTTGTGCTCGTCATTCTATGACTTCCAATGTTCAAAGAACTGGTTAAAGTGAGGAGACTATAATAATGATTTCCCTGAGCACCCACAATATAAGGAAGAAATACGTTCAAGTAGAAAATAAGGGCTCTTGGGTTTGAGTTCCCATGAATGTCTTTCCTTCAGGCAGCAAAGGCATTCCTTGAGGACACAAGCATGGAAGCTTCAGAAGTTATCATCACTGGAAACGAACTTTCTGTATTTGTGGATCATTCTTCTGAGCTTTCTACTTAAGCCTACACTTAAGAAACAGATGTACTTTTGGTGTGCTGACAAATCAGGTTTAGAATATGCGAGGTTTAAGAATGGACGCTGGGCCAACACAATTTCACAAGATAAATGTGGTGCTGAGTTGGAGAACAAATTTCAGAAAATAACTTAAAAAAAAAAAAGGCAAGTTGGGCAGCCAATATTTCAAACCTAGAAATGGTCCAGTGAGGAAACAGAAGACATTAAAATGGAAACAACAGTGACTGAACTCAGCACCCATTTTCACTGTGGCTCCTGGAGGCCAGGTGGAAACATATAGCAAAACAGAGTGTGCATATGAAGGAGTCCAGTGAAAGGCTGCCTATTATATATATTTAGGGAACTTATTACAAAAACCCTGGAAAACTAGACAAGGGGTTCAATGAAGCAACCAAGAGTTAGGCAGCACCATCTTTAGGGTGGGGGGATATAGGGAAGGAGTGACTATTGGACAAGAAGAGCTGAGGATGCTTGGCAGGAGCTGAAACCACAGGGAGATAAATCTATTATCTGTAGTTCCCCCTAGAGGTGGAGAAAAAGGAAGGGACAAATACTGGTTTCTCCTTTCCTCATTCCCTTCTGTAGCCCCCAGGGTATCCCATTGACTGACCTTCACTAGAAGCCAATTTTCAAGGAATCCTAGAAAATAAGATTTTTAGACCAACACAGGGGATGTGATTACAAGCAAGTGAATTAAAACCTACATTTGGAGTGGAGATACTGTCTCCACAGGTATCGTGTTTATGAATCTGGCGAATAAGTGCTGGATCGGCAGAGGACAGCCACGCCGACATTCTGAGTGGGTCTTTTTGAACAGCTTTCTCTGCAGTGGAATCCTTACTAAATATTTATGTGAGACAGATTTATTCTTATACTTTGGGATAATTCTTGAACTATCTTTTTACAGCTTCTTCAAAACTTCTTGCTCCCAGAACTCCACTCTTGCTCCTCCCAAGTCCCAGAAAATCTGGCTAATCTATTAACAATGGACTAAAAATCGGAGCATATCCTTACTTTGGGATATTTCTCTATCATGTAAAGGAGACAGTATGACATTTGACTGGAAATGCATCCTAATGGGGCAAATACCAACTTTTCTCTCCCCTCTCTACTAATTTGCTACAGTTCCACATCTTGGAATAGTAGCTGCAATCAGAGACCCTGCCTACTAAAGTTTACAATAATTCAGTCATTCTTAAAGACCCATCAGTCTTTGAAAGTGGCCAAATCTGAGAGTTAAGTGGGCTGTGCTATATAAATCATTACGCTTACATTTTTAGTCTTCGACGGTGGTACTTATCCCTTTCTAGTGATTCAGTATTGGTTTTTATATATGATTTTTTTAGGATGAACTGTAGTAACTTGGCTCCTCCTTCAATAATAACTCTTCCTAAGGTTTCTGTCAACTGCTAACATTAGTTCCAGAACCCATATCCTCTAGAACTGGAGGAGCCAAACATAGGTGTCCATAGATATCCAGTGAGGTGGCCATAGGTAAAAATTGCATTTTTTATTTGATCCCCAACAACACCTTTGTCTATTTGCCCCAGAACTAAATTAATTAAGAGTCAGTGCCCAATAGTAAATTTGGCAGGATCTTTTGGAAAGACCAGGAGATATAGACTTTATCTGAGATTTCATTATGGCATCTTTCTTCATGAATACCTAACATCCTCTTAAATCAAGGAAACCGTATCTGTTACAGGATTCAGGTCTGGAAATTCAATAAGAACCTATGACTGTCTACTGGAATGACACTCCAGACTTCTGGGATTTTTTTCATCTGTGTTATTCAAGTGTGGTCCTACCACACATTCTCCATTATGCTATGGTCCAGAAATTTGCTATAAAGATCACAGGGGAGTTAAATGATGTTGATGATCATGATGTTCTGCTTCCCGGAGTGGTTACCACTGCAAATCTGTCTCTGGTGTTTATAGCAAGCACTCCTTTAACTCAGCCACTTGGTAACTTTCTGCCCCATGGACATTGGGGAATCTATTTCAACTGCAGCCTTGAAGCATTTCTAACATCCGCCCAACAAAATCACACATTCGCTTAAATACTTTAAAGTTGCTGATAGCATTTCTTAAGACCTCATACTAACTTGTCTTATCAAGGCTGCCTTCTTTTTTTTTTTTTTTTTTTTCCAAGACTACCTTCTGATAAATAGTTAGAAGATACGGGGGCAGGCCTACAGACAAATCCATTTTAACCTTTCTCCTTTACAGAGTATTTGGGTTTCTTCTTTACATCATACCAAGGTGTTTCTCTTATATCCCAACTCTATGCAGCAAGGGCAACTCCTTAGTGAAGACTTCGGTTACCCAGTGGAGAAAGCCATTCGAACTACTTTCAAATGCTCAGGGTGACACATTGATCCAGAGATCGGCAGTAAACGTACTTATATTAAAGTTAATAGCCTCACCTATCAGTACCTTCCCTCCTCTTTCTGACGTCCTTAGATAAATCCCTCTTCTGGTTACTCAAATATTTGCTAATATAAATTAGAAGACTAAAAATTTTGGGCATATACTTCTTAGCCTCCCTGGGCTGACTGCCTCCTTATCAGTTAGAAGTGTATTGAGACATGACTGTGGTTTTGGGGCTGGAGATAAGGGGGAACGCAGAGATGGGGTCCAGAGAGACTTGGCTCCCTCTTGTATGGTGACGGGGTCCCCTGCACACAGGACTACACTCAGAGGAAATCACAGGCAGGGATGTCCTGGCTCATTGGGGTTGTGGATACAGGTCTGCCAATTCCTCCCAATCCTGGTTCCTTCTTTCCCTAACAGGACCATAGTCCTCACGTGATAATCTTGGAGGTATTGTGAATTCACAGATGTCAGAATTCATCAATCTGTAGAATTTTAAATTTTGAGACATCTCTGTCCTTGTTATTGAAAGTTTGCCAGTCCCTTTTGATATATCTCAAAGCTTCCACTGCTACCTTGAGCCAAAATTATAGGTATTTTGGTAATTTTCCTTTGTGATTTTCTTTTTTTCTTGTGGTATTCATTGCTGTAAAGGCAACTACCCCATCCAAATGTCCTCGACTTTCTAATGGACTATATGTTCTGGAAGTAGCCATGCAGTCCCTAAAGACTGGCCTGCATTTCCAAGAGATCATTTGATGAACTATTTTGTCACCATTCTCCAAAGGGTTCTAGGTTACCTTTCTTCATGAATGGGTTTTCACTGTCTTCAGGTCAAATTAAGTGTGATCGCTGCTGTCCATTGAATAGCGTCCCCTAGAAATTCTCAACCACCTGAAAACTCAGAATGTGACTTTATTTTAGAAATATAGCTTTTGCAGATGTAATTAAGGTAAGGATAGAGATTAGATCCTGCTAGGTTATATGAGCCCTAAATCCAACGCAAGTGTGCTTATCGGAGACAGATGAGGACACAGAGATCTAGAAGCCATATAAACAAGGAGGCAGGATGGGAGCCATGCTGCCACAAGCCAAGAAGTACCTGGAGCCACCAGAAACCAGGAGATGGAAGGAAATATTTTCCCCTACAGCTTTTGGAGGGAGTATAATCCTGCCAACACCTTTAATCTTAGCCTTCTGGCCTCTAGCACAGTTTAAAAATTAATATTTATCATTTTAAGCCACCAAGTTGTGGTAATTTGTCACAGCAGCCCTCAAACTAATACAATCACAAATTATGTTTCCTTTAATTTATTAGAGTTATGTTTGCTATTCTGATTTTATCTACTTCCATGCCAGTTGGGATTCTTAGTTTCAAGCAAAAAAAAAAAATTGCTTCTTTCTGATTAAAAACAAAAATATTTTTTTGAGGCTATGGATAATTCACCGAACCCCCATGAAGGTTTGGGGATGAAGCTCAGAAAATGGTTCGGTGATGAATAGAAGTCTAGGCAGTCAAAAAAGCCTGGATCGGGACCCAGGTCCTATCTGGTGAGCTCAGAACTGCGGTAGCCACGGAACACCAGACCAAAGAACGGTTACTCCTCAGCTGCTCGGGACCCAGCATAACACCACTGACCCTACATTGTGGATGCTTCTGGCACTGCCACAATGAAATCTTCTCTTTCTCTACTCCTTGGCATCATTAGATGCAAATTTAGAGTCCTAAGATGTCATATGACATTGGTGTGGCCTGGCTCAGTTTTTCATGACTTAGCTTGCAGGAAGACAAAGAGGTAGGCTGGACATGCAAACATCAGTTTTAAGGAATGGATGGTGACTCTGCCTCCTACCAGATGGCATAAATATTGGGAGGTAGGGTGGGATTTCACAATCACAGTAAGGGATCAAAGGTGGGGAACCAAAATCAAAATAAAAGAAGACCAAAACAGCAAAAAATCCTCAAATATGTGTTGCACATGTTTACCTAAGTCCAGTTCCACTGACTCTTTAGAGAGAAGAAACCCCTTCCAGACTGTGGCAAAAGTTGACAGAATGGTCTTCATGAGAAAGTAGAAGTTGTGTTAGGTTCTGTTTCCCAAATGCTGTCTTTAGTACAAAAAAGAAGAATTGTAGATACACAGTTGTTCCTCAAATCTCACTAATTACTAGTTTATAAAACACTTGGAACAATAGTGTATTTACTTTTTTTCTTTATCCCCCAGAGATCTCTGTCCATATTTTATCATTATGGTGTGTCTGTCACTGCTATACTCGGAATTAAACTCAGGTGTTAACTGATGATATTTGAAATGAATGAAAATGACATTTTATTTATGTACATGTAAAAATATCAGAGATAATATGAAAGAAACTCAAAGCCTTGATACTATTGTTTAAGGAAATTAAATGAGTAAAAAAACCCACTTTAAATGTCAATTTATAGTATTGTTTCAGAGGAAATTTATTTCATGTTGATCAAAAAAGGAATTCTAAAGATGAGTTAATTGATCACTTGAGATGAAAAAAAAATTCCTGACAAAGGCACTATCTTATTGTCTAGGAAAGTCATGTTCATTGTTGTCACTGGAAGTTCCCCCGAAGAAACTTATTAACCAATTCAAAATAAAAATCAATTTCCAGGGTTTATGCTGTCACGGCTATTGACATTTGAATACATATGACTGAATGGCTTGTCTTTATGTTTGTCGAGTAGTGTGTGAGAGCAAGTCACCAGTGTAGCATGCATAAAATTTATCAAAGATTTAGGAATTGGTAAAAACACAAAATGTCATGTCATGTTACTTTATTCCATAACTCTGATGTAGAATGAACTTCTGGTAAACTTTAGAGAGGAGCGAGAAGCTGAAAAGGTTTGGCAAACATTTTCACCCTCTGAGTTCACACGATCTAAAATTAAGAGCATTGTCTTATACCACCGTTATTTGAAAATAATAACATTTGTTTTAAGTTTGCACTTGTGCTTGGGTATGCAGACTGCTTTGCACTTCTTCCGTTCTATCAATATTCTAGTATATTTTTCTAATTTCGGAAAGCTAAAAATGACATTTTTCAATACTCCTTTGTCACTAAGGTTCTGGATGCTAATTGATTCCTACTAAAGAGATATGCCCATGTGAGATTTGGAAAGCTCAAGTGGGAATGAGGCGGCCTTTCCAGTGTTTGTTTTCTGCGGGCAGTAGAGGTCATGGAGATAGGACGTGTTTCTGCTGCAGTCAGCATCCCAGGGTCTCTTATCCAGCTTCCTGGTTATAAAGAAACTGTTCCAGGGTCCATGCACCAGTTTTGTGAGTTGGGTGACATTGGTGGTAGTGACGGCTTCCTGAGTCTGGATTCCTGATGTCTATAGCACAATCATGGCAGAGTGATCTTCATCTCCATGGTTTTCATGGTGGCTTCAGGTGAGAGTTTCCTTGGCAGGCAAGTTCTCAGGGCCTGGGACTCAGTCCTTAAAGTCCCATTCTAAATTGCATTCTTCCAACCTTGCAATAATTTTGTGGGTACCTACCTACTTCCCTATTGGAAATCTCTTCCTAAACAAATGCATAGAACGTTCTAGCATTTTTTATTTCCTAACTAGAACAGTGACTAATAAAACATTTACAAATAATCCTCACCAGCCAATGTCATCTGTCTCCTAAACATGAATCGTGGCATCCAACTGAGCGTAGGCAGCTCAAGTCGAAGATGGACACGTCTTTGAGAGGTAGCCAGTCAGATCTTCTCTCCTTTGAGAGTTGGGCTTTAGCTGAACCATGATGTCTGTAAAGATGCCAGACATAGAAAGGATGTGGAACAGAACAAACTGCCAGTCTCATTGAGGCAGTTAGTTGGGAGAGTCATCATCCTCTCTGTGACCTCCGACCTCTCCCCCCCCAAGAGCCAACCATTCCCTGTGTTCATAGCCCCACTGCCTTCACTTGAAATCTGGACAATAAGGAATCAAACATGTAATGGTAAGATTTTTTAAAAATCTCCAAAAAGAGATGGAAAAAATATATCCATCAGTCCAGTTTTCTAGTTAGACTTCATTGTAGCTATCATGAAACGCACCGTTTACTTTCTTTGCTTCGCTCAAAATAAGGGCATCTCGACTTCTCAGGGGTGCCTGGATTTTACTCGGTGACAAAGAAAAGCTTTACCATAGCTTTCCTGTAGATGTGGTTTTTGTTCGTCTGTGTTCATTTTTATGGAGCTGGTAATTAGTGAATGACCAAAATATCTTCCCGGTAATCAGGAGTTCATATTTTATCATTATTACTAAGTTCTTCCACGGTAAATGGTGGCAAAAAAAAGCATTTGAAGCCATAAAAAACGTGCCATTTAATGAAATTAAAACTCCGGCTGGCCAGGGTACTATCCACGATGACATGTTGCTTGAAGGAAGTCCATTTTACTAGGAATAAATAAGCACTGGTGGGGAATAAATCTCTGTTTTCAGATTTCAAATGCAGTTGTTTACAATATTGCACCTCAGGGTGAGAAACAAATGAGGTAAATGAATTTGTATATACATTCCATGATTTTCCAGCAGTGTTATAATTAAGACTATAAAACACTGCCTTTAGCAAATAGCTATTGTGGGAATTCGTTCACACAGCCGCATGCATGGCAGCCACATTCTGTTTGCCTTGATTTCCTCTGACAGTGATTGCAAGTGTCTGCAGAAGGGAGGCAAAATGTAATTTTTACGTAGAATGGTTTACAAGAGAGACGAATGCTAACAGGATTAGCTTACGCTGATTAGCTTCTGAAAAATAGAGATGATTCTAGATTCAAGGCCAGTTCCCTTTACAGAACAGGATGAAACCATCCCTGTGCTGTGTGTGGAAGGACTGAGGCCCTGATGGTCCCTGGGCAGAGGCTGGAGCGTCACAGGTCATGCACAGACTTGCACCAGCCCGAAGGTAGGTGGTCGGTGGAGGGATTTAACACAACCTCTTGCATTGTCAGTGTCTTTGTCAATCTTTTTGTGCCTTATCCCTGATGTGATTGTATTTACCTCATTTTGAGCTAAAAGGCAGATTGCATAATTAATGCAACATTAATGCCCCACAGCCAAGCCTTGATGTTATGGTGGGAGCCAACTTCCCGAGGCCACTGGTTCTGTGTTTCCTCCGTTGGTTCTTCTCCTTCTTTCTGACATTTAACTATCAGCATTTCCCATCACTCATTCCATTGGCTTCCTCCATCCGTCCATACTCATACTTTGGGTACTTTTGTGCAGGCCGTGGCCATAAACACCATCCCCATCCCTATGATTGCCAAGCTCATACCACCAACCCCAAACTTCCTCTTGGTTCTAGACGCCCCTATGTGATTGCCTATTGCCCGTGGCACATACATCTGAACACGTTTGAAAAAGGATTCTTGATCTTGTGTCTCCAAACTCACTACCTCCCCCAGAGTCTTCACGATTACTTTTCACTAGTAGCTCAGGACATGTTTGTTTTCCTTTCTCTTTCACAGCTCAAGCCCAAGGTATCAACACTCCCTGCTAAGATACGTCAAAACATCCCAAATGGAATCCCTTCCCACCTCCATCACTGCTATTCTGTTCAAGATGCCATCATGTCAACAGTGACAACCGCAACATCTCCCAACTGGTCTCATTCCTTCCATCCCTCACTCTCGTCCTCCCCGCCGACCTCACCCTCAAGTCTCTTCTCCATATAGTTTAAAAACATTGATCAGAGCACATTGAACTCAAAGCCCTTCAATGGTTTCCATGGCATCTAAATAATCAAAAACCTTCCCCAGGGCATAGGAGTACCTCTTGGATCTGAATCATGACTCTGGGAGTGACCGACCTCCTCCGAATTGTCCAGCCCCACTGAATGCCCGGCTGTTTCTTGAGCACTAAGCTTGCTTTGGCGACTTCACATTTGCTGTTCTTCCCCAAGTGTCATCTCCTCTGAGACCGTGGCTGTTCTCCAACCTACATGACATAGGAAACTTACCTACTCTCTTTCTTAATCTGCTTTCTTGAGTCTTCACATCTCTTAGAAATTCCTCTTTAGGAAGAATTTTTTTTTTTTTTACATTTTCTTTTCTTCTTTTTAAATTTGCTTACTTGTCCTTCTCCCTCCACAGAATGTTCAGTACCACAAGTACGGATTCTTTTTCTTGCTTGCCACTACCTCTCCGTGCCTAGAGCACAACTTGGCAAATAGTAGATGCTTAAATATTTTTATTAAACAAATAAAATGTCCTTTTTCTCCCTTCTCTAAATCAGCTTCTTCCTGAGACTAGCAATATCAGCATGCAATTTAATCCCCTCTTGAAGAAAAAGATTATTAATCTCTATCTCTGAGCCACTGGTACCTCTATGTCTCACACAGACATAGTAGCTGAACTTGACTCTCCTTTTGGTTGTCTTCGCTTTATGAAATATTTAACATTAAGGACTGATTGCAATATTGATGACACAAGCTGTTTCCTGGTGATTTCCTTCTTAATACTTGCTTCCCATGAAATGAATCTTTTTCATAATCATCTAGATTAGTAGTGTTCCAGGACCTTTGGACTTTTGGACAGTTTATGATTCTATCATGTATCTTCCTGTCAATGAGCTATTACGTACATGGAGAATTAACATCTTTTATTGTCGTTGAAAAATAACCCCTATCATTTCTACAGTGTTGTAGAGTTTACAAAGACTAGTCACAAACATTATTCAGTGTGTTCCTAACAGTACCACTTGAAGGTTGGTGATGTGCTCTCCAAACAACCTCTAAAGAAATCGTCTCTAAATAAATAAATAAATAAATAAATAAATAAATAAATAAATAAATCATCTCTGATGAACTAAAGCAATTCTCCAAAATTATAGAGCTAAAGAGAGGCAGGTCAAAAGTTGAAATTTAGTTCGACTAGTTTCAAATCCCAAACTTTTTGTAATATTTTAGAAGGAACTTAAAAAAAAAACAGTATCCTGCTTTATTACTTATAATATTTATCAAGGAAGAAAATAATTAGACCCGGGGAAATGTACCACATTACGAGATGTAAAAGCTTTTTTTAAAAACCACTCCTTTCTCTAACGCCCCAAAGGAATGAAATGCAATTGGTCTCTTTTCTACATTTCACTAACAGTCATCACAATTTTTTAAACTACGACCATGCCTCCTGTTCTCAATTAGAAATACAGCAACATGGAAGTTAGGGTTGGGAGAAACTTTCTTGACCTTTTTTTTTTTTTTTTTTTCAAGTGGCTGTCTCCTTGCTCTGGTCAGATTACAATGGGTTATTAATCTTTCAAATTAATTTTTAAAATTCACAGTATGATTAAAATTGGACTCTTCATCAAACCTTTCTTTATGAGAGGACATAGTGGGAAAAGAAGAGCCTCAGATAATTAATATTTTTCTCTACAGAAGGCCCAAACTAAAAGCATGAGTGAAAAGCCCCAATATGTAGATTTGCATCTGATTATAAACTTTTGTGACAGATGCTTAACCGTGTTCACCCTTATACTAAATAGAGCATATGATACTGCTATTCATCATAGTAGTACTTTATTTCTTCTAAGATATGTTGGCTATGGTCATTAAGCCTCCAATAAATCAGAAGGAGATGAGAAATAAAAAATATTAAAGCATTTCACAGATATTAATGTAAAGTCCTATTCGTATATTTTTTAAAAGGCAGAGATTAATTATAAAGCACACTTTCTCCCATCAAACAGCAACATGTGGGATCAGGTTCCCTGACATAGCTGAACTTTAATCAGAGGAAATAATTAGAAATTGCTCACTGTAATAACTTATTTCTCGCAATTTGGAGTGTGTCATATATCAACAGAAACAGACCAAGAGAAGGGCAATGGAGATAAATTATGTTCATAAAATGTTCATAATATTAGTAAAGGAGTAATGATTCTTTTAAATACAGATGTAAAAGCAAAATTCTAATTATGGCTTAACTTTCTCACGAACGGTAAGGTGCCAAAACTCTACAATCTCTAAATAGTTTTCCAGAAAATGCTCAGATACACTAATTGGATTGTTTGAAGGTTATTAAGACACATGGTCCTTACAGCATTACAAGCGTGCTATCGAAGGCCAGAGGAGGCTGGGGAGAGGTCTCCATAAATCCACACTATTGGTTCTCAGTGTTTTGCTTGAACAACTGAGTGACAGGAAGTGTTATCTGTTGTTTACCATCCCAGGTACCTTTCTCGTGACAGCGGGCTCCAAGGGGCTCTTTGCTGAGGGGCATGCTGGGTGTGGGGCACAGCCTAAACTTAAGCCTGCCCAGCAAATGAGAAAACCTACCCAGGGGGTTGGAAGGGGACGTTATGAGAGAAACGACATCAGTGGCTTGAGAAAAGAGACACTGAGTGAGACTATTTATGTGTATTGTAATCCTCCTCCATGATCCCCTCTAGAAAACCTTCAGTAAAATGGAAATCACTTCCTATCACACGGTAGT
Organism: Nyctereutes procyonoides; assembly: GCF_905146905.1. Taxonomy (NCBI): domain Eukaryota; kingdom Metazoa; phylum Chordata; class Mammalia; order Carnivora; family Canidae; genus Nyctereutes; species Nyctereutes procyonoides. Next base: position 14,476,898 of record NW_026575021.1, on the reverse strand, counting down.
TTGTGGCCCAGAGCTGTTGCACTAAAGTGACAAAGCAGAACTCAGGCTTCAGGAAGAATTTGAGTAAATACATGTGCAACTGTGATAGGACAAGAATTCCTTTCTGTGGGAGCAGTGGGAGCCCTTGAGTGCTGACATGGTCCAGCATCCTAGTTTAAAGGAACATACGATTCCTGGACTCTCCTGACCTGCCTGAACCCTCCTTCCATACCGCATATTGAGCCCATCCAATTACTGGTGTGCCTCCCCGAGGAACAATAAGAGGCATGGAGGGGCTGTGTGCACTCTCTTTTAATTCCTCACTGTAGACACTTTGAGCTACTTTTCACAAAGTGAAAGCAAGGAGTCAAATCTAAGTCATCTCTCACCATGATCCTCAAGCCTGGAACTGCCTTCGTGGCCTGACCTACTTTACCCTTAGATTGGACATTCTCTGGAGAAATCTAAACTTTGTGTCTTTGCTTCAGGTGTTCAGGTGTTTGTAGGGTAAAAACCGAGGATACGGTTGGTGACAGCCAAAATCTGGAGCAGAGCATCGGGTAGTGAGTAGAGCATTTTAGTAGTATTTCTGAAGCGCACAGCAACAGAGAAGAAATCAAAAGAACTATAGGAAGAACCAAGGAAGGCCTATTTACTAAACTTTCATTAAAGAAAAGTATAAGAAACAAACTATAGAGAACTATAGAAACTTACAGAGAACTCTGTACTCATCACTCTGGACTCACACTCTAAACAACTATAGAGAAACAAAGAAAAATATACTTACAATTTAAATCTGTCCCGACTAAAAATAAAATAAAATAAAAAATAAAATAAAATAATAAAATAAAATAAAATAAAATAATAAAAAAAATAAATAAATCTGTCCCGACTGACTGACACATACGAAAAAAGATGAAGCAAGAGGAGGAGGACCTTTCATTGTGTTGAGGTACATTCCTCTGTATCTGCTCTGTTGAGAGGTTCTATATCAATGGATGTTGAGAGGTGCCTAGGTAGCTCAGTAAGGTAAGTGTCTGCCTTTGGCTTAAATCATGACCTCCAGGTCCTGGGATCGAGCCCCAGATTGGGCCCCCTGCTCAGAGTGGAGCCTGCTTCTCCCTCTCCCTCTGCTGTTCCCCCTGCCTGTGCTCTGTCTCTAATAAATAAAATATTTTTGAGAAATGGATGTTGAATTTTGTCAAATGTTATTTCTGAATCTATTGAGATGATCATATGATTGTTATCCTTCATGTTGTAATTGGTGTGCCGCATTGATTCATTTGTTGATGTTGAACCATTCTTGCACCCCCAGAATACATCTCACTTGATCATGATGTATGATCCATTTAATGTATTGTTGAATTTAGTTTGTATATATATATATATATATATATATATATATATATATATATTTAGTTTGCCAATATCTTGTTGGGAATATTAGCATCTATGTTCATCAGAGATGCTGATGAACTTTACTGTGCTTTTCCTATCTTGTGGCATCCTTGTCTGGTTTTGGTATTAGGGCAATTCTGGCTACACAGAATGAGTTGAAAGAGTTGTCTCTCCTATTTTTTGAAAGAGTTGGATAAGGATTTGTTTGGATTCTTCTTTGGATGTTTGGTGGAATTCACCAGTGAAGCCATCTGGTTCTGGCCTTTTGTTTGTTGGGAACTTTTTGATTATTGATTCAATCCTCTTACTAGTAGTTGGTCCGTTCAGAATTTCTATTTCATCATGATTCAAACTTGGTAGGTTGTTTTTAGGAATTAATTAATTTTATTTTTGAGTCACCCAATTTGTGACATTGTAGTCTTTTAATGATCCTTTGTATTTCTGTCGTAACATCTCCTCTTTTATTTCTGATTTTATTTATTTGAATTCTCTGTCTTTTTTTCATGATGAATTTAGCTAAGTGTTTTGTTTATTTTTCTAAGAAGCAACTCTTAGTTTCACTGGTCTTTGTGTTGTCTTTTTAGTCTTTATTTCATTTATTTCTGTCCTAATCTTTGTAATCATCATCTTTCTACTAACTTTGGGTTTTGTTAGTCTTTTTTCTGGTTCCATGAGGTGTGAAGTTATGTTGTTTATTTGACTTTTATTGTTTCCTCAGGTAGGCATTTATTGCTATTAACTTCCTTTTAGAGCTTCTTTTGCTGTGTATTATAAATTTTGGTATATTTCCATTTTTTATTTGCCTTAAGGCATTTTTTGATTTCTACTTTGATTTTTTTCTTTGACCCATTGGTTGTTTAGTAACATGTTGTTTGATCTCCACATATTTGTGAATTTTCTAGTTTTCTCTGTGTAATTAGTTTCTAGTTCTATACCACTGTGGCTGAAAGATACTCGATATGATTTCAATACTCCTACTTTTAAAAATTGCTTTATGGCCTAGCATATAATCTATTCTGGAAAATGTCCCATGTGCACTTGAGAAGAATGGGCTTACTGCTGCTTTTGGGTGAAATGTTCTGTAAATATCTGTTAAGTCTATCTGGTCTAATGTGACATTTATGGCCAATATTTCTATATTGATTTTCTGTCTGGGTGATCTATCCGTTGATGTAAGTGGAATATTTAAGTCCCCTACTATTATCACATTGCTGTCTATTTTTCCCTTTGGGCCTGTTAATATTTGCTCTCTATTTTTAGGTGCTCCTATGTTGGGTGCATAAATATTTATTAATGTCACATCTTCTTGTTAGATTGACTCCTTCATCAATATAGAAAACCCTTTTTTGTCTCTCAGTCTAAACTTTGTTTTAAAGTCTATTCTACATGATGTAAGTATAGCCATTCCAGCTTTTTTTGTTGGTTTGTTTCCATTTGCATGGAAAATTTTTTTTACATCTCTTCATGTTTAATCTATGTGTGTCTTTACATTGAACACAAACCTTTTGTAGGTGACATATAAATGGGTCTTGTTTTTTTGTCCATTCAATCACTCTATGTCTTTTTGTTAGAGAATTACATTCATTTACACTAATTATTGAAAGGTATCTACTTCTTGCTATTTTGTTCATTGTTTTCTGGCTGTCTTTATAGTTCCTCTCTCTTTCCTTTCTTCTCTCGCTCTCTTCCTTTGTGGTTTGCTAACTTTCTTTAGTGGTATGCTTATATTCCTTTCTCTTTATTTTTTATGTATTTACTATAGGTTTTTTTTTTTTTTTTTTTTTTTTTTTTTTTTTTTGCTTTGTGATTACCACGAGGCTTCTATATAGCAATTTATACCTATAATAGTCTATTTTAAGTCAATAACAACTTAGGTTTAATTTCATTGTAAAGTTCAATATTATTACTCCTTTTCACATTTTATGTTTTTGATGTCACGTTATACCTTTTTATCTTGTGTATCACAAATTATTGTAATCATAGTTATTTTTACTATACTTGTCTCTTACTCTTCCTACTTGCTTTATAAGTGATTAGCCACTATCTCTAATATATATTTACCTTCCCGGTAGGATTTATTATTTTATATATGTTCTTACTACTAATGAGCACCTTCTCTGTTCAGCTTAAAGAAAAAATTTCTTAATTAAAATAGTATCCAACATTATGTCAATGTATCCTCTGGGAAAAAATGCAGCATAGAAATTAGGTTGAAAGGAAGCTCAAAGTTTTTAAGATAAGAACATTGACACTTTCCCTTTTATTTATGTATTTTAAGATCACTAGCAGAACAACAATAAATACATAATTCAGTTGTTCATTACTTCCAGTTTTTTCAAGATAAAACAGAAAAATAGTATTGTAAACATCCATGGCCCTGGATTCTAATGAACTAAATTACTAAAATTTTGTAGCTAACTTGGTAAAATGAAAAGGAGATAAACCCAGGGTGAGTGATGCTATTAGGGCAAGAATCATTTGGAATATTAGATTTGTCTCCATTCCAAAAGAGCTCTTGGGGATTCTGTTGTACAAAATAGAGTAGGAAGAGTAGACTGGAACTACAGGGGAGAATTAGACCCTGTGAGTTTCCCTGTGAATTATGATTATTTCATTTTGAGGCATATTTGAGTAAAAAGAAAATTCTAATTTCATTGTAGCAATCCATACTTAACTTGATTTACATGTGAAGGCAATTTTCATCGTCACTTAGACACACATGCAAAGCTTTTTGTAATAATCAGTGATTATAGAGATATTTATTGATATTTGAAAATCAAAATTAAATCTCATGATCTTTGAACAAGTGAAAAATGATGAAAAAGTCACTTTATATTATACCTTAATTATTCTGACTTTAATTTTGTTAGTTTTTATTTGCATATAAGTTATAAGTGCAAATAAAGAATTGTCAAATAGTTCCATAAAGTCTAATAACCAAAATTACAATACTCCTTTTTCCTTCCCACCAAGACTCTCTGGAAGTAATAATTTTCAACTCATCTGAGACTTTATACCCTTTACTTATTTGCTTTTCAGTTACAGGATTATTAAATTTCCATGGCAGAGACGAGGAAGAGTTCAGCCTGATTTAACCACTACTGCTCACCACTAATAGTGCAGCTCTCATATCTACATTCTTTTAATATCATTAATTTATAATTTTGATCAGACTAAGAATTACTGTTTACATAAATATTACCAGGCAGGAGCTACTGAGAGTTTATCTATGTAATACAATATAATTATTTTTCCTAATAACTTTTTGTTGTCTGGTATTATTATTTTTCTTATTTTGTTTACTTATATTTCAAATATACTTATCACTAATTAATCCATAAACCATCCTCCAGTTGTTTACACTCCCTATCATGTAATACAGTCATAAGCTTCTGATAATCTACCACTATTATCGTCTTTCTCCACCTCTAAACTGTGCCTGTTTGGACCCTTTGTACTCCAAAAATGCTGCCTGGAAAGTACCCTCCAATTAACCAGAGAATTCTCTTCAATGATCTCTGCAGTTAGATCACTTGTTTCCTGGATTTCATATCTTTTACTTTATTGGCTTATGGGTTTTTGTTTTCCCTTCCTTGAATCACTTACTCCATTAGATTCCTGAGAAAATACTCAAATGAGACAATTTCTTAAACAATGATGTTTGAAAATATTCCTACTCCATCCTCACCTTTGTTTGAAAACATGATTAGGTATAGAATTCTAGGTCTCTCAAAAGTTAAAAAGCATTTTATTAATTCATTCTAATTCCTGAAGACAATTATTAATAAAACCAAGCCTTTTTAAATTTTTATTCCTTCAGCGACATCCCTTGTCTTTTCTCTGTATTTTTTGAGATTTTAAAAAAATTAAAATTTTTAAAAATTTTTGGTAGGTGTATGCATAAGTGTGTCTGGAATGCTTGTATGTATTTTTTTTCTAAGAGCTTTTATTTGTTTCCTGATAATTTCTTCTTCCGTTCTATTGAATAATTAATACATTTATTTGTTTTAGTAAATCAATAGCATAAAAAAACTTACTATGAAAATCATTACTCTTTCACGTCTTATTCATGTATCCAGTTGTTGACCATTAAAATTAGCACTTTTACAAATTCTTAGAGATTTTTATACAAATCAGCATAAAATGTGTTTTTCTCCTTTTTACATAAAAGACAGACTATTACATCTTTCTTTGCTTTTCTCACCTAATATCTGGGTGCCTTTTTGTGTGTGCAAAACATAAAAAGCTTCTTCATTCTTTTTTTATGTACAATCATTTACCTAATGAGTTCTGTCTTGATGGACAGGTGATTAATTCCCATTTCTTGTTCTGACCGTAATGCTACAATGAATCATCCTGTTTATAGGCCATTTAATGTATGGGAAAATATATGTTTAATACATGAGCAAAATAAAGTCCTAAAAGTGCAATTTCAAGATCAAATGTTATACACACTTGCAATTCTGATAGGTATTTCCAAAGTGCACACCACAGTCAATTTTGTATTTTATTAATTAAACAGTATTCCAGTATGCTTTTTAATACATGTATTTTGTTCTCATGATGAAGGAAGATTTTTTTAATGCTTGAGAGTCATTTGTATATTCTTTTCTATGAACTATTTATGTTCTTTGCCAAATTTTAGATTTTGGTAATTGCTTATTTTTTATTAGTTTACAGGATTTTATAACTATGTACTAAATAAACTTTTTTAAGTTTCCGATATGATTTGCAGTTTTTAAAAAAATTTATTTATTTATTTATTTATTTATTTATTTATTTATTTATTTATTTATGAAAGAGAGAAAGATCACAAGCTGGAGAGGGAGGAAGAGGGAGAGGGATAAGCAGACTCCCCATTGATCATGAAGCCCAACATGCAGCTTGATCCTAGGACGCTGGGATCATGACTTAAGCCAAAGGCAGATGTTAACTGCATGAGCCACCCAGACGTCCCATGACTGTGTGGCAGGTTTTTTTTTTTTAAAAAAAAAAAAAAACTTCTCATTGTTCTGGGAGTTGGAAGTCTGAGATCAGGGTGCCGGTGTGGTAAAGTTCTGGTGAAAGCCCAGCCCTGTGCCGGGCTTGCCTTCTCGTTGTATCCTCACATGGTAGAGAGCTTCCTGGGGTCTTTTTTTTTTTATGGACACCAATCTGTTCATTCATGAGGGCTCCATCTTCATGGCCTTTTCACCTCCTGAAGATCCCACTTCCAGATACCATCACATTGAGATTAGAGTTTAAATGTAAAAATTCTGTGCAAACATTTAATGTGCAATATTCACCCTGGCCCCTCAAACTCCATTGTCTTCTCACATGCAAAGTACATCATTCCATCCCAACAACCTCAAGAAATTTAAGTCATTCCACATCAACTCTAAAATTTAAAGTCCAAAATTTCATCTAAATATCATCTAAATCAGATATGAGTGAGACTTGAGGTATGATTCATCTTGACATAAGATTCGTCTCCAGCTCTGAACCTGTGAAAGCAGACAAGTTCTGTGCTTCCAAAATACAATAGTGGGACAGCCATAAGATAGACATTTCCATTGCAAAAGGGAGAAATAAAAATAAAAAAGAACGGAGGAGTGACAGGTGCCAAATAAGTCCAAATCAGAGCAAGGCAAATTCTGTTAGATCTCAAAGCTGGAGAATAAACCTCTTTCAACTGATTTCTCTGTCCTTCAGCCTCCCTAAGTAACCTTAGGCTGGTGTCATTAGCTCTTTTTTGTTTGTTTGCTTATATGTTGCTTTGGGGTCAGAGTCTGCATTCAATAACACATTTACATTCTCCAAAGTAGGGGTATAGGTAAGCTTGGCTACCATCTTAGTGAGTTTCTGAGCTGAGGCTCTGAGGGAAGTTGGGGCTAGAGGTGGTATTGTCTGTGGAGATGACTCAGCCCTTAGTGTACAGCCAAGTTTTCATTAACTCCTGTGCTAATCCTCAACCCTAATGCAGGGATCTCTTACCTTGCTTTGCATTAGGAAAATGAGCTCAGAGGGATTTTAGCTCCTTCTCCCTCTACCCTTATTTTCCATCTCATATGTAGGCGTCCGGTACATGTGAATTTAACTATGAAGCAAGCATCAATCAAAAGATCTATTTTTACGCCTACTCCGCAAAGCACCTGGCTTCTGGAATCCTGAGCCTTCTGCTTGTTTTGATTTGTAAATCACGTTGCTTTTCTTTTTCCTCCCGTTTCTCCCAAACCGCCTTAGGATTCAACTTTTGTAGCATTGTCAACTGTTTTCTTTTGTTTCTAGATTCTAAAATGTTGTTGCTGTATGTTTTCAATGTCTTTGTCTTAGGGAGTTTAGGACTTTAAAAATCCATCTACTGTGTTTTAGTGGAGCTTTAGAAACAGATGAAGGTAAATGCATGTGTGCAATTTATTACCTTTAATTAGCTAGGTTTTATCATCATATTGATATAATGCGTTGAGAAAATTATCCTCCATCAATGTTTTATAGGATCTTTTTAAATGCCATCAGTAAAGGGAAGGGAGGGAGTGTGGAGATGTGTTGTCCTGCAGCTAACCTGGAGTGAGGTGCTGCTGCTAGTCTTGAAAAGCCAAAGCACAGGGGGCTATGTTCAATCAGGAGACTATGGATGGAGTCTCTTTGGGGCTGAGGACAGGCTGGAACTTTGATGAGAAGAGAGAGCAGCAGACGAGAGAAAACCATAGACAGTGAAGAAATTTGACAGATTAGAAAAGGTTGAGTGAATTTATAGCAGTTGTCATGAGTTGAGACACGAGGGGAGGGTGCAGATCAGTGTTTATAAATAATTTTCGGGATTTTTTTTTAAATGTAAATTTGCCTCTTTAAACTCTCTGGGATTGCCTGTTTAATTAATCAGCATTTAATGATTTTCACTGTTCTTCAAGATACTTGGAGTTATATTTCTTTTTATGTGACTTTGTTGAAACTGAGCCATGTGTTGTCCTATTTTCTAGTCCAATAATGTGTGCACTTAAATCATAAAATACTTATTCCTTCCAAAATTGTTCTAGGACACCTATATTAAAAACACAGACATATTTACATACTACATCTGCAAATGCAGAATACAATTTAAAACAGATAATGGGTGAGAAAAACATCTGGCTGATGTTGTAAAACCCCTTTGTGAGGAAAATACGACATATAGCAAGCTCTCCTTTCCAAGCAAAAGAAGCATGAAACTCTCGAAAACCTTATGGTTTAAAGGTGAAGAAGTCAAGCTTTAAAAGGATATAGAGTTTATGGGGTTTATGGATATAAAGAGTTTAGTTTCCTATCACTGCCGTAACAAATGACCACAAATGCCATGGCTTACAAGAACACAAATTAATTACCTTAAAGTTCTGGAGGTCAGAAGTCTTAAAATCAAGATGTCAGCAAACTTCGTTCCTTCTGGAGGCTTCAGGGGAGATACTGTTCCCTTGCCTTTTTCAGCTTCTAGAGGTCACCTGTATTCCTCAGCGGGTGGCCTTAGCATCTCCAAAACTGCCAAGTAGCATCTCCAATCTGCAGTCTCTAACCTCCTTCTTCCACTTGCAAGGACCCTTGTGATTACATTCGATTCAACCAATAATCCAGCATAATACCCCTATTTGAAGATTCCTACTAAATTATATTTGCAATGTCCCTTTTGCCATATAAGATAATATAATTAGAAGTTTCAGGGCTTGAGGCATCTTCGGTGGAGAGAGGAGACACTATCCCACATATCATGGATACATGAAAGGTGAAAAAACCAATTCAGTCTAGGGAGTTGGGGGATATATTTTATACAAGTCCAGGTGAAGAAGTCAGGGCATAATCATCCATTTCATCCTTCTAGTCATCTGCTCATTTCTTTGCTCATTAGTAAAACCATTAAATCGCAAAGAGGGGAAAAGAATGTAGCAGGAAATGGAAAGCACATGAGAAAAGGCAGCACCATGCCAGGAATGGGCAGCATGTGGTTGGATGGGCTGAGTACATGTGTGCGTACATGTGTGTACACGTTGCATGCGTCTGTTGGGTTTTAAGCCCATTAGAGATTTACAGAGGGTTATGACCTAGGAATACAGTATTCTGACCTTACCTGGTTTTATGGAAGTAATTCTGCCCATTGTAGGGCAGGATGGTTCTTAGCGATATTTCTGATTCATGTACCAAGTCATAAAAAAAACATTGGAAATATGCCGAAGCAATTTCCCTCTTTCAAATATGAAGTACGACAAAGTAAACAGATGAGAAAGTTTCCAAAATAACTCCTGGCAAAAGCACCAAACAAGACATTGCTGAGGATGTATTGAATGAGAGGCTTAGAACTGAGCGTGAATGATTTAGAAATAATAATTAATCTTGTAACAATCAACTTGAAGGTACTCATGGCCTAAAGTGCTGTCATTTATGAAGTCCTCACACCACCTCATCATTTAGGATGGGTAATTGCTCATATTCTGTGACTTGCCAACTGTGCGAGCGTGGCCAGTTTGCTAAGATGAAAATAATATTCAGCAGTGGTTTCCACTGATCTAGTGTCTTGCTTTCGAAATAAATACAGAATGTCTTTCTACTAAGCCCAATAAAAATTCAATTATTGAAATCACTGTAAGGTTTGTTCTAGTACTCGCAGAGAAGTAGGACGTAATAGGAGAGTGTTTACATTTCTGCATGTTTACAATAGTAAGTAGTTTTATTGGTAATATTTCCCTCATGTTTACAGATAAATATGCATAAATACAGACCTCAGGCATGGAAGCGGAGGCCCAGCCACATATGCGTGTGCCAAGAGATTGGAAGGTGGAAATTAGACATCACGTGTGATCTGACCTTGAAAATCTACATGCAGGGGATCCCGGGGTGGCTCAGTAGTTTAGCGTCTGCCTTTGGCCCAGGGCGTGATCCTGGGGTCCCGGGATCGAGTCCCACCTCGGGCTCCCTGCATGGAGCCTGCTTCTCCCTCTGCCTGTGTCTCTGCCTCTCTCTCTCTCTCTCTGTGTGTGTGTGTCTCTCATGAATAAATAAATAAAATATTTTAAAAAAATTAAAAAAAAGAAAATCTACATGCAGAAAACTTGGGGGTCCCATCATTTCTTAGTCAGTTGCCATTCCTGTTTATATTGCAAGCATCCGAATAAATGCAGACTTTTGTGGGGACTGTTTCTCAAAATAGAGAGGACCTATAAATTATTTATGTTATTGTATAATGGTTGCATAACCAAAACTGATAAAACTAAGACATTTTTAGAGTGTGGCAGATGTAAATAAAATTCACGATGCCACCCCAACCAATAATGTGATACTTTTGGCATTTCCTTGGGTATTTAAATCTTGCATCCAAAATTGCTGTCAGCATAAGTAGCTAATGAGTCTATATTTGCCATCCTTGGAACATTTTTCAGAGGGTTGGTAAACAATTGTGGGTGTTAACTTCCTCTCTTGGTTACATAACGCTAGTTAAAAATATTCTTTCCTGTATATGATAATTTTTTTTTCTCATTTTATGTCCTCCCCAGTAATTAGGACAATGCTATCATCCGTTTGCTCAAAGGAGTCTTTACTGTTGTATTTCTCTTGGTGTTGCACTGCGTTGCATTATTGTATTGTATTATGTTTTTCTTTCTTCCTGGTCTTTACTCCTATTTTCTCCATCCCACTTTAGTTTATAACAAATTTGCTTTACTGTGCATGCAACTTCATAAAATATATGTTTTTTTATGCTCCTTTTTTCATGCTAATATTTAAATTTAACTAAGAACATTGGTCTGTTCAAGATTCCCATTTTTTTTTCAAGCTTGGCATTTTTTAGTGGTTTCAGTAGTTCATTCCTCTGATCTATGTTTTAAAATTAATAGTATAGATATGCTGTTTCTTAATTCTTCTAATATTATCTGTCCTATTTTCTAGTTTTTATTTTGCTTTATTTTTCTCTTCCTCCTTCTTATTTTTTATTCCATCCTAGAAGATTTTCTGTTACTGATTTTTCCAAAGATTTGCCTTTTCATTCTCATATAAAAATACATGTCATTAATTTATAATCATATATATTATTCCCCCCCCCCTTTTTTTTTACTCTCCTGGCTTTCTCTGTTGCTCTGTAACTGTCTTCTTGAATTGAATATGTATTTGCTTTCAGTTATTCCATTTTTTTCTGATAAATATATTTAAAGCAATAAATATACCTTTAAGGATTGCTTTTCTACCTCATTCTATATATTTACCTTGAACAGTTTTAACACATTTCTGAGTGTTTCATAATTTTCCATTTGATTTCTTATTCAGTAAAAGGTTTAATTATTTATTAGCTTACAAAGTATGTGGTTACTTTTTTTTTAGTTACTGGTTTTTATTTGAAATTTAACTACAGAGGGTTGGAATGCATAGTCTGTGTTCTGCTAAAATTTTAGAATCCATGAAGGTTCCTTTTGGACTAAATCATCAATGATTTCTGCTTATGTTACATCTGTACTTGGAGTTCTCTGTTAATTGACTGTAAAGTTTATATATGTGCCTTCACACAGATAAAAGATACTATGTATGTGAGTTTGAGTTCATTAATTGTGATTTAAAAGTCTGATATAATTTTGTGTATTTTCTATATGATCTTTTAGCTTCTGAGAGGAATGCACTTAAAAAAATCTAAATACCAATGTTGATTTATCTATTTCTTCCTACATTTATTTTTTAAGCTCTACTATTATGTGCATATAATCATGATCATTATGCTCTATTAAGCTTAATAATCTTTTACAAGTATATAATGTTTTTATATTTTATGATACTTTTGCCTTAATTTTTATTTGATGTTATAGGAAAGCCTTACTTGCTTTTTCTTATACTTTATAATGGCCTGGTGTATCTTTTTTCTGCTCCTTTGTTTTCTTCATTCTTTGCCATTTTATACATCTTTTATAACACACATTGTTGCATCTGTTTTACAAGTTTTCTTCTAATCTGAGGCTCCATGTTTTGACACATGAATTTAATCCACTTACATATATTGCAAATGCATTATATTGGGATAGTTTTTCTGTCTTATTTCATTTCTTTTTAGTAGATTATTAAAAATATAGTTTAGTTTTATCTTTCCTGCTATTGGTTAGATTGAAAGTTCCTCTTCTGTCTTAAAAATAATACTGTCAAATTAAATTTTTGGTATGATTATTTGTTACTTATAAGACACACAGTGATGTTCACATTTTCTTACATACTGTTTTTTTTTTTACAATTATCAACATCTTGATGTTTATTTTTTTATTTTATTATTTTTTTCATCTTGATGTTTAGACAAAAGGAACGTATTTTTTAAAATACTACTGTCTTTGGGGCACCTGGGTGGCTCAGTGGTTAAGCATCTGCCTTAGGCTCAGGTTATGATCTCAGGGTTCTGAGATCAAGGCCCATATCAGGTTCTCTGCTTAGCAAGGAGTCTACTTCTCCCTCTGTGCTCTTCCTCTCTCAAATAAATGAATAAATAAGATCGAAAATAAAAGAAAAGAAAAGGAAATAAAATAAGATACTACCCTCTTTTGGTTGTGTATCCTTGGTGATATTTTCTTCTGTAGCATCTCCACAGTCAGGCTGAGTAATACAAGTATCATCCTGTGCTACTTTTCCCACCAGCCCTCTCCCCATCACAGGAAGACTGCAAGGTCTCTCTCAAAAAATTTATCTGAAAGGTATTAGAAAGCTTTAGACAAACAAATGAACAATCAAATAAATAAGAAAGTTAAATATTGTCTCTCTCATTAAAATACTTTATTGAAAGTATACTTTGGATTTGAACAACAGATATATAGGGATGTATTTTCCAGTAAGAGATCACATGGGTTATTAAAGGAAGGAGCCTAGATGTTTAGAACTTTCATTCACAGATTTATTTTAATTCTAATTTTGTTTTGATATCTTATGTTATCCTTAACCAAATTAAATGGGGAAGAAATGAAAAACTTGGGCAAAAATGTGATAGGACTATAAAGAGGATATCTATAACTTACTGGACATATAAATGCCATATATACATGTGAGTATATGAGCACAGGAAGGCAAACTCCCTACTGTTCACCTGAGGGACAGATTTCCATGAGAAAAAGTGAAATCATGATCTTATCACTGCTGCATCCACTGTTGATTTATTTCATGCAACATGTATCTTCATAAGTATTAGAACTATTTGTATAATGCCAGTATATAATATAAAGCAGAATAACGTTATTAACAATTAGACCATCCAGACGATCTGTCAACTGGAATTAATAAAGGGTATGTCAAGATTGTTGTTAGTGGTCCATAATGGTAGTGATTTATCATCTTGATTAACATAAAAATCCAGTCCTGTTCTTTTAAAACAAACAAACAAACAAACAAAAAAGTTCCCCTAACTACCTTCTATTTATTGTTTTGGAGTGTGTGGATTATTTTTATTGTGTTTATATAGTTTCTATCTGACCAGCATTACCTCCCTTCTCTTGTCCTCACGGTTCCCTCTTAATCTGGGGGTTGCTCCTTCTTTTCTAGCCGCTCAAGGAGGAATCATTAAAACACTCACATGATGTCCTCTTTGGGCACAGTTTGCTGTATAGTTATCGAAAAGCAATCATGGTTTTCTCTGAGGTTGTAAAACAGGGAACTAAGAAGAGATGTCAACCAACAGGTGGAAAAAACCATGAAGGTCTCAGTTTATCTGTGTCCATGTTTCCCATTGGGTTGAGAAACTCTATGGAGAAACAGAATGGATGGACTGTAGAGAGAGAGAAAAGGAGGTAAGTAGGAAGGGACAGAGAGTTATAAAATGATAAATTCACACGTATATAAATAGCTTGTGCTTGTGTGTATGAGAGAGGTTTAATAGTCCTCTACACCATAATTGTTAACAATCCATATTCTGACTTAGAATCATGAACCAAATTGCATTTATCAGGAGGGAAACATGCAAGTTACTTACCTTTTGTGTGCTCCACTATCCTCAACTATTAAACAGCAACGATTTGAACACTTTTCTAGAATAGCCATGAGGTTTAAATGACTGGATAGAAAGATATGGATATAGAAATAGACACGTATCATTTAGAACAATGCTTTGAAAGAGAAAGTGCTGAACAACATTATTTATTATTTTCAATAACTGCTGAACACTGGCTTTTGTATTTTCCTCCTATCAAACAATTCCTATTCTTCTCTCCTGAAGCACATTTAAAATCCCCATCGGTAATTCTTTTCTCAGCCACACCATATCACCACTACCCGAGGTGAACCTATTTCACAAAACAACAAAACAAAATTGCCAATAATCACCAAAATTGCTTTTGTGTGAAGGTTACTACAGGGTATTCATTTTATTTTTAACTTGGGTCTTTGTCATGACAAATTCTTGTATCTGTACTGAAGCGGCTTGTGTGATTTATCCTTTTAGGATATATTCATAAATATATATTTATATCCATATGTATACATAATTTGTTTTGGAAAATTACAAAAGACAGAGTTCACATGTTTGGCTTTCAGTGTATGATGTGCATTGTAAGTAGAATTGATGGATATTTAATAGGTTGTACTTGACAATGAAAACAGGCTAGTGTAGTGCTAGTGATTATTTACATTTCCTAAACCAAACTGAGAGTAAGATTCACTTAATGCTTGATATTTAAGGTATACAATATATTTTTCATGCTCTAAACTGAAGTAACTTCATAACACAATTTTAGAAGGCCATCTTAGTCTCAGGACATTGTGTATTGTATAAGTAATGTTTTTTTTTAATTTTTTTTTAATTTATCTATGATAGTCACACACACACAGAGAGAGAGAGAGAGGCAGAGACATAGGCAGAGGGAGTAGCAGGCTCCATGCACCGGGAGCCCGACGTGGGATTCGATCCCAGATCTCCAGGATTGCGCCCTGGGCCAAAGGCAGGCGCCAAACCGCTGCGCCACCCAGGGATCCCAATTGTGTATTGTATAAATCATTATATATCATCTCCTATTTTGTTAAAATGTAGGAAAAGATTTAGACTTTATCACCATACGACATTTCGTTAATTTTACAAGAGTTGAAGTTGAATACAGGTGTTTGCGTGTGTGTGTGTGTGTGTGTGTGATATGTGAATACCTATATCCAAAATATGATTTTATGTTATTGTAAATGCACATTTGTATATTAAGGACATGTGTTTCTGTGAACTCATTTTAAGAAGTTTAACATAACTATGATTAAAGAAAGCAAAAAAAAAAAAGAAAGCATTAAGTGCTTTTTTTAATAGGTGAAAATAAAAACTAGAGAAAAAAAAGTAAGGAAGGGAAAAAACCTTCAGAATCTTCAGAGAAAGAAAAGCAAAGTAGAATCAAGGGACGTTTGACAAATCTGGGACAAAATGTGTCATGATTAATGTCATAATGTTTGGAGAACGGGTTTACGGAGTCAACAAATGATCAGGAAATTGAGGGATATGATTAATTTCATTCTCAATGTAAGATTTATAGTGAGTTTTGAATGTAGAAATAAGTAACTAATGAAACATTCATAAATGGACTTGGCATATCAGAACAGTACCTCACAGATTTAACTGTGCGGCCCCATTTGCAAGATGGAATCTATTTTTAGCTTGGTGGAGTAAAAGCCTTCAGCCTTTGGAGTAAAAGCCTCAAAGACCCTTAGATTCTTTTATAAGTAAGTAATTTTCAAGTTTCCTCCTTTCAACTACATACTCGTTAGTCTCCTTTAAAATTCCAAATTTTTTTTTGCTATATATAATCCGATTATTTTAGTTTGAAGTGATTGCAGTACATGAAAGAGCTGCAGAAATTCCTTTTTCCTGTTAAAATCATATCAGCTTCTGTAACTTTTAAAATATTTAATTGAGGATATTCTTACCCAGTCAGATGTGTTGCTAATTTTCCCAATGTACTCCACACACCTGTGGCACTCCATGTGATAAGAAAGTGGAAAAGTAGCTACAGACCTGTATTTAAATACCTGCTGTCAACCTAATATACAGTCTGGGAGTGAGGATAATTGATGTGTGTAGAGCAATGAAAATCAGCCCAAATACTAAATTATGTATTTGTTGCTGCTGTGCCATAAAGCTCAACATATCTGGTATGCTTATAAATTTTAAATTCTACTTGCAGGGAAGATGTGCTTCTAATGGCTCTCTGGCTTCATGGTGAAATTAGTCCTTAGGAACATGATTCCAATATGTACTTACTTTTGACCCTACGTAAGAAGATAATCTTCCTGCATCCTGGGCTAAATATTTCTTCAGTATTAAGTGTTGAAAGTACTGCATTTCTTGGTAACAAGGAAGGATAGGAAACTGCAACAGATCTAGAATATTTTCATATGCATGTTTAGTCCCCCTTTCATCATTAAATTAGAAATCGGCATGTGCATTGGTGCATTTAAATTTTAACTGGTGCAAAAATTTTTTTAACTGTTGAATTTACGGAGAGGGTGAAGAGATGCATATAGAGAGAAATGACTGAAGGGAAAGAGAGAAAGCTTTGTGGTATCTTAGATCTATCTCCCCCATCACCTGTGAATTTCTAAGTAGGAATATGGGGCAGAGGAGAGCTAGAGGGTGAAGAAAATACTGTTTAATTTGTGCCTCCCTAACAGCCACTACTGTCAGTCTGCCACCAGCATACCAACAGGCTAGATTATCAAAGCTCATTTTAGTATGTGTGGGTGTTTTAAAACACAAAACACATTTTCCCACCAGACTATAATAACGGCATTATAATGTTAAAAAATGATTTTCTAAGCCAGGCAGCATCATCTTATTTAATCTCCTATGTAGTGTAATGATGGGACTAAAGAGTACTACAGAACCTGGCTAAAATTCATATAAAATTAATTCTACGGGAAATGTTATCAAGGGCTAACCTGATCTTTGAGAAACACATCTTCCCTTCTGAGTTGACAGCGAAACATCTAGAATCGGTATTTCCAGTAAAGGATCCATAGAAGGAACCATGAATGAATCAACTCAAAGACAACTCATTACGTCTCCTCTTGCTACTGTGTTTCTTATCAAGAGAATGGCTTTTTCAGTTGGCACCACTGTGTAACAGAAAACATAACCCACAGTTTACAGAGGAAGAAACAAACTCAGAGTGATTAAGTGATTTGCCAAGGATCATACAGCTAGTAGAGTGGTAGATCCGGGATCAGGGCCAGCTACATAATTTGAGGGCCCAGCAGAAAATGAAAATTCAAGATCCCTTGTTCAAAAAATCAGGAAAAAATATTTTTCCTTTCTTCGACAGTCTGTCTCTTCAGCTGTCATGGTGTTTTCTAAATTTTCCATTTGATGCAACGCTCCCTCCTGCATGGGGAGATTGGTGGGATGAAGATAGCAAACTTCTAGAGTCAGGCCTACTTTCTATGTATGGAGCAGGTGCCGAGACATGCTCCTCAACTCCCCTTCATGAGTGAAGGTGGAAGCAGTTGCTAGATGGGGGCAAGCAACAGAGAACCCACCCAGGAGACACAATGAGGAATGGTGGGGCTGGGGAGCTGGACATGTGTGAGCCTAGGCTGTATGCTCCCAGGGCATATGTGCTTCCTTGTCCCATCAGACTTCACTTACAGATGCAAATTCAAAGGTCTTAGAGAACCCTGGACAAATGGTTCATAGACTTTGGCTTTAGAATTACTCCAAAGGCACACTCTCCATACTGAAGTGCACACACTTCACATTCTTGCCAATAACAACAGTTGACCTCTGTTAGCAGAACAGCCCCTGTACCCTTGATACCATAGAACTCCTCAGGCACAAAATATATTTTCCACTGGGGGTTCCTTGACAATTAGTCACTGAAAGGGTCAGAAGTAGAAGTGGGCTTTTGATTTCATGTATCTTGCTCCTTTTCCTCCACCATGCAGCCTGTGCCTCATCCGGATTTGGCATTTATTGGCTGGTTTATTGAAATATACTAGAATCCATCAGGTACCCAACCCATGTTGTAGCTTTTAGTAACATTTGCGTGTGTGATGGGACTTAGGTGCCGATTGGAAGGACTATGAAGTGGAAATACTATTCATATCAATCTTAATAAATGAAACAACATACTTTCTCAAGAGGACATGGATAAAATTTATATTGTTGTTTATTTTATCAGTTAAGATTCAAATTCTGGCAGAAAGGATTTAAGATAATTGTGCTTAGTTCCATTAATGGAAAGAGGTATTTACACTTTTTTTCTAGGAAAATTTTTTGGCTGTTGAAATATCAAGCATCCACATATATTGTCAATTTGCTTACCCATAGTTTCTCAGCTACATAAGCAGTTTGTGCTCATCTTTGTTTTTATTTTAAGGGTGACAGGCATTTTAATGGTCCTGGCTTGATCTAGAATGATAGTTATAGCTTTTTTCCTATCTCTCAAAAGCACTCTAAATCTTTGTAAGTAAAGAAAAGATAGTTAAGATTGACTGTGTTTTCTCAATTTGCTGAGATAGAATTTTCTAAATATTTTATGTGCTCAGGTACATGTGAAAAGTGGTAGGACTGCAGTATTTATTTTGGAATGACTTGAGTCAGCTCCATTTATGATTGATTCTAATTATTTCTATTTAATAAAGGTAATATGAAGGTGGTACTGCTTTTTCATCCTCCCGTCTTTTTTCTCCTAATTGCCCAATTGATCTTAGTTGTCTAAGAAAGAAGTCTCCACCTCGAAAGCTTCCTCTTATGATATTTGTAGATTCACCAGAAACAATTAGGGAGGCGAAAATGATGTATAAATGATTCTTGCTTTTTCAGATTTACTCAACCAGTATATTCAAGAGTAAAGAACCAAAAATCTGAATAAATCATTAACTTCCTTAATGATTATTCTGTTGTCAGTCCAACTTTGTCAGGTCTCCTCAATCAAACTCCCGGAATCTTTCTTCTGTTCTTTCCAAGATTCTCACGTTTGCTTTCTTATAGTTTTCAGGCATCAATTCAAATGTTCTTTCTAAACTAGCATTTTTCCTGAACATTCTAGCTAAGTGAGTGCTTTCATTCTATATCCCATCCCAGTCAAAGTCTATAACTTTGTTAATTTTCTTTTTTTGTATCAATTTCAAATTAATTTACTTGTTAATGTAATGTTTTTTTTTTTTTTTTTTTTTTTTTAAGATTCATTTATTTTAGAGAGAAAGACAATGGGGAGAGGTGGAGGGAGAGGGAAGAGACAATCTTAAGGGGACTCTGTGCTGAGCATGGGCCCACAGGTGGGGCTCAATTCCATGACTCTGAGATCATGAACTGAGCCTAAACTAAAAAGGCAAGGCTAACTGATTGGGTCACCTGAGGGCTCATTATTTGTTAATGTAATGTTAATTGCAATGGAATGTTAGTTGTAAAAATCTCACCAGAATTAAGTTTCATAGAAGAATTGTCTCCATTATTCTAGCTGCATTCCCTAACTAGAATGGATCAGATTCATAGTAATTATTTTTAAAATGATTAACTTCAATGAAATTAATTTTAAGAATAGCTTTTGAGGAGGGTGTTGTCAGCATCATGATGGCATAAGACTCAATGGAAAAATGTTGTAACTAATCAGTAAAATTGCAGGATATAAATTCAACATGCAGAAATCAGTAACATCTCTATACACTGATGATGAAATATGTGAAAAAAATAAACAATCCCACTCATAATGGCATAAAAAAATCAGTGAGAAATTTAGTAATAAATTTAACCAAGGAATTGAAATTCTAAAAGCTACAAGGCTTTGATGAAAGAAAGCGAAGAAGACACAAATGGATGGAAAGTATATGTTTGCATTGGAAGAAATAATACTGTCAATATGACTCAGAGCCATTTATAGATTCTATGCAATCCCTCTCAAAATTCCAATGGAATTTTTCACAGAAATAGAACAAATAATTCTAAAATTTCTATGGAACCAAAAAATATATATTAAAAAATAAAAGACCCCTCAACAGCTAAAACTTGAGAAAGAGCAACACTAGATGCGTCATTCTCCCCGATTTCAAACTATGCTTTAAAGCTATAGTAATCAAACCGGTATGATACCGGCATAAGAATAGACACATAGACCAATGGAACAGAACCCAGAAATAAGCATATATATGGGGGTAATATTTGACTAGGGAGTCGAAGTATTTGATGCATTAAGAACAGTCTCTTTAATAGGTGATACGACAAAACTAGACAACGAAAGAAAGGAAAATTTAAATTGGACTTTTATTTTACCTCTGTCTCACTGACCTCTCACACACACAAAGTAATTAAAAATGGATTAAAGACATGACCTGAAACCATAAAACTCTAAAGGAATACTTATGGGAAAAGCTTCTTCACGTTGAGAACATGGCAACAAGTTTTTGGATTTAACTATAAAAGCAGAAGCAATAAAGAAAAAGAAAAAAAAAAACTATAAGAGGGATTACATCAAACTGAAAAGTTTCTACACAGAAAACACCAAAATAAATAGGCAACCTATGGAATGGAGTAATATTTGCAAAGCATATATATAGGATAAGTGTTAACATCCAAAATACATAAATTACATATAACTCAGTAACAATAACAAAACCCAAATAAAAAATAGAGGAGGCTGCCTGGGTGGCTCAGTCAGTTAAGCACCTGATTCTTGATTTTGGCTCAGGTCATGATCTCAGGGTCATGGGATTGGGCTCTGTGCTCAGTGCAGAGTCTGCTTGTCCCTCTCCCTCTGCTCCTCCACATGCTCTCTTTCTCTCTCTCCAAAATCTTTAAGAAAAGAATTGCAGAGGAACTGATTATTTTTCCAAAGAAGATATCCAAATGGCCAACAAGTCACAAAGATGTTCCACATTATTAATCATTGGGGAAGTACAAATCAAAATCACATTAAGGGCAGCCTGGGTGGCTCAGTGATTTAGCACCACCTTCAGCCCAGGGCGTGATTCAGGAGAACCGGAATTGAGTCCCACATCGGGCTCCTTGCATGGAGCCTGCTTCTCCCTCTGCCTGTGTCTCTGTCCGCCGCCACCCCCCATGTGTCTCTCATGAATAAATAAATAAAATAATAAAAAAAATCACATTAAGATTTTACTTTACACTTGTTAGAATGTTTATCATAAAGAGGACAAGAAATAGTAAGTACTGGCAACACTGCATGTTAACTATAATGACATTAAAACTAAAAACTTAATAAAAACTTTTAACATATTCTTATGTTAAAAAAGAAAGAGTGTGGAGGTAAAGGAATCCTTGTACAGTGCTACTGGGAATGTAAATTTGTTTAATCACTACGGGGAAGAATGGAGGTTCCTGAAAAAATTAAAACTATAACTGCTACACATTTCAGTGATTTCACGACTGGGTATATATCCAAAGGAAATGAAAACAGGATGCCGAAAAGATATCAGTTTACTTTTACTGCAGCAATATTAAAAATAGCCAAGATTTGGAAACAACTGAAGAGCCCATCAACAGATAAATGTATGTGTATGTCTGTCAACAGATGGATATATACACACATATATAAAATCTATGACAAAGAAGGACATCCTGCCTGCTGTTTGGGACAACATGGATGGACCTTGAGGGCATGATGCTAAATTTGATAAGTCAAATAGAGAAAAACACATGCTGTATGGTATCACTTATATTTGGAAAAAAGAACCACGCTCATAGAAACAGAGTAGGACGGTGGTTACCAGGGGCCTGTGGGTTGGGGGGAATCATGATGATATCTGCCAGGTGATATGAACTTGCAATTAGAAGACAAATAAGTTCAGAGGATCTCATGTACAGTGTTGTGATCCCAGTTAACACATCAGTATTATGTACTTGGAAGTTGCTAAGAACGTAGATCTTAACCATACTCATCACGAAAAAAGAAATGATGATGATGGGATGGGATAGAGGCAATAGCTTATGCTATGTTGGTAAGTGTATTGCAGCATAGGAGGGTATCAAATCAACATCTTCACACCTTAAACTTCTCCAGTGGTGTATGTCAATAATATCTCGATAAAAAATGGTTATTGAATAAATGAGCTAGTTGTAGAGCTGTGTTACATTGTTGACGGACACAGAACATTTTCAACCTTCATACAAGGCAACCCTACTGCACTGATTTCTCTGGCGGGAAAACAGTGCTAGAGGGACAGCAAATGGCTTCTTTACTATCTTCTCTCAGAGTTAAGGTTCTATATTTACGTGAAAATAAAAGCCTGATAAAATATACCTCAAAATAGGAATTGCTAGAACAAAAAGGGAAATTGGGAGGGCATTTTATCATAGTTCCTTATTTAATAGATTCTGAGAAAAGTTCAGAATGAATAAATGCCTGATTTAAGGACACAACGGTTAACAGGAGAACCCAAGTCCAGAACGTAGCTGTATCAAGTCACCAACTTAGCAGCGTTGCCACAGCTTTCTTTCATTTAATGAGAATTTTAGTATTAGAACACCCACTCAAATAAAGGGAATTTGCTTACCACACAAGATGAGGAGAGGTACTGCCTTCCATCTCTTCTTGATCCTCTAGACCTCACATGGGCTTGTACATGATTTCTGTCTCCATTCATCTCTGCTCAGTGTCTTGGTCTTAGTTTTCTCAGACTGGAGATATGCTTATTTAATGGGACTAAAGATAAGTCCCATGCTCACTCTATTTTACAAGATTTCAGGTTAAGAATGCCAGTGCAAGATGGACAGCGCTTTTCTCCAGAACCATATGCATAACATACAAGGCCCCTCGGAGTCCCTGATTGGATGCGTACACTTCTCTCAGCCACATACTGTGGGAGACGGATTGATTGTGATTAGCTCAGATGGAGTTCTAAACTCATTTTTGTATCCAGGATAACAAAGGCTTATCAATAAAAATAGGAGGAGAAGAAAACTTCATATAAAAGGCAGACAAAACCCATAGCTATCACAAGGTATTATTTACAATGGATTTTTTTTTACATCCACATGAATTTATAAAGTTTACATAAAAAGCATGTTCCAAATGCTTTCTGCTTGATTATTTATTTATAGGTTCTAAATTCAGTTATTTCTTTGGATCTAAAGCTCTGACATCTCTTTTGAGATTATCATATACTTTTTTGGTGATCCTTTCTAAGCTACACCTCAAAAAAAGAAAAAAAGATTTGCATTGTTTCAATATATGTCATAATTCAGAAAGAGGAATTGAACACTTTGGTAGGAGAGAAATAAATGTATAAACTAATCTCAGCTAGTAAACAAGCGATTTTACTAAAAGTGTTTTCCACAGTTATTAGGAAAGTTTTCCATGTTTTCGTAAAATGTGACTTGTAGAGCAATTGCTTGGCCCAAATATGTCCATAGTATTTAAGAAAAAATATTCCCTGTGAAAAGATCAGTTCTTTTTCACTTTCTTGCCAAGTCAGTCTTCTGTGTCTGATCTCTCTGCAAATGCTGCCCTTCCCACAAGTAAAGGAGTCCTTACTATTTATAGAGGAAGGAAAAACTTCTCTTTTCTTATTTATTTATATTTTTATGGCAGGGAGGGGCAAAGGGAGAGGGAGAGAGAGACTCTCAAGCAGAGTCAGTGCTGAGCAAGGAATCCGACCTGAGACTGGATCTGCCCTCCCCGAGATCAAGACCTGAGCTGAAACCAAGAGTTGGACACTTAACTGACTGAGCCACCCAGGTGCCTGATACTGCTTTTTTTCTTTCAACTATTTCCTGGACAAAGATATAAACAAGGCAGTCAATTTTAGTCCTCACAACTAAAATTGTGATTTTAGTTTCTAAAAACTAAAATTCTTAAAAGTTTACAACTTTGGAGAGAATGTAAATACAGTTTGTAAATTCTGTGAAATTTCTAGTTTTATATATCTTTAATGTGTTACCTCCCTGCCTTAATCCTGTACCACCACTCTGGGGCCTTGGGAAGGATGTACCCATTGCCTTGTTTCAGAATCCCGAGAAAAAAATGACTCCAAAAATGACTCCAGTACTTAGAACTGAGTTCCCTCCACTTTAGTTGAAGGCCAGTCTCCCAAGTCTTTATTTCCTGTCTAATCTCCCAGATAATTTGTGATGGGTAAATCTAGTCCTTTTAGCAAGAATCTCAACTCCTGTCCACAAGGTTGCAGCGGGGCTTCTGCAAGTATGTCCAGAGCCTATGTTTGAATTTGAAAAAGGCATCTCATTCAGGCAAATAGAAGACAGTGCCCCTCGGAGGACCAGACCCACAGACTTTTCCTCTGTACAAACAAATTAAAACTGAAAAACCAAAACCAAACCAATTGAAAAACTTCTGTTGGGAACCAGATGTAGGCCAGGCTAAATTTCAACCTCTATCTGTTCCCAAACAGGCTGTTTTTTTGTTTTGTTTTGTTTTTGTTTTTCCTCAGGACATGGATTGCACACCTGTGCATAGCAGCATGAGTATGTTTATTGTAGAATAATAATTCCATGTAGTACATTTTCTTATTATCTAAGATATTTAGTCAGAAATAACAGCACCAAAAGAAGAAAGAAGAAAGAAAGAAAGAAGAGAAAGAAAGAAGAAAGAGAAAGAAGAAGAAAGAGAAAGAAAGAAAGAAAGAAAGAAAGAAAGAAAGAAAGAAAGAAAGAAAGAAAGAAAAGAAAAGAAAAGAAAGGGAAAAAAGAAAGGGAAAAAAAGAAAGAAAAAAAGAAAAGAAAGAAAGAATTTATAGCACTGGTGTTCTCTGAGCCTACTGCACCATTCTTCTGACCCAGGTCGTGCTCTGCATCCCTAGTCCAGATGGTCTTCATCAGCTCACCTGTGATGGGAAGTGGAGAGATCACCAGGTCTGCAGATCCTGTTGTTTTCAGGGTCTACGTTTCAGTTTCAGATCCCCCAGGAACAACCATCAATAGGATGCTTAACTCTGCAGGAATGAGTCATAGGAGATAGCCTAAATTCTTCCTTAGGAAAAACAAAAAACAACAACAAGAACACATTAATCTAAATGAAGCCTATGCAGGAATATAAATCCGCCACAATAAAAAGTAAATTTACATGGCTAAAGATAGCACTTAAACGTTTGATGCATAAATTCTTCCTGTCAGCTGTGTCCCTGCGTGAAGGGCTGGCCTAACTCACAAGGTTACCAAGGGATTGACCTTTTTCTGTCCAGAGGGAAATAGCACAAAGATGAATTTAAGTTTTAACACTAAGTAAACATAAATCTCTTCCAACTTTTATTTATTTTTATTTATTTTTTTTAAGATTTTATTTATTTATTCATGAGAGACACAGAGGGAGAGAAGCAGAGACCCAGGCAGAGGGAGAAGCAGGCTCCACGCGGGGACCCCGACGTGGGACTCGATCCTGGGACTCCAGGCTCACACCCTGGGCCAAAGGCAGTGCTAAACCACTGAGCCACCCAGGGATCCCCTCTTCCAACTTTTAAATGACAGTTTTCATAACTTAAATCAACAGCCGCTTAGGCTCAGTTCCCAGCTAGGGAAATTTCTATCTTGTTAGAGAAAATCTTGATCAGAGACAGAGAAGTAAGGTAGGGATGGAGCCGTGATCTCTCTCTCTCTCTCTGCCCCCCCCATCCTTTTTCACCTTTTCTGCCTCTCTCTCCCTCCCTCCTTTCTAATGCCATCAGCTGTGGGATAGTCTCTGCTGAAATTTTGTCAACTTTCATAAATAGGCACCCAAGGAAAACACCCAAGATAATCTTGAACTCGATAAGAAATAAGAGGGTGATCCCAAGATGTGGATTCAGTTTTTTTTTTTCATATTTACAAGATAAGCAGAGCCCCATCTCTGGTTTATAGTTCATCTTGGGACCTGATCCCCATAATGTGTGTGATTTGTCATCAGTGGGATAGAAATTACTTTTTCTATGTGAATTCTGCATAAATACTTTAGCAATAAAGCCCAATTTTGCCATAGCCCATTTTGATTGACCAGAGGGCTACATTGTCCACAGAGAAAGGGACGCCCGATTCTCCTAACACCGTACTTTACGCGTGACCTCCTATCTGAAACTTAAAAAAAAAAAAAATCTATTGGGGAATTTTGAATTTCCTTTAAAATATAACTCCTTTTCTTTAAATTGACAAATCCTGCTAACTGCCAAATTTGTGTAATCTTATTTAGAATTTAATATTTGCAGTCAGTCATGTGTTTTAGACTGTGTAATCTTGGGTAGTGATTAGGTAGTTTATACATCCTGTTTGCATTTCCCCAAATCAGAGTAAATACTAGAATATCTGGCTTTTTAGTAGTTTTTTCTTCCCCCTTCTGACCTCTCTTGATTCTTAAATCATGAATCTAAACTGATCCAAGTAAAATAACTCTCCATAGAGAGTTGAAAACTATACCTATGGGTATGTGATACTTTTTTGCATGTGCATTGCCAGATAACATAATTTTTCACTTTTTATAACAATATTTTGTATCTCGTAGGTGCAAATAAGTGTTTGTTTAATGAGTGAATGTTTGGTGTTTCCAGAATATAATATATTTAATTATCCATTGTTTCATTCAAAAAATGTTTATGAGGTATGTAGTATACATCTAGCAATAGGTGCCAGAGAGACTATTTTTCTTTTTTGCAAATACTATTTTTTTAAATTAAGGAATGCTTTAAGAGACAATGATAAAAATATCACAACTTTGAAGTGGTGAAACCTCACACACACAAAAAGAATGTTATGATTACTGACTTTAAGGAAGGACTAAGAAGTTACATCGGCATTAAATTAAGGAAAACCAAAACTGTTTCAACTGGGGTGTCTGGTCTACTGTCAATTCATTTCAAACCCAGGTCATCGAGTGAAACTACAAGTAATTAACATTCTCTTCATTAACCAACCATTGAACTACTCTCCTGTGAGTAATTGCTTATAGGTCTATATCCACGTAATCTCTTACGTCAGTAAATACTAGTCCTACTTTCTAAATCTATAACACAACTAAAAGCAACAACATGCTAACTCCGTGGTATCATGGAAAGCATGAAGACGTTTTAACATACGCAATGATCTTTGTGTTCTCATTCATTAGTTTGTCACTTATTGTCCATACATTTCTTGAGTGTCCGCTGTGTGTTTCTATGAACAATAAGTATAATAGTCTATCCTGCAACAAAATCCCAAATCTTGCCTATTAAAATAAAACTTGATGATTAAAATAAAACTCAGTGTACTCAGTATGCTCTGAAACTGGGAGAGAATATCTGTTTACAATGTCCTGTGTTCCTCAATGTGTTGAAAAATAAATCACCTTACTTTAAACTCTGATTATTTTGGATAAATTTGTTGAGTAAAATAACGCCTACAACCCCCCCAAAAACTGACTGTATGTAAAAACTTACTGTATTTACAAATTAGATTTTTGCTCCTCATTAGCTGTTCTTTCATCAATGAATACCTGTTGAAGAGCCAGCAAAAGCCACTTTTCAGTACAACACAGATTTATATCATGTTTCTTCATGGGATGGAAATAAGAACTCTCTCATCGAGGTTTATGATTTGCAGTGGTTACTGAAGGTATAAAATTGATGTCATTGGATATTGTCAAAAATAGGATTCTCAGGAGAACAGTTTGTATGTGATGCCCTGTGGGAGGGGGAGACATCCACGTAATTTTCCAAGGTCATGTCTACTCTCCATGTACAGCAGGCACATTTGTAATATATTGTAACTCTAAAAAGTGCTGGATCAAGGTTTTACCAGGTCACAATTTCATCATCCAAAGTCAATGGCTGCTGTCTAAAGATTTGCAACAGCAGCAGAGACATTGAAATTTGTTACAAATGTCTAACAGTTCCATTCCAACTTCTGCCATACGAAAGGATTAATGCTGTGCCATTTAAAAAAAATGTTTTATCTTGCATTAACTTTCTTGATGATTAGTGGAGCTTTAATCAAGTGGTACAGAAAGACCAGCTATTCAAACTACTGAATACTGAAAAGGTCACGGTATTGCAGCACACTCCCATAATTTACTGTCTCCTATTACATACTCTAAAAATGATCGCATTCCCTTCTCAAAGGCAAAATACTAACTATCTGACATAAAGTCACTGTATCACTGAATTCAGGTCCATTTAAGTTCAAAGAGAGTAACGCCGTTACCTGTATAAAAGCATTTCTTGGAAGAATAACGGCACAGTAGGATTGTACCAGAGAGCAAACCAAATTCAGTTTACAACTGTGCATCATTAGGGATGTGAAGCTGGAAGTATTATGTGTTGATAAATAACACAGAAATTGTTCTTAAAAATCCTAGATAGCACGTACGTATAGTAAAGGACCTTCAACCACCCAAAGTAATAGTCACCTGAGATTCCCACATACAACTTTGTTTTAAAGTTACTTTTATCGAATGGAGGCACGAGACGTGTTTCCTGGATCTTATTCTCAGGATGATCCCCGTTACCTTTTCTTACCTTTGACTGCTCTTCGGAATGGTGCTTATGGCATCTGACACCCTAGGAGAGTGTAAATTGAATGTGCTGTTCATTTCTGTGTTCATAGTCTCATTTCTTAAAGACAACACTATCCAAATCTTTAAAATTACCTTTTTATCTTTACTCCCAGAGTAGCTGATTTTTTTTTTCTTTTTCTTCTTCTTCACTGGAGCATTTAAACTGTTTCACCTCCTTTCCTCCAAATGTAACCTTTGGTTGTGGCTGTCTTCTCTGCCGTGTTTTACACCTAAGACAGGAAGTTCAGTGCTTTCCATCATAGTCCCAGAAACTTTGCTTTTTCCCTCTCTTTCTGAGAAATCATCATTTTGTAAATTAGTTGAGAATTTTTTTAATATTTCAAATCATTTAAGAACATATGTTTCAAGAAGACTCATAAGTGTCCATCTTACATTATAAATAGATTCTTTGGGAGACAGAGATTTTAAAAGCATGATTTTACTTTCAGTCTTAATAGAGGGTCACAGAAGGTTTATAATGGAAATTTGCAGTCCCTTCCCTTACACCATATCCCATGATTCTGAACAAATGGTTTTAATACTCTTAACTCATTATTTTTTTTCACTGGCATATCTCTAAATATTATGGTGGTATTGGTCTTTTTATGATTTTGGTAGATCATGATTAAGCATGCTCCTATGCCCTTGCCTTTCCCCTTCTACTAATTACATCATGCCATTATTTTAATTCCTCTGTTGGTTACTTCTCTCACTCTGAATAATACATGTTTTTAAAGTGCATTGCACCACTACCTTAAAAATACCATTTCATGACTCCTCATGTTTTGGGAATATATAGTAAGCTCTTGCATCCTTCCACTTTTTCTTTCCTTCACTGCTCTCAACTTCTTCGCTTTGTGTGTATCTATGTATTTTTAATATCCTGGGTAATGTTTTACATGTAAGTACTGAAACTGAATATATATTAATTCTGAAAGTTAAAAATATCAATAGATAAGGTGTTTATAATAAATACCAGACAAATAGAGTTTCTTGTATACTCAAATAGTGGGTCTGTATTTTCTTTTTGTACTTTTCAGATTTTGTTTTCCTGTGTAAGTTATTAAAGATAGTAAAATCTCTCCCTCATTCTCTCATGGATGTATTTCCCTCTTGTGGTTTTCCATTCTCTTGCTTTAATCTGGAGTATGTGATCTTTAGACTGTTCCTCATGACTGGTCACAATAACGTTCTTATCATGTGCAGCCTGGTTCATTGATGTCATAATACCGTTAACCATTTGCTTCCCCATGAAAGTGGTATGGAAAAGCCCTTCCCCTTTAGCCCTATGTTCTTCTTCTTTTAGGACATTACATGAAATATTTTTGTCCTGTGTGAAGGACAATTCTGGATTAGTTCTTAAACAGAATAGTCAACACCTGAGCACGATGATTATGTGCTCTAACCATTTCTCTTGGATTCCCTTTGTGGCTTACCACTTAGGTATCCCCAAGACAAAGCAGAATATGTTTAATGATCTTCGGCTATTATTTAAATAGATATTATGCTGGATAAAATTGAAGAAAAAAATCCACTGCTTTTTATACTGTGTGATGGGATAAAATCTTACACATATTAGTATAAGTCCTTATTGGACATACAATTATTTATTCGGAAGACAAAGCAAATACAATCTCAGTAAGATTAGTAAATGAATTATGAGACATTAGAAACCTTAATCAGGACTAGTGATATCAAAGAGTTATAGAATTTAGTAATGAACATGATTGAATTCTCAAATTAGGGTTCTTAATCAAAGGTCTTAAAATAAGCAGAGTGTTAAAACAAAATAGACTCTTGTTAAATGTTAATCTGACAGAAGAAACGTTAAGAGATCTATGTTAAATATGTGTATCGATTTAATAGAAAAAACTAGCATTGCAGAAACAATGAACAGAATTGTTTAGTTCCACGTGAAAAACAAAACGCTCCTTTGGGACCAACACAGGCTCAAAACTTTTGGATTAAATTATCAGTAAGACTACAGTGAGGATAATTTATTCTATTTTAGGTACTTCATTAAGAGCAATATTCAAAGAAACTAAGGGCACTATCTTATGAGAAGATAAAAAGTGTCCTATATTATTGCATATTCAAAACCACGAATCTGTTTATAGTATAAAAATTACTTGCAAGGAATAGGTCATTTCAATATAGTTAAAATGGATTCAGTCAAGAATTTCAGGTAGCAAGATAAAGAAAATTAAAATAAAATAAAGGCTTTCTAAAGTTGATGTCAGATGTGAAAGGAAGTTAATTTTTATTACTATTACTTCTTTGAAAAAATATATTTTTAAATGTTTATGACCACACATTATAGAATTTATACAAACAGCAATCCAATGGCTGATTAAAGACATTTTCTAAAATCCAAAAACAGTTATCCTACAAAATGACCCTTGGATATTGACTCTGGGTTCACTTCCTGCTCTCCTCTCTATTATTTACCCCTTTCCAGTCACACTGTTTGCCTCAAACTTAACTAAGCTGATTTTGGCTATACCCTTCATATTTCCTCTTCTCTTTGCCTGGAACCTCAGGTATTCACATAGCTGGCTCCTGAGCTCAAACATCTTCTCTGATGAGCCCATCAAAGTATATAGATATATTTTGACCCTGCTTTATTCTTCAAAGAATTTAATTGATATTATATATTTGGTTCTCTTTTCTTACTTTCTCTCTCTTTTTTTCTTTTTTAGAGAGAGAGAAATAGAGAGGGGGGGCAGAGGGAGAGGAAGAGAGGGAATCTTTTTTTTTTTAATTTTTTTTAATTTATGATAGTCACAGAGAGAGAGAGAGAGAGAGAGAGAGAGAGAGAGAGGCAGAAACATAGGCAGAGGGAGAAGCAGGCTCCATGCACCGGGAGCCCGATATGGGATTTGATCCCGAGTCTCCAGGATCGTGCCCTGGGCCAAAGGCAGGCGCCAAACCGCTGCGCCACCCAGGGATCCCTGAAGAGAGGGAATCTTAAGAGGCTCCATGCCCAGTATGGAGCCCAACATTGGGCTATATCTCATGATCCTGAAATCACAATCTGAGCCAAAATCAAAAGTCAGACACTTAACCCATTGAGCTACCCAGGAGCCCCAATATTTGGTCTTTGTTTACAACCATCTCCTCACTAGAAAGGCAGAGGTTTTTGTTGTTGTTGTTGTTGTTTTATTAACTATTTTCCTAAACACTTTATTGAGGTATAATTTGCAAACCCATTTATGTGTAAATTTTAATTGTTCTTTGTAAATTTCCAAAGTTGTACATGCATCACCACAATTCAGATTTAGAATATATTTTTCTCCCAAATACAATCCCTTGTGTTCTCTGCTGTGAACCCTAGCTCCCACCTCCAGTCTCAAGCAACCATTAATCTGTGTTCTGTCTCCATAGATTTGCCTTTTCCAGACATTTCATATAAATTGAATCATATAATATGTAATGTTTTGCAATTTTGTCTGTTTTATTTACTGCTGCTGTACCCCACTAAAAATAGGGCCTGGCACATAAATGGCCCTCAATAAA
Source organism: Nyctereutes procyonoides (assembly GCF_905146905.1). Lineage (NCBI taxonomy): Eukaryota > Metazoa > Chordata > Mammalia > Carnivora > Canidae > Nyctereutes > Nyctereutes procyonoides. The sequence goes on along the minus strand of NW_026575021.1, from coordinate 14,444,628 downwards.
CAATTGTATAAATATAAGAATGAATCAATGCAGATTTGGGGCTAAAATTTGTAAGGCTGCAAAATCTAGCTCAGATGTAAGTTAAATAGATTAATAGTTCTTTTTTTACTTAAGTAGTTTAAATTTAGAATTTTTTAATAAAGGGAAAAAGGGAATAGAGAATAGAGGAAACCATAATTTAGAGTAATAAGTACTATACGGTGAAATAAATTTATGAATCTCGAATACCCATTAAAACATATAGAGTCAAGAAACCTTAAGGATATCAAGGCATATTTTTTGACTGAAAGTCTGAGACTTTACAGCAGTTGTTTTTTTTTATTACAACTACAGGAAACGTTAAGAGCCATAAGTATAAAAAGGAATATTCCCAGTTTATCTAGATAACAGCATGAACAAATAATTTTTATGCCTCTACTGATAAATATCTCAAAAAAATCAGCACATCTTTATAATGAGGCAATTCAAAACCAGTAGTTTATTTTATGTCAATCACCATGGTTATAAACTGTAATTATAAATTATATTGGATGCAGGGTGGGTACCTTTGAGCTCCATTTTAAATATTTCTTAATTAGATATGGTTCTTAAAAATAGCTTTTGTAGTGGAAAAAAAGAGAGAGAGAGACAAACCAAGAAACAGACACTAACTATGGGGAACAAGCTGGTGGTTACCAGAGGGGAGTTGGGTGAGGGGATGGGTGACATAGGGGATGGGGAGGGGGGAGCTTGTGGTGATTTGTGTTTCATGCAAGTGTTGAATCACTGTATTGTACATGTGAAAGTAATACTACATTGCATGTTAATTAACTGAAATTTAAATAAAAATTAAAGAAATATGATTACCTCTGCAGTATCAAAATTTAGTTAATACATCAGAGTTTTAAAAAAATGAAATTATACTTAGAGCAAGACCAGTCATTGTGATGCTATTTTTAATACATTCTGACAATATTTTAGTTGCAAACAGTTCAGTTGTTTTTCCACTTTTAGCTTTTCTCAGGAAGTCAATGAGTGAACAATTGGCCCATGGCTTTGGCGAGCTGGAGTTTGAATTCAGGTGAACAAGTCAGTCATTTTCAGTAAATCCCTTGTCACTTGAGAGAGATTAGCAAACAAAATTTTAAAAAATTTCTTATTTATTTTATTTTTCAAATTCCCAACATATCCTTCTTCCCGCCATGTAACTTATGAGGAAGACCACAAGGCGAAAAAGTGAGTTTATTTTTACTATTGTCTACAAATTCTAGTTGTGTGAATATGTGGGATACTTTGCTTTGTTATCTTAGTTGAAAATATTCTGCTTATAGGAAGTTGGTGAAATATTGTCATTCATATTGTTTTTTCATAGGATTGTTTTAGAGTCTTTTAGGGGAGGAATTTGAGTGGTAAAGTGAAATGAATGAGCAGGAAAGTTGGCTGCTATGAACAATAACTTGTCTCTTCTAATACTGGTCAGACCACATAACTGCTTCAAGTTTGTTATGTTTTGTGTTTTTTCCCCGCATTTTTTCTAGTTGTAATATAGAGGAAGTATTCATGATTGAATGTCATAATCAATAGAGGGAGGTGTCCATTATGATTACAAAGAAGAGATTAGTTAGTAGAAATACTATCAAAGGATAGACCCTAGACTAGAATTTATTGAGCATCTACTAGTTTCTAGAATTTATTGAGCATCTACTAGTTTCTAGGTATTTTATAGCACTTAAATAAATGTTATTTTACTCAAATTATAATCTTGAGAGGCAGTATTATTTCCACTTAATCTATAAAGAAAGAAAACAACCAATAGATAAATTTACTGATATGGGTAAGCTGGTAAATAGGAGCTTTTAGTGGTATTGTCAATATTTTCAAAGAATGAGCTTTTGATTTTATTTTATGCATGAAATTACTATTTTTAATTTATTGTTTATTATTCCTTCTCTCTCTCTCTCTCTCTGCTTACTTTGCATTTAATTTAATTTTATTTTATTTTTCTAATTGCTTAACATGAAAGTATAGCTCATTGGGACGCCTGGGTGGCTCAGTGGTTGAGTGGCTGCTATAGACTCAGGTTGTAATCCTGGGGTCCTGGGATTGAGTCCCATATCAGGCCCCCCGCAGGGAGCCTGTTTCTCTCTCTGCCTGGGTCTCTGCCTCTCTCTGTGTCTCTCTTGAATAAATAAAATCAAAAAAAAAAAAAAAAAGAAAAGAAAGAAAGAAAGAACGAACATAGCACTGATTTCTTTTAAAATCAGAGGTGGAAATGCTTTATCCTGCAGACCAAATAGGATCCGTGGCTTGTTTTTCTATGATTCTTGAGCTGAGACTAGATTTTATATTTTTAAAGGATTGTTTTAAAAAAACACATGAAAAATGAAAAAGTAAATAAAAAAAGAAAATGTGACAGAGATTGTAGGTGGCCCACAAAGCATAAAATATCTACCATCTGACCCTCTATAGAAAAAAATTTGCCAATCTCTGGCTTAGACCATTTCCATTTTTTGGAATTATCAACATTACTGATGTTAAATCTATTATCTCACTATTTGTTTTCTTTGTGACCTCTCCATACTTAGCTGTTTTTATCTTTCTTCCAGGCCAGTTTTTGGAAACAACGTTTTAGAAACATTTTCATGTTTCTGTTTTATCTTTATAATAGGGTTATAGCTATAACTATCAGTTTTGATTTTTAGTAGCTGGTCTAAGGTTAATACACATATTTATTTATCAAATTTCCAAATAACATTTTACACACACAAATATTGTAAAAATTTTACAAAAGAACACTTCCATTTCATCTTTCTGCCTATTGTGTTAATACGTTGTATCTCATCATACTACAAGCCACATCATATTAGTTTTTATTTAAATTTTCACTTAATTTTAAATTGCTTAAATATGGATAAGTATTTTATGGTTGCCCACATATTTACTGATTCCATCACTCTTCATTATTTGTACAGATATAAATTTCCAACTGGTATCATTTTGCTTATTCCGCAAGAACTTTCTTTAGCATTTCCTGTAGTAAAGGTCTGTTTTCAATGAATTATCTCAGGTTTTTGTTGTTGTTCTACACTTTCTCTATGTTCTCCATTTTGGAATATTTTTGCTAGCCCAAATTTCTATGTTGACACTTATTTCCTTGTAGTATTCTAAAGATATTGCTCCATTTCCTTCTGATTGAATTGTTTCAGCTGGGATTTTGCTATCATTCTTAGTTTCTTGCTACAAAATATATCTTTTCTACAGTGAGTGTTTAAAATTTTTCTCCTTATCAATGCTTTTTAACAATTTTATTATGTTGCACCTGGGTGTGTTTGATTTTTATATTACTTTTACTCTGGTTCCATTGAACTTTGAATGTCTGTGGATTTAATTACTAATTTGAGCAAATATTTTTTTATCTCCAATATTTTTTCTACCCACCTGTGTTCTCTTCTGTTCTTCTGAGGCTGCTTTTCAAGAGTCACTGAGTCACCACGTTTTATTTTCAGTCTTTATTCTCTCTGTGGTTCATTTTGGAGTGTTTTAAAAGCTGTGACTTCACCGATCAAGTTGGCTTCACAAAATCAAGTTCATTGATTTTTTTTTTTTCCTTCTTCTTCAGGTTCTAATCTGATGGTAAACACCTCTGCTGTATTTTTTATTTCAGATATATTTTTTTTCATTCTTAAATATTTCATAGTTTTTTTTCACTTTAGTCTTTATGTATGAAATAAGTTTTATTTTGTAATTCATTGCTGAGATCTGTCACATTTCATTCTGAACCTGCTTATTGCCTAAACATGATTTTAAAGATGTTTAAGTTAATTTATATTAATAGCTGTATATTTTTGCTTATTTCTTTTATTTTGTTTACCTTTCATGTGTATCTTACTTTTTATTTAATTTATAGCTTTGATATTTTAAAATTTTTGATTACCTTTTCTTTCATCTTTTTAAAATATTTATTTAATCAAATTTTAAAATTCTAGATCCCATTTTTATTTATGGCTTATTCCTGTTGCTGTTCAGCATATAAATATGTTCATAGTTCAAAAAATATTTCTAAAGGTTTAAATATTGTGCCTTTTAAGATCCTGTGCTTAAATTATACAGCTTTTATGAGCTCTCAAGAAAGGAGATTTCTGAAGTAACTCTCCTGCGTTCATGGCCCAGGTTGGTCCCTTCCGCCACACCTATAACCAACTATTCATTTCTCAGGACTATTCTGGTTTAGGAATATTTTCTACCTACAACCTCATACTCTAGCATTAGATAGCACTCTCATCTTCAGATGTTATATTTGGTGTTTATAGACTCTTCTGGGATCTACCTTTTCTCCCAACCAGTGTATACCTTTCCACTCTTACCTCCAATATTTCTGTCCTTCTTAATTATGTTTATTTCCTAGTGATTATCCTTCTAAGTCAGATTTTAAAATCTTTAGTAGTAGTATGATAAATTTTATTTGCCAACTTGACTAGGCTCCAATTACTCAATCAGATTCTACTCTGTTGCTGTACAGCTATTTTGTGAATGTACTTAACATCTACAATCAGTTCATTTTAAACAAATGATATCATTTTAGATAATTTGTGTGAGCCAGGTTCAATTAGTGAAAAGGCCTTAAGATCAGAAATGAGAACTTTTGGTTTCAAAGAAGAAGGGTTGCAGGGAGAAAAAAATAATATGTGTTTGTGTGTGTGTGTGTTTCTGAGAGAACCCTGAATAATGCAAAGTGTATTTTAATGTTTCTAAGATTCTTGAAAGTCACACATGCTTCTGAGCATTCATGAGGAAATTCCGGTTATTCTTGGAATCATTGTCTCAAATTTGCACTCAGAATTGGGTTCTTTCTTTCTTTCTTTCTTTCTTTCTTTCTTTCTTTCTTTTTCTTTCTTTCAGTCTTTGTAGGGCACTTCTCAGATAGTTTGTGGGTATAGTTAGTGGGCATCATTCATCTGCAATACCTTTGGGATACATTTCAATGTCTACACCAAAGCCATGATCTCCCCAAGATGCTTCTAGCTAATGTTTGCAGATAGTGGTAATAATAGAGCTGGATCTTTTTAGCCCAGGGTAGGATTTTTCTAATGGGTAATCCTGCCTAATATCTACTGGGATAATCTTTGCTAATGTTTTATGTGTTTGTACATTTTTAGTTATTATAATTACCTTAATTGCTTTGCCAATGTTCCAATTGATTGAAAACTTTTTTTTTTTTCCAGCTGAAAACTTTGTAAAGACAAGAACCATGTCCTATTTCTTTTGGAAAGTAACACTGCATAATGAAAAGTGCATGGTATTTGCAACAAGGAAAATTTGATTTTAAATACAAATCCAACTATTCATTAGATGTAAGAGACTTTGCATTTAATCTTATTGAGACTTTCTCAGGAAAAAAAAAATTAAAAAAAGACTTTCTCAGGAATACACAGTAACACAATTTTCTAACCATTATATCTCCATGTTTGAATTTTAAGTTCTTCTTGTTCAGTGTTGGCCTTTTATGGCTAAATAGTTCTTTTTCAAAGATCCTGGTAATCTTGGTGGGTTTTATCTCATAGTTATACACATTGCTTAAGTAGTTTTTGACTTGCAAATTTGTCCTTGTCCTGCTATAGGAGCTTCTTTACACATATATTGTTTGGTTAGGATCAACTGTCGAATACTAGTTTTCTTATATTTTTCTTTTTTTTCTTTTTACCTCCATTTGGTTTTGTCATTTTAAAGTATTTATTTTCCTATACTTTCTCTATTTTTCCAGTTGGAAGTATCCATTTATTGAACTCATATTTGAATAATGATGTATATTTTTAAAATAATGATGTATTTGAGTAAAATATTTTTAAACACATTCCTTCCCTCAAAACTTGTCTCCTAAGCTTGAAAAATCCTGTTTTATCAACGGTATTTTATCAATATTACTTTTCATTTTTTTTTGAAATTCATATCACTTCAAAAAAGATTTATATTACTTTAAGTTTGGACATTAATGTCTTTTTTCATGCTGTGGTGGAATCACATAATTCTGGCTTAAAATTCTTTATTCTACATGTGCTACTGCTTTAGGAAGGAAACACTTTTACAATATGATGATTGCTTTTCAAAGTGAGCTTTTGAGAGCAGTTCTTCTCAAATTTGATTAAAGAACTTACTGTGCAAATATTATCAAGAATTCTCAGAGGCAAGAGGTTAAGATAAAACAGATATTACAAACTAAGACAGCAATCATGCTTAAATCTGTACCCTTGGGTTGAACCGAAAAGGCAAGACTCAGATGAGATTTACTCTTAAGATGCAAAGGACGTGGGAGAAAATCTGTTTAGTTAGTAGTATTTTGACAGACTTTGCTTAGAACTTTTCCATTTTTGTACACAAGCAATTATGCTTAATTATCCTGACTCTTTTTGGCTTTTATCCTTTTTGTGCCTTTTCAAAATCACATTGAATCTTTTTTTCCTCTCCTAGGGACTTTCAGAATGTGCTAAATGGTAAATATTTTAATTAGCAATAAAATGTTATAGAGTAAAATTGAACAAACACTTACTGAAACAAAACAAAACAAAAATACAAAACCACTTATTGGTTATTCATTGTGGTTAGTTCCTGTGCTAGGAACTGGACATGGTCAATTTTATTTAATCTTCACACACATCTTTGAGTTATTAGTAGCTCCAACTTAAGAAGGAGAAATGGGCTCAAATAATGAAGTAACTTGCAGAGTGTCCTACATCTAATAAACAGCTGGCTTTGTGTTCAAATTTACCTGGTTGCAGATTCTATAGACTTTTTATCAGCCAATGTCATTTTCTAAAGAGGATTAGGACATGGTTCCTGTCTTTAAAGAGATTTCAGTCAATTGGAGCATTATACCAAAGCAATAGAAATGATTAAGATAATTTCAAATGTATAAACACATAAAATATTAACTTTAAGTACTTCACCTGTCAGTATGCTGACCCTTGATTCTAACCCTTGTTTTTTTCCACATTCTATTGCTGATGCTTTTAATAAACATTTTATACTTATGACCTATTTCTATTATTCTCCTCTCTTTAGAGGATCATGTCATTGATTTGAGGATACTTCTTTTATAATATGTATAAAATAATAACTCACAAATAACACACGTAATGCACAGTTGAATAATATCTGTGACAGTTCACATACTGATTGATAGAGAATTCATCATTTTTCACAGGACAAGTGAAGCAGCATAATGGAGAGTTGTCTAATCAAAATATTTTAGGTTTTTTAAAATATATTTTTAAGCGCTCCAGTCAGTGTTATGGAATCATAGGGAGTCTAGAGAGAAAATCACCGGGGAGTCAATAAAGCTTATGAGCAAGGAGCTGACTCAATAGGATTTGGATATTAAAAAGAGAGGTAGAGAGAAGAAGAGACCGGAGGGAGGGAAGCCTGTAGGCAGAGGAGCTATTCTAGTAACAATTGCTGTGTTCTGGAGACAGATGCATGCCCAAGGTAGGCAATAGTGAGGATTAAGAGAAGAGGGTAAATGGGATAAATGATAAAGTAGAAATGACAGCACTTGAGATCAGCAGTTTTCAACTCAAGTCTGTGTGTGTGTTTGGTGAATTTGTCGAAGAGAAACCAGTTAAAAAGCAAGTAAAATGTGTACATTGCATGTAAATGTGCAACCACCTTTCTTTCCCATTTCACAGCCTTAAAGTTATGAGCTGTCCTTGGGAGTGCAAGGTCTCTACACATGGGTCTGAGGCCGGACAGGGAGGGAAGGTTGAGAAGTGTCCAAGTACCCAGGATGATTCTGTAGTCTCCAACTTCAGTGTCTGCCATGTGGCTACCATCCACCACCAGTATAAGAAGAATAGAGAAGGGAAAAAAAAAAAAGAAAAATAGAGGAGAAATAGGTTGGTTGGGTGGAGATTGAATTTCTTTTCGCAGGATTAGCAATTTGAATAGTTAATGAGGTTTATAAATGCAAAGCCAAATCTGATACAACCCTTCCAGCTGTTAGATGTATATTATTTTCTTTTGACAAGCCAGATCCTCAGTTTTACATAATACAAGAGGCTTCTGAGAAGACAAGGCTTTGAAATCTTTGTGACTTTTTCCTAAGTCCTTTATCGTCAGGCTTGTAAGGCTATTTTATATCATTTTCTTTTGTAAATCTGCACTACTTGTCGATTTACATCATATGCAGTTTTTCCACATTCTTCTTCAGCAGGATGGCCCTGTCGTTATTAATTACAATTGCAAATTGCCTAATTTTCCTGGTTACTTTTTTTTTAAATTTTTATTTATTTATGATAGTCACACACAGAGAGAGAGAGGCAGAGACACAGGCAGAGGGAGAAGCAGGCTCCATGCACTGGGAGCCTGATGTGGGATTCGATCCCGGGTCTCCAGGATCATGCCCTGGGCCAAAGACAGGCGCTAAACCGCTGCGCCACCCAGGGATCCCTTCCTGGTTACTTTTTAGGGTACTCTTTCCTATCACATATCGTGTGTTGAAGTAGTCCCTCTTGTGGGTATAAGGAAGAAGCAGTTTTTTCTCTAGAACTTTGGAAAACTTGGAAATGTGCACAAAAGAACATTTTCAAGTATTTTTCTAAAACTATTTTAAAATGATGCTCCATATCCCTTGTTTTCAGTAAGACTGAATTCTGTGTTAATACAGATTTCCAAAACCCATAGTGAAGGCAATGAACAACTAGTGATGGAGGCTAAAAACCATTATGTGCGTTGTGGTATTTATTATTTACTCACTTGATTACATGGTTCCAATTTCTTCCCACCTGCACCCTTATTTTCTGTAATATCAAACATCAGGAATTCTTTTTAAGAAATTAAAAAAAACGTAATGCAGATTATATCTGCAGAATATATATATATATATATATATATATATATATATATATATATTGAGTGTAAGGAAATGTGATATAAGATTTTTAATTATTGGGGAATCCCTGGGTGGCTCAGCTCAGCAGTTTAGCACCTACCTTCAGCCCAGGGCATGATCCTGGAGTCCCGGGATTGAGTCCCACATTGGGCCCCCTGCATGGAGCGTGCTTTTTCCTCTGCTTGTGTCTCCACACCTTTCTCTCTGTCTCTCATGAATAAATAAATAGAATCTTGAAAAAAAAAAGAATTTTAATTATTGAAGAGGAGATGAAGTAAAAAAAATTACATGTATTCTTATTGAAGTCACATCAACCAGAGCTCTCAGATCTCAATGACACCTAGAAACTTCCATTCATTTTCTGGTTAAGAAAATATTTAGAGATAAGGAAGTTTGTGTTGAGAAGTAATCGTTTTTAGGTATAATATTTCACGTGAAGCAGTATGGTATCCTTGCTTGGAGCAGGTGTTCTGGAATTATATAAAGCACCTAGCTCCGCTACTTATCTGGTTCCTAGAACAAGAACCTTAGTACTCTGCATCACATTGATGACGTTTGTGAAGTATTTTTTTTTTTTCCTGAGGAGTAAGGGAAAAATGTGCACAGAACACTTCTAACTAGGGGATAGCAAGACTTTTGTTTATGAAAGTTATAACTATCATTACTGATTTTTTTCAAAATTTGAGGTAGTCAGAAGTTAAAAGAAAGCAACTAAATGTGATACTTGGGTCCAAAAGATGCATTTTTTTAGGTGAAAGAATTGCCTATGTCTGGATGATCTAGAAACTTTCAAGAAGGGTTGTAGATAAAAGATAATATTTGGTATCTAGATTTTAAATTATGATAATTTTTATTGATTTATTTTCTGTTCCAACTAAGACTGAAGACTTAAACTGTGTCTTACTCTTCTTTAGAAGGTAACGTGGTACTGTGGGTATAACATATAGTTTGCAAGTAGCTGACACCCCTCTGTTCAGTTCATTGATGGGGTACCTTTCTCTTTTGATAGTAATAAAACCTGCTAAGGAAGAATGTATTTTTAGACAATTACTTTGAAATTTTTGTTTTTTCTTTATCGGCTCAGTATCCAGCATAAAAAGTCATGATATTTGCTGACTTTCTGCATCATACCAACTGTTTTTGAAGTAAGTAGCAAAATCATCACAGCCTTCATGTCTACTAACATAGATATTGAGGGTATCTCTCTGTCACCAAAGAGCAAAGTTCTTTACTAGGTCTCCTTTTTAAAAAAGAATTTTATTTATTTATTCACTAGAGACACACAGAGAGAGGCAGAGACACAAGCAGAGGGAGAAGTAGGCTCCATGCACGAAGCCCAATGCAGGACTCGATCCCAGGACCCCAGGGTCATGCCCTGACCCGAAGGCAGATGCTCAACTGCTGAGCCATCCAGGCGTTCCTATTTACTAAGTCTCCTTCCCTGCTGCAAGAATATGCAGCAGGGAAGGAGTGTTGCAGAGAAAGCTGAATAGGTCCTGGGAAATCTTCCATTTAAAATAAAGCCAACTATGGAAAAATTATAACCACTCTTAAAATTTTCCTGAGAGTGAATCTGTATTTGATGGAGGATAAGAGATATAGCAGTGGCTATAGCTTTTAAAACACTGGAAAAATAGCACAGAATACCAAAAATCCATAGTAATACTTTATTCATAAGGCAAACAGTATAATTAGTTGAGTCTGACGCTTTCCATACATCACAAATTTCATGTTCCACTGAGAGCTGGTAGATTAATTGCAAAGAAACTTCAGTCAGCAGATTCTCTTTCCATGAAAAATTGTCAGAGACAAACACTTCTTAAATGCCCTCTTTTTGTTGATTACTTTTAAAATTATGTTGTTGATAAAATGTCAATATAAATGCATTCTTAATTCATTTTTAATGTATTCTTGTGAACGTACTTTTAGAAACATCTCTCCCAGTCACGTATTTTTGTGTTCATTTTCAGTGACTTCTAAGGGCATTCATGGCACCGAAGTGTATTTTCAGCCAATTTTCAAATATCTATTAGCCCATAGGGTGCATGTCATTCATTCCCCACCCCTTCTTGTGCCTCTTTTTAAAAATAAGTCACAAGTTAAATGAAGCTATGAACGTCTTTGAAGTACCAATGATACTTGGAAAGTAAAGGAAACAGGGAACACTTGCAAGTAAAATATGTGAAGTCTAGGAAATGAAAAGGTGAACACCAAAAATTATTTATGGCCATTGTCCTGGGTGAACCTCAGAAATGCATCCCAGAGCATCAGCTTTTTGTTACCATCTGGCCCTGCAACTAAAAAGACTTCCTTGGCTTGATGTAGTCTGAGGACGTATCAACATCAAAACCTGAAAACATTTATGGCACTAAGTAGCTACCTTTGCAGATCATTAAAAAAAAATAGAGAGAGCCTTACTTAGCATCTATATCACATCTGCTTAGTTTTAGGAGGTCTTACTGCAGGGGTGCAGGAGGAATGACATCTGGTTATATCCAATCAACTCCGTATGTTATGACTGATTCTAAAGGCATCTGGCTCTATTATATTTGCTTAAAACTCTGCTGTATTTTCAACAAATGATTGTTTATATTGGTCTCCTTTGTAGCCCATGGTGATGGTTTATAATGTGTTCTGCTATTTTCGTTTACTGGAGTGGATATTTATACACAGACACTTTGGCTTCGAGTATTTTCATTTTGTTGTTAGGGATTTCGTATTCATATGCAGAGAAATGCTGACGAGTCACTGCACTTATCTGTTGCTCGGAGAGATGATGATGGGTCATAAACCCAGATATTAAAACAAACAGCAAGAGAAGAGTTCGTTTCTTTCAGGTCTGATCCCTAAACGATTTTCTTACCTGCAAATGAAACAGGCAGTAAAGGGAGTCACATTAACAACCCTTATACATCATATTTACTTGTATCATTATTATGTCCTCAAGTAGAACCAAAATCAATACAATTGTTTATATTTATCCAGTACTCATTCTGTGTCAGACAGTCCTCTAAATGCTAAGCATGAATCAACGCATTTAATTCCAGTACTATTCTATGAGGTAAATACTAGTATTACCCTGATTCCACAGATGAGGTAACTAAAGCACAATAATTTGCTCAACATTAGACAGTTGGTAAGCAGTAGAGCCAAGATTCATGCCTAGGAAATTTGGTTTTAGAATCCATACAGTGAATTATCATGCTATTCCATCTCTTAATGTATGTTGACACCTGAAAGAGCAGAATGATTTCATTTTGGAGGGATGACTATTCAGCATAAAGAAATCTGTGAACGTTGTCCAACCAAATCCATTACTATAAACTTAATAAAATTTATACAACATCATAAGATATAGGGATTGGTAAATCCGAGAGGTGGTTCTGGGAAAAAAAATGAGAAAAGTAGCCATGCACATTAAAATTGTGATAAATACTACAATCAAATAGGATTCATTAAGATTGACTATTTTCAAAAAAATGGAATAAAATAAAATCCAAATTGATAATAACAGATTTATAAAAAGTAGCAGACAATAACAAAAAAATTGAAAATACTACTTAAAAGTCATAATGTCGTTACACTTTGCTGAAATCTTTCAAAGTTTGAAGAGATATACAGGTATTAAGAATTATATGATTAGAAAAATAAGATTAGCAAATTCATCATATGAAGTTATTATTATCTTAATTCCAAACTTGGTGATAAGTACTTAAAAGTAGAAAACTCTATGCCAATTTCACATACGTGAACAACAAAGCATTTAAACAGAAATGTTAACAACTACAATTAAATATGATTCACCATTCCCAAAAAGGATTTGATCCAAAAATGCAAACATATAAAAAAAATGCAAGCATAGGTGATGTAATGACATATATTAGTTACTAAATAAAGTAAATAAATAATATTGATTAAATATACATTAGTAACTTAAATGTATCATTTTATTTATTTTTATTAAGATTTTTTATTTTATTTATTCATGAGAGTCACAGGGAGAGAGAGAGAGAGGCAGAGTCATAGGCAGAGGGAGAAGCAGGCTCCATGCAGGGAGCCCGATGTGGGACTCGATCCCAGGACTCCAGGATCAGGCTCTGGGCTGAAGGCAGGCGCTAACCACTGAACCACCTGGGAATCCCCTGTATCGAGTTTTAAAATGGAATTTAATTGCTTTAGAGAATGATTCACCTTTCATGACATTTTTAAAAAACCAAAACTTTAAAACTTTCTATTTAGGAAAAATGATTTCTGCTTCATTATTATTATTCAGCATAATTTGGAAATTTTGGTCTGGTCAATGATGTAAGTCAGAAAATAAAATCAGGAGCAATAATTAGGGGAAAAGGAGAGATAACTATATTATGTAGAGATGAGCCTATTCTATCTCTAGGATCTCTAAAAAAACATCAGATAGAGTTAGCTGAAATTTAGTAACATGGTATTTTATCAAAATCAATATGCTAGCAACGACCATAACATGAGGTCAAAGATGTGAGAAATCCATATCATACTGCAATGAGTAAGAGAAGGCTTCTTGCAGGAGACTGGCCTAGAAATGAAATTTGGAGGGAAAAGGAATGGGCTAGTTTAATCAAGAGAGGAGGGCTTCCTCAGTAAAGGGAATGCAAGTGAAATGTGGCATTTGACTAGCTCTCTCACTCACCATCCCTCTTTAAAAAAAAAAAATGTAATATTGCTCTTATTTTTCTGACTTTCCTTTGGTTTTCTGTCCTTTTTGTTCTTACACATGGAACATTTGTCAAAATTCTGTATATGACTCTTATCTCAATATCGTTGAACTTTGTATTATTTGACATTTAGAAACATGTTTGCTTTGTTATTAAGTATTTTGAGAAATCATAAGTTTCTCCAAATGTAAGTGTAAATAAGGTTTTATGCTTCCTTCACTCTCATCAGAGTCCTGGATGAATGGATGACAGTCGTGGCTAAAAATAGAAAAGGCAACCCAGTTATTCTTAGAGTGAATTAGACTTCAATTTGATTATTACTCATGGCTAACACTTCATCATTTTGCTTCCTGTCTGTGACACAGTTAGGGTAAATGTATAAACAATTCTTGTCCTTATATTCCTCACTTCATATATTTGAAACCAGTGCTACTCTGAGCAACACATTTTTTCCCCCATCACTTCAGGAAAAGAGCAATATGTGAAATAACCAAAAGCTCCATCATTTAAGGTGTGTGCGTGTGTGTGTATGTGTGTGTTTAACGCAATCTAATTAAATTCCAGAAAGGAGACTGTTATGCCAACCATTAAAAGAAATCTAAGTACCAAGGAAGACCTGCAACCTACTACAAGTTTCTACTACCATTGTGTTTATATCGGGCCCCATGGGGGTGTGATGAACTAAATATTTGTGTCCCTCATATATTCATGTGTTGAAGCTCTGACCCCTACTGTAACTGTATGTAGAGGTGGGGCCTGTGAGAAAGTGATTGATAAAGCTTAAGTGAGGTCATAAGAATGGGTCTTTAATCTTAGAAAGAGACACCAGAACTCTCTCTTTCTTCTCTCTCTTTTCATCATGTAAGAACGCGGTGAGAAGGCATTCTTCTGAAAGGCAGAAAGAATGCTCTTACCAGGAACCAAATTGGTTGGCACCTTGATCTTGGACTTCTCAGGCTCCAGAACTGTGAAAAATACATTTCTGTTATTAAGCCACCCAGTCTATGGTACTTTGTTATGGAAACCTGAACACAAATCTTGGTGCTATGAAGTGGGGAGCTGCCGTAGCAAATGCCTAAGCAGGTGGAAGTGGCTTTGGGACCAGGAGATGAGTTGAGGCTGAGGAGCTCTGAGATGTTAGGTACACAAAGCCAAGATTATTGTAAAGGATTGTTGGAAGAAATGTGGATGTTGGAGGTGGTTCTGGTGAGGGTTAGGAAAAAAAAAGAGGAGAGCTGGAGACACAGCCTTTTTCTTGGAGAATACATAATAAATCATGGGCAGAATGATTTGGTAGACAAATGGATGCTGAAGTCCATTTTGGTGAGGTTTCAGATGAAAATGAGGAGCATATTATTGGAAACAGGAGGAAAGCTGATCCTTGTTATGAAATGGCAAAGAGCTTGGCTGAATCGCGTTCTTGCTCCACTGTTTTGTGAAAGGCAGAATTTGTAAATGGTGAAACTGAATATATGGCAAAAGAGACTTTTAAGCAAGTGTTGAAGGTGTGGCTTGGATCCTCAGTATTTATAGCAAAGCACTGGAAGAGAGCAGAAAATTGAAGAAAGAATCACTAAGCACAAAGGAATAAAAAGTTGAAGATTTAGAAAGTGTTTCACTTACTCATGTTGCAAAAAAATGAGAAAGCTAAGGGTGTGATCGAACAGCGATTGGTCAAGAGATTATAGTTACAGCTCGTGGGCTTAATCGGCCACCTCTGCAGAAGCCAGGACTATAGATGGGGTTGTATCACCTCTGCCAGCTAGGACCAAAGGAAACGGAGGAGGGGAGGGGATGAAGGGAAGCTCTGAACATGCACTGTCCTTCAAGAAGGATCTTGAAGCCCATTCAGATCTCATCAGGACTGACATTTCTACCAGGGTCCCACGGAAAAGCTACTCCCTTCTCATTTGCAGAAGGCAGAACCATTGCAAAAACCCACATGGGTAGGACTGCACCACACAGCCAAAGGGGCCAGGCTGTCAACAGGCTGTAAGGGAGGTCCCATCATCCTAATGGTCTTGGGAAGTAGAATGTTGGTCCAAGGAGGATTATTATTCTCCAGCCTTAAGCTCTAATGGATTTTGCCTGCTGTATTTGGACCTTGCTCAGAATAAATCTGAGTCTCACTCTGTCTGATGTAGATGATATTCAGATGAAACTTTGGACTTTAGAGTTGATGCTGAAATGAGATGGAATGAATATATTTGGATGTGAGAAGGACATAAATTTGGGGGGCCAGGGGCAGAATGGACTGAACATTAGTGTCCTATCCAATTCTTACATTGAAGCTGTAGCCCCCAGTGTGACAAGTATGAAGAGGTGGAGTCCTTGGGAGGTAATTAGTATTAGATGGAGTCCTGAGGGCATAGCCTTTCCGATGAAGATATTGCTGGAAAAGTAAGAAGAAGAAGGGAGAGGAGGAGGTGGAAGTGCAGGAGGAGGTGGAGGAGGAGGAGGTAGAGGAGGAGGTGGAGGAGGAGGAGGTGGAAGAGGTGGAGGAGGAGGAGGAGATGGAATAGGAGGAGAAGGAGGTAGAGGAGGAGGAGGAGGTGGAGGAGGAGGAGAAGGAGAAAGAGAGAGGGAGAAGAAGGAGAAGAGGAAAGAGAAGAAGGAGAAAAAGAAGAGGAGGAGGAGGAAAAGGAGAAAAGGAGAAGAAAAGACACTAGAGCTTTCTCTCTCTGCCACGTAAGGATGAAGCAAGAGGGCAGCCACCTGTAGGCTAGAGAGAGGGCCATCACTGAGAGTAGACCTGCAGGGGCTTCCACCCCTGGACTGCCCCGCCTCCAGAACAGTAATGAATAAATGCCAGTTGTATAAGTCTATGGCATTTTATTACAGCAGCCTGAGGTGACTAGGACACCAAATACAAACCCAGTCGGCAGAGCTGAACTCTGATAGGGAGACCCGAGACCATAGAGAACATAAGGCTCAAGTCCTAGTGAGGAGTTGCCAAAATTTCAAATCCGTAAATATGAAGTCACTTCTCGATTGCTTAATTTACTTTAATTTTCCATTTTGGCCCTTCATAGATAGAGCATGCCCCCTCCCCCCATAAGCAGAGAGAGAGAGAGAGAGAGAGAGAGAGAGAGAGAGATAGGGATAGAATGAAGGGATGTTACTATCTTTTGGGGGAGAATGTTGTATGTGTGTGTACATATATACTGTGTGTCAAAGATTGTACATTATCGTAAAAATACCATGAGGTGATAGCATTAAGCCATATTTTGAGGATAATAAACTGAGGCACAAAGATAAAACTTACACAATATCCCACTATTTGGGAATTAATTAACAAGGATTTACGCAAAAATACTGAAGCCTGTAACCCTGGATGAAGTTGAACTATATCGTAGCCTTCACATCACAATGTTCTGGGCATTTACAGAAGTTCTGAAAATCACTTTTACATAAGTAGTGATTTTTCCATATGTAAGGCTGTATTTGGCATTTATAACTATTAGCAGAATTCAGGAAAAATTGGTTTTACAGTTTCTTCCTCCCCCCTCCTTTTCTCCACCTACCTTCTCCTCCTCCTCTTTTCTTTTTCCTTTTCTCCTCCTCCTCCTCCTCTTCTCTCTTCTCTTCTCCTTCTCCTTCTCCCTCGCCATCTTCCATTTAGGAGGAGAGCTTCTCATTGAGTTACTGGAACAAAACGGATCTTTGGTTGACTGCACTGTGTATAGACAGCAAATTATTTGTTTTAACTGAACATACCCCAGCATTGTAATAAAAAGCTCCTGCCTTTCATTTGTAATGTGTGCTCATGCTATCAGTTTATCGTGAGGTCTGCTTGTGACTTCTTCACAATATTCTCTTTCCATGACTCTGCATAGTTCCCACCGTACTCCAGTCTTCTCAAAGCATCTCTTCAGCTTTATCCCCTAATACTCATTATCTTTATACTTATTATCTTGATATTTTCTAGGTCAAATTTAAAAAATTATAGAGCATATGATTAGACCATTTGAGGGTTTTTTTTTTTTTTTTTTTTTTTTTTTTTTTTGTGCGATGTCTTCTCATAGGACTTCGTCTTATGTTTTGGCCACCTTTGAATCACCTAGCTCTGACCTTAATCAGTGGTACTCAGAGAGTAGAAAATTAGTGGTGGGGGGTGGGTGAGGGCCAGTAATTATTGTCTCTTAAGCTATGTTTGCGTCTATTCATTCAGTTATTTGTCCCCTAACATTTATTAAGTGTTTATTATATACCAGACAGTATTCCAGGCTCTGAGTTACAACTGTGGTCAAAACAGAAAATCTTGTTCTAATCTAGGTCATATTTAATAAGGGAGAAACGCATAGAAATAAATGCTGTGTAAATATTCAGTATGTCATTTGGAATAAAATAAAGTATGATACGGGTGATAAGAGTGGTAGGGTTGTCACGATCATTACTGTAACCCGAGAAGACTTCTTTGAAAAGAGTGACATTTGAAAAAAGACATTGAGGATAAGATGAAAGAAGCCAAATAACTCTTCAAGGGATAGTGTTGTAGGTGTTCTGTGATGTGAGTAAACACAGAATATTTAAGGGTCAGCTAAGGACATCAGGAAGCAGTCAGGTCTTTTGGCCATGAAAGACGTTCATTCTTACCTTTTTTTAGATGGAAACAATTTGAGCACTTGAGCAAAAAAAGTGGCATCAACTTATTTATGCTTTTCTTTGCACAATTACTACGGGTGGCTGTGGGAACGGTTAGTAGCGTGGTCAGAATGAGAACAGGGAATTTTTCCTTAAAGTAGTTATGGAGGATATGGGCACCAGGACCCGTATGTTTCTATTTCAATTACAGAGAATGTTTAGTTGATCATATCTTGCCTACTCAGTGAAACAGCCTATGCTACTCAAGAATTTGAGAGTCGACAAAAGAGTTACTGATTTTTATAAACATATATCTTAAGAGAATGTTAACAGTGGCAGGAAAATTTCATATTCATAGGGAGCACTTCTGTAGAGCCTTATAAGTTCAAACATTACGAGTGCTATTTTCACTTAATTCCTTTTACAGAGTTCTGTGTGCACTAAAAGTATGACCTATTCATTTCATACTCATTAAGAAATCAATTTTTTAGAGTAAATGTTACAAATGAATATTTAATTTAGTTGCAATTAAGAATGTGTATTTACAGAACATTTCTTATTAATTAACCCAAACCAGAATGGCTAAACATAGAAAAGTTTGACCTTCTACTAAACCATTCACTTGGCTCTGCTTTATTTTCAAAAGCACAGAACTTGATCCAACCTGGTCATGTCTCCCTCTGTAAACACATCTCTTCCTAATGAGGTTCCACTCCCCAGGCAGTAGGCAGCAGGCTCAGCTCTGCATTTGACTGCAGAGTCAAACACCTACATCTCCAGGTGATTCTGAGGAAGGTTTAATAACCAGAAGCCATTCCAATAAACCGCTCTTACAAAGTGCCTTCCCATTCCTACTCAAAATGGGCAAAACTGAGTCACTTTCCTCAAAATGAGATCTTTAGCACCAATATAAACACAATACGTTGAGATAATTTACTCGAGTTCTAGCTCTAGGAATCATGAATCAGAAGGAAACTGGCCCTCTAATTTCATTAGATCTTTGTCACTTTTTTCTCCTTGGACTTTTCTTCTAATCAAAAGCCCAAATTAACATCAAATAGTTGGAAATTATGTTGTAAAAACTTTACTGAACCGTTCAACTAATTTCTGAATGCATGCAGTCACTAAAGCTCGGTGAATAAAGACAGCACAGCATGCTGCTGGAACTTAAAGAAATCACCTGTGCTCTTCTGCATGGTCATAATCTCTCAAAAACAAAAAACAAAAAGCAAAAAACAACATACTAAACCACAAAGTCCCAACCACAGATCATGACGGTTTCACAGTTCACTTCAACTCTTTAGAAATCAATTGCCTGCTCCTCAAGTCATGAGCATTGCTTATGATTTTGTTAAAATGGTAGTCATTTTGTGAAGTATAGAGTTGGAAGAAATAAAAGGTAGTTTTAGCTATCATTTATCACCACTTAACAATCTTTCCTGAGGTTTAGAAGTTGGTATTTGGTCTGTAGTATAGGAGCCACATATAAGAGAAATAAGGCCATAGTTATGTTCTTATTCATGTTATACATTAATGTCTTGAAAAGTTGGCAGAGGATTGGTACCTAACATTGTTAGAATGAGTAATTATTCACTGCAGATTTATGCTATAAGGTAGTTAAGTGAAGTGACAACAAGCTGTTTTCTTAAATGTTAATTAAGAACCTTCTTAATTTATGAAGCTCTGTTCTGTTTGTGCAGCCTTGAACTAGGCCACTCATATTGCCAAATAAGTTCCTCTGAATAAATCATGTCTCAGCAATGAACATTTGCATTTTTGTCAGTGCAGAATAATTTAGGGAACACTGTGTCAGAAGACAGTGTGTAGACTGGACACCCTCCGGAAGACTATCTCTTCGAATTCAATGATTACTGGGGAGATTTAGTAATATTATCTCTAAGAAGGAGGGACCTTAAGCTTCTGCTGGCAATTATTTTGTGTGAAAATCAGTCATGATTTATAATATCTTTTACTTATCCTAATTACCCAAAGCATATGCATTTTCAAATATACAAATGAATTACATTAAAAAAGAAGTTTTTTTTGGATGTTATATAAGCATTTAATGATATATGCTTTCTTGGTGGGCACTAAAATGAATCTCAGGGAGGAATACAGAGTTCAATAAAATTTCTATCTTGGAAGTCTGAAACAGGAGTGATGGTTAATCATTTTCTGTAGGATTCTTGTTTAAAATTATATAGCAGGGAACATTTGTCTAAGGTCACCATATGCCAAGAACTCTCTGCCTAGTATGGAGTGTGGGGTGCACTTGTGTGCGTGTCAGTGTGACATAAAATGACTTAATGATGTATCTTTGCTCCTAGGTTTTACCTTCATATAAAAGTTATTATGGTTACACATAGAACAAATGGAACTACGAGCGCATTTCATAACTTTAATATTTTTATATAGTATTATGTTCTGTGGTCTGCCAGATTTAAGATAGTTGTATTTCCTTATAGTCACATTTTCCTTTGTTACTGAAAAGACTTTGGGATTTCATCTGACAACGGTGCTGTTTCTGTCACACAGCTTTGCACACAGCAGCAAAGACAGGATGATTCTTCATTGTAATCAATCTCTAATGGAGGCTAGAAAGGTATTGACAGGATATTAAAACAAGACTTGATTTTCCTTGGTTCCAAACTGCTCAATTTTCTGTCTTTTGTGAATATTTGGATGCTCTCTTTCAATTGCTTTTGTAAGTCTTGGAAGTATTTTTAATTCATTATATAGTTTTACCACACATTTCTGTATGAAGTATACTTCCCACCTGTGAAATAGGGTCACTTAGTTACCCTCTGGCCAATTTCAAAATCCCTTCATATTTGTCAATCTCAGCCATCAATGAAATCTTCATATAGTAACAGAATTCTTTTTTCTTAAAGATTTTATTTATTTATTCATGAGAGACAGACAGACACACACACAGAGAGAGAGAGGCAGAGACACAGGCAGAGGGAGGAGCAGACCCCACACAGGGAGCCCGATGCGGGACTCGATCCAGGGACCCCAGGGTCACGCCCAGCCAAAGGCAGGCACTAAACCACTGAGCTACCCAGCCATCCCAGTAACAGAAATTCTTTTCTTAAAACCATGTTATTGAGGTATTATTGACATTAAAAAAACCTGTACATATTTAACATATACAATTTAATGAGCTTGGTGATAAGTATACATCTGTGGAACAATCATCACTATCAAGGTTATAAACAAATCCATCATCTCCCAAAGTTTCCTATTATTATTATTATTATCATTACCATTGTTATTTTTGTGGTAAGAAGACATAATAAGATCTTAGAAAATTTTAAGTATACAACAGAGTATTGTTAGCTTACAGACTCTATGTTACATAGTAGTTCTTTGAATACAAAGGCCTTAAAATTATTTTTGTAAGATTTTAGGCATTTTTGAGAATAATTTTTACATTATATAGATATATCCCCCTCCCATAGGTTCATCTGTTTTATTTCTTAACTTCCACATATGAATGAAATAATGTAATATTTGTCTTTCTCAGACTAAATTATTTTGCTTAGCATAATACACTATAGCTCCATCCACATCATTGCAAATGGTAAGATTTCATTCTTTTTTGGTGGCTGAATAATTTTCCAGTGCATGTGTGTGTGTGTGTGTGTGTGTGTGTACATGCACTCAATCTTCTCCTTTTTTTTTTAAAGATTTATTTATTTATTCATTTGTTCATTCATTCAAAGAGACAGAGAGAGAGGCAGAGACACAGGCAAAGGGAGAAGCAAGCTCCATGCAGGGAGCCCAACGCGGGACTCGATCCCAGGACCCAGGATCACACCCTGAGCTGAAGGCAGATGCTCAACCATTCAGCCACCCAAGTTTCCCTCAAATCTTTTCTATCCGTTCATCAGTTGATGAATTTGGGCATTGTTGTTTGGCTATCCTAAATGATGCCGCTATAAACATTGGGTGTGCAAATATTCCTTTAAATCTATATTTTTGTATCTTTTGGATAAGTACCTAGTGGTGCAATTGCTGAATCACAAGGTAGTTTCTATTTTTAACTTTTAATGAACCTCCGTACTGCTCTCCAAAGTGGCTGTACCAGTTTACATCCCCACCAACAGTGTAGGAGCATTCCCCTTTCTCTGCATCCTCACCAACACCTATTATTTCCTGGGTCATCAATTTTAGCCATTTTTTTTAAGGATTTTGTTTATTTATTCATGAGAGACCCAGAGAGAGAGGCAGAGACATAGGCAGAGGGAGAAGCAGGCTCCCCTCAGAAAGAGTCTGATGTGGGACTTGATCCACCATTCCAAGATCACACCCTGAGCAGAAAGCAGACGCCCAATCGCTGAGCCACCCAGGTGTCCCAATTTTAGCCATTCTGGCAAGTGTGAGTGGTATTTCATTGTGGTTTTGATACGTACTTCCCCGGTAATAAGTGATGTTGAGCATCTTTTCATGTGTCTGTTGGCCATCTGGATGACTTTGGAAAAGTGTCTATTCATGTCTTCTGCCCATTTTTTAACTGGATTATTTGTTTTTTTGGGTGTTGAGGTTGATAGATTCTTGATAGATTTTGATTTATCAGATATGTCATTCACAAATATCTTTTCCCATTCTGAAAGCTGCCTTTTAGTTTTTTTGATTGTTTTCTTCACTGTGCAGAAGCTTTTTATCTTCATGAAGTCCCAAATAGTTCATTTTTGCTTTGGTTTCTCTTGCCTCTAGAGACATATCTAAGAAGAAGTTGCTATGGCCTTTGTCAAAGAGGTTGCTGCCTGTGTTCTCCTCTAGGATTTTGAAGGTTTCCTGTCTCACATTTAGGGCTTGCATCCATTTTGAATTTAGTTTTGTGTGTGGTGTGAGGAAGTGATCCAGTTTCATTCTTTTGCATGATATAGTCCAGCTTTCCCAACACTATTTGTTGAATGAGAAAAATGAGTTTGTTACCAAAATATATGAATATTAAACAAACATAACTGCTCTGTTTTCCTATCTTTGGATATATCAGGGATTTGAGGGTGGAGAATTATTGATCTGGTTGTAGATTTTGAGTCCTATTTAATTACATAATGTAGTAATGGAATGGAATGGAATCTTCACGGTGAAGATTCCATAAACAAGATGGCAACGTGCAGTTTGGTCTGGATATGGTCAAATGACAAGAGCAGCAGCAGCAGCAGCAGCAGCAGCAATAATAATAAGGTCAACTAGCATTTATTGAGGGATACCAGTGATGGTGCTAAGTACATCACCAACATTAACAGTTAGTTCTCCCAGCCTATCAGATGAATATGCATTATGGTCTAAGTTCCAGAGATGGGGTTATTAAGACAGAGAAATTAAGTGATATGACCCAAGTGACCCAGCAAGTGGTAGAGCCACCATCCAGACCAGGACCTACTCTTGCCCTCAAATCTTTACAAAAGGTCCTTTCTCATTTGATTCTGAACGTCTGGGTTGTCATATAGTTTTGTATGACACAAATGAACAGAGCCCAAATTTTTGTTGCATTTTTTAAAAGAAAAAATGAATTAAAAAGATGGCAGACGTTGCAAGCAGAAACACGCTAGCTTTACAAACACCCAGCCATCGTGGAGTAAACTAAATACTGGGTTTGATGTTGAAAGACTTATTTGACATATCTTCACCCTCCTCTGTTACACACAGGCACCTAAGTGATGCACATGTTGGGCTCAAGAGGTGGTGTGGGTGATGTTGCCAGAACAGCTATGTGCTCTGCCATCATGCCCCCTCCTGCATCTCCTGATATTAGTGGCATGGATTTGAAAGAACCTGTAACAAGTTTTAGTGAAAATCCAGTTAAAATCTTCTTTGATGCATGAAGAAAGAGATCTTGAGAGGGAAAAAAAAAAGTTACTTGCAGCAGACTTGATTAGTGACAGAGTGAAGATGAAGCCCTGGCCCTGGCAATCAGTTCAAGGGTTCTCTCTAAATGCCCTCTTCCTGGTGGGAGCATTGTCAGGCTATGCACAATGAAGACATCAATTGGCCTTTACAAGATAATAATAATGAGTTACTTGACAGATCTTCTACAGAAGAAAGCAATTATCATTTATGAGTTAAGAGGTGGCCTGGGATTATTGAAAATATCATAAAATCCCTTCTAGGGATTGCCTTGCTTAAATACCATTTATCAATTGGTGCAGCAATATCATTCATTTCTTTTCAAACATGATTCTATAAATATATTCAACAAATATAATGGTGCCCACCAGTATTTTAGAGGCTTAACTAGATGAAGGGAGGATGATAGACTAGGGCATTAATTCAAGGTGAACATTCATTTTCATTCATTTTTCAATCATATCTGGATTTTAGGTCTATTTCTTGGACCAAGTGCCTGGCAAACTTGAAAATTATAATTAACTCCTTTAAATGGATCCAACCTATTGTATCTGTACATATTTACTGAGGGCCTACTGTATCTCGGGCACAGTGGCAGCATCCTTTAGGTAAAAATCCACCTAACCCTACAATTGCCCCCTCTGTCACTATTTCTATTTCTGGTTTATGGATGAGGAAACTGAGAAGACAGTTGAAGTAACTTACTCAAAATCAGTCAATACATGGGATTTTAACCTATGTAACAGTCTCCAGGATAGAGTTTTAATTATTACGTTACACTCTATCCCTCCTACGTTGTACAGTTCTGGCATTTAAACATTGACCGAGATAATGCGTGCAAACCACTTAACATGCATTATCATTTTGAGGGCCCTGTGAAGGTTATTATTATTATTTTTTAAAGATTTATTTATTTATTTTGAGAGAGAGAGAGAGAGAGAGAGAGAGAGAGAACACCTGTTGGGAAGAGGGGCAGAGACAAAGAATCTCAAGCAGAGTCTGCACTGAGCTGGGAGCCTGACCAGGGGCTTGATCTTATGACCCTGAGATCACGACCCAAGCCAAAATCAACAGTCAGGCGCTCAACCAGCTGAGCCACCCAGGTGCCCCCGGTTATTATTATTATTTATTATGATTATTAATAGTATTATTAATATTAGTATTATATATTAAGACAATTTTACTAAGTTTTATGCATCATTGAAGGCCCGATGAAAAACACAGGACTGGATGCAATCCGTGTCTTTGTATTATGACAGTGTCTGTAATCCATGTTTCAAAGAACAAAAAAAGCAAAAATGATATAGTCTTTTGTCCCAACGGGCTTCGTTAGTCCCTCTGCTGCTTTCTCTGTCACCGCATCACTGTTCATTAGCACTTCCACAAGAGGCTGAGCTAAGTCAGAGGACCTTTGTGAAAGCCAATCATTTAATGTGGAAGCACCTGCAAAAGACATGGATTCAAAAGAAGGAGAACACGGACATGAAGCGTATTGTTTGACATTAGCCTCAGGAGTTTAAAGATATCCATTACTTGTTTCCCCGTGGCCACACATAACAGAATCTTCGTCCCTACTCCACGTCATTATTTTTAGACAACCTTGACTATAGCCTGTCAAAAACATCATATTATTTTGATTGTTTCATGATAGAAAATTCAGATTCAGAAGATGCGAAAATCACCAAGCCTATCTGAGCATTTTAGGAGCTCAGAAAACATTTCACCTTCAGTCTGTTTTATAGGTTTTCCTCTTTTCCCTGGTAGTTCTTTGTACATACCGGCCACAACTTCTACGGAGTGTCAGTTCCTCTGTGGGGCCGTCGAAAAAGTGCCACATGATGCCCAGACGGTGAGCTGGAAATATATCTTCATTCTGCTGACGCTTCTAGCCTGCTATATTCCAAGTGGATAATGGGACTGTTTTAAGATTTCCGTGTTCCATTTTTATTTTAATTGAGGCAACTCGACATACAATATCACGTTAGTTTCAGGTGTGTGACACAGCGATTCCATGTTGTCTACATTGCGAAACGCTCACTACAGTAAGTCCAGTTACCGTCGGTTACCACACAAAGTTAACACGGCTTTATTGGCTCTACCTCCCATGCTGGACATGACAGCCCCATGACTGACTTATGTTATATCTGGAAGTTTGTACATCATGACTCCCTCCCTCAGACCTTTGTTCCTCCTGGAAACCCACCAAACTACTCTCTATATCTATGGATTTGCTTTTTTTTTTTTTTTTTTTAAACTTTGTCCTCTTTTCCTCACTGGCTGCACCAATTTGCATTCCCACCATCCCTGCACAGGGTTCCTTTTTCTCCATGTCCTTACCAACATGCTATTTTTTGTCTTTTTGATTCCAGCCATTCTGACAGATATAAGGTGATACCTCGTTGTGGTTTTGATTTACCTTTCTCTGATGATTAGTGACGTTGAGCATCTTTTCTTGTGCCTGTTGCCACCTGGATGTCTTCTTTGGGAAAATGTCTATTCAGATCCTTTGCCCATTTTTTAATTGGATTTTGGTTTTGTTACTGTTATTGAGTTAAATGAGTTATATGATTTTCATATAAAGTCATATATGATTTTATGATTTTAGCTATCGTATATTTTAGATGTTATATATTTTAGATATTAATCTCATATCAGATATATGATTTGCAAATACTTTTTCCCATTCAATAGATGGTCTTTTCATTTTACTAATGGTTTCCTTTGCTGTGCAGAAGTTTTTAGTTTCATTTAGTTTCATTTGTTCACTTTCGCTTTAGTTTCCTTGCCTTTGGAGTCAGATTCAGATGAAAATACTGTAAAAGCTGATGTCGGGGAACTTACTGCCCACGTTTTCTTCTAGGATTTTTAAGGCTGCATTCTTATGTTCAAGTTTTTAATTGATTTTGAGTTATTTTTTTATATGGTGTGAGAAAATAGTCCGGTTTCATTCTTTTGCATGTAGTTGTCAGTTTTTCTCAACACCATTTTTTTTAAGAGATTGTCTTCTCTTCATTGTATATTCTTGATTCTTTTATTTTTTATCTTGCATTCCATTAGTCTATGTGTCTGTTTTTATGCCAACATGATACTATTTTGATTATTATAGCTTTGTAATATAGCTTCAAATCAGGGAGTGTGATAATTCCAGTTTTGTACTTTCTTAGATTGTTTGGCTATTCAAGGTATTTTGTGGTTCTGTGTAAGTTTTAGAATTCTTTATTCTACTTCTGTGAAAAATGTTGCAATTTGATTGAGATTGCATTGAGTCTGTAGATTGCTTTAGGTAGAATGGACATTTTAACTATATTAATTCTCTAACTCATGAACATGAAATGCCTTTCCATTTATTTGTGTCTTCAATATCTTTTTATAAATATGTTATAGTTTTCAGTGTATGGGTCTTTCATCTTCTTGGTCAAATTTATTCCTAAGCATAAATTATTTTTTATTCTTTCTGATGTAATTGTAAATGGAATTATTTTCTTGATTTCTCTTTCTGGTTATTAGTGTATGGAAATACAACATACACTCGTATATTAATTTTGTATCCTGGAACTTTCTAGAATTCATTTATTATTTCCAAAAGTTTTTGATGGCCTTTAGGGTTTTCTGTATCTAGTATTGTGTCATCTGTAAATAGTGCCAGTTTTATTTATTCCTTTCTAATTTTTATGCCTTTTAATCTTTTTTCTTGGGTAATTGCTGGTGCGAGGACTTCCAATACTGTGGTGAATAAAAGTGGGCATTTTTATCTTATTTCTGATCTTAGAAGAAAGGCTTCAGCTTTTCTCCATTGAGTATGATAATAGCCATGGATTTGTCATATGTGGCTTTCATTATGTTGAGGTGCATCCCCTCTGTACCTACTTTGTTGAGAGCTTTGATCATAAATGGATTTTGAATTTTATTAAATGCTTGTTCTGCATCTATTGAGTTGATCACATAATTTTTTCTTTCATTTTGTAAATGTGCTACATCACATTGATGATTTGCACATGTTGAATGACCCCTGTGTCCCTGGACTAAATCCCCCTTGATCATAGTGTATGAGTCTTTGAGGATATTGTTATTGGTTTGCTAGTATTTTGTTGTGCAGAATATTTACTAATGTTACATCCTTTTGTTGGATTGACCTCTTTCTCATTATATAATGACCTTTTTGTCTATTATTACAGTCTTGGTCTTTGTGTCTATTCTGGCTGTATAAATACAGCTACCACAGCTTACCACAGCTGTTGTTGTTGTTGTTGTTGTTGTCGCTGTTTGCATGGAACATGCTTTTCCATCTCTTCACTTTCAGTCCGTATATATCCTAACCTGAAGCAAATTCTCTGTAGGCAGCAGATAGATGGGTCTTGTTTTTTGTTTGTTTGTTTGTTTATTTTGTATTTATCCATTCAGCCACTCCATGTCTTTTGATTGGAAAATTAAGCCCACTTACATTTAAAGTAATTACTCATAGGTATCTACTTATTGCCATTTTGTTAGTCATTTTCTGGTTGTTTCTGTAGTCCCTCTCTGTTCTTCTGTCTTCCCTTATGGTTTGATGGCTTTGTTTATGGCTATGTGTAGATTCTTTTCTCCTTTACTTTTGTGTATTTATTATAAGTTTTTGTTTTGTGGTTACCTGAGGTTCACATATATCACCCCATGTATAAAAAGTCTATTTTGAGTTGATAGCAACTTACCTACGAATGCATTCCAAAACTCCATGCAGGGAGCATCCCTTGATTGCCTGACTCTGGTGGCCAAGGGGGCTGCTGTTCCTGAGTTCCATGGAAATATACAATGGAAAAGACAGGTTTGTTGTTTTTG
Organism: Nyctereutes procyonoides; assembly: GCF_905146905.1. Taxonomy (NCBI): domain Eukaryota; kingdom Metazoa; phylum Chordata; class Mammalia; order Carnivora; family Canidae; genus Nyctereutes; species Nyctereutes procyonoides. Next base: position 14,415,819 of record NW_026575021.1, on the reverse strand, counting down.
TTTTTTAAGATTGTATTTATTTATTTGAGAGAGAGAGAGAGTATGTGAGTAGGGGGAAAGGAAGAGGGAGACTGAGAATCTTAAGCCGGCTCCCCCTGAGCTGGAAGCTGATGCAGGGCTCCATCTCAGGACCCTGAGATCATGGCCTAACCTGAAACCAAAAGCTGGATGCTTAGCCAATGAGCCATCCAGGCACCCAGAAAAGACAGTTACTGGCAGGCCAAGATTTTAGCTAGGCAGTTGAAGAGTGTAGAAGTTGGGGCACACTGGTGACTTCAGAAAGGCAGCAGGAGAGAGAAAACAATGTCTGGGTCTCAGTCAGATTTCAGCAGGCATAGCTGAGCAAATTGGCCACAATATTTTGATGCACAAATTGATATCTATTTTCTGCCTTACTAGTGATTTTTTATTAAATACTACAAAGAGGGATCCCTGGGTGGCGCAGTGGTTTAGCGCCTGCCTTTGGCCCAGGGCGCGATCCTGGAGACCCGGGATCGAATCCCATGTCGGGCTCCGGTGCGTGGAGCCTGCTTCTCCCTCTGCCTGTGTCTTTGCCTCTCTCTCTCTCTCTCTGTGACTATCATAAATAAATAAAGAAGAATAAAAAAATATGTTTAAAATACTACAAAGATTAAAACCCTATAAGGAAAGAAAGGTAAATTTTACCAGGATTCCTCTCTTCTTCCTGAATCCACTGCAGAATGCAGTAATTGTCTTTTAACTGTAACATAATTTTCAAAGCAATATTATAGCAAGCTTACCCCAAAAAAACAATATAAAAAATAGTAACTTCTATATGAATATTGTGCAAATTTTAAATGTTTTGTGGCTTCCTGCACAGTTCTATTGTAGCATTAATTGAAAATCTAAATTCAACTCATTGGTTTTCAATAGAAGCCATAGGAAACTCCTGCTGAGAATATTATAAAACTATTTATTTATTCATTTATTTACAAATATATAATATAGAGATGAGAATGGCTTTGCTGTTAGTAAAATGAACCATCTTTGACAAATATTTAAAGTGGGGCATAAACTAAAAAAGATGGATTTGAATAAACTTTTCTCTCCATAAAAGAGCACTGAAGACACTTCCACAAGATGGTGGCATAGGAAGATTCTGAGCTCAGTTCCATCGTGAACACACCAAATCTACTGCTATATATGGATTATTTCCCTCTGATAAAAGCTGACAATTAGATAAATTGCTTCTCCACAACAAAAGAGTAAAAAGACCACATCAAGAAAAGTAGGAGAGGGGATGCCTGGGGGGCTCAGTGGTTGAGAACATTTGCCTTTGGCTGAGGGCATGACCTCAGGGTCCTGGGATGGAGTCCCACATTGGGCTCCCCGCAGGGAGCCTGCTTCTCCCTCTGCCTGTGTCTTTGCCTCTGTGTCTAATGAATACATAAATAAAATCTTTAAAAAAAAAAAAAAACAAACATCAGCTTGTAAAGCAGTTAGACTCAATGTGAGGGAAATTTATTTGCTAATCTAAAAGCTCATGCTGGAGGAGCAGAGCACCTATCAGAACTCTCCCTGGAGACAGACACCCTCCCTCTACCCTGCTAGCTAGCACAAGCCGGTGAGCTGGGACCTTCCACCACCTTGCACTGGCAAGCCAGGTTGAGTGGATGTGACTTTTCTTTTTTTCTTTTTTCTTTTCCTTTTTTTGTGAATAAAAAGAAATGTATTCATTAAAACAAATTTACCTCAGAAAATGAAACGCACCAAAAAAGGTACCTGTAAATCCATCTACCTAGTTTCATGCAGTCCTTAAAATCTTTATAATTCAAGTTCACGTAGTCTTGAAAAAATTAACTATTGCTTAGTTATTCAAGTAATATTTTTAAAAGGGGTATACATTTTTTTTTGTTTTTTTAATTATTTTTAAAATTTTTTTTTTATAAATTTATTTTTTATTGGTGTTCAATTTGCCAACATATAGAATAACAGCCAGTGCTCATCCCGTCAAGTGCCCACCTCAGTGACCGTCATCCAGTCACCTCCCACCCCTGCCCACCTCCCCTTCCACCTCCCCTAGTTCGTTTCCCAGAGTTAGGAGTCTTCATGTTCTGTCTCCCTTTCTGATATTTCCCACCCATTTTTCTCCTTTCCCCTTTATTCCCTTTCACTATTTTTTTATATTTCCCAAATGAATGGATGTGGCTTTTCTGCTCTTAGTCTTGCTAAAGCCAGAGAACTCAGGCAGGGGCACAGCTGTGTGTAAGCCAGATGTGTAATGAATTGGCAAGAAAACTGGGTTGCAGGAGAAAGTATTTCAAGTCTGATGCATATGGCCATTTACAAGTGAAAGAGATACTTCGTGGGTTCCTGGGTCTTTCTGCTGAGAAGAGCCAAGAAGTCATGATGCTTGAATATGCCTCCCGGGCCTGGGAGCGTGGGGGGAGGGGGCAGTTCAAAAGAGTTAGTTGTGTGTTAGCCAGAAGTGTAATGCATTGACCAGGAAACAGACTTGCCAAAAATTAAATTGGACAACTTCCGAAACCTGCTTTCAAGATTCACTACAAGCCTGTAGTAAACACTGTTCCATTGGCATAAATGTAAACAAATAGATCAGTGAAAGAAAATAGGGAGCACAGAGTAGATAGCCAATCACATCACTAATCCATCTTAAAAATAAAGTTGCTACAGTGATTTAAGGAGAATAGAATAGTCTTGTGAACACATAATGCAGAAAAAAAATTAATATCTGCATCGAAAAATGAAACTTTACTGTATTTTATATCAAACACAACAATCGGTGATGGATTATTGACCTAAGCGTAAAAGCTAAAAGAAACAAGTTTCCAGGAGGCAAGAAGGTAGCATCTTCATGCTTGTGGAGTAGGCAAAGTTCTGTTGGTTTGTTTTTTTTTTTTTTTTTTTTTTTTGGTGTTTTTTTTTTTTTTTTTTTTTTTTTTGACAGGACCTGGTTGCAGGACATATACCTGACACGGGGCCTCTGTTCCAAATATGTAACTAACTCCTATAATGCAGTGATTTAAAAAAAGACAACGGTAAAGAAAAAGGAAAAGAAAAAGGTAATAGATACATACGGGCACTATGCAAGGAAGGAAACACAGACCGTTCACGAGCACATGCAAAGCTGCTTAAGATGACAAATCACTAGACAAATGCAAATTAAAAGCAATTTGAGATGCTCCTTTTCACCCGCAAAAAAAGTATAAAATGTAAAAGCCAAATAACATTCTCGGTTTATGCATGTGGAGCAACTAGAACTCTCATACAGTGCTGGTGAATTGCAAGTTGCACAACCACTGGGAAATCGTTCTGGTAGTTTCTCAAACAGTTAAACATACCTCCTGACGACCTACCAATCCCATATGTAGACATTCACAAAAGAAAAATTAAAACCTATCCAATAAAAGGCTTAAACAGAATTTAGAATATTTTTATGCTCCAGTGCCCCAAACTGAAAACTACGCAAATGTTTGTCAAGGGAAGAACGGAGAAACACTTTGTATTAAGTCCATCCAGCCTGTCTTGTTAGTCCAGTTGCTAAAACAAAATACCCCAGGGGTAGGCCGCTTAAATAACAGATGCTTATTTCTCACAGTTCCAAAGGCTGAGAAGCCCAAGGTGAAGGTGGCAGCTGACTCAGGCTTCGGTGGAGCCCTCTTCCTGGCTTGCAGATGGCCACCTTCTTGACCCAGCAGAGAGAAGTTCTGCTATCTCATCCCCTCTTTATATGGGCAATAATCCCATCATAGGGTCTTTACCCTCATGACCTCACCTAATTTCATCCCCTGTCCCCACCTTCATATATCATCCATTGCAAGTTTGGCTTTCACTACGTGAATTTTGGGGGCAACACAGCATTCAGTCTGTAACACTCAGCAATAAAATAATATATGCTGCTAAGGTGTGAAATGACATGCATGAATCTCAAGAAGCATTAGGCTGAATAAAAGGAAACATGGACACAGAATATTTACTTTATGACTCAGTTTATATGACGTTCTAGGGCAGCGAAAGCTAATCTAGGGTGAAAGAAATTAGAGCAGTGGCTGAGGGTTTGGGAGCCTGGGAAAGAGGAGCACAAGGAAACGCTTGCAGGTTCTACGTATCGGTAAGACTGTATCTTATGAGTCTATTTATTTGTCAAAACTCATCAAACTGTATTCTTAAGATCTGTGGATTTCATTATGATATAAATTATAAAAACTCATAAAAATAAACTATAAATCTATAAAAACTTTAAAATACTCATTCAGTGAAGAATTCTATGGTAATAATTAGGTTAAAAAAAAAAAAGCACTAATAATCCTTGATCCAACCCGCCACCCATCGTAACTACAATTCTAGCCTCAAAAATACACCGGGATCCAACCATTTCCCACCACTTGTAGTATTATAACTCCGCTGAAACAATACCTTGCTTAGATCACGTCGTTAACCTCTTGATTTGTCCCACTATTTCAATTCTTACTCCTCTCCTGTGACTTTATTTTTCAAGCAAAGCCAGACACTAGTTAAAGCACAAAGGACAGATTATTTAGTACTAACTATTACAATAGGGTAGAGGGTCTGCCAGCACGAACTGAACTCAACTACAATGGTGTAGAAGTGATCGGGGCATTTTAGAGGGAGAGTGAGGGATTAGGGAAGGGGATGAGCAGAAGCAGAACAGGGAAGTGAAAATTTCCAAAAAAGTGAGAAGGGGCAGTGGTTAATGCGATTAGACCATCTGGGTTTGCTAACTGGCACTTACTGAAGTTAGGCTGTTACTTCCCTGCAGAGACTGGAGACAAAGCCTTATCTTCAGGTGTTAGCTGGAACAAACAGTAAATTCTTTTGGCAGCCTTGAGCTTTCCCAGGCAGGAAATTAAGGGGCCTGCAGTCATGCAAGAAAGCAGCTTTGAGCTGCTGGAAATATTCTAGTGTTTGTGTGGATCTCTTACTGCTTGTGTGTTGGTGGTGGGAGGGGGATGTGGGCGGAGGGGGATGGAGAGTCTGTGGCTTTTATAGGCCAAGGTTGTGGCCTAGTTAAGGAAATAGCTCAGAAGAGTCTGAGCAGAATTTGGTTAGGGAGACAGTCTTTGTCAGTAGCCAGAGAAATCTTTTTTGAAAATGCCATTTTCGGTCATGCCTTACAGAAAGCTGTCCAATGGCTTGCCATAACACAAAGGAGAATCAGACCCATTAACGTGGTATGGGAAGATTTAAATGCTCTTTCCCAGACTGCCCATCCAAAATAAAATCCAAAAACAACATTCTCCGCTCCTCTTGATTATTCTGTCCCAGCCCGCCAACCTTCCTTATATTCATTGAAGATGCCAAATATTTTATTATCTTAGGACTTTTGTACTTCTTGCTCCTTTTTTTTCCAGCAAGCTTCTAACTTGTATTTTTATATAAGCTGCGCCTTTATTTCCTTGAGGAGTACTCAAGGATCATTTCAGAGAATCTTCCTATCTAAAATTGCACCCCACCCTAACTCCCTGTCTGTTTAATTTTATACATGGCACTTTTCCTTCATATAGCATTCATACGTTTATTATTCAATGCGTTTTTCCTCAAGATGATATATATTCTTAAGGACAAGAATATGTCTTTCTTTTTCACGGCAATACTCCCTGTTTTTAGAGGAGTATCTAGCACTTAGTAGATGCTCAGTAGACGTGTTGAGTAAAAGGAAGAATGGATTCATTTTTTCTGCATGTGGTTTTATATTTTCACTTGGAAAAATTAGTGTCGCTACATAAAAGGTTGAGTTCATCTCTGATTTCAGGATAGCAACTTGCGAGTTACTCAGAAAAAGGGACTATTCCTGGGGAAGTAGGTGTAAACCTATTTCCAAAGGTTACATGGCAACTTGAAGCCGGTATGGGTAAGATATATTGAATCTGATAAAAATCTCATGAAGAATTAAAGGATTTTTTAATTAACAATACAGCGATTAGGAAAATAAGTGGTTATCCAAACATCTGAGAATGGCAGATGATGGAGAACATTTAGCTTACCTTTGTTTAGCAATATACTTTACTGAATTTAAAACTCCTTTCTGTTGAGTCAGATTTATAGCACTACCTGCCCCGGATTTTTTTCTTATCTGGTATTTCCTTGTTTAGTAAATTAATAGAGTCCTTCTGCCTTAAGAATGTCCATCTTGGACCTTTTTCCATCAACTTGAAATAAAGCAAATACTTACTTGAAAGAAAAAAGAATTGCCATTTGATGGTGGTGATAACGACTTCCGTGTATCTTACATTTCTGTAGGATTAATGATTAGATATTTGTCCCAAGGATATGGATGCCTCCTGCAGGATCATTAATCTCCAGGAAACCACCTGCACTTTGATTGTTATCCTTAAATTAAAACTTTGGGGCAACACAGAGGACAAGGCAACTGATCACGATTCTCTCAAATGCGAGTACCAGATTATGTTCTGATAAAGAATTCTAGTCTTATAGAATCTCATAATGAATGAAGAGAATAGATGAATGTGTTTTTTACAGCCCTGGGTCAAATGATTGAGAAGTCTTGGTACACTTAAATATCTAAGCGGTAATGTGATGTGTGTTCAGGTATTCTTAGAACTTATATAAAGATCACTGGATATACATTATCTCCTCTATTTTATTTAATTTCAGGCTTATAAAAGGGATATCCCTAATAGAAAATATGTATTTTTTAAATATTTTATTTATTTATTCATGAGAGACACAGAGAGAGGCAGAGACACAGGCAGAGGCAGAAGCAGGCTCCATGCAGGGAGGTCCGATGCAGGACTCGATCCCGGGTCTCCAGGATCACGCCCTGGGCCAAAGGCAGACGCTCAACCACTGCGCCACCCAGACATGCCTAGAAAATATGTTTTAATAGTGAATATAAGAGAGGAGTTGTGGGGGTATAAAATGTGGAAAAGGTCAGAGAAAGAAGATGAAATAATGGTTACCTTTCTGTAAGAGCTCAGGGCTAGAAGCTATTAGTCAAGAGGAAAGCAAGGGCATTTATCTGCCCTTGAACGTCTATTTTATTTGTAGGTCCATACTCTTATCTCTACCCCCAGAGTCTTATTTCCCTTTCTTCATTTTACTTTATTTTTCCAGAATATTTGTCACCATCTACATGCTATATATTTTATTACAAAGTTTGTTCTAAGGTAAGTTACTTGGTTGGGATATTTGTTTGTTTCTTGCTGTTGCTTTATCAACTAAGAACCTGTGTTACATACTAGGAACTCAATAAATGTGATAGCAGGGAATAATCAATATCTGTGCCACAGTTTCTCCTGAAAATAATACAACCAAATCACTCAAAGAGACTTCATCTTTACCATTAAGCATGGTTTGACTATTTACAAATTTTATAAAAATAGATGCCAATAATATCATTTGGCCATTTAAAATTCCTTATTAATTTTTTACTCTTTGATTTAAAGAAGGTTTTCTTAATCCCTAGCATTTTTTACTTTTAATCATTTTATTAAAAAAGCAATAAAAACTTGAAATATATATATATATATAAACACATATACCTGATATATATTCATGCAATAAAAACTTGAAAGAGATATATATATATACCTTTATATATATATATATACACATATACCTGATATATATTCATGTAAATTCAAATAAAATACTTATGAAATATCAATTTTACCATCATAATTTGACCCAACACCAAAGGCAGAAATAACGGAGGAAGATGTATATTGCCAAAACAATTTTTGAAAATAAGTCAACATTATTTTGTGTGTTGAGTTATATACCTCATAATCTAGCAGCTCCAAATATAGGTATATATGCCCCAAAATAAACTCTTGGCCATAGGAACCAGGACATATTTACAATGCATTGCATGATAACAAACAGAAAAAAATTAACTGGGAACTGTTTGAAGCTATTTATGTTCATCATTTATAGTCATTTTCCTTCCTGCCCTTGCCACATTTCCCTTAAGGTTGGGTCTATTTCCCACACTATCAGTTTGCAGGCTTTGCTGTGTGAGCTTACACGGACAATGGAATATGATTATAAATGACTTAAGTTCTGTTAAATGTTTTCATTTAAACCATCTGAGGTTCAATTATCTTCCTTTCTGAGATGCAGGCTCCTTTATATGCAGTGTTCCTGAGATGCCATGATTTGTTTACTTATAGGAATAATGATTGCATAATTTATGTTTAACAAAAATATGAATAAACTCATCTGAACTGAACTCGAGGCCCTATTAACTGAGGCTTCTGAGAGGTGAACATATCGAAAAGATGAAGACAGATAAATAAATGATTTTTTTTACCATGTAGCATTTAGGCCCCAAGTCCTAGGAGGCTCAGGCTGGTCACATGGAATTCTCGTGTCTCTTCCTCTCTCTCTCCCTTCTCTATTTTTTTCTTTGAAAACTAGCAAGTCTGAGACCTAAACACAAATCTGCCTCAGTGGCTTCTTAGCTCTTCTCCATCCCAACTCACATATAGCTTTTGATATTCTGTATCTCACGACCTAGATAGCAAGCTAAGGTGAGTTCAAGTAAAATAAAATCAATGAGTAGGATAAACACATATCTGTCTCCAATGCAGAAGAACAGCTGCTACTTCTGGGACAACCCAGGCAGTAATAGCCCCCTCGTGGCCCAGCCAGGAACAGAAAGAACCAGGATCAGAAGAAGCCTTTACCTCACTATGGGCAGACGAGTAGGAGGACTCAAGAGAAATCTTGAGTCAAGTTTGACATATGATGGTAACTATGGTCTTCAGGTCTCCTAAAATAAGCCTGGTAAAGTTGCTTCGGGTAAACAACTCATTAGATTAGCAAAAAACTTAAGAGAATAGGTAATGGAAAAGGAAAATTTCTATTTGACTGAATGACTCACTTGTTAATTCTTTGCATCATTAAAAAAAAAATCCATGCATTTAGGCCAATAAAAGACTTGAGAAAGTTCAGTAGAAAGATAAAGCTAATCACCCTTTATAGGCATCAGATAATCCAGCAAATAAGATGTAGTAGTCTGAGTTCTCACAAGAAACAGGAACAAGGGGAGATATATTAGTATCTAATCTATATTATCTGCATCGATCATTTATATCTCTCTCTCTGTATCTATCAGAAATGTATCATAAGGGATTGACTTGTGTGGTTATGGAGGCTGAGAAGTACCAGGATCTGCAGTTGGCAAGATGGAGACCCAGAAAGTTGCTGGTATAATTTTGGTCCAACTCCAAAAGCCTGACAATCAGGAGAGCAGATAGTGTAAATTCCACACAGAAAGTTGATAGCCTTGAGATCCAAGAAGAACTGATTTTTTTTCAGTTTCAGTCTGAAGATGGGAAAAACGCTCAATCTCTCAGATCAAAATGAATCAGAGAAAGGGAATTCTTTTTCTTTCTCTCTTTTTTCTCTATTCAGATCTTCAGTGGATTGGATGAGGATCACCCACACGGGGGAAGGCAATTCTGTTTTCTCAGACCTCTGAGTTAATATCATATAGAAACCCTCACAGATGCATTCAGATTAATGTTAAATCTAATACCTCGGTACTCATGGCCCAGGCAAGTTGAGTCATAATATTAACCATCACACTCAGGCATTCTTGGAAATAGAACTTTTTTAAGAAAGATTACTTCCTGTGTTAAGAAATCCTCAGTTTCTGTTTCCACCATTACCTTTTGTCTAAGTGTTTATTTCTTTTTGACATCTAACATGATATATTGGCTTCATATGATTTTATTGCTTACAAAGATTATGCACAGTAGAAGAACAAAAGGAAATGAAAACTAACCCTTGGATTAGCATATTTAGTTTAGCTGTGTACCAATTAACTTGGATACTTTGGGAAGTTTTATTAATTTTTCAAGTATCATTTAGTAGCTTATAGTTGTTCTTGATGATATGAAAATCATGACAGACAGGGAGGCATGTACACATTGGGAGATTGGCCTTTAATATTTGCTTTAAGGAAAAAATATATATATATTTGCTTTAAGGCTGACATCTTAGGCCCTCCATAATCTGTTCCTGATTATGTTTACCTCTTTATTTCCTGGTACAGTTGTCTCAAGAGTCTCCGTGTCTGTCAGTCTGGTTGTCTCACTGTCTCTCACTTTTGACCCTTGGCCTTGATTCTTTGGCTTACATTTTCCCTGAACATGGAGCTGCCCCGCACTGAGGAAAGGGCACCTGAAATGGGTTGAGGGAGACTGGATTTGTGTCAGCGCCACCACTATAATCTTTGTCATCTTGTGCATAAACATCTTGTAAGTGGATGTAGTATACTTGCATTTTATTCTCCAATCAGAATAAATAAAATATAGAGATAGAGTTAATAGGGTTCACAGTAAAAATGGAAGAACATGACAGAAATGTAAGCATGGCAACCTTTGATAATAATGAAATTTTTTTCTATTTCCAAAATGTTTTCGATTATAAGTTTTGAATCATTTTAAGGTCCCGCAAAAATGCTACCAAAATAGCATTGGTAACTGAATTAATAAAAGACAGCAATCTTTGGTGATAATAATGAAAAAAAAAAACAACTTTGAATATATAATTTTATCTTAAAAACTGTCTTGGAGAAAATGTGTTCTTCATTGAGTGTAATGTTTGATTAGCATAAAAGAATTCAATAGAAGTTTAATAGTATAATGAATAATGATAAAGAACAAATTATAATTATCTAGAATAATAAATATGTCAAGATTCATTGTCCAATGAGAATGCAGAGAATGGTGACTATTCCTATGTATTGTACTGGATGTACCATATTATTAGGGTCCAATAAGTGTACTAATAAAGTGTTCAGTTTATGCGAAAGTGTAAAAGAAAGTTCTTGGAGTGGAATCACTTGATTCCATATCTTAAAGTTTTATAGGATGGTGGGTGTATTATATCTCCAAAATAGATTTCAAAAATCACTGGTGCCTTGAATCTTAAAATGATCTTTCATGAATTCATGCATGAGTCACTTAAAGAATAAAGTTACTATATCAAGCATTTCATTTACAAAGCAGCTATTTTTGCAGAGATAGAATAATCAGAACCACACTACTGTAAAAAGCGACAGCACTAATGATGATACAGAGCTCAAGTTTATGTAGAAAAAATGGATTCTGGCAAAAAATAAAGCCACAAAGTGACCATAAAAGTAAACATATGTAAAACAATTACAATTCAGAATGTAGGTTTCTTGTAACACTACTGCAAATACGACAATACTTAGGAACTCAAGATTTGGAAGAAACTGTTCCCATCTTCATTTTTTTTTAATAGATTTATTTATTTATTTATTTATTTATTTATTTATTTATTTATTTATTTATGAGAGACCCATAGAGAGGCAAAGACACAAGCAGAGGGAGAAGCAGGCTCCCTGTGGGGAGCCTGATGTGGGACTCAATCCCAGGACCTGGGATCACGCCCTGAGCCGGAGGCAGACGCTCAACCACTGAGCCCAGGCATCCCAGTTTCCATGCTCGTAACCACTATTGCTGAGGTCTCATTCCATGTTGTATATAAGTGATGAATCACTGAGTTCTACACCTGAAACTAATTTTACAGTGTATGTTAACTCACTGGAATTTAATAAAAACCTGAAAAAGAAAAAGAGAAACAAGTTAATGATGTGAGAAGAAAAATTAGTCTGGCCCCAAATAAGTGGATGACAAAACTCATCATTAAGAGATAAGATAGTTTTCTAAAATTAAATCGTAATATCCTTTATAAACTACATCATGATGGTTTATGTTATAAAATAAATACATGATATTTTTTCAGTATGACATTTCTTGATTAGCCTAGCATGAAATTTACACAGTTATTAAAAATGAGTTTCTTGAGCACTGGAAATTATATTCTATGGTACAGGAAACAATAGTCTTTTTTTTCCAGAGAGGGTGATTCTCTAAAGACAGTTATTGAAATTGCCTTTAATTATTGAGCTAAATAATCCAGAAAAGCAAGCTCGTTTTTACTCCTACATTATATAAATATTTGCTATTTCCTATTTAAAATGCTACAAGTGCCTTAGGTGTCTTGTTGATTACAATGGATTCAATCAAATTATAAAAATCAATGTTTGATCTAGTAAATAACCAAGTAAACATAGACTTGCAAATTCTGGGAAAAAATCCATAAACTTCTGACCTAACACAGCACTGGAACACATGCCTATCATTCTTTTATGCCTGGAATCATGCCGTTTTCTGTCTTAGATGGGTTTTGTTTCTATTCTATGCCCATTCGTGTATGAGATTCACACTGAATCGTGTCCAACTTTTAGCAGATTTGCTGCTTCCTTCTATTTTACGCCTGTGGACATTTGGTCATGTCATTATTGCAGCATTTATTATGTTATGTTGTCCTACCTTGTTTAAAAATATAACACTCTGGGATCCCTGGGTGGCGCAGCGGTTTGGCGCCTGCCTTTGGCCCAGGGCGCGATCCTGGAGACCCGGGATCGAATCCCACGTCAGGCTCCCGGTGCATGGAGCCTGCTTCTCCCTCTGCCTGTGTCTCTGCCTCTCTCTCTCTCTCTGTATGACTATCGTAAATAAAAAAAAAAAAAAAAAAGAAAGAAAAAAAATATATAACACTCTTAGATTTGGACATCTCAAAGGCAGGAACCCTGTTGAATTAGTCTTCAAAGTCATGATGCATAACACAATAAAGGAAAAATAGAGTTGTACAATAAATAATGCTTAAGTACCTTATTTTTCAGACTGAAGTGCCTTATTTGTTATTCATACATATGGGGAGAAAGACTTCAATGAAACTACTTTTAATACAGAGAAAAGTACACTGGACAGGTTTTGCAGATCCTGAGACATATAACCTGGGGATCTTTTTGAAGAAAAGGAATGTGAAATTATGAATAAAAATAGATCATTGTTGGGTCTCGATCTCAGGAATTTCCCTGATGGAATCTGAAACTGGCATTCATACGTGGAAGACAAGGAGAAAAAGAGGCAGGCCACTCCAGGTTGGTGGGTGGCAGGTTTCATAAACAAGGAAACTTACATACAAAGCTTATCTTGGGTGGCCACAAGATGGGTAGATCTCTGCATCTGCACACCAGAATCTTAAAAGTTTCTATAGAACTTTTAACTAGGTTCAGTCATATATATGATCCCGAGGTTCTCAACAACACGTTGCTTGCTCAGGGCTGTGACATTGAAAATGGCTCCCATTGTAGAACTGGTGGGAAAACATACATTCCAAGGACAGGGAAGGCAATGGGGAGCCTTCAATTGCTTGGGTCCAGCTCAATGGTCCACTTGCCACCATGTCCTCTTGAGGACCTCCTCCAACAGTCATTAAGCATTCTTTGTAGTGATTACTACTTTCAAATGTCCAGCACCAATAATTCGTGGAAGGGAATAAAAGTCATGTAGATATACCCCATAAACCTAGCTAAACATATGTCCAACTCAGGTTAGCTTATTGCCAAAAAGGTCTCTGACTGCTGCAAGGACACTTAACACAAGGGGGAATGTGATGAAGGGAAGATTAGATTGGAACGAAATGGCATTATTAAATGATCGAAGTTAAGATCATGTCTGCAAAATCTATGAAAAAACATTTTGTGTGAACACTTTTCTTGACTCCTCCCAGGGTCTTAAATGGAATCAGAGAAGGCAAAGCAATCTGAAACCTCACTTTTTTTTTTTGCTTCACTGTAGAGATATCTCTGCCAGGCTAAGAAGCTGAGAGATTTGTATTCAAGTTCCAAATAATAAGTATCATGTACTTGAAAATTTGTTGAAAGTATATCTCTTGTTAAGCGTTCTTGTCATAACAACAATAACAAAAAAAACCCATGATGAGAGACAAGGAAACTTCTGTAGGTGATGAATATGCTCATTTCCTGGATTTTGGTGAAAGCAACATGAATGTATACTTATGTCTCACCAAGTTGCATACATTAGTTATAAGTAGTTTTCTCTGTGTCAATTACATCACGATGAAGTTGAGAAAAATTTAAAAGATTAAGAAGGAAAGAAGCATGACTGGGATAAGGAAACAATTCTAAAGAGCAGATACTGGTGTGATTAAAATAATCATGCTAATCCTCAGTGCAGATTTATGCTCAGAATAATGAACAAATGAATGAATGCCAGAGGAAATGATCTCTTGAAAAAACTAAAATTAACAAGATTAATCCCCCTAAATCAAAATACTGGATAAGACCATTAATCATTAAGTACAGTGGAAAAGTAACTACAGATCCAGTTTAAAAAATAGCATCAAGACCAAAGACCGGTTAACTCTATTATTTTATACAATATGAGGTCCTAAAAGATATAGACTACTATGGTGGGAACATTTGTACACTCCCAAATTTATTTGTTGAAATCCAAATCCCCCAAAATGATGGTATTAAAAGGTGGGGCACTGGAGAGGTGATTACGTCATGAGGATGGAATCCTCGTGAATGAATTCAGCACATCCTTATAAAAGGCGTCAGGGCGATCCGTGGCTAAGAAGACACAGCAAAAAGTCACCAACTCTGAACCAGGAAGAAGGCCCTCATCCAAGGGCAGCCATGCTACCGTCTTAGTCTTGGGCTACCCAGCCTCCCTCACTGGGAGTAGTAGGTTTCTATGGTTTGTAAGCTACTCAGTCAGTCAGTGGTGTGTTGTTATAGCAGCTAAACAGACTTAGATGCAAACGTCAGTAACAAAACTGATTAAAAATAGTCCAGAGATGCTTGGGTGACTCACTCGGTGAAGCATCTGCCTTTTGTTCAAGTCATGATCCCCAGATCCTGGGATGGAGCCTTTTCCTGTGCTATCTTTCTCTCTCTCGCAAATAAATAAATAAAATCGTTAAAAAACAAAGTCTAGAAAATTAAATCGAGGTGTACGTTTATAGGGTTCTTGTGATGAAGAAATGATTTAAAACTTTTTATTTTATTACCCATTTTTTGAAACACTAAAACTCAATGTATGACAGCTAAAAACCTCTTCCTCTTAGTAGGAATGCTAAGACCACAATTACAGTGCCAGCAAAGGGAATTGTACAGGGTATATACAAAATTTGCCTGAACAAATGAAAGAAATTATGTCAAATGATGAAAAGGAAACCATTGGGTGGTCACGTCACTCTTCTAAAAATTTAAGTATAAGCAACATTTCTTACCTAAATATAATACTTGGCATTTACCCCCAAATCAATGGCAAATGATGCTACACATTGAAACCCAAGAGCCATGTAAAATAAAGCCAGGAACTCAGCAGGGATTTCTCATTTTACTTAATGTTTACATGGAGACATTAGAATCCTTAAGCAAACTTCCTGGTGAGTGCAGAGCCAGACACAGGCCCAATCCCACCACATGAGATCATGACCTGAGATAAAATCAAGAGTCCCACACTCCATCAATTGAGACACCCAGGCACCCTTGAACGTCACCTTTGTGATTAGGTTATAAGTACCACTTGGGCTTTTGTCATTCTTTTTTTTTTTTTTTTTTTAATTTGTTTTTCTCTTTCCAATCACTGGCTCTGAAGGAAACCAGCTGCTATATCTTGAGGACGCTCAAACTTAACTGTGGAGAGACTCACATGATGAGAAACTAAAGCTTCCAGCCAAGAGCAAGCAAGGAGGTGCTCTTGGTAACAGCTATGGGAGGGCACCTTCTTGCAAGTAGATTCTCAGACCTCAGCCAAGACCTTAGCTAATGCAGCCCAGTTGAGAGGTTGACCACAATCTCAAAAGGACCCACTTGGCTAAATTACTCCAGGAGCCCTGACTCTCAGAAACTGAAATAATAAATGATTACTGATTTTAGCCATGAAGTCCTGGAAGAATTCATTGTATAGTGATAGGTGACTACCACAGTACATTGTGGTTATAAAGTAACAACAGCCATGGACTGTGTTTTTTACTTTTATTTATTTTTTTTTTAATTTTTTTTTATTATTATTTATTTATGATAGTCACACACAGAGAGAGAGAGAGAGAGAGGCAGAGACACAGGCAGAGGGAGAAGCAGGCTCCATGCACCGGGAGCCTGATGTGGGATTCGATCCCGGGTCTCCAGGATCGCGCCCCGGGCCAAAGGCAGGCGCCAAACCGCTGCACCACCCAGGGATCCCTGTTTTTTACTTTTAAGATGGGAATGATAGAAGCAGGCAATAGAGTGTCTGAAGATCAATAGATAAAAAATCTTTTTGATTAG
Organism: Nyctereutes procyonoides; assembly: GCF_905146905.1. Classification (NCBI taxonomy): domain Eukaryota; kingdom Metazoa; phylum Chordata; class Mammalia; order Carnivora; family Canidae; genus Nyctereutes; species Nyctereutes procyonoides. Next base: position 14,399,669 of record NW_026575021.1, on the reverse strand, counting down.
AATATATAATACGTAATATATATATATTAATTTAAACCCACACTTCTTGTTTTATTAGCATCCAGTTCATTTCAAAAATATTAAAGGAACATTTTGAACCAAAAGTTAAATGACTCAATGATTTGCATTTCTTAAGTTTTGGGGTGTTTTTTGATCATTTGACCTCCCTCTTTCTACTGGCATAAGAGATCAGCCTGTTGCAATTCCACAAAATATCATCTTTCACTGTCCCTTCAACAGTCTTCTGCAGGTCAGACTATGGAGGTCATCTGGGGAATTTCCCAGCACATATCAGTGATAACATGGCTTTTCTATTTCTGTATTTTCTTTTTTTTTAATTTTATTTATTTATGATAGTCACAGAGAGAGAGAGAGAGAGAGAGAGAGAGGCAGAGACACAGGCAGAGGGAGAAGCAGGCTCCGTGCACCGGGAGCCCGATGTGGGATTCGATCCCGGGTCTCCAGGATCGCGCCCTGGGCCAAAGGCAGGCGCCAAACCGCTGCGCCACACAGGGATCCCTATTTCTGTATTTTCTTGATCTTACCACTGTCATATCAGTCTCTTTATTGTTTGCCTTTACCGATTATAAGGACTGTTCCAGTTTTTGCTGGGGCCCACACAGGTGTACAGGTAACTGTCTTCTATGTTTTGTTGATTAAGTGTTCAGGCCTTTGTGGTATCAGAATGAAAGCCAGGTGCGTACATTCATTGGTCATAAAAAACCTCTTCCATATAGCAACCCTCCCCTACAGTTGTTTTTGTTTGTTTGTTTTTTTGTTTGTTTGTTTCATTTTGTTTTGTTTTTACTAATGATCTTTATATGCATAAAGTCCAACTCCTAAAATTTATTTTCAAAGACTAGCAAACATAGATGGAAAAATACCATGTTGGGGGATAGTAGTTGGGTAATAGAGATTTATTCTAAAAACCTCACTTAGTTAAATTTTGGGTCTGTAGCCAAACGAATAATTTGACAATCTTTACATTTTGTGTTCTAAGTGGTGAGTGAATTTGTCACTGAAGCTTTAAAGCATAGTTTTCAAATTTCACCATCTTCCATCACATAATTTGGTTATGCATTTATATTACTATAAGCCCCTAGGATTTAGAAGTGATCTTTGGGGTTAATCTAAATTTGTAGTGATTTATTCACTGTTATTTTTCTTCATATTTAAGAGAATGCACAATATCCGTGAGTTTATCAACATCTTTGTTTGTACAAGTACCTAATTCTGTCATAGGAGATTTTTGAGAAAAAAGTATAAAGGAAATTTAGAAACACAAAACCATTCAGCATGCTCCAGTGGCTGTGTATATGAATTTAAAAATAGGCTGCAATGTGTTCTTCAATGTCAAAAATTCATTTGTTTGTAAGTTTTTTCTCTCAGAGACCTTTGATCTGAATCCTATTTTCCATCTTGCAAGTTCAATATGTATAATGTTGATTCATTATTTTCTGACATTTTGTTTCCTAGTGAGCAAGTAAAATTCTAAAATGGCATATAAAAGCAATTTCTAATGGTGTTTCCAACACCTAAGAGGCAATCAGATTTTCCGTGGCTCATTTGAATGAAGAATCTCAGTTTTTGAGGCTCTGAATTGAAGATTTCAGAAAAATGTATGTTTTTTTTAACTTATCACTCAAAAGGGCTTTCATGATTAAAAAAAAAACTAAGGATGTGCATGTGTATTTTTACCATAAGAATCAGAAGCTAAGCATAAACAATCATGTTAGCTAACACGAAGTTTGGGAAACCATTACTGTTACTGTTACATGTTTATTGCTTTATAGTGAGCAATCCTGAAGTTATTTTATAATATTGTCCATATTTCACAGAGAATACAAAATATAAGGCAAAGCACACTTGGCTCAATATAAAAATAAAAATAGTGATTATTATTAAATAATAATATAAAATATATTAAATAAAGTCAAGGAAAAAAGTACTTAGAATTTGCAAGTAATGCAAAGCGATGGCAGCATGGACTTCCAATGTCGTACTCGGCCATTATTTATCAGGCCTACCTGAAAGCTTATTAATATTTCGAGCATAATGTGTCTGTGTTTGATTTAGCCATTTACTCCTGGTTAGAGCTCACACTCTATGGAATTATAACTTAATTTGTAGATTTTTGTCTGAGAGTTATGCAAATGACTTCTTTCTGATACAAATAATAACCTCAAAGGTTCTGGTTATGAATTCATTGCCTTGTAGGTTATTAACTAGTTTTATATACAATGTACCAATTCTATTCTTATGTTTATTTTTCACTGCTTATAAATTACTCATTTCAACAAATAGTATTTGAATCAGCTTTATCATCTCGCTGGTTTCTTCATAAATGAATAAACTTTTGACAAGTTTATTAAGTTCAGTGAGGTTCACTAAAAATTTATAGACATGCTTCAGATCATGCTACATTTATAAAAGAATCTTAAAATTTTTTTTTGAAAATCATAATTGGTATTTTCAATCACATTTCAATAATTAAATCTGCTTAAATGTGATGCAGTCTTTCTGAACTTATTTCACCATGGCAACTTTTCATGTATGATGTATGAAATTCCATAGTTATTTTAATGCAAAAATCGCCTGGCATGTGGTTGAAAATGTCAGCCGCCTGGCTCTACAATCTTTGCAACAACCATTGTCACCATAGTGACTAAACTTGGTCACTTGGTCATCACAATTATCTCCTAATGCCGCATTCACAACCTGCCCTCATCCAATGCCATCCTACTAATAATCTTTATAATTGATCCCCACATGCAAGGATTGCCAGTGCTTCATTTCCTCCAGGAAGCAAGTTTCAAGTGATCTTCAAATGTGTAAGGTGGCTAGATATTACCAGAAATGTTTTGTACTCTTGATATTAATCAGTTTTTTTAAGTTTCCTGGCAGAGAGGAGATAGGTGTTTAAATGAGATAATAGGGAGAGAAAAAAATTGACTATTTGCAAAAGCACAGTCAGAATTAAGGGAAACCAATAAGGATTGTTTAAAAGACTTTAGGATTAGCAATAATAGGAGCCATTACCAACCCTACGCTGGAAAGACCAGTGACCATGTGCACCTGGAGAGGGCTAAAACTGTAGCTAGAAGGACTAAACTGAGGCTTTTGATAGGAAAACCCAAGGACTGCCCATCTAAAGCCCAGTGGCAAAGAAGGCAGGGATATGAATCGCCATTTCCTACCAGTGCCTCTCATTGGAAGTCTGAGATCAAGAAGATGCAGCCCGTAAAGGTCATCCGCACAGGACCTGGAAAGGTGTATGGTGTAGGGCTATAAGGACAAACAAAATATCCAGGATAATTCTCTGTTACCTAAGATTTGCACAAATTTCCCTTGTTGGACAACATCTTAATTTTTATGTCAGGTCGTCTTTACTAGAGAAGACCAGCTAAGCTAAAGCTACAATCTGATATCCCGGACGTGTGCACTATGACTCCGTGATTCACAAGCCATCCTGTCAATTCCAGAATGAATAATATAGGCTGATCTTAATTAAGGCCCTTTAGGTAACACATGACAGAAAGCCAGTCCAGCTGTTTGCTTTTTTGTGGCTTTATTAAAGTATTTATGAAGTGCATACCATAAACCTCATCCATTGTCAGTATACGATTGACCATGTCTCAGTGAATTTATAGGCCTACGCCACCATCGCAGCAACCTACTTTCATAACATTTCCATCAGCCCCACAAGATTTTTAAGAACTCTTTTTTCAGTTAATCCTCACTCCCAATCCAGGCTCTGGCAATAGCTGATTTGATTTCTGTCTCCCTCAATTTGTATCTACTGGATATTTCTTATCAATGGGCTCCTTTTTATCTGGCTTCTTTCACCATAGCACACTGTTTTTGAGGTTCATCCATCTGTTTGCACGCATCACTATTTCATGACTTTTTAATTGCATTTCAGTAGTTCATGCTCACAAACATGGAAATGGACTATAATTTCCCCAGTCTTATTTTTTTTATTTTTTATTTTTAATACATTTATTTTTTATTGATGTTCAGTTTACCAACATACAGAATAACACCCAGTGCTCATCCCGTCAAGTACCCCCTTCAGTGCCCATCACCTATTCACCCCCACCCTCCTCCCCTTCCACCACCCCTAGTTCATTTCCTAGAGTTAGGAGTCTTTATGATCTTTCATAAAGTTTCATAAAAGTTTCATAAAAGTTAGGAGCCTTTCTGATATTTCCCACACATTTCTTCTCCCTTCCCTTATATTCCCTTTCACTATTATTTATATTCCCCAAATGAGTGAGAACATATAATGTTTGTCCTTCTCCGATTGACTTACTTCACTCAGCATAATACCCTCCAGTTCCATCCACGTCGAAGGAAATGGTGGGCATTTGTCGTTTCTAGTGGCTGAGTAATATTCCATTGTATACATAAACCACGTCTTCTTTATCCATCATCTTTCGATGGACACCGAGGCTCCTTCCACAGTTTGGCTATTGTGCCCATTGCTGCTATAAACATTGGGGTGCAGGTGTCCCGGTGTTTCATTGCATCTGTATCTTTGGGGTAAATCCCCAACAGTGCAATTGCTGGGTTGTAGGGCAGGTCTATTTTTAACTCTTTGAGGAACCTCCACACAGTTTTCCAGAGTGGCTGCACCAGTTCACATTCCCACCAACAGTGTAAGAGGGTTCCCTTTACTCCGCATTCTCTCCAACATTTGTGGTTTCCTGCCTTGTTAATTTTCCTCATTCTCACTGGTGTGAGGTGGTATCTCATTGTGGTTTTGATTTGTATTTCCCTGACCCCATCAAAAGGCGAGGGTTTCAGACTGGATAAAAAGGCAGGACCCATCTATTTGCTGTCTACAAGAGACTCATTTTAGACAGAAGGACACCTACAACCTGAAAATAAAAGGTTGGAGAACAATTTACCATTCAAATGGTTCTCAAAATATACCCTAAAAACTACAGAACACTTCTGAAAGAAATTGAGGAAGACACAAAGAGATGGAAAAATATTCCATGCTCATGGATTGGCAGAATTAATATTGTGAAAATGTCAATGTTACCCAGGGCAATTTACACGTATAATGCAATCCCTATCAAAATACCATGGACTTTCTTCAGAGAGTTGGAACAAATTATTTAAAGATTTGTGTGGAATCAGAAAAGACCCCAAATAGCCAGGGGCATTTTAAAAAAGAAAACCATAGCTGGGGGCATCACAATGCCAGATTTCAGGTTGTACTACAAAGCTGTGGTCATCAAGACAGTGTGGTACTGGCACAAAAACAGACACATAGATCAATGGAACAGAACAGAGAACCCAGAAGTGGACCCTGAACTTTATGCTCAACTAATATACGATAAAGGAGGAAAGACGATCCACTGGAAGAAAGACAGTCTCTTCAATAAATGGTGCTGGGAAAATTGGACATCCACATGCAGAAGAATGAAACTGGACCACTCTCTTGCACCATACACAAAGATAAACTCAAAATAGATGAAAGATCTAAATGTGAGACAAGATTCCATCAAAATCCCAGAGGAGAACTCAGGCAACACCCTTTTTGAACTTGGCCACAGTAACCGGAGAAGGACAAACAGTGTATGTTCTCATTCATTTGGGGAATATGAATAATAGTGAAAGGGAATATAAGGGAAGGGAGAAGAAATGTGTGAGAAATATCAGAAAGGGACACAGAACATAAAGACTTCTAACTCTGGGAAATGAACTAGGGGTGGTGGAGGGGGAGGAGGGCGGGGGGTGGGGGTGAATGGGTGACGGGCACTGAGGGGGACACTTGACGGGATGAGCACTGGGTGTTATTCTGTATGTTGGTAAATTGAACACCAATAAAATTAATTTATAAAATTAAAAAAAAAAAAAAAACCTCCCAAGACACAAAAGTCCAGGGCCAGATGGCTTCCCAGGGGAATTCTATCAAACGTTTAAAGAAGAAATCATACCTATTCTACTAAAGCTGTTTGGAAAGATAGAAAGAGATGGAGTACTTCCAAATCCGTTTTTTTTAAAATATTTTATTTATTTATTCATGAGAGACACACACAGAGAGAGAGAAAGAGACAGAGACAGAAGGAGAAGCAGGCTCCCTGCAGGGATCCCAATGTGGGACTTGATCCCAGGAATCCAGGATCACACCCTGGGCCGAAGGCAGGTGCCAAACTACTGAGCCACCCAAGGATCCCCTCCCCAGACTTAAAAAAAAACATGTAAGCAAAACTCTCTCTCTTGATACCACATTCTGCCCAACTACAGTTCTCACACAAGTCTTCAAAAGAGTAAAAAAATCTTAATTTTTACTCTATTTTATGAGTCTGTTCTCAATAAGCCAATTAGGAAAAAAACTTAAAAAAATTTTTTTTAAAGATTCTATTTATTTATTTGACAGAGAGAGAGCACAAAGCAGGGGGAGCATCAGGCAGAGGTAGAGGGAGATGCAGACTCCCAGTTGAGCAGGGACCCTGATGTGGGGCTCCATCCCAGGACTTTGGGATCATGGCCTGAGCCTAACACAGACATTTACCTAACTGAGCCACCTCTCCCCCCAAAAACTTTTTAAATATAAGTCTGATCTCTACATTCCTCACTTCAATTCCTCCAATTCTTTACTGTTTCACTCAGAATAAAAGTTAAAATCCTCATGATGGCCTAAAATGTCCCATCTGGTATAATGAACTCTTGTTACCTCTCTGTTCCCACCTCCTCCTCCTGACCCCTTTGAGCACCCACAAGAGCCACAATGGTCTTCTGGTTATTTTGGGAGGTCATCATTAATCCTTGTACTTTTCAACTTTCTATTTCTTCTTTCTGGGGAAAAAAATAAACAAAAAAACAAACAAACAAACAAAAAAACCCAAACAATCATAGAGATATTCTCATGGCTTACTCCTCTCTTCCTTCTTATCTATGAAGATTTCCCTGAATGTGAACTTAAAATAGCCCATCAACACCTTCTTCATTTTTCTCCTTAACGCTTATCTGAGGGACTATATATTTTACTTATTTATGTCTTGTTCTTTGCCTGACCCACCCTTGGAATGAACATTCTGTGTTGGAACATATTACTAGGTATTTGATGAACACATGCTGATTGAACAACTAAATTTCAATCACTTTTTTTCTTCCAGTAAAAAGGTACTATTGAGTAAGAAAAAAAAAGAAATTAAAATCCTTTGGGAAAATTATAATAGGACTGTGGAAAATTGTTTTCATTAATGACACTGATTTTTCATGTTTTCCTATATCCTTTCCCTTTGGAAGTTGACATGCCAAGGTGACTCTGTGCTTTGCCATGTGAGTGCAGCCATGGCTGGTAGGATAGCAGATCCCCTGGTATAAGCAGATACTAGAAAAATGTTTTCAGTCTCCCATCTTCTCTCTTGATCCATTGTTTTCTCCACTAGAACATCCTCAGGCTAGTCTGTTGGAGGATTAGAGAGAGCACAGAGCCAAGTCACTCCGAAAGGTCTAGCTAAGGATCCAGACTTGTGACAGAGCCCAGCCAACTTCTGCAAATCTGTCCAGTCAAACCACACCTGACAGCAATTGCATCAGTGAACAAAACTGAGGCCAATTCAGATACGAACACCTGACCAGACAATTCATAGACTGAGGAGCAAATATAAACAGTCATTATCATAATTACTGTACACGAAGGCTTAGTGGTTTTTGTTGCACGTCACTGTAAAGGCAATAGATGACTGAGACAAGAATAATTTTATACTAGAGGACCTGAGATGTAACTGGATACACCAAATATTGATGTAATGATTCTCACCACATACGAGGATGTAAAGAATAAAGTTGAAAATATAAAGCACAACAGTTAAAGAAAGCTTTGAGAGTCATGTGATGACAAAGAAAGAATTGAAGCATGATCTTTAAAACTCAGAATTAAAAACTGAAGTTTCAGGACGCCTGGGTGGCTCAGCAGTTGAACATCTGCCTTTGGCTCAGGGTGTGATCCCAGTCCGGGGGATCAAGTCCTGCATTGGCTTCCTGTGAGGAGCCTGCTTCTCCCTCTGCCTGTGTCTCTGCCTCTCTCTCTCTGTGTGTGTCTCTCATGAATAAATAAATAAAATCTTAAAAAAAAAACCTGAAGTATCTGTCTTTGGACATAACTTGTTCAAACTTGTGTGTGTGTGTGTGTGTGTGTGTATGTATGTACATAATGGTAGGAGATATGTAATACGTCTGAGATGGACTGCAATGCTAATCTATCAAATTAACAGCACAAATATATTTTTTCTGTTACAAAAAATCCCCCCAAAATGGGAATTCAAACTTCAATTTAGGTATTTCTCATACCGTTTAGTATTAAGAATAGAAAATGAGAAATTTCTTTATAAAACGAAAGCAAGCACAACAGATAATAGGACTTTAGACTTGAATTGCTGATCTGATCTCTTAGTTGAGGAAAATGCATGTATCCGAATTCCAAATGTCTCAAAACCACAACACAGAAAATTGTGAATACAACAGTAACATGGGGGCAATGTCTTAACGAGAAATGACGGCCAACAGAATCCTAATCTATACCAAAACGGCCAGATAATGAGCCATCAAACATGGAGAGAAAAACACAAACCTGTGCTTTAGTTGATTAACCTTTTTCACATGCAAAGAAAGAGAATCTTAAGCTAATCAAGTACATTTCTGTTTAATAGATTAGATTGCTCACTTCTCAATGTAGTACGCCGCTAATGGATGACAAGAGATGAATGCTTATCCCTGATGTAACCCAACATGTTAGCTAAATTAGAAAGATATCACAATTAGTATGATTTGATCTCCATGTGAAAGTTAAATAACACAGGAGACAAATAATGAAGACATACAGAAATTTGGATCTGTGAAGTTGCTTTGAAGTCTGCTCACTGGCTCATTATCCTTTTGTCAATAAATCCTTTAGAGTTGAAGATTCAGGAAACTCTGTGTGAAACCAAGATCTTCAGAGCAGCAGGTAGTCATAGTCTTCCTTTATGGCTCTGGTTCTCTTCCTTTATTTGTAACATCTATGAATCATTATTAGTATCGAGTATCAGAATACGTTAAAAATCCACTAAGGTCCTATATTTTGATCAATTCACAATTTCCAGCCAAAAAGGTGATATAGGTAAGATCTGCCCATAGGATTCATTTAGAGTTCTCCAACTCTTCTTTGGTATGGCTTTTTTTTTTCTATTTTTACTTCCATAATAGTTATTTCACATCATATTGTAAAAGTCCTACATATTCCAAATAGTGTGATTTAAAAAGAAAAAAAAATGAAGCTATGTTTAGGGTGACAAAATAAGCTTGGACTTTTCTAGATGGTCATTTTTCTCTTTAACATATTTGTGTTTTGTTATTGGGCTCTGATGGATTAACCTCTCTCTAATGGATTCTGGAAGTACAGTCACTTTGGTGAGGATAATGACTTTGTGACTAGGGGATGTTCTTTGTCCGCCAATTAGAATAAGTAGCCATTTTGGAGATTGGGTGATTCCAGGCAATAGACTCACAGACTCATTCCCAGTAAATAATGCAATGCCTTATGTGAATAAAGTGCTTTACAAGTAAGAATAGCACTGTTATAATAACATCAGTCTAATACTTTTAGAAAACAAAAATGGTACTTAATTTTTCCTTCCTTCATTTTTTTCATTTTTCCCCTAATTAAATTAACATTTGTTTCACTTATTAACTTTAATCATTTTGTTTAGTAGATATTTTAATATTTTAATATACTATTTAATATATTTTTAATATAAGCTCTTAGAGTTGCCGTAATTTCCATGTAACTAAATCATTTTATTTCCAAAATAAAATTATTTCTAATATATATCACTTATTTCAGAGGTTGCTGTTTAAAAAATAAACCCTCAGAACAAATCTGGATATATAAACAGTAAAAAGTAAGTAAGGAAATAAATAAATAAGTGAATAAACAGTGAATTGACGACTGTATCTATATACATATGTCAATCAATAGAAAATTTATTGAAATTTGTAATTTGATTATTTTTGCATGATGAAAAACACTTTGGTGATCTAAAATGTGTGCTGGTTCATAAACACAAATTGTGATTTATAAATACATAACGGTGATATGTTTATCTATAACACACTATTGAAACTGATATTCATTTCAGGATTTCTACATAATGTGATATAATCCACATTTTTAAAAATTTATTTATTTTAGAGAGAGAGAGAGAGAGAACATGGCAGGGCAGGGCAAGGGAGAAAGAAAATCTCAAGTCAGATGCTCAACTGACTGAGCCACCCAGGCACCCCATGATCAACTTTTTAATAATTTAGAACAATGTGCTTATGTAGGTTCTTCTTTTATTTTTTTAATTCAAGTTAGTTAACATATAGCATAGTATTGGTCAGGTGTGGAGTTTAGTGATTCATCACTTACATAATACCCAGTGCTTATCCCAACAAGTGCCCTTCTTAATGCCTATCACCCATTTGGCACATTCCCCCCCCCACCTCCCCTCCAGCACCGCTCAATTTGTTCTCTATAGTTAAGAGTTTCTTATGGTTTGTCTCCTCTTCTGTTTTTATCTTATTTTATTTTTCCTTCCCTTTCAATATGTTCATCTGTTTCGTTTCTTAAATTCCACATATGAGTGAAATCATGTGGTACTTGTCTTTCTCTTCTCTGACTGACTTATTTCACTTAGCATAATACCTTCTAGTTCCATCCACGTTGTTGCATATAAAGCAGATATATCACATCTCATTTATCCATTCATCAGGACATTTGGACTCTTTCTATAATTTGGCTATTGTTGATAGGGCTGCTATAAACATTGGGGTGCACGTGCCCCTTCAAATAAGCATTTTTGTATCCTTTGGGTAAATACCTGGTGATGCAATTGCTGTGACAGAGGGTGGTTCTATTTTTAACTCTTTAAGGAATCTCTATACTGTTTTCCGGAGTGACTGCACCAGTTTGCATTCCCACCAAAAATGCAACAGGGTTCTCCTTTTCCACATGTTTGCCAATATCTGTAGTTTCAGGAGTTGTTAATTTTAGTCATCCTGACAGGTGTGAGGTGGTACTTTATTGTGGTTTTGATTTTGATTTCCCTGATGATGAGTAATGCTAAGCATTTCTTCATGTGTCTGTTGGCCATTTGTATATCTTCTTGGGATAAATGTCTGTTTGTCTTCCGTGCATTTCTTAACTGGCTTATTGTGACATTATGTCTACACATAATAAATACATTATTGAAACTGATGTTCATTTCTGTATTTCAACATAATGTGATGTAATCAACTTTTTATAATTCAGCACAATGTGCTTACATAGATTCTTAAAATGGATATTGTCTTACAGAAAAAAATAATCTTAATAAAAGGGAGATGTTCATGTTGTAAATGTTGTTTTGCAGTATCTTCACTACTATCTAGAAGATTGTATCTTATTATTTCTTTAAAACTCTTTCAATATTTTTTCATTTTTAATAAGTAAAATCTCATTTTAAAGTAATTAAAATACATGAGTTTATGTGAATGCATATTTAAAAACTTAGGAATATGTCCCCCAAATCAGCCACTTTTAAAGATAATTTCTATAGTTACTTCAGTCACACAAATAAGTGCATGCTTATTTAAACTCACTGTTAGAATGTTCCAGAAGTACAGAGTATACATGAATTAAATGGAAATATGTTCTAATTTGAAAGTATAAGACAAAAGGGAATTCCTTCTGTCAAGAGAAATTGTATTTTAACACATTTTTTAAAGGTTTATTCATTTGAGAGAGAGAGTGTATACATGGGGTGGGAGGGAGAGAGAGAGAGAGAGAGAGAGAGAGAGAGGGAATCTCAAGCAGACTGCCCACTGAGTGTGGAGCTTGACAGAGGTCTCGATCCTATGACCCTAAGATCATGACCTGAGCCAAGATCAAGAGTCAGACAGTCAACTGATTGAGCCATTCAAGTGCCCCTTAATGCATTTACAAAAAAAAAAAAAAAAAAAAAACAACAAAAAACTTTTTTGGGGTAATAACTTCAAACTTAAAAGTTGAATGAATAGAAATAGTTCATATACTCTTTACCTAGATTCACTACTGTGGACATTGTATACTGCTTGGTTTTAACTGGTATTTCTTTCCACATTTTAATTTGTTTGGCTATGATTCAACTCAGTTTATATGTTCCTGGCCAGAATATTAAAACACAAAGCTGTGTACTTTGTAGGTATTACATCTGGAGACACTGTGTCCATCTGGCATTTACTGATGATGTTAATTGGTCAAGGTGTTGTCTGATTTCTCCACGGCCTGGGTACTATTTTTACCTTTGTAATTACTAGGCAATTTTTAGGAGGCAAATATCCTTTTCATCAAAATTTCACCCTAGGTTTGTCATCCATCCATGATTTTTTAAAGGAATTTTTTAAATGATGGCTGCAAAATGGTGTTTTGCCAATTCTGTTTCTTCCTTGTTGGCATCTATAATCCAGAAGTCTCCTTTCTCTTTTATTTGTCTATCATCAAGTGTGTATGTGTCTCAGTATAAACTCATGGAATCCAATTTTTCCAATTGTTTATAAATCATTTCTCTACTTAATGATTTTGTTGTTTAATTTGGTGTCCTGGATTTGGCCAAAGGAGCTCCTTTGAGCAAGCTTCTTGTTCACATGATATGCACCTGTCATTTTTGAGCACTTCTTTTATTTCTAGTATCACAAAATACCTCAGGCATTTTTTTGTACTTAGCCTGCCACAAATCTGAAAACAGCAAGTTCTTCAAGAAGCCTTGGTTCCTTTTACTTGGAAATAATATTACAGACCTAGATTCAAGTGTTAGATTTGCTCATTATGCTGTAAGAATGTGCCCATTCAGTGGACAGTGCAAGGAAATAAATGTATGTGTATTAATATAAACTATATACGTATATATACATGCACACATTATTAAATAATTGTTTTTTTTCAAAAGACAAATTCAAGTTTCTTTTCAAACATAAAATGAACATGTGCCATTTTATTGAATTTATTCATTAATGAGGACAAAGTACAATACTACAATTGGTTCAAAAAGGAATTCAAAGAGCAGATATATGCAGGTATCCTTCTGCTTTCTGAAAGTTCACATATTACTACTTCACTTTTATGAAGGACCAATATTAGTACCTGTTTTTGCTGGTGGAAAGAAATTTGAAGAGGAGTTTCACTTTTATAAAAAAACGTCCTTACCTTATTGCTATAGTTTTTTTAAAAGCCAAGTGGCCAAATATGAACTTTTGGAAAATGGAGTGGCGGAAATGAACACAAAGTTTGTTTCAATATTGCCATTTGCCAAATTTGCCTCCATAAAAGTTGAATTATTTTGCATTCTACCAGCAATGTATAGATGGCCTGTTTTCACACAATCAAATCAACATAGTGTATTGTAATTTTTTTTTAAATTCCTGCCAATCTGATGGACAAGAAGTGATAGTTCTCTATAGTATGACCTACATTTCTCATTATGAATGAAATCAACATCACACTGACATTTAAGGATCATTCTTAAATTTCTTTTTATAAGTTTTTTGTGTATTTTTCCATTTTTATAGAATTTTTGGTCATGATTTCATCAATTTTTAAAGTCTCTGTAAATCAAGGATATTGGCTCTTTATCTGATATATGTTGTAGATATTTTTCAGTTTATCATTTCTTTTTCTTTGCTTATATATTTTGGGTCATTAAATTTTATAGTCAAATTTATCAATCTTGTTTTTAAATTGCATTTGGTATTTGAGTCAAAATTAGAAAGGCTTTTCATCACTCAACTTGCTTTTAAATTATCTGTCTTCTTATTTTGCAAAAGCAGGTATCGTCAGTTTATAAATTAAAGGTCTGAAAGCAAGAGTTAGTAACATCAGGAAGAGAGAGTTACTGTGAAGAATGGCTCAAAAAGAATTTAGAATACCCTAAAGTTCTCATATTTAGAATAGATGATTCTGAATACTTAAATTCTCAATTCTTAGAGGATCATATTGGTTCTGAGCTGCACCTCAGAGTAAACCAAGAAAATCTTTACTATAACTCATTAGGCATAATTTCCTAAGTCCTCAGCTTCCTATTGTTCTAGCCTCCATTAATTAGTTAATTAAAGATCCCTTGGCATAGATTAACATTGAAATTGAGTTTCAATCTATTTTGCTTCTCAATTCCTACTCTGCTCAAATTATCAACTCCCTCGTCAAGTCGAATTAGCTTACACTTTCTCCTCCAACACAATCTTTATTCCTGCTAAATTGTCACTTTCAATTTTGTTCCTTCTCTTCTTCACCAATCTAAATGTCCCCATAAGAACCACGTTATCTCTATCTTTATCTATAAAAGCTTTCCTAATGAGAACATGGCAAGAATGAGGCTATCTAATTTAGCTTACTTGGAGCATCGCTATGAATCCATGCATTACTTATTATTGTACTACCGATATTGAGGTTTAAGCATATACTGATCTGTATCGATCAGTATTTTAATATTTTATTCTGCACTATTTAAAATCATCCAAAAGAGAGAATTTCTTGAAGGAAGAGTGTTTAGAGTGTGTTATGCTTTCTTTGGGATAGTGGGCATTTGCTAATTTTGACTGCGTAGGAGCAAAGAATCTCTACGCTCTTCCTGGGCTTTGCTGGAAGCTGACTTTCATGATGAGGTAGGCATGACAGTTTGGCCTCAACTCTTGAAGTAATCTCTCTCGTAGGCCACAGAAATAGGTGGAGAATGTCTAGAAACCCTAAAACAATTTAAGCAGACTAGAGTCCAGGACTTCAGTTTGAAAATTGCTGGCAAAAGCATGCTCTTTCTCTTAGACAAGGTTGACGAACATTTTCCCTAGGAGTCACTGACTGTCCACTTGGGTCCAAAAATACAGATATTTTTTAAAAAGTATAGATATTTGATGTGTGTGGATTCTATGCAGACAGAGGAGTCAAAATAGAAAAGTATTGATCCAAAGCTAGCACTACATTTGGAGGTTCCATCTCCACTTCTAACCACTCACTTTAAGAAAATTAGACACTAGGTTAACACCAAAAAAATTATTTATATTGAAGTAAAATTTTCTCCAACCGAGATTGTTAGGTATTACCATTGTTAGTTAATACTATAATATATTAAAATACTGGACACTGATTTTATAGTATTTTTTTAAAGATGTATTTATTTATTCTTGGGGGTGGTGGAGTAGAGGAGCAGACAGAGAGAGAATCCTAAGCAGATTCCCCACTGAGCATGGAGTCTGGTGCAAAGCTTGATCCCACAACACTGAGATCATAACCTGACCCAAAACCAAGAGTCGGATGCTCAACCAACTGAGCCACCCAGGTGCCCTGGACCGTGATTTTCTAGATTGTAATTTCAATCAATGGATAACATTGCCTGTGAACCTTTGTGAAATAAAAATGTATCCCAAAGAATCAATGGACATAGGAAAAAAGATATTTTGATGGTACTTAATGGGGAATTAAGCTCTTTAATTTTTAATTAATTGAGAATATAGCACTGAAATTCTTCCCCCTTTTGTCTCCATAAGTATACTTACAGAAATTGAAAAGAAACAACCTATTAATATCCATGTTATCAGATCTATTGCACTTTTAAAAATCTGCCCATTATCCATCAACATACAGGAAAGCATTGATAAATCAAGACTCTTTCATGTACAGAGACAACAACATCTAAATTTTTGTTCTTAGAAATTTTTTAAACTTGATTTGAGATTCACTGGCATCAGAATATTAGCAAGAGACTTAATATCCATTATTCTTAATAGGATCTGATGTTTTTCAAAAGAGAATTGTACTAATTATGATTACCATATTTTTGCTCCAGTTAAGGGCAATCTTACTTTGCTTTTTCTCTTCTCTGTATACTTTTTACACACGGCACAAGCCCCCAAAGAAAATCTTGCTTATAACTAGGGCTGCTTTCCTCATAGAAATTAGTGTCATTCTTGATTTGAAGAATTCAAGTCATTGTACCTAATTTATTGCAAAGCTTCAAGCTGATTAACTGGTAAGAGAAAATGTGTCATGGCCTTAAGGGAAATTCTTTGATCAAAACTGTTTCTTTAAACTCTACTTACGCTGCAAATGTTTCAATAGAGAATAACGGAATATGGTATTGACATCATACATGTCTCATAAACTAATGCATGATCAAAAATTCAAGTGAAGCACTGAACTTAAAACTTCAGAAACACGAGATGAAGCTCCACAAGAACAGAAAAATTCAAAAATAGTTCAACAGAATCAGAAAATTAATTTTGTAAAGCTCAAACACTTGTCTATCTCTCTTCAGTATTGTGGTAAAGTAGGAGCCTGGAATAGAGTCTGGCTTTCTGCCAAAGGAGCTTTTTAATGCTCTTGAAGTGATTAATTTTCATACATAAAAAAAGCAAAGAGAACACGATTTCCAGCCTTGGAAAGATACCATCAGTGCATAGAAGTTTCTACACTTTTTAAATTAGACTTTGTAGGATGCTGACACAAAAATGTATCAGTTACAAAAATCTAATCTTTTAGAAGAATTTTGGATGGCATGGAAGAGAAAGTCTGGTTAAAGTAATACCTTAATGAAGGAGGGTTACTACAGTAATTTTAATTTCCTTTTGTCTAGAAATGTACATTTTAAATTTTTTTTTATTTATTTATGACAGTCACACACACAGAGAGAGAGAGAGAGAGAGAGAGAGAGAGAGAGAGAGAGAGAGAGAGAGAGAGGCAGAGACACAGGCAGAGGGAGAAGCAGGCTCCATGCTGGGAGCCTGACGTGGGATTCGACCCCGGGTCTCCAGGATCGCGCCCTGGGCCAAAGGCAGGCGCCAAACCGCTGCGCCACCCAGGGATCCCGAAATGTACATTTCAATTGCCAAGTGATATTGACATCTTTTGTTAACAACCAGGATAGACTTGTGGCTAGATCTTCTTATTTCCTCTCTTGTTTTCTTTCTATCTGCTGAATTCCTAAAGAAACTGTGAAAACAATCACTTTTGCTTAAAAACAAAAAAACTAAAAGTAAAACAAATAAACACACAAAAGCTTTAAATATATGATGTTTGGAAAAGTTAAGCAGTCTTAACCTTGGCAAAATGTCTTCTTAGAAATGAACCAACTGAAAAAAAAATAAGGACATTTTCATAGTATAATATCCATTTACTGTATTCAATAAAAAAAACCCAAACAAACAAGAAAGCCCGTGAAACACTAAAACACGTTATTAGTTTTGGGCCACCAGGCTGGCTCAGTCGAAAGAGCACACAACTCTTGATCTTAGGGTTGTGGTTCAAGCTCCACATTGGCTGTAGAGATTACTTACATAAATAAACTTTGCAAAACCAAAAATATAAAATAAAAAAAATGTTGTTAGCTTTGTTGTCATAAATGTCACTGCATTTATGCTTAATTTCTCTAGATCCCCAATCCCATATCATAATTTAGTATAACCTCTAGCTCTTGCTAAATGCGTTTTTAATGTGTGTGTGTGTGTGTGTGTGTGTCTGAGCCTTAAGGCCTTTATTTCCTCACCCCCAAGTATAGTCAGCACAGTGATTAATTATTGCCCTTTTGCTTCTCAAAGTCCTGACTCATTACCTGGTTGTTTAGACATTGAAGAGGATACACACTCATCATTTCTTTTAAAAAAGCCATGTTTAGTGGCCTTCATTTTATAAAGTTTGGTTTTTCTCCTCATTTTTTTTTAACAGTCTGGTCATAATCTCTCTCTGTTTCAGATTCTTCATCTGTCAAATAAATATAGCTCCCCACAGGGCTGATGTAAGATTCAACCGAAAATACATAAACTACCTGGCACAATGCCAAGCACAAAGTAAGTATTTTGTAAAAATATATATTATTATTTTTAATAACAGATTTGGGAAGATTATTTGAGGTTTGTATCTGTAATCAAAATGTGTAGTAACATCTGGTACCTCAAGCAAATGAGCTAATCTGTTTATGTTTTAAGTAACCAAAGCTCAGTTCTGAGTTAATTCTTAAAAAGTTCTAAATTGGAAACTTTCTTAAATGTGCCACATATATTTTTCCCTAAGTCAATCAAGATATGCAATAAAATAGTTACAATTAAAATAAAATAAAATAAAAAAATAAAATAAAGTAAAATAAAATAAAATAAAAATAGTTACAATTGTACTTGATGACTATGTCTTTTATGAGGAGAGGACAATATGGGTCTCTTAGTAGCTGCTTACTCTTTTCCATGCCTTACATTAGACACTTTGCACTAGTTATCTCATTTATCCTCCTCAAAAAGATACAAGTTAGATACCCATAATACATGTATAGACAACAGAACTGAAGGTCAGAAAGATTTAAAAACTTAAAAAAAAGAAAGATTTAAAAACTTGCTTAAGATCAAAGAGAGAGAATAAGTAATACAATTATATTTTAAATCCAGATTTGTCTAACCTGAAATTTTGTGAGCTTGATGACTATGGATGAATTCATTAAAACTTGAAATAAATTGTAAACACTATTATTTTTGTCATTACCTTTCACAAAAGGCTTTCATGTCTATGATTTTTATGGATGGGCAAATATAATTGGGTGTACATTATTTGCATCATGGAAAAATTGCAGTTAAAAGAGAGTGAATGTCTTGCCAGTTTAAGTAACAATTGGTAGATATATTGTCACTTTTCCCCCGTATGATATGTGGTCTAAATGAGGGATAGGATGTGTGAGGATATGTGGGTCCAGTCTTCAGTGAAGCGAGCAAGAAGCAGTATAGTTCTGAATTAAACTGGTTCTTACTTGATGCCTACTTGGCACAAAAACTGATTCTAAATTTAAATTTGGACGGTATGGGTGCACACGTGGTCTTTGGATTAACGGAGTCCTTTGCTCCAATGCCTAAGAGTAATATTTACTGCTGTCGACACATTTTTCAATAGGATGCAGGTAATGAAGACAAATTAATGGCAGTGTGAACCATACAATAAAATGTTTGTCGCTCCTGTCATTGAGAAACATTCACAGGTGCTGAAGATATTCAGCCCTAGAGGAGTTGGCAGGTGCAATTCTGCTTTCAAAGTAGTTGAAAATCTGAAACCTGGAAGAGGAATTGGAATTTATGTTCCGTGGAGCTACAGGAACGAGAACAATTGAATGGAGACAGACTTTGATTTCAATAAAAGGAAGAGTTGTCCCACAGAGCATTTCGGCAGTGTGATGAGTCGCTTATACGATTGGGAGGGTCTTGTCCCTAACATGTTTTGTCTTCTCAATAAAATGTGTTGCAAGTTATATGAAATTTAATAGTGTGTAAAAAGTATTCTTTGGTGACAGTTTTTTTTCCCCACCCTGCACATCAAATATGTGCTCATTACTCTCAACCCCTCATTCCCTGTAGGAATGGAAGGTAGATATACAGCATATTAACAAAATCTAGAGCAATTCCCAAATTTCATTTGAACAATTAAATTCCAACCTTCTTCTCTTATCAGATCTTCCTGGCATTGTTAACAAGCTGTACTACCAAACCGATTTACATTTCGGATCTTTTACATTAATTTGGTTTAAGCAAAGATAGGGGCCGTTATGGGGGGGACGGAATAAACAATAGGAACACAGATAAACAAAACCTGAAAAGTCTTGAAGTTTGTAATGATATTCATAAAAGGTTAATAGTTTGAACATTGAATTTTCATATGTAAAAATATATATTTTTTAATTTTATTTATAAACTACATAAAGTCTATATTTTAATCTTTTCTCTGTTAATATGTTTCAAAAGATAAATGGAATTACTTGACCTGCTTTCCTCTTTGAAAACAACTCTCATTTTATTTCATCTTTCCCTATTCCAAATATTTTATAGTGTACCATGCCACTCTTCCTCAGCAGATGACCTCATGTAACTAATGAGGAAATTGTCAATTCTTTCATAAATAATGTTAATTTCCACACTTTAATTTAATCCTCTCTTAAATGCCTGTGTGTTGAGTTGACTCAAATGCTATGGGATGTCCTCTCCGCGAGTAGTGGCAGGACCTACAGAAGTAGCATTGCCAACACCTGGAACTTGTTAGAAATGCAGAAATTCAAGTCCCATCTCAGAAACTACCAAATCAAAAATTTGGATTTTGGCACCTGTGTGGCTCAGTGGTTTGAGCGTCTGCCTTTGTCTCAGGTCGTGAGAGTTCCACATCGGGCGCCCTGCATGGAGCCTGCTTCTCCCTCTGCCTGTGTCTCTACCCCTCCCTCTGTGTCTCTCATGAATAAATAAAATCTTTTTTTAAAAAAATCTAGATTTTAACAAGATTCCAAAAAGACTTCATTTTACACTAAAGCTTGAGAAGTAATTCTGTACGCTTATACTCAGATGCTTTTGAGCCTTCCAAATTTATTTACTCAGTTTCCACCTCTAGGCTGATTTCTTAGTTGTTATTAAAGAAATATTTTTTGAGAACCTATTATGTGCAGACCACTATCTGAGATGGTAGGCACACAGCCCTTAGAGCATAGACAAGACACTGGTCCCTTCGTAGCTTATATAATAAGCATTAAGAAAACAAATGGAAAATAGTTTCAGGTATATGTTGTGTAAGTATTTGTCTCAGTCTGTGAGATGTCTTTTCATGCTCTCTTTTTTTTTGTAAAGCAGTAAATATTATAATTTTGATGAAGCCTGGTATATCAAATTTTTTTAAGGATTGTGTTATATCTAAGAAATCTTTGCCTAATCCAAGATGACAAAATTTTATTTCTTCTAGAAATTGTAAACTTGTAAATTGTAAACTTTCAGATTTTATACCTAGATCGTGAATCATTTTGAGTTATTTTTGTCTATGGTGTGAAGGACTCATGAAGGCTCATGTTTTGTTTTGTATATGAATAGACAATTAATGCAACACCATTTGTTGAAAAGATCCTTTCTATACTGAATTAATTGCCTTTGCACTTTTGTCAGAAATTAGTTGTCCCTAAATGTATGGGTCTATATTTGGGCTCTATATTCTGTCCCTTTGATCTGTTTTACTACTTTTTTTTTTTTAACCAATAGCGGATTCTTTTGATCACTGCAACTTTATAATAACCATATCACTATTCATGGAATCAGGAATTGGGTGGCATTAGCCCTCCAACCTTGTTTTCCTTTCTCAAGGGAATCTTTTTTTGTTGTTGTTTTAGCATTCCAGGCCTTGAGCATTTTGAATTTTAGAATCAGTTTGTTGATTTCTACAAAAAACGAACAAACAAATAATTTTAATTGGCATTGTGGTGAATCTATACATCAGTTTGGGGAGAATATATATTGAGTCAAAGACACTAATGAGTCTTTTGACTCATGAACAAACTGTTTTTCTCTATTATTTAAGATTAATTTCTCCCAGCTATATTTTGTAGTTTTTGTCATATGTCTTACACAGATTTGGCAGATGTATATATAAATATTTCATACTTTTTGATGTCAGTGTAAATGGTATTGTGTTTTTGCTTTCAGTTTCCAGTTGTTGCCGCTAATGTAAACCACACTTCATTTTTGTATCAATTTTGTCTTCTGCAATGCTGCTAAACTCATTTATTAGTTCTCTGAGCTTTGTAATTAGGTTCCATCACATTTTCTACATAGATGATCATCACATCCTCTTCAAATAAAGGCAGTTTCGCTTCTTTCCCAATCTGAATGTCTTCTATTTTTTTTCATTTTTGGGTGATGACATTGACTACAACCTCCAGTACATTGTTAAATATATATATATATATATCTCCTATTATATATTACATATAATATATATATTATATATTATTTATGATCTACATATATTCTAAAGAGTCACTGATAACAATCAATGCAATTCAAAATGGCCAGAAGATTTTTAAAATTTGCTAATGTGATATATGGATGGCATACAAAGGTCATAAAAATATGCTCAATATCATTAGTCACTAGGGAAATACAAATTAATACTACAGTGAACTATCACTACATGTTTATTATAATGGCTGCAACTGAAACAACTGTCCATAGTAAGTGTTGGCAAGGATGTCGATGAAGTGGAAAACAGAAATATTACTGTTGGGAATACAAAATGGTACAATCACTTTGGAAAATTTGCGTTTTCTTAAAAAGTTAAAATGCACCCACCATATAGGTTAAACATACAACTTATGAGAATTTACCAAGGGAACAGTAAGCGTATGTCCATAGAAATACTTTTACATGAAATGTTCAGAGAGCCTATTTGTAATAGTCTTTAGCTGGAAAGAACCAAATGTTTGTCAACAAATGGCAGGGTAAACCAATTTGGATGTATCACTACAGTGGAATATTACTCAGCAAAAAAAGTAATAAACTATTCATACATGTAAGAACCTGCTTGAATCTCAAAATATTTTTTGTATATTTTTTATTGGAGTTTGATTTGCCAACATATAGCATATCACCCAGTGCTCAACCCGTCAAGTGCCCCCCTCAGTGCCCATCACCCCCTCACCCCATCCCCTCACCCACCTCCCCTTCCACCTCCCCTAGTTCGTTTCCCAGAGTTAGGAGTCTTTATGTTCTGTCTCCCTCTCTGATATTTCCCACACATTTCCTCTCCTTTCCCCTTTGTTCCCTTTCACTATTTTTTATATTCCCCAGATGAATGAGAACATATAATGTCTGTCCTTCTCCGACTGACTTACTTCACTCAGCATAATACCCTAGTTCCATCCATGTCGAAGCAAATGGTGGGTATTTGTCGTTTCTAATGGCTGAGGAATATTCCATTGTACACATAGACCACATCTTCTTTATCCATCATCTTTCGATGGACACCGAGGCTCCTTCCACAGTTTGGCTATTGTGGACATTGCTGCTGTGAACATCAGGGTGCAGGCGTCCCGGCGTTTCACTGCATCTGTATCTTTGGGGTAAATCCCCAACAGTGCAATTGCTAGAACTGTGTTCAAATCGTCACTTGTCATCTTTTCCTAGGAAACTGGTTTTTCCATATTATCTCATTTAGAGTTGCCTCTACCTTTCTAATTGCTCACACCTTCATGTTGCTTCAGGGCAGTTATGCCAAGTAGTAAATGTTATTTGAGGAGGGGCCCCGGAGAATTCTTAGGGGAGCCTGGAATTTTCTCACTCTAACCCCACATCAACCCAAACACTAAGTTCCGTGGCTTCTACTCTGCAATGTCCTTCAAATTCGTAGGTTGTTTCCCAATGCCATTTTCTACCTCTTTAGTTTGGAGCGCTTTCCTTCCTCTGCTATAGGATCAGCATCTCAGCTATTATCCCCACGTCTTATTTTTTAGTCTCGGCAATCAATTTTCTGCTCTTCAGAAAAGCTGGAGTAATTTTTCTAAACTGCAAATCTAGTTATTCCAAGAGCCAGGAACAGTGCCTGGTATGCAGTAGGCACTTAATAATTCGCTGTTGCATGAAAGAATGGATGAGTGCGACCCTCCAGATTAAAATTCCTTGTTGGCTCACCATTGCGCTCAGGTTCAAATTAAAATTGTCAGTGGTAGCCCAAAAGGTCTTCCCAACCTAATTTCTCCCACCACTCCTATCCAAAAGTGAACACTATTTTTGAATGAAAGCATTTCCCTGAATATACCCACTTTCCTTTGCCACTGAACCTTGTACTTGCTTCTCTAACTCCCTGCCTTGTGCTTTCTCTCCTCTTTAATATTTTGTTCTACTTATATTCCAGAACTAGTCAAAACCTTTTTCAAGGAAATTTCTCTGCTACTGCCCACTCCTCAGGCTGTTTTAGATACCGCCATGTGTTCCCTGGACACTCTGCGAGTGGAGTCCTATCTTACTGACACATGAATCCCTGATTACACACATCCTCAAAGTGCTAAGACTACACTTTGTTTAATGTCCCATTGGTATTACATAGACCCTCAGCTATAGTAGGCATTCTGTTAAAACTATTGTAATAAAACACTGATTCTTTTAGCCCATTTTAGAATCTCTCTCCTAAGACTGACACTGGAGAACAAGACTGAGTTTAAGAAAAAATATTTTATCCCCAACTATGGAATGAGAATCCTTGCAGTTGGGGCACCTGGGTGGCTCAGTCAGTTATGCATCTGCCTTGGGCTCAGGTCATGATCCCAGGTCCTGGGATGGAGCCCCACAATGAGCCCTGTATGAAGCCCTGCATCGGGCTCCCTGCTCAGTGGGGAGCCTTGCTTCTCCCTCTCCTCCCTGCTGGTGCCTTCTCTCGCTATCTCTGTCTCTCACTCTCTCTCAAATAAATAAATAATTTTTAAAGGAATCTTTGCAGTTGTAAATGGAAGGAAATATCTCATAGTCCAATGGCCTAATGGTGAAGGTGAGGCAACTAAGGCTCAAAAAATAAATTGAAGTAGATTTGAAACAGAATCTGTTGTGTAGTATTGTCCATTCCACCTCCTTAAACTGTTATCCATTCATTCAATCATTCATCCACACATTTATTCATATATCCAATCAGCGTAGTACGTGCTCCTTCAATTATTTGGTAATTCCTCATAGCATAATGATTAGCAACATAGCTGCTAGATCTAAATTGCCTGAGTTTTCTCCTGGGTTTCCTGCGTATGTAGTTCTGTGTGAGGTTGTTTACCCTCTCGGCTTCCTTTTTATTTATACAGGGCCAGTGGTTGTAGGTACCTCCTAGAGACCATGTCGGTCTCTAAAGGGCATTAAATGCCTTTAGTATAAGTTAGGCATCTAGTATGCCAGTTACTATGTGAGTAAAAGATTCTGACATTTATCTGTTTAACACTTAGGATCAGGCTTTGTCCTTTCCAGCTTTCACACTATGTCCCATTCCTTCCTTTTATTTTCTCTCTATATATAAGAATTTAGGCACCTAGATGGCTTACAAAACATGTGTCTAGGACCTAAAGGGAGCCATTTTCAGCTGAATGAATTCAAATTCTCTGTGAGCACTAGGTGTAGAATGATATAATCAAATGGGAAAGAACGTTAGTAGAAAAGCTTATCCAGCCTTTTCTCCATAAAAACCTATGAATATAATAAATGGTGCCTTCACAGCTGAAATCAGCAGGCATTATAAACACTTACAACGTGGGTTAAGAAAATGTTTTTCTTCTGATGGAAACAGCAGTTTAAAAGACCTAATAATGATGCTAATTATAATAAGTAACTGGTAAATGTTTCATCAAAAACACTGACCCACATGTTAGCAGGTGCTCATTAAACGTGGCAGATTTTATTCTTAATAACCATTTACTCCCTTGTAATATCTATATTTGTAGTAAAGACAAAAAAAGCAATAAACATTTTGTTGGGGAGATTCATGAGGCTGTGAAAACTAGCATGAATGCTACAGTAAAATATTTTAATTTCTCCAGGCATGAATACTCAAAGTTAAGTCTTATAAATGCATACTTTTGAACCACAAAATGATTTTAAAAGAATGCCATTTTTAGGTAACGTATTTTAAGCTATGGCTTTCTATAATTTTAAAAACTCTATTAGTGAATATTTTATTAGACAACAGACATCTTGGAAGCAATCAATATCTTAGATCTCCTTTTATCCTATTTATTTAGGATTTATAGTACAAATACTTAAAAAAAGCAGTCTGGGTTAAAATTCATCATGCATAATACATACAAAAATAAAGTGGTTTTTAAAATAAGTAATGCATTCATGTGGTTGCAGACATGAAATAATATATAAAAGTTCACATGGCATTCTTACTCCATCCCTTCCTACTTCACTACCTATAAGTAACTAATTTTATTAATATTTCTGTTTCCAAAGAAATACAACCATACAAAATCATACTTTTTTAATTTCTTTCATAAAAGTTAGGGTAACATATGCATTTTCTGTATCTTATTTCTTTTTTGCTTGTTTCACAATTAGTCATATGAACCACATAAAATTGCCCAAGAACTATTACATTTGATTCACTAATTTCATATGTTCAGACATACCTTGGAAACCTACTTTCATTAACGCATGGAGAACATCCTTATTTTTTCTTTCCCTTATGTTCTCAATAGTCTCAATAGTCAAAATAGCATTTTGTTGTGTGAATATTGTAATTTTTAACTAGTCCCATAGTATTAAATACTGGGTTGTTATCTGCCTTTTGGGATTATGAAAAAGAATTGATTAATAACTCTCAAATGCATTTTAATCATATGTAACAATATCTGCAGGATGTATTTATTCTTAGAAGTGGAGTTATCTGGTCCATGAGTAAATGTATTCATAATTTTAATGGAAACATGTAAGGTTGTTTTGTTTCTCCATCAGTCATTAGCTATAGAGTTAAAAAGTGAAGCCGCAGCATAGTCTTAGCATTCCAGGATGGCCAGCACTTCCTTTTGTGCAAATGTCTTCAGGATGGACTGGAGGTCTCTATGTTATACTCTTTCTGACCTCTTATATCGTGAGGGCTTTTTCTTGAAAAGTACCTAAAGTTTCTGATAATTCTTTCTTTTCATGTGTTTGGTTTAAAATGAAACTTTTCTAAACTACTGAAACATTTTCACCAGGGAATAGCTCATAAGAAACTGAGTTTTCTTCTTAACCAGGCCACACAAGAACTCAAGCATAAACACGCACTGCCTAAATTAGGTGTTTGGGGACCTGCTTTTAGCAGATGAGGGAAAAATTAGAATATCTTTGTTTACATATAAAATGGTGCATCAAAATCAGTTCACAGTGTTTATATTGCCAATATTAAAGTAAAGCTATTCTCCCTAGGTAATGATGAGTTCTTTTCAAATTTATCACAAATTTTGAGTAAATGGAGTTCAAATTAACTATTTTTCTTTAAGGATCAGTCAAATGATATATGACTCACAATATTCCCAAACTGACTTCTGAACCATGTTCTCAGCTTATAAATCCTATTGCATAAGATTCCAAGGAAACAGTTATTTTCATTTGTAATGGCGCCTTTTTCTTTCTTCTAATAAAGGATGGGTATCTTATTTATTTTTACTCACTATTATCTTCCACTCAAGGAATTATGGCTGATGTATTGTTAATAAAGTGGAAAATTATTTATAAAATCTTAAAAAGTATTCCAGAAAATGAATGAGTCCTCTTCACATTCCATTCTGAAAACTCAAGAAATGAGCCTTCTTCAATTTTGTTGCTGCAAGATGCTCCACTAAGTTCAGGAGTGTGGCAATTACATTCCAGGCACCCATGTTCTAAGCAGTGGGATGGAATAATTAAAGAATAAAAAATTAAAACTTATATTTTTAAGAAAGTTCCCTGGAATCTGCTACATGGCCATTTCCACCCGCCTCCCACTGATCAGAATGTAATGTTTTGGCCAAACCAACAAAAAAGCAGACTAGGAAATGAGGGTCTGTTTCTAAGAGGCCATTTTTTTAAGGTAAATCTGAATATGACAATAAAAGACATAAACTGATACTGGGGGCAAACAGCAATTTCTTCCCCGTGTCCTTATATAGTTCTTGAGAAAACATCACACATATATAACAGGGTTTTAGAACCAGCTTTAATTCCAGAAGATGATACCTCAAAGCAGTCACAAAATCCTAAATAAATCATGTATATCTTCTAAAATAAAATGTCATAGAGCTAGCAGCCTCTGAAGTTCTGGCAAAACAAGGAGAAGGGAAAAAGTGAAACATGAAAACTTTAAAAAGATAGAAACTCATGACAACACCAAAAATCAACATTTGATTAGTACGTTCTTCAAATCTGGGACTATCCTCCATGAACGAAAGATCATTACTGGAACATAGATGTGGGAGGCTTAAACACCTCTTCTTGTTTGAATCCTGTCACCCTGAACTATCTAGGAAAACTTGCCATCGGTATGTAAGGTTTGAGTATTTAGGTTCTGCTCTGGTCTCCAAATTTTCAGACTATAATTCCCACAAAAATCTAAGTGGTAAACCTATGGTACAACGTGTACAGGCAAATGAAATCCTCATAAGTAAAACACTATAGAATTCAGTGAAAACCTTAATAGGACTACATAGTACAGATTATCGGGTCTGTGTGTATGTGTGCACATGTGTGTGTGAGGAGAGGTTTATTTTATTAACTTCACATGGTCATAGAACTATGCAGTAGGAAGAGGGGGAAAGTCTACCTCACATCAGTGAAGATGAATGCCTGATAGATACAGTTAACTGGACCAGAAGTGATGCATATCAACTGATTCTTTGGTTAACTAAGAATGAAATTTTATTATTCATCTGTTCAAGAATACATTGAGCACTTTGGGTAGAAACAGTGATGATCAAAATAGCTATGGTCACTAATGAAGTGGAAGTTTCATTTATTTTGTTGGGCAAGAGATAATTTACCTACTTCCTCCTCTTCACTTTTTAAAATATTGGCAAACCCCTATACGAGATAAAATGATGTTAGTTTAAAAAAATAAACCACTGTGGGTTCTATGTCACAAACAATATCCTATGCATGAAGATATAGTAATGTATACCTGAGGATATGGATAAAAAGAAATGCTTTTGGTGAATTTTACTAAAAACATAAGGAGAGAATTGTAGAAAGTTGCTTGATGATTTCATTAGGATGAATAAAAAGAAAAAAAATAATAGAGAATAGATTGAAAATCAGTTCTAAAATAGAAAAAGTTGCTTAGGTTCAGAGAAGTATTTAAGATGCTCAAAATGTGCTAGGTGCTTAAAATATGAACTGGAAATTGTAAAAATAATTAACAGTGAAAAAAATGAACAATACATGTGTAGGATTATGTGTATTAAGAAGGGCACTTGTGATGAGCAGTAGGTGCATGTAAGTGATAAATCAGAAAATTCTACTACTGAAACTTATACTACACTGTACATTAACCATCCAGAATTTAAGTGAAAACTTGAAAAAGAAAAAAATTAGGAATTTTCTTACAAAAGTAATAGTAAAGGAAATATTAAAGAAAATAATTAGGAGATATATACAAAAAAGACAAAAAGGTCAAAGTTAACAGAAGACTCACATATGACAAATGGATTACAGTTTGCAAAAAGCTTTGGCAGCTAAAATAGAGCTGAGTATATACTGTTTTTTAGATAAAATTAATAAAAGAGACTTAGTCATCATTATTTTCAGGCAGCTTGACTTGATCCATAAAAAGTCGGTGGAAATCAATGGAAAAAAATATTTAGAATTACTGAAAGTTACTAACATATCTAGTAATAAGATAAACACAAACCCACACCAAATGACAACTACAGCAAAAAGCTTCCTTATATACAAACAATAGAATAGTGAAAATAATAATTCCATTTACAGTAGAAAAAAATAAACATTATTAAGTAGCTATAAGTATCTAATAAAGAATTAATAGTTCTTATATGAAGAAAATTAAGAAACGTTAATGAACTCTTTATAAGAATATTTTAATAAGTGGAAGGATATTGTTGCCTACAGAAAGCTGTGGCCATGAACTACCCTTCCAGATTGGCGCATGTAGATATCAAAGTCATTTCAGACCCCAGACTAGTTTGCTGAACTCCTTTCACTTTTGAACAGGTTGTTTTCACAATCAGATTTAATTTTCCAATCCCATCTGCCTTTGGCCTAAGGCCTAATTCTCTTTTACTCCATTCTTCTACAGCTGCAACTCAGGATTTCAATGGCTAAGCCCACAAGAGCAAAGCATGGGAGAAGTAGGCAAGGTATCTGCTATATTTACCTAAAAAGATTCATTTCTCCCTCTGAAAACAACTTCCTCTAAGTACATGCCAAACAATGTGGGTAACAAGAGCCTAAAATTAGACTTAGACAGACTTTTGCTGGAATCATGTCTCATTATTGAATAATTTGATTATTTTGAAAATGTAACATAGGCCTCTATGCCTTGGTTCTTCCTCTATAAAATGAGAACCATGTATTAAAATTGTTACCTAACATTGCTGCTCTTCAATGCCACAATTATTAGTACTTGGCTTTTTTGATAAAAATAGTTCTGTGTGATACAAAAATCTTTGTGTGCACTCTTCTTGATTTATTACTACAGATTGTGTGATATTTTCTAATTTTTCAGAGGTAAGTTTTAAATCTTAAAAAAAAAAAGGTAGAATTGGAAGAGTCAAATGTAATCCAAATTCGTCAACATTGTAGGAGAATCCATTTGCTCTGTAAAATATTAGACAGGCCAAACTTTATGTGATAAAGCAGGATAAAACAGCTTTATTTGATAATTGTATAGTCCTATCAAAATATGATAGAATCTATATAGTCCTGTGTTTAGAATATGTGAGACCAGACCAAGTATATCCTGTTGATAAAAAAGACTTCTATCAAGCTTTAATTCCAGAAATATGTATGTCTTTTATAGCGCTTGGTTTAACTAGAACTAATATTTATAGATTTAATTGTACATTTTTATATAATATCAATTCTGTTACGTCTAGAACTACTTGAAGCCAAGTTTGTGGTACATAAATGGCTAAGATATGCTTTAAATCTCACCTAAGCAGAATAGGGTAAGAATAATAGAGCATTGGCATCAGAAGCATTAATGGAAGAAAATGGGTTATGAGGGCAAGGAAGTGAGAATGTTAATTGTGCAATGATTTAAAAAGAGCAACAACTATCTCTGATAATGAATTACCATATTCCTCAGATTTCTGTAGAGCCTGGAAAGCTATACCTAGGAGGAGGCATCAAGCATGGAGAATAAAAACAGTTTAAGATGGTATATTGAGGGTTTCGGCATTTAAAATTGTTACATTGAACTTGAAAATGTGTTTTGCTAACAAACTGAATTAATTATATAGTGGCTCCTAATTATGGAATCTGTGATCAATTAAAGGTTAAATAAGGATTATCATGGTTATATGGCTTTGACCTACAGTCAAATAGTGGTTAGACAGCATATTTTTTTAAGATTTATTTATTCATTCATTCATTCATTCATATGAGACACACACTGAGAGAAAGAGGCAAAGACACAGGCAGAGGGAGAAGCAGGCTCCTCGAAGGGAACCTAATGTGGGACTCGCTTCTGGATCCTGGGATCATGACCTGAGCAGAAGGCCCGACCGCTGAGCCACCCAGGTGTCCCTAGACAGCATATTATTAAAGTGTATATTCTTTTAAAGGAAGACTAAGTCAGTGAAAACATGTCTCCCTGTAGTGGTATCCTTTGTAGCTCACACTAGAATGTGAGTGTCTTGGTGGCAGGGGCAATGCAAGTGATTTCATCCTTAGATCTGCAACACCGAGCACACTGAGAGTGCTCAACAAAGATTTGATTAAGTCTGTGAATGAATGAAAGGAAAGTGAAAGCACTTATGTATGCCACAGCAGAGTGGTGACATTTTTCCTTTACAAGGAATCAGTCATTCTACTTTTTAACCATGAACCACCTATCTTCCAGATTTCTCACTACATTTGTACTAACAATACAACTCCAATCTTTTGATACTTCTCCTTTACTTCTATATATATTTAATCCCTTACTTATTAAAGATCCATCCTTACTTACTTATTGATGACCTTTCCATATTCATTTTTCTTTTATGGATACCCCGAATTCTCTTACCCTCTGCTCTTGACTCCAAGACCCTTGAGCCAAGTCCTTGCCCTCTATATAGCCAAATGTAGTTAAATCCAAGTATCCTTCCCTGTCTTACCCTCAGATTAAACTTGTCAGAGAAAACTCCCCACCTATACAGATTTATGGGAATAGCCTCCAACATGAGTCACCAACACGAGTCTCCCGCCCATCCACACTGCCTTTTATGATTCTGTTCAGTTACTAGAACACAGGAAGACAGGTCAGAATTTTACTGCAAGGTGTTTATAGTATAGAATGTGAGATAGCTAGCTAGTGTACATAGAAGCAAATATGTGTACAGGACAATGACAGTATTAATGAATGCCATGAAGAGATGAAATGAGAGGTTCACAGTAATCGTGAGTTGAGTTGGTAGTCAAGGAGAAGCACTAAGAGGATATTTCTCTGAATTGAGTGCTGCACTAGAAAATTGAAGCAGCCTTGTAGAGAGAGCTTGGGAAAGAGGAGAAGCAAATTCACAGATCCTGAGATGGCAAAATAAAGCTAAACTTCCTAAAGTGTAATGACTAGTGGCAAGAGAGAAAGAAGATGGAGTTAGAGAAGCTGTCAGATGAAGTTCCGGCCATCGTTAGAGAGTCAGATCTTATTTTAAGAATGATGAGAAGACTTGTGAGGGTGTTCAGTGGAGCTGTGTCAAGCTCTGATTCCTATTTCAGAACCATCGTGCTGGCTCATATTTGAAGAGACAATAATGGTAGCAAGCAGATTAAGCCATAGGCTATTTTTATGTTAGATGTGAGGATGGTGGCTTGAACTATAAAATTAGTAGATGAGAATTTGAGAAATGGATATATTTTGAAGACATAAATAGTATGACTTGCTGATATACTAAGTAAAATGCAAAAATATTTGTGAAAAAAATAGAAGACTCAAAGATAAATCAACTGGATAAATGGTATCATTCACTGAGTCAGAGAAGAGTTTAGATAGAGAATAGTTTCAATGGGAAAAGATGAAGACCAGTTTCCTTCATATTTAGAGATGCTTATTAAGTATTAAATGGAGTTTTCAAGTATAATTATATGTATATACAATAATATTTGCATAATTGTAGTATATGTTTCAGGAGTGCAAGGCTCAGGCGAGACCCCAGGATAGAGAATGATCTTTGAAGCTGTTGAACTGAATAAAATAATTTAGAATGCAGGAAATAAAATAGAATGCAACTCGACAGAGATAGAGGCCAAATATAGTGTCCAGGTTGCTGTAATATTCAGAGTCCTGTGAAGGACAAAAAGCCAACAGTGGAAGCCATTTGCAGGAAGGAATCCCATGGGGAAAAAGAAAAAGAAAAAAAAAAAAAAAAAAAAAAAAAAACCAAGGACAAATCAATACCCTGGAATTCAAGAGAGGAAAAGTATTCAAATGAAAAAATTGTCATCCGTGTCAAATGTTGAAGGGGGCCTGAGGAAGGTAAAGTCAGAGAATTGACTGTTGCCTTTGCAAGAAGGAATGACGTCCAGAGTGAAAAGATGGAAGACGGAAGCACCTCTTGCATTATAATCGGAGAGAAGATAGACGAGGTGGGACAGGTGTCAATGACTTGTTGGAATTAATGGAAGTCAAGTCATCTGATACTTGTATGTTCCTATGAAAGATAGAAAAGGTCATTACCTGAGATTTAAGGGAGCAGGAAGTGATGAAGAGTTAAGAATATGAGATTGTGTAACAGTCATAGATTTTGGGAAAATAAACTTTTCAGGAAAAAGCAGTAATATTTTCTGGTAGTATAGATCATTTACTATCTACAATCATAACTGCAAGTGATTTCAGCCAAAACTTCTGTATACTTTTCTACAGCAACTTTTGGCTACATGGATATGAGATTCTGGATTTAACTAGGGCTGGAATTTTGTCAGGGGAGAAAGAAAAAGAAGAGATAGGAAAAAGTTGTAGGTGTTTGCAAAAAAATGAATGCAATACAGGATCATAGAGGTTAGGATGGGTTCAGAGAGAATCGAGGATATAAGGTTGTAATGTTTATTATAAAAATCATTGTGTTTACACTTGTCAGAGTGGAATAGGAGCCCAGGGAGATGAAAGATGGACATGATGGCAAAAAAAAGAGAGGTATATTTCAAAATGAGACTTTTTTTTTTTTTTTTTAAGAATCAATACTTTTTTTATTCAAAAGATTTTGGTCAATAAATCTCTTACACCAAGTAATACTTCACTTTTTAAAGTTAATTTCAATTGCTATACATAATAAAATATTATTCAGGTGAATTCCTAATTGCTCTGTCAGTAGTTCTTTACATCCGTCATTATTTGTTCAACCTTTACATTTAGAAGGTATTCCTATTATTTTGTTTAGAAAAGTAAAATACAGATACCACACATCCCTTGATGTGTACAGATCCAGGCTCCTCTGATGTCCCCCAAATGTCCCACAACGGAACTTTTCACATATGGAAATAAGACTTTTTTGTTATATACCTTTTTTTGGGTAAATATACAGATTCTGGGCAAATGTATATTTTGATGGAATTACAGAGGACATCAGGGTCATCAGATGATGAAGTGGAGATATCAAGGAACTGTGGGTCTGTTGAATGGATCTTCAGTGGACTTCAATGTCCAGTGGAACTTAATGGCAGTGTAGTGAGGGAGAGAGTGTCAGTGGTCCAAGTGCAGGAATATTCGCTGAAGGATGGAGAAGGACTTGGGATGTCAGCAGGTACCAGTCTTCAGGAAAGGAAAGGGCTTATCTGGGCTGTGTCTAGGGAACGGGATGCTCAATTCCTGCCACAATCTGAAAAATGTGGGTCTTACATTTTCAGAAACCGTGAGATACCTATACCAACGTCTATTTTTACTTACGATGATATATTTTAACAAAATATGTAGAATTTCACGTAAATGGAGGTTACCATTTAACTTTTATTTTAATCTAAATATGAGTAAACATTGAGACTACTCAGGAATTCAGACTGTTTTCTTGATTTTTAAAAAGATTTTATTTATTTATTTATTTATCTATTTGAGAGAGAGCAAAAGAGTGTGCAAGCAGGTGGAAGGGCAGAGGGGCAGAGAAAGAGGCTGAAACAGCTTCTCATTAATCAGGGAACTGGACTCAGATCTTCATCCCAGGACCCTGAGATCATGACCTGAGCCAAAGGCAGAAAATTAACCAGCTGAGCCACCCAAGTCCCCTTCTTGATCATTTCTTGTTAACTGGTTATTATGCAGTTATTACTCTGATTTCTACTCTCACTGAAAAGCCCTCTAAAATGTGTAAATGTACCTCTCTGTCTCAGGAGCATGGAACATTAAAATATGTCTTTAATAGTTGAGGACGTTGCCATGACTGAGATAATCGTGTTTCTGAATATGAACGGATTTATATAAATATATCGTAATGAATTTATTTATATAAGTATGATAATGAATCTGAATTAATATAACTTCAAAATTGTTTTCCTCAAAGTATATGCTTGTATAATCATATAAGATTTTTAAAAAATGACATACTATTATTTGAGTGATTCCATAACTAAACCCTAATGATTGAGCTCTGCTACATTATCTTTACAAATAGAAGCTTTACAAAGACAAAGTCTTTTTTTTTTTTATTTTATTTATTTATTTATGATAGTCACAGAGAGAGAGAGAGAGAGGCGCAGAGACATAGGCAGAGGGAGAAGCAGGCTCCAGGCACCGGGAGCCCGACGTGGGATTCGATCCCGGGTCTCCAGGATCGCGCCCTGGGCCAAAGGCAGGCGCCAAACCGCTGCGCCACCCAGGGATCCCAAAGACAAAGTCTTTTAAAATCCTGTGCAAACTATCTAAATTTCAAGTGTATTCTATTAAAATGTGCCAATCACAGCACTGAAGGATAAAGAGTTATTTTCTACTCTAATCTTACAACATTTTATTTTGAAAGAACTTAAGTTCTCAACATATATATATATATATATATATATATATATATATATATATTTTTTTTTTAAAGATTTTACTTATTTATTTGAGAGACAGAGCACGAACAGGTAGAGGAGCAGAGAGAGAGGGAGAGGAAGGGAGAGAATCTCATGCAGACTCGCCACTGAGCAAGGAACCCAATAAGGGGCTCGATCTCACAACCCTGAGATCATGACCTGAGCCAAAATCAAGAATCAGATGCTTACAGACTGAGCCACCCAGGTGCCCCCAAATATTATTTATTTCAATGTGATAAAAAATAACTTCAATGCTGAAAGTCGGTGGTGGACAGAGTGTGATGCCGCTGTTCTGTGCATGGAAGTGTTCATCTCAATATGGTGGAAGAAACTGGGAAAATCCATAGAAGACTCACAAACTAATTTCCTATTAAAATATAGAAACTATCCTCAGTTTGACACGTTTGACAGGTTGAAAAAATTACTGTCTCTAAAGTGATTTTCAGAATGTTCCATTTTAATGCATTTTTTTTTCATTCCTTCATTCCATTTCATTCATTCATGAACGCATTTTTCTCTATCTTTAGATTCTGACTGAATTGACACTATAGTAACATATTATATGGTTGTAGCCACATTTCTTAGCAAGTTCTTTTTTCATTGAAATATGTTCAAAATTCTAGTTTGTTGAAAGTTTCTCTTGATTAATTTGCTTCTCATTATATGAACTGGAACAGGATGAACCTCTGAAATCTCTAAACTGGAGAGTTAACTTTACTTTTTTTTTTTTTTTACTAATCAATTTTATGTGCATAAAATAAAAGCTTTACAAAAATAATTGAATTTTTTCACTAAAAATAAAAATTAATTTACCTTATTATTGAATGTGACTTCTTAATCACAACCTACATATTGATCCTTTTGATGTGTCAAGCACTGTATCAAGCACTTTACATATTTGTAAAGGTGTTCTTTGTGGCTACTGTAAATCAAGAAAAAGCATTTAAATCACCCACTAGCAGCCTGTATTAAATAGCTATGTGGTAGGTTAGGGAAAGGATATATTGAATATTTTTAAAATACTTTGAAAGCGCTCTCTTTCATTAAGAAAAACAGTAAAAGGGATCCCTGGGTGGCGCAGCGGTTTGGCGCCTGCCTTTGGCCCAGGGCGCGATCCTGGAGACCCGGGATCGAATCCCACATCGGGCTCCTGGTGCATGGAGCCTGCTTCTCCCTCTGCCTATGTCTCTGCCTCTCTCTCTCTCTCTCTCTCTCTCTCTCTCTCTCTCTCTGTGGGACTATCATAAATAAATAAAAATTAA
Organism: Nyctereutes procyonoides; assembly: GCF_905146905.1. NCBI lineage: Eukaryota > Metazoa > Chordata > Mammalia > Carnivora > Canidae > Nyctereutes > Nyctereutes procyonoides. Next base: position 14,362,944 of record NW_026575021.1, on the reverse strand, counting down.
AAATTAAAAAAAAAAGAAAAACAGTAAAAGCTAGGCAAATCAGGACATTACTGTGTCCTAAAAAAAAATAACAATAGTTCTTTATTCAACTAATGAGAATGCTTCAGAAACAGTGATTACTTCAAAATCCTAAATGTCAAAAAACTACTCAGAAAAGAAATAATTAAGGTGGAGGATGGGTCATACCTCTTAACTCCGGCATAGTTCTCTGGATAATTTGCACATCAGAAGGATTCAAATATTGTTAGACTCTAATAAAATATTTCTCTCTCCCCAATTTTAGAAAGCATGTATTTCAAAAGAAGAAATAACTCTACCCAGGGGAGTAAGTCTCCATTACCTGAAACAGGTACATTGAGGATGAATATAACATACATGGAAATCTCAAATAGTGTTAAACATCCCCAAACACCAAATCACATTAAAAGTATACATAAGTACCAGGTAGTTAGTGCATTGATTTTTTTTTTCAGGAAAACAATTCATGTGCTTTTCCATAAAACTTCAAGTAAGCCTGACTAGTGGGCTGCGGCGATGTATTGATTCAGCCCCTTTCCCTACACTTAGCAATTCAATCTTCTGAAACAGAAGATAAATGAACACGATGAACGAAGCCAAGACCTTTTCTCTCTGCTTCTCTGTTTATTCAAAGCCGGGAGAGTGCCTTCAGCACAGCATTAGCTGGTGCCTCATTCTTTGAATTCACTGGGTTCTTGAGTTCTTTGAATTCACTAGATTTTGGATTTTCGAATTCTTTGATTTATGATGTTATACTCTATTTCAGGAGATCCTCATTAGTTACCAGTTCCACATTTGCAAATTTGCCAGCCTCGCTAGTGTTTACCTGTAACCCTCAAGTCACTCTGCCTGGTGCTTTAGGGTCGTTCGTGAACATGCACGGAGTGGTGAGAATTTTGCGTGTTCCCAGGCCAGGTCAAGCAAGGCAGTACTTTGTTTAAATCCCAGAATGGAAATGAGAACCCTTTTTAGGCTCTATTTAATGCCATGACTCCCACATTTGTATGTTTTGTTGATGATTTCGCTGTTTACGAGGGCCCCCAAGGATAGTGCAAAGTACTGCCTAGAAGTGCTAACAGCCTGTGGTAAAACTTTCCACGAAAATATGTGTTACATGAGCTTCATTTTGGTAGGAGTTATATTGCTTTCGGCCGTGAGTCTGATGGCTCAGCAATCTATATTAAATAAGGTATCTTTAAACAAAAGTTTTAAAAAACAAAGTTATATTTTGATGGGTTCACAAAAATGTTACTACAGACTCCAGAATCCTAACTCTATTTCTCCCTTAGGAACAGTTGTTAGTTATTCACTAACCCAGTGTTCATGATGATGCCACAGAACCTAATTATCATGCATAATAAGAATCGCCTATGTATTACGCATCACTGTTAAGAAATGATACTTCTTTATTTTTTGAAAGATCTTATTTATTTGAGAGAGAGATTGAGCTCATGAACCAACAGTGGGGAAAACAGAGGAAGAAGGAGAAGCAGACTTTACAGTGAAAGAAAAATGTGACCAAGTGTAGAGGGTAACAGATACTGTCAGGGAAATTCTCCATCGATGGTTTAAGTAAGATATTTGCTCTTGAGGTCAATGCCCCAGAATGAGGCCTAGTTGAAAAGCACTTAGAAGAACCTGACTCAAGTTTGGTTAAGAAGAGAGTCTTTGCAATGTAAAGGCTTGGGATACCTTGGGTGCCTGCTTGGGCCCCATATTTTTCAACCCAGTAATATGGGGAGAATACTTCTCCATGAGCAACAGAAAACAAGAGTTGCTGGACGTATTAACTATCCCATGTCTCCATAGCCTTCATCACTGGGAATTGTTCTGAGATACAGTTGATGGGATATTTTAACTTTTAAGAAGATGCCACATTATTAGAATCAGTCCCTCCTAGGGGCCTCAGGTTGGCTTTCCTCCTTTTCCTGTCATTTCTTTTGTTCCTCACTATTGCTTTCCTGAATTGCAGGCCTAATGAGAGAGAGACAAATGAGCATTTGCCGCAGAATTGGCTTTCTAAGAATTGCAGATTAAGATCCTCAGAATTTTTTTGTTACTGTTACATAATACCTAAACCAGAACTATCGGGTGGTGTGTAGGCTTCAAATATGACTCAGACCAGGGCTCCAAAATTATCATCAGACAAGACTCCTTTCCAATTCTTAGTTCTGTGTTGCAATTTCTGGTCTTTATTCTTAAGCACCACGTGCAATACAATGATAGTGTTTATTTAATTCTGAAATCCTAGGTCCCATGGAAATAACGGGAGAACCTTTCGTATAATATTGTGGCAAAAGATTTTGTACTTCATCGTTCTGATTGGGTCATGCTTGCATCACAAAACCAAACACCTTTGTAATATGAGCTTTAATGTCAGTCATGTTCTCATTCTGTGATTTATTTATTTATTTTAAAGATTTTATTTATTTATTCATGAGAGACTCAGAGAGAGGGAGAGAGAGGCAGAGACAGGCAGAGGGAGAAGCAGGCTCCATGCAGGAAGCCTGATGTGGGACTTGTTCCCGGGTCTCCAGGATCAGGCTCTGGGCTGAAGGCAGCACTAAACCACTGAGCCACCAGGGCTGCCTTCATTTTGTGATTTAAAAGTGAATCCTTATGGCCTGTAAGTGGAATGCACGGTGTTTCCTAGAAGAAAATCAAAACTTGTTTGTGAACGGATGCCGTAAAGTCAACATTTGTTCTCTACACAGGACACAAGTACAAGACATAGATAAGGCATTTTCCTAGGTCAAAAGGTTTAAGGTAGAGAAGCATCTAGAGATGTAGCTTTAACTGGGGAAGCTCAGGAAAAAAAAAAAAAAAAAACTAGGGGAATAAAAATCAGGGTGGGCCATTGTTACAGCATGCAGAGCTAAACAACAGCATGGAGCCCAAATAGATTGGTGCATTAAGAAATGAGAAAAGAAACATCTGCCAACAGTCAAGAGGTGTTGAAAGCAGCAACTATACCAGACGTGAATAGAAGCAATGTCACCAATATGAATTACATGTTTTAGCCATCCCATTGACTCGGAGATCTAAAAAAAAAAAAAAAAATAGATGAGCTTCAATTTTGTTATTTGGAAGGTGGAAGCTGTTTAGTTGGTGGATTTAGGCGTAAACTCCTAAATGCTTCTGTCTATACTCTTAGTATCACTAGATGCAATTTGTTAAGTCAACTTAGTGAAACTTAGCAAAGGCTGAGCTTTCATTTATTTTTTATTTTACACTTATTCTTACTAATTTGCATTTCACATGTTCTTTTGTGTATTATTCTTGAAGGATTTGGATTCCATCTCTCCCCTCACATTTAGTTATGAGAAAATTATTTAATCTATCTCTGTTTCCACATCTCTAAAATGAGGCTAATACCCACCTTACAAGATCGCTTGGTCAAGAGATAGGGTTTGGGAGGTAGTTCACCACCAAATCTCAGCTTTATTATTTATTAGCTGCATGATCTTGGGCAAATTATTCTCAAATGTGAGGTTTTAATTTCCCATAAAATAAGAATCAGAAAAGGATCTACTTTGTAGGTAGTTATGGGAATTAAGTAAATTGATATTAGTTAAGTCTTTAAGAGAGTGCCTGGTATACATAGGCACTATTTTGCTTAAAAATGGTCAATACACATTTTCTTTCATTTATCACAAATTATATATATTGGAAAGTTCAATTAATAGAACTCTTTTCTTTTAAAAATGCACTCATCAGTTGAAGATACTCCTTATAAGACTGTTTTTGTAACTTATCTGTGCACTATCGACAATCCTAGAATGTAATTTTTCTATTATATATCATCTGAGATCAAGTGGAAAAAAAACCAGTAAAATAACATAGACTAAAAAGGAAGACATTACTTTGCATTATGAAATGAGCTTGCCTCTGTAATACACAAAAAATATGAGATTTGTTCTGAATGGCTACATATGGGAAAATTTAGCAACCATTGGCATTTAAAAGGAGCCAAATTACAGGCGTGATCTATCTTTCTTTAAACCTGAGTATCCAATGATGCTTTTTCCTCGACAAATAGCTAATTTGCCATCTCTAAAAGTATGCAAAAATGCATTAAATTTTATGTAGTTATTTTTGTGAAGTCCATTTAAGAAACTGCTGGAGATTAGTTCAATAATTGTTTTTAATCTTTTCTATCTTGGAATATTATAAGGTAAGTTCATTCTCTCCAAATTTAAATAGGTTACACCGTTGATGAGAGAAATAAAAAATGAGGGCAAATAACCATGTTTAACAAAGGAACTGAATCTAAAACTAATTCTCAAGGAGTGATGTCAAGGGAAGTTCTCATCTGTTTTTTTTGAACCTTTTAAGAGATCTGAGCTACACTTTAAGGCAAATGAAGCATTTAGACACTTTAGAAGGACAGCTGTGACAATCAGATGCTCTACTTACCACTGACGGCTTTTTTCTTATGCTTTGCTGAATTTATAAACATGTCTCACATTACACAGCTCTAGTGATTTAAACGTGTTTCTCTGTGACATACAAGGAAGGAAAGCCATTTATTTTTTCTTTAAACAGAGCTGCTCACGGGGTGGGAAAGGTCTCACACTTTTAATTTTCTTTTCTTCGTTTACATGGAGCTATAATCTGCCTGGAGACATGTAGGCTTCCCATGGGCTGCAGACACAGAAAGATAATAAAAGCTGCTTTATGTTGGACCACTGCACAGTCCTTTTAAAAAGAAAACCCATGAAAATCTCCTCTTGTATTGTTAATGCATTTTACTTTGCCTATTGAATTTTGTATTATTTAGGATCTCATGACAATACACAACTGTAAAATAAATTTTAGGTATAAAATAAATATAATATACTTATCCATAAAGATAATTAGTAATGTCCAAAAATGCTCACAATTTCAGCAAGACACCACCACCTTCAACAAAATAATAAAATATTTATAACAAAATCATAAAAGTGAAAACCTTTAAAAGACCAGTTCAAGTTAGTTAGAAATATGTACTAATGTTGAGTGCTTACAAATGTGCCAATTAATTTGCATATCAATCTTCATCACAACTCTCCACATTTATTATTTATTAAATAAATATTATTGAGCACCATTTATGTGCTGAGTGTTAAACTACCAATAAGTGAGAGAGGCATGATCTCTGCTCCCATGGAGTTACTAGGCTAATAGTCTCAGGTTTCTCATGATGAAATATGTAATCTTAACAAACTTGAACTATTATCCTCATTTATTTATTTATTTATTTATCTATTTATTTATTTATGAGAGAGAGAGAGAGAGAGAGAGAGAGAGAGAGAGAAAAAGAGAGGCAGAGACATAGGCAGGGGGAGAAACAGGCTCCCTGTGGGGAGCCTTATGCAGGACTCAATCCCAGGACCCTGGGATCATGATCTGAGCTGAAGGCATACACTCAACCACTGAGCCACCCAGGCGTCCTTATCCACATTTTCAAAATAAGGAAACTAAGACATAAAGGGTATTGTAATTTTCCCTACTTAACACAGCTATTGAGTGGTAAATATCAGAGGTGGGATTTACACTCATTTTCAGGGGACGCTTCAGAGTCTAGCTCGTTCCATTTTTCCGTTAGCTTGGGATTTCTACCCCAGCGTCAATGTTTTCCTTTATAATATCTTCCTATTTATATTCTGAATTCAAAAAAAAAATCTGATTCAAGAGAAAAAGTGCACACAACTTTGATTTTTGTGAAGATTTTGCCATGAAAAATAGTAAAATAATAGTCAAGCCAATTTTAGATAAATTAATAAAGATGAGGAAGAGAAGTTGAGTTTGCTATGCACTGACCTACACTGAAAAATCATAAACATAGACATGTAAACTATGACTACCAGGGAATAAAATAGACCTACATAAAGTCAAAAAAGCAACTAATATCTCTATTTAGTAAAAAAAAAAAAAAAAAAAAAAAAAAATCTGATCCCTCAGAGGTTTTTCTACTCTAGCTTATAAATTCTAAATCATCTTCACATTTGACAAGTGAATTTTAAAATATAGAATGTAATTCTCTCTGTTCATGGGTTTGCAAAGTTCAAGTGTAAGTCAGCCAAAGAAAGGTCTAAAAACTCTATCATGAAGAAAATTTCATGTGTGTGTATGAATGGATAGGCTAAAGGAATTTTAAGTTATTTTAATTTCTGTTTTGTTAAAAATATTTCTTAACTTTAGTATATTCAGTTGAGTCAAATGGTTTTTTTTAAGTGATAGAATACATCACCCCACAATATGCTACATAGGCCTAATAATTATTTTGAGCTGGAGGTGATTGAGAAGAGGCAGATAAAAGAAAAGCCTGTATCTGACCTTCCTCTTTGCCTGAAAGCAGGACATAAATTTTCAAAGCTATCCTTCTTCCTTCTCTATCAGGAAGAACAAAATTTCCTTCAGAGGAAACTTAAGTCCCTAGCAATCTTAAGGGGCACCAGCAAAATCTACATAAGGAATTTTACTAACTAGTCTGTATCTAACATTAGTTTCCCCTATACTTGCCTTCCCACAGTTTGCTGCCTGGAGAGACTCAAGGGCTTTTGCCTTTGTTTTGTGACTTCCCTAACCATCGATGTATTGTCCCCTATGCTAAGATACCATATAAGCTCAAGGTTTGTTTTTTGGTTTTTGACTTTTTTTAAGATTATATTTATATATCCATGAGACACGGAGAGAGAGAGGCAGAGACACAGGCAGAGGGAGAAGAGGCTCCATGCGGGGAACTGGTTGAGGAACTTGATCTCAGGACCCCAGGATCATGACCTGAGCTGAAGGCGGATGCTCAACTGCTGAACCACCCAGGTGCCCCTAAACTCAAGTTTTAACCAAACCTTTGACCTAACTATTTTTCCCAAGGGCATCTCTCATGTATACAGGAAGTATACATGTAAATAAACTACTATTTTTTTTCTTGTTTGTCTTTTGTTATAAAGGTCTCAAATGAGAACCTAGAAAGGTAGAAGAAAAAATATTTTTCTCTTGTACACTTATTTATATTTTATTGGCAACTAGTCTCAATGGGTCTTCAGTGCTGTGTCAATATAACTACCACTATTTCTCCAAAATCTTCCATGAGCTCTATGGTACATTCCAACTCCAGATACTGGTGAAAGCAAAGACATTTTCAATATAAACTGAAAAATAAGAAATATCCTCATGAGTGGATGCTCACATTGATATTACCTCTGAGATGCTAAAAGATGAAGGGAAATATTTGTTAGCATCTGGTGCAGTTTTCTTTCTTAGTGAATATATTCATATTTTAGCTTATTCACCCTTTACTAACTCATGCACGCATAGAAACATTTGTTCAACATACTAATGAGCCCCTCCTATCTAAGCACTGTTCTTTTGTTATAGATAGGAAATAACAACAACTAACATTTACACAATGCTTATTATGTTTCAAGAATCATACATTTAAAATTCATTTCCAAGCCCCTAAGGATTCCACTGTTTACAAAAGGAGCAGACAAGGCATTGTGATTCAACAGGGCATGTAAAATAGATATCTTTGGGAGGAAAGGGTTTGGAACAAAGAAATGAGTGATTAGCTCTCTTTTGAAGGCTGATTTAGAGAAGGTTACATGAACTGTGTTTGTGTGTGTGTTTGTTTGTTTGTTTGTTGTCTTACAAGGAGAATGAAAGCATTTTCAGACTGAAATCAGAAAAATGACATGATGTGTTTGAAGAACATCATGTAGTTTGGTATATTTGTTGCCCAGAATGTGGTGAGGTTACAGAAGAAAGATAAGCTCTGTAGCTCTACTTAAGTAATTCAGGCGTGTGTGTGTGTGTGTGTGTGTGTGTGTTTTCCCCAAAACTAGTATAGCAAAAATTAACCATTGAAGGATCATACGGGAATATAACATATTCATACTGGCATTTTAGAGCATTCTACTGGTAATATGGTAAATTTAGGTGAAAGCGGGTGCATGAAATCAAATGTCAACTGTTTAACCAGGCGTGAACTGAGAACTGTCTTCACAAAGGGGGTAGTAATAACAGGTAAGAGAAGCAGTCTACATTTTAAGAGGCTAATGAGTTATATCTGAAGGAATTAGTGATTGTTTGGAAATGGGAATGGACAAGAGTTGAATGCCAACTATGTGCCATGCATTGTTCTTAGCAGGAAAGAGAAAACAGATGAACAAAGAAGCAATAGTACAGAAAGAAACAGAGAATATATGGTAGACCAACCCTATCAATAATTTTACTGAATGTAAATATACTGAACAGTCCAATTAAAAGACAATTAATCAGAGTAAAAACAAAACAAAAAACAGGCTGTATGCATGAGACTCACTTTAAATCCAAAGACACTGCCAGAAACAGAGATATTTAGATTTCATAGGTAGAAGATGAGTAACGGGGCTAGGTAGGGAGAGAGAGATAGGGAGCTCTGGGATCAGGTTCACAGAAATCCCAAAAATGCTGAGGTGTAAGGAAGCCAGAGATAAGGGAACAAACCAGACCACCCTGCCCTGGGCTTTTTTGATGACAGTCATCTGTGACCAACAAAGAATAACCAGACCCAAAAAGGAAGTCATTAAAGGTGTTCTCACCAGGCCTCACTCAAACCAAGACATCTTAAGAATGATAAGGCCACAGGCTCCCTGGGCAGCTCTAAATAAAGGCTGTCCCTGAAGGCGCACGTGGGCAACGCTGTGGGGACCCCCCTCACTCCCCAGTGCTTTCTCTGCGTCCTTGCTTAATCAACTTCTATCCCTTTACTCTCCTTTGTCTGCGAGATTCATTCTTCAACTCTGTGAGACAAGAACCTAGCCCTTCTGCTTCCAAGAGATTGAGATGAAGCCGAATTCCTTAGTAAAAATACTATGGAGAATGATCAATATAGGAATATATAAATTTTTTGAAATGTATACTTGTAACTTTCTTTTAATGATTTCCTTCTATATGACTTCTTATTCAACTGAAGGCCTTGGTTGCTTTGAGGATGATTAGTAATCTAACAATGAAAGAAGAAAGAACAGTTCACATATAAGATTAGGTAAAGAGTTGAAATCCACATACCTCAGTTAGAGACAGGCAGAAGCCGGAAGGACAGCAACTACAAAGGATCAAACCAGACTGTGGTTGGCATCTTTCAACGAGGCTGGTGTTTTCCTCCCTCTATTCCTTTATCAGAGACCTTATGGAATTAATTACATTAGAAAATTTGAAGTCCCTCACAACAGCCTGATTGATACTGTTGAAATATTTGTTCACTCACCAAAATAATGTAACATCATATTGTTAGTAGGAACTGAAAATTAATTTCCAAAATACAAATGATAGGATTATGTCATCAAAGTAAAAATAAATTTTGTAACAATAGAATTCTGATTACACAATGGAACGGGCTGGAAGTCAAAAACCATTGATTGTTATCTTGGCCATGTAAATGAGTTCTAGAAAATCTCTAGGCTTAAATATTCTCATTTATAATTAAAAGAGTCAGGTAAGAAATCCAAGGAGAGCCTTTAAATGAGTTGATTGCTTATAATAAAAATTTAATGATCTAAAACTCCCATGCAAATACATTCAACTGATCTTAGACAAAGGAACAAAAATAATACAATGAAGAAACGATAGTCTTCTCACAAATGGTGCTGGTACATTGGATTTCTACCTGCAAAAAAATTTTTAACCTAGACCAGTTTTTATGCTTCTCACAAAAATTAACTCAAAATGAATCATAGATACACCTAATTGTAAAAACACAAAACTTTAAAACTCCTAGAAGATAACATAGAAAATCTAGATGCCCTTGGGTTTGGCAATGACTTTTTGGATAAAACACCAAGCAGGATCCATGAAAGAAAGAATTAATAAGATGGACTTCACTAAAATTAAAAAACTTCTGCTCTTCAAAAGACATTGTCAATAAAATGAAAAGACACATCACAGATTGTGAGAAAATATTTGCAAAAGACATATCTGATTGAGGACTGTTATCCAAAATACATAAAGAACACCTAAAACTGAACAATAAGCAAACATCCTAATTAAAAAATAGACCATGGATCAGAAGAGACAGCTCACCATATTAGATACACAGATGGCAAATAAGCATATGAAAAGGTGCTCCATACTGTATATCATCAGAGAAATACAAATTAAAACAAAAACAAGATATGTGTTAGAATGGCCTGAACTCAAAATGCTGATCTCACCAAATACTGCCAACGATTTGAAGAAAAGGGGAACGGGATCCCTGGGTGGCGCAGTGGTTTGGCGCCTGCCTTTGGCCCAGGGCGCGATCCTGGAGACCCGGGATCGAATCCCACATCGGGCTCCCGGTGCATGGAGCCTGCTTCTCCCTCTGCCTGTGTCTCTGCCTCTCTCTCTCTCTCTCTGTGACTATCATAAATAAATAAAAAAATTAAAAAAAAAAAAGGGGAACTCAAATTCATTGCTGGTTGGAATGCAAAATGGTACATTATATAAGTAAACGTATTCTTGCCATATGAGCCCACAATCTACTCCCTTGGTATTTAAAACCAAAGGAGTTGAAAACTTACGTCCACACAACAACCTGCAAACAGATGTTTATAGCAGTTTTATTCATTATTGCCAAAACATGGAAGTAACCAAGATGTTCTTCAGTAGGTGAAGAGATAAATTGTGGTACAATCAGACTATGGACTATTATTTGGTATGAAAGAGAAATGAGGTATTAAGTCATGAAAGACATGGAGGGAACTTTTTTCTCTTCAAATTTTTATTTAAATTCCAGTTAGTTAACATAGAGTATAACAGTAGTCTCAGGTATAGAATCCAGCAATCCATCACTTACATAACAGCACTCAGCACTCATCACAAATCCCTCCTTAATACCCATCATCCATTTAACTCATTTAACTCATCTCCCCACTCACCTCCCTTCCATCAACCAACAGTTTGGTTTCTACAGTTAAGATTCTGTTTCTTGGTTTGCCTCTTTTTTCCCTCCATGTTCATTTTGTCTCTTAAATTCCACATATGAGTGAAACAATATGGTATTTGCCTTTTTGGGATTTATTTCACTTAGCATAATTCTCTCTACTTCCATTTACATCATTGCAAATGGCAAGATCATTATATATATATATATATATATATATATATATATATATATATATATTCTACTCTTCTTTATCCATTCAATGGACACTTGGGCTCTTTCCATAGTTTGGCTATTGCTAATAATAATGCATATGATGCATATGAACATCAGGGTGCATGTATCCCTTCAAATCAGTATTTTTGTGTTTTTTGGGTAAATACCTAATAGTGCAAATTTGGATTGTAAGGTAGTTCTATTTTTAACTTTTTAGGAACCTCTGTACTGGTTTCAGAGTGGCTGCCCCAGGTTGCACTCCCATGAACAGTGTAAGAGGGTTCCCCTTTCTCCACATCCTCACTAATACCCAGTGTCTCCTGTGTTATTAATTTTAGCCATTTTGACAGGTGTAAGGTGATTTGACTCATTGTGATTTTGACTTGTGTTTCCCTGATGAAATGAGTGAGGTTGAACATCTTTTCACATGTCTCTTATAGTCCTCTCTGTGTCTTCTTTGGAAAAAATGTCTATTCAAAGACATGGGGAAAACTTAAATCCTAGTAATTCATGTTACTTAAACTCAGTAATGCATATTACTAAGTGAAAGAAGTCTATTTGAAAAGGCTTCGTACTACAGAACTTCAACTCAAAGACATTTTGGAAAAGGCAAAACTATGGTGACAGTCAGAGACCAATAATTGCCAGGGGTCAAAGGGCAAGAAGTGGTGCATAGTCTGAATCCAAGAGATTTTTAAGGCAGTGAAACTGTTCTACATGATACTGCATCAGTGGATACCCGCCATCATACTTTTGTCAAAATCCATAGAATGTATAACAGCAAGAATAAACTCTAGCGTAAACTGTGTTCTTTGGGTGATAATGATAAGTCAATGTAGGTTCACCAATTGTTTTAAAATAAGGAGGGAGGCTATGCATGTGTCGGGATAGGCAGTACATGGGGAATCTCTGTAACTTTCTGCTCAATTTTGACGTGTATATAAAATTTCTCAAAAAAATGTCTATAAAACATGAAATGGTAAAAATATTTCTACAAAATAGACGTGCCAGGATATAATTGCTTCAATTCTTTAATTCTGCTGTCCTTGTCTATGATTTGTCTCACTCAAATTAAGCTAGCAAACCAGCAGCCTCAACATCTTATCATTATACACAGTACAATGATATATTTTCAATTAAATATAATTAAAACCAAGGAAGAACTTTTTATAATAGAGTATTTTAAATTTAATCCAGGTAAGTAGTATTCAAACTGGGAACTTATCTAAAGAATGTTAGAAAAATTTTTTTTTGGTTTTATTTTGTCTGATTTATTCACATGATCTTCTATATTCTGGGTTATTTTTCATGCTAATTCCAAACACTATGGAATTAGTATTTGGAATACTAGAAGGGCGCCTGGGTGGCTGAGTCAGTTAAGCATCTGCCTTCAGCTCAGGTCAGGATCCTGGAGTCCTGGGATCCAGCCCCTTAATGGGTTCCCTGCTCAATGGAAGTCTGCTTCTTCCTCTGCACTTCATCCCACTCGTGCCCTGCTTTCTCTATCTCATTCTGCTTCTCTCTCATTCAAATACATAAATACATAAATAAAGATAAAAACTTATTTTCCTTACTGCCTTATGTTTTCGTTTTTTTTTTTAATTTTTATTTATTTATGATAGTCACAGAGAGAGAGGCAGAGACACAGGCAGAGGGAGAAGCAGGCTCCATGCACCGGGAGCCCGATGTGGGATTCGATCCCGAGGCTCCAGGATCGCGCCCTGGGCCAAAGGCAGGCGCCAAACCACTGCACCACCCAGGGATCCCTATGTTTTTGTTTTCATTTAATCATCAAATAAGCGCATCGTGTCCTTTGAATATATTTCTCTTCTTCATCTTCAGGTTAAGGAGGAGGAGCTCAGAGACCGTCCATGATTTTCTCAGAGCTACGTAATGATTACACAGAGTACAAATTCAGATTTTTACACAATCTTTTTCTCCAGTGAATTCCTTCTGCTTCCAGGCTACACTTCGGAGCTTGAGTAGACCTTCTTGTTAGGATTCCTGCCTCCGTGTTAAATGTCAAATCACCATTTCTTCTTCATTTGTAATTCCTTAATGGGAAAAGAGAAGGTGGCATTAGAGAAATAACATAAAATTACCTGCAGTTGAAAGGCAATAGTATCCCTTTTCCTTTCTGAGATTGGACTCAAGCCCTTTACCTTTTATTTTTCCAGGAATAAAATAAGGAAGCAGATGTAACAATCCAAACATTATGTGCATGTTCTCACAAAATTAACATCTTCTTAGAGGTTCAACCCCTCACCTTCATCCTGTATTATATTCTAGAACAATATTTTCCAAATATTTTATGCTTCTGTGACCATTTCAATAGAAGAATCTGACTACACACTTCAAATGCATGCATATTTATTTATTTATAAATAATATATGTGTCCTATTAAAATAAGTGTTATATATGTTATAAAACAAATATCTATCTTAAAAGCTAATATTAAGTTAGAGGCAAATATAAAAATCTGATACTGAATAATTCGTAAACAATAAGTGAAATGTGAATATTGATATAAATTTATAAATGCACCTGGATACCTGGGGACTCAGAGGTTGAGTGTCTGCCTTGGGTTCAGGGCGTGACCCCGGGGTCCTGAGATCGAGTCCCATATTGGGCTCCCCGAAGAGAGCCTACTTCTCCCTCTGCCTGTGTCTCTGCCTCTCTGTGTGTGTGTCTCATGAATAAATAAATGAAATCTTAAAAAATAATTTTATGAATGCATCAATATGTTGTTCACTACTCAACTGTAAACCAGTAGTCTAGGAAAGTGAAACAAGGTGGTGTCAGTCAAACCTAGAGACATATTAACTATTAAAGAAAAATGAACACAGGCGTGTTCATTACTTACACATTAGAGAGCAAAGGCTACCAAATTCTAAGGGAAATAACCAAACCTTTTCTTCAAAAGCTTACATCCAGGGAGATTAAGTCAAGTACATAACTATCTATTAGAGGAACATAGGATGAGAGCAAATGAAAGACTCAAACATCATGCTGTGCAGATGGAAAGGAATCCCAGACTGGGAGGGGATTCTCATTTGCTCCTGCCATCCCATGAGGTGATAAGGAAATCACTCTTTTCTTGAGGGTGAATGTGCAAACTACATCAAAGGCACTGAAGGCTTAGAAGGGAAGGCTGTGTGCTAGGAGGCTGGGAAGGAACAGGATCACATGCAGGTCTGCTTTTCCCCTTCGCATACAATACCTCTGTTAACGCACCCGACATGCACCTGACCCGTGCTTTAGAGGGCACCTAGGGGGCTCAAAAACTCACATATTTCTGACCCTAAAGATAGATTTACAATCTTCTGTTATGAATATTGACGTTAAAATGTGTGTACTTCTTAAAAATAAGTGTGCTATTCCTTGACTTAGAGATTATGACATTCCGGCCAGGTCTGCGGTGGGAGCTGTGAATTGCCAGATGGATGAATGCAGAACAGCCTGATTGTCAGAGAATCTTTATGATCTAGGTAAAATTTAACGTCGAGAAAGACAACATGGTGTTTCCAGTTTCCCATTGATCTAAAAAAAACTATTAGAGAAATCAGATTTTGAAATATTTCTAAAGATCAGAAAAGGTCTGAAAAAGTCAGAATACCGCTCATGGGAGGTCTCAACGGCCTGAATATTGACTGTGGAATGGCTATGCAGAAAACCTAACAGTGGGTTTTTTAGAGAAAATTCCACATGTTCATAATTCAACTGGATGAGCAGCTAATCTGGCAAAAGAGAAAGAACCAGTTTGTTACATATTGTAAGACTCGCAGCCAGGAATTATTAATAAATAAATATGAAACTAGGAACTTTGTATGATAGCAGACATGACAGGGTTTGAAAATAAATAGAAAAAAAATCAGTTGCAAAGTGCAGATTGCAAGCTCTGTTTCATTTCGTCCGGTTCTTAGACTCAATTTGCTGCCCAGGAGAGACTACATCCAACTAAGCTCCTCAGTCATTTGTCCCTTTTTCCATTGTTTTTTTTTTTTTTTTTTTTTGAGTGAAGGACAATGTGGGGTGAGTTAGAAAGGAAGAGGGGGTCAGACGGAGAGAGATTTCAAGTCAAGATCTTCAGGGATGAAGTCAGCTAAATGTAAAAGAGAGGCAGCAGTACTATTAGTCACTTTCCTTAGGCAGCGGCTTTTCTTGTCGCTCTCAAGCATCTTTTCTTTTCTTTTTTTTCTTTTTTTTTTAAGGCTTATTTATTTATTTATTTATTTATTTATTTATTTATTATTTATTTATTCATGAAAGAGAGAGACAAAGACACAGGCAGAGGGAGAAGCAGGCTCCTTGAGGGAGCCTGACGTGGGACTCAATCCCAGGTCTCCAGGACCACGACCTGGGCCGAGGGCAGGCGCTAAACAGCTGAGCCACCCAGGGATCCCTCAAGCATCTTTTCTATGGTCTTCTTTCCATCTTCTCTCCAGATGCAAGCCTGATACCCCCAGCTCTTCCCATTTACAATCTTATTAGAAAAGATACCAAGGGACAGATTTATTTTGTGCAAGATGGATGCATTGTGAAGTTCCCCCTCGTAGAGACATGTATGCTCCAGCTAGCCAACATAGCACCAACCCAAAGGACGAAAAATGTAGAAATAGACACCAGAAATTAGGACCAGAGAGAGGAATCTACAATAATAGGAACAAATGAAAGAAAGGAGAAACTGAACAGGAACAGAGGTGGATTCAGAGCTGAGTGGCTAAGCAGGTGTCCAAGGCACCAACAAACAGAGGCCTTACTACATTGTCGGGAGTCATAAGTAGTGTTTCTTCTCAAAGAAACCAAGAGTGGTTTCACCAAGAGTGGTGTAAATTGAAGCTATACCAAGATGCCATTATTCACTAATAAGATTTGTAAATATTCCTAAATCTGGCACTATGCTATGCTTTTGGCAAGGCAGTGGGAGAACCAGAGGCCTCACTACATCACTGGTGGGAGTGCAAATTCCAATGATCGCTGTAATCAGAGATGTGGCAATATCTATTAGAATTTCAAACACACGTACTTTTGGGCAATTCTCTTGCTGTGAGTCGGGTCTATGTAGGTGGTTGTACACAAGCAAACTATCATAAATACAGTTTTCTTTGTTTGTAGGAGCAAAAAACTCAAACCACCCAAAATACCACCAAAAGCAAAGGACTTAAATGAATTATGATCCTTCTATCGAATGGACGATATGCAGATAAAAATCAACCAGAACGCTATCTGTACTCTGATATGGAAAGTCCTCCAAGCTATATTTTAAATGAAAAATCATGTGCAGAGCCATGTGCATAATTTACCGGCTTTTGCATAGAGGGAGAAAAAATCAGGATCTGTAGCTACATTTCCTTGGATGTAAAGAAACTGAAAAGACACATAAGAATCTCTCTACAGTGACTTCCACGGTGAGAGGGGACGGATAGACAGAGGAGAAGGCGGGAAGGGAGGCAGACTTCTCAGCATGCACCATTGTATCCTTACGTATGTTTGTTACCTGTTGGAAAATGAATGAAACAAAGCTTTTATCAAATATTATTGGAATAAAATTGGAAATGGAGAAGCATTTAACTTTTGCACCTGCACAAATGTAAATTGATACAACTCCCACTGACTACACAGTACATTTTAGTTTAAAAATATAATAAAGGGACGCCTGGGTGGCTCAGTGGTTGAGCATCTGCCTCTGGCTCAGGGCATGGCCCCGGGTCCTGGGATCGAGTCCCCCATCAGGATCCCCGCATGGAGCCTGCTTCTCCCTCTGCCTGTGTCTCTGCCTCTCTCTCTCTGTGTCTCTCATGAATAAATAAATAAAATATATTTTTTTTAAAAAAATGTGTCCCAAGAACAAGGTGCATTGGTTTTGTCAGGGTCCACCAGAATAGGCGAGGTTAGGTTGTGTTTCTTAACAACCTCAAAATCTTAGTATTTTACAGAACACACGTGTGTTGAGGGTCGGCTTCAGTTCTTCCCCCTACTGTCTGTGCCCCAGCTCAAGGTTGATGAAACTGCTCCCATCTAGGAGTCTCATGCCTTCTAGAAGCGAAAGAAGGAGATGGGGAACCAGAAGCTCCGAAAGCTCTCTTGGAAGTGACACATTGCTTATCACTCCTCGATATTTTATTCGCCAAAGCAAGTCAGGTGGCCTCTCTTAACTTCAACAGGACGGAACTGTCACCTCCCCATGAAGGAGGGGTGCATCTCAAGTCATATAGTCAGGCCAAATTTAACAGCATTAAGGAACTACAAATCCCCGCAGAGGAAATCTTTTGAAAAATAAGAGTATTACTGTATGTCCCTTGTTATTAAAAGATCACCATTTTCTCTTTGTCCCTGCATCCGATGTGGATTGAACCCCTCCTAACACTGATGTTAATTCTAATGGTGGATGATAAATACAAACCTTAAGGAACCTGCCTAAAGTTCCTACATATCTCATTGCTCCCTACATAGGAACAGACCCTACGTACAGTCGTTAAAATTGTCAGGAAAGGGTTCCCTTTGATAGCAAGTGAAGTGTCCTGTTTTTAAAGCCAGTTTCCAATGTTTTCTAATAGATCACATCACATAGTTAGGTCCTCCAAGGTGTAGATGCATCAGTAGGGATGCACGCCATTGAAGAAAGTGACATCTATGCAGAAGATTATTTTTAATTGTGGATGAGCGGAGTTTTTTTTTTTTTAAACCAACTGAATGAATAAAAGAAACCTCCATTTTAATAATCATTCCCACATATGCAAACCTTTTTCTCATACTGAAATAGCTGAGTGAATATTATCTACAGAATTTCCTTCAATTAAAATTTTAAATCCATTACTTAATTCTCTTCAGTCCCTCTTCGGTTATTATCAGCCACTGTCTACCTTATTTGGATAAGTGGCCTACAGCATCTGGTGTAAAAATTGAGTATCATTTGAATTCTGGATCTTCCTACAAAATCATATTATTTCGGAATCTGTTAATCAGATAGCATCTATGAGGATTTTATTACCAATAAAAAGCAGAAATCCTTTTGCCTCAGATAAAATCTTCCTGGGAGACTCCCCTCACCCAAAAATCCTAAACGAAAATATGTTTTTTTTTTATTTAAAATCATCACCCACTCCATCTGCCTGTGTCTCTGCCTCTTTCTCTCTCTGTGTCTCTCATGAATAAATAAAATCTTTAAAAAAATGATATGAAATCATCACCCAAGAAGGACTACTTGATCATGATTCGAAAGTTGGCCAAAGATTTGAATTTCATTTCCATGCTACTTCTCAAGCTGTCTATGCTGCTGTGATGGAAAGCAAGAAGTGAATGAAATCACACGAGGGAAGGAGAATAAAGGAGGGGAAAGGTGGGAGCTGAGGCTTAGAGGCGAGATCTAAGAAGGGATATTGAATAATGAGAAAAGCAGCCTGGCTGAAATAGAGGGATTATGATAATAAGTATTGAGAGGAGGGTTTGGGAAAAGTAAATTAGGACGAATAGTAGAGGACCTGGAGATCCAGCTAAGGATCTTGATGGAGATGATCCGATAGGACATGTTTTCAAAGAGGAGGTGGGGAGAAGGAACAGAGCAGAGCAGGTGGGAAGGGCAGGGTTGGAGGCCAAGAAACACCACCCCCAGGTGCCAAGATTGGGGATGATAACCAGTCGGTTAGACGATGTCATCATGAAGAAATGGAGGGAAAGAAAAGAAGCCGTGAAAACAACAAACTAAAGAATTTGAGTACATTAACACGAAGTCAAAAGGAGAAAGGGATTTGACTGATTGTGAAGCCGGGAGAATTGGAGGACGGGTGAGTCGGAGAAGCAAAAGGCACAGGGGGGACCCTGAAGATCAGACCTGGAGTAGAAGGGGGTGTGTAGGGGCACGTCTACCTGTAAGGGGAGGCTTAGAAGGTTACTTTTACAAATGTTGAAATCAGATATGAGATCATGCACCTTGAAATGTCAATGAGATATTTCAAATGTGAAATTCAAATTTGAGAAATAGACCAAAGGAGAATTTCACCTCCTGCCCTCTTCTTCTTTCTTTCCTTCATCTCCCTCCTTCCATCCCCTCCCCGCTCCCTCCTTCTCTCTTCTCTTCCCCTGCCCCCCCATCACTCCGGCTGTTCCGTGTGCCCTTTAAAAATGTGTCACACTCTTCTTGTTGGATGGAGTATCCGTGTGCTTACACCAGGTCCACTTGGCTGACAGTGGTGCTCGGGCCCCTCATTTCTCTTGACCTATGTGTTGTGTGCGTGTGCATGAAAATATTGTTTTAAGGATATCACGTACGAAAAATGGTTAGATTTGTAATACCTGAATTAATTTCTGCTTCATTAATAGCAAATGACCTTGTCTACACTCAGCTATATCCTTTGCTCTGAAATCCACTTTGTCTGATGGCAAGGCAACCACTTCTGCTTTTTTAGAAATTAGTGTTAGCATGATTTATCGTTCTCTATCCTTTCCTCTTAATTCATTGGTGTCTTTATGTTTGAACTGAATGTTTTAAGGCAGCATATGGTTGGGTCTTGTCTCTCTCTCTCTCTCTCTCTCTCTCTTTTAAAGACTTATTTATTTATTTGGGGGATGGAGGCAAGACAGAGGGAGAAAGAGAATCCTGGAGCAGACTCCCTGCTGAGCACAGAGCCAGACCCAGGCTCCATCTCACCGCCTAGAGATCATGACCTGAGCTGACACCAAGAGTTGGCTGGTTCAGCGACTGAGTGGCCCAGGAGCCCGGGTCTTGCTTTTTTTTTTTTTTTTTTTAATTCAGTCTGACAATCTCTGCTGGTTCATTGGTGTGTTTAGTTTACTTACTTTTAATGTGTTTATTGATATTTTGATATTGTCAGGTTTAAAGTTACCGCTTCAGTATTTGTCTTATCTGTTCACTTTTTCTTCTTTTTCCTTTTTCTTTTAGATTGCTTTTTATGATTCTATTTTTATCTCTTGTTGACTTAGCCATAACTCTTTGTGGTTTATAATTTAGTGGTGACCTAAGGGTTTAACGTATACACTTTTAATTTATAATCTGTTTTCCTTATATCACTTCAATTAACATCTACAAATTTCTAATAGTGTGCTTTCATTTTTCTCATTCTAGTCATTACAATATTATGTTTGTGTATATTGTAAACTCCAGATTCTATTGTTCTTATCTGTTGTTAAATAGTCAACCTTTTAGAGAGTATTTTATTTATTTATTTATTTATTTATTTATTTATTTATTTATTTATTTTTATTTTTTAGAGAGCTTTTTAGAAAGAAAAAAATAAACATGTTTACTCACCTACTTAACATTTCAAGTACTCTTCATTGCCTTGTGTAGCTCCAGACTTCTATCTGGGACCATATTTCTTCTGTATTATTTATTTTAAGATTTCCTGCAGGGGGACCTGGACGGCTCTCAGTTAAGCTTCCAACTCTTGATTTCAGCTCAGAGCATGATCTCAGAGTTGTGGGATTGAACCCTCCATCTGGCTCTGTGCTCAACAGGGATTCTGTTTAAGATTCTCTTTCTCCCTCTTCCTCTGCCCCTCCCCCAGCAGTCTCTCTCTCTCTCTCTCTCTCTCTCTCTCTCTCTCTCCTTCTCCCTCCCTCTTTCTCTCTCAAAATTAAAAAAGCTTTCTTGTAGTGTCCTCTGCTGCAGATGAATTATTTTAATTCCTGTATGTCTGAAAAAGTCTTGATTTCACTTTCATTTTTAAAGAATATTTTCTCTGGATGTCGAATTATCATTTGACTCCTTTTGTATTTAATACCTTAAGAATGTTTTGTTTTTGTTTTTGTTTTTTCTTTTTTTTCCTCTTCTGGCCTACATTGTTTATCATGAGAAATCTTTTGTCATCTTTGTTTTCCTATATGTAACTTTTTTTTCCCCCTGGCTGTTCTTAAGAATTTTTTCTTTGTGATTGGTTTCAAGCAATTGATTAGAATGTGCCTTGGTGTATTTTCATTGTTGTTCTTTTTGTTTCTTGTATTTGGAGTCTGTTGACTGTCTTTGATAAAATTTGAGGCTAATATTTCAATCATTATTTTTATAATTTCCTTTCCCTCTTTCAAAGACTCAAATTCCCTGTAGATAGGCCATATGGAGTTGTCCCAGAGCTTACTAATGCTCGGTTCATTGTTTTAAGTCTCCCCCCACCCCATATTTCATTTCATATTGCTATGATGTCAAATTAATTAACTTATTCTTTGCAATATCTTATCTTTCTTTTATCTTATCTAGTGCATTTTTCATACCAGCATCATATAGATTCCATCTCTATCAGTGAGATTTGGCTCTTTTTAAAAAATATCTTCCATGTCTCTACTTAGGATATTTAATCATTCTTATAGTTTTTTGAATGTGTGGAGTATAGTTTTAATAACTGTGTTATGATGTTTTTCTGATAACTCTAGCATTTCAGTTCTGAGTTGGTTTGGTTTTACCAATTATTCTCCTCATTATGAGTCATATTGTCTTGCTTCTATCCATTCTTGGTAATTTTTTTTTTTAGATGTAAGATATTGTTAATTTTGCCTTGTTGAGTACAATATTGCCTGAATCCTGAGTATTTTTGTAGTCATACCCATTTTCTTGAACATTTTTCTTGGACATAAGTTATTTGTAAATAATTTAAGTCATTTTGGCCTTTATTTATTTAGTTCTTTTCCTTTTCCTTTTCCTTTTTTTTATTTTATTTTTTTTTAATTTTTTTTCTTTTTTTTTTTTTTAAGTGGGACAAGAGCAATAATTAGCCTAGGGCTCATTCTCCCGTGACTGACCAAAGGTCCTTCTGGGTGTACAATCAGTTGTACATGAAGAATGAGTCTTTCTAGTCTGACTGGATAGCAGGCACTATTCCTATATCACCTGAACTTTGGGGACTGTCCTTTTTTTCCCTTTGGGTGGTTCTTTAAAGAGCCTCTCATGGTTTCTCACACATGTGCTGAACAGCGCTCTGCATAACACAAAGACTCATTGCAGATTTTCAGAGTTCTTTCTCTGTTCATATCTATCTAAACTAACAAGTAGATAAGTTTCCCTGCTGACTGTAGTTGTCCCTGTCTCCTCAAACTGTCAGTTGTGTCTCTTCAACTCAGGGCACTCACTAGTCTCTCCTCTGTTTCCTCTTTCCTGCATGATAGCCTGGAAACTTTCTCAGAGAAATATATCTAGTAATTGTTGAGCTTATTCCATTTGTTTCCTATGAGAGCAGGATGTCTTTATTGCTTAATGCCCAGGGACCGGAATATAGTTTGTCTATACATCTTGTCTGGTTATTTGTTTTCTTCAGGTGGATTGGTAAAATTCTTGTAAGATAAGTCTATTTTATCTAGAAGTAGAAGTCTTTTTATTTTTAAAAAAAGATTTTATTTATTTATTCATGAGAGACATAGAGAGAGGCAGAGACACAGGCAGAGGGAGAAGCAGACTTCCTGTGGGGAGCCTAACGCAGGACTCGATCCCAGGACCCTGGGATCACAACCTGAGCCAAAGGCAGATGCTCAACCACTGAGCCATCCAGGTGCCCCAATCTTTTAGTTTTAAATAATAGAGGCCCATAGAAAGAAACAGTTAAAAACTGACTGTATAGGAACACAGCACAGACCCTGAAACTAGACTTCTTGATTTTAAATCCTAGCTTCACCAGTGTAACATTAAGCAATTTTCTTGAATCTCTATGATTCATTTACTTCAGCTGTAAAATAAAGGTGATAAAAGTAACCACTTCACTAATTTAATGCGAGGACTAAATGAGTTAGTATATATGAAGTGCTTAGAACACTGCCTGTCTCTTGGCAAACCCTCAGTAAGTATTAGTTATTATCCTATTAGTTGTATCAGTAAAGGAGCTCTCCTTATTAGTATTTCTCCAAGGGGAGTGTACAATAAGGCTTTTCAAGGAACTGGAGAGACGAAATGGAAATGCATCAGTAACCAAGGTTACTGTTGTTGTTTTTTTTCTAACAATGGATGGATGTAACTCATCTCTGTTTTTCTGTTTCTTCCTCATTCTGATCTTTCTCTCTATAAACCAACTTTCTCTGTTTCCACGTGGGTGTTTCTGGCTAAACACTCCTGACCTGAGTTGCTGAGTTTCTATGTACTGATGCCAAGAAATTAACTAGCACTGTTGACTCTATTGGAAAAATACACATGACTGACAAGGTAGGAAGAGAACATAAGAAAATACATACTTGAGTTACAGAGATGTTTGCTATAGAGACAAAGTGCCATTAAGGATCAAAGAAGCCATGTTAGAGTCACATAGCTGAGTTTGTGTGTACAGCTGCAATACTCAAGTTCAGAGATTTTGGCATCCTTCAGAGATATTGAGATTTCAATGATGTATAATTTAAAGATGGTAAAAGAACAGATTTTGTCATTGAATTGGGAATAATTTGGAAGCAAAGTCCCGAGAGGTGGGAAACTGTGTTTTCTATCTAGTTAATGAATGCCTCCTTTCTTTTTTGTTATTCAGTACATCTCACTTCAAATGAATAAGTGTCACTGAGGTAATGCTGTATTTCTAACTAGCTGTCTAATTTTTCAGAGAGATGAATGAAATAATTTTGTGAGCAACAATTAACAAGTGGCAGAAGCTAGCTATGATTTTTAATTATGAAGAGATAAAATTTTCTTCCATTATTTGTTTAAAAATTTTGTTGATTGCCCTTTTCAAAGAGAAATGAGCTATCTTCAGTTCATGTCTCAAGAAATGAATTCAATGAGAGCCAAAGAATGTTAATATTAGCTCTCTTAGTGTTTGTATTAAGGCCTACATTTAAAAAAGAAGACTTTTTGGACAATTTACTTATAAGTACAAATCAAAGTATTATTATAATTTTTCCTGTAAGTCAAAAAAATGATTCTAACAGATTAGCTCAAATATTTATTTTTTGGTAGAATTATTTATGGGAAAGAGTATTTGGAAATAGAACTGTTAGAAGTGATAAACAAAGAAATGTCTGGTTAAAAGCTACAAGGCTCTTGACTGATGGTCCTCTTGGTGGATGGGTTACTGCTTTCTCAGAACAAGATTTTGGTTCATTGTTCTTAGGAAAAAATATTCATTCATTTTATCAAGACATGATTTTCTTCCCATAAGAAACTTCTACATTTTCTCACCCAAGTAGCTCATTTTCTAAACCAAATTTTATCCTTCTACAGATCCTTGAGAAAGACATTACAGTTCCCCAAAATCTAGCCTCTTGTTCAATAAACACTGGTAAAGTGTTTTGTTATATGTAGATGAAAATATATATTATGTAACATGGAAACTGAATCCAGTTTCTTTTTTTTTAATTTTTTTTTTATTTATTTATGATAGTCACACAGAAAGAGAGAGAGAGAGAGGCAGAGACACAGGCAGAGGGAGAAGCAGGCTCCATGCACTGGGAGCCCGACGTGGGATTCGATCCCGGGTCTCCAGGATCATGCCCTGGGCCAAAGGCAGGCACCAAACTGCTGCGCCACCCAGGGATCCCTGAATCCAGTTTCAAATGCAAGAGAGGAACTTATTAAACTGAGTGGAATCCTTTTGTGAAAGCCAAATTCTTAGGTCATGCAAAAAAAAATGTTTTGGTAAACCAGACAACGTAGCATACTGGGATGTCTTATAGGACAAGATAACAAAATATTTATATAAATGAAGGGTTTTTTTTTTTTTTTTGTCATTGCTTATTTGTTTATTTTGTTGCTGCTTTCGTTTCAGTGTTTTTCTTTTATCAGTCTATCACATCATGGTTACCATGGTCAAATCCATTATCTAAGCTTGACTCATAAACCTGTGTTCACTAGGGTTTTATATAATTGCATATTAAATTGTTTGAATAATTGCGTGCCTATATTTTGCAAATCAGAGAGCCTGATTTTTAACAGATAAAGAGTGAAAATAGTATTCTATTTCAACTTATAGGGTCAGAAAGGAAACAGGAAAGCTATTATGCAAATGATCTCATACAAAGGCTTTCAGAGCTATTCTGTGCGGAGAAGAAAATTTGCAATATGGAGGAAAGGAGTGGACTCAGAGATGGCTGTGGCTTGTCTAATTTCAAATCTAATTTTTTGATAATATTCCTTTTCTTAATAGATATGATTAATCACCCTTTCCAGCATCTATTTGGTAAATTTGTGTTTTTAGTCTTCTCTTCTATTTTTAAGCAAATAATTTTCTTTCTATGATAATATAAGTTCCAAGAAGGCAGATTTTTTTCACACTTGTGGTCACTGTTCTATCCCTTAAGTCCAGAACAATATCTGACTCATAATAGACTTTAAATAAAATGTTTGTTACTGAATTTTGAATGACTTTATACTACTTGGAAAGTCATGGAAACAGTCTCTCTCCTACACTTATGGGAAAAGGCAAGAGAATTTCCAGCAAGCTGATAAATGTCTTGAGTATGGAAAATCTATATGGTGTTCGTTCGTGTATCCATTACATAAAACCTCCAGAAAAAATGTAATAGTTTTGAATATCGAAAATAATCAATAACTATCATTGGTGGATTTTCTTCCAGCAGTTTGTTCCCAAAGATGAAACACAGAAAATTTTGAGTGCTTTCATTTTTTGCATGCTCTAAAAGGCAAATTCAACAGCTAACTCCCTCATCCATTTTTTCTTCAGAGGTTTCTAAAAGAGAATAAAATAATCCAGGGATGAGTAGTTTTACAGTGTGGTTTTGAAGGTGATTGGTGTGGCATTTCACAGCTTTTGCAGGAGTAAAGACCACTTTGAATTTACCCTATTAGGAAATAAAACTTCTCTTTTTGCATCACTCTCAGGACAGTTTTTGCAAAAATAAAATGCTTGAGAGGTGCCGGGGTGGCTCGGCTGATTGAGCATCTAACTCTTGGTTTTGGCTCAGATCATGATCACAGGGTCCTGGGATCAAGCTATGCCTGAGGCTCCATGCTCAGCAGGGAGTCTGCTTAAGATTCTCTCTCTCCTTTGTCCTTCCCCCATTCCCTCTCTCTAAAATAAATAAATAAATCTTTAAATAAAATGCTTAAAAATATTTGTTGACTGAATGAATGGTATAGCAAGCCTCACTATAATAGACTGAAGGAATGAGATAGAGGGATGCATTCTTCACAACTATAAATAATCCAAGTTCACTTTTACTTAACTTAAAGTTATCAGTTTTGGATCCCCATTTCAATATGAATAAATCTAAATTTTTTTAGACAATTTGACATAGTAGAAACAGATCAGGGATACAATGTCCTGAAAATAATTTTCCTCTTTTTTCTTTCTTTTTTTTTTTTTAAATTATTGTAGGAGGAAGGTTTTATCTGGCCCCTATTCATGTTGGCTAGAAGCAGAAGTTGGAAGGCCTTTTTGAAGACTCAGTTATGCACCAGATGGTAGCAACACCTTGCAAACCTTGAGTAATGTCCTCCAACATATCAGCTACCAATATGGTGCTCTTTCTTCTGTAGCCAGTATTCATAAGTCAAGAAATCATAATTTTGAAAGACAAGTGGTTCTTCTCATTATTGCCTACACTCCAGCAAACTTTTTACTTCCTGTCTGCAACTTTAGTCTCTGCATACCCCAGAAAGGAAGGCCCCCATTAAATGAAATATCAAGGGTTTCATTAAACTGAATTTGAGCCTGTCACTGGACTATTTTGAACTCTTCATGCTAGTGAATAAAGAAGCAAAGAAGAGGATGGTTTTATTGGAGATGATGGCTGATCTTTCTAGCCATGGGGAAGGTTTGTTTCTTCTACAATATAATGGTAAGAAGGAATGTGTCCACAATGCAAAAGAGCCCCTGGGATGTTTCCTAATAGTCCCATGTCCACAATTAAAATCAAAGGAAAACTACAATAACCAACACAAACAGGTCTGATGATAGTCCGCACACTTCAACAGAAGGAAGATTTGGATCACTCTTCATGAGACAAGGCAAGGAAAGCCAAGGTACGTGGGTAAAGTCATTATAAATATCAACTATGATAATGGGATCAGTTGTACAAAAAAGGACTATAAAAGATATGAATCTTACTTTTTCTGATGTGGATATATTTATGTAAATATTAAAGAGTTTTTTCTCTTCTTCTTTTCCTTTCCTCTACCATCTGTCCCAATATGTGTTAATAATAGTTACTCTTAGATCTCAAAATTAAAATTACAAGGTATCAAAGGAGGTGTATGTCCCAGCCAGATGAAGAATGAACTTCACCCACAAATAGACAAAAGGACTTTATGTCCTTTAGGGGGAGATAGTTGGCATATTTTCAGTTATACAAGGGAGAGCTGCCAAAGTTTGCTATTTTCTTTATTTGAATGTTACATATTGATAAAGAAGATGTATGTGAATTCAGGCTGACCAAGGATGGACTATGGTGGATTTGTATTGTGTCAATTTAGCTAACCGTGAACTGTTTCTCAGAATTTCTTTGTTCCCTGTCAATGTGTGCCACAAGCAACATTCGGCACAGATTAGGGAGGCAGAAGGAGCCAGCAGTCATCTTTCTGTTACACGTGAGAGGTCAGGGCAGGCACAAGGAGTTGTTGAAGCTTATGCAATGTGTTCACAACCTGCTGGTTCCCTTGTTGGGTGGTGTGATAGCCAGGCCTGCAGTGACTTGAGATCATGGCAGATTTTTTTCTTTAGCTTCTTTGATCCTGACTGAGGTATGTTTTAATTAGGTGATGAAGGGTACCAGCGTCTCCGGTTAAACAGTGCCACCTTTGAAGGTGGAGACTTGCAGATAACAAAGCAGGTCATAATTTGTCTTCATAGGTTCTAGTTCATCTTGTAGTTTCCAGCCCATATCCACAAGTTCCTTTTTTTTTTATTTCCTACACTTCACATCCATCCTCTCTTCCTGACTACCTGTCTTGCTAACTTTGAAATGTAACACTAGATACAGAAGCAAAAGCCTAATCTGAATTTTTTTAAAGAATTGTGTAAAGCCAAATAACCATAAAAACCATTTTGTTATAGAGATATGTGTGTGTGTGTGTGTGGGGGGGTGTATATGTCCTAATGATTTTGCTTCTCTGAATAAACTATGCCTAAAATATGTAGCTATCGTATTGGAGGTGATCAGAGAAGACTTCTCCAATACCATAAAATCTAAGTAAAGTAAGGAAATGGAGAATGGATTGAATATACCATTTAATGCAGTTATGTGTGATTTGAGGAACTGCAAGGAAGCCAAAATGGCATTCTATAGTGATCAAGGAACAATAGATGGGGTCAAAATGTACACGGGGGAAATTTATTTGTTTACTTATTGGACATGTTCAGTAGTTTACCTTTCAGTGTGTGTGAAACTGGAAGTCCGTGATTGATGCTGAGCCAAAAAATGGCATTATCAGATACATTTAAAAAGATCACACAAGGGAAATTTTCACTTCTAGTTAAGATGGAAATCTTTGTCAACTACAAATTCATCAAGAACAACTAGAAAAATCAGTTTTAAAAAAGCAGCAAGATTTCAAACAGAAGTAAACCCTATAGTGTCAAATTAACCTTCTGTCATTTTTCACTAACAGTATTTGATATTGTTCAGTTGTATGGGGCAAGAATCTAAGAGCAAAAAAGAAAACCATAGAAAAACAGCAAAGTTTTTGACTGTCTTATGGTACTGAAGTGACATAATTTAGAATTTTGGACTTCCTCCCCTAACAAGAGTTCTGCTAAGCACCATAGGTTCTCTGTTAACAGTCCCAGAGTTGGATGGACCAAATGTAGAGAAAGCTTATAAAACAGAAGCCTAGCTTTGAGTTAGCTCAGTTTCTAACTAGATTACTATGATGTTACCTAACTCTTAAGTGCCACCAGAAGACAAGGTGAACTATTCATAATCCAGACTCTTGGAAATCTTCATGCACAATACTAGTGATCAATCTAGAATTGTGAAAAGTACCCAGCAACAGAGTGAAGAAAAAAGCAGATAATAGAGATTTATGGATGACCTAGTTATTGCTGCTATAAAACACGGAATTTAAAATAACTGTGGCTGCTATGTTCAAGAAAATATATTATAAGGGAGAATTTCACAATTAAAATAAAAACTCTAGAAGGGGCACCTGCACCCCAATGTTCATAGCCGCAATGTCCGCAATAGCCAAACTCTGGAAAGAGCCCAGATGTCCATCAACAGGTGAAGGGATAAAGAAGAGGTGGTATATAGATACAATGGAATATTACTCAGCCACCAAAAAAAAAAATGAAATCTTTCCATTTGCAACAACATGGATGGGACTAGAGGGTATTGTGCAGAGTGAAATAAATCAGAGAAAGGCAATTATATGATCTCGCTCATATGTGGAATTTAAGAAATAAAACAGGAGCTTAGGGGAGGGGAGGGAAAAATAAAACAAGATGAAATCAGAGAGGGAGACAAACCATAAGAGACTCTTAACTATAGGAAACAAACTGAGGGTTGCTGGAGAGGAGGTAGATGGAGGGATGGAGTAATTGGGGGATAGGCATTAAGGATAAGTATCCTCAGAAAGGATAAGAATTAAATGGCCATGTGATGTGATGAGCACTGGGTGTTATATAAGGATGATGAGTCACTGAATTCTACCTCTAAAACTAATAATACACTGCATATTAATTCATTAAATTTAAATTAAAAAATAAAAACAAAACTCTTATCTATCAAAAATTCAAATGAAAATTCTGCAATGGAAAAAAAAAAGACTCACCATGATTAAATATTAAGTTTCTAATAAAGAGTTCTGCAGAAAATTAGGCACAATGTGAGAGGGTTAATGATCAGGATTTTAGGACAAAGTAATAGAAGATGAAAATTTGAAGACCTAAGAGGTTAGAAAATACTAAAAAGATTATAAGAGAAATTTCAGACAAGGTGAAAACTTCTAAAACATATATTTTGGAGTCAAGGAATTATATGACAGAAGCAATATTTGAAATATTTGAAAAATATTGGTTCCAGGAGCATACTTTTCAAACTGATTATAACCTCCAAGCCCTAGATTAAAAGGACTATGTTCACTGTCATGTGTAGGATATATTATGAAATCAGGGAGATCGATTGTCTATGGCAAAGATCTAAATGAAAGATTATGTAGCGAGGTCAGTCGTAATAACGTGAAGTGATTAAAAGTAGGCTGGTTTGGGATATATTTTGGAGGAGAGCAGGAAGGATGAACTGATAGATTAGGGCATCAGTCTAGAGAAGAGGATGACACCAGCCTGAACAACTGGAAAAATTGAAATGCTTTTACTGAAATGGAGACTAAAATGACAGTTATCAAATTGGAGTTGGAGAGGATGAGAAAATTTATCACAAAACAGTCACAGATAAAAGGTAGGGACTCTACTAGGAATAGGAAGCACTGATCAGAACACACACAACACCATATAACCATGTGGAATAACGGTTCAATCATAACCATATTGAATAAAGTTTCAAACACCTGTGGCCACAAAGAAGTATCATGTAGATAGAGAGTTCAAAATTATATTCTAAAGCGGTGAATTTAAAGCTGGCTAACTGAAGACCCTCATCTCTTGTCTTCTAGAAGCCTATCACAAGTTTTAAATTCTGTTTGTTTAAAAATGCCACTGATTTTCCCTCATTCTTAGCTGGTGAGAGAATTTAGCCGATTGAAATTTAGCTGGTAATAGGATTCTAGATTGAAAATTATTTTCCCTTATCATTATTACAGTACTGTTTTTATTGTCTTTTGACATTCACAAATGGACAGGAAATCTTCTACCGATCTAATTGATATTTCTTGTTTGGGAATTTTTTTTTTGTTGTTGTTGTTGTTGTTGTTTCTTTTTGTATTTAATCCTTTGCAACTTTATTAAAATGTGCCTATGTTGAATATGTTTTATTTTTCTGTTTTGGGCTTGGAATAATTCTTAAATCCTTTTTCAATTCTTGAAAATTCTTAGCCATTATCTTATCCCAAATTTCTATGTTATCTTTCTGAAAATACTGTTACCTACATGTTACAATATTTCACTCTAGCTACCAAATCCACTGGGCATTTCATTATATTTTGCATTTTTAAAAGTTATTTGGTTATTTAATTAATAAATTTTCATATTTTTTTCTTTCTGATATCTAACCCATTTATTGTTTTTATTTTGATAACTATATATTTTTACTTCTAGATAGTTTCCAAATCATTATGTTTAATGTTATTTTTTTAGACCGTCAAATCATTTCCCTGTTCTAGGGATATCAACCCTTTCCTCTTTACCTATTTTTACTCTCATTCATAGGGTTTTCGTTGCTTATACGATTTTAATTTTTATTGTGATTTTATCTTCTATGTTGTATTTTTTTAGGTAGTGTGAGTACTATGGCCTGATTTAATAATAGTCTATAAAGAGTTATTTTGTGATCATAGAATTTAAGATGAAACCGATGAGCGAGCTCAGAAAGGATAAGAATTAAATGGCCATATATTCATGGTCCTAAAGAGTTAATCATGTACGACTTTTCTTTTGCTTGTATTTACCACTCATGATTCGAATCCCAGGAAATAACAACAATACGAACCTAGCATAAATCACATGACCACCCCTAAGCTGGAAGAACATAAAGGTTCAATCAATATTCCAAGTAAGGTGAAATGACACTAAACAAGGAGAATGTAGTCACCAAAAATTATCTTCAAAAAACAAAACAAGTTTTTTATATTGCTTATCAAGCATAGTTTAATGATGTCATTGCGAATGATGTCATTTTTTTTTAATTTTTATTTATTTATTTATTTATGATAGTCACACAGGGACAGAGAGAGAGAGAGAGAGAGAGAGAGAGAGAGAGAGAGAGAGGCAGAGACACAGGCAAAGGGAGAAGCAGGCTCCATGCACCGGGAGCCCGACGTGGGATTCGATCCTGGGTCTCCAGGATCGCGCCCTGGGCCAAAGGCAGGCGCCAAACCGCTGCGCCACCCAGGGATCCCATGATGTCATTTCTTAAAAAAGAAAATTATGCTTCATTCTCTTAATTCATAGTAGGCAAGGGAATCATTATAATTTATATTCTTTAAAGAATGGACTTTGGCTATGGAAAACAAAAAATATCTATTAACATGCAGGAAAGTGTAATATATTAATAGTGTAATTAGGGGTGATGATGTCCTGAATAGGAATTGGTCAGAATCAAGAATTAATCAGGGAAGCTGGGCAGATATGTAAAGCTTACCCCCACTACAAGGTGGAGGAAAACATCATTTGGGAAGGGTGATTATAACTCAATGTAGTTAGAATCTGAGGAACAGGGATGTGCTGAAGTTGTGTAGGTGTCAAACCAGGATAGAGGCGTGACTATGTAAATTATAAGAGTTGAAAGAAAAAAACGGTTTGTCATTTTTCTGTGTGTGCACACATGTACTGTCTATAAAAATGAAAGTGACAGACATAGAGAAACAGAAAGATGGAAATTACCAAGTGTGTGTGCATAGATTTTAATGGTGAGGGGATATTGGTATATCGACCAGAGAATAAACATTTATATTTTAATGTATTAATATTGAAATTAATATTTGTAAGAAATCTAACAGACGTTTCAGAATGAAAGTCTAGGCCTGAGCTGTTCAATACAATATCCACTAGCTACAAATAAGTATTTAAATTTAAATTTCCTTTTCTCATTCTTAAGAGAGTGACTCCAGCCACATCAAAAGGGCTCAATAGTCACATGTATCTAGTGGCTACTATTTGGACAGTGTAGACAGAGAACATTTCCATCATTATACAAAGTTCTATTCGACTGGAGATAGAATTCAGGAGAAAAGATTTCCAATAGGATATCATTGACAGAGACATACTGGGAACGTTGAGAGAGAAATGAACAAACTGAAAATAGAGCAAAAGAAAAGAAAGTAAAGAACAAAATTTTACAGAATGCCTTATTTTATAGAAGTTAGAAAAAATGCCTTGTAAAATGGTTAAAAAGCAATTCATGTTTTCATTATTTCTGTTACTTATGCTTAAAGGTTGCTAGAGTAGAGGAGTCAGGAGGTGAGGAATCATATTTTTATCACTTTAGATATAATGAAAATAGACATGATTTGATTAAAAAATGGAATCAAAATGTTATTCATAGAAGTCTAATTTTTAAAAGTTTAAATTCTGTACTTTTACTGAAGATATTGAAAATAAACTCTGAACTCTCTCTTGACTGGACAAAAAAATCCTGAAACTTGACAGAGATAAGGGGTCTGTCTATGATTGCAGAGTCTCCCTCTTTTTATGTCCTTCTCTGTAATGTTAATAGAGATTTTAAACAAAATTGTCTCTGTATTAATCCAGTGATTAAAAAGCTGCAACAAGGCAACAAAGTTGATTTTCTTTCATTTTTTGGTGACATGATTCTTAGATTTTGTAACACTTTTTTCCATTGGGTAATTATAAAAACACCAATATGGATTTCAAAAGTCTATTTTAAAATTATTGTTTTTAAAATTCACTAAGAAATCTTTATAATGTTTTATAGTTCATCAACCAATAATTTTTTTGCTTTATTTAAATATGTAAATATGACCAAAATGTGTGTGTGTGTGTGTGTGTGTGCTGTTCTAGTTAGGAAATGAATTTGTATTGTGAAATCATATTTTAAACATAGATACTCAAAAAAGATTAGAAACAGAATAGAGATTATAATACTGGTTATACTGGTTATCTCTGATACTGAGATAAGCAATAGATATGCCCTCAATGGCATTTTTTAATTTTTCCTTCTCTGCCCTCCATCAGTTTTAAGTATACAAGATGGTTTCTGCTTTTTTTTTTTTTTTTTTTTTAATGTATTTATTTGAGAGAAAAAGAGCAAGCCTGGAGAGGTGGGGAGGAGCAGAGGGGGAGGGAGAGGGACAAACAGACAGCCTGAGCTCTGAGACCAAAGTGAGGCTGACCTCCTGACCCTGAGATCTTGACCTGAGCCCAAATCAACAGTTGGACACAATGGACTAAGCCACCCAGGCGCCCCTTCTGTTAATTTTTTTTTTTTAAGATTACTTATTTATTTATTCTGGAGAGACACACCGAGAGAGGCAGAGACACAGGCAGAGGACGACGACATGGGTCACGATCCCAGGACCCTGGGGTTGGTCATGACCTGAGCCAAAGACAGAGACACTCAACTGCTGAGCCACCCAGGTGCCCCCCCTTCTATTAATTTGTTTTGATTGTCAAATTGTCATGTAAGCCCTTTTTTTTTTTTTGCATTGAATTCTTTTGATGCTGATCCTGGTTCTTTCTTTCTTTCTTTCTTTCTTTCTTTCTTTCTTTCTTTCTTTCTTTCTTTCTTTCTTCTTTCTTTCTTTCTTTCTTTCTTCTTTCTCTTTCTTTCTTTCTTTCTTTCTTTCTTTCTTTCTTCTTTCTTTCTTTCTTTCTTTCTTCTTTCTTCTTTCTTTCTTTCTTTCTTTCTTCTTTCTTTCTTTCTTTCTTTCTTCTTTCTTTCTTTCTTTCTTTCTTCTTTCTTTCTTCTTTCTCTTTCTTTCTCTCCCTTTTTTTTTTTCTAACAGAATGAATCCTAAAACCTTGGACTTCCTTATCCTCCTTATGTAAAGTTCATGCCTTGACCTTCTTATATAAAGTTCTTTCCATTTGGTAGCTGAGGCTGCTGAAATCCTGCACCAGATGTGGTGTGGTTATTGCTGTCAGCCCTATCTATATATAGATTAGCTGAAATATTCATGCTTCATCAACTGTCCTATTCCCTTAAGACAGACTGTCTCAAAGCATAAGTTCACATATTATATGTGGCCTAATGAGCCAGTTGTCTCAATTACCCATTAGAGTCTTGAGCTAAAATAAAGATAATATAGAATACTTTTCCAACTATTCATTCATCTTTTATATGGAATCAGAACTCTATTTTAAATGAGCAGAACATACACTTCATATAGTCTTCATGATTTGAACAAAAATTAAGACATAAACTACCTTGATCATTTTTGAAGCAATCTTCATATATTCTAACTCTGATTTTCTTTCCTGTGTAATTATTATTATTATTTTTCATACGGGGAGATTATCAGTGATAGTTCATGGTTCTGGGATCATAGCCTTTAAGTTAGAGAAATTTAGGCTTCTCCTTATGGTAACACATGTAAAATAGACCACAGAGGCACAATGTTCTCAAGAAACACAAATTTCCCAGAGTGGCTTTTTCCATTACCAGAGCCTTTCATAAGCTCTTGACTACTTCTCTTAAATTTAGTTTGTTGACTCTCGAAGCTTGGCTTAATATTACTCCTAATTTATTTTCAATAATGAAGTTTACTTAATGCAATGCTCCAACAAATTTGTATAACTGGTATTTGACATAACCTGCACTTTAAAAAAGGAATCATGGCTCTTTTCAGAGACATTAGCTTTTAAATTTATGTTAACCAAACATATCTATTTTAATTGAAAATAATATTAATTTCCATAATATTCAAAGTGCATACAAGAGTGATAAGGAAATTCTATGGTATATGTTTAGGGAAAGGACATTTCTTGCTAGTGGAAGTATTAAGTACTTTGTCAACTGGTAGGTTAACAAAATGGCAAAGTATTTAGATTCCTCCAAAACTATTCCTGGAAATACTCTCTTCTAACCAATAAAAATGATATGCCTTATTTCCCTTCCCTAAATATTCCTATTTACCATTAACTAAAATAATTTAGATTTTTAAGTTTTCCAAGCACTGTGTACCATTTATTAGCTAAGTGACCGTAAACAATCCTTATCAGGAAAATGGGGATAATTGTACCCAACCTGCAGAACTATAGGTGAGAGGATTAAAAACGGCAAGTTTATAAGCCGATTAACAAAATCTCTGAGGATATGAAGAGGTACATAATAAATGCCATCTCCCTCTTCTCAACATTAACACTCCCTTTTCAGGGTGGATACAAAGTGATGAAGCTTAACAGGAAATATGAAAAAGCTGCTACCCTGAACCATCCTGCCCATGTGAGCTCACTGAAGTCTCAAGTCCTTTCTTGGTCCTTTAATAGACTATAGACTCCTTGATGACAGATGTAGCGGCTTCCTTAGTCAGGACCCACCTCCTAGCACCGAGCCTTATGCACAGAAAAGTAATAAAATACATGGTGGGAATTAATCAAAGTGAACTCTCATGCTCAAAATGCTTTTGGTTAGTTGTTTATAGATTTAAAATTGCAGTAACAAGCAAGGCTATGGATAAACATGTGAATTCAGGGCTTCTCTTCCTCTGGAATGATTGTCTTAAATTTCTATCTCAAGCATAATTGTCTTCCCAAAGCTCTAGGAGTGTTGTCTAAAACATACCTATTGTGCAAAAGCCTTAGGACTAGGAAGGTGTGTGTGGCTACCGTCCAACAGTGCTCTTACCCCAACTGGTGAGACTTCACAATCCTTTTTACCTCAGCACTTCAAGGAATCATTAGTGATTGTTTGGATCTGTCTCATGTCCTAAAGGATCAAAATTTGAGGTGCCTTCCACGTATCTCTAAACTATTACCTCTCAGGGAACTAGAAGCTGTGTAATTATCAAAGGACACATCATTATGTACTAAAAAGGCAACCTGCCCAGGTATCAAGAGATCTACATTTCTGCACCATTTTCATCACCCTTAGGATGAAGAGAATTTCTACCATTAGTTTCCTTCCAGTTCTAAAATCTGTGATTCCTCAACTGGATTCCTGAAACACGTCTTCTGTCTGAGTGCCCGTTGAACTTGGAATGCATGTGTGTATTCAGAGCAGGCTTTGTAAGGCATTGACAGTGGAATAAATAAGAACAACTAAAGTAGTTCTTGGGTCAGATTTCAGCTAAATAACCCAGCTGATTTTATTTGCTTACATTAAGAGTTTATTGTATTGGTCAAGTAGCTCCAGAAAAAACGAACTAAGATAGATACATAGGTCTTACAAGTATATCCAATATCTCTCTATAAATATAGCATCTGTATATAAAATGCATGTAGATATAAAATATATATTATAGGATATATACATATATACACACATAAATACATACATTTATATATATAAACACACACACACACACGTGTTTTTTTTTTTTGATCCCTAGTGGTTTATTTCAGAATGTCACGCAGTAAGATTTTAATTCCTAAACTAAGAAGCTATCATAACTAGGATGGCTTTTCCTATTATATAATTTGGATAGTCATATGTGCTGAAGTTATAAAATCAGTCCATTTGGTCTTCATTGTAGAGCTGCTGTTGCTACTAGTCACACAAGGGACATCTGTGAACTATGGCCTCCCTGATGTAGCAGCTGCACACCCAGAAGCAACTAGAGAAGCACTAGAATAACAAACCTGGGTTCAAGTCCTGACATTGCCACTTCTTAGCCATGTGACCCTGGGATACAGGTTTAACCTCTCCAGGCTGTTTCCTCATTAATAAAACAGGACTGATCATTATCCCTATCCCTTCCATTCTACCTGTGAGCA
This sequence comes from Nyctereutes procyonoides, assembly GCF_905146905.1. Classification (NCBI taxonomy): domain Eukaryota; kingdom Metazoa; phylum Chordata; class Mammalia; order Carnivora; family Canidae; genus Nyctereutes; species Nyctereutes procyonoides. Next base: position 14,325,443 of record NW_026575021.1, on the reverse strand, counting down.
TCAAACTGCATAATACATGCAACAGGCTTAGCGTCTTTCTGGTCTATAGAAATAAGTGATATATATATATATATATATATATATATATATATATATATAAATTTATTATGGGAATAATCATTGAAAGCCCACATGATCTGCTATCTGTAAGCTAGAGACCCAAAAGAACTAGTGGTATAATTTCAGTCCAAATCCAAAGGCTTGAGGACCATGGGAGCTGATCATGTAGATTCAAGTCCAAGGGCAAGAGAAGACTGATGTCCCAGCTCAAGTACATAGGCAGGAAAAGAACACACCCTCCCTTCCCCCAACTTTTGTTCTATTCAAGCCCTCACCAGATTACATGACGGTGACCCACATGGGGAGGGCAACCCATTTTACAGACTATACCAATTTTAATGCTAATCTTGCTTAGAAACACCCAGAAATGATGTCTAATTGGAGCACCCCATGGCCCAATAAAATTGACACATAAAATTAACCTTCATGTTTATTAAGAGCCCGTACTCCTGAATACTGGACATGTTTCATTGGTAGCTACATCCAGGAACACAAAGGCAAATTAGTGGACATTGGACCACATCGCTGAACGTGCTCTCTCAATTATTCTCTAATGGGAAATTAAATCAGCTAGTACATAGTTTGCAAACACTTAACACTTTGTGAGTTTCTGTGAGCTACAAAATGTGCACAAGACACTTCCCCTGCCCATAAAGAGACCAGATACTATAATGGGAATATAAATCATATGTATTAAATAATATGTAGTGGAAAGAGCTAAAACAAAGGATAATATGTTTTGCCTCTATTCTTGATTATCCTATCTAATGAAAACAAAAGATTGCATAAGTCATATTGGGATTTTTCTAGGATCTAAAATATCAGACAAAAGGTCTTCTTTACTGAACTCATTTTGAGATAGTAATAACTATGTCATGTTTAATCCTCAGAACATATTATTTGTCTTGTCCTCCTCAGGCACAGAAAAACTCTTTTTAATCAGAGTCCATCTTTATGTTAATTGCCATGAATTCTGCCAATAGCCACACCTTCAGAAGTTAGTGAAAAGGCAGGGGTCAGGAAGAGGCTACATGAAGAGATGCCAGAAAGGTGTTTTGTCAATGGGACCTATTTTTGCTCCCCTTGCAACTTGTATGATTGTCTTGGGGTGAGATTCTAAGAGTTTTGCTATTCTATGTATACTCTAGATAAAAACCCTTGTCACTTCCCGTAGACTTTCTGATCATTGCCTTCTTGACAGTTTAACAGCTGTAATTCCCCCAAATTTCCTTTTTTTTTTTAAAAAAAAAAGAAATTTCTCCTGTCATTTGTCACTTGTATTGATTTTTTCACAAATGAAAAACAAAAGGAGTATGAATGTCTTTCATTTGTGCACATGACTAGTTTGCAAGTTCAAATAGTTTGACTCTGCAAATAACAGTCTTTAAGAGAATAGTGCAGTACTTCTTAACACCTTCGAAAGGCCGGCATCCCTTAATTTGGGGCCACTTATTGCATTTCTCAAATATGTCTTGAGTCCCTTCTCAATGCCAGGCATACAAGTAGGTAATGAAACTACAGAGCTGAATAAGACGTGGTATGGTCTCATACTCAAGGATTTTAGATTTTACTCTATGGGCTATAAGGTGGTCACTGAAAAGGACACTTTATGGAATGTTAAAACAAATGTAGATAACTTAGCTAGAAGTCTAAATACTAGATTGGAGTTTGGATTGGGAGCCATGCTAAAGGCCGATTGTCAAGGCAGCAGAAAAATGAATAATCTAGGGAAAAAATAAGACCAAACAGAGACAGTGGGCCTGGAGATAGAAAAGAGTTATTAAATTTGAATATTTTATTTCAATATTTCAGAGTCGAATCAACCAGAATTGGTGATTTCTTGAATGTAGCGATATTGATAATGAGTTTTCAAAGCTCTGCCTAGATTTTAAAAAGTAAGCAAATACAACATATCCAAGAACAATTAATTAGCAATCACATAGAAAACAAGTTTAGCCTTCTATTTCAGATGGTGATAGTTAGCAGTTTCAGTGTTTTTTTGTATAAAGTTTTGTCTCCAAGAACCTCACAGCTCACAGGCTGCTGAAACCTCTACTATTCTGACCATCTCAATGAATATTAAGAAGATATTTCTATCGTTAGGGTAAAGTTTTTTATGGGAAGCACAACGTGCAGAAATGAGGGAATCTGGAATCATTACCACTAGCTATCGACAAAAAGTGAGCAGGACGCAAAGGTGGAACCCAGAATATGAAGTGCACTAAGGAAATATTGGGATGGAAGGAAGGATAGAGGGTTGGGAATGTCTGCTAAAGCATTTGAGTAAACTAAATTTTAATAGGACTATTCTGAATATAACTACCTCTCTAGGAAGTTAGCATGAGATACGGACTTTGATAGCAAATAAGCTAGAATAATTACACTTTAAAAAAATCACTAATTTTTTAAGCTTTCAACTAATTTGGAAACCCAGTGCTATCTATTTGCATGTGTTGGGTGGTGGTGGTGGGTGGGGGGCTTTCTCCAGGGGCATTTTTTCTTTGTGCTCAATACATGTTTACTGTTATTATTCACCAAGGTAACATTAATAAAAACAACCTGTCAAGTGATGGGTTTATCCGACAGTTTTGCTGACATGGATTTAAAAGGGGATTGATTTTGTGGGATGGACTGGATAAATACCTTTCATTCCTCCCCCTCTCCCACATTTTAATGTGTTCTCAGATCAACTGCAGAAAGGAAATATGAGCTCCTTCACAGGAATTTTAACTTGGATAAATAACAGTGGTTAATAAATAAAAATCAGCTGACATTTATTACAGAACCCCGCTCTTATTTATGATTTTTGGCCGTAGTTCAAAAAGACACATGACTCACTCCTCCCAGGGAGATGCTGTCTCCTCCAAACTACAGCTCTTATCTTTCTTTACCTGGCGTGGGAGGCATTTTCTGTGCTTCGATTCATTGCAAAATGCGCATCTCTCTCCCATTAACATCTGTTTGAGCCTTTCCTCGCCCTGCTGCTTATCAGAGCTGCCTGGTGTGTTTCCAGGATGAAGAATTGTGGTTTCCTCTTGCCGTTTGCTACACACAGTGAATTTAGGTAACAACACCTCTATGGTGCCAAGAGTCCTAGAAATTTTGCCTTTAAAAGTTTTAAATGTTGGCTTCAGGAGAATATGAGATACAGCAGGACTTCTCAAGGTGGAAAATCATCACAGTTACAGACCCCATCCCCTGGTTATAGACTATGGGGCTTATGTGAAATTTTGTACTCTTAATCGGCTTTGGTGAATTGATTATATTGATAGCTCTGCTTAATGGCCTCCATCCATCTGACATTTGCCTTGCAACTTTTAATTGCCTCTGATGGGATTCAGAACACACTACCCCAAAATACAGCATCTTGGCATATGAATTATTCAAAATGAGGATATTTAAGAAATGACAGGTGCAGAACAGACTCTCTGACCTCACCCTTCCCTCCTGGAGCAGGACAGAAGACCTTTTTGTGAGAGATGCCCTCCTTCTACACGCAGGAAAGAAGCATACTTACCTCTGAAGATGGAAGAATGTTAAGAGGAATCTGAATGAATAGGACTTGCTAAATTTTCTCCAGTTTATTGCCCTTTTGTTCTATCACATTATTCTATGACTTTCCATTTTTCATCAAACCTAGTTTAAAAACATTCATGTTTAACTATTTCATGAGGTAGTTATCTCCTTCTGAGGTCTTATGTGCCCTATAAAACTCATATTAAATAAGTCTGTATGCTGGTCCAGTTAAGAGGGCCCCAGCCAGAGGACCTAGGAAAGTAAAGGAAAAAATAATTATTTCTTCCCTTACACCTCACGCTTGGAATTTGGAATAGTTATTACTCTGACCACAGATTAAACAGAACACATTGAACATTTCTGAGGTGGGGCCTCAAAAGGGCTCACATATTTCCATTCTCTCTCTTCAAGCCTTGTTTATGACATGATGAAAACCTAGGGCTAAACTTTGGGGGATGAACCACATGGAGCACAGATGGGAAATCCGTGTCAAGATCCTCCAAGATTAACACATCCTTAATTGTTCTACAAGGTACCCACAGACAAATGAACAAGCTTAGCCAAGGTAGACTACATCTGGAACGTACCAGTAGCACAACCCATCTAACCCATTGACTTAAAAACAAAATTAACATTTATTGTCCTGTGTCATTGAGGTTTATTGGGAATTGTTCCCCAACACTCTTGTGCAAAAGTTAGCTTGTAAAGAGACTTAATATTAATAATGAATCCTAAATAGTACTTAAGTCCTGTGACGTTATGGACCTTAAGAAAGTTGGCATTGTATTTTCTTTTGTCTTATGTTACTATTAATAACGCTATAGCTGAGGCTTAAAACTTCATCTTTCCTCTATCTTGTGCTTCTTTTAAAGCTCCAAAGTAAATGTGGGGGTGGGAGTACGGAGAAGCCAACATATAATTAGAGTCCCTCTGCAACTCTGGAGTCTTTTTATCCCAGTGGAAGTCCCTGGCATTTATTGAAGCATTTGCTTTCTGATCTCTAGGGCTCTAATGTCGCTGCAAATGCTCTGCTTTTCCTATTTTCCTTTCAAAATATTTATTCCAGTAGATTATTTTATTGTCATCAATTTTTAAACAAATTACTACTAGCCATATTACTACTAGCCCAGGGGAGACCAGAGACTCCTGCTAAGCTTTCTTGTTTATTTTACATTATCTACACACCGAAAGCCCCAAATATTATTCAATTTATAATTTGTATGTGTAAAAGTAACAGTAGATGCACATGAAAATTGAATTTAAATTATCTTCATTATAGTATTTTTAAGCCAATGTATTTGAGAGATATACCATTATACTTTTTTAAATTAATTAATTAATTAATTAAGTTATTTATTTATTGAGAGCGAGAATGTGCAAATGAGCTCGGGGAGAGGCAGGAGAGGGAGAAAAAGAATCTTAAGCAGTTTCCACACTTAACATGGAGCCCTACATGGGGCTTGATCTCACAACCCCGAGATCACGACCTGAGCCGAAATCTAGGGTCAGACACTTAACTGACTGAGCCACCCAGGCGCCCCATGCCATTATACTTTTGAGTCAGTAAAACTTTACTGAAGAATCATACGTAAGTTACTATCTCATCGTGGTAACTGAAAAATTAAGTACAGCAGTATATTTTTCTTTAGGACAAGGAAATCTAGCCTTCTTTAAGATTATGGACTAAGTGATTCTGAGATGCTTTATTTCTTTATTTTTCATAAAGACTTGCCAACCAAGTGCCCTGAAATATTATATATATTTTTTGAAATACTATATTTTTAATGACATATTTATGCTGAAGTGTTTTGTGAATGGGAAAATACCACTTGTTAATGGAATAATAGAAATTTTACTCCTTTTAGTCTTATAGCAATGGATATGTTTGCATCTGGATTGCTGTACACCACGTGGATCCTCAATGAAACACTTGCGGGAATGACTTCAGTAAAAGTTTTATTCTACTGAGCATCATTAGGCTTAACTTCAGGTTTATAGGAATGCCACTAGCAATGAAATCTTAGTGGTTACAATTGCCTCTCTCTGTCCAACAAAGGAGAGGAAAGGTAAAAAGACAGGTGTTATCATGTTTATAACCATTTTTTTAATTCACAGGTCAAGTTTTCTTACCTTCCTGTGTCTGCCAATGACCATCTGATGATTGTTATGCAAAAAGGAAATAGAAACCCACAAAACCACCACCATACAATATAAATATAATATACTATATATTGAGGGAAAATTTACAACAGACAAGACACACATAATTCCCAAGGTCTAATCATCCAAGAGAAACATGTGTTGAGTCTAATATTTGTTTTTTATTTGTTTGTTTTTTTAAAGATTTTGTTTATTTATTCATGAGAGACATAGAGAGAGAGAGACAGAGACACAGGCAGAGGGAGAAGCAGGCTCCATGCAGGGAGCCCGATGCGGGACTCGATCTCCGGTCTCTAGGATCACACCCTGGGCCGAAGGTAGACGCTCAACCACGGAGCCACCCAGCTGTCCCAAGCCTGATAATATTTAGGCTGGACATACCATGGTAGAGGTTCCAGCAAAGGAACTTCACCTCCATAGTGTAGATATTTATAGCAAAAGATGATTAAGAAACATATAAGCAATTATGGAATATAATAGAGCTTCCCAGGGCAGGAAATGACCTTGCAAGAAAGAAATTTTCCTTGCTCAGCCTGTTCTTCCATTAACCTACATTAAGGCCAGTTGAATCACTTCTTCAATAAACTATAGGATAGGGGGAGAAAACTAAGCCATTAAGACCGACTCTCTTCTTTATCATCATGGAATAAAGTTCCTCCTTCCTTTTGTAAATACAGCTTTGAGCATCTTATATAAAGTAATGAAGACACATTAGTTAAGATTTTAGGTAATTGCCCCAACAGTAGAGAGAGATCTGTGTTATAAAGTATTGAAATTAGGTGAGGGGGACACGAGGAAACGTAATAAGGAGGAAGGATTTGAGCAAAGGGTTTGTGATCTGTGACTCTTATGTTACTGGACAGATGGTCCTGGAAAAGAAAAAAAAGAAAGCAGGTAATCCAACCTATTCTATTTATAAGCTTACTGAAAATTGACATTATTAAACAGACTAATGCTATTTGTCAGAAATAAATCACTCATCCATGGAAGTTTTTTTTTTTTTTAAGATATTTATTTATTTATTTATTTATTTATTTATTTATTTATTTATTTGACATGGAGCAAAAGCAGGAGGAGCGGCAGGCAGAGGGATGAGCAGGCTCCCAGCCAAGCAGGGACCCCAATGCAGGATTCTATCCCAGGACCCTGGGATCATGCCCTGAATCCAAGACAGACACAGCCGACTGAGCCACCCTGCTGGCCCTACGGAATGTTCATAGCAGAACATCCTTGACTTAGGATTGCTTATGGTAAACCATTCTAGAATTTATGTTTTTGAGTTATGGCTTCCTGGAAAAACATCATGTAAGCTGCAGTACTAACCAGGGTTTAAAAATGGCAATGTTTCATAGCTAAGTCTTCCCTAAAGAATTAGAGTGTTCAATTTCTTCATTCAATTTCTTCATCTATCATTCTGAGCCCAATAATGTGAATCCAATATAGAAAGGGAAAAATGGGGAGCCACATTCAATTGCCTCGGACCTCTTCCTGCTTCATTAGTTCTGTGCCTTTTGATTGCTTATAACTTAGAAAGTATTAGTGAACTTGATCCTGAGTAAAATCTACAATTCGTTTGAGTCTATTTTTATAATTTGACACTCAGTCCTGACTTATGCAGGAAATAAGGTATTTACCTCCTATTGTGCTTCACAATTAAGGAAGTTTTCTTTCACGTTGCATAAATCTTCAGAATGTGAGGGTTCCCTTGATCCCTAATGACCTTCATTCTTCCACTCACTTCTCGACACACTGCCTCCAAGGGGTTGCATTTTCCTCTCTTTGGGGAAACACAATCCACCCACTTAGACTCATTACAGAGCAGTCCATTCGGCTACCCCAGTGTCTTATCTATTTAGGAGGCTCGTACATCCAATTCATTAATGATTTTATCTTCTAGACAGTTCTTCTCTGCAGTGAGCATCAATGAGTTACAACTTTGGCTCTACTGATTCCACTTTGGGTGGCAGCAGGGAGAGAAAGAACTCTGAGGATGCACATGTACTCTCTGACATACATAAGGAACAAGGGGTTTTCATTCTAGGCTGCAGGTGGATTCCTTTCAACAAATGAAATCGAACGTAGACTGTTACCAAAAGGACCCATTTCCTTCTGATGAGCTTCCTATTTAATCTAAACAAGAAATCCATTTATTTTTAACATAAAATCAAACACTATTTAAAAAAAAAACAGCAACAACAATATACTCAATTTTTTTTTTCCTGAGCCACATATTCTTTTCTCTCCTTGGGTTTCATAAAAGATGTCCTTTACAGAAACTAAAATGAACAGTTGCCAGATCCAAAGTGCTTTTCTCCAGTCTGTGCATTCTTATCCTCAAGAGAGAAAAAAACAAAAGCTGGAGTATTTCAGTCTTCTTTGCTCTACTAGCTGCCTTTATTTAGATAAAGGAAAAACATTTCTGTACTCACAAAACTTCTGATACCAACTGTGTGGGTTTTCCACAACAAGTAACTCTCCAATTATCTGCAGACACTAATTGCATGTTCTAGAATTTAGTTCAATTTTGACTTCCTGGAGTTAGCGGAGACCCCGCAAGTTATGGACTCAGTCTCACAAAACTGCCCTCCCCACTTTGGATGACACTTGCAAGTAGTGGATGCTCAAATTATTCATACTTCTTTCTAATTTGACTAAAAATCAAGGGTTTCCATGACCCCCATCTCAGATTTAGTAGTGGCTCACAGAACTGAGGGAAACATGTACTTACTATCACCAATTTATTATAAAGAATGCAAAGGAACCACCGGATGAAGAGATATATAGGGCAAGGCCTGGAGGGTGCTGAGCATGGGAGCTTCTGTCCCTGTAGAGTTTAGGGTTCACCACCCTCTTGACGTGGGTATGCGTTTACCAACCCAGAAGATCTCTAAATGCTACAATCTTTCTGATATATTTCCTAATCACCACAATAATCTGTTAGCTAAATTATTATCCTCTTTTTCCTTTTGAGGACACTGAGTCACAAAGATGTTTAATTACTTGCCGTATATCAGACAACTAGTGAGAGAAAACATTTCAATTTTTTTAAAATTTTTATTTATTTATGATAGTCACAGAGAGAGAAAGAGAGAGAGGCAGAGACACAGGCAGAGGGAGAAGCAGGCTCCATGCACCGGGAGACCGATGTGGGATTCGATCCCGGGTCTCCAGGATCGCGCCCTGGGCCAAAGGCAGGCGCCAAACCGCTGCGCCACCCAGGGATCCCAAGAGAAAACATTTCAATATTAAGCTGTCTGATTTCTATTCTTTGCTTCTAATAATTACGTTAAATATTTGCACAGAATTTATTGGACCTTGAAGGGATTTCAGAATGAAAATAAAATTTTTACCATAAGAAAGAATAAAATATAGTATTTACAGAGCAGAGGACAATGTATTAGGTTCATCTTAGAAGTAGAACATATGTACGATATACTAGCAATATTTCTTAGTGCTTCTTTAAACTTAAAAAAAAAATTATTTGGGGCAGCCTGGGTGGCTCAGCGATTTAGCCCTGCCTTCAGCCCAGGGCGTGATCCTGGAGACCTGGGATCGAGTCCCCCATCGGGCTCCCTGCATGGAGCCTGCTTCTCCTTCTGCCTGGGTCTCTGCCTCTCTCTCTCTCTCTCTCTCTCTCTCTCTCATGAATAAATAAATAAAATCTTTAAAAAATTATTTTTACCAGTTGATTTTGATAGAACCAGATATGCGATTTAGCACTTGTGCTATTTGAACCAGCCATATGAGAGTTCCTTTAATCCTGTGCATTGCTCACTTCTAAGAAAGAGTATCCATTTGACTTGTGTATAAGAATATTAAAGATTGGGGCTCAACTGGTTAAGCGTCTCACTCTTGGTTTCAGCTCAGATCATGGTCTCAGGTTTGTGAGATCGAGCCCTGCGTCTCTGTGCTTGGCTTGCAATTTTCTCTCTCCATCCCCTTCTCCCCTTCCCCACACCTGCATTCTCTCTCTCAAATAAGTAAGTAAAATCTGTAAAAAATATATTAAGGATATGTAAAATATTTTAAAAAAATTATTATTTTATTTTATAATTCATCTCATGTGTATTATTTAAAATATAACAAATAAATTTAAAGCAACGTTCTTGTTTGTTTTATTTAGGGGAAATTAAGTTATCCTTATGAATGGTAAATATCTGATCCAAAAAATTATGGTCCTCAGGTTTTAAAATGTTTATTAGCTAAAGTTCCATGTTATGTTATATACTTAGTAAGAGTTTCCATAAAAATTTAAAGGCCAGAAAAGCTGAGGTCTTCAGTTGCATAATTGCTTTAAGGCTTAATTTGCTCCATAACTTATCTTTTTCTAATTGATCTAAGCTGCATACTCAACTAAAATAAGCACAAAACTTTCCTTATAGATAACATGAGCTAGTCAATGATGCTGAAGGACAAACATAGATTTTGTCATTTGCCTCATCTGAGAGTAAAAAAGATGAATTAAGACATTTTAAAATAAAAACTTTCATGTATATTTGCTGATTTTTTTAGGGGAACATCAGAAAGTTTATAGAAGATATAAAGCTTTACTCTTAGTTCACCTGACTTTTAATATTACAGAAATAATGATGCTTCAGCAGAAAAATCTATAATGAACATTGACTTTTCAACCAGCAGCCATACAGCACCGTCCTTGAACTGAACCCTGGCTTTGATCATTTATGTGGAGGCTGGATAGTGTGTATAGTCAATGGCAGATGTGTGTTTCAAAATGAGTGAAAGTAAAAATGTAAATAAATAAATAAATAAATAAATGAAAGTTTACTACTAACTAATGAGTTTTCCAAGCGATGAACATTGGTGTGTGATGAACAGTGCTGAGGTAAGCGAGGGCAAGCTTCACAATGGGAACCCTGGGAAGTTGTGTATTTTTTAGCTCATAACAGTCATTTCAGGCATTAACAAACTGAGCCCTGCCTTGAATACTCTTAACATGGCCATCATTTGTGATCACAAATTTTCTGCAAAACAACAAACTCTCTCTCTCTAAAATAAAGGAAGAGCTTACAGAAAGAAAAAAAAAAACAAAAGCATACTAAATCTAATGAGATAATTGAATTCTAGGAGTATTAAAGAGAGCCAAGTGTTCATATCTGTCAGAGGTTTATCATGTTCTATTTGCAGAGTTTGCGAGAAACTAATGAATTTTCATCGGGAAAATTACTGACAAAACAGAAAAATTTTCATCAGTAAAACTTGCATAACTTTCATTAGCAGAATTTCTATCACTAACATTTCCAGGCAGCTTGTTTGTTTTATACACTCTAGATTTTGAATTAATACAGATAACTAGGAGGAAAAGACTAATTATTTTAGAATATCATGGAATAGAAATTGGCTTTCCTTTACAATTGTTCTATGTTCTAATTTTTATTTATTTATATAAGTAATAGATAACTAAGTGGATATACAGGTTATATAATATAAGAATAAATGCTTCTGATTTATAACAGTGTTTCAAATATATATATATAATTTATATTTGTGCATTGGTAAAATAATCTTCATTTGTCTTACAGGAATTTTTCAATGTAAACATTTCTCGAAACTATAAAGATATAAAGATATGGAGATAAATTAGCAACCTATCAGAGTAATTAATTTACTCTGGATGATTTTTCCTTTTAGATTACTTTTATTTTTAAACTACTGTTTCATTTCCTTAAGTGGAAGTGGAATCACTTTTATGCCTCATTGACAAAAATGCATCTCCACCAGACTGATACAGTTATGAATTGTGTTTCCTTATCTAACAGATGTTTTAAGTAAGTAGATTTGATATAACTTGCCAGAGTAGCTATAGGACTCTGGCTCTTGATCAATTCAGCTAAAGATCTCAATAAATAGGTATTTCACAAACATTTGTTCTGTGGATTAATGAATGTAATTAGGCTATTGTGTTTCACAATAAACTGAAATATTGTGAGGCAGATAAAGTCGCCAGACTCAGTGGAAATGTTACAGTTCTCTACGTATTTGGATGTTTTCTACCTTTGGGGAGACCAGTCAGCATTTTGGAACAAACTAGACATTAATAATCTTTGTGATCACATAAGAGATTTAGTTGTTTGTCTGTTTTAGTAATTGAGCCCTAAACAGAAAATGGGAATACTAATTCTGACCTCACAGGGGTACATGAGAATTAAATAAAACCGTCTCATTTAATGCAGCATGTGATATTCATACTTCTCATGCATACCATGTACCTATTGTTTCTGGCATAGGATTAATACTCAGGCTTTTTATAGCTATATTCATTCAATATTATCAATTAATAACCAGATGCTGGATAATTCAAATACATGGGAGGTATGTTTCTGTAATGCTCACTAAAGCAAGAAAGCTAGCTCAGTACCGCTCACTTCTGCAGACCTTTAGAAAATGTGCTATTTTCATTGTTTGTTTGTGTTTTTATCATCTAGTAAAATTTTTCAGCTTCCTCTGGTTGAAGCTTTGGAGTACTTGTCTCTTTTTATGAGACTGATAAAAGTTACTAAATTTAGGTGATTCTTTCCTTGGAAGTTTGTGGCCAAGAATGATGTTATAATTCTCCCTCACTAGCCATTTGAGAATAAGATTTTTTTTGTTTGTTTTGAGGGAATGGTGGTGTTGGGGACTGCATTCGAATCTATTTTGTGGTGGATTTTATGTTGGCTGTGCAGCGTGTGAATAAAGCAAAATTTGTCCGTCATTTACTGTTTGACCTTAGGCAGGTGAGGATTTAATTCCTCAGTTTGTTCTTCTCTTAAAATAGGAACAATATACTCTATGATGTTGTGAAGATCACTATGGGGAAATGTAGTTTGCGTGCAGTGCTTAGAATAGTACCTGACGCTAGTAAACAATTTACAAGTATTAATTATTAATATTTTAAATTTATTCTAAATTAGGTAATGGTTTTCATGTGATTTTTGTACTATGCAACTTTTAAAATGGCAATTTTTGACTTTAAAATTATAATATACTTAACACAGTACATAGAGTATAGGCTTGTTTGCTACGGAAAGTAGAGTATTCCCGTGAAAGTTTTCATAAACCAAAATGGCTAAATGGGAAGAGTACACCCTGCTTTTTGAAAGTTTCTATTACGTCAGTTCACTTTTACGGAACACTTCCATTAGTACCTGTTTTGGGTAACCAAAAGAAATCTGAACAGGACTTTTGTTTTTGCGAAAAAAGTTGTTATAATACTAACGTAGGTCTTTCATAAAAGCAAAGTGGCATAACTTTTAGAAAGGGAGACATATCTGCACAAACCTATTTTTATAGGGGATAATACATATGTATACTATATATGCAAGGAAAGTCTGGGATTATATCATCTAGATAATAATAGTGATCATATATTGGTGGATAGAGTACTTTTTTATATGCAGTCTATTTTAAAATAAAAAGTATAATTTTTATATTATATCTCCATTATACAGTTAATGGAAAGAACTTAAGTGGCTTTCTAAAGGATTTACAAACATGTGAGTTTTACATTCAAGATCCCTTGCTGACAACCACAGGAGATGCCCAGAACTAGAGTTGAAAATAATTCCGAAAAAGTGTTGAAATCTTCCAGCAAAAATTATCTTTTAGCCTTCCTCATTTAGTACCTGGCGAATCTCCAATATGAGGGCAAGGTGATTTATTATCAGCTCAAGGAACGACCATTTTGATTTGCATTTCAAAAGCTTACCTGATGGCTTCCTGGTTTGCATTAAGCTTGATAATTTCTTTTAGGTCTTGGGCCAATTTGTGTTGATATGCAGAAATGAATTACATGCATTGCACAAATGATAGGCATCAGAAGATTATTTTGGGTAAGAACCCTTTTGTAGCAGCTAAGTAGGAATGGAGGGGAGGATGGCTTGCTCTCTATTCTAAAACATCAATCGAAAGACACAAGACATTTGATGAAATAAAAAGCAAAGGTTACAAATTGTACCAAACTACCTATTATTTGACACCTCTTTAATTAAGAGTACTCTTAAGACATGTATTGATGCCTAGAGACAATTTATTCTGGAAAAAGGGTAAATCTCAGATAGCAAATTAGTTGGAAATTAGAATGCAACAAGTAGGCTTTTTATAGTTTGTTTCTGTTGTCATTCCAGGGGCTTTGTGTGAGATCCATGGGATGGTGCAGGGAGATATTTATGCTTGGTTGGACCTCAGACTTAATAATTTCTGCTAATATTTTTTCTTTGTATTTGATGACCCTTTTCAAACTCTCGTCTTGGTTCACAACCTTCTCAAGCTGAATATAATCTGAAACCAGCACCAGTAAGTGGAGAGTAGAAACTGAGAGAAAAGAACAGGCCCCTCCGGGCTGTGGGAAGAGGGGAGGGAGAGAGAATCTCAAGCAGACTCCTTGCTGAGCGGGGAAGAGAGGGTGGCACAGGCCCAGGAACCCAAGATCATGACCTGAGCTGAGATCAGAGTGTAACTGCCTGAGCCACCCAAGTGCCCCAGGAGGTGGTAGTTGTAATAAACAAAAGGAGTTTACATACAAGGCTTGTCTTGAGCAGCAGCAAGACAAATGGGTCTGTGTACCCACCTGCCAAATCTTAAAAGTCTATAAAGAGGCCTTAACTGGGTTCAGTCACTTATACCATGCAGATGCTTGTAACACCCTCTCACTATGTCCAGGCTGTGTCCTCAGAGCAGCCTCTGGGAAGGACTGAAGAGCCCCCTCCCGGTGCTCGGGTGAAACTCACAGGTCAAAGGTCAAATTGGCAGCCCTGTCTTTCCTATGACTTTTTCCAAATTCTGGGAGCCCATCTTTCCTCATTGTCACAAGCTGAGCTAAGTTAGGAACAAGTCACAGCTTCTAGATAATGGGGGATGTAGATATCACTAGCAAGCTGACACTTCTCAGACACCCACATATTATAATGCTTTGCCGCTTTACCATCCTGGTGCACCCAATATTTTGTTTGTGTGGAGCAACTGGTTTTGAGAATAAACACTATTTTGTAGATTACTCATTTGGGAAGGTAAATAAGCTTCACTTAATTCCTTATGCTGCCACTTACTCCCATCTGAACTACAAAATATAGCAAGACTAAAGAATAAAATGTTGATTTCTGGTTACCAATTATTTAGGCATGTATTCAACAGGAATTTTTTTCTGAGACGTTTTCTCACCAAATTGCTTGTTTTTTTTTGTCAGCCAATATAATGCAGTGGAACGGCAATCATTGAAAAATTGGCCATAGAAACAATGTATTTTTGATCACCTTTTATACATATATATAAAATATTTATATAATATCTAAATGTATAATATTTATATACAACATATGCTATATTATATATATAATATATTTTATATGTATAATATATGAAAGATACATGGAAAGGAATCATTTTCTATTAACTCTTGCTTTTCCATACCATTATTAGATCAACTCTACATATTAGTTGAGAATTAATTGCTAACACCAGAGAAATCAAATAGATAATATGTGTGCTGTGTTCTTAATTTAGAAATATTGTTTATTTCCATGTAATTTCACTCTCTTGCTCTTTCTTGGGAAAGATGAATTGCTTAGTATGAACTAGACATTGTACTAGCCAATGAGAAAGAAAAGTGAAAACATTAAGATGCCTCGATTATGAGTTTAAAGTCAGAATGGAAAGTCAATCTTCTACAACTCAATTGCATTACAATTTGATAAAGGATACAGTAGAAATGCTAATAGCACATTGCGTAAGTACATGTGATAGAGCAAATAACTCTGCTTGAGGAGTCATAGAAAACTTCGTAGAAAAGGTGATATTTAAAATACAAATAATTCTGGCTCCATCTTAGAACATACTCTTCTTCACAATCTGCATTATTACTACTATCATCGTCCTAGACACCATCAAGTGTTGACTAGGGTCTCAAAAGTGCCTCAACTGGTCTCCCTGCCTCATTCTTGCCTCTAGAGTCTTCCTCACACAGAGAAATGATCTCTTAAAAAAGTAACCATGCTTTAATTTCCCAATTGAGTAAAATAATGCATGTCTCATAGGTGTTTCATATTTGTTGAATGAATGCATGAGTGAGTGGGAATTTGCCACCGAGACAGAGAAAGACATCCTAGACCAATGGAAACACATGTAACAAGTCAGACTTGTAAAAGCTAAAAGTAAAAATTAACCAGGGCAGCCCGGGTGGCTTGGCGGTTTAGCACTGCCTTTGGCCCAGGACGTGATCCTGGAGTCCTGGGATCGAGTCTCACGTCAGGCTCACTGCATGGAGCCTGCTTCTCCCTCCACCTGTGTCTCTGCCTTTCTCTCTGTCTCTCTGTGTCTCTCATGAATAAATAAAAATAAAATAATAAATAAAATAAAAAAATAAAATAAAATAAAATATTAACCAAACGACATGATATGAGCATTGACTTAGCAGTCAGACATTGACCAAACCATTATATCACTTAACCCCGGCTGAATATCAGTCGAATTGAGAGGATTTATGTCTTTGGTGATGAGGACAAGTTTTTTTCAGCTGGAGTTTAAGTAATAGGGAATAGAGGAAGATGAAAGGGAAAAATAGATTGGGTCTCAAGTTTGGAGATCTTTGTAGGGAATTCTAAGACATCTGATTAGAATTCTTTCCAGAAGGTTAATAGATTTTGACTTTTTGCAAAAAAGAATTCACTCTATACTTTCACATGTTTAAAATGTGCCTACCAGAAACACAAATTGGGTACAATCCTTCTTACAAGTACAGGTGAGTATGGCTTGAAAAGTCATATTTTCTCTGTTGTTTTAGTTAGAAACTTTTGGACCTACAGTAACAGAAACCCAACTGGAACTGGCTAAAGCAAAAAGAAAAGAAAAAAGCATTTTTATGGGATATAAGAGTGCTTCATAGAATTCAAGGACACAGAGATGCAGCTGGATCCCAGAAACAATTGAAAATAAACCACCAAGTCTCTCTATGTCTCCTATTGCTTCTTGCTGCTAGTCAGCTTCATCCTTCATCTTTAGACAGGCTATTGTCCTAAATAAAAGCAGGAAAATAGTGCCACCAAGTCTCTTGAATCTACTTGTCATCTCCTCCAGCAAAGAGTCAGAACCCCCAACTCCAAATTTACATTCCTAGAAAATGTCACTGATTGGCTCAGATATGTCAGCTTTCTGGCCCTGGACTAATTAGATATAGCCAAGTGGAAGTAATGCAAGATGGATTGGAATAGATATCCTGTTTGGCTGGAAAATTAAATATGTCTAGGAAGCACAGTCTCATTTTATGAGCCTATAATATGGAAGTTATAATCATAACTTGGGTTATGGGTTG
This sequence comes from Nyctereutes procyonoides, assembly GCF_905146905.1. Classification (NCBI taxonomy): domain Eukaryota; kingdom Metazoa; phylum Chordata; class Mammalia; order Carnivora; family Canidae; genus Nyctereutes; species Nyctereutes procyonoides. Next base: position 14,308,405 of record NW_026575021.1, on the reverse strand, counting down.
AGAGATGAAATGGATTGACAATGATATAATTGGATAGTAAACATCTAAGTTTATCATCAACATCTGGTAAAATTTCTTGCATTTAGTAAATGCTCAATAAATCTTTACTGCATTGATATGGTTTATCATCACTCCTCCAATAACTGCAGATAAGGAGAGAACTGGCTGATATTACAAATCTAGTGGGTAGCAATATATTGTAATGGTTCCTAATGGAAACTCTTTGTCATATTCCCGTTTTTAATTCTGCATTTTCTTAATAGATGTGTGATCCTGGGCAAATACTTTACCTCTCTATATCTCAGTTTTTCCCTACTGTGAAAGTCATTAAATTATTAGTGTTTCACAGGCCTGCCATGAGTACTACATGGGATGAGTCATGTGAAATACCCGGAAGGCCACAAGTGTCCAACAAATGCCGGCTGCCATAATTGCCACTGGCTACTTTAGTAAAAAAAAAAAAAAAAAAAAAAAAAGAAAGAAAGAAAGAAAGGAAAAGAAAAGAAAAAAAGAAAAGAGAAAAGAAAAGAAGCCAAGAGAGTTTTAGTTTTTTTGCTTAAATTGTTTTGACTCATGTCTTAATAAAAATTTTGCCATTATGAAAGACAATTTTGATTATACCAAATTGAATTTCTCAAAATTAATTTCAGAATGTGCAGCCTAATTTTATTGGTTTTATTTATTTGCTTTTTTGTTTGTTTGTTTGTTTATTGCGTGCAAGTGGGAAGAGGTGTAAAGGGAGAGGGAGAGAGAATCTCAAGCACACTTTGCATCCAGCGTGCTAGGGCTCTATCTCATGACCCCAAGATCACCACCAAAGCTGAAATTAAGGGTCAGACCCTCAACCGTCTGAGCTCTACAGGCGCCCCTAACTTTGTTGGTTATTATTATTTTTTTTTAATCTACAACTAGGAAAGTGCAGTTTGAACTTTTCGATGGAGATACTTGAAAATGATCCAGTACTAATACTTTGGCCAGGGGAATAAGATCTCTGAACACATTTTATTTTCAGTGATGCTGGGGATTTTTTTGTTGCTATTTTTTAGTTGTGTTTTGTTTTGTTTCATCTTTACACAAATGTCTGTTTGGGGACAGTTTATGCTGGGGTACACTACATCTTTCCAGAGCTCATTTTCGACTCCTTACACTTCTTAGTTGAAAATACTCAGAAAGATCAATAGGAGAAACTGTAACTTTTACAAGGAAGAGGTTTTTATAATTCATATCTCCCTTTTCTTTTAGAAGAGGCTATTCCGAAAAGCTATTTGGGGATTTCTACTCTCAGTGCACCGTGATAAAGCAAACTTTCTCACCGTGAGAAAGTTACAAAACCACTTTTTTTTTTCCAGGATCAATAACTCAAATGGTGCTTTTCACTTTCAGGGACAGAAATGAGACCCAAATACTAGAACTCTAATACATTATTACTTTTGTGCCCCTGTCAGATCAGTTGGTGAGATCCCGGGTATCTGTAACTCAATGTCTCTGCATAAAATGCGTTGGAAACTGTATGGACCTAAGGCCATTGACATTTTGTCTGGTGGACACTGGATGTGAGTCTCTCTAATCTATCAGATGCAGGTTGCCACACTGTGTTACACGTGACCAGGCAATTAAAAGCTCTAGGTCATCAGGAACAGAGAGTGTAAAGGAGCACCTTGCTTAACAAATCCAGGCTTTGAATGAGGAGAAAGATATATTTCAAATAAGTATTTTAATTCCGACTTGAATAGCTTCTCACATTCAAAGGAAGCCTGGGGCCAGCTGCCCCCCCCCTCCGCCCCAGCAAGGACTCATTGATTTGTAAAAGTGATGATGCATAAAAAACATCCTTTGCCCACCTTCATTAAATACCTCACTACGTGTATTTGGGTTGGTCAGAAAAAATAATCAGCTAGAGATATTTCAAAAAGGAAGGAATTTTAAAATAAGCACTAAAAAATGGTTGAAAAGATGGGAAACTAGCTTTGAAGTTTGCTGTTAGCTTCCAAGGAACTAGCAAACTGTAGACATTTTGGAACAGATCCACTGCCTATGTCCCTGAGCACACCGATTTCCAGAACAATGCCCCAAAGTGCGGCAGAATCCTGTGTCTTCTGGAGTTCATGCACCGCCTGAAGAATGGTTCCTGCTTTTCTTCCTCCTTTCATAGCTCACCCAAGTCTTTTCATGACCACATATAAGTAGGAATTTTTCTAGCAAGACAGTATGAAAATGTAGTTTTCTGCTCTCCCATCCCTATAATGAAGAGGAGCACAGAGAAGGCCGTGGAAATGATGCTGAGATGCCAACAGACGTCCAAACACAGTGAGTTCAATTCCTTTTTATCTTCATGAAGAATTCCCAGCAAAGTTGTAATGGGTATTGAATAGATATTATTTTGAAGCCTGTATCTAGGAGAAATGATTATTTTCTCTACTTGCTTCTCCCCCATGTCTGTTGGTAACGGCCTGGATTATTTGTGCCATTTTTATGATGATAAAACCACTGGTTCTAAGTTCATTACTTATATGGTTTCATGTCCATATCTCACCTTTCTGCATTTCTATAGTTTCATCCTTAAAATGCAAAAAAATAATGTAATTTCATTAGCAGGTGATGAAGATTAATCATATCAATGCCCAGGAGGTACCATATTGTGGATGGTAAATAGTGTCCCAATCATTTCTGCAAATATCCTCATGCTATTCCTTCCATTTACATGTAAGAAATGTGCCATGTAGAAATTCAGAACACAATTAAAGTCAAAAATTGATACGTGGAGTATTTCTGACTTTAATATCTCTTACTTGAATGAGAAAGTGTTAAGAGAATGAATAGAAAAGTAGTCTTCAGTTGCAGAAATGTAGATAACATGATTTAAACCACTAATAAAATACTGAGATGAAGCCATAGCTCACTTTCTGCATGTTTCTTATAAACATGAATTCTCTTCTCTGGAATCATATCAGAAAAATTCACTCATGCTAGAAAAAACATGATGCTTGTTTTTTTTTTTTCATGATGCTTGTTTAAAATAAAAGTCCTGCAACAGGCAAAGCAAGGGTTATTATTAATGCAGAAGTACAACTCCATCCTAGCTCGATAAATGTCTGCCAATGGAGGAGATTAAGAGATTGCTATAGAAAAGGCAATTTTGATTTACTTCTGGATCATACTAAATAGATTAATAAGGACTCAAAGATTAACTACTCTCCAGATTTACTGGATGGTAATAATCTACAAGTCTCTATATGATAGTGGATATAACATAGGATAATGGAAGGAAGTCAGTATTGTAGTGCAAACTGCATTATATTTCTAGCACATATTTCTAGCACATATTTTAGAGGTGCTAGAGGTCAGATTTGAGGTGTGTTTCCACACTGACAGAGTTCCCATACATATCTGGGAAATAGATCATTAGAATCAGGTAATTACCTCTGGAAGAATAATAGTTTGAGCACTTGGATTAGTGTCATGACAATTGTTACAACATTTATCATCATTAGTTTATTTTAAGAGTAGTGTAAGTCTAGTGTATTAGTCTTTCTTGATCTCAATTCTTTTGTTTTGTTTTGTTTTTTATCTCAATTCTTAATTGGACTGTGAAATTGCATACTTTTCTCTGTTTTTACTTGTTTGCATTAGCCTTCTTTTTTTTTTGCATTAGCCTTCTTAAACAATGTGAGACAGTAACTTGTGTGTGTCTACTCTAAAATATTTAATTAGATGGATATGGGTTTCTTTTGTTTTGTTTTAATGAGTTAAACAAGCACGTGTCTAATGACATTATTGGAATATTTGGCATTCTTTAAACTAAACTAGAGCAAAAAATAATTCAGTTAGTAGGAATGTATTCAACACGTGTTTATAGCAATTAAACAAAATAATTCTGAAGAATGTAAAAGTTAGAGAAACTGGGTATCTTTTTTCTAAAAAGTGTATGTATATCTGTGATTTCCATTAAATGGAAGATCTCGCTTTTGGTGCTTTTAACTCAACTTTTCAAATAAATTCCTGAATAATAAATTTGACAGAATCATTATTATTTATAAGAAATAATGCATAGAGTTTAAAATATAATTGGCTCTCAAGTTTCTTATTTAATTAATGTTTCAACAAAGGTTCTAAAATGTGCTTTAGTCCCCTCCTTTGATAATTCATTTCACTAATAATTTACCAATCTCCTCATACTTTTTTTTAAAAGATGTTATTTATTTATTCATGAAAGACACACACAGAGAGAGAAGCGCCCGCAGAGGGAGAAGCAGGCTCCATGCCAGGATGCCAGGAGCCTGATGTGAGACTCGATCCTGGAACTCTAGGATCACACCCTGAGCCAAAGGTAGGTGCCAAACCACTGAGCCACCCAGGGATCCCCATACCAATCTCCTCATACTTAAAAGAATAACTCTGTTACCTTGGATTAATCTTCTTTAAATTCCTTACTATCACTTCCTTCATGAGGAATTTATTTTAGAGTTACCTATCTTATTTATTGACCTATTCTAGTCATCAAGGTTATTTTTAAGAGGCAATGTGGTATGGTGACTAAGAGTCAGTGTGATGATTAAAATAGTTGCATTGGGGAACTCTGAGTCTTAGAATACCAACTGAGTGACCTTGGACAAGTTACTCAAATACTCTCCCACCTACATAATAAAGAAAATAACAGTATCTATCTTGCCTGATTGTTGTTAGAATTAAATGGGAAAAATGGATACAAGTATTCAAAATAGTGTCTGACATAAGTAAAAGTGTTCAACAAATATAACTCTATTATTATAACAATACATATTTGAATAGTCTTGAAACAGAGCAAAGCAGAACTACATTTCAAATACACATTAAATTTTGTCGAAGAAGTATATAGCACAGAATTAAAGATCAGCGACTCACTGGCCTAAGGGTTCAAGTATAAGAATCAGTGAAAGAGAGGAGGTAAAGTTAAGCAAATTCTCCAAGACCGTGCAACCCACGGTTCCATTCTAAGCGTGACCTAAATGTATCTCAGTAAGAGAAATATAAAGACTGGAATCACCGGTTTAAGCAGGATTTTTAGACTTGATGGCTATTCGTATCTCTGATTTTCTGAATTAATAAGGAGAAACTTGCTAGAATATTTCTGAACTTAACGGTTCATAGAATGTGTTGTATCTGCATTCTTTATTCACACAAATGAGATTCCTGCATCAGTATTTTCTATACATAGAATGTATCTATCATTTCATGATATCACAGTGTGCTCACAGTGAGCATCTTCTGGGATATTGAGAGACAACCTCCATTAAAGTATTTCAACTTCATTGTATCTTTCTTGTTATCTTTTCCAATACCACTTTGGTTTCTTATCTACAACTGAATTGAAAAGAAAACCAAATAGAAATTAAAATAATGGATATTTATATACTATTTGCTGATTCTGAATGCAAAGTGTTTTTTATCTTGGAACCATTATAAATTACTCCAATTTCTTTGAATTGTCATCAAACGATTCATCAAAGATATAAAGGCAACGTCTTTAATATAGGAAATATATGGATTGGCCGCAGCGATTTTTTTTCTAAAGAGTCAAATTGACCTTTTCAACACAGATTTTTTTTTTTTTGAGCAGATTCCAGCAAAATCATGTGGAAAGAGCAGAGCGATCCTACATACAATATTCCCTGCACCTCTACCACACCTCCCCCAACCATTAGCATCCCCCACCAGAGTGGTATGTTTGTTATTTATGATGGATGAACCAACATGGACCCATCATTATTACCCAGAATCCATCGTTCACATTACGATTCACGCTTGGTGTTACCCATTCTAAGTGTTTGGACAAATATATAGTGGCCTACATTCACCATTATAGTATCACACAGAAGAGTTTCACTGCCCTATAGATTTATTTCACTGCCCTGTTCATCCCTTCCTCCCCCAATCCCGGAAAACCACTAATCTTTTTTTTTTTTTTTTTTTTTTTTTTACTCTCTCCACAGTTTTGCTTTTTCCATAGTGTTGTATTGTTGGGATCAGACAATAGTAGACTTTTCATATTGGCTTTTTCCACATAGTAATATGCACTTAAGCTTCTTCTATGTCTCTTTGTGGTTTGATAGGCCATTTTGTTTTATTGCAGAATAATATTTCATTTTATGAATGCACCATAGTTTTTCTGTTCACCTACTGAAAGACTTCTTGTTGCTTCCAAGTTTGGGTAATTATGAGTAAAGCTGCTATAAACATCCACATGTAGATTTTTCTGTGAACATGTTATCATCTCATTTGAGTAAATACTAAAGAGTGTGATTGCTGGATTGTGTGGTAAGAATATGCTTAATTTTGTAATAAACTGCTAAGATGTCTTCCAAACACCTATTTTATATGTCATATGTGTTGTATTCTGTATTCACACAATTAAGTAAACCAGAGAAAAGAAAATGTTATTTAAAAAATCTCAAGAAGGAGAAAATACATTTATAGTACTGTCGTGTATTTATTGAAAAAAAAATCCATGTATAAGTGAACCCATGCAATTCAAACTCATGTTGTTATTCAAGGGTCAACTGTAATAACAGTTACAGTAGAGTTTAAGTTTTTCTATTTGCCTGAACTTGGTATAAACTTTAATATTCAGAATGAAATCCAATATTCTTGGATGACATGGTAATAAAGCATTTTAGCATAAACACTTTAGTATCTCCTCTGGGAGAATTTAGCCAAAAGACATGAATCATTAGAGATAAAATAGTGGAGTAGTTTATTTGCTCAAATATTTATATAACAATAAAACATCAGATATGCAGAAAGTTTACACCCTTATGTAATATGTATTAAATAATTGCAACTACTCTTCAACATCAAACCTTAAAAATCATCAGATAAGTACTTATGGAAAGTGTTATGTTTAACCAGCAAAACTAATATAATAAAAATATTTGGGGATATTTATGTCTTTATCATAACTATGAATACATTTATTTTTCCATGTTACTTCTCAATTTTGCCCCAGCCCTTCCCTCTATAGGGAGAGTTTGTCTTACTTGCCTAAAATTTTATTTTGTGGGTTTGTGGAGGACATTTACTTCTTGTTTTCTCCCTGCACTCTATAAAGTGAACTTAAAGTTTTTTTATAATCTTCCTTGGAATAGAAATAGCCATGAGAATGTTATAACATACTAGTGAGGAGGTGCTGTGTATCAAATTGCAGTTGGCAATAAGGCTATACATAACTTGGTTACAAACTGACTTTCCCTTGCTAATTGATTTTATGTCAATCTTGAGCTTAAATACTATGGATCAGGGACTTAAAGTAATTTAAATCATATCTTTACAGGGGCACCTGGGTGGCTGTTGGTTAAGTGATAGCCTCTTGGCTTTGGCGCAGGTCAAGACCTCAAGGGTAGATCCTGAGATCCAGCCCTGCCTGGGGCTCCGAGCTCAGTGGGGAGTGGGCTTGAAAGATTTTCTTCCTCTCCCCTTCTGCCAACTTGGGCACATGCCTGCACTCTCTCTCTCTCTCTCAAATAAATAAATAAATAAATAAATAAATAAATAAATAAATAAATCTAAAATTAAAATAATAATAATAATAATTAATTTAATTAAAAAAGAAAAAAGGAAAAGAAAACCTTGAATTCTTAGTTACTTAGCTCATCAAAATTCTAGTTGTGAGAATTGATTTAATGGTAGATACCTGAAGGGATTCACATCTGTAGGCATCCAAAATGCAATCCTAAAATCAAACTAGAAAAAAATAAAATAAATAAAACATAAAATAAATAAAATAAAATAAAATAAAATAATAAAATAAAATAAAATAAATAAAATAAAAAGCTAGAATATGAAAAACCTGGGCCTCATAGCATGGTTCCTAATTAATATTGGTTCCAATGAAATGAGCATTAAGTCTGTGTCTAATGGAAGATGTTGTGAATAAGGACTCTATTCACATCTCTTGTTGCCAAGAGCACCATACATACTTTTCTTCTAAGCAGTCACTTATATATTTTCTTTATGTCACCATAACTAATACCAACAAAATTAAGAAAGTTGTCATTTTCTCTATTTTCTATTAGGCACTATTCTTTGAATTACATTTCTCTATTTTCTATTAGGCATTATTCTTTGAATATTCATTAAATATTCACATAAAGCCTGTGAAATAAGTACTATTCTCATCTTCTAACATACAGTTTGATGTTTGATTCATATCATACTTCATTCAAAAAAACTTAAAACTACCTAAAAGCTATGCATAATACAATGAGGTGAAAGGAAATAAAAGACAAAATTAGGGCAAATTAAAAATATACATATATTTGAGTGAGAAAAAAGGGTCATTATCATTTTCAATAGGTAAACAGAGACTGGTTAATTATGAAACTCATTTTTTTTCTCTTTACTCATGTGGTACGAAGCAAACCTTCACTTCTCAGCTGCTCTTGCAGTAAGGTATCAACAGGGGACTGAGGTCTGACCAATAAATGTGAGCAGAAATGAGGTATGGAGGTTCAAGACTGGGCCCTAAAACCTCCATTCTCATCTTCATGCTCCATTTTCCCCAATCTGTTGGCTATATCCTGATGCCCAGGGAATCCTTGAAAGCCAAGAATTGCAGATGGATAAACTTCTGTCAACATAGGTCCTTGAAGGTTGATGTACAGAGCACAAAAGGGAAAAAAAAATTGATGCTGAAATTGTCCCAGTGATAAAACAACTAGAGGTAAAAGCACAGTTTATTAAAAGTGATTCTTCATTGTGGAAGGTTAATAATTATCTAGTCAGGCTATTTTGTGAATGAATGTTAAGCTTAATTTGGGGGCTCCTTAAAAGCATCCAGAAGCAGAGATGCATGGTCAAGATTTCAGGCAATCTTCAGGAGTACTGTTTCTTTCAATTTATTGTTTGTGGAATGCTGGGAGTCAGAAGTTTTTGTTTTCAAAAGTCTCTAAATATAGATTTATCATGCTTGTATTTAAAGGCAGAATGTTGTATATGTGAAAGTCAATCGAGTTACATCCTCTTCAGAAAGTTGAAGAATCTAAGGGGAGACATGTCCAACTTGGGATTCATGTGAAATAAAGAAAACCCTGGAAATAAGATTCTGTTTTGATTTTGTTTTTTTGTGTTTTTTTGTTTCTTGACAAAAACAATGATATGTACCTTGCACTATAAGAACAAGTAGGTTTTCTTGTGCTCCAAAAGTTGTGCAGCCTATTTGTTTTTTATTGTTGTGAAACAAATTACTCCCAAATTAGCAGTTTAAAGCAACATTTGTTCACTAGCTTCTGGTAGCCCCCACCCAATTCCTCGTGGACTATCTGCCATTTTAAGTTCCTACAACTTGCATCTCTTGGCCATGTAATCCCCTCCGTATTCAGAGCTGGCTACTGAGACCCTCCCTCTTACTGAGTCCATCTCACACATTGAATCTCTGACTTCTTCTTCTTCTTCTTCTTCTCTTCTTCTTCTTCTTCTTCTTCTCTTCTTCTTTTTCTAACCCTTAGACTCAGAAAAAGGGCTTGTGTGATTAAGTTAGTTCACCCATGATCTACCTATCCTAATGTTAGCTGATTTGGGACCTTAATTTCATCCGGGAAATCTTTTCACAGTAACATCCAGATTAATGTTGAATTGAATAAACAAGAGATGTTTTGAATACATAGGGGTCTAAGAATTTTACCTCAGAATTCCACCTACCACATTCCATACAGATGGTCGGAATTGCTGAAAACTGGAAAAAGAAGACATATTTCTGAAACGTCAATCTGTGAAGTATGGGGCATATTTGGGACCCACTTTTAACAATTCTTGAGGATCACCAGATATGAATTCTCTAATTCTCTGTGCTGATCTGATTCTCAGCCATATTGTATTCTTAAACCTATCTTCCTTTAACCTAAATTGCAACCCCATTCATTTTATCTTTTGTATTATATGTAAGACATACTGTGTCTTTTGTGGAGAGAAGTGGGGAATACATGCATTTCAAAAGAGAACGCTGTTGCTAGGACTCCATTTTTTTTTCTGAGATTGTACAAAAATGTTATGGTCTTACCAAGTGGGAAATAAGTGATATATATAAAAAAAAAAGTTGTAAAGGACTATTAGGTAGCTTCTCTTGAAGAAAAAAATACACAAGCTCTGTTTGGTGAAGGATGTAGACTGGGCTTCTCTCCCAAAGCCCCCTAGCTTTTGTCTTTACTGGAAGAAGGGATTGTACCAGAAAACTATTTTACTTCTATAGTCCTAGAATTCAATTAAAATAATTATTAACTATTAGGTAAAAATTACCAACCTGTAATCATGTACAGTAAATTAAAGTATTTGAAACTTCATATGTAGTATTTTTTCAGTGCCTAGAGATTATGTGGATTTTAATAAAATAATAATGAAATAAATATAAGGACTTTTTAAAAATGTACTGGACATATAGTGTGTAGTTTTCAAGGGAAGGGCAAAAGAAACATATCTTTGAACCCTTGAAATGCTCATTTATTCCAAAAACACTGAAATTATATATCAGCTTAGAATGTCTAGTGTCTTCTTCAATTTAAAAATCACAAAACTGCATGCCTCAGTAACACTGCTCTATTGAAATTAGATCCTATGAAATTTTCAAGCTGAAGAAGAGTTTGTGATTGATGGATGTGCAAAGCATCATCTTTCTGTAATCCTCAATCTTTCTTCATTTGGGAGTAGAATCATTTTAGCAAGCATGATGGTCTGTTGGTAACTTTATGAAAACAAAAACAACATTGAACTTAGGCTCCCTGAAAATTATTCATACATTTAAAAAAAATAAACACTCTGCAGAAAAAAAAAAACCAATTAGGTTTTCCAGCACCTCTATAAACAAAGGGGGTTTGTACCTCCTCTAATAATGGCACATCTATGTATGTGTGTGAGAGCAAAGGTGGGGAGAGACACACTAAGCATATTGGTTTATGTGTCTGTAAATGATGTGAATACTGAGAGGACATCTTCTATACTATTTCTTTTTGGTTAAACCATTTGTCAAAATGATGGCCTTCTTGTGTGGGTGATATATTGCTTTCCTTGGGAAGATAGACTTGAGTACTCAAATAATTTAGGCTTTGATATGCTACATAGCACTATTTGGATTTTCTTGGAGAGGTAAGTAGGAAAAACTTATAAAGTATATATATAAATAAAATATCTATTTTTTAAAAAAAACCCTCTCTCTTTAACTGAAATGTATCAATTTGAGGAAAACAACTTTTTGGGAAATATCAAACTTCATTGTTTCTATTTCAAAGTAAATAATCACTGACAATACAGTTTCCTTAAGATAATGACAAACAATGCTTCAAGTCCAAGTCCAGGGGGATATATGTGTGTATATATATATATATATATATATATATATAGATATATATATATATATAATTGATAATTACATTGCAAACTTAAAATATAGAATGAGCTACATGTGAACAAACATTTATTCTAAAGCTGTTTTCAGGACTTTTAAATATTTAGTGTGATATATACTGGACTCTAGAGTCAAAGAAAAACTAAAGAGAAGCATGGTAATCAGAAAAGGGGCCTTTGAAGTCTGTAACCAGTTCTAGGGCTCTCATCATTATTTGTGAGCTAAACTCACTAAGTGAGCTAAACTCACTAAGACTCAGTTTCTCCATGAATCAAGCAGGGCAAGTAATGACTCCTACATGGGGTTATTTGAGAATTCAATATACATAGTCAACACATAATTATTGAGCACCAACTGACTCAATGTCTATGATAGTTACTGGGGAGACAGAAATGAGCAAAACTGTTACTATTTTTTAAAGTTTTTATTTTAATTCCAGTTAGTTAATATACATTATTCTATTAATTTCAGGTGTACAATATAGTGATTCAAGAATTGCTTACATTACCTGGTGCTTATCACATGAGGGAACTCCTTAACCTCTATTACCTATTTAACCTATTTCCCACCCCTCCTTTCAAATAAACATCAGTTTGTTCCCTATAGTTAAGAGTCTGTTTCTTGGTTTGTAGGTATCCCTAAAGGCTCCACCAAAAATACTATTAGAGCTAATAAATGAATTCAGTAAAGTTGCAGTTTATGAAACCAATAAATAGAAATCTTTTGTGTTTCTATACACTAATGACAAACTATTAGAAAAATAAATCAAGAAAACAATCCCATTTATAAGTGCATTGAAAGGAATGCCTGAGAATACCTAGGAATAAATTTAACCACAGAGGTGAAAGATCTGTACACTGAAAACTATGACATTGTTAAAAGAAATTTGAAAACGATACAAATATATAGGAAGATATTTCATATTCCAATAAATGCTCTTGGAAAGAATTAATAATGTTAAAATATTCATATTACCCAAAGCAATCTACAGATTAATGAAATCCCTATCAGAATTCCACTAGCATTTTTTCATAGAAATAGAACAAAAAATCCTAAATCTTGTGTGAACTACAAATTACCCCTAATAGCTAAAGTAATCTTGAGGAAAAACAAAAATGGAGTTATCATGCTCCCTGATTTCAGACCCTACTATAAACCTATAGTAATCAAAACAATATAGTACTGACAGAAATATAAACACATAGATCAATGGAACAGAGTAGAAACCCAGGAATAAATTCATGCATATATGGTCAATTTATTTATGACAAAGGAACCAAGAATATACAATGAGGAAAGGACGGTCTCTTTAATAAATAAATGCTGCTGGAAATACTGGATAGTCACATGCCAATGAATGAAACTGGATCTTCTGACCAAAAAAATTAACTCAAAATGGATGGAAGACTTGAATGTAATACCTGAAATCATAAAATTCCTAGAAGAAAATGTAGGTGGTAAACTCATTGACATAGTTCTTGGCAATATATATATTTGACACCAAAAGTGAAAGCAACAGAAGTAAAAACAAGCAAGTGGGACCATATCAGACTGAAAAGCTTCTTCCCAGCAAAGGAAGCCATCAACAAAGTGAAAAGGTAAGCTACTGAATGGGAGAAAATATGTGCAAATCGTATGTTTCACAAGGAGTTAATATCCAAAATATACAAATAACTCTTATAACTCAATAGCAAGGAACCAAGCAATCCAATTAAAAAATAGGCAAAGGATCTGAATAGACATTTTCCACAGAAGACATACAGAAAGCCAACAGTTACATGAAAAGATGTTCAACATCACTAACCATAGGGAAATACAAATCATAACCATAATGAAGTGACCCCTGGGTGGCTCAGTGGTTAAGTGTCTGCCTTGGGCTCAGGTCGTGATCCTGGGATTCTGGGATTGAGTCCCACAGTTACCCTGGGATCGGTACCCCACAGGGAGCCCGCTTCTCCCTCTGCCTGTGTCTCTGCCTCTCTCTGTCTCTCATGAATAAATAAATAAAACCTTTTAAAAAATAAAATGGCTATTATCAAAAAATAATAAATAACAAGTGTTGGTGAGGATGTGGAGAAAAGGGCCTCCTCATGCACTGTTGGTGGGAAAGTAACTGTGCAACCATGTAAAACAGTATGGAGGTTCCTCAAAAAATTAAGAACAGAACTACCATATGATCCAATAATTCCATTTCTGGGTATATATCTGAAAAAACAAAAATATTAATTCAAAATGATATGCTCACTGTCACATTCTTTGCTTATATGACAAGATATAGAAACAGCCTAAGTGTTCAGTGATGAATAAATGGATAAAAAACGTGGCATATGTATACACATACATGAATTTTATTTAACCATAAAAACTAATGAAATTTTGTCCTTTGGAACACATGGATAGACCTCAAGGGCATTATGCTAAGTGAAATGAGTCAGACAGAGAAAGATAAATACCATGCTATCTCACTTATATGCAGAATCCTAAACAAACACCTAAGTTTGTAGATGCAGAACACAGATTGATCGTTGCCAGCAGAGTGGGTGGCAGGCAAAATGGGTGAAGGTAGTCAAAAGGTAAAAAAGGTGCAAACTTGCAGGAATATAATAGGGAAGTCATGGATAAAGATGTAATGTACAGTAGAGGAGCTATGGTTAATAATGCATTATTCCAAATTTAAAAGTTTCTAAGAGAGTAAGTCTTAAAAGTGGCCATCACAAGAAAAAATAATTTATAACTATGAGTGGTGATGGATGTTAACTAGACATATTATGGTGATTATTTCACAACTTATCCAAATAGCGAATCATTATGATGGACACCTGAAACTAATATAATATTGTATGTCACTTATACCTCAATAAAAAAAAATTAAAAAAGAATAAATACACTGAAATTATATGAAGACAGAATTATACAGGACAGGAAAATAAGGAAACGTCATGATTGTGGTAACACTCAAAAAATACAAACCTAGGCAAAATTATAAAAAAAAAATTGCATTGAAACAGAAACGCTTTTTGTTCAGCATGGAAAAAGCTTCAAGATTTTAATTCCGATTCTAAGTTAAGATTCTTGAAAATCATTAAAGTGCGGGTTCCTCATTTCTCTCCACTTGCAATAATGTCACTTAAAACCACCTGCACGAGTAGCACCAGCTGAAAAGAAGTGACTACAGATACCAAATGGGAATGCAAATCATCTTCTCCATCCCTATCATATCTGCATCAAAGTCATGCTTTAATGTCCTTTTAAACACTAGAGGGAAATACCCCTATTAATTCAGGAGAAGGCAAGAAAGATACCCCACTTGCTACCACAAGAAGGTTAACAGTTTAACATAACTCTGACTCTCCTGTGAGAATTAGCTTAGAAAGATGGAGCATAATTATTCATCATTATGGATGTACAAGCCTGGGCTCATTAATCAAGTGGAGATGAAGCAGATCACTTATTATTACTGTAAGCCTTGGGTTTAAAATAACTAGCACTTTGCATATGTTTTATGTTTGGTCAAGTTGGAAAAGCCCATTTGAAATTTTAAAGGCTGCACTAGTTGTAAATTATTATCTTTTTAAAAAAGCTCTTCAGAGGAGAATATATTCCATTGCACATCAAGAAGTGTTCAAGGAGATAGAGCAGAGTTTGTCTCTAAGAGGCCAGAGTGAACACAACGTGGAGAGCCCTTGGATCCATAATGAAGATAGGAAGGACCATCTAGGCATTTCAGTTCAGCCAAGCAAATCCATAATAATTTCTCCAGTGATAGATCACAATATCACACCCTTGGCTGAGCCAACTTTTTTTTTTTTTTAAAGACTTTATTTATTTATTCATGAGAGTCACAGAGAGAGAGAGGCAGAGGGAGAAGCAGGCTCCCTGCAGGGATCCCAATGCGGGACTTGATCCCAGGACCCTGGGGTCACAGCCTCAGCTGAAGGCAGACAATCAACCACTGAGCCACTCAATTGTCCCAACACAAGCTTTGGTTTAAATCCTCTTTAAATCGTATCTTACTTACTCAGCCTCTTCTCTGCTATAAAGCATATGTTTTGTAGCACAGAAGAAACACTTATTTGAAAGTGGCCGTCAAATTCCTACCCCCATCATGATCTCTCCTTGGGTATCTCAAAGTCAGTAATGCACAAAACTTGTGGATACCTTGTCTCAGGAAAAGGCTCTGACCTCCAGGAAAATGACCTGGGATTGACGTGAAGCACCACAATACCTCCCTGCCCTATCAGCCAATCTGTTATAAAGTCTTTTTAATTCTCTACAGTCAGTTAGCCTCTCCCATCTTCCCTGCACCCTAATCAAAGCCACCATCATCACCTACCTTTGTCTGAAAAACCTCCTCAGGTGGTTTTGAGCATTTTTCTCTTGCCTCTCTCAATCCTCTATCCATAGTGCAGCTGGCCTGATCATTAAAACACAAAATAAACAAACCAGCAGACAATAGACCTGGTTTTAACATTTTTCCTGTGTAAAAACCTTTAGTGGCTTCTCCATGCACTTCAAGTAAAGTGCAGGATCCTTAAGGAGGCCTAATATCCCTGCAGGGCATGCTCCTACCTCTCTCTCTAGCCTCATTGCTCACCTTTTTTTTGTCTGCCCCCCATCTCACAGTTCTCTTAGAACATTTCCATTTGCTTTAATGTGTCCCGTTTCTTTCCACTGAAAGATCTTTGCTCATGCTCTTCCTTGGACTGAAATTCTTCTGGTCCTCTTTTCCTCAACCTGACCCTATAAACACCCACTGATCCCTTTTGTCTCTGATTGTATGTCCCTATCATTAAAAAAAGTTTCTCCAAACTTCAGTTTAGGTTATGGCACCCCGCTATACACTCTAATAGAACCCAGTCTTTTCTTCCAAATGTAAGTAATAATTTTTTTTATTTATTTATTCATTTATTTATTTATTTATTTTTATTTTTTAAAGAGTTGGGGAGAGGGACAGGGAAAATCTTAAGCAGGTTCCATGCCCAGTGTGTGGAGCCTGACATGGGAACTCCATGTCATGACCGTGAGATCATGACCTAACCCGAAATCAAGAGTCAGTCACTTAACCGACTGAGCCACCCAGATGCTCCACAAATCATAGCTTGAATTTAACTTTATGTTTACCTTCTCTGCTCAAATATCTGCCACATGAAAGTAGGATCAGCTCTTTCATTTATTTTTATATGTAATATCTGCACTCAGCATAGGGCTCAAACTCACAACTCCCAGATCAAGCATTTCATGCTTTACCTACTGAGCCAGCCAGGCACCCCAGGATCAGGTCTTTCTGATTCATAACTACCTAACACAGTGCCTGGCTAGCAAAGGTGTCCACAAATATTTACTAGATATGTCATATATCTGTAACAGAACAAATTAGAACAGCAGCAAATAAAATCTATGGCTCCTGAATTAAAATAATTTTCAAGAATGTGTCTTCATTTTTTCAGCTTATCTACATAGTTAAACTAAATGAAGCATTTATTTTTCAAACCATAGACATTGAAAAGAAAAAAAAAAAAGAGAGAGACCCACAATTTTGAGCTTGTGGATAAAAAGAAGAGGCAGAAGGGGCACCAGTTGCTCCTCCCTCTTAACTCCTGCTCCTGTTTCCAAAGTAAAAAATGTCCTTGTTCTTGCTCCAGCTGGATGTGGGAGGTGAAAACTTTTCAAGACCCCTCTTAGACCAACTTTTGGCAGCAACCAGTTCTCTGTGATTGCTTTGCTTATTCTACTAGAAAATGTTTTCAGTAGAGTCAAGTCTCAGAGTGTCAAGGAAAAAGTAAACTGTGATCCACTATAGCCTCACCCAATGGCTCAAACACTGAACACATAACATATTTAACAGTTTTTCTGCCCATGTTCCCATCATTGCGTTCTGCAAAGAGACAAGATCATATCGCAGATGAACACGAGGGACGAAAGATGTCATTGCTGCCATATTGGAAAGTAAAATCTGCCATAGGTCTCAGAAGTGTCTTCCAATTTAATTCTCCTTCTAAATTAAGGAATAGAGAAGAAATGCTATAAAGGAAACCAGAAACATTTCCAATTTATGGAGGAATAGATCCATATCTACTTAAAATTTTGAGGGGTAAAATTCTCATTTAGAACAATTTCAGGCCTAAATTGATTTTGTTTCCTTCACTCCATAGTATTCTAATACATCTTTTCCAATAAATGATTGTTTTGGCAGAGATGTCCACAGGCCTCTCGGTGATATGATTGGACACATAGGCCGACGGCCAGATCACATAACTGAGTGAGATAACCCTGTTTGCGGTTTAAAGTCCATATTCTGTATTTTGGGCAAGAGTAAAATATGAACAGAGAAATATCACCAAGTGCGACACAACTGTTGCATCTTATAAACATTGACTAAGTTTTTTATGAAATTTATACACATATACATTTGTTCTTTGACATATATATGTATATATATCGTATTACCACTTTCCTTTAGCAGACTCAAACTGACATTCATTATATTTATTTATGTCTCTAAAAATATTTATAAATTATTTATAAATATATTACATTTATTATATTCAAAAGATTGTAGCATGAAGATGAAAGATCTGGGCTTTAGAATCATCCTGGGTTTATTTGTTTATTTATTTATTTATTTTTCATCCTGGGTTTAAATCTCAAACTTAGCACTAGTCTATGACTTTGATGATATTATTAAAATTTCAAAATTCAGTTTCCTTAGTGTAAAATGATACTGAGTATCTTTCAGAGGACTTTGTAAAGATAATCAAAGGGGCACCTGAGTGGTTCAGTTGGTTAAGCGTCCAACTCTTGGTTTCTTTTTTTTTTTTTTTTAAGTCTTTTTTTTTTTAATTTTTTTTAAATTTTTATTTACTTATGATAGTCACAGAGAGAGAGAGAGAGGCAGAGACACAGGCAGAGGGAGAAGCAGGCTCCATGCACTGGGAGCCCGATGTGGGATTCGATCCCGGGTCTCCAGGATCGCGCCCTAGGCCAAAGGCAGGCGCCAAACCGCTGCGCCACCCAGGGATCCCAACTCTTGGTTTCAACTCAGGTCTTGATCTCAGGGTCATGAGGTCGAGACCCAAGTCAGGGTCCACACTCAGTATGGAGTCTGCTTAAGATTCTCTTCTCCCTCTGCCCCTCTTCACCCCCATGCACACCCTCTCGCTCTCTCTTTAAAATACATACATTTTTAAAAACCTTTTTAAAAAAGAGATTAAATGAAATAACACACATAAAATGTTTTCTGGAAAACATAGGAACTCGATGAATTTTAATTATTATTATTATTATTATTATTATCATAGAGAATGAACTATTATTGTTGAGATTTTTATCTACTATCTCCAAGAAGTCTAGAATGAAAGTTTTCATTGCTAAAACATGCAATTTTAATTTGAAGAGAATCTTATTGCCAGTTCCTTGTCATGATCAAAGTATTACCTTCTCATTTGCTTTAACAAAAGAAATAAAGGGAACTTAGAGAAATTAAGTAGGTTTTCCAAGGCCAACCAATTAACTAATTCAGGAGGGATAATTAGAACTCATGTCTTTTGTTTATGGGTGTCAAGCTTAACAGTCCACCTAGATAGTCCTCATAATGTAGATTTTTATTATCTCTAGTGTGATAGCAAAGAACAGAGTGTTATGCTCTTAAATGTTATATTCTTCTCAAGCACTCTTTTTTTCTCCATAGCTCTCGGAAGAAAATACAAGAGGTATTATTTTATTGCTGGATTAATGAGTAGTCAAAGCCTCAGGGAAAGCTGAGCATCCATTGAAGGTCACACAGTCATGAGGTGATCAAATTGAAATCAGATCCCAGTCAGCCATTGCTACAGGCTGCTCGTGGTAGCGCGAGACTTTTGTCTAGAACTTTGTACTTTTCAAGACTCTAACATACATTTTCTCAAACAAGTTGTCAAAAAGGTCATCAGTCTTTATGGTGGGAACTTCCTTGCAAATTAAGTCCCAAATAGTTCAGAAACAAAAGACAAAAAGTACCAGAGCATTTTTCAAACACATGTGTCCTGAGCCTGTCAAGTTCTGTTATCACCACAATGTACCGGGATTGTTAAGGTCACCACTTTGCTGACCAAGTCATTAGGAAGTCTGCATTACATTTTCAATTTCTAAGTTACCTCATTATGTAGAAATCATTCGGAGTGAGTTTCTTTTCAAAATTTAAATATAATCTTTAAGCTTTTATACATAAAGCCACTTAAACTAGATCTATTTTGATCTATGAAATGATTTTCATAACTTAAACAAGGAGTATATTTTTAAAATTTCTCTTATCAGTATGACTATCCTTTGGCTTGAGACTCTGGAATTTGGTGGTAGAACTGAAAGGAAGACAGGAAATTTAATTTAGTTGTGAATTTATAAGAATTAATAGGTAAGTATCTCACTATTACACACTTTCAGTAGACCAGCAGAGCCGAAATGAATGCTTAATCAATTTATTCTATTTTCAGTAACCAGATTACTCAGCGACATAATATATATGGAAGCAAATAAAATGTGTATGTGTTGTTTGTGTGTGTTGGGGTGGGGGGCTGTTTACTCACATACACACACAAACTGAGGTACACAATCACTATTCTCATAATCCCAAATTTGGGACATAAACGTTTACCATTTTCATTTTATTATTTTATTTTATTTTATTTTATTTATTTTTATTTTATTTTATTTTATTTTATTTTATTTTATTTTATTTTATTTTATTTTATTATTTTATTTTATTTTATTTTTATTCTATTTTTTTAAAGATTTTGTTTATTTATTCATGAGAGACAGAGAGAGAGAGGCAGAGACACAGACAGAGGGAGAAGCAGGTTCCATGCAGGGAGCCCGATGAGGGACTCAATCCCGGGACCCTGGGTCACGCCCTGAGCCAAGGGCAGATACTCAACTGCTGAGCCACCCAGGCGTCCCAAATGTTTATGATTTTTAAAATAAAGACATGAAAAATAACTGCTTATGTCTTCTAAATAAATTTCATTAGAGAACAAGAGGACTGCAATCACCATTGTCAAATTATTGATTTTAGAAGATACTTCATATTTAAATATATTGCTGAAATAGAGTTCAAATATAGTTTCTAATGGAACAGAGTCATAATTGCCAGTAGAATTTTTGATTTTTCAAAAAGGTGAAACTTAAAAAAAATTGTTATTAAGATCAAGGGACTGATTTTCTTAGAGTTAATTGGTAAATTCTATAAGCAATGCACAATATTCTATAATGCAGTTTAATTAAAAAATAATTTTTAATTCATCCTTTAAATTTACTCTACTAGAATTTTGAAATCCAGATCTCACCTTCTATAATAATGGCTTAATAATAATAATAATAATAAAAAGAAACAGCTCTAGATAAAAATTATTTTTCTTTGATTTTCCTCTGCTATAATACCAGCACCACATGGCAATGATGCTACATCTAGTCTACATTTTCAATTCTCACATCATAGGATTTTTTAAAAAATTTCTCCTGGCCTATAGTTTGTATGCCAATGTAAAACATTTAATAAAATTTTCTTCTCTTTTCCTTACATATATCTTCTAAATTCTGGTGGCTGTTAGTAACACCCCCACTAGATCCAAATTTTATGCAACTCTAGTTAATACTTTCAACACTTTCTCAAGAGCCAACCCTTTCAGCAGTTTGTTATTTTTACTGCTTTGATTTGAGAAACTTCATCTTAAGCTCATTTTCACTTGATAAAACACTGACTGTGAGAAAATAATCACTTTTTTTGTACTTAGAAATGTTTTTAAAAGATTTTCCTTAATCCATAGATTATTACAGTTCCTAAGATATTTTAGGAGCCATGAACTCAAGCTTAAGACAGATACTTTTTTATATGCCTTACCTCATTCAATCCTTACCATAAGCCCATAATGTAGTAATTACTAATCACTTTTGTACCAGAGATAACTGGGATAATAGTGATCTAACTTAATAAATTAGTACACTCAGTAAATGATTTACTCCAAACTCTCTACTATTTCTCTTATAGTTTATTGTCTTCTTACTGACTGAAGGTGCACATGCCCATCAACATGATACTCCAAGACCAAAAGTGTTAAAGGTCTTGATTAAAATTAAAGAGTTAGTTTAAAGACAAAGATAAGATTAGGTGCCAAGATAAAAATCTTCAAGTCCAGTTCCTAACAAATATCAGGCAACCTGCTTGACATGAAGAACAAAGAGAAATGGCACACATTCTTTCCTCTTAAAAAAAAAAAATCTCAGCCTGGTGGGAAATATAATCATACTATTAATAACAATATGTGACTAGTGGAATCTATGGGATCAGGGAACAGCAGGGCTTCCCTATGCTTAAGGAAAGGTAGGAAAGCTTTTACCCAATAGGAGATGGTTTGAATGGGGTCTCAAAAGCACGAGCATGAGTTACGTGGAGCCAAAGGGAAGAGTATGTTCCAGGAAGAGGCAATGGATTCTTAGAGCAGCCAACATGACAGAAGCATGCAGATGACTCTGGAAGGAATTACAAAATGCTTCCCATGCTGGGATGTCTGGGGGGCTCAGTGGTTGAGCATCTGACTTCCTCTCAGGGCTTGATCCCCGGGTCCCAGGATCGAGTCCCGCATCAGGCTCCCTGCATGGAGCCTGCTTCTCCCTCTGCCTGTTTCTCTGCCTCTCTCTTTGTCTCTCATGAATAAATAGATAAAATATTAAAAAAAAATGCTTCCCATGCTATAGTGAGTGCATGCCAGAGATTTTGTGCTTTAGGTAATGGGATAGGGAACTCTCACATCTCTTTTATTTCCCCCAAATAAGTAACATTTTCCAGTTCATGATTTGAAAGGTAACACTGACATAGGTTTTCTGTTTCAGGCATTAAAAATAAAAATACTAAATAGTAAAATAAAAAATAAAACTAAAAATACATTAAGGAATATTGAGTATCCTACATAACCTTATATATTAGTTATATATTTCTTAAGTTGTAAACTTTTCCTTGTTTGATATGGAGAAACTGGGCTCTCTCTTTCCTTCTTTATATTTTCTTTCTTCTTTCTTTCTTTCTTTCTTTCTTTCTTTCTTTCTTTCTTTCTTTCTTTCTTTCCTTCTTTCTTTCTCTTCTTTCTTTCTCTTTCTTTCTTCTTCTAAGATTTTATTCATTTATTTGAGAGAGAGGGAGCACCAGCAGGGTGAAAGGGCAGAGGGAGAAGAAGACTCCCACTGGGCAGGCATCCTGCCTCCAGGCTCCATCCCAGGGTCCTAGGATCATGACCTGACCAGAAAAAAGGCAGAGGCTTAACCAACTGAGCCATTCGCAGGCACTCCTGGGCATGTCTTTAAAATCCTCATGCTTTCTCAGGAGCCACTGCTGTAACAAGCAGATCATTCCTTTATGCTAACAGATTGTGACTGACATAGCTGTCTCAGCAACTCTGTTAATAATTAAGTAATACTGACACCTCTTTTAGGTTGAATTCTCTATCATATGGCGGCTTATATTTTACTTTAGCATATAAATGTAGAATGGCTGTACTGAGCCAGACTAATGGTGCACTCAGGCTAGCATTAAATTCATCACCTTATCTTTCTTCTTAACATCAACAGGAGAATCTCCTCACCCCAAAAATAAGCAGTCAAGCTTCTCTTGTACACTCATTAGTGATTTGTCTAACAACTTCTTGAACATAAATGTCAAGTAGAACTTTAGTTGAGAAGGTGTAGAGAACAGGTAGTTTCAAGCATAAGGGTATTGTAATGGAAGTGGAGTAAGTCATAGTCGATGGTTCCACATGATAGAACTAAAGCCAAAGACAGAAGCATAAAGATTTCAGTTGGCCTTAGAGAAAGTTTTTAGAGATGTCAAAACTTGACTGGGTATATTTGGTGGATACTTAACGAGAAAGAAGTTAAAATTTGGCAGGTGTTCTATAATGAGAATTAAATGTCACACGGTTGGACTGGAACAATGGTTGTCAAGTGGAGAGAAGGGGCTTAAGAAAAAATAGTGTATGTATGATTCAGAAAATGCTTATTGGGGTCATTCTGATATTCCTAATTTCCTCTTTTCTGAGCAGCTGTGAACCACTAGGATTGATCTTCGAATTTTCTTTCTCTTAGAATTATTTTATTCTCTGAATTAAAGTAGTACATTGCATAAATTTAAAAACTATTTGTTTCATTTTTTCCTCATATTTGGTCCATATTCAACATTTTAGCAGTAATATTTGAGATTTTTTTGGGGGGGGATAAAAGCTCTTCTCAAACCCTGAAATCACTTCTCAAATGTAACTTTTCTAAGTTAATAGTGCCGAATTTTACCCACTTCCAAGTCTTCATCTTCTCAATACCAAGTCCTAATTTTTCTGGTGTATTCATATGGAAAGCTTACTAATAGGCATAATTATAATTTTAGGAAGAGTCTTTAATTTTTAAAATTCTTTATTAGCCCAATTAAATTTCATTTTCCTTTTGGTACAGAAAACAGAAAAGTAAATTTAGGTCACATAAAGTGACTCCATCATAAACTATCTAATTTGATATTTCTCCAGGTGACCAAAGCAAGTACTTAGAGAATCATCATTTTTGGGACAAATGTTTAATAATGACATTTATGTTCTACCATTTGAATTCCCCATGAAGAAAAAGCAAAGTGGCTCTTTTAATTAAAATGTCAAGTAATTAAGACTTTTTTAATAGAATTAAACAAAACAAAACCAAAAAAACTCTGAAAAGAATCTGATTATAAGGAAAATATTCTTTTGTATTTGCAACATGAGTTCTGAATTAATCCAATATCATGAATACTGAGCTTTATTATTGTAATTCTTCAATTAAAGATTTATCATTCATTTAAAAGTGTCATAGTCTCAATATTCACCACTGGTTATTCTATCAAATACTACATGATGAAACTATTAAATTAAAATAATGGCAAATTAAAATAAACTCTACAAAGAAGCAAACATTTTATTTGCCTCAGAATTAACTATTCCCTCTAAATTTTAATCTTGTTAATAAAACTGAAGTCCCAATAACAGAAAATATTTGTGCTAAATATCAGGTTACACTTAGTTAAACTATTTAAAACCCTCAAGTGGATTCTGTTACCTGTTTGCATGTGTGGGTACTATGTCTATGGTGTTATATAGCATGAATATTGGCACAGTTACTTAAAGAGCCATCCAGATGAGGAAGTGAAGATAGAATAATGCTCAGACTATTTTGCCAGGGGTAAGGAGCTCCTCTACTTTAGAGTTGGAGATTTCCTAGAATGTTGGATCATAGTTTTCTACAAAGAATGTAAAGTATTGATACCACCTATTCAGCTCCTTTCCCAATTCTATTTGAGCATTTTTTTTTGCATCAGTTAAAATTCTACATTAATCCATTAATTAACCTCAAGAAATGAAGTCTGTGCTGACATGATTCTCTCCACAATTTTCAAAGATTACACTATATCCATAGACACTGAATTTCATGAAGATATTGGAATTGTAATGCAGATTGAAATATCTTATGAAGTAGGACTTGCTTTTATAGCTGTGATACAGGAAGAGAGCCACAAAGCAATAATTGTGATAGAAAACCAATGAAAGGACCTGCTGTTAATTCATGAACCTTCCTGAATAGGTTGACACTCAGCCTCATTGTGCATAAAGTGTAAATAGGTTAATAGTGCCGTTTACGATCACAGTTATTGAGCATGACGGCAGACACTCTACTTATGTCAAAGACCCTGTGGAGGAAGTAGAGAGATGAAGACTGACTTGAGAGCCAGGTAAGGGTGGGAGAGAGAAGTACGTGTTTTTGTTTTTGTTTTTTCCTTACATGCTGATAATTCACCTCTTCAACTCTGGTCTCTCCATGTGTTACTGAGTTTTACAGAGGATCTCTCCACACTTGTATACCTCTGTTCTACTCTCTTCAAGAAGTTTTAGGGCTTCTTTAATTCTCATGTTACTTTATTCATGTCTTCCTTTCTTTTTTTTTTTTTATAGATTTTATTTATTCATGAGAGACACAGACAGAGATGCAGAGACATAGGCGGAGGGAGAAGCAGGCTCCCTGCGAGGAGCCTGATGTGGGACTCCATCCCAGGACCCCGGGATCATGCCCTGAGCTGAAGGCAGATGCTCAACCTCTGAGCAGACTAGGCCCCCCTCTTTGTGTCTTTATTAAGACAGTTTCTTTTATTTTCTTTTACTTTTTATGGTAATCATTTGTGTATCTTTCTTTTATACTTCCTTTGTAATCTCTCTTGAAGACCATGAAAATGCTTAACCATCTTGTATAACACCTAATGCTATGCCATCTTTGTATGCACATCATTTTCCTTTGTATATAGTTGTTTCTTAATATATAATTGAATAAATTTAGGGAAATGGGGGATGCATTCATTAAATACTGAAGAGATATAATTGAGAGGATTTGGGAACTCCTGGAAGGTACATCAGTTGATTCTGAAGTCAGTGCAAACATTTCATGGTGAGGAAAAGGATGCACTCAACACCGCAGACATTAGTACTATTTAGGTTGTTAGACTTTTAGTTGCTAAGCTAAGTTGCTAACATCTCTTTAGTGCCTACTTTTAAGAAAAATAAATACTAGAAGGTAAAGAATGATAGTGAAGAATCTTGCTTTCATCACAGAATGGCTACCTTTGAAATTATGGCAATTACTAATTTCCATGTGATGGTACTTGGTACCATGGCTGATATAGCAGAAACCCTGGATTTAATATTCCTAGTACAGTTATGTAAGAAAAATCTATCATCGTCTACTAGAAAAAGCCCAAATATCAGATTCAGATACTAATTCCTCCATTTATGACTCTCATGAAATATTTCTCTGAATCTCAGTTTCTTTTCTGCAGAATGACTTTAATAACATCTTCTTTACTCAGATTCCAAGGGAATATAGTTATTTTGAAAGCCCTTTAACAAGTAGTGTTAACACTGAAAGAAAGATTAATATGACTACAAACCTACATAAAATTAGATTGGCTTTCAATTCATTTTAGTTATATAGAATTCACCTTACGAAATAAAAATATATTTAGAATGTTAAAATATTAACCCCATGATCTTAAATTGAATAAAGTCATGTAAAATTCATATCAAAGGTAAACACATGTTTTTCAAAACTTTTTAAAGCCACAGATGTTCCAAATACCCTTATTTTTCATATAAACCAATTCTGCTATAATGTGGGTTGTTATAACATGTACATATTTATTATATTCAAGAATTTTATTATAAAATATTTTTGGTGTGATAATGATAAGTTAAAACAAGTTTCCATTTTTATAGGTACATACTACAGTATTATGGATGAAATGATATGGGGGCTAGGTTTGGTTTTAAACTGATTCAGTGGAGAGGTAGAGCAATAGGGGGGTATATACTGATAATATAAAATTGGCCATCTGTTAATAATTGTGGAGGCTGGGTTATGTGTGAATGCAGTTGATCATACCATTCTCTGCTCTTGGTGTGTTTTTCAAATTTTTCATAATAAAAGGCTGAAAATAAAAAAGAAAAGAAAAGATAGAACTAAATTTGACTTACAGATGATTTGATACGCCAGCAGTACTACCTGCGAACCTATGTTTCTCATCTGAAAGAAGAGGTATTCCCAAGAGTCAGTAAAAGCCTCCCCACTGTAAAGTTAGTTAGGCAAGATTCCTAAGATGGAGAAGTCCTGAATATGATAGAGGCATCTGATATATGCCAGCATCATAAGGTCATGAGCTCCTCAGCCCGACAGAGAGAAGCAGACTACTAGGAGGAAGTAACATTCAAGTTGAAGTTTAAACAACAGCTAAATGGATTTTAAGAGAAAGACACTTCAAGACCTAGCAGACAGGGATCCCTGGGTGGAGCAGCGGTTTGGCGCCTGCCTTTGACCCAGGGCGCGATCCTGGAGACCCGGGATCGAATCCCACATCGGGCTCCCGGTGCATGGAGCCTGCTTCTCCCTCTGCCTGTGTCTCTGCCTCTCTCTGTGACTATCATAAATAAATAGAATGTATTGTTTAAAAAAAAAAAAAAAAGACCTAGCAGACAGAAGAAATGGATCGAGCCTTAAATCTAAACTCCTAGTAATTACTGCCTTCGTAGAATAGAGCTAAATGGATTCCCATGCAGCTCTGTCCTTAGAAATATCTTTAGAGGCTCTATACGCTTTGTAGCAGTCTTTATAAATTTTGATTCTATTTTCTCCACATTATAAATATAATGATATATTTTTCTGCTAGAAAAAAATATAGCCACTTAACCACAAGTTTCTACCCAGGCCATTGTGACCGTCAGGACAGCATGGTACACTGCGGACGCTAAGAAAGTCATCAGCTGAAATATCCAGATGCCACATGAAAAGTAAACTTTCGAATAGCAACAAATTAATGTAGAAATCATGGGAAGGAGTATACCTTCTGCCATAAAAACAAAACAAAACATGAAAGTCTAGACAAAAAACCTCTACCGATTTAAGGTAAATAAAGCTTGCTTAAAATAAAAACTCCCCACAAAAGGCAACTTATTGATAAAGTGAACTTTGTCAAAATTAAAATCTTTTGCTTCTTTGAAAGATATGGCAAAAATGAAAATGTAAGCCTCACATGAGAAAATATTTGATATTTGCATGTTTGTTAATATGTTTATTTTCAGATAATTTATGAGGGATGGAATGAGTATCTAAAATACCGACTATAGAAATAAGACAAGCATTTTTGTATTTTCAATCTAATCTTTAATCCCCAAGCTCCTATTTCCATGTGAAAGGCTACCCAAAAGTATATTCTAGAGGACTAGAATCTACACATATAAAAAATTGTGTTGTTTACCTATTTCACCTTGATATATGTAGGAATTATTTATGTATTCTGGATTAAAGTGGGTTTTTTTTACATACATGTATTGCTGTATGTAACATATGTACTGCTGACTCTTTCATCTGTGGGCTTGCTCCTTCATTTCTTAGTGGTGCCTTGATTAGTATATTTTTAGTAATCAATTTATCAACTTGATAAAATGAGTTGCACAAGCAATTCACAAAGAAATAGTTATGAGTGACTATCAAATACATGAAAAGCGACCTAAAATCATTAGTCATCACGGAAGTGCAACTTAAGACTACATAACATCCAGAAGAATAAAACACAAAATTGGTGAGATGATAGAGAAACTGGAATTTTTGTCCATTGCTAGTGTAAATGCAAAATTGTTCAACCATTTTGTAAAAGTACTTTGGTAGTTTCTAAGGTAAATATACTTCTTCTATTACTCCACTATTCCTTTCTTGTGTATCTACCCAAGAAAAATAAAGCATATGTCCACAATGAGACCTGTAAATGTATTTCCATTGCAGCATTAGTTGTAATAACTCCAAACTGCAAACAACCCAAATGTCTTTCAATCAGTAGATTGGATTTACAAACTATGTAATATTTATTAAATGGGTTATTATTGTTCACCGACACAAAAGGAACAATGCACTGATGATATGCCTAACAATATGGAGGAATGTCAGGAACATTATGATCAGCCAAGGAAAGCAGACAAAAATGTATATACTGTGTGATCTCTTATATATGGAGCTCACGAGCAGACCAAATATTTACGGTGATACTAATCAGAGTAGTGTGAAAATGGTTGCGTCTGGAGCGGTGGATAAAGGGAGGGGTTGGCTGGAGAAGGATGCAAGGAAATTTTTAGGATGAAGGAAACAATTTGGGAGATTTTAATACAAAGGCATACATATGCTTCATCATTCTGAACACTTAAGATGTGTGCATTTTATAGTATGTAAAATGTACCTCAACTAAGTACTTTTTTTTAATTAAGTTTCTTTCTTTTTAAAGATTTGTTTTTTATTTTTATTTATGATAGTCAGAGAGAGAGAGAGAGAGAGAGAGAGAGGCAGAGACACAGGGAGAGGGAGAAGCAGGCTCCATGCACCGGGAGCCCGACGTGGGATTCGATCCTGGGTCTCCAGGATCGCGCCCTGGGCCAAAGGCAGGCGCTAAACCGCTGTGCCACCCAGGGATCCCAGTTTCTTTCTTTTTAAAGACTGGAATCTAAAGCGGCTTGTCTGCTAATTACATAGTATAACTGGCAATGATGTGTGTATACATACTTTTCAAAGATTAGCTAATATTATTTTAAATGCTTATGTTAGAATCACATACTTTTAGATACAGAGGAAAACTTCAGTAGAACCTACTCCAATCCCGTAATTTTATAGATATGGAAAATGATGTGCAGAAAAGTTAATTGATTGGAATCAAACCAAATATTAAATTGAAGCAGGACAGGGACTCATACTCATTTCTCAATGTCCCCTCCCAGTTTGCTTCCACTGTATTTATTGCCTCTTTTGAGAACAACAATGAAAGAAGGAAAGAAATTAAAAAAGAAGAGGAAAGAAAGAAAAAGAAAGAAAGAAAGAAAGAAAGAGAATGAAAGAAAAAGGAAGAAAGAAAGAGAGAGAGGAAAAGGAGGTGAGAAAAAAAATATTGGTGTTTTCTTCTTAAGACACAGTTTCTCATATGTTTACCGTGATTTCATGAGAAATTTGTATGTTGGGCCTTGATGATTACTTGCAAGATTGTTTTAACCAAAAGTGAAAGCTGTGATAATACCAGTAATTTAAAATAAGTGTAGAGATGGAGTCCAGATTATAACTAGAGTTTTCCATAAAATGAAAATGCTTTGTTGTATTACCTGTGAGAACTGTTTATTCCTTTTTATGCTTTCAGGTTTTCTGGTATTGGGCATCTGTTAAATCATACCTTTGTGATAAGCTAAGTTTATACTCAGCATGGAATCTCATTGCAAATATTGAATATAATTGCATTATTGTAGTGAAAAATATGATTTCCAATATAAACAATGGCACATGTATTCTAATCTAGCTTAAATGTTAAATTAAATGATGCCAAGACCTATGATCTATCTAGAAGGAGAGGATCTGGATTTCAGGAACAAAACTTTTCATAATAAATACCTTCATAAAATAAGTAAATTGTTAGAATATCTTGCAAAGAAAAAAACAAAATTTGTTTTGATTTATATGCTGCAAAGAAGTTAGAAAATTTCCATTCAATATTTTTTGAATAATCAGTAAGGTCCAGATAAAA
This sequence comes from Nyctereutes procyonoides, assembly GCF_905146905.1. NCBI lineage: Eukaryota > Metazoa > Chordata > Mammalia > Carnivora > Canidae > Nyctereutes > Nyctereutes procyonoides. The sequence continues at coordinate 14,277,911 of NW_026575021.1, read as the reverse complement.
ACCTTCCAGAGAAATAAACTTCAAATTTTCTGTATCTACTAATGCTAGTATCTCTTGTCCATTATTTAAACTTAGAAAGTGTCCCTTCAATATATATACTTAAAGCAGATCAAACTCATTTTTTTATTTGCAAATGAATTAATGGTGTTTAATTCCTTCTTTTACTACAAAACAATTTTTTTCTCACATCTTTGTTCCCATTCATTTTCTATAAATTCTTTCAGTCTTCTTCCTAAATTTTATTTCTTTATACTGATATGGTTACTGATATGGTTAGTATCTATCAATCTGTAATAGCCTTTTTCATATACTATAATTCAGATTCGATCCTATTTAAGAATGTTACCAATTTCATCTTAACTAGGTTTTAACGTCCTCAGGGCAAGTACTCTATTTTTAATTTCCCTGGCATCTTTTAATTACCGCATGTTGCAGGCGCCGCATACACATTCTACTTTATCTTACTCAGCAATTTATCAATCTCATTGATGAATTGTTCAGTGTGGAAATAACCTAATTCTGGAGCAGTGGATTTCCCTCATGAATGTTTTTCTAAATCTTTAATTAAATATTTCTGTGGTTTACTCTCATCACTGCTGTAATCACATACCTGTTATAACAGATATCATTTAAAAAATATTGCACTATGATGTATGCTCATGCTAATTGGTTGCATTTTATTATTAATTAACATGATATATTACTACACTTATATTTATACTAACTTGTGTATTATACATCTATAGTATATTTATTATTATATGATTATTATTATATTTGTTAGGTTTAGAACATATTCTTATCAGTAATTTTTATTGGAATGCTCAGATACTTATAGCATTCAGTTGGTTAAAAAATAATCCACCTGATGTCTCTAATAAGATCAAATGGGCAAAATTGCCAAAAGATTCAAACATAATAGGCAGAAAAAATATCATGTTCACCAAGCATAAAAAGAATCTGAAAAGTCATAAAATCATAAACTAGAGCTAAATTGTAAGCAATGACCTTTCAGATTAAAGTAGATAGTTTAATTCAGAACTAAATCTAAAGGAAAGAAATTACGAATTACAAGTTATGTTTCAAAAGTATAGTGTCAGTTGGGATTCTGATAGGAAGTAATGGTACACTCAAATCAGGATAATTTGAAAATTTATTTACAAATATGTAATTTACAGAGAAATCCAGTGAATGAGGGGTCCTGAAGCTTAAGCTTTATTGTTTTTTAGGGTATTTTATTTTTAGAAAAAAGTCTATGTATAAGGAAGCTTCCCATATTCCCCAGTAACGTATCCATCTGCATATTCTTGAATGGGTCTTGGTCACATGGACAACCAACTGCAAGTGAAAACCTTTTTTTCTGGTCATGATATTTTATGCTTATTGTGGGTTTTCTTGACAAGGAAGAAAGGAATCTGTTGATTTGGAGTGAGCAATGTATAGCAGAAGAGCCATTTTTTGATTTTTACAGATTAATTCCATGTATTTATTCCACAAAAACGTATTGAATTTTCATCATGGGCCAGGTACTACTCATACACTTCTCCTGATAGTAATAGCATCTGAATCTATTATGCTATTCCCAATAAAGTTGTGTCTGTTCTTACTATCTTTCTGATTATTTTTGTGACTATGCATTGGAGCTAAAGTTAACTGACATTTAAAAGACCACCTCATTTGTGGCATTAATATTGTTAACAACCATTTTAAAGCCAGAGAACAGAGATAAAGAACTTATCAAACCTCTTAGGGTAAAATCTATTGAAGCTGTTATGAAATTGGAAAGAGGTCAAAATTATACTTTCAAAATAGAAATGCCAGGATCTGAAGGTGGTTGGGAAGAGAAAGATGGTTAAGATGGTAGCTTTTCTATCTGGTTATTGGTGAAAGTTGAGATCAATGTTAATAATCAATATGGGATTTAAATAGGACATTATAGCATACCAATTTAAAGAAATAAAAAACTAATTAAACATATAATTTTTAAATCATACTAAGATTTTTAATCTTGTACTTGGAAAAGGATAAATTTAATAAATGTGATCTGGTATTATTTAAGTATAGACATACAAGTTCACTACTTCAAATCCATGAAACAAGCCAAGAAGTCTTAATGAAGTCAAATCTTCCGTTAGTATAATTATGGTAAAGAGTAAAGAGGAGCAGATACACACATTTGATTTTAGATATGTGGGGTGCTGGATTCCCCAAACTTCACCAAAACAACATGTTGACAAGACCAAGGTGAGTTTACTGCTTGCTGCGCTAAGGGAGAGCAGCGATGCCTCACGGTCTTAGTAGCATCCTAGAGGAAAAAGGGCAATACTGGCATATTTATGAGATTTTAAAGATTAGTTTAAGGTGAATATTTCAATTCGAGAATGGAGAATGGGGTGAGGGAGTTCAGAGCTCGGCCAGGACTGGGTAAGAATCGTGATATAATAACTCATGACTGGTGGACACGGGACGGTAGGGATGTTGCAACAAGGGATCAGGGGATCAGCATTTAAACTGCCCTTCAAGCTTTCCAATGAAAAGTGGATAGGTCTTTCTGATTTTTCATAGAACAAATAATAACATCATAAGGAACATTCTCTTCTTAGCCAAGAAATTTTCTGGAAAAGTAGTTATGTCGATAAAGATAATAGAATAGTAAAATTATGTCAATTGAGACAGTAAGTTCTGCAGATGTTTATATTCTCAGAGATACTAGTTCTAAGAATAAGTAATTATATATATATATATATATATATATATATATAGAGAGAGAGAGAGAGAGAGAGAAGAAAGATAGGAAAGATGTGAGTTCCAGAATTTCTTGTGGCTCGATCAGCATAGAGAGTTACCAAAATAATGAGCTTGACGGGATGAGCACTGGGTGTTATTCTGTATGTTGGCAAATTGAACACCAATAAAAAATAAATTTATTATTAAAAAAAAACAAAGTAATGAGCTTTCTTAGAAGAGCTCTTGGCTGAGAGTCATAAAGGAGGAAAATTCAAGAGTCAAGAACACGAGCCAAGGAGGGCAAATGAAGGCCAAAAAAGGGAGAGATCAGGAGCCTAGGAAAGAAAGAAGAAAACAAAAGAGAATATGTAAAATCAAACTGAACATGTGAACATTTCATCAAATACTATGAAAACTGAAAGTGGGGGTTTCATTTCCCCTCCTTTTTTGTTCCTACTGCACAGAAAAAAAAATGAAGCATGTGTTTTGTTTTGTTTTTCTTTAGCAATAAGAGACACTCCTCTACTGCATTATATATTAATGCTGTTACATCTCTCTGGTTAGGTTTGTTCCTAGGTACCTTATGGTTTGGGGCGCAATTGTAAATGGGATTGACTCCTTAATTTCTCTTTCTTCAGTCTCATTTTTAGTGTATAGAAATGCCACTGATTTCTGGGCAGTGACTTTGTATCCTGCCACACTGCCGAATTGCTGTATGAGTTCCAGCAATCTTGGGATGGAGACTTTTGGGTTTTCTTTTTTTTTCTTTTCTAAAAATATTTTATTTAGTTATGCATGAGAGACACAGAGAGAGAGAGAGAGAGACAGAGACACAGGCAGAGGGAGAAGCAGGCTCCCTGCAGGGAGCCAGAGGTGGGACTCGATCCCAGGATCCCGGGGTCATGCCCTGGGCTGAAGGCAGCGCTAAACCACCGAGCCACCCAAGTTGCCCCCTTTTGGGTTCTCTATGTACAGTATCATGTCATCTGCGAAGAGGGAGAGTTTGACTTCTTCTTTGCCAATTTGAGCACCTTTTATTTCTTTTTGTTGTCTGATTGCTGAAGCTAGGACTTCCAGTACCTTGTTGAGTAGCAGTGGTGAGAGTGGACATCCCTGTCTTGTTCCTGATCTTAGGGGAAAGGCTCCCAGTGTTTCCCCATCGAGAATGATATCTGCTGTGGGCTTTGCATAGATGGCTTTTAAGATGCTGAGGAATGTTCCCTCTATCCCTACACTCTGAAGAGTTTTGATCAGGAATGGATGCTGTATTTTGTCAAATGCTTTCTCTGCATCTATTGAGAGGATCATACAGTTATTGCCTTTTCTTTTATTGATGTGACCTATCATGTTGATTGTTTTACGAGTGTTGAGCCACCCTTGCGTCCCAGGGATAAATTGCTGTTACAAAATGTAATTGCTGCAAGAGACAACTGGTCATTGGAATCCAGAATTTGGTGGCAGAGGACAATGTACTGTCAACCGTGGTAAGGGTAAAATTAAGATGTTGGAAAACAATTGTCCTCATAGTGACTAAATCACCTTATGTCTCTACTGAGTAAAGAAGCCAGAATTAAGTCAAAGATTAACTAATGAATAAATAGTAGCATGAAATTTTGGCCATAATTAACCCAGCTGAGACAGAATTAATTGATAGAGTTCCATCAACTTAATCAGGGAGGTGAATATTTTATATAAAGAAAATTAGGGGTACCTTGGTGGCTCAGTGGTTGAGCATCTGCCGTCGGCTCAGGTCACGATCCTGGGGTCCCTGGATCGAGTCCTGCATTGGGCTCCCAGAGGGAGCCTGCTTATTTCTCTGCCTATGTCTCTGTCTCTCATGAATAAATAAATAAAATATTAAAAAATAATAAAAGAAAATTAAACTCTTTTTTTTTTTTTTTTTTTTTACAAAACTCAAAGCCTTAATGGTATATTTTTCTAGTAGGTACATACCACTATTCTGTTTAAACTTCGGTGTGTCTTACTTATAAAATAGGAATGTAACATTCAAGTTCCTATATAAGATGGTTAAATTGTAGGAAATAAACAATTTGGCACTATAGAATCTTAGTATGTATTATGCACTTTGATTTATGGAATCAAAACATTTGGTAAAGTATCCACTGCCAGATCCAGTATTACAAAGAAGAAAAATCAAATTCAGAAGGTCAATTAGCTTATTTAAGGTGTCACAGCTAGTAAATGGTAAAATAAAGATTTAGGTCTAATTCCTAAGTCCTTGTTTTTGCTGTTTTCATCTAATTTATATGTGTGAGTTTTTCATTTTCTTAAGAAATAACGAGCCCATATCATGTGCCAGTAATTGGACAAGATCGTAGGTTGGTAAATGGTTGGATTTTCCTGAGAGGATAAACCCCAATTAGCACTTGCCAGGGAGACTAGAGACACTATGTCAATAAAATATTTATTTCACGGTTTTTACTTGCATCTCACATGAGAAATTGCCAAAGTGTGCACAAGAATCTGAAATCACTATAATTATTCAAGGATTGAATGTGAATAGGGTGGAACAGTGCATGAAGTTTACCCAACTTACATATGACCTATATGAGACTTGCATAGCCTAGAGTTAATACCTATTGTTCCCCACCCTAACTGTACCTAAGAGCAAGGGGGTGGGCAATGTGACTTCCATCCTCAGGAATAAAAAGAAAGAACAGGAGATCTTTTTCTACCAGGAAAGGGAATTTGATGCAGTCTTTAGGGATAAAGACCATGATTCTTTGGAATATTTCTGAAATCCCTGCTACTTTGTCATTTTCATTTTAGAGGCTATTTTTATTTCTCTTTTAAAGGATTTTATTTATTTGACAAAGAGAGGGAGAGAGAGTGCGAGAGAGAGAGAGAGAGAGAGCGAGCAAGTCCGTGGGGGGGGTGGCAGAAAGGGGCAGAGGGAGAGGGAGAAGCAGACTCCCCACTGAGCAGGGAGTCCATTGTGGGTTGCAATCCCAGGATCCTGGGATCATGACCTGAACTGAAGGCAGACACTTAACCGGTTGAGCCACCCAGGAGCCCCAGTGGCTATTTTTCTATAATTTCTATTGTGTGTGTATTTCTGTTGTGTTTTTATGTGAGTATTGCATTCAACTTCCCCACTCCTCTCATGAGGCTCAACTGGGGCTGCAAGATCCACTTTTAAACTCACCCACGTGAAAAATAAATAAATAAATAAATAAATAAATAAATAAATAAATAAATAAACAAATACCCACATGGTTTTTCAGTAGGCTTTAACTCTCCATGGGCTGTTGACTGGAGACCCCACTTCTTCCCCGAGTGGGATTTGTATGACATGATACCTGATGTGGTGAAACAGAAACAGAGTACCTCGAGCAGAAGTCACAGCTTTCGGATAACCTGATTTTAAAAGTGACATGCCATCACTTCTGTTGTTCTCTGCTGGTCCTACAGACCAGCTCTGGTGCAGTGTGGAAGAGAACTATGCAAGAGGATGAACTCCAAGAAGCAAATCAATGGGGGCTGCCTTGGAACCTGGTTACCACACGATCCTTGATGGATCCCTGTTTGACTATGAATCCTTTCCTGCATTTTCAGGTTGAAGTAACAAATACCTTCTCTTTAAGCTTGTTTTGTCCCTGATAATGATTAAGGTTTTGCCTCCTTTATTCTGTGAACCCTAAAAACATTCAAGCCTAGCATAGTACTTTCAAGAAAAGAGGGCGATCAAGGAAGGGTTGGGGTGGAGCTAATGTGTGTGCGGTATTCTCTACAAGTAGTCATGGGTGGTGGAGGGCAGCAAGAAATAAGGTGTTGGCAGCTAAGAAAAATAAGAGTAAGCTAAATTCTAATAACAAAGAGGAGGAAGAAAAGTGTTTCATGTTGAGTGATCTCTGATCAGAGATGAGACAATGGAAATATAATTAAATAAAGCCCCATGTCAGGTAAGTTTATTTTCCCACACAGGCTTAAAAAGCTGAAAATAGTAGGGATCTGGGGAAGCATAGTTCAGACATATTGTACAAGATAATGAGACTTCACTGAGATCTAATAAAAACACTGAAACTACTCAAGAATATCTGATTATTGGAGAGTTCGGGTATGAAAAATGTATGTTTATTATTATAATGTAAAACACATTTGCTACATAATAGCTACAGCAACACAGTGGTTCAGATTTTCTTAGGAAATGTGAATGAATCACACCAACCAGGCCCAGAATAAAATACAGTTATAAAATAAGAATATCATTAGGATTTGTCTTATGGCAATAAATCATTTTAATAAAACTGCTGTTAAAAATGCAGAATGAATGTCATAAGGCTTTTGGTTTTTTTCCCCAATGAGTTGTTGAAATGAACCTCCTGAATGAACTAGATTTAAAAGAATTCTAAATGACCGAGATAACAGAATTCTGTTGTAATGGAGGTGAGGCATTTTAACTATATACACATGGGAAAAATGAAGAGCACTACTAATAAAAGTAATGCAAATACAAATACTCAGATATTTGCTCCTAGTTATATTAACCATTACAAATCAGAGGATATATTTATAAGCAGTCTAAGCAAATCTAAAATGCTTCCAGATTTTGGAATTCTTCCGCATGTATTGTTTACTCAGGTAAACAACACCCCAGACTAAAATGGAAGTGACAATTTTACCAAACAAGAATAATGAAATAACAGAGAAAAATGTGATATTGATTTTGCTAAACATAATACAATTTTGGTTGAGCAAAATGTAAATTTTATAATACCAGTAAAATTTCCTTGATGTAATGGTCCATCATTATAAACATTTTACATCCTATTTGCATAATAGAACTCCTCATGCTCATATCAGAGTAATTTTATGGTAGATGGGTGTTCTTCATTCAAACCACAGCTGAAGCTACATTATAGGAAGAAGGAATCTGCAACATAGGGGTGAACACACTTTTTTTGTGGAAATATACACATTTTCAGTGCCACCTATTGGTAGAAAGAAGAGATTTATATACAATTATTTCTTTTACATATTTGTGGTAATAGATAATGTATGAATAGTGAACAAAGTGTACCTAAAAGGTATGAACTAATTTTGGAGGCGTTTGATTAATTAGTATTAGATTTGTTCATTGATTTTTATACATATGGGAAATCACTGGCAATTTAAGTAGTTGCATGAATAAAGTCAAAAATTTGTGTATAAATCATTAAAAAATCATTTTAATTTTTATTTTTTTCACATCTTTACACTGAGTAGTCTGATATAAAATTTAGGTAAATTTGGTTGATTTGTTTAAGTTTGGAAGAAAATGTAACTATTGCTTGATTTCATGGCCATGCATTTTCAAATAAATGAAACACTGTACTTCTTTGTGAAATATATTTACAGAGAAATTAAAATTATTTAAGTTAAAAGTAACCTTTGCCTAAAATATTTGGAGATCCATGGGAATTTCTTCGAATGTTTGATTATTTATTAATTGTTTATGATTTACACCTGAAAAATGTCATTTACCATAGTCTTAAATAGAATCCAATTGCATCATTTGGTACAACATTTCAATTGCTACTTCATTTACATTTACTTTTTAAAGGGCACCCATATAATGCATAGAATCAAGAGTCAAATAAAATTCAATAATAAATTATTCATAATAACACTTGGTAGGTAAGACTGAGGCAACTTATTTTTCTATTTTTGATATATTTTTTTAATTTTTCAAGGATCAAACTCTAGTTTTATTTTTTTATTTATATATTTTTTAAAGATTTATTTATTTATTCATGATAGACATACAGAGAGAGAGAGAGAGAGAGGCAGAGACACAGGCAGAGGGAGAAGCAGGTTCCATGCAGGAAGCCCGATGTGGGACTCGATTCCGGGCCTCCAGGATCACGCCCTGGGCGGAAGGCAGGTGCTAAACCGCTGAGCCACCCAAGGATCCCAAACTCTAGTTTTAAAATTGAAATAAGACAATATCATTAAAACTAACAAGTAAACCTGTATTAGTTAAATAAAAATATTTGCAATTATTAATTTATGAATTACAAAAGTAACATAACGAATGTGCTTTCCACATTAACCAATACTATGAAGTAATTTTTTTCTTACTGCTTGAGTTTTAAACATCAATACAGAAATATATTTTCAAAGTTTCCAATGATCCAGTCGTATGTAACAATTGTTTTGTTACTTTAATTAATAGAAGGGAAAGTCCTAATTTATACCTTTCCTCTACCTGGATTAGAAATAATTTTGATAATGAAAGATGTGTTGTTTTTCTCCCATTCTCATTGGAGCCTTAGTGAGTCTCTGGGAATCGCCCAGCAGGAAGAGAAGAAGGAATTGAGGAAGGGTTGAAGCAGGTAGGAGAGCCCATCTCTGCTTCTGCTTTTACTTGTTCAATGGCTGTGTGTTTCACTACTGTCTTGACCAAGATCTCCCATGGGGTATGCACATCTCAGTCATGTATTTTTGCAGAGTCCTTTCTATCTAACAATTTGGTTTGAAAAGATTCACAACATTGGGGTGCCTGGGTGGCTCAGTAGGTTGAGGTTGGACCTCTTTTTTTTTTTTTTTTTTTAAGATTTCTTTATTTATTTTTCAGAGAGAAAGAATCGGCAGGGGGAGCAGCAGAGGGAGAAGGAGATGGCAGGCTCTCCACTGAGCAGGGAACTGGAGGGACTCCAGGATCATGACCTGAGCAAAAGGCAGACACTAAACTGACTGAGCCATCCAGGTGCCCCACGTATTGGACTCTTAATTTTGGCTCAGGTCATGATTTCAGAGTTGTGAAATCAAGCCCTGTGTTGGACTCTGCACCAGGAATGGAGCCTGCTTAGCATTCTCTCTCTCTCTCTCTCTCTCTCTCTTTCTCTCTCTCTCTCCCCTCTCACTACTCTTTCTCTTTTTCCCTCTTAAAAAAAATTACAACATCATGGCCCATGTTTATGATGATTTAGAATAACGGTTGGAAAAGAGGTACTTATGTATTTGTTTATTGTCCAGTTAGTATACATAAAAATTGTTCATAGCATCTAAGTACTTTCACTTCCTGTTCATGACTTGGAACCATTTTTTCATGGTTTTTACTTTCAAATGCAACATTTCTAACTAACTTTATATCTCCAGCCATGAGAAAAAAAAAACAAAACACGGCAATGCTGTAATATCTCTCAATGCTGTCAGAAGCCATTTGTATTGCAACAATTGGGTCTTCTCCTCTGTGCAGTTTCTCAATGCCTTTTATTTAATGCTGATTACATCCTTACTCATGATGCTGCATCATCCATCATCCATCATATGACTCATGATTATTGGCATCTAATCACTCTCTCAAATCCAAATCTTACCTAGATAATGTATGGAAATATAAATGAGAATTCATTTCTGGTCATGTAAAATTTTCTATTTGGAATGTAATACTGTAAACACAGCACATTATTCAACTGTGTACTCTCTTGAACTTTATAGACTCTAATCACTACATTCCTAGGCCTTGAACTGTTGATGTTGATTGCCATCTTCCATTCCACATCACTAACAACAGGCATTCCCTTGTGTGTACCACCCTGCCCTGAAATGGTATTCAGAGTGGTCACCCAATCCTTCCATGGGTTTGGTTCCAAATGTCAGTCAAATTTTTTGGGAATGGCTGAACCCATATCCTTCAAGGGTTTTCAAAACCTTTGCATCAAACTTCCCTTCCTGGATTGGATTTAGGAAACCTTAGAGAAGATAGTTTGGCCAATGCTAGGTTGCTCCCAGTTAGGTTCACCCAGAAGGCCAATGCTCGGTACAAAGTAGCCATAGAGCAGTTAAGATCACTACCTTGAAAGCAAGTGGGAAGGAGGTGGTGGGTGCATGGTAAATGATACCTATCATGAACCCTACTGCTTCTAGGTACTGAAGATGGACATGACATTGTGGTTATCTATAACATGGGCAAGTGTTAAAACTCAGGTCCACACATATGGCTGAAGGCCATGACAAGGCAGGGGACTTTTAGTAGCCCACAGACTGAGCATATCTCATGTCAAATTTAAGTGAGCCTCAACCAAAACCAGTGCATCAGTACCATTCTGGTAGCTCATTTCCTGTAAGCCTGTTAAAGAAATATTTTACTACCCAGAATGAACACTCTCAAAATCTTAGCTACCTCACCTACAACATGTAAATTCATGATGAAGTTTTTTAAGAATTACATGAGATAATATGTGTAAGGTACATAATAGTGAATGGCAGATGTTAACTAATTTAAAGTGAAACTTCCTTGAATTTCAAAATTATCTATCCATTAAGTAATAGAATATGGAATCAAACACATTTTTTTTTTTATTTCATGCAGCAGGGGCCGTGTTGGATCTGCAAATGCAATAGAGTTGAGGGAATTCGAGTATATACCAAATTTTAGACTTGAATAATATTTAAAGAAGAGAGGAGACCCAACTCACTGACAATGATGGTCACATGCAGGCCTTGGGAGTGAGAATGGGAATTGAGAAATTTCTATGGGAAGGCCATAAAACTAAATACAGTTTGTTTGTCTTTTTCCTCAATCTGTTTGTTGCTTTTCCACTTTTTAAATTTTTTTTATTTATTATCTCTGCTTGTCCCTTTATTAAGTTGTGGGGACCATGGGAAGAGGTAGGGAAGAAAACTATACTGGTCCTTTGTTTTTTGACTTTGCCACCTTAAAACACTGATTTAAAGCAACAAAAATCAAAGAAAATATCTAAATCGTGCCTGCCAAACCATACATGTTTTAAAAGGGAATATCATGAAGTATTACTGATCGACATTTATATAGTAGTTAATATTTGTTTTTAGAATCATGCAGAAAAACAAGAAACATGCTTAGTCAAAAAGACTACCAGTATAAAAAGGGTATTTTTAGTTACTTTAAGAGTGTTGCTTCAATCCTTTGATGTAAAGAAGTAGATCACCTGTGCAGAAGAGGACCTAGAGTTCCAAGTCAACTTATGATATGAGAGAGAATATTCTAATGATTACAGACCAGGAAATACTCTTAGATACCCCTTCCTGAATTTGCATTCTAAATATAATCTTAAAATAACACAAGTGAGAAAGTATAGAGCTGTGCATGGAGTAAAATGTGCATAAAATCCTTGTTTCATCCCACAGTGGAAAATTTCAGGTAATGAAGAGACATTTATCCAAACCATGTGTTGGTTGTTCAGCCTGGCTTTACATATACAAAAGAGCTTTTCTTTTGCATGCATGCATGCACATGGAGAGCCACTCAGTTCAATATTTATTAAAGATGGTTGACATTGTAATATGTGCTTTTAAATTTATTTTTAATTTTTTAAATTTAAATTCAATTTAGTTAACATCTAGTGTATTATTAGTTTCAAGGGTAGAGTTTGGTGATTCATCAGTTGAATATAAGACTGAGGGCTCATTACATTACATGCCTTCCTTAATGCCCATCACCCAGATACCCCATCCTCCCATGTACCTCCCCTCCAGCGTAATACATGTTGATGTAGCAAAAGTTGTGTGGGGGCTATTCTACAAACGTCCTTTACTGCAAATAAGCATAAATCTCAATCTCTCCCTCTCTCTCTCTGTCTGTCTGTCTTTCTCTTCTCATGCTCAGTGATATAGAATGCTGCAAATTCTCTTGAGTTCTGGGCTTCTGAGGGTTCATTTCTAAGGAGCAGAAGCTATCTAAATCTCACATAGTTGAATATCTTTTCAGATCAGATCATCCCGTGATGGAAATTACCCAGGTCAAAGCAGATAAGCACAGCAGAATAGATTCAGTTGTGCTTTGTGACATAAGGATACTGCCTGGTTTAAATAGATAAGTCACCTTACAGAGCTGGAGGGGAGATGATCAAAAGTGTGGAGATGGTGGGAGCAGAAAAAACGTCTCATTTCTGCCAGCAATTTATCAAAAGAATATGTCACTAATTTAGGTGATTTTCTGACTTTTTTCCCCATAGAGTTTGGGATACTCCTCTGTTTGGTATTATGAGAAACTTACAAATAGATACTGATGTTAAAAAAGCAGTTTAATATGTAAAGTGTATGAATATGCAAAGGAAATAAATCAAGTATTCAACCTCTATATCATTAAAGGAGGAGGAGACATGTTATAAAATTTTACTGAAAGACATTACATCGACTCAAAGTAAAGATGTCAATTTCCCCCAAACGGATCAATAGATTCAAAGTATTGTTTATAATATAAAAATAAGGGGAGAAGCTGGTATTCTTCAGCTCATGTACTGAAGAATAGATTAATAAATTGTGATATATTATAGAATGAAATGATATGGAGCTATGGCAATAAATGAACTTTTGTCACACATAAACATGGGTAAAGCTTTAAAAAAACATATAGAGTGCAAAAAGCAGATTAGAAAGGATATTGAGAATTAATTCATTTGTAAAAGCAAAACTAAACAGTTTACTTACAGATGGTATAGCCATTCTAGAATGTAGTTGGCAGTTCTTTTGTGAAATTAAGTATTTCTGTATCATAGACCAAGAAATCGCGCAAGACTATATGTTTTGTAGTTCTGAACAGGAGGAAAATTGAGTGGGTTCACTGCAGTGGAGCTTGCCACAGTGGGGAGTTGGAGGCAAGGGACATTAAAAAGAAAAGCTAGGAAATAACAAATATAAAATTTGGATTATTCTTATCATTTTCTCAAAATTATAAAATCTTATATTATCTTTTGTACATATGAGGCATTACATATATGTGCACACACACATAAGTGGTTTGCTGCAAGAAGACACAGGTCCATCTCATGGAAACTAAAAGAAAGGAGCACAGTGTATTTTATGGCCAAACGTGAAAGCTGGGCAGAGGTTTCCATAGGGATTATTGCTGAGGACGATTTTCAGAACTAGAGAGGGTGGACTAGGTTGGCATCCTTTCAAATGTTCATTATACGCATTAGGATCTGAAGGCTCCCCATACCTAATTCTGATTCCTCTTTCCCTTTTTATTTTTCAGAGGTTCTTGGACTCCTGGTATCTCTCAGGATCTGCTTCCATAAGACCCAACGGATGTGTCTCTGCATCACTTTTTATTACACTAAAGCTGGGATCATCCCTTATGCAGATGTCTAACGTTCCCTTCCAAGTAATCATACTCTCCTCACTTTCTGCCACTTCATTCTCCGCTGCTTCCCACAGGGCATTCAATGATACCTTTTTTAAACACTTGGCTATTAGATCAAGCCCAGCCTATAACCTTTCAGTTGTTTTCATTTTTTAAAAACCTCAAATCCTTAATATTTCCTATATGTCTGCATGAACCAGCCCATGCCTCTAGTAGAAGACTTTAGCCATTCTCTCCCCCACAGGACCTCACTCAATTGTGTTCATTTCATTCTTTGAAAATGTGAGACTTCTAATCATTTCAGGAACATAACAGAGGCTAATTCTTCTCCTCTGAATGTTTTCTTTTTTCTCCTCATATTTTCTTTCTTTACTTAGAAAACTCAGATTTACCCTTTAGACTCCATTTTAAATGTTTAGAAACAAAACCAGCAACAAAAACTCCCATTCTTCCCCTTACCTAATAATTTGTTAGATCCCTCTTTTACATGATTGTACAAGTTAGCAATTATTTAGCAATTATTATAAAAGTACTTAAATGATTAATTAATTTCCCAATTATTCACCTAATGTCCATCTCTTCAGTTAGAATGTAAAGTCCCTGAGGACAGGGACCTCCTTTTTTCTTTTTAATCAACTCATTAGTGCTTTGTAAATATGTGGTCAATTAGTTGTATTTGAATAAATAAATAAAAAGTAGTGGTTCCTAATTGCTGTTGATAAGCCAATATGTCTAACTTTCTCAATTTCCAATATTTTGCATGAAATAAATTTTGGAAAAAGGGAAATCTATGTATGTCAGGAAACAGCACACACAGACTGGATAATTTGAGTAGATTGTATTCAAGGACTGTTTATAAAGGTGTGGTTTTAGGAAACCAATTTGGAAAAATTCGTTACCACGGGACTAGGTCTAAGTGGAGATATTTCCAACCCCCATCAGAAGGGGACACAGGAAGGGAATGGTTTCCAAAGCCTAGAGAGAAAGAAATCAGAGAAATCTGCTCTATGAAAGTTTTAGACTTTGGTGGAGTGAAGCTAATGTAGCAGGCAAAAATTCTGCAGTAAATATACCATACCTTACTTTCCTTCCACCTTCCACCCTCCTGCACATGCCACCATTGATCAAACCCAAGTGGAAGCCAGAAAGCAAGGGAGACTTCTTCATTCAATGTATACTCCTACCATAACACTCATCTACCTCACGGCACTGCGTGGGAGGAGAAGGTGGAAAAGTGGATCAGGAAGGGCCAATGGAAGAAGTTCAGCATAAACACCACTTGTAATTAATGTCATTATCTGTCATTATTAATAGATTCACATGTATTAACTACTGAAGATAATATTTATTCACCTTGAGTACTGCAGGGATATAGAACTGAGTAGTTCACTATTAAAATTTAAATTCTTTTCAGCTCTAGTTCAGTATATATTGTATTACAACCATCTGTGAACATACTGGAGTAACCATTAGCTATATTGAAAACGGCTGCTTTTCAAGTCAGCAAAGGGAAAGAAATTGGCAAAAACTCTCACGAAAATAGAGGTAAATAATTCTGATTTCATTGATTGCTCAAACTGTGTATCCAGAAGTAAAAATATGAGGATACATTTGGAAGACTTGGGAATATAGATTTGGCTTGAAAACAAGCACATTACTCTTTTAATTTTTAAAGGCTGTTATTACTTTTTCATATAAGGAAACATGGTGTGATTAACAAATGTCCAAAGGTAGAAGCGGCAATTTAAACAATTTTTGAGAATAGAAAACTAACAATAGTTGTCCTTTGTTTTCATTTAAATATAAAGACAGCAATGTGTATTTCACTATAGCTCTTTTCTCCATTTTCCCTTGATTTTTGTTGAGATCCACCTCAAATTCCCACACTGAAAATTCAGGGCCAGTTCATGAGGAGCTCTCCATATTTGGGTCCCCATAAACTAGAGAATTTCAAATGTTCTTGACCAACATATTAAGAAATATTTTTATTTCGTATATATACACATATCCATCTACACACAGCACATTTTATAAACAATACTTACCTTCACTTTGTAATGCTTTCTGAAATTTTCACTTGTGTGCTTCTTTATTCTTTTACAGACTCTTCAAGTACTCTGATTTGTAGATGGTTTGAACAACAGAGCTAAGGACCTAGGTTTGGAAAACCTTTGTTAATGCAAAGACTAATGACAGGAAGGAGCACAAATATTATTTAAAGCATTTACTGAGACTCATTTGTTCTTAGCATACTACCCTCTGTTTCCATCTACTTCATTGCAAATGGCAAGATTTCATTCTTTTTAATGCTAAATGAAATCAGTCAGAGAAAGACAGATACCTTATGGTTTCACTCCTATGTGGAATTTAAGAAACAAAACAGATGACCATAGGAAAAGGGAAGGAAAAATAAAATAAAAACAGAGAGCGAGGCAAACCATAAGAGACTCTTAACGGTAGGGAACAAACTGAGGGTCACTGGAGGTTAGATGTGGGGGGGGAGATACGGTAACTGGGTGATGGGCCTGAAGGAGGACACCTGATGTAATGAGCACTGGGTGTTGTGTGCAACTGATGCATCACTAAATTCTACCCCTAAAACCAATAATACACAATATGTTAACTTAAAAAGAAAAATCATTTGTATTTACTTCTGATCCTTCTCTTGCCTTCCAAAAATCTGTGTACAGATTTTTAGCATTATCCTCTTAAATACATAATAATTTAACATATTTGTTTTTTTTTTCTGTCTTCGATCTAGACACTATAATCCATTTTCACTAGCAGCAAGTGAGATTTTGAGAAACTTAGCCATGCATTCTATATTCTAAAATTGATCTGAATAGGATCCCTTTCTGGTTTCAATTTCTGCTACTCCCCACATTCATTTTTTTTTTCTTTCAGTCCCATCATCTATGTATAGTTGCTGGATGAAGCTATTAAAAAAAATCTTTATTGTAAACATTAGGATTCCATCGGGGAACAAGAACAACTGTGAAGTAACATGAAATAAAGCATTTACTATAAGGATTAGGATTCTCACAATGGTGAGGAGGGTTGGTGAAGTAAAGTTCTAGAAGGAGATGATTGGAGCATCAGAGAAAAGTCACTAACCAGAGACCAGGAAGGAAGACTAGTGAAGAATAGTGAAGAAGTCAGTGCAATGAATTGTTTCTGCACCTCATAGTGGGTCTGAAGTTACTTTGGTCAGTAGTTAGACTGTCAGGGAAAATATCTCTAAGTGAGACTGAATTAAAAAAAAAAATCAAAGACAAACGAGAAGTGTTGAGAATAAACCGGTGTCCTCCAGGACAGATAAGAACTTGCCTCTAAGTCCAATAATACAGGAACTCTTCATCCCAGAGTCCCACCTCTGTCCGGCCCAGGACTTGGAGAAGCTGAAGGAAGAGAGCAGGTAAAGGAGCTGTGGGTCTATGTACACCAGTGAGAGAAGACAGTGGATCTACAAGGATGAACCAAGCCCTGGAAGCACATGGGGGTTTGCGTCCCTCTTCAGGTAATGACCCCTGCTTTCCTTGTACCTTGCAAAGCTCATTTGAATCTCTTTGTGTCCAACCCTAATCATACGGGGAAGGTGGTTCTGCAACATTGTCATGGATTAAACCACCACACTCAAAACAACAACAACAACAACAACAACAACAACGAAAAACCACCACCCTCTAATTTTGCTCTCTTCTCTGCCTGGAGAATCCCATCACCTCAATCGTCACTTATTTGAGGTAGCACCTCCTTCCATACAGAGAATCTCTTTGTAAACCCACAATTTCTTTTAAACGTCTTTCCTCATAAATCTTGTAGCAAACTTTGCAAATGACTCTCAGATTTACTGTAGCTCATGTTTATAAATTATTGACTTTTACTAGCTCAAATTTCATTCCCATAAACCTAGTACACAAAATTGCTCAAAAAAAGATTTGTTGATGTAATAAATGAATAGGGTTTATCACATCCTATCCTTTATGATGGCTTATTTATCTGCTGCTCAACTATATTATAATTCCCTTGAGAGAAGGGTTGAGTGGTTTGTGTCTCTGTGATCTTCGTCTTCACCAAATGCCAGAGACATTTTATGTGTTTGATTAATTTTGTTCAGGAAATGACTTTATAAACCTCGCTATCTTCCCTTCCAAGAGTGGAAGAAGCCTTTCCTGACAGATGTGTACATTTTCCACATGTTCACACTGCTAATTGGTCACATAGTCAGAGGGCACCTAATAAGCATTGGTTGACAGTGTTTCAGAGAGTTACATTAAAATCAATATGTGAATTATACCTGACAATTCCAAATGCCTTGCATGTTCACGGGTAGGTATTTCATGAATGACACAGGGAATTTTAATGCATTTGTGATTTGATTTGTCAGAAAGCCAAGTCATTGATCATCTTTATAATCCCCACAATGACTGACTCTAACTCATGCGTAGAGACAGTTACAGTTGCTGTCACAAAATATGATCAATCACTTAAGAATTAATTTCAGTTAAATGTTCACAGATAAATTAGATCACGTTAGCCATTTGGATATCTGTTTTGCCTCATCACTTTTATGGCTTCTCTTATCTTTTTGTGAGGCATGTAAGCTCTCTGCCTACAAATTCGACTGAGTAAAACAGACCATTTGAGACATACTAACATGTTCACTTCTTAGGGGAAAAAATCATTAAACTATTCACTAGTTGAATGCAATTTAGCACCAACCAAGTTTACTAGGCAACACATTTATTCAGTCTAGTGCACTGTGTTCCGATTTCTAACAACAGAAGCTACCTGATTTTCACAGTCAATAACAATTTACAGATAAAAATCAATCTGTTTTACTTGACTGGATTGCAAAACATCTTACAAAGTACTTACGTTTTTAACTGGATTTTTTTTTTTTTTTTACCCAAAGCAAACACACAAAATCTCAGTTTGATTTCTTTGTAAACTATTTTTTAAAGCCATTCTTCCTTTTTACCTCTTTTTTTTCCCAGTAATTGCTTACCCATTTTTCTCATGCTCCCTCCATTTTGAATTTTTCTGTTTACACTTCTTTTTAATCAAAAGTCTTATTTAGGACCTTTTAAAGAGAGGCTTATACAACTTCCATTCCTGACTATGACAGATCGTATTTCACAAGACCAATCTTTTGCTACTTTTGAAAGTAGCAACTATAAATGATGCATGAAATATGAACACAAAAACAACAAAATTGTTGATTGAAGCCATAAGAAAAAAACCTGGATAGTCAAGACTCGAGTGGTCAAATTCCAAATTCTCTTCTTCCAAAGAAGAGAAATGTCATAAAATTAGGTGGAAAAGGCATTTGCTGATTCTTTAGTGAGGCAGTGCCCAGAAGTTGAGAAGAAATCGATGGCTCAAAATATTTATCAACCTCCTAGGGACTAGGAGACAAAAATTGGAGTTCTGGTCTACCAATACAACTAGGCATTAGGAAGCCCATGTATCCTGCTCTTCTATTCTCTTTGTACTTAGAGATTTGAAGAAGACCTCTCTATAAAAGGAGAGATCAAGTAGACAAGTATAAGGGAATATGGAGAATCAGAAGCTAAGGGGAGTTCTTGGCAATCTTGCCATGCTGAGGAGATAAAGTTGTGAGTTCAGAGCCCACCCAAGATAAAGGACTGTGGTAAATACCCCAGGCTGTCAATTGCAATCTTCAAAATCCACTCTAGGAGTAAAAGCACATTAGAAATAGATTAGACCTCAATAATTTAAAACCCCACCTCAAATCATTTACTTTCAGATTGCTACAAAATAATCTGGCTGTATGTGATTGATGTTCCAAAAGAAAATCCTCTGATAAAGATTGTACCATCTAGAATTTCCAGCAATTCTACCAATGATTTCTAGCAATCATTCCTATATAGTCATCTAAAATTACCAAGGGATGCCTGGAAACAGGATCAAAAAGAAAATAGGAAAAGTAGGACAATCGAAAAACCCCTTTTGATCCAGATGTGAGAATTTTCAGACATAAGCATTAAAATAATACCAATTTATATGTTCAAGAAAATAAAGACAACATTGGGAATTTCACCAGAGCATTAGAATCCATAAAAACTCAAATACTAGAGCTAAAATATTCATATTCAATGGCTGACATGAAGAAATTAACAGATGAGAGTAATTAAACAGAGCAGAAAACATTTTTGAACTTGAAAATAGGACTACAGATTATATCCAGACTGAAGCATGGACATTAAAAAAGAAGGAGAGGAAAAAAGAAAGAAAGAAAGAAAGAGTAGAATAGCCATATGCAACTTGATGAAAGATCTAATATATTTTGTTCTAAAATTGAAGAAGAAGCAGAAAACAAGAATAAGGCACAAGCAATATTTAAAAAGATATTGTTTTGGAATTTTTCAACACAAACATGAGACATTGAGTCACAGAGTTAATCTATTTTTTTTCTAATATTTTATTTATTTATGAGAGACACAGAGAGAGTCAGAGACACAGGCAGAGGGAGAAGCAGGCTCCCTGTGGGGGAGCCCGATGTGGGACTCGATACTGGACCCCAGATCACAACCTGAGCTGAGGCAGACGCTCAACCACTGAGCCACCCAGGTGTCCCCACAGAGTCAATCCAAATAGTGGCTCACTTGTGAACTCTTCCAGCTGTGTTCCATGTACTCTGCAGTGCCCTCTGGTGATGTTGGAGATCTTCATTTATGCAATTCCTTTTTTATCTTCCAGGACATCCTTTCCAATCCCATTTACTGCATCAAGGCACAGATATTATGCAGAGTTGTGAGTAAGAGAATCAACACAACACAAATGACCAACGATAATGTGGCTGCTTCTCACTGTGTACAAGAATTACTGCTTTGAGATAAAGCATGACATCTCTTTTATGTGGCTAATTGTATAATAACCCACTGTGGCACAGAGGGAAGAGGAAAATTCATTCCTAACCTATGATAGTAATTAGCTTTTATGCCTGAGAATAAGGATTTATAGCAGCTCTTAACAGCGATCTGCAGCCAGTGGGAAAGAATCATTAGAACATCTACTAGACTAGACATTTACCTGGGCCAATCGGAAACTTGATTCTGTGTATATGTGAACAGTATTTTCTTTCTTTCTTTTCTTTTCTTTTTTTTTTTTTTGGTCTGTCTCTTTGGTCTACATAAGTCTACCTATTTATTAAGAACATGAAAAAAAAAAACAAACAAACCATGTGCACTTAATAATAAAGAGAAAAAAGTAGATGTCCCATTGGGAGATTTTGAAGATTTCCTTTGTATACGAGTATCTTCAAAGGTATCTTATATTTAAATATATCTTGGAATAATTTAGTATCCTTATGGAATGCTTCGTTTCATAATGTTATACAATTATTGGATGTGTGATTTCTCTAACACTATTATTATAAGTTATGTGAAGACTCCATCACACTTTTTTTTCACTTTCCACCATTTCTTAGGAACCCAGTATACTCTTTTTCAAAAATACCTTTACAAATAGTTCTTCTCATCTTATTTGGAAGCCTAATCATGAAGGATAATTTAAATGCTCTGATTTTTTTTCTGAGTTTGGGTCTTGTTCCATTGAACTTCTCAAGATCATAACGATCAAATGCTTTTGCTTGACCACGTTGAAGAAAACGGGCACCTTTGCTCTGATGCACTCTTGTAATTCACAGATATGTACCTTAATCTTTTGTGGAGTCTTGGATTTGAAACGTGTTCTCTGTGGGCCTCTTCCTTGGCAGCATCTGTGTTCAGGTAGACGGCTCCATCTGTGACTAATGCTGGCCAATAAGAGGTGCGAGCTTAAGTGTATGAGCTCAGTCAGACTCCACATAAAGCCTTCACCTGAGATTGCACTGCTCTTACAAACTAAGTCAGACATTTTGCGTGTTTGTGAAAAGTAAGACATTTTGTGAATTGTGTTTGGCTTTTAATGTTTACTCTTTGAAACAAGAGATGAACTGTATCAAAGCAATAAGTACATCAGAAATAAAAACCCTTTAGGGCCCCTCGGGGACTCAGGGGTTGAGCGCCTGCCTTGGGCTCAGGTCATGACCCTGGGGTCCTGGGATCGAGTTCCACACCAGGCTCCCTGCATGGAGCCTGCTTCTCCCTCTGCTGTGTCTCTGCCTCTGTGTGTGTGTGTGTGTGTGTGTGTCTCATGAATAAATAAATAAATAAATAAAATATTTAAAAAAATAAATAAAAAAATAGATAAAAATAAAAAATAAAAACCCTTTAATGCAGTGTCATACGTTTGGAATTTCTGTCCAAAGTTAGCATTAGATTTTGGAAATAAGTATTAAAATATTTTTGGAGAGGGCAGCCCGAGTGGCTCAGCGGTTTAGCGCCGCCTTCAGCCCAGGGCCTGGTCCTGGAGACCCGGGATCGAGTCCATGTCAGGCTACTGCATGGAGCCTGCTTCTCCTTCTGCCTGTGTCTCTTCCTCTCTCTCTCTCTCTGTGTGCCTGTCATGAATAAATAAATAAAATCTTTTTTTTTTTTTAATTTTTATTTATTTATGATAGTCACACAGAGAGAGAGGGAGAGAGAGGCAGAGACACAGGCAGAGGGAGAAGCAGGCTCCATGCACCGGGAGCCCGACGTGGGATTCGATCCCGGGTCTCCAGGATCGCGCCCTGGGCCAAAGGCAGGCGCCAAACCGCTGCGCCACCCAGGGATCCCAAATAAATAAAATCTTAAAAAAATATTTTTGGAGAGTAAAGAACACAACATCGTGCTTCCTTTCAGTGCTGCATCTAAAAAAAAAAAAAAAAAAGAGAGAGAGAGAGAGAGAGAAAGATAAATACATTTCCCCCCTTCAAGGAACTTAGAATCTGATAGAGACACAATGCAACCTAGTAATTGCAATACAGAAGATGTGCTAGTACCATAGGCTGACTCCTGGTGCTGTATGGTCTCATGACTCATGATTCCCAGGCCAGATTTTTGTGTTTGTTTTTTTGCTTTGTTTTTGCACTAAATCTCATTACAGTAAAGAATATTTTCCATGTATCTATAGAAATGCCTTGCATCATTTCATCATTTGACCCCAAGAGAAAAACCACCTCGTCTTTTCCCTTTTAATGTAACTTATTCCTTCAAGAATACTATTTTCCAATAATTATTAACCAACTCAAATCTTTCTAATGACATGCATATTCTCTCTCTTCTCTCTCTCTCTCTCTCTCTCTCTCTCTCTCTCTCTCTCTGCATCAGCATGGGTGTATATTTTAACATCTCTTTAAAAACCAATTACACAATGATGCTCAAAACAAACTACCATTGTTTCTTGTAACTATAGTTATTTCGTGTTTTTGTCTCATAAAATACATCAAAATAGAAGTATATTGGCAAGTATTACAGTGTCCTGAGGAGCTTGTTAAGTTGGTGTTTCTAAGCATCTGGTAAAATTTTAGGAGAATTTTTTTTTTCAAGATCTCCTTCCCTGAAATTTCAAAATTTATTTTCAATGCTCATTATCCTGAGCCATTTTTTAAAAAAATATTTTGTTTATTTATTCATGAGAGACACACAGAGAGAGGCAGGGACCCAGGCAGAGGGAGAAGCGGCTGCTCACAGGGAGCCCCACGTGGGACTGGATCCCACCCTGAGCCAAAGGCAGAGGCTCAATCCTTGAGCCACCCAGGCGTCCATATCCTGAGCCATTTCTTTAAATACTGTTCTCTGCCTTTCCTCAATCAAGCAAAGTTATGCGCTGTCTGGTAATAACAAAACAATTTAAAAGCTTCATTTCCATCAGAAGAAAACATTAAAAATCATTTGCATGCATATTTTTTGCAGAGTTTTCATTTTCCCAGATTATGGATCTATCTCATGGCTATGAAGCAGAATTATGACATAATCTGCCTGAATGGAATCATGAGTTCAAAATATCTCATTTGTGCATTGTAAACACTTTTCCTTCTAAGATTTATTCTCTGAAAATGTAGTTTCCACACAGTTTCCTACCTACAGTAAACTTAGCATTAAGTAGCAACAGAATGACAGATTGCCATTTAGAGCACTAATTGTGATTTTGCCAGAAAGAAATACTATTCACATGAGACAGCACAATATTAAAAGTGGATAATCTGAATCAAAAATGGAAAATGTGGTAGCATGTGTTGGAAAGAAACTCCAACTCCAAATGTCTGTGGTGATGAGGTCTCCAGGGCACAGTTTTATCCCAAGAAGACTGTCAGAATGCCAAGTTCCTAGTCCCTATGAAATATTCACAGAACTCTATAAAACAATGAGGTTAATATGGAAATAATCAATCATTAAGAAATGAAAATTGTATTAGAAATCACAACAGCCCTAGTGTAAAACATTATCTCCTTGGCTCATGTAAAAACATATAGATATGTATGTGCAGAGAATTGTCATTCAGAACCCCCAAATGAGATCTATGGTTGGACTATCACTTGATTAACCACGTCTTCCTCTTAGATATTGATGGCAAGAAGAAGGAGAGAGCTCTGCTTTTTCCAAAATTTGATCTCAATAATAAAAAGCGATTTTTCTCTGCATGTACCAGTTTAAAATGTCACCTGAGGCAGCTTCTCAGAGTGGCCCATAGCACGTAATGAGCCGTGAGACAACTGCCAGATGGTTTACGGGTATATTCATTACAAGGCACAATCACAGTTTATTAACAAAGAAGGGGGAAAAAATGAAACCAAGTTGGCTTTAAAGCATAACGGGAGATATATTAATGAAATAGAACACCAGCAAATTTTCAGGTAGACTGATCGTCACTTCTCTATACATTGATATTGGACTCAAACACCCGGTAGCTAATTAGGGACTTCTGTGACAGTGTCAGGATTTTTTCTGATTAGATATTTTAAGTGGTGGACTCCTATGGTTTCAGATATGCTTATTTTCAGCCAGTAATGATCAATCTTCCGCCTGAATGAACATATGCCTTTATCCTTAAAAGTTCTATGCACCGCAAGAAGTCAGAATTGTATGAGGTCCCTCAGAGAGAATAAAAGCATATATAAATATATATATTATTTTTTATTTAAATATATTTAAATATATATATATATATTTTATTTAAGTATATTTTATTTAAAATATATATACATATATATATATTTTAATCAAAAGCTGCTGCATCAGGAATTCATTCCTGCTCATTCCTTGGCACTTTTCCCATCTCTCCTGCAGTAGAAAGCTGACCTTAGGAACTGGAATCTCCTCTAGTAAATGGTAGGGAGGGGAGAGGTTGGAGGGGTCAGTCTCCTCAATCTCGTACAGTCTTCTCAGGGTACAGAAACCTTTCATTTCTTGTATTTTTTTTTTCACTTTGCCTTTCATACCTTACTGCAGTGGTCTAGAGGTATCACTTTTTTTTTTCCGGGGAATTTATTTGTCCCAGGAATAGAAGACCATAAAATAGCATATGTTGTTAGTGAGTTAGCACTAAATTTAATGCTCAGATTATGGCAGACAAGTAGAAACTCATTAAATCTTAAAGGTAATAGTAATTAGAACTTCTAAAACAGATTTCTTTAAACTTTCATGTGTCTTGAAAACGAAGGTATCTTGGCTTGCAAGAACTCCATCAGTATTTTTTATGAGAAAGCTGTTTTGATGGTTATAGTTTCAGAAAAAATGGTTTTGAAAATTAAGAGGTAAGACATTCAAGGAGCATTTCATTCCCTCAACAAATATTTGCTAAGAACCTAGAGTGTGCCTGTTGTACTGTGGGGAGATGTAGCAGTCAGCAAACAGACACAAATCCTTCTCTATGGGAACTTTCATAGTGGAGGGAATACAACAATAAACAAGAAAGCATACAATAAATCATGTCTGGAAGCAATAACCACTATGAAGAAATATAAAGCCAAATAAGTGGATGAAGAATATAATGAGAAGGTTCTATTTTATAAAGAAATTGAAAAAAATCTTTTTTTGATAAGGTGCCATTTAAGCAAGACCTAAAGGATGTGAAGGGTGAAATTTGTAGCTATTTGGACAAGGAAGTTTCCAGCAACAAGTGCAGAAGCTAGTAGTTGGTGTGTTTAAGAAGCAGCAATAAGATTGGTGTGACTTGAATAAGAAAAAGGGAGGGTCTACAGAGCGGCCATTGTGAGAACATTGGTAAAGTAGGGATTTTCAACTATTACTCTTACTAAAATCTGAAGCTACTTGAGGAGTCTGACTCAGGACATCACTCGGCCTCACCATGCTTTTAAAAAGATGATTGAGGGGTGCCTGGGTGGCTTGGTGGTTGAGCATCTACCTTTGGCTCAAGGCATGATCCCGGGATCCTGGGGTCCTGGAATCGAGTCCCATGTCAGGCTCCCTGCATGGAGCCTGCTTCTCCTTCTGCCTGTGTTTCTGCCTCTCTCTGTGTGTCTCTCATGAATAAATAAATAAAATCTCAAAAAAAAAAAAGATGATTGGGGATTGCAGGGTAGCAAATTGACTAAATATGTGCTAGAGTGGAAGTTGGGTAACAGTTTAGAGAACATTGTAGTGGTCAAGATAGGGGACAGATTAGAGTATAAAGATGGAAAGTTGAAAACCAGCCAGATACTGCGTATATTCAGAAGAAAAAGAAAAAAAAAAAAGATTTAGCGACAGACTGGATAAAAGAGGTGGACAACGAAAAGAAGTAGAAGATAAATCCAAGAGTTTTGGCTTGAACAACATGAAAACTGAAGGTACTGAGGCAGGAAGTCTGGAGGCACATACATCTTTTGCATCACAAGATTTTTCATAAAATTTAAAATAGAATTGGAAAAAGAATGTCTATCAGATTCTCTTTTTTTACCCACCACAATGAGAAGAGAAAGCAAAAGTGATTTTTTTTTCCTCTAAAAAGAGGGATTTCCCCTCCCAGAGACAGAGATATGATTAATAGGAACAGGCATAATCGGATGTCCCCAAGAAGGGTTTCACATGGATTCGGTTTGGGTAAATTCTAGAGCAGTCAGGACTTTTATCTCAATTCCCGTGTTATAACCTGGAGGGGTTCCAAGATTCTTCGAGAAGCCATGTGTCCATCATGGTACTAAAGTGGGAGAAGAATGATGATTATTTGAGGTTTTAAAGCCCCCATCATTCTGGTTGTGATGGACTGATGGAGACCAGTGATCATGAAGGGGTCTCGAGTTTTTGGTGAAGAGTTTACACAGCTGGTTAATTGCTACCAAAATGGGATTGGGTGGAGAACATTAAATCTGTCCCATTAGAGAAGCAATGGAGGGTTTTTTGTTGTTGTTGTTTTGTTTTTAAGAGTGGGAGATACAGAGTGACTGACCTCAGCAGCACAAACCAGCATAAGACAGAAGACAGTTTTTGAATATCAAAGACTCATTCTCTACTGAAATTACTGAGTTTACAAGCAGCGGGCCAGATTAATTTAACTCTGTTCTTACGCAAAGCGGAAGCTCAAGACTAAATAAGATTATAGGAAGTAAAGTAAATAACATCTCCATGAGTTTGATCTGAAAATGAGAATATGCTCCAATGGTTAATATGTGTGGGGTACCTCCTTGGGCTAGATTTTCAAGTAAATCCATTACAAGGATTTTAAAACTTTGATCCTGACAAGCCAATGGAACAGACAGTTTTTTATAAATGAGGAAATTGAATCAAAGACAGGTCAGGCAACTCTCTCAAGGTCACACATCTGATAAGGGGTGGGCTTAGTTTGGGAACCCAGGAAGTCAAATGACATTTGTCATCGCATTAGACAGCTTCTGGTTACAGCACCCTGATAGCACGACATTCACTTTGACTTAATAGAGTTTTTCTTGTAAACAGACTCAATATATTTTTGCTTTCAAACTAGAACAACTCATCATTTTTTAATCACATGTAATGGCTTACTGCGCTGTAGTAAACTTGGCCTTCTCTTTGATGATCTGCTTTTCTTTCCCCCTGTATCCAGCTGGTCATCAAGCGCTGCCGTGATCATAAATCTTGTATTCCACAATTCTTCACCTCCACGAACATTTGCCCTGACAATCACTAACTTTTCCCATCACTTTAGTACATCCTGCAGCAAAAATAATGGGAAGAGTGTTCCTTCTCAAACACCCCAGTTATCATAACTTTTGTTCAAATATTTACATTTGACTTCTGTAATTTTAATTTAAATTGGAGTCCTGAGGATACAGAAATGAGAATAGTTTGTTCCAGCCCATAGAAAAGCTTTCAATCACTTGTTTGCTTTTGAAAGTATTTAATCAACTAACCTTTACTCTAAGTGATCCTGTGCAGAACAGTCCACATCCAGTCACTAAGGAAAGCCTTTAAAGCTGGATGTAGATTTTACCTCAAATATAATATTTTTCTCTAAATTCTTCCATTAATGCAAAAACAACCCCAGTCAATAGATCATGGGTGCATTGTAAACTTCTACATAGAGTCCATTGCTCAGTTACAATATTTAAAAGTAAGGACCATACAAGTGTCCTAGACTTAATGCTCATGGGAATTATCACAATTCAGTCATGTTCCATCCAACCACATATGGGGAGGAGCAGATGGTAAATGATGATGACACTGCTGCCTCATTTCCAGTATTCTTTCATCAATCCAGGAGTCTGTCATCTTGTTATTTATAAATTCTTGCCAAATCTATCTCTACCAAGAGATCTCTCTCCCCCTTGTTAAATGTAATACCAGTTTAAATCATCTGGAGCCAGCTCCTCCCTGAAGCTACCTTGTCAACATGAAGAAACTTCAGGGTTTTTTTTTTTTTTTTTTTTTTTTTTTAGATTTCCAGAATCAATACTGCATTGCATTACATTAGTGTTTTTGTGTTTTTTTAAAACATCTGTAAGCATTTTTTAATCATCTTTTTAACCCCCCCCTTTTTTTTTATTTGTGGGACACCTCTGTGGCACAATCAGTTGTGTCTAACTCTTGGCTTTGGCTCAGGTCATGACCTCAGGGTCATGAAATCGAGCCCCAAGTCAGGCTACTCACTCATATTGGAGTCTGCTTGAAATTTCTCTCCCTTTCCTTTTGCCCTTCCCATTTGTGCTCTCTCTCTTTCTCTTTCTCTCTTATTAAAATACATAAATAAATAAATAAATAAATAAATAAATAAATAAATAAATAAAATCTTAAAAAAAAAAAAAAACTTTAGGGATGCCTGCGTGGCTCAGCGGTTAAGCGTCTGCCTTCGACTTAGGGTGTGACCCTGGACTCCCGGGATCAAGTCCCACATCGGGCTCCCTGCGTGGAGCCTGCTTCTCTCTCTGCCTGTGTCTCTGCCTCTCTGTCTCTCATGAATAAATAAAATGTTTTTTAAAAAGCTTTATTACAGAATGCCATTTCTTGAGAGACCAAGGTTAGCAGCTCCAATATCTAAGGCAATAGAACCTCTAGATTTATTATGTAGCTTAGGGAACACTGAAATGTAAATTAGAAGTGACAAATCGTTTATCAAAAATATTGTTTTATGTTTTTGAGTGCTACCAACCCCATATTCCTTTTATAATCTGTATCACGGCACTTTTATGCATCTAAATAGAACAACAGAATCACAGCATCTTTTCTCATTTTCTTTTCACTATTTTGGTGAACACTTATCTGGAATAAACACTTGAAATAATTATAAGACATATAATAAATAATTAATCAGGTCCTTGGGCATTTATTGATCTCTGATGAGTTTCTATGGCTGCTGAGGTTAATAAAACACAGAACTTGTACTCAAAAGTCCATAGCCTAGTTGGGAAAATCTACATAGAAACAAGCAAGTTAAAAACATGAGGCTTATCCAAGCTGCTTTGGAAATAAAATAGAGTTTCTATTCATGTGTACAAAGAGAGGATAAAAGTGATGGTTATAATACATGGCTGCAGATGAACATAATTAGGTATGTGGGGGAGAGATAAAAGAAAATAAAGATTATTTCCTTAATTCCTAAAAACTTTCTTCCATGAACATGCTATCTTACTAGGTTACCATGTTCTATTTTCCCTTGACAGTAAATATTTTTGATAGAATTGTCTACTTATTACTTGTTAGTAATATTTAAGTTAGTAATTCCTAAGAATATTAAGTCAGACTCCCACCCCGAATTTTTTTCTGATACTATAATAGTCACAAAATGTTATAAATCACTATCTTGTCAACAAACCGAGTGATATCTGATTATCACTCCTTTTTGTCATCTGTGATAGCACAACACTGTCAAGTTCATCTTATATGTGCTCTTCCTCAATGGTAGATTTCTTCTCTCATCGTCGGACCTCCCCCTCTCAAGTTGCCCCCATTTCTCAGTTCATTGCCACCTAATTCCACCTGTTAACCCATTACCTCCATAAAGATGACTTCAATCATATAGGCAGCTTGACATCTCTCCTTACTCTAAGGCAGAATTTTGTTCTACTGGAAATATCCAATCTCTGCAATTAATGCTCTGGTCTAAATGTTTGTGTTGCCCCAGAATTCACATGTTGGAATTCTCATGCCTGGTGCAATAGTGTTAGAAGGCGGAGTCTTGGGAGGTGATTAGGTTATACAGTTGCGGCCCTCATGAATGGGATTAGTGTTTTTTTGGTTTTGTTTTTGTTGTTTTTTTTTTTTTTTTTTTTTTTAATAGACCCAACAGAAGTCCGTAGGCCCTTCTACTGCATGAGGATATAAGAAGTCTGTGAGCCTGAAGAGAGTGCTTTAAGCGACCATGTTCGCACCCTATTGAACTTTGAGCCTTTAGAATTGTGAGAAATAAATTTCCATTGTTTAGAAATGCCATCTGTGGTATTTTATTACAGCAGCCTGAACAGAACTAACTCCCAAGAGTCTCTAGATCTGTCCCGATTTTTATAGATAATCCACATTTAGATTATTTTTTCTTTCCCATACAGAATTACTCAAAATCTCAATAAATACATGAAAATATCTCCCTTCTTTGTTTTTACCTTTGTTTCTCTTCTTTTAGTATGTCACCAAAAATAAAAACTTATTATACCATGAGCCTTCTGTGAAATAGTCAAATCAATAGCACATACACAGCTATTTAATATTTTTTTCTTTTATTCTCTTACTAAGTTTAATGCGTTTTACCTGATACTATAGGTATCTCTGTCCCTCAATTCTCTCTTTCACTCTGAGTGGCAGAAAGGTGTAATGTTTCTAAAGCTAGACAGGCTTGAATTGAAACCCATAGTCTACATTCCCACTTAGATATTGAACAGAAGATGGTAATTTTTATCTTTCCTTCCATACCTCCAGGTTCTCAAATTTAACTGAACATTAGAATCGAATCACTTGGGTACTTTAAAAATACTCATCATAGAATTACATCTACTACTATTTCAATTTAATTGATCTGAAATATGGACTGGACAGAGGATTTTAAAATTTCCAAGGTTTTCGAAAGGAACTCTAAGGTTGAGGACTCTGGTGGAAAGTGAGGTGCCAATCTTTCTTCCCCAATTTTTGCACAGTACTTAGTATAAAAATTCTCACATACTATGAATATCTTAATAATTATTTGTCAGTTGAAGGACTATGTTGGTAGTTCACAGATATTCCAGAAAAAAGGGGGAAAAAGCCTAGAAGACAATTATTAGAAAGGCATAAGAAAGAGGTACACACAAAATTGTTAGTCACTTTACAACAATTAATTTAGGATCAGCAAGCAAATTTGTGAGGAAAAAAAAAACATTGGGGGTCATTCAGATCTAATTTCAATATTTAAAGCAAAGAGTAAAAAGATGAATGTTAATCCAGTAGGAATTTTTTGTTTAGCTTATAGAGGCCTTAGAGGTGAAAGCAATGTGTGTTTTCTGAGAGACCTTCACATAGTATCTGACTTCTAAGATTCTATTAATGTGTTTTTGTTTTTTAAAGATTTTATTTACTTATTCATGAGAGATACAGAGAGAGAGGCAGAGACACAGGCAGAGGGAGAAGCAGGCTCCATGCAGGGAGCCCGACGTGGGACTCGATCCTGGGACCCCAGGATCAGGGCCTGGGCCGAAGGCGGCGTTAAACCGCTGAGCCATCCAGGGATCCCTATTAATGTGTTTAATGTGCATTTCTCAGGTTCTTCCTGTGGCTGGTAAGAGCCCAACAGAACCCAAGAAAGTTTCAGGAAATAGAAGCCATAAAAATATGCAAAAAAAAATATATATATATATATATTGGCTTTGATATTGGATGATCCAATTCAATCCTTGTTTCACCATTTCTTTATGGAATATGATGATAATTATGGAATTCTGTCTACATCCCAGACTCTGTACTAGAATGTGGAATTAAATGAGGAAGAAGATGTAATCTATGGTCCAAAAATCTTCTGATGGAGAAGGTAAATGAGTAAAAAAAGAAACTAAAGAGGAAAACACAATGTGAAGAATTTTATGCATAAAAAAACCATGAGACCAGCCACAGAAAAGCCAGGAAAGCAATTTTGCAAAAGAAAAGGCTAAACTGATCATCTCTATTCTCTCCTATCTTTTTGTGATTCTCAAGTTTACAATTTTATCTATGAGTAGAGATATATAAAATCACAAAAATTTTCATAGGACAGGAAATGTCATGTTCATAGTGGGCTAGCAATGTTAGCACACCGCCATGTTGTGGGTGAGAAGGGACGGGTTGCATTATTAAAGTAAGGAAGAGAATAAGAGGAAGAAAAACAACAGTAGCTAGGGTACTGTTTTATTTTCCAGGAACAGTAAAGTTGATGTTTTAGGAAAACTTTGGCCAAGAGCCCTGAAATATTTAAATGTCAGCAATAGTTAGATCCAAATGTCTAATGAATTGTGTAAAGTATGTGAAAATTGGAAAAGACTTTGAATTAATAATCACAATGCACACATGCACCAATATACATACACAAACACAAAAAACAATATTGATCACATTTTAGAAATACAGATGGTAGACATGAGTGGCTAGAAAAGATCTGGAAAACTCCTTGCGAAAAAAGAGAGAATAAAATACATTCAGTTAAGATAATGAGCAAATACAAGAATATTCTATTCATTTTTCCCCAGGAATTTGGTTAAATTCTGCAGTTCTTGGCAGTGGAATAAAATGTATGCATGCTCTGTTTGTTAGATTTAGCACAAAGTCAAATTTCTTCTAGAGATTCTTTAAATGTTGATCACAAAAATCCTTTATACTCTTAAAAAGTAATGAATATCTCAAAAGCTTTTATTTTGGGGCTTATACCTCACAATATTTTCTGCTTTAGAAACTAAAATTGAGAAATTTAAAAATATACTTGTTAATTAATTTATTTAAATATAACAATAAGAAACCCATTACCTGTAGGTATACTGTTTTTATTAAAAATTCATTTTCCAAACCAAAAAAATTTTGAGAAGAGTAGTACTGTATGTTATCTCTGTATTTCTCTTTAATATCTGAATTAATTCAAGACAGCTAATACTTATATTTCCTTCTGGTCAATGTATTTCAATATGTTTTGGTGGATGTCTATGAATGAAATCTTGCCCCTACTGATATTCAGTTAGAAAAGAGAATAATGTTATGGGTGTTTTTCCTCGATACTGCACCAAAATTCAACCTGTAGTATGTAGTAGTTCCTTACAGGTTGGGTTTATTTTTCTTTTTGGACTTTGAATGAATTTCGTGCCCATGTCTGATTTTGTTACATCACTTATTGATAGAAAATATTGGTTCAATATGTTATGCAAGTTTTTCAACTGCTGACCCACTTCATTACAACAATATAAAAAATCACATTCATTAATAAAATCACCAAACCCATCAGAAAATCTTGAAGCTGTCAGGCTTATGGTGATGCAAACAAGTTCTCCAAAATTCTA
Organism: Nyctereutes procyonoides; assembly: GCF_905146905.1. Taxonomy (NCBI): domain Eukaryota; kingdom Metazoa; phylum Chordata; class Mammalia; order Carnivora; family Canidae; genus Nyctereutes; species Nyctereutes procyonoides. The sequence continues at coordinate 14,244,330 of NW_026575021.1, read as the reverse complement.
ACTTGCTTGAAAATTTGAACTTTATCTTTGGCAATAAAACTTGTCAGTTATTTTCCTTGAAGTGACAGGCTTAATTGATACCTTTTTGGCAAAATATCTGCTCAGTACCCAAATGTGATTAACCAGTTTATGTCAGTTGTTTTTTTTTTGGTACCCTATGAGAAAATAGTTCCTCAGGTCATGACTCAATTGCATCTCCTCATACCAAGACTACAGTCTTGATTCATGTTAAACCATCAGCATTTTTATGGGTCACGCTTTTGAGCCATCAGTGCAAATGCTGATAAAGTGAAAAAACCCATCATTGCCTTACTTGACTTATAAAAATAGTCTTAACCCAACAGACCCCTTGAATATATATCAGAGACTCCAAAGGGTTCACTGATCACACTGTTCTAGACACATAACTAATACAAATATAATGTACAAACGTAGGAAAAAAGTACATGTATATGTATGTATGTTCACACGCATGTGATTTATATAAATATGTCCTATGGACTGAATGGGGTCCCTCTAAAAGTCATATGTTGAAGGTCTAACTCCCAATGTGATGGTATTTGGAGACAGAGACTTTGGGAGGCAATTAGATAGTGACGGTGGAACCCTCATGATGGGATAGGTGCCCCTACAGGGAAACAAAAACAAACAAATAAAAAAAAACCAAAATTCTCTCTGTCTCTGCTCTGTGAGGCTACAACAAGAAGCAGAGTCTGCAAGCCAGGAAGAGGGCTCTCACCAGAACCCAACCACACTAGCACTCTGGTTTCAGACTCCATAGCCTCCAGAACTATGAGAAATAAATATCTGCTGTTTAAACCACCTAGTTTATGGTATTTTGTTACGGAAGCCCGAGGTTACTAATATAACATGCAGGCACAGCAGGTTTTGCTATTCTCATTCGTTTATGACCATTTACTGAAACTTAAGGATGTGTGTGTGTGTGTTTAGAATTTATAAGATTATCCCGAAGTATTTCACAGAAGACTATTAGAAAAAAAATCTTCCTTGGCTTCTGTTCAAATCCTTCCCACTGGCATGATGGAGGGAAATTGGTTAATGTGTATCAGGATAGGAAACCAACAAATAAACAGTAATTTAGAAAGAGTCCCATAGCATTGAATGCACATCTCAATTAAGACATAATTTAAGCTATGAGACATGAGAATTTGGTGGGCTAATTCCATCAGACTAGGATGGAAACAGAAGAAACTAAGAGGAGAGAAAATAGATATTTTTTTATGAAAGGAAGAATGTAAAGTTGAATCAATTGGAAAGATAAACATAAACAAGCATTTATTTTAAAACTAAAGTTTTGAGAGTTTGGTATGTGCTTGACGTCATTCAGGATAGTGGGATTGCAATTGTGGACAAGACCGATCTGATGTCTGCCCTCCCGGAGTCTACAGTACAGTGGCTGCTATAGGTGAGTGACAAGCATTACTCTAAAGTGAGATCGATGGGATGTCACCAACAGAGAACCATCTCTGAACGGTTACTGAAGGGTGGTAGGCAGTTGATTTTAATTGATGTAATGCTAGGCCAAGATAATGACGTGGTTAAAAAGATAGAAATCAGTTAGGAAAGAACAGAGGCTGCAGGCTAGGAGACAAGGAGAAAGAAAGAATCGTAGTAAGAGACTCCTGGAGCTCTAGACACGTAGGAAGGACTGAGAAAATAGGAACATCAGTACAGCAAAGCCACAGGGTGGATTCCCTCATTGGACGGCAGCCCTGGGAGAAACACAAGCCTCACTCTCTGGCATGTCCTACTTGATCTCCTCCATGTTAGATTAATTTCCTTTCCCAGAAGACCACGCTCTTCCGCATGCCTGCTGGATTGTGTTCTTACATGCCTGCTGGATTGTGCGCTAAACAGTAGCTTCCTGCTTCACCACTCCAGCCAAAACCCATACTACCCTCCATTGTGCGCCAGGGCTCTTTAGATCTGCCTCAATTTTGACAGTTGTCACCGTGCATGATATTTGTTTATGTGTCTGTCTTAATAGAAATTTCGAAGTGAGCTTCGATTATAGCAATGTTCTTACCAATTGCTCAAACTGTTAGGACTGACATCTCCGCCCTTTGAAACCTGTTTGGGGACTTCTCTACTCCTCCTCCACCCTGACATCTTGGCCATTTGAAACCTGTTTGGGGACTTCTCTACTCCTCCTCCACCCTGACATCTTGGCCATTTGAAACCTGTTTGGGGACTTCTCTACTCCTCCTCCACCAAGAAACAAGATTATTTGAGCGCAGAGCACACTCCTGAATGCATTTACTCCACATACACTACAGCCTGATAGACACAGCTTTTAAATGACTGCTGCAAATCACAAACATTTTTCAGTAAATGTAAACATTCATTTTTTTTTTCTGAGCTGAAAACATTTCGAAGAATTCAGAGTTTATATATATAACAGATGGTTCAATTTGGTCTAAAAGTTCGCTGTATCTCAGGATAATCGGTCGTGAATAGCACGGTAATGTGACTGAGCTGCGATCGAGTATAACCCATAAATAAAACACACCTGTAGAAGTGTTCAAAGCAGTGGTTAATTGTTCCACCTGGGCTACAACGTAACAGTGGAAAGCGTGCTAATAGTACCATTTGTGGGCTAATTCACTTAACTTTGGCTTTTTGCAACTTCACATCATATTTCTGCAAACCAAACTAAGTTTCTGAACTAACAACTCTTCCACATATTCCCAGTAAACAAATGACGTAAGCCAACCCACATCTAGACAAACCACAGACGTAGAGAGCGAGTTAAAGGCCATCTTACTATCTCACTACTGTCCCCATTATAAGAAACAGCAGTGAGAGTACTTCATGCTTACACATATTTTTAATTCTTTAAATACCCTGATGCAACACATTTATAAAAACACATATTTTCAGATGATAGGTTTTTGACAAAGATTAAAACAGATTAATATCAGCACGATCACATAGCACAGATATCCATGGCAGGATAACAAGACCAACATGAATAGCTCTAAAACTTTATGACTATTCTAGTGGCTTTTGTGTGCTTTTGTCAAATTTGAAGGTTATAACAGTCCTGTGAAGTAGGCTAGTTTTCCCTGTCCTTTATAGATGGACAGTTCCTTCCGAGAAGTACCTCCCTAATGTCACCCGGCACTTGACAGCAGATCCAGCATCTTGATCCACAGATTTTCCTTTCAAATCCAATGTTCTAATCTCCAGGCCTCACTGACTCTCAGAACAATAATAAACATAATTTCAGAGACTGAGCTAAAATCGTCTCACCTTCTTCAGGAATTTTAGGTGAGAGAATTCAGAGGTTTAAAAGGTCTAGGAAGTGAGAAAGTGAGATAAAGCACTGCGCATGGGCAAAGAGAGACATATCGGAAATGGTGACCACTGAGCAGAAAATGGTGAAAATAATAACAAAGAGGGGATCTTGAGAAGAGAGGTTGAGAGCAACCTGTGAAAGCATTATCCTAGATTTGCCAGCTCGGTGGTTTTGATTCAAATCCAGGAAATTAACTTTGTTCTCTTCCAGATTCACAGTTACAACTCACAGCCAGTCATTTGCCAAATTTGAGCTTTCGACCCTTCTACTGAAACTGTGTTTGCATTGCTCTCGAAGGAGGTGGTAGGAGGGCCATGAGCCGTGGAGCAAGGAATTCGACTCAGCCACGGTTCCATCCTGGCTCCTCCACTTGCGAGCTGGTAACCTCACCCCAGTTACTTAAATAAACACTATTGCCTCTCAGTTTTCTCAGCCATAGATGAAAAATATTAATAACACCCACCTAGTACACTTGCTGCGAATATTAAGATAATACATGTAAGGCTTCGGAACAGTATCTGGCCCAGAGCAAACTATCAGCTAGCAGATTCAAGCTACAAGAATGTAGAAATCTGTTTATGCAAAAGAAAATGAAGGCAAAAGATGTAGATGTGAATAGTGCAGGTCTAGGGAACAGTAGAAATGAAGGAATGATGTGACATTTAGATATTGGAAGTTTTAGAAGAGAGAGAATTTTTTTTTTTTTTTTTTTTTTTTTTTAGAAAAGCAGAATTCTTGCCAGCAGGCAACTAGGAAGTTGAATTGAAATTAAGAACTAAGCGATTAAGGGATTAAGGGATGTTGTCCTTGTCCTTTTAGAGAACATTCTATGGAAAGATTGCTATATTAATTTTTCAGAAAGGGGAGGTGGAAAGAGAATGAGAGAGAGAGAGAGAGAATCTCCAACAGACTCCATGCTGAGTCAGTGTCCCATGTGGGGCTCTCTCTCATGACTCTGAGATCATGACCTGAGCCGAAATCAAGAGTCAGAGGCTTAACCGCCTGAGCCCCCAGATTCCCCACTATGAAGAGAATCTTTAACGACAGTGTTTAGGTCTCAGGTACAGGCGCACGCATGTGCGTACCTACAGGTGACCAAATTGACTTGAGTGCAAACAGAGGCAAATCAGTTTAATACTCTGTGCACAGCTTCTTCAGGTATCTGCTCCTCCTTACAACTTCTCAATTTCTGGATATTCTTTTTAATTTTTTTACATTATAATTTATCATTGGAACTATTCACACAGTAAAAAGAGTGAAGTCGGTTTGATTTAAGGAAGAGTAATCTAAGAATCAAATTGGGAAGCATCACCAACGTTATTTTTTAATGTGAAATTATAAATTGATGTGTCTATTACAGATTCATCTCCCCAAACTGAATTTTCATTCCTCTTTTAGTAGCAGCCTATGATACGAATGATGGTTAAAGAAGAATCTCGAAATCTTGTACTTTTTTAACAAAAAACTGTATTTGATAATGTGAAGGATATGAATCAAAGTTAGTGGTACTTATTCATGTAAGGATGGCAGTTTTAATGAGTTGTCACTGTTATTCAGACGATAATTTTTATAACTGGAAGTGGCTACTGTGAGGTCACAATAAGGAAATAAAATCTTCATTTAATTGAAATGTAACTTTGTTCAGTTATAACGACCCATAGAAAAGAGGGTTTTCAACTAAGGGTGCATTCTCATCACGTACACAGTAAAATATAATTAGGTTCAGCCCTCATTCACAGCATCTGCATTTAAAAGCTCAACTCTGTACGAAGCTCCTCCTTTTCATTCTCCTCCACTTCACTCCTCCTCCTTCTGGATTTTGACCTCTGGGTCTTGGAACCATGCAAGATATATTGAGATCTTTGATCTCATTAACATGTTTTGCAATTCATTTTTTCTGTTCCTATCTAGTTAAAATAGATTAGTACTCATAGATATTAAGTTACAAAGCCCAGGTCAGTGCACCGAGATATTGCAAGTCAAAGCAGGCATTTAATTCTTGATTTCATTTAAATAATTATTTAAAGATTGGAACAAAGGGACCTTGAGAGGTTATTTAGTCTATCTCCTGCATCTTAGGTAAAATTATTCCTAAAATAGGTGCCTGACAATCTTTTTCACTCCTAAGGAATCCTTAGAAAGGTACTTAAAGCGCCATCTTGGCATATTATTCTGCTCCATAAAAACACTCAATATTGTCTTAATTTCAGACTTAAATCTCAAATGTCATTTTATTTTTTCTTTGTCCTTAGAAGAAGTAATTGAATGATTTTCCCTGCAGTAATCTCATATTTTTAAGTTCTTCTTCCAACTATTTATTTTATATTTCTACTTCCTCTTTTGCATTCTCAATTCCACTGCAAAAGAGCGACTTGTACAGATCCTGTGATAGATTACAATAATATCCCAGTACCAAAGATGAAGAAAATAGTGTGACTGACAAATATGTATTTAATCTTCAGTTGTACCCTGTTTTTCCAGTGGTAAAAAATACTCTTGATATTTCTTACAAACTCAAGAGAACTGGTTTTTATGAGATGGTGATAATTTAAATGAATATTTCATAAAATATATTTGTCAAATTATTTGGCTTTTTTGAGTTTTATGTCCCTTATGTTAAAAAAAGGAAAGAAGAGAGAAAGAAGAAAGAAAGAAAGAAAGAAAGAAAGAAAGAAGAAGAAAGAAAGAAAAGAAAAAAGAAACCTTGTGTGACTTAATTTAAAGCAAATATTAAAGAAATATTTTGGGGCATCTGGTTCAGTTTGTTAAGCATCCAACTTTTGGTTTCTGCACAGGTCATGAACACAGGTAGTGTGTTCAACTCTGGGTCTGCTTCAGATTCTCTCTCCCTCTCCCTCCTACTCACTCTTTCTCTCTGTCTCTTTCTCAAATAAATAAAAAAACTTAAAAAAAAATACTTTTGTGGTAACCTAAAGTTACTGATACTTTGTGTCAGCCTAAAGATGAAAGTCAGAGTGGAAGAAAAGATATTCAAGAGCAGTTTTAATGGGGGGGGGGGATTTTCTTGCATACTCTTTCTCTAAAATTTTTTTTCTTTAGTTCTCACACTCACTTCTAGAGTCATATTTACTGCTTTGTTGAACAACACTCTATCCAGCCTAGTAGCTAGGCTGGAGTTAATTGTGACACCACCGTACATTTTGAACTTTGTCACATGGTCTAAAACTTTGCTACTTCCATCTTAAATAAAAATAATTTATTTCAACATTCTGCATTGGCAGTAATGGGAACGATCAGTCCTTAGATCTTTAGGTGGAAGCCTGACTGTCTACATGAAATCTTCCACTATGGAAATAAGCATATAACAGGCTAAAAGTAACCCAGAGAAATTTCCAAAATGTTATAATGAACTCCAGATATACTAACTTTCATATTTCATTAAATATTATTATTATTAATAAAAATTTCATAATTTAAAAAAGAAGAAGAAAACTTGAATCATAAGCAGAGGAAACTACTTAGAGGGTGATATTGTTGAGCTTATCTCCATCTTTTGTGCAGCCTTATCCCAGAGTCCATTGTAACTTCATCACTGTTAGCATTTTGTGCTTAAGGAAGATACTGTGTTTTATGAAGAATCTTGATACTCCACGCTAAGTTTTGAAAAATCTTCTAAATGTGTACAATTTTCATAGATTTATCAAATAATCCAAGGTTGGGAAATGCAGCATAATCTTCACAAAGATGTTCCTCTTGATTGGCTGGAAAGAAAAGTAGACAGGTGCTTTGAAGTCGTCTAGCCTTTCATTTCAGCAAGTAGGGAAGGGAGAAAGTTTGCCTTAGTTTTCAGATATGTCTGTGATTGAGACCAATATAACTCAACACCCAAGGACTCCCAGGAGATTGTTTTTCTCAATCTTAACCTGGGACTGGCAGCTGACTTACCAAGGGGGAAAAAAGGAAAGATGCTAAATGATAAAAACATCCATGGGCAAATTATTCAACTACTTGGTCTTTTGAAACATTTCCTGGAAATAGGTCCAAATAAGATTTATTTCCATTAGTGTTACCCTAATATTTTTCTAAGACATATTTATCTATGTATTTCTAAAACATTTTGAACCAAGTATGCTATAAATATTTTATTCAGTTTTAAAGGATAAGTGTCTAATCGATTGCTTATATGAATAATATATTACAAAATAAATTTTGGTTTTCATATTCCAGGACATGCTATTTTAAAATAAATGAAACACAAAAACATTCAGTTTTTTTATTAGTTGTCAGAAAAAATTACACTTGTAAGAATTAGTACTTTTATGATTTGCATAGTAGGCATTCAATAAACATGTTTAAATGATTTGTAAAAGTAGTAGGCAGATCTTCAAGTTTTACATAGAATTCAATAAAATCTTCACATTTGTACATGCAACTTTAAAATAATTTGTGGATATATTTTTATCCTTAATATAAGCTAGCTCCAAATAGTATTTCCTTAGAACTCTCTTTTATGAAAGAAATGAAAGTATGAAACATGTTTTTTTGTTTGTTTGTTTGTTTGTTTTAATTTAATTGGATACCAAGAATATGGCATCTTGGTGAACTTGTTCCCTTAATATGGATAATCATAACATCTTGCATGCATAAAATTTTTTGAAGAGTAGTCAAACAGCCTCGCTAACACCTTTTAAAATTAAAATAAAATTTAGTTGTCAAGTAAAATAAAATCTAAATTGCTTAGAAAACTCTGGATTTACGGCAGACTAGCAAGCAGGTCATATATGAATTTCATATACAGGTTCTTGAAGTTGTAAATTGAAGAAAACTCATTCAAATTGCTGGAGGAAAATATGTTACTCTGTTTATATTAAAAGCTGTGAGCAAGACAACTTAATGGAAATTGGGTACACTGCTACATGGCTTCAAGCTCCTTTAGCTACAAAGCCGAAGAGGTATTTAATTATAAGTTCTAATAAGAATATCCACGTGACGCAAGGAAAATATAACTTTTTCTGAAAGTTCACACGTATTCAGGGCATAAAGGGAAATAGGAAACAAAAGCAAGGAAGATAGCGCTGTTCTGGATTCTTCAAAAGCAGGACCATTTACCTTGTAATTTAGAAAACTGTGGACCTAATCAAATGTTTTACAAGGGTACTGAAATGTCTTGTTAAGTCATCAAACGATTTTCCATTGCCAAGCTCATATTAATTAACATGTCTAGGTTCTATCTCTCAGGGATGCAACTGCATTAGTGTGAAGCTGGGCTCCCAAGGAACTATAGTTCTGTTAAGAGACGAGGAGAGCAGGGGCACCGACCAGGGCGATGGTCTAGAGGAGGAAGAGCACTTTAGGAGCTTCCTGGGGGTATAAGAGATGCCTCAGGAAGGAAGCTGCTTCTTTAGAACCTAAAACTAGAGCTTCCCCAGGCCCTCTCAACTGCCCCCACAGAGCTGCTGAATCTCCAGGACCCGACAATCCCCCACTCAGTGGAAGCAACTGAAGAGGAACAAAAATCGTATCTGTTCTGATGTTTCTTTTTAAAAAAAATACTATTCCTGATAACTAATGTCAATGGATCACCTTAAAATTTTGAGTCTTGCATATTTAATACTCTAGGAACTAGTCATGGCTGTTGCAAGTCTTGCCCGGGAAGAAGAACCCTTATATGTGAGAACGTGAACTCTGCAGCCAACATGAGTAACACCAGGGAGCACTGTCAACACCGGGCCTGGCAGACAGCAATGGGCCAGCCCCGAAAGCAGCCAAACAAACACAAATGATGACAAAAGACCAGAACTCCACAAAAACCCCAAATCTGCAGATAACAAAGCGATCCGCGCAACAGCCATGACTTCCCGAAGGCTTCTCTAGAATAATCACATGCTACAAGAGAAAGGTGGCTTCCTAAAGACAAGGGACTGCCCGTGTTGGCTGCACAGTCAAGAACTAGGGTCCTTTTAACCACCTGAGATGAAATGGTTGTGTTTTCATGAGTCTGTAACTTATCTTAGAGCAACTGTTCCCTTAGAATGTCTTGATGCATCAAATACCTCTTCCGTCACTCTGCAAGGAACTTTAAATTCAGATCAATCCCTCCTCATCCCAGGATGTTCCTTTACAAGAAGATAATATTCAGGTTTTTGTATCTCTACCTCAACTTTCTCCATGTTACCCGGAGCCATGACTTTGAGACTTTGTGCAAGGACGTTTCTTCCCAGTCTTGACCCTTGCCTACATCTCTGCATCATGGGTGCCCATTTTGGCTGATGTGACATTAACACGCCAGTTGCAGATTCTCAGTGTGCATATCATTTTCAACTTCAAGACACATCAAAATCAGTATGAAGCTTACTGCATTTGAAATAGATCTCCGGCCATACTCTTTGCTTTTTAAATATAAACAACGTTAAAAAGAGTAAGGGTTTTTATCTGAGTAAGGCTTTTTACAACCTTAGATATAACCTATTAGATTCTAGTAACCCCAACCTTGTGGAGAAAGTGCTGCTGAAGGTCTGGGTTGGGTTCTGGATGGTACGACCTGCTTTTCTCTTTCTGTTCTTTTTCCTACTGCACCACCCACCAGTTAGCCACCTGTACATTAAAAGAGAATTTCCAGAATCTCAAAACTTTACAAGTTTGGTAAATAGGCTGAAATGTACATTCTCTGTTTGACACTTGAATTCTGTGCGAACGGCCATATTTTTCCCCATTCCTAGAAGATCTTGTTCTGACACTGAGAAATTAATGACAAGAAAAGAAACTGTACTTTGTAAGCCGTGGAAGAATTTGCCAGATGGTAAATGACACTGAGTGTTTGATCAGCAGACTGCCGTTCTCCGACCAGAGGCCAATGACGTGTACTTTGAGGATCCTAGGTGTGAAGTGAGGAAGAAGGGCCGGGAAAGCAGACGGCCAGTGAGGATGCACCAGAGCACTTTTCACCCAGAACAATACATCAGTTAAGGACTTGCTTTCAATATTAGAAATATGTGAGATATAATCTAAGATTAATAGATGAAAAGTTAAACTGCATAAAATGAATTTGGAACGCATTTAGAAAAATTTAGACGAAAAAAAAATTTAGATGATTGCCGTTACACGTTGGGTTGTCCATGACTGCAGAAATTTCCCAACGTCATTTCAGCTTTAGGTTTCTATCATCAAGCCCTTTAATTTCCAGTCCACAAACAAAAATTAATAGAGAACCGTGTTCTATTCACGATTCTATGGGAAGACTTTCCTGTCATTTATTAGCTGCATAAACTTTTCAAAGTATAGAAACTTACCCAAGTCCCTTAATTCCTTTGAATCATCCCTTTGTACGTCAAGGTAAGGGCTCGGAGGACTCATAGGACAAAGCCCGTCCTTCACAACTGTGATTCCCTTCCCTCTTTATTTCCTCCCCATAGAGTTAAGGATATTCAGACCTTTTGAGAAAAATGCATTTTTGTTAAGGTCTGCAACATTTTGTTTGAAAAGTTTTAGACCTTCGGAAAAGTTGAAAGAATCGGGTAGGTGAAGCGTATAAGACTGTTTTTAATTTACAAAAACATCTGTGGACTAGGTGAAAAGTATAGGAGCATCCCTTGTGCCTAGGCTGAATTCTATGGAACTGCTATTTTTATAGGTTAAAACTGCTCAAATATCTGCAGTTTCATGTGATTCGAAGTAAATAAAACTAATACGCCTACACCCTTTGCTGAGGTTCACCAGTGGTTCATGTTTTGCCCATTTGGTCACCCTTCTAGATATCAAAATAAATATAGATATAGATGTATAGATCTATTCACTCATGTGTCTATCCATTTTCCACCTGCCTGCCTATCTGTATATCTGTCTTCAATCTATTATCATCTATTTAATCTATCGTCTCTGGTCTGTCAAAATCTGCTAAATCCATTATTCTAAACCATTAAACTCTCTCTCTCTCTCTTTCACACACACACACACACACAAAATATTCATATTTCTTTTCTTTTTAAAAGATACATAGAAAAATAAATAAGTAAATAAGTAAGTAAATAAATAAAATAAAGACACATAATATGCCATTGTGGAGGAAAGGACGTATGGAAAGGACAGATGAGTCAGCTGCTCTCCGCATGAGAATTAAGGATATTCTCGGCATTTTTGCTATTATAACTAATTTCAAAATGATTAACATTATACATAATGTTTGTCGTTTTAGTTTCTTGTTGCTTTAAACTGACGGAATTCAATTCCTAGAAGCAGAATTGTTGAGTAAATGGATAAATACTTACATACTTAATGCTATATGCTGCTGAACATCCCTCCAAAGAAAGACACTATTTTAAAGTCCCATCAGTGTAAGAGAGTCCCTGTTTCCTCACAGGGTATTGCCAATCTGTGGTCAGTCTAATAACTGGGAAAGATGATCACAGTGCGATTTTGTGTTTCCCATATTTTAAGGGACACTCTATCCGACAACCCCATGATCACGACTTGAACCAAAGGTAGATGCTCAACCACTGAGCCACCCAGGTGCCCCTACACTTTGTTTTTTTAAATTGAGGATTTATAATATGTTCAAAATCTACTAATTCTATGGACAGAGCTCTTTCAATGCTTCTTTTTCCCCCAGTTCCTTCTGTGTTATGCTAGTAGCATGTTATTTTTTTTTTTTTTAATTTAAGCTTTAGAATACACTTTTCTAGCTCTGGAGCAAAACCCAATCCAAATTTATTTGGCATTTTGTGACGTGAAATGTATTTATTATTTTGGCATTTCATGATGTGAAATCAATGTATTTAAATTAAAATTATATCTTCATTTTTCCAAGTCTACTTCTTTGTCTTTTGTGGTGTTTGATAATATCTTGTTTGAATAAAGCTTCTCTTCTAACAGGGATTCCTCCTCCTAGGAATGCCTCCCGAGACAGTCTTCCCTGAGCTCTTGTATATTTAAAGCTATTTTCCTACGTACTTGATACTTTAAGAACAACGTAGCTCACTATAAAATCCTTGGCCCACATTTGGTTGCTTTTAAAATATGACTGAGAAGTTGAAGAAAATCCAGTGTCCTTTCTTTTGCAACTTGGTCAATTTTTTTTCTTAATGTTTGAAGTCTAATAGTTTTATTAGTCTGTTTCTCATAACTTTCTGTTCTAGTACGTTTTTGTCTCAGGTATATGGTGATTTTTCAAATTGAGTCATTTATTTCCAGAATTTTTTTTGTGAACTAAAGTTTTAAATATTACATCTGCCTCATTATTTTTGCTTTTTAAGAACTAAAATTATATGTACAACGGACTGTCTTTCCTGTTCTCTGCATCAATTGCCTTGTCTGAATCTTTTCACCTTTTTATTTATTTCATTTTGTTCTCAGAGATATTTTCATGTAATTTTTCAAGACTCTTATTATATCTTCAGTCAAATGTATTTTATTCTGACACCTTATAATTTAATTTTTCTAAAGTTACTTTTTCTCTTTCTTCCATTTCTTTTCCTGAGTCTAAATGGGCTCTCATTTCACAGATTCTGAGGGTTTTTTACACTTATGTTATAAACTTTGATTCATGTGTTCAATTACTTTTTCTTATCTGTAAGTACCTGATAAACGATATTTAATTCTATTCAAGTGTTGTGGTCATAGTTTTCTTCTGCTTTTTGTTGTTTGATGGAAAGCATTTTCATCAGCTAAAATATTTTGATTCATCTTCTTCTATTAGTTTTTACTTCCTGTTTATATTCAAATGTCTCAATACACTTTTATGTAGAGAGTGGTCAGGGGTTTGGCTGCAGTAGCCATTCTCGGTGCTCTGCTTAGATATCATAGAATCTCTTTGCTGATTGGGTGCATCCTCCCTTAGGTGCTGTGGCTATTGCTGCTTATACCTCACACTTTCAAATTTCTCCAAGGGGCTTGCTCTCGGATAACTGGAGCTGTATCACCTGGAAATTTCCATTTCCCCGTGCTCACCCAATGACCGATCTGTGAAGACCTACAGCAAGCAAACCAGTACCCTCAAAGGATACAATAAGTTTATGGTTCCATTTATGCACCAGAGTTCCTGTAGGATGGGATGAATATGAACATCACTTGAAACTACAGCCTTGCTTAACATCTTCCCCTTCCCGATCATGCTTTTCTTCCTGTCTCCTTCCAGTGCTCTGAAGCTTTTTCCTTCCAGTTTATCCTGGGACCACTCATTTCACATCTCACTTGCACAGGGATTCTCATTTGGGCCCATTTCATCTAGGAAACCCAACTTAAGCTAGTAAATGACTAGCTTTTTGTTGTGGTTGTTTTATTCAAGGGCACATTTCTTTAGGAAGGTTGGTACACTTTCTAACTTTGTAATTGAATTTCCTTTCTTAATCTTAATTTCTATTATTTAATAACTGTTCTTTACATATTAAAGGGATACAGCACCCAAGTCCCGTCCTGGTCCCCTCATTCCAAGCAACATGCTGCTTCTGTTCTTGTGCATTTCAAGAACTTGCCTTTGGATTTCTCAGAAGCTGGTCCTTTGATCTATCAGTTCTTGATTGTGATCCCAGTATTTCCCAGTGCATGGCAAGCTGTTCTCTTGCTGAGATGTATTTATCTGTTATATCAGACTTTTGCCTTTCCTTTTCACCAAGTCTCCACTTGAGTCTGTGCTCATAGTGGGCTCTGGTGATGGCTCTGATGGATTTGATCATATATTTCCCTATTTATATATAATATAAATATATGATATTAAATTATCTCATGTTCTCTGTTCTGTTTTCTTGTAGACCTCTATTTTAGGTGGATTTATCTATTCTTCCTTACCTTTTGTATGTGTGAGTCTTTCTTAGCTCTTCTTTCTTTTTCTTTTTCTTTTTCTTTTTTGAAAGATCTCTGAAAATGTTTGGATTTATGCCTTATTTAAATTTTTTTATTCATAAAAATCAATTTTAATAAATGTGACCTTAACCCCATGGGATTGAGTACCTTCATGTCACAGAAAAACTAACAAGTCTCAGTAATTTCTTAACCAAGAGTGAGAAAAAGTTGACCTTCTTCCGACTTTATTTCTACTGCTTCTATAAACTAAAATACATCAATTAGGAAACCATGAGACTGTGACAATTTGAAATAAAGTATACATGTCTGTTCTTATTGATGAAAAACAACCAAAGTTTGCTCAAATGCACAGAATCTACTTGGAAATGAGCAACTTCTTGGGAAAATCCTTCTACAGGAAAGGAAGTCCTGGCAGCAACCCTGCCTAGCTGTAGAAAAGCTATTTGTCATGCTAATTTGTTATATTTTTAGAGTAACTATTTTAAGTGTCTTATTTAAATTTTCCACAGTCATATTTAGCTAATAAAATAAATTAGATAATTATAGCTAATTCATAAAGTTTCTCTGGCACTCTTTTTCTCAATTGAAATTAGACACCAAATTGAAAATAAATCAGGCAATTTTTGCACGTTTAATATTCAAACATATCATCTAAATAAGTTGCATGGGTTTTAGAGCTAACCTAGAACTTTAAAAATTTGTCTATTGTCTCATCATTTTCTATTTTTTCATTGATGTGTCATTCTGGTTGTGTCACTGAAATAAGAAGCAATAAAAGAGATAATTGAGAATTACTATTTTAAAATATTGCAATTCTACATAAAATATGAGCCTAGAGATTATTGAAAATAATATATGTAATTTTTCTGACATCTGGGGGCTGAAGTCTTAACTGCCCCTTGTCTGTGAGAGTGACATATGCTTCTGTGTTTAAGTATCTTATTTTAGGACGTTTTGCTGAAGTCATTTCTGCAAAGGCTGCAAAAGAGAATACTAGTGCAGTCCTGCCTTAGCTATGAAACAGGATGTTGGTGCTATTTTATTTTAGCTGTCCTGACTCCGTATTTTCTTGCTGGAGGCTCCGGCTCTGACTACCTATCCAACTAACTCCTAACAATAATCTTAGCATCTTGTCCTGGAGAGTCTAAGTGTGACAGCCTTCTTTCAATCTATCTCAATACCTTTCCATTCAGTTCAAACTGGCAGCTTTCCTGCTAGGGTTGCTCATGACATTCGTGAGTCACATCCATACTAATCTCCTAAATGTTTGCACAGCCACACCCTTGATGCTCTCGTCAGAATATGCTTTCTTGGGGCACCTGGGTGGCATAGTTCTGTTAAGCCTTAAGCTCTTGGTTTTGGCTCAAAACATGATCTCAGGGCTGTGATCTCAGGGTCGTGAGATGGAGCCCTGCATCCTGCCACTTGGTGCAGAGTCTGCTTGAGATTCTTTCTTCCTCTCCCTTTGCCTCTCCAGCTCATGCTCTTGTTCTCTCTCAAATAAGTAAATAAATCTTTAAAGAGAGAGAGAGAGAGAGAGAGAGAGAGAGAATGCTTTCTCTGCAAGATTTTGCAAATCCTTGCAAAGAAGAATTTCTTGCAATATGGATTGGCTAAAAATTTTCCAAATCTCTAAGTTCTCATTCTTCTTTGCTGAACAGTTCCTTCTTCAATTCCTTTCCTTCTTCTTGTATTTTATTAGGAACCAAGCCACTCCTTGCAATATCTCCTTAGAAATCTTCTCAGCTAAGACTCCAATTTCATCACTTACAAGTTCTACTTTCTGAAAAAAAAAAAAAAAAACCTAGACACAAACAATTCAGCTACATTCTCTGATACTTTATAACAATGTTTCTTTTCCCCCAGTTTCCAATAACATGCTCATTTCTGCCTGAGATGGCCTTTATTTTCCGTATTTCTGCAAACATTTGATTCTTGATTATTTTTGTATTCTCTGAGAAGATAGAGACTTTCTCTCTCATTCTCCCTTTTTTCTTTCTAAACTCTCATCAGAGTCACTTTTAAAAGTCACTCCATAGCAATCTCAGCTTTTCCTAGTATGCATCTCATTTTTTTTTCCAGCTTCTACTCATTATCCTTTTTCAAAGCTGCTTTCACATTTTCTGCTTTCAAACAGATACTCACTTCTCAGTGCCAGTGTCTGTCTTGGTTAGGACAGTTACAACAGAATATCGTAAAAGGTGATTTAAACAACAGAAATGTATTTCTCACAGTTCTGGAGGCTAGAAAGTTTAAGATCAAGGAGCTGGCCAACCTCTTGTCTAGTGAGAATACTCTCCCTATTTTGCAGACTGTGATCTTCTTGCTACAGCCTCACATGATAGGAAGACTAATGCCTTTCTCTTCTTATAAAAACAATGCTCTTGTCATTTGGATGCCACTTCCATGACCTTATCTAAACCTAATTACTTCCCCAAGACCCTCTTCCAAATACTATCTCATTGGGGGTTAGGATTTCAACATATGAATTATGAGGGGATATAGAAATATCTAGTCCATAACATTGCTCCATGCTTCTCTCCTAACTTGATGTGCATTGCTGGCAACCTTTGGCATCCGCTGGTGTGTAGATGTACCACTTTATTGCCTCCATTATCACATGACCTTCTTTGCTATGTATCTTCACATAGCCTTCTCGTAAGGACACTACTTGTGGAACTTAGGGCTCACTATAATCCAGTCTGACCTCATTTTCACCAATTGCATCTGCAAAGATCCTACTTCCAAATAAATTCACATCTGTTTTGACATAAATCTGGGGAAACAATATTCATTCCAGGATACTCTCCCACTGCATTTTCAATTATTCCAGGATAGAAATAGAGCAAGTTTTTGGCCACTGTTTATTCCTATCACCCATCTATGTAGATGCCCAATACAAATGCAGTAATGAATGACACACGTCCCAACTTTATCTGATTACAAATACATTGTGGCACTTGTGACAATGGTAAGAAGGCAGCATATGAATGTTTCAGTATAATAGTTTCTTACTGATAAAAATTACTGAAGGACTTCACTCTGATTCCTTATCATTTTTCAACTGGGATCAAGAAGGGGTGGGGGAACCAAAACTAGACTTTTGTTCAAGAGGGAAAATGAGATGTACGTTCCAGAGCTCCCTAGAACCACAACTTCTGAGAGCCTGGGTGGCTCAGATTTGAAATTCTATGCAAGTTTCTAAAATGAAGAAAAACATCTGCTGTATTAAAAGAGATCTGTTGTATAAAAAGAATCACAACTTTTTTTTTTCAGATTTTATTTATTCATGAGAGACACAGAGAGAGACAAAGAGACACAGGCAGTTGGAGGAGTAGGCTCCCTGTGGGGAGGCCAATGGGGGACTCGATCCCTGGATCCCGGGGTCATGCCCTGAGCTAAAGGCAGACGCTCAACCACTGAGTCACCCAGGTGTCCCTAGAATCACAGTTTCTTAAACTAAATATTTTAGCCACCCTGAGAGATTATTACAACTATTGTTTATAAAGTAGATAGTATAGGAATTTTAGAATGTAACATTACTCCTTTCCTTCCTGTATGTATTTGGCAATTTAATGGTCCTGCTGTCATATGGTGCCTAAGATAGTGCCCAATAACACATACATGGCAAAGTGAGCCAGGATCAGCACAGTAAACATTTCAGATTAAAATCAATTCATATTATCTTGAGGACTCTGGCACAATAATATTTTTTTAGGACAGATGAGGATATTTAATATGAAATTTTAAGTCTTCATTGCTCTGCTCCATGGAAAGATTTTTTAAAATCTTAACAAATTATAACAACTATTCTCATAGGAACTAAAATCTCTTATGGACTTTTTAATAACATCACAAGAAAAATCTTTTAGCTAAGGCATTATTATAAATAATTCCTGGAAACTCCTATAATATAACTGAAATAAAATATAAATTATCAATTCTTTTTTGAAGGGGAGGAGATTTACTTTTTTGAGGAACCTCCATGGTGTTTTACAAAGAAGACATACAATTTGCCAACAGACACATGAAAAGATGTTCAACATCCCTAATCATCAAGGAAATGCAAATCAAAACCACAATGAGATAATACCTGACACCTGTCACAGTGGCTGGAATCAAGACAAGAAATAAGAAATGTTGGCGAGGTTGTGAAGAAAAAAGAACCCTTGTTCACATAATTTTTTAAAAAGTGTTAATTCTTAGGTTTTGCTGATGACCCAAGGACATATTTAATCTTTGCCTTATCTTTGATCTTGACTCAAATAACAGCACAAGAGTTGGTCTGATGATTTATTTTTTGCTTTGTATATAAGGCTATTCTTCATTAGACTAAGCAGTCAGTCTTTCAAGAACATCTACCATTTCCTGAGTGAGTATCATACAAACACACTAAAGTGAGGAGCACCAGTTGTGAGAACCACTCTGGTATGGAACAGTTAAAGCTGCACCTGCACGCCAATAAGTATCGGACATTTTGGGCAGCCTTCTCATGCTGAGAAGTCCAATCTTAAAATATGTCCTTTCCCTGGTAATGAAGGAACTTAGCTTTAAATAAATTTTTTAAGGAAACTGATGTTTCTTAAAAATATATATACTATTGAAGTGCCTCTACAAAATGTTTAATTTGTTTCTTTCTTTTACATAAATGAGTAGTGTTTTAACTCAGTGGGGAGAATGAGAAGCATGGATAAAGTAGTGCAAAAAAATGGTGGTTTATATTGTATATATTTTTATTTTACCACTCAATTATCTTAACAATCTTACTAATAGAGCATATTAAACATCTTGAATCAATCAGGATCTCCAGGGAAATAGTATATGGAATTGTATATGATTAACTCTATTTTTCAGTGAACTGATAATATAATTTGGGCATCTGCAGTAACATCATTGATGGTCATCTGATAATTAGTTTGAATAATGCTTTATTGCATGAACTGAATGTTTGTGTTGCCCCCAACATCAAAATTAATAGATTGGATCCTAACTGTTAGTGTAATGATATTAAAAGATGAAGCCCTTGAGAAGTAATTAGGTGGAGCCCTTCTGAGTGGGACTGATGTTCTGATAATAAACGAAAGAGATGAGGATTAAAACTAAAAAAAATTAAAAAATGTGATTCTGTCTTAAGAGGAAGAAAGAAGTAAAGAAAGAAGGAAAGAAAGAAGGAAAAGAAAGAAAGAAAGAAAGAAAAGAAAGAAAGAAGAAAGAAGAAAGAAAGAAAGAAAGAAAGAAAGAAAGAAAGAAAGAAAGAAAGAAGAAAGAATCTTTCTTTCCACCATGTGAAATTAAAATAAGAAGACAGTTCTCCCAACTCAGAGTGTTCTCACCAGACACTGGATCTGCTGGCACCTTGACCTAGGACTTGCCAACCTCCAGAACTGAGAAATAGATTTCTGTTTAAGTGCCCCAATTTATGATCTTCTGTTATAGCCTCCGAACTGTCAAAGGCACTTGTACAAAGGCCTTCCCCTAACCCCAAGATATTAGGGATATAAGGAGCTGCAGGATCTGGATCTTGGCGCTACTTCATATTCACAATGCTCTAGTAGCTTTCATAAATATTAGAGTCTTGTGCCAAAAGCATGGGTGTAGCCAACTGACTTTTCAATATTAGTTTTAAAAAATCGTGTTTACTTTGATTCATAAACTCTTCTTCAAATGTGACCTATGTGACAAGGTTTATTTTTTAGCTATATATATATTTTTGTTGTTGTTGTTGTTCAATAACTGAGTTCCATTTAAATTGAATTTGTGACTACTGATAGCTCCAAAGATGCCTTGGGAAGTCTGAAACAACTTTCTGTAGAGAGTCTATTCCAATGAGGCTGTCATTATGAAGTGATGTTTAGTGATATGTCAATTAGTTCCAAAGAGTTCATTAAGTTTAAATGTAAGTAGAAGATTCTGGATTTAAAAAATCATACTGCAAGCTATTGCTTTGCCTCCACTCTATCAAATGTGTTAATAAACAATTGTTCTAAGAGAGTCTGTGTCACGTAATAGACTCCACTGCCAGCTGCAATTTTGTATTTATGATTGCTATGAGTGTCACGTCCTTGGATATAAGGATAGAACCTTAAAATTGATTGCCAGAAATCCTATGCAAATTTCTAAAAAGAAGAAAAAAATCTGCTGTATTACATGGGTCTGATATTATATAGTTGATTGAGAATTAAATTCTGAGAAACATACTAATGCATTCTAATTGGCTAATTCACTTTTCTGAGCCCATCAAAGTCGATTTCTTTTGGTCTTGAATTCTCCTGAAGGTTCTAACAATTATAAAAGAGTGTATCGTGTCACATAAAACACGCCTGATGTGTGGTGGTGGCGACATAGCTCTGGGGTGTAGAGTTTTGTACTTCACTTCCTTCAAATTACAAAGAAGAGATACAGATTTTGGTTACTTCTGTTGATATTTTATTGTAGATCATAGAGAAGCTAGAAAACAAGAGATTCATTCTTTCAACAGATTCAAGAAGTGTAACCTCACTCGCAGGTGTTCATATCAAGTAGAAACTCCAGTGATCCAGTGGCAATGTGTGTCCCCTTCGTGCCCAGGTTCTTGGTCACACCTCTTTGAAGAAGGAAGAGGCAAAGCTTCCTTAAGCCATCAGGGTGTGCTGAGTCGTGCCAATCAGGGCTTTGGTCACATACCTGTCTACCTATTAGGTTAATGTCCACGTGCTGATAGTCCTTTTTTGCTGACATCTGGGATCTGAGGTCTTAACTGCCCCTTGCCTATGAGAGTGACAGGTACTTTATGGTTAATTTTCTTATTTTAGGCTGTTTTGCAGAAGTCGTATCCATCCACAAAGGCTGCAAAGCTGGGTGCTAGTGTGGTCCTCTCTAAACTGCAAAACAGGATGTCAGTGCTGGTTTATTGGAGCTGCCCTGACTCCACATTTCCTTGCTGGGGACCTGGCCTTGACACCCTAACTGTACAACTAACTCCTAACAACACCACCTCTGAGCCTGTGGTCAGGCGGTCAGCCTCATGCACCTCTTCAAGTACCATCCTTCCTTTAGTGAATCTACTTCTTTGTTTCTGAACTAGCTTGTCTCTGGCTTTTCTTTCTCAACCTCTCTTTCTGGTGCTTTTTTCTGTAGCTTCTGCTTCTCTGCTACTAAAAGTAACCTGTATGACAGGTCAGGTCAACATGCTTTCACCGAAGACATCAGCAAAGGTCCACAAAGACAAATGCTTCCTTCTGTCTGGACTGCTAACAAAATACAACAAGTTGAGTGGCTTATAAAGAGAAACTAATTTCTCACAGTTCTAAGGCTGAGGAGTCCACGGTCAAGGCACTCACACGGTTGATTTCTGGTGACGGCCTTCTTAATGGTTCATAGCTGGCCTTCCTGCGTGTCCTCACATCATGGAAGGGGCTTACACACTCTCTGGGTTCTCTTTAAAAGAGCACTCATCCCCTTCATGAGGGCTCCACCTTCAGGACCTAAGCACCTTCCAAATGCCCCACCTACTAATCCCATCTTCTTTTGGAGGTTAGGATCTCAAAATAAAAATATTGAGGGGACATAAATATTCAAACTATAGCAGCAATTATTTCTAGCACATCAAGCTCATAGTAGATGACTGACAGATTGGGAGAGAAATATTTTGATAAATAAAAAATATCTTGATAACTAAACATTGATGGAATATTTAAAATATACAAAGAGCTCCTGTAAATCAACAAAAACAACCAAAATGACAGAAATAAATATAGTACAAATGGAGAAATAAAATATTAAGAAAACAGAAATTTTAAGAAAACAGAAATTTTAGATGGAGAAATCCACATGACTAGCCTTGCTAGTAATTAGAGAAAGGAAAACTAAAATTAACAGAAAGGACTCTTTACCGATCAGATTGGCAAAAGATTAAAAAAAATAAAAGTTATTTTAAATGGTTGATAATACCAATTATTGGTAAAAATGTGGGATAATGGGAATCTTATGTAGTGGTGGCAAGAGTGTAATAGAGTGAAGCTTTTATATAATGAAATCTATCAGCATTTAGGGAAATCAAGTATATGTAAATTTTATCATTTTACCAAGGCTACTCCTCAGTATGGATGCCAGAGGGAATTTTGCCTGGGTCTCTGAGGTTGTTCATAAAAGGCTATCCATTGTCATGAAATTTCAGTAGTTGAGATTTAAAATCAGCTGGGTATCCGTAAATAGGCAAGTGGATGAATAAAATTTGGTAGATGCATAACATTGAACAAATGCAGGGAAAACTATTCAAAACATTCAAACATGAAACAAGACTAGTTGAACAATTTCTCTTCTTTGCTATTGTCTCCTAAAAAGTTGAAGCTGAAAATACTTCTTGGCTCTTAAAATATTGTTTGATGTCATAAAGGACAAGTAGATTGAAAAAAATTACAAATTTTATTCTCTTTCAGTGAGGCAAATGGCAAATGCCACTCAATATTCTAAAGTTCAATATTCCGATCCATCAAAATAAAAACCTGCAAAGGTGTACAATAGGCCATTGCTATGAAATTTATTTTCATTTTTTTGATTGAATATAAAAAAATATTTCATAGGCAGTCAACCCATTCTGACTGCACCAAAAGACAAATTGAAAAATAACATATATTCATTCATTTTAGTCCTATTTAAAAAAAAAGGTGAATTGGGGTATTACAGTAATTTACCTGAAATACAAAATGTTTAAGTGGCATTTGCCCACTGGACCAAAGCCCCAAGTCAAGTGTCTCTTGGACCATGTAGGCACAATAACTGAGAGGCTGTATAATGCTATGACATTTATGTGTATAAGGTGGCCATTTCACACTTGCACAGCTCCATTGGAAAGAGGCATTTGTCCATATATGTTCATCCCTCCATCATACTAGTGAGAGGAAGCTGTTTAACATCTAGAAAACAGCATGCTGCAGATTATTCCAAAGTACTTTCGGCAGAATGTAGGACCAGGCAAAATTTTGAAGTAGGAAATGGTCTTTGCTTTCAAGATTTCTTTCTTTTTTTTTTTTTTTAATTTTTTTTTTTATTTATGATAGTCACAGAGAGAGAGAGAGAGGCAGAGACACAGGCAGAGGGAGAAGCAGGCTCCATGCACTGGGAGCCCGATGTGGGATTCGATCCCGGGTCTCCAGGATCGCGCCCTGGGCCAAAGGCAGGCGCCAAACCGCTGCGCCACCCAGGGATCCCTCAAGATTTCTTTCTGCTTCCATTCTTCTGCTGCCTGTATCACCATCCCATTCACTTGTCCTGTTTATTCCCTCTACCTGGCATCTTTGACCAATATCATGGTTTTTTTTTAGGTTTGAGTAGGCACCGGGGAAAACTAAAACGGGAGGGCTTGCAGCTAAGAAATTGAAATTGCCACTCAGCTTTCAGCCCCAAGGCACAAAACTAGCTTTAGGGTAGAGGAGGAATCAGGACATGATGGAGGGTAGGTCTCATTGGTTTGATGACTGCTGAGAGGTGGATAATTACCCTCTGGAAAGTCCAGCAAAGAATGAGTATGTCCCAAAAGTTGAAGGACCATGGTAATGGCAAATTCAGAAGTAGGCAATGTACAGAGGCTCAGGTCAGCAAGCTAAGAATCAACTTTTCAACTTTCAGCAAGCTAACAGAAACAAGATCCAAGTCACAGACCAGCGTAAGGAAACATGGCAATCAGAGTAAGACCAGTCAAAGCAAAACATGATAACAATCTACTGGCCGTGTATTTCAGGTAAATATTAAGAAATATCAGGACTGAGTGTCATCACTGAAAACTAACTTATTAATCAGGTAAACACAAAATATATGAAGTCTAGAATACATATTGTTGCTATGGAATTTACTTCATTACCAAATATATAAACTGTGCTATGTAACCTTGACAAGGAGAAATGCACTTAAGCACTTTGAATTAGTGATTAGAAATGAGACCAAAAAAAAAAAAAAAAGGTGAGACATTGAAGTATTGATTGAAGCTTCCCTTTCCATACTAAACCAAGGTCATGATTATTTCTAAAGTGCTGATTATCTGGAATTTACAGTCCAGGGTCAAGGAGGCTAGTTCTGTGGACTACCAATCAGTCAGAGCTTCAGAACCAATAACTGATAAGATGTTCTATTAAAATGACTTCCAGATATATTTGCATTCTAATAAGAGGAATCTTCAGTTCTCTAGAAATTAATCTTTAAAGTTGGAACTATCAGGAAGTGATGAAGATATTTATGAGCAAGAAATCTTATCAAGGTACTCAATACGTATAA
Organism: Nyctereutes procyonoides; assembly: GCF_905146905.1. Classification (NCBI taxonomy): domain Eukaryota; kingdom Metazoa; phylum Chordata; class Mammalia; order Carnivora; family Canidae; genus Nyctereutes; species Nyctereutes procyonoides. Next base: position 14,220,008 of record NW_026575021.1, on the reverse strand, counting down.
AGCACAGATAACCACTCTCTTAAGTAGGAAGTTAAGTTTGTCAGACATCCTAATATGTGAGAACAAACAGAATTGAAGATCTCCCTTATATTCAATCATTCTATCACGATCACACAGAAAATTTAATACCAGCTCTTCATCATATTTGAACTAAAGTCTAGCTCAGATGCCACGTTTCCGTTTTTTTTTTTTATTATTCCCGGCATACTTAAACTAAATTGTTCCCTCAATTCTGTATAATTTTTATAATATTCTTATATTATCCTGTGCTGTAATTATACTCAGATGTTAGTATCTCCAGCCAGAATACGATCATTTTTGAATATAAAAATTTTATACGATTTTTTCTGCTTTTTTTAATAAGTGGTATGCAGTTCTCCAAAGGAAACCAAGAAACAAAACACCTCTGATTTGTTGCATTTCCCGATTTCTGAGATATAAATATTCCCACCATGACACATATTGAGTAACGAACCTGACTTCACTCAAGCTGAATATAAAGGTGGGAGGAATGTACACAGTTGGCCCTTAAAGAGTCCGTAAGATCTGGCGTCTTCAGGCTTCAACTCTCTGGATTTGAATATTGGTTCAAATACTTACAAGCTATGTGATCTTGGTCAAAAGATTTGTAGTGAAGATAATTATAGCTTTTCTATCACAGGATTGCTGTGTGGACTGATTGTGTTCATTGGTTTGAAGTAACTAGCATAGTACCTATCACATAGTAAGCAACTCAGAGTTGTTAACTAACTTATTTTACTTCCATATTATAATTAGAGAGACATCTAGGAGTCATGCACAGTAGAGAACCCTTGTTTTGATTACAAGAGGTTTAGAATAATTGAGTAAGTAGGAATGGGGATTTTAAAGGAAGTCCCTTTCTGAGAAGAGTAGAAATACATATTTTTGAAAGTGTTTAATCAGAATCATGAAAGTTTTTTTTAATAGAATGTAGATTCTGCTGCTATATCAAATATAACAAATAATGGATTGATTTACAAGAGAAAAGCTCACTTCTTTTTTACCTAATAGCCTAAAGTCATGTAATCCAGGCTTGATGTGATAGGGTCCCAAGTGCATTCCATTTTCTGCCCTTCTTCAAACGAAGGCCTTGTCTACATGGTCTAAGGTGGATCACTACTAAACTCAGTAGAGAAGCTCCAAGAAGTCAAGTCAAGAAGTCAAGATGGGGAAGATATGTCATGAGTGCACTGTGGAGGCCCACAGCATGACCTGTGTCTTTCCACAGTGTCAGCTCTATTCAGTCATAAAGCAAAGTCAAGTCACAATTATAAAGCAGGGCCAGGATTCCAAATGCAATGACATTTCCCCGTGTAGTTAAGCTCGCCCTCTTACACAGCACACGCAACGGGACAGAGGACAAGCCACACAACAAACAAGATGACAGGAGGGTGCAGGGAGTTAATGACCCAGATCTGAAGTCAGTCTATGGGTGCACAGTCGAGATAATACCTCCGTCTGGTCCGGGTCAGCTCTTGGCACTTGCTGCTTCTTACATTCAAGCACTGAAGGACTTTGGTTCCATTTGGAGGTGAATGGAGCAGAGCTTCAGCGGCAGTTGCGTTTTTTAAGTGGTCAGACACAGAGGTGTCAGGTCTCAAGAGCCTGACGGTTGGCTGCCCAAATCCTCTCCTTTTTAAAGGGATTTAATTGGGCTCGGACCCCTGTCCAAGTTGTGCTCTGGTTTTGCCCCTAACCAATTGTAGGGCGTCAGTGTTAGGAGCTGGTTGCACAGTTAGGCAGTCAGGGCCTGGGTCCCCAACAAGGAAGCATGGAGTCGGGACAGTTGAGATCAAACAGCATGGACATCCTGCACCACAGCTTGGACAGGACCACCCTGGCCTTCTGCTTTGCAGCCTGTGCAGAAATGACTTTGGCAAAACATCCTAAAATGAGAATTTTTTTAAGATTATTTTCTTTTTTCATGAGAGACACACACACACACACAGAGGCAGAGACACAGGCAGAGGGAGAAGCAGCCTCCACACAGGGAGCCTGATGTGGGACTTGATCCCGGGTCTCCAGGATCATGCCCTGGGCTGAAGGCGGTGCTAAACTGCTGAGCCACCCAGGCATCCCTAAAATGAGAAAAATAACCACAAAGCATCTGTCATTGTCACAGACAAGGAGCAGTTAGGACCTCAGCGCCCAGACGTCAGCGAAAAAGGACCATCAGCACATGGACATTAACCCAATAGGTAGACAGAGATGTGACCAAAGCCCTGATTGGCCCGATTCAGCACATCCTGGTGGCTTAAGAGAGTTCCACAAAAGACCCCACTGAAGTTCCTATGCTTGGAAGCTCAGAGGGCAACCCTCCTGGACTCCCCTCTGTCTCTAGGAGCTCAATGAACTTTGCTTTGGTGCCCACCACTCTTCATCTGGGCTCCCTCTTCATTCTTTGAAGAAGCGTGGCCAAGACCCTGGTACTTGAGGGGACACCAAATCCTGGAACGTCAGCTGGTTCTGGACTCCTAGCTGCAGTACCTTAACCGTTTGCATCATTGGCTGACACAGGCCCCTGCTTGACATGAGGGGCTCCGTTCTGACCTCTGCCGAGTGCGTACATCAGCTCCACTCACAGCTCATTCATTGATGAGAACATATTTCCAAGGGCAGCTGCGTGGCTGCCATGTAGTCTGAGACCCATTGACTTTGTTCTGGGGCAGCTGTGTGTTTAGCTAAAACGCAAAGTTTCTAATACTAGGGAAGGAAAAGGAGGATGGATAGGAGGGCAAAAGAAGACGTCTTTGCCAGGTGTGTGAAGCATCTGTGACGCCTTCCTATTGTTCGTGGCTCATGTGGGGGTCCATGAAACGTGAAAGGGTATGGGATCCTCTAGAAGACCATCCAGATAGATTAGGCGAATAGCCTAATTCGCCTTATTTCCCTTCCATAGGACCTTCAGAACCATGGCGATCCCTGGTTGTACTGTTTTAGGTACTATCATCATTTGGCCTCGGTTGCGATTGCAGCTGTAAATGCGATTTATACGTCCTGGGTTGATAATGGAGCTAACTGCATGCAGGTGAAGTGGGAGTTCTCACGGCTCAGGAAGTGATGACCCTTAGCACGGGCATAATCCAGCCGCTGAATTCAGGCACGTGAGCCATTAGCAGATGTTCCTTTTGGCTCTCCTCGAGTCTCCTTAGCCTGACTTTTATTTATTTATCTTTTTTACAGTGCCAAAGATCACTATCTCCAAGGAGACACCCCAAGTAAGGAAACAAGATCCACAGAGTGGATGATTTCTATGGAAATTCATCCATAGAGTATGTGCATTTTTTCCAGTCATGACATGAGAGGAATATCCTGCGTGTTTCAGAATATACGGCTGGAGGCGATGTTCCGTGGTACCCGAATTTAAGATCTTGAGAGCACGAGGTAGCTTGCCTGAGAACCAGTGTCAGGATGTGGTGCTGCTCTCAGACAGGGGAAGGACAAGAATAAACCTCGACTGGTAATTTATTTTTATTTTATTCTATTCTGAACATTTCTTAGACTCGTTTTTTTAAACCCAGGCTACGTCAAAGAATGTCTTTGAAAATAATCATCCCCTTTTATTAATCAGTAATAGCCTCAAAACATAGGACTTGTTTACAGTTAACCAATTATTTCAGAAATGAGCTATTAGCCATGCAGATCATACAATGAATAAAAAATAATTGTTCCGAGATTAAAAGACACTGATAACTTCATTTTTTAAATTCATGATCCTCCAAATCTTACTACCTCTCATAGGCTCTAAAAGTAACGATCGGATGTTACCATTTTGAGACCAACTGAAAGGAGGACCATCTAAATCGCACGCCCCCCCCCCCCCCCGTCCCAGTGATTTTTCTCTGTTATCCCGGAGCTCTAGGGAGATGGGAGGAGACAGCATGTGCTCTAGGATCAGGGACTTTGGGGTCTGACCCCTGACCTCACTCTTCCATGGCATCGTGACCTCGGATGATAGGCTTGGCCTTGTGTCTTTCTCACTCTTGGTCACCGTTCACGTCCTCCTGTGACCCCCGGGTCCCTCCGTTCCATGTGGGCTTGCTCAGAAGGAGGGCGCCTCATGTCCACAGAGGCCTGAAACTGTGAGTAACCCCTCAGAGAAGAAGAATACAAAACTATACGCACAAAATCAGGTAGGAAAGCAAGTACTGATTCACATCGAAACCACACTAAATCATACATTTTAAGAACACATAGGACGGGGGCTTTTTTTTATTATTCAAAAAATTAAAATGTTTTATGGGTTTGCTCTGAAGAACACTTTCTCTACAAAAATTCTACACGTCTGTATGCTTCCGATTGCAATGTATTTGTTTGTTTTAGTATTTATATAAATTCCAGGTAGTTAACGTACAGTCATAGGAGCTTCAAATATACAAATCGGCGAGTCAACATTTCCCCGTGAACAAACTGATGGCTACCAGAGGGCAGGTGGGGGGGGGGTGAGGTAGGTGATGGGGACTAACGAGGGCACTGGCCGTGATGAGCAGCAGGCGTTGTGTGGAAACCTTGAATCAAAAAAATAATAATAATAAAAAATAAATAAATAAAAATAAAAATAAATAATAAATAATAAAAAGAAAAGAAACCTTGAATCACTAAATTGGACACAGGACAAATTCTTAAAGAAATGTTCATGACAAATGCCACAAATATCACCAACTATGGGGGGGAAGCATATTTTTGTGCTAACTGTGTCTTCAGTGTTTTTCCCTTACATTATCCCTCCTGCACACTTTTCATATGGAGGGGATTTCAATAATAGCATCCTCTCTAGAGAGCAGAGAAAGAGAATTCTGTGTTTATTCTTGTGCGGTTGAACAGCACATAATTTTGTTTCTACCTATATAAAGGGTTTAGAAAAGTGTCTCTCGGGGCACCTGGGTGGCTCAGTGGGTGAAGCACCTGCCTTCGGCTCAGGTCGTGACCCCAGGGTCCTGGGATCCAGCCCCACCTCGGGCTCCCTGCAGCGGGGAGCCTGCTTCTCTGCCTGCTACTCCCCCTGCTTGTGCTCGCGCTCTCTCACTCTCAAATCAATCAATCAATCTATCTTTAAAAAAAAAAAAGGAAAAAATAAAATTTCTTTTGATCTCACAAATTTGGGGGCTGGGTTGGTATATATTTAAGACTGTTGGTGAAAAGAAGCAGCAGGCCCCAGCAGGAGGCCCCCAGTGGGACTCCACCGAGCACAACACCCACACGAATGGCAGCGCCAGCCTCGACTCCCAAGTTAGGCCCAGGGACTCCATCCCCAGTAGGAGGGGGGCACCCCAGGGGAAGGCGACCTTTTCTGAAACACGTCTTTTCCTTTCCTTTGTAGCGACTTCCTGGCCCCCAGCCGGCCTCTGCCCCTCCAAGCCTCCGTGTGCACTCTTCTGGGCCCCCTGCTAGTGGGCGCACCCGCTTAGGGATGAGGGAGAGAAGCCCAGGCCGCCTGCGCGCCTACCCAAGGCTCGACTCCTTGAGGCCCTCAAGGGGAAAGAGCGCGGGTGGGGCTCAGGCCTCCAGGACAAGATTTGGACCCTTTTCCAAAGACGGATGTCGGTACTTTGACCTTGCTGCTTTCCTCGGTTGCTCTAAGGATTTGATTTTTAAGAAACCTCCACAAATCCTGTGGGGCCCAAGCTTACACCCCAGGATAGCAGCGCCCCCAGCCTGGGTGCAGGTGTCCTTACTCTCTGCGCCCGGGTCCTCCCAGTGGCCTCCCCGCCCCGGGTCCCCCCACAGGTGTCCCTACCCCCCCACCCCACCCCCACCGGCCCGGGGACACCACCGCCTGTCGGGAGGGAAAGGGAGAGAGCCGGGAGGAAGAGTTCATGATGAGCTGAAGGGGGAAAGATGTCAGATTCGAAGGCGAAGGCCAAGCAGGAATTCTTGGCACGTCTTTGGTGCTAAATGGTGGTTTGGGTAAAGCTGGGGCACAGGCCCAGGGGGTGAGGAGGGGCCATTGTGCGCCTGCCGGGTGGGGGGCAGAGGGTGCAGGCCCCCCGTGTTTGGGAACAGTTTGGGGGCCGGGGGCGGAGGCTGAGGGGCCACTACCCTGGGACAAGCTCCTAATCGCCGTCTAATGGGCCCTGAGTCCTGGGCACCTCTGGAAGCACCTGCACCAACAGGTGCAGTCTGCCACCTCGGGAGGCTTCTTCGGCAGGTGCAGGCCGCCTTGGGGGGCTCCTTTGGCAGGGGCCGGCTGCCTTGGGGGGCTCCTTCAGCAGGTGCAGGTCGCCGCCTGGGGAAGCTCCTCCGGCAGGTGCAGGCCTCCATGTCAGGCCACGGGCTGCACGAGCTGAGCCTAGGCACCTGACCTGTCCCTGCCCGTGGTGGCCGCTGTGGGCTGTCGCCCCTGCTGTCACCCACTGGGCCCCCCGGTTCCCATAGGACAGGAGTGGATGCTGTCACTGGGGCCCACCCTTCGCCAGCCTGCAAGTAGGCAGCACCCGGTCCCCGCTGCGGCCTTCGTGAGACTGCGGGGCCTGTTCTCCAGGAGCAGCGTGACCAGGCCGTGCCCAGGGCTCCAACTGCCTGCCTGCTTCTGCCAGTTAATGGGAACTTAAGTTTTTTGATTCTTCTCACACCTCTGTAAAGGAGTCCCTGCACTAAAATATAGATTTTTAAATATTTCATTTATTTATTTGACACAGAGAGAGAGAGAGAAAGAGAGAACCTAGGCAGGGGGAGCAGCAGGCTGATGCCAAGGGAGAAGCAGGCCCCCCGCCGGGCAAGGAGCGGGATGCAGGACTGGGTCCCACCTCAAGGTCATGGCCTGAGCCCAAGGCAGGTGCTTCACCGACGGAGCCCCCAGACGCCCCCTCACTAAAATACCTGAAATCCTCTAAGCTGCAGTCTATTTCCAGCAGCTTCCTGAGGATACAAGGTACTTTGATCTTCTTCAGCATCAGTTTCTTTATCTATAAAATGGGCCAAATATCCATCTCATTGATGGGCAGCAAAGAGGACAGGAGACAGCGTGTGCACAACGCACGCGCCCCCCCCCCCCCATCTGTACCACTGATTCTTTCAAGCTCACAGCCACCGAGGAGCCCCTGCTCCCAGGACAATCTAGCATCTGATGAAGTCTCCCCATCTGATGGGGATCTGCAGCCCAGGGGGTGCAAGACTTCGCCTGGGGCAGAAGCAAGGAGCTGGAAGTTTAAATGTGATGCGAGGAAGCCTAAGGGGGGGAAACCAGAGATAGCTGGCCTTGAGGCCGGGGTGGGGGCTCCAGTTCAAGGGGGATTGCATGGGGAGGTGGGGGATGGAAATGTATAGAATTTCCTTTTTTGGTACCAAGTAACCCCTTGGGCAGCTAGGGTGTGTGGCTGTCTTGAGCTGGGTCCTCCCCTGGACCCGCATTCAGCCGGGGCGTCAGGGTGGGCCCTGCTACCTCGCCGGGGCTTCCACGGCTCAAGCTGCTGGTCCAGAGGCCTCTGCAGCCGCCACCCAGTGCTTCCCACACAGTAGACAGAAGATCCCAGTATCACAGTGAGATTCCTACAACCATGCCTCGGTGGGTGATGCAGCAGACGTGAATCCTCAGAAAATATTCAAGGCCATGCAGAATCGAAGCTCCATGTTTATCATTAGCCAGTGTCTCCGCAAGTGCATTCTCAATAAATATAATAATGATAATAGAGAAGAAAAGAAACACACACGTTGGAAGATGGAAGTGAGCTCTGCCAAGTAGCAGAGACTGCACGGGCCCGGGTGGGCAGCTGGTGGCAGGATGGCCCGGTGGGCAGCCACCCACGGAAGGGCCTGCGCCGCCACATTTGGTTGCGGTTTATTCATTGTGGTTGGTATCCGCAAGGCCTAAGTTCTCCATCCATCAGCTAACTCCCCCCTCTCTCTTTGTCTTTATTCTCTCTCTCTCTTTTTTTTTTCTCTTGGTTACTTTCTAGGGAAACCCATGCTGGCAAATCCACCATGGCCTGGATTTCTTCCAGGGAGCTCGCTGTTCACCAGAAGTGGCTCAGGCCTTTAGGAGAGGCCAGGCCCTGGCCCCGGGACCTCTGCTTTGGCGACACATGAACCGCTGTGCAGAGCACAGCGCTCGCAGCACAGCCCCCATGACCTGCGTCACCCTCAGGCCGCAGAATCCCTAGACTGTTGATGCCTGCTTGCAAAACCCGCAGGCCCCAGCTTGGGCCAGGTTGCTCATTCCGAATCCAGTTTGAGCCCTCGTGGTCATCCTCCCGGTCCACAGCTAGTTCTGACTGTTCCTCGTGCGATGTCATAAAGATGAGGGTCAGCGTCCAGTGAAATGTCGTGCGTGTCCCTGTGTGTGGGCGCCTGTACGCTTTCCCTCTAGAGATCCTCTGGGGCAAATGGGGAGCTGGGGCCCGCTGGCAGGTGTTAGCCTCTCAAAGATCAAGGTATTTATTTTTAATTGAAGAAAAAAAAAAGGTAAGGAGAAGAAAAGGGAAAAAAATATTGAAGGGAAAAAGAGAAGTTTCATTTGAGTGCAGATAGGGAGTGTTGCCATGGGAACCCTGCTCCAAGTGTGAAAAAGAACATCCATCCGCCTGTTATTGGGGAGTCCATCATGCGCTGGCAGCTGCAGGAAACCTGCTCTGATTAGTGCAAAATTTTAATTTTCCAAAGCGATTGGGTCTGGATGAATGGTTTTAATAGTGATAAAGCCTCCCCCCCTCAAAAAAAAAAAAAGTGATAGTCATTATCTAAAACTCTGGTCCTGATGACAGAATGCTCTCTTATCTCCTCTAATCAGCGTCATTTTCCAAATGCCTCCTGTGACTGCTGTAGAGGACAGGCAAGGACACGTCTGAGGACGCAGAATCCCTCTATAATCTCTTTATTTGTTGTTATTTGTCTTTGGCCAACTCCACGCCATACATAACATTCATATCAAATTCTTCAGACTCCCTAGGAGAAGTTCTGCATTGTAGTACAAAGCGGGGGGGGGGGGGGTGGCGGCAGGGATTTTACTGTCTGAAATCTCTACAAACAGAAAGGCTCTGTGTCAGCCCACCTTGGCAAGGCATTTGATCCGTTGGGGAGAACACTGTCAATGCCCAATCTCTGTTGACAGAAATAAATTTGAATAATTGCTCCTTCATGGGCAGCAAACACAATTCCCCGTTGAGGCACAGGTCAGGGGAGTTGAGAACGGGGACTGCAGAGCCAGTTGCCTGGGTCAAACCCTGCTTCCCCATTTCCTAGCAGCGTCTGACCTTGGACAGGTTACTTAACCTCCCATCAACCCGTTTTCTTCATCTTTAAAACAGAAATTCGGGTGAGAGCGATGCCCAGAAGATCAAAAGGTCTAATGGCAAACTCCTGCAATGCACCAAATGGTGACTATTTTGGGCTTCCTTAGACCTGGGGTCTCTGTGGCAGCGAGGCAACCCCGTTACTGCAGTGAGAAAGCCGCAATAGACCGTATGAAAACTGACGGGGTGGTTATGTCCCAATAAAACTTTATTTACAAAAACAAGCAACAAGCAGTGGGGTTGGGTTGGCTTCCTGAGATGTAGTTTGTCACCCAATGGTTTAGTACATAAAATGTTTCAAATAGCGCCTAATTCGTAAGTACCAAATAAGGCCTTAACTAGAGGAGTTGCCCAGCTGATTTTTGTTGTTGACTTAGTTTAAAATATAAACAGTTCTTTGAAATCATCAATACGCCTTCAATATCAGTAACTCCATTGAGGCATATTTAATTCAGGAAGGAGGGCAGCCTGGGTCGCTGAGTGGTTTAGTGCCACCACCATCAGCCCAGGGCGTGACCCCGGGGTCCTGGGTTGGGGTCCCATGTCAGGCTCCCTGCATGGAGCCTGCTTCTCCCTCTGCCTGTGTCTCTGCCTCTCTCTCTCTCTCTCTGTTCTCATGAATAAATAAATAAAATCTAAAAAAAAAAGAAAAAAAGAAAATTCAAGAAGGAATTTTCAGGGCCCGCAAATAACTCCGAGTTTGAGCTCCTCTGTACCATAGAAGACAACACTCCGAGGAAATATTAGTGTGGAGATACCTCAACTGCAATAAGCATGAGCAGTACAGTCTGCCTGTTACAAAACAAAGGAATTGGATAATTAAAATGTGATGAGTAGGATAAGTTGCTCTGGAAAGATGTTTAATGTCCCTTTGTATTAAAGGTATGACGTCAAAAAGCAAGAGTAAGGTGGGCAGCAATAGAAACGTCCGTTGAACTGAGATGGAATCGAGACTTTGAAAAAAAAAGTCATATTTGCTGTAGGAGGAAAGTATCATTAAACTGTGATCGCAGCTGATTATACAAAATAAGATTTTAATGTGACTGATAATTCTACGTGTACTTGCCTTTCGTAATTAAAATATGTGTATAAAGTGTATAAAATATACACTTGAAATTGTAAGCATGAAGTGGCAGGTGGTGGAATTTCCACTACCTATTTCAATAGCGCCAGTGATTTTAGTTGTAGAGCCTCAGGATTTAAAGGCCCACGGTGCCATATTTCTCCTCTAGGAACAGAGTTTCGGACTGTTCCATAATTAGGTAATATCCTGGCTACGGTTTACCAAAATGGTCACGAAATAACTGTATTCCGCAAATCGTTCAACCCCAAATCAACACAGCCCTCTAACTTTCAGTTGCAAATTTACCCATCAAATGTATAAATTGTGTAACAAGAGCAATATTTTAAAAAGAAAATAAGGGTTAGCACTAAGTAGGGTGTGTTATTTCTCCCGGAACAAAATTTATTGGTCAGGAAAGACCCCAAAAGAAACATCTGTAGTGGAAGATTAAATTTTCTTTTTCATCTGGAACAGTTGTTTCTTTGAATAATTTGATTACCAAGCCCCTGGAAACCTATATTCAAATTGATTTAACTAATCATGAAAATGTGCAAAACGTTTAGATGGCTTTGAAGATTTATGCTTCACTCATCCCGTGAGCGTGCACTGCCCAAAGATTTGAAGTCGAGCTCTCTATAAATTGTTTTTTAAGTTGAATTTTAGATATTTTCAATGACGTTCAGTTACAATTGTTAAAAAGGAGACGGCAGTCCCAAACGGAGTCACTGATGCTAAACCCCACCAAGACTTACTATGTAACCTAATTGCAGCTTCAACTACCCCCAGAAATGTGGCTTTGAATCAGCCAACCCCAAATTTCCTAGTCATCCCTGGGGGGTAATCTACTGATATATCTCTTTGCTTCCTTTTTGGGAGGGCAACCTTGCCTAAAACAAGGCATTCTTTGCTAATAATTTCTTTTTTTGTGTGCTCCCCTTCTGCCGTTAAAAGCCTTTCGTCTTCTGCAGCTTGATGAAGCTCCTTTCTATTTGTTAGATAGGATCCTGCCTGGTTCACAAATCATTGAATAAAGCCAATTTGATCTTTCAATTTACTCAGGTAAACTTTTATTTCAGGGATCCCTGGGTGGCTCAGCGGTTCAGTGTCTGCCTTCAGCCCAGGGCGTGATCCCAGGGTCCTGGGATCCAGTCCCACATTGGGCTCCATCCGTGGAGCCTGCTTCTCTCTCTGTGTCTCTGCCTCTCTCTCTCTCATAAATAAATTAAAAAAAAATCTTTCAAAAAAGAGAATTTTCATTTCATACAATGATGATCATCATGTTGTTCTACATAATAAATTTAGAGCTACCTCTGAAAGCCGGAACACCTGAAAATCATAAATGTCAATTTCCTGCCCTGTACTTTTCATCTCTGCAACTTATTTTGTAACTGGAAGCTTGTACCTCTCAATTCTCTTTCTTTCACCCAAATCCCCACCCATCACCCCTCTGATAGCCACCAGGTTTTCTGTGTTGAAGAGTCTGTGTGTTTTTTTTTTTTGTTTGTTTTTTAGATTCCACATATAAGTGAAATCATATGGTACTTGTCCTTCCTTGTTTGACTTATTTCATTTAGCATTGAATCCTCTAGGTATACCCATGACATTTGTCGTGGCAAATATGAAAATTTCATTTTTCTTTTTATGGCTAATATTCCACAACATATATGTACCACATCTTCTTTATCCATTCATTTATTAATGGACACTTGAGCTGTCCCCATTTCTTGGCTATTAAATATAATGCTGCAGGGAACAGAGGAGTGCATATATCTTTTTGAATTAATGTTCTTGTTTTCTTTGGGAAAATGCCCAGTAGTGGAATATTACTGGATCATACTGTCGCTCTATTTTTGACTTTTCGAGGAACCTCCATACTGTTTCCCACATCTTTTTCTTACCTGTCAATTTTTGAGTTCTCAGAGTAACCACTAGCTCTAAAGGGAATAGTCCATTTTATTCAATTATTTGGGTTTCATAAAGCACAGTTATCTGATGACTAAAAGGCAGGGACAACAGAAAGCACCATATTTACGAGCATGAATTTACATCCTGTTTCACCTTGGATCTGTTTATGTCACTTTCACTGATCTCTCTTTGACTCAAGAAAATCCCAGTTTAGGGGCACCTGGGTGACTCAGTCAGTTGAGCATCTGACTCTTGGTTTTGGGTCAGGTCGTGATCTCAGGATTGTGAGATCGAGCTCCATGTCGGACTCTGCGCTCAGTGAAGAGTCTGCTTGAGACTCTCTCTCTCTCTTCCTCTGCCCCTCCCTTGCTCACAAGCTTTCTCTCTCTCTCTCCCTCTCTCTCTCTCTCTCTCCCAAATAAATAAATAAATCTTAAAAAAAGAAGAGAGTCCCATTTAGAAAATAATGCATGTAGATGCCCTAGCTTTCAGTTACTTATTTATTCCCATATGCTGTCAACAAACATTTTGGTACCTGCCATGTGCCAACCCCTCTTCTAGGCCCCATGTGTTTTTTACTTTAGTAAATTCATAAATAAATCTGTATTAATTATTGAAGAGCCCATAGAGGCTTTTACTTCCCCCCGGGCATTAAAGCAACTATTACAAGCTATTACTGCTCATAAGTAACTGCTTTGGCTCCTGACACTGATGGACTTCATTGGCAAGCTAAGTAGTCCTGACTGAAATTAGAAAATTAAACAGAAATAATTGTCACAGTTGGCTGGCATACAGCCCTGGCATCAATATAGCATCAAGGTCTAGAATGAAATTAAAGATTTCCAGCCTTTCATATAGCTGTGAGTTTTGAGCTACCAGGCATTACATATTAATATGAACTTCCACACAGGGATAAAGATAAGGTTGCACTTCTAACACAGAGGCAAATGGAATTAAATTTAACTTCACTAACCAAGACACGATGAAGGCAAAGTTGGAACAGGGCATTTGAAATTGCCTTGTATGGAAATTGAGGTAAGCAGACTGGAAATAATCCAATAAACATTACCTAGCACAACACATTGTCCATTATTGAGCTTCAGATGAATTTCCATATCAGTCTTGAGTGTGCCATGTGTTTCTTCACACGTTGCTTAACCTGATCTTCACAAAAATCTTACGGTGGGTTCAGCCAACGTGATCCCTATTCTACAGATGAGAGAACTAAGGTTTACAAAAGCTAATATATTGACTTTTTAAATGGCAAGAGACTACATCACTCATAGGACATGCAAGTATACAAAATGTAAATTAAGATACTTTTTTTTATCATCTTTCACATTTAGATGCTCAGAATTAAACCTACTCCAAAAAAAAAATAAATAAATAAATAAAAAATACACCTACTCCTGAAGTAACAGTGCTGCCTGCCCCTGTCTCTGCTCTCCATTCTTCAGAGATTTTACTTCTCCTACCTACCATGATGGGACTAGGCCTCTTTCTTGCCCCATTCTTTTTGCCTTCGGCTAGATGCCCAAAGAATGGAGATCATGATCTTTTTTATATCCTAATCACAGAAATGACGTCCCATAACTTCCACATTTTGTTTGGCAGCAGGCAGTCAGTAAATCCAGTCCACACTCAACAGGAGGGTATTAGACAAGGGCGTGCATATTGGGAGGGAAGGGCCATGGGACACCACGATGGAGGCTGCCTCCCATCCCAAATATGCAGATGATTCCAGGGTCATTTCATCCATTGCAAGAAGGCACAGCCCCAGGTGGAAAAGAAGCTGAAGTTGGAGGAGTGCCATTGTATGGAAGGTGAAAATTTCCCTTAAAAAGAATGTGCTTCATCTCACAAGGGGAGAAATGACAATTCTGCAAGTGTTCTTGTTTCTAAACAAGGCTACCTCTCTCAGACTGTACCAGGGGGAGGGAGAGCCCTGGGGTCCCTTCCTTAAGATGCTGTCAAAGTTTTCGTCAGGACTTTTAATCCGGAGTGACCAGGCATTCAAGGGCTATGAGACCCAAGCAAGATCTATTTACCAAATCTTTTAAATTATATTGCTAAAAACCCGTCACGCATTCCATACCCACAAGAGTTTTGAGCATAAATTTAAACTGCACCACTACAAACCAGGTGAATCAATCTGTCTGTTTTTAACCTAATGCATCCAGGCCCCAGCTAATTTAGAGGACAGTCTTAGTCTGTTTAGGACAAGGGGGCGGGGGTGGGGGGGAGGTGGAGAAAGAAAGGGAAAAGGGGAGGCAAGAAGAGAAACTTTAAAAATAAAGAAACGCCAATACCTCCACTAAGAATACCACAAACATTGTCTTTTTTAAACCAAAAGGATTCATAAAACCACCTTTTTAAAATAAAACATTCCCCCAAATGGGCATATGATCTAGCCAAAGCTGTATCCACAAAAACGATACTTGTGCATGAAAATGCCCGTTTCCCACTTTTTCACAGAGCAAAATCCCGTCTTTAAGGCCAAGGTCAAATCCATCTGCTCTAAGGAATTTTTGGTAATGTCATCCCCAATCCCCCGACCACAGAATCTAACACCCCATGTGCCTCAAAGTTAGTTCCAAAGTTCCTCCATACTTCCTGCCTGTTTCTCCTCATTATTCCATTCTTTTCACCGCACTTCTCCTAAGAGTTAATAAGTCTTGAAAATAATATAATCTGAGAATTCATGATGTAATAGGTGATAGAGTGACTACTCACATGATTTCATTAAAAAATCCTATGATTCTGCTAATATGAATTTATTTAGTCCTTTATTTTCTGAAGAGGAAAGAAGCTGAGAGGAAAGAACTTGTACAAGGCTCAGATCTAGAGGGTCATGGCAAATGGATTCAACCTCAGTCAATCTGATTTGAATGAATAATGGTCTAAGACTATATGAGTCTATCAATATTCAGTCAGGACGCAGACTCATTCTGTTGCCCAAATGCTAAAGTAGTAAGAACTATTTCAAGAGGACTCAGGTTTCAATCATGCAGGCATAAAAATGAGTTTAAATGTAAATATCATTCATTTCCTTAACAAATCATCGCAAAGCTAAGAAGTGATACCCAGGGGAGCCTGAAGCCAAGGGCGGGTTCTGGGTCTCACACATCAATGTCTGGCACATTGTCAGAACTCAGAATTTGTTTAATACAGCCCCCCCCCCCTTTTTGGAAACTTTACAGTAAGCCACTTCATGATTACAAAAGACCTATATTATTAGTATCTATTTTCGCTAACTAAAAAGTCCAAAGGGGGATTTTTGCTTTTATGAAAAAAAGTGAAAAGTAAAATCGTGTTCAACATCTATTTTGCAGCGTGTTTTGCAGAGGACTGACTGTTACAGAGGCGGCGCGGACCCTGAGCGGTGAGAACACCCCACCAGGCTCCTTCCCCTGGACCTACACTCAGCATCTCATCAGCAAGCCACCCTAACTTCGAACTGGGTCTGTGAGCATCTGTGCTTTACTTTCATTCCTTTTGTACATTTATTAACAAGATGTATCCTAAGGTATCAGAAATGCCTATGAGAGATTATTTTTGGGGTCTGGGAATGCCCAAAAAAGCTTCCATTACAGATTCATGGTGATTGCTTCTTTGCTTTATGCTCTTTTTTGCCTTATGAAAGGTTTCATAGAGACAGTTTATGTTCAGACAGCAGGAGAAACATGTATAATCATAATTCTTATACACATACAAATAAATATATTTAAACATTCTTTTTTCTTTAAACTTGGCAATACATGGCAGTGAGGGCTTTCTTTAAACTTGGCAATACATGGCAGTGAGGGCAATAAGTGATTATTGATAGCAATGTAAGGTTTCACATCTAGTTATAGCATATTTGAGTCACCACATTTATTATATTATGGTATATTTAGGATGCGTACATCTTTTTTTTGTTAGTCAAGTGTCAAAATTTCAGAAAAAAAATGTATTTACCCTTTTAAATTCCTTCTAATAGTTAACCTAAGTTTTGAGCAAAAACTTTTCTAATATGCCGGTCAATTATGACAGCCACTATTGGTAAAATAGTGATGAGATACAATTCCTCCCTTAAAACCAAGTGCACGGAACATCTGTCAGTGATATTCTCTACAGTGAGTAAAACAAGGACAGTTTTGTGTTTAACGGGGGAAGGAAACTTGAGTGAGCTTGGGTGGGAGTGATGTGTAGGGACAGGAAGGGAACAAATTCATCTTGAACAAATAGGATCTGAATTGCTTCTGGGAATGTAAAAGGAATTCCCTAGTGGGCAATTGGATCTGTTATTCGTGCAGTGAGGTCTGTCTTGAGATATAGATTTGGACATTAAGGATTCATGACATAATTTTTCATTCATTCCGTTAATTCATTTTGATATTCAAAATTTTTAAGATAGAATTATAAGTAACAAGCATAAATGGGTATATTTGTGTATTTATTCCTGACCTCCAAGTAATTTGTGTTTTTCTAGTTTTTTTTTTCATAATTAAAATTCAAGGAAAATACTTATCATAGAGTATGGGTCTGTGATAATACTTAATAGTTTTTAGAGTTATCTATTGCTTCCTGTTGATTATTTTTTAGTTCTTACTTTTAATTTTCATCCATAATTTTCTTTCTCAAGTTTCCTTTACATATTTCACTTGTTCCAAGGGCTGATTTTGACTCTTTAGTCTATTCACATATATTCTCTCTATTACATCTAAAAATAACGTTTCCACTCTTGCTTGTGTCACCATTTCCTTGATATCTTCCTGTTCACTCATTCTTTGTTTATGCTTCCACAATACTTTGTTTTAGCTATGCTTTCTATACAGTCTGAAGTTAGATTGTATTTGCTAACCCATTTTGGCATTTTAACGTATTTGAGTGTTTTTTTTTTTTTTCTGAGTTGATGTATTCAGGCTTACTTCTGTCATCTTTTATTATGCTTATTGTTTTCTTGCCAAAGAAAACACTTTAAAATTAAAGTTCACTTTAATTTGTGAACTGTCTTATTCCATTAGATCTATGCAGAATTGTGATAATGGACATTATAAAGATAAAAAATGCAAGACCTTCCACTGATTATCCTCTCCATTTTAATTTCTAGCTACTCTGCCCTTGACCATTTAGAATCAACAATTTCATTTTGTTTTCTCTACCATGCTCTTTCCTGCTTCTATGTATTTTTTATTATACCTTTTACCTAGAATTTTACTTTGCTCACTACCGACATTGGCTTGACTGTTTATTTTGTAAATGTTTTTTTCAATTTTGTTTACTACAATCTCAGTTCCCCAGACACCTTCAAAAAAAGCTCTGTGTTCTTCGTCGGTGTTCCCTAGTTCCTTTGCTTATTTATACCCTGCTTTATAATTAACTTGCTTATGTCAGTTTCTTCACTGAACTGTGAAATTTTTGAGTGCATGAAACTGATATTATTTATGTTGGTCTTTCTAGCAACTGAACATTATTTGGCATTTAATAAAAACATAATAAATATACATTAGTATTGTTTGATTGAATAGATTAATGGACTATAAGATTTCCAAGGTATGTTTTCAGACTACATTTTCCTGAAAATCATCAAGAGTCCTTTAATATCTCTTTGGTATATCAGGCAACTTGTATTTTCTCCCACTTCTGACTTCTGGGCTTTGATATTACAACATATGTATTCATATGTAAATGAATATTCAAAATTAAGTGCCTGCAATTTCTGGCCCTGTGTTCATTTCTTATGATCTTGGTTTGGTTTTCTTTCCTTCGCATTCTGGATTGCATCATTATATATATGTATATATATATGTACATATACATATATATAATGATATTTTTTTCCAAGGAGGTTACATAGGTGTGACCTATATCATATCTGATTGTTCTTAAAATGGCTTTTGCACATGAAATATACAATCTGGCTAGATAAAAAAAACTCTTGAGTCAAATTTTTTCCCCTTTTCAATTATGCAGTATATGTTTCATCATCTTCCAATATCTAGTCATAGAAATTTTATTTCACATTGATGTTTATCTTGAAGATAGTTTTATTTCTCCTTTTTTAAATCAAAAATGTTTTAGGCAATCCATAGACATATTGTATTATCAAATGATGTTGGAGAAAATACTTCCTATTCAAATATTCAAATTTTAGTTCAAAATACTTTTCTAGAAACATAGTATCATTTTCTTTTTCTTTTTTGAGTTGTGGCTTTATCTGTAGGTGAATACCTATACTTCTTAGGTGAAGTAGTCACTTTTTATTCTCTTTTTTTACAGCTATTATCTTATTCTTATGCTTTCTATCTACCACTCCTCTGAGTTTTAAAGGTTTCAATTCTCAGATTTGTTGTCTACCTTACATTTGACAAAATGTGCATGTTTTTTTCTGCTATTCATTTCTTTTCAGGATTTTATTTTAGATATTGTGATTTTATTTTCCTTTTAATTCATATTTATCTAGGACAGCATCTTTTTTTTTGAAGATTGTATTTATTTATTCATGAGAGACATGCAGAGAGAGAGAGAGGCAGAGACACAGAGTGAGCAGCAAGTTCCACGCAGGGAGCCCAATGTGGGACTTGACTCTGGGTCTCCAGGATCACTCCCCGGGCTGAAGGCGGCACTAAACTGCTGAGCCACCCTGGCTGCCCTAGTCAGCATCTTTGTAATTTAAGATTATTGTCTTTTCATTTCAGTTTGTTCATTCTATTTTCTTCTGGGTCATGGAGAGGGTAATTTTCACTACTACTTTTAGTAATATCTTTTTACTCAGCATACAGTCACAAGGTCACTTCTAATTTAGAGGGAGCTGAGAAATGTATTTTTCTTTCTCTTTCTTTCTTTCTTTCTTTCTTTCTTTCTTTCTTTCTTTCTTTCTCTCTTCTTTCTTTCTTTCTTCTTTTCTTCTTTCTTTCTTCCTTTGTCTCTTTAGTGGGTATATTACACAGCCAGATAAAAATTGTAGTTTACACTACTATTAAAGAATAGAAGAACAGAAATTAGGAGAAAATAGCAGTCTTTGTCATAGCTTTGTAATAGAGGTGGAAAATATATGTAATATAGAAAATGTTATCAATCCATCCAGCGGTGGGAAAGGGTGAAATAAGCAAGCAAATAAATAATAGGTTTAAAAAGCACAAGCTAGGAGGTAAAATTAAGTCTCCATGCACCTGTATCACATGTCAGTTTGCATCATGTAAAAAGCTGATTCCTAAATAAGATTAGACATACAAGAGATTTACTTATGAAATAGCTGTGAAGAATAAGAAGAAAGTCTTTAGTTTGAAGACCAAAACATGTGAAAGGAGGATAATGTTGGAAAAGAGATAGATTATAGGGTACTTCTGAAAAAGTCTTGACCAGGGCCTTAGTGAACCTTCCAGCAAGAGTTGTCCATTGTAGTGGTTCTCTGTTGAACAGAGACGGCCCCGCAATAGTACATGGTACCACGTGCAGTCATTGACTGGGACCAGTCTAGAGGAAGAGTAATGAAGTGAATCCCAAAGTAGTTCCTGACATGTAGCACTTGGGAGTTACTAGTCAACTATGTTACCCAAAGCAATTTCTCTTCCAGCAACCACCATGACTGCCACCCACATGATCAACATAAGCAGAACAAAAAATTCCAATAAAATACATAGGCTTTACATTTTGCTAAGTAAGTCTACTTATATATCTATATGTTCTATTAAAACAGACTTAATAAATGACACTAAATTATTCATATAAATGGGCTTAAAATATGCCTGGCAAACATTTACTAAATAAGGTAAATTAGTGATAAAAATATCATATATCATATAATGATCACAAATGTGTGCAAAAGGATACATAGCAATAAAAGGAGAAATTCAGAAATGGTATTTATAAGTAAATATTTTATATGTATTTTGCAAAAAACCTCAAATATATAAAGTAGGAAGTCATGGAAGAACAAATGAAATTAAGAATGCCATATAATGACATATTTTGACACATTTTTATCAGAAATGAGTATATCATGCAGCACATACCAGCAAAACTGTGAAATATGGGGGGATATATGTGTAGGTGCATATGTATACATGTATAAATGTATGCATGTTAGCAACACATAGAGACTACATATGATGTTTAAGTATAAATGGATTCCTTAAGGTTTAGGTTAAAATTCAATGAAACTTCAAATAATTTCATCACACATATGAGTTTTTTGACTATAATGCAATTAAACAACAGCCATAAAAATATATTTTAAATTATATTTAACATAAACATGAAACATACTTAAACATTTTTGTTTTAATGAGAAAAAAACACACCTTAAAATAACTATGGGACTTGAGAAGATAACTACAAGAAATGCAAAATATTTTTAGATGAATGTTAATGAAAGCACTACCTATCAAAACATGCTGAATGCAGCTGAACCAGTAAATAGTTAAATTCATGACCTAAAATGCATTTAAAAGGCATTCTTCATTAAAATGAAAAATATAGAAAAAGAGAAGTAAATTATACCTAAGCAAAATTGAAGGGTTTTATAAAGATGGGTGGAATATGAAATAGAAATAGAAATGAAATAGAAAACAAAAGAAACATTTATAAGGGACCCACAAAACAGGATTTTTTTCCCTTGTAAGATTTTTACTCCATAAAACAGTTTTAAAAATTATGTAACTTTGAGGTATGAGTCATGTCTTTAAATTTTTAAGAAACAATTTTGATTCAATTCACTTTTAATACAGCTGAATAGAGCAATTGAGAATAATCACATGATTTATTAATGCAATTGTTTAGTTAGGACTTGGTGCCTTATATCATCTTATCAAATTATTCTTTGTTATTTTCTATCAGTGATTATCGGCAAAATTTGTAATACTTGGTGGGTTTTTGTGTGTGTATATTTGTTGTTGTTAAGTGTGTGAAATTCTGTACCATATGAAAGTATTTAATAAAATGGTCATTGGGTTTTTTATTTAGATTTTTTTCTATGGGAGATTTGTCAGGGGCCAATTATCTTCAAAACAGGAAAAAACTATAGGTATCTAGAAGCTGGATTGTTTGGGTCTTTGGGGATTATCTTTACTAAATTGTTCAATCTCCTGCAAAGTATTTGTACAATTTTATATTTCCATTTAGAATAGTTTTGTATGAAATTTATTTAAAAATTATTAAATTTCAGGTATAGATTGGTATTTTGCTAAATAGGAACCATAAAGGAAAAGAAATTCTGTGTTTCAAGTGCCTTATAGCTTCATTATCTCTCTATAGATGTCTAGATTCCTTAGTTCAGCCTTGCACCTAGAAGAAGAAAGAACTAAAAATATTAGGTTAATGGATCTATTGATTACCAGAGTCCTCTCTTCTTATTGTTTATTTTATTCCTTTTCTTACTAACAGTGTAATTTTCACTCAAAAATGAAACTGTATTGAAAGTTTAGCACTTCTGAGAAATGATCACTTGCTTCCATGAGAAGTCTAGATGTAGCATGTCATGATTTGAAAACATAGTGATTTAAAAGATCATTAACCTGCCTTTTATACACCTGCTATACAAAATCTATCAGTTATCTATTGCCGAATGACAAACTACTAAAACTTAATGTTATTATCTCACTGTGAGTTTCTGTGAGTCAAGAATCTGGGAATGAGTTAACCGGGTTCTCTAGCTCAGAGTCTTACGAGCTCCAATGTCTCAAGCAAGACACAGCCTTCAAGGTTTCATTAGTGACAGGATGACTTTCACGTTCACCCAGGGATTGTTGGAAACATTCATTCCTTTTGGGTCATTGGACCAAAGGTCCTGTTTTACCATTGTTGGATGGTAATCTCCATCGGCTCCCTACCATGTAGATCTTTGTACAGTAGCTATAAACATGGCATCTGACTTTAATAAAGCTAGCATGTGAGTAGCAGTTGAGAGATGATGCTTAAGCTTTTAGTTCAGAAAAAGTGCTGCTTTCTTGATTCTATCAACCTTAAGATTATTAAACTTATACATATATATAATGTGTAAATTAACAAGTGAAAAGACAAGAGAAAGCACAAACAAGATGGAAGTCTCATTCTTTTATAATCTAATGTTGGAATCGATATCCAAATACTTTTTTTCATCTTCTATTTATTAGAAGGCAGCCATCAGTCAGGGGGAGAGGAATTTACAAGGGCATGAGTATCAATTGGGGGAGAGGAATCTACAAGGGCATGAGTATCAACAGGGCAGGGATCCTCGAGAGCAATTTCAAAACCATCTACCACTGTTGTAGAAGGACAGGATAACTCCAAAGATACTATCTGGAAGGATAAAAATGAAGACACAGCCGGTTTTGATTACAGGAATTAAAAAATTTGACTGGGTAGATATTGTGAAGACTCCCTACCCTTGAGGTGTAGACTATTTCTCAACTGTACTCTTAGTATTATTTCTGGGATGGGCATCTCACTCTTTTGTTTATGACGACCTTGGAAAAATTCTGTTTCCAATGCAAGTCTTCCACTCCCTTACCACATCTGCAGTGTTGGAGATTAAGCTATTCTAGGGGGCTGTGCAACTTTCTGGGCCTAGTTTCTATGCCTAGAAAGTTGGGAACCCAAGGATTGTTTTATGTCTTGAACAAATAATTCTTTGTAACCCAGGTTTATGATTTCCTTTATAGCACAAATTGTACAAAACTTAAACAGGGGTCACACATTTCATTTCTTCTTGTTCCAGAAGCCACAATGGTAGTTATTTTCAAATTAATTGCAGACACTTTGTGTCTCCCTCATCCCTTCCCCAGCCATTTTGTTTAACTGAAAGAATTTTGGGAGGGGGCTTTAACGTAACTAGGGATTCTAACAATGAGAGAGCTACTCGTACTTTGATTTGATTCCTGTAAAATGAACGATATCTAATTGGTTTCAATTTTTCAAAAGAATTCTCAGTTTACTGTTAACAAGTAGATGATAAGGAGTCTCTGGTCTTGCCTCTGACTATTGCAAGTCTCCATATTTCTGGGCTCTCTCTATTCTCTTTAGTCTCTTTCAAATTGTGCTTTTTTTTTTCTTTCCATGCTTGTAATGTCTTGTCAAATATAACCAACAGCGTCTAAAATATGCTATTTTTCAGCTTCTTTCCTTAAAACTTTGTTCTCATCAGGGACATTGTATCCTCTCCACATTATTGCGGGAACCAATTTTAAGAGATTTTGCACTGCAGAAGAAGGCTCTCCATCCTTCTAGCATCTAGTAATTGTATCTTCACTACCCGCTAACAAGTCTCTATGCCAATGCCACATTTAGGGTTTTTCAATGGGATCACACACTTCTAGCTATCAATATTCCTATTAGTCATGGTAGGAGAAGTTTACTTGGCGATAAAAACTAAGAAAACTTGGATGCTTAACTCAGCAGAAGTTTGTCATTCATCTATTTTGCACGGTCAGTTTTCAAGGGGCCCTCAGTTGTTATGGTCACTCAAGGACGAAGAATAACAGAATAGTAACCACCTTAAATATTGTCCGTTGCCAAAAAAAAAAATTAAAAAAATAAAATAAACATATTGTCTGTTTCCATGACAAAAGAAAAGATGTTGGGGCTTGTATGAGCAATGACATGTTCTGGCCTAGAGGTAACAGTGCCTCTGCAAAAGTTATATAGCCCATGACAATCACGAAGAGACCAGGAAAGTCAATCCTATTATGTTCCCAGAAGGAGAGAAAACCAGAAATACTTGGCAAACAGCCCCCAATAACTAGCAAATACATAATACCTCATTTAATTCTCATGTAACTCCGCAGGGTGGGTAATAGTTTCACGACGTTAAGGATGAAGAAAAAGAAAATAAGGAGAGAAAGATTAGGTAACATGTTCAGTGTCTCACGGGCAGTAAGTCATGGGGCAGCGCCTCAAAGCCAGCCAGTCTCAACACAGCTTCTTTAAGCCTTATTCTACGGCCCCTGACAAGAGAGACAGAAGGAGCCTAAAATTCTAGGAGATTAAATACAAAGTGGTAGTCACGCTACAATTGCAGTCATGCTCTTTTTTATTCATTGCTTCTCTAATCTCTTTTCATTGCTATTCCAAGAAGTTATCTGTAGAAACCTTTTTGACCTTGACCCCACTAAGCCTTTCCAAAATGTTTAGTTTATGCCTTGTTCTTCTGGTTTTTGGTAATGAGCCAAAAGTGAGCGTCAAGCGCTGCTTGCTTGGGAATCACACTTTGGCAAGTAATCACATTTGTACTCTTAAATCTAATCATGAAGAGCTACTATGAAGTTGATGTCTTTAGCTCAAATAAAAATGCTTCATAGGCACTAATCTTTATTTGATTTCCTTATTATTTTGTCTTTGAGTCAGACATTCAAAGAAGCTAGAATGGCTTACATCAGTATAGGATACGTATTACGCTAAACTAAAATATTTATAGACTATGGAAACTGAAGGGTAAAACAAAATAGGATAATAAAATATGACCAAATATTTATGTGGAAAACTAGAATTAGTACAGACATGGAAAAGCATAGATAGTAATACAAAGTTCAAGTGACAGAAAGTTACAAAGTACAGAGAAAGAAATTTAAATGAAGCTCAAGTATAACCATCTAAGTAATAAAATCAAATCTCAGTGAGCCACTATATGGCTCCTACACTTGCCTAAACAAATATAGCAAACTATGTGGTAGCTAATAGAAGTTTTAAAATTTCGTTCTTCCTACGTATTTTTAAGAGTTTCATTTCCTATTTAAATGCCATCAGAATTAAGGCTTGCAACTTCACACTTTACTTTCCAGTTGAATCGATGCATTCAAGTGTCCTCATGCCAAGTTTCTTGAGCTGTTCAATAAATCTGTCATAAAGAAGATGATCTAAAACCTGCAACAGATGCATTGATCTAATCAGTTGCAGCAAAATACCCCATTTAGTGTCATAAGCTTTTCAATATCCAAAGCATTGGCTTTTAGTAGACCAGAAAGCTGACTCACAGGAATATTTTTTTAATGTAGCAAGAGCGGCAACCAATAAGCATCTTTCAATATATGGTAGTTACTGTGGACATAAAATATTTCCTACGAAAGGCATAAGCATTGCACAAATAAAATTAGATGCTTCGCTCTTCAGAAAGAGAGCCAATACTGTATTTAGTAGCGTTATAAAACATTACTTTAGAGAATAATCATATTGAAAGGTAACTCAAAATTTAAGTCTTATGCTTTCAGATAAATCCAGAATCACTATTTAAAAACCCTTATAATGAATTTATGGTTGAAAAGAAATCAGGAAACCTGGGCTCTGTTCATAACTTTAATCTACTTACCCTGGTGATCTTAAACACTGCACTTCAAAGCTAGCAAAAGCACTGAGCTCTGTTATTCTTTAGTGTGGTCCTTCTCCTTGATAATTTTCTTTTTTCTGATAGGAAAATTTTAAGTGTTTGTCAATAAACTGTTGTAGGATCAACAAACGTTACCAGAGAATGCTGCTGTAAAAAAAAAAAAGCAAAGTGACATGTTGTGCTATTATTTTTGTTTTGTGTCGTGTTGTGTAAGTCTTCTCTCCTTGAAGCAATGGAACAGAATGTTACTGTAATTGCCTCAAAAAACAAAGAACAAACTCCTGAGTTATGAAATGGAAAGGATGCTTTTGTCAAAATATCATTTTCAAATGGATGACAACATTATTCCCATACAAATTCAGATGACCACATATAAAAATGCATTCACATCATTAATGAAGGAACCAGTGAAATGCAGTATTTATGATTTTTTTTTTTGAGAGAGAGAGAGAGTGCACAAGCGGGGTGGGATAGGGAGAGGGAGACAGAGATTAAGCAGGCTCCACACGGAGGGCAGAGCCCCACTCACACCTCTGTTCCACAACCCTGAGATCATGACCCCAGCTGAAACCAAGAGTCTGACATGGAACTGACTACCACCCGGGTGCTGTGAACGTGGATTTTTTTTTTTTAAGTCAGAATAAGATTCCCAGGTTAGAAACAAAACCGGTGATTTTTTTTATAGGGCAGGAAAAACCATCATCTTTGATGTTTTCTTCCTATCAGTCAGCAATCTATAAATTAATATGTTCCTTATCTGTGTTCTGTCAAATATTAAATCCCAAAGACCATTCTAGCTCTTGTAGTGAATTTAATATTCCTTGAACAGTAAAAATAACAAAATGTTAATACAGGGAAACAAGTTAGCATTGACTGGAACATCTATAGAGTATGTAAGTTTGACCATATATTGGGGGAAAAAAGTGTACAAAATCTGTGTGGCCTCAGTTCAGTGAGAGATTGGGTTGGAGAGCTTTGTATAAAGCCTGGATCATCATAAATTGACCTTCTGGAGTGAAAACAATTCCTCACTGGAGATGGTGGCTTGGAGTACACGCTTATACCACCCTTGGTTCTGGTAAAGTGGAATGACAAAAATAATTTCTCAGAAGATTTCCCAATGACAAGTCTATACTTAACAAAAATTTGGGGTCAGAATTCATACAATATATGTGGCCAAAAGGACATTTGAGAGTTAGAAGTTGTTATTCTCAGTAGTCTGGGAAACAGCAACCAAAATATCCTTTCTGGAGGCAACTATTTTAAACTCAGTCCTTTAAGAAGTCTCATTTAAAAAATTACAAGTAGAAAGTTCTTAATTTTTTCTAATATAATGAAAAAATTAAAAGCCCTTATTTTAAAAAAAGCCCTTATAAATAGGAATAAACACAATCAACTGGCTACAGAATCAGGTCAGCAAAGACAGAAGATAATATAATGGACAAAACAACTTAAGAATAAGATTATTTCATATACTTTAGAGAAATGAAAAGAAGGAATAAAGACAGAATTAAAGGAAATCAAATATTATTTCTAAAAATGAAAAATAGGTAAGGCACAGCTGATAAAAAAGAATGTGATCCCAACAAATTGGATAATAGATTTCAAAAAAAAATTACACAGAAGGTGACCCAGAGACACAAAGAGAAGGAAAATTTGAGAAAGTGGTTTAAAAAACACAGAGGATAGCTTTAGAAGTTCTGACCTAAAGCCACACAGGATTCCTTGAGGAGATGACAACATTAATATATATATATATATATATATATATATATATATATATATATATGCCAATAATTTCCCTATCATTAACTAAAGACACCGATTATCTAAACCAGGAAAATCATGAATCCCAAGCAAGATAGATGTGAAGATGTCCACACTTAGGCGAATGTTAGTTGGAGGCCACCAAAGATACTGAATTTTAGGAGCCAGAAATAAGGTAAATTACCTGTAAAGGAATTGAAATTGGACTAACAGTTGGCTTAACAAGAGGTTTAGGAGCCAGAATACAGTAAGATTTATTTTAAAAGTGCTACACAAAAATATCTGCCAACAACCTACAATTCTATAGCATATTCTATAACAAGAGTCAAATCAAACAGGTACGGACGAGCAAAAATTTAAAACTTTTACTACCAATTGATTACAGTAAAGAAATATCTACAGTATATACTTGAAGAAAAAGCATAATCATGAAAGAAAAATAATCACAAAATTTTCCTCAGGTGTTAAGCAAACACTTAAGTCTAAACAAACACTGACTATTTAAGAATAACCACAATGATTTGTGGAGTTCATGAAAACAAAGATAGAATTAAATCGTGGATACCTAACATTAATAAAGAAGTTATTAGAGGAAAAGTGTTTTAAGAATTTTTATTGTTGGGACACCTGGGTGGTTCAGCGGTTGAGCATCTGCCTTTGGCTCAGGGTGTGATTCCAGGGTCCTAGGATCGAGTCCCATGCCGGGCTCCCTGCAGGGAGCCTGCTTCTCCCTCTGCCTGTGTCTCTGTCTCTGTCTCCGTGTCTCAAATAAATAAATAAATAAATAAATAAATAAATAAATAAATAAAGTCTTCAAAAAAAAAGAATCTTTATTGTTCTCCAGGAGGGTAACGATATTCATCAATCTTAGAGTTTAATTTAAAACTACACACTAAAATGTCAAGTATAAATGACAAATATTGGAAAATTTGAAGACCCACAGAGGCCACAAATAAAATAAACAGAAGATTCCTTTAAAAGATTCAAGAAAAGGGCAGGGAGTCAGGAGGAAACCGATGTCTTGGCAAAGAAAATACATAGTCCCCCTGGGTAAGGGTGGACTCATCCTAGGCCTTAGCAAAAAAAAAAAAAAAGGCTACTTATGGAACAGCCTGGCTGTATTATCCAAATAAAAACAAAACCAAATAAAACAAAAATTAAGTAAAAGTGTACATGAACTATATCATGCATGTTATATATTTAGATGGAAAACATCTCCACAGATCAGTACGAAAGGAAAATACAATTTTATCTCTCAGAAGTTTACTCAATATTAAATACCACCTTATACCATCTTAACCCCCCTCCCCCCTAGAAACCTCTTTGTTTAAATGATTTGTGTAGCCAATTTGATTCAGGGACCATAACTCTTAGAATTGGTTTAAGTTTTATAGAGATCCGATGAATGGTTATTCAGCCTACATTGCAAGAATTTTTATAGGAAAATTAAGACATAATCACGAATGCTGCCTCTTACTTAAAGACATAAGTGAAACTCCGCCTAGAGTTATCCTAGAGATTACTGCTTAAAATTATTAAATTGTGGTAATAAATGACTTTAACTAGAGAGAGTCCTCCTTAATTCTTAAAAATAGCTCTAGAGAATTGTCCCCCTGGAAAACAATATTCAGTCTATATATTTTCTATGGATTAATCCTCAGCAGAATTATCACCAAATTGATAAATTAGATATTTATGTCTCTTTTTTGATATTTATGTCTCTTACATATATGCTACATAATGATATTTTCTTTTTTTTTTTTTGCCTTTTACTAGTTTGTTTTTTATTTTTTCACACTTTAAAATTTTTTTAAATTCAATTAACATATAATGTATTATTAGTTTCAGAGGTAGAGGTCAGTGATTCATCAGTCTTATGTAATACCCAGTGTTCATTATACCACATGCACTCCTTAGTCCATCACCCAGTTACCCCATCCCCTACCACTTTCCCCTCCAGCAATGCTCAGTTTGTTTCCTATGATTAAGAGTCTTTTTTTTTATAAATTAATTTTTATTGGTGTTCAATTTACCAACATACAGAATAACACCCAGTGCTCATCCCGTCAAGTGTCCCCCTCAGTGCCCGTCACCCATTCACCCCCACCCCCGACCCTCCTCCCCCTCCACCACCCCTAGTTCATTTCCCAGAGTTAGAAGTCTTTATGTTTTGTCTCCCTTTCTGATATTTCTCACACATTTCTTCTCCCTTCCCTTATATTCCCTTTCACTATTATTCATATTCCCCAAATGAATGAGAACATACACTGTTTGTCCTTCTCCGGTTACTGTGGCCAAGTTCAAAAAGGGTGTTGCCTGAGTTCTCCTCTGGGATTTTGATGGAATCTTGTCTCACATTTAGATCTTTCATCTATTTTGAGTTTATCTTTGTGTATGGTGCAAGAGTGGTCCAGTTTCATTCTTCTGCATGTGGATGTCCAATTTTCCCAGCACCATTTATTGAAGAGAGTGTCTTTCTTCCAGTGGATCGTCTTTCCTCCTTTATTGTATATTAGTTGAGCATAAAGTTCAGGGTCCACTTCTGGGTTCTCTGTTCTGTTCCATTGATCTATGTGTCTGTTTTTGTGCCAGTACCACACTGTCTTGATGACCACAGCTTTGTAGTACAACCTGAAATCTGGCATTGTGATGCCCCCAGATATGGTTTTCTTTTTTTAAAATTCCCCTGGCTGTTCGGGGTCTTTTCTGATTCCACACAAACCTTAAAATAATTTGTTCTAAGTCTCTGAAGAAAGTCCATGGTATTTTGATAGGGATTGCATTATACGTGTAAATTGCCCTGGGTAACATTGACATTTTCACAATATTAATTCTGCCAATCCATGAGCATGGAATATTTTTCATCTCTTTGTGTCTTCCTCAATTTCTTTCAGAAGTGTTCTATAGTTTTTAGGGTATATTTTGAGAACCATTTGAATGGTAAATGGTTCTCCAACCTTTTATTTTCAAGTTGTAGGTGTCCTTCTGTCTAAAATGAGTATTTTGTAGACAGCAAATAGATGGGTCCTGTTTTTTTATCCAGTCTGAAACCCTGCGCCTTTTGATGGGGTCATTAAGCCCATTCACGTTCAGAGTTACTATTGACAGATATGAGTTTAGTGTCATCATGGTATCTATTTAGTCCTTGTTTTTGTGGATTGTTCCACTGAACTTCTTCTTAAAGGGGAATTTTAAGAGTCCCCCTTAAAATTTCTTGCAGAGCTGGTTTGGAGGTCACATATTCTTTCAGTTCCTGCCTGTCTTGGAAGCTCTTTATCTCTCCTTCCATTTTGAAGGAGAGCCTTGCTGGATAAAGTATTCTTGGTTGCATGTTCTTCTCATTTAGGACCCTGAATATATCCTGCCAGCCCTTTCTGGCCTGCCACGTCTCTGTGGAGAGGTCTGCTGTTACCCTAATATTCCTCCCCATGAAAGTCAGGGACTTCTTGTCTCTTGCTGCTTTAAGGATCTTCTCTTTATCTTTGGAATTTGCAAGCTTCACTATTAAATGTCGAGGTGTTGAACGGTTTTTATTGATTTTAGGGGGGGATCTCTCTATTTCCTGGATCTGAATGCCTGTTTCCCTTCCCAGATTGGGAAAGTTTTCAGCTAGGATTTGTTCAAATACATATTCTGGCCCTCTGTCCCTTTCAGCGCCCTCGGGAACCCCAATTAAACGTAGGTTTTTCTTCCTTAGGCTGTCATTTATTTCCCTTAATCTGTCTTCATGGTTCTTTAATTGTTTAATCTCTTTTTTCCTCAGTTTCCCTCTTTGCCATTAACTTGTCTTCTATGTCACTCACTCGTTCTTCCACCTCGTTAACCCTCGTCGTTAGGACTTCTAGTTTGGATTGCATCTCATTCAATTGATTTTTAATTTCTGCCTGATTGGATCTAAATTCTGCAGTCATGAAGTCTCGTGAGGCCTTAATGCTTTTTTCTAGAGCCACCAGTAGCTGTAGAATAGTGCTTCTGAATTGGCTTTCTGACATTGAAGTGTAATCCAGATTTTGTAACTGTGGGCGAGAGGGCTGTTTCTGATTCTTTCTTTTGAGGTGAAGTTTTCCTTCTAGTCATTTTGCTCAGTGCAGAGTGGCCAAAAACAAGTTGTATTGGAACACGGGGGAGTATCACTGGTCCGTCCGGCTGGTCTTCTGGGGGAGGGGCCTGCTGTGCTGATTCTCAGGTGTTAGCCCTTGGGGGAGCTGCTCTGCCCCTGCCTGCTGCGGGGCTCAGTGGGGGTTGTTTACACCGTGGGACCCAGGGAGGAACAGCAGCAGTTGCTATGGCAACTCTGGAAGCCCGGATTCAGCCTCCGCAGGAACTACGGGGCTCTCCGTCTGCAGGGCCTTTTGGCTCCCTGGGGCAGGGCCGCTGATCTGCTCAGCTCGGGGCAGGAGCGTCCTCGCTGTCCTGGGCCCTCCCGGCCTCTGCCTGTCCCGGGGGAGGCCGGATCCTGGGCTGTGTCCCGGCGCCCTGTGCTCCGGGGCCTGCGCTGTTGGATTCGCGCTCCCGCCCTGCAGCTCCCTCCCTGGAGCCGCTCCCGAGCCCCTCCGAGCTGCTCCGGTCGGTCCCCGCCGTGCGCGCTGCAGCCCTTAGGGAGCTCGGAGCACTCTCCTGCGCTCGCAGGTGTCTGTTAGTGTCCCCGGGAGCCCGAGGGCATCCCCGCCCTCCTGGGTCCTGCTCCACCTCCCTGCGAACCCCTTTCCGCCCGCCCGGGAAGGTTGGTGCAGCTCCTGCTCCTCCGGGACGGGGCTCTCCTGTCCTGGGGACACTCGCCCCGGCCTCAGCCCGGCTCCTCGCGGGGCCCCTCCCCCTCGGAGGCCTTTTGTTCCTTTATTTCTTTTTCCCCGTCTTCCTACCTTGATAGAAGCGCGAACTCTTCTCCCTGTAGCGTTCCAGCTGGTCTCTCTTTACATCTCAGGCCGAATTCGTAGATTTTCAGGATGGTTTGAAGGTTATCTAGGTAATTTGGTGGGGACAGGTGATTTGGGGACCCTGCTCTTCCGCCGTCTTGCCCCTCCTCCCTTCTGATATTTTCTGTATATAAAATTCAGAAGGTTGTCAATGGTTTTCTTTCATTATGAAAGAAGCATATATAGACAGATTGTTAGGAGGATCATTATATTAGGATGCAGAAATTTTGCTCTGCCAAGAATCCACATCATGCTTGAAGAGGAATGATGTCTTTGAATGTATTGTCTAACCCAGAGATTAACGTCTTCATGCATTTGTTGATTGGTTTGCTCATTTATTTGGCAAATGATTATGAAGCAATGGCATATTGGAAGCCATTTTAACAAGCGTGGACTTTGTTCTTTGGACTGAGCCACTGAAACGGCCTAACCTAGAGAATGGCACCGGTCACATTTTCTTTTTATGAAATTTATTTTACATTTGGATGGCTTACAGGAGAGAGGGGCAAGACATCATTAGGGATGGTGGAGAACGGTTAAGTAACATATTTTGAAGCCTGAATATGAGATTTGAAGGTCTGAGCCTGATCTGGGACTGAGGTACCAAAAATAGGGAGAAAGAAATCTCTTTGGAGGAACATTAGGTGGTACAATCAGTAGGAATTGGTGATGGGTTGTATGGAGTGTCAGGGTGAAGCAGAGCTTACAGAGTTCATTGGGATGGTCAATGGATTTTCCTATCAACTGAGGTAGGAAAACATGAAAGAAGAAGATATAGAGTGAATCGTTCCTTAAATACAACCACGTCCCTCTATTCCTTTTGCTACTCACCTAGTCTACCTTTTAAAAATATCTTCATACGCTTTAAAATTACAAAGCCATGTGAAAATCAAGTGTTAACAAAAATAATTAGAAAAGTAGCAATAATATAAAAAGCTAAAATTCTCCATAATACTCTTCCCATAAATTCTACCAACTTTTCAAATATTTTTCTAGCTTTTTGTCTTTCCAAAAGTACCTAATTTGTGAAATGAGAAGAACGCGACTGCATTTTTTTTCCAATGCTCCTTTGAAAATTTATAGAGGAGGAAATTTCTCCCCTCCTATCACATAGACCCCAGTAGGCTCCATGAATTTATTGGTGACAAGGAGGGAAAAGGAAATCCAGTGGTCATTCCCAGTTTTAAAATATAGTCTAAATGAAGAGTTTAGAATACCCAGTCTACAATATTTGTTTACTATTTCAATCTTAATAAAAAAATAATAATAATAAGGATTCTTTCTCCGATCCTTCTTGGGCCCAGCTCTGGCTGAGAGAGATGAGAGTTGGTGCCTGAACACCCTTCCTCACCTGGATTGCTAAATTGGCTTTATGTTCTCCAAACCTGGTTGAGGATGGAATCTGCCTGTTTCTGCATGAGAAGCTGACAGAAGCTTCCCCACCAGCTCGCTCCCTCTCTTGATTGCGACTCCCCAGGAGGGAGACCCTGTTTCCTTCTCCTCAACTACCACTCCCCCTTGTTTGCTAGAAGCCAACTTCATTCAGATTTACTTTTAGGCCATTGCCCAACCAGGTGTTTTTACAGGAAAGAATCAAACTGCACCAGGTGGCAATCTTTCCTCATGATTCATGCCTGGAGCCCAGGAAAAATATATTCATCCTTTCTCCCTGAATTCCAGGTAGCCACATTGAAGATGTTCTCAGTAGATTTAAGGTGAGAATTACCCATCGCCAATATTCCTTTAGCTTGTGTGTGTGAAACTCCTAGAACAGCTGCACTTCTTTGAAAAAAAAAAAAAAAATCACACCAACCCCACTTTAAATCATCCTTCTTGAAACTATCTATGCCTCCCTAGAGGCTTACACCTTCGGAGGTATTTAAAGAACTCTGGCAGGAGCATCTGCTGGAGTTTGGTGATTATTTTCCTGTTTTTATGAACCATTGGAAACACAACATGTAAAGTTATCTATCTGCCTTCTTCATTGAAAGCCATTGAAACAAAAGTCTCTAGAAATATTTTACTGGCAATTTTGGCTTTTAGTTATAGGAAATACATTACATGATATAACTAAGAAAAATAATTCATAATGAATATTTTGTTTCATTTTTGTTTTTGTTGTTTTTGAGGTATAATTAATATATAATGTTAAATGTTAGTTTCAGGTGTGTGATATAATGATTCAATAATTTTACATTACTCAGCGCTCATCCTAAGTGTACTCTGAACCCCATCTATGTATGTCAACCATCTCCCTATCCCCCCACCCCCTTCGGGCAACCATCAGTTCATTCTCTGTACTTAAGAGTTTCTGGTTTGTTTTGTCTCTTTTTTCTTTGTTTCTTAAATTACTCCTATGAGTGAAATTATATTGCATTTGTATTTCTCTGTCTGACTATTTCCCCTAAACTTATGTCTTCTGGGCCCATCCATGGTGT
Organism: Nyctereutes procyonoides; assembly: GCF_905146905.1. Classification (NCBI taxonomy): domain Eukaryota; kingdom Metazoa; phylum Chordata; class Mammalia; order Carnivora; family Canidae; genus Nyctereutes; species Nyctereutes procyonoides. The sequence continues at coordinate 14,185,392 of NW_026575021.1, read as the reverse complement.
TGCAAATGGCAAGATCTCATTCTTTTTATGGCTGGGTAATATTCCATTGTATATGTATGTATCACCTCTTCTTTACCCATTCATCTGTCGATGGACACCAGGGTGGCTTCCATCTCTTGACTATTGTAAATAATGCTGCAGCAAACATTGAGGTGCATGGATCTTTTCAAATTAGTGTTTTTGTTTTCTTTTCTTTTTTTTTTTAAAGATTTTTTTTTAATTTTTATTTATTTACGATAGTCACAGAGAGAGAGAGAGAGAGAGGCAGAGACACAGGCAGAGGGAGAAGCAGGCTCCATGCCGGGAGCCCGACGTGGGATTCGATCCCGGGTCTCCAGGATCGTGCCCTGGGCCAAAGGCAGGCGCCAAACCGCTGCGCTACCCAGGGATCCCGTGTTTTTGTTTTCTTTGGGTAAATACCCAAGAGTGGAATTACTGGATCCTATGGTAATTCTATTTTTAATTTCTTAAGGAACTCTATGCTATTTTCCACAGGACTTGCACCCATTTGCATTCCTACTATCAGTGCATGAGAGTTTGTTTTCCCTACATTCTTGCCAACACTTGCTATTTCCCATCCTTTTTGATTCTAGCCATCCTAACAGATGTAAGGTGGTATCTCATTGTGATTTCGATTTGCATTTCCCTGAAGATAAGTGATATCGAACATCTTCTTGTGTGTTTCTTGGCCATTTGTGTGTCTTCTTTGGAAACATGTCTCTTCAGGTCCTTTTCAATTCTGTGACTTATTTAACACATTCTATCCTGAGTTTTTAAAATGCTGGATAATTTTAGCACATTCACAGAGTGTATTAAAAATCAATTTTGAATGTAATGAAATTGAACTGGAAAACACCAGACAATCAAGGTTTTTGTATTCAGAGAAATCATTATATGCAAATTTATAATTGTGCCCAGAATCACTGGGCACAGTAGGTTGCTATGAGTTACAGCTTTGATAAAAGCACAACTTCAACTTTGCAAATGTGAAGCCACACTGTTGAAAGACAACACCTGAGAGTTGTAGCAAAAGTTTTCATCTATTAAAAAGCAAGTAATAAAGTATTTTGATACTTAAAATTGCTGTAATTTTCTTCCCTTGAAAAAAGAACTTCCCATTCATGAGATTGTAGTTGTTTATTCCTCTTGAAAATGACTGTAAAAGATGCTATTAAGGGGATCCCTGGGTGGCGCGGCGGTTTGGCGCCTGCCTTTGGCCCAGGGCGCGATCCTGGAGACCAGGGATCGAATCCCACATCGGGTTCCCGGTGCATGGAGCCTGCTTCTCCCTCTGCCTGTGTCTCTGCCTCTCTCTCTGTATGACTATCGTAAATAAAATAAAAAATAAAAGATGCTATTAATATTTTTGTCTGAGGATACAGAGTAGATGTGAACGATATGCTGTAATTTTTGCACAACACAATATGAACGGGATGAAAAATGATGTAATTAGTATAAGTACTATTCATTCATTAATCAATTATTATCTTTTTTTAAAGTTTTTTTTTAAGTTTATTTGAGAGAGAGAGAGAGAGAGAGAGAGAGAGAAACACAGAGTGGAGAGGACAGGAAGAAGCAGGCTCCTGCTAAGGAAGGACCCCAATGTGGGGCTTGATCCCAGAACCCCCGGATCATGACCTGAGCTGAAGGCAGATGCTTAACTGACTGAGCCACCCAAGTGCTCCAATCAAATATTTTCTTATGTCCTATGATGTCTGGGGTGATATAGACACAATGTGATAGGTTGGAAAAGGATTAAAACTGCTGAGATCAATATGCACCTGTAACAACTGATTAGCGAAACAGTTGTGGGGATTTTTTGCTCAGAAGAGGTACTGGCTTCCAATAAGTTCTCTACTATTAATCATCTCTTAATGTTTCCTAAAACTCACTGAGCTAAGAGTCACTGAACGATTCTTGTTAAAAATACATATTCCTAGGCATCCTCCCTAAACCCTCTAAATCAGAATCTCCAGGAGAGGAGTTGGGAGTGATCAGTTGTTCAGTAGAGTCTGAGATGACTTTTATCATTAGGGAAACTTGAAAGACACTGAGAGACAGAGATGGTGACCCAGGGTCCACATATGATTAACCACTTCTTTGAGACATTTTAGTAGTTCCCAAACTTACCTTCATTGGGATCTTTGAAAAGTACTAATGCCTCTTCTCCCCAGACATTCTTATTTAATTGGTACAAGGTGCCACCAAGGCATTGGGAATTTTTAAGCTCTGCATATCACTCTGGTAGACAGCAAAGTCTGGGAAACACTGATCCCTTGGTAAGACTTGTTCCAACACATCTTGAGGATCTTAAGGATAAGAAACTTCTGTGGACTCAATATCTCTGAGATTTATTTTGTAGTACCATGTGAAAAGAGGAAAGCTTAAAAACGTCAAGTCTATTCATTTCCTTAGGGCAGAAGATGGAAGATGGTGAATTAGAATATAGACACTGCCCTTTTTTGTTAGTCTGCTGTATTTTTACATTGTGGGAAAGAAGGAGCATTCAATACACTGCTAATTAGTTGGGATCTTGAGAGACCCCCATTAGTTGGTCTCTCTCACAATGAGAGACCACTTTGTTTTTCTCTTGGCACCATCACCGAGTGCTCTACTTACAGGCCACTATTTCTCTGGGCCTCTCCATCCTTATCTCCAAGATTGGGCCACTACTTGTCATGACCTGCACACAACTATGGTGAGGCTGTGAATGTGAAGTGCCTCACGAAGTAAACAGTGCTAATAACATGAAGCAGTATCGTTCCCTTCTTGTGGCAGCAAGACTATATGTAAGAAACCGATTTTATTTCACTCATTACCTTCTGATCTTTTCTCCCTTTAAAAATCTTTCCTAAAGTAAACCATGCATACTCAAGAGTGACAAAAACATAGAGATATATGTTTCTTAAAATGAAGCATTCTCAATAAATTTAGTCTCCTATTTTTAATATTTGTGTGATCGATATTTATCACATGGTCATATTTATTATCACTTAAAATATCTGATATGAGAAAAAGTAAAATGTTTGTCAAAGAGTTACCTAAAATCCATACTCAATTATATTGTCCCTTTGACAACACTCATATTTTACTCTTTATTGAATTTCAGCAAGTTGCTTTAACAACATTTACCTCTTTTATTTCAGTTTGTTTTCAGTAAATGGCACTAGCAGATATAGGGCCATTTAGTTTTTCAGCCTTTGTATGTTATACAAGAAACAGATTGGAAATCGTTCCATGTTACTCCTGTGCCCTAGACAGTAGGTACTTGCATTCTATCAAGATAAAAGATTTTCTTTATTAATTTCTTTCCCCAGAGTTCCTTTTTTTCCCAGCTTATATTTCAATTATTTAAAGGGTTTTACCAGTACTATAGAAAAAGAAAGTGAGAATAATGTTTTCAGGTGACACTTCACAACCTCTGTCCATCATACTAGGGTCCTGATGCTTCCTCCTTCTCTCTCTTCTTCTTCTTCCTTCTCCACCTCCTCTCTTCTTCCTCCTCCTCCTTCTTCTGCTCATCCTCATCCTTGTCCTCATTGTCATCCTACTCCCCTCCTTCTTCTCCTTCTTCTTCTTCAACTTACTACCCAAGAGTAGTACAATATTCTTCCAACGTAAGAGAAAATAAAGTTGGGAAGGATACAGTAGACGTGTGGCATTCCATTTCACCTTAGTGCAAGGTTCAACAAAATGCCTTTAAATTAGAGTTCCGAGTGATGGTATTTCAATGATTTTAATAATGCCTTATCAAATACTATTGTGTTTGTTGCAGTCATCTGCTCTTTGAAGTCACAAAAGTGAGAAAAATTTTTTTTAAATTTTTTTCCACTTTTTCAGGTTTTGTTGTTGTTAATGTGGACCAAGATTCTATTTATGAGAGTTCAAATCCTATTTGGTTGGCATTGTTTAATTAATTTTTAAATTTCTCAGGAATCTAAGGACCTATACGTGTTAATAGTTTGAATGTTTATTCATGTGCAGCAAAGCAGCCTCATGAAAATTCTGTTGTATGTACCCTAAGGTTGTCTACCCAGCCGAAGCTCACAAACCTGAGAATAGACTTTCCAACAGGGAGCACTACAGAGGAGAAACCGGGCGAGTGAGTGTCTTGCTACATTTGCAACTTCCTGCACAGACACATCTGTACCTATCTACATCTGCAGCAGACTCCCTCAGACTCAATCTAGTCCAATATTCATAAATATTTTATTAACGATGAGCACATGGGCCTTAGCACCCAGTGTATTCTGCACGATAAATGAGCAAATGTGCCCTGAGTACCTGCTGCGTTTGAAGTGCTCCACCATATGCTGAGGCAGCCTGGTGAATGGGAGAAATGTGAATCGTGTCCTCAGAGAACTTGAGGTTAAGTGGATGCAAACAAGCTATAGCAATACCAGGAGACTAAGCTCCATGAGCAGGGACCATGTCTCTTTCCCACGGACAAATCTTTGAAATCTAGCGAAATGAAATCTCGCAATACATTTTGTTCGCTCTACAAGAGAGGAATGAATACATTTAGGACATGTTCGAAACACCTCTCCTGTCTTCTTTATTTTCAATCTTCTTCACCTGAAGCTCACTTGGGCCATGCCAGAAATCTTCTCTTTACTTTCATCTTTCCAGCAGACTATGGGCATTCAGGCCTTGTAATTATTGCCTGTCTTCCAGTTCAGCTCAGTATAGTGCTCTGCATCGGCACTGTGGCTCAGGGTCCGCTAGGTAAAACCTGTTACTGTGTTTTCTGTTTGCCATTTCCCCATAGGCCATGTTGAGAAGAGATAGATGTTATCTGAATCAAAATTAATCTGTTCACAGGAGTAGTGACTTAATATTCCCTTGCAACACTCACGTCTCACCAATATCTTGCACAAGTATGATAAATGCCCTTAAAAGGGAAACTAGGGAAAAGCACAAAGGGTGGACTGCTAACCTACAGCTGAAGACCACAGGAAGGATTTCTAGGGGAATCGATATCCAAATTTGAACTTGTTTTCAAGGATATTTCTTAAAATGTGAAGATGGATTTTTACTCTAATGTATCAGAATTAATTGCCACTTGGAAGATATGACAGCATTTTAAATAGCTAAATTTCTAAGCTCAGCTTCTTTTTCTTGACTAACATAACTTTTCTGTATCTTTTCCATATTCCAAATGAAATAATTCAACAAGCAAAAGGAGAATAAAATTACAATAATTTGGCAAAGAAATACTATCATGAACATTATTGACTGGTTTGTAATATGTACATATATATTTGTATAATATAACAATTCAATTAATTTAATAAAAATAATCACTATTAATAGATTTACAGAGGAGTAGCAAATGATTCTCTTTAATGCTATGAAATATTTATTCATTTAGATGTGACAGGTATAACAAAACTAGTTATGATTTTGTCATTAATATCTTAGTCTGCATATCTTAATACAATTATGAAGTGTCATTAATTTGTGGGCACATAAAGTTAGATAAATTGAATAAATTAAGCCTTTGAAAAGAAATAAGTGCAGTTCTGAAAACTATTTAAATTATTTAGAATCACAAGCTAGTGAAGGGATCATACAAAACCCATCTCGACCCCCCTTTGGGTACTGGGACATCCAGTGGGCAGGCAGAAATGAGCCCCAGAGGACTTCAAAGGGAGCAGTAATATGGATGACTGTGAGCTGGATGAAGATGTTGAAGGTGTCAGAAAGCACATAGGTGCAGATGATGTCTAACAAATAAGCGAAAGCACTTGATGGATTGAAGGGGAGTGAGGAATATATCAGATTTTTTGTTTTATTTTGAAAAAGTAAGTCCAAATAGAAGTCTATTTGGGAAATAACTAGAGTTATTTCCATTGTCTGAATCAACTAGGTATCTGACCAGATAGTTGATTCAAACAATTATGGCTCTTACTGTGTTTTTTGTTTGTTTTCTGGTGCAAAAGGTAATTTATGAAAGGATGGGGACAAGACCTGTGGGAAGAAAAAGCTGCCTGGCTATAACTGTTTTGACTTGCCCTTTGTCTGCCTCAATTCTCCCATCTATAAAACAGAAAGAGTAATGATATTTAGTCATGACATTGCTTGATAATTAAGTAAAGTAACGTGTGAAAAGTGCTTAGAACAGTGGCCAGCACATAGTAAATGCTTATAACTGTGTTGGTATTAACAAAATATCTTGGCTTTTATGCTTTTGAGATCCAAAAAAGTTACTTCTGACATAACACTATTGCAACTGCTCCCTCCTTCTTTACTCTCATGTTAACTGTTTCCATTTCATTCTATGCCATTAAACCCATCCATTCAATCATGGGCTTTGTTTTTGTATTTCCCTCCCGCACCTTCATCCTCCATGGCTTCCGGCCCAAGATTGTTTCCCTAGTAGCCTCAGGGTCTGTGTCCCTTTCCTTTTTTTCCAATTGGCTGGACACTGAACCTCCACAACTTGCTTTCCAGTTGTTCAACTGCTCACTTACTCATTAAATATTTATTGAGTATGTGTTAAATGATAGGACTCCGGATAGACAGTGATGAACAAAATAATTTTTGCCTGACTCTCACAAACTTACAAATCCACAATCTACTAAGGAATCAGTAGTCATCATATGAATATCTTCAGTGTGATTGTTTTTACTAAAGTGTATGTATAAAGTACTAATGAATTGGTTTGACTTGTTTGACTTTTGACTTTAATGAATTGAAGGAAATCTTCCCTTAATTTGCATTAGTTGGTTGGTGAGGTAAAGACAAACATTGATGAAGAAGGTATATTTTAGTTGCTATTGAAAAGTACTGGGCTAGATTAAAAGTTTGGTGGGAAGGAGACTAGAAGATTCAAGTAGGGAGAATGAAATATTAGAAATCCAGAAGTAAAGAAGAGAATGGTCCACTGAAGAAAAGAAAGTCCAGAAATACTGAAATGCAGAAGCTGGGGGGAGAAATGATACAAGATAGGACTGACATAACAGAAGCCAGAGAGCAATGCTTCTCAAACTACCTAATATGAAGGAGCATCCCTTCTCCCTCTGCACACGTAGTCAAACACACACGCATACACGCACCCCGGTCCTTCAGGAACCAATTATTTTTCAATAAAACAATGAATAAATAGAAAAAAATACATCAAAAATAAAATCTTACAGTATTACTATTTTTTTAAATTATTAGATTCAACAGACATGAAATTATGCTGTCAAATTGCTATGTGAGTTTCTAGATCTTTCCTCTTAATTTTTGTATTTGTCTTATCACACTTCATGGACTGGCAGGAGTTTGAGGACTACAGTTTAAGTGGTAGGGATCAGCAAATATTTTCTATAAAAAGCCAGGGTGCCACGAAGTCTTTTTAATTATATGATTGTAGCTTGAGAACAGTCTTAGATTTTAACTAAATTAATAGTTGAGGTTGGATTTCAATAAAACTTTTTATTTACAAAATCAGCCTGGCTGGATTTGGCTGTAGTTTGCCAGGACTTGATACTGTTATAGAAGATGAAGAGGCTTTCGGATGCCATTCTAAAGGTCATATGAGGAGAATGAAGGATACTAAAATACAAATACTGAAATTTGATTTCACCTTTATTTTGTTCAGCCTGAGTAATGAAAAGTAAAAAAGAAAGTTTCTAGGAGACAGAGGAGATATAAGAGGTATGGACTCAGATGATAGCATTTGCTATAAAGGAACTATCTATATTCAAGAGATATTTAGCAAGTGTAAATCAGTCTTAGTTGATCCAATGTTCCTGGTTTTCCTGGAACTGAGGATTTCCTCAGTGCCAATCTGGAGAGCAACAAATGACTTCAATAATTCTGTCTTAAAAAAAACAAAACAAAACAAAACAAAACAAAAGCTTGGTGGGCCATGATATTGGGTATATGTCACTATACATTTGTCCAAACCCATACAATACATAACACTGAGAGCAAACCATGATGTAAACTGTGAACTTTGGGTGATTTTGATGTGTCAGTGTAGGTTCAATATATGGTAACAAATGTACCACTCTATTGGGCACCATTGATATAATGGGAGGGGTCATACATGTGTAGCGGCAGAGGATATGTGGTAAGTCATTATACCGTCCCCTGAGTTTTGTTGTGAACCTAAACCTGCTCTAATAAAATACGCTCAGTCAAAAAATGCTTGGTGAAAAGTAGTGTCTTTAATGAAAATAACTAATAAAGCTAAAAATGCAAGTGAGGGAGTCATATAATGTTTCAGTTTGGAATTCACGAATTATCCACCATCTGCAAAACAAGTCTTGCAATTGAACAGTAGACAGTTGATAGGTGGTTCTGGATTTTACAAAAGAATACTAAACTAGAGATAAATGCTGGAAGGTTAGCAGACTGTCAATGCCAATGTGACAAAGACCGCAAGAAACACATCTGTCATCAGATGCGGTTGAGTCATTGACTTGTGCGGTGAAGAAAACCATGCACCACAGGAAATGTGGAGTCGTCAGTGAGAGGGCGTTAGAAAGGGCTTGACTTAGGGGTTGGAAAATGATGTTATTACAGATTTAAAGTTTATCCTGTTTTATAGTTTAAAAGATCTTGTGTGGAATAATTTTAGACAGAGTACAAAGAGTATGTTCCGGGCCTGGCACTTTTAGAAAGCAAGGCAGGTCTATGATTGAGTACCTTAGTCGTTTCTATCTACGAGGTAGGAGGAATGGAACAGTGCTAGAGCTAACCGGCAAAGAAGCAGCGGTCACTCCCATTAGCCCAGAAAGGGGTGTGTTTGGTCCTTTTTGTGATTGCACAGTGTTCTAGCTTTTGTCCACACTCAAGCGTGATTACAAAATGCTCTTAGTTTTGTCTCATTTCATCAGTCACCCAGTGATCTCATTTGATGTTGATATTCTATGAAATTGTTTATGTTAAAGTAGGGAACACTGTGGTCTAGTTATTTCGGTCAGGACAAATATCAGCTGATAGGTGTCAGGAGTTGTTGCTTTTTCCTTAAAACTAAAGCTTCCATTTAGGGGCACCCAGTAGCACAGTCAGTTGGCAAGAGATCTGACTCCGTTCTGGCTCAGATTGTGATCTCAAGGTTGTAATCTCAGGGTGATGAGATCAAGCCCTGCGTTGGGCTCCATGCTCAGTGCAGAGTCTGCTTAAGATTCTCTTCTTGGAAAAATAAAAAATAAAAAAATAAAAAAAAGATTCTCTTCTTGGCGGGGGGGCTCAGTCAGGTAAGGGTCCGACTTTGACTCAGGTCATGATCTCAGGGTACTGGGTGAGCCCCACTTGAGCTCTCTGATCAGCAGGGAATCTGCTTGCCCCTCTTCCTCTGCTCATCATCCCCAAACCCTACTCATGCTTGCTCTCTTTTTCTCTCTTTCTCTCTCAAATAAATAAAATCTTTAAAAAAAATTTTGAAAAAAATTTTCTTGAAAAATATTCTCTTCTCCCTCTGCCCCTCCCCCACTCTCTGTCTAAATAAAAAAAATCTTAAAAAAATAAAACTAAAGTTTGTTTTTAAAACTATGAGCATCTGAAAAATTTCCTAGGGACAGTGTGCAGATTGCAAGGAATAAAGTAGAAAGTAGAACTCTGAGTTATATAATCAGTGCTTTGAAATCTCTATCTTCCCTCCTTTCTCAGCCACTCCCATCCCCAATCATATTTAGGTCCTGGAGCAATCGATAAACTAAGTTTGTTTTTAGTAAACTGAGGAATTTGGAAATCGGCTGTTTCCAAATGAGACTGGAATGTGGCATCTCAAACTCTTTTCAAAAGTAGTTGCATTGTTTTAAAAATCTAAAGATCACAGAATTCATTTCTCTCCATATTTAAATCAGGAAAACAGGCTTGTGATTGCTATATCTGAGCACATTAAGAGGAGTATGGAGAACATATAAAATAGTGGTTTTGAGGGGTGTGAAAGAAAGCTGACCAGACCACAAGACACTCATCAAGATACTATTAAAAATCCAAATGAATTTAATCATCATGCATTTGGCATCAGTCAGTGTAGAGCCTCTTTCATGGTTTGACCATTCTCTGTAGCTCAGAAGTGTCAGCAGGTCAGCACCTTTGGCCCCCATTTCCTATGTAGCCCTGTCTCCTGATGCTGGCATCCTGTTTCCAGATTCAATTTTAGACAGGCAGCATAATGTTCTTAAAAACATAGATTTAGGGGCACCTGGGTGGCTCAGCAGTTGAGTGACTGCCTTGGGCTCAGGGCGTAACCCTGGGGTCCTGGGATAGAGTCCCCCATCGGGCTCCATGCAGGGAGCCTGCTTCTCCCTCTGCCTGTGTCTCTGCCTCTCTCTCAGTGTCTCTCATGAATAAATAAATAAGGGATCCCTGGGTGGCACAGCAGTTTGGCGCCTGCCTTTGGCCCAGGGCGGGTCTCCTGGAGACCCGGGATCGAATCCCACGTCGGGCTCCCAGTGCATGGAGCCTGCTTCTCCTTCTGCCTATGTCTCTGCCTCTCTCTCTGTGTGTGTGACTATCATAAATAAATAAATAAATAAATAAATAAATAAATAAATAAATAAAATATTTAAAAACAAACATACATAGATTTAAGGACCATTTCGTAGAGTTCCAACCCTATGTCTACAACCTTCTAGATCTTTGGCCTTAGGCAAGTTCATTTATCCAGGCCTCAGTTTCTTCAGCTGTGATGTGAGTACCATAGCCTCATAGGACTATTAAGAAAATAAACAAGTTACTACAAGCAAATTTCCTGAGTGTGTGGTAAGTGCTTTTTAATCATTTGCTATTAGGATTGCTTTTGTTGTTACTAGTATCATCATCATCATCACCATTGCCATCATCCTCAAGAATTAATCCTAACAAAACAGGAATCTGGCCCTTGTCCCAGCTCCTAGTAAGTAACCCTTGGAATTTCCCGAGTTAGAGGAGGGACTTCATTATATACAGCACCTATAAAACCATATCTGATCATTAATGCTAATGGCCTAACTAAAGAGAGGGCCAACTGCCTCTGACAATCTCAGTGTGAGGGCTCTCCGTCAGAGACACCATTCATGGGAGTGTAGCAGTGGGACGTCGAGGCCCATGATGCCAGCCTAACTGCTAGGGAGGCATGGGGCTCAAGCACCACGTGGACCGTGATTCAATTAATCAAACTAATATAATAAAGCCTCAATAAAATGTCCAGACACTGAATTTATGGTGAGCTTCTTAAGCTGGCGATACTCCGTGTGTGTGCTACCATACACGAACGCCCGGAGGGCAATACTTCCCTGACGACATAAACTAGGCTTTGTGGCTTTGTGTCTGCAAACTTTCAGTCTCAGATTCCACCCTCTGTTTCTCTTCCTTTGTCTGATCTTGACTTGTATCCTTCGGGTATCATAAAAATGGAATCCTGAGTAGTATGACACTACTTTCCTGAGTTCTGTGAATTGTTTTAAAGAATTATGGGAAAAAAAGGAAAAAAAATAAACAATTATGGAAACTGAGTGTGGTTATAGGATCTCTCGACTTTATAGTCCGCTGATCAGAAATGAGGGTGACCCTGGAGACCTCCTCATTTGTGGCTGATGTCTGAAGTTTGGGCAGACCGTGGTGGTGTGGAGGGCTATGCTTGTAAACCCGAATTGGCTAACTCTCTGTGGCAATAAACAAGTTAATATACATAGATTTTCTTACTATGTAGTTTTTTCCGATATTTTTATTGTTGCTCTATTATTATTTTCAGAATCATGTTTTGTTTTTCCTAGCCAAATATATATATATATATATATATATATATATATATATATATATATATATCAGTATATTCTCCACATGACATTTAGAGTTATTCTTTGAAATTAAAGGCCAGGCCATTCTCTTCTGAGGAAAATTTTGTAATAGTATCTCCTATAACTCAGTACTATACTTGTAGTTTTCACTAAGGCCTGCAGGATCCTTGGTAATATGGCTCTCGGTCCCTGTCAGTCCTCATCACGGATCATTTTCCATGCTCGGGCTTCATTCTAACAACCTGAATTTCATACTCTGCTTCAAACACATCTTTATGATCCTCCTTTTTTAATACAATTTTAATTTCTATTAATGTGTCTCCTCAGAAAAAGCTCATTAAATGTTGAATGGCTGGATTAATGAATTGGTGTATAAATGAAGAATAAAAAGGATAATTGAGTGAGTGAATGAATGAATGTATTCCAGGCCTGGTAATGAAAGTTGGTTTATGTAAATAAGGCTGTTTAGAATGAATACACTGACATTGTTAAATATGTGTATGAATATAATTCTTGGGTTTTTTTCCATGTGAAAGAAAAATTGAGTGAATATTACATCCCAAGGCAACTGGAAGATGGATTTATCATTGAAGTGAGAAAACAATTAGTGAAGAAAATTAAAGTATAGGAATAAAACTTTGATTTTCTAGGCAGTATGAGGGACTTTAATTGCAAGTTTTGATTAAAATAACAGCTCTCAGCTCACATTAGTTCTAGACGCATAATTATATACATATGTACATATAAAATTTTGTGTGAAATTATATTTTGTTATTTTCCTAATGTACCCTATCAGTAAATCACATTTTAACAACATTTAAAATATAAGATAGCACCAAGCTTTGTTTCTTTAATGGTGTTAATTTCTACATATTGCATTTCATTTTTAAAGTATTCCTTAAGATTATCAAAGTAGGATTAGGTCAACACAACGTCTACCGTATACAAGGAATATTAAATACCACTCCTCTACAGTTTCAGATTGTTTTAATGACATTTGCTTATATAGGGATTTTCTTTGAACGTATCTTGAATAATCGAATTAACTGTATCATAACAAAGTGTTGGGGGCTAATTTTCAATGTGACCCAGAGTTTTTGAAGTTGCCTCCATGGAGGTAGCATATGAGAAGATACCTGGATAAAATAAGCCCCACTCAATTTAAGGCAAGGCTCCCTTATATACAGAAAGAACATCAATTATACAACCTATTAGCTCGGGTTGATGTCTTGTTTTTTACCAGATACTGCAAAAGATACTGGAAACAGAGGTGGAAGATCTAGATCTAGCCTCAAGAAGCTCTTAATAATGCCAGGAAGCCACTTAATAATGCCACTTGGGTATTGTCATGACAAAGAATCGATTGACAAGGTGCACAGGACACGCTAACTGGATTAGGCCTATTTTCTAGAGGCAGTAAAATGTGGTGGTTTCTAAAAGCAAGGGTTTTAGGGCTCAAGAGACAGAGTTCGAATTCTGACTCTGCCACCAATTAGCTAGATCCCCTAAGGTAAGCTATTTGACCTCTTGGTGCTCCTGTTCCCTTATCTGAAAAACGGGGTTGATACCAATTCCCACCTCATCAGACCGTTGTGACGACCAAAGAAGTTGCTATGTAACTATGCACGATGTTTAGGGCTGTATTGGTACATTGCAAGGACTCTTCAAAGTTAGCTGGTAGTAGTAGTAGTAGTAGTATTCATAGTAATATTAGTGGTGGTGGTATTTGTTTTTATACCCTGCTGCCAAAAGTCTATAACTGGAAGATTTTTCAGATTATTATCATTTTTTTTACTCTCTTATCTTAACTAGAAAATCTCTTACAGAAATAATATGTCAAGATCCTAATCCATAAGAGACAGGAGTACAGTAGACAAGTTATTCAGTTAACTCCATCCCCCTTTAGCAAAAGTGTAATGGCTGCAATCATAGAAAAATGAGAGACTAAAGAGGATGGGTATCTTGGCTCTGCCACTTCATCTTTCCTGAATGTTTGTTGCAGCAATGTTACTTGCCACTTAAGTCATTGGGATTAAATTCAACAGTTAATAGATTTCTTAAAACTAATATTATTTCTTTGACAAAATGGTGTTCTAAACATTTTGTTGTAACAGAGCCTAATGTAATGTAACTAGATATTGGCAGTGTGTTTTACAAAGATGGGACCTCAACCGCCTGTTTCTCCATAATTCAAATTGTCTCTTTCCTTCATTTATTCTCTTCGTAGGATTGCTATGAAGTTGTAGAGTGCAAGAGGAAAAGAGTTATAAATTTTTGTAGACTTCCATGAGTATAAAACTTGGATAGATTGACATCCTTTTAAAAGGACCTAAAAGTATTGCCCGGCATGAAGAATTGACCCCATTAACAGTGTGCTGTAAAGGACAGAGATAAGCTATCATAAACTTGAAGATTCAGCAGGAGAAGCTGTGTGACTCCAGCCACCGTAATAGAATGATTTAGAGGTTGGGCCCCACTGGCAAAGTGCCTGCAGCTCATAACATGAATATCAGCATGACATGAAGTCATAAAGAGGGTTTTCACTCAGGTTCACGTCTAAGTATCTCACAGCCTTCTTCTCCATCAAATTCTGCTTCTTCTTCTTTTTTTTCTTTCCCCCCAAACCTTACCTTTCTGTTCATCTACCACATTTCTTCGGTTCAGTTTCTCCTTTCCCGAGCTGCCCTGAGCCCTGTCTTTATACCACTTAATAATATTTAAATGGCTTTGTTTTTGCAGTGCACTCATAATTCTGGAATCTTCTTAAGTGGCTACAATATTTGTGTTACTATTAAGAGAAAATATGTTGTGCATGCAAAAGACAGTGCTTTAAATATATCGACCCATTTAATCCTCTAACAACCCTACAGAAGAAAGCAGTATCGTCATCTACGTTGATCAGATGAGGAAAGTTAGATATCAAGAATTTAAGTAGCTTGCTAATGCTCAGCTTAACTAGCTACTTAAGCCAGGATCTAAAGTCAGTCTATCCCAGAATCTTTCCGTATACACTTTTAGGTTAGTAAGTTCTCTTCCAGAACTTAGTATTAGTTTCCTCAGATCATCTGACACTATGTAAGGATCTTAATGAAACGCTTTGACATTTTTAACCTGTGTGTCTTTCTAAATATATAGCTTAGCTGGCCCATATGATGACCCAACCACATACGGCATGCAGAGATATTATATCTGACAAAAATAAGAAGCTCAAATGCCTCAGGAAGCCTGGTCTTTGCAAGTTTCCGAGGACGTACCCCAATGCTACGTCATGGCATTCTCGGCCTGTACACTTGTTATAACTAAAGAATACATTTCATAAGGATTTCCTGGAAGAATAAGAAATTCTTTTCAAAATATGCAGCCAGAGCTGAGTAAGCATGCTTTTTAAAAATTAATTATTTATTTGACAGAGAGAGAGAGAGCACAAGCATGGGGAGCAGGAGAAGGAGAAGCAGGCTCCCCACTGAGCGGGGAGCCCAATGTGGGGCTCGAACCCAGGAGCCAAAGGCAAGACACGTAATCGACTGAGCCACCCAGGAGCCCCTAAGACTACTCCGAAGTCTCTAAGTAGTGCATCGTGGCTAAGAGCATGAGCTCAGGTGGATGTGCTTGAGCAGGGGACTCCAGTTGTCTCAGGCTCAGTTCTCTATTCTGCGAATTGGTAATCATAGCTGTATGAACCCATGGGGCGTTGTTTAGAATGAACTATGGTGATACATATAAAAATGCGTAGCATGAACTAAGAACTTAATAGCTGTTAGCTGCTACCATCATTGACGTTAGCAAACTGAGGATGCCTGTTTCAATATTCAAAGGAAAGGGCTCTTTCTTTCATACCAGAAATTAGCAGGGCTCTTGACCTCATGATCTTACAGTTTTGGCCAATAGGGATGGAATAGTCTACTCATTCACAATCAACAATATGTATTTTTAGTTAATGCTTTAGAATTATATCTCAGGGCTTTAGGACTTCTCAAGGGAAAAAAAAAGAGAAATAGAAAAAAAGAAAACGCTATTAACTATTAACTTAGCATTTTAGGTTAAATTTAAGTACTGTGTGACTGAATTTTTCAACTTCATTTGGAATATCATTAATTTTGTTCATAAGGCTTATAAATAAATAACTAGAAAGTCTGGTAATATGCTAATAATTATATTATAATCATATATATAATTATATATAAATATTTAATTATAATAGTATTATTATATATAATATATCATTATCATATATATATATATTCCATTCAAAATAGGGATGCCTGGGTGGCTTAGTGGTTGAGCATCTGCCTTTCACCCAGGATGTGATCCTGGGATCCAGGATCGAGTCCTGCATCAGGATCCTTGCAGGAAGCCTGCTTCTTCCTCGGCCTGTGTCTCTGCCTCTCTCTCTCTCTCTCTCTCATGAATAAATAAATGAATTTAAAAAAAATAGATTTAAGAAATTAAAGAATTAATAATAAAAACACTACCTACTAAGCTAATTGTTAAATGATTCTTCTTCTGAATTCAATGATATGTCATTTGAAGGATTCATCAATCCAGTATTCCAGGTCTGTATGTGAGTTCGATCTGGATTTCAGAGGTCCTATGGCGCTAAGCCACAGGGCAAGCATTTTCACATCTACTCTAGCATCCCACTTGAGCGTATCTGTTAGTCTACGTCAGTTAGATTTATTGCACTTTGCTAACCGACTCCTGAACCATAGTGTCTCCTACAGCAGACAAACCAATGACCCCACCCTGCAAGGGCTTTCCCTATATCTTGCCAGTACTTCCAACATACTCGTCCAGTACTCAGACCTGCAAATATTTTCCAGCACCTAGACTCTGTCCAATTAGAAAAGAATGCTTAAACTTCAATTGTTGGCTATGTTCTCCTATTTTACAGCCTCAAGTTGTAGAATAGTATAGTCTTGTTTTTTAGGTATTGGTTATTTCATGAAATGTAATTAATGGCCTTTCGATGTTTAAAGAATCTGAAGACTCAGCCAGACTAAAATCTTGAAGATCTCCTTCCTTGCATAACCTTTAGCCTAATTGTTGAAGGTCCAAAGCTACTCTTCCCTCTCCTCTCTCCTCTCCTCTTGTTTTATACTTAAGATTTCTTTTCCTTCTCCTCCTCTTGTATCATCTCCCTCCCTCCTCCTCTCACTCTCTTTCACCTGACCTCCCTTCTCCCTCCCACAACATCAACAATAAGTAACCCATATTTAGCATGTGTGAGTAACCGAGTTTGTTTCTTCCTTTGTTTTATCTAGTCCTCATAACATCCAGAGGAAGCAGAATATTATTTTCTGCCATTCAAGTAACCCAAGCTGCCATGTTCATATCCCTTGCAATCCACTCTGTCCGAGGAACTCGTTTTTGTACACAAAGAACTGAGACAATGAGCTGCTTTTTTATGGGATTCTCTTTCTCTTCTCACATACCCCAGCATCAAGGAGCAACACTTCACAAGATGTCCACTAGCCCATGCACCCATTAGTAAGTTTTTCTACTGTTCCATGGGGCCAATACTGTAGAAGAGTGGAAAGAGTGGAAAAAGTCACTGACAGGTGCGTCAGCTGTTGGACATCTTGTGAAGCTGAGATGCTGCGAATAGCATATGTCATGTGTCCTAAGCTGGTGGCCAATGAATGATATTGCTCTTCTTCCATACTCAAAAATGCATGATTCTAGAATCCAAGGGGTGGAAGGGAAAGTGGGCCCTCTCACTATTATTTCTCTTAACCTACTGGCAAAAATTTATTGTAATTTCATTTTTTCATTACTATGGACTTTGATGTTACACTCTAGGCATAGCAAAGAACATGTCAAGAAGGTCGGGGATCCTCTTAGGTACCTGAGAATACTGCCATGTCCAATGGTTAAAGCACCTGGATGACTTCAGTGACTTCATTTAGGAAGGACCATGAGAGGTCTGAAAACTCAGTCTTCTCCTCAGGTAAAGCATGACGACCAGCTGAGGCCTTAGGTGAGGAGGAAGAGACATCACGTTACTGAAGTTATGAAATCTCTATATGGCCTTCCAGAAGGTAGCAGAAACAAGAGGCATAGAATCTTCTCAACTCCCCTTCTGGTTGTGCTATTTATATATTTATGTTTATATATTTGACCTAATTTTCTCTTTCTTTCGGACCCTATTGTGTTCTACTGTTTTATATGTCATACAGAAGTGATGATGAATCGTTCACAGGTTATAGAGGTCAAGATAGGATTCTGGTCACTAGAGAATAAGAACCAGAACAGATTACAGTCGGCCAGCAGAAGCAGTAGGTCCTATTTGGGGAAAGAGTGGGTATGTTCACTTTTGAATAAGAGGATAGCTACCTATCCATGTGGACATCCGGGTGGGACCACGATGCAATTTTCATTGATGTTTGGAAGTCTCAGTGTGGTGGGAGATACTGGCAACGTTAGGAAGGTAAGGAGTGGCTGCCACAGACTTGTGTGACCACCAACATCTTTGAGCGGCCTTCCCATATTTTGACCATCTCTCGCACTATGTGCTCATCTTTCCATACTGGAAACTAGAACGCTTTCTTTCTCAGGCTTCCAGGAGGCACCAGTGCAAATGAGCACCTACACAGACTGTGACGTGATGTGAAGAAGTGGATACGTGGAGAACCCCTGTTTTAGTGAAGGTGGCAGCGTGCACAGTAGCTTCACATAGACAGATGTGGATGAGGTGTCAAAGTCCACCTGTGTGAACTCCAGCTGTGGCCCCAGAGTCACGTGCACAAGATGGACATTGGGTGCTCTGTGCAAGCTACCATGTGGCATCCATGGTGTCCTTTCTGGAGCATCCTCAGAATGCATTTGGATTCTGGCTACATAATTTAGGAGCCTGACCCCCTGGCCCATCCAGAGATTGTACGACCCACTGGATATCCTTTACTACAATTCTACTTTCCTAATAAATCAGGGCCTTATTCTATAGCTTGTAACTAAGGATATCTATTGAAACTTTGAGCAGTAATATAAATTTTTGAAATATTAAGATAAAAAGCACAAGCTATTTCAACTTTTCAAAACAGAAAGAGGAAGGCCAGGAGATGAACCAAGTAACAACAAATGACCACTACCAATAACTTACTGCCGTCCTCTTTATAATCACTTTTCATTCTGGAATAGAAAACCATTAGAGGCATAAGAGAATGTTCTTTCACTCTTATTGTCAGCTATGATAGGAATTACTCAAAGAAAGAGTATTGTGACACGTCGATACACAGAATAACCCTCGTCAGCAAGAAGACTAAAACCTATAAAGAAGAAATACACTGATGTAGCCAAAGGTCAGTGAAGAAAGAAAGAAGATGTAATGTAGGCAGAGCAAGCCCTTTCATTGTGAAAATTATTGAGTGGTTGAGCAAATAAAAGAGCAATGAAATCGTGCCCTGTTAGGTCAGCTGGAGTATTTGTTAGTGATGCTGCAAAGGTCTTAGTTCACCGGAAGTATAAATATTTCACAAGGTCAGGACATTTAACTTTCATTTAGTTGAGATAAAACTGATAATTTAAGACAAAAACAAAACCAAAACATTTCAAAATAGAAATCTATTTTTGAAAATCAAAGAGGTTAGCGAGAGCAAGCCGAGTGGGCAGGAATCTGAGATGGCAGAAAGATTTCAAAATCAGTAAGGAAAAAAAAAAGGAATTTTTTTGTACTTTAAATAAGACTTAAGTTCAGTTTGAACAAAGACAAAGGACACCTGGGTGGCTCAGGGATGGAGCATCTGCCTTTGGCTCAGGGCGTGACCCCAGGGTCCTGGGATCGAGTCTCGCATGGGTCTTCTTTTGGGGAGCCTGCTTCTCCCTCTGCCTGTGTCTCTGCCTCTCTCTCTGTGTCTCTCGTGAATAAATAAAATCTTAAAAATAAATAAATTAATAAAAGAACAAAGACAAAGACAAAAAAAAGTCCATTTCAGAAATAGTTGTCCATCGCTAATTCACTCATCAAACATGTATTTGACACTGAGTATTTCCCTGGCATAATTCAAAGCTCTGTGGCTCAAGGACAAAGGAGCATCTTTCTACCCTCAAATAACTCCAATTACGAGATAAGACAGAAAAGCTCACCAAGGAATTTAGAGACACCCTGGCAATGTTACAGCAGAAGGAAGTACCGATGACGCAGGGTCCTGGGTCCTAGGGTGATGGCTCTCTGGAGGAGACCAGCCAGGTGACGAGTAGACCAGGAAGCTGAACTGCAAAGAGCTGGTATGCAAGAAAAAGTCCTATAAACATCACAATTAAGAAGAGGAACAGCGTCAGGTGTACTATTATTTTATTACCACTTCTTGCCGCTATTTTCGTAGAGCTGTATGCTATTAGCCATGATTTCACTTCCAACTCAGTGTCAGAAAAACGCAAAATGCATTTGTTCTGACAACCATCCACCCATTTACCTACCCAGTATATGCATATTACCCACCTCTTATGTGCCAAACACCCTTCTAGAAGCTGAGGATTGAGCATGGAGCAATACAGACAAATCCTGCAGCCTCTTGGAGCTTATATTCTGATGGGGAAAAAGTCAGTACAGTCCCTCATGTCCACCAGGCAGTGACTATTTATTTGGCCTTTGCAATATGAGTGGAAAGTCAAGGTCTAGGTTTCATGTAAATCATACAGCTCACCTTTTTTATGCTTTTGCTCCGTGACGTTTCTCCCACCTTTCCACTGCCTCACTTTTCCTATCTGTCCTTTAGGTTTTGGCTCACCCGACCGACATCCTTATTGTGTCTGTCTCCAGTTCTCGGAGCTCTGGGCATTTCTTCTCTGGAGCAGTTGGCACATTGGCAATTCCTGGTGGGATATGAATTTCGGAAGAAAAGAGATTTGCCTGACTTATTCACCTCTTTATATTCATTTTCAGACACTTGTCTGGCCTTTGACACTTAATAGGTGGTTGATTTGTGCTATTAGCACAGGGAGGAATTACATTTTCCTTTTTTTTACATTTTCCTTTCAAATTCTGAATTGTCAATCTTCAGGGTGAAGACATTTGGTCTGTATGAGGTGTGGTTTCTGTATATGTCCTGTGTTCTTCAGCAAGTTCTTCTGTCCTTTATAGGAATCCAAGGTAGAGTGCCTGGTGTACTTGGGGGTAAGTTTAGCTTACATGGAAATTCATTTGTTAATGGATAATTTATCTGTAATGACCTAATGATGAAAAAACAAGTTTTCCCATTTCTCAACCCACTGTATTTCTAATTCAGTCATGCTTCAAGTCACTTCCTAAGTAATAATTTTTCTTACATCATCTTGTAGATTTTTTTCTTAGGAGGAAAAATTTTAAGAAATTATCTCTATATTCTATTTATCTTAGATAATAAAGAGTTTGTTTTGCATTTATAATAAATATGAGCGGTTGAGACCATTATAGGAGCAATAAGTAACAAAGAAACACAGCTGTATGTATTTTGTCTTAAGACAGAGATCCTTTATGGTCTTCAGAGCTCCTTACACTCTTAAAATTTAGTGAAGATCTCCAAAAGTCATTGTTTTATAAAATAGGGATTATAGTCATTGCTATTTATTATATTAGAAATGAAAACTGAGAAAACTTTAATACATTTATTGATTCATCAGAAAACAGTAACAATCATATATATATATGTATATATATATATATATATATACATATATATATATACCTAAAGCATTATTATCAAAATAATTTTAACCTTACTAACCAACTGAGCAAGTATCATGGTCCTACGGTGTTGATTTGTGCTAGAATATAAAGAAGCATAATTAAGGACAAAACTTACACATGGAATTTGATTTGTCCCCATCCATAATACCTGAGCCTGGGAAAAGCAATGAGATGTGTTAAATTTTTCACAAAGTTTGGTCAATTTCTAGGTACCTGATTTCTTACTTTACCAGTTAACGCCTTCACCTACGATATGAAAGGTTATTCTTTACCTTTGGAGTTTCGTATTTGATCAAGAGTCATATTCTTTTAATTTTACATTTTAAAAATTATCCTTTGATAGTCCTTAAAAATAATACTGTAAAAAATATTTAGAGATGTGGAGGGATCTGGATAACATAATAAGTTAAAAAGTGGGTTACAAAGCAGTATTTATATTAGGATACCTATTTTATTTTTTTTTATTTTTTTTTTTAAATTTTTATTCATTTATGATAGTCACAGAGAGAGAGAGAGAGAGAGAGAGGCACAGGGACATAGAGGGAGAAGCAGGCTCCATGCACCGGGAGCCCGACGTGGGACTCGATCCTAGGTCTCCAGGATCGCGCCCTGGGCCAAAGGCAGGCGCCAAACCGCTGCGCCACCCAGGGATCCCTAGGATACCTATTTTAAATTTTACCTGCAAAATAAACATACGTGCATTTTTTCATTGTGTTGGTTTGTGATCATTTACATATATATAAATAATAACTAATAGCTAATATTGGATTTTTGTATGCATTTGCACACGACAGTGCACTCAAACTTCTTTTTATGTCTAAAGGTTTTCATCTTGTGATTTTCTGCTTCTGATGAATTCTCAATCACACTAATTCCTTGTAGGGCAGCTCCCTTCTCTAGGCCGACATGAAACCCAGAATGTTTTCCTTAACTTTCTCAAAATATCCTTATATATTCAATTTCTATGCAGCAAGTCTTGTTCCCGTTTCAGGAGTAGTGGAAGGTGGCTGCGTCGCTGCATGACACAGAAATTAAAACCGAATATAGATCATGCCTGTCGATGAAATACTCTCTCCATTGCCATCAGAAGAAATCTCTAACCCACTATATTTTCTCCACAGCCTGGGCAGTTCCCACTATATTGTTATTCCCTTCCTCTCCATCTGGGTTCTCTCATCACTGAGTTCCCAATCCCTTGTTCTCAGACCCAAAGCCTAGCTTACCTTATAATCTTTGTTTTATCCTAGACTATCTTATTCAGGCCTGGGGAACTTCTTTCACGGCCCAAAGGACCTTCACCAAATGCTGCTGACGACAAGTAATGTGTATTGAAATTTTATTACGGGCCTGGTACTGGCTAAACGAGATTGTTTCACTTAATTTAAAATCAACTCTAAGGAAAGGAAACTAACAGTTTGTGCATTTTACACATGAGAGCAAAAGATTTGTTAACGTATCCAAAGGTACAACGGCCTGGGATCTGCACTCACATAGTATGATTCAAAAGCCCCTCATCAAGTTATCTTTTAGAAGAAAGACATTTCCCTTCCCCAGGGAAGTTCTGTTACCAGTTTTTAAAATTTCATTTTTTTTTCTTCCACGCTACGTATTTTTGCATGTGTATTTGGAAACAATGAAAAGATTTCTAACAGAAGACAGTGGTGATAATCTTTTATTATTTTCCCTTCCCTATATTTTTAAAAATTTCCATAATAAACCGTATTGGTCTTTCCATATAAATAAGAGAAATCATCTTTTGAAACTAGATTAAAGGAATTTGGCTGAGGTAATTTTGTTTCCAATAGAACATCTCGAGTGGTGATGTATCTGATGGTATCGAAATATTTAGAAAACTCTCTCCTTTCTGGCATCTTGAATGTATTTTTTTCTAGTAGTGTGAGAAAAACAGTTTTAAAAAAAACCCAAACCTTAAACTTTCCTCAATTACTTACATCCTAAAGTTGGAAACCTGGGATCCCTTGGTGGCTCAGCAGTTGAGCATTTGCCTTTAGGGCATGACCCCGGGGACCTGGGATTGAATCCCTGTCAGGCTCCCTGCATGGAGCCTGCTTCTCCCTCTGCTTGTGTCTCTGCCTCTCTCACTCTGTCATGAATAAATAAATAAAATCCTAAAAAAAATTTAAAAAAAATACAACATTGGAAACCAACGCCAAAGAAGTCCATGAATGTTTGAGCAATGCACCAAGATTTAAAATCCATAATCCACTAAATCCATTGTTAAAATGCTCAGGAGCTCCACCCGGAAAGGCCTCTTTTTTAATCCATATGAGATCATTATTCTGTATCTTGCTCTGTGGCTCCTCCAACAACTGTTGAGTATTCAGCTTTATTTTTCTTCCCTTCCCTGGAAAGGCAAATTATTGTTATGTGAAAGAAATACCTTTAACAGATACATGGAATTTGCAACGTGGCCTGAAGGAGAAAAGAAGGGCCGGGGGTCTGTGGTGTGAGGTCTGGATACTCTTGCTCCTCGTGCTGGGGGCAGCGTGGACGGTGGGACCACCCTGCTCTCTCCTCCGGGGTGGAGGCCGCAGGCCCACCCAGGCCGCCCTGCCCTCCTGCCCGGCATTTAGTTCACGTTTCTCCATCCGTGGCTCAGAGCCTGGATTTATGACACCATTTCCACCTCAAATTAAAGACCCTCACATAGTGCTCTTTTGAAGCTTATCCAAACCCATGAAGAAATACACCTTACACAGGGCCTGAAATGGAGGGAATATTATTCAGATGAACTTGATTATTCAGATAATTCTTGGTGTGCATCTCTTGATGAAACTACAATCTACTAAAGGTGATCAGCCGCAGTTTTAAATCATGGAGCCAAGGGTTCGTTTGTGGATTATATCTATTCATATATATATATATATATACATATATATATATATATTTCTTTTTTTTTTTTTTTACATAAGCTATTACCTTGGATAATTGAGACCGAAATAGATGCTTTTAGAGGCCTACATTCACAATACTTTTGTTTTATTATTTTAATCTCCTGGGAAACTGAAAGAAACATCATAAAAAAGAATAAGCTCATGCATGTGGATGTTACACGCCTGCCCAGTTGAGAAGTCTGGAAAGGGAGTGCTGACAGTCCAGAGTAGCAAGAACTGAGCAAGGGGCGAAGAGGGTCATGCAGACGGCGGAGAGGGAGGCCCTGGGTGCCAGGTGGATGCTTATGGCCTGCCCACGGCCCACCTTCGGGGACAGCACCTGCATCCATGCGACACCGCACTGACGCTGCCCTGGAGTCAGCAAGGAGCAAAGCTCTGTGGGCCTTGTGAGGAAAACGAACAGAAAGGAAAAACTGAATTGATCTCTAAATGAAATCTGGGCCTAGTCTGTGCTCCTGTTGCAGTCACAAGGCCAGAACAGGCTTGAGGCATCAGCGGTGACTTCTGAAATGAAAACAAAATAATTGAGACATTTGAAGACTCCCAAACCCAACACAAGTGTGCAAATAAGAAAAGCCCTCTGCAACAAAGATCTTGATTTGAGAGATCATGTGATCTGAAATATTAAAATAATAAAAAACTTCTTTTATGTCTCTAGTGAGCCCGGGCCTTTGAATTGTATAACTATACTCTGAAGGAGAGAAGAGCATACATTAGACCCAAAGTGAAGCATAGTATTTTGACTCAAAATGGAAATTAATGTAAGTTTTCCACAAGGTAAGACATTTTCTCCAACTACCATTGGTTAGTTAATATTTATTTTATGTTTTATAACAATTTCAATAACATTTCAATTTTAGTAATTTATAATCCTTTTACGCATTCCCTTATTTGACCAGGTGAATATGCTTTTCAATATCAATAAGTGATTTTTTTTAATAAGTGATCTTTTGATAATAATTATTTATTCATCTAAAAAAAACTGAAAATATGCCCTACTGCAGGCACTGAGCTATAGTGCAGAATGAAAAAGGATATAATTACTTTTTCCCCCTCTCTTGGCCTTGTAAGTTATAAATACAACCATATTTATTGCAGGCAGGTTATCAGTTGTAATCTGCAACAATAGCCCTGGCCTGCTAGCATTTGGATGCTCTAGGCAACTCTTTGATAATAATTGCATAAGTTGTTCTAGTAAATGATTCTTTAATATTGTCTAATGTGTAATTATCAGAAATTAACTTAAAATGACATTTATTGGTAAGCTTTCATTACCTTGTAAGAGCTGTCTTCAAATATGATCCTATTCCCGTTGGGCTCACTAGAAGGATAATTAATCTAAGTTCTCACAAGCATTCCCTGGAGTTTCTCCAGAAATGCCATTTTAATCTAATTTTTCATTTCTGTTTGTCCACATGTTCAAAGGACTTATGGATTCGGTGGTGGTGGTGTGTGTACATGTGTGTGCACAGGCTTGTGTACATACGTTTATTCTCTTGTCAGAAATCACCCTGGTAGCTGTCCTGACAGTAATACTTGTTCTCAAAATCAGACGACCTTGCCTTAATTCCTATCTTTGAGACTTACTCTCAAGATATCCCTGATTCTTTCTCCTTCACGGAATAAACTTCTCATTTCTATCCCGAGTCACAAAGTCACTTGTGGAGCATAAATTTTGACGAAGGCAGGGGTAATCTCTCTGAAATATCCTAAAAGATGGAAGACAAATGAGCTTTAGAAAAAAAAGTGCCATCTTCATAAACTGCACCTTGAATCTATGCTTATAATAAGAAAAAAAAGGTATCTATAATGTATTGTGTGGTCTACAGAGATTTTTCCCCTCTGAATTGTTTGTCTAGACTAAGAAAGCTAAGATGGGCATTAGAAACCAAGCTCCATTTGGACGTCTGTAACTCATAATCTATATTAAGGCTCTATTTTGGGGCTGGACACTATGGAAGATGTTAATGAAGTAAGAACGCTCCCAGGGAGTTTCCAGTTGATGATCGGGAGACGAGCAACTGCATTAATAATAGAATAAAATAAGATTGATGTAGAGGAAGTAGAAGCATCTAGTTCTATTTGTGGAGCAGAGCCTCAGAATATCCTCCCATAGAAGAGGGCACTTGAGCTGTGTCTTAAAAATAGGAAGAAGTTGGTTTTTTTTTTTTTTTTTTTTTTTAAATAGGAAGAAGTTCTCCAAATTGCCAAGATTGGCAGCAGGAGAGGAACGTGACAATGAGAGTGTATCTCTGAAGTTAAAAAGAAAATCTTGGTTTATAAGAATCTGATTTTTATTTATGAAATGTAAATGAATTTGGTTTGCCTGAAGCATAGGTTGTAAAGGAGCAAGAGAAAAGCAAAATCTTATAAAATCTGAGGAAGTTAGCTTAAAGCAGATGACAGCTCCTGGAGGGTCCTGCATAAAGCAGCAAAGTGTCTAGACTTTGTCCTGAGTAGTGAATGTCAGCAAACATTTTTATTCAGGAGAAGAAATTGTTATGTCTGTATTTCAGATAAAGCTTTTGTCTGCCATGTAGAATGTGAATTGGAAGGTGGGGTGCTATCGGCAGGGAGACCCAACCACAGCCCACGTGAGAGCTGATGGGTGTATGACCTGTCTCAGAAGTCATGAACACAGAGGGAGGAGCTAGAGTTCAAGTCAATAGAATCTATAGGACTTGGTGGTTGGTTGGCTGCGGGTTTAAGGGAGAGGTGGCTTTTTAAAGTATATCCCTTAAATAGAACTTAGATAACTGAGTGAATAATGCTAAATATTTGGGAGAACATAATGTTATCCTAAGGTCTTGTTGTAGATGAGGTGTTTTGAGGCTATTAACAGATATCCCCTATACGCTTATGCATACACGTCCAGAGTTTAGATGACACCTTTGCACAGTCAATATAGGTTGTTTTAATAACAATTTACTGAGCACCCATTATGTAGCAGGCAGTGTTCTGGGGACGCAACAGTGAGCAAGTCTCCCTCAAGGAACATTTGCTCTAATTAGACTAAATATTGTGACCAATGGCAGAAGTTGTCCTAATAGGGATGGATGGTCATTGTTATAAAAAGTGGAAAGAGGAACAGAAAGAGAAAGAAAAAGAAAGAGAAAAGAAAGAGAAAGAAAGAGAAGAATTAGAAAGAAAAAAGGAAAGAAAAGCGATGAGCAGAGAAAAATTGCAAATGGAATCTTAGTGAATATTAAGTGGCATCACAAAAAGAAAAATATAAAAATGAATAAGGATATTTAGATGAAGTTTTTAAAAGTAGGATTTTAAACTAGAAATTGGGGGGATCCCTGGGTGGCGCAGCGGTTTGGTGCCTGCCTTTGGCCCAGGGCGCGATCCTGGAGACCCGGGATCGAATCCCATGTCGGGCTCCCGGTGCATAGAGCCTGCTTCTCCCTCCTCCTGTGTCTCTGCCCCTCTCTCTCTCTCTCTCTGTATGACTATCATAAATAAATAATAAAAAAATAAAAAAATAAAAAAATAAACTAGAAATTGGGATCCTAGAAGCCAAGAAAGGAGAAAAGTAGAGAATGATGAGCAAAAAATGTTTAACGTTAAACAAATCTAAGTAATGTGAAAGACAAAAATAACCTGTTGAAATTTAGCAGGCCCATGAGTCCCCTTTTAGAGAGGAATTTCAGTGAGATAACAGAGGCAGAAGCTTGAGAGCAGAAAGGAAAGAAGTGACTGAAATATGAGGGCTCCCATCGTGAACTAAAGGCAGCGAGCGTTCTCTTTTTAGCAAGAATTTTAGCAGAGGGAGAATTTAAAAAGCATTCAAAGACAATGGAATTTTATTTTTTAATTTACAGAGAAAAACACTTTGTTTTGTGTGTAAAAGCAATGGCGATGGAAAGAAAGAGAAGAGTTAAATATACAAGAAGGTAAAGAGTGATGAATGGTGACCTGTTTTATGAGTAAAGGAGTCAAAGCAGGAAGGCTTTTTTCAAAAGCACAAGTTGAGGCGTTAGCTTCAAACATGAGTAAAGGGACAACTTTTCCCAAGTGGATGAAAAGGAGTAATGATGATAGATATAGATTGGTAGACAGATAAATGATAGATAGATCGATCGATGACAGATCAATGATAGATCGATGATAGATTGATAGATAGATAGAGATAGAAGAGGGGAAGAGAGAGAGAGAGAGAGAGAGAGAGAAAGTTATCTTTAATCCCCAAATCAAAATTCCACATTTGAAATTATTTATATAGGAAGCAGGTGGATCTTGTTTCCAGGTTGAGAAAATAATATCCCTACTTCCTTTACTAGTTAAAATTCACCCCCTTTCTGACTGTTTATTTGTTGTAGGATCCTTTTGATTGCTAAAAAGATTAGCTGTTATAACCCTCTTAAATGGAATGACCTAGCAAGCAGCACATTATATCGGTCAATTGCACATGACTATAAGGGTGACTGCATTTAATACACTAGCATAATTGCAAATCTGCTCTTAATAAATTATTGCCAACATCCCTTCTACTAAATTACTTTATGCTTGTTTTTAAAAAACTCAAACAAGTTTTGCCAGACAGCTCTCCTGCTATATTTCAAATATATATTTTTTTCTTTTTTTTTTTTACCCAATTTATGTTCATCAGGGCAGTAGGAATCTTTATGACTCCACCAGGTTAACTAAAAGGCATCTCAAATTTATATGCTATAAACAAAACCATTGGTATTCTAACTTCTATTTATCTCAGAAAATAGCACTACCATTGACCTTGTTGCTTAAGCCTCCAAATAAACAAACAGATCTTGTAATCATTCTTAACTCTTTTCTTTTCCCCACATTTATATAAATCCATCAAGAAATCCAACAGGTTCCCACCAGCATCAACACTGTGAGGACTAAATAAATACATAATTAATTAATTAAAAAAAAAAAAAACACTGTGAGCACAGGCCACGTTGCCACTGACTTTTGCCTAGAATGCAAAAGCTTCCTCACTTAGCTCATCCTCCCAGTCTTGACCCCAGTTGATGACTCACCTTTGGGCAGGTAATTCTTTTTAAAACCTATGTTCTATCACATTCCTTCTTTCTTGAAACCTTCTAATGGGTTCTAATAACATGAAAAGCTCTTGCCATAATCTGGAAGGTCCAGTTGGAAAGGATCTTGACTGTCTCTTGGACATCAGCTCCTACCTTCCTTCTTGATGACTCACGCACCTTCTAGGGCACCAAACATGCTTTTATGACAGTGTCCTTCCAATCCTCGTCTCTCAGCCTGGAACAGTCCTCCCTTCCTTCACGAACTTCCACTCAGTTGTTATCTATTAATGGAGACTTTTCCTGGCAAGCTTGAAAAAATAATTTTCCATGAACTTCTCTCCTCCTACCTAGCTACAGTTTCTCTTCAAAACACCTATCACCAATTGACCCCGTTCCCCCATTAGAATATAAGGTCCATTAGTTTTCTAATGTTTCTAATGTGTTCTATTAGTTTTGTTGATCATTTAATTCCCTAGTACCTGCAAATGTTAGTTACTCAATATTTGCTGAAGGGATGAATAAATGAACAAAAGAATTTCATTCACTGTTTGGGAATCTGTTTGCTGATTTTCTTTTCAGGTCGATTTGAGCACATACTGCAGAGACATCACAGAATGGAGAGAGGCGGGATCCCTGGGTGGCGCAGCGGTTTGGCGCCTGCCTTTGGCCCAGGGCGCGATCCTGGAGACCCGGGATCGAATCCCACGTCGGGCTCCCGGTGCATGGAGCCTGCTTCTCCCTCTGCCTGTGTCTCTGCCTCTCTCTCTCTCTCTCTCTCTCTCTCTCTGTGTGTGTGACTATCATAAATAAATTTAAAAAGATTAAAAAAAAAAGAATGGAGAGAGGCTACAGCCCTGGGATGGCTTGCTCACCCTATCTGTGATCACTGATATTTTAAACTATGTTCGATTATGCTCAATAACTGAAAATGACCACAAAGCTGTGGGTTTTGCTTAAAATGCAGTTAAACAATGTGGAAGCAAAGTTAGAGAGAGGTCCTTGAAGGCATATAAAATTATGTCACAGATATACTGAGTTTAGACTGCTCGATAACATTTTATGTAATAAAAATAATATGTGAGGATTAAAATGAGCCTCAAGATCCATAAGCTGGCAATTTAATATATTTATATTTATTTTTTAACATTATCATACATTAAATATGATGTGATGTGAAGTATAAAGTGAATCTTGCAGCATATCTGCTTTTTATTTGTTTGATTGTTGTTTCTCTTAATGGCTTTTCAAAATCTGCTTCAATTCACAAAGATCACAGATAAATGGATTGGTTGCCTACTGGATTTCTAAGTATAACTGAATTATTTAAATTTTATGCATAATTTTGCTTTGAGTCTAACCCAGTTGTACCACTTATAAATTGTGTGACCAGCAGCGAGTTACTTAGATTTTTATCATCCATTAAGTGGGAATATTAACATATTTATTCCATGGTTTGCTATGATGATAACATGAAATACATTTAAAGCACTTGGAACAATGCTTTGCAAAGAGTAATTATTTTATTTTATTTTATTTTATTTATTTGAGAGAAAGAGTGAGAGAGAGCATGAGTAGGGACAGAAGGGCAGACTCCCTACTGAGCAGGGAGCCTGACCTGGGACTCAATCCCAGGACCCCAGGATCATGACCTGAGCTGAAGGCAGGCACTTAACCGACTGAGCCACCCAGGGCCCCTGCAGAGAGGAATTCTTAAATACATTTTTACATGATTAACAACACTGTGTGAAAGATGTTTGGATGGTGTAAATAAGGAGAAGTGTTTATCTGCTATGGAATGGATATTTACGTTGTCTCAAAACTTCTATGGTGTAGGATCATTGGGAGGTAATTAGATCATGAGATTGGAACCCTCAGAAATAAGATTAATGGCTTTACCAGAAGAGGCCAGAGAGCTACCTTGCTCTCTTTCCACCATTTGAAGATGCAAAAAGTCCACCCTGGAGGAGGACCCTCACCAGAACCCAACCACATGGTACCCTGATCTTGGACTTCCAGCCTCCAGACTGTAAGAAATAAGTGTTTGTTGTTTGTTAACTAGTCCATCTATTTTACTTTGTAGCCTAAACCAACTATTTTTTTTTCTTTCATACAGAGAGGACACAGTAAGTTTTTTAAAGATCACACATTTAATAAATGTCACAGCCAGAACTGTAAGCTAAGTAGATACACTCCAGTGCCTATATTCTTGGTTTCCATGACACCTCTAGCGAAGCAGCAGGACATATGAATTGACTTTGAAATATTTGTATTTTACTCTCAAATTAGACTAAAGAATAATTGATTGCTGTGAAATATACATAGTATAGAAAAATGGAACAAAATAAATAAAAAGCACTGAATGTGGATGAATGAACCATTTGCAAAACAGAAACCAGATTCATGTTGCCTATATATAATTTCTACATTTGAATGATATTTAAATAAAATTTGAAGGAATTTTATCTTTAAATCAGATTTGATAAAAATTTATTAAGATTTAGATTTTTCTGAAATTATGAATCAGATTCAATTTTGAGGTCTACAGTGAGTATTATTTTTTTAATGTTTTAGGAATATTTGCCAATATTACTACCAGTAATGATCCTAATGTTTCAGAAAGTGCCACCGACCTCTGCCCTGGGCCCAATGCTGACTAATGTTGAATGACAAGCCGACACAAAACACGTGTTTACCAGAATTGCAGAGCCAAGAAACTAGAAAGGAGAAATAACACTGGCAATTAAAAACCATGATTAAAATAATTTGAAGAAAGGTATTCTTCTGTAAAGCTGAGATAATATAATTTAATGAGAATAAATTGAAAATGTTGCCTTTAATGTCAAAGCGTTGACTGTACAGTAAAAGATTAGGGATCCCTAACACCAAGTTCATTCACAAGAAAATGTTCTGACATTTTAGCTGAACTTAAGTAAAGTCTGATAGCTCACACATTCTCCATAAGCTCCCCTCACTCTTCCATGATGATCGTGATCATTAATTTTATGTGTCATCTTGACTGGGCCATGGGGTGTTGAGATGTTTGGCTAAACATTATTTCTGGGTGTCTTTGTGAGGGTGTTTCTGAATGAGATTAATATTTGAATTGGTAAACTGAGTAAACAGATCCTTCTCTGAGAAAAATGGGCCAGAAAAGGTGTCTCAGCCTCTCACAAGCCAACCAAGAAATGTCTTTACCTCATCACCACATCTTGTTACAATAAAGCAACCGTCCTCAATCAGAAGCTAATCTCTTCTCTTGTACTCAGAGATAATCTCCTCTCAAGAGTACTTCTGTGGTTTCTTTTTTTTCCCCTCCGGCATCATAAATATCTCTTTCTCCGTTGCTTATAACCTCATCCCCATGCAAATTTCCTTTAGTACATTCCCCTAGATAGCAACCGCAACAACAAGGCATGCCTCATTTACTGCTTTTTATCAATTTTACTTCATGGCCAAACACTGAACAGATATTTTCTAGACACACTTCCTTGAACCTATGTGTTCTAATATAGCTTCTTTCTCCCAGTAACTCAGAGAAGTCCTTTCAAAGTTTCCAAAGACTGCCATATTGCCAAAATTATTTTCAAATTGCAGTTTTCAATCTGTTAAGACTTTCAGGAGCATTCTATGTAGTTCACAATCACTTCTTTTCTTGAAATATCCCCTCAAGTTTCCAGAACACGCTACTCTTTAGGTTGTCCTTTTGCCACTTCTCCGTCTCCTTAGCAGGTTCCTCATCTATTCCTCCCTAAATGCTGCCAAACCTCAGTAATGACACCCTTTTCTTCATTCTCTGCAGTTTTTCCCCTTTGCCACAAATACCTTCATTTCTATGGATTTAAATGATATCTATATTATATATGCTCTTTTTAGTTACAAAGAACAGAGTCTCCATATTATATTATGTATTAGCTTATATATTTTTTAAATTTTATTCATTTATTCATGAGAGACACAGAGAGAGAAGAAGAGGCACAGGCAGAGGGAGAAGCAGGCTCCCTGTGGGGAGCCCGATGTGGGACTTGATCCCAGGACCCTGGGATCACCACTTGAGTCTGAGGCAGATGCTCAACCACTGAGTCACTCAGGTGCCCCCATACTGGATTAGTTTAAATAATAAAGGATTTTTTGAGTAAAAGAATGAAGTTGGGACGCTGTGTTGTAAGGAGCATTGGTATTTGGTCTTTATCTCAGTGTTACAAGATAACTGCCACACCTTGAATCATTCTATTTTTATACAATGCCGTACTGAGCTGAAAACAAGAGGAAGGGCTGGAAAAAAAAAAAAAAACCACCAACAAACACCTGTTTTCCTGATGTCTTCACATAACAGGAAGGATAACATTGATAGCAGAAATATTTATGTTTTATTGGCCAGAACTGGGTCACATGCTCACTCAAAGATGAATTGTTGTCAATATGGAAAAGTTTAACGTAATTTAATTAAAGTCAAACTAATTCATTTCCTAGCCTTGAATTAGTTCCTATATAAATTTGGAGTTCTATTAGATGCCCACTGTAAAATCATTCTCTCTCTCTCTCTCTCTCTCTAAAGTAGAATGCTATTTTTCTTTTCATCTATCAAATCAAGAGCCTTGGGTTTTTTTTTATATTTATTTATGATAGACAGAGAGAGAGAGAGAGAGAGAGAGAGGCAGAGACACAAGAGCCTTAGATATTTGAAAAAGTAAACCCAGCCCTCAGTCTAAGAGTGAAATTATGGTTGATTTTTTTTTTTTTCACCAATTAGAGGAAAGAGAAAATTTTCTGAGGGGCTTTTGGGAATGATTTTGAATCTCTCAAAAGAAGGAAGCATGTGCTAAAAAGGATTCCACTCTGTGAGGCTCTGTTTTTCCATGTTTGAACATGACGTGGCATGGTGTTTGGAGCTGCTATCGTGAACTTGCAACAGTGAAAGGAAGATTAAACACACACACACACACACACACACACACACCTACAGACAAACACACAGGTTCCTAACATTGTTGAGTTCCTGAACCAATGTTCATACTTTTTCCTTGACCATAGCAAGCCTTTACTTTCAAAGTTCCTACTATATGAGAAAATTAACAATTTCTATTTAAGTCATCATTTGTCAGACATTTTGTTGCTTATAAGGAGGGCATAATTAACTGATACAGCATCTGTGCACTGTTGTCTTTTTAAACTACACTTCCCAGACTTCCTGTCCCATCTTTGGCATAAGACACATGCGTTAAATAATTAATGAACAAAAAGAACACGATCTGTTAACAAAATTCGTTCTTGACATCTGAAATTGGATGTTCCGAATCAAATATAGTATGGTCAAAGCTGGACTTTTCATTTCCCCCTGCTCTAGAATTCATTTTTTTCCATCATAATTTTTAAGCAAATGGGACAACATGCAATTGTGAGCATTCTCCAGAGAAACAGAATCAACAGATTATGTATAAAGAGATTATAAGGAATCAACTCACATGATTGTGGAGGGTGAGAAATCCTAAGATCTAGTTCAGTCCAAGTCTGAAGTTCCAGGCTCCACAAGAGCTGGTGGTATAAGTTCCAGGCTAAGTCCAGGTCTGAAGGCAGGAGAAGAGCAGTGTCTGAGCTCGAAGACAGGGAGAGCGAGAAAGCAAATTGTCCCTGCGTCAACCTTTTTTATTCTCTGTGGGCCTTCAGTGAATTGTATGAGGCCCAACCACACGGGGAAGGGCGATCTACTTTACTCAGTCTACTGATTCAAACGTTAATCTCAACCACACGCACCCTCACAGATACACCTAGAATAATATTTCACCAAATGTCGGGGCACCTGGTGGCCCAGTCAAGTTGATACAAAAATTAGCCATCACCTCTATCAAAGTGCTCAAAATAAAATCTGTATTCATCTTCAATTATTCCCTTTGGACAATCCCATTGCACTGAATTGAAAATTCATTTTCTATCATGATGTTCCAAGCCATGCTATAACAATGATCACTCACTTTCATCTACTACTAACCCATTATTGCCCACTGATGCCCCTATACAAATGGAAAGCAATTTTGTCTAATTTTGATATTGGAGACCATGCCTGTTCCTACTTCTAGGCCTTTATGTGCAATCATTTGTTTTGTCTGGAATATTCTTTCTGTCCTTTGCTAAAATTATTCTTCTTTTTCCTTTAGGTCCTTGAAAAAGATATACACAGAGAGATTTTCCCTGATTTTTATTCAGGTTTCCCAGTTATCTGCTATCACAGAACACTTTTTTTTTCCCACTTCATAGTATTTACAGCAAATTATTGTTTCTAATTAATTTAATATGTTTAAAATACATTAAAAACAATTGGATAGTTTATTTAATATGTATTTACTATCGATGTTTTGTTGTCAGACAATAGGAAAGGCATGAACTTTGTGTGATTTTGACAGTACCCGCCCTTCTCAATGGCATTCAAATTCAAGTTTAAATAAACACTGCATTAGATATCTATGCTACATAACAAATGACCCTAAAACTTTGTGACTTCAGACATTACACTTTTATTATCTCAAAGTTTTCATTGCTTAGGTATCTGGGTGCAGCTTAGTGGGGTGCCTTTGGTTCAGGGTTTCTCACAGGAATGCAACCAGGAGAGGATCCTTTTAAACTCACTCCTGTGACTATTGACAAGATTTATTTCTTTCTGTATTATAGGAATATTAAGCCCTGTGTTCTTCACTGACTGTTGGGCAACAGCATTCCTCTGTTTCTCACCAGATAGTCCTCTCTGCCGGGAAGATCATAACATGTCAGCTGGCTTCCTTAGAGCAAGCTAGTGAGTGAGTAAAAATGGGAAGCAAAATAGAAGCCACGGGATTTTTGTAGAGTGATCTAGAAAAAGATGTTCTATCACTCTTTATATATCCTCTTCTTAGGAAATGAGTCTCTTGATCTAGCTCATACTCAGTTGGAGGGGATTACACAAAAGCATGAATGTTAGAGCATGGCGGTCCTTGAGGGCCATCTAAAGGCTTCTTATCCCACACATAATATTTCAGAGCTCTAAAAGCAATCATTATGCTATGGTTGATGACTTCTATCCTCCAGAATACAAGACCTATGAACATATATTCAAATATTTGTTTACTACCATATCTCCAGATTCTTGACTATTGCAGGTCCATATTGGGCACTTGTAGTATGTCAAGTAAAGTCCCCCACCCTTGCAAAGATATCAAATCTTAATCTCCTGAATCTATGAGTATGGTACCCTACATTGTAAAAAGAGATTTTACAAATGTGAATATATTAAGGATTTTCAGATGAGAGTTTTTCCTGGATTATCTGGATGAATCCAATGAAATCACAGGGTCATTGTAAGAGGGAGGTGGAAGGATCATGATGAATCAGAAGGAGATGTGATGATAAATCACCATGTTGGTATAGTGCAAGGAAAAGGCCACTAGCCAAGGAATGCAGACAGCTTCTAGATGTTGAAAAGAATGTCACCATAATTATAACAATTCTACCCATACTATTAATGAATCATAAAATCTTGTAGAATCATTGAGCTAACTAAAAGTGATTAGTCTGAAAAACAAAACAAGTGAATTAGTTACCTTATTGTCATCAAATACTTGTCAAAGCATGAGTTAAAACCTAAGTTTTGAGCTTTCCAATGCATAAATGACTGAAGGACTGAAATAGAGATTTCAAACTCCCTTCAACATCTAAGAATCTATGATATCATGATTGCTAGATCAAAACTTTGTAAATTAAATATTTCTATTTTTATAAAGCCTTTTAAAGTTGTATGTATTGGTGTCACCTGAGCATGTATCTAAATTTAAAACATATGCACACATTCTATAGAATTATGTACTACAAACAAATAATTGAAGTATGTTTCAGTCATCAAATTCTTAGAGAAAGGTAAAGCATCTTTTAGCATTTCTTGTTATTTTGCAATTCACTAAGGATAAAGATAGATTGAGTGAAGTGAATGTTTAAATTGTATCCATATGCAAATGTAATTTAATACATTTTAGAAAACATGCCAAATATACTTCTGCAACCTTAGATAAATTCACTAAAGTTCTTGAGATACACATTTCATATATCGTTCCTATAATTTCATCTTAAGGGACTGTGATGACTACTTGCCATGTTTAGAACTTTGTATGATAGGCATACCTTAAAGATATCATAGGTTTGGCTCTAGACCACCACAATAAAGTGAATATTGCAATAAAGTGAGTGAAATGAATTTTCTGGTTTTCTGGTGAACACAAAAGCTAGTTTTACACTAAACCATAGTCTATTAAGTGTGCAACCAAATTATGCATAAGAAATGTACATACTTTAATGAAAAATATCTTATTGCTAAAAAGCACTACCCATCCGTCATCTGAGCCTCCAGTGAGCCCCAATCTTTTGCCGGTGCAAGATCTTGTCTCAGTATTGGTGGCTGCTGACTGATCAGGGTGGTGGTTGTTGGCAGTTGGGGTGGCTGTGGCAATTTCTTAGGACAACAATGAAGTCTGCCACTTTAATTGACACTTCTTTTCATGGAAGATTTTTCTGCACCCTGTGATGCTCTTTGATGGCATTTTACCCACAGTAAGGCTCGGAATGAGAGTCAATCTTCCAAAACCCTGCCACCGCTTTATCTGGTGTGTTCATGTAATATTGTAAATTTTTGTTACTGTCTCAACAATCTTCAAGGCATCTTCAGCAGGAGTAGATTTCATCTCAAGAAACCACTTGCTTTTTGCTTGCTCATAAGAGGCGGCTCCTCATCTGTTCAACTTATAGGATGAGATTGCAACGATTCAGTCTCATATTCAGGCTCTGCTTCTAATTCTATTTCTCTGGTTGTTTCCACCACATCTGCAAGTTCCTCCTCTGCTGCTCTTGAGCCTCTCCAAGTCACCCATGAAGCTTAGAGTCCACGTCTTCCACACCCTGGTCAATGTTGATATTTTGGCCTCTTACCAATGGATCACGATTAACATCTAAATACAACAAGTTATTTCCAGAAGAGTTTCAATTCAATTCATTTGCCCAGATTCATCATAAGAATTAATTCCTAAAGGAGAGTCAACCTGGCCTTTGAAACTTTGAAGCCAGGCCTTGACTTCTCTACTCCAGTTATGCAAGTCCTTGCTGGCATCTTCTTTCAATAGAAGGTTGGGTCATTAGAAATCTGCTGTTTAGTGTAGACACCTTCATTACTTAACTTAGTCTTCTGGGTGACTCGCTGCAGCTTCTAGGTCAGCACTTGTTGCTTCACCTGCACTTTTATGTTTTGGAGATGGCTTCCTTCCTTAAATCTCATGAACCAATGTATACTGGTTTCCAACCTTTTATTCTGCAGCTTCCTCACCTCTCTCAACCTTCATAGAAGTGAAGACAGTTAAGGCCTTGCCCTGGATTAGACGTTTGTTTCAGGTGATATCATGGTTGGTTTGATATTTTGTTCAGGCCACCAAAACCTTTTCCATATCAGCAAAAAGGCTGCTTTGCTTTCTTATGATTCATGTGTTCCCTGGAATAGCACTTTTAATTTCCTTTAAGAATATTTCCTTTGTATTCACAGCTTCACGAATTGTTTGGTGCAAGAGGTCTAGCTTTCAGCTTGTCTTGGCTTTCAACACACCTTCCTCACTAAATCATCTCTAGCTTTTGGTTTAAAGTGAGAGACATGTGATTCTTCCTCTCACTTGAATACTTAGAAGCCATTGTTGGGTTATTCATTTTGGACTGATTTCCACTTTGTTGTGTCTCAGGGAATGGAGAGGCCCAAAGAGAGGGAAAGACAGGGGAAAAGCCTGTGGTGAAGCAGCCTAATGCAAAGATTTATTGATTAACTTTGGTGTTTTGTGTGGGCATAGGTCATGGCACTCCAAAACAATGATACTAATAACACCACTGATCACAGATTGCCATAGCAAATATGATAATAATCAAACAGTTTAAAATATTGTGAAAATTACCAAAATGTGACACAGTGACTTGAGGCAAACAAGTGCTATTGGAGAAATGGTGTGGATAGACTGGTTTGACAGGTTTGTCACAAACCTCCAATTGGTGAAAAATGCAATGTCTGTGAAATGCAACAGAGTGAAGTGCAACAGAATAATAAGGCATGCCCATAAAACATCGAGAATGACCTTAATGTACACCGTGAATTTTGCGGGATAATGATGTGTTGAAGTAGTTCGGCAGTTGTAACAAATGTACCACTCTGATGGCGATGTCTGTACTAAAAAGCATAGGGTTATGGAAACTATATTTTCTGCTCAGTTTTGCTGTGTATCTACAATTGATCCAAAATATAAGGTTTATTAAGTCTAAGAAAAAGATATTTTCTACTCCATGAGGATATATTTTTTTAACTTAATTAAGACATTATTGTTTCTGTCACTACTTTGTGGACATCCTTAATAAGATTTTTCCTTCATTATATTTAGCAAGTACATACTTTATACCACCTTAATTCATGTAGTTTTAAAGCTGAATGAATTGAAATCTTGCTTTTCTATGCCATGCCTTTTAAATATCTTATGAAGTTAGTTTCTCTTATACTTTTACCAAAGCCTGACACTAAAAATATTATAAAGGAATCAATGATAAACAATGTGCACTCTGCTAATGTATTAGTGATTTCTAGTTATTAATAATATGTCTATCTCAAATTTTATAGAGAAATAACTTTATTGGCTTTTAAAATGCTTTGATAATATATTGATATAGTCACAAGATTAAACTTACGTGTATAGATAGTAATATTTCTTTCACTTATATGTAGTGATAGAATTTCCAAATGATCCTCACCCTGTTGTGTTTGGTTAAATGTTTCTAGATTTTTAAGTACTTGTGAACAGTTAAATAAAAAACTAGTTTAATTATTTTAAATGGAGCAGAAAATACTTAAGCTACAGAACTGTATCATATAGTAGTCATTCTATCTAGAAAATAAGATTATAAAATTTTGTAAAACAACACTGGTAAAAATAAAGAATTTTAATAGTCATAGATGCCTGCTATATATGAATATGTTCAAATTTAATAAATATTGATTATATTTTATAGCAATGTGTATACATATCTACTTATGTTGTCATTATTAATTTTATAGAAATGAATGTGCTTCTGTTTGGATTTTTTAGGTCTGGTGGAACTACGTGGTTTTCTTTCATTTTAAAAATTTAGACCACTTTCTAGGTAATGCACATTTTCATGGAGGAAGAAATCCTCCATTTTTTTTTAAGATTTACTTAATTATTTGAGAGATAGAGAATCCTCAAGCAGACTCCATGCTGAGTATGGAGCCCAAAATGGGGCTCAATCCCAGGATCCAGAGATGATGAGCTGAGATGAAATGAAGAGCCAGCTGCTGAACTGACTGAGCCCCCCAGGTGCCCCTAGAAATTCAACCTGTGAAAATATCATCCTTGGTCATTTTAAGAGTCACTATTATAATCTTCTTTAAGACATTAGGAAAGATATTCTTAGATATGTGGAAGCCTGGACTCCTGGTTGGAAAAAAAAAAAAAGAGTGGTTTTAAAAAATGAGTTGCCAGACATATGACCATTAATCAATGTTCCTTCCTTTTATCAGTCACATTGGTATATCTCATGCTACTGGTAACCAGTGCCAAGCAAATAAAAGTGGAAAAGAAAATCAATTTTATAGGGACTGCCTGGGTGGTTCAGCAGTTGAGTGTCTGCCTTTGGCTCAGGGCGTGATCCTGAGGTCCTGGGATCGAATCCCACATTGGGCTCCCTGCTCAGCCAGAAGCCTGCTTCTCCCTCTGCCTGTGTCTCTGCCTCTCTCTCTGCGTCTCCCATGAATAAATAAATAAAATTTTTAAAAAGAAGAAAATCAATTTTATTGTAAAAATGTATTAAAATGTGTTTAATATTTGAAAATGTAAAGCATGGTAAAAAATTCAAATTACTTTTGATTATTTTTAAAATACATAGAAAGTTTATAAAACTTAGAAAATTTTGAAAAAAATGCAGTTTGGTTGTGTTTACATGATTTTATGTTTAAATTGCACATTAAGACAATCTCTTTGAGTCAAACAGTGATGTATACAAAACTTACCAGTATCTTTTAAGAAACATCTTTCAGATTGTAGTATTCATTGTGATTATGACTTTTCTTCTCTTTCACTTACTCATTTTAATGTTTATTTATCCAGTTGTTCACTTTTATAAAAGTATTCTTTGGTGAACTTATGTGCTAGAGACTATATTTGTTTCACTCCCTTATGTTAATTATCATCCCATAACTGCAGATCATATGTTTATTAACAAAACCAGTTCTGATATGAACTAGTCATTATCTACCTCAGTGGTTTTCAGCTGAGGGCACATTTGTCACCACCACCACTACCACATTCTCCACCCTCCAGGGAACATTTGACAATGTCTGGGGTCATTTTTTATGGCCATTACTCGGGGATTGGGATGCTACTAGTATAAACTGGGTAGAGGCCAGAGATGTTGCTAAACACCATAGCATGCACAGGAAAGTTCCTCACAATAAAGAGTCATCAAGCCTAAAATGTCGATTTTGCAAGACTTAGAACCCCTGATCTGCTTATACATTTTCAAAATCATCACGTGAATGATACAACAAATCTAAAGCATGTTTCCCTTGAAAATAAATGTTTTTTTTTGTTCATCAGTCAATAGCAACAATTTTTTAATCACCATCGAAGAGCCTATTACCTTCAGATGTGAAAATTTGCAGAATGAAACACATTTTTTAAAGTATAGTGGAAGCACACTGATTCACTGTATATGCATGTATGTGTATGTATGCAAGTAGGCATCTTTTTATTTACTTATTTGTTGTAGATGTCAAAGATCATTGTCAATACAGCTGAGTTCACAGTGTAAACACTGGCTTGTTCTTTGAAACCTGATGTGTACTGAAAATACGAAAATTTTTCCCATGGCATTAAAAGATTGTTTGCTGAAGGAAGCAACCTTAAAAAGCTATTGACTACCCCAGGCAGAAAGTTGTGTAATATAACTAAATCACATGAGAAATTATGCACCTTTTAAAATTCTACAAAGGAGTATCATAGTCTAACCTCAGCAGTGTAATTTAACATATGACAGACTGAGTTTATACTTTCAAAACAATCCTAAGGCCCAAAATACGGCATTTCTTAGTTTAATTATATTTTCTCTTGTTCTGTGCTCAGTGTAGAAGAAAAACAGCCAGTGGGGGGTCCTCTAAAAATTCTCTCTTCACAGTCGTGAGTTCTATTATTAAAGATACTTACAATGTCTTTCCTTTAAAATCGCTCACTTTCTCAAGGCCACATGGCAAGTTTAACATGTTCTATTTGTGAAAACTTGGAGCTAGAGTTAAAATATTAGAAAGCCCCTCAGAAATTCAGCCATCTAATTTATCACTGAAGAGCTCTCTTCTT
This sequence comes from Nyctereutes procyonoides, assembly GCF_905146905.1. Lineage (NCBI taxonomy): Eukaryota > Metazoa > Chordata > Mammalia > Carnivora > Canidae > Nyctereutes > Nyctereutes procyonoides. The sequence goes on along the minus strand of NW_026575021.1, from coordinate 14,142,681 downwards.
AATCAAACTAGTCCCTTTTATTAAAATCTCCACTTTCCAAAATGAAATAATTTCCTAAGCCAAGAATGTTTTATGCAGATTTTTTTTCTAGTGGAATCGATACACTATTTCCTATACTATACTTCTAGAAACAGGAAGTCTGAAAGGGTAAACAATTACCCATGATAGAATGTCACTGTATTTCTCATCACAGTAGGTATAACCCAAAAGTGTAACAAATTCAAATATATAGAGACAATTTAAATCAAATTGATTAGCATTTGGATATAGTCAGTCATGGGCATGAAATGTGTTTTAATCAGGTAATGACTTCATTAAACATGGTTAATCACACACCACCTTGAACTCATTTTCTAAACATAGAATTAATTATTCAAATTATAGCAATTAAAACACACCAGTCAATGGCTAGATTCATTTTTAAAACTACCTAGGTAAGCTTGCCAAAAAAAAAAAAAAATCTACTCATCTTTTGCAGGAATTGGAGTATGCATTGAATACCTAATGCAAGAAAATAGACTTTTGAATCAAATAGTACTACAGGAATAAAATATAGGACACACTGGGTAGTTATTTCTAAGCCAAATCATAGGGTCAGAAAATGAAATAGGTCGTAGGCAATATACATGAGTCTTGAAAAAATAACTCACTTAGTGTTTACATAGAGTACCATTCCTTTTTCAAATGGGATATACTTGTTTTGTTTTGTTTTTTATCATAGGACAATATTCAATTCAGATAATGTAGAAATGCATTCTTTTTACTCTACACAAAATCAATAGATATGTATAGAATGCCTACTTAATGCATTATTTTATGATAAGTACACCAGATAAACAAAAGAAGTACAACTTACCTGAGAGATTCTAAATCCAATTTGTGATGCTAGATATAAAGCAAGGAAAGCTACGGATAACATGCACTAAACATAGTCAACTAAAGAAGAGGCGGTTAGGCTTTCTGTTTTCAGGCATACACTTGGAAAACATTTTATTTGCAACTCAACTGAAGAAATGAAATTGGATTCTATTTCATTGCATTCTCCACATGGTTGTTCTTGACCACTCTGGCACTGAATAGAATAGTTTATTTCCTGACTTTGCTCATTTATATATTCACAAAGAAAGGTTTTGCATGGTCAAAAAACATCTAGGAGATGCAATGGAGCATACTGTTATACATTCACCCTGTGTTTCAGAGTTTTTATTCACAGCAATTTAAAACCAGTACTTATTTTGTGTAATACTTGTTTTTTTTTAAATAATTTCATGTACCATTTAATAATACCACACTTAATTCAATATTCCAGGTGCTAATGGACATTATAGTATTAGGTATCAATAATTGTTACAAAGTTTTTTTTCAAACATTGAAAAGGATTGGCATTTCTATAGATTCAGCATTTATAGATTCTATGGAGTTATCAGGCACATCAGGATTTTTTACCCTTCAGTTGGAACTCACTGTATAAAGATTGCATGTGAGCATAGGTATAGACTTCTCCAATTACTGTGTTGTATACCTGAAATGAATGTAACATTGTCAACAAGACTTTATTTTTTTAATAAAAGTATCACTTTAAATGAAAGAAAAAAGATTGCATGTGAAAATAATTCTTTCAATTTCATAGGATATAATGAGTTTTGTTGCATGATTCTTAACAATCTTCAGTACAGCCATTTTTTCCTTATTAAAATGACAAAATAAGCAGGCAAAAAATGATCACGTTTACTTCTGAAGAGGTGAAACCCTTAGAAACATCATGTAAGGGTGACAATAAAATGTGACTTTTTCCTAAGGAAGATCTGATTTTCACATATTAGTTATAACTTAGAAGATAGCATAGACATGTCAAGCATGTCCTCATCATAGAATGTTCACTTACAGACATGAGCTAGTCACTCATGTTACTGTCAGAAAACAATGATGACAACAACAATAATAATAAATTTCAACTATTTTCCATTTTTACTTTTCTAATGAACATTTTTAATAATGTTGGTTCTTCCAGTCCATGAGCATAGTTTATCTTTCCATTTGTTTATGTCATCTTCACTTTTTTTCATCAGTGTTTTATAGTTATTGGAGCACAGATCTTTCACTTGGTTAATTTTATTCCTAGGTATTTTATTCTTTTGGGTGTAAATGTAAATGGGACTGTTTTCTTAATTTCTCTTTCTGCTACTTCATTATTAGTGTATAGAAATGCAACAGATTTCTGTACATTAATTTTGTATCACCATTTTTAGTTTTTAGCTGAACATTAGGTATGAATTTTCTGGGAATCAATATGATCTTTCTGTCTGAACCTGTGTTTACAGCATATCAAGTAATATTATTGACTAGTAATTTAATTTAATGGAAATTATGCCTTATTATCATAAACTTACAAAATAACACTGAATAATTTTATTGGAAATTGTTTCTGAAATTATATCATTATAATGACAAGAGGAAACAATATAAAAGGAAATTTCTATCTTCTTTTTCATGTATAACCATATTTTATAAAGGCTAGATGACATATTGATATTTTTTTCTTTGAGGCTAGAATATGACATTGACAAATGGTAGCTAAAATAAATAATACACATCTAAAATTCCACCCTGAAAATTAATGAATTTTCATGCATAAGGTCCAACTCAAAAGCTGCTTTTTTTTGAGCAGTATTCCCTGTCCTAGTAGCAAAACCACTTTTTCTCTTCTAAATTTTCCTTGGTACTTAATCTTTTGCTTATTCAACTGATCACCTTTTATATTTTAATTTAGATCTTATACATATACTTTTTTTGCAGCAGTGGTTCAGATGTTGGTATTTCAATACTGTCACAGAGTTAAAATGTTCAAACATTGTCATTTAAACTGAGAAACACTGCCTTATTGATTCCACTACTGGAAATAGATGTACATATAACAAAATATGACAGAACAATGATCATGGCACAGCATATGTACTAAGAATATAGGGGAAGGTTACTAGGTGGTGGTCGTGATGGGAAAGTCTAGAACAAAGGAGATCTTCTCTGTTCTGCCTATGTCATCTTTCCACTTTGGCAGAAGGATAACCAACAGCTTAAAGAAGCTCCACTGATAGCTAAATCATGTGTAATCTGATGAACCCAAAAGAGCCATTAAGAATTTCAGTATTGGGGATGCCTGGGTGGCTCAGTGGTTGAGCATCTGCATTTGGCTCAGGTCATGATCCCAGGGCCCTGAGATCAACTCACACATTAGGCTCCCCTCAGAGAGCCTGTTTCTCCCTCTGTCTTCATCTTTGTCTCTCTCTTTGTGTCTCTCATGAATAAATAAATAAAATCTTAAAAAAAAGAATTTCAATATTGAAAGTATTAGATGTAGCTGGAGTTCAAGATTTTGTGAAGTTTAGAAAATTTGCTGCATTCTTTTACATTTTCTTATTTTAAAATGTCTTAGTCATACATATTTTCTTTGTTTTTCCTCACTAGTTCTCTCATGATTCTTTTATTTTCTAGAATTCTGTCCCTAATAGATACAAAATACTTATACCTACATGATATCAACATACATTAACTTATGTTTACTAGTACTATTTACAACATACTACCTATATTTACATGATTAACATACATTATTCAGTGCAACTAAATATGTCTGAAATCTTCTACAAGCCAGTAGGTAAGGTACATTCTAAGGAAAAATAATTTCCTCAAAATGTAAAACATAGATATTGTGCAAACAAAAATATACGAAATACATTTAGGTATTATGTTCATTTATTTAGTTGTGTGAATCTTAAGAATCACCAAACATACAAATTCAGCATGACATAAAATTATGTTATGAAATTATTAATTTTAATGAGTACAATCTTTTTTTTTAGAGGAAAATGTTTTCCATTTCTTGGATATAGTAAACACTGGTAGATTTTAAAATACTTTTTCATGGTTGAAAGCATCAAGGACAATTAATAATGACTTTACATCAACATGTCTAAAATAATATTTGACAAACGTTGCCAATTCATTTTTTCCTATTCTTCCAAGATGGGAGTTCAAGACATACAAGGAACTACCAAAGGGGAAAATGAAATATACATGGGAAATAATAACAAAATAATTTAGACTTTTTGAAACATTTAAAAAATAACATTTGACATTGATAAATGTTCAATAATTTCAAAGTTTGCCATAAGTTAATAATTAAAAGTGAAACAAGTCATTTAGTTTGTCATCTTCACCTTTAATTTTTCCACTGACTTACTGCCATAGAAAATTATCTAAATCCTTACTTGCTGTTCCCAGCAATGTCAAAGACCTATAAAAACTGTAACATTTTGCAAGAACTTTGTCATATTTGAATCATTTTCAGAATTGCATGTCTTGTTGAAACTGAGAAGTATTTTTTCAGAAAAAAAATCAAGCTACTATACTTAGTAACTGCATATCCTCATTCTAAAGTATCATTTTGAAAACCAGAACCAAAAGTTTTCAAATTTTAAAATAAACAATGCCTCATCCTATAATAAAATGGAGTATTAAGCATTTAAAAATTTTTTCATTATATACTCTGGGAAAACACAAATGATTTTCATGGTACATCTTTAGGGAATCACACTTCTTATGCATTAAAGAATTTTCCCCCTTTTCCTCTTCAAATGTGTTTGAATTATTGTGCTGAGACACTTTTCACATTTTCTAGAATTTTTAAAATAATTTTTGTCTTGCATGATAAAGTTTATATATGTTAAGTAACTCAAAACCTTTTTATCTCTACCTATTAGGAATTACATGGTGGATCTCCCCCCTTTGGTTATAGTTTAATAGAGGATATTATTTCATTACATTTATTACATCCAAACCTAGGAGGATGATAATGGTGCACACTAACTTTGTTCTCTCTGATTTTGTGGTCAATAAGTAGACATGTGTATTGGGATGAATTATGTTCTCCCAAAATTTGTATTTTGAAGTCCTAATCCTTAGTACCTTAAAAGGTGACTATTGGGAAATAGAGCCATTAAGCAGGTAATAAAATTAAAATGAGATCATTAGGATAGGTCCTTATCCAATATGATTGGTATCTTTAAAAGAGAGGAGTTTAGGACACAAACAGGAACATATGAAGACACCATATAGACACCAGAAGACCACCATCTACAAGACAAGGGGGAAGCTTGAGAAGAAATAACTGTATTAGGACACCTGGGGGGCTCAGTGGTTGAGTGTCTGCCTTTGGCCATGATCCCGGGGTCCTGGGATTGCGTCCCACATCGGATTCCCCTCAGGGAGCCTGCCTCTCCCTCTGCCTGTGTCTCTCATGAATAAATAAATAAAATCTTAAAACAACAAAAACTAATACTAATACTATCTGGTCTTATCGCAGTAACATTTCACAATACATGTAAGTCAAACCATTATACTGTACAGCTTAAACTTATACAGTAAACTGTGTCAATAATATCTCAATGAAAGTGGAAAAAAAAGAATCTAGGTTAAATTAATCAAAAAGGCTCTTTTGGGCTTGACTACTCAATGTAATATGGGAGATTCCTTAAATCAGAATTTTATAAACCCAACAAAAAGAATTTTTTTAAAGATTTTATTTATTTATTCATGAGAGACACAGAGAGAGAGGGAGAGAGAGAGAGGCAGAGACACAGGCAGAGGGAGAAGCAGGCTCCATGCAGGGAGCCTGACGTGGGACTCGATCTCGGGCCTCCAGGATCACACCCTGTACCAAAGGCAGGAGCTAAACCGCTGAGCCACCCGGGCTGCCCAAGATTTTTTTTATTTTTTTTTAATTTTTATTTTATTTATTTATGATAGGCACACAGTGAGAGAGAGAGAGAGAGAGAGAGAGAGAGAGAGAGAGAGAGAGAGGCAGAGACACAGGCAGAGGGAGAAGCAGGCTCCATGCAGGGAGCCCGACGTGGGACTCGATCCCAGGTCTCCAGGATCGCACCCTGGGCCAAAGGCAGGCGCTAAACCGCAGCGCCACCCAGGGATCCCTCCAAGATTTTTTTAAATAACAACCATCATTACAGAATTTTATTATTTATTTATTTATTTATTTATTTATTTATTTATTTATTTCACAGGATTCACCTGAAATAAAAGTATACAATGTAATCATCATTTAAAAAGATGAAGAAAAAGACAAAGAAAAAAAAAGATAGAAATGCACAGCATGATGGACCATTGAAGAACTGAGAAGACAAGAAGTTAAAAGCCTAGAAAAGATCCTGAGACCGTAACAAATCAGATCTTGCTCTTCCAAAGGCTTAAAGAATTATAATTATACCTGGATAAAGAAAGTCAAAAGTAAAAAATTCAGAAAAACCATAACCCTAATCAAAAGCTGTCTAGAAGGAAGAAAAAGAATTCTGAAAAAGAATTAAAGATTTCTATACATTAAAAATGTTCTTAAGCTGTTTCAAATAAATAAATGATCTAAATAATATGATAAGGCAAGGCACTTCAGTTATCCCTTACCACCTAAAAATAGCCACATATTTTTTTCTTATTTTAATTTATTTTTTTAAATTTTTACTTCTCATACACTTTACTCTTTTTCTCTGAAAGGACAATATGATGAAAAACACACAAAAAAAGAAAAAATAAATTAATATATATATTTTTAAAAATAGTCTTTAAAAGTTAAAAATATCCTTTTAGTCTCATTGGTCAATATTTTCCAAACTTCTGTTTGTGCTTTAATAATTAAATTCTGATATATGAATACATTTATTATAAATTTGAGTTCAAGTTCAACTTGTATCAGTTATAGTTTTCAAATACTTAACTCACCACAATTTAGACAAAATTTCAACAGAATTTACTAACCGTAAGTTGAAATTATCAAGATGAGATTTTGCTGGAAGTATTATAGGTCATAAAATCTTAAATGTAAATAGGAGCTCAACTTAATTAAATGCAGGGCAACCAGATTCTATTTTTAATTTATTAATAGAGGATTTATAATATTCCTAGGAAATAATTACTATGATTACTCAATCATGGTAGGAAACAGAAGTGACTCAGATATTTTAACCAAAAGGGATTTAATGCAGGAAATTGTATGCTTATAAAATTTATGAAAAGGTGATTGTTGGGGCACCTGGGTGGCTCAGTCGGTTAAGCATCTGCCTTCAGCTCAGGTCATGATCCCAGGACGCTGGGATCAACTTCCTCAGCAGGTTCCCTACTTGAGGGGAACCTGCTTCTCCGTCTCCCTCTGCTGTTCACCCTGTTGTGCTCTTTGGCACTTTCTCTCTCTCTCTCTCTGTCAAGTAAATACATAAAAAATCTTAGACAAAGAAAGAAAGAAAGAAAGAAACAGAAGGAAGGAAGGAAGGAAGGAAGGAAGGAAGGAAGGAAGGAAGGAAGGAAGGAAGGAAGGAAGGAAAGGAGACAAGGTGACTGTTGAAGAGGAATTAGGAAATGCCACAATAACAAGAACTCACCACTGATGAACCCAATTGCTTCTGGCACTAAAGCAGGTGATCTGAAGCTGCTGAAAGTCCTAGGCCTGCTGTTTCCCCCATATCACGCCACCATGGTCGGAGAAGACAATGGGTTCCCCCATCCTCTGTCTTGCAGATCTCATTCCAGTGGCCAAGGAGCCATTACATCCATTACATTGTCACAAAATACGTAATGCAGTCATCTAAACTGTGAAGTGTGACATACACATATGTTAGATGGCGACTCAAAGCAAGAAATACTGTGAAATGTCTCCTGTCTTAGGTTCTCTGTACACACGCAACTGACTTGTGTGTTGCTGCAGCGTGGGCTCAAGGATCATGTGCAGCCAGTAGCTCTTGTAGATCCACAGATTCTGAGAGTTGCCCTTCCCTGCAGGCTCCTAGTTGGGTTTCAGGGCACCACACAGGAACATGGAAGAGAGCAGTAAGTCCTCCTCCAGCGCAGACTTTTTTCTGCAATGTTATTATACAGTAATCCCTCTGAGGAAGGAATCAAGGTTAAATGTGGTGATGATGGTGGAGCCCTAAGCTGACAAGATCTGTGTCATAAAAGAAGAGGAAGAAATGCCAAGATCCTTCCTCTCTCTCGCTCTCTGAAAGAGCACAGAGGAAAGGACATCCAGGGACACAGTGGGAAGAGGCTGTCCCCAACCTCCAAAGATAGTCTTCACAAGAAATTGAGCTTGCTGACACCTTGAGCAGGGATGTCTAGCCTCCCAACCCATGAGAAAATGAATTCCCATTGTTTGCGCCACATGGCCTGTGATACGGTGTGAGGGCAGCCAGAGCAGGCTAATCCGGCCTCCCTCGTCTGTCTTGGATTAGCTCAATTTTGCTTGACTATTCATTCCTCATACACTTTGTTCCCATGAACCCCTTCCCGTCACTCTGTAATACTTTCCACGTGTTAAACAGAGCTTTCATTTCACTGAAAACTCCTAAAACGTGTTTTCTGCATGCATTTAGTCTACCTTACAGAAAGACTCTCATTTTTACATCTCATGATAAATTATTTTTTCACTGGGAACACCACTGTTTGGACCCATCCACGTGGGTATGTGCAAATAAAATTCCTTGCTTGTGAGTGCTGGCCACTATCCCATGGTCTGCTTCCAACAGGTGGCGTTTACCTGTCTTCCCGAGGTGTCCTACCAGGCACTGCCTGGCCACCGAACCACGTGAGGACTCAGGTATTCAACTGCTGTCTCTTACTTTGTGCCCAGGCCTCTTCCATTTATTTTGGCTTCTTTATCATCTGAGGCTCTTACTTCATGTCCCAATCATATCTCCTCTTACTTCTCCTTATTCCAGACCCCCTTTTGTACAGCCTCTGTGAAAATATAGAACTCCCAGATAAACTCAGCCCTCCTTATTATATTCTAGGCTATCCGCATAGAGCCTTGGCATTTTGTCTTTCATAATAAAGGAATCGATTGATGTAGAAATTAGACGTCTAAAAAGCAAATTCAGGCAATTACGGCCTACGTGGCATCTTTTATTCCTCCGTATATTTAAATAACCACATTTAAAATAATGAATTCTAATTGAAATCCAAAATAACAAAAAAAATGTTTACAGGCTATACAGTATGACTACAAATCTAGTCTACCTTTCCTTTTACCCATTACCCTCTCTGTCCCCCACCCCTGCCCCCCAACACCCCTCCTGGCTCCCTCCATGAATTCAGCTTTAGCTGAACCCCACTGTGGAATAGAAGAGGCAATTTTTGAGCCCTGTTTTACATTTCAATCAAATCAAGGAGCGTCATTTTAAGTGGGCATTGCAAATTCCAGGCTTCACCTTCAATTAAAAGAGCTCAAGTAGAGGCTCTTTCTCCTAACGGTCCAAAGCAGAGGACTACAGGCAATTGGATTTCCTCCTATACATCACTTGCCATCACACATTATCTCCCAGCCACAGCTGGTGACACACAGACACTGTGCCTCTAGGAAAGCTCTCCTCTTCCCCCTTCCATCTGTTTCAGTCCATTTACCTCCAAAATAACACACTGTTTTAGCTGGTTTGCTTACAACAACGTATCTGCAATGTAATTTAAATCCTCTCAGTTAGGAGAAGCAGATTTTGCATTTTGAAGCTAAGTCTGACTTTTAAAACTAGCTGAGGTTGGAGGTCTTCACAACTTGATAAGTCAGAAATTGTTTATAGAGAGAAGGGAAGACAAGACCATGCTTATACTATCAGCATAAAGTAGGGCTAATAATGGACACGTTTGAAAATAAAATATATTGTATTTCTGATGTTAAATTTAAATCTAAGTGATGAATTCTTAATTTCACTAGAAAACAGTAAGAATTCAAAATTTTTATAAGGGCTGCTGGATCTCCGTTTCCATGCTCCACTGCTCTTGGGGTAGCCGTGGCATCATGATGAGAATGGAAACGACCACACCTTCCTCTGTTGCTTCTTCACACTTTCACCCCTGGTCTGAATGTCTAGACCATGACTATAAGATTTATTCTTTTCTTTTTTCTCTCTCTCTTTTTAATTGTGTCTGTGAACTCCTTTCCCACATACAATGAAAACACAAGTTCTGAAGTCAAACTGCCTAAGCCTGAAGCAAGACCACCACTTTATGTGGGACTTTGGGACAAGCCAACATGTCCTAACTCTGGGTTTCTTCATCTAAAAAAAAAAAAAAAAAAAGAGAGAGAGAGATACCTATTTTATAGGGTTATAATGAGGATTAGGATTAAATGAAATGTTTTATTCAAAGTGTTTAGCACAGTGTCTATCCCATTGTGATAGTGCGATCAAATGTAAGTTGAGTATGGCAGAGAAAATGAGATGTTCTTTTCTTTGGTTTATTGTGATTCTTCCTCATTTTCAAGAAAGGGGAAATTTCTTCCTTCCTCTGGTGAATAATGAATCTCTTTGTTTTTGGTTTCAAGAAAAATAGTATATACTCTTATTCCCAATATATATATTTTTTAATTTGTCATTTTTTAAAAGATTTGATTTATTTTCTTGACAGAGAGAGAGTGTGCACAACCAGGGGCAGAGGCAGAAGCAGGCTCCCTGCTGAGCGAGAAGCCCCATGTGGGGCTGGATCCCAGGACCCCAGGATCATGACCTGAGCTCAAGGCAGATGCTTAACCCACTGAGCCACTGAGGTGCCTCTTGATGTTTTAAGAATTATACTACTTTGGGGGGACATCTACGTGGTGCAGTTGGTTAAGTGTTTGACTCTTTGTTTTAGCTCAGGCCATGATCTCAGAGTTGTGAGATTGAGCTCCATGTCCAGCTCCAAGCTCTGCTCAGAGTCTGCTTAGGATTCTCTCTCTCTCTCTCTCTCTCTCTCTCTGCCCCTCCTGCCTGTGCTCTCTTTCTAAAATACATTAATAAATCTTTAAAAATATGAATTATGCTGTTTTCTCCTAAATTCATTATTGCAACAAAGCTAATTTTGCCCAGCAAATGTAAAATAAATGTTTATATTGATATTTTCAAACATACTAACTTATTTTTTTCTAATTTAGCAGAACTTTTAAAATTTTAGGTAGTTTTGTGTGTGTGTGTGTGTGTGTGTGTGTGTGTGTGTAGTGTATATATTTTCTGCTTATTCTCAAGTAAACACTTTTTGTCTTGATTGGAAAAGTAGAAAATGAATGTTAAATTCATACTTTTTTTTAGTTGTTTCCAAGTTTAATTTTTTTCTTAGCAATAAAATACATGAATAATATGCTGTTTTACCATGTATTTATTCATTTTTCACCTTCAAACACTCCTCCCGTTCATTTGTGTTTGCAGTTTGTCAAATAGTAACTGAATATACAAGTGGAAGTTTATTCTTTTGATGTTCAATTTTGTTCCTTGATCTACATTTCTAACATTATGCCAGTCTTATATTGTCTTAATTAATGTAAATTTCTGGTAACTTTTGAAACTTAGTGAATTCAGCATTGTTCTTCTTTGTCATGATTACTTTCTCTAATCTTTCCATTATTGAAAATGGGTTATTAAATATAGGGTATTAAAATATTCATCTATTATTGTTGGATTATCTATTTTTCTCTTCAATTCTATCAATTGGTATTTTGTGTATTTCAAGGACCTGTTGTTTCATGCATATGTGTTTATAATTTTATCTCTTCCTGATGGGTTGAAACTTGTTATTATTTTTTTATTATTATTAAAGTAGATTTCATGCCCAGTGTGGAGCACAGTGCAAGGTTTGAACTCATGACTCTGAGATCAAGACCTGAGCTGAAATCAAGCATCAGACACTTAACTGACTGAGCCACTCAGGTGCCCCTGAAACTTATTATTATGAAATATCCCTGTCCATCTTTTTTTGGTATTGTTTTAAAGTCTATATTACCTGATATTTGCATAACCACATCAGTATCTTATGGTTGCTGTTTTCCAACTTTTTATTTTTAATCTTTTAAGGTGTTTGATTCTAAAGTGTGACACTTGTCCACTATATATAGGTGGGCTTCTTTTAAAATCCAGTTTATAAACTACCTTTTGATCAGCTTGTTTAATCTACTGATACTCAGTGTTATTATTGATGTCATTGGATTTACATCTTCCATTTTATTTTTTTCATATGTCTCATGTGTCTTTTATTCTTATATCTCTCCTTAATGTTTTTTTAAATAACTGAATATTTTATAGTGCAATATTTTAATTCCCATAACATTTTTAAATATATTGTTTTAAATTTTTTTTGTTTTTTTTTTGTTTTTTTTTTTGTTTTAAATATTTTTAAGCTGTTTCTTAGGAGTTGTTCAAGAGCTTACTGTGTATATCTTAACTCCTCTGAATCTACTTCAGATTTATACTAACTTATTTATTTGACATTAGTCTTAGCAATATTTCTCTAGATATGTCTCCTGAGGCAAAGGAAACAAAAGCAAAACTCAACTATTTGGGCTACAACAAAATAAAACTTCTATACAGCAAAGGAAATAATCAACACACTAAAAGGTAATCTACTGAATGAAAGAAGATATTTACAAATGACATGTGTATTAAGGGGTTAGTATCCAAAATAAAAAAAACTGACACAACTCAACACCCCAAAACCAAATAATCCCATTAAAAAATGGACAGAAGACATTTTAGAAGTTTTAGATAGTTTTTTTTTTTGGTGTGTGTGTGTGTGTGTGTGTGTGTTTGTGTGTGTAGTGTGTCTATTTTCTTCTTTGGACATTTCTCCAAAGAAGATATCCAGATGGCTAACAGATGCATGAAAAGATGCTAAACATCACTCATCATCAGAGGAATGCAAATCAAAACTACAATGAGACACCTGTCAGAATGGCTAAATAAAAAATACAATAAACAAGTGTTGGAGAGGATGTGGAGAAAAAGGAACCTTCTTGCACTGTTGGTAAGAATGCAAATTGGTGCAGTCACTGTGGAAGACAGTATGGAAGCTTAGCAAAAAATTAAAATTGAACTATGTTATGACCCAGTAATTTCGTTTCTGGATATTTACCTAAACAATATGAAAACACACTAATTTTAAAAGATATGTGCATGCCTATATTGATTGAAGCATTATTTACAATAGCCAAAATATGGAAGTAGTCCAAGTGTCCAACAATAGATGAATGCTATGGTATATATTTGTATATATATTTAATTTATATTTAATATATATATAAATATATAATGGAATATTACTCAGCCATAAAAAGAATGATATCCTGCCATTTGCAACAACATGGATGGAACTCAAGAGTATAATGCTAAGTGAAATAAATCAGTCAGAGAAAGACAAATGCTATATGATTTCACTCATATGTGAAACTTAGGGAGCAAAATCAATGACCAAAGAGAAAAAGAGACAAACAAAAACACAGACTCTTAAATATAAAGTACAAACTGATAATTACCAAAGAGAAGGTAGGTGGGGTGATGGGTGAAATAGATGAAGAGGATTAAGAGGACACTTATTGTGATAAACACTGAGTAATATATAGAATTACTTTTATATAGTAATATATGGAATTTATATTGTATACCTTAAACTAATATAACACTGCATGTAATTTCACCGGACTTAAATTTTCTCAAGAAAAAAAACAATAGATATAATGATATGATAATTCTTTAGTACCTAATATTACCTTTTTATTTAATGTAGTTGAATAAATAATTATTAAACTTCTAATATGTTTCAGGCACTATTAGAGGAACTGAGAAAAAGAGAAAGAAGAGCCCAAAGAGCTTATAGTTCAAAAAAAGATACAGAGGAAATAATAACTCTGTAGGGGCACCAGGGTGGCTCAATCAGTTAAATGTCCAACTCTTGATTTTGTTTCAGATCATGATCTTAAGGTTTTGACTGAGCCTTGAGTCAGGCTCCCCACTCACTGGGAAGTCTGCTCTTCTCCTCACTCATGCTCTCTCTCTCTCTCTCTCTCTCTCTCTGTCTCTTTCTCTCTCTCTCTCTAATAAATAAATCTTTTAAAAAAAAGAATACATCTGACATAATAAAATTTTATAAATGAAACAATAAAATAATCTTTCTTATTTTTTATTTTTTTAATAATAAATTTATTTTTTATTGGTGTTCAATTTGCCAACATACAGAATAACACCCAGTGCTCATCCAGTCAAGTGCCCCCCTCAGTGCCCATCATCCATTCAACCCCACCCCCCGCCCTCCTCCCCTTCCACCACCCCTAGTTCATTTCCCAGAGTTAGGAGTATCATGAGTATGCTAATAGGTATAAGGTTTGGAGATACTTCCTAAAGAAGATATGAAATATATTAAGAAAAATAAATGTAATTTTTTTAATGTACCAGAAGGAAAGACCATTCCAAAGAAGTGAAGAAATATGTTCAGACAAACAAAACCAAAACCAAAAATTTGAATGCATATAAGGATTATGGTGTGAGCAGTAAATAACATAGGGGAATATTATCAGACCAAGTGGGCAATAAGAAGACAGATTGGAAATAATACTTAGTAATACTTCTTAGTAATACTTCAGTAGTGCATTAAAAATAGATTTTAACTGCCGAGACAAAATGTAACTATTATAACATATCCCATAGCAAACTGACATGATATGAGCATCACTTTAAAAAAAATCTTGCTCTGGAAGCAGCACATAGGATAAGGTGTGAAACTGAAAACAGAGGGCTGGTCAGAGTCATAACTGGGAGAGTTAATAAAGCTGATGTAGGATAAAGCTTTAGAATTTTTGATTGAGACAAGACAGGTGTTAAGGATATAGAAGGAAAAAGAACTTGTTGGCAAATTGTCTGTGAGACTCAATAGAAAGTGTTCAGAATTATTCCCAATTTTCTGATTTGAGGTTGTGATGTCTTTAAGGTAAGGAGTAAAAGAAAAGACACAAGTGTCTTAAGGGGTGAATGAGAGAGAGGGTGAGCTTTGCATAAAATATAACCTGCTTTAAATACCTTAGAAAACTCAAGTGAAGTTTTCATGGGAGAAGTGAACAACTGTATATTCTAATCTGGAATTCAAGAGGGATAATGTGGGCTGAAGATTTAAATTTCAATTGGTCAGAATATAATGACAGATATTTGGAGCTAAGAGAGAGAAAATTAGTTATTTACAAAGAATGAGAAGAAATTTTTACTTGGAACTTGGGAAAATATTCAGAACATGATAGAAGAAAAAAAAAGAAACCAAGGGGGGGGGGAACTACAAACAAGGAGAAACAAACAAAAAAGGAGCACATTGCATATACCAGCAGCCAAGGTGGAATTTTATTTCAAAATGTACAAGTTACATAAAAGTATCAAATGCCATAGATGAAATGTAAAATAAGGTAATAAAGTTCATTTCTCCATTGGGCCTATTGGTGTAAGGAATTTTAGTGGATATTAGAAATCATAATGCAGTGTGTTGTAGGGAATTTGATGTTCAGAAGTGGATTCAAAGAAAGCAGACAATCTTTATGAGAAGGTTGGTTGTAAATTTGAAAAAAAGAATACAATAAGAAAGGAAAGAAAAATCAAGAGAAAAATTGTTGCATGCCATGGATTATAGTATTGGAAATGCAAGTATAATGATAAATTGGAAATACTTAGCAAAAAGTATAAAGTAGAACTTTTGAAAGATTATGATATTTACTGAAAAAATTATCTTAACCCAGGAATAGAATAGATTTTTCCACTAGAATCTGGGTCAGGATGAAAGATATGTCAGTGGTAGCTACCAAGTTGAAACGAGAGGATTGAGTTGGGTTGAATTAAGGAGTCGGTGGTGAGGCTTCTAGAAATCACTAAAGAAGTAAACTAGCAATTGTTCTAAATTTGGGGTGAAAAAGAGAAAAACTCATAAAATTCTTGCCCATTGGTGATACGTTGGTAAAAATGTGTAACAATACAATACGATGACCCTTATGTGCATATTTACCGTGATTTCCTCAAGATCAAAATAGTTCAGGTGCAGAAGCTGGATTGTATGGTGAATTTTCCAAATGGATACAAAAGAACAAAGAAGCAATAGAAAACCCCTTCTTGTTATACAGGATATTACTTCCAAGGGATTTACAATTAAGAAGAGAGAATCGAAATGATTGATTTATAACCTTAGCATCAGATGAAAAGTCTTTGGGAAAAAATAACAGGGTTTTAGATGTTTGGTGACTCTGAAAGGTGGAATCGGCTGGTACCGACCAAGTGTGTCTTTAGCTCAGATCTTTAGTTGATTTGTAGCAGAAGGCAACACCAGCCAATTCCCTAAGTCCAGCAGACGTGGAAAAGGTAATGAAAGAAGGACGTCTTGATTCTTTAGGACGATTACTAAGACGTGTACCTAGGCCACGTGGAGGAGGGGAAAAGGAAACTTCCTGTAGCAATGTCCATGGGAATAGGGGTGAAGGTCATTGTGTCCTTCTGCCCTATTTCAAGGGAGAGAGCTAGTTCACCTGTGCCCTGGATTGTTGGGCCATTGGGATTTTATGCTGCCCTAAAAATTTCCCCTTTTTATTTGCTTTCCCCCTAGCACATAAAACATGGTTATTCAATTCTTTTTAGTCACACTATTCAACTAGTACCAACATGCTCATGATTCCCCAAGCTATAATTCCCTTCCTGTCACCTCTGGGACTCCTGTGCTGAGTTTGAGTGTTTACTTACTCTACCTGAGTATCCCACGTATTTTTTCAAACTCAGAATATCTCAACTGAGCATATATTCTCAAATGCCCCTCCTCCTTTTTTTTTTTTTTTTAAATCCCACAGTTCATTCAAATGTATTACTTTCCATCACACAATTCAAACTGGAAGCTTAAAAGTCCTTCTAAGCTCTAACTGTCTCTCAATTTCCAGTTGACAGCGAGTCCCACCCACGTCTTATTTGCATCACATCTCCTTGGGCTTCCTCGCCTCTACCCGGGGGAGGCAATCATCACTTCCTGGAGCTTCCATCCATCCTTCATCCTTTTGCAAGAGAGAAATGACTGTTCCAATGTGCAACACAGATTAAGATGTGTGCTCAGTGGCTCCCAAGGCCCAGGTCAAGGAGCGTGAAATTCCTTGATAGGGCCCTTCCTCATCCCTTCCTCATGGGCCCTTTGCTCTTGAAAATCTTTTCTTTTTTTTCTTTCTTTTATTTTTAATAAATTTTTATTTATTTATGATAGTCACAGAGAGAGAGAGAGAGAGAGGCAGAGACACAGGCAGAGGGAGAAGCAGGCTCCATGCACCAGGAGCCTGACGTGGGATTCGATCCCGGGTCTCCAGGATCGCGCCCTGGGCCAAAGGCAGGCGCCAAACCGCTGCGCCACCCAGGGATCCCTTGAAAATCTTTTCAAGATTTTCTGCTGTGTCCTGGAACCATCTCCCAGTGGTTTTGCCTCAAGTGAGAATAACACACACACACACACACAAAAAAAAAAAAAAAAAAAAAAAAAAAAAAACAGACAAAAATCCTCACACTCATGAAGTTTACCTTCAAGTGGGAGGGAGAAGAACGACAACACATAAAAATAGCAACGATTGCTGTGGAGAGCATAGAGCAAGTTGCGCAGAATCGGAGTCTGGGTTTGGGAGAGGTCATGACTGCCATGGTGTGGCCCCTGAAGGTGTCATTGAGGTGGTATTTAGGTAAGGGCTAGAAGTCCATGCAAATATAAGTGACCAACTTCTCTCATCTTGCACTATTTTTGCACAGTACTTCTCACCTTCGAACATATCTATAAATTACTTATTTGTTGTGATTATTTCCCTACAACTAAAGGATACGCTTCATAAGATATACATGGATTCCTAGTTGCAGGGATCACATCCAGCACATAGTGGCCTCTCAGTAACTGTCTGGTGACTACGCGTGTCACGTTGAATTGGACTTCAGCCACACTGAAAGACACTCATTACATTAAAAAATGAATGTAGGCAATACCTAGACTCTTACATGACAAAATAACAGCTTGCCAGGTGAACCCATTGTGAAAAAATTTGCACAGCTCCTTGGTTCCCTGCAGGAGACCTTCGCAAGGTAGTGGTTGAGTTACAACAGGTGGAAACACAGGTAGTCCTGCCCGGGCCTGTGCAGAGGGGACAATGCAGCTGCAGAAGTGAGAGCAGCAAACATCACACAGACCTCCCAGCACCACAATCCGGGGTGTAAGGAACACATACATCACGGCTCTCCTGAATAGCAGAGGTCCCAGCGCTGTATTCTCCAACGTGAAGGTAGTTTGCTCGGAGGTTAGAACAAAAGTCCCAAGACTGCACATCTGGGGGCCGTTGAAGTCGGCTGAAAGGTGCTCCTGAAATACCTTTTCCACTTTCAGTGATATTTCAAGCTCCTGTTGTATTGATTGCTAATTACATGCTAGACGTATTTTCATATTTAATCTTCATAAAATTCCTACAAGGTAGATTTTATTATCTCTATTTTATGGTTGAGAAAACAAGGAGAGAGGTTAAATAAGTTGCTTCAGAATCACATAGGAAGTGGTGTGGTGAAGATTTCAAGCTGCACCTGCCGGCATTTAAAGCTACTACTTTTAACAAGCATTTTATACTTAAATTATTCTCTATACTTACATTGCAAAAAAAAGAACAGAAACCTATCAGGAGATAATTCCACAGAATTAGCTCCTATTTTGATTTGTCTTGCAACAAAAAGAAATATTACTGCATTTAAAAGACAGCAAACTTGACTTCTTGCTTTAAATTCTTCTTCTTCTTCTTCTTCTTCTTCTTCTTCTTCTTATTATTATTATTATTATTATTATTTTAGGAATTTAGGAACAATCTAACTCCATATCAAATTTGAAGATATTATAAACTTAATTGTTTAAGGTCTCTGGAATTACTATTTTAACTTGTTTTGTTTATAATAAAGGAATGCATGCTAATTGTAAGAGCTTTCAATGGTAAATGTTTAAATAAAAAAAAAGAAAAGAAACTCACCATACATGCCACCACCCAGAGACAACTACTGTCAATATTTGATGGGAGACTCTTTATTGTGTATGTATGCAAATATACTTCTATAGACACATCATATACATATTTGTATTTCTGGAGTTTGTAAATGAAATTTTATTTGTTAATTCCTTTCTCATTTGCTGTATCCTTACCAGCCCAGTGGTTACCAGGGAGAAATTTAAACACGGTCTTGAAACTAATCTTTGATCTATTTTCCCTGGAGTTTCTATTTTCCCTTTGATGAGTGCCAGTTTCTCTCCCAAACATGCTTCCTTCCACATGAAGCAGAACTAATAAAGAGGCTTCTTGGGGAAGGTAATAATCTCCAGCGTTGTCTCCTACTGAAGGTGTCAAATGTCTGAATCCAACGTGGTGCTCTAGAAGCTCGCTCATGTCCCGAAGGATGCGTTGCTCAGTCAACGTAGAGGCCAAAATAAAAACAAGTCTGACATTTTCAAGGCTGAAAAAAGTTGGACCTTTATAAATATCGCTCATCAGCACATACAGACTATAATAACGTATTTGTTTGTCATTTAGAGACAATTACATATTGATTAATCCACCTTAGCAAGCCTTCTTAATGGATAGTGCTGACTGTCCCTTCAAGTAAGACGTTTGTTTCTGTGTTGTTACCTAACTTAGAAAGACTCTTTTAGTGAGTAAATATGCATGAACATATCGCTTGTTCTTATCTTATATATTTTGAATCCATCCATTTTTTCACAACCCTCATCACATGTATATATGGTCATTCTACAAATAGAAAAAAAAATATTGGTTTTGATGAAAATTAATATGCTGGTAAATGTTTAATGATCGGGTTTCTAGCAGGAAAATAGCTCCAGGTTACAGCGTTTGCTAATTTCTTTAGTGTAAATACTTCCACCACAGCATTTTTCATGCCGTACGATGACCTCGCTGAGTACAGAAATGGGAAGTGATGTGCCCTAATATACCCTGACGCAGGGTATATTCTCCAATTGGAAACAATAGACATAAGTAATCTTAGGGTCAAAGGTTGCACAATGTAGTCAAATGACGAGGAAATGATGAGTTCTGAATCTTTTAGTTGTGTTTTTAGGGTAATTTATTTAATTCTGAGCTCATACAATTTAATTAGTCAATAAAAGTTTACATCTTTCCTGAAAATTAAACAATTTGCTTGTATGAACCGATAGGGACTCAATTTAGTGCACCACTGCATTATAGTCTGAAACTTCACCCAACATTGTGGTTTTGTGTAAAATAAATAAATAAATAAAAATAAAATTGTGGTTTTGCTGCAAATCAATTATTTATGGATTTTACTATGTTATGCTAAGAACTATATGAAGTACTACAACAATTAGGCTGGATGGGAATTCAGGAAGATCAGGAATTATACCAGAGGAACTCACCTGTTTTTTTCTCACAGTTCATTGCTAACAGCACTACAAAGTTGTGTAGGCATTTTCTACTAAAGTAACTACTACATTTTCTTAGTGATCATTTTTCCCAATTCTTGGTTTTGAAAGAATAAAAAGAAAATCATCTAAACTCAGCTTTGTCTGTGAAATAAAATTATTAAATATACTTCCCATGATACTCCTGATTTATTATTGCAGAAATCATACATTTGGCTAGTGTCTGTAATATGTAATATTATATTTTTTCATGATAGCAAAATATTTATTTTTTATTTATTTATTTTTTATTGGTGTTCAATTTGCCACCATATAGAATAACACCCAGGGCTCATCCCGTCAAGTGCCCCCCTCAATGCCCATCAGCCATTCACCCCCACCCCCTGCCCACCTCTTCTTCCACCACCCCTAGTTCGTTTCCCAGAGTTAGAAGTCTTTATGTTCTGTCTCCCTTTCTGATATTTCCCACACATTTCTTCTCCCTTCCCTTCTATTCCCATTCACTATTATTTATATTCCCCAAATGAATGAGACCATATAATGTTTGTCCTTCTCCGATTGACTTAATTCACTCAGCATAATACCCTCCAGTTCCATCCACGTCGAAGTAAATGGTGAGTATTTGTCATTTTTAATGGCTGAGGAATATTCCATTGTATACATAGACCACATCTTCTTTATCCATCATCTTTCGATGGACACCGAGGCTCCTTCCACAGTTTGGCTACTGTGGACATTGCTGCTAGAAACATCAGGATGCAGGTGTCCTGGCATTTCACTGCATCTGTATCTTTGGGGTAAATCCCCAACAGTGCAATTGCTGGGTTGTAGGGCAGGTCTATTTTTAACTCTTTGAGGAACCTCCACAGAAGTTTCCAGAGTGACTGCACCAGTTCACATTCCCACCAACAGTGCAGGAGGGTTCCCTTTTCTCCGCATCCTCTCCAACATTTGTTGTTTCCTGCCTTGTTAATTTTCCCCATTCTCACTGGTGTGAAGTGATATCTCATTGTGGTTTTGATTTGTATTTCCCTGATGGCAAGTGATGCGGAGCATTTTCTCATGTGCATGTTGGCCATGTCTATGTCTTCTTCTGTGAGATTTCTGTTCATGTCTTTTGCCCATTTCATGATTGGATTGTTTGTTTCTTTGCTGTTGAGTTTAATAAGTTCTTTATAGATCTTGGAAACTAGCCCTTTATCTGATACGTCATTTGCAAATATCTTCTCCCATTCTGTAGGTTGTCTTTGAGTTTTGTTGACTGTATCCTTTGCTGTGCAAAAGGTTCTTATCTTGATGAAGTCCCAATAGTTCATTTTTGCTTTTGTTTCTCTTGCCTTCATGGATGTATCTTGCAAGAAGTTACTGTGGCCAAGTTCAAAAAGGGTCTTGCCTGTGTTCTCCTCTAGGATTTTGATGGAATCTTGTCTCACATTTAGATCTTTCATCCATGTTGAAAGTATCTTTGTGTCTGGTGAAAGAGAGTGGTCTGGTTTTATTCTTCTGCATGTGGCTGTCCAATTTTCCCAGCACCATTTATTGAACAGACTGTCTTTCTTCCAGTGGATCATCTTTCCTCCTTTGTTGAATATTAGTTGACCATAAAGTTGAGGGTCCACTTCTGGATTCTCTATTCTGTTCCTTTCATCTATGTGTCTGTTTTTGTGCCAGGACCACACTGTCCTGATGACCACAGCTTTGTAGTACAACCTGAAATCTGGCATTGTGATGCCCCCAGCTATGTTTTTTTTTTTTAATATTCCCCTGGCTATTCGGGGTCTTTTCTGATTCCACACAAATCTTTAAATAATTTGTTCCAACTCTCTGAAGAAAGTTCATGGTATTTTGATAGGGATTGCATTAAACGTGTAAATTTCCCTGGGTAACATGGACATTTTCACAATCTTAATTCTTCCAATTCATGAGTGTGGAATATTTTTCCATCTCTTTGTGTCTTCCTCAATTTCTTTCAGAAGTGTTCTGTAGTTTTTAGGGTATAGATCCTTTACGTCTTTGGTTAGGTTTATTCCTAGGTATCTTATGCTTTTGGGTGCAATTGTAAATGGGATTGACTCCTTAATTTCTCTTTCTTCAGTCTCATTGTTAGTGTATAGAAATGTCACTAATTTCTGGGCATTGATTTTGTATCCTGCCACACTGCCAAATTGCTGTATGAGTTCTGGCAATCTTGGGGTGGAGGCTTTTGGGTTTTCTATGTACAATATCTTGTCATCTGCAAAGAGGGAGAGTTTGACTTCTTCTTTGCCAATTTGAATGACTTTTTTTTTTCTGATTGCTGAGGCTAGGCCTTCCAGTACTATGTTGAATAGCAGTGGTGAGAGTGGACATCCCTGTCTTGTTCCTGATCTTAGGGGAAAGGCTCCCAGTACTTCCCCATTGAGAATGATATTTGCTATGGGCTTTTCGTAGATGGCTTTTAAGATGTTGAGGAAAGTTCCCTCTATCCCCACACTCTGAAGAGTTGTGATCAGGAATGGATGCTGTATTTTGTCAAATGCTTTCTCTGCATCTAATGAGAGGATCATATGGTTCTTGGTTTTTCTCTTGCTGATATGATGAATCACATTGATTGTTTTATGAGTGTTGAACCAACCTTGTGTCCTGGGAATAAATCCTACTTGGTCATGATGAATCATTTTCTTAATGTATTGTTGGATCCTATTGGCTAGTATCTTGTTGAGAATTTTTCCATCCATGTTCATCAGGGATATTGGTCTATAATTCTCCTTTCTGGTGGTCTTTGTCTGGTTTTGGAATTTAGTGATGCTGGCCTCACAGAACAAGTTTGGAAGTACTCCATCTCTTTCTATCTTTCCAAACAGCTTTAGTAGAATAGGTATGGTTTCTTCTTTAAACATTTGATAGAATTCCCCAGGGAAGCCATCTGGCCCTGGACTTTTGTGTCTTGGGAGGTTTTTGAGGACTTCTTCAGTTTCCTTCCTGGTTATTGGCCTGTTCAGGTTTTCTATTTCTTCCAGTTCCAGTTTTGGTAGTTTGTGATTTTCCAGAAATGTGTCAATTTCTTCTAGACTGCCTAATCTATTGGCTTATAGCTGCTCATAATAGAAAGTGTAAATGTTGTCTATTCTCCAGTAAAATGTATTAATGATTCATTTAGTGACCATGTATGTAGCGTTTATGATGTTCCAAGCTCTGCTCTAAGCACTTTGCAAATAGAACATCATTTAATCCTGTGGGAGATTGCACATGATAGCGACGATTGCTCCCATCTGTGTGCACACACCTTTTGTTATGTGACCTTGCCACATGTCCTAGGCCTTGTCTAAAATGTGTTGCCGTTGTGATTTGTTCTGACAGTAAAAGGAGCACAAGTGACATTTTGTGAGCTGAGAGTTTGGGCTGAAAGGCACTTTCATCTTCTGCTCTGGTTGTCCTGCTGCCCTTGGTGGCCAGCTAGAGGGATCCACGTCAGCCTCCTGGAGGGTCACTTACCCACGCAGTGGAGCTACAGGATAGCCAATGACTACACCCACCTACCACATACCCGGGCCAAGTTCTTTCATCAGATATCCTCGATGAAATCACCAGATGCCTGTACCTGCATGAATGACTCAAGCAAAAGCAGCAGGGAAATCACCCAGCGGATTCCATCCAGCCACTAGGTTTCACTTGTTTTGCAGCAAGGACTACCTCATACACACCGCATAGTATTACTATGAACTGCATACATTATTATTCCAATTTTACAAATGAAGAAGCTGAAGCAGGCTAAATAACTTGTTTAGATTACACAGCCAATGCAAGTTCGAGTTTTAAATGCAGAATCTGTGGTCTTAACCATCACACTAATCAGACCTCCTTGAATTCTTATTCCATTTTAGTCTCCAGTTAAACAAACATGTATGAAGCTTTCTTGTCCTCATTAAAGCCCTCAGCCTCTAGTGACACTCCCATATGTGTTATTTTGTTTGAATCTTGCAGCTCTAAGGTAAGCAGGTCAAATCCAGGTGATAGGTCGGAGACAAAGACTCCTAGAGGTTAAACATCGTGCCCACAATTACACGGGTAGGAAGACAGTAGAGTCCAAAACATAGTCTCTCTTTTACACACATTGCCTAAGATGACAAGGGCCAAGTTTTACCTCGAGGTGCACACATTAAAATATGTTGCATGGAGTGAGTTTCATAAATATATGTAATTGGGCGTATCATTTAATCTTTGTTTAATTTATCGCTCATTTTTTTTTGCAAATGAGGTCATTCATATTTCTTATTTATATTTCTTCATCGCAGATTTCACATGCTGCAGAATCTGACAAAGAAAAGCCCTCATAGCCCTCAGGAGTGATGACAATAAAACAGTGATACCCAGAGAGAAATGAATCTCTCTTCTTGATGTCTCCTTCGTGTTTCATTCAGTATCTAGGGACTTCAGGTGACAATCACCTTAAAATGTGACAGCTCATGCAAGGAGCAGAGAGGCTTGTAAAAGGCACATATAGAATGATAGGTCATAGATTCAGGGACAACAGGCTTTTGGTATAAATATATGGCAGAAAGAGGAGGCTGTCTAGCCGGCAATCACTCTGGAAAATCAGATTTGACCTCTACGGAGCAAAGTTATGAGTTCTTCAATACATTCCAATAAAAAAAATATATATATATATATATATATATATATATATAGAGAGAGAGAGAGAGAGAGAGAAAGAGACAAAGAGAGAGAAAGATTATATATATATATCTTATCTTATAAGATAATATACATTTTTATATCTTATATATCTTATATCTTATATATCTTATAATATATATATATTATATATATATATATATTTTACTGCTTCAATAGCACATATGGTAGCTATTTGACTTAATTGGAGAGAAAACTTTGCATTATACTTGAACCTCAAGAGCTGATAAAAGCCCAGACACTTTTGATTTATAATTAAATGAATAAAAATTACAAATCTTTGGCATACTAAATATCAGGACTCCCGACCTATTCAGATGCTAATGTCTCATTGAAGTCCTCTGTCCATTGCCTTGGGAAAATAGAGCTTATGGAAGAGTCCTGAATGCCAGCCCCAGGAGGCTGAACTTTAAGAACCCAGGCAAACACCCACCAGGAAGGCAAGATCTAGTTAAACAGAGAGGATGAACTGAATGGAAAATATAAATATAAATACGCTGCTCTTCCTTCCTCGTCCCTTTCCTCCCACAGTTGTGTCTTTTGGGAAGATTTTTATCCATCTCATAATCTAATGGCTACAGACAGGGTCTACTGTTTAACGTTTTGTTTAGGTGTCATCACTTTTACCAAGTCCACTTTTCCGAACCTCCTCATGAATGTTACAATACTATGGCCCCACTTTTATTGAAATAATTGACACAGAGCACTGTGTATGTTGAAGGTAACCAGCATAACGACTTTACATTCCCATATTGTGACACAATTACCAGAATCGGTTTGGTTAAATACCATCATCTCTTATCGATACAAAAATAAATAAAAAAACATTTTTGGGGGATCCCTGGGTGGCGCAGCGGTTTGGCGCCTGCCTTTGGCCCAGGGCGCGATCCTGGAGACCCGGGATCGAATCCCACGTCGGGCTCCCGGTGCATGGAGCCTGCTTCTCCCTCTGCCTATGTCTCTGCCTCTCTCTCTCTCTCTCTGACTATCATAAATAAATAAAAAAAAAAGCATTTTTGTTGTGATGAGAACTCTCAATATTTACTCTCTTGCCACCTCTCAGGTGCACTATAAAGCAGTATCGCTGGAGTCGTCATGTTGTACTGTAAATCGCTACTACTTCTTTACCTTAAAATTCACGGTTTGTACCTTTTCACCTTTCCCTCAACCACCATTCTGGTTACTTCAATCTCATCTCTTTTTCTGAATTAGTTTTTTCTTCTTTCTTCTGTTTTAGATTCCACATATTAGGGAATATACATATTTGCCATTCTCTGTCTCACTCATTTCACTCGGTGTATTGCCCTCAAAGTCCAGCATGTTCCCACACGTCGCAGGATTTCCTTTCCTGTGGCGGACTCCTGTTCCATTCTACAGCTAACACTGCTTTATCCAGGCACCATTGATGGGCACGGAAGTTCTCGAGTCTTGGTTGTTGAAAATAGTGCTTCTCGATCATGGAGGTGCAAGCACTTTCAGACATATTCTGTTTCCTATGGATATGGTCCCAGAAGTGGAAATGCTCAATACTACGGTAGCCTTATTTTTAAATTTTGAGGAACCACCATATGTTTTGCAGAGCAACTGTACCACCGTGCGATCCCAACAACAGTGCCCGAGGGGTCCCCTTTCTCCACATTCTCAGCAGCATCTCTGATCTCTTGTCTTTTCTATGATAGCCCTTGCAATGGATGCGATGTGATGTCTCATTGTGCTCTTGGCCTGCATTTTTCTGACGGTTAGTCATGTTGTCTACCTGTTTATCGTGTGTCCACTTTCTCTAGGAAAATGCCAGAGCATTGTGCACTGCGTCTGGGTTCCAGGGACAAGACCAGTCTCCACAGGACCTTCAGGATACTCGCTTACATAGACATGGATGGGTGCAGGTTCACTCTTCTGGCGGAGGTGCAATCCCATATTTGTAAAGAAGATACTAATGGAGAGGACAGGAAAGGGATGAAAGGGAGGCTTCTGAGGTCCTTTACTCTGTCCTTGGAGCTCATAGGTCCTGCTCTTTGCCCCTGTGATTCTGGAAAGACACTGCCTTGAGGACACCCAAATAAAACTGTTCTTTTCTAGGGACTTCTGCTGGAGAAACTGCAGGGTAAGACTCCTGCAGAGGCCATTGTGGTCCTCCCCCTGCCCAGAGCCAACTTGAAACTCTTAACGGCATCTCTCCCTGCAGTCGAGGTAGCTGAAAGGGGAGGTGGCTTCCAAGACCTTTCATCAATTCATTCCTTAACTAGGCATAAGAACTCGGGTACCTTGGTGGGCCCAGGGGTGGAGGTGAAAATACCACGAGCTCCCTGCCTTTAGGAACTTAACAGTCTGGAAATGGACAAAAGCACAAAAACAGCAAGGCATGAAAGGAAAGAGCAAGTGCTGTATGCTACAAAAGACTATGCTGGAAGCAAGGCTGGGGAGTCATGGGAGAGAAAGGTAAGAGGGTCTCAGTGAGGGTGACCTTGGTGAGAACAGAATAACAAAAGTGATTTAGATCTGCACACATCTGGGTGCAGCGTGTTGGGAAGAAAGGACTCCTGCTGCAGAACACAAGCTGGTTTGGCCAGAGGAGGTGGAAAAGGCAGCCAGCGTGGCTGAGGGGAAACGCTGAGGGATCTGGAGAGAGAGGGAAGAGGGCAGGGAGAGCTGCTGAGGCCCGGTGGACTGGTGGTAACGTGCTGTTCCCTGCTATGCTATTGCCCCAGGACCTTGCATCTTGCACATTGTATATTTAATTTCTCACCGGTTCCGTGGCTGAGGAAGCCAGGCCCAAATTAGCTTGGTTCCTCCATGTCCAGGTCCATCAGAGGCTATGGCTGTGGCCTCATGGGAGGCGAGCCTGGCAGAGGATTTTCTGCCAAGTGGATTCAGTTCTTTGCCACGTGAGTGTATGTACATGGCAGCTCACAACATCTCTGGTTGATTTTTGATTCAGGGATAGAGAAGAAAATGGGAAAGGGAAAGGGTAAGAAGTGGAACATGAGTTAGTGGGATAGGAGAGGAAACAAACAGGAAGGGAGAGGCTATTTCCAATTGGAACTCAGATGTGACATGCCATCTTGTTGGCTGTACCGTATTGGTCAGAAGCCAGTCACAAAGTACCTCAGGGGGACCCAGGGAT